>NC_060119.1:1024521532-1027021532 GCF_021461395.2 Schistocerca americana
CGGATTCGGTGTTAACGAATTTACTGTTTGAAGTGTAACGGCCGAATTCCTGAAAGATTTTTTTATCTTGCCTATCATCTTGAGAGGTGGTATATGTGTAATGTAGAGCATGTTTGTATATTTTATGTAAGACTGCATTTCATGGGTTTTTTATTTAAATGGTCATTTTAGTATATAAAGTTGCCACCATTCCACCGCAAGAGTATTTTTTTTAATCAAGTTGCACCTTCTGTGGCAAGTTAATTTTTCTTATGTTAGTGTTTTGCACAATTTCCATTCCTCCTACGGGGTGCATAGTTCATGTGCTTGTGTGAGTTGTTAAAATTTTTAGTTTAAAGTAACCTGGTGTGTTGCAGATTTGCAACAGTGTAGTCTTTCAGAGGTTGTTGTGAGCGGTCGTGACTACGGCCGTGTCAAAAGGGAGCTGCAAGGTTCTCAGCCCGAAAGCTCGTACTGTCAAAGTTTATTCTTTCTGCCTCTTAATAAATTGTAACTTGATATTTGGAGGGTGTTTTCTGATTATAATTTTAAATCTGTAGGGTTCTGTAGGCTCGCTGAAGACAGCTACGTCCCTATGGGAACAACCCCAACACAAAACCAGGCAGGTCTCAACACACAGAAATGGCCGCCCCGTCACGCGACGTAACTAGCGCGCGCTGAAAACGCAGCCAGGGCAGTGTAAAATTACTGACGACCTCACAAACACCCTGGGTTACAGGAAAACACCAACTGGTCGCAACCGGAAAATGTTAAAGGGCAAACGATTCGGCATTACGCATTACATGTGTTTGGCAATGTGAAATGAAAGAACTGACCACCTAAAAAAGCCAGCTAAATCAAGTATTTATAGACATTGCAATAATAATAGCGATTAAGAAGATACTCAGTCCGGAGCCGCGCTGCTGCTACTGTCGCAGATTAGTGTCCTGCCTCGGGCAAGGATGTATGTAATGTCCTTAGGTTAAGGTAGCTCTAAGTCCGCAGCTCGTGGTCGTGCGGTAGCGTTCTCGCTTCCCATGCCCGGGTTCCCGGGTTCGATTCCCGGCGGGGTCAGGGATTTTCTCTGACTCGTGATGACTTGGTGTTGTGTGACGTCCTTCGGTTAGTTAGCTTTAAGTAGATCTAAGTTCTAGGGGACTGATGACCATAGATGTCAAGTCCCATAGTGCTCAGAGCCATTTGAACCATTTGCAGTTCAATGTCCAGGGGACAGCTAACCTTAGATGTTAAGTTCCATAGTTCTTAGAGCCATTTTTGAAAGACATTCAGATGTTTACATGGAGTGAATGAAGATTTAGGTCTTTGATTGATTATATACTGTTCTTTGTTGTTATTGTGGCCTTCAGTTCAAAAACTGGTTTGATGCAGCTCTCCAAGCAAATCTTTGTGCAAGGAACTTCATCTCCGAGCAACTACTGCAGTCGACATCCTTCTGCATCTGATTACCATATTCATTTCTCGGACTCTCTCTACGAGTCTTATCTTCCACGCTTCCCTATAATTCTAAATTCTTGATTCCTCTATGCTTCAGAATGCGTCCTACCAACCGAACCCTTTTTCTAATGAAGTTGTGCCACAAATTCGTCTTCGCCTCAATTCAATTCAATACCTCCTCGTTAGTTACACGAACTACTCATATAATCTTCAGCATTCTTCTGTTGCACCACAAATCTAAAGCTTCTACTCTTCTTGTCTTAACACTTTAATGTCCACGTTCATTTCCATGCATGGCTACACTCCATACAAATACATTCAGAAAAGACTTCCTGATACTTAAACCTATACTCGATGTTAACAAATTTCTCTCTTCAGAAACTGATTGTTTGCCATCGCCTGTCTGTACTTTATATCCTCTCTACTTCGATCGCCATCAGTTATTTTGTTGCACAAATAGCAAGACTCATCTACTACTTTAAGTGTCTCTTCGAATACACTCGATTATCCAAGTTTTGGTTTTTTTATGTTCATCTTATATTTCCCTTTCAAGACACTGTCCATTCCGCTCAACTGCACTTCCAAGTCCCATGCTGACTCTGATAGAATTACAATTGTCATCGGTAAACCTCACAGTTTTTATTTCTTCTCCGTGGATTTTAATTTCTACTCCAAGTTTTTCTTTTATTTCCTTTACTGTTTGCTCAATTAAAGGTTGAATAACATCGGGAAAAGGCTACAAACCTGTCCCACTCCCTTCTCAACCACTTCTTCCCTTTCGTGTACCTCGGCTCTTATGACTGTTATCTGGTTTCTGTACTAATTGTAAATGGTCTTCCATTCCCTGTATTTTACCCCTTCCACCTTCAGAATGTGAAAGAGTATGTTCCAGTCAACATTGTCAAAAGCTTTATCTAAGTCTACAAATGCTAGAAACGTGGGTTTGTCTCTCCTTCAAGTATCTTATCCAAGTTTAAGGTAGTCAGTATTGCCTCAAGTGTTCCTACATTTCTGCGGAATCCAAACTGATCTTCTCCGAGGTCGGCTTCTATCAGTTTTTCCATTCGCCTGTAAATAATTCGTGTTAGTATATTGCAACCGTGACTTATTAAACTGATAGTTCGCTAATTTTCGAACCTGTCAGCACCTGCATTCATTGGAAATGGAATTATTATATTATTCTTGAAGTCTGAGGGTATTTCGCCTGTCTCATATATCTTGCTCACCAGATGGTAGAGTTTTGTTACGACTGACTATCCCAACGTTATCAGTAGTTCTAATGTCTAATGGAATGTTGTGTACCCCTGGGGCGTTTCCTCCACTTAAAGACTTTCAGCGCTCTGTCAAATTCTTCACGCAGTATCATATCTCCCTTCTCATCTTCATATACATCCTCTTAAATTTCTATAATATTGCCCTCAAGCACATCGTCCTTGTACAGACCCCTTATATACTCCTTCCACCTTCCACCTTCGCGTTTTCCCTTCTTTGCTAAGGACTGGTTTTCGATCTGAGCTTACGATATTCTTACAGGTGGTTTTTTTCAAAGGTCTCTTTAATTTTCCTGTAGGCGGCATCTATATTACCCCTAGTGACTTATGCTTTTACATCCTTACATTTTCCCTCTAGCCATTACTACTCGGCCGTTTTGCACTTCCTGTCGACTTCCTTTTTGAAACATTTGTACTCATTTTTAGCTACTTCATTTATTGAATTTTTATATTTTCTCCTGTCATCAATTAAATTCAATATCTCTTGTGTACTAGACCTCATATACTCGTAGTTACCTACTTGATCTTCTGCTGCCTTCTCTCTATTCAATCTCTGGTTCTTTCAGTTTATCCAGGTCCTATCTCCTTAAATTGCTACCTCTTTGTAGTTTCTTCAGTTATAGTCTATGGTTCATAACCAATAAATTGTGATCGGAATCCACATCTGCCCCAGAATATGTCTTAAAATTTAAAACCTGGTTCCTATACCTCTGTCTTGCCATTATATAAACTATGTGAAACCTCCAGGCCACTTCCACGTACTCAACCTTCTCTCACTATTCTTAAACCAAGTGATAGCTATAATTAACTTAAGCTCCGTGCAAAATTCTACTAGGCGACTTCCTCTTTCATTCCTTACCTCCAGTCCATATCGACCTACTACATTTCCTACTCTTCCTTTTCGTACTGTCGAATTCCAGTTCCCCATGACTATTGAATTTTCTTCTCCCTTGACTATCTGAATAATTTCTTTTATCGTATCATACATTTCTTTAAGTCCTTCATCATCTGCTGAGCTTGTTGGCATATAAACCTGTACATGTGTGGCAGGCTTGGGATGTGTGTGTCTGTCTTGGCTACAATAATGCGCTCATTACGCTGTTCATGATAGCTTATGCACGTGCCTATTTTTTAATTCATTATTAAACCTACTCCTGCATTAACCATATTTCGTTTGTATTTATAACCCTGTATTCACCTTACCGCAAGGCTTGTTGCTCCTGCCACCGAAATTCCCTAATTCCCACTACATATAACTTCAACCTGTCATTTCCCTTTTTAAATTTTCTAGTCTACCTGCCCGATTAAGGGATCTGACATTCCACGGTCCGATCCGTAGATCGCCAGTTATGTTTCTCGTGATAAAAACGTCTTCCTGACTAGTCCCCTCCCGGAATTCCGAATGGGGCACTGGTTTGCCTCCGGAATATTTTACCCAAGAGGACTCAGTCATAATTTAACCATACAGTAAAGCTGGATGCCCTCGGGAAAATTTACAGCTGTTTGCTTTCCGTCGTTTGCAGTACCAGCACAGCGATGCTGTGTTGGTTGATGTTGCAAGGCGAAATCAGTCAAACATCCAAACTGTTGCCCTTGAAACTAATGAAAGACTGCTGCCCCATTTCAGGAACCACACGTTTTTTTTTCTTTCAACAGATACCCTTCCGTTGTAATTGCACCTATGGTACGGCTATCTGTATCGCTGAGGCACGCACCCCCCCCCCCCTCCCCCCAGCATCGGCAAGCTCCATGGTTCATTGGTTCATAGGGGGCAGGGAATTACAAACTACTCCATGATAAAATGAAGAATCTTACGCAAGAGATACGTGTTTGTAGAGGAAGCGACGTAGGTAGCGACCACTGCATTTTAGGATTGGATTGTTTGGCGGAAGAGACTAAACAGCGAGGTCATCGGTCTCATCGTTTCAGGGAAGGAAGTCGGCCGTGCCCTTTCAAAGGAACCATCCCGGCATTTGCCTGCCTTTTAGGTAGTAAGATAAGGCTACCATCAAAGTAGAAGAAAACAAAGGAACTGTAAAAGAAACCACCAACATGAGTAGTTCAAAGTACATTTCCTGTCGGAATATAGTACCAGGAAACTTTATCAGAACGGAGTACAAGAAAAGCTTGCTGCACTATCAGTCGATAAAGACATCGATATAAAATCGAATAATATACAAACGTGCATCATCGAAGCTATAAAGCGCAAAAAGTGACCATCATGTTCCCGTGTTGTCCTATGGAAGCGAAAGCTGGATTATCACAAAAAAAGATGAAAAGTAAGTTCAAACAGCAGAGATGAGTTTCCTAAGAAAGACGAAGGGCTGCATAAGAAGGGACATGATTGGAAAAGGAGGTACTGGAACAGAATTAAATATTTTCAACATGAATGAAAAAATTTAAAAATATTATGAAAACTGGAGACAACACCTCATGAGGGTGCCAGGTCATAGAATTCTCCAGAAGATCTTGAAATACAAGTTGGAAAACAAATACTGGAAGACGGAAAACAAATACTGGAAGACCTCGAAAGAGAATGACATTGTCTACGAGTTCGGAACGGGAAACAGCCTACACATTGAAAGGAAGATGATGATGATGATGATGGTTGTGGTGATTATTCCAAAGTTGTTAATTTTAATTCAGGAGACTCACGAACAGTGCAAGACATGTACTCTGTGGAGTTAACAATTATTCACAGAGATTTGTAAAACTTCTAAACTGCGTGCAGAGAAGAATACTTTAATTTTTACATGATCAGATTAAAATTTTGGTCACGGGAAAAATTTCAAGCTACTACTGCAGATTAATGGGGAATTCATTTTAGGAACTTCTTGCTGATGATTGCTCCCTAACCGGTTCTTGTGCAGACACAATAGGGATGGTGCGAAGATAGAAGGGCACCCACACTGCCACATGCGTCGGCGTAAGCATTTTAAATGTGCCCGATGATTTTTACAAGAGCTACACCTTTTTACCCGCATTGTCTTCTGTTGATTTTTCCAATACTAATTTCGAACGCCCTTCATCATCAGATGGTTCCTATAGTACAGTAATTCAAGGCTGTTTCAAAGGGATCCACACTATCTAAAACACCTTCAGTGGTCAATAACAAATCATATTTCGGATGGGAGCTCTGGCTGAAGCATTCGATTCATGGCGACATATTCGTCAATAGGGGGGCAACAGGGTTGCTGGTGCAGTTTGTTAGTACAGGTTGCCTACATCAGAGGCAGGTATGCACACAGGAGCAAACCTTTGGTTCTCCTTTGATTACAGGTGCTCCCCTCGCTGCTACAGGTACACTTTCAGGTCTGAGTTACTGGAATAGCCCCTCTCACTCTTACCAGTTTGATTGACTACTTAATTAAATTGATCGATTAATTAACATCTCCCCTCTGGTAGACCCCCCTTCCCTCCCACCCTCCCTACCAGAAGTTCGCGGGAAAAAGTCTCAGTTCACCAGTCATTTGGAGGGAAATCGATTGCTGTGTGTGGAATACTCTTTAAACTATTCAGACAATGTGTGGAAAATAGTTTATTTAAACAATTTAAGGGATTCAAGCCACTGTATGGAATACATGGAAACTGGTGGAGAGGAAGGATCTCACAACCAGAAATTCTAGGGTATATTGTTTATTTATAAAAAATTCAGTTTGTGAGGGTGGGTTTTTTCTTGCTCATAATTTTCTGCTCTTTGGAAACATGTAAATCTTGTAAAAAGTAATTAGATGGGAAAAAATGTTGCATAATGTAATGTTCGGCACTGTACTCTAGGTGTCTTAACCTAATAATGTAGAACAAAACAAGCTGGTGGTTTTCATTTATAATTTCAATGTTCGACCCTTTGTCGGCAATTAACCTGCTGTTATGCTCCATGTCACCCACTCACACACACCCTCCCCTTAACTATTGTACCACTAACACCACATTGACATAAAAACAATTTACGCAAATTAATTAAATCGAAGTGACAACTTGGCCATCAGCTGCCAAGTGACGTACAGGGTCCCACATGCATGAGGCGGCAGCATTATTTTCAAACTTGCCCCTGAGAACTTCCTGCTACTGCTCATGATGTCATTCAATTCGAATATAATTTGTTTATATTTGTTTAAATTTGTTGAAATTTGTTGAAATTTGTTTAAATTTATTATCTACCTACAGCATTAGTGGCTTACTGTGGTGTTACCACCACAAGAGGCTGAGATATCAGTGTTTGTTGAGCTGTCGGTGTGTAAGGAGCATGAGGAAATGTTGGTGCCAGACAGGGGCGTTTTAATAGCTGTATTACATGCACTCATTCAGCCAAGGACTACACCCATAGCCTCCTACACCAAGAATGGAAGCGAGCATTAATTCTTGAATAAATGAAGAGGAATAATACGGTCCTGTAAATAAATGCTTTGCATGACACAACACTTGGAGACATCTGTCTCTGTTGGAATTGTCTGTCATTTCTAAAACCTATGTATATGCTTCCACTGCACAAGAGACAACTGCCTGCAATCCACCAGACCAAAGAACTGCGCTAGCTAGCTGGCGTGATCACCGCTAGAGGGGGCCACAATAGGTCACGTGATCGTGCAGTTCAGTCCATAGGAGCCAAGCATCATGATCATGTCATGTGTTTTTCTCAGCTGCACGTGTGGCCCACCCTTCTCATCACCGCAGCCGTCTGAAGGGGAAAATTAGTGGAAAAAGGACGTACACAGACATACAGAAAACAGAGCAAACGCACTGTAAATGTGGAATAGTGGGTGGAAGCGACTGGATGCAATCGAGTATAGTGCTATACAGTGCCTCCTGATCAGAGAAACAGTGAATTTGCGCTAGGTGTTCGCAGCTGTACTACATTTAAAGCAGTCTTAGAACACGGAACGAGCGATTATGTCATGATCACATGGGTAAAAGTGACATACAAAAATCGATAGAATTGCGAAAAAATGATGGAAAATACGTATAAATTGAGCAAAAATACGCATAAATGGGGGGGGGGGGGGAAATTGACGAAGTATTTGCATGTTTTCTAGTTGGCACAGAATAGTTCTTGTACATGGGTACAAGCATGCGATAGGAAGAGGAATGCGAGAAAACGTCGACAAGGAAGCAAAAGGGGCCAGGGAAATAGTCACTCTTTTTTTCCTTCGAGGTAGCGTTCTACTGTATGTCTACTGAGGTAAAAGTGATGCACGCAAGTTGACTGTTGTATTTGACGCTTTTCAGGAAAACAGAGAACCATCTGTCTCTGAATTTATATGCATCTGCGTTAAAGGATAATAGAGAGTACACAGGGCGATCGATTGAGATGGAGCTGTAACGAGGTACGATTTGATGGTAGACTGATTCTAGAGAGGGAGGCTGATGTTGGCAGAGGTCATTTGACCATTTTTTTCGCTGTTCTTTGAGGATGCATCAATCACGTGACATAGTCTGCGTTTGACTCATATACAACCACGTGTTCTGTATTTGACTTAGAGCACTGTCCATTTACGATCCTTATCAGCAAACCTCTCCACCATCAAAGGATTTCCATCTTATGTGTGATGAAATGTGACCATCCTGTTTCAACACATTCCTCTAGAAGAACGAAGATTAATGCGAGGCACTCCAACCCCCTGCCGCAACTTGTGCATAAAATTGAGTCTTAAGTTTCATAACTACAGTGATTCTAAGTTAGTGACAGGTGTTTGTGAGGTACTACAACACCCATGTATACATCTGCTTGACAGGTGTCCTTTTTACAAAATTAGTGGCATCATCACGTGTAATTTCACATGACAGATGCCGCTGATATGCGTTTGTCTCTTTCCTTGTAAAAGGCATTCTCCATTACTAAAGATCATTTTATATAGGACTGATGAGAGCTTAGTATAATACTTTGAACTATCATTGGATGTGAATAGTGGAGGGCTATACACCCATGAGAAGCTGTATTATACTTGTATCACACGGAATAGATGTTTTAAGGAAGTAGTTTTTCATTTTACAATTTATCACCATACTTTATTGTAGAGAAACCTGCAAGCAGGATATATGTCATGCGCTGTAAATATATTTCTCACATTGGGATAGTAGCAGTGTTGCATTCCATATGACTAATAGGTCGGAAACCACAACGACCTAACATCATAGCGTATATTAAGTGCAGAACATTGTAGCCTTATGAGTTCCTGTGTTTATGTTCTCTCTTACCAATACCTTCTTGGTAATGACCTCAAATGCTAGAACAATACTTTAGAATTGCTAGCGCAGTTGATTTACGTAAAACGTGACAAACTCTGTCTGTCTGGAGCTCCATCACGCATAAAAACCTCTCGTTTCTTGTTCTTAACCATCTGTTACTCGTATATCACCACAACGGTTTCGTATCCACTGTACATCGATAAGGGGTGCTAACCTCCTCGACATTCGCGCATCTGGAGAAATTTTGTGCTTTCGGAAGGGTGTGGGACAGTAGTTACAGCCTCGGTTCACATTGTTTCTGCAACTAAACGTGGAATGTAGCGGTCTACTTCTGGTCAGCTGCCGGGAGCATTGGTCAAAGACAATACGAGGAGATCTTTCGGTCTCTAACTTTCTCCTAAGTATGTGAGTATGCCTTGTGACTCCCATCCACACACAGAATGATCATTATTTACATACTATGACCGAAGTGCAAGAGATATGTAGAGCGTTGTCTGGTATATTTTCATGATGTATGTGTCCGAGAATTAACATTGAATGGACGTACTGCACTGTCGTCTATCTACATTCGCAACGATACTCGCAAAGTAGAGAAGGGGCGGTTTAGTTATGATACTGAAATCGGTAAACATGCTGTCACATCACTGGTTGGTGTTGAAATTACTGTAAAACTGCTAAAATTGTTTGCACTATCAACTGTGACGCTTATTGTTACAGTACATCGACCGTGTCTTTCCATCCCATCCATCCACTGGCATGCTGTTGTTTACCACATAATGACTGAGTGAAATCGCTTGTTTGAGTTGAAGAAAGAGTTTTGGTGAAGGGGCATTACCTTCTGGGGGTGGCTAGAACCGAAACAGTGATCACATACATGACTGCAATATGAGGAATCAGTAGAAATGGAGCGCAGAGCCATCAGCTATTCCGTGACTGTAACAGATGAGTTTAAATGTAGAGGTAGTCAATCACGTTTGGACAGCAGTTTGGAAACTCTCCACAACGCTGTCAAACTCTTCCTGCTTCCTTATGTTGTAATTGTCTTTTATTTAAAATCATCCTGTGGGTGTGGTGTGTTGAGGTAGCAGCAGTAACAACATGATTTACAAAGTGCGACGACTATTTTTCTGCGAGAGGCAATGGATCAGAATGTGTTAATGTCAGTTTAGAACATGAGACAGACCCCGAATCCGTGGCGGAAAAACAAAATGTATAACAGTGTACAAAGCATGTTACAGCGAAAAAAAACAATGTTTTAAACAACGACACAGTGTCACTGGGAGCGTCTCTTGCGAGTTACAGTGTAGTCTGTGGGGTACGATCGTCCTCCTACAGTACAGGTGATGAAACTTTAAACTGGTCTGTGCAGTGGATCAATATGTGTATATGTAACAGGATTGTCACATGTGCTTGACGCCAGCATGCATTCGGTATTTGTTTTCGACATATGCGAGGAGAGAGATGCGGTAAAAATCTTATCGAGTTCTTTATCAGATGAAGTTAGTGTAGCTATTATAGTTCTTAATTTTTCTCTGTTGGATGGTACAAAACAACGAAGATGGGGGAGGGGATAGATGTGAATGGGCCCTGAGGGACAGGAATCTGTAGTACTTGTATGTAGTTTGGAATGCACCACAGTGAAATTCCAGATAAGCCATTTACTTTGTCTACATGACGAAAAAAGTAGCTCAGAGCAGACAAGTATCTGTTTATTTGGGCCAAAGTTGGGAATGGTAATTGTAAAACAAAGATAAATAGTGATTGTATGTCCTCGTCCTTCTCCCAGTTCCCATTTCCACCGAATGGGCAAAACACAGTCCTGTTGCAGTAATTCAGCTTAACCTGTTTCTACATGGGTTGAAGAAGGTGGTAGATATAGCCTTCTCTGACTTCTACTCAGTTCCGACTTACATTGGAATGACCACATGTGCAAAGCTCCTGGAATGGTAGAGCAGAGTCTGAGGGGTAGTTGCCAGATGCATAGGGGCTACCTAAAACCACATTGGAATTTTACTGTAGCAGATACATTCGAGAAAGGTGACTCGTTTCAAGATATGAGAGTGCCAGAAATGTGATTCACTAGTGGCTGTAATCATTAAAGGACTTCTCCATAGGATCCAACGCAAGTATGTGGTTGAATGGAGAGACTTGATTCCTAATCTCAGAGAGCATTTCTACTGAAAGCGTAAAACTTGAGATCTGAAACGCTAGTGTACATTCCTTATGACCTCAATCAGCACATCATCTACTACTGTTTGTGATCCTTGTCAATCAACCATTGCCTATAACCCAGTCGATATATGACCAACCTGTGATATGGGATCGAGACAGAATGCGTTACAAATACTGGAGAAATACCTAGTGCCAACGGCGTGAGGGAGTTGCAAATACCTGATTCATACCACGCTCCTTCACCGAACCACTTTCCAAATTCGGTAATTTCATTAGGAGTACGAGGCTGCACCGTCAGCGATGTGTAACTGCACTGTTGGTCTGATACTATACACTCTGGCGATCATCGTCTGTATTCAGTGTCACGGTATTTCTCTGGAAGAAACCACTTCATTCAGAGGTGATAGCGAGTAGAGCTTTTAAAGCTTTTAACGTGGATACTTGTATGCACATGTAGAACCAAGACCCCTTGTAATATGGTTATGTTTTTTAACATCAGGCTGTTTATAAGACGATTACGCCTCTCTTTCTAGGACACAGTGGCACCACTCACAGGGAAACTTATGAGACACGTCCTCCCATCGTTGATTTTCGGTCAGTATTATATCGTATCGCCACCAATCGGTTATTGACGAAGTATTATACTTAGCAGTAGGGGATGTGTGATAGGTTCGCCTTCAGTATCAGGCTTATGAAGTATGTATTTGTGTTCTGACTTGTACAACGGAAATGACTATGTCCAGTCATAAGGAAGGTATGGATCTGACATGGAATACTGTGATAGCAAAGGCAAGAGTATGTCAAGTCATAAGAATCGTACAGATATTTCTATTTCCAGATCCACAGCTGTCAGCAAGGTATATTTCCGATACTTCGCTCATTGTTGTACGTGATTCAAATGAAACTGCAGTCTTAACATTTAATTGTAAGTATAGTGATCACATACATATGTGACCGATTTTGTAGGATGATTCTCTCTATGCGTGCTTGGCATCGAGCGGCGGCAGCGGCCTGTGCCGGGAATGATTCACGCTTCCCATTAACAGCAGGAGCCATCCGAATGGAGAGGCATGTTGCTTTGCAGGAATGTATTTGACTTAACCATCTCGTCCTCTAGACGGCCGAATTGCGGACTAATACTTAATACGTGTTGGACAGCTTTCGTGATCACATGAAAATTAGAGAAGTATGGATATGTGTTAGAGCTGGATCATTGAGGACCATTATTTGCCGCCCCCCCCCCCCCCCCCGTGTAAATTGTCAGATTGAATGCTTCTTCACATTTCCTGTCTTTATTTGGTTGAGACAAGACCGATTGTGGTGTGTGTTGAGTCCATCTAGCAAGTTAAAGACGAGTGGAGAACAAGTTTGCTGGTTCTCTAGACATGAGAGACACCTTAGATGACTTTGCAAATTATATGGATGATTTGGAATCTGTTACATCACCGACATCGGTATTCTCGAGTGGAGATATCAGTTTCCTCTATTTTTTTGGAGTTTTCACGTAAAGGTCTTCGCAGATGAGTTTCTCAGTCAAACGTGAAAAACCATACCACTTTTCCGCATAAAATTAAATGAAAACGGACTTTGTATATTTTCGTGGAAAGAGGGCATTTATTATCGTCACAAATCTTTTTAAATAGTTACTTTATTATAGGGGTCGAGTTTATGTTAAATAATCCAGCTTAATATGGCGTTTGAGTTGTCTACAAGACCGTGGCTCTCGCCCGGTCCCAGCTGGAGCGTCCTATCTGACGTCAAACGTGTTTTCCATCCCAGAACGTGAGGCCTATTGGAGACTTGGGGACCTGTCTAGGCTGTGACAGCTCGTCGCTGCAGCGGCGCCTCCTAACCATTAGGGGCGGCTGTGTCACTATACTTTAGACGACCAAGATGCATTTGGGAAAGCTGTCCTTTCGTCTCCTATTTTTTAGTTATCTATACATGCTTTTGTGTTCGCAAAGGACCACCGCTTCAAGACAGATGGCGACCAGCACGTGCCGTGAGACTGCTGGCAGAGTAGCTTACTCCCTCGGTCCTTCCATCCCAAGGTGGATTTTCGGCAGTTTGTGATTGTACGTGGAGGAGAACGCACCTTAAAGTGCAGTGTTTTAGGACAACGATTTTCCCCAGTACATGTGCTGCATTATGACCCATTCAATACGGCTGCTGGTTTTTTCATGACAATAATTAGAATTGTTATACATTTTTTTCCATCAGTTGTGATAGCGTGTGTTGGATTCGGTTAGCTGGGCTGTAGGTTGATTTTTAGTAGGCATGTGTAGTGAATTCTGACATCAAACAGCGATAGATGCTGTATGCTTGCAGGTAATTCACTTTCTTAGACTCCTCTCTGTCCAACACCAGCACCTTGTCAATTGAACGTATTTCCCACCAAAATAAATGAAGATAGTACCTTACACCCCATCCTTTTTTCCCGCAACTTGTAGGAGGTGTAAGGTAGAGTTTGAGTGTTTCTATCGCTGGTTTAGAGTGGTATTGCGAAATTTCTTCCCAGCAGGATAACATCAGTGGTATGGTATCATTGCGATTTTGAGCCATCCTTGTGCGGTGCTATGCGTATAGTTGTGTAATTAGGACCGATCTTTGTGATTAATTACATAACTAAGATTGATATTTGAGTCACTTAGCCGACCGAAATAAATAAAGTACACTAAGCTAACCTACCTCTCCCACATCTGAACAGTTTCTATGTGTTAGGGGGTGCACATAGGCTTTCCATCCAGTAGAAACAGGGTTAGATTCGCTGATACATTGCGTTTTTTATGTGTCCTGAGCGTGTATGCCCTGCATTGTCTTCGGTTGTCTAAGCATTGTGAGCATAATGAAACTTTCACTCTGCAGTGGAGTGTGAGCTGATATGATACTTCCTGGCAGATTAAATCTGTGTGCCGAGCCGAGACTCGAACTCGGGACCTATGCCTTTCAGTGAGGCTGTGAGGACGGGGCGTGAGTCGTGCTCGGGTAGCTCAGTTGGTAGAGCACTTGCCCGCGAAAGGCATAGGTCCCGAGTTCGAGTCTCGGCCCTGCACACAGTTTTAATCTGCCAGGAAGTTTCATATCAGCGCACACTCCGCTGCCTAGTGAAAGTTTCATTCTGGAAACATTCTCTAGGCTGTGGCTAAGCCATGTCTCCGCTATATCGTTTCTTCCAGGAGTGCTAATTCTGCAAGGTATGCAAGAGAGCTCCTGCGAAGTTTGAAAGGTAGGAGGCGGTACTGGCAGAATTGAAGCTGTGAGGACGGGGCGTGAGTCGTGCTTGGGTAACTCAGTTGGTAGAGCACTTGCCCGCGAAAGGCATAGGTCCCGAGTCCGAGTCTCGGCCCAGCACACAGTTTTAATCTGCCGGGAAGCTTCATTGTGAACATGTTTGCATAGCATTACAGAAGCATTATTTCGGTGATCTACGAGTAGTTTGCACGTCTGTATGCTGTGTACTGGATTATTTCGGTAATTTAGGAGTTGTTTGCGTCTTTGTGCATGAGTGTACTACATTATTTACGAGTAGTTTCCAGGTCTGTAAATTGTTTATTGTGACCCCAAGCACAGCAGGGTGAGTGTTTTGTATCAGCATAATAAATAAACTAGGTGAAATCCGTCCCTAAATAAATTGTTCCAAAAATAAATAAAATACGCTCCTTCCTCTCTCCAGCAGCCCAGAACAGGATGATTCCTGCCAGTTACCGTGCAGTAATAAGACGGTACCATCGTGGCGTTACGCCCAAGTAAGTCCTCTCTTTTTGATATCATCCTTGGTCGGCCCTGCGCTGGTATTCGGGATACTGTTTTGGTCTCTATAAATTGTTGCCACATCTGAGAAACAACAGAACGATTCACATTAGGCCTTCGGGCCACATCAGTTTGTGACTGTCCTGCTTCCATTCTTCTTATGGCCCTCCACCACAGAGAGTCTTGTAGGTATCTTCTTTGTGTTATACTGCACCGTCTGTGACTGTGTACACAGCTCGTATGGATGTGGGACTACGTGGCAAACACTATCTGTTTGATAGATGCCCTGTCGTCATCGTTGACATGGCTGTCCATTGACCGAAATGTCATCTTCCGTGAAAAACACGATTGACATCTGTTGACATTTTATGTGAATATAAGATGAACTAGACAAAAATGGGGAAGTACCGGTTTGTTGCTTTAATTTTGGACACCAGTGCATTATTTGCAAAAAGGCTATACCCTTGCTTCACTTATGTCAAACAATTTTTATGCAGGTCTACCGAATAGCACCTCTCGACTGCCATTCTGACAGCTATCAGGTTATCGACGGCTAGCAGACGTATGCTTTTAAATCGATTGTGGTAGGAAACGAAATGGACGGTAGTGGTTGGAGCAGTGGAGAGAGCTGTTTTTAACAGAAAGCAGGTAGTCCAGTTAAATTACGAGCCTCAAATCTGTTACCACTTCATATCAACCCTTCCCAGAGGCAGCATCTATTAGTACGCAGTGTGAGGTAACGGGAGGGTTGTGGCGCCCTGGAAATATTCTAAGTACGGAGTTGGCGTGACCACACAGGCCGCTCGGCAAGCCGGGGCTCGTCAGCGACCACGTGGTGCCGAACAGTAGCCGGAGCAAGTGGGGTAGCCCCAGTGCGTGGTCCAGGCCGACCGTGTGGCTCGGAATTCCATGTTGACACTGTATCAAGGAAGGTGCTTTGTGTCGATGAAGGCGATTAGTATGCTGGGAGTGCCAAAGATGGCAGACTTTGTGAAACCATAATGGCAGACGTTTCAAACTTCATGTAGAAATAAACAGTGGCCAGAGGAATCATGATACCTCAAAAAGAAACATGTACATTACCATTATTTGCATTGCGATTCTGATGGTGTCTTCAGATTTTCAGTATCTCTATTAGTTTAAAGTTTAGTATCTGACTGTCAATTATACAAGTAACACCCAGCAACGATTTCCAAAATCTAAACGGTTAATCCGATTTTGTCGATCGGCATATCTTTGGAAAGCCATTAGTGTAAAACTAAATTGGTATGAAGTACAGGCATGTAACTTGAATAGTACATGAGGGATTGGAGGTCAAAGTGGCTGATTGCTACCGATCGCGTCAGGCCATAAGTAATCCACAGTTACACGAAAAAACCGTAGCAGCATGCTGATAAACATATATTTATTCATCTGTGTCTTTGTTTATATCCGATATATACTATTCATGAAGAAATTGGTCAAATATTTGCTGTGTCTTTGAAAGCACAGAGACATTAGGCTACAGGCGTACTTATGGCTCGGGCTCTGAGCGCTATGGGACTTAACTCCTGAGGTCATCAGTCCCCTACAACTTAGAACTACCTAAACCTAACTAACCTAAGGACATCACACACATCCATGCCCGAGGCAGGATTCGAACCTGTGACCGTAGCGGTCGCGAGGTTCCAGACTGTAGCGCCTAGAACCGCTCGGCCACTCTGGCCGGCAGGCGTACTTATGCTTTTATACCTTTGAGATATGTTTATCAAATTTTGACTGTATTTAAAAATGTGTGTTAGAGCGAGTTTTTGGTCCAGCCGTAGGAATATTGATTTAATTTCAAGGTTTTTAAATGTAAATCCAGTATTTCGTATGTGTTTCAATATGTTTGTGAATGTGCGTTGGCTTGGAGCCATGGTAGGAGCGCTCTAGCCGAACACAGCGTTCGTTACTATAGTAGGCGACTACCGAAGCCAATGGAGACAATGTATGGAAGTGGGAGAGGAGCATTGGGTCACAGGGGACACGGGAGAGAGTTTTGGATGGGAAGATGCGACAGAGGGTCACCGTGGCTTCTGCAATGAAGAAGTAGTATGCGTTCAGAAGTGAATATCTCGCGAGCTATGTTGTTGTTCATAACTAATTACATGAAGTAGGAATATATTGTTTCGCCTTTATTCAACTTATATTTTATTTAATTGCTCGACCATCGACGCCAGTATGTGTTTGCAGTAATAGATGGCATTCTTAAAGGTACTTCTGCTATCGTACTCATCATTTAAAGCCATTAAAATAGTACCAGCAGATTTTATTTAATTGCTATCTTTCATGTATAAATTTCTATGTTACATTCAAAATTCGCAATTGCCGAGTAATAGGAACTTTCGGCCATTCGATTCATGTGTGTATTCATATTGTATACTGTCGACACAGCAGTATTTGGCATGTAATGCGGCAACTACGTATCCAAGCCCCTAGGCAAGGAAACCAGCGTAAACTTTTGTATTTCAACTCTATGTCTGAGGGTACGTAGTTGAGGGCCACTTTTTTTGAAAGCCCGCAGCACCCATGCGGTAGTGTAAGGCAAAGATAACACCATAGTCACGAGAACTACTGCGTACAGGACACTACTAACATTCCATAAACATTCTGAACCAAACCTGTTGTTACAATAAGGACATACGATTAAAGTATGATACTATAAGAAAATAGAGGAATAGTCAGTTAAACACGTCACATATAAAACGATTCATTTCGATAAACTAGCACATATTTGAAAAAAACACTAGCACATATTTGAAAAAATACTATTGTTGTTGTTGTCGTCTTTAGTCCAAAGACTGATTTATTGCAGCTCTACGTGCCACTCTGTGCTCTGCCAGCCTCTTCAGCTTACACCTGTTTACTGTATTCATCTCTTGGTCTCCCTCTACCTCGTTTACCCTCCACACTTCCCACCAGCATTAAACTGGTGAAGCTTTGATGTCCCAGAATGTGTCCCCTTACCGATTCCTTCTTCTAGTGAAGTTGTGATATACACTTCTCTTCTCCCCAATTCTATCCAGTATCTCTTCAGTTAGTTACGTGATCTACCCATATAATATTCAGCATTCTTCTGTATCACCACATTTCAAAAGCTTCTATTCTTGTCTAAACAATTTATTGTCCATGTTTCACTTCGATTTAGAAAACTCTTTCTGACACTTCTGCGTCTATGTCTACTCGATACTCGGCAATTCACAGTTAAGTGCCTGGCAGAAGGTTCATCGATCCGCCTTTAACCTGTATCTCTAACGATCTCTAAAAGCGCGCGAGAAAACTAATACTTAAATGTTTCCATGCGAGCTTTGATTTCTCGTTTTTTATCATGCTAATCGTAACCATAATCATAATCTCCCTATGTAGGTAGTCGCCGGCAATATATTTTCACACTCTGAGGAGAAAAATTGGCGACTGAAGTTTTATGAGAAGATCCTGCCGCTGCGATAAACGCCTTTGTTTCACGACTCACCCCAATTCTTGTGTCACATCCACGGCAATCTCTCCCTTATTTCACGATAATACAGAACTAGCTGCCCTTCTTTGAACTTTTTGAATGTCCTTCGTGAATTCTATCTGATGCGGGTCCCACACTGCACAGCGACACTCCAGAAGAGGGCGAACAAGCCGAATTCCTACTCCAGTTTTTTTTTTTTTTTCTTTGGTTCCCTTTACTGCTTGTCAATGTACAGATTGAGTAATTTTTGGGATAGATTACAACCCTGTCTCACTTCCTGCTCAACCACAGCACCCATTCCATGCCCTTGACTCTTATAACTGCCGTATGGTTTCTGTTCGAGTTGTAGACAGCCTTTCGCACTCTGTATTTTACCTTTGCTGCCTTCAGAATTGTAAGGAGCATATTCCATTAAACATGTTCAAAAGCCTGCTTCTTTTCTTAATCTGTCCTCTAAGAGAAGCCGTAGGCTCAGTATTGCCTCCCGTCTTCCTGCATTTCTCCATCCGTCTGTTAGTAGCTCACATTAGTATTTTGCACCCATGATTTAAACTGATAATTCAGAAGGATTCACACCTGTCAGCGCCTGTTTTCTTGGTATTATTATATTCGTTTTGAGGTCTGAGGGTATTTCATCTGTCTGCTATATTCTCGCACACCAGATCGAAAACTTCTGTCATAGTCGGCTCTCCTAAGGCTGTCAGTAGTTCTGACGGAATTTCGTCTACTCCCGGGGCTCTCTTTCGATTTATGTCTTTCACAGCTCTCTGATATTCTTATAGCAGTGTCATGTCTCCCATCTCGTCTTCATATAAGTCCTCTTCCATTTCTGTAATACTGTCGTTAAGCACATCTTCCATGTTTGGGCCCTCTATGTACTCCTTTCACCATCAAGCTTTCCCACCGTTGCTTAGGACAATAGGTAGGCAGTTTAAAAGGGTCATTCTTGTTTATATTGCCCATATAATATCTCTCAAAGAGCTCTACGAAATTAGTTTTTCTCTTAAATAATATAGCACAACGGACGGGCGCACTCATTTAAGTTTCTGCATCGACTGCTGCTCACTACTCCTGACTGAAGTTTGCGGCGATGACAGTGTGAGACAAACTGGTGATTAATTTGCTCTGAGTAGCACTGTGATACCCGAGAAAAAGCATAATCGGTTAAGCACTATACATACATTGATCAGCCAGGTCATAATGACCACCTACCAGACGCGTGGGATTAGCTGAGCGGTCTAAGGCGCTGCAGTCACGGACTGTGCGGCTGGTCCCGGCGGGAGTTCGAGTCAAATGGTTCAAATGGCTCTGAGCACTTTGGGACTTAACATCTATGGTCATCGGTCCCCTAGAACTTAGAACTACTTAAACCTAACTAACCTAAGGACATCACACAACACCCAGTCATCACGAGGCAGAGAAAAAGTTCGATCCCCCCTCGGGCATGGGTGTGTGTGTTTGTCCTTAGGATAATTTAGGTTAAGCAGTGTGTAAGTTTAGGGACTGATGACCTTAGCAGTTAAGTCCCGTAAGATTTCACACACATCTGATTTTTGAACCACCTACCTAATAGCCGGTATGTCCACCTGTGGCACGAATAACAGTGGTGATGCGTTGTGGCATGACAACAATGAGGTTTTGGTAGGTCGCTGGAGGGAGTCTGCACCACATCTGCACACACAAATAACAAAATACCCGTAAATTCTGGGGAATGGGGGAGGAGGGGGTGGGGGGGGGGCGGAGGCGCTGAGCTCTGACACAATGTTCAGTCAAATCCCAGATGTGTTCGACTGCGACTGAGTTCAATTCGGGAGAGATAAGAGGCCAATAATGGGACTCATCACTGTGCTTCTAGAGCCACTCCCAACACCTTTCTGGCCTAGTAATATAAGTGTCCAAGGAATAGAAAAGCAACTTAAATCACTCATCAGAGGAAAGGCCACTGGACCTGACGGGATACCAATTCGATTCTACACAGAGTACGCGAAAGAACTTGCCCCCCTTCTAACAACCGTGTACCGCAAGTCTCTAGAGGAACGGAAGGTTCCAAACGATTGGAAGAGAGCACAGGTAGTTCCAGTTTTCAAGAAGGGTCGTCGAGCAGATGCGCAAAACTATAGGCCTATATCTCTGTCATCGATCTGTTGTAGAATTTTAGAACATGTTTTTTGCTCGCGTATCATGTCATTTCTGGAAACCCGGAATCTACTCTGTAGGAATAAACATGGATTCCGGAAACAGCGATCGTGTGAGACCCAACTCGCTATATTTGTTCATGAGACCCAGAAAATATTAGATACAGGCTTCCAGGTTGGTGTCATTTTCCTTGACTTCCGGAAGGCATTCGATACAGTTCCGCACTGTCGTCTGACAAACTAAGTAAGAGCCTACGGAATATCAGACCAGCTGTGTGGCTGGATTGAAGAGTTTCTAGCAAACAGAACACAGCATGTTGTTCTCAATGGAGACACGTCTGCAGACGTTAGAGTTACCTCTGGCGTGGCACAGCGGAGTGTTATGGGACCATCGCTTTACACAATATATACAAATAGCCTAGTAGATAGTGTCGAAAGTTTCATGCAGCTCTTAGCGGATGATGCTGTTGTATACAGAGAAGTTGCAGCATTAGAAAATTGCAGCAAATGCAGGAAGATCTGCCACGGATTGGCACTTGGTGCAGGGAGTGGCAACTGACCCTTAACATAGACAAATGTAATGTATTGCGAATACATAGAAAAAAGGATCCTTTATTGTATGATTATATAATAGCGGAAAAAAACACTGGTAGCAGTTACTTCTGTAAAATATCTGGGAATATGCGTACGGAACGATTTGAAGTGGAATGATCATATAAAATTAATTGTTGGTAAGGCGGGTGCCAGGTTGAGATCCATAGG
Organism: Schistocerca americana; assembly: GCF_021461395.2. Lineage (NCBI taxonomy): Eukaryota > Metazoa > Arthropoda > Insecta > Orthoptera > Acrididae > Schistocerca > Schistocerca americana. Next base: position 1,024,542,721 of record NC_060119.1, read on the forward strand.
GAGAGTCCTCAGAAAATGTAGTCCATCAACAAAGGAGGTCGCTTACAAAACACTCGTTCGACCTTTACTTGAGTATTGCTCATCAGTGTGGGATCCGTACCAGGTCAGGTTGACAGAGGAGATAGCGAAGATCCAAAGAAGAACGGCGCGTTTCGTCACAGGGTTATTCGGTAAGCGTGATAGCGTTATAGAAATGTTTAGCAAACTCAAGTGGCAGACTCTGCAAGAGAGGCGCTCTGCATCGCGGTGTAGCTTGCTGTCCAGGTTTCGAGAGGGTGCGTTTCTGAATGAGGTATCGAATTATTGCTTCCCCCTACTTATACCTCCCGAGGAGATCACGAATGTAAAATTAGAGAGATTCGAGCGCGCACGGAGGCTTTCCGGCAGTAGTTCTTCCCGCGAACCATACACGACTGGAACAGGAAAGGGGGGTAATGACAGTGGCACGTAAAGTGCCCTCCGCCACACACCGTTCGGTGCTTGCGGAGTATAAATGTAGATGTAGATGTAGATGCATTGTCCTGTTGAAAAATGCCACTGCTATCACGAAACATGATTGCTATGAAATGGTGTAGGCGGTCTGTAACCAGTGTATGATACTCCTTGGCCAACATGGTGCCTCGTGCGAGCTCCACTGGACTCACGACTCCCATGTGAATGTTCCCCAAAGGAAAATGGAGCTGCGACGAGCTTGTCCCGTCCCACAGTACAGGTATCGAAGAACTGTTCCCTGGAAGGCGAGCTGGCTGGTGTGGCCGTGCGGTTCTAGGCGCTTCAGTCTGGAACCTCGTGACCGCTACGGTCGCAGGTTCGAATCCTGCCTCGGGCATGGATGTGTGTGACTTCCTTAGGTTAGTTAGGTTTAAGTAGCTCTAAGTTCTAGGGGACTGATGACCACAGATGTTAAGTCCCACAGTGGTCAGAGCCATTTCAACCTGGAAGGCGACGGGTTCGCTCCCTCCCATCGGCATGATGAAGAAGTCATCGGGATTCACCAGACCGTGCAACGCTCTACCACTGCGCCAACGTCCAGTGCCTATGGTCACATGCCCACTCAATCCATGTTGCTGATATCGTGTTGTTAACATTGGAACATACATCGGTCGTCGGCAACGGAGCCCCATCGTTAGGAGTGTTTGGTACAGTGTGTGTTCAACACACTTATTTTCTACATGGCATTTAAGTTTAATGTTAGTTCCTGCACAGTTAACCGCATGTCCTATTTTACCAGTCTGCCCAGCCTGCGATGTCTGACATCAGTAATGAGGGTGGCTGCCCAACCCCAAAAATGGTTCAAGTGACTCTGAGCACTATGGGACTCAACATCTGAGTTCATCAGTCCCCTAGACTTAGAACTACTTAATCCTAACTAAACTAAGGATATCACACACATCCATGCCGGAGGCAAGATTCTAACCTGTGACCATAGCAGAAGTGCGGTTCAAGACTGAAGCGCCTAGAACCGCTCGGTCACAGCGGCCGCCCGCCCAACCCCACGACGTTTGTACCTGCCTTTACCTTGGTTTCGCCACGTGCTAAAGTCACTCTCCACAGCACTCCTCGAACACCTAATAAGTCGTGCAGTTTCCGAAATGCTCTTGCTGAGCCTCCGGACCATCACAATTTGCCCTGTCAAACTCAAAAATATCGCTCGGCTTCCCCATTCTACACACGGATAACACGCTCACTGATGCTAAATGCACCGTTCGTATGTCTGACCAGCGCTCATTCCTCGCCAGGTGATGCTGCTATCGCCTGGACTGGTTTACATCGATATTAGGTCAGAGGTCATAATGTTCTTGCTGATCAGTGCATACTGAAAATGTATAATAAACCTCTGCGCATTTGATTTCAATAAAGTTCGGTAAACACTTAAAATTTATTACTTGTGACGTATAGAGTGGACGGTACTAGCAACGAAAAATAATCCGGTAGTCAATGTGCAGGTTTATGGTAATGAGATCTAGGTAGTCAAACAATAAACATTGCATATCGCCTTTTGTATCACAAATAACTTTCGAGTCTACGAAGATGTAAACCATTTTCATCTAGATGTATAATGGCTAGGGGCACATGAAACAATATCTAACGTACTTTTGGTATTTTCGACAGAGTTGGTATATTTTTTAAGAGATGCTCTTCAATTGTAAAGGAGTGATGCCCATATATATCCGGTTACCCACAGGTTTTGAGTGGTTTTTCCTCAATTATGTGTGCCATATCCCAGGATGGTTCATGCAAATACACAAGTGGGAAGTAATTTGTATACAAATTTCAACGGCGAGTGGAAGACGACGCAAGCTTCCAGGTGGCAGTGCAATAAAAAGACCACCACAACAGCACGAAAGTCCTAGTACTTAACAACGCTTTTTCACCTTACTCGACTGTCAAATCTAGAAAAGAGCTATGTCACTGTATTTGTCTCTGCTTACAGTTTCTCTTTTTTCACAAAGAAGTACATTGTGTTTTCTAAGAAATTATAATATACGCTGGTCTTTATTTCATTGCCATTTCATGGTTCCCTGTTTGACAAGGTGAAATAGATTAAAATGAATTTAACGAGTCAACAATTATTTTCAGTGAAAACATTTAGCGCCTCGCCCTAAATTAAAAAGAGTCACCTTTAGGTTCATACAGCTGTTCTGTAAAGAAAACGTGGAAGCTGATTTTTCTTTTCAAAAAATATGCGGTAGGTAAAAGTAGTTAAAGAGAAACTTATATGAAGACTGGACTGAGCGAATGTTTGCTGAACTACTTTTCCTGCTTAAAGGGGAAATATTGCCTTATGACTTTCAACCAACCACTCATTTTCTCTAGTAACTGTTTATTAAAACTGACGTCACTCGCAAAAATATTTAATATGTAGAAGGTAAAGCGATATCCAGGAAGTCGAATCTCTGCAAGAAGGAGTGAGAAACCAGTTCCAGCACCATTACAGCACATCGCGTGTAGAGTGTTTCCATAGCCGGAAGCTGCCCATTGTCCTCGACTTTGGAGCAGAAGTAATAACGCGTATATGAGATCGCTGACACGACTGCTTATTCTCTGAAACTGCGGCCACATCGCAGTGTTGCGCAAGGATTATCCTTAGCCCATTATACGCCACAAGGGAGTTAGATGGTTGCGTGATAGCCTTGTGTTTGCGCTATTCAATTAACTGTTATCACGCGAACGGTAGCCATACATTACGCCAGAAGGCGGCCGCGAGGCAATAAATTACTTCAGTAGACCTAATTACCGCCCAAGAAGTGACTAGTCCAGCATTAGCTTTTTCAACAGTGTGCACGTAATTAAATATTTTTGTCCTAAGGACAGGAAAGAATGTTGAAAAATTCCGAACGGTACTAAATTTGGGTATGTACTCACTGGACGTATAGATTATCAGCTAGTTATGGCTTAATATCTCACATTTTTAAAAATGGTACCTAGAATTCTATTATTGTATATTAGCGTAAAAATCCAAAATGAAGGCTTTGAATTTTTTATTGGTCTACCCTGCGAAACACTTAATTATGATGTCCTTTATTGCCGTTAGCTCGTTGGCCCACATTTCGAGTAAATTACCCCGCGCCACTAAGAATGTGGATCCCATTATAAGAGTATATTTCCTATAGTACCGCCAAAATTTGAACATAAATATTTGTCGTAGTTTAAGCTGATAACAACAGTAAGTTCAATTGGTCCGAACAACCGCAACAGTAACTAATGGCATATCCGTTGACTGCGTTCATCACATTACATTACTTCACTGAACTGCAAGTGACAATAAATTTCATCCCCCAATAATTATTGAGTTAATTTTGTACGATTAGTTTTTAACCGTAACTATCGAATCAAACGTAACAAATACATACGCTAATTTTCGACATGAAGAGTCTCTTTTTACTGGATATGTATAGATGATATGTATTAACATTAATGGATATTTTAACATTTAGTCCTAATAATGCAACTACCATTATAAATAAGTCTTTTCAATTGTTTACTGGCTGACAGTTTGCAAACAAAAATTCGTTTATGGAAAACAAAGGGATGTCATAGTGAAATGGTCTTGGATTACATTAAAGACTAGCTTTCTTACCTGTAGGACATTTTGTGCTATTGGAGAAATAATGAAACATTATTGTTGTCGCTTATTTAACTGTTTCTGAGCCACTGAGAGTTTTAATAATGGGCAATAAAGGTCATTCTTTCCTCTAATATTGTAGGTATGGACATCACAATTTTTGTGATGCCTTCCTTATTTATGACGAATTTCATTGGCAAATATATGTATTGTGATGGTACAGTTCAAATGCTTAGCTCCTTTAAGTAGGTACGCGATGAACGCGGGTGAACACCATATTTTATTCTTGCTGATTGCTTTTGTGCAACCAGTACTTTCTAATTTCGGCTCCTGTTCTGTCTGTTATTACACCGGTCTGCGCTTGACCCATAGCGCACTTGTTGTGTAATCTTAAACTCTCGCAGAAGTCTCTGCCAAAGATTGTTTGGGGACTTCTAACTCGTTCCCTACTATAAGAAACTCGGGTTCTACTCGCACATCGATATCTATCAGCATAGTATCGCGGATCCACGACCCTCTACTACCTCTCTACTGATCTTTTTAAGTTTTATTACTTCGGTGTGGCTGCCCTTAGTACTCTTCAGTGCTGACTCATTTATCACATCAACCTTAGCGGCACTGTCTACTACGAAACTAGGGTTTCCCTGCGTGTATATTATGTTTACGAAGTCATTCTTGTTCTTGCAGTATAATGTGTGTAACTTGGCGGCATGGTTCTACTGCATACTCGTGCAGTTCTTTCGTTTACCGGGTTCTCAGTCTTCGCATTTGCTAGCCTAAAACTGGTGTTACACTATCGGGCTAAGTGTCCTGGTCCTTTACAAACGTAACATATCACGGGTCTCGCCTAATCACAAGGCTAAATAGCCTTGAAGACAACATCGGTGACACACAGTCGATCGTATGATTCCAATTTCCCTGTGTTGACCTCCATATAGTGTTTCATATAGCCTTCTCAGCGGTGACAAAGGATGGGGTCCTCGTTTCTTTGCTCCAGTACAACTCTGCTGTACGGCGTCCATTTGCCTGGCGTGTCTCTCTGTACAGTTACATGCGTTATGGCCACTTATCTTACATTTAAATCAGTAATCTCTTGAGCGACTGGATTCACCGAAATTTTCCTTACAGTAGGCGTTTGACACTCCTTCTGTTAACGCTAGTTCCACCAATTGGACTAAAGTTAAGCCATCTCCTCTTGCTCTCACGACTGTTTAACAACTTCAATTCCCTGTGAGGGTATTGCTCGCCACTGATTCCCGATTAGATCCTGAGTCCGGGCGACGTGGAGCAGTAGTTAGCACACTGAACTTGCATTCGGGAATACGACGGTTCATACCCGCGACTGGCCATCCAGATTTAAGATTTCCATTATTTTCCTAAATAGCTCCAGGCAAATGCCGGGATGGTTTCTTTGACAGGACGTGACCGTTCTTCTTCTTCAGCCTTGATTTGATACACTGCGAGCTTGTGCTCCGTCTGTAATGCCGTCGATGTCGACGCGACATTAAACCTAATGTTCTTTCCTTCCTTCATTAGAGCTTCTGGTACTGTCTGATTCCCTCATTACTCCCTGAACGCCCTCCGGACATCGGTGCTGCTATGTGTCAGCGCAGCTCGCCCATTCGGCCATACTTTCGGCTCTACTCTGTCTGCAAGTGACTAAGAAACGCTTTGTAGCCTAAAGTGCATTTTAACTCATAGTTTTGCAGTAGAATTGCCTTCACATCTACCCAAGAAGCGGTCGAACCGCGTATGACTAGCTTAATTCGTACTGCTCCATGGTATTTGTTTTTAGAAATTTTAATAAACACTAGGACAACTGCTTGGCGTTAATTCTGTTGCTATGTCACAATTGCCTAAGAACTCTCTAACTTCATCTTCATTTCCCTCAAAACCTCTAGGAATAAACTTTAATGCATCAAACTTTGTTTTCACAATCAGGTTGCATGTGAAGTGTGATGAGATGTGGTTGGTCTCACTGTCGGGTATGTGAGTGGTTAGGTGCAGGGATCGAGGTCTCAATGGTGGGAGACAATCCAAAATAACTTGGATGTCAGCATAAGGAAGTAGATATGGCATTAATAACGAAATGAGAGTATGGATTTTCCTTTTGACATGCTTTTAATGCTTCGTCAAGTGTTTCAATCAACATGCCAAAGAGCACAGACACTAGTTTCTCATTTGAGTCCTAAGGCTCTCTTAACAACGCGTGAAACACAAAAAAAACCTCTAACTTCATGCTATTATTAGATGCTTCAGCCAACTGCCAGAATAAACAGAACACCGGCCTAACTCTCTGTTTGGAATAGAGCACACACAGTAATGTCAAGCGCTGGCATGGAACCCTACGAATGATGAAAGATTCCTATTGCTCTAAGGCAAACCTTGTGTTTACTTATACGTCACAATGGAAGTGACAAACAGATATACATACAAAGTCTGACCAGTCTTTTCTAGCATCAAGTTTAACTGAGTTCGAGTCTCAATCAGATACTTCCTGCTGTCGGGAGGGGATCATCCGTGGCGCTGGTTTCGACAGATATCGTGGTCGAACTCTGCTAGTAGCTGGAACTCTGTCCTGTTTGTCAAATGCTGGCCCCCTCCAACAAATGCCGCAATGGTTCCTTTCGAGAGCTCAAATGGTTCAAATGGCTCTGAGCACTATGGGACTCAACATCTGAGGTCATCAGTCCCCTAGAACTACTTAAACCTAACTAACCTAAGGACATCACACACATCCATGCCCGAGGCAGGATTCGAACCTGCGACCGTAGCAGTCACCCTTTCGAGGGTCACGGCCGATTTCCTTCCCCATCCTTGACACTATCCGAGCTTGTGCCCCAATCCTAATGATCTTGATGTCGATGGAACGTTAAACCCAATCTTCCTTCGTCCCTGTTTGCTTACAATTTTGCATCGCTTTTTGCGTCCAGTCTGCAATCAGCGAGCGTGAGGTCAGCGGTTTGGTAATACTTATGACGTCATATCTAACTGGCAAAAGCGACTGACACAGTATGTCCGCATCTAAATAAGGAAATTTCCTGCTACTGTTCACACCGAGATTATTTTTTAAAAAAATTTTCTAGGAATACTGCAAGACCCGGTCATTACAGTAGGTCACTTTATAAACGCTTGACTTGCTAAATTGCTCAGCTGACTGTGAGATGGGATACAGCAATTTCTTCCTTGAGTTTTGGTGGTGGACAACATGATCCTGATCTTCGTGTTCTTAAACAGCTTAGCTGCTTTGTCTGAAATGAAACTTACCATGGTATTGACACATGCTAAGTTTTCTATATAATGTTGTGGGTGACGGCGATGTCAGCTTACTTACTGTTGATTTTTTATTTGTGTTGTGACAGTGTATATATGTCATGTTCATAATAACCATCGTTATGTGCAATGCAGACGATAGTGTTACTTTCAGTGTCACAGTCTTCTTCACTTCGATGCTATTCATAAGAAGGAAGCCTGTTTATGTAAGTTGAAATGTGTGGATGACTCATCAGTGACAGTCTGTTTGTGATTTATTAATCACTGTACGTTCATGTACTGGGATTGGTCTGTATTAGATATGGGTACGTAAAAACTATTTATTTTGTCATTTTTCTGGTGCTCTACGATGGAATGGATACTTAAATGCAAGCTATTGAATCTAATTCATAAAATTTCTCTCTCGCCAGACCCCGGCCTAAGTTGCTTTTCGCGAGCCACTCCACCTCGCTCCCCGGCGGCCGACATAAGATTTTGCTTTCGGTAGAAGATCGACTCTGAACGATCCGACACGGCTCAGTATCGATGTTAGGTCATTAAGACAAATTGCGAATAATAGCAAGGGCGCACACCGGAGGAAGTCTGCCTCGTTACGGCAGGAGATCGGGAGGTAGTGTCTCCTTGATGAACTTTTGGGTGCAAAGCAGGGTGAACAGAAGGTCACTTCTAAGACGTTTCCACGGTCTCCGGGACCGTGCAGAATGGTCCAGTGCACTTTCGCAGTAAGATTCATGAGCCCGGACCTTTCCACAGGTAGATTAACCAGATTTCATACCAGCCAGCTTAACGTCGCCACCAGGAATCACGATGCTGGATAAGCCTCTCATACCTTGCTGCTCAGGCCGCCACCTGTTTCACCATAAGGATGTGATTATTGTGCCGTGTAGGTGCAACATCCTTGGCGCTCAAATATCGATAGTATCTGCCCTCCATATGTCTCTGCCCCATTGCCAGGAAACTAAAAGATGACAACCTCAAGAGGGCGTGAGAGCAGAGGCGGCGGGATACGGGGGGCATGCGCAGTATGCAGAAGGTAAGGAACTTGCTGGCAACAGTGTGGAGTCTGAGCTCTTCGTTTACCAGGTTGCATGCGAAGTGTGAGCGCACGATTGGGCAAACGTAACTGGGAGGCGGTGGTTGTACTCCACTGTCAGTTACTCGAACGTTGGATGAAAGGAGCCTGATCGTGAAACCGTTGCGTGCCTATAATGTGGACTTCATGGTGAGCCCTTTCCTGTAACAGGCAGCAATTCGTTTATTAAGTAAGGTAGAAATAGATAAATTATGTGACGATATGGAATGGAAAATTACGAGCTATTAAGTGGGCACAAGACCTTACGAGAAGGCCTGGGCCTAAGGGATTTCAGATGCTTCATGCACTGGTATAATACATGCACATAATTTATGAACGAACCTTCGTTACAATTACATACATTATACGACAAAATTTAATGTAAGGCAAGATATACACTATACAAAAACGAAGTAATTACCCCAAGTACGTCGGCCACGGTGGCCGAGTGGTTCTACGCACTTCAGTCCGGAACCACGCTGCTGCTACGGTCGCAGGTTCGAATCCAGCTTCGAACATTGATATGTGTGATGTCCTTAGGTTAGTTAGGTTTAAGTAGTTCTAAGTCCAGGCCACTGATGACCGCATATGTTAAGTCCCATAGTGCTTAGAAGCATTTGAATTACCCCAAGTAACAAATCGCTTAAAAAAATGTTATAAGCCTTTATAATACAACGAGGCTAATAATTTTAAAGCAGCATTAACTTACTAGTAAAAGTGACGGATTAGTAATATGCAAATGCTCTGGATGACATCAACATACAGTGCTCGTTAACGCACAGTACAAGTTTCAAAACTCACGTTCAAATAACAACGGACTTGAACCGTCCATTAACAAAGGCTTCAAAACAGAAACTTTCGGTTTGATTTAAAAAAGTATTAACTTACACTGCAATTTTAAAGCAACAAGGAGTTAAGTTAAATTCTTCTGCCTTAGAGAAAATATCCAGATATACTTTCAAAGGGATATTACACTATTGGCCACTAGAATTGCTACACCAAGAAGAAACGCAGATGATAAACGGGTATTCATTGGACAAATATATCATACTATAACTGACATGTGATTACATTTTCACGCAATTTGGGTGCATAGATCCTGAGAAATCAGTACCCAGAACAACCACTTCTGGCCGTTATAACGGCCTTGATACGCCTGGGCATTGAGTCAAACTGAGCTTGGATGGCGTGTACAGGTACAGCTGCCCACGCAGCTTCAACACGATACCACAGTTCATCAAGAGTAGTGACTGGCGTATAGTGACGAGCCAGTTGCTCGGCCACCATTCACCAGACGTTTTCAATTGGGGGGGAGATCTGGAGAGTGTGCTGGCCAGAGCAGCAGTCGAACATTTTCTGTATCCAGAAAGGCCCGTACGGGACCTGCAAAATGCGGTCGTGCATTATCCTGCTGAAATGTAGGGATCGAATGAAGGGTAGAGCCACGGGTCGTAACACATCTGAAATGTAACGTCCACTGTTCAAAGTGCCGTCAATGCGAACAAGAGGTGACCGAGACTTGTAACGAATCGCACCCCATACCATCACGCCGGGTGATACGGTTACACGCTTCCAATGTGCGTTCACCGCGATGTCACCAAACATGGATGCGACCATGATGCTGTAACCAGAACCTGGATTCATACGAAAAAATGACGTTTTGCCACTCGTGCACCCAGGTTTGTTGTTGAGTACACCATCGCAGGCGCTCCTGTCTGTGATGCAGCGTCAAGGGTAACCGCAGCCATGGTCTCCGAGCTGATAGTCCATGCTGCTGCAAACGTCGTCCAACTGTTCGTGCAGATGGTTGTTGTCTTGCTAACGTCCCCGTTTGTCGACTCAGGGATCGAGACGTGGCTGCACGATCCGTTACAGTCATGCGGGTAAGATGCCTGTCATCTATACTGCTAGTCATACAAGGCCGTTGGGAACTGGCACAGCGTTCCGTATTACTCTCCTGAACCCACCGATTCCATATTCTGCTTACAGTCATTGGATCTCGACCAACGCGAGGAGCTATGTCGAGATACGATGAAGTGCAATCGCGATGGGCTACAATACGACCTTTATCAAAGTTGGAAACGTAATGGTACGCATTTCTCCTCCTTACACGAAGCTCACAACAACGTTTCACCAGGCATCGTAGGTCAACTGCTGTTTGTGTATGAGAAATCGGTTGGAAAATTTTCATCATGTCAGCACGTTGTAGGTGTCGCCAGCGGCGCCAACCTTGTGCGAATGCTCTGAAAAGCTAATCATTTGCATATCACAGCACCTTCTTCCTGTCGGTTAAATTTCGCGTCTGTAGCACGTCATCTTCGTGGTGCAGCAATTTTAATGGCCAGTAGTCTAAGTTAAATTCATCTACCTTAGAGAAAATACCCAAATATACTTTCAAAGGAATACTAACTTACTAAAAATGAACTTAGCCGCGATAGACGGCAGTAAGAACGGCCGAGGACCCACTTAAACAGCTAATCGTAAGAGACCCCGGGAAATCCTCGAAGCGGACACTCGTGGAATGCCTAGGAAACCGATATGTTCAAATCACGATTAATTTTTCCACAATACAGAACAGCGGAAATGTGTCTGGTGCCTCACCTCGGCCAACACAAAATGCCGCAGACGTGTGGCGGCTAGAGAGCAGGGAGCGCCTCCGTGCCTAAGCACGAGGTCAGTACGCTTGCAGTACCAGCTTGGCTGACAGCCTCAGGGCCGGCCGGTGTGTTCGAGCGGTTCTAGGCGCTTCAGTCTGGAACCGCGAGACCGCTACGGTCGCAAGTTCGAATCCTGCCTCTCACATGGATGTGTGTGATGTCCTTAGGTTAGTTAGGTTTAAGTAGTTCTAAGTTCTAGGGAGCTGATGATCTCAGAAGTTAAGTCGCATAGTGCTCAGAGCCATTTTTGAACAATCTAACAGCCTCAGCAGGGCCCGCAAACACCAAGGAATCTTTTAATTTTTTTTCAATTTGTAGCGTTGAAACAAATTTACAACTGAAATAGTGAATTTTTGTGTCACCGTTTATTTGGTGGAGGCGTAGAAACGCTTCTACGATCGGTTCAGCACTTCATAATCAAGTCAGCACTGCGGAGAAACCTTGAGACGCTGGTATGCAGTGTACTCTGGAGCAGACTGCTTACTACGTGAGTCACTGTATGACGATAATCACATATCATTCTTTCACGGCAGCAAAAACAAAACCTACTATAATTTTAATTTAAGGCTGATATTTAAGAATAAAAGCATATCATGACTAATCACCCATTAAATATGCTGAGACGCCCTGCTAAACCCGCAGGACAGGACAGGTAGTTGGAATTGTGGAAAGGGGCCAAAATGAGCGGCTGTCAGCTACACTCGAACACATATAACTTTATTTATGTGACCAAACAGTACAGTATAGATTCTTGAACTTTGTTATCGGCTGAATACGCCATACTAACATATGCCTTAAGGGCACAACCACTTTAATTTGTAAAAAAAGGCTAAAAGCTATTAACTCAAAATTCAGACGCCAAAGAGAATATTTAGAGGGCAGAAAGCCTCACGTTAAGTACAACAATTTGGCTGAAGGCACAAAATCTAACACTTGAAGAGCAAGAAAAGGCAATGCAGTTTACGGCGCTCAGATGTTTCGGGGGTTGGCCACCACTTGAAATACTAACGATCACTTAGGTGAGACAGGCGGTCGGCCCAACCATTCTCGATCCGACGACAACCCAACCAACAGACAGTCAATGGACCCACCGACAAGGTAACTTGCGCTCCACTCGACCAGCACACAACTGGGAGTTCAATGCAAAACTTAAAAGGCATGGACGCCCACGACCAAGCATACATTAAGCCGCCAAACTACACACCGTGCTGGACAGCGATAACATGGTGAGGAAAGGACATTATCTGAATTTACGTCAACGGCCAGGGCAGGTAACCGGAACGTTAACGGCTACAATACAGAAAATACCGCTGGTGCACTTCAGTTGCAAATAACCAAATACAGTTGGACTCCACCAGACGAAGGCGAAACCTTCGCCAAATCGAACACACATGTTGTTGCTCGCAGGAATGTCCCAACGGTCAACGATGAGAACCAGATGGCAAAATGTGAATAGGCTTGACTTTCTGATAAATTAATTGCAAACTCAACATTCGTGTTCAGGGTCGGTGAACATAGGACCCCGTAGCAATGGGAACAGCGCCACACACTCTGACACTGCGTAGAGACCACCAGCGGACCCAGCCAAACTACGCACCGCGGAGATTCCCTCACTGCTCCACGCCAACTGACCGACTGCCACATATCAGCATGGAGACAGCACTAAAATAACTGAGCAGTCGACATCACAAGCTACACACAATTTCACGAACACTTGCACGAAGGACTAGACAATACTAACGGCAGCGACTGTGCAATAACAAGCACAGATCAAAAGTCGGCACACGCAGGAAACCCATCAGCGTTCGCCGGCCAACGTACAAGTCATCCGACAAGACGACCGACCGACGACCAACGAAGATGGTCCGCACTCAAGTGATGTGTATCGCCAACCATCGTGTGAGTCATGGCTGTCCGGACCTCACTGCAGCCGCTCCCCGACTGAACTTCTGCCGCTTCCTAGGTCAAACACCGCCAGGTCCGAACTGCACAGATAGCGCCTCTCTACTCACTGGCAGATCCGAACTCACCCCGAGCACACGATACCCGGGAAGTAATAGCAGTCAGCAAAAATAATACTCCAGGGCTTATATCGATAAGCGCCGCTGCTGCCACTCCTAGGCAGGCAAGGCGGCAGTGACGCACGGCTCACATGCATTATCGAGTAAGACCATACTAGTCGGGCTGCACAATTTAGTGCCTACATGGTAAGCCAAAACTAACTCAATTGTGAAATTTCATCCTATGTGTCAGTCCAGTCAACATCGTCTGAAGTCGATTTTTAGTATAAATTTGGGTCGGCAGTTTGAAGCATCGTACGTGTTTTCGATCGGCCATAGCGCCGTAGGGCTCGTTGTTCTTGCAAGCTTGGTAGCCTGTCTGCCATTAGAAGCGTGTCTGGACATCCGCTTAAAGTCCCATAAGATAATTATCAATGTTTGCCCCCGGTAGCTGAGTGGTCAGCGCTACAGAAAGTCAATCCTAAGGGCCCGGGTTCGATTCCTGGCTGGGTCGGAGATTTCCTCCGGCCAGGGACTGGGTGTTGTGTGGTCCTAATCATCTTAATTTCATTCCCATCGACGCACAAGTTGCCGAAGTGGCGTCAAATCGAAAGACTTGCACCCAGCGAACGGTCTACCCGACAGGAGGCGCTAGTCACACGACGTTCGTTCATTATCAATGGGCATGTTTTACTCTTAAACAAATTTCATTCACTCATTGTAAAAATTCTTTACACGGCTGCCGGCCATTGATTCTGTTATGCTGTATCCTTTTTTAAATGTTATTAAAGTTTTTGAATAGTGAAGTTTTATTCCCATAAGACTGGTCGGTGTTGCTGCCAGCTGGCCTTCAGGGGAGATTCATCTTCATTACAGAAACTTGTACATAAAATTTTTCCTACCTGAAAGAACAAGCCCGTAGTAGGCATTCATCGTTCGGCCTTATGCCGTTTGCGTAGTTGCTAAGTGTAGTTATCAGTTGATCGATTGAAGTTCTTGACGTGTAATTTCTACTAACTAAATTGAAAATGAAGGACATTTTATTTTGCATCCGCCAACTTGAGGTTCTCTTCGTTTTGTTAAAATTATCACTTCGCACCTGTGCATTTTAGGATTGTATTTGTTGACGTGGTGCGCCCTGGGTTTAACTGCCTTATTTTCCAGCCACTAGAGCTCCCGCTATTACATTGTGTACTTTGCTTATTGTAAAATGTTCAATTGTGTTTTGATAATAAACTGCTGTAGGAGTACATACAGTTTTCTTAACATAGTGTCTTACTGCTCCCCAACCAAGTCCTTACCGCCTCAGTAGCCTTAGGTGTTCCCTAGGAATGAACGGTGTAGGTCTAAATGGATCCGTTCGGTGCTATGTTTGGAGATGAAGGTAGGTGGGTACAAGGTTGCATGGTTGGAAAGCAGAAGGGAGGAGTTTGGTATGAAGATAAATCTGTGGTATAAGGGGGAGAAAAATAGGAAAGTGAGTGGGATATGTGGGGAAGAGCTACAGTTGATGGGGTGGATAAATATCGGAGGTTTTTGGGGGGGGGGGGGGGGGGAGCGTAGGATAGTCGTTGGAGGTTCGAGATTCTACATCTACATCTACATCTACATCTATACTCCGCGAGCCACCTTACGGTGTGTGGCGGAAGGTACTTATTGTACCACTATCTGATCCCCCCTTCCCTGTTCCATTCACGAATTGTGCGTGGGAAGAATGACTGCTTGTAAGTCTCCGTATTTGCTCTAATTTCTCGGATCTTTTCGTTGTGATCATTACGCGAGATATATGTGGGCGGTAGTAATATGTTGCCCATCTCTTCCCGGAATGTGCTCTCTCGTAATTTCGATAATAAACCTCTCCGTATTGCGTAACGCCTTTCTTGAAGTGTCCGCCACTGGAGCTTGTTCAGCATCTCCGTAACGCTCTCGCGCTGACTAAATGTCCCCATGACGAATCGCGCTGCTTTTCGCTGGATCATGTCTATCTCTTCTATTAATCTAACCTGGTAAGGGTCCCATACTGATGAGCAATACTCAAGAATCGGACGAACAAGTGTTTTGTAAGCTACTTCTTTCGTCGATGAGTCACATTTTCTTAGAATTCTTCCTATGAATCTCAACCTGGCGCCTGCTTTTCCCACTATTTGTTTTATGTGATCATTGCACTTCAGATCGCTCCGGATAGTAACTCCTAAGTATTTTACGGTCGTTACCGCTTCCAATGATTTACCACCTATGGCATAATCGTACTGGAATGGATTTCTGCCCCTATGTATGCGCATTATATTACATTTATCTACGTTTAGGGAAAGCTGCCAGCTGTCGCACCATGCATTAATCCTCTGCAGGTCCTCCTGGAGTACGTACGAGTCTTCTGATGTTGCTACTTTCTTGTAGACAACCGTGTCATCTGCAAATAGCCTCACGGAGCTACCGATGTTGTCAACTAAGTCATTTATGTATATTGTAAACAATAAAGGTCCTATCACGCTTCCCTGCGGTACTCCCGAAATTACCTCTACATCTGCAGATTTTGAACCGTTAAGAATGACATGTTGTGTTCGTTCTTCTAGGAAATCCTGAATCCAATCACAAACCTGGTCCGATATTCCGTAAGCTCGTATTTTTTTCACTAAACGTAAGTGCGGAACCGTATCAAATGCCTTCCTGAAGTCCAGGAATACGGCATCAATCTGCTCGCCAGTGTCTACGGCACTGTGAATTTCTTGGGCAAATAGGGCGAGCTGAGTTTCACATGATCTCTGTTTGCGGAATCCATGTTGGTTATGATGAAGGAGATTTGTATTATCTAAGAACGTCATAATACGAGAACACAAAACATGTTCCATTATTCTACAACAGATTGACGTAAGCGAAATAGGCCTATAATTATTCGCATCTGATTTATGACCCTTCTTGAAAATGGGAACGACCTGCGCTTTCTTCCAGTCGCTAGGTACTTTACGTTCTTCCAGCGATCTACGATAAATTGCTGATAGAAAGGGGGCAAGTTCTTTAGCATAATCACTGTAGAATCTTAAGGGTATCTCGTCTGGTCCGGATGCTTTTCCGCTACTAAGTGATAGCAGTTGTTTTTCAATTCCGATATCGTTTATTTCAATATTTTCCATTTTGGCGTCCGTGCGACGGCTGAAGTCAGGGACCGTGTTACGATTTTCCGCAGTGAAACAGTTTCGGAACACTGAATTCAGTATTTCTGCCTTTCTTCGGTCGTCCTCTGTTTCGGTGCCATCGTGGTCAACGAGTGACTGAATAGGGGATTTAGATCCGCTTACCGATTTTACATATGACCAAAACTTTTTAGGGTTCTTGTTTAGATTGTTTGCCAATGTTTTATGTTCGAATTCGTTGAATGCTTCTCTCATTGCTCTCTTTACGCTCCTTTTCGCTTCGTTCAGCTTTTCCTTATCAGCTATGATTCGACTACTCTTAAACCTATGATGAAGCTTTCTTTGTTTCCGTAGTACCTTTCGTACATGATTGCTATACCACGGTGGATCTTTCCCCTCGCTTTGGACCTCAGTCGGTACGAACTTATCTAAGGCGTACTGGACGATGGTCCTGAATTTTTTCCATTTTTGTTCCACATCCTCTTCCTCAGAAATGAACGTTTGATGGTGGTCACTCAGATATTCTGCGATTTGTGCCCTATCACTCTTGTTAAGCAAATATATTTTCCTTCCTTTCTTGGCATTTCTTATTACACTTGTAGTCATTGATGCAACCACTGACTTATGATCACTGATACCCTCTTCTACATTCACGGAGTCGAAAAGTTCCGGTCTATTTGTTACTATGAGGTCTAAAACGTTAGCTTCACGAGTTGGTTCTCTAACTATCTGCTCGAAGTAATTCTCGGACAAGGCAGTCAGGATAATGTCACAAGAGTCTCTGTCCCTGGCTCCAGTTCTGATTGTGTGACTATCCCATTCTATACCTGGTAGATTGAAGTCTCCCCCTATTACAATAGTATGATCACGAAACTTCTTCACGACGTTCTGCAGGTTCTCTCTGAGGCGCTCAACTACTACGGTTGCTGATGCAGGTGGTCTATAGAAGCACCCGACTATCGTATCTGACCCACCTTTGATACTTAACTTAACCCAGATTAGTTCACATTCGCATTCGCTAATAACTTCACTGGATATTATTGAATTCTTTACTGCTATAAATACTCCTCCACCATTGGCGTTTATCCTATCCTTGCGGTATATATTCCATTCTGTGTCTAGGATTTCGTTACTGTTCACTTCCGGTTTTAACCAACTTTCCGTTCCTAATACTATATGCGCACTATTTCCTTCCATAAGAGATACTAATTCAGGAACCTTGCCCTGGATACTCCTGCAGTTTACCAATATTACGTTAACTTTTCCTGTTTTTGGTCTCTGAGGACGGACGTTCTTTATCAACGATGATAATGTCCTCTCTGGTAAGCCGTCAGGTATTTTATCGTTTCGCCCAAGGGGGGGTCCCTCTTGGGATAAGGTATGTAAGTAGGGTGCCATATGTAGGTATAAGTGCGACAGCGTTGTGGGATTGGTGGTCTAACGAGGAACATTTGGACTATATGAATATAGTTTGGAGTGAATCAGGTACACGGAGTTGTTCAACGTGGCTGAGGGTTGGTGGAGACTTCGATGAAATGGTAGAGGGTCCAGATGGGAGAAGTTAACCGGATGCGGAAAGCAAAACAGGTTGAGTGGCGTTCATGAATTCGAAGAGACTGATAGAACTTGAGTGGGCTTTTGTATTTGTAATTAGTTTCAATAATGGTTTGCTTCAGCTCATTCGTTCAAAATCCTGCCTACGCAATTCCTGGTAGAGCGGATATCCATGCAGCATTGGAGTAGAAGAGCATAGGGCATAGGAACGTGTTGAAGGTGTGGAATGTAGATGTGTATTGTAATATCATCTTTCACCGAGTAGTAGCTTTAGGAACTTTAGTCTATGAAGAAGGTTCTGCATGAAGCTTTGATCATCTGGACAGTGAGTTCATCTTTCAAAGCTACAGTTCCTCTGCGGGCAGTCAGACCATATGAGCTTGAAGCAAAAAAATTAAACAACGCTTCTACGCTCTAGTTGTCTATCCGCTTTTTCGGTTCCCTAAATGGTTTCTTTTCCTTGATAAAACTATTGATATCTTCTTAATTGACGTTTAGCTCTTATAGTGCAATATTTACCCCAGTCCGTCTGGACGGAACTCTTAAGTTTTACTCTTATATGAGAGCCCAGATTAAGATGTTGACGATGAGAGAAGGCGGATATTGAAAGGGGTCGTGGTTAACCAAATTTTGTACTAAATGGAGAACAATGTGGTCCTGTCTGAGGTCAGAAACTCTGTAGTACCTGTTTTCCTCGCACTAATGATAGAAAATTTTTCCATCGCCAATATTCTTACCAAATACATCTGACCCGATTATTATCGAAACAGCGTACCTAAAAACTTATAATTTCCCTTCCGCTCAACTATGTTCATAATTTTTTGTATATTTACTATTGTATTCCAAAAAGATATATTAAAAAAACTACAATTAAAGCACAGTGGAGGATAACAGTCAGCAAATAGCCTTTAGTCGCCATACAAAAGGATATTTAAAAGCTGATCTCCACTATGTGGATGACTTTGGAAACAACAAAGATTAGACGTATCTCTAGAGAAAAATTTATATAGGGAGGAACAGGTTGAGAGCGGAACGCCAGCCCAGAATGTATTGGATAAAATCAGGCGCAAACCATGTCTTCCCCACTCACATTTCTCCCGCAGGAACGAGAGCTGTTATGGCCGTGCCCACACGCTTAAGGTTTAGCTCCTCCCCGCTATTGCAACTGGCACGTCGCCAAACACGCCCTTTTTCAGCAATGCCGTAAATCACCTCGTGGAGATGGAGAACGTGAGAACGAAAGAGAGAAAAAAAGAGACTGTTTCTGGTCTATCCTGCTACCTTTCAGTAAAATAAGGTGAGACATGCCGCGGGAGATTTACAGTTTTTAATTTTTCTGTTTTCAGCCATTGCACTGTTTCACTCATTTTTAATGCTGAATCTTTAGCTGAATTTTAGACTACAGTACAGAGCCTTTAATGTACCTGAACGTGTTATTTCATTAATCTGTACATTTTTTCCCTCTCGTGTCAGCATTGTAATCTTTTCCGATTAATGAGGTAAATTTACGTACGTGTACACACCACTAAAGTTATTAATATACTTGACAATTTGTAAATGTCATCCTATTCTGAACATTTTGCAGGAGGTTGCACAAATAAATTAGCACGAGTTCTCATCGTCTGAAACCCAATCCCCAGAATTATTACAGAGAGCATAACAACTGTCGTGAAGCAATTCTCATGTGCCAACGCTTACAATGGATACACTGTCCCGTCTCCTAATGAGGTTGTGTGATCCCAAACACCAAACACACAGTTTCCACTTCTCTAGTCTTGTTTGTTTATTTATTTTCTTAGTCATCTATTTTGTAATAGTCCACTGTCTTAATGGCACCATTGGACCTTTACATACAGAATGGCGTGTATGTGAATTTTCATGATGGTCTAATTATTTTCCCTTGCCTGATATTTTTCCTGTTCTGGACAGTGAATTAACTTTCCACTGCGTATGATAAAATTATGTACTTATATTTCTTTCTTTCTACTACTATCACTCTAACATTTAGATGGCTACCTACAGTTCTCCTATGGCATCTAGGTCCACACTCAGTCATGAGTCTTCGTTTACTGTGACAGAAAAAGAGCGATAGGTTTTCGTTATTTCGTATTGTCTTGACCCATTTTCCAGTTATCATTATAGCTGTTGCTAATACTACTGTTATAACAGTATATGCTACTGCTACAACAACAAACGGTTCAATTAGTAGAGTTACTAAGAGGTCTTCAATAGTACTACTACCACCTAGACCTCTTCTTCAAATACTACAACGACTGAAAATGGTGTTACTGTTACTAACACAAATACTAATATTTCTACTGCCATTACGCAAAATAACTACTATGATTGTTAGGGAGACTGAACATCGGAGACCAGTTAAAATGTGTATGGTCTTCTGTACCTTCACCATGTATCTTTATTGCAGTCTGAGCAGGAGACAAACAAATACACAGTTTATTACTATCGAAATGTATCTAGTCTCTCTCTAAGTTTTGAAATAGATCGGCCATCCTTGGGCTTCAGTAGGGCAGAACAATACTGTCAGGGCTACTTGTCGATGACAAGCGCTTGTTCAAACTCTTGCTTTGAATGCAGAACGTGGGAGGGGCCACATTTGTATCAAGAAAGATGTAAGTGGCCGCCAGCCTAATGTCTTGATTGTTGTCCCAGTGAAGAAGCAGCACTCAGGGTGTGTTTGTGCGGCTCTCTTGACGTGAGGGTGCAATGAAAGCTTCTTGCGAGTGAGATACGGCTCTTAACTAGTGAATAATAAGTGTAGCTTAAAGTTCAGGGTTGCGAGTAGCTTTACTTAGACGAAATAAATTAGCGGACAATGCTGCAAGCAGCTTGTAACTGACATAGGTGTATCAAAAAGAATCATTCGATTTATCACGTCTATATTTCTGAAACTGATAAACATACACAATGAATTTTGTTGTTTGATGAACGGGAAACTCTAAAAGTTTTTTTTTTTTCGTAGGTGTTCAACGGTAAACGTTGAGTGCAGTATTGAAATTGTTCCCACACGGCGGCGAACATGGCTTGAGCTGGTAGCTTCCACGGCTGCTGCTAGGCGATGTCTCAGTTCATTCATTGTTGTTGGTAATGGAGTCTTTTATAAACACTTACAAGAAAGGACTACTCCTTTGATTTAAAAATTCCTTCACTTCCAGATGCCAGTGTGGCGGTAAATGAAGTCGCTTGAATCAGTCTCAAACTGTGGGAAAGGAAAGCTCTCAAGCATATCGAGATATGTGCTTCCTGTAACAGTGTTCTCGCCAAACAAAAGTGGACATCTTTTCCCATGAAACAGCACAAAACACACTAAATGTTGGTGAGTCTCTGTCATGTTGTACAACTTCATGTGGTTGTTCCGTGCCCCATATTATCATATTATGACGGTTCACCTTTCCATTTAAATGGAATGTTGCCTCGTCACTCAACACTAAGCGTGGAGGAAAATTGTCATCCTCCATCTTACCAAAAACAAAATTACAGAACTCAACACGTTGTTGTTCGTCACCTACACGAAGAGCTTGCAATAGCTGATTTTTTTTTATCTCACGTGTAAACGTCGATGCAACACACGCCGGTCGAACATCGGGCGATGTTGAGCTGTCGAGCTGCACGGCAAACGGATTTCTGCAGACTCTTTGTGAAACTATGGCGGATGCGTTCGACGTCTGTGTGAGACACTTGGGGACGTTCCGGCGATTTGCCTTTACACAAACAACCTGTTTCTCGTAATTGTTCATGCCATCATCTAATGCTCTGTGCTGCAGAACAAAACGCTTTCTGTTGTCCCGACATCATTTTTACTAGAACTGAATTGGACGCACACTGCTACCTAGCGGGAACTATGTAAACTTCGAGAGATTCCTCTTTCCAATAGTACGTTGCTCACGCACATGTCTCAAGTAACATAACATTATTATTTTGTTAAGTCGGATGATTCTTGTTGATAAATCCTGTATGATAAATGTTCGATTATGAGACACACGTTATTGTTCCTGCAGTTAGCAGTGGTAACACAATTCACAACATTATACTGGATGTACATTTTAACTGAAGACATTGAAATATCTCGAAAACTACATACCTCATCAAAAAAGTTATCCTTCCAATTTTTTTTCCTCGCAGGGGAATATCCAACGATACCACACTCGACCCGCCACTCCACCCCGTGCGTGGATGGGGGGAACAACATTAAAATCTTCAAAGCGAACCCCCCTTTTTATGTGTGCTGCTCAAAAAGTCTCTACGCAGTTCCGTATGATTGTTACCCGCTCGTGTCGTATGATTGTTCGCCTGCCTGGCTTACTTCCCTTCAAGTGGACTCTCCCAACATTCCACTGTTTCGTTCATCTCAGCCAGCGTCAGTAGTATCGTTGGTGTGTGTCGTTACGTGTTGACGTGAAGGTATAAGTTTAGTTCCTTTGTTCGTTTGTTTCCTGTTTGTCACTGTTAAAATGCTAACCGTTGAAGAACGTGTGTTTTTAGTCGAGCAAGTGTTCGAAGGTGGCGGTAAATACACAGTTTCAGTTTGCCAAACATTTAATTCAGTTTCCCCGGTGACAACACTCCCACATCGCGATACTGTGCGAGATTTGATTAACAAATTTCGAAGTACGGGTTCAGCGACAGATGCACCGAGAAGTGGTCGTCCTGGCGTTTTGCCTGAGAATAAACTACTCGATATTTCGGATAAAATGTCCATGAGTCCGAACAAGTCAGTAAGAAAACTCGCCCAGGAAATCGAAGTTAGTGTTGGAACGGCCCACACAGCTGTAAGGAAAAAATTCGAACTTTTCCCATAGAAAGTGACAGTCGTGCAAGAACTGAAAAATACTGATCATGGCAGGAGACTGCATTATTGTCAATGGTTCAAAAATGGAAGGGTTACTCTCGATGAAACGTTTTTCACTGATGAGGCGTGGCTTCATTTATCCAGGTACATGAACTTGCAAAATTCTCGTATGTGGAGTACTGCAAATCCATTGTGTATTCATGAGGAATCACTTCATTCTGTGAAAATAGGAGTTTTGGTTGCAACTTCTAGACGTCGGATTGTGGGTCCATATTTTTCAACGAAGCAATAAATGAACAACGATACTGCAGTGACGTTCAGTACCCATTCATAGGAAAAAATGGCTCTGAGCACTATGGGACTTAACATTGGAGGTCATCAGTCCCCTAGAACTTAGAACGTAGAACTACTTAAACTTAACTAACCTAAAGACATTACACACATCCATGCCCGAGGCAGGATCGAACATGCGACCCTAGCAGTAGCGCGGTTCCGGACTGAAGCGACTAGAACAGCCCGGCCACCGCGGCCGGCCATTCATCGGAGAACTTGTGTTAAGTGGAACACCGAACGGTTATTTTCAACAAGATACAGCTCGCGTTTCAATGTCACTGCTTGCTGATGTTTCTGGTGATCGCAAAATTTCACAGGGATTTGGGCCTCTACGATCGCCTGACGTAACACCACGATCTTCATCTGGGGATGCAGCGAAAGCAGCTGTCTATAAAAACCGTCCAAAATCCATCGATGAATTGAAAACTGAAATACGCACTTTCACTGCTTCTGTTACAGGAGAAATGTTACAGCTTGTGTTTGGAAACATGATTAGACGAATTGATTTGTGTATTCAACAGAGGGGACAGTTTCAACATTTAATGTGAAAATTTGTAAGTAACAATGAATATTCAATAAATTAATAACTAGCCGGTTGCTGTGGCGGAGCGATTCTAGGTGCTTCAGTCCGGAACCGCGCTGCTGCTACGGTCGGAGGTTCGAATCCTACCTCGGGCATGGATGTGTGTCATGCCCTTAGGTTCGTTAGGTTTAAGTAGTTCTAAGTATAGGGTACTGATGACCTCAGATGTTAAGTCCTATAGTGCTTAGAGCCATTTGATCCATTTTTGAAATTAATAACTTGTATTTCACTGAGTTTCATTTCGGTGTATTCACTGCGGCATGCGGCACGCGCGGCCAACAATTATACGACACTGCGGAGACACTTTTCAAACATCCTGTATTACCGATTACCATTCTACGGCAAAATCTGCATCAGTCATGTCTGAAGCATTTTCTTCGTTTCGCCACAGATGAGGCTGTAATTGGGGAACAGAAATGGGTATACAATCGTAATTTACGACGTGCTGCTATTCAATAGCCCTTTAATATCTAATGGCACCTGGGACCATAGCTCCACGCTGCGAGGGTAGAACTGGGCAGTATTTCATACCTTGTATTTGGAAACCCCATTCACAACGTTGTATTCCTCCGGCATACCGAACAGGGGACTACTCGACGCGCCACTTTGGCTGTGACTCGAGGAGAACGCCACTTTACTTTTCCAATTATAAAATGTACAAATGTGTGTGAAATCTTATGGGACTTAACTGCTAAGGTCATCAGTCCCTAAGCTTACACACTACTTAACCTAAATTATCCTAAGGACAAACACACACACCCATGCCCGAGGGAGGACTCGAACCTCCGCCGGGACCAGGTGCACAGTCCATGACTGCAGCGCCGCAGACCGCTCGGCTTTCCAATTAGAGTAAGTGTCCAAATATCAAAATACTTAGAGACTCGCTTTTCAAATGACCATACATACGACAGAGGCATATCTGTGGGAATGCCAACACAGGCATTTCTGATGCGGTCGACCACGCCTTCACTGCCTGTTGGCACTTGGTGGTACGCCTTACCTTTTGAATAGCCTCACAGAAAGAAACCCGGCAACGTCAAATCCGGTGATCTAGCAAGCCAATTAATAGGACCACCTCGGCCGATCCTCCGGTCAAATACCTCCAGTTCTTCAATACGTAATGCTGTGACGGCAACAGTCATGCAGAAACCACATACGTTGTCGAACTTCGAAGGCGATATCCTGAAATAATATCGGTAGTTATTGTTCGAAAGGCGTTCGATATTTGCGTCCAGTGGACGGCCGTCGATAAAATATGGAGCAATGAGTTTGGCGTAACGAGTGTGGCTTGTCTACACTTCAGTAATCCATGTTATGTCTGGTAACCTTACCATGATTCGTGAATGTAGATTCATCGGAAAATAGTACCTCAGCAAATAACGTGTGGGTCGTTTGCATTTGTTGACGTCCCATTCAAAATCGCTACCCTTTTACGGAAATGTGCGCCATGAATTTCTTGATGCACTGACACGTGGTATGGATGATGCTTATAGCGATGCAGTATTGTCACAATACTGCCTACGGACATATCGGAATTGTGGTGTAATTACTGTGCGCTTAGCCGTGCGGTGTAGCCGCGTGGCCTAGGCCGTCTTCCAACGGTTAGCGCGGCTTCCCCCCCCTCCCCCCCCTCGGAGGTTCGTGTCCTCCATCGGGCATCTGTGTGTGTGTGTGTGTGTGTGTGTGTGTGTGTGTGTGTGTTGTCCTTAGCGCGTAAGTTATTTTAAGTTAGTTTAAGTAGTGTGTCAGCCTAGGGACCGATGTCCTCAGCAGTTTGGTCCCAAAGGAACTTACCACAAATTTCCGAAACTGGGCGCTTATCCGTAGGTTGCGGTGCACTGCCGTTAGTGTAGCTACCGCGGGTACAGTTATTGCATTAGCTTTTCCTGTAACATGTTTGATTCTTTTCCTTTCACTGGTCTATATGCAGCCATCAGACGTAAAGGGGTTGACAAACTTGTAAAAGAACGACGGAAAGTGAGGTTTCTATGGAAAACGATCGGCATACAAGGCAACAACAGCCTCAGCATTTCCTCTACATTCTCTGTGACACAGGTCCATTTCAAGTTTTTCTTCTATAGTTCAACATTCATCGTCAACTTGCACGTTCTGTTCTCCAAATGATAGATAATGTGCAGGCAATAAATACTGCGCAAATATTGAGATGTTTAGAGCCACTGTTTGTTATACGTCTGGGCGAGAAGTGACTGGCTCTGAGCACTATGGGACTTTACATCTATGGTCATCAGTCCCCTAGAACTTAGAACTACTTAAACCTAACTAACCTAAGGACATCACACAACACCCAGCCATCACGAGGCAGAGAAAATCCCTGACCCCGCCGGGAATCGAACCCGGGAACCCGGGCGTGGGAAGCGAGAACGCTACCGCACGATCACGAGATGCGGGCGCGAGAAGTGAGCTCTGGTCGCAGTTTACTACCGGTTATGATACCTCCTAGTTCGCTAAACGGCCACAGTGGCGCATCGAATAGTCCCCTGTGTGATATGTCGAGGGAACACAACGTTGCGAATTGGGTTTCCAATTAGAAGTTATGATGAACTGGTCTGTCCTATCCTCGCAGCATAGAGGTGGGGTGCTAGGTGACATTTAATATTCAAGGGCCACTCAGCTGCATGACGTAAATTACTATTGTGTACTCATTTCTATTCCTCCGATTAAACGAAGAAAATACTTCAGACAAAACGTATGTTGATTTTTAAGTAGAATCTTAATCTCCAATAAACAACGGGGGTTCCCACTGATGATTTCAAACCTACTCACCACCATCAACGCACTGGCGTGGGGTGGGAGCGGGGCGAGTGCGGTATCATTGGATGTCTCTCTACGAGACAAAAAATTGTAATTATGACATTTTAAATCCAATATGTAGTTTTCGAGATATTTCAATGTCTTCAGCTGAATAAACACCCTGTGTATTAAGCACTTCATAAAGTAACTACTACTTACACAATGTGCTCTGCATTGTGCATAGAGCAATGATACATTAATATTTGCATAATCGATGACCAAATAATATCCTATCTACGTGGCATTGCCTACACCGAAATGTGTAGCCACAGCTAAAAGTGCGTTCACCAATTCACGCCCCTTGCGAAAATAAATCATAATATATCTTAAAAAGAGTGGCTCTGAGCACTATGGGACTTAACATCTGAGGTCATCAGTCCCATAGAACTTAGAACTACTTAAACCTAACTAACCTAAGGACATCACACACATCCATGCCCGAGGCAGGATTCGAACCTGCGACCGTAGTGGTCTCGCGGTTCCAGACTGAAGCGCCTAGAACCGCTCGGCCACTCCGGCTGGCTCTTAAAGACATTCGTTGACTGATTGATGGCCCATATGTTGAAACACATGTTACGGCATTTTTCTAATGCGACAGCTTACATCTGCTTCTACGTAGATACTGCGCAAGTCACCGCACGGTACATGGCTGGGAAGATTTGTGTTAAGGTTCCATGGGACTAAACTGCTGAGGTCACCGGTCCCTAGGCTTACCCACTAATTGAACTTACTTACGCTAAGGACAACACACACACTCATTCCCGAGGGACGACTCGAACCTCCGACGGGGTGAGCCGCGCTGACCGTGACAAGAAGCCTCGACCGAGCCGCTAACCCTGGCGGTGCGTGGCCAGGTGTACTCTGTACCGCTACTAGTAATTTCCCTTCCTGTTCCACTCGCAAATAGACGAGGAAAAAACAGCCGTCTATATGTCTCCGTGTGAGCTCTAATTTCTCGAATCTTATGCGCAATGTATGTCGGCGGAAGTACATACCTTCGGCAGTCGGCTTCAAATGCCGGTTATCCAAACTTTCTTAACAGAGCTTCTCGAAAAGAATGTCGCCTTCCCTCCAGAGATTCCCATTTGAGTTTCCAATGCATCTCCATAACACTTACGTGTTTTTCGAATCTACTGGTAACAAATCTAGCAGCCCGATATCTTTCTTCAGTCCGACCTGCTACGGGCACCAAACATTCGAGCAGTCCTCACGAACAGATCGCACCAGCGCCCTATATGCAGTCTCCTTTACAGGTGAACCACACTTTCCTAAAAGTGTCCCACTAACCTGTAGTCGACCATTCGCCTTCCCTACCACAGTTCTCTGTAATTTCTCTGCTTTTTTCTCGACTCTTCTCAAATTAATTTCTATAACTTTAGCATTGCCTTTAGAAGTGTATTCTAGGTTACAAGTATTACTATTAAGTACACATATTTCCTTAGTTACTGAATCAGTCTGTGCTTTCAGCTTATACTACTAACGTCGCATTATGTTTTGACAGCGTCACTGAGACTCGTGTCTAAAGTTTCAGTGACAAATTCAGTTTCATTTACTTCATCTCTGCTAAGTGATTCTACATCAACTACCTCTTTGCTAAGTTTGTTTTCCTACTCAGGTAGCGACATAGCGTTTGTGCTCTTATATGGTGTGTTTGTGCCGAAAGTTTCACGGACCTCAGCTGGAGCTTCAACAGTTTGACTAACTTTACAGTCTACTTTTTCAGTGACATTCCCAATACATGTCTCATCGTTACTAAATAACTCCAGATTTGCAATGCTAATATTAATTTCACATTGCTCCTCAGACACTAAATAAATTTCTGTGTGTAACTTGTGTATAACTTATACTATGTGTTTCGCCGACATAACTTTTTTCATAAACAGCTTCGTTAGTTTTCGTATCTAATAGGTCGGTATTAACGTGAATTACATTTGTTTGTTCTTCACCATTAGCGATTTAAAATCCATAGCCTCATCGCTAAATTTCTCTGTTCCTTATGCTCTCACTTAATACACTTGTGTTCGTATGTATCTTCGCTACAAATACTATTAAATGGCTCTGAGCACTATGGGACTTAACATCTGTGGTCATCAGTCCCCTAGAACTTAGAACTACTTCAACCTAACTAACCTAAGGACATCACACACATCCATGCCCGAGGCAGGATTCGAACCTGCAACCGTAGCAGTCGCGCGGTACCGGACTGAGCGCCTAGAAGCGCGAGACCACCGCCGCCGGCGCTACAAATACTATTAACATCAATTTCATAGACAACTCATTACCTACATCTGTGTACAGTTTCTAGGATGATCTGTAGCCGACCCAAGATAATGTGCATGTTATGCTCTGACATTCGGTGTCATTTTGTGAGATATACTTAGTCTGCTGCGATTCTCTCTGGCAGGACACAAGATCAGCTCATTAGCAAAATCCATGCAATCGCACGTTTATTTACTCATACTTACGTATAGTACATAAGCTGACGCCCGGCATTTCCGTTGCCTAACAGTAAAATCACGTGCATTACATCATATCAATTCAAAAACTCAAGTACAAAAACTTGACGTAAAATTTAAACGTGCTTTCGTGCAAATTTTAGCAAATCTCTAATGGGTATAGAGGTATACAATAGCCATGGGATTCCTGCTAATATCGTGTCGGACCTCCTCTTGCCCGATGTAGTGCAGCAGCTCGACGTGGCATGGACTCAACAAGTCGGTGGAAGTCCCCTGCAGAAGTACTGAGCCATGTTGCCTTTATAGCCATCCATAACTGCAAAATTGTTGCCAGTGCAGAATATTGTGCACGAACTGACTTACGCGATTAAGTCACAAAAATGTTCGATGGGAGTCGTGTGGGGTGATCTGGGTTGCCGAATCATTCACTCGAATTGTTTAGAATGTTCTTCAAACCAATCGCCAACAACGGTGTCTCGGTGACACGGTACATTGTCATTTACAAAAACTGGATCGTTGTTTGGGAGCATGAAGTCCATGAATGGCTGCAAATAGTCTCCAAGTAGCGGAACCTAGCTATTTTGAGCCAGTGATCGGTTCAGTACGATCAGAGGACCCAGAACGCCCCCTGTAAACACAGTCCCACTCCATTATGGAGCCAACACCAGCTTGCACGGTGTCTTGTTTACAACTTGGGTCTATGGCTTCGTGGGGTCTGCGCCACACTCGAACCATAGCATCAGCGCTTAACAACTGAAATCGGGTATTAACTGACCAGGCCACGGGTTTCCAATAATCAAGGGTCACACCGATATGGTCAATGAACCGTCGATTTACTTTCAAAATTTTTCTTAAAGAATTTATTTTATTTACTAGCGATTCATCAAGAACATTAACACATGCAATCACACTATGTGAGCGTGGTAGTAGTTGCCAGTGGGTAACTGATAAAAACAAATTTCTTTCAACAAATGGAAATTTTATTCCTAAAACCCTTTCTTAAAAAAAAAAAAAAAAAAAAAAAAAAAAAAAAAAAAAAAGATTTAAAAATTATAATCAGAAAGCGACCTCTAAATATCAAGTTACAATTTATTCAGAGGCAGAAATAACAATCTTTTTTTGACAGTATGAGCTTTCGTGCTGAGAACCTTGCCGCTCCCTTTTAACACGGCCGTAGTCACGACCGCTCACAACAGCCTCTGAAAGACTACACTGGTGCAAATCTGCAACACAACAGGTTACTTTAAACTAAAAATTGATACAACTGCCACAAGCACATAAACTATGCACCCTGTAGGAGGGATGGAAATGGTACAAAACACTCACATTAAAAAAATTTCTTGCCACCGAAAGTGCAACTTGTTTTTAAAAGAAAGCTCTTACGGTGGAAGGGTGACAACTTTATATACTAAAATGACCACTTACATAAAATGTAAAAACATGCTCTACATTACACATATACCGCCTCTCAAGATGACAGGCAAGATAAAAACATATTTCAGGAATTCGACCTTTACACCTTAAGCAATAAATTCGTTAACACCGAATCCGACAAACATGACAGAGACAGCTATTAACGTGTGTCAGATTAACAGGGGGATTACTGAGCAAACCGAACCGCAGATTGCTCTAATCTGCCCCTACTCCACAAGGGAAAAACGGACCACCCAATTCATAAATAACCACCTTCCCGCGGGTGGGCTAACGGAGAAGAATGGTGGGACGACCCCAAAACAAACCGGCTGGTGACCTCACCAATAAAACAAGTAGAATTTAACAAGTAAATGAAACAACATATCTCCATTCACTTAACTTCTAATAAACTGCGATTCCTGGCGAAGACCTGGCGCAGCACCCCCAACGCTCTCCCGAACCGTCCGCTGCCAGCCACTTCAACGGACGCAGGAAGGCGCGCCGATCTCCCGTCTCACGGCGTCGCAGCTCGCACCGGCCAGCCCGATGTCTTGGTTTGCCTCCTGTTGCTCTCATGTCGACCGCGAAGCCACTTCCCCTTTCTACACGGCGCGGCCCACTTGACTCACGTGGGGACCGACGCTCAAGGCGGACAAGTCATCTTGTGTCTCAGTGCGGGACCGGCCAATCGATCGATCCAACCGCCAATGACCGTTGCCCGAGCAACTCGAGCAGACTGGCGGCCTAACGCGCAGACTCAGATGCAGGAACTCAGCCCCGACCGGGCGACCACTAGCTGAGTTCTGTTACTAGCGGAGTGGCAAGACTCTCATTTTCTGGCTTTAAAGTGTGATTCAAACGACAGACATACTAGTACTCCGACGACAGACAGATACTAACTGCCGCACAAATGCGAACGAGAGACAGACCAGTAACTGGTAACGCGAGACTAACCCAGCCTCACTCCGACTGACCACCTCTCCCTTGCGAGCTTATAGCCCCCCTTAAATGCCCGTGAACAGGCAACCTTTCCCCTTTTCCACCAGAGCGAGACACCAAAGCTGCGATTACCACAGTCGTGCCACCGCCAGAAACGGAGGGCGACTGCTACACACAACGCGCTGCGGCGAGCTCTTCAAAACAGCAATTATTACTGAAGTGGGCTGACAAGGCAGCCAGTCCACAGTGACGGGTAGCCGAAAGAAAGGAAGGCACGCGTACACACACACGCCGACGGGCGTCAATTCTGGAACAGGATAACTATTGAATGGTAGCAAGAAAAGTACGTAGCTGCTTTATACTTAACTTTATTGTTTGATGACTACAGCATTCTTCTTGAGACATTTATACTATAACTCTCAAAGTAGGTAAGGCTAATGGCGCCTTGCTAGGTCGTAGCCATGGACTTAGCAGAAGGCTATTCTAACTGGCTCTCGGCAAATGAGAGGAAGACTTCGTCCGTATGGTCGCTAGCAATCTCCTCGTACAACTGGGGCGAGTGCTATATCGTCTCTCGAGACCTGCCTTGTGGTGGCGCTAGGTCTGCGATCACACAGTGGCGACACGCGGGTCCGACATGTACTAAATGGACCGCGGCCGATTTAATCTACCACCTAGCAAGTGTGGTGTCTGGCGGTGACACCACATTCCTCCCCCGCAAATCGGCGAACGGTCGTGAGATAAGGCTTCCGCCCGCCGTGGGGAGGACCCCATGTTGACGTATGCGACGAGGTGGGGAGCCTAACAACAGGCGAGGCTGTGCCACCCGCACCCGGCCATTCGGTCCGAGGGGAGCTAGGAAACGCCTGAAAAGCTAGTCCAGGGTGCACGTCAACATGCGGTGTATGCGCCCGTAAAGAAACATGAGGGGCCGAAGTGTCTAACTCCATTGCGTCGGGGTAGCCGACGCGCGATGACGTCATGTGGTCCGGAGCGGTCGGGAGTTCCATGGCGGAGGACAGCTGGTCACGGGAAGCGATCGGCGGCGCGTGACCCTGGGAGGCGCTTGGCGGCTGCAACGAAGCGTCGAATGCGGGCGGCGCCGGCGGGAGAACAAGCGGCGGCGGCGGCGGCTGCTGCTGCTGCGGCGGCGGCGGCTGTTGCTGCTGCGGCGGCGGCGGCGCGTCGCCATGGGGCAAAATGGAAGGCATCGTCGGGAACACCTGGGGATGAGGCGAGCCAGTAGATGGGTCCCCAGGGCGCTGACCGGACGGCACCGTCGCTGAAAGCAGACGGGGAGCGGCAGAACCCGAGCGACGACAGAGGCGCAGCTGATTGAGATGCCGACGCACCTCACCAGAGGCCCCCAAAACCAAATACATCGCGCGGCCGAGGCAGCGAAGAATGCGCCCTGCGAGCCAACGCCGTGAACCTCGATAGTTGCGATAAAATACAACGTCGCCTGGAGCAAAAGCAGGAGTCTGCCGCTGCACAGGAACCTGATGCGGCGGATGCAGCAAAGACATCAAGGTGCGATGAGGACGACCGTGGAGCAACTCAGCCGGCGAGCGACCATCTCGGGGCTGAGAGCGATACGAAGACAAAAAGAGCAACAATGCGTCCTCCCGAGAATGCGACTCTTTCAATTTCAACATCTGTGACTTGAAAGTCCGGACCAATCGTTCAGCGGCACCGTTAGACTGAGGCGAAAACGGCGCGGATGTCAGATGTTGAATACCATTGGCCTGGCAGAATGACTGAAATTCTGCGGACATGAATTGTGGGCCATTGTCGGAAACAATAGTCTGCGGCAGACCTTCAATGCAAAAAATAGCAGACAACGCTTGGATGGTGGCGGAGGACGTCGTGGAAGACATCCGGACAACAAAAGGAAAATTACTGAAGGCGTCCACCAGAACCAACCATCGAGCATTCCAGAATGGACCAGCAAAATGAATGTGCAAGCGTTGCCAAGGGGAAGTGGCTTTTGGCCACGCAAAGACCTTCCGCGGCGGTGCGGATTGTTGTTCGGCACACGCCGGGCACGAAGAACACATATTCGTAATCGCAGCATCGATTCCGAACCAAGTACAGTGCTGACGAGCAAGTTGTTTCGTTCGCACTATACCCCAATGTCCTTGGTGAAGAAGCCGTAAAACAGAGGACTGTAACGAACGTGGGACCACGACTCTGGACTGATCATTATCAGAACGCAACAACAAAACACCACGTCGAACAAAAAGTCTCTCCTTGTGAGCAAAAAATCGGCGAACCAACGGATCCTCGATCCGAGACTTTGACAAAGGCCATTGCGTAGCAACAAAACGTAAAACCGTAGCAAGGACAGGGTCAGCAGCTGTGGCTGTAGCGACACGACGAAAATCAATCGGAAACGATTAGACCACTTCATCGGTTTCCGAATCAATGAACATGCAAGCGAGTTCGGAAGAATCGAATGCTTTATCCTCAGCAACAGGCAAACGGGACAACGCATCGGCGTTTCCGTGCTTAGCAGTGGACCGATACAAGATATCGTAGCGGTACTGCGAGAGGAAAATAGACCAGCGAATGAATTTCTGCGCTGTACGTGGAGGTACAGGCTTGATCGGATGAAAAAGCGATGTCAAAGGTTTGTGGTCTGTGATGATGGTAAAGTGACGACCATACAAGAAATCATGGAACTGAGTAACACCAAACACGAGAGCCAAAGCTTCGTTCTCTATCTGTGAATAATTTCTTTGCGCAGACGAGAGCAATTTGGACGCAAAGGCAATAGGGCGATCATGGGAGCCAACTTTGTGCGCAAGCACAGCACCGATCCCGAAATCCGATGCATCTACCATCAACAAAAGGGGTTTCCGGGGATCGAAAGGCGTGAGGCAAGTATTAGAAAGCAACGCCGATTTCAACTGGCGAAAGGCGCGTTCGCATTCCGTCGTCCAGACGAACGGAACACCTTTACGGCGTAAGCGATGAAGCGGAGCTGAAAGAGAAGAGGCATTGCGCACATTCACGCACACCTTGTGATTCGAAATCCTTTAACGGTCGTGCGACCGCATCACGCAATGCGTGGGGAACATTGCGAGCTCGGAAAAATTTCGGTTGCGCGTTTACTTTCAGTTCCAAATGTGCTTCATAGTTTTTAGCGCAACCTAAGCCTGGTGCAAAAATGTCTGCAAAGTCGTCACATAAGCGAGAAACACTGTCTGAAGGCACAGTCTGATTCACTGAGAGGACCTGATTTACAATAGACATGTTAAACAATTGAAATAAATCTAAGCCAAACAAGTTCACTGCAGAAGAAGAACGAAGAACGTAAAATGACACCAGTTTTGTTTGTCCCTTGTATGTGGCAAGAAGGCTGCACTGTCCTAACACAGGTATTTTCTGTCCGGAATATGTAGTTAGCTTAACATTTGCGGAACGCAACGGAGGTTTGCCCAGTTGTTTGTACGTGTCGTGATTGAGCAATGAAACTGCAGCTCCGGTATCGAGCTGGAATGGTATCACTTTTCCTTCAAAGGCTAAGTCCACAAAAAGTTTATTGTTCTGCTGACGACAAGAGCGACTGTTTTGTGCAATTGGAACAGACACTGGTACAGAATCACTTGCTAATTGACGTGATTTCCGGCGACGTCGACGCACAGTTTTTGTGGGACGAACACAGTTACTGTTAGAGAAAGTGTCACTGGACGAAGCGGAATTAACGACATGAATGTCCATGGGCGAAGGTCCACGAGCCTGAGTGTCCTTGGTTCGATTCCGGCGCGAAGCAAAGGGCCTGGAATGGTTGTGATTGTCTGAACGGAGCTTTTTCTGGCAAACACTTTGAACATGTCCTTTCTTATTGCAGAAAAAGCAAATAGCTTGGCGTGACGGGCAATGTTCACGCGAATGTCTAGTAGCACACCGCGGGCATGATTTCACTGCATTTGTGTGCTGGCGCGGCACACCTGGCTTAGCGCGCGGCGGCAGCTGTGAGGACGTATGCGAGGGCAGTTGACCGGGCCGCGCAGCTCGAGAGCGCCCGGCGGGCCGGTTAATGTCACACACAGCTGGCGAAGTTTCAAAAGATTCCTGAGCACAGTCAAGTGTGTCCTGTCTATCCAATATGTCTATCACTTGTTGAAGGGAGGGATTAACTAGTTTCAAAATTTGCTCCCGTATGCGAAAATCAGAAACGTTCTGTGCAATTGCATCACGCACCATTGTATCTGAATAAGAAAGACCACAGTCACATTCAAAGGCACAGTCCCTAGTAAGTCCTTGCAATGTTGCTACCCACTCCCTATTAGTTTGACCGGCCGTACGTTTTGTACGAAAGAACGTATACCGTTTTGCAACCACATTAACTGTTTCTTTGAAATAGGCATCTAATGCAGACAAAATTTCCTCGTAGGACAGAGTTGCTACGTCGCGTAGGGGAAACAATTTCACTATCACACGGTAGGTGGACACACCGACACAAGAAAGCAAAAACGGCTGCCGCTCTTTACCGTGAATTCTGTAGGCTGCTAGATGAAAGTTGAACTGGCGAGACCACTCGTGCCAGGTCTCATCGGCTGCCACGTATGGTCGAAAGGGAGGTGCAACAGCGTTTAGTGGCAGCGGTAGCGAAGAAGCGGCGGCGGCCGCATCGGTTTGAATGGTACGTTGACCCTGGACGAGCTGTCCAAGGGCATCCAGTAACGCCTGCGTCGGCTGATGCTGCAAGCGATAAAATTCGGACAGTACCTCTGGCGAAGCCATGACAAGTAAATGTAAGCAATCAGAAAGAATACTTTAAATCGTCGCCAATGTTGTGTCGGTATCTGGGCCGACACCGTGAAGTTGAGATGGCTGAAAAGGCAAGCTAGACTAACGCAGACGGGTAGCCGAAAGAAAGGAAGGCACGCGTACACACACACGCCGACGGGCGTCAATTCTGGAACAGGATAACTATTGAATGGTAGCAAGAAAAGTACGTAGCTGCTTTATACTTAACTTTATTGTTTGATGACTACAGCATTCTTCTTGAGACATTTATACTATAACTCTCAAAGTAGGTAAGGCTAATGGCGCCTTGCTAGGTCGTAGCCATGGACTTAGCAGAAGGCTATTCTAACTGGCTCTCGGCAAATGAGAGGAAGACTTCGTCCGTATGGTCGCTAGCAATCTCCTCGTACAACTGGGGCGAGTGCTATATCGTCTCTCGAGACCTGCCTTGTGGTGGCGCTAGGTCTGCGATCACACAGTGGCGACACGCGGGTCCGACATGTACTAAATGGACCGCGGCCGATTTAATCTACCACCTAGCAAGTGTGGTGTCTGGCGGTGACACCACAATTACCACGGCTCAGTCAAGAGCACAGAAGAGGCACTGTAGGCGATGTCGTGCTGTTAGCAAAGAAACTCGCATCGATCGTCTGCTGCCGAGACACATTAACGCCAAATTTCGCCGCACTATTCTGTCGAATACGTTTGTCGTACGTTCCACATTGATTTCTGCGGTTATTTTAGACAGTGTTGTTTGTCTGTTGTCTGCTGTCTGAAATTGGTATTCTCGGCACAGTCTTGACGCTGTGGACCTCTGAATAATGATTTCCCTAACGATATCCGAAACTGGATGACCCATGCAACTATCATTCCGCGTTCAGAGTTCTTCGTGCAGCTACAATCACGTCGAAAACCTTTTCATATGAATCACCTGAATAAAAATGACAGCTCCACCAACGCACTGCCCTTCTATACCCTGTGTACGCGATGCTACCGCCGTCTGTATATGCACATATCATTATCGCATAATTTTTGTCACCTCAGCATATCGTGCAGTATTAATTCGTCAATTAAAAACATATCCTGCGCTTTTTAGGAACGTGTTACATTGCACAGTTCTATGTTGTCAGCTCAAAGGTTAACTGTGTTTTTTAAAAAATCTTGAACACAGTATCTTCGTTCATATACACTCCTGGAAATTGAAATAAGAACACCGTGAATTCATTGTCCCAGGAAGGGGAAACTTTATTGACACATTCCTGGGGTCAGATACATCCCATGATCACACTGACAGAACCACAGGCACATAGACACAGGCAACAGAGCATGCACAATGTCGGCACTAGTACAGTGTATATCCACCTTTCGCAGCAATGCAGGCTGCTATTCTCCCATGGAGACGATCGTAGAGATGCTGGATGTAGTCCTGTGGAACGGCTTGCCATGCCATTTCCACCTGGCGCCTCAGTTGGACCAGCGTTCGTGCTGGACGTGCAGACCGCGTGAGACGACGCTTCATCCAGTCCCAAACATGCTCAATGGGGGACAGATCTGGAGATCTTGCTGGCCAGGGTAGTTGACTTACACCTTCTAGAGCACGTTGGGTGGCACGGGATACATGCGGACGTGCATTGTCCTGTTGGAACAGCAAGTTCCCTTGCCGGTCTAGGAATGGTAGAACGATGGGTTCGATGACGGTTTGGATGTACCGTGCACTATTCAGTGTCCCCTCGACGATCACCAGTGGTGTACGGCCAGTGTAGGAGATCGCTCCCCACACCATGATGCCGGGTGTTGGCCCTGTGTGCCTCGGTCGTATGCAGTCCTGATTGTGGCGCTCACCTGCACGGCGCCAAACACGCATACGACCATCATTGGCACCAAGGCAGAAGCGACTCTCATCGCTGAAGACGACACGTCTCCATTCGTCCCTCCATTCACGCCTGTCGCGACACCACTGGAGGCGGGCTGCACGATGTTGGGGCGTGAGCGGAAGACGGCCTAACGGTGTGCAGGACCGTAGCCCAGCTTCATGGAGACGATTGCGAATGGTCCTCGCCGATACCCCAAGAGCAACAGTGTCCCTAATTTGCTGGGAAGTGGCGGTGCGGTCCCCTACGGCACTGCGTAGGATCCTACGGTCTTGGCGTGCATCCGTGCGTCGCTGCGGTCCGGTCCCAGGTCGACGGGCACGAGCACCTTCCGCCGACCACTGGCGACAACATCGATGTACTGTGGAGACCTCACACCCCACGTGTTGAGCAATTCGGCGGTACGTCCACCCGGCCTCCCGCATGCCCACTATACGCCCTCGCTCAAAGTCCGTCAACTGCACATACGGTTCACGTCCACGCTGTCGCGGCATGCTACCAGTGTTAAAGACTGCGATGGAGCTCCGTATGCCACGGCAAACTGGCTGACACTGACAGCGGCGGTGCACAAATGCTGCGCAGCTAGCGCCATTCGACGGCCAACACCACGGTTCCTGGTGTGTCCGCTGTGCCGTGCGTGTGATCATTGCTTGTACAGCCCTCTCGCAGTGTCCGGAGCAAGTATGGTGGGTCTGACACACCGGTGTCAATGTGTTCCTTTTTCCATTTCCAGGAGTGTACAACAGTTTTACAAATTTCGTAATATATTTACGGGAAAAGGGTAAAATTTGGGAAGTGTCGGACGCTTGCAAAGCTCTTTGCAATGTAGGAGCGTTTTGTGTAACCTGTTTCGTAATAAATTAGTGTTTGTAATTTACAGTTACTGTGAATAAGTAACATATAGTGTCATATTACTTCTCGCAGTAACAGGAGTGTATATTGTCTACATTCCTCGTAAAATAACGCTGCTATCGGACTGTATTAGTAACAATAACCTGAAGAGCTCTCCAGAGAAGTAGTGCAAATTGTACCAACCTTCCCGTTGACGTTATAGAGAGCTCGTGATTGGTTATAAATTACTTAAATTGCAAAGGGCTACTGCTAATATTTGAATCATAGCAAACTCATGTATTGAAACAGGGTCAGCGAGCTTGGTAGAGAGATATTCGTTTACTATTCTATAAATTACTGCAGCAGGGATAAGTAGTTTACTGTACCAGGAGTAATGAAGACCCACTGTGTTTACTGTTCTCAGGCAGGGGATCAGTTGGTTGCTATTCGTAAGCCGATAGAAATCGCTCTGATCACTGTCAAGCGATCAAGCGACTTGTAGCAGCTGCGGATTGTTGTGGGAGGAGTGCTATTAAGAGTTGTGTACCAGAGGCACCAAATATGTAAAGTACTATCCTCTGGTTACTGTCTCTGCTGCAGGCAATACGAGTCCCATCAGCACCCGTCCACCTGACTGTGAGTGGTGTGTCAATGTTGGGTCTAGGCGCCCTGTGCAGGGTAGAAAAGGACCAGAGAGGACCGATCTCTTTACCGAAAACGTTCGACGTGCTGTATGTCACTGAAATTGAAACTGAGACATTGGGAATCACTTTATAGTTTTTAGAGAAACCTGCTTTGCCCCATATCAAGAGGAGGAAAACATAAAAGCGTAGCGGTCTATTAATCATTGGCGAATAATGATATAGCTTTGCAAAACTGCAGCAAGGGAGGGAAGAAATACCAGGTACACTCAGTGTGTGTGTCTGGCGGCCTGATTCAGTGTACTGAGGAGCCATTCTCGGCAGCCATTGAGGAGGAGCATGCGACTAGTTACATGCTGTGGCGCACTTTAGAACAAATGATGCCTGACGTCTCGGCTCCGACACATACCTGATCATTCCAGCAGCTGCAGCGTTGTCAACAAACACAGATCGTGGCCTTCTGCTTCTTAGTTGAGTTTAAGGCTTCAACCGTAGACTAGAGGGCTCTATGACAAGCCAGGCTGTGACTTCCTAGACTTGCACCACAGGGTTGACAGTTGTAGAGTCCCCGAAATGTCAGACGTGTGCTACGCGTCAGAGGCAGCTACCCAATTAGCTGACTGTGTGTGCGCTGCACACGCCTTTTAGATTAGCCGACTCTCCATGCAGTCCAGAGAACGATAGCTGTGGAAACCCAGAAGTGTCAGTGTAAGATCCAAAGAAATGCCTTTCTCAGACTCCAGTGGTTAACTGCCGAAGAATTCCCAAAAAACTGCCAAAATTTGAAGCGCTCATAAGAAGCACTGAAGCTCACAAAGCATTAGGCCCAGAAAGCTTGTTAAATCCTGAAGTTGATAGGATAAAAAGGAAGTGGAGATGGTGTCTCTGTCGCACTGAACAGGAAACAGCAATTGAAGCTGCATGTGAAATTGTTTGGGCGAGAATCAGTATCGAGCGTGCGCAAAACGTTATAATAGCGTCCTTCTATCTACCACCAAAACCTCTTCCTGCTGTAACCGAAGACTTTACAGAGAACCTCAGCTCACTTGTACATAATTTCCCTAGTGAGACTGTAATAACTTGAGGAGATCATCATCAGATTGGGATGATTACAGTTCTGTTAGTGCTGGGAGCGACAAGACATCCTGTGAAAAGTTACTAAACGTCTTCACTGAGAACTACCTCGAACAGATCAGAACCCTGTTCACGATGGAAATATATTAGATATAATGGCGAGAAACACACCTGACCTCTTTGAGGAAGACCACATAGAAAGTGGTATCAGTGATTGTGGGGCAACGAATACCAAAACACACAGGCAGCTAACAGAAGCAGAAAGACTTAGATGTTCAGTGAACTAGACAGAGAAGCAGTAGTTTCATACCTCGATGACGAATTTGAACCTTTTACCACAGGACAGAAGCATTTACAAGAACTATGGTTCTGGTTTAAAAGAGCATTTGACTATGCAGTGGATAGATATGTACCCAGGACGACAGCTCAAAAGGGCAAGATCTTCCATCGTACACAGTTACTGTAAAGAAATTTTTAAAGAAACGGAGTCTATGGCATAACAGGTATAAAAGAAAACATAGAGCTATAGACGGAGATGCATATGGCAGTGAAGAGAGCAATGCACAAAGCGTACAGTGACTACTTTCATAAATCCCAAGCAAGTTCTGGTCATATATAGAGGCTGGTGGTGGCTAGAAAGTTAGTGTCCGGCCACTTATGGACGAAACAGAAAATGCGATTGAGAGCATCAGAGAAAACGTAGAAATGTTTTAAAATGCTACTTTAGAAAGGAAAATTCAGGGGTATTGCCTCCCAACTTGATTCTCACACCACTGATTTAGGGTTACTCGCATTTAGAGACAAGTGAAATCGTTAAAACTGAACAAAGTTTCCGGGTCCGATGGAATCGCCATCAGAGTCCATACTCAATTCGCGACTGTTAGCTCTTTGTTAAGAATCATTTATGGTAGAGTCCTCGAACAAAAGCCTGTGCCCGGTGGTTGGAAGAAATCACAGGTCACACATATCTACAAGAAGGATAGCAGAAGTGATCCACAAAAGTACAATCCTCTGCATTCATTTGTTGTAGAATCTTAGAACATATCCCGAGCTCAAATTCAATGAGTTATCTGGAGCAGAACGACCTGCTCCATGACAACAAGCATGGATCTCAAACCCCAACTCGCTCTTTTCTCACATAACGCCCTGATAGCCATGGATCAAGGCAGTCAGGTAGATGCAGTATTTCCAGATTCATGAACAGCATTTGACTCAATACCACACCGACGCTTATTGTCAAAAGTGCGATCATGTTGGGTATCGAACTAAATATGAGCCGGAATTGAAGATTTCTTGGTAGGGAAGACGCAGCTCGCTATCTTGGCTGGAGAGTCATCGACAGATGCAGAAGAAGTGACCCCGGGTGTCCCCCAGGGAAGTGTGTTGGGTCCCTTGCTGTTCTTGTCGTATATTAATGGTCTTGCAGGCAGTATTAACAGTAACTTCATATTTTTTGCAGATAATGCAGTTATCTCTAGTGAAGTGCAGTTTCCAAAAAATGCATAAATATTCAGTCAGACACTGATAAGATTTCAAAAGTGGTGCAACGATTGGCAGCTTCTTTTCAATGTCAAAAATATAAAACTGTGATCTTCACAGAACGAAAAACATAGTACCCTACGAATATAATATCAGTGAGTCACCATTGAGATCTTTAAACTCATACAAATACTTGGGTCTAACTCTTTATAGGGACATGAAGTGGAACGATCACATAGACTCAGTCGTGAATAAAGCAAGTACATGACTTCTGTTTATTGGTAGAATGCTAGGATAATGCTATCAGTCTACAAAGGAGAGTGCTCACAAGTCACTCTTGCGACTCATCCTAGAATGCTGCTCAAGTGTGGGGGCCCGTACCAAACAGGACAAACAGGGGATGTTGAACATATACAGAAAATGGCAGCCAGAATGGTCACACATTTGTTTGTCCCGAGGGAGTCTGTCACTGAGATACTGAAAGAACTGAACTGGCAGACTCTTATAGACAGACGGAAACTACTAACAAAGTTTCAAGACCGGCTTTAAATGATAAATCTTAGCATATATTACAACCCTCTACATGTCACTCTCCGAGGTATAGTGAGGATAAGATTACATTAATTACAACACACACAGAGGTTTCTGGCGATCGTTTTTCCCGGGCTCCATACGTAAATAGAACGAGAAAAAGCACCAAGAACTTATACAATGAGGCGCACCCTCTGCCATCCACTTCACAGTGGTTCGCAGGGTATACATATAGATGTACTTATAGATCAACGGACTCGTAATCTGTACTACCTGTTGTGACGTCCGCTCCCCCCTTTTGCTGTCGCTGTTGATATTGAGCCGCTACTGCTACAGCTCGGTTGGTGGAATGG
Organism: Schistocerca americana; assembly: GCF_021461395.2. Taxonomy (NCBI): domain Eukaryota; kingdom Metazoa; phylum Arthropoda; class Insecta; order Orthoptera; family Acrididae; genus Schistocerca; species Schistocerca americana. The sequence goes on from NC_060119.1 coordinate 1,024,585,351, forward strand.
AGACGCGACGCTCAGTGATGCTTGTCCCCGTCGGATAACGTGGAACAGCACCTGAAAATCTCTATAGAAAATTGTTCCTCGCGTAATGTATGAAAAGTCCGTTTGCGAATCCACACAGTCTTCTCAGCGATGCGAACTGCTGATTTTAATGGTCTGTTATGGTTTTATGATGATTTGCTATGCCCAGTTAGTTAGTTATTGCAGTATTGAGTGAATCAGTCATCATCGGCTTCGTTTCACACCACTGCGAGGAAAAATTCATTTGCCGTTCAGTATCAGTAGTTGTTGTTACGTTGCTAGGCAGAATTGTTCACTACGGCACGACACAAATCCAGAGATAATCTACAATGCTAACTTGCTTTCGTTCGTAGTGATGTTATTTCGGCAAAACACTCCTTTCAACGTTCGATGTTCATCAAGTCATTCTTTCAATTAAAATGTTCACAGTTAATTAATTTTGATCAACTGTCCGGCCGGAGTGGCCGAGCGGTTCTAGGCGCTACAGTCTGGAACCACGCAACCGCTACGGTCGCAGGTTCGAATCCTGCCTCGGGCATGGATGTGTGTGATGTCCTTAGGTTAGTTAGGTTTAAGTAGTTCTAAGTTCTAGGGAACTGATGGCCTCAGAAGCTAAGTCCCATAGTGCTCAGAGCCATTTTTTTATCATCAACTATCACACAGCTCAGTTAATGATGGAGCCAACACGTGAGATTTCCATTACTGATGATCAGTTTTATTGTTTCTTCTTAGCAGTTAGTTTATAATCATCACACCACACGCACACCAATGAATCAGATCAATTACGATTCTTTTCAGTTCGGTGATCGTGACAATTACAACTTTTACAATCGGCGTATTTGTATTATCTTCGTGTGGTCGTATTAATGTTTCCTACTGCAGGCTAATCAGGTATTGCAGTCTTCGATACTATGTCCATTCTTCGTTATAACTGTTCGCTTGTTCCAACAATAATATCTTCAATAATTGAAGTTCATTAACTCGTCGTACACTATGAGAAGATCACTTCAGTTCAAGTTCTCAAGTCAGAATAACTGAGAACAAAGCCCGCGCATCTCTGTCACAAAATATTACTTTTGTTTGAAAAGAAACAATCTCCTAGCGTTTCGTTTGTAGTACTATAACAACCGGTGCTCTCTCTCGACTTGATAGCAAGCAAGCTAGCAAGCGACTAACTTTTCCATGATCGAGCATTGGAGACGCATTGAATTTCCTTTTCGCCGCGTTTACAGCTTACTGTCAAAGTAGTCGTACCTGCCAGGATAACACTGTTCCCTACTTTAAATTATCATGACATTCTTATTTGGGTTTTCGGGTTTCTTGGGGTGTTACTAAAACTCACTTGGCATTCTAGCAGCTTCACTAACTTGACAGCAAGAGCTTCAAGTTGCTCGTTACTTACATCACGGTGTCAACCAACTTGTTCATTTGTTTTATCTGTTGTTTTATCCTGAATTCAGCGAAATTTTCCCTCAACTTTTCCGATTCCGTTGATCGGCTTTGGTTTAACTTCATCATAACATGACTGTTCCTCATTATCGTTCTGATATGACGACGTATCATCTGGTAAAAAAGGGGTCTTGAAACTGATTCACGCTACAAAATTCACTTACCTCATTTTAAACACTAATAGTTTCGTTACAAATTTCTGTTTCTCACAATATTAGATCAACATCATTGGGACTGTTTTTAAATTGACTTACTTCCATAGGTTTAGGCGTTAGTGCTACTAATGTCCGCAATTTCTCTTTACTGAGTAGCTTACTGTCAAAATAATATTCACCGAATGCTTTTTCATTGTCAATATAACTATCTCTGACGTACTTAAAGTCACATAAAGAAACAAATCTCTGCGTTCTACGCTTTCCACATCAAAATGTTTTTCACCTTCGCTTCCTTTTAGACATTGCTCTATCTTACTTTCCGATTTTAACATTGCCTCTAACGCCACAATGTGCTTAGATCCGCTACCATACGATGAATCATTGTCCTTACTGCTACATAACAGCGCTGATTAGCTTCGCATAGTTCTGCTTCTACCTGTTCTATAATTTCTCTCACTAAAAGCATCAGTTCCAATGTGTTAATTTTCAAAACTCTTCATAATATTCACCAAATTCTTTTTTTTTACTTCACTGTGACCTTCTGCCTTCTGTGAGTATGGCGTACATATGAAGATTAAATATTCCTTCAACATCACTTTTTTTAACATAAGCTTTATCTATGATTGTCTCTTCTGGTATAAAACTACATATTTCCATTTTGAATAATTTAAAATAATTAATAATATGGGAACAAAAGTTAAAATACAGTTATTGCTGCATGGTATGCTATTATAGCTACCAATTCACTTAGTCATTTTTGCCAGCTGCTGCTTGGTTTAAGTACGACATGCAAAGCGTAACTCACATTAATATGATTGTCTCTGCGTCCTGGCAGTGGGAAGATATTCGTTGCATGTGTATGCGCGATGCCGACGTGACGTCACGTACTGTTGCCTTGTATGCGTTCACACCCGGTGTCTTGACAATACGTCTCGTTTGCTGCAGGCTGTTCGCCCTTGTTTTCTTCTGCGATGAGTAGATACGCTGAGCGATGAAATCTTCCTAATTATGCCACTTACGGAATCCAGTGACCACGTAAGCAAATGTTAATTACAAAACTTTCAATAACATCTACATGATTACCCTGCAATTCACAGTAAGGGTTTGGCAGAGGGTCCATCGAACCACCTTTAAGCTACTTCCCAAGCGTTTCACTCTCGAACAGTTCGCGGGAAAAACGAACACTTAAATCTTTCCGTGCGAACTCTGATTTCACATATTTTATTATGATGATGATTTCCCTTATGCAGGTAGGAACCAATAACGTATTTTCGCACTCTGAAAAGAAAGTTAGTGATTGAAATTCCGTGAGAAGGTCCTGTCGCACCGAAAAATTATTTTATTTTAATGACTGTCACCCCAGTTCGTGTATCATACCCGTGACCCTGCCTCCACTATATCGCGACAATACAAAACGAGCTACCCATTTTTGAACCTTTTCAATGACCTCCGTCAATATTATGTGATGCAGATCCCACACCGCACAGCAATACTCAAAAGAGGATGGATAATAGTAGTGTAGGCAGTCTCTTTAGTAGATCTGTTACATTTTCTAACACACAAACCTCCAGATGTCAGTCACACATATCGGTACTAAACGTTATATGTAAATAGAGTTTTAATCAAAACACCAATTTAGTTCGTGCTATGTGCTTGCGTCCAGAAGAACATGCGTAAACGGCAATTAAAAATAACACCAGAGCACAGATAATCATTATCTGTGAATGTTCGCTATGTATTTCTTGCGTGGGTGTGTTGGTGGTGTTGACTTTTTTAACTCTTTATGCGTGAAACAATTAAATTGAATATTTTCCTGACATGTAAGATTATTTTTCGGAGTATCCAGTACTGAACAAACTCGCAATCAGGTTAGTGAACAACGTAATAATCATATTACAGAGATAAAAAAAATGGAAGCCAGAGTAAAGATTGGGGATTCTGGAGTAAATATGGTTGACAGTGAAACAGGATATTTTGTTGAGGCAACCAGTAATGCAGTACATGATAAAGTTTTGAACTATAATAAAACACCAGAAGTACACACCACATGTTTTGACACAAATTCAGCCACCATAGACGTACCTGTTGCCCAAAACAGTGAAATGTCAGATGAAACACACAAAACTGTAACCAGAAAAATATTTCGATGCAAGTGTGAAAATCTTCCAGAACTCCACATTGAAAATATTTGTAAGACAATTGGGAAAATTATTTTTTTTATTAACTGAGTCTAGTTATACGAATCTCGTGTCAGATTCTTTTACGAACATTTACTTTGATGATGACTGAAATAAGTTGAAAACAGAAACCAAAACATTGCATTAAAAAAAAGCGTTCAGTGCATAGTGCTGTGGAATGCAGAAAAAACAGCAAATTGGCGCTCATAGGAAGAAGAACAAGACCAAAAATGCAACAGGAGCGTAATATGTAAGAAACTGTCTACGCAACCTGCCACTGATGATGCCTTGCAGAAAATAAAGGCGAAACGCGTATGGCACTAAAATTGTGTTTTATTCAGTTGCTGTCAGACGGTCCATAAGTGAAAATCATCAACATACCGTAGTAAGTTGAAAACTACATTATGGAGAGGGGTGTGTAAAGCAGAGTTGTTAATAACAAGCTTGTATGTAGATACGCACAAGGTTCGGTTGAAAGAAAGTTAGGTGCTTTTCTTGTCAGTGTGTTGAGAAAGTAGAGCGCAGTGTTGAATGTAGGATTCGCTACTATAATTAAGACAGTATTTGTAGCACGTGGGATCGAAGCAAGTGATTATGGTGAACAGGAGTATTGAAGTCCCTTTTAGGGTCATGAGTTCTGTTAGTGAATTAGGTATGGCGAACTTAGGACCTCGAAACTCATGCAGAGTTACTTCTAATATTTCCATTCTTCTGTGCTGAACGTTTTCTCCAACTCATCTGGCAATCCTTAATATGATCTTCTGTAGTCAGGCTATCTCCTTCTTATTGTATAGAGATCATTTATTTAATGTAGATATTTTCCATATTCAAAATAATCTCACAGCATTGGGAATTTTAATTTCACTTTATGTTTGAATCTCTTCAGTCTAAAGATTTTCTTGGATCTTAATAGAAAAATTCTTGGTTACTGTTGGCATTCGAAAAGTCTTTGTATATGGAATAATATTTGTTGGATTTTATATATTTACGCAATCTGAACTTCAAGAGTTTCATGTGGATAAAATGGGGGTTATTTATGTGAAGCGCTTATGATCTTTCCAAATAAAATATGCACTTGCTCTAAATTATTGAAAAAAATTGGATGTGTTGTATTTATGCTCCGTTGCGACTCTTAAAAGTAAATTGATATGAGTTTTTGCCACTTTAGTGTACTTTTGTGCAACTTCCAAAAGAAATTTGGCTTTTACAGTGATAAGTCAGACTTGAAATTCAGCTGCAATTTTGTAATTGTAGCCAGCTGTTTATTAATACTATTGTGAAACCATTTAATGTGTTAGAGAGAAATGTTGATGGTAATGGAAATCTTGAAGCTATAATTTTCCAAACTGTATTAGCTTTGCTTCTATCCTCGTGGCGTAGCAAGACAGAAGGTAAGTATAGAAAGAAGTTTGTCAGATATTACTATAAGATAGCATACGTGAACTACAGTATTTGTGTGTACTTACTAGTGAATTTTGAAGAATAAGTGGGTATGTGAGGAATTTCTTGGTTGACGTATATACTGTGATACCCTTATCCCCTCCCCCCCCCCCCTCCCCCATGAACCATGTACCTTGTCGTTGGTGGGGAGGCTTGCGTGCCTCAGTGATACAGACACCCGTACCATAAATGCAACAACAACTGAGGGATATCTGTTGAGACGCCAGACAAACGCGTGGTTCCTGAAGAGGGGCAGCAGCCTTTTCAGTAGTTACAGGGCCAACAATCTGAATGATTGACTCACGTGGCCTTGTAACATTAACCAAAACGGCCTTGCTGTGCTGGTACAGCGAACGGCTGAAAGCAAGGGGGGAACTACAGCCGTAATTTTTCCCGAGGGCATGCAGCTTCACTGTATGGTTAAATGATAATGGCGTCCTCTTGGTTAGAATATTCCGGAGGTAAAATAGTCCCCCATTCGGATCTCCAGGCCGGGAATACTCAGGAGACTGTCGTTATTAGGAGAAAGAAAACTCGCATTCCACGGATTGGCGCGTGGAATGTCAGATCCCTTAATCGGGCAGGTAGGTTAGACAATTTAAAAAGGGAAATACATAGGTTAAAGTTAGATATAATAGGAATTAGTGAAGTTCGGTGGCAGGAGGAAAAAGACTTCCGGTCAGGTGAATACAGAGTTATAAATATAAAATCAAATAGGGGTAATGCGGGAGTAGGTTTAATAATGAATAAAAAAAGTAGGACGGGTCAGCTACTACGAATAGCATAGTGACCGCATAACTGTAGCCAACATAGACACCAAGCCCACACCTACCACACTAATACAAGTTTATATGCCAACTAGTTCCGCAGATGACGAAGAGATTTAAGAAATGTATGATGAGATAAAAGAAATTATTCAGATAATGAAAGGAGGCGAAATTTTAATAGTCATGGGAACTGGAATTCGATAGTAAGAAAAGAAAGAGAAGGAAAAGTAGTAGGTGAATATGGAATGTTGATAAGGAATGAAAGATGAAGCCATCTGATAGAATTTTGCACAGAGCATAACTTGATCATAGCTAACACTCGGTTTAAGAATCATGAAAGAAGGCTGTATACATGGAAGAGGCCTGGAGACACTGGAAGGTTTCAGATAGGTTATATAATGGTAAGAGAGAGATTTAGGAACCAGGTTCTAAATTGTAAGACATTTCCAGGGGCATATGTGGACTCTGACCACAATCTATTAGTTATGAACTGTAGAGTAAAACTGAAGAAACTGCAAAGAAGTGGGAATTTTAGGAGTGGGGACCTGCATTGCCTGAAAGAACTAGGGGTTGTAGAGAGTTTTCAGAGAGAGCATTACGGAACGATTGACAGGCACAGGGGACAGGAATACGGTAGAAGAAGAATCGGTAGCTTTGAGAGATGAAATAGTGAAGGCAGCAGAGTATCAAGAAGCTAAAAATACGAGGGCTAGTAGCAATCCTTGGGTAATGGAAATGTTGAATTTAACTGATGAAATGGAAAATATAAAAATGCAGTAGATAAAGCAGGGAAAAAGAATACAAACGTTTCAAAAATCAGATCGACAGGGAGTGCAACATGGCTAAGCAAGGATGGCTAGAGGATAAATGTAAGGATGTAGAGGCATATATCACTAGGGGTAAGATAAATACTGCCTACAGGAAAATTAAAGAAAGCTTTGTAGAAAAGAGAACCATTTCCATGAGTATCAAGAGCTCAGATGGAAAACTAATTCTAAGCAAAGAGGGGAAAGCAGAAAAATGGAAGAGGTATACAGAGAGTCTTCACAAGGGCGATGTGCTTGAGGGCAATGGTACGGAAATGGAAGGGGACGTAAGTGAAAATGAAATGGGTGATGTGATACTGCGTGATGAATTTGACAGAGCACTGAAAGACCTAAGTCGAAACTAAACCCCCGGAAGTAGACAACATTCCATTAGATCTACTGATAGCCTTGGGATAGCCAGCTATGACAAAACTCAACTATCAGGTAAGCAAATGTATGAGACAGGTGAAATACACTCAGAATTCAAGAATTCCAATCCCAAGGAAAGAAGGTGTTGACAGGTGTGAAAATTACCGAACTATCAGTTTAATATGTCACGGCTGCAAAATACTTACGCTAATTCTTTACAGACGAATGTAAAAACTGGTAGAAGAAGATCTTGAGGATGATCAGACGGATTCCGTAGAAATGTTGAAACACGTGAGGCAATACTGTCCCTACGACTTACCTTAGAAGATAGATTAAAGAAGGGCAAAACTACGTTTCTAGCATTTGTAGACTTGGAGAAAGATTTTGACATTGTTGACTGAAATACTCTGTTTCAAATTCTGAAGGCGGCAGGGGTCAAATACAGCGAGCAAATGTCTATTTACAATTTGTACAAGAACCAGATGGCAGTTATAAGAATCGAGGGACATGAAAGTGAAGCAGCGGTTGGGAAGGTGGTGAGACTGGGTTGTAGCCTATCCCCGATGTTATTCAATATGTGAACTGAACAAGCAGTAAAGGAAGGAAAAGTAAAATCTGCAGTTGGAATTAAAATCCATGGAGAAGAAAAAAAGTTTGAGGTTTGCCGATGACATTGTACTTCAGTCAGAGACGGCAAAGGACCTGAAGGAGCAGTTGAACGGAATGGACAGTCTGTTGAAAGGCGGATATAAGATGAACATCAACAAAAGCAAAACGAGGATAATGCAATGTGGTCTAATTCAATCAGGTGACTCTAAGGGAATTAGATTAGGAAATGAGACACTTGCAGTAGTAGATGAGATCTGCTATTTGGTGACAAAATTAACTGATGATTGCCGAAGTGGAGAGGATATAAAACGTAGTCTAGCAATGGCAAGAAAAGCGTTTCTGAAGAAGAGAAATTTGTTAACATCCAATATAGAATTAAGTGTCAGAAAGTCTTTTCTAAAGGTATTTGTATGGAGTGTAGCTATGTATGGATGTGAAACATGGACGATAAATAGTTTAAACAAGAAAAGAATAGAAGCTTTCGAAATGTGGTGTTACAGAAAAATGCTGAAGGTGAGATGAGTTGATCTTGTAACTAATGAGGAAGTACTGAATAGAACCGGGGAGAAGAGGATTTTGTGGCACAACTTGACTAGAAGAAGCGATCGGTTGGTACGACACTTTCTGCCGCGTCAAGGGATCACCAATTTAATGATCGAGGGAAGCGTGGAGGGATAAAACGTAGAGGGAGACCAAGAGATGAATACGCTAAGCAGATTCAGAAGGGTGTTGGTTGCAGTAGTTAATCGGATGTGAAGAAGCTTGCACAGGATAGAGTAGCATGGAGGGCTGCAACAAACCAGTCTCTGGACTGAAGGCCACAACAACAATAACAGTGATACCACGGATAGCGTGTGGAAATTATGTTCAAAGCAATTTTGCAATTGACGTAGTACGATGAAGTGTATGAATCTTTAAAGACTGTGTGGAAGTTAGTGATAAATCTGATGTATCTCATGTTTTCTCATGTTTGTAATGAGATTAGGAGAAACTGGTTGCAATAATGACAATGAGTTCATGATGGGTTCTTTATATCTTATGTATTGTTGTTTTACATGGTCATTCTTCCAGCGTAGTTTGTACTTTGCATTTCGTTGGTGCTTGGTGCGTACGTTCGTAGCGTTATTCTTTTTCATGTTGGTATTTCGGTTGCTATGGCTTTATTTATCGATTGTCGTTTTTTATATGTAGTTCACTGCTGCCATTTCAATTTACGTATTGTCATTTTGTCATGAATTCGGCAGAGGGTTGAGAGCAGCGGAGGTAGCCAGAAATATTCGCGCCCTGTACGGTGATATGCCATTGGACGTAGCACCTCAAGAAATTTGTTGTCTTGTTTTAAGGATGCTTATTTTGACATTAGTGACTCCCTGCGTTGGGAAAGATCTTCGGGGTATGATGAAGATCGTTCAAACTCGTTCATTCACTATAATCCATGTCACCGTACTCGAGAACTGGCAAATACAATGAACCGTGATTGTTCCACCATCGCGCAACATTTGCACGGAATTGGGAACATTCAAATATTTAAAAAAGTCAGGTATATGGGTACGGCGTGCTCTAGAAAAAGAAACAGCGGTGGCCATATCAGCATCTCTGCTTGCTTGTCATTAATTGGCTTGTGAACAGCACCGACCTTTCCTATCCTCCGTCATTGATGTAAACTGAGCTAAGATGCTTACTTTACAATGAAACACAATATGTGTCTTTGAATTGTGTGTGTATTATGAAAAACTTTTGATCACAATGTTAAAGTAAGAATCTTCCAGTTTTGCGACATTTCCAATATTTCCCATCTAACTGTTTCCATACTACGAATTTGTGACACTGATATTCATTCTTATTACGAACAAATATTCTCTCAGTTACAAATAATTTTATCAAGTAATAAATTTCTTGTCTGTTAAGTAGTTTTTTGTTCGCAGCTCGTGGTCGTGCGGTCGCTTCCCGCGCCCGGGTTCCCGGGTTCGATTCCCGGCGGGGTCAGGGATTTTCTCTGCCTCGTGATGACTGGATGTTGTGTGATGTCCTTAGGTTAGTTAGGTTTAAGTAGTTCTAAGTTCTACGGGACTGATGACCATAGATGTTAAGTCCCATAGTGCTCAGAGCCATTTGTTAAGTAGTTCCTTGTTAAAACAGCTAGCTGCAGAGATAACCAAGTACTGTTAGATAGCTACAAGAAATTATTTTGTAGTACATAATATTTCAGAAAATTATGTAACACTTAATATATTATTTGTTTAGTCTGGATCCACTCAAAATGCACAAAGTGGCTACAGCCAGACAACTATTAAAATGTATGCCAGTTCAAATGGCTCTGAGCTCTATGGGACTTAACATCTACGGTCATCAGTCCCCTAGAACTTAGAACTACTTAAACCTAACTAACCTAAGGTCATCACACAACACCCAGTCATCACGAGGCAGAGAAAATCCCTGACCCCGCCGGGAATCGAACCCGGGAACCCGGGCGTGGGAAGCGAGAACGCTACCGAAAATGTATGCCACTCTTTCGTATCAACACACATGTAGAATTTGTCAGATTTGGATGTAGCATATTGACAAATATGAAAATGATCTCAACAAAAAATGTGACTTATGTGAATGCGAAACAATCTAACGAAGAAAAGCACTGCTCTGTAAACAGATTCTTGTGATGAGCATAAAAACTTTTTATTTTGCTAATTAAACGAAATTTTTGCTGTAATATTCGAGTTGAAACCACTACGGACCGTTCAGAACCATTCGAAGAAATTTGAAGGCGATCCGAAGCTTTCTCAACACTATGGTTTTCCATCCATCTGTGGCGTGATCACGCGGAAGTGTAACGTTAACGTGTGCATGAATCAAACGACAAAGGGTCCCTCTAAGACGTACCAGTTTGACAACATCCGTGGTGACACCTATGTACCTTTGCCGAGCACTTTAGTAATTTAGCTTAAGTAATTTCGACAGTAAATCAACTTGGTGAATACTCTAGCTCCTATGGTTTAGGCAACTATTCGATATCCCTTGAGTGGGATTTGCTCACCTTCAGGTGCTAGAGCAACCGGCAGGATAGACTGGTGTCTGAGCTTCTGGCATCAAGGGTTTTGCCGAAATGGGGGGGGGGGGGGGGTGTCTTAGAGACATCCTTTGCCAGTTTCTTCTCACATATGTTAGTGTTGCACTCTCACGTGATGACACCATATGAGGGCGGAAAACAGGAGGGTAGAAATATCGGAAGTGCCTTTGCTGCTTTGGTTCACGTTCAAAAATAGTGGAATGGTTTTGAACAGTTCCTAGTAGGTCCAAATTGTACATTAGAGTAAATATTGCTGTCGCGCTGGACTCCAAAGGGGTGCGATCACGTTCAATGTGAATGCATTCCCACAATGCTCTTACACGAGAGCCGAAACGTCAGAGGGTGTCAGCATTGAGACAAAAATGCGGCATCTTTTGACAGCGGCAAGATCATCTTGATACTATAAGTTACAGGCCACATGTTTTGTGAATTCACCTTACGTGTGATTAATGCAGTGGTTTTCATTGCCTTCGTGCATCAGTATGTATTGGAAGTGAGAAATATGACAGAAATATAGAACTAAAAATTAATTACTATCAAAAAGTCACTATACAATATGTTAACCCGATTCAGCATGACAGGTTACATCTATCAGCCACTAACGCAAATTAGGACGAGTCGTAAAATCACTGCAGCAAAAACTGGAATGCGTTAATAGAAGTGTGGAATTCCACTCCAGACTCTTGAATTCTCGAGCGCCTCTAATAAGCCCCTAGTAAGGATAGGAAAATACCGCCACCATGAGTCAGATGAAATTCCAATTTTATTGGACTTCATGATATTAAAAATGTTTCGTCCATAAATGACAGCTTGGATGCAAGGAGACGATATTTCTACGCTTTTCGTAGGCCGCAAATGTCAAATAACCAGTAGCAGAATTTGCAGCGCGAGTGAGGATTTAATATGTTTGCCAAAATTGTTCTGATTCATAATAATATCTCAGACGATTTTCGCGTGACACTGAAAGGCTACGAACCACTTAGTTTAAATTTTGGTGTCAAATCAGGGAAATTATGTATAAATAACCAAGAAAACTGCAACATTTTAGCATACTATTTCGGGGACCTTCTCAACCGTAAAGAGCCTCCATAGGAACCGGAATTCCAAAGTCCAGAAGATATCACTGCAGAATGACATCCACCAACTCTAGATGAAGTCCGGCAAGCTATAAAATCCCTCTACATTTACATCTGCATCTACATGATTACTCTGCAATTCACATTTAAGTGTTTGGCAGAAGGTTCATCGAACCACAATCATACTATCTCTTTACTATTCCACTCCCGAACAGCGCGCGGGAAAAACGAGCACCTGAACTTTTCTGTTCGAGCTCTGATTTCTCTTATTTTATTTTCATGATCATTCCTACCTATGTAGGTTGGGCTCAACAAAATAATTTCGCATTCGGAAGAGAAAGTTGGGGACTGAAATTTCGTAAATAGATCTCGCCGCGACGAAAAACGTCTTTGCTTTAATGACTTCCATCCCAACTCGCTTATCATATCTGCCACACTCTCTCCCTATTACGTGATAATACAAAACTAGCTGCCCCTTTTTGCACCCTTTCGATGTTCTCCGTGAAGCCCACCTGGTAAGGAGCCCACACCACGCAGCAATATTCTAACAGAGGACGAACGAGTGTAGTGTAAGCTGTCTCTTTAGTGTACTTGTTGCATCTTATAAGTGTCCCGCCAATGAAACGCAACCTTTGGCTCGCCTTCCCCACAATATTATCTATGTGGTCTTTCCAACTGATACTTCAGTACTTAGTTGAATTGACAACCTTGAGAATTGTACTATTTATCGAGTAATCGAATTCCAACGGATTTCTTTTGGAACTCATGTGGATCACCTCATACTTTTCGTTGTTTAGCGTCAACTGCCACCTGCCACACCGTAGAGCAATCTTTTCCAAATCGCTTTGCAACTGATACTGGTCATCGGATGACCTTACTAGACGGTAAATTACAGCATCATCGGCGAACAACCTAAGAGAACTGATCAGATTGTCACCTAGGTCATTTATATAGATCAGGAACACCTGGTATCGCTTCAGTTTTACTCGATGATTTGCCGTCTATTACTACGAACTGCGACCTTCCTGACAGGAAACCACGAATCCATTCGCACAACTGAGACGATACCCCATAGGCCCGCAGGTTGATTAGAGGTCGCTTGTGAGGAACGGTGTCAAAAGCTTTCCGTAAATCTAGAAATACGGAATCAACTTGAGATCCCCTGTCGACAGCGGCCATTACTTCGTGCGAATAAAGAGCTAGCTGCGTTGCACAAGAACGATGTTTTCTGAAACCATGCTAATTACGTATCAATAGATCGTTATCTTCGAGGTGATTCATAATGTTTCAATACAGTATATGCTCCAAAACCCTACTGCAAACCGACGTCAATGATATAGGTCTGTAGTTCCAGTACGCCTTAGATAAGTTCGTACCGACTAAGGTCCAAAGCGAGGGGAAAGATCCACCGTGGTATAACAATCATGTACGAAAGGTACTACGGAAACAAAGAAAGCTTCATCATAGGTTTAAGAGTAGTCGAATCATAGCTGATAAGGAAAAGCTGAACGAAGCGAAAAAGAGCGTAAAGAGAGCAATGAGAGAAGCATTCAACGAATTCGAACATAAAACATTGGCAAACAATCTAAACAAGAACCCTAAAAAGTTTTGGTCATATGTAAAATCGGTAAGCGGATCTAAATCCCCTATTCAGTCACTCGTTGACCACGATGGCACCGAAACAGAGGACGACCGAAGAAAGGCAGAAATACTGAATTCAGTGTTCCGAAACTGTTTCACTGCGGAAAATCGTAACACGGTCCCTGACTTCAGCCGTCGCACGGACGCCAAAATGGAAAATATTGAAATAAACGATATCGGAATTGAAAAACAACTGCTATCACTTAGTAGCGGAAAAGCATCCGGACCAGACGAGATACCCTTAAGATTCTACAGTGATTATGCTAAAGAACTTGCCCCCTTTCTATCAGCAATTTATCGTAGATCGCTGGAAGAACGTAAAGTACCTAGCGACTGGAAGAAAGCGCAGGTCGTTCCCATTTTCCAGAAGGGTCATAAATCAGATGCGAATAATTATAGGCCTATTTCGCTTACGTCAGTCTGTTGTAGAATAATGGAACATGTTTTGTGTTCTCGTATTATGACGTTCTTAGATAATACAAATCTCCTTCATCATAACCAACATGGATTCCGCAAACAGAGATCATGTGAAACTCAGCTCGCCCTATTTGCCCAAGAAATTCACAGTGCCGTAGACACTGGCGAGCAGATTGATGCCGTATTCCTGGACTTCAGGAAGGCATTTGATACGGTTCCGCACTTACGTTTAGTGAAAAAAATACGAGCTTACGGAATATCGGACCAGGTTTGTGATTGGATTCAGGATTTCCTAGAAGAAAGAACACAACATGTCATTCTTAACGGTTCAAAATCTGCAGATGTAGAGGTAATTTCGGGAGTACCGCAGGGAAGCGTGATAGGACCTTTATTGTTTACAATATACATAAATGACTTTGTTGACAACATCGGTAGCTCCGTGAGGCTATTTGCAGATGACACGGTTGTCTACAAGAAAGTAGCAACATCAGAAGACTCGTACGTACTCCAGGAGGACCTGCAGAGGATTAATGCATGGTGCGACAGCTGGCGGCTTTCCCTAAACGTAGATAAATGTAATATAATGCGCATACATAGGGGCAGAAATCCATTCCAGTACGATTATGCCATAGGTGGTAAATCATTGGAAGCGGTAACGACCGTAAAATACTTAGGAGTTACTATCCGGAGCGATCTGAAGTGGAATGATCACATAAAACAAATAGTGGGAAAAGCAGGCGCCAGGTTGAGATTCATAGGAAGAATTCTAAGAAAATGTGACTCATCGACGAAAGAAGTAGCTTACAAAACGCTTGTTCGTCCGATTCTTGAGTATTGCTCATCAGTATGGGACCCTTACCAGGTTGGATTAATAGAAGAGATAGACATGATCCAGCGAAAAGCAGCGCGATTCGTCATGGGGACATTTAGTCAGCGCGAGAGCGTTACGGCGATGCTGAACAAGCTCCAGTGGCGGACACTTCAAGAAAGGCGTTACGCAATACGGAGAGGTTTATTATCGAAATTACGAGAGAGCACATTCCGGGAAGAGATGGGCAACATATTACTACCGCCCACATATATCTCGCGTAATGATCACAACGAAAAGATCCGAGAAATTAGAGCAAATACGGAGACTTACAAGCAGTCGTTCTTCCCACGCACAATTCGTGAATGGAACAGGGAAGGGGGGATCAGATAGTGGTACAATAAGTACCCTCCGCCACACACCGTAAGGTGGCTCGCGGAGTATAGATGTAGATGTAGATGTAGATGTAGATTACTCCTACTACCCTTCTTAAACACTGGTGCGACCTGCGCAATTTTCCAATCTGTAGGCACAGATCTATCGGTGAGCGAGCGGTTGTATATGATTGCTAAGTAGGGAGCAATTGTGTCAGCGTAATCTGAAAGGAACCTAATCGGTATACAATCTGGACCTGAAGACTTGCCCGTATCATGCGATATGAGTTGCTTCGCAACCGCTAAGGTATCTACTTCTAAGAATAACAACAAATCTTCTGGTGGACATGGAATCATAGCTGATCTTTTGAAACTAGGCGAGGAAAAAATAGCACTACACCTGCGTACAATTATTAAGGAAATTTGGAGAACCGAGAAGATCCCAAAAGATTGGAGGACAGCACTTATACATCCACTTCACAAAAAGGGTAACAGATCAGACGTAAACAATTACAGGGGGATTTCGCTTCTATCCGTTCCATACGAGGTCCTTTCCAAAAAGTTACCAAATAGGATTGAACCAGCTCTCGATGATAGGAGAATACCAAAGTGGATTCAGAAAAGGGAGGAGCTGCTCGGAGCAATTTATTAACCTTAAAAACATAATTAGAACACGTACTGGTCAACCACATGTTACGACGTTTATTGATTTTAGAAAAGCGTATGACTCCATACACAGAGAAAGGCTCATTAGAACTTGGGAGGGATTTGGAATTGACAGAAAAACTAGAGAGATAGTAAAGCAAACACTGCCAGTTACTAAGTCCAAAGTTGCATTTCGAGGCAAGATTTCTGAACCTTTTAAAATATAAACGGGTTTGAGATGGACTCCCCCCAATTCTATTCAACATCACTTTGGAATAGATTATGAGGGAGTCACTGGAGGAATTTACATAAAAAAAAGTAAAGGGAATTTCTTTTGGAGAATCAGTTAAAGGCCTTACGATACATGCACTAGCTTTTGCAGATTATATTTCTCTCCTATCCCCAAATATAGCAGATGCAATTAAACAAATAGAAACCTTAGCAAAGCATGCAGCTAAACTTGGCTTACAGACATTACAAGAAAAAAACTAAATTCATGTCTAACAAATGTAAGGAAATCAAAGAATTGCACACAATTATTGCATGTACCGAAAGGGTCAAACACTTTAAATATTTGGGAGAAACAATAACGGATACTGGCACAGGAAAAGAAGCTGTGAAACTTCGAGTAGCTAAACTTAAGAGGACACATTTTAACACAGAAGCTGTAGAACAAAAAATGCCTATCTCGAAATGCAAAGTTATTACAATATAGTGGCGAGAACAGAAGTTCAATATGGAGCAGAAACACTCTCCCTCAAGAGCAAAGAACTAATACATGAGTTGGAGAAGAAGGAAAGAGTAATTCTGAGGAAGATTCTTGGTGGACACAAAGGAATTTCAGAAAAATGGGTAAAGATGAGCAATGAGAAGATCTACCAATTTATTAATCCAGTCACAACGGAAATGAGAAGGAGAAGGCTGATGTTCTCTGGTCATCTGGTGGGAATGGATGATGGCAGGTTAACGAAGAAAATCTTCAATATAATTCAGCAGAGGAAAACACCCAACTCTTCGTTGCAAGGAGTAAAGAACTCGGTGAACTTGGGCTTACAGAAATGGACGAAATGAATAGGAACAAATACGGAAACGCAATAACTGAATTCGAGATTTTTCAGGAGGTTCCAAAACCGAAGACCAACAGGAAACTATCAGCTGAACATCTGGAAAAAATGGCGGCAGTCAGAAGAGCAGCCCGAGAGAAGAGAAAGAAAGAAAGTGAACATGAAGTAAAATTTGTAACGCAGTCCTTAGTTGGCCAATTCGTGTAAATAAATAAATAAATGGTTAGTTTCTGCTAATAAGGATGTGACAATAAAGTTACGATATCGCCTTAGAGATACGATATTTCTGATTTCAACAGATTCTTCCGTACTGACGTATTCAGATTTCCACATTTTCACAACCTGTAATATTTTTGGCATGACAGTTTTGGAAGAAATTCTACCACAGGGGCTTTCATAACTCAGGCACAGCGTTCCAGAAAAATACTTGTATGCAAAACTTAAGGATGAAAGTAACTAGAGCGTGATGTGTCAATGCAAAATTACGTAGTTTGATGAAACTTGGGTCGTACCTAGAAGTAACTGTTAGAGTAGAGTACAGAAAGTTAATTAAAGAATTGCGTAAGGAGACGAACGGCAAGAAAGACAATAATTACGATGAAGTGACCGCGATTTCTGACGGTCCTCTGACGGACATCACAAAAGACGCGGCATGGCTCTTAAACGGTGTGTGATCACCAAGACGCCAATGCATAGTCTGTGACGTGCGCCCATGGTGGCCATGAGATTGGTAAGGAGCTGCATTCATCCACTATCGCATTTGACAGTTGTCGGATGGTCTCTAGCGTATGCGGTCGTGCCGTAATACATCTTCTCAGACCATCCCACATGAGCTCGAGTATCGTCTCATACCTGGAGCTCCTCCATCTGTGTGTTCGATGTGGTCACGCATTGTCATTCATATAAATGCAGTCGGTGTCAAATCCAGACGTGAAGCAAGGAGTAGAGTCTCACAATGACGTGAGTGTACTGTCTTCAATAATTTTAAGGTCAGCGTACCCATCCCCACATCATAACACCCGGACCACCAAAATGATCATGTTCGACGCTTCTGGCCGTAACCACATATGGCGAAAGGTTGGAACACGTAATACACCTGAAAACATCGAATATGATCGTTTAGGTGATCCAAGAGTTAAGATGTGGAGAGGCATAATGCTGCATGCGGCTATAGACCTCATACTCCTTGGACGCGATACACTCACCATCAACGTTAGTTGGCTACTGTACTGCACCCCAAGTGCCTCCTTTTCAGGAGCGTATTTGGCCCTGATTTCATTTCTATAAATGACACTGTGCGACCTCATCTAAAGGTGCAGGCGGTGTGAGCTCTTCCAACGAGAGAATATTCAGTGAATAAACTGGCTTGTCTGTCCCCCGACTTAAATCCCATCGAACAAGTGTGAGATGCTTTGGGGAGACGCATCGCAGAACGGTCACACGCACCAGTGACAATTTGGCAGTTGTCTACAGCGCTGGTGGTGGTATGGAATGGTCACCAACCTTGTGGTCAGTATGAGAAAACGTTCCAGAACATGCGTTACGGTCCGTGGTCATCACACACACTATTAAGAAGGACGTCCCGTCTTTTGTAATGTACAGGAATGATAATGAATCACGATGACTTGCGTATAATTACTGTATTTTCATAAAAGTCTCTTCTGCTTGTCTCATTCTTATTTATCTGTACCATACTGAGCTCTTTTTCTACATAAAAGCCTAATTTTATCGATTTGTGTTACACAGCAGTGGCATATCATACGAAAATTACTTTACTCCTCAGTTTCACATTCCAGTGTATTTGGGTAGTCAGAAAATAATATTATGAACGTTATTAAGAGTACATGATATTTATGTTATTAAATTAAGGCGATGTGTAGTAACTTATTATGAGGACACGGTATTAAATATGTTGTATCCAGTGTATTTAATGTGCCTATTCAGAACCTCATTTCCTGCCATTTCTTATTGAGCTCTATTTTGAATATATTAATTATATAACAAGAATAATACGATGAAATGCCTTGCGCTATTCTCTAAGTGATAAACTGGAATTTATTTTCTGCTTAAATATATGAGGAGTTTCTTAAGATTTACTCAGATCTGTACTATTGCTATTGGCACACACGTAAAAGCTTAGCTGCTTTGACGAAATTTTGGTACGTACTCAATGCCAGGGGCGAAAATTGGCATTGGAAGCCATAAAATGTACTTATAATTTGTAGTTACTAGTGGGACAGTAGAAACTATATATATAAAGAAAAAGTATGTATAATGTATATACTTTTAACTTTCAATATTATAAAGAAGAAGAAAAATCATAATTGCAAATGAGGCCTAAAATTATAAAATAAAATTCGAAATAGCATTAAATAATAATGCGAAGGAAAATAAGGCTAGTGGTTTTTAACAATATTCCGGGTGAAAAGCTTCAAGTATTAAACTTAGAAACAAAGCAACTCATATATGATTTAATCATGTAAGTTATCAATAATGAGTGCGCAGAAGAGCAAAGCAGATACCTCTGGAGATTACAAAACATTACGCTTCCTAAGTCACCCTTCGAAAATGCTGACAAGAATAATACAGATACTCATTAAGAACAAAAGTTAAGCGAATTTAACTGAAGACCAATTTCGCTAACGAGACGGCAGAGGCACTAGAGAAGCTATCCTGTTCCTTCGCAGTATAATTAAAGAAAGCTTTAGGGTCAACAGTAAAATTTAACTTTCTTTGGTAGACGTCAAGGGAATCATTCGACACTGCTAACTCGAACTAAGTAATGGAAATTGTAAAACTGATTAATCTAGTCTAAACAAGCAGAAGAACAATTAAAGAACAAGCTACAACTCTTAGAGGCGATAGAGAACGATACAATGCGTCGCCTTCCTTACCCAACATCTATATAAGAGATGCGATATACAACTGCAAATCATCGTACGGCAGAGCTCTGAAAGTTCCAGGTGAAAAAAATGTCCAAAGAATGTTAGAAGTCATGGATAGAGTAGTTTGCTAAGAGATGAGAAGAAAAACTGGAACAGAAACGCTCACGCATTCCAAGGAATCAAGAGAAGTAAACATTAAAATGAGGGAAAACAGACTGAAACAAATAAGACCATTCCACTATTCACAAAGTAAGATAACAAAAGATAGGAGTAGCATAAAAAGACAGATTGTTAATGGTATTGAGGTGCGTACAAACCAAGGACTAGAATAGGGCTCTATTTAAATTGTCGTATAACATACACAAGTGTTTGTGAGTGTTGTTAAAGGAACCAACGACTTTTCCAGTGAAAATGGTGAACAGCAAGGTGACTTTCAGTAATTCTAGGGAAAGCAACATTTAATTGTATTAAATTGGAAAACAAAGGGAATGCAGGTTCTGGGAAAGAGATAATTAAATGGTTCAAATGGCTCTGAGCACCATGGGACTTACCTGCTGAGGTCATCAGTCCCCTAGAACTTAGAACTACTTAAACCTAACCAACCTAAGGACATCACACACATCCATGCCCGAGGCAGGATTTGAACCTCCAACCGTAGCGGTCGCGCGGTTCGAGACTGAAGCGCCTAGAACCGTTCGGCCACTCTGGCCGGCGAGATCAATCAGTCTGAAAATTGCTAATGATGTTATTCAATGTGCAAATACGAGGGATGCAACGTAAACAGTGGCAAATATTTATTCACAACCGATACAAAAGAGTTACATGTTTGCACCTATTACTGTCCTTAAAAGTAGTCACCAGCGTTGTGTAGAACCCGTTGCCAGCGATGTGGAAGGCGTAGTATACCGTTAGCAGAGCCTTTTCTGTTGATGGTCCGAATGGAGCGGCCTACTGCCTGTCGAATCTCTGGAACAGTTCTGAAGCGAATGCCACGAAGTGGTTCCATTATCTTCGGAATCAAATCAAAGTCACGAGAACTTAAGTCCGGGTAGTATGGTGGATGGTACAGTACTTCCAAGAGTCATCGACCGAACAGAGCAGCCACAGCTTGCGCTGTAAGCGCCCGCGAATGGTCGTGCAAAGTGAGGGGTGGGTTGCGCAGAAAGTGTCGCCGCTTCTTTCGCATATCTGGTCGCAGGTGATGTTCCAAAAACGAACAGTAATAGTGTTCTTTGACGGTATGCCGTGGGGGAACGTAATGCGTTAGGATAACACCATCGCAGTCGTACATGAGAATCACCATAATTTTAGACCGCAACATTCGCACCATCAACAGACCAAGCTCTTCTAACGGTATACTACGCCTTCCACATCGCCGGCAAGGGGTTCTACACAACGCTGGTGATTACTTTGAAGGACAGTAACAGGTGCAAACATGTAACGCTTTTGTATCGGCTGTGAATAAATAGTTGCCACTATTTAAGTTCAGACCCTCGTAGTAGAGAAGAACTTCAGATATTAGCTATAGAACTTGGATTAATCTGCTCTGAAATTGGTCTAAAAATAAACTATGACAGAACCAAGACTTCGAGGAATGAATGAACACCAGAGGGAAATATATATTGGAAATATACAAGTGCAAATGCTCACGGACTATATCTGCCTGGATCAAGCTGCAAATGCGAAGGGGTAAAACAAAGCCAGAAATTTTTCGACGTGTTACATAGTGCTGGAGAGCTTGGGGATGATGCTCTTCTGATTTCAAGCTTAAGACATCGGAGGCAGCAAAGAAAAATGATTTGATCGACGTATATCACCAGTAATAACTTACGGCTCTGAGACATGGACGTTAAATGGTTCCATTGATAGAAACCCATAGAAGCTCACAGATCAATAAAACGATCAAAATTAGTACAAAAAGAAAGACAGAGAGAAAGCGGTAGATGTCAGACGTGCAACGAAGTTCAGTGAGGTAATGTAAATAGTAAATATGTCGAAACGGCAGTGGGCTTCTCATGGTGCTCGTAAACAAGGTGGCAGATGGTAGAAACTAATTCTAGACTGGAGCCCAATTTACCAAAAGAGACCAAGGTGAAGGCTACCGGACGCACGAGACGGAGACTTGCGAAACCTGAAGATCGGCAAGACTGACATAACTTTCTGGAATCCTATGTTTCACGACAACTCAACAATCCCACATCATCTAGTGCTTAAATCAGCTGACGATGATAGTAACCACGGCAAGAAGAATGAGAGGACGTATAGGTCTATGGGTAGTTTGTTAAATAAACTGTAACTTGTATAGTTTGAAAAACTGTATTTGCGATTTTGATGATTAATCGATGTTCACGGATTTAATGTTGGCAGAAAAGTTTTGGTAAGGACTGCTGACATTTTGCAATTGCAAACGTGTTGTATCGTCATAGGCGAAAGCGGAACAACGACATAGATTTCGTCACACTGTGTAAGCAGCAGCGCTGTTGCACCGAGTTACGCTCCACTGGCGTCGTAATTTCTCCTTTGTAGTACGTAAACAAGTCAATGCCGCCTGAGTCCCACACGTAATGAGGCACATCGCCGCTGACTCTCAAATGACATCACCATCCCACTTGACTCACATCATGCACTCGAAAATGATGCCAGGAAAGAGCATACAGGAACAAACTATACATTAAATTCAGATAAAATAAGGATTATTATGGAACAAATATACTAGGTGTGTCAAAAAGAATGATCTGATTTTTGACGGTAGTAATTGCGAAACATGGGACGCGCCGGCAACTAAAAGTGTGGTGTTTGGATAGGACTGGCCTAGAGTTGACGGAATCGCTGTTAGATGTCAGCCAATGCGTCTTCTCAGTTGGCGGTCACTAAGAAGTAAGATGGTGTCCGCTCAACAGAAGGCGTTTTGCGTGCTACAATTTGCAAAGAGTGAGTTAGAGACCGGTTCATCAGCGGCGTTTAGCCACTAATTCACCGGCACTCAAAAACTTTCGTCGTTGATGCCCCCAGTTTGAAGAGACTGGATACGTCTGCAAAGGTAAGAGTCTAAGTCGACCTCGCACCTCTGAGGACACTGTGGACAGAATCCGGCAAACGTTTGGGTGGGGTCCACGAGACCACTCGCCGTGCAGCCAGAGGACTGTCGATGCCTCATACGACTGTCTGGCGAACGTTAAAGAGTCTTTTGGTGTGTAAACCATATGGACTACAATTAGTGCAAGCTTTTCCGGTTGGCGATAAAAAGAAACTTGTTGACTTCAGCAGTGAGCTGCTGGAGGACTGAGAGGACATTACATTTTTGCTACGGCTAATTTTCAGTTATGAAACAACATTTCTTGTTAGTGGTAAGGGAAACCGACATAAAGGGCGCATGTGGGATCTCCAGAACTCTCGTCACATTATTAAGCACAAAAGAAACATTTTCTGAGCCGCAAGTCGTGAAATAGTGTACCGTCCCTTCTGTTTTGAGAGAAAAGCAGTGACTGAAACGGGCCTTCTTCAAATGCTGCAGTAGTGGCTTTTTCCACAGCTTCAGGAGTATTGCGATGACTTTTCCTATTGGATGGAGCTCCACACTCTGGCACCACAACGTACGTCAGTATTTCAGTGATACACTGTCTACGCGCTGGAGAGGGCAAACGAATCCCTGAGACACTACCTCGCATTCTTGCCCTTCGATATCGCCGGAAGCGATCTTTTGGTGATATGTGAAAGAAAGTGTGTTGATCTCCCCTTTACCTCATGACACGGAAGAAATGAAGAACAAAATAACAGCCGTCATAACTTCTGTAAGAGTACATAAATGTGTTAAGTTTATGACGAATTTAGCCAAGATTTTGTTCTGTACTGCTGCTAGTGAACACATACAGAATTTGTAATAGCGTAACTACAACTCTAAGATTTTGTGAGTATTTCGCAATCCACTCCATGCTTGTAGTACGTTTTTATCAATAAATATAGGGTTTTTTTGGACGCCGCATATGTTTTTTAATCACGAATTACAATGTGAAACGCTATGTACGCCAAAGTTGAACTTTCTCAAAAATAAAAAGTTCGTGCTACGCTGATACCTTAGGGTTTCATTTGCAAATTCCATATCACCTGCCTCGACCAAACACGTGTCAGAGTGGGGGTATAGCTTTCAATTCCACAGTCCTCTTCCTCCTACTCTTCCAAACACTCTAGAAGATTATCCATGTTTTAATGTGTCCATGGCGGTTATTCCATCTTTACCAGTATTACCTGCTGCCAGATTCGAAGGATTAAGCCATCATCTTCAGGTGCGTGTTAAACACGATTACATCACTGAAATACTCCAGTAGTAAATTAACTGTGAGTAATTAAAATTAGTTCCACTAACATAAAACCTTTACTGGTCATACAGCATCACAGACAAGTAGCTATCCGACAATCGAACATAACATATTCTGCACATAAAATTATTTAATCCCACAGCTGCAACAATTCATATTCACTTCCACTCAGAATAGAAATGTCACTAGCAAATCTTTTTTTTAATATCCTTTCACCTTGAATTTTAGTCTCGCTTTTGAAACTTTCTTTTAGCTACTTCATTACTTATTTGATATAAAGATTGAATCATAGCGTCCAAAGACAGTATCCCTGTCTTACAAACGAGCATTATGTTCGTCATCCTCCGTCCATATTGTTTCCTCTTGTTTGTTTTACATTACCGTCTTTCCCTGCGGCTTAATCTTATATTTCTCAGTTTCTAACATACTGCCCTATTATACACCGTCGAACACATTTTCCTTTTTTACAGATCCCTTGAACGTATCTTAATTTTTATTAAGTCGTGCTTCCATTATTGATCGCTACCTTCTCTGATGCATTTAAATTTCCGAAAACCAAACTGATAGTCATGTAACACGTACCTAGTTTTCTTTTCCATTCTCCTGTATGTTATTCTTTGAATGCATCGGTCGTTAAGCTGATATGCGATAGCTTTCACACATATCCGCTCTTACTGTCTTGGTGACTGCCTGAATGGTATTTTTTCTGGAGGTCTGAAGGTATGTCCCCAAATGTGTAGATTCTAGTAGCCAACTTGAATAGTCATTTGTCTGCACTCCCCCAGTGGTTTCTGCCTTATTTGATCTCAAGTCCTCCAGACTTTAATTAAATTCTCCCTAATACTGGACCACCTACTTCTGCTACACTGGCTCCCATTTTTTTCTTACATAACGTGATCAGACAAGTCTTCCCCACGTAATGGCCTACAGTATACTGTTTCGATCAATCCACTCACTCCTCTGCGTTTAACAGTGGAGTTGCCACTACACCTTAATTTTGACACCCATGCTCTTAATTTCACTGGAAGTTGTTTTGACTTTTCTTTATGTTGAATCCGTACTTACGACTACCAATTCTTTTTCGCTATCTTCATATTTTTTCATGTAACTATTTCGTCTTGGCCTAGGTACATTTCCTATTTATTTCAGTCTAAAGTGACTTTTATTTCTGTATTCCTGAATTTTCTACATTATTTTTGTACTTCTTTCCTTTGTAGACCAATTGAAGTTTCTCTTATCTTACCTAAGGTTTCTTCGCTGTTACCTTCCTTCTACCTATGTTTGTCTCTCCAACTAATTCGAATACCCTTTATAAAGATGTCCATTGCTCTTCAAATGAACTGTGGTGTTCCTATCTCGTTCCTGCTATGAAGTCCATTTGATCCCTTAAGTCTATCTTCTACTCATTCCCTTACTACAGCGTCCTGACCACCCTCGATTATTAGATTATCATTTGCCTTTTCATACTGAAGTACCTGTCCAATATCGTAAAATTTTCTGTCTTTTGACTTCGGCATCTATACCTGAACTAAAGTTGTTGGTATGATTTGTTATCAATTTTGCTGAAGACAATCTTTTCACCAAACTGTTGGCAGTAACTCACTCTCTGCCCTATTTTAAGTTTCATAACAAATCATACTACCGTTACAAAATTTTTTTGCTGATGTTGATATTACCCCATACTTATTTCAGTAGAAATACTTATCCTCCTTCATTTAACTTCACTGACTGCAATACCTCATCAGCATTGCCTCATTGTACCTTCAATTCAATACCACGTTCAGACGCTTGATATTTCGCACTCAGACAAGTAGTATGTTACATTGGTTATTCAGTGTTTTCTTATACACTCCTGGAAATGGAAAAAAGAACACATTGACACCGGTGTGTCAGACCCACCATACTTGCTCCGGACACTGCGAGAGGGCTGTACAAGCAATGATTACACGCACGGCACAGCGGACACACCAGGAACCGCGGTGTTGGCCGTCGAATGGCGCTAGCTGCGCAGCATTTGTGCACCGCCGCCGTCAGTGTCAGCCAGTTTGCCGTGGCATACGGAGCTCCATCGCAGTCTTTAACACTGGTAGCATGCCGCGACAGCGTGGACGTGAACCGTATGTGCAGTTGACGGACTTTGAGCGAGGGCGTATAGTGGGCATGCGGGAGGCCGGGTGGACGTACCACCGAATTGCTCAACACGTGGGGCGTGAGGTCTACACAGTACATCGATGTTGTCGCCAGTGGTCGGCGGAAGGTGCACGTGCCCGTCGACCTGGGACCGGACCGCAGCGACGCACGGATGCACGCCAAGACCGTAGGATCCTACGCAGTGCCGTAGGGGACCGCACCGCCACTTCCCAGCAAATTAGGGACAATGTTGCTCCTGGGGTATCGGCGAGGACCATTCGCAACCGTCTCCATGAAGCTGGGCTACGGTCCCGCACACCGTTAGGCCGTCTTCCGCTCACGCCCCAACATCGTGCAGCCCGCCTCCAGTGGTGTCGCGACAGGCGTGAATGGAGGGACGAATGGAGACGTGTCGTCTTCAGCGATGAGAGTCGCTTCTGCCTTGGTGCCAGTGATGGTCGTATGCGTGTTTGGCGCCGTGCAGGTGAGCGCCACAATCAGGACTGCATACGACCGAGGCACACAGGGCCAACACCCGGCATCATGGTGTGGGGAGCGATCTCCTACACTGGCCGTACACCACTGGTGATCGTCGAGGGGACACTGAATAGTGCACGGCACATCCAAACCGTCATCGAACCCATCGTTCTACCATTCCTAGACCGGCAATGGAACTTTCTGTTCCAACAGGACAATGCACGTCCGCATGTATCCCGTGCCACCCAACGTGCTCTAGAAGGTGTAAGTCAACTACCCTGGCCAGCAAGATCTCCGGATCTGTCCCCCATTGAGCATGTTTGGGACTGGATGAAGCGTCGTCTCACGCGGTCTGCACGTCCAGCACGAACGCTGGTCCAACTGAGGCGCCAGGTGGAAATGGCATGGCAAGCCGTTCCACAGGACTACATCCAGCATCTCTACGATCGTCTCCAATGGAGAATAGCAGCCTGCATTGCTGCGAAAGGTGGATATACACTGTACTAGTGCCGACATTGTGCATGCTCTGTTGCCTGTGTCTATGTGCCTGTGGTTCTGTCAGTGTGATCATGTGATGTATCTGACCCCAGGAATGTGTCAATAAAGTTTCCCCTTCCTGGGACAATGCATTCACGGTGTTCTTATTTCAATTTCCAGGAGTGTAGTTACCGCCTCATCTACAGTTACTTGCGGGAGATCCTAACTGGCAACAAATTTGGAATGTTTTGCCATTGAGGACATTATCATCGCCCACTTTTTCATTTACAGGCCACACATCCTGTCGATTCACCTTACATATTGTAATACGGGAGTTTATTTTGCCTCCTTCATACTCATGCAACTGACCGTTGCCGCTATTTAGCGGCAGTTTCACAGCCCAAGGGCTGTGCTTTTTCAGTGAAATAACGTAAAAGCAGTTTGTGGATAATTGTTGTTGTAGACTGTCAAGAATTCTGGTGTAATGTAGAAAGTCTACTATTAGAGGCCACCAATCGTCGTCACCACGTCGAGAAGCAATGGACACAACTCTCATTATGCCGCTCATGACGTGATAACCGACACCAAAGATCGGAGGAGTCCTAACTTATACAGAAACTGTCTTGGCTTCCACCTGAAGTTAAAAGGAATCTAGATTCAATCAAGGAGAGATGAACTTCATTGTAGCCAAAAAACTACAGGGAATGAATCAACCGTGTACAGCACATTCAGTAACGCGGATCTTCACGCTGTCGCTAGTACGCTAAATGAAATAACGTATTGCCCCTCTTCATTCTCGTCATTTCACGTCACGGACAATTAACGCAGGGAACTGCACAGAGTAGATGTCAAAGATATGGTTTCATTCATCCTGACAGTAACTATGATGCTTTTCACTTGACATCGCAACACGAAGTTCTACGGTACGGAAGTGTTTCCATTTCCGACCTCGCTGAATGGACCTTTTATTCATTGGCACCTGACATCATTAGGATGCTGTGTAATAGGCTGCGTTCCTGTATCGTCGTTCAGTTTTTTACGTTTTGTTATTCTTTTACACGAGATTCATTTTGTAATAGGTGTATGAGTTCGAGGTGATGTATTAATATCTAAGTGACGTCATATATACAAAGGCACAATTCTTTGTCCCTTTGTTTCAGACATTCTCACTGCTCTCAGTAAAGCTTGGAAAGTCTTATTTGTTACTATGTATGATAAAGTATTGCCAAGTGATAGCATAATGACATGATCATAAATATAGTTAATGGACTCTGCACTCCATAGCGCGACGAAATCGTTATTTTTCCTTTATGAAACTGCTTTTTGTAACCAGAACAGTGAATAGATCAAGAATAACGCTCAGTAACACATTACTTGTGCAAAAATTTCTGGATGTACTAACAAGGAGGCCATAAGGCAATTGGATTTTTGTAATTTTTCTTAATTTTTAAGATGTGTGAAGTTCAGAAGCGAAACATCAGTTTTCTAAAGTACTCCGATGCAACTCTAAAAATTTCTCTAGGAAACAAAATCTTTGCGACGGCTGATAATAGGAAGTGGCTGTGGTAGTATGCTCGCTTTTACCCTGGATTCGATTCCAGCTGATGCAAATTTTTAAACAAAAGTGCATATTCTGCCAGCATTTCCGTCAAGGGTAAAATACATAAGGACGCAAAATTAATCAGTAGCGCTCCGTGCTCGCAACCGCTGGTTTAAATCTCGTTTTGGTCATTATTTGTTTCCTTTCAGTTGGAAGACCTACGGCAATCAGAGTCATCAAATATACGCTAATTGACAAATACGTTAATGTCATCTTTATGAAAATGCAAATCTTCTTAGGACACTAAAATCCACTTTTTATCGAAAATACACGAGGTGCGACAATAAAGTAATGAGACTGATGTGAAAAAAAAAATTTGCTTACCCTTTTAGTCAGATTTAGTGTTGTCTCCTTCAAAGTGGTTCGCTTCTGATTGCACACATTTTTGCCAGCGCGTCTGCAATTGATGGTAATATTTCTGGAAATCATCTCTTGTAATATCCTCCAAGACTCTTATCACAGCCTTTTGGACAGCTTGTGTTGTTTGAAAATGGTGTCCCATGACCGCCGTTTTGACTCTTGGATACAGAAAAAAGTCGCACGGAGCGATATTTGGTGAATGAGGTGACTGTGGTAGTACTGAAATTTGTTTTGAGGTTAAAAATTGCTGTACTGACAGAGCAGTATGGGATGGGGCCTTATCGTGATGCAGAATCCAATTATGAGCAATGTTGGGACGGACAAGAAGAACTCTTTTATGAAGTTTTCTAAAAATTCTTTGTAGTAATATTGGTTAACTGTTTGTCCAGGAGGCACCCACTCTTTATGAACAATTCCCTTTGAATCAAAGAAGCACACAAGAATTCATTTCTCTTTTGACTTTGACATGCGAGCTTTTTTTGGTCTGGGTGATACCTTAGGGCACCATTGCGAACTTTGGCGTTTTGTTTCTGGATCGTCGTGATGAAGCCAGCTTTCATCAGCAGTGAGAACATGGCTCAACAATTCTGGATTGATTTCAGTTTGCTCTAACAGATCGGCTGCCAAATTTTTGCGTGTTTCTCGCTATTGTGGTGTGAGATTTATGGGGACAATTTTTGCACAAATCTCTCTCATACCAAGATCTTCAATTATTACTAGACGAACCGTTTCTCATTTGAGGTTCAGTTCTTCTACAATCATTTTCACGGATAATCTTCCATCACATCGTACGAGTTCACGCACCCTCACCTAGGTGACATCCGTCCGTGAGGGTGATGGCCGTCCACTGCGGTATTCATCTTCGACATTCGTTCTGCCTTCACTAAATATTTATGCGAACGAAATCTTGATCTCTTGACACAGTCTTCTCTCCAAAAGCCTACTGAACCTAACCGTAAGTTGTCGTCACCTTTTCACACAATTTAACGCAAAATGAAATGGCATACCGTTGGGCAATATTATGCGGCTCCATCTCCGTGACGAGAGACACAAACATGTCTTAATTTATTACAGCACAATTCATGACCGAGAAGTTACATCGATGTGCCGCTTGGACTAGAAGCAGCTTATAGACCAAGGTCAAAGTTATTGTGCCTACGCAAGCCTGCAGGAGTGTCACATCTTGCAAAGAAAATTAGTCTCACTGCTCTATTGTAGCACCTCGTAAGTTCTTAATTACTGAGCTTTTTAAAAAGGCTGTTGATAAACACTGACGGGAAAAAATATCGCAGCACCAAAGAGGAGTTGAGTGACATAAACTAAAGTGGTAGGTGTGTTGCTACATCTGAAAGATTATACCTATTCAAATTTCGCACCACTCGCATACGAGTGGTGGTGGTAGCGCTACAACGCGGTTGCAAATGAGGTATATTTTAAATACATACTGGAATGGTCATGAGCGTTAGTTACCTTTGAGACTGAACGTGGTGAGCTGATGTTAGTCAAGAAAGCCTTTAAGGCGACAAAGGCACCATTATCAATTCCCTCACTGAGATTAAACGAGATCGTGTATAAGCTACGAGAAGGTAGGTATTTATTCTGCGATATTGCAGAAAATGTAGCAGCCACGTGGCAATACTGAAA
This sequence comes from Schistocerca americana, assembly GCF_021461395.2. NCBI lineage: Eukaryota > Metazoa > Arthropoda > Insecta > Orthoptera > Acrididae > Schistocerca > Schistocerca americana. The sequence goes on from NC_060119.1 coordinate 1,024,616,119, forward strand.
AATAAGAGCTTTGTGTTCTGCGTATGGCTCTGGCGCATCGTACTGCATCTGCAACAGCAATGTGAGTTGTATTTGCACCACAGTGACACGACGAACTGCTACAAATCGATTACTTCAAGGGCAGCTCCGAGCAAGAAGGCCTGTATCGTGCATTCCATTGAAATTTTGAAAATTTATGGTAAGATCTTATGGAACCAAACTGCTGAGGTCATCCGTCCCTAACCTTACATACTATTTAGCCTAACTTAAACTAACTTACGCTAAGTATAACACACACAGCCGTGCCCGAGGTACGACTCGAACGTCCGACGGGGCATTCCACCGATCCCAAACCACTGACATTTAATACTTCAGTAGTGTCAAGCGGGAGCTCATCTGGGAGTAGTTAGGAGGCCTGTTGTGCTTTCTGATGAAAGCTGGTTCTGCCTCGGGGACAGTGACGGCCGCCTGTTGGTTGAAAGGAGACCAACTGATGGCCTGCATCCCAACTGTCTGCGTGCTAGACGCACGGGACTTGCAGCCGGAATTATGGTCTGGGGTACGACTTCGTTTGACTTCAGGAGCACTCTCGTGGTTGCCCCACGCGCCCTGACTGCAAAACTATATGTCAGTCTGGTGATTCGATCTATTGTGCTACTATGAACAGCATTCCAGGGGCAGTTTTCCTACAGCATAATGTTCTCCAACATACAGCTATTGTAACCCAACATACTCTGTCATATTGCCTCCACCTGCTCGAACACCAGATTTGTCTCCAATCTAAGCCATGCGCGACATCATGGGACAGCAACACCAGCGTCATACACAAACAGCATTAACCGTCCCTGTGTTGACCGATAAAGTGCAACAGGCGTGGAACTCCATCCTGAAACTGACATACGGCGTCTGTACAACACAATACATGCATTTTTGCACCCTTCTATTCAACATTCTGGCAGTTACACCGGTTATTAACGTACCAGCAATTCGCATTTGCAATGGCTTATCTCGTGCTTAAATTAACCTGTGATCGTGCAGGGTCAATCACTTAATTATAATCCCTAGTCTGGTATATATACGAAATTTCACCATTCTCTAGTAACTGTTTCTTTCCGTCAGTGTAGATCCTTAAATTTAAGAAAGAAACATTGTAAATTCAATTATTTTTAATCAAGGATTAATTTACGCCCTTCACGGAAATGCACCTATGTTTAAAAATTGGCTACAGCTGGGAATCGAACCAATGTCGCCTAACTGGAATGTGAGTATTTTACGAAACAGCCACGAGCTCCTTCCAGCAATAATGGACTTGCTTCAGCGTATTAACGATGACTGAAAAATCTTCAAAATCGATTTTCTCGGGAAATTTTGAGAGTTGCATGTGATTGCCTTGGGCGATTAATACCTGTGTTCTGAACTTCACCTATCATAAATATTAAACAATGTACAAAAATTCGATTGCTGTGTAGTCTTTTTGTAAGCTCTCTTAACCGCACCAAGCTGGGTAGGCTAGGGGTTAAAACATAGTGATAATAAGGTCCCATACACCAAGAAGCGTAGGGGCGATGCGCGAGATCCGCACCGCTGTACTAGGCAAGGTCCCAGCGGAGGTGGTTTGCCATTGCCTTCCTTCGACCGTAATGGGGATGAATGATGAAGATCACACAACACGCAGTCATATCAAGGCTAGAAAAATTCCTGATCCCGCCTGGAATCGAACCCGAAACCCCGTGAACGGGAAGCGAGAACGCTACTCTTTTTTTTCTTTTTTTTTCTTCTATTTTTCATTTTGTTCGGTGTGGTTCGTTGTATTTTGTCGTAGCGGACGTCGCATGACGTTCGTTGAAGTTCGTTGTTGATCGTTTCACTCAGTTTTTTTATTGCAGAGGCCAGACAGCTCTCTGACCGAACACGCTGAGCTACCGTGCCGGCATACTCCAAGACCACGAGCTGCTGGCAGGTAGAAACATGGGTTAAAGCATTTGTTGAATATCCGAAAGGTCGGTTCAGGTTCTCTTCCGACAATTCTCTTTTGTTTTCTGTGATTTTTTTTATGACGTCACTTCCGCGGCCTGACTCAAGGGAAACCGGCACCACGAGAGTTAGCAATCGTGGCAATCACTGTGTAATTTAATACGGACCGCACAGAATCACTTGCCTATTCAATAGTGGACATCAACAAATGATGAGTTGCTGTACCACGGGGAACCATCTCGCCACCACTCAACTCGAGTATCGAGGCATACCGCGCATCACAGACCAGAGACTGACGTGGTGGGGGTGAAATTACATTCTCATGCAACGAATGAGTTGAAGTACACGTTGATACAGGCCGTCGGCAGGGTACGAGGACGTCGAATACCACATGAAGCGATCTATTCCGTTCGGAAACTGGACTCATTTCAGTTCCCCTGAGGGAAATGTTCCCGTGGTGTCACCTGATGCGTCTTTCATCACCTGTCACTGATAAACGATTCATGAGTCTGTAATTAGATAATATGTATCAGTTTGTTCAGCTACGTCACCCTGCAAGCGATCTCTACCCGCAGCAAGACAATACGCGTCTGGGTAGCTGTGGTGTCCAACCCATACTTGTATGGGGAGACTCGGGGGTGGTCATTCTGATACGCGGTGGAAGAATTTTCATCCCCACTATTAGCTCGGTGACACTAGCAGAAGCGTTGGCGTGCAGCTCCGTTTTACCGGAATTCTTAGGAATTCCCTGAACGCGACACTTTCCGCAGAGCCTCATGGAGAGAGGACATGGGACACTGTTGCTGGTCGGAAGGGAGCATTAACTTGAGCAGCAGTTTTTGTGGTATTTGAGACGAATAGGCTCTATGGTGGCAACACATTTCACCCTCTTTCTCATTGCGTCAATCGCACAAACGTGTCACTAAGTTCGACATCCATGCATCACAGCCAGCTACCCGTATAGATACACATAAGACACAACACACATGCACTTCGGCAAGGAAGCGTGTATGCAAAAGAAAAAACTTTCCAGTTATCTCGCTGAACTACCGCTCACGGTTCTACCGGTCAATAACAAAATATCATTTCACAATCGCAAGTCAATTGAGTTCCCATCGTTCCGAACGCCAGGGTGTTCATGTAATCCACTTGTCGCGTGGGCTCAATCATAATGAACATATCTGGAACGCATTGAACAAGAGGTACGAATAGTGGATCTGTTACCTGTGCATCAGGAAACTTCCCCAATGCTTTTAGGAGTCGATGATGAACAGGCAAAGTTCTGTTGTCTATTGTCAATAAAAATGTCGACTCATAAAGCAGGATTAAAGGGGATTGTCTTCCCAACTACGCAGATACATTTACAATGAGTTACCATCTGGCTGTGTCTTGCCTTACTGTGTTTACTACGCTGTATTTTACATGTCATAAATTATAAACACATAATAGTGTACGATCAACTGATAACGGTTAAAATTCAATAACATGATTTATATACATAGCAAATTGCTGCTTCCCCAGAAGCTAATATCTTATTCACATCTACAAGTCACTAAACCCAGATTAGGAAATAAGTGGTACAGCTATGAAACTCACTCCTTACAAACAGGTCTTTGTAGACTCATCCACAGCGACCGACGGCAGTGCTAAACTCAGCTGATAGGGATCACTGGATGCAGATAGGGAAGGCAATGTGATCAGTCATTGTCAGTTTCTGTAGCTGGAGCCATTATTTCTGTCAGGTAGCTTCTCTATTAGCCTCACAAGGGCTGAGCTCACCCCACTTGCCAACATTCGCAAACCTGGACGGTCACCCATCCAAACGATAGCGCTTGACTTCGGTGATCCGATGGGAATCAGTGTTAGCACGACGGCAAAGCCGTTGGCGGTACTCTTTTTACCATTGTATGTTTTTTCGTTAATCAGCTTCGTTCCTTGGCTTGTAAGTTATTTTCAAAGTACAACCATTCCTTTTTTTCAAACGATAGAAGACAGTTAAGAAGCACATTATAAATGAAATATTCATTTGCCAGTTACCAGTCACAGAACCCACTTAAGTTGATCTTACACACTACAAGGAAAATAAACTCTGACAACAGAAATAAACCAGATATTACTATTGTAAAATACTTTGAAAAATTCTATTTATCACGACATACTTAAAAAAATTTTCGAAATCAAAGACAAATCTCATTTAATCTATTCTTCATTAATTCCTTAACAGTTGTATACGAATTGCAGTACTAGTACCAAATCGATTCCAAAGCGAACATTTTCCGAATCTCACTCTTTTTCTCCAGTACGTCTTGGAAACGCTACGGCCTAGAATTTAAAAAGAAACCGATTTTCTGCATAAAACTGTCTATTCATTTGATAATATGGGTATTAAAGTGGGTTAAAACTTCGTCTTATCACATCCAACTACTGCAAAAAAGAATCACAGATTGACTCACAGAGATTAAATAGAAGATACTGGCATGCTCGCGAAATGAAATGCAATGACGGAGACGTTAAAAGTTGAAGTCGTAAAGATAAGACAATAGGGAGTATGAATTCTACAGAGAGAGACCACCCCAATATAACGTCACTCCGGAAGAAATAGCCACCATAGAAGAACATCACAGGAAGTGTTCAAACGGGCAAAGGAAACGCCCCCGCTTTAACGGATACAACAGAATACAATTGAGAAATGATTGTTTGTTTGTGTGACTATCTTTCGCAGCAGCTGTTAACATCTGTTAGTATAGATTATCTGTCTTGAGCTGCCTGCGATCTAATTAAAAAGAATTTTGTTTAATTAGATTGCAGTCATCTCAAGACAGGTAACCTATAATAACAGACAAAAATGACACTATCTACAAGATAATTATGAGTGCTCCGATGGAGAAGCTTATTGAGGAAACGCAAGCTGTAATTCAAGACTCAGAGAATGACTACGACACAGCCAGCGAACTCACCGCCAAAGTCACGATTACATCAAGGATTTGCAGGATATCTAAGATCCTTGAGGTAAACTGTCATTTCAGGTGTATATTTAATGGGATCGACGCACATACTTACAGACTAGTTAAGTGTCTACTTATAAAATTACGTCTCTTTGTGTAACAAACAGAACCGTATGCCAAGGATTCGACGAACTTCAAGATACACAGGAACAATACCTACATCAGACTATCAGATTCGACATAAAGTCTCTCTTCATCGAAGTTCCAATAGAAGAGACTACTGACATCGTTCAGGAACGGTGGCTCTGTTTATCGTCAAAATGTTTCACCTGGAGTGGCTAATACTGCAATCAAACAGATGGAGTGGTAACGGGATATCCCCTCTCTCCGACAGAAGCGCATATCTTTATGCAATCCATATGTTCAACGCCTGCCGACGCCACCAGATCGTCTGGTATCGTTTCTTCTTCGGTATGGACATCAGAGGCACTGAGGGCAACCGTTCCATAGGCACACTGACGACATCGTCGTCCAGTTCTCAGATGCTGGAACGTAGGTTTGCTCAACAGGTAGTGTATAATCCGGACAAGGAGAAGAGTGCCGTTACGATGACGTACGGTGCGTCCTCTTTTGTCGTTTACAAGAGCGTAGTTTATGCAGTTGTCTTGGGTGTCCGAAGACGGGAGGGAGTTGTCCCGGTCTGGCAGAAAGGCCGCCGTCGGGACAACCAGGAAATGAACCGAGGAGTTACGCCTGACATCAGCGTTGGCCGTCGGTGCAGTCGGAGCAACAACCTGAACTGAGGACGTGGCTGAAGTCAAGTCTTTAGTCACATCGTCCACAACCGATTCTGAAATGATCGTAACACTATTCATCAGCTATTCACATGATTAAGAGTGCCACCGGGCGGCAGGTGGTGACTTAAGCGCCGTCTCATAAGTGATCGAAAGTATCGTAGACGATGAGGGATGTATCACTCCTCCAGTCGGTAATGACGTTATACGTGGATGCAGGCATTCAGATACGATGTGGCCCCCTTCTCCACACCCAGAACAAGTACGGGGCTGTCTGTAGTACATGATTAGGGACCGACATCTGCTGATGTTCACATAAGACCGAGGAAGGCTGTTCAGATCAATTGTTATCTGACGCAACCCATTAAGAACAGAGTCTGTGCGGAAGTGGGCACAGCATTGTAATGTATAGCAGCTATGACGTCCTTTGCAGGTACATCGAATGTCACTTTGAACACGTGAATAGTTCTAATGCCTAACCTCGAGTGTTCGACTTGACCAATCCGACGTTACCGTCAGCGTGACTGAAATGGATTCCCTGTTTGGTAGCGTTTAAAATGCATAGCACTCGAGAGCAGCGTCATTGACCATTCTAACGTAAACGCCGTTACTGAGAATCAAGAGTTGGATACGCAGGAGTTCCGTTGGCAGAATCTTCGTCTCCTCATGGAAGAAATGTCCCACATCTACGGCTTTCGGTCGTGCATATTCCGGACAGAAGCTGAAACTTAGTGCGGATTTTCTGAACTTACTTGTCATGATGACAATGCGCGGAGCCCACGCGCACGCTAAATCGTAATGTAAACAAACACGAGCTCATACACTCTGCAAGCGGAAGCACGACACGCCCTCTCCGGCCGGCCGCTGAAGTCGGATTGCTTACTAGGCAGAGACGCTGACCATTGCGCCATCCGACATAGTGGGCATCGCAATTGCAGAGGCTACCCTAGCACGCCTCCCGTCAGATCTACACTCCTGGAAATGGAAAAAAGAACACATTGACACCGGTGTGTCAGACCCACCATACTTGCTCCGGACACTGCGAGAGGGCTGTACAAGCAATGATCACACGTACGGCACAGCGGACACACCAGGAACCGCGGTGTTGGCCGTCGAATGGCGCTGGCTGCGCAGCATTTGTGCACCGCCGCCGTCAGTGTCAGCCAGTTTGCCGTGGCATACGGAGCTCCATCGCAGTCTTTAACACTGGTAGCATGCCGCGACAGCGTGGACGTGAACCGTATGTGCAGTTGACGGACTTTGAGCGAGGGCGTATAGTGGGCATGCGGGAGGCCGGGTGGACGTACCGCCGAATTGCTCAACACGTGGGGCGTGCGGTCTCCACAGTACATCGATGTTGTCGCCAGTGGTCGGCGGAAGGTGCACGTGCCCGTCGACCTGGGACCGGACCGCAGCGACGCACGGATGCACGCCAAGACCGTAGGATACTACGCAGTGCCGTAGGGGACCGCACCGCCACTTCCCAGCAAGTTAGGGACACTGTTGCTCCTGGGGTTTCGGCGAGGACCATTCGCAACCGTCTCCATGAAGCTGGGCTACGGTCCCGCACACCGTTAGGCCGTCTTCCGCTCACGCCCCAACATCGTGCAGCCCGCCTCCAGTGGTGTCGCGACAGGCGTGAATGGAGGGACGAATGGAGACGTGTCGTCTTCAGCGATGAGAGTCGCTTCTGCCTTGGTGCCAATGATGGTCGTATGCGTGTTTGGCGCCGTGCAGGTGAGCGCCACAATCAGCACTGCATACGACCAAGGCACACAGGGCCAACACCCGGCATCATGGTGTGGGGAGCGATCTCCTACACTGGCCGTACACCACTGGTGATCGTCGAGGGGACACTGAATAGTGCACGGTACATCCAAACCGTCATCGAACCCATCGTTCTACCATTCCTAGACCGGCAAGGGAACTTGCTGTTCCAACAGGACAATGCACGTGCGCATGTATCCCGTGCCACCCAACGTGCTCTAGAAGGTGTAAGTCAACTACCCTGGCCAGCAAGATCTCCGGATCTGTCCCCCATTGAACATGTTTGGGACTGGATGAAGCGTCGTCTCACGCGGTCTGCACGTCCAGCACGAACGCTGGTCCAACTGAGGCGCCAGGTGGAAATGGCATGGCAAGCCGTTCCACAGGACTACATCCAGCATCTCTACGATCGTCTCCATGGGAGAGTAGCAGCCTGCATCGCTGCGAAAGGTGGATATACACTGTACTAGTGCCGACATTGTGCATGCTCTGTTGCCTGTGTCTATGTGCCTGTGGTTCTGTCAGTGTGATCATGTGATGTATCTGACCCCAGGAATGTGTCAATAAAGTTTCCCCTTCCTGGGACAATGAATTCACGGTGTTCTTATTTCAATTTCCAGGAGTGTATTTTCAGCTTACCCATACACTAATCACATAGTGCCACTATGCTCATTACTCGCGGCATTTCGACGATACCCGCAAAAGTTATAGCGTGGTGTGCATCCTCACTGAAGTGATCACTTGGTCGTCCTCAACTTAATTGTGTGTGCAGGGTTTGTTCTCTCATACGGCGAGTGCGTAGTAACCAGGAGATCCGGGCTCGATTCACGGCGCGGCAAAGATATTCAACTTTCCCCATTGATTTAGCCAATGCCCACTGGCAGCTAATATTCAAACCTTTGTTACTGCTTCATGATGGCTGTAGAATTAAAAATTGTGTCTATTCTTTCGTGAATGTCCGAAAGAACAGACACCAAATAAGTAATCACAATAACTGAACTTATACTTCTACGCTGTTAAGTAATATTTTAATTTTCAGTTAAAAGTAATCAGTATCTTTGCACAAGAAATATTTAAAAAGTGATTTTGAAAGCAAATAGATTTCCGATTTGGCTACAAAAACGGATAATTTTTCCTATAGATAATGAACAGCATTGCTACGTTCTTCTGTAGCAGATTGCACACAAATAACAGGACACACGATGTATACGCATTAAAAGTAATTTATATGTACATTACTTCGCATTAATACGAGTCGCTTCAGCTTGGAAATCGATATTTGGGCCGATTTCAAGCAGCTTTCGTCATGGCAAAGTCTAATTAGCTAGGGAGACGGAGCTGCAACTTACCGCTCTTCTAAGGATATCACCACACTGACGTCACATTTATTAGATTTTGCTGGTCTTAGAAAGGTGCTGATCAGTGTTAGGAGAGAGGAAGGGATAAGTGGCTGACTATCTGCCGGCTGCATTGCTTGCTGGCAACTAATAGCCCGCTACGAATCAGAGACAAGCTTGTTAAGCCCGGGTTTTCCTGTTGTTCGTTGCAGCAACCGGTTTATCGATCGTGGCAATGTCTCGTAAAGCAGCTGTTCAGGGATCAACGTGGCCAGTCGTACCGATATTAGCGACAGAAGGGATACCGGGAGCTTGTAGCCGCCGACCTTGTTGATGTGGAGAGGATGCTTCAGGATTTCAGTTGCCTCTCTTATTTTTCAAGTGGTCCTCCAGGGATGTCTTGCCAGGATTCATGCTTTTTGATACCTGATACCCTGGCCACAATTGCGATGCTGCTCCGCTAGTGCTAATCGGATGTGCTGCCCCAATCGAAAATAGCTCTCACGCTCTGCTACTCGGTTGCTAAGAAGCTTTCCGGTGTCTCCGTTGTAGGCGACACCGTACTCTCAGTGTATGTCGTATTCTCGTACATCTGCGGCGTTGAGGGCTTTGGCTGTGTCCTTAGGGAAGACAGTCAAATCCTGGGCACCGCGGCCAATGTGGGAGTGTAGTCTGATGCGTGGTGGGCGAAGCGAATCACGTACTCTTATCACTGACGCCCATGAAGTAAGCTAAGCGTACCGTCGGCAGCTGATCATTTAACTTTCTGCGTCTTTGATTTCGGCGAACTTCGCAGCTCTTCAGATGTTTTACTGTAGTAATCGATAACTCCATAGGTACTATGAAGTTCATTCAATTCTTCTTGGGGTTTCCGCGCGTCAGTTAGGAAAAAAGGAAACCCTACTGCAACGCATTGCTGCCCGTCCGTCTGACAGTCTGTCGGAGTGTAAAGAAGCCTTTTCATAAGGAACGTATCAAATAGAAATTTGTGTCACGTACTAAGGTCACCCAAGTCGAAACAAGGCCCCGGGAGTAAACAACATTACATTAGAACAACTGATAGCCTTAGGAGAGACAGCCATAACAAAACTCTTCCATCTGGTGAGCAAGATGTATGGGACAGGGGGAAATACCCTCAGAATTCAAGAAGAACACAAGAATTTCGATCCAAAAGAAAGCAGGTGCCGACGGGTGTGGAAATTACCGAACTATCAGTTTAATAAGTCACGGCTGTTAAATATTAACACGAATTTTTTACAGACGAATGGAAAAACTGGTAAAAGCCGACCTGATGATCAGTCTGGATTCCGTAGAAATATTGAAACACGTGAGGCAATACCGACCCCAAGACTTACCTTTGAAGTTAGATTAATGGAAGGCAAAACATTTCTAGCGTTTGTGGACTTAGAGAAAGCTTTTGGCAATGTTGACTGGAATACTCTCTTTCAAATTTGGAAGGTGTCAGGGGTCAAATACACGGAGTTAAAGGCTATTTTCAATTTTTACAGAAACCAGATGGCAGTTATGAGAGTCGTGGGGCTCGAAAGGGAAGCAGTGGTTGAGAAGGGAGTGAGACAGGGTTATATCCTATCCCCGATGTTATTCAATCTAAGCAAGCAGTAAAGGAAACAAAAGAAAAATTTGGAGTAGGAATTAAACTCCATGGAGAAGAAATAAAAACTTTGAGGTTTGCCGACGACAATGTAATTCTGCCAGAGACGGCAAAGGATCTGCAAGAGCGGTTGAACAGAATGTACAGTATCTTGAAAGGAGAACATAAGATTAACATCAACAAAATCAAAATGAACGTAAAGGAACATAGTCGAATTTGATCAGATTATGCTGAGGGAATTAGTTTAGGAAATGAGACACCTAAAGCATTAAATGAGTTTTGCTATTTGGGAAGCAAAAGAACTGATTACTGTCGAACTAGCGAGGATATAAAATCTAGACTCGCTATGGCAAGTAAAGCATCTCTGAAGAAGAGAAATTTATTGACAACGAGTACAGATTTAAGTGTCAGGAAATCTTTTCTGAAAGTATTTGTATGGAGTGTAGCCATGTATGGAAGTGAAACATAGACGATAACTAGTTTAGACAAGAAGAAAATAGACGCATTCAAAATGTGGTGCTACGGAAGAATGCTGAAGATATATGGGTAGACCACGTAATTAATGAGGAGGTACTGAATAGAACTGGGGTGAAGAGGTATTTGTGGCACAACTTGACCAGAACAAGTGATCGGTTGGTAGGATACGTTCTCAGGCTTAAAGGGATCATCAGTTTAATGTTGGAGGGAAGCGTGGAGGGTAAAAATCGTAGAGGGAGACCAAGAACTGAATACACCTAGCAGATTCAGAAGGATGAAGGTTGCAGTAGTTATTCGGAAACGAAGAGGCTTGCACAGGATAGAGTAGCATGGAGATCTACATCACACCATTCTCTGGGCTAAAGACCAAAACAACAGCAACAACAACAACAACTAAGGTCTATGGCCCCTCTGTCATATAAAATTTTTAAGCTTCTAAAACAATGTAACAAGAAGATACTGCCATTTACGACATATACTCGAAAACTCATTCATCAAAATCTATAGGGTACTTCCCCTTGACCTGGAATCACGAAATTTGCAAAGACGCTCAGTTTCACAGTATATATAAAGGAAAAAATCCGAAAATCGTTAACGTGTAATTATATAAAATGAAAACAAATTCTTTATCATTTCTATCCGTCTGTCCGTATGTCCCTTTTTTAAGTCACCTTTTTCTCTGGAACTCTTTGGTGTATCAGATTCAAATTTATTTTCTTTACTAAAGTCTATGAACCCTTAGTGGTATAAAGCATTTAAGCTTCCAAGTCAATTCAGTCAAAAGATTGTGCCATTTATGTCACATGTTTCGGAGCTCGCAAACCAACTCATCAAAATTTATATGGTACTTCTCGTTGACGTAGAATCATGAAATTTGGCAAGAAGCCTGTTTTCAGAGTACAAGTGAAGTAAAAAACTCTGAAAATTGTTGAACTATAATTATATCACAAATGTATCTTTTGCCATTAGAACATACATTTCACTCATCATTAATCAAAAGTCAAATAGACGAAAATTACTGAATGCAGAATGTAAGTTCCAGTCATGTTTTAGTAAGAAAGTAAATAAATATTTTGTTAAATCTTCTTTATCTACATACATACGCTGAATCCCCGGCCCGCTTCTTTTCGTTTGTCTGGGCCACTCTGAGGGACTTCCGTACAGATTCTGACAAAGTTTTGAATTCTATGGACAGATATCTTTCCAGTATCTATTTCGAAAATAGGCAAAAATCGTCCGGATTCTCGATTCGCGGGATGAATAAAGTCTATGTATACATAATCAAGTTTGTACAGAACCCTCAGTGCGCGCGTCCTACTTGTTCTTGGCCATTTTTTATGTTTATCACTTAAGAGGTGCCCCGAGAGGTCACTTCAGAGGTGGATGATGATGAGATTCGCTGTGTAATTGCCTGCCTGCTGACGTGGGTAGTTCTCCGGTAGACCTTGTGTTCCATTTCTCTTCTGATAGTTTTGCAGATCTCCATGTCCAGAAACGAAATCACACCGTTTACACTTGAACTGGATGTTTTTATGCAGGTTATTGATATGAAAGTGTGACGAATGTGCGTTATCTTAGGATCAGCTTTACGTCGTCAACGCGTGGTACAGCGGCAGTCAACTTTCGTCGCGTTTTGAGAATTATCTCATGATGATCAGTCACAAATCCCTACGCCGCCCCAATACTTTGCAGCGTATTTCCTACCTGATTGCCGGCCGAAGTGGCCGTGCGGTTAAAGGCGCTGCAGTCTGGACCGCAACGGTCGCAGGTTCGAATCCTGCCTCGGGCATGGATGTTTGTGATGTCCTTAGGTTAGTTAGATTTAACTAGTTCTAAGTTCTAGGGGACTAATGACCTCAGCAGTTGAGTCCCATAGTGCTCAGAGCCATTTGAACCATTTGAACCTACCTGATTGCCTATATGACATCCAGAATAGTTCATATTGAACGGTTTCTACCGATGCCATTTACAATCATGCGGCGGCCCGTAATATGGCCACGATGTATAGGTAGGTAGGTGGTAAGTTCCTGTAGGATCAAACTGCTGAGGTCATCGGTCCCTAGGCTTACACACCACTTAATCTAATTTAAACTAAAGTACGATAGGGACAACACACACACCCATGCCCGAGAGAGGACTGGAACCTCCAATGTGGGGAGCCGCGCGAAGCGTGACAAGGCGCCTCAGACCACGCGGCTACCCCGCGCGGCGCTACGATGTATAAACAGTGGTGCGGTGTGAAGGTCTTGAGTACACTCGATTTACATGCCGTCTTTGTGACAGTGTCTCTCTCCCGCCGGTCCCAGTCGATAGCATCATGCCTGCGTTTGCACACGTGGCAGAGTTCACTAGGGATCTGAGTTACGCTCTCGGCGAACTTCCACGAACCCGCCGGCCGCGGGCAAGGGATTTTTACATCCTTTTGCCGTGTAGAGTGTTGCCTGCAACTTTGTTGAACGTTAGTTTCAATTTTTGTGATAGACTGTGATTGGCGGCACATTCATTACAATTTATTTCGACTTCGTATTATGTAACCTGTGGAAAGTATCCAACTAATCAGCGGACTCTACCCTCTGCGCCGCGTGTTATAGCTCCGACGATGATCATCACCGATCCAACTGTGCAGCCTATGTGGATGTCTGAGTGCTGCGGCGACAAATAGTCATGTGTTTTCTGCGAGCGCCACCGCATGTTATTGACCCAGAGTCCTTTCTTTATCCAGTGGTGGAATATTTTCCTGCCAACAAGTCTCGGGCGGTTCTCTGGATAAAGTGCTCGACCATGCCGCATCTATACGCAGATGATCGTCACTCGCGCCTTGATTTTTGGCAGTTCTTGCATATTGCACACGTGCAGGTTACGCGCTGTTCACGTTATCGCACGTATTTTGCCAGTTAGCTTAACAGCGTTTTTACCATGCCCTCACTAAGTTGCCTTGTTCCCGGCGTGGTAAGCGCCCACCGAATTCGGAACGGAGCATGACGCGCGTACACCTTGTACTCGACAAGTCTGCCACCCTTTATCATCTTGCACGGTTTTCAGCACTCCGGATGGGTGAATTAGCTTTATTCGGCCCCTGCCCACCGTCTCGCTTGCAGTCTGTAGCTGATTGTGACCCCTCTCAAAAAAAAAAAAAAAAAAAAAAAAAACCTAATGTTTTGCTTGTTTCAAACCACTGAGAAATTTTGATTAGTTTGTTACTGAAAAAAATAAGCAGCAGGCACAGGTTCGAATCCCGGTTTGGCAGGAATTTTCAGCTTTCATTTGTCCCGAAGAAAAAAAGTGTATTTTATTTAAACTCTTGAGTTTAACAAGTCCCTTCTTATAGAAAATTCATAATACTTCAACATCTCAGGTGCCGTAGATTTGTGGAGCTGAAGATTCTGTACTAGCCAGTGCCGTTCGTGCTGCTAAACTCAGTCGATACCTGTGACTCAGGCTCTTTTTAGTCAAGTTTTACGCTAGACAAGCAGGAGACCACGTAGGTAGACGCAGTGTAGTGTCCTCCAGTGAATATCGAACGCTGGCTTCCGAGCTTTACTGTATAAAGATAGTTCCTCTGAAAATGGATCTAATTTGGTGGAAGTGGACCGTGTGCAGCATCGAAGCGACAATCAGTCTTCATTGGAGCCGACTGTGTATACGTACACTTACACTCTCCAGCAGTCTTCAGATTGAGTACGAACGGCATCAGTGCAATATCCTCAACACGTTGCAGCTCACTACATTCGAATATAGGCACGCTGTTGGTGCTACAATGGTGGCTGCTTCGGAGATTTATACCGCATAAAGGAAAGCGGGAAAACGTCATTCGCTAAGTGACGACGCGGACGAAAATGTGATTTGAGTGATCGTGACAGACGGTCATTGTAGAGGATTGCGACGAACAATAAGAGGACGACAGCTGCAAAAGTCACTGCAGAATTGAATTTCGCACTCACGAACCGTAAAACCACCAAAACAACATGAATGGGGATCCATAAGCACAGCGAGTTGGAATTCCAAAACCATCAGCGAAGCAAATGGTGTAACAGAAAACGTTGTGCCAAAGCGAAAAAACCTGGACTAGGGAGCAATGGAAGAATTTCATTTGGGCGATGAATATTGATTCACACTGTTTCCAACTTCTGGCTGAGTCGACCGCCAAAGAATCAAGCATGATGGGGATCCGGTGCTGATTTGGGCAGCCATGTAGCGGTATTCAATCGGAGTCATGGCTTCTGTATAAGGTAGCGTTACTGTCAAGTAGTATGTGGCCATTTCGCCTTATCATATCTATCTTTAGGAGCATCTGCTTGGTCTGCCCCATGAGGACAAGCCGTTGACACCAAAAGTCCCGCCGTTTAGAATTTACTGAGGGCAGGTCACTTTGGATGCAAACTTCAGCAAGTCCTGTACACTTCCTGGAAGTAGGAAGCTGCTAACTTAACGTACCTGGCTTCACGGTACATACCGTACTCTCGGTACTCAGATTTAATGCAGAGGGCCTTTCCATTATGAAGATGGTTGGTCGCAAGACACTCAGCTAGAAACAATAGCTGTTTGGATTTTAAAATTTCCCTACAGGCTGTAAGCAGTCAGCTCAACATTGGAAAAAGAATAAGTACATGTAGTAGAACGTTACGAGATACAACGACTCGTATGTCGTTGTAGAACTGTGAGACCCGAGGGGCTTTCCTCTCTCCGCACACACTGGCCTTTTCCTTGCGGTGAGTGACAGTGGTTTCATGAAATGTATCTCTTAAGTGAAAGTGACTGTAATAAATTTGTGTCTGTCTAGTTTGGTATTTTATACTGCATAGTGGTGAGGGGTCACTGTGAAACCCGGTGCCGATAAACGCTGATACGCCAGAACGTTATGACCACAAACTTAATACCCGTATGTCAATCGTTGGCACAGAAAACAGAGGCGACATGTCCCGGACTGGAACCAAACAGGTGCTGGTAGGTCGCTGTAGGGAGTTGGCACCACATCTGCACACACCAGTTACCTAATTCCCGTAAATTCCGGGATGGGGACCATGAGCTCTTGCGTCACTTTCATTCACATGCCAGATGTGATCGATATGGCTCAGATCTGGCGAGATGGTGGCCAGCACATCAATTGGAATTCCCCACTGTGTTCCTCTAACTACTCCACCACTCTCCTAGCCTTGTGATATGGCGCATTATCTCGTTGAAAAATGCCACTGCTGTTGGAAAACATGATTATCATGAAGGAGTGTGCGTGGTCTGCAACCAGTGTACGATGTATGATACTCCTTGGTCGTCATGGTGTCTGACACGAGTGCCACTGGACCCATGGATACCCCGTGATTGTTCCCCACAGTATAACGGAGCCGTCGGCAACTTGTCTCCATCCCGCAATAGAGGTGTCAGGGAGTTGTTCACCGGAAGAGGACGGACTTGTGCCCACTCATCGGCATGACGAAGAAGGTATCGGGACACGTCAGACCATGCAACACAATGCCGTTGCGCCAACGTCTCGAGCCGATGGTCACTTGCTCATTCCAGTCGTAGTTGTTGATGTTGTGATTTTAACACCGGCACGTTCATGGCTCGTTGGATACGGAGTTCAATCGTCGGGAGTGGTTGGTGCATTCTGTGTTCAGACACATCTCATGTTGGTTCCGTCACAGTTTCCCGCCTGTCCTGATTTAGCAGTCGTCCCAGCCTACGACGTCCGACGCCTATAAGAGGGGTGGACGCCCAACCCTACGACGTATGGAGATTGTTTCACCTCGGTTTCGCCACGTGTTGAAGACACTCAACAGAGCGCGTTCCCTATTTTATACGTGGACAGCACGCTCACTTATACTACGCGCACCGTGCGTGTTTCTGATTAGCAATCATTCTTCGCCAGGTGACGCTGTTGTCGCCTGGACAGATTTATACCGACAGCAGGTCGGTGGCCATGATGTTCTGTCTGATCAGTGTACATACTAATTCTTTCGAATAGCACCAAGATGGCCACCCTTGTCAACTTCCCCAGCAGACGGATTAACCTCTCCGGTGTCATATGTCCTCACTTCAAGATGTGCTGACATCCTCGGTGAATGCTGCGGTTCCCGACAGATCACTGATGTTAAGGAACCCCACACGTGTCCATTTCTTGGAGGGGTGACCCCTAGGAACGCCACGTACTGTCGGAAATTGTCCCTTTGCCTATCCAACAAAGAGGAGTGACGTTGGTGGCGTGATTTCCTGATCTTTGCGCCACTGTCCAAGATTAAATTCCAAACCTCTCCGCAGTGTCTCAAGGAGTGATGGCTTGTGCACTGTTGATGATGATCTGTAAGTCGGAAGTGGACTTTAAGTTCGACGGCCGCCTTGGTGCTGTTCGAGAGGAGAAGGCCAGTGTCGCCACCGGATTTTAACCTTTCCTTCTCCCACTACACGACGCAAAAATGATGCCACACTGTACACACTCATACCCATTCCTGACGTTTATATGTATCACATACACTTAACACTTGAAAGTTGTACGCCTATGATTCTTCTTTATGCATACACAAACTCTGCGTCTGAGATATTATCGCGAGTAGTAGCAAGCGAGCAGTTGTCGAGGGGACGTACGGTGCAGTGGAGACAAACCGCCAGACATGAGAGTTCGCAGCTTGCCTTGATCGAGCTAGTCGCGCCGAAGGAGACTACGGTACTGATTGAAGATTTTCTTGTACTTTGCCTTTTGCTGAACGTAGTTATTGGTTGCTTGCGCACTGGTGGGAATTTGTCAGATTTGTGTTTGGATACGCTCAAAGTAATATTCGTATCTTTGTTGTGGTCAGAAATGTGTTTATTGAGTATAGACAGTGTGGAATAATTAAAAGTCTGTGTAAAGTCTGTCAGCGGTTAAATCATCAGTTTTCTTAACACAGTAAATTGAAAGTTTTATTGGTTTCATTCATTTTTCTTTACATCGTTTAAGGTTAGTTGACCAAACCCCTCCCAATCATTCAATTTCTATGTATAAAAGTATGGCAGCTACTGTTGCAGTTAGTCCATGCATTACACTCTGCATGGATCGCAGTATTGTTTTTTGAAATATTTTAGCATATTCCTGATCACGCAGTTGCAGCGGCAAGACGAGGTAAGTTGTCATTTGGGTACAGGAGCATTGTAGAACAGTTGTTAGGAGACATTAGACGATATTTTAAAACTCGCAGTCACATGGTTGAGAATTGATTTGTAATTAATTTCATGTTGTTTGTTCACAATCAGAATACTATCATTGTCATCTCACACATTTCCGTTCCTTTTTTAAATTAATTATGAACCCTTTTCAGACACATATTTCACACTTCGCAGAGGGAAGGTGGTAGGGCGTGTGGAGTATGTGGAACCTTTCCATTTAAGAGGCTGACTCTGACTCTCTGTGTCTCCCAGACCACCATACCTTGCGACTACTTCTTACATCATAAGACTCTGCAGAAAGGTTTGGCGTTTAATCCAAGACATTGGGCAAACTCTGGTGCCCTTGACCTTTACGTCTTCCCCCTTGCTAGTAAGGTGGTGAATTTCTTTTCTCATTGCAGGAAATCGAACCGCTTACCTCCGCTGCGAGGGCCACCATAAAGACGTTCGTCAGCAACGCCAGCTGTGATCAGCATGCCAACGAGCAACTTAATGAAACTGTACTACTCGTAAGTTACTAGCTTCACTGCTCTGTTAAAAACAGGGAACAATCACGAAGTTTACAACTTTAGATAGAGAATATCCTGCGGTTCTTCATTCAACAAAATCTGAAACAATATCCTCCCTCTCTTTTCTTCTTTTCCGGTAACGTCTCTAAATTATACTTAATTTAGGCCATCTTGTATATTACGAAGATATTCCGTTTTCCCAGGGATGTTTCTATGTGCTGAGTAACATCTCTAATGAAGGGGGAAATATGTCTGTACAGACCAACTTTAAGTCATTCCGACGCATTCGTAGCCTTCACAGCATCATTATTATGCAAGAAGAAGAATGTTACGAAAACACAAAGATTATTCTCTACATTATCTCGGTTCAAGGATATTCTTCATTCTGTCTGCTACTTTTCACCTCTCTTCGTCTCTTTATTGGGTGGTGATATGAGTTCTTAACTAAGTAACGATCATCGCATTACAATTTCCGACAAATTTTGTGGCACAGGCTACGATCTCATTTCTATAAGACTTAAGCACAAAAATGTTTTATTTTGTAATCCTATTTTTCATCGTGTTAAAATAAGAGGCATACCATACAGGCTGACACAATAATTTTATGTTGTTAGATTACAGTAACTTCAAATAGTTCATTTTTTCGGTAGCTCTCGGTGACACATAATGCTGTAGACAGCGACTCCCAGGTTGAAGCCGTGTTCCTTGACTTCAGGAAGGCAATTGAACTGTCCCTTATTGCCGTTTGAATGAAAATAATACGAGCTTATCGAGTATCGATCAAATTTGCGACTGGATTCGAGACTTCCTTGCAGATAGAACTCAACACGCTCACAAAATCGATGAATGTAAAGGTAATGTCCGGAGTACCCCATGCAAGTGTGATACGGCAGCTACTGTTCTCAATGTACTTAAATGATCCGGCAGAAAGCGACAGAAGCTCTTTAAGACTGCTCGCAAATGACGCGGTTGCCTATAAGAAAGTAGCAAGAAGATAGTATCGATTTGCAGACTGACCTGATGGAAATCGATGAATGGTGCAGGCCCTGGGACTTGAAGGTGAACGTGAAAAAATGTAACATACTGCGCAAATATAGGAAAGAAAAATGACTACTTTACAATTTTATTACCCGCTATTGATGAAAAACTGTTGGAAACATTTTCTGCAGTAAAATATTTAGGAGTAACTATCGAATGGAAATGACCACATAAAACAAACAGCAGGAAAACAAAATGCAAGATTAATAAGAATAATTTGCTTTTTTTTAGTTACGAGTCTTCTGACTGGTTTGATGCAGTCCGCCACGAATTCCTCTCCTGTGCCAACCTCTTCCTCTACTGATCTTACCCTCCGCAGTTCGGTTTCTAGTATCACTCGGTCCCGAGTTCGAGTCTCGGTCCGACACACAGTTTTAATCTGCCAGGAAGTTTCATATCAGCGCACACTCCGCTGCCGAGGGAAAATCTCATTCTACATTCTATAATTGTTCTTCACTGTCATTAATGATACCAATATCATTAGCGAATCTTGTCGTTGATATCTTTTCACTCTGAATTTTAATTCCACTCTTGAACCTTTGCTTCTTCGATGTATAGATTGAAAGGAAGGGGCGAAAGACTACATCCGTCTCTTATACCCTTCTTAATCCGAGCACTTTGTTGTTGGGCTTTCACTATTATTGCTTCCTCTTGGCGCTTGTACAAAGTGTACATTACATGTCTTTTCCTCTAGCTTACCCATATTTTTCTTAAAATTTCCTACATCGTGCATCATTTGACACTGTCGTACTATTTTCCTGGTAAACAGATCGTATGAACGCTTCTTGATTTTTCTTTAGTCTTGTTTTCATTATCAAGAGCTACGTCAGAACTGCTTCTCTGATGCCTTTACCTTTCATAAGCCCAAAGTGACCGTCATATCACACATCCTCAATTTTATTTACCACTTTTCTGCATATTACTCTTGTCAGTAACTCGGAATGCATGATCTATTAAACTGATTGTGCGATCATTCTCGCACTTCTCGGTTCTTGCAATCTTCGGAAGTGAGTGGATAATATTATACCGAAAGTCAGATGGTATGTCGCCAGAATAGTCGTCTTTCTACCATTTCCCCCAAAGATTTTAGAAATTCTGGTGAAATGTTATCCATCCCTGCTGCCTTACTTGATTTTAAGTTTTCCAAAGCCCTTTCAAATTCCGATTATAATACTGGGTACCTTATCTCTTCTCCCCCTGTCACTTCATGAGACAGGTCTTCCCAATCATAGACGCCTCCAATGCACTCTTACCACGTTCCCGACCTCTCCATTGCATTTAACTGTGGAATTGAAAACGCACTCTTAATGTTATCACACTTGCTTTTAATTTCATCAAAGATTGGCTCAAATGGCTCTGAGCACTACGGGACTTAACATCTATGGTCATCACTCCCCTAGAACTTAGACCTACTTAAACCTAACTAACCTAAGGACATCATCAAAGATTGTTTTGACTTTATTTATATGGGGTCAGTCTTTCCGACAGCATTTGTTTTTCTATTTCTCCACGTTTTTCATTCAGCCATTAAATTACATGCACTTATTTCATTCCTAAGTGACTTTTATTTTTGTATTCCTGAATATTCCTGAACACTTTTGAACTTCTTTCTTTCATCGATCAACTGAAGTATTTCTCCTATTACCCACGGTTTTTTTAGCGTTACCTGCTATCCAACTTCTGTGACTGGAGTTGACCATTCCTCTTCAACGTAACTGCCTACAGAGCTATTACTCTATATCCATAGAGAACTTCAAGCGTAACTCATCATTCCTTAGTACTTCCATATTCTACTTCCTTGTACATTGATTCTAGCTGACAAGCCTCTTAAACTTCAGCGTACTCTTCATCACTACTAAATTGAGATCTCAGACTACATCTACTCCTGGGTACACCTCACAATCTAGTATCTGATTTCATAATCTTTGCCTGACCGTGATGTGAGCTATCTGAAATATTCCTGTGTCTCCCAGCCTTTTGCAAGTATACCTCCTCCTCTTGTGATTCTTATCAGCTGGAATTTATTGCAGAACTCAAGTAGTCTTTCTCCTTTCTCATTCCTAGTGGCAAGCCCATATTATCCTGTAACCCCTTCTTCTACTCCTTTTCCTACAACCACATCCCAGTCCCCCTTGAGTATTAGATTTTCGTCTTCCTTTGGGTCCTAAATTACCCGTTCAATAGCCTCATGTACCGGTAGATCAAAAATTCAGTATAAATTTGAAAACTTATTAAACCACGGAATAATGTAGATAGAAATGTAAAAATTGACACACATCCTTGGAATGGCATGGGGTTTTATTAGAACAAAAAAAAAGTTCACAAAATGTTCGACAGATGGCACTGGACAGCAAAACTGCTACCGTGACGGGTGAGATGTACGCCGATATGTTACAAAACGCATCGTCCCCAGCCTGGCTGATAAACACCTGCTGGAACGTACGATGTTTATGCAGGATGGCGCTCCATCCAATATTGCTAGACCCGTGAAAGATCTCTTGCGCGCGTCGTTTGGTAATGATCGTGTGCTCAGCCGCCACTTCCGTCATGCTTGGGCCTCCCAGGTCCCAAGACCTCAGTCCGTGCGAATATTGGCTTTGGGGTTACATGAAGTCGCAAGTGTATCGTGGTTCGACCGTCATCTCTAGGGATGCTGAAAGACAACATCCGACGCCAAGCCTGACCACAACTCTGGACATGCTTTACAATGCTGTTTACAACATTATTCCTCGACCACATCTATTGTTGAGGAATGATGGTGGACATATTCAGCATTTCCTGTAAAGAACATCATCTTTACTTTGTCTTACTTCGCTATGCTAATTATTGCTATTCTGATCAGATGAAGCGCCATCTGTCGGACATTTTTTGAACTTTTGTATTTTTTTTTTTTTTTTGTTCTAATAAACCCCCGTGTCATTCCAAGCATGTGTGTCAATTTTTACCTCTCTATCTACATTATTCCGTGATTCATTCAGTTTTCTATTTTATACTGACTTTTTGATCACCCGGTACTTTCATTATCTCTTCGTCTTCGGCTTGCTGTGTTTGCATGTATACCATGATCTTAGGGAAACTAACTCGTCCACAAAGGAAGTGGCTTATAAGGCGCTTGTTCGACCGATTCTTGACTATTTCTCATCAGCACGTGATCCTTAGCATGAACGACTAATATAAGGGGTAGAGAAAATCCAACGAAGAGCGGCTCCTCGTATCACGGGATCATTTAGTCAGCGAGAGAGCGTTAGAGTGAATCTCAACAAACACCAGTGGCAGAAGTTACAAGAGAGGCGTTGTGTATTACGGAGAGGTGTACTACTAAAATTAGTGGTAGAGTAAGTACCTTCCGCCACACGCTGTTAGGTGGCTTGCAGGAAATAATATATATGTAAATGTAGGGAGAAGGAAAGAGAGAGAGGGGAGGAAGGTAGGTAGGGAAGGAAGGAGAGAGGGAGAAAAATAGTGAGTCAAATAAGTCAAGGAGGATGCGTGAGGGTGACGTCGGCAGCGAGGGTAGAAGGAAAAGTTGGAGGAGAGAGATAGTGTTCAAACTGTAAACGGGATCAGTGAAGCCTGACATTGTCAGGGGGAAGACGGTTATCTTAATGTGGTGTATTAAGTTAAAGTAAAATACCTTCATTGCCTAGGCCACAGTTTTCGTATCACAATTAAAGATCGATAATTAGTTTCGGTTGCTGTCTGCTACCATCTTGAGATGTTTAACAATATAGGATACGTAGCCTAAGAAGATTAGGTACAATCAAGTATAATACAAAAAACACTGTACAGAAGCTAAGCAGAAGTAATGGGTAGCCGATTTTAAAAGTAAAAGTGAACATTCGACAAATACATTTAACAGTGTAGTACAAAATTTGTTAATGTTTTTAAGGTAACGCACCTTTCAGAATGAGAAAAGGCTGTGAATAAGCACTGGAAAGAGTCATTCTCTTTAGTCATACAACAACATGCAACCGCAAATACCAAAAAAATAATAGTTCATACTTGAAAAACACCACCGTCAACAAGTCAAGTTGTAGATCTGTCGAAAGAATTGTAAACCAGAAATCTCAATCAGTTTAATTCAACATCCAAATGAATTTTAAAATTGTGGAGATAACAATGACATAAAAATTAAATTTGTGGAGTAGAGATCTGTATTGCATCCTTAACTTACAACATGTCATTTGCAAGGAGCAGTAATTCAAGAATAAAATCCAACAAGCGCGTACCTAAGTCCAACTGATTTTAAAACCATAATAATAAGAGGTAAATGAAGCTGAAAACTACAAGATAGGGAAGCTCCTTATATAGCTATCTGGGAGCATGCCATATGTAAAAGATGGGTCATATGTGAGAGCCAAATGATAAAAACATCAAATTACAGAGTAGCGCTAACAAATGTAAATAAAAGAATAAAGAACAGAACATAAACGAGAGGCTACTGATAAAAACGTCTCTAAAAATATGTAGCGTACCATAATGTCGCAATAAGACGGAAATATATGAAAATGTCCAATAGAATGAGTAAAGGTTGGATCAAACGCACATTACTTGCAATAGTATAACAGGTATTACCGTGAGGACAGTATAACGGTTACAATAATTGTCAGCTATTTCGTAGCTGTTAACATACAAGCCAAAGAATTTGTATCAGTTTTTTAATAATGCTATGTGCTCTATACTAATAAAATGAGGGGAGGGGAATACCATACGATGGCTTACACAAGCCCACTTATTGTTAGTAGTGCAATGTGTATTATGGGATTGGATTTGTTGGTTTACTTCGTAATATAGCTTTTCTTGAACAGTTCTTCGCAAAAGTGACGCTAGTGCAACCTTTTTCGCAAGTTTTCTGGAGTCGTCGGTAAATTCACATCTATTCAGCTTCACAGTTTCCATTTAGTTGACAGCACTCGTTTTGGTGGAGTAGGTAAGGAACGAACATGTCATTAATGTGACTGTATTGTCTATCCAAGACTTCTGATTTTGTTTTAGTTCGATAGCCACATACTGCAGCCTAAATAAACATACAACCTATGTTAATAAATATTTTAAACATTAAATGATATCATAGATTCTAAATGGTCAGCCGTGCCCCTCTCTCTCACTAATAGTGATCTAGCTTGACATGCGCACCACTTGAAGCAAAATTACATTTTGGATTTTACCGTTGGTAAGAAATAAAAACTGTGAAAGAAAGAATTGTGTCCCGTCAGACACAAGGTCACCTTAGAAATCGTACAAGCGCAAGCTGGATAGATCCTTTCAAAAGAACCATCCCAGCATTTACCTTTAAGGATTCCCTAGGTAATTCATTCTAAATTTGCGTCAGGGCGATTATCTAATGTCACTCATTCTGCCGACCAGCGAGTCTATCGATCTCTCCATCAAATTCACTATGTGATCTATAGTATCTGGACACCCCCAAGAACATACGTTTTTCTTATTAGGTGCATTGTGCTACCACCTACTGCCAGCCGGCCGCTGTGGTTCTAGGTGCTTCATTCCGGAAGCACCCGGCTGCTACAGTCGCAGGTTCGAATCCTGTCTTGGTCATGGATATGTGTGATGTCCTTAGATTAGTTAAAGTAGTTCTAACTCCAGGGGACTGATGACCTCAGACGTTAAGTCCCATGGTGCTTAGAGCCATTTTTGAACCTACTGCCAGTTACTCCATATCAGCGACCTCAGTAGTCGTTAGACATCGTGAGAGAGCAGAATGGGGCGCTCCGCGGAATTCACGGACTTCGAACGGGGTCAGGTGATTGGGTGTCACTTGTGTCATACGTCTGTATGCAAGATTTCCACACTCATAAACATCCTTGGGTCCGATGTAATAGTGAAGTGGAAACGTGTGGGACACGTACAGCACAAAAGCGTACAGGCCGACCTCGCCTATTGACTTACAGAGACCGCCTACCGTTGAAGAGGGTCATAATGTGTAATAGGCAGGGACCTGCCCAGACCATCACACAGGAATTCTAAACTGCATCAGGATCCACTGCAGGGACTATGACAGTTAGGCTCCGGCCGAGGTGGCCGAGCGGTTCTATGCGCTACAGTCTGGAACCGCGCGACTGCTACGGTCGCAGGTTCGAAACCTGCCTCAGGCATGGATGTATGTGATGTCCTTAGGTTAGTTAGGTTTAAGTAGTTCTAAGTTCTATGGGACTGATGACCTCACAAGTTAAGTCTCATAGTGCTCAGAGCCATTTGAACCATGAGAGTTGGGCGGGATGTTAAAAAACTTGGATTTCTTGGTATAGCGATTGCTCGTAAGCCACACATCACGCCGGTAAATGCCAAACGACGCCTCGTATGGTGTAGGGACCATAAACATTGGACGATTGAACAGTGGAAAAATGTTGTGTGGAGTGACAGAACAGGGTACACAATGTGGCGATCCGATGGCAGGGTGTGGGTATGACGAATCCCCGATGAACGTCATCTACCAGCGTGTGTAGTGCCAACAGTAAATTTTGGAGGCGATGGTATTGGTCGTGTTTTTCATGGAGGGGGCTTGTACTACTCGTTGTTTTGCTTGGCTCTATCACAGCACAGGCCTACATCCCTGTGTTAAGCAGCTTCTTGCTTCCCACTGTTGAGAAATTGGGGAATGGCGATTGCATCTTTCAACACGATCGAGCACCTGTTCATAATGCACTCCCTGTGGCGGAGTGGTTACACGACAATAACAACCCTGTAGTGGACTGCACTGCACAGAGTCCCGACCTGAATCGTTAGGACACCTTTGGGATGTTTTGGAACGCCGACTTCGTGCCAGGCCTCACCGACTGCAATTGCTGACGGTCTGCCATATTTTAACGGTCTGTCCGGATTTTAACACCCTGCGTCTTGATCTTGGCCTGCCATGTACTGTAGAAGCCATTTTAGCGGTTGACCCACGAGCAGCTGCTCGCGTTCTTCATTTTATCAATTTGACAACCCTCTCAAAGGACATTTGATTCTGCTGTTTTCCTTTCTTAATCCTCTGCCTGTCAGTCTGTCTTTTATCGTGTTTTCGGTTTTGTTGCATTTTTAAACTTGTGACTCGCGGTGCATTCCTCACGTAGTCTGGGCGCTAATGACCGTTGAAGTTGTGCGCCCTAAAACCACAAAAAAAAAAAAAAAAACTCACCGACTGATATCGATGCCTCTCCTCAGCGAAGCTGTCCGTGAAGAATGGGCTGCCATTCCCCACGAAACCTTCCTGCTCCTGATTGAACGTATGCCTGCGAGAGAGGAAGCAGTCTTCAAGGCTGAGGGTGCGCCAGCACCATATTGAATTCCAGCAATGCCGATGGAGGGCGCCACGAACTTCTAAGTCATTTTCGGCCAGATGTCCGGATACCTTTGATCACTTAGTGTAGCTTCGTCGGTTGTTTAAGAAAAATCCATTAATTTCTGCGTGGTGTACCCGAGTATAATGGCGCGCTCTGTAAGCAACGCATCTAAATAACATGCGTTGCTTATAAGTTAGTTATACAAAGTTAGGGTAACCAGCTTACAGAAATGTTTGATACGCCACTGAATGCTGTATATCTTTATGTTTTATTCCCGCATAACTCGGTTATTTCCCGATGTTCCCGATTGGTGAAATGCGCAAATCACTCGTTCCTACAGTCATCATGGGGACGTATAATGATGCTGAACTTCCGCAGTGTTGTCCAAGGTTTCTGGAACCAAAATCCGCTACTACAGCTCAGCTATAGTTGAGGACTAAATATTGCAAGCAAGAACCTCACAGACAAACGTTTTTTAACTGCTACAATCGTTTCACTGAGACTGATTGTGTATAGCATAGGACGCCGTGTCAGGGTCAGCCAGCAGTCATTGACGCTGCAACTGAACGAGGTCAGCAGTCCTACATTTGTAGTCTAGACAAATCAATGATAAGCGACGGCGTAGAATTGAATATGCTTAGTGTTACAGTGGGGAAGGTATTACAGAAGCGCTGTCATTCAAACTCTAGGAGTTGGATGTCTTGCAACCTTTAAGAGAAAGTGACAAAGAAAAACGAACTGAGTTTTGTGTAGCAATTTTTAACAAAATGCAGCCAGTATATAATTTTCTTATGGAAACTGTGTTCAGTAACAAAATCACCATACAACTTGCGGTAAAATGAATCAGCATAATGTTCATGTATGGTGTTAGCAGAACCACATCACATGATCGAACACGTTTGGGACTCGCCTAAGGTAAATGTTTTCTACGCTGTAAGCGGTAAAAAGATTTACCGTCCTTTCTTTTTCACGGTGAAGTACCTAACATTTCTGTATGCTACCTACCTTTTTCAGAATTAAAGGCTGCTTTTGTATAAGTAATTTACAAACACCGTGTACTTTAACAAATTACGATCACGTGTTTCTCAGATAAAAATAACCCTATAAAAAAGAACAAAGAAATGTTGTTACTTGAAGAGCTTTCAAGATGCCACACTACCTGTTCGTAGTTTTCAGCACTTATAAACTGCTCATAATGCCATCCGACACGAAAAGTTTAAACTCTCATCGCCTTGCACATGAACTCTTTGTACTCGTATTTTGGAATATTACAAAAGTCCTAAAGCTGAGTCCATAACATTAGCAAACAGACGTGACACGTTGATAAAGCTCGTCTTTTCACATTGTGGCGTTCGCTGTGTTATTCAGTGGTTTGGAATTTTATTAATTTGTAAATGAACATGAAAATCTTATTTTATTACATTGAGTAATTACTAAATAATTTTTCTCCCAGCTAAATATTTGGTCAAGTCGCTAAAGAACTCCAAGTTAACGTTGTGTTAATGTGTTGTCTGTAAGTTGCGTAAGTGTCACTAAATCACAGTTCCTACAGCAGATTCTATGCAACTATTGATTATGATGGAAACAGTTATCTTCAGCAAAATGATCATTAAAACCATAGAATATCGGCCGCGCACAACACTGACATATGGTACCTGAAACAATCTTCTTCGCAACTCATGCGTAATTAATTTCGGCTCCATACATTAGCTAGAAAAGTTTGTTATAACGATCGTGCTATGAGCACTGTTTATAAAGAACCAATCTGATTCGAATTGTTTTTATTAAAATGAGTTCGGGATCACCGGTGCACATTTATTTTTACACATTTCTATTAGGTTCGGCATTTATATCTGCAGAGCTGCGTAATTTGAATTTGCCACTGAGTTAGTTGTTAAGATGGCGGCAGACAATTGATAGAGACTTTCTATTGTTAAAGCAAATAAGGTAGGTATTTGAAATGCTTATTAAACTCTACTTTCGTATTGTGCACTATTTAGACTAATTTTCATCAAGCAAACATTTGATTCTTTTTTTTAAGGAAAACACAGACAAAAACGCGATACAAATCGCTATCATCAATGGCTGCGCTCCTTGCAACGGAAGGAAATAATTAACACAAATAATGCTTACTGAGAGAGGAATTAAAGTTACAAATAATTATTCACTCATATATATAATAATAATGAACCCTATTCTCAAGTAATAATTAACAAATAATTACAATTTCTTAACAGACATCAGTTTGATATGCGTCCGCAAACTACAAAAGCCAACCAACCAAAGGTTAAGGAAACAAAGGAAGACAAACGCAAATCATAAAAGGAATTTACAATTATCATTGTCTTTGTATGATACGTATCGATATGTCCAATTACATCATAAAATATTACATAAATAACTAATATTTATCATCGTTTTCACTGTTTTTTCATATGTTGAATAGATAATGTTTATAATTGTTAGAGGCATAATTTCCTCTCGTCCCACTGTAGCTAAAATTTATCTCGTGGATGTTACAACATCTCCACATTAAAAATATATTCATAAGACAGACATTGAGTGTACTTGCAGGTCATGAAACAGGGGTCCTCTTATTCGCCCACTTGTTATGACAGATATTGCTCAGTGTATGTCGAGCTATTTATTTGACTAAAATACGCTGAATTCCCGTCACGCACGAAGAACGGAAAATTCACTGTCGTCAGGACTCAGTTTTGTAAGCGGTTGGCAGAATATTTGCTACGTTCAAAATGGTTCAAATGGCTCTCAGCACTATGGGACTTAACATCTGTGGTCATCAGTCCCCTAGAACATAGAACTACTTAAACCTAACTAACCTAAGGGCATCACTCACATCCATGCCCGAGGCAGGATTCGAACCTGCGACCGTAGCGGTAACGCGGTTCCAGACTGAAGCGCCTAGATCCGCACGGCCACACCGGCCGGCTTATTTGCTACGAACCGTAACATTACATACTATCTTCTTACAATATTAAATTAATAATTTTATGTGTACGTGAATGGGCAACGGCCTTGCCGCGGTGGATACACCGGTTCCCTTGTAATCATCGAAGTTATGCGCTGTCGAGCGTCGTCGGCACTTGGATGGGTGACCATCCAGGCCACCATGCGCTGTTGCCACTTTTCGGGGTGCACTCAGCCTCGTGATGCCAATGGAGGAGCTACTAGACCGAATAGCAGCGGCTTCGGTCAAGAATACCATCATAACGACTGGGAGAGTGGTGTGCTGCTCCACGCCCGTCCTATTCGCATCCCCTATGAGGGTGACACGGCTGTCGGATGGTCCCAGTAGCCCACTCGTGGCCTGACGACGGAGTGCTTTTTTTATGTATACGTGAATGTACTATTATATTACTATCGTATTTTCTATTTTAGTGTCCAGAATTCAAACCTAAACGTTGTGCAGTTATCTGACACAAAATACTCGTATCTGAATTAACATCACTTTGTGGAAGTGAAGGCTAGCAATATCTAATCTGCAGATTTATCAAATCTGTAATTGTAAAGAAGATACAAAAAAGAAATATTGTGTTCTCGAATAATATTGTCTTATTTCGCTGCTCCACATGTTTTCCTATTTTCGAAGGCTTTTGCGCTGTGTAAATGTAGCAATTTGTTAGTCTCAGTAGGATGTATAGCGTTTTAATGGAAGCTCTGTTCACGCACTGTATAGTGGGACACGAAACGAGAGTTGGCGACTTAGTGAAAGGTGAGGTCATTAATTACTCTCACAGAGCCAGAGCTGTTTTCTGCTTACGTTAGATGGTTCGAATTGGAACGAAACAAGATGAAAGCCAGAATGAGAATGAAGGTAGGTCGTCGCTATTCGTGGAACAGCAGCCCGGCCCACTTCCAGAGTTTGAAAGAGAGCTGGACACAGGCGTCACACGCAGTGGAGGACGGCACAGGTTGTCCAAAAGGGATTTTCCAAACAACAGAGAAGCCTTTGAAGTATTCGTTAATAATGTCTTTGTTACGTGTCTATATCACTTTTGTGCAGCACGATTTCATCGCTCGTCTTTTCTTTAATGTCAGTGACAGTTCTACATAGGAAATACCTCAAGGTGTTCTTGTACACGGATTAAATTGCCTAACATGATAATAAATTTTCAATGTTAAATTAAGTTTTCAAAATTGTTATTTATTTACTTATAACGCAGTAAAATTTATTTAGTTTTATTTGGAGATTTGTGGTAAGGACCATGGGACCAAACTGCTAAGATCATCGGCCCCTAGGACAACACACACACCCAAGCCCGAGTGAGGACTCGAATGGGGAGAGCCGCGCGAACCGTGACAAGAC
Source organism: Schistocerca americana (assembly GCF_021461395.2). NCBI lineage: Eukaryota > Metazoa > Arthropoda > Insecta > Orthoptera > Acrididae > Schistocerca > Schistocerca americana. Next base: position 1,024,647,295 of record NC_060119.1, read on the forward strand.
GCCCTAGACTGCGCGGCTACACCGCGTGGCGATTTCATTTTAATACATGCTACAACCGTAATGTGTATTTCAAATTTTGAACCATATCGTAAGTGGATACCGAATAAGTAACTAAAGTCGGTACATTTACAAAGTCCGGGAAATATTGGCAGAAGGTCATTGTAAATTAGACAGTTTGTCAGTAAACGTCTACGGAAAATTAATTTTTTAGGGGTCTCAAATAACGCACATTATTAGGTAATGACTTACGACATTCCTTTTTGTCGGTTTCATCCACTGGTAATGAATGAAACTGTGTTTTGTAGTCAACCGAAAATGAAGACCTACGCGAGACGAAAATTATCAACACTTAACTGTTACACACAGTAACATTCAATATTTCCGCTTTGCAGAAAAAACTCACAAAACGGGGTAACAGATTTTGAGCTGAGTGCCTACACAGAACTCGTATATTCCCAGGCTTGCAGTCTTTACATACAAGCGGCCGACCACTGATAAAAAATTTCTAAGACTGCACAAGCTGCGAAGTATGTCCTGAAAAGTTAGATGTATACATTATAAAGCGACGTCTAGATCAATAGGGATTTTTCACAAAGTTTCAAACCCTTACTCTGAATTTCCTCATGGTGAGAAATGAGAAGGAGCAAGTTGTACTATAATGTGGTATATCAATGACTAGAACATGTCAAGCTAACCCAAAAAGATATGCTAATCTGCATCTTACTGTATATTGTGAAATTTAAGCATTAACAGTTATCTATAAGTGGTACATACAGGAACAGGGTCATCTGGGCCAGGTGTTTTTTGATAGTAAATGTTTTATTTCTGACAAACATTTGTATAATCTGCTACAATTTATCAGCTAATATGGCAACATGCCATGCGGTTCCAACTCACAATGAACATGATTTGAAACAAAAGTTTTTGAAGACCGGAATAGTACAGCAAAGTCCTTCGAAACCTGTTGTCGAAAATACGTAAGTGTTATGCGATCTTGGCTATTGAAAGTTTTACCAAATCTTTAGAGAACTGGATGGCACTTAGCGATTACTTATATGTGTTTTATTGTCAAATACAATGTCGCTTTAACACGAGGAGTAACTTCCTTTGAGAACTTGTTATTAAACTAGCTAACTAGGAGCCAGACCTCAACACCTACATACACGAGCTTTTTTGCAGACTCTGCTTTTCTCTATTACTACCCTTTCACCTGCCATAGAGACCGTTACTTTAAAGTCGAATAAACAATGAAAAAGCTTTGAGATTATCTATAACTTACCACCTCAGGCTGTAGCGATGAGTCAGCTACCAGTATATCGACGGTCACCCCAGGTAGGAGAGCGCTGCCTGATGTGCTTATCCTACAGGTTCTCGGTGAGCTTTGCATGTGTCGTTACGACAGGTGTGAGTCCACCACCACAAGTTCCAATTATCCAAGAGATTCGTGAGCACATATCACTGTTACCAACCACCTCCTGTAAGTCAAAACTCTGTAACTTATTCTTCCAGGTGATATTCAGCAATGTTGCAGCATATTTACAGGATGGATGAAAAATAGCTTTTTAAATGCCGTGAGCATAAACAGAGATATCTTCATGTTCTGTTTTTTAATATTTGCTCCAACTTTGGAAACATTTTGATATACTTTCTGAGTCCCCCCCATACTGCGCACTAATCCTTTAATGGCTGAACAAAAGGAAACAAAAGAACAAAGAAAAAAAGGACAGTGATGTCTACGGAATACCACGCAAAACCTACGAGTGTCTCACCACAATCTTGGTCCATATTAACGTTCAATATACTTCTCATAAATTAACTTAGTGAATACACAACTCATCATAATTTCCCTACTTATTTACAACGCCACTTACACTTTAAATTTAATTTAGCTTTGCCTTTTCCAATGGTACACGTAATTTGACTACAATGAGTGTTCAAGAAACCATTTAATTCAGTAAGTCATTACCTTATGTAAATTTTCTTCTTAAATTTAATTTTTGATATTACACACTGTATTGACTGTACTAAAATTCATAAGGGAAACTAATATTATTCGTGTGAACAGAACGTGTTTCTAAAATTCGATGTAATCCTCAATTTCATTACTTTCAGACTTGAATTTTGCAGCTCATAGCTTTGTATACAACATGTATACTTTCTCTCTGTGAATATTCGGATTTCTCAGCAGGAATGTTTTCCTAAGAGACTGGACCAAGTGTACTTAATACACGTGTTTCGCTATATACTGTAAAAATTAGACTATATGCTTAGCACAACATTAAATTCTGGTATTAAACCTTCGTGCAAGTCCGTTAAATGTCTATTCATGCCAATTGTTATTACGTTGCGTAAAGTAAGCTACCCCTATTCTGCATTGGTTATTTCTTCTATAACCCTTCTAGTCAGCGTAATCGTAGTATACATGGGTCCTAACTTTAGACATGAGCGGAGCATATATCAAAATGCTTGTCATCCGACTTAAAGCAGAAGGCAGATTCAGCTGCAGCAGTTAGGCCTCCAAAAACGTTTCTGTATAGGTGCAAATATTACTGGTAACATCGGTGACAAATACCAAGCAGAATTTTCTTATTTCCTATGATAAATCTGTCGTTGGATCCTAGTGCTGTATCGTTTTCTGAGATCTGTTCTGAGCGAAATGTACAAATACAGCTGACAATCTGAGTACTGAAATGTGAAGTGCTGACAGTCGTACTCTGTTTAATGAATCCACGACGTTGTGATTTTTCTTGTCCCTGACGTTGACGTTCGGTTACCATCATGAACCTGCCACAACCTTGATTGGAAAGCTATTAGCCATATAGTAGGAATGTGATTGTTTGCATCAACGTATCTCTTTTGAAGAGGGTTAATCTCGCGTTTTTGTAAGTGTAAATCCATTCAGTCTTTATCGCAATAGTTACTCACTGAAAAGCCAGCTACCTAGATCTTTAACACATCAGCGTCCACTGGTGACATATCAAAAGGGTCGCAGCACGCATATCTCGGATTGTCTACTTTTATAGTTCACTTCTTCAGTTAGCCTTGCTAGGGTGGATAGGATGTGTGCATGTTGTGTGCAGACACAGGAAGAGCTGGCCGCAGTTCGGGAACAGCTGAACGTGTAGTTTCCTACGGTCAGTCACCTTCAGGCTGCTGCCGCAGGGTTTAGCGGTGGCGGAGAATCTGGCAGGACACATGGGACACCTTACGTACGCTTGTTTTGCCCACAGGCTCTGCTTCCGAGGTACCTCCTAGTGCACCCGACGCGGTGGATCCGCACTGACAGCAGGGTGAGTGGTGGCTGGTAAAGAGTTAAAGTCGCTCGAGGTGGTGGGCCTATGTGAATACTGGCTGCCTGGAGTCCCACATTCACCCTGTAAGTGGACAGGTGGCCGCTCCTTCTGCAGGCTCCGAGCAGGTTATTAAGAACTCGAATGTTAGGGGCGTTATGGAGCCCCTTAGGCAGATAGCGTTCAGGGCGGGAAGCAAAGAAATTGTGCACTTGGTATGCCTGCCGGCTGGGCATCATCCGTGATGTGGAGGCGGCCTTGCCTGTGGCTATTGACCTTGCAGGATGCAGTCGTCTGAAATTTGTGGCTCAAGCCGCCACCAACAACGCCTGTCGCCTGGATTCTGAGGCGATCCTCAGTTCGATCTGTGGCTGTCAAAGGTGGCGAAGACTGCTGGTCTCGCGCGCGGAGTGCAAGAGTTCCCAGAGTTGATCGGGGCCTTTGGTTTGGAGCCGAGTGGAGAGTCTCAACCAAAGGATTCGTCTATGGTGGTCTTGGATGCAGATTTCTAGACCTGCGTTATCGTGTGGGGATTTGTAGGACTCCCGTTAATAGGTCAGGGTTGGACTACACAAAGGAATCAGCTACTGGTATAGCAGAGTACTTGAAGAGTGCATATGAGGGTTTCTTAGTTTAGGCGGTAGTTTGATGTGATCTAATCATCATTCGCCAGTTGATTCACACCTAGGGAAGTCAAACGGCGTTGAGAACAAAGACTCTTCGAATGTCGCTATCCTGTAAGTAAGCTATGGAAGTATTCGTAATGAACTTCGCGAATGAACTGCCCTCCAGTAAAGTTCTTGTGCTCACTACAGGTCATAGGAGGGGGGAGAGGGCGTTCATTGTAGTTGACAAAACTGTTTTCTCTGTTGAGGTCGAAGTTTAATGTGACAGTGAAGTCATCAGGTCGTGTATAACAAGTGTAGGTGGAACTAAATTAATTATTGGATGAATTCTACATCTACATTTATACTCCGCAAGTCACCCAACGGTGTGTTGCGGAGGGCACTTTACGTTCCACTGTCATTACCTCCCTGTCCTGTTCCAGTCGCGTATGGTTCGCGGGAGGAACGACTGCCGGAAAGCCTCCCAGCGCGCTCGAATCTCTCTACTTTTACATTCGTGATCTCCACTGGATGTATAAGTAGGGGGAAGCAATATATTCGATACCTCATCCAGAAACGCACCCTCTCGAAACCTGGACAGCAAGCTATACCGCCTCTCTTGCAGAGTCTGCCACTTGAGTTTTTTAAACATCTCCGTAACGCTATCACGCTTACATAAAACCCTGTGACGAAACGTGCCCCTCTTCTTTGGATCTTCTCTATCTCCTCTGTCAATCGGACCAGGTACGGATCCCACACTGATGAGCAACACTCAAGTATAGGTCCCACAAGTGTTTTGTAAGCCACCTTCTTTGTTGATGGACTACATTTCCTAAGGACTCTCCGAATGAATCTCAACCTGGTACCCGCCTTACCAACAATTCATTTTATATGATTATTCAACTTCAAATCGTTTCGCACGCACACTCCCAGATATTTTACAGAAGTAACTGCTACCAGTGTTTGTTCCGCTATCATATAATCTTACAATAAAGCATTCTTCTTTCTATGTATTTGCAATACATTACATTTGCCTATGTTAAGGGTCAGTCGCCACTCCCTGCACCAAGTGCCTATCCGCTGCAGATCTTCCTGCATTTCGCTGCAATTTTCTAATGCTGTAACTTCTCTGTATACTACAGCATCATCTGCGAAAAGCCGCATGGAACTTCCGACACTATCTACTAGCTCATTTATATATATTGTGAAAAGCAATGGCCCCATAACGCTCCCCTGTAGCTCGCCAGAGGTTACTTTAACGTCTGTAGACGTCTCTCCCTTGAGAACAACATTCTGTGTTCTGTTTGCTAATAACTCTTCAATCCAGCCACACAGCTGGTTTGATATTCCGTAGGCTCTTACTTTGCTTATCAGGCGACAGTGCGGAACTGTATCGAACGCCTTCCGGAAGTCAAGGAAAATGGCATGTACCTGGGAGCCTGTATCTAATATTTTCTGGGTCTCATGAACAAATAAAGCGAGTTGGGTCTCACACGATCGCTGTTTCCGGAAGCCATGTCGATTCCTACAGAGTAGATTCTGAGTTTCCGGAAACGACATGATACGCGAGCAAAAAACATGTTCTAAAATACTACAACAGATCGACGCCAGAGATATATGTCTTTAGTTTTGCACATCTGCTTGACGACCCTGCTTGAAGACTGGGACTACCTGTGCTCTTTTCCAATCATTTGGAACCTTCTGTTCCTCTAGAGACTTGCGGTACACGGTTGTTAGAAGGGGGACAAGTTCTTTCGGGTACTCTGTGTAGAATCGGATTGGTATCCCATCTGGTCGAGTGGACTTTCCTCTGTTGAGTGATTTCAGTTGCTTTTCTATTCCTTGGACACTTATTTCGATGTCAGCCATTTTTTCGTTTGTGCGAGGATTTAGAGAAGGAACTTCAGTACCGTCTTCCTCTATGAAACAGATTTGTAAAAAGGTGTTTAGTATTTCAGCTTTACGCGTGTCGTCCTCTGTTTCAATGCCATCATCTTCCCGGAGTGTCTGGATATGCTGTTTCGAGCTACTTACTGATTTAACGTAAGACCAGAACTTCCTAGGATTTTCTGTCAAGTCGGTACATAGAATTTTACTTTCGAATTCACTGAACGCTTCACGCCTAGCCCTCGTTACGCTGACTTTGACATTCACCAAGCAATTGACTCCGCTGTGACAGTTATTGAGTCATTCAAACAAAGTCTACGGTCGATAGCGTGTAAATATCCAGATGGTGCAATACTAGTTGGAGGTGACTTTAACGTGCCGAGTATAGACAGCGTAGTCTATGGATTCATTGCGGGGCTTACAGACAAACAATGCCAAATACTTTTGAACACGTTTTCTGAAAATTGTCTTGAGCAGCTAGCTCGGCAGAAATATAGTAGATCTTGTAGCTAAAAATAGGCCGAATCTTACCGACAATGTCAGGATAGAAACGGGGGACTACGATCATGTAATTATAGGAACAATGATTAGAAAGTTAATATATCAGTCAACAAGGCTACGAGAGTGTTTCTCCTTGATAAAACATATAAGCAGTTATTAACATTTCACTTAGTGAACTGGCATCACTTAGTTCCAGTAAGATGGATGTAGGGGATTTATAAGCACAGTTTCAGCTGAATGTAAATCGTGGCCTGGAAAGTTACATGCCTATTAAAGACAACATACAAATGACGACAACCGAAGTTTGGTAGAGATTCGTGCTTCAGTGAAAAGATCCATGCGCGAAGCATACAACAACCATCGTCACGCATTATCAAAAGATCTGGCAGAGAACCCGAGAAAATTATGGTAGTATGTAAAAATCGCTAAGCGGATCTAAATCGTCCATTCAGTCCCTTCTTGACCATTCTGGGGTGGCATTTGAAGATAGCAAAACGAAAGCCGAAGTTTTAAATTTCACGTTCAAGAAATCATTCACACAAGATAACCGTACAAACATATTTATGGTGAATCTCTCCCACTGCACAAAGTCGCAAGCGACTGGAAAAAGGCGCATCTAGTATACAACAAAGGTAAATCAACGGACCCACAAAATTACAGGTCAATATCCCTAACTTCTGTTTGCTGCAGAATCCTTTAACATATTCTCAGTTCGTATATAGCAAACTTTATTGAAACTAAGGAGCTTATGTCTACGAATCAACATGGTTTCATAAAGCGTCGCTGGTGTGAAGCTCATCTTGCCTTTTCACACTTGATACACTGAGAATCGTTGATGAAGGGCAACAGGCAGATTCCATATTTGACCTAGAAAAGCATTTGGCACGGTGTCCCATTGCAGGCTGTTAACGAAGGTACGAGCATATGGAATAACTTCACAGATATGAGTGGCTCGAAGACTTCATAAATAATAGAACCCAGTATGTTGTCCTCGACGGCGAGTGTTCATCAGAGACAAGGGTATCGTCAGGAGTGCCTCAGGGAACTGTGAAAGGACCGCTGTTGTTCTCTATGTACACCACTGGCCATTAAAAGTGCTACACCAAGAAGGAATGCAGATGATAAACGGGTATTCATTAGACAAATATATTATGCTAGAACTGGCATGTGATTACATTTTCAGGCAATTTGGGTGCATAGATCCTGAGAAATCAGCACCCAGAACAACCACCTCTGGCCGTAATAACGGCCTTGATACGCCTGGCCATTGAGTCAAACAGAACTTGGATGGCATGTACAGGTACAGCTGCCCATGCAGCTTCAACACGATACCACACCAAGATAGTGACTGGCGTATTGTGACGAGCCAGTTGCTCTGCCACCATTGACCAGACGTTTCCAATTGGTGAGAGATCTGTAGAATGTGCTGGTCAGAGCAGCAGTCGAACATTTTCTGTATAAAGAAAGGTCCGTACAGGACCTGCAACATGCGGACGGGCATTATCCTGCTGAAATGTAGGGTTTAGCAGGGATCGAATGAAGGGTAGAGCCACGGGTCGTAACACATCTGAAATGTAACGTCCACTGTGCAAAGTGACGTCAATGCGAACAAGAGGTGACCGAAACGTGTAACTAATGGCACCCCATACCATCACGCCGGGTGATACGCCAGTATGGCGATGACGAATACAAGCTTCCAATATGCGTTCACCGCGATGTCGTCAAACACGGATGCGACCGTCATGATGCTGTAAACAGAACCTGGATTCATCCGAAAAAAGGACGTTTTGCCATTCGTGCACCCAGGTTCGTCGTTGAGTACACCATCGCCGTCGCTCCTGTCTGTGATGCAGCGTCAAGGGTAACCGCAGCCATGGTCTCCGAGCTGATAGTCCATGCTGCTGCAAACGTCGTCGAACTGTTCGTGGAGATGGTTTTTGTCTTGCAAAAGTCCCCATCTTTTGGCTCAGGGATCGAGATGTGGCTGCACGATCCGTTACAGCCATGCGAATAAGATGCATGTCATCTCGACTGCTAGTGATACGAGGCCGTTGGGATCCAGCACGGCGTTCCGTATTACCCTCCTGAATCCACGGATTCCATATTCTACTAACAGTCATTGGATCTCGACCAACGCGAGCAGCATTGTCGCGATACGATAAACCGCAATCACGATAGGCTACAATCCGATCTTTATCAAAGTCGGAAACATTATGGTACGCATTTCTCCTCCTTACACGAGGCATCACAACAGCGTTTCACCAGGCAACGCCTGTCAACTGCTGTTTGTGTATGAGAAATCGGTTGGAAGCTTTCCTCATGTCAGCACGTTGTATGTGTCGCCACCGACGCCAACCTTGCGTGAATGCTCTGAAAAGCTCATCATTTGCATATCACAGCATCTTCTTCCTTTCGGTTAAATTTCACGTCTGTAGAACGTCATCTTCGTGTTGTAGCTATTTTAATGGCCAGTAGTGTACATAAATGATTTGGCGGACAGGTTGGGCAACAATCGGCTGCTGTTTGCTGATGATACGTGGGGTACGGTAACATGTCGAAGTTGAGTGACTGAAGGAAGATACAAAACGACTTAGAAAAAATTTCCAGTAATGAATAGCAGCTAGCCCTAAATGTGAGTAAATGTAAGCTAATGCGGATGAGTGGTAAGAAAAAACCTATAATGTTCTGGTACAGTTTTACTAGGTCCTGCTTGACACAGTCAAGACGTTTAAATATCAGGGCATTACGTAGCAAAGCGATATGAGGTGTAACGATCATGAGAAAGCTGTGGTAGGAAAGGCAAACGGTCGACTTCGTTTTATTGGGGGAATTCTAGGAAACAGTGGTTTACCTATGAAGGAAACTGCATATAGAACGGTGGTGCGACCTATTATTGAGTACTGCTCTTATGTTTGGGATCCATACCGGGTCGGATTGAAGCAAGACATTGAAGCAGTTCAGAGGCGGGCTGCTAGATTTGTTACCGGCAGGTTTGAACAGCACGTAAATGTTACAGAAGTGCTTCGGAAATTCTGATGGGAATCCCTGGAGGGAAGGCAACTCTATTATCGAGAAACACTATTGAGAAAATTTGGAGAACTGGCATTTAATGCCGACTGCCGAACGACACTACTGCCGCCAACATCTTAAATCGCGTGAAAGGACCACGAGAAATTAGGGTTCACACGGAACCTGTAAATAAACATCACTTCTGCTTTTTTTATTGCTCATGGAAACCACACATTGCATGTTGGACCACTATACAGTCAGACCTTCAGAGGCGGTGTTCCAGATTGCTGTATTCACCGGTACCTCTAATACCCAGTATCACGTCCTCTTGCATTGATGCATACCGGTATTAGTCGTGGCATTCTATTCACAAGTTCATCAAGGCACTTTTGGTCCAGATTGTCCCACTCCTCAACGGCAATTCGGCATAGATCCCTCAAAGTAATTGGTGGGTCACGTCGTGCTTAAACATCCTTTTCAGTCTATCCCAGGCATCGATGTCGTTATCCTGAAGGAAGTCATTCGCAAGATGTGCATGATGGGTGTGCGAATTGTCGTCCATCAAGACGAATGCCTCGTCAATATGCAGCCGACATGGTTGCACTGTCGGTCAGAGGATGACATTCACGTATCGTACAACCGTTACGGAGCTTTCCGTGACCACCAGCGGCGTACGTCAGCCCCACATAATGCCACCCCGAAACAGCAGAGAGCCTCCACCTTGCTTCTCTCACTGGACAGTACGTTTAAGGCGTAAATAAAGCCTGACAGGGTTGCCTCCAAAAACACCTCCTTCGATTTTCTGGTTGAAGGCATATACGACACTCATCGGTAAAGAGATCGTGATGCCAATCCTCAGCGGTCCATTCGGCATGTTACTGGGCTCATCTGTACCGCGCTTCGTGGTGTCATGGTTGCGAAGATGGATCTCGCCTTGGACGTTGGGATTGGAGTTGCGCATCATGCAGCGTAGTGCGCACAGTTTGAGTCGTAACACGACGTCCTATGGTTGCACGAAAAACATGATTCAACATGGTGGCACTGCTGTCTGGGTTTCTCCGAGCCGTAATCCGTAGGTAGCAGTCAGGCATGCCATCGATAGTTCCTGTCTCTTTTTACCTTCTCCATGGCCGAACAACATCGCTTTGGTTCACTCCGAGACGCCTTTATACTGCCCTTGTTCAGAGCCCTTCCTGGTACAAAGTAACAATTCGGACGCGATCGAAATGCGGTATTGACAGTATATAGACCACACGAGTCATGTACCCTCTTCCTCGCGGAATGAGTGGAACTCATCGGCAGTCGGACCCCCTCCGTCTAATAGGCGCTGGTCGTGCATGGTTGTTTACATCTTTGGGCGGGTTTAGTGACACCTCTGAACAGTCAAAGGGACTGTGTCTGTGATACAATATCCACAGTCAACGTCTATTTTCAGGAGTTCTGGGAACCGGGCTCATTCAAAACTTCTTTTGATGTGTGTATTTTTGAATGCTTCTATTTTAATGTTCCTTTTATTAGAAATTATTACATTAACGTATGAATTCTGATTCGGCTTTGATATTACTGTGGACACTGTTGTACATATAGGATTGCCGATAGATGTACATTGATAATTTGCATCTGACTTTGTTCGAGATGTTACCTAAACCGCTGCAAAGAAAAAAATTATTACACTCGCTTTCACGAGACGTTCTGTGTCATGTATGATTCTCGAGCTTGCTGACACAATCAACGTTATTTTTATTAACTGATACTCTTAAGACAATATATGTTTTGGAATAGCAGCACCAAGAATGTTATAAATTAATTACATTGATATCTTTCGAAACAAAAAGAAATTGCTGTGCAAGTTCTTTGGTATCAATTTTATGGGTAGGTCATACTTATCGTTATGAATAAAAGTACAAACATAACAGCTTTTTAACTGTGACTCAGTGAAAACTTTAAAAAATAGAGGTAATAAATTCTGTGATTCATAATAGTGTTAATGTTCTCGCTTACAGCCGTTTCAGAGCATAAATATTGTGTGAGAGGTATTGAAGTTATAATCATAGAAAATATAGTCACTTTGATATACGAGCAGCTGCATTTTTTAGCTGACATGCTTTCATGTTCCCTGTGAAATAGTACCACACAGTACGTTCGCAACAACAGGACCGCTGCAGCTGTGTTGGTGTCATCATACAGTTGCTTTAGCTGACTGATATCTAGCTAGAAGTGTGCCACTTTCAGTGGAATGACACCAGTTTGACCTATCATTTATGAAATCCATTTGCAAAAGGCAAAATGAATATTAACCAAAATCACAGCGAGATGCCACTGACGTGGAAGATATACGCCATTTCTCGTGTGTTTGACGACTGCCGTTAAATATTTGCCTCTACATCTCTTTTACATATTCATGCTTTGACATCCATATAAAACAAACAGCCTTTTGAAAGAGACTACAACATTATTAGACAGTTTCCGCTTCTCTTTTCGAGCTAACGCTTGCCAGTTTTAGTGATTAGTCGAAGTTCATAAAGGCTTTCGCTGGTAGAAAATCTACTCATTTTTAAACCAGTTTCAATTAAATTCTTGTTTCAGTTAACATTAAAGCGTATAAACTATGCAGTATTGGTTCTGGTGGAGTCCTAAATCTGCCAGACGACTATGTCTAGGAGTGGGAGAACGTCAAAATTGTAACGTAACGTAATAGATATAACTGCTAGAAACTTGTTTGAATTGCTGTTGACACGTACATTATGTTTTGTGTTTGTTACGATGCTAAGGTCTCAAAAGGATAAAGTACAATATGGATTCTTAAATTGTTTGATGTGACCGAAGAAAATGAGAATAATGAAAAGTATTTAAATGAATCAGGGAATGTTACAGTGATTAAGGAGGGCAATAGAAGAATACTAAGAATGTGACAGGAAGTGACAGTAAGTGTAAATACACTCCTGGAAATTGAAATAAGAACACCGTGAATTCATTGTCCCAGGAAGGGGAAACTTTATTGACACATTCCTGGGGTCAGATACATCACATGATCACACTGACAGAACCACAGACACACAGACACAGGCAACAGAGCATGCACAATGTCGGCACTAGTACAGTGTATATCCACCTTTCGCAGCAATGCAGGCTGATATTCTCCCATGGAGACGATCGTAGACATGCTGGATGTAGTCCTGTGGAACGGCTTGCCATGCCATTTCCACTGGGCGCCTCAGTTGGACCAGCGTTCGTGCTGGACGTGCAAACCGCGTGAGACGACGCTTCATCCAGTCCCAAACATGCTCAATGGGGGACAGATCCGGAGATCTTACTGGCCAGGGTAGTTGACGTACACCTTCTAGAGCACGTTGGGTGGCACGGGATACATGTGGACGTGCATTGTCCTGTTGGAACCGCAAGTTCCCTTGCCGGTCTAGGAATGGTAGAACGATGGGTTCGATGACGGTTTGGATATACCGTGCACTATTCAGTGTCCCATCGACGATCACCAGTGGTGTACGGCCAGTGTAGGAGATCGCTCCCCACACCATGATGCCGGGTGTTGGCCCTGTGTGCCTCGGTCGTATGCAGTACTGATTGTGGCGCTCACCTGCACGGCGCCAAACACGCATACGACCATCATTGGCACCAAGGCAGAAGCGACTCTCATCGCTGAAGACGACACGTCTCCATTCGTCCCTCCATTCACGCCTGTCGCGACACCACTGGAGGCGGGCTGCACGATGTTGGGGCGTGAGCGGAAGACGGCCTAACGGTGTGCGGGACCGTAGCCCAGCTTCATGGAGACGGTTGCGAATGGTCCTCGCCGATACCCCAGGAGCAACAGTGTCCCTAATTTGCTGGGAAGTGGCGGTGCGGTCCCCTACGGCACAGCGTAGGAACCTACGGTCTTGGCGTGCATCCGTGCGTCGCTGCGGTCCGGTCCCAGGTCGACGGGCACGTGCACCTTCCGCCGACCACTGGCGACAACATCGATGTACTGTGGAGACCTCACGCCCCACGTGTTGAGCAATTCGGCGGTACGTCCACCCGGCCTCCCGCATGCCCACTATACGCCCTTGCTCAAAGTCCGTCAACTACACATACGGTTCACGTCCACGCTGTCGCGGCATGCTACCATTGTTAAAGACTGCGATGGAGCTCCGTATGCCACGGCAAACTGGCTGACACTGAGGGCGGTGGTGCACAGATGCTGCGCAGCTAGCGCTATTCGACGGCCAACACCGCGGTTCCTGGTGTGTCCGCTGTGCCGTGCGTGTGATCATTGCTTGTACAGCCCTCTCGCAGTGTCCGGAGCAAGTATGGTGGGTCTGACACACCGGTGTCAATGTGTTCTGTTTTCCATTTCCAGGAGTGTATGTTGAAGCAGAATGAATGGGAAATACACGAGCAGAAACTGAGAAAGTTGAGTTCGTCGACGGACTGACGCAATTTCACAGACGTAAAATGCATTAAAGTAGAAGGTAAAAGCAGGTAATATCATACGGGTACTGAGGAATGAGTAATTGGTGATTAGAAACAATCGAAGACGCCAATGGAAAGGAAATGAGAAGCAAGAAAAATGATTGTTTATCTTTAACACTAAGAAAACTTTTCATTAACTTGCTTATGTCCCCATATGGAGAACAGGAATGAAAAGAAGCATTTAAAGTCGCAGATGTTTGCATTCTTTGTGTTAAAATAATTAAATAAGTGTTATGTGTCCACAGATACCGATGGAATTTTCCACAAATGCCTCTATTGATTATACCTAAAATCATAACAGAAGACAGACTACTCTGCCAGGTATGTAAAAATTACATGAAATAGTTACCCCTCATTTTCTATTCGACCACACCATTTAGATGAGCTAGCATGAGTATCACTGTTAAACACAGAGGGCAGATAGGTGGAAAGATTATACTGACGGCCTCTGTGAGAAGAGAGCCTGTCAGATGACGCGACAGAAGTGCAAGTCATAGCTGCTACATTACCTCTAAAAACATTTAAGGAAATGGCAACGAAGCGATTATTCAAGTAGGCGTGTAGAATCTTTGAAACTAGAGACATATCATCCAACCTCCAGGAACCTATCGTCAACACAACCCCGAAGACATAAGGTGCAGGTATTTGTAGTAACTATTGCATAATCATCTTCAACTACCATATATCCAAGAAGAGGAAGTGAATAATACACAGAAGAAAGGAAAAGAAATAAACGGTCAACTGGGTGATAAATACACTACTGGCCATTAAAATTGCTACTATAAGAAGAAATGCAGATGATGACTGCGAAAGAGGAGGAGTGGAATGTCAGAAGTATGAACAGGGAAGGGAAGTTATAAAGTCAGAATAGATAATGCAAAGACTCAATCTAGATCTATGGCAGTCAGTGAAGTGAAGAAGAAAAGAAGAAAAGGATTTCTAGTCAGGCGAGTGAAGGGTGACATGAACAACCGCAGAAAATGGTATAATTGAAGTAGGATTAGTTATGAATAGGAAGGTAGGGTAGAGAATGGGTTATTGTGAATAGTTCCGTGACTAGGTTGTTCTCATCGGAATCGACTGCTAGCCAACACTGACAACAATAATTCAGTTATATATGCCAAAGTCGCAAGCAGAATATTAAGCGCTTGAGGAGTACATCAGGATATTGAATGGATAGTTCAGTACCTAAAGGGAGATGAAAATCCAATGATCATGGAGGACTGGATTTTGGAGTAGGGAGAAGGAGTAGAAGAAAGGACGATGGGAGAACATGGGCTAGGTAGTAGGAAAGACAGTGGAGAATAATTCAGTACTGCAATATAGACGAGCTGGTAATAGCGAATAATCTGTTCATAAACCACAAGTGGAGGAGGTATACTTCGAAATGGCCGGGTGATATGGGAAGATTTGAGTTAGATTACGTTATGGTCAGGCAGAAATAGATATTAGATTTCAAGGCATATCCAAGAGGAGATACACACTTCGATCACAATTTAGTAATAATGAAGCGTATGTTCAAGAGAGCAGTCAAGAAGATGTGGGATACGACAGTACTAAGAAACGAAGAGATACGCTTTTAGGTTCTCTGACGCCACAGATACTGCAGTGAGGAATAGTTCGTTAGGCACTTCAGTTGAAGAGGAGTGGTCGTATTTAAAAAGAGAAATCACAGACGTCGCAAAGAAAAACGTAGGTATAATGAAGGTAACTGCGGTGAAACCATGGGTAACAGAAGAAATAATTCAGTTGATCGGCGAAGAAGGAAGTACAAAAACGTTCAGGGATATTCAGGAATACAGAAATACAAGTCACTTAGGAATCAAATAAATAGGAAGTACAGGGAAGATAAGGCAAAGTGGCTGCATGAAAAGTGGTAATATAGAGGAGAGAGCGGATAGGTGTAAATAATACAATGAAGGACACATTACAGGTAGGACTTGTCTGATCACATGATAAAAGAAGAAACAGAAGTAGAAAGAGAAAAGATAGTTGGATCCAATATTAGAATCAGAATTTGAAAGAGTTTTGGACAACTTAAGATCAAATAAGACTGTAAAGATAGATAACATTCCATGGCAATTTCTAAAATCTTTGTGTGAACTGGCAGTTAAACGGTTACTCAAGATGGTGCATAGAGTGTTTGACAATGGTTATGTACAATCATCCACACAACTCCGGAGGTAGCATGGGAATATAGATGTGAAAAACTATCGCACAATCAACTTAACATCGCATGTATACCACTTGCTGACAAGAATAATTTACAGAAGATCGGAAAAGAAAATTGAGAATCTGTTAGATAACTATAACTTTTAAAGAAGCCAACGCAACACAGAGGCAGAACTCCCTCGATAACCGAAGCGGCACTGAAAAAATATCGACACATTAATAGGTTTCGTCGACCTAGAAAAAGCGTTCGACAATATAAAATGGTGCGATGATTCCGCAATTCTATGAAAAATTGGAGTAATGTATAGGGAAAGATGGATAACATACAGTATGTAACTCTTCAGGCATTCCCGGCGATCTAATGACATCTTGGGTTTCTGGTGTTCTGCCGGATATCAGCGTCGTACTTGCACGATATTTCGTCCACGTAGCTCATAACCTTCATCAGGTGCGACCTATCAGTCTCAGGTCGCACCTGATGAAGGTTACGAGCTACGTGACCGAAATATCGTGCAAGTACGACGCTGATATCCGGCAGAACACCCGACAACCCAAAAAAGAAACATACAGTATATTCATGCCCATACAGTTCAGTCTATACATCGTAAACCAATTAAGGAAATAACAAAAAGTTCAACAGTGGGATTGAAGGAACGAAATCAAGGATAAGGTTCACTGAATACATTTCTATCCCATAACGTGAAGAAGAACTACGGAAGCTGTTGAATGGTTTCAAGAGCGTAGTGAGCACAGAACATGGGAGTAAAGCGAACAAAGACGAATGTAATGAGAAGTATCGGAAGTGATAATAGCGAGAAATGTAACATCAAAATTGGTGATCACGAAGTAGACGAAAATGAGGTATTGTGCTATCTTGGAAGCAAAATAACTCATTAAGGACGAACTAGGACAGTAAAGAGGACATTATTGGCCAAGATAAATCTGCTGCTATCAAACACGGCAGTAATTTGAAGAGCAATTTACGTTTGGCAGTGGATTATATAGTGTGGGAAAGCAGGGAAAACAAAGGATCGAAGTACTTGGGATGTGGTACTCAAGAAGAATTTTCAAAGTGACGTGAAATGATGAAGAGAGAGAAGATTTTCCGCAGAGCCAGGAAAGGAACATATGGATATTGCTGGCAAAAAGAATGGACAGGATGAGTAAACATCTGTTAAGACTTCAGACTGCAAGTGCATTTACACTCTAACTTCAAGACAACGTGCGGTCTTATTGCCATTAATACAACCACTAATTTTCACTAACAGAATTTAATGCAGTTAATCTTTAAATTGTAAGACTTTTTAGGGGCAAATGTGGACTCTAATCACAATCTGTTGATTATGAACTGTAGATTAAAACTGAAGAAACTGCAAAAAGGTGGGAATTTAAGGAGATGGACCTGGATAAACTGAAAGAACCAGAGGACGTCGAGAGTTTCAGGGAGAGCATTAGGGAACGACTGACAAGAATGGGAGAAAGAAATACAGTAGAGGAAGAATGGGTAGCTTTGAGAGATGAAATAGTGAAGGAAGCAGAGGATCAAGTAGGTAAAAAGACGAGGGCTAATACAAATCCTTGGGTAACAGAAGAGATACTGAATTTAATTGATGAAAGGAGAAAATACAAACACGCAGTAAATGAAGCAGGCAACAAGGAACACAAACGTCTCAAAAATGAGATCGACAGAGAGTTCAAAATGGCTAAGCAGGGATGGCTAGAGGACAGATGTAAGGATACATCTCTAGGGGTAAGATAGATATTGCCTACAGGAAAATTAAAGAGACCTTTGGAGAAAAGAGAATCGCTTGCAAGAATATCAAGAGCTCACATGGATACCCAGTTCTAACTAAAGATGGGAAGGCATAAAGGTGGAAGGAGTATATAGAGGGTCTATACAAGGGTGATGTACTTGCGGACAATATTATGTAAATGTAAGAAGATGTAGATGAAGAGGAAATAGGAGATATGATATTGCGTGGAGAGTTTGACAGAGCACTGAAAGACCTAAGTCGAAACAAGGCTCTGGGAGTAAACAACATTCCGTTAGAGCCACTGACAGCCTTGGGATAGCCAGACCTTACAAAACTCTACCATCTAGTGAGCAAGATGTATGAGACAGGCGAAATACCCTCAGACTTCAAGAAGAATATAATAATTACAATCCCAAAGAAAGCAGGTGTTGACAGATGTGAAAATTACCGAACTATCAGTTTAAAAAGCCACGGCTACAAAGTACTAACACCAATTCTTTACAGACGAAGAAAAACCGGTAGAATCCGACCTCGGGGAAGATCAGTTTGGGTTCAGTAGAAATATGGGAACACGTGAGGCAATACTGACCTTACGAATTATCTTAGAATGTAGATTAAGGAAAGGAAAACCTACGTTTCTAGCATTTGCAGACTTAGAGAAAGCTTTTGACAATGTTGACGGGAATACTCTCTTTCAAATTCGGAAGGTGGCAGGGATACAATACAGGGAGCGAAAGGCTATTTACAATTTGTACAGGAACCAGATGGCAGTTATAAGAGTCGAGGGGCATGAAAGGGAAGTAGTGGTTGGTAACGGAGTGAGAAAGGGTTGTAGCCTATCCGCGATGTTATTCAATCAGTATATTGAGCAAGCAATAAACGAAACAAAAGAAAAATTCGGAGTAGGAATTAAAATCCATGGAGAAGAAATAGAAACTCCGAGGTTCGCCGATGACATTTTAATTTTGTCAGAGACAGTAAATGACCTGGAAGAGCAGTTGAACGGAATGGACAGTGTTTTGAAAAGAGGATATAAGATGAACATCAACAAAAGCAAAACAAGGATAATGGAATGTATCTGAATTAAATCGGGTGATGCTGCGGAAATTAGATTAGGGAATGAGACGCGTAAAGTAGTAAATAAGTTTTGCTATTTGAGGAGCAAAATCACTGATGATCGTCGAAGTAGAGAGGATATAAAATGTAGACTGGCAATGGCAAGGATAGCGTTTCTGAAGAAGAGAAATTTGTTAACATCGAGTATAGACTTTAAGTGTCAGGAAGTTGTTTCTGAAAGTATTTGTTTGGAGTGTAGCCATGTATGGAAGTGAAACGTGAACGCTAAGTAGTTTAGACAAGAAGAGAATAGAAACTTCCGAAATGTGGTGCTACAGAAGAATGCTGAAGGTTAGATGGGTAGAACACACAACTAATGAGAAGGTAATGAATAGAAGTGGAGAGAAGAGAAATTTGTGGCACGACTTGACTAGAAGAAGGGATCGGTTGGTAGAGCATATTCTGAGGCATCAAGGGATCACCAGTTTAGTATTGTAGGACAGCGTGGCGGGTAATAATCGTGGAGGGAGACCAAAAGATAAATATTTTTTTTTAAAATTTGAACTGTTCTCTGGTATCCGACCGGGTAGCGTCGTAATTTCTCAACAATATTTCGGCAGACGTACAAGCTGCCATCTTCACGTGGTTCCTGATGAATGCTGTGCTGTTCCTCCCGGTGCCCTATATATAATAGCCGTTACCCCCTCCACCGTTTACTCTCCTGGTGTTTTCGGTGCGACTGGCGCGGCGGCTACTGGAGGTGATGGGGGAAGCGGCGGTCCTCAATCCCTGGGCCCTCATCTTTCTCTCCAGGCTGAGTGAAGGGTTCCAAGCCTGACTAAGTTGGAGGCCGCTGCATTTATTCGTCCTGTAGTCGGCTTTCGACTTTAGTAACGCAGTCCCAGCAGTAGGAGGATTGACAGAGTATTTTTGTTTTTTCATAGTCCATAGTACGGCCAGTCTTTATGCAATGGTCAGCCACGGCTGATTTAGTGGCCCGGCATAATTCGGTAGGGCGCTTGTGTTCGCGGCACCTCTCTCACATATGAATGATTTTCAGCACTGACAGGGAATTTGATAAACGCCTGGTTTTCGAAGGCCTAGGTCATCTTTCACTGAACCCAGTAAAGTTTTTGCAGGGGGTCGGAATACACATTTCACGTTGTGTTCCCCCGGGGTTCTACCGATTTTTCTTGAGGTGTTTCTGACAAACGGAATGCACGCCAATGACTTGTGTTCTTCTGTTTCTTTTTCTTGTTTTCTTGGCGCAGTCTGTCCGAGTGCGTGTCTTATTTGCTTCTGGTTGTACCCATATTTCCGAAATGTTGTCTCGAGGTGCTGCAGTTCTGCTGGAAGGCTCTCCTGATCGCAGATCGATCGTGCCCTGTGGACAAGTGTGCGCAAAACGCCTTCACGCTGGGCAACTGAAGTCATTTAGGTACAATTCGGTGTGTGTAGGTTTTCTGTATACACTGTGTCCCAGCTTGCCGTCAGGTGTGTCAAGCTGGGACACAGTGCCATGGACACTCCCCAACTGTGATCTGTGGTTGTATCCAATAGCATCCCACACCGTAAGGCCATGAGTTGGCACTGCATGTCTTGTACGAATGCAGTCACTATGATGACGCTTATCCCGCAGCGAACCAAAATGCGGCCATCATTTTCAAAGAAACGGAACCTGGTTTCGTACGAAAACACTATCTGAAGCCACTCCTGTCCACAATAGCGTTCATGTATACGGCATCGCCATCCGCACATTCGTCAAAGGTTGACGGAGAAGTGGGTGACTCGCAAGTAACCCATGTCGTAATAAATGGCGACGGACTGTCACTCGTGATAGTGTACGATGTGTTACACTGTTGCGACGCGGGGTAGCCGTGCGGTCTAGGGCGCCATGCCACAGTTCGCGCGGCTGCCTCCGTCGGAGGTTCGAGTCCTCCCCTCGGGCAAGAATGTGTGTGCTGTCCTTAGCATAAGTTAGGTTAAATTAGATTAAGCAGTAGTGTGTAAGCCTAGGGAATGATAACCTCAGCAGTTTGGTCTCATAAAACTTACCACAAATTTCACAATTTGTTACACTGGTCCACCGTTGCGCCACAACTGAGGAGGACGCAGACCTGTCCTGAAACGCCATTTGGATGAGGTGTCGATATGCTAAGGGGGTGGGGAGGGGTTGGTGGGGAGGGGGTGGGGTGAGGAAGGAGCGGTAAGACCTGACCCATCTCGTCACGTTCTACGGCCTTCCGCGAACCATTCGGCACACACCCGTGGCACTGCCGAAACACGTACCACACGAGCAGCAATTTCCCGGAGTGATACGTCACATTCTGTCATGCCAATAATGTGCCCCCTTTCAAGCTCACTGATTTGACGGTACGGTTCGTGCATACTTCTGTGAGGCATCCTGTACTCTGCTCAAGTCACGGTTATCTCTTACCTTCGATTTATAGTGACAACGACAGCCGCAGGCACACTTTACCGGTAGGTGACATCGATGTTGACATTGAACCAGCGAGACGACATCGTTCATATCCTAATACCTTCTGCAGCACATTCTAACGTACATGCCCGGTGAATATAAACGTCCTTCCCTAGCCGTTCAAGGTGTTCAGCTTTTTTCTGAACATGAGTGTATTATCAGTACTATCACGATCAGAGGAGAAAACAAAGTTAAAAATAAAATATTCTGTGATAAAAGAGTCATGGTAGTTGTAGAAAGCTTTAGCAGCAATGATATTTTACTATTTTTGTAGTTGTTGCTGTACTGAAGTACCCCCATGAGCCATGGACCTTGCCGTTGGTGGGGAGGCTTGCGTGCCTCAGCGATACAGATGACAGTACCGTAGGTGCAACCACAAGGGAGGGGTATCTGTTGAGAGGCCAGACAAACGTGTGGTTCCTAAAGAGGGGCAGCAGCCTTTTTCAGTAGTTGCAGGGGCAACAGTCTCGATGATTGACTGATCTGGCCTTGCAACACTAACCAAAACGGCCTTGCTGTGCTGGTACTGCGAACGGCTGAAAGCAAGGGGAAACTACAGCCGTAATTTTTCCCGAGGGCATGCAGCTTTACTGTATGGTTAAATGATGATGGCGTCCTCTTGGGTCAATTTATTCCGGAGGTAAAATAGTCCTCCATTCGGATCTCCGGGCGGGGACTACTCAAGAGGACGTCGTTATCAGGAGAAAGAAAACGGGCGTTCTACGGATCGGAGCGCGGAATGTCAGATCCCTTAATCCGGCAGATAGGTTAGAAAATTTAAAAAGGGAAATGGATAGGTTGAAGTTAGATATAGTGGGAATTAGTGAAGTTCGGTGGCAGGAGGAACAAGATTGTTGGTCAGGTGAATACAGGGTTATAAATACAAAATCAAATAGGGGTAAGCCAGAAGTAGGTTTAATAATGAATAAAAAAATGGGAGTGCGGGCAAGCTACTACCAACAACATAGTGAACGCATTATTGTGGCCACGATAGACACGAAGCCAATGCCTACTACAGCAGTACAAGTTTATATGCCAACTAGCTCTGCAGATGATGAAGAAATTGAAGAAATGTATGATGAGATAAAGGAAATTATTCAGGTAGTGAAGGGAGACGAAAGTTTAATAGTCATGGGTGACTGGAATTCGAGTGTAGGAAAAGGGAGAGAAGGAAACATAGTGGGTGAATATGGATTGGGGTAGAGAAATGAAAGAGGAAGCCGTCTGGTAGAATTTTGCACAGAGCATAATTTAATCGTAGCTAACACTTGGTTCAAGAATCATAAAAGAAGATTGTATACATGGAAGAATCCTGGAGATACTGGAAGGTATCAGATACATTATATAATGGTAAGACAGAGATTTAGGAACCAGGTTTTAAATTGTAAGACATTTCCAGGGGCAGATGTGGACTCTGACCACAATCTATTGGTTATGATCTGTAGATTAAAACTGAAAAAATTGCAAAAAGGAGGGAATTTAAGGAGATGGGACCTGGATAAACTGACTAAACCAGAGGCTGTACAGAGTTTCAGGGAGAGCATAAGGGAACAGTTGACAGGAATGGGGGAAATAAATACAGTAGAAGAAGAAAGGGTAGCTCTGAGGGATGAAGTAGTGAAGGCAGCAGAGGATCAAGTAGGTAAAAAGACGAGGGATCGTAGATATCCTTGGGTAACAGAAGAAATATTGAATTTAATTGATGAAAAGAGAAAATACAAAAATGAAGTAAATGAAGCAGGAAAAAAGGAATACAAACGTCTCAAAAATGAGATCGACAGGAAGTGCAAAATAGCTAAGCAGGGATGGCTAGAGGACAAATGTAAGGATGTAGAGGCTTATCTCACTAGGGGTAAGATAGATACTGCATACAGGTAAATTAGAGATACCCAGTTCTAAGCAAAGAAGAGAAAGCATAAAGGTGGAAGGAGTATATAGAGGGTCTATACAAGGGCGATGTACTTGAGGACAATATTTTGGAAATGGAAGAGGATGTAGATGAAGATGAAATGGGAGATACGATACTGCGTGAAGAGTTTGACAGAGCACTGAAAGACCTAAGTCGAAATAAGTCCCCAGGAGTAGACAACATACCATTAGAACTACTGACGGCCTTGGGAGAGCCAGTTTTGACAAAACTCTACTATCTGGTGAGCAAGATGTATGAGACAGGCGAAATACTCTCAGACTTTCAGAAGAATATAATAATTACAATCCCAAAGAAAGCAGGTGTTGACAGATGTGAAAATTACCGAACTATCAGTTTAATAAGTCACAGCTGCAAAATACTAACGCGAATTCTTTACAGACGAATGGAAAAACTGGTAGAAGCCGACCTCGGCGAGGATCAGTTTGGATTCCGCAGAACAGATATGATGGAACACGTGAGGCAATACTGACCCTACGACTTATCTTAGAAAATAGATTAAGGAAAGGCAAACCTACATTTCTAGCATTTGTAGACTTAGAGAAAGCTTTTGACAGTGCTGACTGGAATACTCTCTTTCAAATTCTAAAGGTGGCAGGGGTAAAATACAGGGAGCGAAAGGTGATTTACAATTTGTGCAGAAACCAAATGGCAGTTATAAGAGTCGAGGGGTATGAAAGGTAAGCAGTGGTTGGGAAGGGAGCGAGACAGGGTTGTAGCCTATCCGCGATGTTATTCAATCTGTATATTGAGCAAGCAGTAAAGGAAACAAAAGAAAAATTCGGAGTAGGTATTAAAGTTCATGGAGAAGGAATAAAAACATTGAGGTTCGCCAATGACATTGTAATTCTGTCAGAGACAGCAAAGGACTTGGAAGAGCTGTTGAACGGAATGGACAGTGTCTTGAAAGGAGGATATAAGACGAACATCATCAAAAGCAAAACGAGAATAATGGAATGTAGTCGAATTAAGTCGGATGATGCTGAGGGAATTAGATTAGGAAATGAGACACTTAAAGTAGTAAAGGAGTTTTGCTATTTGGGGAGCAAAATAACTGATGATGGTCGAAGTAGAGAGGATATAAAATGTAGACTGTCAATGGCAAGGACAGCGTTTCTGAAGAAGAGAAATTTGTTGACATCGAGTATAGATTTAAGTGTCAGGAAGACGTTTCTGAAAGTATTTGTATGGAGTGTAGCCATGTATGAAAGTGAAACATGGACGATAAATAGTATGGACAAGAAGAGAATAGAAGCTTTTGAAATGTGGTGCTACAGAAGAATGCTGAAGATTAGATGGGTAGATCACATAACTAATGAAGAAGTATTGAACAGGATTGGGGAGAAGAGAAGTTTGTGGCACAAGTTGACTAGAAGAAGGGATCGGTTGGTAGGACATGTCCTGAGGCATCAAGGGATCACAAATTTAGCGTTGGAGGGCAGCGTGGAAGGTAAAAATCGTAGAGGGAGATTAAGAGATGAATACACTAAGTAGATTCAGAAGGATGTAGGCCGCAGTAAGGACTGGGAGATGAAGAAGCTTGCACAGGATAGAGTAGCATGGAGAGCTGCATCAAACCAATCTCAGGACTGAAGACAACAACAGCTGTACTGAAATTGAGGTGCCTGGCTGTGGTGATAGTACTGGTAATGAATCCGAGTAATGTTACTTATGGAAACTGTTTTAACAGTGTAAATAAATATTTCGTTAGATGGGGAGAGAGCTTTACGGAGATGCTAAACAAACTCCACTGGCAGACGTTACAAGAGAGGCGTTGTGCATCACGGAGGGAATTAGTATTGAAATTTCGGGACAGCACTTTTCAGGAGGATCTGGTCAACGTATTACTTGCCCCACACACATTCGCGTGTTGACCAAAAGGAGAAAATTCGAGAAATTCGAGCCAATACAGAGAATTACCGACAATCGTTCTGCCCACGCACTATTCGCGGGTGGAACGGGGTTGGAGGCATCGGATAGTGGTACCGAAAGTACCCTCCCCCACACACCATTTGCTGGCTTGCGCAGAATGATCTAGATGTAGGCGAATACAACAAAACCCAATAAAAGTCAGAATAAATCTAACATATTGAAATTCGATTCATTTCTTTCCGTGAGAGAAGGTTTCACTTGACGACGATCATAAAAATGATTCTTGGGAAACTTGTCCATATGTAAAGTGATTTATTGGTCTCCCCTCTGCAGGTAATTGGGTTTTCCACTGGAGTAATGTTCCTGTCACGTGGAATATGAAGACAAGGACTGGCAGTTCGTCGCTGCATTATAGCTGAATCTTAGGGCAGGTAGTTCTTTGCCTAATTGGTACGCCTTTTCACTACGCGGAAATTTACTATAAGGCAATTTTGGGATAATTTGACACCCTGGAAGGGAAACTAAAATTATAGGACCACTGATCAAAAAATTGTACAATACACAATTTTCAGGTATTTGTTAGGCTTTTAACTTATTTATTTTGATACAACAGCAATATTTACTTAGCACAGGTCGTTTAATGTTTCAATTGTTAGAGTATGACGCAAAATGTCAGCTTCTTCCCAAAGTTTTGGAGGTATTGGCAGATGATTGTAGGTGACAGACAAAATCGGAAACATAAATAAACAAATAACGACGAAACTTAAGAAAATGACAAGAAATTGTTGTCACATAGTTAACTTATAATATCTGTGTAAATCATACAAAGTGATTATGTGCATGTAAAATTGGGTTCATCACTGTTTTCACCACACGTCTCTTGGAACCATCTGTTGCACTGACCAACATACTTGACCCACTTTTGTCCAGCAGTATCATCATAATAAAAACAATTGCATTCATCCCAGCACTTATTTTTATCCTCGAGATTCACAGACGATCATGCCACATTTTTTCTTGAACATCGTTTTGACTGCTGTATGGAGTTTTCTCCTGAAGTTATCTTCGGAAAATTTTGGATGTGAGAACGACAGATTGTTGTTTTCTAGACACCTTTCTTCGAGAAACCTTACTTCGTGCAACCGGCACTTGTGATACTTCCTCAACTGACGACTGAATAGATTATGACTAACGGATTCATTATTAACAGCCATGTCAACTGCTACTTAGCAGTATCCTGTGGTGTGGTGACCAATTTGTATTCAAAGACATCATCAGCCAATACATTTGTATTATATGTGTAGATCCCACATTTTCTACGCCCCCTCTTTAGATTGGCTGTGGTTGTTGACTTGTCCCAACCTTGTCTGAATATGTCGCCTTTATGTTGCACTTCCCTTGGTGATGGCGGACGGAGTTTCGACACGCCTTGTTGTAAAAGTGTTTCAGGATTTTGATATATGATAGAGTTTGAAACATGGTATGGCAACAAGCTGACATTTATGTGTCCTGTGCGGAAGGAGACTCAGCGTCTCAATCCCTAAATGTGATGCTTTCTCCAGCATGCTGAAGTCTTTGCGATGGAAATCGTGAACACCCAAAAAGAGAAAAATTTCCCTTAAGTTTTATATTTGCTCAGATGGTTCAGGAAGGAACAAAATACCTCGCTGACCATGTATCAAGATTCTGAATCAACGATCCATGTGGCAACCCTTTTGAGTATGACGATTTATGTCTAATGCTTTTTATGATTACAAAAGCTGGAATCGGGTTCCCTGTCTGTCTGCTTCAAACAATTATGGTCATAGTAGAACCCTTTTCTCCTGTAGTAGTACCCATCTTTCCTCTCGGAGAAATGATCTTTCCTGTTCTGGAAATGAGCTGAAGTCCTCTTCCATCCGGTGATCTTCCCATCATCCAAGCCTATCGTACATTGTTCTGAAATTCGTAAAATATTTCTCCACTTCTTTTATATTGAGTTCCCATGAGCGAGCTTAAGATAATCCCTAAGCTTTCCTCGCTTAAATCTGGAAATCTTTCTAGAAAAGAATAAACTCAGTCATACCCTTCCATTTGTTTCGAACGATTAAATTTACCACTAATGTTGCCTCTTTCTCCGTCGGAGGTTCGAGTCCTCCCTCGAGCATGGGTATGTGTGTTGTTCTTAGCATAAGTTAGTGTAAGTAGTGTGTAAATCTAGGGACCGATGGCCGCATCAGTTTGGCCCCTTAGAAATTCACGTACATTTGAACATTTTGTCTCTTTCTGCATATTTTAAAGCTAGTTCTCTAACATCAGTCAAATGTAACTCAAATCTTTGCCATCCACCAATAACAAATGCCTTACGAGTTCGACGTCTATAGCAACAGTTAGGGTGGCGCCTTTCCCAGTCTGACGAATAGGCGCGTTGCCGTTCGGAACTCGTGAACGCAACGTGTTCCTCCGCACCGAGAATCGTTCGGAGGCAGTTGTAAGGGGAATTTCGCTGTCTCTCACTCCTTGAATAGCGGCTGCCATATCCTTCGACCTCCAATGACAAGGCTTTTCGTTGTTGTTACACTTGCGAAGAATTGTAGACACCTGCAAAATAAATAAATAATTTTACACGTTACTTAAAAAGAGTAAATCCTAAACCCAGCGAGAAGTCGACACGTCGGTATCACCACACACGAGAGCGTCGAAATATTATCGAGTTATTCAATTGAATGAGAGAGGACACTGTAGTGAGCCAATGAGTCACAGAACTTTCCCCTCCCAAGACAACAAAGGTAAAACAGCATGCTGCTTTCAACACCACAACGGTTAGGAAATATTCATTATCACATATATCTAAAAAAATAACAGGCAGTTTCATTTGAAATTTTATAAACGGGGTGTTGTGGCATACAATGCACCCAACGGATTACTTCTCCCGGGTTCTTGTGGTTGTTTACACTCATAATGAAAACCAACACAATAGGCACATGTTAAAACAAGATTTCCCACTACTCACGAACGTACCTCTAGTCTGTTCCGCTAGAGTGCACTGCCTGCCAGATCAGCGTTGTTTTAAGAGCGTAATAATCCCCCAAGTATCGAAATATCGCTAAAGTACCTTTACGTAATCAAATAGACGTACGTTTCTCCCTTGCATATTACTCTTCGCTTTTAGATTAAAACAACTATATTTCCATAATTTAAAATTATTCCTTAGTAGCATCAAGGCGTAAGTAGTACCCTAAAATATAACAATGTTTGCAGTGGTGTTTCTACTTTTTAATTTTCCATTTTTAAGTTTCCAGTGGTGCAACTAATCTTGCTGATGTAGTTTGTGCCATTTTGGATCGTATTTGTGCCCAAGTTCTCAATATTTAAGTTTTTGTGTACCGTGTACCGTTATTTTAGTTTTGTCTTGTTCTTGGACAGGAACGAATAAGTTCGTATAGGATGTTGCTGTAATTTATAAATTAAGCTGGTAACAGTACCATCATGAACCTGTCAATTAAACGCTTAACTTCGAAGTAAGGTTGTCGTTTCAACGAATAAGCTATCCAACCGTTAGAAACGACATTGGCGTATTATGTACCGCAGTGACGCGACTACATTCACGAATTGTCGGTGTTTACACATAAATTCGGCATTGAGATATGACGTAGGAAAAATAATGCATTACCTAATACCAGTTGCAGTGATATCAAACATACGCTGGATCGATTTCTGAGAGTAAACTTGACAACTCTTTTAGATTTCATGAATATATCCAAAGTCATAATGTGGTTTCGTCAACGACCATAGAGCAACACTGACGTTTTGCAATCAGTTTTCCGATTCAGGCAACCTGAGGCATGCCTCATTTACATCGGCCAGTGTTTAAGAGGAGGAATGGCATAGTCACGTTGGATATAGTTTGACTTTGAAGGCTGCCATTGACATTAAACGCATGACGTTATGCTCCTGACCCTCTACACCTCCGTTTCCTCTCCGTTGCCCCTTCTGCGAACAGCCAGTAACAATGTAGTATTTAACTGGCCGTATAAATGAAAAAGCGAATCACCACGCAGCTGTCAAATACTTAATCTTTTCTTGAAGTGGGTAACAGTAGTCTCATTTGCCAGAGCTACAGTATTTACATATCAGAAAATACCTAACCTTCACTTGAAATGGCATCATGTTTACATTTTCGTAATGTTCTCTTGAGTAGTGTAAAATGGCGCCATGTCCAAACATACGAGTATTTACCAATCCCACAGTAATTACAATCAAGTGACGTAAGTTTCACATAATTTGCGTAAATGGGTAGTTTTCATCACTCACTCACACATACACACACACACACATCTACACATTTGTATTTCATCTCTCTGTCTGTCTGTCTGTCTCTCTCTCTCTCTCTTTCTCTATGTCTCTCTCTCTCTGGCTATCTCACTCTCTGTAGCTCACTCTCTTTCCCTCTGGTTGTGTGAAATAACTGTGCTGCCTCACTGTTCAATTTTATCCCATAGGTTAGAGAAAGTACGTTCAGTATTTCCACATCTGATTTATCAACAACATCATAATGAGTTAATCTGCGACAACACAAAAAATGTTTATGTCAAATACTCTACAGCATCAGTACTTTGCCGCCGCCCCTCTCTCTCTCTCTCTCCCTATCCCTCCCTCCCTCCCTCTCTTTCTCTCTCTCTCTCTCTCTCTCTCTCTCTCTCTCTCTCTCTCTCTCTCTCCCCTCTCTGTCTATCCTTCTGTATTTGTTGCTTTAATTAACCTTCAAGATTTCAATTCGTTACTTAGATCTAAACAAAACAGCTATAGATATAAATTTAATATAAATTCTTTACATACTTATACACTGAATCTGATTTTCATATGTATCTTAAAATTGCAATTAACTTTGTCTTGCAGCACAAATCGTCTGAAATATTACGCTGTCGTACAGTGCAAAAATATAAATTTAAACACCTACAACACTTTCTAGAAAATCATCTATTGTAAACAGTAGGTTGTTACAATTTGAGCGAACATTTGAGATATCTCCATCAGCTAAACAAGTTTTAATGTGTGTATATCTCTGTATCTGTCATAGTAAAACCGAAATGTTGAATTGCATTTCATGGTCAAACTGCATACAATAAAAGTAATATTTCCTTAATGTAGAATCAACATTTTTTTTTTATATTGAAACAGAAACAGTTCAGTGCAACAAATATGTTCATTTCCATCATACACATCAAAGTAATGGGGTTGAGAATTTGAAAAGCAGTACTTCTTGAGCGACGGTGTTCTTTTCATTCACTGTAAAAAAACATTTAGATTGTACTAAAAAATAATGACTATGTATTTGACGCCTAAACACTCCGTTGAATTAAACACACAGTCATAACAATTTTCTTTTAAGAAGTGACCATTACAATCTCTTGTAGTTCTCCTTAGTGATACGTTTTGAATGAACAGACATTTTTTATGTACAGAGTTTTGCACGAGACACATGCGGAAAAAAGTTGCTCTAGTTCTTATGCCTATTTTACAAATCAGCTGCCTCCATCTTGTACACCCTATAACGATATATCATCACGATGCCACTGTTGGGAAAGTCAAGTTCACCATCACTGATAGCCGAGAATCCGAACTTCACATATATTTTGCAGTCCTTCAGACAAACTCGCACTGCCACGTTAGAAAGTAGATGGAACGTCACATTCAGGATTTTGAATACGTTACGCAATTTCATTTACGGACAGTTACAACAGGCACATGATAGGAATCACACAGCCGACTGGTTGGCTATGTGATTCCCATGCTGAAACTTATATACAGTTGCTGAGAGACAGCCATATTTAAACTTTGAGTTAAGAGAGGTTTTGTATTAGTCCGATTCTTGTGATTTTTTTCGATATTTTATCAGGAAACGAGTCTAAAACGTATCTGTACAACGTACGCATTATAGGACATTTAGTATGTCGTGTAGCGTGAAAAAGGTTACATGAGTTTTTAATGTTACGAGCAACCGGGTCGGAGATCATGTATTAACTTTCGGTATAAAAACTGAAGTGTTGTAAAATTGTAGAACATTAATTATAGTTGGTGATGTGCCTCCTATGAACAAAGCAAGGGTTTCGGGTGATAAAGCCGTTTCGAAGAAGGACGTGAAGAGGTTGAAGATGACGAACGCCCTGAACGCCCCATCGCATCATGAAACGGTGAAATCGAGTAAAAATGGTTGTGGACGGTCGCCGAATCACAGTAAGACATGTCGCTAATGATGTTGGCATACCAAATCGCTTATGAATTTTTTTCAAATTTTTGCGTATAAAACGTGTTGAAAAATTGTTGGGGTATGCAGGTTCCCCAGGAGTCGCTATATGAAGTCAGCAGTGAAGCAGAACTACTGAAAGTTGTCGTAACATGTGCTGAAATATGAGTTCACGTAAAAAGCAGGACTCAGTTGTCGCTGTGGAAGCATTCTGGAATGCCAAGTCCCAAAAAATATGAAGATTATTCTCACAGCGTTCTTCCATTTGTAGCCTCATATCGCACTGTGAGTTGCCATAAGCTGGAACGAACAATAAGAAGAGTAACTTCGTATAAGTCCAACACCACTCCCATGAAGATAAAAAAAAGAAGGATTCGTGGCGAAACAGGTAATGCTTGTTTGTGAGTTTTTTGCCGAAAACAATTCTGTACTGTTGGCGCAGCTTTCATATTCACCAGACAGGGCCCGGTGTGACGCTTTTCTCCACCACGAAATTAAAAAGCGTGAATGAGTCAAAGAATCACTGAGAGAAGTAAAAGCTATCCCGAAGGTCAAGCTATCGAAATGTTTCGGGGATTACAAAAAGCGATAGTATATATGTATAATATCTACTGGTGGCAGTTATAAAGATGATAAAGCTTTTGTAGACGAACAAATAAATTCTTTCCAATAAATAAAATTTTCCAGTATTTTCTTAACACACCGCGTACCAGATTCATTACTCATCTCGGAACTAATCGTAATAACTACATGCGAGTACTTGCTTTCCGTGACGAATCTATTTTCGCTACTTAACTAACCTACGAGGTCGTGGTAAGTAAATCCAGAGCGGAGCGCGTGTGAAGTATACCCAACAAAGAGCCAGGTTTAATTCCCAGAGGCACTCTGTCCGCTTGGAGCGTTAACTAGCTGACTCGGTTAGATTATCCTTTTAACGAATTCCTGGCGATGATTTACGCTGCAAATACTGCGGTATTCTACTGGCACGCAGTTAATCCGTGAGCTAAGTTACGTATCCGGTCACCTCCAGTTTCTTTCTACCTTTCGTTTCGGAGCAGTTTTCTTCTCTCGCCTCTATTTCCTTTTCTTCTCATCCTTTCCTCTTCAGAGAAAATTGTGTGTTGGGGGCCAACCAAACGGCAACCTGCGCCCAGTGGCCGCCCGGGCTGCGAGGCGTGTAATCTGCTGAGAGCTGTGTGTGTGTGTGTGTGTGTGTGTGTGTGTGTGTGTGTAGGCGGGTAGATGGAGCTATGGAGGGCCACAAGCCGGCGGCCACTGCCTCAGCGCCGCCGTCTGCCGACTGAGCGCCTCTGGCTACGCTCTCGAAGCTCTGGCATTTAGAGGCGGTCAAGTCGTAAAACGGACGGGAGAGCTGTCCGCTGCAGTTAAGTCAAGCACCGTGACACCGCTTTAGAGATTTTGAGATTTACGATGTGTCGAAACAGAGCGTCAGCTGGGTTGTAAACGGTACCTAGCACTTCATCGTTACAGACGCTATTTACTCGCACTATTGGTACAGACGCACAGGAGCCATACTTATGGATATCCCAGGCCGAGGCGTCTGTTTATTTTGGTCCCAGTTTCCCACAGAGCCACTAAACTCTGTCAAAAAGCGCGGGTTGTATAGCAAACCACGGAGTAATACAGGCTGATTATAAATTAAGTTAAACTTTCAAATCGCTGTAGGAATAACACCACTGGTCAGCATGACGTCGAATTTCAACGCAATTTTATCGGAGAAGTGGGAAAACTATGGCAGAAGAAATAGTTATAACATGTAGCAATAGATGGCGCTGTAAGCATCACAATTTAATAGTGGTCGACTAAAAATAACAAATGAATCATACAACAATACCTAAGGTGTACGTTTAACGTTAAACAAACTGTACTACTCACAAGGGAACCTCTCCATCGCACCCCCCTCAGATTTAGTTATAAGTTGGCACAGTGGATAGGCCTTGAAAAACTGAACACAGATCAATCGAGAAAACAGGGAGAAGTTGTGTGAAACTATGAAAAAAATAAGCAAAATATACAAACTGAGTAGACCATGCACAAGATAGGCAACATCAATGACAATATGATCTCAGGGGCGTCGTAGTCCCGTGGTTAGCGTGAGCAGCTGCCGTTCGAGAGGTCCTTGGTTCAAGTTTTCCCTCGAGTGAAAGGTTTAACATTTTATATAATCAATTTCGCTCTCCAAAATTCCAGGATGTATTCAGGTTTCCTTGGACATATGCAGGATTTGACGGTCTACACACGTAAAAATTTGAAAACGTTAAAAACAATTGTTTTGACAGAGCACAGGGAAAACTGTGCGACTGTGAAACTGTTGCTTTCATTTGTTGCAGTTTATGTGACAAACTCTTATGTTTTCATCACTTTTCTGGGAGTGATTCTCACATCCACAAGAAAACCTAAATCGGGCAAGGTAAAAGAATCTTTTTACCCATTCGCCAAGTATACAAGTTAGGTGGGTCGACAATATATTCCTGTCATGTGACGCACATGCCGTCACCAGTGTCGTATAGAATATATCAGACGTGTTTTCCTGTGGAGGAATCGGTTGACCTATGACCTTGTGATAAAAAGTTTTCGGTTCCCATTGGAGAGGCACGTCCTTTCGTCTACTAATCGCACGGTTTTGCGGTGCGGTCGCAAAACACAGACACTAAACTTATTACAGTGAACAGAGACGTCAATGAACGTACGGAAAGATCATAACTTTGCGAAAATAAAGAAAATAAACTTTTCACCCGAGGGAAGACTTGAACCAAGGAACTCTCGTTTCGCAGTTGCTCACGCTAACCACAGGACCACGGCGCTCCAGAACTCAGAATGCCATTGATGTTGCCTATCTTGTGCATGGACTACTCAGTTTGTATATTTTGCTTATTTTTTCATAGTTCCACACAACTTCTTCCTGTTTTCCCGAGTGATCTGTGTTCAGTTTTTCAAGGCCTAGCCACTGTGCCAACTTATAACTAAATCTGAGGGGGATGCGATGGGGAGGTTCCCTTGTCAGTGTGCATGGGTGTACAGGTGTGATACTATTAGTTGCCATCCGTCACGGCAATATAATATCACATCGATGGAAAAAATCGGTTCTTAATTGTTCGAGGCCAATAACCGCATAGAAAGTACGACTCACATCGGTTTTTAATTGTCCTGAGGCCAAAAACCGCATAAAAAGCATGAATCTCATCAGTTTTTAATTGTCTTGAGGCTAAAAACAGCATAAAATGCATCAATACAAATCAAATCGGATTATTAATTTCCATGTGACTGGCACAAAACATGTTCAAAATGCTGCCCACCGTTTTATGCAACAAAAATCGAGAAACAACATGGTCCACAACTGATCGAAGTGTTTCCAGGGTCACGTTCAGAATGTGTTGCGCAGTGCGTCTCTTCAATGCAGCTAATTCAGCAATCGGAACACTGAACACAACATCTTTCAGCTAGCCCCACAGTCAGAAGGCACATGGACTAAGATCGGGTGATCGGGACGGCCAGCCTGTAGGGAAATCGCTGCTGATAATTCTAGCATTTCCGAAATGGCGCTTCAGCAGCTGCTTAACTGGATGCGCAATGTGCGGGGTTGCGCCATCTTGCATAAGAATGATCCCATCCACACATTCACGCTGTTGGAGAGCTGGAATGACGTAGTTGCGCAAAAGACACTCATAGTGCTTACCGTTGACGGTATAGGTAACAGGACTGGAAGAACCTGTCTCTTCGAAAACATTTTGCCCTATAATAAAAGATCCTGAAAACCCGCACCATACTGTGACCTTTTGAGGATGAAGTCGTACTGGTTGATTTGCGTGTCGATTTCCCGTTGCCCATATTCGACAATTCTGTGTACTGACATGTCCCGTCAGATGGATGTGCCAATCATTGTCCACTTCCATGTAAGCAAGAAATTCTAAAGCAAAGGTCTCTCTTGCTGGCAGGTCAACTGGAAGCAATGTGTGCACGTGGGTAATTTTGAATGGATAGCAAAGACGGATGTTTCGTAGGATCTTACGCAACTTGCTCACGGGTGTGTCCAATGTCGGACATTTCTCCGTGCGCAACACGTTTGCACACAACCACTCGCCTCCGCCTGCATTGCTGTGGCCGCTGCTTCCACTGACGTCGAATCAATTCGTTTCCTCCCTCTACCTGGTCGCATACCCAAAGAACCCATCTTTTCGAAATTCCGGATCATTTTCTCCAGACTCACGGCAGTCGTCGGACCAACGCCTTTTTTAAAATCCTACGGTGTCCGGAGCGACGTGTGCACAATCATCATTCAGATTTACAAGCAGAGCGCGATCCTGCATTGAGACAGTCATGGCGAACGTCGCAGACGCGAAAGGAGGGAAAGCCGAGTATCCGGCGTGTTTTTACTAACTTCAATGGGTCGGGCGCATGACAGGTTTTTCCAGTTACGTATTCTGACACATACAGCGCTAGCTATTGATCAATTTTCACACAATTATTTTTCTTCCTCCATACGTTTTTCTCCTTCTCCGATAACATGCTGTTGCAATTTGACGTCATTCTGACGAGAGGTGTTATTTCCACAGCGTTTTGAAAGTTTAATTTTAATTATAATCATTCTGTTCATAACACTAGTTTTAGATTATCTTCAATTATCGGCTTTTCCGTTGGTTTGTTGCCATACTCCACTGATTCTACCTTCAAAAACTCGCTTACATTAATGTATTACACTATTTCACCGTCCTGCGATCCCGGGATCTATAGAAATTACATAGCGTGTTATTTCTTAAATGCTATTGTCGTATTGTGGATAACATATCTAGCTCAAAAAAATGGTTCAAATGGCTCTGAACACTATGGGACTTAACTTCTGAGGTCATCAGTCCACTAGAACTTAGAACTACTTAATCCTAACTAACCTAAGGACATCACACACATCCATTCCCAAGGCAGGATTCGCACCTGCGACCGTAGCGGTCGCGCGGTTCCAGACTGAAGCTGCCCGTATTATCATGGAGGTTATTCCCTGATGTCGCAACAGATACCTAGACATCCTCTCCATTCGTCTCGTCAGTGATTTCCAAAATGCCTTCCTCCCCGATTCTGTGAAGAACCTCCACATTCCTTCTTAATCCACCTAGTTTTCAACATTCTTCTCTAGCAATACATCTCAATGGCTTCGATTCTCCTCTGATCCGGTTTATCCAGTCACTACCGCACAATGCTGTGCTCCGAACACACATTCCCAAAAATTTCTTCTTCAAATTCCGATTATGATTGATAGAAGTTAACTTCTCTTGCCCAGTAATCCTCTCCTCGCCTGTTCTAGTCTGCTGCTTAAATTCTCTTTGCTCCTCACACCAAATGTGCTCCTTTCCAGATACCAAGTGATCAGTATACAATGTGTGGTTGAAATCGATCCACTACTTTAGGAGGAAATCAGACATATATACATTTGTATATACATACATGCTTACATATATACCTTTTTACAAGATATAGTGAAGAGAGATAACTTTCGTGTATTTTACTACCAGTTTCTTCTTTTTTCTTTTTAAACAGGGTTTCTTATGATTACTTCCCAATAAGTCAAAGCCAGCTGTGATACCTTTCTGTGTGATGTTAGACGGTAAAACATAATTAGAAAACAACCTTCCACAATGACCTTTACTCTTGACGTTATGACGGAAAGAGCAAATGTAATTATAGGAACGGGATTCTTACATATGATATATCCGTCAGACTTCTCTAATTAAGAAAGAAACTTCCCCTGATGAAAAAGTTATGGGGACATGACTCATGAGGCTAAAGGTAACGTACTGAGCCAAAAGTCTTATAGCCCACAACACGGGAATTCCCGAATTGAAAGAATTTATGAAAAATTATATTACGAAATAATAAAATATTAACTTTGACGTAACAGCTGTGGGAAATGACCACGACCATTAATTATAGTTTTACAGTAAAAAATTGACTCAGTAAGGAAAATTTTTCATTTTCGATTGACGAAGTCTGTATTATCTAGGTTAATTATGCAGTGCGTCATTTAGCATTTTACTAATATATGCTTCATTACTTACTTACAACTGACGATAATTTTTTAATTGAATGCTGGTTGACGTGTAAAGTGTATCACCGATTGAAACTGATTGTAATACCGTGAAAACAATCAGAAAAATATTACTTTGATGTTTATTATATTATTATGAAATATAACTAAGAAAGGACTTGAGGCTGTAATTATAATTTATATTACACATGAAAAAATTAAGGAAAATTTTCCAAAACACATTTACTTATGTCGAGGATATGAGTAGTTCCCTTGTTTCCTGACATAGGTTGAGAAATAAGCGCTCTATGACTGTCAAAAGTTATTGTATTCTTTTGACTCATGCTTTAATAGTCAAGATCGCCAAAAAGCATAATTTATAAGAATCTAAAACCTTTAAGATAAGTTTTCGTTAAACATAACAACCGAGTAAATTTCAAGGCTGCCTCTCTATTATATATTCTGTCACGATTCTGCTCAATATCATTTCATAGTATATCTTTTTAAATGTCTCACTAGAATAGTGTACACATACCGATCTACAGTTGTTAGAATATAGTTTGGGCCAGGTATTAAAATATCGTTACTTCTCTTAGACTACCGCACGACAGTATGCACGTTCATCTTGTTAAACCAGACATACCGCTTACTCCGTGAATGATCGATATATTCTCGCTATTTATTTCTTTCATAACTAACGATTCCGTTTATCTTCGTAAAGCGACAGGATTTCGGTCATTTATCTGTGACGTAATAGGCGATCTTCTTCTGAAGCAAGGCACTGAAGGATCCTTTGTACATCAAGCGTTTTTACGGATTTAATTTCAGATAACTTTAAATTCTGTAGTTGGGATTAAGATATAATGCCGAACAAACGAGAGTGGAAGAAAGAGCCCACGACCACGGAGACATTACAGCAGTATTGACCATCAACGGTTTACGGAAACAACTGAAATTCTGAATGAGATTTTCACTCTGCAGCGGAGTGTGCGCTGATATGAAACTTCCTGGCAGATTAAAACTTTGTGCCGGACCGACACTCGAACTCGGGACCGAGTTCGAGTCTCGGTCCGGCACACATTTTTAGTCTGCCAGGAAGTTTCAACTGAAATTCTGTATTCTAATGCTCGGACAGTAAATTTAAAAACCCCCTTCGCAAGTACTAGTCCATTTTCTTTTCCGCTACTCAGCTCCGCTCGGCAATATTCAATGCTCCCATTTTTATTGTGTGAAACATTCCAACGCTATAACGAGTGCATCTAAGCGTTTTAACAAAGAATCTCAAGACAGATTAAGATATTGTAGATCGAGGACTATTACTGTTGATATTGCTACAGGTTGAAACATCCTCCGCTGATGCATCAAGTCAGGTATAGCTACAATACGATTTCATTCTCTTCCTCTGATACCACGCTACGCATTTTCTATCTTTCTTCCCTCAGGAGAATAGCTTTGTCTATCAGAAACAGCCTCCTGGTTTTATATTTGCCAGTG
This sequence comes from Schistocerca americana, assembly GCF_021461395.2. NCBI lineage: Eukaryota > Metazoa > Arthropoda > Insecta > Orthoptera > Acrididae > Schistocerca > Schistocerca americana. Next base: position 1,024,686,071 of record NC_060119.1, read on the forward strand.
ACCTAAAGTCGTGGAACCCATATTCCATCAAAATATTAACGTTTGCATGCACTGACATCGCATACAAATCGGATACAAATGTGTAAGAATGTAATCCATTCACGAGAAGCTTTCAGGTAACCGTTTTTACACAGAACGCTCCCATTAAAACGTTTCTTTTAACTATGGTGGGACAGAACATCGTTAGAATTTCAGCTACCTAACCGTGATTCCCAATGACCAATATAAAGTCATATGTCTTCATAAGATTTAAACACAGCGAAGATCGAACCAGTAAGGCCGAAAATCAATATGTATTTCGTGAGCTTTTTGCCTGGAATTCACGATTTTATTTTTATTTATTTTCATTTAAAGGATTTGTCTCTAAACACCGGATGTCAACCTATTTAAATTCGGTAATTATTCTGAGGAACCAAACTGCGCATAGCGGAAGTTATGAAAAGGAAATATATTTGGAAATGCAACAAGTGGTGAACAAACTGTTTTGGGTTGCCTTATTTATTGGTTATAGTTTTCTCGTGTCGCTCTCTATGACTTATGGTTTCAAAAAATGTAGTGGTTACTTGAGTCGTACGTTAGCATTGCTCGTTAGGCAGTTCAACTTTCATACGTGCTGGCTACAGCAAATATCCTCGTCTGAATTGAGAAAGGGGCAAATACATGGATCATCTGAAACACATCAACGTCAGAAATATATTTACGAACTAAATAATATACTGTAAAATACTTGCCTGTACGAGAATACGAATTCATATAACAACCTACTTGTTATGAAATGGAGGATGATTACGAAGTAAATAATAAATGTAAAGAAATAATAAGATGAGTTGAAAATCTTCCAAACCTTGTCCGTGAATAAGTAGAAGATTTGGAATACGGTAATCCAGTAGAACAGGAATATAAGAACAAAAGAGATGATGCTGGTTACCGACGAAAAGAAGAACAAAAAAACGCCAGAGTGGCTTGAAAAGTACGTTGTATGATCACCGACGACTAAAAATGCAGTTATTTAGAACCCGTGTAGAATCAGTTCGAAAAAATCAGGGGAATATGTAAACGTATTGTAATGAACTCCATCATAAGAAAACAGAGATGCTTATCGAAAGATTGGTCATAATACCGCAGAAAGGAAAATAAACATAAGTCTTTTTCTGTTTTGGAAAGACAATACTGATGACAGTAGCACACACGTCTTTACCACGATTATGAGCTGACCTTAGCGTGATACGTTTCTGTGAGAGAGAAAAACAAGATGAACATAAATAATATCAGAGTATGCAGTGAATCAAAGACGCCGATGCCATAGTTCGTAGTTGAGAGTTGTGTCATTCGTACCTTACCAAAGTGGAGGTTTCGCCAGATAATACTTCTGCAGAATAAGGTAGCATAAAATGCTTATTATTCACATAAGAATGGCGGTAGAGCACTAAAAAAGGCCAATGGTTTGCAAGATACCAAGAGAGAGAGAGAGAGAGACAGAGAGAGAGAGAGAGAGAGAGAGAGAGAGAGAGAGAGAGAGAGAGAGAACAATTTGAAATGCAAAATGAAGTAAATTCAGAAAGTTGCATTTTGATGCCCTTATCGAGGGGCACACTACGTAAGAAATAGAATAACTCAATGTAATCAACAATGATTAGGATATAACTAGAGGTCTGAACAGCTGTAGCATCGGCGAGCATATTCTCGAATACCCGCAGTAACGTTGACAATGCGGATAATGACCTGCACTGTCTGCGAACAACGGCAGTAATAATTAATTCGTGGTTAATAACTGAAGTACATTGTAAGTACTACGATTGCCCCTTATTTTCTTCATTATAAGTCGTCATTAAAAGTGATTGTTAACGTTTGTCATTACCATTGCTCGTCCGATGTGTAATACCGTTACATGGGCTCTAATGCACAGCAACCTGGATACCGTAGAAACATTGATGACATGGCAACAACCTTGATTTTCGGCACAATTACAAGCATATCCACCTTCTATCGTACCAGCAGCTTTCTTAGGCCTGAGTCATTCCTATTTAGTTTACGTCAACCAAGATCACTTACTTAATTACCAAAGGATGCCACAAAGTGAAATGTAGGGTGTTCTAGTATATTACATCCACTGGTAGCTTTGATTCATGATGGAGCTAATGTTTTTTATCATATACGGTATAAATAATGTAGTTATGCTATCCAGGTTTCTCTACAAAGTATTTGGAAGTGTAGAATTCACGCTCATTACCCTGAGAAGCGTAGGACTAAAAATTATTTAACACAATGATGAGTCAAAATTCATGTCGTAAAGGAGCTACGTGACTTATTTACCGCTCATCTGGATATGACGACAAACTGTAATACGACTTTATTTGACTTCACAGTGTGGAGAAAATGTTCTACAGAAAATCCATTCGAGCAATTGCGGCTGGCGGTTGTAACTCAAAGATATGAAGAATATGTTCTATTAAAATCTAGTCGCGACCAGCCACTGTATTCATAATCAATGGCGTGTGAATTAGGAGCTATAATATCAGTAGAAAATAATTCAGATTAGGCTCAAGCCTACCACCAGAACTTTATGGTACCCACAGTTTAAAGCGGTTTAAAATACTTTAACATTCTCGGATATGGATGGGAATAATAGACGTACGAGTGCTAATGCTGATGAGGGCCTTGCAGATGACGAAAGCCTTTTTTTCATCCGTGATACCTAATGGTTGCATTGTTCATGAGATTGTGTAATGTGTGAGTCACAGAAATAATTAAGTGTAAGAACGTTCCAGAACAATGATAGATGTACAAGCAGAATAGATACAATTACGTACGTGCACTAAGCTACACAGCACTTTTGGTACAGTGCGTCAAATACCAATTTGGAAATGTTGAAAAACTTGATCATGGTACTTAGGAGGGAGGTTAGAAATTAAAGAAACCTGCATTTAGACATGCAAGAGTAGCTAGTTGGCAGATTAACACAGATGGACCTGCTCCACACCAACGGTACCTACGAATGTAAGATCCGAATAAGATCTTAGAAGATCGAAACTGGTCATCTAAATATAAAAATGAACAACTTAAATGCTACCATACCTATGGGTACTGAAATAATTTTAGTGATACAAAAGCCAAAGATGAAGGTGGGGAATAGTAACGGAACACACAACAGTAACTTCAGTATACATCAAAATTGGAGGATAGACGGTAGTCGAAGAACTAAGGAAAATATGCCGTGTACAAAACAGATGGCTAATAGTGTTATGTACTGGTGCAAAAAGGAGAAATTAAGTTTGACGTCGATGTCTATAACCTATATTGTTTAAAAATCAATCGTTGATGCAGATTGTTGTTGATGTTGTGGTCTTCAGTCCGAAGACTAATTTGATGGAGCTCTCCACCCTACTCTGTCCTGTGCGAGCCTCATGATCTCTGAATGTCTACTGCAACCTACATCGCTCTGAATCTGTTTACTGTGTTCATATTTTGGTCTCCCTCTGCGATTTTTACACTTCATGCTTCCCTCCAATTCTAATTTGGTGGTCCCTTGATGCCTCAGAACGTGTCCTACCAACGGATCCCTTCTTTCGATCAAGTTGTCCCACAAATTTCTTGTCTCTCCAATTTCATTCTGTACCTCCATCTACCCATCTAATCTTCGGCATTCTTCTGTAGCACCAAATTTCGAAAACTTCTGTTCTCTTTTTGTCTAAACTGCTTACCGTTCATGTTGCACTCCTACAGTCCAGAAAAGACTTGATGATATTTAAATCTATATTCGACGTTAGCAAATTTCAATTTTCAGAAACTCTTTTCTTGCCATTTCCAGTCTACATTTTACGTCCTCTCTACTTCTGTCATCATCAGTTACTTTGTTGCCCAAACAGCACAACTCATCTACTGCTCTCAGCGTCTCGTTTCCTAATCTAATTCTCTTGCATCACCTGACTTAATTCGACTACATTCCATTATTCTTGATTTTCTTTTGTTGCTGTTAATCTTATATCCTTCTTTGACGACAAAGTCCATTCCGTTCAAATGCTCTTCCAAGTCCTTCGCTGTCTCTGAGAGAATTACAGTGTCATCGGCGTACCTAAAATTTTTATTTCTTTTCTCTGAATTTTAATTTCTACTCCAAATATTTCCTTGGTTCCCTTTACTGCTTTTTCCGTGTACAGATTGAATAACATCGGGGATTGGCGACAACCCTGCCTCACTCCCTTCTGAACCGCTGCTTCCCTTTCATACCCCTCGACTCCTATAACAGACGTCTGGCTTCTGTAAAAGTTGTAAATACCCTTTCGCTCTCTGTATTTTACCCCTCCTAGCTTCAGAATTTCAAAGCGGGTATTCCAGTCTAAGTTTTCAAAAGCTCTCTCTGTGTCTACAAACGTAGCTTTGCCTTTCCTTCACCTATCTTCTAAGATAAGTCGTAGGGTCAGAATTGCTTCGCGTGAGCGTGTAAAGAGAGAAGTTTATGCAAGTCTCCTCGCTAGACGAGGAGTAACTAATAGACAATGGAAGAAGCTATTGTACTGGGGTAGTATACTTAAGTAAGGGATATCAGGAGAAAACATTCGTGAAGTTGAAAATTTTTGTGCAAGGGTAGAGGTAAGTGTCATGAATCTGACCTGCGGGAGGTGAGCCTGGGATCAGTTTTAGGGGGCGGGGGTGGCGATTAAAAGTCGCTTTTTAGGTTTTTCTTGGCTATCTCGAAAACTGGTGCTCACAGAAAACTACCCAGTATGAAATTAAACTGCATTAAATTTTCTACAAATAAGTACCTATTAATTTTTTTCTCTTTGTCATGTAGTTTCAACGTTGAAGGGGATGAAATAGACCCCTACTGTTGAAAACAGTATTTTATTAATGTTTATTGTCAAATAGCAAAAGGTTAACGACAAATATTAAATGTTTATTTCTCGTGTAAGTGCAGTAGAACCGTATTAATGGATTAACTGCGTTGTTGGAGTGTAACGCTGTGCAGAGATGGGAGCGGAGTATAGAAGTGTGAGGGAACGTAAGTCGCCCTATTGTTATCATGAAACTCCCCCCGTCAAGGGTCAGCCTTTTTCTAAAGCGCACTGCGTCACAAAAAGGAACTTCATGATGTCTCACAAAGTTATACCGACCTTTTCAAAGCTCATCTATCATTAACGGTGCAATGTACAGAAACGGCAGGCGATGTTTATTTTCTGCAAACTGCGCTAATAGTACATGGAATACGAGCTTGAATTACTAATAATACTAACGCAAGAAGCGTATATGGACAGAATTTAAGTAAATCTCAGGACACTGTTCTCAAATGCTACAGAGCAGTTGTAGCGTTCTTCCGAGAAAGGCAACTTTCCCCCAAAAAGGGCTGCTCACCTTCCAGTTTACAGACAGACTACACGCCCCCACCATTTCCTGTCCAGTTCTCTCATGTGAGATATCTTCACTGAGCCCGTGTTTACACAGTTGAATTTTTTTCAGTTTATTAAGTGAGTATTTATTTGCAGCTGTGAGGAAAATACAGGTGATACCTGAAGCAAAGCCACAGATTGACGACGGAAAAAGGAACGAAGCTCCATGTAACTGAGTTATATAAACTGTAAAATGACATGATCTCAGATACGATCGATATAAATTTCTGTATAATTCCTGCTCTGTGTTGCTTTCATGGATTATATGTCAGTTACCGGGTCCAAGACATTCATTTCCACAAACCGAACTGTATGTTGGAAGCACAAAGATTTGTCCTATGAAGATAGTCATCATAGCTTAACAGGATCGCGACACGTTCCTCTTTGCTCAAGAGTTCGTGTTGTTTAACTAAGGCAAAGAAATGTTTAAATTTGGGCACCAAAATATTTTACTTGTTTAAAATAATTTAAATAAAAACATAATAATCGTACGTATTACATAATTAAATATGCTCAGCCGTGTACCGATTCTTAAACCAAAAGAGAATGTAGTGAAACAATAACTAAATCCAATAAAAAAAAATACAGTTTGCAACTTATAGAATTGTAAAACTACCTTAATGACCCGATAAACAGCTTCTTTACATGCATAATCATAAAAACGAAGCACAATGAGCAGTACACAATGATGACAATAATATTTACGCTTTGACATGCATATAATTTCCTTTCAGACCTACCAGTCAAAAATATACTCTAACACAAACAAAAAAAAGGGCCGCACCACAAAGCAATTATACCAATAGTACGTAAATCAGTAGTACATATACAGACAAACAAACTATTAAAATTTCAGGAAAAATTGCATCATTAATTTAAGAAAAAGAGCTTCACAAATTGAGCATGTCAATAACGCCTTGATTCATCTCTGGCCCTTATGGAAGCAGCTATTCGCCTTTGAATTGATTGATGGAATCTTTTTAGCTGTCAACCTGAGGAATAACGTGCCACATTTTCTCCAGTTGGTAGACCGCCAGAATCCCGAGCTGGTTGGTTGGCCCTGCCCATAATGCTCCATACGTTCTCAACTGGAGAGAGATCTGGAAATGTAGGTGGCAAATTTAGGGTTTGGCAAACATGAACCCAGGATGGATTTCCATAAAGGCAAAAAAATGGGGCATAGAATACTGTCGAAGTACCACTGTGCTGTAAGGAATTCGCAGATGACAACCATAGAGGTCCTGCTATGAAATGAAATGGCACTGACCAGCATTCCCTGTTGTTGGGTCGTACGACGGGCAACAGTCAGGTTGATGTACTATGGCTGTCCGGGGCGTCTCCAGAACCGTCTTCGGTTGTCATCGGGGCTCAGTTCGAAGCGGCACTAATCACTGAAGACAATTCTACTCCTTTCAATGAAATTCCCAGTCGAATGTGCCAAACACCAATGCAAACGGGCTTGTTGGTGTGCAGAGACTAATGATAATCGGCGCAAGGGCGCCGTTTGCTAGATCTTCTTTCTGTGAGCCGCCTGTTAATGGTTCATGTGGTCACTGAAGGACCAGTTGCACGTCGGATCAATGATGATGAAGAATTCGGGGTTCTGGCTGCCTCTCTGACGATTGTTCGGTCGTTCCATTCTGTTGTGTCTTCAGATCGAAAAAAAAAATGGTTCGAATGGCTCGGAGCAGTATGGGACTTAACATCTGAGGTCATCAGTCCCCTAGAACTTGGAACTACTTAAACCTAACTAACCTAAGGACATAACGCACATCCATGCGCGAGGCAGGATTCGAACCGGCAACCGCAGCGGTCACGCGATTCCAGACTGTAGCGCCTAGAACCGCTCGGCCACCCCGTCCGGCTTTTAGATCGACCTCTTTCGTCTTGACACTGTGATCGGCTGTGGTACACCCATTCCCGCCAACATCGCTGAGTAGTGGCATCGCTCATGTTTAAATATCGAGTGATTCGCTGATTACTCCAACGGGGTTCTTAGAGTCCAACTACACGTCGTCTCTCAAATGCTACGTATACTATTCAGGGTATGTCTGTGGGGCATAGTGTCCAAATGAGAACACAGAATGCAAATCCCAAAGACTTTATGCCTTGGTACCGACATGTCTCCTGTTTACTGTCTTTGCCTACTTCGCGGTGAAATTGTGACTGCAGCGTCACAGACTCATAAATCGGCCGCGAAACGTTTCAATTTTGCATTTTTCATTGAAGCTCTTATGAGGATCAGTTTCTGGCGAATTTGCATAAATTCATGGTTATGTGTCTTTTTTTGTTCTCTTTTCTTACAGTGTATAAGAAAACGTTTCAACAAATTAAGCAGACGTCTCCTTTATACTTCGGTTTGCGGATTTAGTTCTCAGTAATCAAATGTTTGCTTTTATATCTGACTTTTAACAGTATATTTTTAATCCCATGTGTCCTTTCCTTTGCGACGGTGATTTTAAGCATGGCTTGTTACTCTCAGAAAAACTACCACAGAAGCAGTCACATACAACGTTCTTTGACGTTTCTTACAGTGCTACCGAACCCAGGTAGTTTTCCTTTGGCGGTTCCTGGCAGATAAAAACTGTGTGGCGGACCGTGACTCGAAACCAGAACCTTTGCACTCCGCTACCAAATGCTCTACCGACTCATGATCTCCCTTCACAGCTTCACTTCTGCCATTCTCCAATTCCCATTCTCCCAACTTCACAGGAATTGTTCTGCATTTCTTGATGGGCAGAGACTGCTGCAGAAATAATACTGTGTGGACGTGCCGCAAGCAGTGAGACGACAGCTCCGTCGGTAGAGCATTTGACTGCGAAGAGGAAGCACTGTGGGCTTGAGTTTCGGTCAGACACATAGTTATAAGTTGCCGTGAAGTTTCGAGCCAGCATCCCTAGAACTTAAATAAAAGCAAGTCACGCTAGCATAAGATAGTGATACGCCAGATAAAATATGATCTTCAGGCTACTACATTGTACTTTACTTTTTCAAAGAGCCTGCTTGGTATTCGATGACAATATGTAGACTTAGTAACACTACAGCAACAGCTAATCAGTATATGAAATTTGAACGCTGCACTCGCAGACAAGCACTTGGAGTTGTATCTCTGCCAATAGTAAATCCGATACCTCTTCATTTAGTACCTTATTCATCTATTTCGCGCCCGACGCTCAAATGTTACCAATTTCTACTTCCCCGTTCTCTCCGTTCTCCTTAACATTAAGGCGACAAAATCGTATTGGGAAGAAAACTGTTTGCAATTCCAGTCTCACCATTCTGATATAAGATTTCTACTGTGTATCTAGTTGATGTGGAATTATTCTGCCGTGGTTCCTTGTAGATCGAGTTCTTACTATAGTTCTCGCCTGTTTCGTTCTGTCTCCTCAGATTACCAGATCTCACTTCTTGTTCTGCATGCGGTAAATATAAATATCGGCAAAGACATATACATTCAGACAAATTAAAAACTACTAAATCTATGTTAAAGGGCTTTTCATCGCTCTGTCAACACTTACTTTGAAAAAAAAAAAATACTTTACTGAACAAATAACGTTACTCTCCATTGAAGACGTGAAACGTACTGACTTAAAAACGGTACCTTTTGGCTGCTTGGATACCTTGCCAGTCCATTAGATTATAACTGGAAGGACGAAGGGTGTTTTTCGTTTAAAGGAATTCCGGAAACTACATTCCGGGTGGACGGTTTGGCGGGATTGGGGTGGGAGGAGGAGCAGAGAGGAGGTCGGTGTGCAGGAATTCGCTTGAATGAATAAAAGTGTAATGGAAACCGTATTTCAAGCTCTAGCTAGGATTAATGGCTCAGAACCTTTAAGAGAAGAGAGAGGTTTGGGGAATTTTTTTTAAAGGCTGCAGTGCGGTAGCTTCCCAAACGCATCGTACGAATGACGTTACAGGCTTATTAGTCTTTAATTTTTATCTTTTTTTTATTTACGCATCTAGTACCGTAGGACCAAACCGAGGAGCAAATCTCCAAGCTCATGGTACGTATCAATACATGGAATTGCAACATAAAAGTAATAATGGATAAAATAAAATGTTTTTGAATCCAAAAACCGTTGCCAGAATTCAGATTATTTTGATTAAAATATGTCAGATTCGAGGATAATTTACTTGGTGAAATTGTAATTACTAATCCGTTTAACAGGAAAAAGCATACTGGTGGGTGTATCAGTTCTCTTTCAAGATAACTACAATCTACATCTCGCCACCTTGAGTTATCATCACTGCTACAGGATTTCAGGGTTAACTATATATTTTAATCTGCTAAAACCATTGGTTGTCATACTTCGTCCTAGCACTCTAGTGTGTAATAATTAGTATGAGGAAGAAAGCACCCATATAATTTAAACTCTCGATAACTGCTTTGTTAAGCCCTATCTTATTTTAAAGCGTCATCTACAAGTATGAGATTGTAACTACATCAAGTTTTTGTGGTTTTAATACAGAAGATAGCTCTCTATTGCTGAGTACCTAGTGCCGCAAAAAAAAATCTATTTATTCCAACCGTCTATTAGTCTCCTCTTCCGCTCTCTCTCTCCCCACCTCCTCCTCCCACCTCTCTCAGTCCACCTCTACTTTCATTCTCTGTCCATTTCCTCCTATCTGTCTCTTTATCCATTTGTTCCTCCATCTCTCTGTATACCTGCTCCACCCCTCTCTGCCCATTTCCTCTTTCATCTCTTTCTGTCGATCTCCTTTTCATCGCTCTCCTTGTCCATTTCCATTTTCTTCACTTTCTCTATCCTTCCTCTCCCTCCCCCCCCCCCTCCCCTCCGTCTCTGACCATTTCCTCCTCCTCTCCCAGTCCATCTTCTACTCCACCCTCTCTTGTGTATTTCCTCTTCCATTCCATTTCACAATTCCTCTTCCACCCTCTCTGTCTATTTCCTCCTCCTCCTCCCATGTTCCTCCAAACTCTCTCTGACCATCTCCTCCTCTTTACCTTCTCAGTACACCTTCTCCTCTTTCCTTTCTTAGTCCCTCTCCACTTGTTTCCTTTCTCAATCCCTCTCCTCCTCTTTCCTTTCTCAGTCATCACCTCCTCTCCTCCCTCTCTGTCCCACACCTCCTTTCCCCTTTCTGTTCATCTTCCTCCCCCACCGCTTTCCACCTATTTCTCCCCCTGTATCTGTCCATTGCTGCCTTCAATCTCTCTGTCAGTCCTCCTCGTCCCCCATCACCTTCTCTCTCTCTCTCTCCACGTTATCACCTCCATCCCAATATGAGGTTGTTAGCTCATACTCTCACAGTATTTCTATCCAGAGTACGTAATAGTTGTAACAAAACTGGCTGAAATAGGTGGGGTTTAGAAGGAGCTTTCGACCCATGGCTTTTCCTGTGTACACATGTAACATATATTTCATATATGTTTAACATATTTCTCACATATTCGTACGCATATTTCATGTGTACGACCAGCGAGTTTCAACATGCCGTTTTGTTTTCAAACAGCTCAACTTCTTTGACGTCGTGTCACCTTAAGTATGATTTGTACAATGATATATTTGCAAGTGCATTCCGTGTGGCATACGTGAATACTGTCTGCAAATTGTCTTGCTAAAAGAATCATTAAATAAGTAATAAACTGAAATCTAATGCCGCAAATTTATTGCAAAGACAGCGAAAATGTACTAACTGAGAAATACTTTTTCTTTCATAATTTTGTAGGAGGTGTCGGTGACAAAAATTCTCTCAAAGGTTTGGAATTATGAATCAAGTTTCCTCCAAGTCTCTAAGTGATGCCATTCACGAATAATGGATACATTTGATCGGTCTATTAGTACTTCGGGAGCTACCCTCCTTTTTCAACCACGCCCCCACCCCTCTGAAAGGCAGATAATTCGTACCAACACAGTGGTTTTCTTTAGACGCTAAGTGACACGTACACCATGTTTGGCTGAAATCGATCTTGCGGTTTACGGGGAGTTGAACACACAGACAGGCATATATATAGGGTGATCGACCGACATCTCTACGAATGCTGAAAGACAACATCCGACTCCAATGCCTCACCATAACTTCGGAAATGCTTTATAGTGCTGTTCACAACATTATTCCTCGACTACAGCTATTGTTGAGGAATGATGTGGACATACTGAGCATTTCCTGAAAGAACATCATCTTTGTTTTGTCTAACTTTGTTACGTTAATTATTGTTATTCTGATCAGATGAAGCGCCATCTGTCCGACATTTTTTGAACGTTTGTATTTTTTTGGTTCTAATAAAACCCCATGTCATTCCAAGCATGTGTGTCAATTTGTACCTCTCTATCTACATTATTCCGTGATTTATTCAGTTTTCAAATCTATACCGACTTTTTGGTCACCCGGTACATCCATGTTTATAATATCTATGGATATTAACAGTGGCTGCGCAGTATATAGTCGTTTCGAGACCCATTGCTGCAAATCATTGGAGTGTTATGGATTGAGTGGTGAATATAATTTACATCTCATGGTAAGAACGGAGTAATATCATTCCTGAATCCTATATTCTCGGTAGCACTGCTTTGTTGATGTTCGATCTATCGTTGGCACAATTTTAACAACAAAGTGTGTGTGGCTTCTATTTGAAGGGGGTATTTCTCTCTGGATGCCGATTCCAGGAACTTTCAAAGCAGTTTCTAATGGTAAGTAGGGCACATATTTATCGGTTTATAGGGCGGATACTGCAGACGCTAAAAGTTTGGCCTTTCCTATAGCAACATGCACACTTCGTACTCCAACAGGTACAAATGTGACGTACATAATTTAGTAAACAACGGGACAGGAGAGCCATCTAGACGAATTGTTCCAAAGATAAAATGACGGAAGCAATGTGGAACTGTGTATCACTCGTTATTTGTTTTTTATTTTTTTTATCCCCGAAAATTTGGGTCGTGTCAAACCCTCACTTTTAAACATAGTGACTTGGAAATTCGCTTTTTCTTATTCTAAGAGACTTGCGCACATGCGTCGGGATTAGCTTTTACTCGATACATTGTTCAACTTAATGTTCATTGATGACTTCACAGATTTGTATTTAAACTTCCTTAGTGAATACGCCACTCCTTTTTTCTGCCTCACTAGACAGACTATCGTAAGAACTTTTCCGCTTCATAGCAGGGTTGGTATAGCAACCGGTATGTATTATACGAAGATACAACTAGACTTGGTTGCAATGTTACAATTTTTTTTATTATTTCCCAGTGACTTGTTTCGCCTTTGTTTAGGAATCTTCGTACTGGGTTACGAAGAAAATGTTAAATAACTTACTGATATTTGGTAGCGATGTATACATGGGATAAAGCGCATAAAATATCTCAGAAGGTAAATTTTTACTGTCAAAGCTTTAAAACACTATGCGGTGTCCTATAAAATACAATAAATTGCAGACTACGAAATATAAGAAGCAGTAAATGACCGAAAAGTCTTTTGAAAAAACATGTAACCTGCTTTGTCTTATGTTGACGACCCACACTGGAAATAAGAAGGAAGCAACAGACTACGTTATTACGATATGTAGTGCAGGCCAGTGCAAAGGAAACGGGATGAGGCCCAGGGCAAAGCATTACAAAAATATGCTGGAGGTATGATGCATATCCTGATGCCACACATCACACTGGATATGAAAATCACATAACACACTTAAAACTGATGCACACAGCTCTCGGCAGATGAGCCTACAGGCTGTGAGCTACGATAGTGTTGACCTTCTAAATCTTGTCATAACAACAAATAATGACAGCTGCTGTACAATGTCTTTTGTTCTAAGACTTGCTGATAAAATGCTTGCATTAGTAACCAGAATACTGAGGCTGAATAAAATTAAAAACCACCCACATCTCCCTTAAACCTGAATTTACGTCCCTCCCCCCCATCCTCCCCCACATTCGAACGTCTATCCGCCAGAAGAGCCTAGCCAGATCGACGAAAAGTTTTCTAAAAAGGCAAGAGTACTTAATTACTTAATTAATGTCTGCATCAGTCGGGATATTGGGACACACATTTTTGCTTCATAGAGTTTGTTTACAATGGAAGGGCTGTAAACACACCTTATAGCAATGTATCTGAGGTTTTTAAGTTCTGTGCCGATGGCTGAGTTACTAAGAGGGAACTCGAGAACCTGGGCAATCATTGCCTTAAAAACACTGAGCTTATACTGGCGGGGGTGGCTCGATTATGCGTGAATAACAGCGTCGCTCGTGGTTGGTTTTCTGAAAATGCCAATATGCTCTTTATTATCTACTAAATGAAGCTGCAGATAAAGATAATTTAGGACTCCAGCTTGGTCCATATTCTCCTGGATGAACACTATTTTTGGATGGAGCGCACTGAATTCATTGGTCAGCCTAACAGGCCCAGAAGCACCACCAATAAAGATAATACTATCATCGACGTAGCGCAGATAAAATGGGATATTATGACATGCCTGTGACATATTATCGAAAAATTTACATTCGTGGAGATTTGCAAAAACGTCTGCTAGAAAACCAGCCAGGCAGTTACCCATAGTCAGTCCATTGCATTGTTTATAAATATGATTATTACATGACAAGTAATTGTGTGACGTGAGCACCCGAGGAAGAGAAATAATCTCAATAATTTCTTCCATTATTATGAGCTCATTAATAACTAATTATTTTGCATGATGAGGATGGTCTCCTCCAGGGGGACGTCCGGCTGTAAATTTTTGATGTCCAATATCAAGCAACGAACACCCTTTTGGAAATGCAGAGTAACAAGTTCTTCCCGACTGGCAATCTTAAAACTGTTTAAAACCAATATCTTTTCCAGAAACTGCAACAACATCTCTTGGTCAGGCTCTCCAGGATTCCCCTTAACATTAATTAGAGGGTGAATTGGGAAGCCATCTTTATGTATCTTAATCTGACCCCTAAGTGCCAGCAGTTTTGGGTTCCTAACACGTAATTTCCCCCCCCCCCCCCCCCCCCCCCCCATGAACCATGGACCTTGCCGTTGGTGGGGAGACTTGCGTTCCTCAGCGATACAGATAGCCTTACCGTAGGTGCAACCACAACGGAGGGGTATTTGTTGAGAGGCCAGACAAACGTGTGGTTCCTGAAGAGGGGCAGCAGCCTCTCCAGTAGCTGCAGGTGCAACAGACTAACCAAAACAGCCTTGCTGTGCTGGTACTGCGAACGGCTGAAAGCAACGGGAAACTATATTTGTAATTTTTCCCGAGGGCATGCAGCTTTACTGTATGGTTAAATGATGATGGCGTCCTCTTGGATAAAATATTCCGGAGGTAAAATAGTCCCCCATTCGGATCTCCGGGCGGGGACTACTCAGGAGGACGTTGTTATCAGGAGAAAGAAAACTGGCGTTCTACGGTTCGGAGCGCGGAATGTCAGATCCCTTAATCGGGCAGGTAGGTTAGAACATTTACAAATGGAAATGGATAGGTTGAAGTTAGATATAGTGGGAATTAGTGAAGTTCGGTGGCAGGAGGAACAAGATTATTGGTCAGGTGAATACAGGGTTATAAATACAAAATCTAATAGGGGAAATGGAGGGGTAGGTTTAATAATGAATAGGAAAATAGGAATGCAGGTAAGCTACTACAAACAGCATAGTGAACGTATTATTGTGGCCAAGATAGATACGAATCCCATACCTACCACAGTAGTACAGTTTATATGCCAACTAGCTCCGCAGACACGAAGAGATTGATGAAATATATGATGGGATAAAAGAAATTATTCAGATAGTGAAGGGAGACGAAAATTTAATAGTCATGGGTGACTGGAATTCGATACTAAAATTTTGCACAGAGCATAACTTAAATATTGCTAACACTTCGTTTAAGAATCATAAAAGAGGGTTGTATACATGGAAGAAGCCTGGAGACACTGGAAGGTCTCAGATAGATTATATAATGCAAAGACAGAGATTTAGGAACCAGGTTATAAATTGTAAGACATTTCCAGGGCAGATGTGGACTCTGACCACAATCTATTGGTTATGAACTGTAGATTGAAACTGAAGAAACTGCAAAAATGTGGGAATTTGAGAAGATGGGACCTGGATAAACTGAAAGAACCATCGGTTGTAGAGAGCTTCAGGGAGAGCATTAGGGAAGGATTGACAAGTATGGGGGAAACAAATACTGTGTAAGACGACAGGGTAGCTTTGAGAGACGAAATAGTGAAGGTAGCGACGGATCAAGAAGGTAAAAAGACGAGGGCTAGTAGAAATCCTTGGATAACAGAACAGATATTGAATTTAATTGACGAAAGTAGAAAATGTAAAAATGCAATAATACAAACGTCTCAAAAATGAGATCGACAGGAAGTGCAAAATGGCTAAGCAGGGATGGATAGAGGACAAATGTAAGGATGTAGAGGCGCTTATCACAAGGTGTAAGAGAGATACTGCCTACAGGAAAATTAGAGACACCTTTGGAGAAAAGAGAACCACTTGCATGAATATCAAGTGCTCATGTGGAAACCCAGTTCTAAGCAAAGAACGGAAAGCAGAAAGGTGGAAGCAGTATATTGAGGGTCTAAACAAGGGCGATGTACTTGAGGATAATTTTATAGAAATGGAAGAGGATGTAGATGAAGATGAAATGGGAGAAATGATACTGCGTGAAGAGTTTAAGACAGCACTGAAAGACCTAAGTCGAAACAAGGCCCCGGGAGTAGACAACATTCCATTAGAACTACTGACAGCCTTGGAAGAGCCAGACCAAACAAAACTCTACCATCTGGTGAGCAAGACTTCAATAAGAATATAATAATTCCAATCCCAAAGAAAGGAGGTGTTGACAGATATGAAAATTATCGAAATATGAGTATAATAAGTCACAGCTGCAAAATACTAACGCGAATTCTTTACAGACGAATGGAAAAACTGGTAGAGGTCGACCTCGGGGAAGATCAGTTTGGATTCCGTAGAAATGTCGGAACACGTGAGGCAATACTAACCTTACTCCTTATGTTAGAAGAAAGATTAAGGAAAGGCAAACGTACGTTTCTAGGCTTAGAGAAAGCTTCAAATTCTAAAGGTGGCAGGGGTAAAATACAGGGAGCGAAAGGCTATTTACAATTTGTACAGACACCAGATG
This sequence comes from Schistocerca americana, assembly GCF_021461395.2. Classification (NCBI taxonomy): domain Eukaryota; kingdom Metazoa; phylum Arthropoda; class Insecta; order Orthoptera; family Acrididae; genus Schistocerca; species Schistocerca americana. The sequence continues at coordinate 1,024,702,547 of NC_060119.1, forward strand.
GCGGTCATAAGAGTCGAGAGGCATGAAAGGGTAGCAGTGGTTGGGAAGGGAGTGAGGCAGGCTTGTAGCCTATCCCCGATGTTATTCAATCTGTATATTGAGCAAGCAATAAAAGAAACAAAAGAAAAATTCGGAGTAGGAATTAAAATCGATGGAGAAGAATTAAAAACGTTGTGGTTCGCCGATGACATTGTAATTCTGTCAGAGACAGCAAAGGACCTGGAAGAGCAGCTTAACGAAACGGATAGTGTTTTGAAAACAGGATATAAGATGAACATCAACAAAAGCAAAACTTGGATAATGGAATGAAGTCGAATTAAATCGGGTGATGCTCCGGAATTAGATTAGAAAATGAGACACTTAAAGTAATAAATGAGTTTTGCTATTTGGGGAGCAAAATAACTGATGATGGTGGAAGTAGAGAGGATATAAAGTGTCGACTGGCAATGGCAAGGAATGCGTTTCTGAAGAAGAGAAACGTGTTAACATCGATTGTCAGGAAGTCGTTTCTGAAAGTATTTGTGTTGAGTGTAGCCATGTGTGGAAGTGAAACGTGGACGATAAATAGTTTAGACAAGCAGAGAATAGATGCTTTCGAAATGTGGTTCTACAGAAGAATTCTGAAGATTAGATGGGTAGATCACATAACTAATGAGGAGGTATTGAATAGAATTGGAGAGAAGAGAAATTTGTGGCACAACTGGACTAGAAGAAGGGATCGGTTGGTAGGTCATATTCTGAATCATCAAGGGATCACTAATATAGTATTGGAGGGTAGCGTGGAGGGTAAAAATCGTAGTGGGAGACCAAGAGATGAATACACTAAACAGATTCACAAGGATGCACGTTGCATTAGGTACTGGGAGATGAAGAACCTTGCACAGGATAGAGCAGCATTGTGAGCTGCATCAAACCAGTCTCAGGACTGAAGATCACAAAAACACCAACTACACGTAATTTCTCAAACTGGCTGGGACGGATGCTATACAAAACATCGGTCTAAGCAATACCTCAGCTCTCGCGTGTAGGCGGCTGAGGAATGTGATCCAGTTTATTCTGTATGTTAATCTCCTCAAAAAACGGTAGTTCTAGGTCAATGTAGTCATTTAGGTACCAGACAACGGCTGCAATTCCTTTGTCGGCTCACGCCATTCTGGCGTCTTCTTCAATTTTTTATTTATGTGTTTCAGCGCTATAGAATCGTTACTATGTGACTGCACCCGAATAGTTTTAACTATAACTTCACTCGCTTTTCACTCAATCTTTAGAGTTTCCTCTATGAGAGCCAAATTTGTCGGTTGCCGTGTAAGTCAGATGCGACGTTCGGTCTAATATCATATTATAGCCCTTTCTCAAGTACTTTTACTTGTTTATCGTACAACGAGATTTCAGTAAGGCTGACCACCCTTCTCACAAATGAAAAAGTGCCTTCACGAGAAAGTGGGGGGGGGGGGCGGCACCCTTTTGGGCCGATGGTAGTGTGGTACTGTTGTCTAAGTCTTTTTAGTTCACGTAACGACACTGTTCGATCAGCTGCAGCTGACCTTCCTACCCAACAATTACGTTAATAATTTGCATTAATACATCAAAAGTGGTGGCATTAAGTAACGAAGCCGCTGATAGATATGCACTGTAAGCTAGAGCATTTAAACCATCTCTACATGTCATTGTTGATTTCCTTGGCAGTTACAGTCTAAACACATTTAAACAAATGTGACTTGGGAATTGGTTCTTTTTTATTCTAATACACTTGTACACATACTCCGAAATACCTTTTCCTCCATATATTGTTCGTTGATGCTCTCATAGTTTTGTATGTGAAGTTTGATAGTGATTACGCTGCCTCTTCCTCTGCTTCTCTAGACAGACTATCGAAAAACTTTCAGCATTTCATAACGGGGTTAGTACTACAACCAGTATGTATGATATGAAGGAACGTGCTTTCTTGGTTGCAGTATTAAAATTTCTTATTTTCCAATGACGCATTTCATCTTTATTTAGGTATCTTCGGGTTTTCCTATGGAAGAAACACAAAATTTCATAATAAACGCGTGATGCTGGGTTACCATGTAAATATTAAACAACTTACTGATATTTAGTAGCTATTGGTACATGAGATAATATGAATTAAGTATCCCAGCTGGTAAATGCCCCTTGCCAAAGCTTTAGAAACGCTATGTGATGTGATACAAGACAGAATACATCGGAGATGACCGAGAGGCATTATTACAAAAATGTGCACCCTGCTTTCTCCATAAATCGACAACCTAGACTGGAAATAAGGAGGAAACAGTCCATTATTTTATCATGGCATGTGGCGCTGTCCAGTGCCTACCAAACGGGATCAGCCCAGAGCAAAGCTTTACATCAAAACAAGCTGGAGGTGTAGTGCATATTCTGGCTGCACACATCACACGGGACACGAAACCAAACAAGGCCCCTACGATAAGAGCATACAGCTCTTGGAAAATGGCACCTGCAGGCTATGAGCTTTGACAGTGTTCAATTGATAAATCTTGTCACAATAACAAATCATGACAGCTATTATAGAAGATTGTCGTTCTAAAAATTGCTGGTAAAATACCTACAATAGTAGCAAGGATGAATAAAATTTAAAAGCTACAGCATATAAAAATGCATTGCATAATTGGAAAGGATAAAAGTACGAAGGGGAGCTCCAAATACCAATTTTGAGTGTCCCTAGTAGTATTATAGCCAGCAATAATATGCATACTTGAACCTCCCTCAAACCAAAATCTATTCTCCTGCTCCTCCCCCCCCCCCCCCCCCCCCCCCACAATTTCATCAGGCCGCGTCTACCTTTGTACCGACCTACTACAGTATCAGTGCTATGTCCATATGCCAGACAAGTTCAGCATCTAAGTCGTAAAAAACATTACACTGGGGTGCTGATAAATGCAAATACAAATGTAAAATATACAATCGCATCTACAATAGAAACCGCTAGTGTTAGCCGGCCGGTATGAGCGAGCGGTTCGAGGCGCTTCAGTCTGGAACTGCGCGGCCGCTACGATCGCTGGTTCGAATCCTGCCTCGGGCGTGGATGTGTGTGATGTCCTTAGGTTAATTAAGTTTAAGTAGTTCTGTGTTCTAGGGTTCAAAAAATGGTTCAAATGGCTCTGAGCACTATGGGACTCAACATCTGTGGTCATAAGTCCCCTAGAACTTAGAACTACTTAAACCTAACTAACCTAAGGACATCACACACACCCATGCCCGAGGCAGGATTCGAACCTGCGACCGTAGCAGTCGCGCTGTTCCAGACTGAAGCGCCTAGAACCGCTCGGCCACAACGGACGGCAATGTTCTAGGGGACTGATGATCCCAGATGTTAAGCCCCATAGTGCTCAGAGCCATTTGAACCATTTTTTTGCTAGTGTTAACAGTATGGCACCCTACATCACACGCTGAGGTCACACAGTGTAAAAGCTGATAGCTAGAATCAAACTTAAAAATTCGACTGCCATACGATAATGAACCTTCTTGTTAAAAACAGAGCTAGATCAGCACAAGAGTGCCAGTGGCAGCTATATGTGACAGTGTTCATAATATAGAGTGTAAAAACTAAAAATAAAAATCAGTTAACTATAAAAGTAGGAAATTTAAAAGTAACATTTCGAAAAATGTACAAGCTGATCTGCCCTCCTGCATTACCCAAATAGAACATGAAAATGTCAAATATCGATTTAGGATTAAATTTTAATCAAAATAAATGTTACCCAAGAACAATCATGAACACAAGTGAAAGGGCAAAATTACGTTCTAGCCCGGGAGCCAACAATTTTAAATTCACAAATTATTACAATGTGTTTCATGAAATAAATAGCTGTACCAGAAAACATAGTTAATTACAGAGGTGGTTACAAAAGTGCACAACACGACCATCGGCCCCACAGTACGCCAACGGCGGCCTCCTATCGTATCAAGAGCACTCTGAGGGAAACGTAAATGAGCGTTTGGCGTTATTAAGCGGGGGTCCCTTGCGGGGCAGGTCCGGCCGCCTTGGTGCAGGTGTTGTTGCATTCGACGCCACATTGGGCGACCTGCGCCCCGGATGGGGATGAAATGATGATGGAGACAGCTCAACACCCAGTCCCTGAGCGGAGAAAATCCCCGATCCAGCCGGGAATCGAACCGGGGCCCGTAGGGCGGCAATCCGTCACGCTGACCACTCAACTTCGGGGGCGGACTAGCACTCTTATTACAGGCTCGTACAGCAAACTTCTAAAACAGGAAACTGGCATACATGCAACAACAAATGTAATGATCTGAGAAACCGACAATTCGCTCCGAGCTCTGGATTGTACAACACAATGAAATTAACTACGATTAATAAAAAATTTTCATAAATAAGAAAACTTTAAAACCCAGCTTTAAGTCAGATGCACAGGGCCTAAGTTACTGGTGCTGCTAAATTACTCATCAGTTACTTTACTTGAAAGGCAACATTCACTTTAGCAACAGCTGTCCAATAACGTGATTACTGAACAGTCGCTATGATAGTGTAATGGGCAAATGATTCAAATTTAAGGTTATTAAACAAGAGTGTGTTTCAATAATGCGGTCCACTTATGGTACTCAATAAAATGGATATCACACAAAGCCTTTAAAAGAAACTTTAACACACATATGTAAATAAAACGCCATTTTTTTAAAAGCGACCAGCACATTGACATACTAAGTTCATGTAAGGCTAATGAAGCTCTGCGCTGTTAGGAGTATGGCAAAGTACACTAAACAACAGAAGTTATTTGCAATGAACAAAGATGTACTGACTTGCAGACGCTCACTCGTATCATGCCGATGCGCAGCTCAGTTCTATTCAGCCACATAGAATAACTTTCCACCAGTACACAACGCCTTCCCAATGTGACTGCAACTAAAGGCGCTTAGCACTGACCGTATTCCGCTTAAGCGAGCCACCAAAAAGCCACCGTTCAGTACGGTTACAACGGCCAACTCAGCTCGCTGCAACGAGAAATTTCTTTCGAGCCGAGCGCCGTCTCTCCATGTAATCCCTTACCCGACGGTTTAATAACGCGTCGCAACGTTGCTCGGGTTCCACCGCTGTATACCACAAGTTTTAAAGGATACTTCGGCACCACACCACCTCATACCTGCCGCAAACTCAGCTTCGACGAAACTCTGCAATCAGCTGGCCGGTAAACCGCAATGTTCGCTTGAGCATCCACAGCCATCCTCACCGGTCTCGAGCGATTTATCGAGGGCCGATAACAAGACTTGCTGAAATCGACTGCGGACGGTTGCAAAGTCATCAGGCCATCGTCGTCATCGCATGGTCCTGGTAGTGTACTCCTTCCCGTTCTGGAACGAAATTTCACTAACCATGTTTCCAGCTAAGAATAAAGGAAAACCCAGTTCAAAAAGATGAAACTTCAAATATGGCGCAACAGTGTCCCAACCTCACTGCTTTTGGCTAGTGCCATCCAATTTCTGTCAGTTATTCCCAACGACCTCTCACAAAACGTGCTCTCTCTAATGTGACTCAAAGCTCATGAATTCTAGAACAAAACTCTGAAAAATTCGAAAGCATTCAACAAAAAGCTTTTTTCTAAAGTGTCGTTCTAAGGTTTTCTTCCTCATCAAGTCCACAATCACTAGTCTAAATACACACAACTACTGCCAAGTTCTTTACTTTGGAACCCGAGCGAAACATACGCCTTTGTCGCCTCTGTCCCCCACACTGTTACCTTTGCACACAACTCGCTGACTATCGTTGCTGTGGTCACATGTTTTAATCCCAAAATGAAACTGCAGGATATCACGCAGTAGAACCCACGCCATCCTGCAGATATAAACTGCCACGTGAATTTGTCAACTTTCATTCAGAATCCTCAATCACAATCGATCACCTCGTCAAACACAAAATCACCATCTACTGCAGCGAATGGGTGTACAGCTATCCAATGTGAAATTTCAAATTATATGTCGATGGTGCTGGGACAGCAACCAGCCACAAATTTACTTTCAGTTTCTTTATTCAAGGGGTACCGTTAACGTTTTCGAATCGTTATGATTCATCTTCAGACGGTTTCCATGCTTTCCTTACAACATGTGATGCGTTTTTTTCAGATTAATGGTCCTAAAATACAGATAATGTATAATTATAGGCACGCCACACAGATGGTAGCGTTACAGACTATCATTGGATGTTACTTACGTGAAATGTCGGTTTCGAGTGTTCGTTTCCATAACATTCATCCAACAGATGTGAATACATTCCCACTGCCTTTTTATAGTTGCACACGTAAATTTTTTCTCACTGAACACTTTAGATTTGTCACAGAAAAGATTTCTACCACGCACCACATGTTTTGATACATACAAAGTGCTTACAAACATATGAGTGTCAAAGATGCTATGATATGTCGTAACATTTGAAGATGTCCCATGTTTGGAAAAAAATCTTGTATTCACTTATTTAACTGAAACGCCTTTTACACTAGTGCAGAGAGATTGATTTTATGAGGTTTAGAGCGAATACTGTGTAAAAGAACGCAGCACATGTTGTAAGCAAAGATAGAAACCGTCCCAAGATGAATCATAACGATTCCAAACCGGTAACGGTACCGTTTGAGTAAAGGAACTGAAAGTAATTTGTGGCTGGTTGCTGTCCCAACACCATCAACATTTGTATTCAAATAACAGCTACGGTCTCCAGCCATGTCATCATATGACAAAATTGCATTCTCGTTATATAATGATTCTGATGCGAGTGACCCTGCAAAGTAAGAATGGAGTCCATTCCTCTACTGCTAAACCAAGCCTCTTTTAAAAATCCAAATGCGCTGTCCCGGCTCAGCACATTGTTTTGCCTGTTATCCTAAAAAACTCACTTCCAACGTCTAGAGATATTATCTCTTGTTGTTGTTGTTGTGATTTTCAGTTAGAAGATGGTTTGATGCAGTTCTTTACGCTATCTTGTACAAGCCTCTTGATCTCTCTATACTTAATGCAACTTACTTATATACCGTGTCGTACATTCCATAGATTCTCGATTCGGTTTAAATCCGGGGAGTATGGTAAACTCATCCAGCTGCTCTTCGCAACACGCATGCACACTGCGAGTTGTGTGTTACGTTGCACCGTGCTGCTGGTACACCACTGGCCATTAAAATTGCTACACCACGAAGATGACGTGCTACAGACGCGAAATTTAACCGACAGGACACAAGGTTGGCGCCGGTGGCGACACCTACAACGTGCTGATATAAGGAAAGTTTCCAACCGATTTCTCATACACAAACAGCAGTTGTCCGTTGTTGCCTGGTGAAACGTTGTGATGTCTCGTGTAAGGAGGAGAAACGCGTACCATAACGTTTCCGACTTTGATAAAGGTCGGATTGTAGCCTATTGCGATTTCGGTGTATGGTATCGAGACATTGCTGATCGCGTTGGTCGAGATCCAATGACTGTTAGCAGAATATGCAATCGGTGGGTTAAGGAGGCTAATATGGAACGCCATGCTGGATTCCGACGGCCTCGTATTACTTGCAGTCGAGATAACAGGCATCTTATCCGTATGACTGTAACGGATCGTGCAGCCACGTCTCGATCCCTGCGTCAACAGATGGGGACGTTTGCAAGACAACAATCATCTGCACAAACAGTTCGACGACGTTTGCAGCAGCATGGACTATCAGCTCGGAGACCATGGATGCGGTTACCCTCGACGCTGCATCACAGACAGGAGCGCCTGCGATGGTGTACTCAACGACAAACCTGGGTGCACGATCGGATGAATCCAGGTTCTGTTTACAGCATCATGATGGTCGCATCCGTGTTTGGCGACATCGCGGTGAACGCACATTGAAAGCATGTATTCGTCATCGCCATACTGGCGTATCACCCGGCTTGTTGGTATGGAGTGCCATTGGTTACACGTCTCGGTCACCTCTTGTCCACATTGACGGCACTTTGAACAGTGGAAGTTACATTTGAGATGTGTTACGACCCGTGGCTCTACCATTCATTCGATCCCTGCGAAACCCTACATTTCAGCAAGATGCAGGTCCTGTACGGGCCTTTCTGGATACAGAAAATGTTCGACTGCTGCCCTGGCCAGCACATTCTCCAGATCTCTCACCAACTGAAAATGTCTGGTCAATGGTGGCCGAGCAACTGGCTCGTCACAATACGCCAGTCACTACTCTTGATGAACTGTGGTATCGTGTTGAAGCTGCGTACCTGTACACGCCATCCAAGCTCTGTTTGACTCAATGCCCAGGCGCATGAAGGCCGTTATTACGGCCAGAAGTGGTTGTTCTTGGTAATGATTTCCGAGGATCCATGCAACCAAATTGCGTGAAAATGCAGTCACATGTCAGTTCTAGTATAACACGTTTGTCTAATGAATACCCGTTTATCGTCTGCATTTCTTCTTCGTGTAGCAATTTTAATGACCAGTAGTGTAGATGCCACTGTGCCGCGGAAAAACGATCTACTTTAGAGGCGGACATGGTCCCCAAGAGCAGATACACACTTCTACTAATCCATTTTTCCTTCCAGAATGACGAGCTCACCCAGAGAACGCCAAGAACAATTTCCCTGACCCTAACGCTCCCTCTTGGTTCCTAGGTGTTTGCTTTCAGATGTTTCACATCGTACACACCAACGGCCATCTGATGAAACATAAAACGTGATCCATCGGAAAAGGCCAAATGTTGACGCCCACTCAGTGGACGTCAGGTTATGGTATTGGCGTGGAGATACCAGCCTTCGTCGCCGCTGGACAGCAGTCAGAAATGGTCCACGAATTAGACGCCTGCTGCGGAGGCCCATGTCCAGCAACGTTCGCTGAACGGTCGTTGAGGAGGCACTGTTGTTATCCCCTTGGTTCGTCTTGACGGTCAGTTGCTCAGCGGTGGCCCGTCTATTCGCCTGTACAAATCTCCGCATACATCGCTCACCCTACCGTCTACGGCCCATGGTGCATCGCAGTTGCCTTGGTGCCTGTTTTGGATAGCACCATTTTGCCCGCTATACTTTACCACGGCGGCATACGAACAATTTACGAACTTTGCCGTCTTGAAATGCTTCCATCCTATGCCCAGAAGATAGTCCTCATGCCCTTTTGGAAGTCAGAGAAATCGCTCTGTTTCCACATTTAAACACTCACAGCACGTATTCCGCGTGCCCCTACACGCTTTATACGATGTGTGACAATAAAGTAATGAGACTGATGTGAAAAAAATGTTGTTTACCGTTTTAGTCAAGTTTAGTGTTGTCTCCTTCAAAGTAGTTCCCTTCTGATTGCACACAATTTTTCCAGCGCTTCAGCCATTGACGGTAACATTTCTGGAACTCATCTTCTGTAATATCCTCCAAGACCCTCGTCACAGCGTTTTGGACATCTTGTGATGTTTGAAAATGGTGTCCCTAGACCGCCCTTTGACTCTTGGAAATAGAAAAAAATTCGCACGGAGCGATATCTGGTGAATAAGGTGGTTGTTGCAGTACTGAAATTTGTTTTGAGGTTAAAAATTGCTGTACTGACAGAGCAGTGTGGGATGGAGCATTATCGTGATACAGAATCCAATTATCAGCAATGTTGCCACGCACAGGAAGAACTCTTTTACGAAGTGTTTCTGAAATTTCTTTGTATTAATATAGGCTAACTGTTTGTCCAGGAGGCACCCACTCACCCTGGCCAAGTTGACACCCGTCTGTGAGGTTGATGGTCGTCCACTGTGTTCTTCATCTTCAACATTCGTCCTGCCTTCACCAAACATTTTACGCCAACGAAAAACTTGAACTCTTGACATAATCTCCTCTCCAATAGCCTTTTGAAGCTTACTGTAAGTTGTCGTCGCGTTTTCACCCAATTTAACGCGAAAAGGAATGGCATACCATTGAGCAATATTATGCGGTTCCATTTCCGTGACCATAGACACAAACACGTGTTAACGTATTACAGTATAACTCACGACTGAGCAGTTGCATCGATGTGCCGCCTGGACTACAAGCAGCTTATAGACCAAGGTCAAAGAAATTGTTCCTACGCAAGCCAGCAGGGTTCCCACATCTTGCAAAGAAAATCAGTCTCATTAATTCATTGTCGCACCTCGTATACCCTCCACGGATGGCGCTGCCATCTACTGTCTATGAGTGGGTAGTGCAAGTTGACGTCGAACATAGGTGGTGGTCACATTAATGTGACCGGACTTGTATGTGGTTCCCTGTTCGTACCACACTTTCCCACCACATCTTAGATACCATAAAACAGGAAGCGGGATGGAATCATGGTTCGTAATCACAATATATAATTAAGACAGTTTACTGAAATTATGCCTTTTAAGGAATTTGTCAATTACAAATTGTGGAGGAGCCACTAGATAAAGCTTTGCAAATACAGTTAGAAACCAAACGTACTCAGTACTCAAATAAACAGTCCCTTCAATGAAAGCTATAAAAACCTTAATATGCCAGCCATTTATAGAAACCTTAAGCACAGAAATTATCAATTACTTCACACAGCCAATTCATCAAACTCCTTAAAACCAGTTATTACATTCAGATGGCCACACTTAACATTCTTCACTAAAATACCCTCATAAACTTACTATTTCAATCCGTTAAAGAAACACTTGTTAAAGGGTCAGTTACAAATTTAACGTTGCCGGGCCCTAATACCCCTTGCTTTATTTTAAATTATTAAGGTAACAGAACTACTGACAAACTTCAGAAATTCAAACTCCCATATACGATTTCCCTCAAAATACGTACAATGAAAACAGTTACCAATGAAGGATGGCTTAATGACACTTAAGCACTAGTGCCAGGATAAGATCCAATTACTTAACATGATAGAACCACTCACATAAAAGACTACAGCAGAAACACTGATCTTTAAAAAAAGAAATCTCACGTGCTCAAGCGTGTTAATAAAAGACTACTAGAAAGAGCTGTGCAAGGAACTCAGCCAGTTGCCAGTCGCTATCATTTAAGAAAACAGTTTCGTATAAGAACAGGTTACATACAATATATATTTACACGTCTACCAGCTTAACCGGCCTTGGCGGAAGGATGATAAATACTAAACTTTGGAAGGCGGTATGTGAACAACTCCCAGTAGTGGCCAGGTTCTTAAACACTGCCAGGCCTAGACCTCGGATGACTTTTCACTCCCCGCCAAGGCGCTGGCGCAATCAATGGTTTTTGCGCGAATCACAAAGACATTCCAATAACTCTGAAACATAGAAACACTCAGCAGAATCTTTGATTCGATATATGGGTAAGCGTGTAAAGAAACACGTTACACTAGAGACAAATTCGCAACTTCGATCTTAAGCATTTTAGACATGGACAACTGTATTAATAGCCGGCTGGTATGACCGAGCGGTTCTACGCGCTTCAGTCCGGAACCGCGCAGCTGCTACGTTTGCAGGTTCGAATCCTGCCTTGGGCATGGATGTGTGTGATGTATACATACGTACATACATTAATCCTTGTTCCATAGAACATGAATACGACATTTCGTAACGATGTGCAACGTGTCACTTTAACATAAGTTTTCTTTACACAAAAAATTAATTAAATAATTAATTTTTTACAGTTACTACTTCATAGCTAAGAATTCATCTATTTAGTAGAAGGCGTTGTCATTCAGAAATTATTTTAATTAGCTTTTACGTATTGGTTGGCTATCTGTCAGATTTCTAATACGATATGACAATTGACCACACATCTTTGTGGCAGCATTATTCACCCCTTTCTGTGCCAAAGTGAGATTTAATCCAGCATAGTGAATATCATCCTTTCTTCTAGTGTTGTAGCTATGCACTTCACTGTTATTTTTGAATTGGGATGGGTTATTAATGCCAAATTCCATAAGTGAATATATGCATTGCGAAGGTACTGTGAATATCCCGAGTTCCTTAAATAAATGTCTGCAAGGTGATCTTGGGTGGGCTCCAGCTATTATTATGATTACACGCTTTTTTGCAATGTATACTTTCTCTCTTAATGATGAATTGGCCCAAAATATGATGCCATATGAAAGTAGTGAATGAAAATAGGTGTAGTAGACTAATTTTACTGATACGTTTATCACCAAAGTTTACAATAACCCTAACAGCATGAGTAGCTGTACCTAACCGCTTCAGCAGATGATCGATGTGTTTCTTCCAATTCAATTTTTCATCAATGCACACATCCAGAAACTTTGAGTATTCTACCTTAGGAACAGACTTCCCGTTCATAGTCTATATTTATCAATGAGTTATGACATTTACTGTACAGAATTGTATAAACTGTGTTTTCTCAAAATTTAGTGAGAGTCCATTTGCAGAGAACCACTAAATAATTTTCTGACAGACATTATTTGCAATTTCCTCAGCTGCTTCTTGATTCTTGGGAGTGATTACAATACTTGTATCATCAGCACAAAGAACTAACTTTGCATGTCTTTAGATTAGTTAGGTTTGAGTAGTTCTAAGCCTAGGGGGCTGATTATCTCAGATGTTAAGTCCCATAATGCTTTGAGCCATTTGAACCATTTGAACCTCCTGTATTAATAGAGTGCAGGCTTTGAAAACGCCAACATAAAATCACTTGATTACAAGAAACACAGAGCACGAGTAAAACTTCTGAGATAACGTTCAAATAACGGCCACCATTTAACTAGGCCAACTGAACTCCTCCACACCATCTTAAAGTTGGACTATGAAATTCTCACCATAATAATAAAATTTAAATGCCTCTTAGTGCGCCGGCCGAAGTGGCCGTGCGGTTAAAGGCGCTGCAGTCTGGAACCGCAAGACCGCTACGGCGCAGGTTCGAATCCTGCCTCGGGCATGGATGTTTGTGTTGTCCTTAGGTTAGTTAGGTTTAACTAGTTCTAAGTTCTAGGGGACTAATGACCTCAGCAGTTGAGTCCCATAGTGCTCAGAGCCATTTGAACCAATGCCTCTTAGTGCGTCGGTCAACAAGCACAATTACGACTACTTGCTTCATACCACGTACACAATACGAAGGAACTGGTTCCACAGCTTCACTGCTTCACTTCAAATTTTGTTCCCAGCGAAGTTACAGAGGCTGCCCATATCGCCAAAACGGCCGACCAATTCCACACCGCAACACATAACGGTCATCACGCACGTTCGGCAGCCAGTGAATGTCAGGAGATCTCGAGGGTTACCCGTCGAAAGCTGACAACCCAATCCCTTCGCCCACCAATCCGGAAATAAGACACGCGAAAAGCAAAGATAGCATAGCTCAACCACAATCGATCTGAACGACACATGAACAAAATAACACTGGCGCCAGCTCGCCACGGCTCACGGACCATGTGTATGAAATGCACATTTAAGGATCTGCAGTGATTGCAACTGGCGGTGGCTTTTGTCGCCAACATACAGCCGTTAGTGTTCCAAGTCTTCGAAACTCCTGCTTATGGCCTGTTCATTGATTTTTCTGGTATTTAGGTTCCTACAGGGACAGCCGGTTAGTTTTGGTATTTACCTGTGAAATACGAGATTGTTCTCAATAAGGCTGAAATGCTCATGAATAAATTAGTGAGGGAACATGAACTGACCGTGCAGTAACTCCCAACAACACCGGCCCATGCAGGGGTTACCTGCAGCGGGTTACAACGGAAGTACTTTAAAGTAGTTCATAGGTGCCTCATACTGATAAGGTACACCATTAATCATGAATGCTAACGAATCAGCTGTGAGGTTTTTATTCATGTTATCTGAGCTACAAGTGGGCTTTGAATCGATGGACGCTGTAGATGAGGAATTAGACGGGATGCTCGAATTAGACGGGATGAATTAATAACGAAGCGCCTCGTCACCAGAGACTAAATGGAATTACTATTTTCTCTCTTATGCTGTGTATGCACAGAAAGTCAACGAGACATACAAAACTTTATACAAATGAAGGTCATAACAGCGAATTCTTTCGGATGTACAAAACAAAAAGCATTCCATGAGTTTTGCCGTTATATCATTCAAATTTCCATAGAAGAAAATAGCATTACTACGGCAGAGCACATACTATGGATTGAGAGTAAGCAGACGCAAGATGAACGTAATAACGTGTGGGTGAAATGAGATTAGCAATAAACGTAACGTCGTAATTGGTGATCATGAAACAGACGGAGTGACTGAATTCTGCTACACTTTAAGCAAAGGAACACAAGACCGACGAAGCAAGGAGGACATAAGAAATAGGGTCTGGCACGGGCGAAATGGGCAGTTCTGGGTAAAAGAAATCTAAAATCTACTTGAAAATAAGAAATTCTGAGAGAGCGCGTTTGGAGCACATCATTGCATCTAAGTGAATCATGGACACTGGTAAAACTGGAAAAGAAAGGAAAATTAGGTACACTGATAAAGTGTGAAATGAGGTTCCGCACAGAATCAGCGAGGGGAGGAAACCATGGAAAACTTGTAAACAAACGGGACAGGATGATAAGGCATGTGTTCCGACATCAAAGAGTAACTGTCGCGGTATTTGGGAGAGCTAAAGAGGGTAAAAAATTGTATGGGAAGACGGAGATCGTAAAGAACCCAAAAACATTGAGAACACAGTGAGCAAATGCTACTCTGAGATGAGGAGATTGGCACAGGAGAAGAATTTGTGGCTAGCCACGTCGAGCTAGTAAGAAGAAGGATAGGGTAGAGGGGTGCCACTTGAATAGACGGCCTATGTAAATATATATACGGTATTACGCATGTCACGTGATATCAACAGTGATGAATGGCCGTTTGTTAGTGTCTGTGGTAGTCAGAAGTCTTGTCTTTCAAGTGAACAAGTCTTGTGAGTTCAGAACTTTAGTCAACATTGCTGAAAATGTGGAATGTAAGTCATTCACAATTGATCATTGTACGGCGTATAAAAGTTACTTAGTATTTGATACGGATTTCCTGCGGTTCGTGTGAAATGAAAGACGTGAAGTAAGTTGAGAATGAGACTGGGTGCTTCCTACGGCCAACTGGTGACTGCTTATTCCATGTGTTAGTGTGCTGGGGAGCTGCGTCACGATAGCGTTTTTAAATTTGTAGGGTGGTTGTAAGTAATGTTTCGCTACTTGGGAGGGCTCCGTGAAAAATGACAGATCGTAGAGCAATGAAATTTTGTGTAAATATTTGTAAAGACATGCGGAAGAGAAAGAACGAATAAACCGTCCTAAGAAACACATTTTCATATCCACATGAGAAGATACCGTTTGTTAACTGGGTACCAGTTTCACACTCCAGATGACAAATGTTACGAAGACCTCAAGCTCTGTTCCATGCGTATATAAGATAACCTGTAACGGGCATGAGGTTGCAGTTTCAGCTTGAAGTAATTCAAAGAAAGTACGGCAGATTGCTCGTGGTGGTTGGACGAAGATTAGAGCTGCACAGATGCCTTTCACAGATCTAGCGTCGTATTACTGTGTCGTGTCCTCAGACAATGCCAATTACCGTTCTAAGAGAAGCCGTCATATAATGATGTACAACAATATGGTAGTGCCACGGGAATTCTGCGCAGTTTTCTAATTTCGAAACCAATCAATGACCTACATAAGAACTTAAGTTTGGCTCCCGTGTGGTACAAACGTTCTACGAAGCATACAATGATCAGCCAGAGCATTATGTCTACCTATCAAATAGCCGGAATGCCCACCTTTTTCATGGATAACAGCGGCGACGCATCGTGACTCGTAAGCAATGAGGCGTTTGTAGGTCATTGGAAGGAATTGTCATCGTATCTGTACAAATAAGTCACCTAATTCCCATTAATTCCGCGGAGGGGGCGATGAGGTCCGACACCAAGTTCAATTAAATCACAGACGTGTTCAGTCGAGTTCAGATCTGGCGAGTTGGGAGCCAACAAATTAGTGGGAATTCGCCTCTGTGTTTATCGAAGCACTCCATCGCACTCCCGACCTTGAGATATGGCTCATTATCCTGCTGAAAAATGCCACTGCACTCGGTAAACATGATTGTCAACAGGGATGTACGAGATCTGCAACCAGTGTACGACACTCCTTGGCCGCCTGGTGCCTTGTACGAGCTACACTGGTCCCATGGATGCAATGTGAAAGTTCCCCAGAGCATAATGGAGGCCCCACCAGTTTGTCTCTGTCCCGCAGTAGAGGTCTGCCCATGGAAGACGACAGATTCGCGCCCTCCCAGTGGCATGATGTAGAAGGTATCGGGATTCTTCAGCCACTGCACCAACTTCCAGTGTCGATGGTCACATGTCCATTGCAACCGTAGTTGCCGATGCATTGGTATTAGCATTGGCACGTGTATAGGCCGACGCCTGCCGAGGCCCATTTTTAGGTGCATTCGCTGCAGTATGCATTCAGACACACTTGTACTCTGTCCAGCATTAATGTCTGGTGTTATTTCCGCCACAGTGGGCCCCTGTTCTGTTTCAGGTTGCGCAGCTACGAATCTGCCGAAAATAACGTGGTGGCAGTTATTTTCACATTTCATACTCAACCATGGATAGTCATTTACACTGAGACGGAATTAAACTGGTGGTCACAGTTACGTGCACGAAACTCTCCTCTCAGAATTCAATTCACTCGCTTTTGTACTGCTATGATTTCCGGGGCGCCTCTGGCATGAAGCTGCAACTGAAAGGCAGGTGCTCTCAATGCGTGTGTTTTCGTCGCCAACACTTCACGTCCGAGCGACTGAGTACTCTTCTCTCTGTCCTGTAGTACCGCCCATCAGCAGCGTCCACCCGACAGCAGTTGCCGGAATCCGTGTGTGGAACTCGTACTGCGCCGTCCCCATTCCCCACATGAATAAGGCTCACTCTTCAAAACTGCCCACCGCTTGTGTCGCGCTAAAACACTTTCATGCCTCTGCTTACTCTGAAAGTCAACGGCAAGGACTAGGTTAATGAACCCAAAAGTATTCATTTAAAAATGACTGGATGTACTATTTTGTGCCCAGAAGCGGCGACTATTATTAAGAACGACAGATTTCCGTTTTCTAACAGTAGTAAGTGTGTACGTTGTGTGCAGTTGCAGATAATTTAATGAAGTTTTTAATTTTCTTATAAACAGTTATTTCTTATAAACAGCTAGGCTGCACACACAAGTCACTTACTTCCTAAAATTTTTTATAAACCGCTGCAAGCCAATTAAAAATTTACAACTAAAATTCTATGCTCTGAATCATAAGTCAAATTCTTTTTACCATACATCACCACATACATAAGTGTATCTTTCGGAATTTTATCATTAAAATATGCACACAGCTTCATTGTAGTTTTCTGTGTAGCTAACGCATTCATTTTTCTAGACATATTTATAACATAGACAGGATAATTTTCAATAATGTAATATGTATATTCTGTAATTTGACATGATCGAATAAGGAACTGATTATTTTTAAAAATTCTGCAGCTACACAACAAATTCTAGATCATGAAATTCGTTATCATTACTTTTAGTTCTCTTCGTTCCTTTATATGTCAAATTGAAATTCATCACATACATTAGTCATATTTATAAAGATTAAAATTTAAAAGATTATTAAAATTTTATTCTATATAAATGGACACTTTACCGAAGAAGCTCAATACTGCAAGCAATTATAATTTGTTTAAAGAGATTAGTGAGCTTGATGTAAATGAGCGGTATTACATTACTGACTGTGAACATTTAAAAACTAGATATGGCGATAAAATTTGTCTTGAGGTCGATAATAATTTTAAATTTATTTTGCCAGAAAGGTTTAATAAAATAATAACTAACTGCGACTTCCAATTTTTTAAAGATGGTGAACTTAAACTAAAATATAAAGGAACGAAGAGAACTAAAAGTAATGATAACGAATTTCATGATCTAGAGTTTGTTGTGTAGCTGCAGAATTTTTAAAAATAATCAGTTCCTTATTCGATCATGTCAAATTACAGAATAAAAATATTACTTTATTGAAAATTATCCTGTCTATGTTATAAATATGTCTAGAAGAATGAATGCTTTAGCTACACAGAAAACTACAATGAAGCTGTGTGCATATTTTAATGATAAAATTCCGAAAGATACACTTAAGTATGTGGTGATGTATGGTGATAAGAATTTAACTTATGATTCAGAGCATAGATTTTTAGTTGTAAATTTTTAATTGGCTTGCAGCGGTTTATAAAAAATTTTAGTGAGTATGTGACTTGTGTGTGCAGCCTAGCTGTTTATAAGAAATAACTGTTTATAAGAAAATGAAAAACATCATTAAATTATCTGCAACTGCACTCAACGAACCCACTTACTACTTCTGACCTACAGAATCTTAGACATGTGATTAAAACAGTATATCTGATGTCTGAGAAAATCAAAGTGATAGTATACCTCAAACGTTTGTAATATTCCAAGTAAATGTGACAAAAGATACGTGACACAATCAATTCGATAAGTTTCCAACGTTATACCGAACACACGTCGTATCTGTCACTGGAGTCTAGAAAAATCAGCTGTAGCCGAATACACCCTAACTAATAAGTACAACATTTTGTTTGAGAAGAGATTGATTCCATATAACATTTCAATCCATTCAGTCATCAAAAAAGTTGGAAAAATTTGAGTGTGTGTCAAAAACTTTAATAGAGATACTCTCGCTGAGCAGTGCTTGGAAGTGAGCGCTTAACGCCCAGTAACTGTATAGTTTCTTTGTTTTATTGTCAAAAAATCCAGAAATACTTATCAATAACTAAATACGTATAGGAACCAGATATATGCCCCACTATCTTTCTTCCCTCTCTTTCTGTTAATCTCGTCCTCCCCATCTCTTTGTCCACTTCCTCATCCTATCCTCTCACTGTACATCTCCTCCTCTTCTCTCTACCCCACCCTATCCATCTCCTCCTCCCACTCTCACTGTCCATCTCCTCCTTCCCCCTCTATATGTCTATTTCCCCCTTCCCCCCGTTTATCAGCCCATCTATGTCCCACCCTCCTCCCCTCTCTGATTCTACAATCTTGTTTATTGTTACTGCAAACTGCTTCACTAGTTGTATTCTAATCGTAAGCTGATAACCGATAAATAAATCGTTCTTGTTTTCTGTGAAAACCGACAGCGAGGAAGAAAACACAATATTTAGTTGCTATGTATATGATTCCTGTTTAAAAATATAAATAATGAGGAAACGTATGTGCGAGAGAAACTATCGTAGCCAAAATTGACTACGAGAAGATAAATAAAACCACAAATATTCACAGTAGACCAGACACCAACATTCTTATTTCTCGTAGTCGGTTATAACCGAAAACCTATACATCACTGTTCGAAAAACTTTGTCATCGAACTTCATGTCCATATTAATTCCAGTGTCCTGTGAAGATTTGAAGAAAACTGGTCAAGCATTAATCGATAATTTGCGTGATATAGTTTCACAAACTTGGTTACTTATATATTAAAATTTGTTCTACGCGGATGTTCATTGAATTATGTAAAATTGAGAAAAGAATCGGTGATGTACTTTTCGAGATTTTTGGTGACAAAGTTTTCCGCATACATTTATGTAAATAATTACATATTACTTACATTAAAACACAGACTGTGTCCGTCCGAATGTTCATTATTCAGCAAAAATTTGAACTAAATCGGTCAAGTATAAGACTTTTTGCCGCTATATTGTTGCATGGCTATGTCAGTCTTACTTTTGCACAGTTTGTTTACGGAACGTTGGGGATAGTTCTTAGCTTATTTTCGTAATCGAAGGTTCAGTGCAGGGATTGTTAAAGACAGATGAACATACAGTGTCTTCGTGTATCATTTTAAAACACTGATATTTATCCGTAGAATAGTAAGAATATACGAGTCTGGATCAGAATACCGGCAACAATTGAGTCTTACGTCATCAAAACGGACCGCCTACTGTTTGAATTCGCCCTGCTGGCACACTGACTGGCGCGTACACACATTACGTTGGTCCAGTAAACGTTCAATTCACAGTATTTGGCATTATTCACTGGACGAAGCCAAGACTCCTTTTGAGGTGCAGAAGGCAATAAAAACCGTTACATTAAAGACACATAACGTATATCCATAGGACATGTGGCCTGTAATAGAAAAGTGTCCTGAGGATCTCTCTATTGGCGAAATATTTCGGAATAGTCCCCCATCCGGATCTCCGGGAGGAGTCTGCCAATGGGGAGGTGACCATGAGAAAAAAATTGAACAAAGAACGAAACAATAACGTTCTACGAGTCGGGGCATGGAGAGTCAGAAATTTAAGTGTGGTAGGGAAGCTAGAAAGTCTTGGAATGGAGATGCAAAGGCTAAATCTAGATGTAGTGGGCGTCTTTGAAGTGATATGGAAAAAATACAAGGACTTCTGGTCAGATGAGTATACGGCAAATCAACTGCAATCAACCGCAATCAACTGCAAGAAATTTCAGCTACGAATACAGAATACTCCGTTCAAAAGTCACAAGAGGAGGAAGTATACTGGGAAGAGGCCGAGAGATACGGAAAGACTCCCGTTACATTACATCATGGTCAGGCAGAGATTCCGAAATCCCATAACCGACTGTAAAACGTACACAGGAGCCGATATGGACTCAGATCACAATTTAGTAGTGATGAAGAGTAGGCAAAAAAGTGGGATACGGAATTAATAAGGAATGAAGAACTTCGATTGAGGTTCTCTGAGGCTATAGTTACTGGGATAAGGAATAGCTCAGTAGGCGGTTCAATTGAAGAGGAACGGAAGTCTCTGAAACGGGCAGTCCCAGAAGTTGAAATCGTTGGCACGAAGAACGTATCTCCGAAGACACCATGGGTGACAGGAGGACTTCAGTTGATCGATGAAAGAAGGAACTACAAAAATGTTCAGACAAATTCAGGAATACGGAAACACAAGTCACATAGGAATGAAATAAATAGGAAGTACAGGAAAGCTAAGGTGGAAAGGCTACATGAAAAAACGTGAAGAAATCGAAAAAGAAATGATTGCCGGAGGGACGGAATCAGCACATAGAAAAGTCAAAACACCCTACGGTGAAATTGAAAGCAAGAGTGGTAACATTAAGGATGCAATGGAAAATCCACTGTTAAATGCAGGAGAGAGAGCAAATATGCGGAAAGAGTACACTGAAGGTCACTGTGAAGAGGAAGACTTACATGTTAGTTTGATAGAAGAAGGAACGGTAGTCAGTACAGAAGAGATAGGGGATACAGTATTAGAATTTAAAAGAGCTCTGGACGACTTAAGATTGAATAAGGCAGAAGGGAGAGATCAGATCCCATCGGAATTTCTGTAACCGTTGGGGATGTGGGAACAAAACTAATGTTCACGTTGGTGTGTGTGCAAATTTCGCGATGTACCATCTAACTTTCGGAAAAACATCACACACAAAATTATGAAGGTTACAGGAACCGAAAAATGAGAGAATTATCGCATAATCAGGGTAACAGTTAACGCATCATAGCTGCTGACAAGAGTAAGATACAGAAGAATGGAAAAGATTATTTGAGGATCTGGTAGAGTACACGCAGTTTGGCATTAGAAAATATAAGGGCACCAGAGAGGCATTTCTAGCGTTGCGGTTAATAATGGAAACAACATTAAAGAAAAATCGAGACTCGTTCATAGGATACTTTGACCTGGAAAAAGCTTTCGACAATATCAAACTGTGCAAGATGTTCGAAATTCTGAGAAAAATAGGGGTAAGATTTAGGGAAAGACGGGTAATGTACAATATGTACCAAAGCTAAGAGGGAACAATAAGAGTTGAAGACCAAGAACGAAGTGCTCGAGTCAAAAAAGGTGTAAGACAGGGACGCGGCCTTTTGTTCTTACTCCTCAATCTATACGCCGAAGAAGCAATGACGGAAATACAAGAAATTAAATTCCAAGTGGATGAATCTGAATGATGAGATTCCCTGATGACGCTGCTATCCTCAGTGATAGCGAAGAAGATTTACAGGATGTGTTGAATGGAATGAACAGTCTATTGAGTACCGAATATGGGTAGAGTGTAAATCGAAAAAGGACGAAACTAAAGTAGCAGAAATGAGAACAGGGAGAATCTTGACATGAGGTTGGTGATTATGAAACAGATTAAGTTAAGTAACTCTGTTACCTAGACAGGAAAATAACCTATGACGGACGTAAGAAGGAGGACGTATAAGGCATACTAGCACTGGTAAAAAGGCCATTCCTGACCAGGAGAAGTCTGCTAGTGCCAAACATAGGCCTTGATTTAAGAAAGAAGTTTCTGAGAATGCGTTTGGAGCACAGGATTTTATGGTAGTGAAACATGAACTATGGGGAAACCAGAAAAGAGGAGAATGGAAACATTTGGGATGTGGTGCTACAGACGAATGTTGAAAATTTGGCGGACTCATAAGGTCAGGAATGAGGGGCATCTCCGCAGAATCGACGAGGGAGGGAATGTATGGAGAACATTGACAGGAAGTAGGGACAGGATGGTAGGACATCTATTAAGACATCACGGAATAACTTCCATAGTACTAGAGGGAGCTACAGAGGGTGAAAACTGTAGAGGGAAAAAGAAACTGGAATGCATCCAGCAAGTAATTGAGGACGTAGGTTGTAGGTTGCGATGAAGAGGTTTGCACAGGACAGGAATTCGTAGCGGGCTGCAGCAAACCAGTCACAACACTGATGAGTTCAAAAACAATGCCTGGTAGAAGATCTCCATAGAGGTTAACATGTGTACTAAAGGAAGATACCTTCATGTCATTACAAAATCACACTCTATTAATTACATTTCGCCCACTGTACTTGGTTCTACATTTTTGTCATTTATGTGGTGGGAAACTTGCTAGGATTTGTTCCGTACAAATGGAATATTTTCGAGAAAAAAAGAAAAAATAAGGTTGTAAATTAATAATACTTGGAGTTTTCTGACCTGAGCTTCGGACTAGAGTATTCTTATTTACTTTATTGGTTGACATAGTTAATAAACCTAGATTAGTATAAGCGTTTGTTAGGTCATTACGTAATCATTCAGACCTCTGAGGCTGCTAGTATTCATATTTTAGCTAACATAGGTAACCTTATGTGCTCTACATGGGACAGTATCTGTTTATTACATACTTATTTCATAAAAATAATTATATACCTGTTTCCAAGCCCGTTAGTTAAATCCCATTCCTTATGGAAGATCGATCTATTCGCCCATTCCCAATATTCCGTGCTCTTCACCAACGTGGATCTAAACGCTTATTTGGGCCCTGTCATTTGACTCTGGTTCCCAATTGAAAACAGTGGTCGCATACCTAGTGTGTACTTACTGAGTAACATCAACAAGCCACCAATGTATTCTAGTTACTTACAAAATAGTATTAAAATTCAGTTAATTGGACATAGGTAAAGAATAAGAGGCAACCTTGAACATTATTCACTTCTTAAGAGCGGGACAATACCTGTTCACTTTTATTTTGAATTACTTCAGCCACATTTTGAATGAACATAGTGGTGATTAACTGAACAATAAATAAATATGATGTCAGATAAAGAATTGTAATTTCTGAGCCCGTTGTTCACCTTCAACTTCTGTACTAAATGAAAGTATTTCTTAAGGTCTCGTTGTGAATCGGGTCCTTTCACCTTTTTATTTCGCAATGGGATATGCCAACAAATAACTGATTTACTTTTAAAATGCCCGCACCTGTTATGGTGGTTGGTTGTTTGTATAATGTGTCGTTGTTGTTGTTGTGGTCTTCAGTCCAGAGACTGGCTTGATGCAGCTCTCCATGTTACTCTATCCTATGCAAGCTTCTTCATCTCCCAGTACCTACAGCAACCTAAATCCTTTTGAATCTGTTTAGTTTATTCATCTCTTGGATTCCCTCTACGATTTTTACCCTCCACGCTGCCCTCCAATGCTAATTTGGTGATCCTTGATAGCTCAGAATATTCCTACCAATCGATCCCTTCTTCTAGTCAAGTTGTATCACAAATTTCTCTTCTCCTCAATTCTATTCAGTACCTCCTCATTAGTTATATGATCCACCCATCCAATCTTCAGCATCCTTCTGTAGCGCCACATTTCGAAAGCTTTTTGTCCAAACTATTTATCGTCCACGTTTCACTTCCATACATGGCTACACTCCATACAAATACTTTCAGAAAAGAATTCCTGACACTTAAATCTATACTCGATGTTAACAAATTTTCTTCTTCAGAAACGCTTTCCTTGCAATTGCCAATCTACATTTTATATCCTCTCTACTAGCATGTCTAATATGTCATGTTCAGTGTATTGCGTCATAATCGGGAGAACGGTAACCAATTCGATTTCCGTCAAGCTTCCTTTATTGATACAAGACGGGCAGCGCCGTGCTTGTGGAGTGTATCGCAGTAGCTGCCCCATGGCTCGCTCCAGCAAAACAAGTTCACCGTCTTGTGACGTAGCGTGCCAACGAAGTTTTACTAACAACTGCGAGAACTAACTCGCATCACAACTGTTTTGTAGTTTTTATGATTGTCGACGTTGCTGATCGTCATAAAGGTGAACATTTGAAGCTGTTTGTATTTGAGGAGACTTATGTCTGGCAGAGTAATAGAAAGGGTTAGCTCTGCGCCCACACTCTTAGTTGTATGGTTCTGTGGCGGCAGGCTACAACAATGCATTTCATCAACATAACTATTATCATTGGGTGCTGGACTATGATAAACATCACAGGTCTCAGCTACCTGAACCACGCGGGATGTCATTCCTAACCTGTCTCTTTACTGCGTTTAATTATTTTTCTATGTTACCCACCTGATCATTAAAGTGAGGTTGGATCCTCTGTTGCCATTTAGGCAAATTTTATGTCGAGGCTTTCTGTATCTGTCCTAACTGATCTCTAACAGCTTGTGATGAAATACTCCGTTTGGTACACACTTTGGTAATAGTTTACTGTGTGGCTGTCTGTAATTCCGATTGTAATCTTTCTGTAATTTGTTCGTCCTTTTCCTATAAAAATTCATTTAATCTGCTGTTAGTGACCGCTGAAGAGATCTGTCGAAGAGTGGGTGGATTTCCAAGTTTCTTGCTATAGTTGCGAAGTAATAACGTTTTCAGTCAGTTTCTCTTGATATTCATGAATACCACTAATATTGTTTTTCAAGCCGGTAATCTCGTTCATTGTAGCTTGTAGATCAGCTCGCGACTGATTGATCACGTGACGATCAACATAGGTATTTAATTGCTCAGTCTGATTTTTGGCATGACTAGACAAATGTTGCTTCATAGGCCTACTTTCATGTCTCTGATTCGTAGTAACTATTTCATTTTATAGTTCCAGGAGTAGTTGCATAAAGGGATCTAACAGGCTTAGTAATATTCTCGTCTGTAGTCGGCGAAGTAATTTCACTTCGCGCACCTATCGTATTATTTAAATTTTCAGTGATGAATCTGCCTTCTTCTATCTGATTAGATTCAGTTTCCTTATCTGAATAAGACATCATTCCAAACTGCTGACGGGTTACCACTGTACTTCTGTTCAATACAACTGGCAAATTTATTACATATCATAATGCAGCTGACACTTTACAGATAATTTGCGAGCAGCTCAGCGCTATAAAATACTTCTTTGAAAAAAAAAATCCTCATCGGTGCTACATGCTGCGTGCGCATGATTATGATCATGCGCCATCTTGTGGCCTTCTTTCCAATGTATGGAACAATTACGTAATGATTTCAAATTTTGCACGTGGCTAAAATTTTCAACCGACAAGCCT
Organism: Schistocerca americana; assembly: GCF_021461395.2. Taxonomy (NCBI): domain Eukaryota; kingdom Metazoa; phylum Arthropoda; class Insecta; order Orthoptera; family Acrididae; genus Schistocerca; species Schistocerca americana. The sequence continues at coordinate 1,024,728,239 of NC_060119.1, forward strand.
CAAAGAAATTAATTTTACTGCTACAAAATACGGCACTAACACTAGGGCTGAATGAGCAATGTACACTGAAGAGCCAAAACATTATGGCCCACCAGCTGAATAGCTTGCTTGTCCCTCTGTGGAACGAAATATATCCCTGATTCTGCGTGTCAGGGATCCAAAAGTTTCTTGGTAGTTTTATGGAAATGGTGCAAATGGGTCTGAGCACTAAGGGACTTAACAGCTGAGGTCATCAGTCCACTAGGACTTAGAACTATTTAAACCTAACTAACCTAAAGACATCACACACATCCATGTCCGAGGCAGGATTCGAACCTGCGACCATAGCGATCTCGCGGTGCCCGATTAAAGCGCCTAGAACCGCTCGGTCACCATGGCTGGCTGCCTATGAAAAGGTCATGTAATTACGTAAATGCATGGCAGGTGATTTGTGTACAGGGTGATGGCGCCCGAAAGCGACCCATATGAGTTCCTTAAGTCTTACATAAGACGAATTTGATCGCTGAGACATCGACCTGAGTTCACAGTAACGCTACTCACACCACCTTAGCAACGTTCTGGTTCCGAAACATTGACAATTGTATTGCTGTAAGATGACATCGCCGTTGGGGAAGACATCAAGCATGGAGGGATGCAGGTGGTTCGCAGCTGTTAGCGTCTCTTCGATTGCAACAGATCCCATGCAAGGTCAGGAGAATGTCTCCCACAGCGTAATACTACTCCCACCAGCCTGCGTACGTGGTACACCGCACGTTTCAAGCCGCCGTTCACCTCGATGACGGCGTTTTTGGGGACGACCATCTATCTAGTGTAGCAAAAATCTCATTCACCTGAAGAGTCGACACGTTTCTATTGGTCGACTGTCGAATCTCTATGGCCCCGTGCCCACTGCAGTCATAACTGACTTTGTCATAGGGTCAACATGTGAACACGCAAGGGTGGTCTGCTGCAGAGGTCCTTGTTCAACAATGTATGATAAGCGGTGTGCTCCGAAACACTTGTGCGTGAACCAGCATCGGGCTCTTTCTGCAGAGGTGCCACAGATCATTATCTATCCTATTTCTACAGAACAGAGAAGCCCCACAAACCTACGCTCTGTGAAGAGTCATGGACGTCCAACCATTAGCGCGTAAGGTACTTTCACTGTCCTCCTACCTCTTTCCATAGATGCTGGCGACAGTAATAGTTGAACATTTGACCAGCTTCACAGGCTCTGGGTAATAATGATCTGCCGCGTATGAGAATCGTTTATCTCAATGGATTTCCCAATTTGCGGCCCGTATCTTCGCTATGATGATCTCCCGCCTTTGTCTGCTCCGCTTAAATACTTTTGATACCGCGTCACTTCCCTGCAACGCCACCAGGCGGCATCCAACGTCGCAGTGGGCAGTGATTATAATGTTTTGGCTGTTGAATGTACGAGGGAGAGTTGGAAAATAAGTTTCTCCTGTCGACTGTGGGAAGAGTTGTGTGATATGGGCGAAAGACGACACGGCAGGTGAGCGCGCACGTGCAAGGCACCGATACACCATTGGTTTAGAGGTCGACCGCGATCAAGCAGATGGCGCTGCCGCAGTGCCTGCGCAAAGCGGAGGCCAGCCGCTCAGTTTTTTCCCACAGCTATGGAGAGAAAGCGCGTTTTGGAGTCGTGGTCAAAGGCGGAAATGAGAGCTGTTACCCGCTGTGAATGGGCACGTGGGGCATCAGGCACAGAAATTCATAACAGCCTTGTTGAGGTGTATGGGTCAGGTGTGATGTCGAGGCAAATGGTGCGGAGATGGTGACAGCAATTCAGGGACGGACGTCAGCAAGTGCAGGACATACCGACATCTGGACGGACGCGCACGGCCACTACAGATACAAATGTCAGGAAGGTGAATGACATGATTCAGGCGAACCGGCGTTTCACCATCGATGGAGTAGCGGCAGAACTTGGAGTCGGACATGAGCGAGCTCACAAGACCATCCTGTGTGTTTGGCATACATGAAAAGAGAAACAGATAATCACGGAACACACATGTTTTGAAGAAGAATCACATACAGCACATTAAAGATCTATTTTGCTAGTTATACCAGCCGTTGCCTGTTTAATAATTCTAGTGGAGAGTTAACGATGAACAGAAAATCTCAATCTGCTCCAAGTATTATATACTTCGGGAATAGCTGGCGTGGTTTCTTGTTCTGTCGACCTTGTCAGCTTCGAATACCTCAAGTGGGCTACTATTGTTCGCACTAGCAAATCGGACTTCATAAATTAACAATCACCAGAATTAGTAGCGATGTTAGTGAGACAGCCATAATGGTGATTAAACAGACACGCCGTTTATTCACCTTCACACAATCAGACTCACCCGCATTTGCACTGTGAAACTTTTCGGTAACATACCACGGGTAATTATTACTAAAATGAAAATAATACTACAAAAGGTTTGATAAGAAATGAGTGATCATAGTGCATGCGTCTTAACAGATCGCAGCAAGGAGGAGGAAAGGTGAAGGACTAACAGGTGAAGTATGTCAGACAAAAGACAGATATTTATTTACAACTCCACAGTAGCTGAATGTTTCGTATACATATGTTTTTTTTTTCATCACATATAACGCATTTATTGCCAGACTCTTACGTTTGCTCTAAAAATAGTTTTACTAAAACACACAAATGATAACTCTAATATGTCGTTTTATGGAAACTGTCCTTCGCGTACCAGTGATGGGTAACTAGTATTTGAAGAATCTGTTGGTATTCTAAAGACACATATACATAAGCTTCACTGGGCTTGATAATTCTTATTGTTTTTATTTAATGGTTGAATGAAATAATGTGGGACCGCCATCTCAACTATTTATATCTTGACTGACTAAATCAATTCATTCAACTTAAAACACTTTGGTGTTTTCTTCAAGAATTATTCAGAAGAACATAGCTTTTTATTATTTTTATTATTATTCTGACTTACTATAGTTCGTTTTTACTTAAAATATCGCATGTCAGTGGTTGGACAATTAACCTAAAGGACCGCAAGTTGTAGCTATTCTCGCAACGAATTTAGCAGCTGGGCATGAGAGCAGACTTGTACAGCACAACGCTTTGACTTTCTCGACGCAAAATTGTAGACGACCCGGCCAGCGCCTAATTTCGTGTTAGAATTTATTTAGTGAAAGTATTAGTGTAGGTAAATCGCAAGCCAAGCAGGAAATATATTTGAAATTCTATTTGACGGAATTCTCTGTACTTAATGAAAACATTTTCTCCCTATGCCCACCCCTTTGCCTCCATGCTCGCAAAGATTAATATCTAAACAGCAGATTAAGTCTTATGGTTGAGCCGTGGTAAAAATTGCTGTTTCGAAGAGCGCGCCGCAGCGCGTAGTGTGAAACAGTCGCCCTCGGTTTCTGGCGAGTGCGCCGCTGTGGCAATCGCAGCTTTGGTGCCTCCCTCTGGTGGGAAAGGGGAAAGATTGCCTGTTCACGTGCATTTAAGGGGCGCTATGTGCTCGCCAGTCGGTCAGTCTGGATCAGTCTCTCGTCCCCAGCTTGCTAGTCTGTCTTTCGTCCGCATTTGTTAGGCAGTTAGTTTCTGTCTGTCGTTCGCAGTGCTAGTATGTCTGTCGTTCGGATCAACCTTCAAAGCCGGCAAATGAGAGTCTTTCCACTCCGCCAGTAAAAGAACTCAGCGAGTGGTCGCCAGGTCGGGGCTTAGTTCCTGCATCTGAGTCTGCGCGTTAGGCCGCCAGTCTGCTCGAGTTTGCTCAGGCAATGGTCAGTGGCGGTTGGATCGATCGGTTGGGCGGTCGCGCACTGAGACACAAGATGAGTTGTCCGTCTTGAGCGTCGGCGCATGTGAGGTCGCTACGTGAGTCCAGTGGGCCGCGGTGTATAGCGAGGAGTAGTGACTTCGCGGTCGACACGAGAGCAACAGGAGTCAACCCACGACATCAGTCTGGCCGGTGAAAGCTGCGACGCCGTGAGACGGGAGATCGGCGCGCCTTCCTGCGTCCGTTGAAGCGGCTGGCAGCGGACGCTTCGGGAGAGCGATTTCGGGGTGGTGCGCCAGGTCTTCTCGAGAAATCGCAGTTTATTAGAAGTTAAGTGATTGGTGATATCTTGTTTGATTTACTCTTGTTAAATTCTACTTGTTTTCTTGGTGAGGTCACCAGCCATTTTGCTTTGTGGTCGTCCCACTATTCTTCTCCATTTGCCCACCCGCGGGAAGGTGGTTGTTTATAAATTGGGTGGTCCGTTTTTTCCTTGTAGAGTAGGGGCGGGTTAGAGCAACCTGCGGTTCGGGTTGTTCGGTAATCTCCCTATCAATCTACCGTGCGTTAGTAGCTGCCTCTGTCATGTTTGTCGGATTTGGTGTGTTAACGAATTTATTGCTTGGAATGTAACGGCCTAATAACTGAAATATGTTTTGATCTTTGGAAACTTTGATATTATTGCCTATGATATTGAGAGGCGGTATTTGTGTACTGTAGAGCATCTTAACTATTGCTTGGCCAAGCTTGTAGAATTTTATATAAGATTACATTTCATGGGCTTTTATTTAAATGATCGTTTTAGTATATAAAGTTGCCACCCTTGCACCGTAAGACTCTTCTTAGCAGTTAAAATCAAGTTGCACCTTCGGTGGAAAGGTTAATATTTTAATTGTTAGTGTTTTGTACCATTTCAATCCTTCCTACGGGGGGGTGCATAGTTGTGTGCTTGTGTAAATTGTTAAAACTCTTAGTTCAAAGTTATCTGATGTGTTGCAGATGTGCACCAGTGTAATCTTTCAGAGGCTGTTGTGAGCGGTCGTAACTACGGCCGTGTCAAAAGGGAGCGGCAAAGTTCTCAGCCCGAAAGCAATCCAAACTTGTTTCTTTCTGCCTCTGAATAAATTGTAACTTTGATATTTAGAGGGTGCTTTCTGATTATAATTTTCAATCTGTTTCTTTTTTTAAAAAAGGTTTTAGGCACTATTAAAGTGAATAAAATTCCCATTTGTTAAAAGGAATTTGGTTACGATTTCATCAGTTACTCCCTGGCAACTACTTCCATGCTTACATAGTGTGATTAAATGTGTTAATGTTCTTGATGAATCGCTAGTTAATAAAATAAATTCTTGAGAATATTCTTTGAAAATAAATCACGGTTCAATGGTGTTGAAATTCTGTGCTAAAAGTACACCGCCCTAGAGTTCGCGAAATGTTGAAAGTGTCAATTTGACGGAAGGATGGTAGAGTGGGGGTTTTATGTTCAGTTTTAGATACGACTTGATTAATACAGGCAACAGTACCCGCCTCTTCTATGGTTAATTTGTCAGACCGTGCACATTCACTTTAGCTCATACACAGGTAAAATTCTTTAATGGTCAGTACAGTCGATCAGTTTCTGTTGAAATTTCTTTTTGCTGAGCTTATATATGTCGACTGGTTAGTCTCTCCTTAGCACACCCCTGAAGGAAATAATCAGAGTTTGGTACACTTCTGCACCTAATTAACACATTTCACAGTTGCTAGGAGAAAGTTCTCAGTGATTTAAGTTAAACCTCTTGCAAGGTTTAAACCAACGAGCGTAATATTTTAATAATTTTCGGGTTTAACGCAACAGTACCACAGCTGCATAATAAAGAGACGAACGGAATTACTTTTTCACGTTCTCCACGCCGTCTGCACTTAGCTAGATACAATCAGGAATTATGGCGGGATCACCTCCGAAACTACCAACAGTCCAATTTCAAACCTGTTATCAAAATGGCTCATAATCTAGCTAAAATTTTTAATACAGTCACACAAATATTTCCTGACATGGTCACTCACAATCTCCTGTTTTAACAACAACATTTCCTCTGTTATTTTACATAGATAAAATATAGTCATAGCTGGGCCATCATATCACATTATACAGGGTGTCCCACGAGAAATGGTCGGTATTCAGGCTTATGACAGAGATGGTCATTCGAAGCAAAAAATGGTCTCGAAAATGCGTACCTTAAGACTTATGAACACTTCTTCATCTTCGGCGCTGTGAAACAAATGTGTTCTGCAGCAAGCTCATTGCGTTAGATATTTTGAAAAGAGGTAGTATGGACCAATCCAAGAAAAAGGAGTCTAGAAGAGAGGGCATCTAAAATACATGTCTTAAGAGCTACGACCCTGGTTCAGTTTTCACGATAGTGAATATGAACAACTGCTCACAGTTCTTAAGGTATGCATTTTAATGCCAACGTTCAATGAACACTTTTTTCTTTGTTTTATTGGTTCCATACTACCACCTCTCAGAATATGGAAATTACGGAGCCTGCTGTAGAAGCGATTTGTTACACAGTATCGAAGATAAGTACTCATAGCCCTTAAGGTATACATTTTAGAACCTGAAAATATCACTTGTGACAGCTTGCATACAGAACAATATTTTCAGATCATCTTACAAGTGCAGCTAGACAATATCGATACATCTGAAAAGAAAAATGAAACGCAACATGATTGTAGTTTGTCAGAAGAAATGGTTTACCAAAGTAAGGAAAAAAATTGCACATGGAGATTGAAGTCTGAACAAATGATTGAATGACTTTCTGGCTGCATACGCTTTCAATACGTACATGTTTGTGTTTAAAGTGTGTGTTTAGCCTCTATGGTACTTAACTGTAACCATAGAGAACACATATGGGACGCCGTTGTGGGAAATATAATCTGGACCCAGCGCTAATGTTTCAGTATGGCTCTCCAAGGCGTTTTTCGTGGAGCTGAGACCAAGTTGAATTGTCGCCATTTTCGACGCAACACCGGGTGTTTATAGCTATTTGGTGGAGGTATGTAATACAGCCGCTTGTGTCAGTACACGACATCTGAACTGGACATCTGGCATGGCACTAATGTCGAAAGAATAGAGCGAGTGCCACTTAAACAATAATGAAAGTAAACTCTAGGATAAATTTACACGCTACCTCGAGGGTAGTTTGATAACCCACTTAAGATGAAGGAAGACACAGCATATCATCAAGGCACCCCTGCTTGACAGTCGTCACATTAGGAACTATTGGGTACAAAGTATACTAAAAAACAAACGATCCCACAAAACAGCTTCGAGTAACAGCGCTATCTAAACCTTCCAAACTGGGTGAAAACGTACAATGATTCAATTACATTCCTCTACAAAGTTAATAACTACTGAAGCAGAAGTGGGACAAGTGGAGGACTTGAAAGGAACCAAGTTCAGCAACTTCTTTTGTACAAACGATGTACTTTAAGGTGAAGTGGTTTCTTCTTTACATCTGAAGGAAAGAGTCGACAGAGACGAAAGGGAGCAAGGGTGGCGTCCGACCTGAGAACTTATTAAGAAGCACAAAGCGCCTCTTGTGTACAAACAGTGCTTTCTCTGTAAGGAAGAGGGAATTGCTGTCGAATACTCCGTTTTGTGTCTTTCTCTCGTGTTCTGTGCTTTCCTGCCGTCCCGAGAAAGGAAGGAACTGAGGCCATTGCTTCGTCTGACGTAGCAGTTTAAGACATCTCTGACAAGAGAGACTTACCAGAGGGACTGAATGTCGAAGCCATTTATGAACTTCGAAAGAACAGTGAATGTTTCTATTGTTGAGAAGAGATTATAATTAATAACTTATTGATGTTACTATTCTGTGTAACATGAGCTCCCGTTGTTTACAAAGATGTATTTTGTTGAGAAAGTAGACTTGCTTTCAACTAGAATTTGACAGAAAATACAGTATCAGGTTTGAGTCACAGTCTGGCACAATTTTCAAATGTCACTAATCGGTAGTGTATCCATACCGAAAACAGCTGATAACATGATATTCGCAAACAGCAAATTTATTTCGCACTGAAATCATAAATACGAGGGAACAGTTTTCAATGCGGGCAGTTATTTTTGAAGAAATTGACATTCATTTTCTAACTTTTATTCGTACGCTTTGCAATTAGGACAGTAGTAAGTTACGTGTGTTTTAAAACATGTTTATTAAATTTGTTACACAATACGCTTGTATTATTATCAATGCCTTCTGGACGGGTCTTACAGCGTAACTGTTCAGTAGATTTGTTGTTTTCACTGATGCTGACATATTTGCTGTACCTTCACGGTTTTCAAGGCAACTAACCATTCTCAGAGAGTCTTCTCTTCTTGGGAAATGCTTCTCTGATGCAATATGTTAATCTCCAAGTTTCTCCAAGAATGTTCTACCCATCAGCATCTGACATATCTACTATTTCATTTTGAAACGCTATGCAAAATAGTACTTAAGGTGAACGTTTTATGTCACTTTTCTGCTGGTTTCATATCTGGTAACTCCTTGGGTACTTCTGATGATAATCAAAACTTATAGAAGTCCATGTTGTTCTGGCGGGTGTGACTGGAATTTTGTATTCACGTTTTTAGAAAGAAAAGACTGCACTGTTTTATACAGGCTGTGGACTGTCGTCAACAGAATACTTGTTTTCAGATACATAGACGAAGAAACATGTATACATGGATGCCGCTGCAGAAAGCGTGCAGATTCCATATCAGCGTACAGTCACGATTATGGTCTCTGAGGATAATGCTGCGGGCACTGGGATCCTGAATTCAAACGTTAAGAGTTGAGCGTGTCGAGTTTCTGACGCCCCAGGGTGGAAAAAGCACGTTGGGGAGTTTTTTTTAACATGCAGAGCAGTATCTAGCGTGTCAGACAGTCTAAAGTTGCGTTTTAACGTGGACCAATGAGACAGACGAACGTAACCTCTGCCACAAGCCCGCTATCCCTCTTTAGTACAGATCAAAGACGATGTAAAAGCAAGGTACAACCACGGGAGACTCCATATTGGCTTTCAGTTGAAGCCCGTATATACGCATGCCATTTATAAGGACCAGCAAACTGAGGGCTTCTCGAAAATCCGTCGTTAGAGTTACGATTTGTCATACTGTGTACAGATATACTGTAACTTGCATATTATGAAAGAATGACGTTTCAAACGCAATGCACATTGAGAAGCCACCAAAACGCTTTGTTCTTGAAAAAATTTGTTACAGTTAAATGTCAATTAATAACATATCTTGATGGTAAGGTTGCAAGAACCAGTTTCAATATTCTGTTGTATTACGTTTATACACCTGCTATGACGTACCACTGCTACTTCCCTTAGCAGTTATTTTGTTAGTTTCCTGAATGAATCCTTACCTGTCGTGTAGTATCCATAGCAGTTTCTTCTGTTTTTTAGTTAGTCGCTTCATATTTACTCAAACATTTCTTGCATAATAAATTCTGTGACTTTATTTTTGTTAGTTTCTCTTCCTGTAGTTGTGCACTCTCTAACAAATGCCTGAATGTATGACTCGGCCATGTTTTCTGTTGTCTTTAAATTATCTGCTGGTATTTCCAGCTCCTCGTTTTCTATGTCACTCATTGTAATTGCTGGTCCTTCCCTTAATTTTGTACGCGGAAACATATCGCCAATCTCGGACAAATATTTCACGCCATATACAGGGTGCTCCATTGATAGTGACCGGGCCAAATATCACACGAAGTAAGCATAAAACAAAAAAACTACAAAGAACGAAACTCGTCTAGCTTGAAGGGGGAAACCGGATGGCGCTATTGTTGGCCTGCTAGATGGCGCTGCCATAGGTCAAACGGATATCAACTGTGTTTTTTTAAATAGGAATCCCCATTTTTTATTACATATTCGTGTAGTACGTAAAGAAATATGAATGTTTTAGTTGGACCACCTTCTTCCCTTTGTGATAGATGGCGCTGTAATAGTCACAAACGTATAAGCGATGGTGAGTCATTTGGACTTGCCATGAGCAACAAATTTTTGTTAACTAACTAACTTTACAATCACAGAATATACAGATATATAGGCGTAGAACATGAAGTAAATATAATGCACATGCACCAAGTACAGAACATATCAGGTAATGACAAAATATATATACAATGAGTACAAAACAAATTAACAAATGACAGAAGTGCACATACACTGTAGTTCAGAACATATCAGCAAATCAAAAAATGTATAGTTCATGAATACAAACCATGTTAGCAAAAATGATTTTCACTACGTTACAAGATTTAGGATAGGAAAGGGAAGGATTGCATCATGGTTGTAGCACTTTAGGTTGCACGCAGCTGCACTGAAAGTCCATATCTTTCTACAGAAGCACAACACCAAGTGAGAAAATCTGAAGTTCTTTTCACAGAAGTATTAATCAGCGTAGCCAAGAGACTGAAATGTCGTAGTAATATTCCATGTTATCTTTTTGGTGGTACATTAGGTACACCAAACAGTGGGACCATAATAGCATCTCCATCGCTCACGGTGATGGACAGCATGCCGTGTCAACATCACGTTCTTGTAAGGTACACGAACGTAGAATTAGTGCAAAAACCAAATATAGTGCTCCATGATCATGAGGATATACAGGACCAACGGATATTGCAGTAATTCCAGGTAATTAGGTCAGAAGGTGAAGGACATTAAGTCACATACTAGTCTTCATTGAGAATTACACTAATAGTTGGTGGCACTCATTGCCCAGTTATTGATCATTTCTGTACCATGTATGTAGTATTACAGAATAGTGTTCATCAGTCATTTTACAGAGAACATTGGCACTCATTGCCTAATTACAAACCATCAGAAGTCATCATTGAAAACAGGAGCTAGTAAATGGCATAGTATTACAGAATAATGTTCATCAGTCGTTTTACAGAGAACATTGGCACTCATTGCCTAATTATAAACCATCACAAGTCATCATTGAAAACAAGAGCTAATAAATGACATAGTATTACAGAATAATGTTCATCAGTCGTTTTACAGAGAACATTGGCACTCATTGCCTAATTACAAACCATCAGAAGTCATCATTGAAAACAAGAGCTAATAAATGACATAGTATTACAGAATAATGTATATCAGTCGTTTTACAGAGAACATTGGCACTCACTGCCTAATTATAAAGCATTATATATATATATATATATATATATATATATATATATATATATATATATATATATATATATATATATGTTAAGCAATGCATTGCGTTGGGTAATTACTGAAGAATGAAAATACTTGCTTTTGAGTTGTTGCTGCAAATGAAGATGTGTAACGTCATTCGTCATGAGTCGGCTGTAGCAAGATTATGAAACAAGTAGAGTATATGTAATCATATTCATAAATGACATAGGTTTAGTGAACAACTGCTTATAGCACATTAATTTCATACATAATTTCTCCTGCAAAATACAAAAATGGATTGTTAAACTGAAAGAAGAAACGCATTTTATGCTGAAAAGTAGTGCACTTCGAATTAACAGGTAGTGAAAAGTGTATACAAAAAAAATGTGTTCCCTAGCTGTCCTTTCCAAAACCTTCAGTCATCATACTATGCAATATAACACATACTGTCAAAACGAACTGCAACAAATACTAAAATAACTACATAGCATCTCTTAACTAACAGCAAATATATAAACTTCATAATTATCATCACCTGCAAAGAAAAACTTCATTATCCATATCACCATAACTCTGTTAGTATCATCACATGTAAAGAAAAACTTCATTATCCATAGTAGCATATTGTTCATCATTATTCATCACCATTCATTATCATCTGCAAAAAAAAAGTAACTTCATTACTCATTACACAACTATTCCTTATTTCTAACATATTTCATCACTAAAACTAAGATGTGTAGTTCTGTCTGACAGCCTGCATCAATCGCCTTGTATTCTGCAAGAAAAAATTAGTTAAGACTGCAATTCTACGACGTGTATTGTATATTCTTGTTAATGCTTGTTAATTCTGATCCATTTTCTGTTCATCACGAAGTATTGTGTCCTCCTTCGTTCATTCCGAAGGTGAAATTCTCATTTCTGTTTAATTTATTTCTTTTACACGTTATTTATTTCTGAAAATGATGAACAAAGATTAATATCTTGCATTTAATTCATATACCCATTAGATAAAAACTGGTTTATAGTAGCATAATTGAGCATACAGCATAGCATGACAGAAAATGTAATATGTCAAAAACATAGATGGTGTTCAGAGGCAAAAATGTACCCAGTGTATCACAATGTAGCAGCAAAAAAAAAGAAGTAGAGTAGTCACGATGTTGAGATATCATAAGGCAAAAACTGGTGTTTGCTATATCTTAACTACTTCATAGTGCTTACAAACAAAACAGGAAAACAATCGTACATAGATAAAAAATGATGACAAGAAATGTGACTTTCTTTGTGTTCAGCTTGTATGTTGTGTAGTTAATAGAGGCGAGAATTAAAGACTTTAATGGAGGGAGAATTTAATAAAATTAATATGTCACTAGATAAAATTGCATTATTATTCATAAGATACGTAAGTTTATCTGGAAAAATGTGCACGGTCTGATGTGTAACGACAAGAAAAGCGACCTGCTAACCTTACCTTGCCGGGCACTTGCCAAGAAAAAATACGACAATCATCAGTAAGTATTCATGTGAATGTAATTGCATAAGTGGTCATAAAAATTAGCAAATGGCATTATAGCATGTTAAATCATAAAGTATCTTCATTCAATAAAAGGTTTGATATTCGATATGTGGTGGTTTCCTTTGGTTTTTCTGGTTTTCAAAGTTTCGACGTGTACAACATTGGGGTGAGGAATGCTGCGAATTCGATATGGACCTGCGTATAGAAGTTCAAATTTACTGCACCTGCCTTTTACTCTATTGGATAAATAGTGTGTACGTACTAATATCTTCTGTCCAATGTGAAAGTCACAGCGTGTACAAACCTGTTTTTGCTGTCTTCTCCGGCGCTCTGCGGCACGTTTGATGTTGTTCAGCGCAATGTCAATTATTTCATGGTGTCGTAGTCGACGAGATGCAGGAAAGTTTACTAATTCTTTAATTTTATTAGGTGGTTCTACATTTTTCAGTATAACAGACGGAGATAGCATAGTGGATTCATTTGGTATGGAATTAATTACATCCTGGAATGAGAGTATGTGTGTGTCCTAATCAATATGTCTTTTATGGCAGTATATTCTACACAGTTTACCAATTTCTTTCATTAATCGTTCACAAGGGTTCGAAGAAGCATGGTACATGGATATATAGATCGGAGAAATGTTTCTAGCTCGTAACATACGTGTCCATATAGCAGATCGAAACTGTGATCCATTGTCGGAAATTACATTCAACACATGCCCTACTTGAAATAAAAAATGTTTTACAAATGCTTTCGAATCAATTTTAGCAGTAGCTTTGCGTAACGTAGTGAAGGTAACAAATTTTGAAGAGAGTTCAACAGCGACAAAGATGTAGCAAAAACCTCTATTAGTTCTGGGAATCGGACCAAAAATGTCTACAGCGGCCATATGTCTCAATTTAACAGGTACAATGGGATGTAATGGAGGAATATGTGAAGTCGTATCTGATTTAGCTTTCTGGCAGATTTTACATGACGCTAAAACTCGTCGTATACGTTTCTCCATGTTCGTAAAATAACAGTTCTGTCTCAGTATAAGAAAACATTTTCTAGCTCCGTAATGTGCGTAACTTAAATGAGTATACCAGATTAATCTGTTAACAAGTTCGTCAGGAATGCATAATAACCAATTGTTGCTGTCAGGATGAGAGCGGCGAAACAGAATGTCTTTGCGTACAGTGTAATGGTTTGTAATGGTAACATTATTCCTATCTTGCCAAAGGTGTTTAATCTCTTTCCATACGTTGTCTTTACTCTGCTCTTGTGCTATGTCTTGTAATGACGATGAAATGAAATTATCAAATGCAACTTGTTGAATGTACATGACGCTGAAATTTGCTTTGCAGAAGTTGGTTGCGATGTCTTGCTGATTGTTGCTGAGAGAACGGGATAGTGCATCTGCTACAATATTTTGTGTGCCGGGAATGTGAACAATTGTAAAATTAAATTCCTGGAAATAAAGTTTCCATCTGCTTAATCTGTCGTGAGTAAATTTAGCCGAAAGTAAAAACTGTATCGCTCTGTGGTCTGTGTAAACGGTGGTATGTCTTCCATAAAGAAAATGCCGAAATCTCGTAAAAGCCCATACAACACATAATGTTTCAAGTTCAGTAACAGAATAATTGCGCTCAGCAGCTGACAGAATGCGACTCGCTAAGGCTATGTTTTTAATTACTGTAGAACCATCTTCTTCAATTTCCTGAAAAACATGTACGCCTAAAGCGGTGTTAGAACTGTCGGTGGCAATAGAAAAATTTCTGGTAAGATCTGGGTGCGATAAAAGTGGTGCATTCAACAAAGCTTCTTTCAGGTTCACAAATTCAGAATGTTCTTGCCTATCCCAAGACCAAATAGTGTTTTTACCTGTCAATTGACATAATCTAGGGGTGTCTAAAGCAGAGTAATGAATAAATTTACGAAAAAAGTTAATTAATCCCAAAAAGCTGCGTAGTTGTTTCTTCGTCGTAGGAACAGTAATGTCACGTAAAGCTTGAAGTTTTTCCGGGTCAGGCGTAATGCCCTCTGCTGAAATTACATGTCCATGACATTTTATAGAAGTTTTGCCAAAGTGCGATTTGCTGAGATTAACTGTGAGTCCTTGTGCACGAAAAGTTTGCAACAGTTGTTCAAGAATCAAATTGTGTTCAGACCAGTTAGCTTCTGCAATAAGAATGTCGTCTACGTAAGTTGTGATTCTGTGTAAGTTCTGTCGGAAGTATTGTATTCAAACCGCGAATAAAAGCTGCTGAAGAAATGGTTAAGCCGAACGGTAATTTACAAAATTGATAACAGTCACCAAAACAGAGAAATGCTGTGTACTTTCTGCAGTTGGGATGGAGCTGAATTTGCCAAAATCCCGATTTCAAATCTAATGTGGAATAAATAGCAGTACCGTGAAATTTCTGTAGAAGTTCTTCTAGTGTCTGTGGGCGATCTATTTCATTAATAATAATGTCATTGATGTGACGTGAATCAAGTGCGAGGCGAAGTGAGCCATCCTTTTTCTTAACAATATGGAGCGGGTTTATGTACGGACTACCTGCCGGTTCAATAATTCCTTGGTCAAGAATAGCTTGCAATTCTTTCTTAACTTGTTCTCTATGGATATATGGAACGGGATAATGCTTGGCTTTAATGTGTCGTGCTGTTTGACTTGAAATTCATACATAAAACCGGACACAGTACCAGGAACGTTGTCAAAAACTGGAGCTTGCTGTAAAAGAATTTTGTGTAGTTGCGTGCGTTCGTCGTCTGTATTTGCACTATTCTGTTTAACGTTATCAGAAATCGTCTGTATTACGTCATAGTCGGCTTCGTCTGGACTATTATAGTTGTGTACGTACGTATCCGTGAACAATATGGAATTACAGTCTATGCTACGTGATACGGAAATGACCTCTGTACAATTAATTCTTTGTTCTTCCGCAGATAAAGAGTGCTGAAATTCTAAAGCCAGTTGTACATTTTCATCCTTTAACATTAAATAGGGATTTTGAAAGTCAATAATGGCATCGTGTTGTACCAGAAAATTCGTACCTAGAATAATGTCAGTCGTCAATAGGGGAACAATCCAAAAATTTGAGTGAAATGTATGACCTGCAATACAAAATGATAAATGCGTCTGTAATTTAACATCTACTCCTTTATTCGATACTGCTCCTTTTACTTTCGTTTTGCCTAATGGTAACGTAGGATAGCTATTTTCTTTGTTACACTCGTTGAAAGTTTCTTCATTTATAACTGACATAGGTGATCCAGAATCGTTTACTGCCGAAAATTTCGATGATCCAATTTTAATTTCGATGACAGGGTGTGAAATGGTTTTCTGAACAACTGGTCTTTCCTGCAAAAGAGTGTCTCGGATGTCGTCAAAAGTAATAACATTTTCATGAACAACATTCTGCGTGTCAAAAGTAGTGCTTGCATTACTGGAAGACGCAACCTGTACATTATCTAGTCAAATTCTATCCGACGTGTTACTATTTTCAGGAGGATGCTGTGGCATTTCCACTATTTGAACTGTTCTGTTATTTCTTCCAGACGTATTACGCTCTGGATGTTACCTAGTGTCTGGTTCATTCATGATAATATGTTCTTGCGGATGATTTTGCTGTTGGTAAGACCGACTGTTTTTAAATGTACGCTGAAAATTGTGCTCATTGTTTTTACGTCTATCGTGATAGTCATTTCTATACGGTGCATTGCGACAAGAATTGAAGTAGTGTGTTTTCTGTACATACTGATTCCCTTGTTGCTGTGTGTTACTATTTGTTGGGGCCGACGCTATACGCGTACGCGGCGAAACATTAAAGCTTGGTTGACCTTGTGCATTACATTGTTGGTTAGGTATACTAACCGGCTGGCTTTCATGCTGTTGCGGTGAAAAACGTCTATTGTTACCAAAATGCGGTTCCTGTTGCTGATAATTTTGACGTTATTGATAATTAAAATTTTGTCTGTTATTAAAGTTCTGGTGTTTGTCGTTCCTAAAGCGTCTATTACCTTTGCTATTGAAATTACGTGGCTGATCGTAATTGCTGTACGTTTGTATACCTTGGTTATTATATGAAAAATTTTTGTTTGTAAAGGAAGAATCCGATTGCTGCACTTCCAAAAGCTGTAACAGATCTCTCAATGCCGAAATATTTTCCTTCTGCTGACCCGTTAAAAGTGACACTCTTAATGATCATGGTAATTTAGAAATACATAATTGAATAAGTGCAGATTCACTGTATGGTTCACTTAAGTACTGGTTTTGTTGGACCATGTGCTCAAAAAATTGCGTGACAGTGGAAAAATTTGAGTTCTCATAATTCGGCAAACTAATTAGTTGATCCTTAATTCCGCGCTGTGTCGTTTTCGACCAATACGCTGACAGAAAAGCATTCTGAAACTCTTCTACCGAGTAACATTGTCTCGCGATCGGTCTCATACGAGTTGCCGGTTCGCCCTCCAAAAAACTACAAATAAATTCATGTGCGTTACGGGCCAAGTCGGTGGAAAAGCAAAGCTAAATTGTTGTATCCAATCCAGGGGGGTGAATCAGTGTTCTGTCAATTTTAAATACTTTAAATTTTCTCACTGATAGAAAATGTTTGTAATCAAAATTATCGTCTCTGTATGAGGGAACTGGTTCAGGATTGTATGAGAATCTGTTTGACTGTGACTGTTCGGTATCTAACTCACGTACTCTCTGTAGATTACCTAAATTATACTGGCTGTGTGAGTCTGACAAATGATGGGAATGTGTCGTATGCTGTGACGTGTTATTAACTGAAATATTTTTTATCTCTGTCACTTCTTGCTGTAAAGCTGACAATTTCTACGCAATGTATTATTAGACGAATCTATCTCACTGATTGTCTGCTGTAGATTTTGGAATTCAGGTGTTTGGTTAAACGAAATCGGTGAAGTATCGTCTGATTTGTTGTCATTATTACTTTCAATAACATCAATACAACTGGCCAATTCTTCATATTTTTCAGTCAGTATTTTTACCTGATCATCGTTTTTAGTGTCAGAAGCATTAACTTGTTTTTGTAATTTACGTGTGGTTTCGTTCAATTTTTTAGCGTCAGCTTTAATGACATCAGAATCCTGTGTTAGTTCTAATTGTTCGAGTCTGTCAGTCACTGTCTGAATATCTACTGTGTGTGTATCTGTTTTTGATTTAAGATCGGAAATTTCATCAAGCAATTCGGTGTTCAACTGTTTGATGGTATTAATTTTGTCCGATACTGTAGCAATATTGTTGTCTACGTATGTTTTTGCTTTCGCAAACAATTTACGTTTGTCTTCCTGTCTCTATGCAGTAATTGTTTCCATGACTTGTCGTTATACTTTATTTTGTTCCTGTATGAATTTACGGAAACGCGTTTCACTGTTTTGTAGGTGGTGGTTAAAACATTCGTCAATTTGACTGTTCTGTTGGTCGAATTTCGCGTCTATTTTTGTATCCAGCGTGCGCGAAAGTTCTACTGTCATCAATTTGAACTCGTCGCGTAACTCTGTTGCTTTTTCAGAGCATTATTTACCGACTGCATTAATTTCGCCTCTAAGTGCTTCTGTTGTAGTTGTTTGCATATCCCTCAATTCTTGAGCAACAGATCTAATTTCTTCACTACTTTTCCTAGCACAAGCCTCTATTTCCTCACGTAATTGTTCTTAAGTATCATGACATTGTGCGGCAATGGCTGTAATCTGTTCACTACGCTGTCTGGAATTGTTGTCTAATTTTTCATTCAACTGTTTGGAAGTGTTGTTTAGTTTTTGATTAATTTCATTAATTTGTTGTTTGTCCTGTTCACTAAGTTGTTTGAAGTTTTCACTATTTTGTTTGTGATTGTTGTCCTGTCTTTCATTAAGTTGTTTGAAATTTTCAGTAAGTTGTTTGTTATTTTCCTTAAGGTTGTCTTGTTTTTTATTAATTTCTTTAAGTTGTTTGAAATTTTCACTATGTTTTAGCAATATTGGCATAATTTGATCCAAAGTAACATTACCTACTCTATTCTCTGTGCTGTGTGTTGGTGTATCTGCATTTGTCACGTTTTCTGTAACCATTTGGTCATTCTGTAATTTTTGAAAAGGTTCGCCACTCGGATGTGCACTGTTATTCACTACACCAGAATTAAATAAATCTGTCGTACTCTGATTACACTGTTCATTTTCATTAGAAAAAATTGTCTGTTCATCACATAAATCCTGCAAACCGGGTGTGTCAAGCTGGGCAGCGCTCATTGCAACAGAACGCCCCGCGTCATCAATTGTCGTAAAATTAACAGGGGACACAATTGAATTTATTTGCTCATTATTGGCAATAAAATCATTACCGGTGATCAGTACGCATTGATTGTCTGTAAATGGGGAACTGTCATTATTACACTGCGTGTCGCAAGTACTATCACTCAAATTATTCGAACCGGCTATTTCACTCATTGTACATCGCGATGTACTGTTAACGGTTTTTCGCGGCATTTTTCACTAATCAAAAAATCAAAATTATTCACAAATGAAACAAGCACAATGCAAAATGCAACAAACACTATTACAACAAAGAGCAACAAAAGTGCAGATGATCTGTGGAAGAAAGAGTGACAAATTAGTAAAATGCGTTGCGCCAAATGCTAATTACATTTAAGTAATTAAGAGCAGATATATGACTACTTCTCAGTAGATTCACAAAGAAATACGATCCTGGTCCCCACACGAAATTTTAATTAAATGAAAATTTGAAATGGAGCCAAGCGTAACCTCTCAACAAAAATGTTAAATAATGATGTGAATACAGCCAAGTGTAAACTCGCCACACAAATTATGGAATGATAATGGTCCAAAAACCACACAATAATATTAATTAAATAATGAACCATGAACTGAATGTAACATCTGAATGGAAATAATTAAACCTGATAAATTTTATAAGGACAGAAGCGCTGACCTTCGGCCCTGTATTCTGAATAACAAAAGCAAAATTCTTACCTCAATAAACTGCAACTATATCTGCTCTTATTCATCGACACAGCTTCGTGCAATGCTGGCGTATATTTAATTTTGATTCTTGGAGGAAATGCATAGGAAATATTCTTTAAATTGAAATGAATGTTTTCTTTAAAAGAGTTACTTTATAAAAAAATTATTATTGGGGCATTTTTGAGCAAATTAATTACAGTTAACATACACTACTAGATGTGCGCAATGCTGCTTCATTACCTTCTATAACAATACTCATCGTCCACCACAATCCTAACCAGAGTCGCAAGAAGAACACGCCGTCGACGCATGCCGACGCCTGCCCAGTACAACCGTCCACTCGCTACCACTGACGAATACTGCAGACAGACTACGACTGAACACTCGCGCGGTCAAGCGCAGACTAGCACCGATAAATAACTCTCTGGTCAGAGATTCTGTCATGCCTCGCCATCGCTGGTAATGAATACATACGTGTTTCATGTTGCTACTCGCAAATCACAAACATCTGTCACTTTTTAAATGTATAATTCCCTTCCCTCTTGCTTTAACGCTGCACTTGCTGTCGAATTGCACTTTGTGTCTCCACACAAATGTAATAAACAGTTTCTTCCGTCGCAAGTTATCTAACTGTGATCGTGTTTCAGACTGAAAAGATGCCTGAAGCATGCACTACAATTTATGCAAATGAGACTAGCTCATCTCACGCAAGGGATGCAAAGTGCAAGAACTCCCGACTTGTAATAAACCTCCGGAAATGTCTCAGTTCAGCCAGTTTGTTTATAGATGGCGTTCATAGAGGCGTACAGGATGACTGGCGCTTTTCGATCTGAATTTTGCGGAGATTAAGACAGTAGCTACTTGGATTATCTCAGTGAGTCCCACCGTGTAGGATTTTTATGTAGGAATTTTCTACCAGTTAGTTTTGTGTATAAGCTCACGAAGTTTATATCCTACGCAGAAGCAGTATCAGCGCCGCCGGGTTCTCTGTAAAGTGCAAACAATTCTACTCCCTGTGATTCTAAGTCATGAAGTGAGAAGCTATATTATTAGGAATAACTTCCAAAAGGGTTGCCATGATGATTTACAGTATTTGTTTTTTACTGAACACCATAAACTGGTAATATCGACGCATCCTATCGAAGACTTGCCACTTTGGCGCACAACCTGTACCTCTTACTTAAAGTCGCGAAATTTCGTAGCCGTTCGTAAATTTCCGTTAACTTAAACATTATTCATTTATTTATTAAGAGGCTCGATTTTTGGAATTTAGTATTGTTTTAACCCTTTCAGACCGTCTGACTACAGTTGCGTACATAAACATTTACTGTGTCTTAGCTGCAGCAAAAGAATTTTTTCCCAATGGAGACCTGAAATACACATTTGTGAATGTTGAACCTTTTCATCATGCGCAAGTGCTATGAAAATATCAGCAAGTCAACGTAGCACTGGGCTATAGTGATCGCCAGAACATACGCAGGTGGTTGGTTCACTGTGTTCCGCTGCATGGTTAAATATTGTTATTGTTATTTTACATGGTAATTATTGAATAATCATTTCACTGGTTATTGTAATATAAATATTCCGTAATTTGTTGTTTTACTCCATAAAATGAAGCCATGTGCGCAAAGTATGTTTTGAAAAGGAGTACATATTTTTGTATAAATCTTGTATCTAAAATCATTTAAAAAAGTCGCCTAGGAGCATTCCCATATACACAAAAATTTTCCTTCCGCCATAAAAAAATTCAGGTCTGTATAGATTAAAATAATTTCCATTACGACTTTGTAATTTTTGGGTGAAATCAGGAAAATTACTATTTATTTCTTTTTATTTTTAGGCTAATAACAGTGAATGCTTTCCTTAGTGGTTGTACCCTGCAGAGCTGCAGCTGCTGGAAAGCTTTTAGGGTAAGACCGCTGTTCCCCTTCGCCTCGTATGCCTCGAGAACGTCAGACGTAAGTACTTTACCGACCATCCGGTTCGCCTCTTAGACCTCGTAAGGCGCCATCTTGACGTCAGTCGTAAACGCTCCCTGCCAGAAGCTGCAATGTTTCTTTCAAGGAGCAACTAACTGCCGCTATATATATATCTTCTGTGTTGAGCGGAAGGATAGATAAGTCGGGTCTTTAATCAGTACCTTGTTCGGATGTCGGACGCTTCTATCACTACTGAGGGTCATTTGAAGAATGCACAAAACTGCGATAGGGTTCACCAAGGTATTATCCACACTTACAGTCGATATTAATGGATTCGACTTCCACCACGATTATGCACGAGCACGCTTCACCCCAGTTTGTGAGCGCCGTCCTCCCAGGACGCTGGAATCAACCGAACTGAATGTTGTTTGCAGTTGTTAGTGAAACTACTACCGTAGTTACTGCGCTGACGTCGCCAATTTGCCAAGAATAAATCAGCATCGGAACGCTTTGGACGCACTAAGTTCGCCATTTACTCTAAGTGAGCCCGTACACAATACTTCGAGATATGGATGTTCGCCGAGCGAATGGGGAAAAACAATGTGAAACTGTAGGAGTGTGGTGGTGGTGACTGGAAGGTGCTGGGGCCATTACTAGTCAGAGTTGCAGGCTATTAATAAATGATAAACATAATAATCACATTACATATGATGCCAATAGCGATTATACAGCCATGAATCATGGCCACAATTAATCGGCAGGCTATTAATAAATGATAAACATAATAATCATATTACATATGATGCCAATAGCGATTATACAGCCACGAATCATGGCGTGGCATTTGCATTTGGTCACCTTGGCCTATACGCTAAACAAAGCTCTCATCTTGGAAATCAAGAAAAATGTTTACAGCTCAGTGCTTCATGCCCTCAATAAAAAGTTCTTGGCCGTACTTACTAAAATACCCATATGAAACAAAAAGCTCCAAGAAATTACTTCACAGAACTGCTTCACGTAGCCCTAGTGCTAGAAATAGTCTAAAACCGTAACAGAGAGGGATGGTTACAAAACAAAAGCACCTAGTGGACACGAAATTAAACTTTGACTGTTGATAGCATTCTCGTATACATACTGCCTTCAGTATCCATTCTCATCCCTAACAGGGTACAAATACTTTAGAAAAATCAAACGGGTACTGCTTCCACCAGGCGAAAACATCAAATTCGATTACATCATTTCCAACACGAGCGAAAGGAAAGCCTAACTTGGTATTAGTTAAGACTGGGGATGGACGAGCAAATACCTTGTCCCTACAAGGAAACGCCACAGTTATGCTAGACACCAATCCCTGTAACATATATAGCTAAACAAGAAGTGAGCCAATCGAAGAAGAGAACTCTTAAGTGATGCAATACTTAACACAAACATGACCAAAAGTCACCACTGGCAAGGAAAATGCAGCAGTAGCCAACTTAAAATCATGTCGCTCGTACAATGACGAACCAGAGTACCTTGCAGGTAAGATGACTCAGTACTGTACCAAAATGACTGCGCACAACGTTGCTTAAACGCTGTTAACCCACACTCTAGGTATACGCCACATGTAGCGGCACACAGCATTAAAGAGGAGCACAGACAAGTAGCCTCTCAAAGAAGACGTGCCGCATGCAGCACCAACCACAGCCGCAGACCATGGTAATATGTTCCCATCACTGCTGCATCGATCCGAACGTGACAATCATAGCATGAACTGGCATACCTTACTTCGTACACGGTGGTAAGAAAATCGTAGGCGAAGATCCTGCTGTTGTTGCCTGGAATTCTTCAGCGCCCGTCCAGGCACTTTACTCCATACACTACAGTGAAAAAACAGGTGCGCAGCCTGCATTCAGTGGCGGTATTTGCGCATCATCCATATGGACGCCTTGCTACATACACGGCAGCGAGTAAGTGACGAAGTCTTTCCTGCCACCGCTGCTAAGGTGTCGGCACTCGATGCGGCTGAGCGATCGCACATCACTGCCTCCCTATACCAGCAGGCTGTTCTCTGCTGTGCACTGGCGAATATATGTTGTCTTCCTCGTCCGCATGCAGACGTTTCTCCACATCTTCTTCGGCAACAGATAAGGATTGTTACAATTAATAAAATGTTCCGGGCTATTACGCCGTGGTCAAATGGTTTTCACATTAAAACCCAACATTTAATCTCCTTCTGCGGAGGACACTTTCACCGGGGATCGTATCTTCGTAGAATGTCCGATTCACACCCTGACTTGCTACTGACTGCAGCAAAATTCCACTTCAGCGTGCTTCCGCGCAGTGGCGGGAGGTCACATAATTTGAATATCCGAGCGCAACTGGTCGTTGTCGACTGCCGTTGTCCGCTGTTGCTATCACGCCATGGTGGAAGACTGGTACACATCTTCAGCACCGGAATCAAGATGTCATTCTACTTCCCGCCGTCCCCCTTCCAACTGAAAATCCGCGGATGTTTTACAATCGTTATGGCCTCTCTGTATAGTCTTTCATGGCATCGCCTTGTGGTTGTCAGTACTTCTATCGAAAAGAATGTGGTGTTCTCCTGGCTGCAAAGCATGTTCCGCAACAGCTAATCTGTCGGTTCACCCTTTTCTGTATCTTTTGCGACTCCTGTTTTCGTCAATATCTTTTCATTCCTTACAAATAACATGACATTTCTGTCAGTGATGGAAGCTGCTAGCGCAATTGAGCTTCTGCTCTTGTAGGCCGGCTGGAGTGGCCGAGCGGTTCTAGGCGCTACAGCCTGGAAGCGCGAGACCGTTACCGTCGCAGGTTCTAATCCTGCTTCGGCATGGATGTGTGTGATGTCCTTAGGTTAGTTAGGTTTAAGTAGTTCTAAGTTCTACGGGACTGATGACCTCAGAAGTTAAGTCACATAGTGCACAGAGCCATTTGAACCATTTTTTTGCTCTTCTACTTTTGATTGCTCTTTTTGTGTACATGTCCTACTCTGAGAAAAAGAAGAGGAGGAAAGTCGTTTAAACGGTTTTTAGAAAGAAGGACGATCAGTGTTTAACGTACCCTTGACAACGATTTTTTTGGAGACGGCGCCCAAGCCAAGGGAAGAGATTCAGGCGTGCCCTTTCCATGAGACCATTTCATCAATTGTCTTAAGCGATTTACGGAAATCACGGGAACCCTAACTTAGGATGGCCAGCCGATGATCTGAGCCGTCTTCCTCCAAAATGTGAGTGTAGAGTGCTAACCACTGCACTTTCTAGCTCGGTGACTGCCTTTAGACATGTCTTTGCGATTCTTCGGTTCACCCTTTTCTGTATCTTTTGCGTCTCCTGTTTTCGTCAATATCTTTTCATTCCTTACAAATAACATGACATTTCTGTCAATGATGGAAGCTGCTAGCGCTCGTTGGAGCTGTTACTAAAAAAGAAAAATATGACCACATAGACGAAGAATTTAAACGACAAAAGCCTCCGACATAACAGTTTTCTGGGTTTGGTAGTTGTTGTTGTGGTCTTCAGTCCTGAGACTGGTTTGATGCAGCTCTCCATGTTACCCTATCCTGTGCAAGCTTCTTCATCTCCCAGTACTTACTGCAACCCACATCCTTCTGAATCTGCTTAGTGTATTCATCTCTTGGTCTCCCTCTATGATTTTTACCCTCCACGCTGCCATCCAATATTAAATTTGTGATCCCTTGATGCCTCAGAACATGTCCTACTAACCGGTCCCTTCTTTTTGTCAAGTTGTGCCACATACTCCTCTTCTCCCCAATTCTATTCAGTACTTCATCATTAGTTATGTGATCTACCCATCTAATCTTAAGCATTCTTCTGTAGCACCACATTTCGAAAGGTTCTATTCTCTTCTTGTCCAAACTATTTATTATCCATGTTTCACTTACATACATGGCTGCACTCCATGCAAATACTTTCAGAAACGACCTCCTGACACTTAAATTTATACTCGATGTTAACAAATTTCTCTTCTTCAGAAACGCTTTTCTTGCCATTGCCAGTCTACATTTTATATCTTCTCGACTTCGACAATCATCAGTTATTTTGCTCCCCAAATAGCAAAACTCCTTTACTACTTTAAGTGTCTCATTTCCTAATCTAATTCATTCAGCATCACCCGACTTAATTCGGCTACATTCCATTATCCTCGTTTTGCTTTTGTTGATGTTCATCTTATGCCCTTCTTTCAAGACACTGTCCATTCCGTTCAACTGCTCTTCCAAGTCCTTTGCTGTCTCTGATTGAGTTACAATTTCATCAGCGAACCTCAAAATTTTTATTTCTTCTCCATGGATTTTAATACGTACTCTGAAATTTTCTTTTGTTTCCTTTACTGCTTGCTCAATATACAGATTGAATAACGTTGGGGAGAGGCTGCAACGCTGTCTCACTCCCTTCCCAACCACTGCTTCCCTATCATGCCCCTCGACTCTTATAAGTGCAATAGTTTTTGTACAAATTGTAAATAATCTTTCGCTCCGTGTATTTTACCCCTGCCACCTTTAGAATTTGAAAGAGAGTAATCCAGTCAACATTGTCAAAAGCTTTCTCTATGTCTACAAATGCTAGAAACGTAGGTTTGACTTTCCTTAATCTTTCTTCTATTGCCTCACGTGTTCCAACATTTCTACGGAATCAGAACTGATCTTCCCCGAAGTCGTCTTCTACCAGTATTTCCATTCGTCTGTAAAGAATTCGCGTTAGTTTTTTGCAGCTGTGACTTATTAAACTGATAGTTCGGTAATTTTCACATGTGTCAGCACCTGCTTTCTTTGGGATTGGCTCTTCCAAGGCCGTCAGTAGTTCTAATGGAATGTTGTCTACTCCCGGAGCCTTGTTTCGACTCAGGTCTTTCAGTGCTGTGTCAAACTCTTCACGCCGTATCGTATCTCCCATTTCATCTTCATCTACATCCTCTTCCATTTCCATAATATTGTCCTCAAGTACATCGCCCTTGTATATATCCCTCTATATACTCCTTCCACCTTTCTGCTTTCCCTTGTTTGCTTAGAACTGGGTTTCCATCTCAGCTCTTGATATTCATACAATTGGCTCTCTTTTCTCCAAAGGTCTCTTTAATTTTCCTGTAGGCAGTATCTATCTTACCCCTACTGAGATAAGCCTCTACAACCTTACATTTGTCTCCTAGGCATCCCTGCTTAGCCATTTTGCACTTCCTGTCCATATCATTTTTGAGACGTTTGTATTCCTTTTTGCTGCTTCATTTACTGCATTTTTATATTTTCTCCTTTCATCAATTAAATTCAATATTTCTTCTGTTACCCAAGGATATCTACTAGCCCTCGTCTTTTTTACCTACTTGATCCTCTGCTGCCTTCACTACTTTATCCCTCAGAGCTACGCTTTCTTCTTCTACCATCGTTGTACCATTTCTGTCAATTGTTCCCTTATGCTCTCCCTGAAACTCTGTAAAACCTCTGGTTTAGTCAGTTTATCCAGGTCCCATCTCCTTAAATTCCCACCTTTTTTGAGTTCCTTCAGTTTTAATCTACAGTTCATAACCAATAGATTGTGGTCAGAGTCCACATCTGCCCCTGGAAATGTCTTACAATTTAAAACCTGGTTCCTAAATCTCTGTCTTACCATTATATAATC
Organism: Schistocerca americana; assembly: GCF_021461395.2. NCBI lineage: Eukaryota > Metazoa > Arthropoda > Insecta > Orthoptera > Acrididae > Schistocerca > Schistocerca americana. The sequence goes on from NC_060119.1 coordinate 1,024,755,216, forward strand.
TATCTGATACCTTCTAGTATCTCCAGGATTCTTCCATGTATACAACCTTTTTTCATGATTATTGAACCAAGTGTTTGCTATGATTAAGTTATGCTCTGTGCAAAACTCTACGAGGCGGCTTCCTCATCCATTTCTTAGCCCCAAACCATATTCACCTACTATGTTTCCTTCTCACCCTTTTCCTACTCTCGAATTCCAGTCACCCATGACTACAAAATTTTCGTCTCCCTTCACTACCTGAATAATTTCATTTATCTCATCATACATTTCTTCAATTTCTTCATCATCTACAGAGCTAGTTGGCATATAAACTTGTACTATTGTGGTAGGCGTGCGCTTCGTTTCTATCTTGGCCACAATAATGCGTTCACTATGCTGTTTGAGGTAGTTTACCCGCATTCCTATTTTCCTATTCATTATTAAAGCTACTCCTGCTTTACCCCTATTTGATTTTGTGTTTATAACCCTGTATTCACCTGACCAAAAGTCTTGTTCCTTTGCCACCGAACCTCACTAATTCCCACTACATCTAACTTTAACCTATCCATTTCCCTTTTTAAATTTTCTAATCTACCTGCCCGTTTAAGGGACCTGACATTCCACGCTCCGATCCGTAGAACGCCAGTTTTCTTTTTCCTGATAACGACGTCCTCTTGAGTGGTCCCCGCACGGAGATCCGAATGGGGGACTATTTTACCTCCGGAATATTTTACCCAAGAGCAAGCCATCATCATTTAACCATACAGTAAAGCTGCATGCCCTCGGGAACATTACGGCCGTAGTTTGCCCTTGCTTTCAGCCGTTCGCAGTATCAGCACAGCAAGGCCGTTTTGGTTAATGTTGCAAGCCCAGGTCAGTCAATCATCCAGACTGTTGCCCCTGCAACTATTGAAAAGGCTGCTGCCCCTCTTCAGGAACTACACGTTTGTCTGGCCTCTCAACAGATACCCCTCCGTTGTGGTTGCACCTACGGTACGGCCATCTGTATCGCTGAGGCACGCAGGCCTCCCCACGAACGGCAAGGTCCATGGGGAAGCTGGGTTTGGTACGGCATCATAATGTTAAAACTACTGCTGCTGGAGAAAAACCAACGTTTCGGCCGCGATTGCAGTGGCCTTCTTCTGGGTCTAATGGTGCATTATAGCTATGCCTTCCCTTCTGGTTTCCAGCGGTTCTGAGCCGTCATATATTTTCTTGTACAGTGAACATGCGCTGCATCCAGACTGGTTTTAGACAGTAAAACGGTGAGAGGGGGGGGGGGGGGTACATAGCCTTCAAAATAGCACAATCGGCTTTAAATTCACATCCCACCTCCACCAGTGGGGCCATCTGTCGTGTTTAGGTAACAACTCACGGTAAGACAAACGACGAAGAATTCAGCAGATGTTTACGATTCTTCTTTCTTCCAGACATTCTTCAAATTTCGAAGGTAGCGATAAAGGGGCATTGGTGGATAATGATCCGACTTACCGAATGATTAATGAGGACGATTGTTAGCTGCCTCGCTAAAAGCAAGTAGACTTGAATTTCTGGTGATTTCTAAATAGTACCAAAAAAGTGAAAAAATTTCTGATATGTGTCTTAAGGAGTTGTTTTCCTGTTGCAATGACGTGAACAAGTTCGTCAATTCGTAACAGCATTTGTCACGCCATTTTCTTTTAACAAAAGGAAATATCTGCTCATAGCAGCTTTTCATTACACGCAATACAACAAACTATTTCAATTTGAGTGTTTAATGGAAACTCCAACTACAATAAATTTAGCACTGAAATAGTCCTAGAAGAACCAGTTATGCATAGTTTTCTCGTTAGGATTGCTACGGTAGTTCGTTTCTTCCGACTGAAAGCTCTGTCGTGTATACACTATGTGATCAGAATTATCCATACAACTATCAGAGGACATTAATATGGGACGTGTCCACCCTTCGGCTTTATGACAGCTCGAACCCAATTGGGAATATATGCAACGAGATGAGTGAATGTCTGTGCTGGAATGGCAGTCCATTCCTCCTGAAGAGCCGAAACCAGAAAAGTTGTCATATTTACGTTGAGGTCTGAAGCGTGGATGACGTAGTCACTCATCCTAAAGGCGTCCAGTTCGGTTCCAATCGGGATTCTAGGCAGGCCAGTCCATTTATGGAGTGTTATTGTACACAGACAACTTGCTCACATACGCTGCTTTATCACAATGTGCGTTGTCGTGCTGATACAATGATCATCTCATCTCCGAACTGTTCCTTTACTGTACGCAGTACACAGTTCTGTGGAACGAGTTCATACCCTTTTATATTTAGCGCTTTCCTATGTGGAATACGGCTATCACATCACAACAACGATCACCTCGATACGTAACATCCCGTGTTCCGTACTTCAATATTTGCACTACACATGTTGCCTGGTACCGTTCTCCAGGTTTTCGCTAACCCGTCATTCGGATAGCCACAGGAAACTGCTTGACGAGTCACTCCACATCACTTGTTTCCTGTTAGACAATGTAGAGTAACGCCGCTCTTTACACCACAACAAGTGTCGCTCAACACTGACCACAGAAATGTGTGGCTTATGAGTTGATGCTCGACAATGGTACCCATTCTTTTCAACTCCGTACCCAGTCATTGCGCTATCCTGACCACTGTTAGCATTTTGGAACTCAAGAGTGACTCCCTATGCTGTTTCCATGCGCCATTTTATAACCACCCTTCAGAATACTCGACGGTCCCTGTCCGCTTGTGCAAGATATTTGCCTAGTCTCGGCATAGCAGTCCGCAGTTTGTGGTCTCGCGGTAGCGTTATCGCTTCGCGAGCACGGGGTCCTGGGTTCGATTCCCGGCGGGGTCAGGGATTTTAACCTGCCTCGAGATGACTGGTGTTGTCATCGTCATTCATGACAGTGGCGAGATTGGACTGAGCAAAGGTTGGGACTTCGTACAGGCGCTGATAACCGCTCAGTTGAGGGCCCCATAAACCAAACATCGTCATCTTCGATTTTGCTTGGTTGTTACTTTTCGTTACAACTACACAGACACATCACCAATATCGCGGACTTGAGTAGCTTTAGAAAGGTTGAAATGTCCATGATGTATCCGTTAGTCTGGTGACATGGAATGACTAGTCCATGTTCGAAATCATTGTGCTCTCCTGGCTCACCCATTCTGCTAGTACCATTTCCCTATCAACAACACAATACTCCCCGCCTTCCTGTATACTGGCGAGTCCGCTTGTCATTGAATCCACTGGCCAATTCCGCATTAAGCAGGGTGTGCGTGCAGCTTAGATCAGACTGTGTACGTCGCTCATGTAAAGTTGGCCACGTACAAGTATGAAATTCCTCCTCGTCTTTGAATAACGCGCCATACAATCTGTGTAATTAGGCGTCGTTAGCGATTAGCCGAGGGCGACTGATCGCGTCACTGGGTTTACGACTTACGAGGGTGAAGATAAATCGGGTAATCAGATTACGAGGGAGATTAACCTAATTTCCTACACCAACGTGCGATACTATCAGTTTCAATAATGGATACACCATGAAACATTTAGTAGAATCCTGGTCGATCTCTTCATGTACCGTATTAACATCAGGAAGTATCGAATATGGTAAGCCACAGCCGAGCACATAACATGGGAAACGCCGTAGATTAATTACTCAGTCTCTCAGAGAACATTACGGCAAGCGCCGCGGTTACCAGGCTAAAGGGTGCGGTTTAATTTAGTTGTGCATGTTCTGTAGTGCTTGCAGTAGTTAAACTTCATACTGGCAAAGTGTTACTGCGGTGTTTGGTAGGACTTCAGTCATGCATCGTTCACACAACCGATTGGGAATCAGTAGAGCATGTGATCCTAATTTTTGAGTCTCAAAACAAACAAGACTCAGTACCTGGAAACAACGTTTAATTGCACGAATAACTGGCACGAATACTTAACTACTAAAGCATTAGTAAAAAGATAGTCTTTGGCATTTATACTGTTTCACTACTTAATAATATTATGTGCTGTTCGGCCTAGTGATCTGTGACATCCATAATACTAGCAAGGAGGTAGAGCCCTGTTGAAAATAAATTGTATCAGCTTATGTCACGTGCTGGCAAAATGTTTCAGCTAGTGAACTCTTACTTATACACGTATTTCATGGTGTATTTTACTGACATCTCTCATAGGAGTTATTTTTCTTATTCGTTCCAGTCTTTTGTTGGTTTCATTAAATTGTTTCAGTCCCTGAATGATGGGTGAGGACAGTTAAAATTTTGGACTGGTAAGATCGATAAATTCTTAACTCATCTTTGGCTGCCTTGAATATTGACTAGAAAACGTTCCGTAACGTGTAACTTTTGGTATAATACCTTTATACAAAATTTGGTTCTATCAGAAGTGTTAGTTCTGCAAGGTTCGCAGGAGAGGTTCTGTAAAGTTTGTAAGGTGGGAGACGAGGTATTGGCAGAAGTACATCTGTAAGTAGGGGGTGTGAGTCGTGCTTGGGCAGTTCAGATGGTCCCCATTTCGAGTCTCGGTCCGGCACACAGTTTTAATCTGCCAGGAAGTTTCATATCAGCGTACACTCCGCTGCAGAGTGAAAATCTCATTTTGGTTAGAGCTCTTTGGTGGTGATTGAATGAATCTGCCCCGACTACGGTTTCCGGGAGGTTTCCGTTTGTTATTAGGTGAAAGTGAATTTCCTCCAAATTATTTTCGGAACTGGTAGCCCTCTTTACCACCACCAACCTGCTGGGTAATTTGACTGAAATTCTAATGAGTAGTCGATGAAGGACAAATGAAAATAGACCGAAGACAAACGCTCTTAATTAATCCAATGTTAGTTTTGTAACAAATAATTAAGAATTATGAAACATGTTTCGGACTCCCATATGACTTTTGAAGAGACCGAAAAACTGGTCTCTAATACCTCACGCGGATTCTGCGTCTACGATTGAGTGAACCACGTTTTGTTCGTGTACGAGGTCCAAAGGCTGTAGGAAGTGGAGCCCTAGCTGATGTCTCATTTCTTGGGTACAGTTCGGCAACGTCGCCTAGGAAACAAACTACATGCTTATTGAAAGTTACAGTACATGCGCAACATGACTGAAGACTTCTCAGCTAACAGAATCCAGTATCATAATACTGATTGAGCGACAAAGCGAAAATAGCGTCTGATATGCATAATGTGGTCAAATCATTACAGAATGTATGAAAAGCTGCAGATGAACAGTGGTTGCGATACACATTAGCAACAAAATCTCAACAATAACAAATGTTACGTAATGCCGTTACATAGACAAAAGCGTTAATCGATCAAAACTCCTAGTTCGGTCGATTCGTCAGTCATCTTGTATCTTTACGAAATAAGATTAACGGAAGAGAAAGGTCCGTGAAAAGCTGCGCTTGTAGGGAATTGTTTGGTCATTGCAAGAGCATCCCAAAGATGGCCAAACGAACTCTAGTTGCAGGCGCTATAAGAATGATGTCTTTCATTGTGGAGAGTAGTAAGTTCCAGCAAGGGCCATAAAACACGTTACACCCCCCAAGAGTGTAATATTAGAGAATATTTAAATCTGCGCCGACAATCTTTTTTTACTCTAAGATGTCTGTGAATGCACTTGAATGGGTGGAAACAATTGTGGTGTACTAGGTACCCTCTGCCATACGTTGTTCAATGATTTGCGGACTACAGATGTAGAGATTCAAATACAAAAATATCTGATCTTACGCTTATAAACGCACGTTGTAGACTGTTTGCGTATGTTGACTTCTTTTCAACAAATGTAGGTTGCTGTACAAATCTTCCAGTATTTCTCTTGGATTTCCTGTTTTACCATCTTTGTACAACCGCATAGTCGGAGAACAGTCAGCAAGTTACCAACATGATGTGCCACCTTATGCACAAACAACATAAATACTAACTGCCCAGGGAGACTTTATGAAGTACATGTCCCATGCTGAGAACGAGGTACTAAGTTCACGGGTCAGAAGGTCTTCAATCCACTGCTTTGTGTTCCGAAAGCGTGAATTTTGTTTCATGAATGGCGGTGCAGAACTTCCAGGAATCAAAGCAAGGCATAAAAGTAGTCTTCAGTATTTACATTATTCTGTTTATCAGTATAAGAAAAAGTTTCATATAATCATTGTTTCCAGTACTCATACCGAATTGTTGTCAGTGAATGCGACCATAAAACATGTTACACAATACTGCAATAAGAACGTGGTAAGGTATATGTCTACAGTTTGCACGTACCTCGCCACACAATGGGAAAAATATATATTTTACAAACGGACAGCATTATTCCACTTCGGTATGTAGATATACAACTAATTAACGACAGTTGTGTGGTGCCATTTATACGTATTAACATCGTCTAGCTCGTAAAAACCACCGATCTCTCCTATCTTGCTTCTCAAATCGCTTTGTGCGTTATCTAAAAGGTGATGATTGAAACACGATCTCCTTCTGTGAAAGATTTTTAGGAGACAGAATACGTAATTTGAGCTTTAACTTGGCCATATGCAGTTTCCGTGGCTTTGTGATCAACGATTTATCAAAAACACGAATTTTGTCGAACTACTTAATGTAAGACGGAATATGCAAGTGCTAATAACAGTTTCGAAATTAACGTTTGGTTTGAGTTACAGTAAACGCAAAACGGCACTTTTAGCTAGCAAATGGTACTTTCACTCTGCACAGCTGTCAGCAGTATTAACGATTTTGGATTTGCATGAACCAATCTCTCTCTCTCTCTCTCTTTCACTCTCTTTCTCTCTCTGTGTTTGTCAGTATACTATATGATGTATAACATCAGCGTCTTCTTAAAGGAAAGATAAATGCGACTGTAATGAATATTACGCCAGTAGCGGAACAGTGTGCATTTCCGCACAGTCTGCAGTGTTGCCTGACCATCTAATACAAACAAACACTCCTCACACTCCTGTATCCCCTCCATTAACCCGTCCTCACACCCTCACCACCCCCACTTCTGTATGCCAATTGAGTGACATACAAACTGCTGGACATTTAAAGGAGCATTGTCTTACTGGTTCATGAGCACTTCTAGCATGGTTGATAGATTTCTAGTAGCTATGCTTTATGGTCCACCTTATCCTAATTACTAGAATTTGTGATTCAAAATAGCCACCATGTAAACACACCTTCCACCTGTGCTCTTATCCGGTGACCCACTATCATAGCATCCTGTGTATTTAACATCATCTTAATTACCGTAATTTATTACTCAAGTAAGTGACCTACACTCTGTGAGGTGGCTATCAGGCTGCCTTAGAGGATATTACACAATAAAATTATAGTAGACTTGTAATAATGGCAGGAAGCTATAAAAATCCAAATAGGAATGTTCCTGCAAACATGTATGTACGCACACTGTAGGTCACACATGGGTAATTGCTAAATTACATTAAACAATTTTCCACACTTATACTATTAGTGTCACCACTTAGATAAGACAGAACAACAACGAAAACTGTGTTACAAAGAAACAAACTGTGTGAAGTCCTTGTCTCGTGGCCTCCAGCCACTCAGCCCAAGTGCCCAGCCTGCTGCCACCACACCTACAGGTCAGCTACCGCTGCATCAGAGGCAGCCTCCCTCGTGCACCCAGTCACTGAGAAAGGAAATCACGACTGCCAAGGCTGAGATATATATGCAGGATTAGCGATGCATTTTAAGTGCCTCGTTTCGAAGTAGCGTAATATTTTCTGAGTTTGTCTCAGAACCCATTCCACGACGGGACTGTATCAATCCATTTCAACATTGTTTAGTGTCTTCCGTGTACTAAAGAACATCTCCAAATGCACAGAAATGGGGTAACATAGTGGGAATAGAAAACAGACTTCCAGGAATATGACGTGAGACTCAGGATGGCAGTCTTTTTCCAAGAACGCCTGAAGGGTAACATTGTATGGACTATACTAAAATTATTGAGAATATAAGCAAAATTTAGTTTACCGACAACATTTATTTTCCCAAAACGAAGACAGACGTAAATTGTGCTAAATCAGTTTTGATTGTAAACTGCAAGCAACTAACAGTTGGTTTAAAACCACAGTGGACAAGGATTTTGGGAGGCAGAAAAGAGTCAAATACTCTGGCATAAAAATGTGAATAACGCAATCTAAATTGATCTGACACTGAGCCGAACTTTCACAATATAGATTCAGCTGAGAGCAAGTGGCGATAGAGATCTGTATGCTGTGACAAGGCCGGAGCTGTAGTATGTTACCCTGTTTGCTTTGTGCGGTGACGTAACTTGCACCTGGTGAGATGTGTGCTGCGGAGGCGAGACGTGATGCGACACCTGTGAATTGACCGCGGCTAAAAATAAATGCGAAAATCTCATGGTCTAGTGATCAGGAAGATGGATCGCAATTTACACTCTACCAGAGCCTTGAAATAACGGTAGATATCAGTGTGTGACACAACCATTCACTGGTCATACCAAGGACCAAATTGGCTCACTTATACAACAGAGCGCACAAGGATACCAAATGTCAAGGCTAGTAAACCAAAAACGAATAAGTGTCCCCCCGGCAAACGAGTAGTCCGATATGTTTGAAGTCACACTGTCAGTACAGTAAGAACTTCACCACAGGTTCCCCAGTCTAAATACTCACAAGTGAAGTCAGTCTCAGGACAGGTCCCAAGCACCAACCGCACATGCCAGGGCATTGACCAGAAGTCCTCTTACCAGACCAAAGCCCAACACACGAGTGCCTCGCACCTCTTCAGAAAAAAACCGTTTTCCCACATAGTGCACTTACGACATCACCTTATCGTCGTCTTGAGCCATTCATAGTGCTGTAGAGGCGGATTAAATCCTCTCCCACATGACAGCACGAACTCCTTTCGAACCAGGGCATGAATTAAGAAACCTGCATCTTTGGAAAAAGAAGGAACCACCAATTACTGGCTTTTTTTAAGTTTTCGTGGAGGGGGAAGATGTTTTTCACCGAAGTCGTGTCACTTCCCATGGCAACAAGCCAACAGATACAATCTCAAAGAACTTTATATAAATCGACTGAGCCTTGCGGCTCGTTAGTCCTAGCTATAAGGTGTAATAAAGATTCTATCTCTAAACGTTTCTTAGATGCTGAAGTTTCTTATACAACCAAGGCGGCTGATGGAAATGGGTCAAAGACCTATTTGCAGTATCGGCGAACCCAAAAACTTGTGAATTTCTATTATGTGTGACTCTGCACACAATGCCCAGTTGATGACTCCACTGTGTAGGTACATACCTAGAGTCCATGCCCCCAGCTCAGCCTTCGGCTGGCGCCAATGCAGGTATAGCGGCAATGTTTTGCTAGAGACCTGTCTCGACAAGTGGCTGCTCTGTTTGCCCTGCACGGCCGTGGGCCTGTCCAGCAAGATTTACTGAGGGATTGGGTCGCTGCCAGTTGCTTCCAGTTCCCAACATCCATTTCTACGAGCTAAGAACCATAAAAGTACCTCATGCTTTTAGCACGCTACCAGGCTCCATCAACGTCTGCTCTGTCTTCCACGCTACCATATCTAGAGTTACAATGTCACTGTTTGGGAATCGTCCAACGGCATACTAATCCCTTGCGATTTTTCTTTATTTGCCTTCCAGAACTACAAATCTGACAGATTCTCATTTTGAATTGCAGCAACGACAGCTATATACACTGACAGAATAGTCCAAGCACTAGTTGTGCTATATAAAACAAAGATCATAGGCATGTGTCTACTTCTGATAGATGGTATCTACTCAAATTTCGCACCAGTCGCATAACTCTTCCAGGAGTGCTAGTTCTGCAAGGTACTCAGAAGGGCTTCTGTGAAATTTGGAAGGTAGGAGACGAAGTATTGGCTGAATGGAAACTGTGAGGAGTGGTTGTGCATCTTGCTTCAGTAGCTCAGTTGGTGGAGCACTTGCCCGTGAAAAGCGAAGCTACTAAGTTCGAGACGCGGTACGTCACACAGTTTTAATTTGGCAGCAGTTTCATATCAGCGCACACTCAGCTGCAGAGTGAAAATCTCGTTCTGCATGTGTAGATTCTTTACACAGATCCCAACCAAAACAATATAAATGTGATACAAAATAGTTTATTAAAAATAGGAGAAACATTTCTTCCCCAATACGGAACATTTTTCTCCACAATACAATAAAATATTAATATTACGCAATTAGGAGTCGTTCCCATAAAGAGTGTTACTCCACAGGCCTTGAGAAAAATAGTAAAAGTATTACTCAGATTTAATCCATTCTCAATTAAAGAAATTACAACTTGATGTTCAGTTTCAGTGTTACATGTACACTAAACAAAACTGGAAGTGAACGATATCAAAGTCAAAAAAATGAAGAAAACAGAGTATATGTCGAAAACAATTGCTACAACAGGTGAATATAAACTGCTATTGGGAAAAATAGACCATTGCATGTTTGAAAGTAAGGTTTATGTATTAATTTTAACACAGTGTAAGGAGAAATCTGGTTATGTCTCGGAAATATAAAATATGCACATTTACTGTACATATCAGTGGAAATTGGTCACACGTTGGAGTACTCGAAGGACTCAATGGATCATTGGATATTCACTGTATCGAAAGGTGAATGAAAAATTTTTATGAACATTTATTCGTATTTGGATTGGATTGAAAAGGGTGCCTACATTCTGTCTAAATGTGGTGGACTTGGCAATGTGCACCTAGCAACAGAACAGTATTTCTGCAGTTCAAAGTTTATGGGGTAACTACAGTTAACTGGCACTGTGCCAAGGTTTGGCCCATTGTATCGCTGAAGCAGAGAGGTTGAATGATCATGTAACTGAAAAAGGCGTGTCTCTAGTGAGGAAAGAAAAATTAATGACTTCTGGGCAATCGGAGAGGATCGTTCTCTCCCTCTACCGTGGTGGATAAGTAGTAGTGTATTCTCCGCCTATGCTCAAAAATGTTGGCTAGAGAACAAAGTGATAATTCTTTGTGCTAAAACGGAGCTATAGCAGTGTTGTTGGACAGCAGCTGGTATATATTTTCGTTGGCTTTTGAGTCGTGCCCATACAACCACCTCAGAATTGGAATATCAATTATACCGATACAAACGTAAGAAAAACGCAAGACCCAGTCACCTAGCGGAGAAAAGTCTCGGAGTTAGCTGGGAATCGAACGCGGGCCCCTTTGATTAATAATCCGTCACGCTGACCGCACAGCTACAGCAGTGGACAAGTTGGTCGATACGGTTGGCGTCCCTATCTGTATCGGCCAGCCAGTTGTTAACGGAATTCTCCTATATTTCAGAAGTGACTGTGATAAGGAGCACCGATATCTTCCGGGTGAAGGCCGTATGACAGCCACAAGTAACGGCGGGAGAGCTAAGCGTATTTGCCATCACATGCTCCACTCACAAGAGTATTCGCTCCTTAACGTAAGGTGTGCGGAATCTACGATGTCTACCTTGACCCTTGGCCCATTTTGTGATAATTTATTGGCCTATAAGTCTCTGGAATAACCTGCTAAAGAGTTTATTCAGATAGAATCTGGGGTAGCGTCTAAATCACAGCACATTGACGGCTCAGGATTTTCCGAGGACAATATTAGCAGTTTCCTGGTGCCTTTATGTTGTTCTTCTAATGGTTGCTTTGGGTGTAGAGTTGCTCTTGATGGTTGGCTGCACCATGTGATGAGAGAGTCGTTGATCGTCATTCAGTCTAGGTTGGTGAGTGAAAAGGTACGATGATACGGGGAAAAAGTATGGCTGGGCTGTAAATTATATACGTTGGCTCTCGTTCTCTGCACTGAGGATAATAAATTCGCTTCTCTTCACCGTGCGCATTAGTAACTGAAACAATGAAATTACATTGCCCCAGATCCTATTAACCAGTAACACAATCAGTAGGCATCATCCAGGTGCAAATTACGTAAAATGACGACGATCACCTGCGATGGATCAATTATCACTAATAAACGTTTATTATCGTTAAAATCTTCATATAAACTCAAGGGCTTGTGAAACCAACTGTTTCGGTAAGTGGTTAAAAGCGACTCGAGCCCCCAATAGAACGTCAGGTAAGTTCGCTATAAAAACTTAATAAACTGAAAAGAGTGCTAGAAAACTGCTAGAAACATTCAACAGCCTAGATTGCACAAGATATTTATTTATTTAAGACAACCAGTTTCGACAGCATTTTCAGTCATCATCGAGTCTTAAAAATCTTTTGGTTGTAAAAACGTGTTCTTTTTACGTTGAACCTCACGCCAGGCAGTCTTGTGGAGGAGGGGTTCAACGTAAAATGTACACTTTTTCGCAATAAAAAGGATTTTAAGACCGGAAGATGACTGTGAAGGCTTTCGAAACCAGTTGTCTTGAACAAAGACATATTTAATTTGATCTAGGCTTTCGAATGTTTTTTAGCAAATGAAACAGGTAACAGCTTCAGTACTCACAAAATGAGAATATTCGATACTGGAAAATTAGCTAAATTCACTAATAATGACTAAAGGAGAAAATACCAGAAACTGATTCACTCACAATTAGAGTCAATTCTAAGAGCCGATTTTTGCCAAATTCCGAGTTCTTCGCGGCTAAAACAGAGAGGAAGACCAATTCTACTGTTCAGAAACATAGTTCGAAACCGACATCATATGACTTTCCTGTTCAGAAAGAGAGTGCGCAACCCACATGACAGGAGATTCACAAGTGCAGATGGTCAAGTGGCAGGAAACAGGCACCTGACCAAGCTTGACTCGTCTAGGTCGAACTACTGGATAACCCGTACAACTTATATCTCCTTAAGCCGTACGCAGCTGGAATCACCGTTCAGCCTGCCTAGATGTTGCTTCAACTAGCTCGCACTGAACACCCTCCGACCAGTACTGGTTGTGTTCCGTCCAGGTTGTACAAAAGTCTTCCCACATCATGATGACCATCGCCCTTATGAAACCTCGCTCCAATCCCTTCACGTAACTCCCGTACTCGTTACTTAATGTGGTTCGTGGTTTCGCCAGCCTCCCTTAACATCTTCTGAGACAGAGTACTTACGAATGATTTGACTGCGCAATTAGCACCGCACTGAATGTCTAGTCTAGAATGATGTACTACATTAAGTTGTCCGGATAACAGTTTGCCCAATAATTAAAGTTGAATAATTTCCGACTTCCTCGCAATGCCCACCAAGAGTTCTTTCTCTTTGTGAGGTTAAATGTTATTAGAGTTATTAATTTGATACCACTTCCGTGGGGGATTTTAGTGCTCTTTCCGTTGCACTAATAAGCATTTACAAATATTTAATATACTGGTGTCCAAAATTAAAGCAACGAACGGAAATTTTGCTAGGTTGCGTATATTTTGCTACAATACATTACAAACAGGCGCTAGTTAAGTGCAAACAATGTAAATAATACAAAACGTAAGAGACTGCAACATTTATGACTGTAGACGAAAATGTTCTTCGATTTCTCCAACTTAGCGGATTTGCGCGCACATTCCGATAATTATTTATTTGGTCAGTATGGGGTGTGACCACCTTCGGCAGCAATATAGACAAAGACGCGGTAACCTATGAACGATGTCATCAATCTCGTTGTGGTAATAACGCCCATCCTTCTTGCAGAGCTGCTTGCGAGTTTTGGGGAGTGATAAGTGTATGCTGACGTGATGCAGCCCGTCTCCTTACTGCATCCCAAATATGCTCTGTGGGATTCAAATCGGGAGAACGAGTAAGCCACGCAATGCACGCAGTATCTTGCGTGTCCAAGAAAACATCAGCCACACTGGCTCATTGAGGTCGAGCATTATCGTCCAACAGTGCCAGGTCTCGATCCACAGCATCTCGCAACAGCCGTACATTAGGTCCCAATATCTCGTCACGATTAAAAAAAAAATGTCTATGAGCACTATGGGATTCAACATCTGAGGTCATAAGTCACCTAGAACTTAGAACTACTTAAACCTAACTAACCTAAGGACATCACACATCCATTCCCGAGGCAGGATTCGAACCTGCGACCGTAGCGGTCGCACGGTTCCAGACTGAAGCGCCTAGAACCGCTCGGCCACACCGGCCGGCCTCGTCACGATTCCTGACAACAGTTAAACCTTGCCGATTCACCAACACAATGTCATGAAGAGGTGTTCTAGTGCTCAGTATAATCACTGCCCACATCATTAGGGATCCTCCACGATATCGTCTCTTTCCACAACGTTTGAGGTTCCGAAATAGTGTTCCATGTTCCCTCCATGTGCGAATCGGTCGAAAATCAGTGTCCAGACCAAACCGGGACTCATCTGAGAAAATAACATCGGCCGAAACTTGGACCGTTCATGTGGCATGTTGACGACAGCACTCTAGACGTTCCCTTGTGTGAAGACGCGTCAGAGGTACACATACAGCAGGTCTCTAACAATAAGGGCCACTCGGCCGAAGCCTTCTGTACACCGTCTGCATCGATACAACACGTCCAATCGCTGGATGCTGCGAGGTCGGATGCCAGTTGCCGTGCAGTACTAAGGCTGTATCATCGTGCCGTCACAGTCAAATAACGGTCCTCTCTTTCTGATGTCACACCTGGTGAGCCCTATGTGTTGGGGATACAGTTTCGATTTCTATAAACTGTCGCCACACCCGATAAAGAACAGAATGATTCACATTAAGTCATCACGCCACCTGTATCTGCTTCTATTCTTCCTACGGTCCTCCACGGCAGAGAGTCTCGTAAGCTTCTCCTCTGTGCTGAACTGAACCGTCGGTGGCTATGTACACAGCGATTGTGGATGTGGGACTACACGGCAAACACTACACCGTTTGACTGGTGCTCTCACGTAATGATTGACGTGGCTGTTTGCTGTCGGAAATGCCATCTTCCGTCCAAAACATGATCATACGGACATCTGTTGACAGTTAGTATAATTATATCGTGAATCACAGACAAAAATAACTGGGAAACAGCGGTTTGTTGCTTTAATTTTGGGCACCAGTGAAGTTCATTAGTTGTGGAACAAATTATGGAAAATTGTAAACAAAAGATACTTACAATAAGACCGGAGTTTCTCCCGGCGTATACAATACTGAAATAACCTACGGTAATGCACCCGGGTAAATCGTCGACAATCGCTGATATTTCGCCAGGAGCACATCCTGCGACTTTCAACGCAAAACTTCAGCTAGTAAGCGCTGTGCAAGTAAATTTAAAACCTCGGTTTTCAGAGAAAATCGGGGAAAGTAATACTCATACGCACTGTAAACACTAGCGTCAACACAAACCACAGATATCAGAAGTTATCGATTCCGTAATTTATAACCAACGGGTGAGGTAGCATAAACTCTGTCCATCTTTCTTTTGACAAGGAAGCGAGCAGGATTCCACGCTGAATTTAAAGAAAAACCACCATTTCCATTTGTACGGTTACTTTTTAAACTAATTTCAACGGCTTCGTTAATGACACTATCACAGTAGATAGAAGTGCTGACCAATATATGATATGCCACAGCTGCAATGAATAGGGTAGACACCGCCATATGCATACCAAAATTTTTTGGAGTTATCAATAATCTGACGTGTTTGATGCCTCTCCTTGCCAAACTTTTCATCTCAGAGTAGCACTTGCAGCCTATGGCCTCAATTATTTGTTGAATGCATTCCAATCTCCGTCTTCCTGTATAGTTTTTACCTCTACACCTTCTTCTACTTCCATGGAAGTTATTCCATGTCTTAAGAGATGTCCTGTGAGCGTGTCTCTTCTTCATGTCAGTGTTTTCCATATATTCCTTTCCTCGACGGTTCTGCGGAGAACCTCCTCATTTTATACCTTGCCGATCCATCTAATTTTCAGCAACACTCTGTAGCAATGTTTTCTGTTCCGGTTTTCCCCAAAGTCGATGATTCGATGTTTCACTACCATACAATGATGTGTTTCAAGTCAGGCCTGTTTTTGATATAAGCAGACTTCTCTTGGTTAGGAATGTCCTTGTTGCCAGTCCTTTTTGTGTCCCTGCTCCGTCCATCACGGGCAGCAACTTGGATACATGAGCTGTTAAGCTGTTTGTGCGTTAATTCTAGCACTTGTCAGCTATTGAAGTCTTCGGAATTGTGTATATGACATTTTTCCGAAAGTGAGATGGTGTATCGCCAGGTTCATACTTTCTACACACCAACGTGAATAGTTCTTTTTCTGCTACTTCCCTCCAATAATTGTAGAAATTACGATGTAATGTTATCTGTCTCTACTGCCTTTTTCGATCTCACGTGTTCTAAAGCTATTTTAAATTATGATTATAATACTAGATCACCTATCTCTTCTATATCGACTCGTGTTTCTTCATATACCACGTCGTCGGACAAGTCATCCTCCTTCAGCGTACTCTTTCCACCTATCCGCGATCTCCTCTGCATTTAACAGTGGAATACTCATTGCACTATTAATGTTACCACCCTCGCTTTTAATTTCACCAAAGGATTTACTTTTATATATGCTGAGTCAGTTCTGCCTACCAAGAATTTTTTTTTTTTTTTAGATTTCTTCACACTTGTCATGCACCCATTTCGCCTTAACTTCCCTGCAGTTCCTGCTAATTTTATTTGCATGTGTCTTGTGTATCTGTATTTTCATGTACATTTTTGTATTGCCTCCTTTCGTTAGTCAACTAAGGTATTTTTTCTATTAGTCATGGTTTCTTCTCACTTACGTTACTCGCACTTACGTTTTCCTCTCCAACATCTGTGATTGCCATTTTCAGACACGACTATTCACCTTCGGCTGAAATGCCTACTCAGCTATTCATTATTGCAGTATCTATAGCCAAAGATAACTTCAAGCTTATCTCTTCCTTCGTTAGTACTTCACTATCCCTCTTCTTCGTTTATTGATTCTACCTGACTAGTATCTTAAATTTCATCCTTCCCTTCCTCATTATTAAATTGTAGTCATCCTTTACGGAGCCTAAGGGGACCCTGATTTTTGTTCGTGGTCCAGAAACACACGTCACAATGTATTCCCGCAAAATATGACCAATCCTGCTCAAAATGCTCCCTGCTAAGGCAAAAAGACCATATGCTTTCGTTCCGCCTCGGTATTATCATCATTCGTGCAGTGCAGAATTGGTCGATAGTGCTACAGACATCCGATTTGTCTTTCGCTATAGCAGTTATGATGAAAGGTGACTTTCAGATGGGCTAATTCAGCTGACAAATACTCAGGGTCCGAGATGACATGACTCTGTTACGCAAGGTACTACGTACCACTTCACATTGAGCCAGATGCTGACACACTGGCAGAATCGTGGTGCTCCTCTCTTTCGTATGACGTAAGGTCCCTCTTTGTGCGTTAGCTGTTAGCTTCGTATGAGCGCAAACGCGAACAACAGTTAGCTGACGTTATGTGTTTGACGGCCGAGCTGACGCCACGTCCGTATATTTCACGTCTGACAGAAACGCATTGCCGAGTTGCCGAACAGCAGTGGTCAGCGCGGAAACAGGGTCGACACCAGTTAGCACACAGACCCAGGTCCGGCGCAGTAGCCGACACACACACACACACACACACACACACACACACACAAGAGCCCAGCCAGCACCACGTCCAAACTCCATGCCACGGTGCGCGCGCCATTCAAACGTCGCTCGCAGTCAAACCCTCTCTTTCACACATCAACACAGTTTGTCGTGTGACAATACCTCCGCCTATCTTATCTTCCACGCAGTGACCTAGATTAAGGAAGCAGTACCAAGAATTGAAACATTTATAGAAAATACTCGTATAGTAGTCTGCAAATAACAGCCGAATAAATAAAGGTAAATGTGTAACATTTGTGCATAAGGTCAGTATGGTTGGAGTACATTTGTCATCTTAATGTAAGCATGTACCAAATTGTCAGGGTAACGTCTGAGACCTAGAAAAAGCTACATATTTACAATATAAACACAATAAATAAACCAAATGTGTTTGTAATGGTTCCTATGTGGGCGTAACCCAACTTGTGTGCAAAATAAAACCATGTAACATCACATCGCTGTAGCAGATTTCATTACTCAGTGCTTGTGCTCCCAACTGAGCTGATCAAAGTCAACAAAATTTTAAAAACAGGTTTTTGGTATTATGTTGCACCTTTCAGTCTGTTTGTTGTCGTAAGCAGTACTCCGCAATTTGTTCTCATTCGTTGATTCAAATTCGTAGCACAATTTTCACGTCTTTTACAGACGGACCGTTCGCAGTATCAGCATTTTTGCGTCGACAGCAAGCTCGCTGGAGCCAACAGTGCCAGGATGCCCGTTGTAACTTTTAAGCCAGCTCAATTTCTACCAAAGAAACAAACGCGACCCAGTACCTATTTGATCCTTTAAACACAAATACGCCGCCATAGGTGAGGCAATGAAAGTCCCACGCTTGGCAGACCGAACTCATATAGCAGAAAATTCGGACTCAATTGCAACTGCAGTGCTGAGATCAACACACACTACTACAGTTTTCCGCTTTTAATCCTTTGATCAGTGTCTTCACACAGAAAGAACATCGACCACAACACTGCACACATCAGACAACGGGATATTTGCTTCAGTCAAAGTACTTTCAGTGCAAACAATCAACAAACCAAATAAACTGACACATCAGCTTTCTCCATGCAAAAATGGAACACGACAAGGAAAGAAAAAAGCAAAGAATAAAATCAAACTACACTCTATCAAACAGGATTAAATCCACCAAAAACCCTTAAATCCAGTGGCACCTCCACACACCAAGAATTAATCTGCAGGATTAATTAACCACCATACATATACACCCACAAATACATGCATACACAATAAACCCCCAAAACCTATTCTCTGTCTATATACACACTAGCCACCAATTTCTCTCCAGCAAGCGAACCTTTGAAACGAACGCGCTTTCGATTAGTGCCAGCGTTTAGCTCGATATATCTGGCTCGTTAACTGAAGTTACCAGCACACCTGTACTTAATCAGAAAGTCTCTGCCTAACAAAATATCGGTACACAGATTCGTTACCACAAAAAAATTCGTGCATATAAGTGACTCTGTCACATGTACCTCAAAGATGACTTTACATTTAATCAGCTTCCTCTGACAGACAGTTGCCATCTTAATTTTCACAGCGTTGACAAAGTACACAACAACATCTTCACTATTTACATGGTTAAAAAATGCATCCGAAACACGACTCACGTCGCTTGCAGTGTCGACAAGATAGTCTACAGCTGCTTTAATCACCACTACAAATATGAAAGGCTGAACCTATTCTAAACGTTCTTCGCTCAGCTCAGTCTCCGTCAGTAAATCGTTCTTAATCTCCTGAAAGCTGTCAGTGCGCACAGTGTTAATTACAGCGTCCCCCGGAAGTTCAGCATCAGTATCACCATTAAATATATCATCCGGATCAGCACGAAATTCCGGCTGAACTTCACTTATTCTGCACAACTTCCTCGACACTTTAAACTTGTCGGTCACCCAACTCTATCCTCCTCTGTACTGAGCCAGTGAGTACACAACTAATTAACGGGCACCTGGCAAATAGTGGCCGCATTAGGAACAAAGCGATGCGTGTGTCATCTGGCATTAATGCTGTTAAGCATACCTCGTGATGACTGGGTGTTGTGTGCTGTCCTTAGGTTAGTTAGGTTTAAGTAGTTCTAAGTTCTAGGGGACTGATGACCATAGATGTTAAGTCCCATAGTGCTCAGAGCCATACCTGATAAATCGCAGAGGGAGATGTGCCATCCTGAATCCAACTCTAAGCAATGTTTGATCCATGAATGGAATACAGAAAAAATGGAATGAAGGGATAGAGCGACTCCTTAACTCATAATAAACAGTCACACTGGTAACAGTACAAGATTTGGCTGAACCCTCTGAAATCATATACTGCTATGCATTAAAACTGCAGCATCATGAAAACAGCATGATACAAACGTTAAATTTACGTGATATGTGTTACATGTTTGGATAAGCAAATGATTAGCTTCTTAGCATCACCTCATGGAGTAGTAAGGAGCAACACCGTGCAGTTTTTCTATATACGGAAAGATAACGCACCATGTTTCTCATTCATTGCTTTTGAATGTTGGCTCTTTGTGCAAAAAATCCTTTGTTGCATCTTGCAAAAAGTAGAAATGTCTATTATCAACCGTCGGAAATTCGACTGCGACAGGATGTGGTCTATCAAGAATAACGTTTGTTATCTCGCGGTATAGCTGTCTGCATTGATCAGCACCCCATGACTGTCGAGCTAGTATGGAACGGACTGATTCAAAAGGGCCTTAAGGCTTTGCAGGATCTCAGTCGCTCTGTAATACTGAAACCCAATGATTCACGTGTTTTCCAGGTACTTGGTTTCTTGAGTTTATAGACAGTTTTTGTAAATATATATATTAAAGAATTTTGCCAGTAATTAGAGTTCATGCAAATATAAAGTATGTAGATAGAATATGTAAGAATTATTTATGACAAATCATGGTAGTCAATACGATGTCGATGTCCGAAAACTTTTTATTGTATAAATCTCAGAGAATATCTCTCGCGTATCAGTAATAGCGTTGGTGCTATTGCTCGCAGTTGTAGAGGTGAAGGTAGAGATATAGTTCCCTGTGGTGTGGAATAAACGTACACTATGTTTTCAGAAGTATCCGGATACCCGAAAAAACATACGATTTTCATATTAGGTGCATTGTGCTGCCACGTACTGCCAGGTACTCCATATCAGCAACCTCAGTAGTCATTAGACTTCGTTAGAGAGCAGAATGGGGCGCCCCGCGGAACTCACGGACTTCGAACGTGGTCAGGTGATTGGGTGTCACTCGTGTCATATGTCTGTATGCGATATTTGCACACTCGTAAACATCCCTAGGTCCACTGTTTCCGATGTGATAGTGAAGTGGAAACTTGAAGGGACACGTACAGCACAAAAGCGTACAGGTCGACCACGTCTGCTGACTGACAGAGACCGCCGAAAGCTGAAGATGTTCGTAATGTGTAATAGGCACACATCTATCTAGACCATCACACAGGAATTACAAACTTCATCAGGATCCACTGCAAGTACTATGACAGTTAGGCGGGAGGTGAGAAAACTTGGATTTCATGGTCGAGAATCTGCTCATAAGCCACATATCACGCCGGTAAATGCCAAATGACGCCTCGCTTGGAGTAAGGAGCGTAAACATCGGACGATTGAACAGTGGAAAAACGTTGTGTGGAGTGACGAATCACGGTACACAACGTGGCGATCTGATGGCAGGGAGTGGGTATGGCGGATGCCCGGTGAAAGCGTATGTAGTGCTAACAGCAAAATTCGGAAGCGGTGGTGATATGGTGTGGTCGTTGTTTTCAAGGAAGGGGCTTGCACCCCTTGATTGTTTTGCGTGACACTATCATAGCACAGGCCTGCACTGATATTTTAAGCACCTTCTTGCTTCCCACTGTTGAAGAGCAATTCGGGGATGACGATTGCATCTTTGAGCACGATCTAGCACCTGTTCATATTGCACGGTCTGTGGCGGAGTGGTTACACGGCAAAAACATCCCTGTAAAGGACTGGCCTGCACAGACTCCTGGCCTGATTCCTATAGAACACCTCTGGGATCTTTTGGAACGTTGCTTCGTGCCAGGGCTCACCGACCGACATCGATACCTCTCCTCAGTGCAGCACTCCGTGAAGTATAGGCCGCCATTACCCAAGAAACCTTCCAGCACCTGATTGAACGTATCCCCGAGAGAGTGGAAGCTGTCATCAAGGCTAAGGGTGGACTACATCGTATTGAATTCCAGAATTACCGGCGGAGGGTGCCACGAACTTGTAAGTCATTTTCAGCCAGGTTTCCAGATACTTTAGATCACGTAGTGTGTGTGTATGCCCGATAATTCCAAAGTAGTTTGCGTCGAGAATGTTATAATACGTGACCAGGTAAATTACAACACATCGGGCGAGATTTTGAAATTAATGAAGAATTCTGTGTGGCCAAAATTTACCCAAGCTGCTCGCTAATCAAGGAGAGCTTGTTGCCGATGATGGATACCATAATAAACACTAATTTACGCCAAAAGCTAAGAAATATCCAGCCAATACTTTGTATCTGTGTAATAGGCACGTCAGCGTCTTAGAAATTTAAGGAACATTATAGTATGTTTAGTCAAGGCTGTGTAATAGTGAAGCCAGCGTCCTAGTTCCATGTGGAACGCTACAGCGGGCTTACTCGAAATAGAAACTTCTCAAGAGAGACTTGATTCACCCAAGTCTTTAACCAATCTTCCACCATAAATTCAGAAAAAATCACAAAGGATAGTCGCAGTCAAAAGTTAAATTTATAGTTGATTTTCAATCGAATACTTACCGTCTTCAAACGCAGTTGTAAGTATTGTGGTTCACATAATGTTGCGTTACCACTGCGGACAGTCAGCTTTTTCTATGACAACAACCTGCTCCATGTCTTATAGTTAACGTACTTTTATGTTTTTATGTTGTATTTTGTAACTGATACAATGTACTATACCTACGTGACATCAGTACTGAAGATAGCTGTTGCCATAAACTAAAGTTTTTTACTGCATTAGTCTGAGGTGCAATCACTTGCGAAGTAATAAATAAAGAACGATAATCATTTCAGAGCTTACGTACGTCTTATTCTGCAACCTAAATTCATTTAAACTAAATTGTGGCACAGTCAATGTACTTTTATGCTTTTATGTTGCATTTTGTAACTGTTAAAGTGTTCCATACCTACATAACATCAGTAGCGTTTCCATAAACTATAGTTTTTTTCCACGCTCTAGTCCTACCATCAGCTCTTACCAATTGAAACAATGACTCATTTGACCAGGAAAGGTTTTCCATTCGTCTAGGGTCCAACCGATATGGTCAGGAGCCAAGAATGCAGGCGATGTCGTGCTGTTAGCGAAGGTACTCGCGTCGGTCGTCTGCCGCCATAGCCCATTAACGTCACATTTCGCCGCACTGGCCTAACCGATAGTTTCCTCGTACGTCCCACATTGATTTCTGTGGCTATTTCCCGTAGTGCTGCTTGTTTGTTTGCACCGACGACTCTACGCAGATGCCACTGCTCTTGGTTGCTATGTGCGGGCCGTCGGCCACTGCACTGTCCGTGGTGAGAAGTAAAGCCTGCAATTTGATGTTCTCGACACACTCTTCACACTGTGGACCGCAGATTATTGAATTCCCTAACGATATCTGAAATAGAATGTCCCATGCATCTAGTTACGGCTAGCATTCCGCGTTCAGTCTTAATTCCCGCCGTGCGGCCATAATCACGAAGGAAACCTTTTCACATTAATCGCGTGAGTACAAATGAAAGCTCCGTCATTGCAGCGTCCTTTTATACCTTGTATATGCGATAGTTCCGGCACCTGTAAACGTGCATATTCCTGCCCGATGAGACTGTCATCCCAGTGTATTTGGCACAAAGTACAGCTCCAAATCAGTCACAAATTTCGTCATTCATTAAACTCGCACAATAAGAAAATTTCCTCTTTTCCATCCTTCCTGGTGTTATAGTGTATGTTCAGATGCGCTAGTCTTTCTCAGATGTTGGGTTCAGTACAAAATCCTCGTGATATGATGTGAATTCCTAAAATCCTACTAAAACTACTCATAGTTAAGGATGTGACGTTTCCAAAGGCAGAAACGTTGGAACTAACGAAATCATACACAGAGAGAACAAAATTGCATATTTTATGCACGCTGTTCCATAGTGTATGGGATAAAAAAGACTTGGAATTCGAAAAAACTATGTTTTACAACTTTAAAAGTGATAGAAAACCACGGCGCTGTTTACATGTATATCATAAGTTATAAGAAATTCGTAGCATTTAATTTTAATTTTAAGGGTAATGAATGTGAATAAAGTTTCATTGTCTTCAAAAAAATGGTTCAAATGGCTCTGAGCACTATGGGACTTAACATCTTAGGTCATCAGTCCCCTAGAACTTAGAACTACTTAAACCTAACTAACCTAAGGACATCACACACATCCATGCCCAAGGCAGGATTCGAACCTGCGACCGTAGCAGTCGCGTGGTTCCTGACTTAAGCGCCTAGAACCGCTCGGCCACAGTGGCCGGCTCATTGTCTTCGGTCATAAACTGGTCCAAATGGATCTGAGCACAATGAGACTTAACTTCTGAGGTCATCAGTCCCCTAGAACTTACAACTATTTAAACCTAATTAACCTAAGGACATCACACACATCCATTCCCGAGGCAGGATTCGAACCTGCGACCGTAGCGGTCTCGCGGTTCCAGACTGTAGCGCCTAGAACCACTCGGCCACTCCGGCCGGCATTGTCTTCGCTGTACTTAAAAATAATTTCTTAGCGTGATTTAACTCCAATTGTCAAGAAATAAGAATTAATCGAAACCTTTGACAAATAATTTGCACTGTCAGTTGTACGAGAATATCCCAAATACTTCACATTTGGCTCCTGTGCAGTGTCGTCCGAAGAAAACACAGCCAGGACAAAAGCACTACAGACAAAAAGATGCGAGCTGGTGCCAGTACCATAGAGACTCGCCACTTGCGCGAGTTCCACCAACGCCACGGCGGCGCTGAGGATGAACATATCGACTTTGCCTCGGCCAGTTTTCGGCTTAGTACAATCCGCCAGTGATCGGACGACAACGGACGGCAGCCTACTGGGAAGGTAGAAGAGCAGTTCTCGCCCTCTTGGTTATACGCAAGAGCTGACTTGGACACTGAACATCGTTCAGTGAACTCTTAGAGGTGAACAGACAGTTATTGTAAATTGCATTTGCTGTGTACTGTGAAATTTACCTACCTTTTCTGTGTTATATTTCAAGTAATGTTGCAGACTTCGTTATTCAACAAGCCGCAAAGATAAGTAAACCCGTTTAGCCCGCCCGGTTAGTCGCGCGGTCTAACACGCTGCTTCCCAAGCGGGCAGGCGGGCCAGTCCCCGGCACGAATCCGCCCGTCTGATTAATGTCGAGGTCCGGTGTGCAGGCCAGCCTGTGGGTGGTACAGAAGGCGGTTTTCCATCTGCCTTGGCGAATGCGGTCTGGTTCCCCTTCTTCCGCTTCAGTTACACTATGTCGGCGATTGCTGCGCCAACACTGTCTCCACGAACGCGTGCACCGTAATTACTCTACTACGGAAACATTTGAGGTTATACTCGTCTGGTATGAGACGTTGGGGTCGAACCGCACAATAACCCTGGGTTGTGTGTGGGGCGGTGGTGGGGCGGATGAACTGCTGTAGCCTGTTGTGGGGTTGTACACCACTGAGAGCTAAGGCGGGACGAAGCCTCTCCGTCGTTTCTAGGTCCCCGATTCAATAGAATACAATACAAACATGTTTAACTTATTAGTGTGACTACGTTACTAATTTGTTGGAGTGTTGTAGAACCTTCGTTCTCCTATCCTGGTACCTCACCTTGGGGCATAGCTGTGTAATAGTGGCAAGAAGAAATTGTATTAGCTCTGTGCTGCACCAGAGACCGTTTCAGGAACTCACAAACTGGGCCTACTGTAACAACAGTGGCAACTAGGGTTCCACAGCAGTAGCGACGAAGCGTTTACAAAACTGGCGAGAGGATGTACAAAATCCCGTAATGTTGTTTTCCGCCTCTTCTGCTACAGTATGATAAACCACTGTGATGTAGTCGTGTACTTACTGTTCCTTAAGCATTAGCAACGCATTACAGCGACCACAGCACGTACAGTTAAGTGTGTCACCAATCTTGGGAAACTTTTCGTGTCAGGACCTTGCGAGAGGGAGTTCTGCTTCGCTCTTTGAAAATAAAATCCTTTGAGGGTTTCTGAGAGGCTATTTTACTGATTTGGAAAGACGAAAGTTATTTTTGAGACTTCTTACTTGTTCCAACGATTAAAATTTAACTGAACGCAATAGTTCAAAGGCGGTGGGTATCACCAGAGTGAACTTGCACGGGTTAATATAATCAGATTTCTGCCAATTTTAACTTTTGGAAGTCAAGTTAACAAAGTGATAACTAGCGATCCTCTTTCCTAAGAATGCCCTAGAGTTCCGATATCGGTTTACGGTTCTTTTGCTGTATTGAGACTAGTTCTACATTTAGTTTCGTAGAGAAGGAAGATATCGGCATTAAAAAGGTGACCTTTATTAACAACACAAAGCAACGTATGTGGGCTGTATTAAGTTGTTCCACATCGTGCTGTAATCCCGCACAAAGTGTTTGCCCTCCTCGTCCTCCCGTTGGAAAAAATAAAAAATAATAGTATTTACGACTGTTCCTACTTGATAACAATCCAAATATTACCAAACGTAATACTTTTTCCTCGTTCTTCTTTCTTCCCTTGGATTTGTGTTCGCGTCTTTTTATCATCGACGATTACAGGTAGTCTGTCCTCAAAAAGATACGTCACATTGATTGACACTTGTTACGAATAATGAGAAAAAAAGACTTCTAGCTGATCTAGAGAGTGAGAAAACATGATATGTTCATTGAATTCGAACCTAACTTTTGCCAGCCAATCTAAAGAATAATATGGTGTATATGTGGTTCCATCTTCTCAAATACTTCCAGATTAGAACACTGCAACCTAGTATCTCTGTTCAATTACTGCACAAATTCCGAAATGGATATTAAGAAAGATGATCGTCTACATGAATCGCAAGTAAAATCACTCAACACACGAATGGTAATAAGGTTTGACATGCCTGATTTCTGTACATATTATGAGAAAGTACTTCCCTTCCCTCTCCCCTTTCTAGCTGTAATATATCTAATGTCACTGGAGGAACGGTTGTTCCAAATGACTAGAATAATGCGCAGGTCTGGCTGATTTTCAAGAAAGAGCGTCGCACAGAACCACAATATTATTGGCTTCACTTTCTCAAGTGAATGTTGTAGAATCATAGGTTTTAAGGCTGTGATGATATTGGAGACAGTAAATTTACAAGTATTGCGCAAACAAGGATTTCGCAAAACTCAAAATACTTTGTTTGTTCATGGCGTTAAGAGCGACGTTGATAACAGCGTCCATGTGGATGAGTTGTCGCTTGGATTTCGGAAGGTTCTCGACAAAGTTCCGTGTTATCGATTAACGAGCCAGTTACTGGATTTCAGTGCAAAATTGGATAAATGTTGTGAGTGAATACAGGACTTACTTTCCTGTATCTTACGGGCTGATGGTTTGCGGCCACGGAGTTCCGGTTGCGCCCAGAATTTGTTCCACTGCGTTCAGATCAGGCACATTAGTCACTTTAGCACGATGCTGGTCTTGCAACGCCTACAATTTGCCTGCTGGTCTGGAAAGACATAAATCACGAAGAGTTGGAGATAATATCTGCATAGTCTACAGCTGTCGTGGTGCCACACGTCCAACGGAAAACGATTGGGTGAACTTCTCCCATAGCACAAATTAACACCGTTATGTAGCAGTAGATTTCTAATGAATCCACTTCATCTTTCATCGCACGTGCACGTTTCGCTTCAACACAGTTCTATATTCATAGTTTCTGAATCGCCTGACTCAGACCTCCATGTAAACACAAGAATGTCAGATCAAATCAGAACAAGGTAAAAATGCTGTCTAGAGTCGAATGTGTTTTCTTTTCTACTACCCTTCCACAGACAGATTCCATTCCTCAGTTAGTATTCTTTAACGAGTGGACCATGTTCTTTTTGAGGCTGTTATTCTTAGAATAGGCAATCTTAAAGTCGTGTCTCTTTAGAGTCGCCCTATTTTATAAAATGCTTTGTCTATGAAGGAAATAGAAATGAAGCTAGTGAAGTTATCCTCTGGTGCGACAGCTAGTGTGGCTGAGGTCGCAGTTTTTCTACCTGTTTTCTTGTTAAAGAGCTGTCTCACAATTTCTGGTTTATGTCCAGTATTATAGGCAATAACTTCTTGGGTTTTGTAACTCGTTCTCCATTGCGTCTGCTGCAAGAGGGATGGCGAGCGCTCGGTGTATGCAAGAATGGAAAAACTAATGACAAATTATCTCGTTCTGGGGCGTACAAAATCACCTGTAGTGATTTCCCGAGTTATTATATCGGCCAGGCATTGAGAGCCCTCTCAGCTAGATATAAAGAACATACACCCACGAAAAGTGGTGATGGCACGCGTGGCTCGACTTTTACCAAGCACCTTGTCCAATTGGCCCATACTCCCAATCTACTAAATAACACAGGGCTATTAAATTGCGTGGTTAAAGGCACTAGGCTTGATATCCTTGAGGAGTTGCAAATCATTTAACACCTGTTCCTTGATAAAGAAAACCTACTTAACGACCAGCTACAATTCAGACATATGAACTTTCTCAAAGGTTTTCAACCTTTGCTTCACCAGCCCTGATGTTACGTTGCCTTTGCAGTCGCCGACGTCTGACTCCACTTTCTTCAGTCGAATAGTAATATATTAAAAATGGAGGAATAATTTTGCCGAGTAATAGCTAGTCTTTCCTACGGGCTCCGAATCCGTTTATAGG
Organism: Schistocerca americana; assembly: GCF_021461395.2. Lineage (NCBI taxonomy): Eukaryota > Metazoa > Arthropoda > Insecta > Orthoptera > Acrididae > Schistocerca > Schistocerca americana. The sequence goes on from NC_060119.1 coordinate 1,024,783,617, forward strand.
GTCCTCGTTCTCCTCAGAAGTAATTTCGGTTTCATTGTAAGTAGGCTGTTTAGGTTTTTGTGTTGGTAACGCCACGTAGCGCTCTATATGAAAATCACTGACTGTGCTGTGTGAAGTCTGTGGCTGGTTGGCATTGTTGTAATATTCGCTATTGTAGGGTTGGGCAGTTGTCTGTTAACAGCGAGTAGCGTTGCGCAGTTGGAGGTGAGCCGCCAGCAGTGGTGGATGTGGGGAGTGAGATGGCGGAGTTTTGAGAGCGGGTGACCTGGACTTGTGTCCATCAGAAAGAGTAAATTTGTAAGACTGGATGTAATGAAATACTTTTGAACACTATTAAGGTAAATACATTGTTTGTTCTCTATCAAAATCTTTCATTTGCTAGCTATGCCTATCAGTAGTTAGTGGCTACAGTAGTTAGAATCTTTTATTTAGCTGGCAGTATTGGCGCTCGCTGTATTGCAGTAGTTCGAGTAATGAAGATTTTTGTGAGGTAAGTGATTCATGAAAGGCATAGGTTATCGTTAGTCAGGGCCATTCTTTTGTAGGGATTATTGAAAGTCAGATTGCGTTGCGCTAAAGATATTGTGTGAGTGTTTAGTGATGATCAGAATAAGTAAAGAGAGAACTGTCTGAGTACGTTCAGTTTTGCTCAGCTGTTTGAAAATCAAATAACATAAGGGGACGATACAACATATTACGCCAATAACAGTTTTGATGGTCGTATTAATCCAATTTCTAACGGAAAGGTAGCTACTGTTATGCATATATATATTTCCAAGCGCGCATGCGCGGTGCTCGGTACATAGCTGCTCGCTGCGATTAGTTCCGGCGCAGCTCTCGCGGCCTACCGACCTCCACCGCCCAGCTGTTTCTCTTCTGCTAAGTAATATAGATTTATGACTGGTTATTACGGTGCTATAGTTTTATACTTGACATGGCCAAACTTTGGTATGCAATAGTTTATTGTCATTAGTTTCTGAAGAAGGCAATATTATTTTGGCTGAAACCTGGGTAAAGATTGGTTTCTGATGAAACTGAGGCTCACGTGTTTAACATATTTAAGTGAGTAACATTGCAAGTTCCAAGGTTAATGTAAGTGCGAGATACGCCATTGCAAATGTGAAATTCTGGTACAATATCAACAGGTTTAACAGCTAGAATGTTGAATGCTAGCATGCAAACGTGCATGCATTGTGTTGTACAGGTGCCGGATGTCACTTAGTGGGATGGAGTTCCATGGCTGCTGTACTTTCTCGATCAATACAGGGACGTTTAATGCTGGCTATGGATGACGCAGTAGTTGTAGTCCGATGATATCCCGTACGTGCTCGATTGGAAACAGATATGGTGATCGAACACGCCAAGGCAACATGTCGACACTCTATGGGCTATCGTTATCCTTTTGGAAAACACAGTCCTAGAATGCTGTTCATCAATGGAAGCATAACAGATCGAATCAACAGACTAACGTACACATTTGCCGTCTGGATGGGTGGGATAACCACAAGAGTGCTACGGATCTCATTCGAAATCGAGTCCTGGACCTTAACTCCAGGTGTAGGTCCAGTGTGCCCAGCACTCAGACAGGTTGGCTGCAGACTCCCAAGTGACCTCCTTCTGACCAATACTCGGCCATCACTGGCACCGAGTCAGAACCAGCTTTCATCAGAAAGCAGAACAGGCCTGCACCCTGCTCTCCAACGAGCTCTCGCTTAACAGCAGTGAAGTGGGAAATGGCGGTGGTTTAAGGTGGAATGCACGCTACAGGGCATCTGGCTTGGAGCTGTCCTTGAAGTAACCAGGTTGTAACAGTTTGTAACACCACTGTAGACCCAACAGTCGCTCAAATTGCTTCAGTAGCTGTGCAGTAGGATACGCCAGAGCCATACGCCGAACACGATGTCCTTTCCTCTCGGGTGTCTTGTGGCCTTCCGGTGCTCAGTCTTCTTGTGACCGCCACGACCGCTGCCAGCTATCATGTACAGTGGCTGCATTCCCGCCAAGTCTTTCTGTAGAGGAGGAACATCCAGCGTCTCGAATCCGTATTACACGACCTCATTTAGACTCAATGCGGTTGTGATAATGGTATCATTGTCGCCTTAAACGCATTCTAGACTAATGTCCCCTCACCACGTCCACTCTCAAAGGTAACAAACTCTCAGATCATTACAGTGTGCATTTAAAGCAAACCTGGTTTGCATCCTCGTATTGGCGGTACTCGCGCCACTGGTATCATACTGGCTTGAATTTTGAATAGACATCATCTTTTAGATATAGAAATACGCCTAACAACTTCCGTTTATGTCGCACAATTCCTTCCTGATGTAGTGATTTTTTTTTTTTTTTAGGCAGTGCAACAGCGAGTCTTACTGCAGTTCTTATATCATTCTTTTTCTATCTAGCTGAACTGTCAGAGTGCCTGACTACCATACGAAGAATACGATTCCACTCTAGGTAATTCCACAAAGTTATCCAAGATACGAAGGATGGAGTGGACACCAAAGCACCTATTTACGTCATTTGAGGAGCTGCGTGAATGTCATATGGACTTCGGTTTCGAAAGTAGACACCTACGCCAGGAAACTAGTAATTGCATTTGGAATGTACACGCGCTCAACGTCGAGGATTTCAGCACTCTTAAAAATATTAAAAGAAACGAATATGGTTAAAAGTACTAAAACGTCGGCACATTCACTCGCCCACCCACATTTCACTCTTGTGCGGCAGGAAAGATCGTGTTGCTACACTATTGTCATCCCATACCGTCTTAGGCCCAGAATAATGAATAATCAATGTCATATTGAATACATTAGGTCTATTAATTTCCTTTCGCCGTTTTCCAATAGATGGTTGTAGCGGCAAGTGGTGGTGCAGATGGTAGGTCGTGAGTGTCATAAAATAAGCTTATGTATTTGTAAACATAACACAATCAAAATATTAGTCAATTCGTGATTTCGTCCAAATTTTATTCTCGACTGAATATGTTAACTTACGTACCCAATTATCGTCATTTGCGGGAAGTTTTAATTTTCATCTTTATCACGAGTAAATCTGCGGCTGAGCTTCATAAAGTGGTGGGTAAGGCACCTGTTAGTGAAAGAACGTGCAGAGAATGATTTCAACGTTTCCAGAACTTTATTATTGATTGGCTCCTGCATGTCACATAGTTACTTTGCTCATAATTATTCTGCATGACTTAAATTATATACCACGCATTTCGAAAACCGTATGATATGTAATTCTGGTTTTATAACTGTTTATTTGACCACCGTGGACATAGTCCTGGAGTGAAACTTGTTGGCAAATAAATTGCGTTACAGTCAGCGTTTGTGTTGCGCATTTTCTACGATCGTGCAATCGTTGATTCATACGGGTTATTACGGTCAGGATTGCTGTAAAAGTAAGCGGTAAACAAAGTCAGTGACGCCTCTCATCAGATAACACTAACTACTGTGCAGAACAAAAAGAAGAAAAGCTAGCAGCGTCCATAAAAATTCTCCGCATCCTCAGGAAAAATACCGCGCAGCGTAGCCTACAGAGTAAAATTAAATTTGGGCCACCCCGCGTTCCAGTTACATACAGAGCACTCCAGATTAAATTACACAGCCATGGTCGAGCTGATAGCAACTTTTATTTCATGTGTGCATTCCCCCGTTATAACTGCTAGCTCTGCACACGAAACTCAGTGACAGATATCAAATATCACTTAATATATACACACATCATATCCTGCGTTTGAGAAAGGAGGGAGAGTTAGCGTGAAGAGTGATATACTATAGTAAACGTCGTTTTGTCACGTTGTTGAGTTATCTGCATATTCTGGCGCAAAACGGTACAAATTCTAAACAGCAGTGTGTTCCTCTAATGAAAATACAGTAGATGACGGTGGACATGTATCCAGTGCTGTTATTTGCGTTCCGTGATACCTCCGTTTTACTTCTATTCGTTATTCTAATGCCCACCTTTAGGTTTATAAACGCACTACCTGATTTCCGCAGGAACATAAAATGGTTGGGACTGAACATTTTCTACTTAATGATACAATATTTCAGAACCCGCAGTGTATAACACCACGTACTTAAAACAAAGAATACTGTTTTAAGTCTTATTTCTTTCTTAAAAAATGGTTCAGATGGCTCTGAACACTATGGGACATAACATTTGAGGTCATCAGTCCCCTAGAACTTAGAACTACTTAAACTAACTAACCTAAGGACATGAAACACATCCATGCCCGAGGCACGATTCGAAACTGCGACCGTAGCGGTCACGCTGTTTCAGACTGAAGCGCCTACAAGCTCTTGGCCACTCCGGCCGGCTCATTTCTTTCTATGGGCCAGTCTTGTATACACCAACATTTATAAATGGATATTCAACACAGGAAGGCCCGATGAATTTCCGTAACAGAGCGTTGGAGCCCACTAGATTTGGCTGTACCCTCACCAGATAGTATTTCAATTTCTGCTCCTTAGATCAGTATGCATGACTGATACCAGCTGTACTTGATTACCAAGAAATGAAATGATTTATTTTTTAGAGACGTCTGGTATATCATATCACTCCATTTCTGTGACATTGCTATTTTGATAAGTCAAGTAAGAAGCTTCTGACAAATAGAAAAGTAATCTTTGTTGATGTTTAATATCCATTACACTTAAAATGTGCAAGAAGTAAATTTGTGTAGCTATGTGCATTAGTTTTAGCCTTCGGAACTAGCCCTGTAACCCGCACTGTCACTCAAAGTGATTTATTACGATGTTGGTTCCACTTACTATTTTTCCTGTGAACTTCCTATTCAGTAGGGAAGACTCAATGGCCTGTATTTATTGATGTGATCTTTCTTTCTTTTTCTACACATCAGTGACTTAAGAAGTTGACTTTCTCGTAAAACATATGTCTTTCAAGAGGAATGTTACTTAAGTGTTACATGATTTGTGGTCGTGCTATCTTAATGGAAATTTATTAGTGTTGTAACGTGTTTGTATAATGGGACGCTAAAAGCAAAAAAGCGACGCACAGGTAAAGCTGGAGCTGTACTGTAGTTGTGTGAGCCTTCAGTCGGCCGTTAGTCACGGTGAACGACAGTCCAGAGGTCTACATTATGTGACCAAAAGTACGCAGACACCTGAGTGAAAATTACTTACAACGTCGTGGCGCCCTCCATCGGTAATGCTGGAATTCAGTATGGTGTTGGCCCACCCTTAGCCTTGATGACAGCTTCTACTCTCCCAGGCATACGTTCCATCAGGTCCTCGAAGGTTTCTTGGGGAATGGCAGCCTATTCCGCAAGGAGTGCTGCACTGAGGAGAGGTATCGATGTCGGTCGGTGAGGCCTGCCATGGAGTCGGCTTTCCAAAACATCCCAAAGGTCAGAACTCTATGCAGGCCAGTCCATTACAGGGATGTTATTGTCGTGTAACCACTCCGCCACAGCCCGTGCATTATGAACAGGTGCTCCATCGTCTTGAAAGATGCAGTCGGCATCCCCGAATTGCTCTTCAACAGTGGGAAGCAAAAAAGGTGCAAAACAACAATGAGTGGGAGTCTGTTCCATGAAAAACACGACCACACCATAACACCACCGCTTCCGAATTTTACCATTGGCGCTACACACGCTAAAACCGGGCATTTGCTATAACCAAATATATAACCAATTATTTTAAGCAAATAATCATTGGAGTGGCAACAGAAGGTCGTTACACTTTTCCACTACACAATAGTTCGCGAGAAAATACATGAATCAAAAAGCACTGAGTTTGCAGTTACTAATTCCGATATACTGAATTTTGAAAGTAAAGTTAAATGAAGTTACTGGTTAATGCTTACACAAGATTATATTTTTTCCAGTTAACAGTCCTGTGGTATCGTAGCTGGCGAAGAACGTAGCTGACAACAATGGCGGGCTACCACTGTTGCTGCTGCTGCTGGTTGAGAACGTCGAGTCATCTCCAAAGCCTCGAACAATTATAAGACAGGCAATAGGTAGAATTTCAGGTTCCTCCACCTGTCTACTACTCCCGTGCTCTCAATACGCGCGGGTTAACGAATTAGGTGTACATACACTGGCGCGATCACAGCTGCACACCGCATCTGCGGGAGCGCCAAACAAACGCTTCCGCACTCTTTCATGACTCAAGCTGCTCGACTCGTTCCTGCTTGTAGCGCGACACAGACGGCAATACACAAATAAACTACGGCATAGCTACAGCCATTTCGTCGTTTCTATCGATACACTAAATTAAAGTTCCGTTGGCTATTACACATCAGTTTACAGTATTTAAATTATAATTAATTTTACACTATTACATCCATTACATGTTAACCCTCGAGCGGGCACTCCTGTGCATAAAGTGCGCAAACCAAAAATAAAGTGATTTTGTGCGGTTCCATTTTTGTTTCACAACTGCAAACCTATATTTTTTCCTTCAGCATTGATTCAGGTAACACAGCGATAATTTGCGTTGTCTTACATCCAAGGGGCCGCGCGGAATTAGCCGAGCGGTCTAAGACGCTGCAGTCATGGACTGTGCGGCTGGTCCCGGCGGAGGTTCGAGTCCTCCCTCGGTCATGGGTGTGTGTGTTCGTCCTTAGAATAATTTAGGTTAAGTAATGTGTAAGCTTAGGGACTGATGATCTTAGCATTAAGTCCCATAAGATTTCACACACATTTGAACACATCCAAAGGAGCAGCAGTAATATAAAATGGAAAGCGAGCTTGGCGAAAAAAAAAATTACGATCAGTTCAAAAAAAATGCCCCAAGTTACGGACTAGCAACATAATCCCACATTGAGGCAGTTGCTTAGGAGATAATTAGTGATCGAATAAGCAGCTGACCGAGATCTGATGCAACTGCACTGCTTAATGCTTGGAATGCGTCATTACTGTCTCTTTAGCAACTGCCCTTGGCAACAGAGAGTTATAGTGAAAATTTATTTCATTATTGATAAATAAAACAGTAGTTTATCTCATATCATGGAAGTTCATTTTCTTCTTGTTTAAATAAACTGAGATTAAACTGCGATTTTCATCATACATGTTTACCTTGGTAACTTGAAGACAGCTATTGTGTATGTCTATACAAAGTGTGCCGCGAGACCGTTGGTTATGAAAAACGGCGAGCTCGCTCGAGGGTTAAATATAATTTCTGTAATATAGCTTACAATCTCGGAATTAAAAGTACAGTACAAGTTATCAACGAATAAAACGCTGAAAATCAATTATACGTTATTACGTCCATTACATGTTAAATATAATTACTGTAATTAAGCTTACAATTTCGGAATTAGAAGTACAGTACAAGCTACCAACGAATATTAAACGCCGGAATTGTTTGATGCTGCAGATGGTATTTTATCTTCATGTTTGGTGTTGCAAATTGTATATTGATACAACATGCATATCTTCGTAAATTGCCGGCCGGTGTGGCCGTGCGGTTCTAAGCGCGTCAGTTTGGAACCGCGTGACCGCTACGGTCGCAGGTTCGAATCCTGCCTCGGGCATGGATGTGTGTGATGTCCTTAGGTTAGTTAGTTTTAAGTAGTTCTAATTTCTAGGGGACTGATGACCTCAGTAGTTAAGTCCCATAGTGCTCAGAGCCATTTGAACCATCTTCGTAAATTCCACTTGAACAGTCGTGCTGAACCGCAACACCATTTGCTGTGTGTAAACTTTCGAAGAGAAATGAAACAATCTTCTCTACATACACGGATTTAGGAATCTGAACGTAGGGTAAAGAATCTTCGTTAATTGTGTTTGTCCTACGTTGAGATTTAAACTTCGGCAGTGTGAAGCACAGGTAATGTGATTTACAATGCGAGGTGTGTATGAACAACAATTGGAATGGGTCACAGATGGAGCAGTTCTCACATTTAACCTTCCCTGAGAAGTGTACCAGTGGCCTCAAACATAAACGTACATAAATACGATGTTCTCTTCTGGATTGAAATAGCATGGCGATCGGCAACCAATTTTTTAACGCAATGAATTTCGCTCCTGTTTTGAATATAGTGTTATCCGAGGTGGCATGTCAAGCAGTAGACGTAATCCTGTAATGTATTTCGTTATACAAGACATTTTGAAATTAGGTTACTTACCTGGGTGCTACAAATTTGTGGTACGTGCAACAACGAATGCCACGTCAAGAAATTTGTGGAGCCCAGTTTCCACATCTTTCAACTCACTCGGAATACTTTTCTTCCGTCAAGACCTTCAGATAATTGTCTCAAGGTTAGGGAGTGAATCAGTCTGTGAATTTTCTATACAAGCGAGTTAAATACTTACGATAATTGTCGTTAAAACAGTGTAGAGCAATATTAATTACTTCGTTCTAATTTCTACCGCATGATGAAGAAAATACACAACGGGGACGCTGCTAGGAATACATTCCCGGGGGCAGCCGAGATCGCTTTCGCTCTACAAATACCAGGGAATGCGAGTAAATATTGATTCACAACTGTTCTCAGAAATGTAAGGCTGAGGAAATCCACTGGTATGCACGCACTCTGGTAACACTGAAAACGCTGCCACGTTGCGTTAAATGTAAACACTTGTTCTGGGGTTAGAAGTACGTTTTCGGTAACATAGCTCCTCAATCATCAGAGCTGCGCTATTAATAGGTCAGCATCAAACAGTTTTCGGCAGAGAATACTGTTGGTCCTCAGTGCCAACATTTTCAAAACTAATGTACAGGGTGTGGCATGGCATCGAGCAATTTTAAAAAGCACGCAAATGAAGCTAAGTCGGAGAGAGTGAAGGAAAAGTGTCAGTTTCGTTTGGCTCAAAATAGCGTTTAGTCATAATGGAGAGCTGGACCCCACAACATCGTGCGTACGCTGTCCAAGCATTTTATCATAACGGTAGTTCGTCCCAGCTAGCACGTCGTGCATTCTGCAACCACTTCAGTATTAATCGGAATCAGTCAGTGCCCTCTGCCTGTGCTATTAAAAAGTGGGTTGAGATTTTGTGAGGAGACTGTGTAAACGACAAAGAAGAAAACTGGGAGACCAAAATCTGTGTTCACACCTAAAAACATCGAACGTGTAAGAGTTGCCATCGAGAGAAATCCTCGTTCCTCAGCTCCCCGGCACAGCGCATCACTTGGGATTTCAAACAGAACGGTAAGAAGAATTTTACACCAAGACTTGTACATTCAACCCTACAAAAGTCCAAATTATTCAGGCCCTTCAGGAAACAGATTATGTGAGCCGAAACCAGTTCTGCTCAGAATATTTTGGACATGATTAATCAAACAAGGACACTGTAAACCGTTTCTGGATGAGTGATGAAGCTCACTTCCATCTCTCCATTTATGTGAACAAGTGGAATTTTCGATTTTGGAGTGATGTTAATTCTAGAGAACTGCATCAGCAGCCACTGCACTCCGCAAAAGTTACCGTGTGGGGCGCTATGTTTTTATTAGGGATCATAGCACCATACTTTTTTGATGATGGCCTCGGCAATGCTGTAGCAGTGACTTCGCAGAGATACACAGACATGTTGGAAACCTGTTTTACACCACAATTTGCACACTACAAGTGAAAGATGAGACGTGTCTCCAGCAGGATGGAGCAACCTCCTACATTGCTCGAATAAGCGCGAATATTGTCAATCGTTTGTTTCCAAATTATGTGATCTCTGGAAATGGGGACACTGCATAGTCACTCTCGTTCACCGGACCTCACAACATGTGACTTTTTCTTGTGGGCTTATTTGAAAGTCAAAGTTTGCCAATATAACCCTCCTCGAACAATTGAAGCCCTGAAAGAGCGGCTTCGACAGGGAGTTGTTCAGATCCTACTGGTAGTGCTGCACAACGTGATTGCGTCACTTGAAGGTCTGGCTGGAGGAATTTGTGCGTCTAAACAGACGTCATCTTACCGGTGTTACCTTAAAAAAAAACCGATATTTCACTATTGTAGAAAATGCTTTTTCACATATTTTAAGTTTATGAAAATAAAAAAAATTAACGAAGTCTTTTTACTTAATATCCTTTTAAAAATCGCTCTTTATTATGCCTCACTCTGCATTACGTATTGTTTTTCGTTGCCACTTAGTGCAGAATGACGCATTATGTACCCCTTACTGAAATGTTCTTAGAAGTATGACGCTGCGTCTTTATTACTTTCTTCCTGAAATAAAAATTAAATAAAACAGTTGAAGAAGTAAAGTCCCGTAATAACGGGTTGTATCAAGAGATTTGCAACACAGCTTTGTATACATACTTTTACCTCTCTCGCGTTTTTATATCCACTTCTCCACAGAAGCAATATCATCATATAACCCATTTGTATGAATAACATGCTTGTGAGAGTGAAAATTATGGAGAGGTAACAAAACTGATTAGGATTTAACAACTCTCTCACGACGAAGTAGTTAGAAACAAATTAGAACTAGGTGTTGATCTGACGCGAAATCAAGCATGGTCCTTTCAAATGAAACGCCCTAGCCGTCTCCTTAAGTCAGTCAGGGGCCCATGGTAAACTGTGCCATCTCAATCTGTCATTTCAGTGGAAATAATTTCTCCAGTAGTGCTGTGACTTCCTCGTAGTTTATGATTTTGTTGATAGCTGTAGTTCAGTGGCTGCAGAATATTTTGAACTGAGGTAAAAAGTCTGTCGTGTGCTGCGCAAGAAGCCATTTACTTGCTTCTTTTCACAGGTTTCGAAACATCTTCAGAAGTGAAACAGTCTAAATTCATTAGTAAGGCAACGTCAAAACATAAATATGACGGTAGTGTTCTACAAAGAATTGGCAAAAAATACTTATAAAAAAGCAAGCATGTTAAAAAGAAGTGTACAAAGATTGAGCAGAAAAGTAAAACATGTTTGTTAAAACAGGTGTAAAATGTTGTGTCGGCAGAAGAGCCAACACCGTGTTACTATTGGAGGCCGAAATGCACGCGTTTGAGCTCACGCAGGCTGGCGTGAGGACGGAAGGACTATACTGACGTGAGGAATTAGAATTCAGAAAGCGGACGTAATTAGTTTTATACTTAACTTTAATCCACTAATGATGAACGTCGCTCTTGACGGTACATGATTCACAATTATTATCTGTTCAGAATAGTAACTGAATATGGCGCCTTGCTAGGTCGTAGCAAATGACGTAGCTGATGGCTATGCTAAACTGTCGTCTCGGCAAATGAGAGCGTATGTGCTCAGTGAACCACCGCTAGCAAAGTCGGCAGTCCAACTGCGGCGAGTGCTATGGAGTCTCTCTAGACTAGACCTGCCGTGTGCCGGCGCTCGGTCGCCAATCACTGATAGTGGCGACACGCGGGTCCGACTTATACTAACGGACCGCTGCCGATTTAAAGGCTACCACCTAGCAAGTGTGGTGTCTGGCGGTGACACCACATAAAATAGTTAAGTTTCAGAGAAAAGTCAACCATCAGACTGATGACACGAAGGGCATTGAACACGACTATATACAAAGTGGGAGCGCCAGTATACATACAAATCGTAATAAATTCTGCGGTAACTGAAACGCAAGTACGCATTAAACGTTATAAAGTCACACAAAATTATTAACAAAAGACAATGAACCAGAGACTAAGTGTTAAAAATACAGAAATAAACAAATAACATCACCACTGTGTAAAGGGATAAAAGAAGAAGGTAAACTGTCCAAATTTTATTATAATATTATGGTAGCGCCTGGAACAGGGGCGATATGTTGAACTTTCCAGTATCCTGGAGACGAGGCCGTTTGCAGAAAACACTAGTATTTCAGCTACACTGTGGCTTCGATAGCAGGAAGTGGACGCCGTCGAGTCGAAGGCGTGCGCGGATCCCCAGAGCGTGTTTACAAGTTGACTTGCTGTGTGGTAACGTGCGTATCTAGATACTAAGTAAAACTTGGTGTGTAGGAACTTGCAAACCTTGGTAGGCTTTCAAAAAGTCAGCATGTAACAGTTACACATTAAAAATAAGTAGTAGCTCGTGGTTATACCGAGAAGACATTGTTAGAACGTAAAAAAAATCTGTTACATAAACGTCAATGCTACATATTACTTCGAAAATGTATAATAAAATTACTTTAAAATCTGTGAGCAAGTCAGCTTCGACTGTGTAATGAGATTCAGTAAGAGTTGGGCGTGAAGCAGGTCACTGTAAATCATTTAACAAACAAGCTATACAATAAAAAAAATGTATCTCAGTGCGAGTTGATCATTTAGCAAATCCTTAGTATTCAGGGGCGAGAGTGTTTATGAATTTCAACTTCTTTTACAAGATTCGTTTTGCACCCATTGTCGACTACATGCAAAATTTCCGAATTAAATAACGATGGCTGAAGAGAGTATATCACAGTTTCTATGTACACTGGCGCTCCCATTTTGTATATAGGCATTTTCAGTGTCCTTCGTGTCGTCAGATTGGTGGTTGATTTTTCTCCCACTTATTATGTGCTCGTACGATGCGAAATTTGACAATTAACTGTTTGCCACTCATCGCACTTATCATATATTCTTGGAGATGTCACTCTGTTTTATTGACTCTGTGGCAAAGGTATTCTATCTCGTCTATGCTTAACTATTTTACGTCCTAACAAACCTGTTTTATTTCTGCTGTTCTATCTTTGTTCATTTGTTTTTAACATACTTGCTTTTTATATGTATATTTTGCCAATCTTTTAAGGACACTACTGTCCAATTGTTATTTTTAAGTCGGCTTATCAATGACTTCGGCATACCAACGATTCGAGCCTATTTCACTTCGGAAGATGTCAGTTTAAGCCGTCTAAGCCGGTAAAGTGAGCGAAATAAAGGTTTTCTTGTAGAGCTGACGACTGACTTCTTAGCACTGTTATTATACTGCTGTTCTTATTGTCTGTGTTGAAAATGGACAAATGACATTGAGAGAAAGTCGGCAGTAAGGTGTAGGTGAAGTTCTACGTGGCTCAAGGAGCGCTGCGATACCAATTTAGCTTCCTTCCCATCTTCTGTTTACGGTTTTCGTCTCCGTATATAAATGACAGATTTTCGTGTAAATGAACTGTCGTATGTGGACTTTTGTATTGCCTTATGATACTACTACTAATCTTCATTGTAATCAGCCTGTAAAATATGTCCGTCTGATAGCTTTGAAAGTACAGTCATTAATTCGTTTCCTATTGTAATGTACTCCAAGTAATTCCGACAGAAGTACCTCTAGTTCTGACGACGCTGCCTGTAGAGGTATCTTACGTTTATCTTTTCCAGTATGACCACCTATAAATGATTAAGTACTGCACTTCGTCGGGGAAGACCAGAATAGTGAGACAGGTGACATCTATCTTGAGTGTGCCAACTCGTATATATTTTAGGGTTATATCGCGAAAACTGTAAAGAAAGATTTTCTATGCCAATTAGAAAGCTTTTCTATTAAGATTTTCTATTTCATTTAGAAATCGTTTCTATTAATGTCCTAGTTTAGTTGGAAAATAATACGCTCCAGGGCGAGGGACTCCACATCACGCAAGCTGGCTGGCTCTGAGCACTATGGGCTCTTAACATCTGTGGTCATCAGTCCCCTAGAACCTAGAACTACTTAAACCTAACTAACCTAAGGACATCACACACAGCCATGCCCGAGGCAGGATTCGAACCTGCGACCGTACCGGTCACGCGGTTCCAGACTGAAGCGCCTAGAACCGCACGGCGACACCGGCCGGCTCACGCAAGCTGTATGCAGTGCTAAGAGACAGAAACTTTCCGCGTTATTGATGTATTTATTAGAATAGGTAAATCGATAAGGCATTTGAGAAAAAAACGTTAACGCTCAACAAGAACGCAGAATCAGATAAACAAATCCCTCGTTTGGCAACTGACGGTTCAGTATTCTGTAAATGTAAGATCACCAACATCTTTCGGAACCAGATTACGGTACAACATTCTGGCAGTCCTAAATTTTATGAAAAATGTAACTGTTTATTGGTAACACCTGTCTCATAACTCTCTCAAAACAGATGGTCAGTTATTGATTACAGATTTACGTAGACAATGGTCATACAAACTTCCGTATGATAACATACCTACTTACTTACTTACTTACTCCTTGGTGCTACAGCCCGTGTAGGGCCTTGGCCTCTGGACAACCCCGCTCATTCTTCTAACTCCGGTTCTGAAGTCCTCCTTCACGTTGTCTAACCCCGTCCACCTGGTTCTTCCTTTAAAAACTCTCTTGACTGTGCTGCTCGCCATCATTCTTTCTACATGTCTCAACCAACGCAGTCTGTTACTCTTTATTTATGCCACAATATCTGGTTTGTTATACAGTTCTCTGATCTCATTATTTCTGATTTGACTAAACCCCTTATTACTCACAGGCCCGTAGATTTCCGTAAGTATCTTACTTTCCCATTTCTGCGACAACTCATAATTTTGCATCTTTGTACAAGTCTCCGAGTCTCTCTACTGTACGACACACGGTCAGCTTCTTGCTTTAAATACTTCGATTCAAAGTAACTCCGGTTAGCTGCTACAATCTTTGTATGTATTCCTTCTCTCATATCATTATTCTCAGTTATCAGTGACCCAAGACACTTGAAGCTCTCACAGCGTTCATGTTCTTTTCTGCTCAAAGTCATGCTTCTTTCTCTTTCACTATACCTTTCCCTAGTTGTTAACATATGCTTGGTCTTTGACTGATTGTCAGACCCCTCTCCGTTCCACGTGTTTCTAATTTCTCGAGTTTTTTCTTCCAGGCCCTCCTGGATGAAAAATCACTATCATCTAAATATGGGAGACCCTGCTACCCTCTGTTAAACAGAGTCCCCCCAGGATTGCCGCTTTATGTCTTTCACATTACCCTCTCCAAGGCGACATTAAAATATAATAGTGGAGAGCACGTCACCCTGCCGCAATCCTTGAGTAACATTAAAACGCCTTTGATAAAGCGCCCTCAACCTTTACTTGGCATACCGTTCTTCTTAAAGTCATTTGAACCAGTTTTATGAGTTTGTTGGGTACTACTACCTCTTGCATTGCCTTCCAGGGTTCATCCCTTTGGACACTATCATAAACTTGTCCGAAATCAATGAAAGGCTGGTGGACATTGATGTTATATTCATAACAATTTTCAAGAACCTGTTTGATAGTAAGGCACTGCAGCCACGGACTGTGCGGCTGGTCCCGGCGGAGGTTCGAGTCCTCTCTCGGGCATGGGTGTGCGTGTGTGTTGTCTTTAGGATAATTTAGGTTAAGTAGTGTGCAACCTTAGCGAATGATGACCTCAGTAGTTAAGTCCCATTAGATTTCACACACATTTGAACGTTTTTTTTTTTATAGTAAAAATCTTATCTGTAGTGGATCTGTTATTTCTGAAACCACACTAGTAGTCTCCTAGACACTCTTCTACATCCACATCTACATCTATACTCCGAAAACCTCTTGACGGTGTGTGGCCGAGGGTACCTTAGTACCTCTATCGGTTCTCTCTTCTATTCCAGTGTCGTATTGTTCGTAGAAAGAAAGATTGTCGGTATGCCTCTGTGTGGGCTCTAATCTCCCTGATTTTATCCTCGTGGCCTTTTCGCGAGATATATATAGGAAGGAGCGTTATACTGTTTGACTCCTCGGTGAAGGTATGTTCTTTAAACTTCAACAAAAGCCCTACCGAGCTACTGAGCGTCTCCCTTGCACAGTCTTCCAGTCTATTTATCATCTCCCTA
The DNA here is from genome assembly GCF_021461395.2 of Schistocerca americana. Taxonomy (NCBI): domain Eukaryota; kingdom Metazoa; phylum Arthropoda; class Insecta; order Orthoptera; family Acrididae; genus Schistocerca; species Schistocerca americana. The sequence goes on from NC_060119.1 coordinate 1,024,799,266, forward strand.
ACGCTTTCGCGATTACTAAATGATCCTGTAACGAAGCGCGCTGCTCTCCGTTGGATCTTCTCTATCTCCTCTCTCAACCCTATCTGGTACGGATCCCACACTGGTGAGCAGTATTCAAGCAGTGGGCGAACAAGTGTACTGCATCCTACTTCCTTTGTTTTCTGACTGCATTTCCTTGGCATTCTTCCAGTGAATCTCAGTCTCGCATCTGCTTTACCGACGATTAATTTTATACGGTCACTCCATTTTGGATCACTCCTAATGCCTACTCCCAAATAATAATATAATTAACTGCTTCCAGCTGCTGACCTGCTATATTGTAGCTAAATGATAAAGGATCTTTCTTTATATGTATTCGCAGCATATTACACTTGTCTACATTGAGATTGAATTGCCATTCCCTGCACCATGCGTCAATCCGTTGCAGATCCTCCTGCATTTCAGTACAATTTCCCATTGTTATAACCTCTCGATATACTACAGCATCGTCCGCAAAAAGCCGCATTGAACTTCCGATGTTATCCACAAGGTCATTTATATACAGGGTGAGTCACCTAACGTTACCGCTGGATATATTTCGTAAACCACATCAAATACTGACGAATCGATTCCACAGACCGAACGTGAGGAGAGGGGCTAGTGTAATTGTTTAATACAAACCATACAAAAATGCACGGAAGTATGTTTTTTAACACAAACCTACGTTTTTTTAAATGGAACCACGTTAGTTCTGTTAGCACATCTGAACATATAAACAAATGCGTAATCAGTACCGTTTTTTGCATTGTAAAATGTTAATTACATCCGGAGATATTGTAACCTAAAGTTGACGCTTGAAACCTCCGACGTTCAGTTGCGTGTTGTAACAAACACGGGCCACGGTCGGCGAGCAGCATCTGCAGGGACATGTTTACGATGACGACCGTGTTTACGAGTGTGACTGTAGTGCACTGTTGTGGTTTGGTCTCGCTGTCGCAGTGTCCGCATGTAGAGCTTGCTGCTATTGTTATTCTGTCTTCGGCCGGCCGATGTGGCCGAGCGGTTAAAGGCGCTACAGTCTGGCACCGCACGACCGCTACGGTCGCAGGTTCGAATCCTGCCTCGGGCATGGATGTGTGTGATGTCCTTAGGTTAGTTAGGTTTAAGTAGTTCTAAGTTCTAGGGGACTTATGACCACAGCAGCTGAGTCCCATAGTGCTCAGAGCCATTTGAACCATTTTTGTTATTCTGCATTCGTCGCCGCACGCAGACCAACTGTAGCACACCGTGTTACCAGACGTCTGTGATAGTGTAGTGTTGTAGGAACTGTGACCATGGTGTATTCGAACTCTGAAAAGGCGGAGATGATACTCACCTATGGCGAGTGTCGACGAAATGCAGCTGAAGCCTGCAGGGTGTATGCAGAACGATATCCGGACAGAGAGCATCCAACGTGCCGCACATTGCAAAACATCTACCGCCAACTGCATGCAACAGCTATGGTCGCAGCACGCAAACGGGTCCGTAACAGGCTCGTCACAGGAGAAGCGGGTGCAGTTAGTGTGTTAGCTGCTGTTGCCATGAACCCACACATGAGTACACGGGACATTGCGAAAGCAGGTGGACTGAGTCAAAGTAGTGTCATGCGCATACTGCATCGTCACCGCTTTCACCCGTTTCATTTGTCGCTACATCAGCAATTACATGGTGATGACTTTAATGATCGAGTGCAGTTCTGTCAATGGGCATTAACAGAGAATGCGTTGCAGTTCTACCTGTTTACCGATGAAGCGGGTTTCACAAACCACGGGGCAGTGAATCTACGGAACATGCATTACTGGTCCGTGGACAATTCTCGCTGGCTCAGACAGCTAGAGCGACAGCGACCGTGGACTGTAAATGTATGGTGCGGAATCATTGGCGACCACCTCATTGGTCCTCACTTCATTGCAGGGGCCCAAACAGCTGCAACATACATCACGTTTCTACAGAATGATATGCCAATGTTGCTCGAAAGTGTCCCACTGGAAACGCGTCGACGTATGTGGTATCAGCATGATGGCGCACCTGCACATTCCGCAATTAACACTAGGCTGACCCTTGCCAGGATGTTCGACGGGCGTTTCATAGGACGTGGAGGACGCATAAATTGGCCAGCCCGCTCTCCTGATCTTACGCCTCTGGACTTCTTTCTGTGGGGTACGTTAAAGGATAATGTGTACCGTGATGTGCCTACAACCCCAGAGGATATGGAACACCGTATTGTGGCAGCCTGCGGCGACTTACACCAGATGTACTGCGGCGTGTACGACATTCATTACGCCAGAGATTGCAGTTGTGTGCAGCAAATGATGGCCACCACATTGAACATCTATTGGCCTGACATGTCGGGACACACTCTATTCCACTCCGTAATTGAAAACGGAAACCACGTGTGTACGTGTACCTCACCCCTCATGGTAATGTACATGCGCGTCAGTGAAAAAGACCAATATAAAAGTGTTAGCATGTGGACGTAATGTGCTGTTCCAATCTCTTCTGTACCTAAGGTCCATCACCGTTCCCTTTGGATCCCTACGTAATTCGGTGCTCTCCGATACACACGATCGAACAGCTGAGGAGTGGTACTCAAGCGCCAACTTTAGGTTACAATATCTCCGGATGTAATTAACATTTTACGATGCAACAAACGGCACTGATTACGTATTTGTTTATATGTTCAGATGTGCTAAAGGTGTCAGGGGTAAAATACAGGGAGCGAAAGGCTATTTACAATTTGTACAGAAACCAGATGGCAGTTATAAGAGTCGAGGGACATGAAAGGGAAGCAGTGGTTGGGAAGGGAGTAAGACAGGGTTGTAGCCTCTCCCCGATGTTGTTCAATCTGTATATTGAGCAAGCAGTAAAGGAAACAAAAGAAAAATTCGGAGTAGGTATTAAAATTCATGGAGAAGAAATAAAAACTTTGAGGTTCGCCGATGACATTGTAATTCTGTCAGAGACAGCAAAGGACTTGGAAGAGCAGTTGAATGGAATGGACAGTGTCTTGAAAGGAGGATATAAGATGAACATCAACAAAAGCAAAACAAGGATAATGGAATGTAGTCTAATTAAGTCGGGTGATGCTGAGGGAATTAGATTAGGAAATGAGGCACTTAAAGTAGTAAAGGAGTTTTGCTATTTGGGGAGCAAAATAACTGATGATGGTCGAAGTAGAGAGGATATAAAATGTAGGCTGGCAATGGCAAGGAAAGCGTTTCTGAAGAAGAGAAATTTGTTAACATGCAGTATAGATTTAAGTGTCAGGAAGTCATTTCTGAAAGTATTCGTATGGAGTGTAGCCATGTATGGAAGTGAAACATGGACGATAAATAGTTTGGACAAGAAGAGAATAGAAGCTTTCGAAATGTGGTGCTACAGAAGAATGCTGAAGATTAGATGGGTAGATCACATAACTAATGAGGAAGTATTGAATAGGATTGGGGAAAAGAGAAGTTTGTGGCACAACTTGACCAGAAGAAGGGATCGGTTGGTAGGACATGTTCTGAGGCATCAAGGGATCACCAATTTAGTATTGGAGGGCAGCGTGGAGGGTAAAAATCGTAGAGGGAGACCAAGAGATGAATACACTAAGCAGATTCAGAAGGATGTAGGTTGCAGTAGGTACTGGGAGATGAAAAAGCTTGCACAGGATATAGTAGCATGGAGAGCTGCATCAAACCAGTCTCAGGACTGAAGACCACAACAACAACAATGTGCTAACAAAACTAACTGTGTTCCATTTAAAAAACGTAGGTTTGTGTTAAAATACATACTTCCGTGCATTTTTTTATGGTTTTTATTAACCAGTTACACTAGCCCCTCGCCTCACGTTCGGTCTGTGGAATCGATTCATCAGTATTTGATGTGGTTTACGAAATATATCCAGCGGTAATGTTAGGTGACTCACCCTGTATATTTTGAATAGCAACGGTCCTGCGACACTCCCCTGTGGCACACTTGAAATCACTCTTATTGCGGAAAACGTCTCTCCATTGAGAATGACATGCTGCGTTCTGTTGTCTAGGAACTCATCAATCCAATCACACAGTTGGTCTGATAGCCCATATTCTCTTACTTTGTTCATTAAACGACTGTGGGGAACTGTATCAAACGACTTGCGGAAAACAAGAAACGCAGTATCTACCTGGGAACCCGTGTTTATGGCCCTCTGAGTCTCGTGGACGAATAGCGCGAGCTGGGTTTCACACCATCGTCTTTTTCGAAACCCATACTAATTCCTACAGAGTAAATTTCTAGTCTCCAGAAAAGTCATTATACTCGAACATAATACGTGTTCCAAAAATCTACAACTGATCGACGTTAGTGATATAGGTCTATAGCTCGGCACATGTGTTCGACGTCCCTTCTTGAAAACGGAGATGACCTGTGCCCTTTTCCAATCTTTTGGAACGCTACGCTCTTCTAGAGACCTACGGTACACTGCTACAAGAAGAGGGGCAGGTTCCTTCACGTACTCTGTGTAAAATCAAACTGGTATCCCATCAGGTCCAGCGGCCTTTCCTCTTTTGAGCGATTTTAATTGTTTTTCTATTCCTCTGTCATCTACTTCGATATCTACCTCCTTTTGTCATCTGTGCGACATTCTAGAGAAGGAACTACAGTGCAGTCTTCCTCTGTGAAACAGCCTTGGAAAAAGACATTTAGTACTTCGGCCTTTAGTCTGTCATCCTCTGTTTCAGTACCATTTCGGTCACAGAGTGTCTGGACATTTTGTTTTGATCCACCTACCGCTTTGACATACGATCAAAATTTCTGAGGATTTTCTGCGAAGTCGGTACATAGAACTTTACTTTCGAATTCATTGAACGCCTCTCGCATAGCCCTCCTCACACTACATTTTGCTTCGTGTAATTTTTGTTTATCTACAAGGCTCTGGCTACCTTTATGTTTGCTGTGAAGTTCCCTTTGCTTCCGTAGCAGTTTTAGAACTCGGTTGTTGTACCACGGTGGCTCTTTTCCATCTCTTACAATCTTGTTTGACACATACTCATCTAATGCATATTGTACGATGCTTTTGAACTTTGTCCGCTGATCTTCAACACTATCTGTACTTGAGATAAAACTTTTGTGTTTAACTCTCAGGTATTCTGTAATCTGCTTTTTGTCACTTTTGCTAAACAGAAAAATCTTCCTAGCTTTTTTAATATTTCTATTTACGGCTGAAATCATCGATGCTGTAACCGCTTTATGATCGCTGATTCCCTGTTCTGGGTTAAATACGGTCGTAATTATTTAGTATCATTATAGAAGGAGTAGGCGCTCAATTCTAACAGTTTACAAATCTGTTGATAATATAGTAGTGACAACAGCAAACGATGTAAGTGTACGAGGCCCATTTGTGTTCGTGGGATATGTCCTGAATTTTAAAGTTACTCAGAATGAAGTGGCCCAAAATGGTAATGGATTACTCTAGCGGTTCTGGCGCTGCAGTCCGGAACCGCGGGACTGCTACGGTCGCAGGTTCGAATCCTGCCTCGGGCATGGGTGTGTGTGATGTCCTTAGGTTAGTTAGGTTTAAGTAGTTCTAAGTTCTAGGGGACTTATGACCTAAGATGTTGAGTCCCATAGTGCTCAGAGCCATTTGGTAATGGATTACGGCAGCTGTAGTGCGATGTGGTGATTTTAAAGGTAAGTTGAACCTGGAGAGTTTTAATGGTTTGACTGCTTATCAAAAATTACAAATCAAAGAGGTATTTATATTTTGTAAGTGCACACAAGCACGAACGCACGCGCGCACACATACACACACACACACACACACACACACACACACACACACATACATACACACACACACGTCGAATTTTTCATCAAATAAATATGCATTTAATACTTCGGACGCGGAATCATCGAAAAATGAATGAATCTTCTGGTAACAGTGTTCAGTCATGTGTATTTCTTACGACAGACTTCGGTATATATGCACTTACTTTGCTTGGCTAATTCGTTAGCTTTATTTGTCTTTTATTTACGTGTTCAGTTTCTCATACTGTAGAAGTTGTCTTTAACTGCAGAAAATAATCGTATAGAAAGGTCGGAATACTACAGGAAATACTTTTCATGTTTCAGTGATGTACTTATTAGATGCTACTCATAAATAACGTAAACCTCTTCAAGCCGCGCACCGCACCTCCACTGCCATGTAAATGAAATTCATTAAGCTGGATGATACTTTTATAACAGCCCCCGCTTTTTCACTCTTCTTCATCGACTGTGTGTCATTCGTTGGGTGTATCTGTATTCTGGGAACTTCATTGGCGTAAACATTGTTGGGTAATATTTTTATGGGCACGTGGACTGAAACGAACGCTATGCCGATTCTGGCACACATTGCATTTAAATGCAGTATTGAAGTATGCGGTACAGCTGATGCCACAGTAGAAGATGACATCCATTTCATTCTGAACACTGCAACAGTTAGTGCGTGTTGCCTACATGTAAGGAGCAATGCCATCTTAAAAGACCTTTGCAAGAAGGCACTTGCAAAAAATGTTAAAAATGGGAAATGGTGATGGCGGTAAACTTTAAAATAGCAATATGGTGCTGGTGGTAATTTTTTATTAGATAGTCACAGCCAATAATAACTCAATATACCGGTACTTTTTTTTACCTTTTTTTTTGCTGAAGCCTTGCATGATCAAAACTATCCCCAGCAATTTCAGACTACAATATATATGAAAAAAATATTTTGTAAGTGCACACAAGCACGGACACACACACACACACACACACACACACACACACACACACACACACACACACACACGCACACACACCAACCTTTGTGCAAATACTGTAGCCTCATTAGCAAATTTAATTCCTTTTAAGCCTATTTCTTCTAATGAGAACGATCAGCGTTATAAATTGTCACATTAAAGGTCAGCCTACTATTCAACTGAAGGAAATTTCTGATGAAATGAGTAACAGTAATATTTTATGCTTTTTATTTTTCATACAGTAAGTCAATGACAAATCACAATGTTTTTGTAGGTTTTAGACATATTCGTAAACCATATTTAACTTTCTCTTGCAGTAAAATTTCATTTTAGATTTTCATTAATACACAGCAAAATTAGTCGTGTTTTTCAGGCAGTACTAGCACAAAGGTAAGATATTCACTTTATTGGGATATATAAAACTTTTACCATCTTGGGCTTATGAACATAGCTTCTTCTGCCGTTTTCAAGAGCACATACCGTTGTATTTCACTGTTTGCTTATCATTTCATTGAAAATTTACTTTTCGATGACGAATAAGGAAGGAAGAAACGACAATAGAGCAGGTTATATTTTGGGAATGTAAAGCTTTCTACCAAGAAGTACCTTATTTGTGACTCATGTTGTAGTTGTAGTTGTTTGTTACATAGCATGTTTTCTTTAGCGGACTGTGCTTCTGTAGTTCTCAGATTCAGTAGCCTTCAAACATCGATTTTAAGTGAATACAGAGCTTTACAGGTAAATGACATTACCTTAGAACCACCAAACATGGACCTAAATTCCCTGTACATTTTCCTTTTGTTAAAAAAAATCATAAAAAATATCCTACGTTTATGGACCTTTTTCTATTTGTCTTTCACCTTATAAACTACTATACTGTACATTTATCTGGTTAACATTTTTAAAACTGAGAACAAAGAAACAAACATTACATGCTCGATTTAAATATTTTGCCCTGGGTTAGTGCCTCCTGTGGCCATAATTCAAATTGCGTCTAAATTTCATATGGCTACCTTGAATGTGGGTGCATTTTCATTGATTTACAGACCAAGCGTTATTGTTAGCGGCTTGTCATCCTGAACGAGGTAGAAATTCTCGCTGGAGTTTTAGTAGACGACGAATTACGAGAGTTCTGTGATTTCGAGTCGGATGAGACAGAAGTTAAAGAGGATTCAAGTGAAGAAGAATCGGGAGGACACAAAAACAAAATTACAGGTAACGATACAACTAAATATGTTACAACTTCTGGTAGAGCGTATGCTGCAGAAGCTCCAGAGCAATGTAAAAGAGATTTTGGCAACACAGCTCGTGAACCTCAAGGAATAACTACTACTGGGAAAGTAGCGAATATATTTGAATCATTGGAGACATTTTTCACTTCTGAAATTGTTAGGAAACTTTCTGACCATACAAATGAAAAATCTGGAAGATATAAATATCTTCTATTAGCAATTCTGAAATAATTACTTTGATGGGATCCTTAATTTTAATGGAAGCTTACTGGGACATCAGTATTTCAGTATGTGATTTATGATAAAGCTTATTGTGAAAAGCCGTAAGCAGAGGGTCTATGACTAAGAAAAGAGGTTAATTACTTAAAATTCTTCATTTTGATGATAAGGGCATCAGAGGAGAAAGATGTTAAAGCGAAAAATTTACACTACTGTATGAAGTATTTGAAAATCTGTGTGGAATAATTCCATACTGCTTCAGAAGTGGACCTCACAATACAACTAATGAAATGAAATGTATTTTCAGAAGTCGTTGTCCACTTAAAGTTTTCCTCAAATACATGTCTTGGAATTATGATATACTTGTTAGAACTCTCAGCAGTTCAGCTGAACGATACAGAATGAAAATGGAGGAATTTGCTGGAAAGGCAGTAGACCTGTCCCTTTGAGATTTTGATGTTTGGTTTGTGGGGCGCTCAACTGCGCGGATATCAGCGCCCATACAAATTCCCAATATTTACTCAGTCCAGTCTCGCCACATGCGCGAATGATGATGAAGTCAACACAAACACCCAGTCCTCAGGCGGAGAAAATCCCCAACCCGGACAGGATCGAATCCGGGACCCAGTGATCCAGAGGCGGCGACGCTATCCACTAGACGACGAGCTGCGGACGGGAAGTGACTGGGGGAGCCAACTAAGAAAACAGTTTACGTCAACTCAACTGATCGTTTCTACACTTCTGTGAAATTGGCGTACACATTGTGCAAAGATTACAAACTTACTTTGGTTGGGACACTGAAAGCAAACAGAAACACATACTGCAAGAACTTAAGACGACAGCAGGGAGAGAGCTGTATTCTTCTAAGTTTCCGTTCACAAATCAATGGACTAAGAAGCCTCCAGTAACATTTGTGCCTTACATCACAAAGGAAAAAGCGAAGGAGAATCATTTGCTGTTTTCTACGAACACCGTGATGCAGGAACAGAAGATGGGGCACAAAAAGGAAAAACTCACATAAACCAATATTGTAATTCCCATTAAGGGAGGCGTGGATACCATAGACCTCAACAAAAAGTAGGAGGAGTTGGCCACTGTCAATGCTCTATGTCCTACTGCTATAATAAACTCATACATACTGTTCAAAATGAATGGGGCTAAGTGCAAATAAAGGAAATCCAATATCATGAAATCGTATCTGCATGAATTAGGCCTTGAACTTCTGATGCCATATGTATAAGTGCTGACATATCTTGAAATGGGCCCTTGACTATTGGCCTAGATGTTCAAGAAACGTTGAACCCGGATCTTTCGTTCTTTCTTCGAGCTAGAGTACTTATCCAATAACTTGAAAGGAGCGTGATTGACAATTATTTACTCTATGGGATACATGCTTAGAAAGATCCTAGAGATAATCAAAATTATTCCAAATAAGAAACCAACTAGGAAACAAGATGCAACTTGTCCTTGCAGATACAACTACCAGAAAGCCAGAGATAATCAGTAAAGCCAAATTAACGTGTGGAAGTTGTTGTCGTCATTTGTGTGAGAGTCATTCATAATCAATTCATAATTAACCATTTTGTGTGCATGGGGTATATCCCATCTATAAATGACAGATACTCATCGACTGGAAAATGTTTCTTGAAAGTTTCCGATATGCCATAACCTACATAAGTCCAAGCTTTTCCACATCTCTTTTTGAAATTTTTCTTGAAGGACAAAAATGTTTTATTCAGTCATTAGATTAAACAACGTAGAGAAAGTTTGGACAGCTTATATGTTAAAGCACGGACTTCACGTTTCTACTTGATACAAATTTTCTTTGTCCAAATTTTGACCACTGTTGGCTGTTATATTCCACCAGAAAAAAATAGCATATTAATTTATACATTTTGGACACCCTATATGTTTGAAACACTACGTTCTTACATTGGAAACACAATGACAAAAATATATATATTAGATGATTTGTAGCCTCTCGTAATAACGGCAGATGTTCCCCTTGGTTGGTGCTCTATGTAACCTGAAATAACTTCGTGCTCCTAGGGTCAATGGGCCCTACAACAGACACATTCTCCTATTTCAAAATCATTTTCATTCGGTTACAACCGTTCGAGCTTGAATTTATCCCTTGTAAGAGACATTTAATATCTGAGTGCTGTGAGACATTTCTGGAACGTGAGTTACAGTAATCGAATAACACGGCGCCAGATTCGCGACGTGAGCGCACTGCAGAAGAGTCGGTGGTTGCAATATGCTTCCGCAGAATAAAATTCCTTTTGTGGCGGAAGAACTGCTTCTGTCTGTCGCCGCAACTCAGCGAGGCAACGTCATTGTGTAGGCGCCCGCCGATAGCTTGGTGGGAGCATTTGAGGAAACAAATTCTTTCCTAAGAACCGGAGATTCCATTCGATTCATTCGCCACTGGATTTCCTGTTGCACAGTCTGCAGCAAGCAGACGCAGCCACAACTGCGCCGACCACAATAAGTACCCCAAGATAACATAATCCAATTTTTGAGTCCATTTTTGAACATGGAGAAAAAAGTATATTCTTCGTTGTGCACTTTCGTTTTGTCATCCGATGTTAAAATAAACTGCTTCTTCAAAAAATGGATTTAGACTACGAATTTGACTACAGGGCAAATCACACAAATACTGTGTTACTAGAAATCTTCAAACATACATTGTTACTCGCTACAGTGACACTAACTTTGCATTGCTTGACATAGTTACAGAGTTTAAGTGTTGGGAATTGATTGTATCACCTGATATTCTTATGGTAAAGAATTCATTTCTTCTCTACCTAAAGAATGGCGGACGTTGGGTTTCTGGGCGCACTGAACTGTTGAACTAAAGATGCCATGTCAAACTGGTTCGGTGAAGTTACCACAGGAACCAACCAAAAACCGCATCCGACAACGCAATGGTCTGCGACACTTCTCATGTCTGAACATCATAAAGACATTAGTATTTAACAGACGCCTCTTCCTATTTTACTCATCCACTGTTACCGAGGCTACAAATAACCCTGTAACATGGCCATGTCATTTTGAGTTTGGTATGTCACCGATGTGCACGTCAGCGAGAGAACAAGTTATGTTACTGTTAAGCAAACTTTGGTCTTATCGTGGGACAGTATGTGCCTTTGGCCAGTCTGATACATTCTCAGTTGAACGGAGATAATGACGGACGTATTTAATAGTGGTGTGTGGACAACGTATTGCATCTGTTCGATGAAGAAAGGACAGCAATGAGAATGATGGGTACATTGAAAAGTGAAAGGAATACCAATTCTGAATAATGTCCTTATTTTTGAAGAGAAGAAATTTGAGGTAAGACTGCAGCACTGGCAGTGAATGCTTGAGGGAGAGGTTAGGAAAGAGAGGGGGACGTGGTCACGTAACGTTTTCTAGATCATTAACCCTGCCTTCCTCCGAGTTTCTCGTAGAGATAATTGAAACATTTTGACCACGTGTACCAATTATTCGGTAAATACACAACTGACCTGGATGAGGAGGGGGTACTTGTCACTGTATACTGTTGTATTTGTAATTGACCCTGATCCAAGTAAAGTTTTACGTCTAAATTCGGGCACCAATTTGCAAAGAGATAAAAGTCCAATAACAAGGACAATAAGAAACGCTGGGAAGAAAATCATATGGTACTAACTTATAAAAAGTACTGATTTGGTGACGGTTTTAGCTTTCTTAGTAATACAGATCGCGTACTTCTCCTGGCAACATCATAAGCTGCGTAGCTGTCCCCATTATATATACACTAAAATCCTACTTCGCTACAGTTCATACCGAGAGCATTACAATAGTGAATTGTGGTTTTCTCGAATACAGATTGTAGACATGAAACGTTTTAACGTTTCACTGTTTCCTTATAGTACAGATGAAGTATAAATTACTATAATTTCATATGGTTGCTTCAGTTTTTAGAGGCACTACTTAGAACACGTTATGAATGTTTTCAAAAGTTTATTTCAGTTGTGAAAGCATTAACATCTGGTGGAAGGAATGCTAAGTCAGTGAACCGCAGTACTCATCAATTAATTGGTAAACACTAATTAAAAGTCAAGCTTCCAACGGAATACAAGCTGACGTCATCCTTCTTGTCTGCTGAAAGAGGAAAGATGGAAATACTTTCCTTTAAATTTTCCGAGACTCATTACTTGCATTGAAGTGGGAATCAATTAGTTGTGTACAGTTCATTAGAGTTGAGAGATGAATATTGCTGCCGTGTCGATAAAACTCCAAGCGGAATCAGTGCGCTCCATTTCGTTCAAAACACACCAGAGTATGACAAAATCATAGGGCTTTTGATGAGGTCATTGTCTTGCATCTGGTCACTTTATATTACTGATTGGTGTTATTACTGCGTTTTAGTAACACGTTTGTATAAGTGCTGCATAACAAAGAATTTGAGCTATGATAAACTGTGGTTTGTATCAAGATTACAATTTACTTCTGAGAACTGAAACGACAATAACATAAGTTGGTAATTGGTGCCAGACATGTAAACCTGTAATAACACTTTATAATTCCGTCGATACAGGTCTGGTAGCATATACCTACCATTTCTTTGGTAACTTCTTTCCCTGTTACAATGGGAAAGGCTTGATATAGTAAATGCGTTTCCATTGAGTTCCTCAGAGGTAGGTGCCAAAGGAGTTTCTACTGAAGCAAAAATGACCGTTAACTGCCTTCGAAGTGGGTTTCAGTTTTCCAGTAAATAGTTGAAAATTTGATACTATGACACCTTATGTCTTGGATACCTATAATTGTTTTCTTAAACAAAATTATATATTACGTTTTTGCTGTGTCTTTAATGAAGTTTTTGAAGTAAGTCAATTATAAGTTATCGCTCTCTCTTGTGTACAAATTATAACTAATCTTCATTCCCCTACTTGTTTTTGCTGACTGGAGATACACACAACGCTAGGACCTTTGTAACGAGTAAATGTCACTTTATTACTAATTTCGGTGAAGATTTCTGATGACTTAATAGCGGCATTGATTAAACTTGTATTTTTTTCCTTTTTCAAGTGTTGCACTGAATGCACCAGACCTTTGCTTCACCTTAACAAGTAAGCCGTGTAGTAAGTTTTTTGATTACTGTAGTTAATATTTTGAAATAATAAGTGTTCCACATTAGCAGTTCCGCTTTATACCTCCAAGAATGCTTTAATGCTCCTTCTTCCCTGCAAGCAGCTTCTGTTATTCCCGGTACCACTCCTTGGATTGATGTACACATTCATCTGCAAATTCGTTGATCTAATAGTCGTTATTTGTTTCGGCCTTTCTTCTCCTAGAGGCAAAGACATCCCTCATGACGGGCTACGAATGGCAGATAGCACTCTCGAATGAATGTGATATGCTTGTTTTTTATATGCGTGAATATGTATTAGCCGATAACTGTAATCGTAACCTCTGAAACATGGCTTTTCTAACTGATTGTTTTTACCTAATAACGAAATTACATCGAGAATGCTTCAGTTATGACGGACGTGAAATTCTTTACGCTGATGTTTTCGACTAATGGCAGAAAGACGAAAAAATTTAGTACTTTTCTTTTCAAATACAACTATGAACAAAATAATAAATTCCTATTTTTGGTGTAAGTGCGTCACCTCCCATAACGAACGCTCCGGAATTCGCCCAAATGTGGGCACTGAGAAGACTTTCACTAGACGTGAGTTGTAATTTGCGTAACAAAACTAAGTTATTGATTAGTTCTCAGATTTTGAATCAAGTGTAAGAAAGCAGGATATTATGGCATTCGAGAATTCTGCCAACAACTGTTATGCATCTGGTGACGGCTATATGATCGACTTCAATAGTATTGGGTATTTTTGTACTTTGATATCTGACACAGCGCTTCTCAAGTAGTTCCAGGTCATCTATGTGGGAAGAAACCAAAGTGAAGCAACTAGGCACACTGTGTGTTGAGGTAGTTTGATGCATGATTATGGCGGAGAGAATACCAGCAATGATTAGTAAGTAATTTTAGGTCTCATTTGCAAGGAACTACTACATAAAGTACATAAGATACAAAATACGTAACACGCGAGGTATAGACGTGCTGCATAAATGAAGACGCTGCTCTTGGACTCTAGGGGATACGGAACTATCTGCGTTTTCTTTCCTTCCATCCCTTCCACGTTCTTCTTGAATAGGATTTACTGTCAATTCTAGGAAAAAGAGCACTTTTTTCACCTCTCTTCCTTGCTGTTTACTGCTTGTAGAAATATGTTTTGCGCTCCGATCCCGTATACATTTGCGCGTGGCAGTTATATTTCATGCTATACGCAGAATTTACATTTGAGTTTTTAGATCACACGAATAACATATTTCACTGTTACTAATTTCATTCTAGAACATATATGAAGGTAGAAATGAAAAAAAAGAATGTTTGAAGAGTTAAGAAAAAGTAGATATACTATTACATAACAACTTGGGTCTCACTGCTGACGTATTTTTTTTAAATTTATTTGGGTCATATAGATGGTGCAACAAAAAGGTATTGTCAATTTTTCAGTAAATATTTCTCACACGCTGAGGAAGAAATCAGAGGAACAGTATCAGCAGCAACAGTCGCAAAATCCCCAAGATTGGCGAACTTTTACAGAAGCTCGAAATTTAGCGCGGACTTCAATGCGAGATGCTTATAACAGTTTCCACAACGAAACTTTATCTCGAAACCTGGCAGAAAATCCAAAGAGTATGTTACCGGGAAGAAACAATCAGTGCCTTCTCTGCGCGATGATTATGGAGTTACTATCGAAGACAGTGCTGTCAAAGCAGAGTTACTAAACACAGCCTTCCAAAATGCCTTCACAAAGGAAGACGAACTCAATATTCCAGAATTCGAATCAGGAACAGCTGCCAATATGAGTAAAGTAGAAGCGAATTTCGTCGGGTAGTGAAGCAACTTAGATCACTTAATAAAAAGAAGTCTCCTGGTCCAGACTGTATACCAATTAGATTCCTTTCGGAGTATGCTGACGCATTAGCTCCATACTTAACAATCATATACAACCATTCGCTCGACGAAAGATCCATACCCAAAGACTGGAAAGTTTCACAGGCCACGCCAATATTCAAGGAAGGTAGTAGAAGTAATAGACCTATTTACGGGCCCATATAGTTAACGTCCATATGCAGCAGGATTCTGGAACATAAATTATGTTCGGACGTTATGCATTACCTCGAAGAAAACTGTCTATTGACACATAGTCAACATGGGTTTAGAAAACATCGTTCTCGTGAAACACAACTAGCTCTTTATTCGCATTAAGTGTTGAGTGCTGTTGAGAAGAGATTTCAGATCGATTGCGTATATCTGGATTTCCAGAAAGCTTTTGACACTGCACCACACAAGCGGCTTATAGTGAAATTACGTGCTTACGGAATATCATCTCAGTTATGTGACTGGATTTGTGATTTCCTGTCAGGGAGGTCTCAGTTCGTAGTAACTGACGGAAAATCGTGGCATAAAACAGAAGTTATTTCCGGTGTTCCCCAAGGTAGTGTTTTAGGCCCTTTGCTGTTCCTTATCTATATATACGATTTAGGAGACAATCTGAGCAATCGTCTTAGGTTGTTTGCGGATGACGCTGTCGTTTATTGACTAATAAAGTCATCAGAAGATCAAAACAAACTGCAAAACGACGTAGAAATGATATCTGAATGGTGCGAAAAGTGGCAGTTGACCCTAAATAACGAAAAGTGTGAGAATATCCACATGAATGCTAAAAGGAACTCGTTAAACTTCGGTTACACGATAAATCAGTATAATCTAAAAGCCGTAAATTCAACTAAATACCTAGGAATTACAATTACGAACAACTTAAATTGGAAGGAACACTTAGAAAATGTTTTGGGGAAGGCTAATCAAAGACTACGTTTTATTGGTTAGGACACTTAGAAAATGTAACAGAGCTACTAAGGAGACTGCCTACATTACGCTTGTCCGTCCTCTCTTAGAATACCGCTGCGCGGTGTGGTATCCTTACCAGATAGGACTGACGGAGAACATCGAAAAAGTTCAAAGAAAGGCATCACGTTTTGTATTATCGCGAAATATGGGAGAGAGTGTCACTGAAATGATACTGGTTTTGGGCTGGACGTCACACAAAGAAAGGCGTTTTTCGTTGTGATGGAATCTTCTCTCGAAATTCCAGTCACCAACGTTCTCCTCCGAATGCGAAAATATTTTGTTGTCACCGAGCTACATAGGGAGAAACTAACACCACGATAAAATAAGGAAAATGAGAGTTCGTACGGAGAGATATAGGTGTTCGTTTTTTCCGCGCACTATACGAGATTGGAGTAATAGATAATTGTGAAGGTTGTTCGATGAACCCTCTGCCACTCACTTAAATGTGATCTGCAGAATATCCATATCGATTGCAGAAGGTATGTCGTCACAGTTCCAGAAACGCTTTATTTCCGTATTATAGCTCAGTATCTGCAACTCTTCAACAAATTAACTGTTTACTTTGCAACGTAGCCGCATCCGAGAACGAACATTGGCACTAAAGTGAGGCTTGACATATTGTTGGATGAACCATGCGCAGAAGTGAATCAGTGCAGGAACGTCAGCTACTGTTAGCGCTTGCACACACTATACGTTTGTTCCAAATAACTTCCGGGAATTCAGCCAGGTAACACTTTCAGCGACCGCCGATATTTCGGCGGGAGAACACCCCGCCATTTTCAAGGCAAACTGCAACGGACAGGCGGCGTACATGCAAATTTAATACCTCGGTTCTCAGACCCAAGCAGGAAAGATAACACACACACACACTGAACACTAGTGCCACCAAAGATGGCCAAAGTCAGAGCTATCGATAGTGAGACTATGAATTCGCAGGTGAGGTAGCATTGAGTCTGTCCCTCTGTTTCTTGACAAGGGAGAGAGCCGGATTCCAAACAGAGTTTAAACAGAAACCTCCACCCCTGTTAACAAGAGTAATGTAACAGCAGTAGAGAGGGCTGCTTTACGCTCTCTCAAAGTTGATCCCAGTATTGTCATTTTACCTGCTGACAAGGGCAATGCCACCGTTGTTTTAAATAAACATGATTATGTACAAAAGATGCAACGTTTACTATCTGATTCAACGTATCGCAGAATCGATGCTGACCCCACAAAAAGTGTTGAGAGAAAGACCAAGAGCCTCCTGAAGAAAAGTGGTTTGTCGCAGGACACAATCAAGAGGCTTAACACCTATAGTGCGGTTCCCCCTAGATTATATGGCCTTCCAAAGGTTCATAAGGAAGGGGTTCCTTTCCGTCCTATAGTGAGTAACATCGGCGCCCCGACATATTGTGTATCCAAGCATCTTGCTTCTCTGTTGAGTCCACAAGTAGGACGGTGTGAACATCATATCAGGAACTCAGCTGATTTTTTACGTCGTTTGGAGGGACTGAGGCTGAATGACTCTGATATTTTAGTGAGTTTCGATGTGGTCTCTCTCTTCACTCGTGTTCCTCTGTCTGATTCGTTGCGGTTCATTGAAGCCAGGTTTGGTGCTGATTTAACTAATCTCTTTAGGCATGTGTTGACATCCACTTACTTCTTATTTAATGACCAGTATTACGAGCAGACAGATGGAGTTGCGATGGGTAGTCCGTTGTCTCCTGTGATCGCAAATTTGTTTATGGAAGACTTCGAGGAACGTGCATTGGAGTCGGCGCCTTTAAAACCCGCCTGTTTCTATAGATACGTTGACGATACCTTCGTTGTTTGGCCTCACGGTAGGGAGAATTTGAATGTCTTTCTAGAACATCTGAACTCGATCCACCCGAACATTCGTTTTACGATGGAGGTGGAAAAGGATGGTTGCCTTCCCTTTCTCGACGTGTTGGTTAGGAGGAAGGATGATGGATCATTGGGACATGCAGTCTACAGGAAACGTACTCACACCGACTTGTACTTACAAGCTAATAGTTGTCACCATTCGGCTCAGCGTGAAGGGGTACTTCGTACCTTGGTACACAGGGCACATATCGTTTCTGACGCTGAGACTTTGCCAGCTGAGCTGTCCCATCTTGAAGTTACATTTCGTCAAAATGGTTACAGTGATAGACAGATTGAACGTGCGTTGCGCTATCGACCATCTGTACATCAGGTGATTGATGATAATTCTGAGTCAACACCTAAGTCTACTGCCTTCTTGCCTTACGTAGGAAACACGTCCAATAAGATCGGTCGCATTTTACGGAAATACGATGTGAAATGTGTTTTCCGACCTCCATCTAAAATTAGAGCACTTTTGAGTTCCGTTAAGGATGATCTTGGACTGCGTAAGGCGGGTGTATATCGTGTCCCTTGTAGCTGCGGCATGGCATATATTGGTCAAACTATGCCAGATGTACTGAGCATAAACGGCACACACGATTACAGCAGCCAAATAGATCTGCTATTGCCGAACATTGCTTGGATACTGGTCACTCCATGTTATATAATAACACCGAGATATTGGCATGCACGTCCAGCTATTGGGACAGTGTGATTCGGGAGGCAGTTGAGATTAAATTAGCGAGCAACCTTGTTAACAGGGATGGAGGTTTCTGTTTAAACTCTGTTTGGAATCCGGCTCTCTCCCTTGTCAAGAAACAGAGGGACAGACTCAATGCTACCTCACCTGCGAATTCATAGTCTCACTATCGATAGCTCTGACTTTGGCCATCTTTGGTGGCACTAGTGTTCAGTGTGTGTGTGTTATCTTTCCTGCTTGGGTCTGAGAACCGAGGTATTAAATTTGCATGTACGCCGCCTGTCCGTTGCAGTTTGCCTTGAAAATGGCGGGGTGTTCTCCCGCCGAAATATCGGCGGTCGCTGAAAGTGTTACCTGGCTGAAATCCCGGAAGTTATTTGAAAGTTGTATACGCCAGGAGAAACTCAGGTCTCATATACGTTTGTTGTATACAGCGGATTCTCATGTAGCACTCTCCAGACAGTGGTGTGGTCAACACTGCTTGTTGCAGCTGACACTAAGATTGTCGTTAACTACACGAAGTTCCTCTCCCACCTGAGGTGCCCTCGTCCTTACAGGCCTCCCCTAGTCGCGAGCTGTAGACGACGATCAGTTGCTCCAAACGTCCACATGTAAGGGTAATGTCGTTCGAGAAATCTCTCCATATAAAGGTTGAGCGCCACGGCCTTTGCAGTCTGTTGCTTCGTACTGCAAATTGACATCTGCCAACCCCGCATTCGAGTACTCTTGCATTGCACTCTCCCAGACGCCAATTCTGTGACAAATACTAACACTGGAAGTACCAGACTTTGCCTTACCCCTAGTTGTACCACGTGGGTCATTTTTGACCCACAGTAGGAAACCACTGTTTTACTCATATCTGGGTAGTATTTTGAGTACCGCCATGTTGACAGTATGTTCAGGCAGACTCTCAAGTGTAACCAAAGGATAATTTGATCTCTAAAATGAATAGTATAAATTTTCATAAAACAAACATTTATTTTATTTTGAATTTTAGAGAAGAAGTTTCACAGTCTTTCATCAGTAATCATTAGAACAGTATTACAATGTTTTTCTTTATTAAAAGGTTGTATCACAATCAAAAGATATTGTTTATGTGAGTACTAATAGCATTTTTTTACGTTTACAGAAAAAATTCGGTACCCAGTATTTGTGAAAGATTTTAAAACACAGCAGATGACTAGAACGCTTTCAGTGTTTTCTTGCTTATTGTAATCGAGGAATTAAAATACAAGAACAAAAAACATCGTCTACAATTGTAGTATTTGGAAATATATAGGTACACAGACTTGACAGCGCTGCCTAAACTGGGAAGGGCCCACAGGTCAGACATTCAGCCGCAGTTTTTGCTTGGCAGGTTTTACACACATATTTGTTGTACTTGAAGCATATGTTTGATGTTTTATTCCCTTTTGTTGTTTGGTTGTTTACAGGAAACCTGAATTTGATAACACCTTCTATTTCCGTATTAACCAGTGCCAGTATCGAGTAGCTGCAAGGGCAGATTGGTTCATCACTGCAGTTTGTAGATGGTAGCAAACTCATTTGCTACTCTGAAGATAAAGTCTCGGTGAGAAATCTTAGAGGTAAGTAATTTAAAAATTTTATGAGTGTTGATCATGGAAGGTCAAAAATACCGTAAAAAGCATGCACAGGTCACTGGCGGGTGCTATCTCTGACACTGTAGCGTCTAGGCATTTGGTCAACTATATTCGACTCCACCCTTACTTTCATTACAAAACTTCACTGTTTCTATAACTTTCTTCTCAGTATTCTCAGTCATCTGACTTCCAGCGTGCATGCTACTCAGAATAAGGTCTTTTTTCTGCTTCTCTTGGTATACTGTGAGAAGATTGTTGGTTAACTTGCAAGTATGTTGCTTACAATGCGTCATTTCCACTTCGCGTCGCAAGAGGGACCTCTTTGAGAGATCTCCAAAGAGTGCCAGATAAACTCGTTTCTTTTTGTTTCAGCTCTTCTGCCAGTTTCGCGGAGGTGATGAAGTTGTCAGTCGTAACGTTCCGTAAGGGCGAATCGCCTGACGTCTGCTCTGTGCAAGTGAACTATTAGCAGTGCCCCAGGCAGCAGTGTAGGAGCCGTGGGCGCTGGAAGAGTGGCGGAGGAGGGGGACAGCTTTCCCACTATATAATATGTTACTCTGTAGCTTCCCAGTGGCTGCATGTCGCCAGTCCATATAAAACGGAAAGTCACGCTGGTATAAAGTATCGCCCGACCTCCGAATTCTTCGTATTTTGCGTTCCTTTTGACACAAAGTGTTGTAATATAGTCGAAAATATCGTGAATAATTTGAAGGCACGCCCAGAAACTACACTACTGGCCATTAAAATTGCTACACCACGGAGATGACGTGCTACAGACGCGGAAATTAACCGACAGGAAGAAGATGCTGTCATATGCAAACGATTAGCTTTTCAGAGCATTCACACAGGGTTGGCGCCGGTGGCGACACCTACAACGTGCTGACATGGGGAAAGTTTCCAACCGATTTCTCTTACACAAACAGCAGTTGACCGGCGTTGCCTGGTGAAACGTTGTTCTGATACCTCTTGTAAGGAGGAGAAATGCGTACTTTGATAAAGGTCGGATTGCAGCCTATCGCGATTGCTGTTTATCGTATCGTGACATTGCTGCTCGCGTTGGTCGAGATCCAATGACTGTCAGCAGAATATGGCATCGGTGGGTTCAGGAGGGTAATACGGAACGCCGCGCTGGATTCCAATGGCGTCGTATCACTAGCAGTCGAGATGACAGGCATCTTATCCGCATGGCTGTAACGGATCGTGCAGCCACGTCTCGACCCGTGAGTCAACAGATGGGGACGTTTGCAAGTCAACAACCATGTGCACGAACAGTTCCACGACGTTTGGAGAAGCATGGGCTATCAGCTCGGAGACCATGGCTGCGGTTACCCTTGACGCTGCATCACAGATAGGAGTGCCTGCGATGGTGTATTCAACGACGAACCTGGGTGCACGAATGGCAAAACGTAACTTTCTCGGATGAATCCGGGTTCTGTTTATAGCATCATGAGGGTCGCATCCGTGTTTGGCGACATCGCGGTGAACGCACATTGGCAGTGTGTATTCGTCATCGCCATACTGGCGTATGGGGTGCCATTGGTTACACGTCTACATCTACAACTACATTTATACTCCGCAAGCCACCCAACGGTGTGGCGGAGGGCACTGTACGTGCCACTGTCATTACCTCCCTTTCCTCTTCCAATCGCGTATGGTTCGCGGGATGAACGACTGTCTGAAAGCCTCCGTGCGCGCTCTAATCTCTCTAATTTTACATTCGTGATCTCCTCGGGAGGTATAAGTAGGGGGTAGCAATATATTCGATACCTCATCCAGAAACGCACCCTCTCGAAACCTGGCGAGCAAGCTACACCGCGATGCAGAGCGCCTCTCTTGCAGAGTCTGCCACTTGAGTTTGTTAAACATCTCCGTAACGCTATCACGGTTACCAAATAACCCTGTGACGAAACGCGCCGTTCTTCTTTGGATCTTCTCTACCTCCTCCGTCAACCCGGTACGGATCCCACACTGATGAGCAATACTCAAGTATAGGTCGAACGAGTGTTTTGTAAGCCACCTCCTTTGTTGATGGACTACATTTTCTAAGGACTCTCCCAATGAATCTCAACCTGGTACCCGCTTACCAACAATTAATTTTATATGATCATTCCACTTAAAATCATTCCGCACGCATACTCCCAGATATTTTACAGAAGTAACTGCTACCAGTGTTTGTTCCGCTATCATATAATCATACAACAAAGGTCACCTCTTGTTCGCATTGACGGTACTTTGAATAGTGGACGTTACATTTCAGATGTGTTACGACCCGTGGCTCTACCGTTCATACGATCACTGCGAAACCCTACATTTCAGCAGCATAATGCAACGACCGCATGTGCATGTGTGCACGTCCTGTACGGGTCTTTCTGCATACAGAAAATGTTCAACTGCTGCCCTGGCCAGCACATTCTCCAGATCTCTCACCAACTGGAAACGTCTCGTCAATGGTGGCCGAGCAACTGGCTCGTTACAATACGCCAGTCACTACTCTTGATGACCTGTGGTATATGTTGTAGCGGCTTGAGCAGCTGTACCTGTATACGCCATCCAAGCTCTGTTTGACTCCATGCCCAGGCGTATCAAGGCCGTTATTAGGGCAAGAGGTGGTTGTTCTGGGTACTGATTTCTGAGGATCTATGCACCCAAATTGGGTGAAAATGTAATCACATGTCAATTCTAGTGTAATATATTTGTCCAAAGAATACCAGTTTGTCATCTGCATTTCTTCTTGGTGTAGCAATTTTAATGGCCTGTAGTGTATTTAGTGCGTGAAAATTGATGTTACTGCTATCAAATTGCGTTATAATGTGTATGGGTCAAAATGACCCACATAGTACCACTTGTACGACAAGTAAATTTTTCATACTTCTAGGTTGGATACAGGGATGAAATTCTGGTGACTTGTACAGCTCCATATATGATGAAACGTTACGGGGAAACTTGGTATTGTAATGAATATAGAGGGGGGTTGGGCCCTCTAAATGCCCTCGTGGGTCAAAAATTACCCACGTGATACTTCTAGTGCTAAGCTGATTATGCAACGTGCTTGAGGCTAGTAAAAGAACATGGTTATTCGCTTGTTAATACAAGGAATGAAGTGAGTCTCGTGGCAGCATCACTTTCGCTCCATTGGAACAACAAACACTTGCCTAGATCTATGAGTTACAACTTACTGTACATTCTAACAGAACGTTACCAAGAGACTATTTTTAACATTTGAGGTAAGGAAACGTTTCATACAGTGCAGGCATATTCTGTTTCTGTGTGTTTCTTGCGAGTAATGTGATTATGAAGATAAGTAGAAAATGAGCTCCAACAAGAAAACAAAGCGTTGCCGGACCCAAGTCCACAGATCGCATTTCAATTCATTGTGCTTGAGGAATGTTTCCTGAAACCTGGGTCACACCTTTTTATTAATCCTGTATTCAGCAACCGCCATATAAAATCTTTTACTAGAACGTTATCGAGTCCATTATCTCCAACCTAATAATCGAACATCAAACGTGTGGTAAACAAGGGGGCAATAAATACGATGTTGAATGTCATCACATATAGTTTTATGTGGCCAATGCGCTTACGGTCACTCCGGATAAATACTCCTAGATATTTCTTTTCCTACGTATGCGCAATATGTTACATTTATTTATGTTCACGGTCAACTGCCAGAGCCTGCACCCATCATCATTCCTCTGGAGGTCCTTATGCACATCTTAACTGTCTTCTGACGTTGCTACCTTATTATAAACAACAATAATGTCTGCAAGAAGTCTTGAAAAACTTCCGTCGCATTTAACAAGGACGTTCAAAAAGTTTTGCACAGTAGTCTCTAATTTCTTTTTTATTTTTTGCAGAAGGAGAATGAAATTTTTTGTGAACATACTTGGAACATTTAGCTATACATTGAGCATGCTCAATGTAGCCTCCATCAGGTGTGATGAATCTGGCCCAACGTACTTTCCATGATGTAAATGAACTTTGGTAAAATTCTGGGGATTGACTTTTACACCATCGCTTGACACAGAAAATAAGGTCTTTATCACTATCAAATGTTTTACCGCGCAGGTGGGCTTTCAGACAACCAAAGAGGTAAAAATCATGCGGTGCCAAGTCCGGACTGTAGGAAGGAAGAGGAACAATTTTCCAACCCATTTTCCTGATTTTTCTCCTGCGTCGTAAGGGCTGTATGCGGTTTAGTATTGTCATAATTTAGTCTGATGAGCTGTCCCTGAAGCTGTGGCCTGTGGGTTTTTGTGGCACGTCGCCGCTTGTCCAGTTGTAACGCCGGAAATGTATATCCTCCTATTTCCATCTATTGTACTGTAAGTTTTTTCCTTATTTTGTTACCTGAAGATATGACATTTCTGTGTCTTTATATATTTTTATTATTTTATATATATATATATATATATATATATATATATATATATATATATATGCATTTATGTCGATGTATAATTGGTTTGTTTTGTAAATACTATTTGTATTTTTACGCTGTTGAGGTTGTTCTGGACACGAATTTTGCATTGTGCAAATCTCGTAACAAAGTACTGGTTACGAACGGGCCGTTACGTCAGCGAGAATAAGTAGTGGTTGTAATCCTAATTATATTTGAGATTTGGCATTTATATTGAAAATTATTAAAATGAGTGAAGGCAACAATTACCAAAATTTGGTAGACTTGGATACGGAACAATCGGTCGAACAGTGGGAAACGCGCACCGCGGTACCCATTGTTCAGGGGCAGGCGGCTAGCATGAAGGACGCGACAGCCGAATCGCAACAAAGAGCAGAAATGGAATTTCAAACTTTAGAAAATGTTTCGGAATCAGAAGTGAAAATCAAATCTGAACCCCTTGATGACGAATACAGGGGGACAATTAAAGAGGAAGCCGCTACGGGAGTAAAACCGGTAGTTTCCGGGAATTTAACTGATTTATTGAATGTTTTGATTAACGAAATCAAGAGTCAATCGGCAGAAATTAAAGCTCAGGCTGCCAAGCCTGTGTCTTCATATATTTTTATTATTTTATATATATATATATATATATATATATATATATATATATATATATATATGCATTTATGTCGATGTATAATTGGTTTGTTTTGTAAATACTATTTGTATTTTTACGCTGTTGAGGTTGTTCTGGACACGAATTTTGCATTGTGCAAATCTCGTAACAAAGTACTGGTTACGAACGGGCCGTTACGTCAGCGAGAATAAGTAGTGGTTGTAATCCTAATTATATTTGAGATTTGGCATTTATATTGAAAATTATTAAAATGAGTGAAGGCAACAATTACCAAAATTTGGTAGACTTGGATACGGAACAATCGGTCGAACAGTGGGAAACGCGCACCGCTGTACCCATTGTTCAGGGGCAGGCGGCTAGCATGAAGGACGCGACAGCCGAATCGCAACAAAGAGCAGAAATGGAATTTCAAACTTTAGAAAATGTTTCGGAATCGGAAGTGAAAATCAAATCTGAACCCCTTGATGACGAATACAGGGAGACAATTAAAGAGGAAGCCGCTACGGGAGTAAAACCGGTAGTTTCCGGGAATTTAACTGATTTATTGAATGTTTTGATTAACGAAATCAAGAGTCAATCGGCAGAAATTAAAGCTCAGGCTGCCAAGCAAGAAGCTCATTCTGCCAAGCAAGAAGCTGAAAAAATTGAACGGAAGGAAGACAATCAGAATAAAGCTATTAATGTTGTTAACAACAATGTGGGAGTTGTTAACACAAAAGTTGATAAAATCAAAGATGATATTGTAATTAATACCGAAATCGGTGATCTTAAACAGGAAATGATAGGCGTTCAGGCGGAAATTGCGAGCATAAATACTCATTTTAATTCCGAAATTAGCAGAATCGAGAAAAGTGTAGGAGAAGCAGTTGCTCCGATCATCGAGAATAAGGTGACGGAACAAATTCAATTAGTGAAAAAAGAGGATCAACAGAAGGTGGAAACTTTAAAGCTTTAGTGTCCGAAGTAGATATTAAAGTGAGGAAGCAGGCTAATACCTGCGAAGAGAAAAAGAGGGTAGTGGAAACGCTTGCGACAACCACTTGCCAGGTAATTGCGAGAGTTTCGGAATTAGAAAAGAAACTTGACGAAAAACAGAGCTATGTGCCAATCTGTGCACACAGTTCGGAATTGTTGACGAAAGAGGAGTGGTTCGACCCCTTGAAAAAGGCGGTATACACGCGACGGATTTCATTAAAAATTGTGAAAGAGTTTTACCCAAATCATGGACTAATGAGAGAAAAATTAATGCGGTTATTGACGTGTTGGCTAGTGATGCCAAGCGTTGGGGCTTAAACCTCAACATCACGAACCAGACTTTTGACGAGTTTAAAAATTTGTTTCTGGCTGAATACTGGTCAGAGCAAAAACAACAAAGTGTCTGGCGCGAATTTATCGTATCGAGGCCTTTCGATGCGAATTCGCGCGGCTCGACGAAGGAGTTTTGTGAGGGCTGGATCCGCAAGTTGGAATACTTGCGTGATCGCCGCACGGAATCCGAAATAGTTTGGGAACTCTATAAGAAGCTTCCAGATGATACAAAACGCTACGTAGGAAGCAATTACAGGACAATCAATGATTTCCTGGAAAGAGTTGAGGACGAGGACAATTGGCGCAATTATCGCGACAGTGGTAGGGGCCGTGGTAAAAACAATGGGTACCACAGCAACCACAACAACGATAACTATGGGAATAATGCATACCTCAATCTTGGCAGCAATAACAATAGTGGTTCGGGCCGTAATGACAATCGGTACAATGCAAATAATAACAGGAATGACGGAAACCAGTATCACACTAGCGTGATACGGGCTTCGCAGAACAGTAATAACGCCAGAGGGTGTGATCAGCCGCCTCAGCAGCATCCGGGGAGCGTATCTGCTGGGACGAGACAGGGAAACCATTAGCCGCGCCGGTGAGGGGCCGAACGGGCATGGAGAAATTTTGGCGGCCCAATAACAGGTGAAAACCGAGGTTTCGTCGTTATGAAAATTCCGTATGGAATAATCAACGGCGGGAGGGTGTGTCAGTGTTAGGAGAAAGGAGTGCGCCCACAAGTAGTAGATCAGCTGTAGACACGGCAGCAGAAAATACATTCACTGTCAGTGAGAACAATTGAAGCAGTGTTCCGGAAATCGATTATAAAGTGGCAGCTGTAACACCCACAGCGGAACTGGAGATTGAGTTTAAGAATGATTCGCAATTGTTGAGAGAAGATCAGATGTCGGATAACACGTCCGTCATCGAGCGAGGGGATGCAGAGAGGAATGAGGTCTGGTTAAGGCATTTCGGTCGCTTATACGACGAACTGAGAGATTATAGGGGCCTGTACGGGAGAAGTATTTATGGGGAGCGCGGGCAGGATTTGCCGCGTCTGGTCCCGCAGGGAGATAGTGTTTGTGAAGTGATAGGAAGTTCTGGCCCTAACCGGCAGACTTTACCAGAAATAGTTAATGTTAATGGGGAGCACGAGCAAGATTCATCGTGTTTCGTCCCGAAAGAGTTGGATGTTGAAGTAGTAACGGAAAGTTCTGGCCCTGACCGGCAGACTTTACCGAAAGTTATAGTGGTAGAAGTGGCCGACCCATCCGACGCAAACCTCCAGTTTAAACATTGCGAAAGTATTGAGGAGAAAGGTTACGAAAATTTTAGTGATAGCCGGACACGACTGGTAGAAAAGCACGTAGATTACAGCGTGTATGAGGTTAGAGCTGACGTTATACGGTCAGACGGTAGCAGTGTGGGTTGCGCAGATCCAGAGGAAGTAATTCCAGATACTACTGGGCACATTCCTCCAGGTAGATAGGCAGATGAGATCAATCTGACCAAAGAGGAATCAACGAAAGTGACAATTAGTGAATTTATAGCAAAGCAACACTCACTAGTTGACGAGTTACAGGAAAAGGTTTCGGTATTGGAGGCGAAGCTACAGACTAAGCCTCAGGACAAACGTGTTGAAATTAAAACTGTATGTGAACAGAGGCTGAAAAAGCCTCCAGATAAGCCGGATTTGGGATCAAAGCCGGATGGTTTTTTCTGGAATGACCTGGATATAGACGAGGAATTACTGTGGGAAAATAAAGAAACAGTCGAGGACAAGTGTAGACAGATAGTAGTGTCTGTTAATATGCACGACCAACAACTAAACGTGTTGATTTACACCGGTGCAGAATTGAGTGCTGTATCTGGAAAAATATTTGAGTTACTGAAAGACAGACCTGGCATCGTATTTATGCCAGTAACAGGAGTGAAAATTATCGGTGCTACTAGGAAGGCCAGTAAACCGGTCACAAAACAGATTTTTGTCAACTTCGAGATATGTGGGGCACGATTTGAACAAGAGTTTGTCGTCGTGCCAGACTTAACTACGGAAGTAATTATCGGGTTAGATTGGCTATTACTGTGCAGTGATTTATTGCGAAAGCAAAACTTTGACATGTACGTCACAGGATAAAACAATAGTAGTTAGTTTTGACGAGGCAGGAGACGGAGTGGATAGGCAATACTAGCCTATGCACATTGTTAACTGGCCGGATGCCATTGACATAGGTATGAATTTGAACTACTGTAACGTGAAGAATCTTGGCTTCGGCAATAGTGTAGAAAGTGAATTGGAAAGTATTGTAGACGGTGTGTCAAACGTAACACACGGACAAAGACGAGGCCTGTAAGAAGTAATAATAAGGAATAAGAGTGTATTTTCAGACAAACCCGGACTTGTGGAAGAGATAATCAAATTCCCTCCACGGATTGACATTAGCATTGGTGTGAAAAATGATCGTTTGCGAGAAATAATGAAGCTAAAAGCCGATGCTCGCATACGTCGTCATGACGCTAAAGCGCGTTTTGCTAAGTTTGCAATTGGAGACTTAGTACTTGTAAATGCTCATGAGAAATCGAGCGGTACAGACAATGAAATCTCTAAATTTAAGGTTGTTTATAATGGACCATATAAAGTCATTGGTATACCTCACACAAATGCTTATTGCTTAGAGTATTCAAGCTCTGGAAAACTATTCGGTCTACGGAACATTGTAGACTTGAAATTGTACCAACCTAGTATTGATTAATACCACAGAATGGGTAATTTGTACAGTATGTAAATATAGAGTGTAAGATTTAACGATTTGCTAAATTGCCATGCTTTTGCCTGACCAAGAGGTCATTAAAGAAGTTGTAATTAATAAGTAATTAATTTTGATTAAATGATTTGAGAGTAATTGATTATTAATCAATTGCAAAATCCAAGCTGCTAGTTTGTTTTCAGCTGAGTCACAGTAGATTAAGGAATGTAAATATGATTTTGTAACTACCTGTAAGATTTCATAAATATGTGATTTACTAGTCATTGCCGATGTACTTAGACGCTGTTTCAGGCTAGTACATGCGTGTGATGATGGACATTGTTGAGTTATCCACTATGATAGTATTAATGGACTCCTTGAGATTACTCGGGAGTGAGTTTTTCCGAAAGAATGCAGTGAAACGGACGTTCTGGAAATGCCGTTACACAGGCGAGTGAGATCAAGCATGATGCACAGGCTGGCGCAACATTACTGGCGAGGCGGAGCCGTTGTCGGCTCTTGTGCCGCTCTCGGCATTCTTTGTACTTACGGGTACGGAAGGCGGAGTTGTTTTTCATCCCGAACAGCTGATGTGGACGAATTCTGCTTTCAGTATTTATGTTTTTTTTCGATCTGCTGTATATTATTTTCTTGTTTAGCGTTAAGTGGACTCTCATGACGAGAATATTTATTATGAAAAGGTTACATAAATATGTGTATTCTGTGTAATTAATTATTAATTTGAATATTTTGATATACCTGTTTTTATGACAATGTACTCTGATTAATTTTGTAAATAGTATTCCATTTCTTGATAGTGTTAAGAATTTGGATGATTTTAGAATAGCTAAAAGATTTTCTTTGTTTTCTATGAATTTTGATATATTGTCAACCTGTTTTCTTTTGTGTAAGATGACAGAGTGGAATAAGGTTATGAGTGTCTCCACTCAATTATTATGGTCTAAAAATTAGTTTATGGTTAATTAGCCTAATGCTAAATTTTCTTGATGTTTTGAGAATATGCATTTCCGCTGGTTTTTTTTTGGGACATTTTCTGAGTCTGTTTACGTTACACGAACATCCTCAGACAATGTGGGGCACGTGTGACGCCGGAAATGCATATTCTCCTATTTCCATCTATTGTACTGTAAGTTTTTTTCCTTACTTTGTTGCCTGAAGATATGACATTTCTGTGTCTTTATATATTGTTATTGTTTTACTATTTGTATATATATATATATATATATATATATATATATATATGTACATTTATGCATTTATGTCGATGTAGAATTGGTTTGTTTTGTAAATACTATTTGTATTTTTACGCTGGGTCTTGCCTAGGGAAAACTATGCTATCGAACGAATACATCGATAGGTCGCGTGGAGAACCAAAGTGTTTAGGATCTTTGGTAGTGTGAACTCGGCCGCGTGGAGCTGGGGTAGGGCGGTGGAGCAGGTGTGTTGTGTGACGCTCCCGCGAGTTGCCCCGCTTTCGGGGTTTGGCAGCATGTAATTGCGCTCGACTTGCTATGATAGTTTATGACACGGTGTTGCGGACGGGAAGCATTAGCTGGCGCACATCAAGAGCCCGTTTCGCCTGGTGACCGTGTCGAGAAGGAGGCGCGCCAACATCCAGCTTCTGCAACAGCGATGGCTGACAATGAGTGACTGTCGCCACCTCCTCGATCGACTGCTTCAAACCTTCAATCAACCAACAAGGAAGACTGGAAGCACGTAAGGTTTTAGAACTGTATGGCAGACCTCAGCTTTCAAAACTGTTCAAATCACAATATTACAGCAACGTAGCATGAACCTTTGTTGCTCATTGTCCCAATTGCATTACGAAGCAGGGTCCCTTCCTTTTCCGGAATGAGCCCGAGTGTCGTTGAAATTCATACGCCAGCATTAAAGTAATATCATTCCATTTCACTGCTTTAAGTTCAAAGTTCAGTTAAAGTATTCATAGCTGGCTACAATATTTGGATTACACAAGCACAAATTAAGAGTGCGAGTTTTGTTAGCATATTTTAGCTTACCTGTGACTGCAGCTCAGCTTGGTACTTACTAAATTTTACTATTGTTAATTGTTCAGAATCATTTAATTCAAGTTCAAAGTTAATCCTCTTATTTCTAAATTGCGTAGATTCAAGTAGCTTTTGAAATGATTGTTGAGGTAGCCCAAGACTAACCGTATTTTACTGAATTTCGATGTGCTTCAGAAACAAAGCTCACTATTAATTTCAGTCACTAAATTAACTTTCAATTTTCCGGTTTTATTAATTCATTTGATAAATTAAATCAGAGTGTAGCGAAATTTATTACTTCTGACAAACTTTCAGTTTTCACACTACACGTGTCAACCTTCAGTTACCACGCTTCTAGTGCTAATTATATGTGCAGTAACCTTTCTTTTTCTGTTATTATAGTAATTGTCCATAGGACTGGCGACCGTAATTTCCCCTAAATCTCAAATATCTAATTACCGCTAGTTAATTGTTAACGTAACGGCCGCACATTTACTTTCTTTATTAATTTTACCCCTTTTCAAAATTAATTTCCACCAGTTTCATTTGCATTTTTCCTTTCATTTAGATGTAATCCTTTCCTACCTCTTTACCGACACATTAACTTCGGTGACGATTTCTTTTCCCAAATTTCCATTAGGTACACGTGATTTAATTTTTCACTGTCATTAAGGTTGATAAGTGAGTGGGAGGTTACACAGTGACAAACAATAACGGTCCCGATTAATTGTGGAGCCAGGTTCCAAAAAGTCAATGAAAATGACGCCACATTGATCCCAAAAGAAGGAGGCCGTCACCTTACGGCCTGCTGTTCGGCCTGTTGTTCTTCAGAGGGGAACACGGATGACGCCATTTCACAGCGCCCTTACCATACACAGGGACCAAATTCCTGTTACTCAATGTGGCAGAGTCATAGCCGGTCTTGAAGAGGAACTCAATCACTGACCGTTGTCGCAACCTGACATCTACTTTTCGGTCCATTATGGCTCACCAGTAAATACTCGTAAAAGAATATACTTTTACATACCAACTTATAGATAAATGTTCCAAGTACGTTGACAAAAAATTTGATTCTCCTTCTGCAAAAAACAAAAAAAGATTAGAGACGACTGTGAAAATATTTTTGAACGACGTTTGTACAAGATCATTTAAATACACTGTAAACAGCAACGGTCCTATTGCACTTCTTTGAGATACTCCGGAAATTACTTTTACACCGGTCAATTTCTTTTCCCGTTAAGAGTGACGTGTTGCTTCTGTCAGCAAGGAAGTCTTGAATTCAGTCAAAAACCTGGCCCGATACTCAGTAAGTTCGTATTTTGTCACTAAAGGGCAATGCGGGACGGCGTCAAATGCATTCCTCAAGTTAAGGAAGACGGCATTAACCCGAGCGCCGTTGTCAATAGCGCTACGGATCTCATGGAGGATCAGAGAGAACTGAGTCTCGCAAGATCTGTGTTTGCGGAATCCATGTTGGTTTTTGTAGAGGAAATTTCCGTTCTCCAAAATCGTCATAATACGTGAGCACTATGCTTTTTCTATAATTCCACAACAGATCGACATCAAGTATATAGGCTTATAATCACATCTGCAGATGTTTTACTACCCTTCTTGGAAACTGGGATGACCAACGATTTATGCCTGTCTTTAGCTAACCTTCGTTGCTTCAGAGATCTACGATAAATTGCTGCATGTTTTCGCATAATCTCTGTAGCATCTTAATGGTATCTCATCTGTTCCTGAAGCCTTTCCACTACAGTGCTAGTGTAGTTGTTTTTCTGTTCCGCTACCAGTTTTGTCAATATCTGCCATGTCAAAGTGTGTACGGTTGTACAAGCGAGTGACAGTATAAACATCTTCCATTGCGCAACAATTTTAGAAGACTGAACTCTTCATTTCGGCCTTCTGTTATCTTTCATTTCGGTGCACCTATGCTCACTGTGTGACCGAATAGATTAGAATCGGTTACTGATTTTAAGTAAGACCAAACCATCTGAGGGACTTAAGTCAGGTCGGCTGATAAAATTTCACCTTAAAACTCTCTGAACGCTTCTCTTATTGGTCTTCTTATGCTCATTTTGTCTTCGTTCAGCTAGATTTTGATTTCTCCTGAATCTGCAACGTATCCTTTTTTGTTTACGTTGCAGTTTTGTAACATGGCTATTAAACCATGGAGGGTCTTTCCCATCCCTTACGCCGGCCATGGTGGCCGAGCGGTTCTAGGCGCTCACTCCAGAACCGCGCGACTGCTACTGTCGCAGGTTCGAATCCTGCCTCGGTCGTGGATGTGTGTTACGTCCTTAGGTTGGTTAGGTTTAAGTAGTTCTAAGTTCTAGGGGACTGATGACCATGGGTGTTAGGTCCTATAGTGCTCAGAGCCATTTGAACCCATCCCTTAAGACCTTGCTCGCAACATATCTATCTAAGATATATGGAACTTTACTTCTGAATTTTTTCCTTACGTGCTCCACATATTTGTCCTCAGCATTTCATATTTGACGTTGAACACTCAGATACTCTGCAACTAGGATCCTGTCGCCTATGTTAAGCAAATATGTTTCCGAATCTGTCTTGACAGTCCTTTTATGACCCATGGTGATAGATGCCACCGCAGCCTTATGGTCACTGATGTCCGCCTCTATGTTAACTAATTCGAAATGCTCAGGTCCGTTTGTTGCTAGGAGGTGTAAGACGTTAATTTCACGAGTTGGCGCTCTATGTCCTAGAAGCAATATTCGGGCAAGATATTAAGTATATAGTCTCACGAGTCCCTGTCACTTCATTGAATTTTGAGCTCATAAGTCTGCCAATCTATACCTGGCAAGCTGAAGTAACTCACTATTACAATAGCATGATTAAGAAACCTGTTCACAAAATTTGTCACGTTCTCTCTGAAGCGTCCTGCCAGTACAGCTCTTGACGCATGTGGTCCATAATAGCATCCGATACCATTGTTTAGCTTCCTTTGACGCCTATCTTTACCCAGATTACTTGTTTTTATTTAGATATGTGCACAGGTCCCTAAGAGAAAAGTTGTTCTACAGTGTTTTAAGCGTAAAATAAATAATTTTGTCTAAATAAAATGACATTTAATCACGTTTAAAGAGAGAAGCATAGACAAGACACTTTATTGAGGGGACAGTAATTCAGCGAAGTGTCAGAAGTAATATAACAAAGACCTTACCGTTAGATTTTCAGAAAAGCACTATCGTACTAACGAAGAAAGAAGAGATTATATTATGAGAAATCAGGACTTCAGCCGCCTATTGCTTGCAGTGTCATTACACAGCAATGTGAGTGAGTAAACTGGTTCTACTTTCTTGAGTACAAGAGAAACGGGTCAAGGCGGGAGATACATCGGAATTCGAAAGTCACGTGAGTCAAACCATTTGAACCGACTGACATGTTTCGTGATAACTGCAGGGAACGCTATTTTCAACTAATAACATGTTCTTAGTTAAACCTGATAAGTCATAGTGTACTTCATACAGATTCAATATCAGTATAATGTATTACGTGTCGCCGTTATGGGCATACAGTTAGCCAGTATATATCATCTAGTGGTCAGTGACGAAGACATACACTAAGGTGACTAGAGTCTGGGGATACCTCATAATATCGTGTCGGATCTCCTTTTTCCCGGAGTAATGCAGCAACTTGACGTGGCATGGACTCAATAAGTCGTCAGAAAGTCTCCTGCAGAAATAATGAGCCATGCTGTCTCTACAGCCATCGATAATTGCGAAAAAGTAGCCGGTGCAGGATTTTGTGCACGAATTGACCTCTCGATTATGTCCCATAAATGTAGACGCGATTCATGTCGGGCGATCTGGGTGGACAGAACTGTGCAGAATGATCTTCAAACCGATCAAGAACAATTTTGGCACGGTGACATAACGCATGAAGCTCATAGCTTATGTTTAACTCCCAGTCCTGTCCAGGAATGGCCCGTCACTCACGTGTTCCACTTCCATAAAAATTCCATCGTTATTTGGGAACAAGTTCCCCAACATACGTATTTCCAGTCAATGATTAATACAGTTGCAGCAGAGGATCCAGTCCATTCCATGTAATCATAGTCCACACCATTATGGAGCCACCACCAGTTTGCACAGTGCCTTGTTGACAACTTGAGTCCATGGCTTCGTGGGGACTGAGGCACACTCGAACCCTAACATCAGCTCTTACCAACTGAAATAAGGACTCATCTGACCCGGCCACGGTTCTCCAGTCATATAGGGTCCAATCGGTACGGAGCCCAGGAGAGGCGCTGCAGGCGATATCGTGCTGTTAGA
This sequence comes from Schistocerca americana, assembly GCF_021461395.2. Lineage (NCBI taxonomy): Eukaryota > Metazoa > Arthropoda > Insecta > Orthoptera > Acrididae > Schistocerca > Schistocerca americana. Next base: position 1,024,835,006 of record NC_060119.1, read on the forward strand.
AAAGGCACTCGCGTCGGTCGTCTGTTGCCACAGCCCAATAAAGCCAAATTTTGCTTTACTGTTCTAATGGATACGTTCGTCGTACGTCCCATATTGATTTCTGCGGTTGTTTCGCGTAGAGTTGCTTGTCTGTTAGCACCGATAACACAAATGCCGCCGCTCTCAGTCATTAAGTGAAGACTGTCGTCCAGTGCATTGTCCGTGGTGAGAGGTAATGCCAGAAATTTGGTATTCCAGCACACTCTTGACGCTGTGGCTCTCGGGATACTGAATTCCCTCACGATTTCCGAAACAGAATGTCCCATTCCGCGTTCAAAAAAATTCCCGTTTTCCGGCCATAGCCACGTCGGAAACCTTTTCACATGAATCGCCTGAGTACAAACGATAGCTCCGCCGAAGCACTGCGCTCTTGTGTACGTGAAACTACCGCCATCTATATATACGTATGTGCCTATCCCATGACTTTTGTCACCTCGGTGTAATGCTGATTATACTTGTAAGTTGTTATTGATACTATGGTATAATGGTTTAAGTGAGATAAAACTTTCACAATGTCAGAGTCCGTGACACACGGTGCTTCCAAGCAAAAGGCATTGAACGTGTTACTATAAGGCGCGCTTAAAAAGAAACGAGCTGGAGTCTGGAATGCGCAAACCGGTGACAGGAAGGTAATACCGTGGCGTGTTTAACGAGATGTGGTTCCGACCAGAGCGTGGAAGTTCGCAGCAGGCGTGCATGTCACGTGACCATACATAGCTATCAGCAGTATGCATCAATCGTCTAACAGTGCCAGTCACATTACAAACAGTGACATGGAGGCATCAAAAGAAGAAGAGCAAAGAGGTGCTGTTCGTTTTATGCCAGCGGAAGGAGTAGGAGGAACGGATATTCATCGACGAATGTCATAAGTGAATGGCGAACACCGCACGCCCCTTGCAAGGGTCAAGGCGTGGCACAAGCCCTTAAAGGAAGGACGGGTGTCTTTAGCCATGGTGCACGGCCTGGAGAACCACACTGCATTACCGATTACATCGTCCAGGACCACCGAGTGACAGTGAAAGCTATAGCCACCATGGTTGGGTTGCCCAACGGGTGCTCCACAGTTTTCAACCACACCAGGAAGCATGTCGAATGGCCCACTGTCTTGCTCATCTGCAGCGCTACGCTCGGGAAGGGAATGCGTTCCTGGCACGAGTGGTGGCTGGAGATGAGTCATGGTGTCAGCACTTCGAAACAGAATCAAAACGACGAAGTCTCCAGTGGAAGCATCCAGGGTCACAAACACCTAAAGAAGCCAAGGTTATCCACACAAGTGCAGGAAAGGTTATGGTGACGTTCTTCTTTGACCACTATGGCCCCCTTCTGATTCACTTCCTGCACTGCATGACAACAGTGAAAACCCAGCGGTACTCGCAAGCCTTGACCACCCTTCGCCAAGCGATGAAATCAAAACGACCAGGCAGTCTCACCCATGGGGTTATTCTGCTCCGCGACAATTCCAAACCTCGTACGGCCAACACAGTCGCGGCACTTCTGGAGAAATTCAAATGGGAGGTTCTCGGCCACCCTCCATACAGTCCGGACCTCTCTCCCTGTGATTACGCAATTTTTGTTCCCCTTAAAAAGGCTCTGAGGTGCAAACGATTCACCTCGGACAACGACGTTCAGCTGTACGCGCGGAACTGGTTAACATTGCAGCCCTAGGAATTTTATGAGACAGCCATTCACCACCTTGCGTCACAGTGGAACATGTGTCTCAACAGCCAGGGTCAATACTACATGCAGGTACTGGCTTCTGTAATTATGCCTCCAGCTCGTTTCTTTTTGAACGCCCCTTAGTGGCAGAGGATGAAACAGAGTTACTAGGCCAAACTGTAGTTAGAGATGAGCAGTTAGCATCAGTCCAGCTGCCTGAGCCCGAGATACATTCAATCACCGCCAGTTTAATCGCTCCGTTTTCCGGTAGCGTTGAGAAACAAGAGCTGTATCGCTTGTGGGATACAGAAGCGAGCGTGTGTGTCGGCACTTACCCGAGTTCACTCCTACTAGCGCCACGTCATCATAACGAGTCTGTGCGTGGCATACAAGTATTGCACCGTAACCTAAGGATGTAATTAAAAATTAAAGTACTCTTAAAAACTTTTATATTAATGTCTAAATTGTTAAATCTCAGAGTGATCAGATTAATATATATTTCCATAAATACATCATTTTAAATAAAGCTACGAAGTCCAAAATTGTTCAGAATGTGCAAATATATGTCAAAACCCGCTGTTACACATTTCAATTTTATCGGAGGAATATTTTGGTCAAAATCAGCGTTTTTACGAAAAGCTGAAGGCGCTAAATATTGAACATAAAGAGATGAAAATTGGTATGAAGCATCAGCTTGATATAAAAACCTTAACCATGTGACCCAGTTAAGCCACCGCTAATAGTTATGAAGTAATCTACTGGAAACTAAATTTGGAACAAAAACGTCCCTATTCGTAGTAAAGTATTAGTTGAATTAATGATTGACATTTCTGACTACAGCATTTGATTACATTCTTTAAATAATAAAGCTATAACAAGCTTCAAGTCTCTGATGTAAATGCCAAACAACACAAGGCCTCTTAAAGTTATAGTTCAGAGGTCATATTCTATTGTCGGTTCCGTTCTAAAAATTCTAGCCGGCAAAGTTTAAATGCAGTCGTGGTAAAACTCTTTCTGTAACTAAAGTCAACTTAATTCCATTAATATAAAAATGACAAAGACTGTAAATTGATATACAAGAGAGTTAGTAACTAATGTGTGTCCGAGAAAGCGGACATTTAGATACTGCTACCAGGGCATACAACAGGTGAGGGCAGATGTTCCCTTCGACCGTCCGCTGCGCCCATATATAAATACGGCCAGAGAGTCGCCAATCAACAAAGAAATGCTTCACTTTACACTCAGCTATCATACAGTCCGCTTCAGTCAACGCCAGCTTAAGCGCTGCCTCGAATGACGTCACAGCCAGGCTGCTACTAAACGCGTGTTAGGTAAGAGTAGAAAGAGAAATCGCGAAGACAGTTAACCGTCCTGGATCGTTTAAATTTCACAAAAGACTTCACACCGAGCTACCACTCTGTTCGTGCCAGTCAATACGCTGGCTCACCCGCTGACTCTGATGTCACAGCCAGCTTGCTGCTTAATGCATGTTTTCGGTAAAAATAGAAAGTGGACACGCGGGGACTGTACACCGCCCTGGGTCGCTTAGAATTCGATGGAGTAACTGTTGCTGTGCTGCCCGTAACGTTAACAAAACCGCGTGGCAAGTTGTGAGATTATTTTCAACTTTTGTGGCGAGCAATTAACTTGGATTATTAAAAGTCAGGGCGACAGTTTAATGGGAGCTTACCGTAGAGGTCGCCTCTGAACTGCTCACAGTGCTGTTTATGATAGACATCATTATTAAAGTTATTATTATTATTATTATTATTATCATCTGGAATATTACTATGTTTTGCATGTGAAATTTTATCAGATATATGAATCAGTTAGAGCTCAAAACTTTTGTTCTCAGAAATCATACTCTCCACGTACTTCAGTTCTGGAGTCTATTTCTAGTTGCTGCACCATTTTACTCTCACAGTTTGATGTACCTGTTATCCATATCATATCAATAAAGTGTCATCAGGACACCTGGCACCACTTAACGTGAGACGGCATGTGTAACTTAGAATCTGGGATCACTGCTTACGAATAATATTGTGATCACACAGATTTTACAGGTCTCCTGGTGTTCAGCCGAGTTGTTGTTCCATTTCACGCACAAGATTTCGACGACCGACCCAGTCACCTTCTTCAGGTCCTGTTATGTTTACTCGCTGCCTTGACACAAACCAAACTGTGAATTCTCCAGAAAGCGTCTGAGACAGAGAAAAGGAAGTGAAGACTAGTTCATATACCTTTTTTCAGCAATATTCTGGGTGGTTCGACGTGGACCACCATGAATTCCATTCTTGTGCCAATGTCCTTTCGGCAGGTTCCAATTCTGGACCACAGGTGCAAGTCTGGCGCAATGAATAAGCATATGTAATAGATTAGGAACGGGACGAGACCAAACAAGTTTAAACAGGTGAGAAAGGCATGTTTATTTTACTACTAAGCGCCACTTACACATTTTGTTCAATAAGAGCACCGGAGACGTCGACGAGATGATGTATGGCGCAAGATTTAAACCTGCCGGCCAAAACTGGAACTAATTCTTTTCCACCGTAAATCGGTTCCACATTAAGGCATCAGCATACCTACCAAATTTCGCTGCCGTCTCACACTAAACCTCCTCCTGTAGCTGCACTTCAATTACGATCGCCAGCACAAATGTTTATTATGGGTTTTAGCAGTAAGAACATCGCTGTACTACGAGAATCTTGTTGATTGTACAAATAGTACAAAGGAAAGAGCGAGACACATGCACACACACACACACACGCACACACACACACACACACACACACACACACAAGCACATTATACAGGGAAAACTAAATGTAGGAAAGTGCCTAACTTTAAGAAAGGTCTAGCCGGCCGGTGTGGCGGAGCAGTTCTAGGCGCTTCAGTCTGGAACCGCGAGACCGCTACGGTCGCAGATTCGAATCCTGCCTCGGGCATGGATGTGTGTGTTGTCCGTAGGTTAGTTAGGTTTAAGTAGTTCTAAGTTCTAAGGGGCTGATGACCTCAGATCTTAAGTCTCATAGTGCTCAAAGCCAATTTTGAGAAAGGACTAACGCGGGAGAAAAGCTGAATTATGCCGTAAGAGAAAGCAATGACGGGATGGCAAGCCTCATAGAGGCAGCCCCATAAGACAGAGCGCCGGAGACTAGAGAGACAGACCGTGAACGGTCGCGTAACTCAACGAAGTACTGCGAAAATCTGAGAAAGAACAACGAGACGTTATCGGCTTTATAAACTCACCTATCGAACTTCTCCGTTCAACATGGCCTCTACTACCTGCCTCCAGGTACTGGGTCAAGCGAGCGTTACTTCTAACAAGCGCCGCCGATTCTTCCCTAGGGGAGCCAACGACGAGAATCCCCTGCGTTGCCAGAACGTGGCCAAGTAGAACAGAAGGGAGCGGTGGAGAATTGTATCCGGGGCCCTTGGCGACAAATTGTCCGGTTTGTACAGTGCTCTTTCGCCTAACGGCGGAGACTGGATCCTTTTTTACCCGTCCAAGGCTTTGAGGCAGCCATCCCGTCATTTTTGCAACACTATTGTTTGCTCGATTTAACCTTGAGGTACACTTGTACACTGAAGGGAACGGCTGTTAAAGTCGCTTCTCCGGCGTTTTCAATCAGCCTTGGGGCTGCAAATGCGCTCTGCCGACTCCAGTGGACACTCCTTCCTGGTGATTATTTCCCCTGCGTGCATTTGAAGCATCTGGACTGAAAGAAGTGACATTCACTGCTGTCCACAACATTGTACTAATGCACCACAGTATTAATGTGTTATCGATGTCGTACTTCATGCGACGCACTTCATTGGGGACAGTTCACTAAAGTAACAAGCTGCTCTGGCAATTTCACGATGGATCGAACCTTTTCTTCAAGGCCACTGTCAACAGCATCAATATAGTTGGAGAAATGCATGGTAAACACTGTAATGTCTTTCAATATATTTGCTCACAACCGGTTTCGATCATTGATCATCTTTACAGTGGAAAAATATGCTGACAACTAAGCATGTCAAACACGCCATTTGACCAGAAAAGATGCCATAGCTGACTTGCAAACATCAGGTCTGCCATGGCCATAGGTGCATCTCTGCTTGCTCGTCATCAACTGCCTCGTAAACAACACCGATCATTCCTGTATTGTATCGTTACTGGTGACGAGAAATCATATACTTACGCTAACATAAGGAGAAGAAAGAAATGACTGAGCCCAAACAAAGCAGCAACGCCCCTACAAAGACCTGCACTCATCCACAAAAGAAAATGTTTTGCGTCTGGTTGAAAACAGCGACTTTTTGGTGTACTACGAACTGCTTCGCCAAGTTGTGACCATTTCTGCTGACATTTACTGTCCACAACTGAGACATCTTGCAGACGTAATCGGAAAACAACGGCTGGGAAGACTGCGCGAAGTGATGCTGCTCCATAATCACGTCCGCCCGCATTCCGCTAGAGTGTCAAAAACGCTATACAACAGTGGCGTAAGGAAGCCATTCCACACAAACCTTATTCATCTGACCTTGCGCCCTCAGATTTTTCACCTTTTCCGCCCTCTAACGAACATCCTTCGACGAACTTCCTTTCCGGATGAAAATGCACTCCGAGCAAGGTTCGACGAGTTCTTCGCCTCAAAACTACGTGACTTCTTCAGTTGCGGAATCGCAAAGTTAACCCAGCGTTGGCAGACAGTTGTACATACTCAATATATTATTCATGACTAAACTCTTTGTTATGTGTACTGTGCCGGCCGAAGTGGCCGTGCGGTTAAAGGCGCTGCAGTCTGGAACCGCAAGACCGCTACGGTCGCAGGTTCGAATCCTGCCTCGGGCATGGATGTTTGTGATGTCCTTAGGTTAGTTAGGTTTAAGTAGTTCTAAGTTCTAGGGGACTAATGACCTCAGCAGTTGAGTCCCATAGTGCTCAGAGCCATGTGTACTGTTTCGCCCTTTGGGACTATATATATTACCAGAACACACAGCTTACAGTCGTTTACATAGTAGACGTAACAATATGTGACTCGCAAGCATATATACATACAAACACAACTTAAAAAACGCTTAATGGACCTATTCGAAAACACACACACACAGTCACTCTCAAGCGAGTAGTACGGGAGCGTCCAGAACTCATTTGAATAGATGAAGCATTTGTCGTCATGACGTGTCACACTTTCAGTTGCAGTGCACTATGTACCTCATGGACCCACGATCGGAAGAGTACTTGCTGCACCCCATGAAGAGACTCGCCGTGAGCAGACACTCCTCGTGACCGCCTGTGAGGCAGCATGATGCACACCTGTAGCACATCGCTGCGCGACACCTGCATCTACAAGATATTCATACAGTTTCAATTTGAAGCCTACGAACTCAAATGATATTCTGCTGTCATTGACTTGGAGAAAGATGAGGTCAGTATCAAAACTGAAAATGTAGAAAAATACATTTCATTCTCCAAGCGAATGACACAAAGAATATGATTCTGCTTACTGTATTCCTTACGACACAGGGACCTTGCCGTTGGTGGGGAGGCTTGAGTGCCTCAGTGATACAGATAGCCGTACCGGAGGTGCAATCACAACGGAGCGGTATCTGTTGAGAGGCTAGACAAACGTGTGGTTCCTGAAGTGGGGCAGCAGCCTTTTCAGTAGTTGCAGGGGCAACAGTTTGGATGATTGACCGACCTGGCCTTGTAACATTAACCAAAACGGCCTTCCTGTGCTGGTACTGCGAACGGCTGAACGCAAGGGGAAACTACAGCCGCTATTTCTCCTTAGGGCATGCAGCTTTACTGTATGGTTAAATGATGGCATCCTCTTGGGTAAAATATTCCGGAGGTAAAATAGTCGTCCGTTCGGATCTCCGGGCGTGGACTACTCAGGAGGATATCGTTATCAGGAGAAAGAAAACTGGTGTTCTACAGATCGGAGCGAGGAATGTCAGATCCCTTAATCGGGCAGGTGGGTTAGAGAATTTAAAAAGAGAAATGGATAGCTTAAAGTTAGATATAGTGGGAATTAGTGAAGTTCGGTGGCAGGAGGAACAAGACTTCTGGTCAGGTGAATACAGTGTTATAATTTCAAAATCAAACACGGGTAATGCAAGAATAGGTTTCATAATAAATAAAAAAATAGGAGCACCGGTCAGCTACTTCGAACAGCATAGTGAACTATTATTGTAGCCAAGATAGACACGAAGCCCACACCTACCACAGTAGTATAAGTTTATATGCCAACTAACTACGCACATGATGAAGAGATTAAAGAAATATATGATAACAGAAATTACCGAGATAGTGAAGGGAGACAAAAATTTAAAACTCATGGTGTACTGGAATTCGATAGTAGGAAAAGGAAGAGTAGGAAAAGTATTAGCTGAATATGGAATGGGGATAAGGAATGAAAGAGAAAGCCGCCTGATAGAATTTTGCGCAGACCATAGCTTGATCATAGCTAACACTTGTCTTAAGGGTCATGAAAGAAGGTTGTATACGTAGAAGAGGCCTGGAGACACTGGAGGGTTCAGATAGACTATGTAATGGTAACGCAGAGATTTGGAGACCATCCTTTAGTAGAAATGAGAACAGCGAGAAACTTAACATCAGGACTGATGGTCACGAAGTTGAGGAATTCTGCTACCTAGGCAGTAAAATAACCAATGACGGACGGAGCAAGGAAGACATCAAAACCAGACTCGCTATGGCAAAAAAGGCATTTCTGGCCAAGAGAAGTCTACTAATATCAAATACCGGCCTTAATTTGAGGAAGAAATTTCTGAGGATGTACGTCTGGAGTACAGCATTGTATGGTAGCGAAACATGGACTGTGGGAAAACCGGAACAGAAGAGAATCGAAGCATTTGAGATGTGGTGCTATAGACGAATGTTGAAAATTAGGTGGACTGATAAGGTAAGGAATGAAGAGGTTCTACGCAGAATCGGAGAGGAAAGGAATATGTGGAAAACACTGATAGGAGAAGGAACAGGATGATAGGACATCTGCTAAGACATGAGGGAATGACTTCCATGGTACTAGAGGGAGCTGTAGAGGGCAAAAACTGTAGAGGAGGACAGAGATTGTAATACGTCGAGGAAATAATTGAGGACGTATGTTGCAAGTGTTACTCTGAGATGAAGAGGTTAGCACAGGAAAGGAATTCGTGGCTGGCCGCATCAAACCAGTCAGTAGACTGATGACCAAAAAAAAAATTTAAAATTGTAAGACATTTCCAGGCGCAAATGTTGACTCTTACCACAATCTATTGGTTATGAACTGTAGAGTAAAAGTGAGGAAACTGCAATGAGGTGGGAATTTAAGGAAATGAGACCTGGATAAACTGAACGAACCAGAGGTTGTGGAGAGTTTCTGAGAGAGTATTAGGGAACGATTGGCTGGAACAAGGAAAAGAAATAGGCTAGAAGAGAATGGGTTGCTTTGAGAGATGAAATAGTGAAGCCAGCAGAGGATGAAGTAGGTAAAAAAGCCGAGGGCTAGTAGGAATCCCTGGGCACTAGAAGAGATACATAATTTAATTGATTAAAGAATAAAATATAAAAATGCAGTAAATGAAGCAGGCAAAAGGGAATACATACGTCTCAAAAATGAGATCGACAGGAAGTGCAAATTGGCTACGCAGAGATGGCTAGAGGACAAATGTAAGGATGTAGAGGCATATATCACTAGACGTACAGTAGATAATGCCTACAGGAAAATTAAAGAGACCTTCGGAGAAAAGATAACCATTTGTATGAATATCAAGAGCTCAGATAGAAAACCAGCTCGAAGCAAAGAAGGGAAAGGAGAAAGGTGGAAGGAGTATGTAGAGGGTCTATAGATGTACTTGAGGGCAATGTAATGGAAACGGTAGAGGACGTAAATGAAGATGAAATAGGAGATGTGATACTGCGTGAAGAATTTGACAGAGCACTGAAAGCCCTAAGTGGAAACAAGGCCCCTGGAGTAGACAACATTCCATTAGAACTGCTGACAGCCTTGAGAGAGCCAGCTATGACAAAACTCTACCATCTGGTGAGCAAGATGTGCGTGAGAGGCAAAATACCCTCAGAGTTCAAGAAGAATATAATAATTCCAATCCCAAAGAAAGGTGTTGGCAAGTGTGAAACTTATCGAACTATCAGTTTAATAAGTGACGGCGGCAAAATACCGAATTATTTACAGCCGAATGGAAAAAACTGGTAGAAGCCGACCTTCAGTAAGATCAGTTCGGATTCCGTAGAAATGTTGGAACACGTGAGACAATACTAACCCTAAGACTTACCTTAGGAGAAAGACTAAGGAAAGGCAAACCTACGTTTCTAGGATTTGTAGACTTAGAGAAAGCTTTTGACAATGTTGACTGGAATACTCTCTTTCAAATTCTGAAGGTGGCAGGGGTAAAATATAGGGAGCGAAATGCTATTTACAATTTGTACAGAAACCAGATGGCAGTTATAAGAGTCGAGGGGCATGAAGGGGAAGCAGTGGTTGGGAAGGGAGTGAGACAGGGTTGTAGCCTATCCCCGATGCTATTCAATCTGTATATAGAACAAGCACAGTAAAGGAAACAAAAGAAAAGTTCGGAGTAGGTATTAAAATCCATGGAGAAGAAGTACAAACTTTGAGGTTCGCCGATGACATTGTAATTCCTTCAGAGACAGCAAAGGACTTGGAAGAGCAGTTGAACGGAATGGACAGTGTCTTCAAAGGAGGGTATAAGATGAACATCAACAAAAGCAAAACGAGAATAATGGAATGTAGCCTGATTAAATCAGGTGATGCTAAGGGAATTTGACTAGGAAATGATACACTTAAAGCAGTAGATGTGTTCTGCTCTTTGGGGAGCAAAATAACTGGTGATTGTTGAAGTAGAGAGGACTAGCAATGCCAAACCCAGCTTCCCCATGAACCATGGACCTTGCCGTTGGTGGGGAGGCTTGCGTGCCTCAGCGATACAGATAGCCGTACCGTAGGTGCAACCACAACGGAGGGATATCTGTTGAGAGGCCAGACAAACGTGTGGTTCCTGAAGAGGGGCAGCAGCCTTTTCAGTAGTTGCAAGGGCAACAGTCTGGATGATTGACTGATCTGGCCTTGTAACAATAACCAAAACGGCCTTGCAGTGCTGGTACTGCGAACGGCTGAAAGCAAGGGGAAACTACAGCCGCTATTTCTCCTTAGGGCATGCAGCTTTACTGTATGGTTAAATGATGGCATCCTCTTGGGTAAAATATTCCGGAGGTAAAATAGTCCCCCATTCGGATCTCCGGGCGGGGACTACTGAAGAGGATGTCGTTATCAGGAGAAAGAAAACTGGCGTTCTACGGATCGGAGCGTGGAATGTCAGATCCCTTAATCGGGCAGGTAGGTTAGAAAATTTTAAAAGGGAAATGGATAGGTTGAAGTTAGATATAGTGGGAATTAGTGAAGTTCGGTGGCAGGAGGAACAAGACTTCTGGTCAGGGGACTACAGGGTTATAAACACAATATCAAATAGGGGTAATGCAGGAGTAGGTTTAATAATGAATAGGAAAATAGGAATGCGGGTAAGCTACTACAAACAGCATAGTGAACGCATTATTGTGGCCAAGATAGATACGAAGCCCACACCTACTACAGTAGTACAAGTTTATATGCCAACTAGCTCTGCAGATGACGAAGAAATTGAAGAAATGTATGATGAAATAAAAGAAATTATTCAGATTGTGAAGGGAGACGAAAATTTAATAGTCATGGGTGTACTGGAATTCGAGTGTAGGAAAAGGGAGAGAAGGAAACATAGTAGGTGAATATGGATTGGGGGACAGAAATGAAAGACGAAGCCGCCTGGTAGAATTTTGCACAGAGCACAACATAATCATAACTAACACTTGGTTTAAGAATCATGAAAGACGGTTGTATACATGGAAGAACCCTGGAGATACTAAAAGGTATCAGATAGATTATATAATGGTAAGACAGAGATTTAGGAACCAGGTTTTAAATTGTAAGACATTTCCAGGGGCAGATGTGGACTCTGACCACAATCTATTGGTTATGACCTGTAGATTAAAACTGAAGAAACTGCAAAAAGGTGGGAATTTAAGGAGATGGGACCTGAATGAACTAAAAGAACCAGAGGTTGTACAGAGATTCAGGGAGAGCATAAGGGAGCAATTGACAGGAATGGGGGAAATAAATACCGTAGAAGAAGAATGGGTAGCTTTGAGGGATGAAGTAGTGAAGGCAGCAGAGGATCAAGTAGGTAAAAAGACGAGGGCTAGTAGAAATCCTTGGGTAACAGAAGAAATATTGAATTTAATTGATGAAAGGAGAAAATATAAAAATGCAGTAAGTGAAACAGGCAAAAAGGAATACAAACGTCTCAAAAATGAGATCGACAGGAAGTGCAAAATGGCTAAGCGGGGATGGCTAGAGGACAAATGTAAGGATGTAGAGGCCTATCTCACTAGGGGTAAGATAGATACCGCCTACAGGAAAATTAGAGACCTTTGGAGATAAGAGAACGACTTGTATGAATATCAAGAGCTCAGATGGAAACCCAGTTCTAAGCAAAGAAGGGAAAGCAGAAAGGTGGAAGGAGTATATAGAGGGTCTATACAAGGGCGATGTACTTGAGGACAATATTATGGAAATGGAAGAGGATGTAGATGAAGATGAAATGGGAGATATGATACTGCGTGAAGAGTTTGACAGAGCACTGAAAGACCTGAGTCGAAACAAGGCCCCCGGTTTAGACAATATTCCATTGGAACTACTGACGGCCGTGGGAGAGCCAGTCCTGACAAAACTCTACCATCTGGTGAGCAAGATGTATGAAACAGTCGAAATACCCTCAGACTTCAAGAAGAATATAATAATTCCAATCCCAAAGAAAGCAGGTGTTGGCAGATGTGAAAATTACCGAACTATCAGCTTAATAAGTCACAGCTGCAAAATACTAACACGAATTCTTTACAGACGAATGGAAAAACTAGTAGAAGCCAACCTCGGGGAAGATCAGTTTGGATTCCGTAGAAACACTGGAACACGTGAGGCAATACTGACCTTACGACTTATCTTAGCAGAAAGATTAAGGAAAGGCAAACCTACGTTTCTAGCATTTGTAGACTTAGAGAAAGCTTTTGACAATGTTGACTGGAATACTCTCTTTCAAATTCTAAAGGTGGCAGGGGTAAAATACAGGGAGCGAAAGGCTATTTACAATTTGTACAGAAACCAGATGGCAGTTATAAGAGTCGAGGGACATGAAAGGGAAGCAGTGGTTGGGAAGGGAGTAAGACAGGGTTGTAGCCTCTCCCCGATGTTGTTCAATCTGTATATTGAGCAAGCAGTAAAGGAAACAAAAGAAAAATTCGGAGTAGGTATTAAAATTCATGGAGAAGAAATAAAAACTTTGAGGTTCGCCGATGACATTGTAATTCTGTCAGAGACAGCAAAGGACTTGGAAGAGCAGTTGAATGGAATGGACAGTGTCTTGAAAGGAGGATATAAGATGAACATCAACAAAAGCAAAACAAGGATAATGGAATGTAGTCTAATTAAGTCGGGTGATGCTGAGGGAATTAGATTAGGAAATGAGGCACTTAAAGTAGTAAAGGAGTTTTGCTACTTGGGGAGCAAAATGACTGATGATGGTCGAAGTAGAGAGGATATAAATTGTAGGCTGGCAATGGCAAGGAAGAGAAATTTGTTAACATCCAGTATTGATTTAAGTGTCAGGAAGTCATTTCTGAAAGTATTCGTATGGAGTGTAGCCTTGTATGGAAGTGAAACATGGACGATAAATAGTTTGGACAAGAAGAGAATAGAAGCTTTCGAAATGTGGTGCTACAGAAGAATGCTGAAGATTAGATGGGTAGATCACATAACTAATGAGGAAGTATTGAATAGGATTGGGGAGAAGAGAAGTTTGTGGCACAACTTGACCAGAAGAAGGGATCGGCTGGTAGGACATGTTCTGAGGCATCAAGGGATCACCAATTTAGTATTGGAGGGCAGCGTGGAGGGTAGAAATCGTAGAGGGAGACCAAGAGATGAATACACTAAGCAGATTCAGAAGGATGTAGGTTGCAGTAGGTACTGGGAGATGAAAAAGCTTGCACAGGATAGAGTCGCATGGAGAGCTGCATCAAACCAGTCTCAGGACTGAAGACCACAACAACAACATGTGATGGATTGTATTCGATTGTCATCTTCCTCCGTATGACCTCTATCGAACTATACAGATATTCCTATTCACACCATGAATACTGCACCTTAGTTTCCAAGACGTCGAAAGTGCTCGGTTTCAATTATCACATCAAAGTCACTGTGAGGCGCTAGGCCGACGTTCACACGTTTATACCTACTGACAATTAAGTTGTATGTACTGGCTAGCAACAGTGTTCTGTCAGATTAAGGTTCAGGCTGCGCTATGGTGTAGTCGAATAACGCCAGGTCCGACAGGTCGGGAAGACAACTTGTGGTCTGCAGCTGCTGTGGTGCTGCTAGGGAATAACTGTGTCATCTGGTCCAGTACTGCGTCATTGTCCGTAACAGTAGCAGCCAGAAAAAGATAACGAAGCATACACACATAATATTAATAACTAAAGATGGGTTGTCATAATACATAGCTGATCGCTGCTGCTGTCGCTTCCAGCTGAACAGAAAATGATGACGAACATGCCATTAAAGTATCATAAAAAATTCTCAGAGAGTAGGGAGCTGATCTTACGCGCTATTGGTTATAGAGCAGCGGCGCTTGGAACAGACGGGGGGGGGGGGGGGGGGGGGGAGGGAGGTGCGGGCGGCGGATCCCTCATGAAAATTGCAGGGAAGCGGAGAATGGATCATTCCTTTCCTTCCCGTCTCCTCCTAGCCCTTAAATCCGTCATTTGTGTGGCCATAGTGTCCGTAGTTACTTTTTCAGGGTATTTTTGTTCTGTAAAGCATCATCAGTGGTGGTGCTGATTTTCGGTTGATTTCTGGCTTACATCGGGTACTGCCGTCTGCTAGCACATCGTTGTTTTTCTGCGCTAGACACTGATAATTTTTGGTCTAATTTTTAGATGTTCTGCAGCACTATGCATTTCTTATGTTTTTCACAACACACTTTTATGCACATGACAATGGTGAAAGAAGTCATACATTTTTGTTGTTGCAGCGACAGAACAGAAATACCCTAAATAATCCTAGCCCTTAGCACGTGTTTCCCAGAGTTATAAGAAAGTGCTAATCCAGCTGTCAGCAAAAAACCACATTCATAGTTACCTCAGCTGTAATATGACATCGCTGATAATAAAGCGCTGATGCTGATGTCAGCAACATCCCTGCCTGTACCTGCACTGTGCAACCGCAAATGAAAAATGGCTACCCGAAAAATGTGAACAAATCAAAAACGAAATGACGGGCGGAAATATGGACTTAAACATGTAGGAAAATATAAACAACCTTCGGTGGAATTAAAAAGCGAGGTCGGTAATAAAAAGAGTGCAGTGGGAATTCCACTGTTAAATGCAGAGGAAAGAGCGGGTAGGCGGAAAGAGTACTTTGAAGGCTTTTATAAGGAGGAAGACTTGTCTAATGGCACCATAGAAGGTCGAAAAGGAGCCGATAGAGAAGAAATAGGTGACCCAGTTTTAGAGTCACACCTACAGAATGCAGAAGGGATAGATGAAGTTCCTAAATAGTTATGAGAAGTGGCAACAAAATGGTTATTCGTTTCGGTGTCTAGAACGTATGAGACTAGCGATATACCATCAGACTTCCGGGAAAAAAGTCATACAATTCCGAAGACTGCAAAAGCCGACGAGTTCAAAGATTATCGTACAATCAGATCAACAGCTCATGAATCCAAGTTGCTGACAAAAATAATATACACAAGAATGGAAAAGCAAATCGAGGATGGCCATCAGTTTGGCTTTAGGAAAAGTAAATACACAAGAGAGATAGTTTAGACATTTCCGCAGATAATATAACGAGACTGAAGAAAAATCATGTCACGTTCATATGATTTGTCGATCTGGAAAAAGCGTTCAATAGTATAAAATGGAGCATGAAGTTCGAAATTCTGAGAAAACTAGAGATAGACGATAGGGAAACGAGGGAGACGCTTAATATTGACAGGAACCTGGACGGAAAGGTGAGAGAGATAGAAAAAGAACGAAGCGCTCAAAGTAAAAACTGTGTAAGACAGGGATATAGTACTTCGATCTACTGTACAGAATATGCATCGGAGAGACAATGACGAAAATAAAAGATTGATACAAGTGTGATTAAAATTCAAGGTGAAAATATAGGATTCACAGATGACACTGCTGTCCTTAGTAAAAGTGAAGACGATTTGCAGGATCTTCTGTGTTGAATGAATGGTCTAATGACCGACAACTTTGCACTGATAACAGTGGGAGACTAAACATCGAATTTGGCGATCACGATATAAATGAAGTTCAGGGAACCTGCTACCTAGGCACCAAAATAACCCATGACGAAGGGAGCAAGAAGGACACAAAAGCAGACTAGCACTACGGAAACGGCATTCCTGGTCAAGAGAAATCTCTTAACATCATGCATAAACCTTAATCTGAGAAGAAATTATTGTAAATATACGTTCGGAGTACAGCATTGTATGGTAGTGATACAAGAGCTTTGGGAAAGCAGGAACGGAGAAGAATCGAAACCGCTGAGATGTGGTGCTACAGACGAATGTCGAAAATTAGGTGAACTGATAATATAAAGAATGAGGAGGCACTATGCAGAATCGATGAGGAAAGGACTACAAGGAAAACACCGGCAAGACGAAAGGACAGGATCATAGGACATTTGTTAAGACATCAGGGAATAACTTCCATGGAACTCGAGGCAGCAGCAGAGGATAAAAACTGTATGAGAAGAAGGTGATTGGAATACATACAACAGATCATTGAGGACGTGGGTTGTAAGTGCTACTCTGAGAGCATCAAAACTGTCAGAAGGGTGAGGACTCAAAACCTAATGAAATTAACGTGACTGAAGCACCATATTGGAAGTGGAATGCTACGGATTGATTCCCAATTTGTTAAGTTTTTAATAGCATATAGTTTGTCTTCTGAACATGTGAGTCAGTTATACCCTTTGAGAGACAGTTGTTATCTGTTTTACGAGAGACAATGCCGTTTACTGTTTGTCCATGTACGGAGAGCTGATGTGAATTACCCGAGTTTTGCATTTGTGCACTTGCATCTAATATATCTGCGAAAACTGTCTGGAGGGGTGAATGAAGATTCAGAACATGATACAGGTGTTAGCATCTATTTGCTCAAAAGTAGATCGAAGTGAAACAGAGTTTTGCTTTGGGCTTTTTTCTTTTTTGTTTTTTTTGTTTTGGCATTTGTGTGTGTGTGTCCAGACGTATGAGAGTCTCGGTATTTCTCTTAGCGAAAGCAGCAGTTTCTTAATACACTTAACAACCGTGGTCTAGGGATAGCGTCTGTAATCAGTAATCAAAACGTCCTCGGTCCCGGGTTCGAAACTCGCCACTGATTAAATTACGATGAAAAATTGCCAGCAAAGGCGGCTGAAGACTTCCGGGATAAGCAGTCACCCTCATTCGGCCAACGGCAGTGTCAAAGAGGGCAGAGGAACGGACAGACGTTCAGGGCGTTCTCAGGCGTGGGAAACTGGCCTTAAAAGGCCGAAGAATCTGCAGTGGCCAGCGGCAAGACGAAGGCGTTAAAGACACATAATGTGTACGCACAGAACATGTAACCTCTAATTGAAAAGTGTCATCATGATCTCTCCATTGGAAAAAGATAGAGAGATAGTCCCTAATTCGGATCTCCGGGAGGGGCTGCCGAGAGGGAGGTGACCCTGAGAGAAGGATCGAATAACCAACGAAAGGATAACGTTCTACGTGTCGGCGGGTGGCATGTCAGAACTTTGAAAGTGGTAGGAAAAAATATTTTTTTTGGATCATCAGTCTTATGACTGATTTGATGCGGCCCGCCAAGAATTCCTCTCCTGTGCTAATCTCTTCATTTCAGAGTAGCACTTGCAACCTATGTCCCCAATTATTTGCTGAATGTATTCCAATCTCTGTCTTCCTCTACAGTTTTTGCCCTCTACTGCTCCCTCTAGTACTGTGGAAGATGTTCCCTCACGTCTTAACAGATGTCCTATCATCTAGTCCCTTCTCCTTATCAGTGTTTTCCACACATTCCTTTCCTCTCCGAAATGAAATGGCTCCAAGCACTATGGGACTTAACATCTGGGGTTATCAGTCCCCTAGAACTTAGAACTACTTAAACCTAACAAACTTAACGTCATCACACACATCCATGCCCGAAGCAATGCTGTACTCCAGACGTAGATTCTCAGAAATTTCTTTCTCAGATTAAGGCAGTTATTTTATATTAGTAGACTTCTCTTGGCCAGGAATGCCCTTTTCCCTACGATAGTCTGCTTTTGATGTCCTCCTTGCTCCGTCCGTCATTCGTTATTTTGCTTCGTAGGAAGCAGAAGTCCTTCACTTCACCTACTACGTGACCATCAATCCTGATGTTAGGTTTCTCGCTGTTCTCATTTCTACTACCTCTCGTTACCTTCGTCTTTCTTCGATTTACTCTCAATCCATATTCTGTAATCATTACACTGTTCATTCCGTCCAACAGATCATGTAATTCTTCTTCAGTTTCACTCAGAATAGCTATGTCATCAGTGAATGGTATCACTGATATTCTTTCAGCTTTACACTCCGGAACTTTTCTTTTACTTACATCATTGCTTCCTCTATGTACAGATTGAACAGGAGGGCGAAAGGCTACATCCTTGTTTTACACCCTTCTTAATACGAGCACTTGGCTCTTGCTCGTCCACTCTTATTAATCCCTCTTGGCTGCTGCACATATTGTATATGATCCGTCTCTCCATATAGCTTACCCTACTTTTCTCAGAATTCCGAACATCTTGCAAATTTTACATTGTTGAACGCTTTTCCAGGTCGAAAAATCCTATGAACGTGTCTTGATTTTTCTTCAGTCTTACTTCCATTATTAAACGCAAAGGTAGAATTGCCTTTCTCGTGCCTTTACCATTCCTAAAGTCAAACTGATCCACATCCATCGCATCCTAAATTTTTTTTCCATTCTTCTGTATAGTATTCTTGTAAGCAGCTTAGATGCATGAGCTGTTAAGCTGATTGTGCGGTAATTCGCGCTCTTGTCAGCTCTTCCCGTCTTCAGAACTGTGTGGACGATGCTTTTCCGAAAGTCAGGTGGTATGTCAGATGGTACGTCGCCAGAGGCATACATTCTACGCACTGACATGAGTAATCGTTTTGCTGCCAGTTCCCCCAACGATTTTAGAAATTCTGATGGAATGTCATCTGTCCCTTCTGCCTTGTTTGATCTTAAGTCCTCCAAAGCTCTGTTCAATTCTGATTCTAATATTGGATCCTCTATCTCTTCTAAATTGACTCTTGTTTCTTCTTCTATCACATCAGACAGATCTTCCTCCTCATAGAGGCTTTCAGTGTATTCTTTCCACCTATCCCCTCTTCCCTCTGCATTTGACAGTGGAATTCCCGTTGCACGTGAGACCTGGTGGTCATGGAAGGCAGGATTCGGTTACGATTGAGGACGGGGCCGTAATGAGTTACTATTGATTGGCTTTTCTTTTAGTCACAAACAATTCATTTAAAATCAACAACAAATTAAATTAATAGCAATAATTTAAGAATTTTTTCACGGTTGAAGACCTTAATGGCAATAAATTAAGAATTGATTAAATTTGCTGCAACAATTATTAAAATATAAAAGACAAGGGACCAAGGTCTGAAAGCTCGCTGCAAAAAATACAATTGGCAAATTAAAATTTAAACACTAATAATAATAGGCAGTAGGCAGTACAGTTGAAGAGGAATGGACATCTCTAAAAAGGGACATCACAGAAGTTGGGAAGGAAAACATAGGTACAAAGAAGGTAGCTGCGAGGAAACCATGGATAACAGGAGAAATACTTCAATTGATTGATGAAAGGAGGAAATACAAACATGTTCCGGTAAAATCAGGAATACAGAAATACAAGTCGCTGAGGAATGAAATAAATAGGAAGTGCAGGGAAGCTAAGACGAAATGGCTGCAGGAAAAATGTGAAGACATCGAAAAAGATATGATTGTCGGAAGAACAGACTCAGCATACAGGAATGTCAAAACAACCTTTGGTGACATTAAAAGCAACAATGGTAACATTAAGAGTGCAACGGGAATTCCACTGTTAAATGCAGAGGAGAGAGCAGATAGGTGGAAAGAATACATTGAAAGCCTCTATGAGGGTGAAGATTTGTCTGATGTGATAGAAGAAGAAACAGGAGTCGATTTAGAAGAGATAGGGGATCCAGTATTAGAATCGGATTTTAAAAGAGCTTTGGAGGACTTACGGTCAAATAAGGCAGAAGGGATAGATAACATTCCATCAGAATTTCTAAAATCATTGGGGGAAGTGGCAGCAAAACGACTATTCACGTTGGTGTGTAGAATATATGAGTCTGGCGACATACCATCTGACTTTCGGAAAAGCATCATCCACACAATTCCGAAGACGGCAAGAGCTGACAAGTGCGAGAGTTATCGCACAATCAGCTTAACAGCTCATGCATAGAAGCTGCTTACAAGATTAATATACAGAAGAATGGAAAAGAAAATTGAGAACGCGCTAGGTGACGATCAGTTTGGCTTTAGGAAAAGTAAAGGGACGAGAGAGGCAATTCTGATGTTACGGCTAATAATGGAAGCAAGGCTAAAGAAAAATCAAGACACTTTCATAGGATTTGTCGACCTGGAAAAAGCGTTCGACAATATAAAATGGTGCAAGCTGTTCGAGATTCTGAAAAAAATAGGGGTAAGCTATAGGGAGAGACGGGTCATACAAAATACATACAACAACCAAGAGGGAATAATAAGAGTGGACGATCAAGAACGAAGTGCTCGTATTAAGAAGGGTGTAAGACAAGGCTGTAGCCTTTCGCCCCCACTCTTCAATCTGTACTTCGAGGAAGCAATGATGGAAATAAAAGAAAGGTTCAGGAGTGGAATTAAAATACAGGGTGAAAGGATATCAATGATACGATTCGCTGATGACATTGCTATCCTGAGTGAAAGTGAAGAGGAATTAAATGATCTGCTGAACGGAATGAACAGTCTAATGAGTACATAGTATGGTTTGAGAGTAAATCATAGAAAGACGAAGGTAATGAGAAGTAGTAGAAATGAGAACAGCGAGAAACTTAACATCAGGATTGATGGTCACGAAGTCAATGAAGTTAAGGAATTCTGCTACCTAGGCAGTAAAATAACCAATGAGGGACGGAGCAAGGAGGACATCAAAAGCAGACTCGCTATGGCAAAAAAGGCATTTCTGGCCAAGAGAAGTCTACTAATATCAAATACCGGCCTTAATTTGAGGAAGAAATTTCTGAGGATGTACGTCCGGAGTACAGCATTGTATGGTAGTGAAACATGGACTGTGAGAAAACCGGAACAGAAGAGAATCGAAGCATTTGAGATGTAGTGCTATAGACGAATGCTGAAAATTAGGTGGACTGATAAGGTAAGGAATGAGGAGGTTCTACGCAGAATCGGAGAGGAAAGGAATATGTGGGAAACACTGAAAAGGAGAAGGGACAGGATGATGGGGCATCTGCTAAGACATGAAGGAATGACTTCCATGGTACTAGAGGGAGCTGCAGAGGGCAAAAACTGTAGAGGAAGACAGAGATTGTCATACGTCAAGCAAATAATTGAGGACGTAGGTTGCAAGTGCTACTCTGAGATGAAGAGGTTAGCACAGGAAAGGAATTCGTGGCGGGCCGCATCAAACCAGTCAGTAGACTGATGGCCAAAAAAAAAAAAAAAAACAGCATTGATGGCTGGGGGTCTTAATGGCAATGAATTAAAAATGGTTTAACTTGTTGCAACTTACAAGCTACAGTTATTAAAATTTTGAAAACAAATCACCAAGGTCTTAAACGTTAACTGCTATAATACAATTGCCACATTAGAATTTTAAGACATGTAGCTACAGTCACGGCTGAAGGCGTTTAACGGCAATTATTAAATGGCAATTATTAAAAAAATTAACAAACATACTGTCAAACAGCAAGGCAATACCAAAAGTTAATTTAAAAAACAGGCAACTGATAACCAAACAGGTGAGACAAAATGATAGTAAACCTGGTAGCACAACCGTTTAAACTTCCTGTAAAGCCAGGAATGGCAATTATATTAAAAAATAGTAACATATAATAAAACAGAAAATTGAGTGACAAGGTTAATTCTAAAGGACAAGCCACTGATCACCAAACAAGTGAGTCAAATGATGGTCACTTGGTACACCAATAATAGAATAATAACACAATAATAAAACACAAGCGCTAGTCACAGACGGTGCTTCAGGATTCGACCTCTGAGTAGGTTAAGCCAAAACCACTTTCGCGAGCGATGAGAAAGGCAGCCAAGAGTTGCGTTCACTTCACAAGATGGTAACTCAGACTAGTGGCAGTCTAACGAATGACTAATGAAGCTACCTTGCGTCCGATAACCAATGCAACCATGGAGCATCACGCCAAAGCCGGAACCGGCGATCAGCACTTCGTCCCCAGAATGCTGTGTTTATAGCGTCTGAAAGGAGAAAGGAACCACTGCTACCAGAGCAGAAGAAACACTAACCGACCTACAAATCAAGAAAACGGTCAAAACTACACGCCTTACCGGACAGCAGCGGCAAGGCGAGGAAACGTACACTGCCGTTACATACACTAACCTACAGGGCAGATCACTGGGGCGTTAGCGGCCACAGGGCATAAAAAAATAGTAACACATAGAATGCAGCAATTAGTAACAAGAAGTCTATGAAAACTAATTAGATCTGCCTTCCCCAAGTACTTCGCCTCGGCGACACTGCGAGCAGCAACACGAACCAAAGTCACTGAAGAATCACGAAATCACACAATGGTGGAGTTTCACGGCAAGGATGAAAATCCACACAAAGCTTGTTGGATCCGGTTGACGACTAGGTCGTGTACCCTCGCGACCACAGCCCTTCCATCCTGCAGTGCATGCGTGCTGCCAGCGGTCCGGGCATGTTCTCGCCGTGCCCTTTCGGCTCCTCAGGAGTCCCCAACCGAACTGCCCACTCGCACGACTCAGAAGAACGACGATGTCACCCCAAAGATAGGGCCACAGTTACTACATATCGATAACGTCGCTGCTGCCACTAGCGGACAGGCAACGCTTACAAAACCAAATGGCCCCAGTCGACATAAGAAGAATACAAGCAATCGCAACCACGCCAACTAAAGCTTTTGTATGTCCATCCTTTTAGCAAGAGGTCTCTCACGATGTCAACTAAACAATACAGTCTGACATCCAATAAAGGACATAAATTTACAACTTCACCAACGCGAGCTGTAGCACGGTTACTCTGAGTCTGTCCTTCCGAAAATCATTTCTTTTTCAATGTCTTCACATTTTTCTGCAGTCATTTCGTCTTAACTTCCCTGCACTTCCTATTAATTTCATTCCTAGGCGACTTGTATTTCTCTATTCCTGAGTTTACCGGTACATTTTTGTACTTCCTCATTTCATCAATCAATTTAAGTATTTCTTCTGATACCGATGGTTTCTTCGCAGTTACCTTCTTTGTACCTATGTTTTCCTTCCCAACTTCTTTTATGGCCGTTTTTAGAGACACCCATTTCTCTTCAACTGTACTGCCTACTGAGCTATTTCTTATTGCTGTATCTATAGCCTTAGAGAACTTCAACCGTATCTCGTCATTCCTTAGTACTTCAGTGCCCACTTCTTTGCGTATTGATTCTTCCTGACTAATGTCCTAAACTTCAGCCTACTCTTCATAACTACTATATTGTGATCTGAGTCTATGTCTGCTCCTGGGTACGCCTTACGATCCAGTACCTGATTTCTGACCATGATGTTATCTAACTGAAATCTTCCAGTATCACCGGGCCTTTTCCAAGTTATACCTCCTTCTCTTGTGATTCTCGAACAGAGTATTCGCTATTACGAGTTGAAACTTTTCACAGAACTCAATCAGTGTTTCTCCTCCCTCATTCCATTTCCCAAGCCCATATTCTCCTGTAACCTTCTCTTCTATTCCTTCCCCTACAACTGCTTTCCAGTCTCGAATGACTATTACATTTTCATGTGCCTTTATATACTGTATTACCCTTTCAATATCCTCATACGCTTTCTCTACGTATTCATCTCCAGCTTGCGACGTCGGCATGTATAGCTGAACTATCGTTGTCGGTGTTGGTTTGCTATCGATTCTGATAATAAAAAGCCTTTCGCTGAACTGTTCACAGTAACACACGCTCTGCCCTACCTTCCTATTCATAAGGAACCCTACTCTGTTGATATTACCCTAAACTCATCTGACCAGAAATCCTTGTCTTCTTTCCACTTCATTTCTCTGACCCCTACCAAATCTAAATTGAGCCTCTGCATTTCCCTTTTCAGATTTTTCAGTTTCCCTATCACGTTCAAGCTTCTGACATCCCACGCCCCGACTCGTAGGACGTTATCCATTTGTTGACTATTGAATCTTTTTCACATGGTAACGCCGGCCTTGGTGGGCGAGTGGTTCTAGGCGCTTCAGTCTGGAACCGCGCGACCGCTACGTCGCAGGCTCAAATCCTGCCTCGGGCATGGATATGTGTGATGTTCTTAGGTTAGTTAGGTTTAAGTAGTTCTAAAATCTAGGGGACTGATGACCTCGGATGTTAAGTCCCATATTGCTCAGAGCCATTTGAACCATCTCATGGTAACCTCCCCCTCGGTAGTCCCCTCCCGGAGATCCGAATGGGGGAATATTCCGGAATCTTTTTCCAACGGAGAGATCTTCGAACTAGAAAATCTGAAAAGAGAAATGCTAAGACTCAGTCTAGATGTAGTGCGAGACATTGAAGTGAAACCGAAAGAAGAAAAGGATTTCTGGTCAGATGAATATGGGATTATATCAACAGCAGAAGATTGTATAACGGGAGTAGGACTCGGTATGACGGAATGTAGGGCAGAGAGTGAGTTACTTTGAACGGTTCTGTGATAGGGTTGGAAGAAATTTCTGTGAATGCACCTCTGGAGCACAGCATTGCATAATCGCGAAACATGAAAATGTCAAAACAAGAATGTGAGCATTTGAGATGTGGTGCTACGGAAGAATATTGAAAATTTGGTGGACTGATAAGGTGAGGAATGAAGAGACTCTCCACAGAAACGGCGAGGAAATAAATATAATGGAAAATACTGACAAGGACAGTACGGTAGACTGTTAAGATTCGGAATAACTTCCATGGTACTAGAAGAAGCTATAGAGGGTAAAAACTGTAGAGGAAAATAGAGATTGGAACACATTGAATAAATAACTGAGGACGAAGATTACAAGTGATACTCGAAGATGAAGAGATTGGCACAGGAGAAGAATACGTGACGGGTGGCATCAAATCAGTCAGGAGACTGATGACATATATTATCTCTTCAGTGCAGATGGACACCAGGCTCCAATTCTTCGGCGTAACACCGCGAGGAATGAGGATAATTGACGAGGGGCAGTAATTAGCAGTGTGTGTGGATAAGTTTCAGTTGCAGTGACCACTATGTCCAGATGGCATAGTGGCATAGTAAGCGGGAGACCGGGTTTAAAATCCCAGTCCAGCGCTAATTTTCAACTTTCTCCATGATTACAATCAGTTCCCCTCTTTCAGCCATTGTCTATATTTCCTTTGTGTCTTATTTCACAGGTGCAGATACGTTGACGGTGCGTACTCACGCCCTTGAGGTCAGAGACCCATTGCTTGTAAGACTGATTACTATGACGACGCCTAGAAAGATGTTCGAAATGAAATTTAGCATGTGTTCTTCAAAAACTTCGTCTAGCTTCCGAATGACTTCCTCAAAGGGTAGGTTTTGGGGTTATATTTAAGGCAACATTTTCTATACAGACGCTACATGTGCACACCCGCCAAGCAAGAAAGAAAGAACGTTCTGAGGCACCAGTGGTTTTATAGTCTGGAATATGTTGTTCATGCTGGATGCGCCACTCCGTCCATTCCTCCTGTTTTCCTCAAAAGAGTGGAAGGGAGGAAACGGCACCTGGCCACCACAGATGTGTGCTTCTGTCGTTTTAGCACTCTGGGCCTCCATCAAGTTATTTGCAGTTTCTAGGAGGGAGTGGATTTGTTGACTCTGAATTCAAATAAATGCAGTTTCAAACAAAATTGCCCTACTTCAAGAATAGATATAAAAATTTAGTATCACTATAAGATTAATGCAAAATGAATAAGTGTAGACACTTTCGGCTACTGGCGGTTTCTCGAAAAGAAAAATGGTTCAAATCGCTCTGAGCAATGTGGGACTTAATATCTGAGATCGTCAGTCCCCTAGAACTCAGAACTACTGAAACCTAACTAACCTAAGGACATCACACACGTCCATGCCCGAGGCAGGATTCGAACCTGCCACCGTAGCGGTCGCGCGGTTCCAGACTGAAGCGCCTAGAACCACTCGGCCACTACGGACGGCTCTCTAAAAGAAAAAAAGTATAAAAGTAATCATATATCACAACCTCGTCAGCAGATATGTCTGATTTGTCCGTGGGTGCAACAAAGTGGATGAACACTCTAGAACATATCAAACACTGTAGAATGATTATAATACAAAAAGTATTTGTTTACAATTTCTTCAGTCTAAAGCAGACATAACTTTGTAACTTGTAGTCTCTCTACAGTCCCTCTCCTTATTCCACTAGTATTGTTTATGAATATTCGCTAGCAGTCGGAGCAGGAATAGCGTAGTGTTAATTTCGTGAAGTTCTCACTAGCCTCGTGGTTCGTAATTTCTTACTGCACTGTCGTCCGTCCGAATTTGGAAACAATTTGAGGCGAAACTCTGAGAACGTCGACGTAAAAGAAGCACAGTGTATACCGCCTCCTGGCTGCATACGAGGTGTGGCTAGAAAAAAACCGGACTAGTACTGGTGAAAGAATAAAACGAATGCAATAAGGCTGAAAGTCGCGTGGCCTGTCACGTGACTCTCGCTCCGCCTACTGCTCGAGTTTCATATGCCTCCTGCACTCAGTCTGCCCGTGGCGTCTGTTTTAAGTAGTTGACGTTTTGTCTGTGCGTTGGAAAATGTTGAGTGTACAGAAAGAACAGCGTGTTAACATCAAATATTGTTACAAACTAGGAAAATCTGCAAGTGAAACGTTTGTAATGTTACAACAAGTGTACAGCGATGATCGTTTATCGCGAACACAAGTGTTTGAGTGGTTTAAACGATTTAAAGATGGCCGCGAAGACACCAGTGATGACACTCGCACTGGCAGACCATTGTCAGCAAAAACTGATGCAAACATTGAAAAAAATCGGTAAACTTGTTCGACAAGATCGCCGTTTAACAATCAGAGCAGTGTCTGAGTTAACAGGAGTTGACAAGGAAAGTGTTAGGCAGATTCTTCATGAAAGTTTCAACATGAACAAAGCGTGTTCAAAAATGGTTCCAAAGTGTCTCACAATTGAACACAAGGAACGCCGAAGAATGATTTGTTCTGACATCCTGGAAAACATTGAAAGTGATCCCACCTTCTTACAAAATGTTATTACTTGCGATGAATCGTGGTTTTTTACTTACGATCAAGAAACTAAACGCCAATCGATGCATTGGAAAACTCCTGGTTCTCCACGACAAAAAAAAGCACGAATGTCAAAATCGAAATTCAAGGCAATGATGATTGTTTTTTTTTACATCAAAGGGATTGTGCACATTGATTGGGTACCAGAGGGACAAACAGTGTATCAGCATTACTACGTTAGCGTCCTGGCTACCCTACGTGAGCGAGTACGGAGAAAACGGAACGATTTGTGGAGAAAAAGTCATGGATCCTTCACCAAGACAATGCCCCAGCTCACAGTGCGTTGTCAGTGAAGACGTTTTTGGCAAAACACAACATTCCCATCTTAGATCATCCACCCTACTCACCTGATTTGGCCCCCTGTGACTTTTTTCTTTTCCCTAAAGTCAAGTCAGCTTTGAAAGGAACTAGATTTGAGACTGTTGAAGCAGTAAAAGAAAAAGCGACGGAAGTAATGTATGGACTTACCGAAAATGATCTACAGCATTGCTATGGACAGTGGAAAATTCGTATGGAGCGGTGTAGAGACCGAGGAGGAGAGTACATTGAAGGAGATAACATGAAATTGTAAATAATTGTAAATAAATGTTTTTTCCAGCATCAGTCCGGTTTTTTTCTAGCCGCACCTCGTATAGCGAGCCCTCAATTGTAGCGGCAGGTTTAAATGTTTTTTCTGCGGAGAGATGAACGCGACACGTGATGCACGGTGTGCGGTTAACGAAGGCACTGCCGATACTGCAATAAATATTGAGATGATTTTTCTTTTCGAGAGCTGGATGTTTGTCTCCGTGATTACTTTCAAAATAAATGTATTTTGAAGCATCTGCCTCGAGCGTAAAACAATTTCTCGTTTTTTAGCCACCCGTACACGTTTGCCTGATATTTACCCGGTATTGCTGTGTTTGCCCTCATTTCACTTAACATCACATGTTGCTGATGACAGAGTCTGTGGCTACGACAAAGCTCTGAAAGAGAGTTTTTTTTATTTGGAGCTCTGTAGAAATCTCTTATTTTGCCGCTGTCCTAGAACGGCACGGGTTCAGCGTCCCCAGAGGACCACAACTTCCTCTCAAAGTGGCGAAGTGGGTCAGCTTGCTACGACGCTTGTATTGCCCCGAGGGGTCAGCGAGGGTGGACAGAACGGACACAGCTGCTGGATTTCCTTCCCAGATTACTAGGCCCCAGACACAACCTGTATGGACATTGTTGACCTCTAATGAAACACACAAACATAATTACTAGCCGTTGCAGTGTTGCAATACCAGAAAGATAGAAAAAATTCATTTACTTTGCGCTTACAAGAAGAATATACCCTCTAATGGAAAACAAAACACGCACTACGAAGGAATTGCCCGAATGGGACAGAAATCGGTAGAGGGGTGTACAGACAAACAAATGATTACAGTTTCAGAAATATGGAAGCTCCACAAACTGAGCACGTCAATGACGTGTTGGTCCACCTCTGCCCCATATACAAGCAGTTATTACGCTTAGCATTGATTGATAGAATCGTTGAATATCTTGGTTGGAGGGTGCTGCCCATAATACTCCCAAAGTTCCCACTCTGGGAGAGGTCCGGCAACCATGCTGGCCACGGAAGGGTTTGGTAAGTACTAAGACAAGCAGTAGAAACTCTCGCCATGTGCAGGCGTGCATTGTCTTGCTGAAATTTTGGCCCAGGGTGGCTGGCCATGAAGGCTACGAAACCGGGCATAGATCATCGTCAGTCCACCGCTGCGCTGTAAGGGTTTCTCTACAAAAGAAATGACCTACCAGAGAATCACTCCTTGTTGACGGGCTGTATGCCGAGTGACAGCCAGGTTGATATCTCACTGCTGTCTGGGGCATCACCAGACAAGTCTTCGGACTGCAGTGTCATTGACTGGAGTAAAATTGTCTCCATTTATTTGTCCCGCTTCGAACTGAGCCTACTGCAACAAACGATTACATAGATTCTAGAACATACACTGTGACCAGCGGTTCGAAGAAATCACGGGATACATTCGTCTACGTGAAGGGGACAAGAAGCGGTCCACGTAACTATAGCCCATCTGTTGTAAATTGTAAACCATAGTGTGTACACTAACATAGTTTGTACACCAGGGGTAATATCTGAGAGTAAGGGCTATCACACGAAATTTTTACTGAGGGCTTCGTGGGAGGTGAGATACAGCATGTTTTGTTGAATGGAGAAACAAATTCATGTATGCCTCAGATAAGTCTAATGGGACCCTTTCTGTTAGTGTTCTAAAATTATGAGCTGGCAGACCATCAGAATAATAAGCTGAGACTTGTTCTAGGTGGTGCAGCTAGGTTTAATGAAAACAAATATTAACTAAAATTTCGACAAGATTTAAAAATGGAGCAAATATTGACAACTTCCCTTGAGTGTTCTGAAATTTAAAATTGGTTTTCTTACAAAATGTAAACAAAACGTAGTAAGTCACGTGTCGACTCATAAAAATTTTGTGAGGATGTGAAATAAAATGACCATGTAGGCTCAGTTGTAGGAAAATCAGAAGGCAGTCTGCGGTTCATTGGTGAGTGACTGTGGAATTCTAATTAATTTGCATACGATATCGTTCACAAAACACTCGTGCGACACGTCTCAGTGGATTGCACAAGTGTGTGGGATCCATACCACATAGGAATAAATTGGGATGTTTAAAGAAGATGAAACACTTTGCTTACCCTTCTGTGGGTTGTATAGGATTCTTAAGAAATGGCTATATTAGTCCATAAATTGAATATTATGTGTCCTTCTGCAAAAAATATTTATCACAAAATATAGAGAGGATGCAGCAACTAAAAAAGGGAATATAAGGTGCTTCTTTCAGTTCATTCAATTGCCTACTTTTTCTGCAGTAGTGCTACTGTTAGATCATTAACGTATAAAAGGAGGGCTACCTATACTATTCTATCTTTAAAATTAACGCAGTTTCAGGTCGGTAATTAAATCAAAATAAAAAAAGTACATGTTACAGGTTTTACGTGTAAAATAGAAAACCGACCAATATTTTTATATATTGTATTACAGAGGTAAAATGAAACTGAGGATGACACATAGATTTCAGAACATGTTGCGGTAAAAATAAAAGAAAAACCCATTGTATTTTAACAAACTGAGAGCCGTAAAGCTAAGAGTAGTTTATGCACGATGTGTCTCTTAAGCACACTTTGGTTTGTTAGTGAATTCAGGAGATTTCAAGAGCTCTAACACTACCTCAACGTTTGACGCCTTATCGGGCGATTAAATGGTGTATATTGTCCTATTATGTCACTGTTCTGTTAAAAACCATTATATTTTGCTACACTCATCTGACATTCATTACACGGTAAAAAAGGCGAATTTAGAAAATGTCTGTAATAGATATATACGTCTAATTACGACCGTTGTATTGAAGAACATGTACGAATACACATGAATTGCCCACAGCTCACTCAATACAGCGTTTTGAAGAGGACATGACGTGTCAGAATCAACCCCCTTTCTTCCTTTCCCTCCCCCCCCCCCCTACCCCAAACACCAAATAACTTCGGTCATAGATAGTGAGGGGAAAATTTTAGTGTCGGAAGACCTCTGTGTAAGAATGCCTTTCTCTAAGTTTCTTTTCCTCTGATCAACGAATGTCCTATCATCCTGTCCCTTCCTCTTGTCAATATTCCCCATACGTTCCTTTCATCGTCGGCAGTAACGGAGAACCTCCTCATTCCACATGTGTTCAGCAAATATTCAGCATCTTCTTACAGCACCGCATCTGAAACGCCTCGATTCTATTGTTATTCGATTGACCTACAGTCTACAATTCACTGACATACAATGCTGTACTTCAAGTGTACAGCATAGTAAGGCTCTAGGTTGCCTTAGTTTGTAATTGGGTTCCGTACAATCTCGTTTCCGAAATTTCTTTCCCAAACTATCCAGGTAGAGACATTACTTTCTTTCCATAATCGAAACATGCATCTGTTGTGGGCAACATTACTTCATTAACCTCCCATGCTACGTGTGATGACAGGCCGAACCGCACAACAGGCAGGGACATTAAATGAACCATGAGTCCACCCGCACATTTGATATGAACAATAACATAATGTACCCTCCATCTGTTTCTTAATCAACGATGTAGAATCAACAACTCTTTACTTCCAAGTAAGGATACCACTAACTAACAAAAAATCTAGAATCAGACACAGTTTTAAAACACAATTTCCCAACATCCACGGTGACTCGACAGAAATAAATCTCACGTCTCCCACGCCTACCCTACCAACGACTATATCACAGTGGATATTATCCAATCCCATAAAGTTCAAAATGAAAATCTACAGTCGGCACTGAAATACTACTACTGTACACTCAACAACAAAAATCTGGATCATAGTAGACAAAATGGCAGAAAAATAGGACCAATTCCCAGTAGCAGCCTAGAAACTGGAACAGGGGTGACGTCAGGGAGACGAAGTGAGTCGTTGATTCAGTAAATGCCAGATATCTGACGTAAACTATGTATTCACCGATACTGCATGTGCTAAGGATTTAATATTTTACGACAAAGATTATGGACCTAACTGAACGCTCCAATCGCAGCAACAGCACCAGAATGCCAATAAATACGCTGCACAGAGGCTACAAAACGTTTAAGAACGTGCTTCTTAGTGTTTAAATAAGTGGTTGTAAGGGCTTGCTATCTGCATTCAGGCTAGCAGGAATGGAGAACCAACGTCACCTCTTTGTTTTTTTTTTTTTTTTTTTTTAATTTTCTAAAGCCGCTCATATTCGTCTTTTGCAACTTGAAATTATAACTGCGCACGTTTTGCAACAAAGATTACCTTCTATGAGCATCTGCAGTCATGTGCGTTCATACAAATTACTCTCACATGTGTTTTTCGTGGCTTAATGAGCAGAAAAGTGGAATTGTAACATGAACGTGCATGTTTCTATTTTTTTAATCGTTTGTGCGAATTTACTAGAAAGGAAAAGACGGAGGTATTTCGGACAGTATTTACCCAAATTTTGTAGTCGATATCAGAGAAATGAAGTAACTGCGCTTACTGCATATAGGCGTCTCTGTAATTCAAATAGTTTTCTTCAGGTAGGGAAAGCCGCGAAAGATGTGATGTTTTTCAAAATGGTTCAAATGGCTCTGAGCACTATGGGACTTAACTTCTGAGGTCATCAGTCCCCAAGAACTTAGAACTACTTAAACCTAACTAACCTAAGAACATCACACACGTCCATGCCCGGGGCAGGATTCGAACCTGTGACCGTGGCGGTCTTGCGGTCCCAGACTGTAGTGCGTAGAACCGCTCGGCCACCCCGGCCGGCAGCGGTGTTTTATGGCAGAGAAAATATCGAACCACAAAAGCAATATTTGAAGACTTTTCTTGAAACAGAGGACGGTACATGAAACCATTACAAATTAATCGTAAAAAATGTTATAAATTAGTACAGCTATACCTAATACTTACTATCCTTAACTGTTAAGCCCAATGGCTCATGCATACGGCTCACAGCTGGCTGCAGGTTTCAAGTCCGTTATTACATTGCCAGTTACGAGACGGGTCGAGTAACTATAGTTTCTCCTTAGTGTTTCTTCATTTCTGTTAACAAATGGCATGACGTGTTATCTACCATTGGAAAGCTGAGAAATCGATTTATTCAGTGGTGTATAACATAATAAATTTCTTTCGACTTTTTGCAAGTTATGAGCAATTGTTTTCAGGTTTTCTTGGTTTATCCTCCCCTCTATACCATGAAGAAAACGCCCTCCAGAAACTGTGTAGTGTGAAAAGCAAGGAAGAAGTAAAGTGATACGCAGTAGGGCAGAGATGTATGATATCATAGCCAACTGCTGCAGGGGAGAAGTAGACGTACAGTCCCTGGACTCAGACGCTATCGTCCCGCTGCAGGCAGCGAGCGTAGCCGACCACCACGCACTGGAGAGCGCTGTAGCCGCCTATATTGTTGATCCATCTACTGTGGGAAGACGACCGCGCCGAAATAGCACGAGAAGCACTCCAAGGCCTTGATCAGGGGGATGCCCTGGATCTGTGATGAGAAGACGGCCCAAGAGGGGCTGTCACGTGCTGCATTGCGGGGTGCAACTACTAATCTGCACAACCGGACAAATAAGAAGAGGCCGCCGCTGAGACCTTGATGGTCAAGGCAGGGCAGGATTCGGTTACGACTGTGGACGAGGCTGTAATCAGTTACTATTGGTTCCCTTTTGCAATTACACGCATTTATATTAAAACGCTAATTCGAGACTCAGCAATAAATAAAGATACCGCACGTTATTAATGAAAGAATAAACAACTGTGTAATTATTAGTGCTTTCAGTGCGTTACAATTTATCAAATGAGCATAACATACAGACACAGCAAATAATGTTGTAGCAACAATCCAATGTGATTCTAATTAGAATTTTAAGGCAAGTAACCACAGTCACGGCTGAAGGCGCTTAACGCCAAGAACGGCAATTATAAAAAAATTTAACAAACACACTGTAAAACAGCAATGCAGTAATAAAGGTCAATTTAAAAAGACAGCCAACTGATCACCAACCAGGTGAGACAAAATGATGGTAAACTTGTTAGCACAATCATTTAAACCTGCTGTATCGCCAAAAATGGTAATTACATAAAAAATTTTAGAAACATACAATAAAACAGCAAATACAATAATAAAACACAAGGGGCAGTCACAGACGGTTCACCAGGAATCGACCTCTGAGCGAAGAGATAGGTAGCCAAGAGTTGCATCCACTTCACAAGATGGCAACTCAGTCTAATGATAATCTTGCTGAGGCTACCTGACGTCCAATAAACTAAATGCAAAGATGTAAAAATACTCGAGATCTGGAACCGGCGGTCTGAACTCCGTCAGCAGAATAGTGTGCTACGAGCGCCCGGAACGAGAAAGTAATCACTACCACCGGAGTAGACGAATCGCCAACCAACCTACAATCAAAAATGCTGTCAAAATTACACGCCTCACCGGACAGCAGCTGCAAGACGAGGAAACGTATACATACACTAACCCCCAGGGCAGATAACTGGGCCGTTAGCGGCAGCGAGGCAGGAAAAAACTGCTGGTTGAACGTAACAAATAGTAACAGGCTGAACGCAATTAATAGTAATTAGAAGTTCTGGAAAGCTAATCAGTACCGCCTTCCCCAAGCACTCCACTGGCTGCTCTTCGCCTCGGCAACACTACGAGCAGCAACACGAACCCATGTCACTGAACAATTGACAGATTCTTTGCTTGAATCCAAATGCACTCACCTTAAAGCCTGCAGGCTCCGGTTTACGACGAGGTCGTGCACCCCAGGCCTTCGATTTGACAGTCCATGAGCGCCACCAGTGGTCCTGGCGTGTTCTGCGTGTTCTTGCACTGCGCGGACCTGGCTCCTCCTCAGTCCCCAACCGAACTCACACACTCACACGACCCGGACCAACAACGACGTCGCCTCAAAGATAAGGCAACAGTTATTACATATCGATACCCGTCGCTGCTGCCACTAGCGGACAGGCAACGCTTGCGAAACCGAGAAGCGCCAGTCAACACGAGAAGAACACAAACAACCGCAACCATGCCAACTAAACGAAACTGTCTGGAATCCAACAGAGGGAGGAAACCTACAAACAGCACCAACGCTAGCCGTTGCACGGCGCAGCAGCTTTACATCGTGGTAGAGGAAACTGTGCGACGGATGGCAGCGACATCTTCGGGATGAGGAAGCTCTTAGGCTTTCTTGTGACCGTCGAAGCTCTCCCCCTGGGCATGGACCCTAAGCCACAGTGCTTCAAGTGCCAAGCTGAAGGGCACGTGGCTAAATACTGCCGCAACTCGCCGCGGTGCGTAAAGTGCGCCTGTGACAGACGACGAGAAGAGGTGCCAACTTGTGCTCGCTGCGGCGGGCCATATGTGGCAAACTGGCACGGCTGCCCGGATTTCGCCAGGGACGGCTGCGCTGGAGACAAGGCGCAAACCGGGAAGACGCCACGGCGCCGCCGCCGCAAGCGCCACCGAACGAAGACGCAACTGAAAGGAGAGAAGACAACAGCCCCCACTGCCCACAGGCGGCTGGAATACCGCGCCAGTGAGAGTGGCGCGGGGAAGCGGCCGCCGGCGGTTGCACAGCAGGCGCTGCAAGTGCAGGAGATGCGTGCCACGCTGGATGCCGTGGCAGAGGAGGCGATTTTGGCCTCCAAAGCCGCCATGGACGCAGCTAGAGCAGCTTTTTAGGGCACCCTGTATGCACGGACGGAGGAGGCATGCAGCCAACTGCGGCAATTACGCTCGCAGGTGACGCATGACATCTGTGCGGACGCCACAGGTGAAGAGAAGACACCTGCCCTTACGGAGCAGCCGGCGGAAAACCACAGCGCGAAGGACACCCCGAAGAACACGGGTGCCGGCGCAGGGACGCCGAGGCCCATCGGTTCCGATGAAACGTCCCCTTTGAACAATTATTCTCTCTACAATTACGCGCTAGCAATAAACAAAATCTACACTAATTACACAAACTACAAGAAAAATCAGAAGATTCCAGTGAGGTATCCTGGCAGGGTCGCCATATGAAACGTCCCCTTTGAACAATTATACAGGACTGTGCTTTACCTGACACACAATATTCTGTTAGCGCAACGCAATCTCACTTTCAAAATTCCCTGCAAAAGAATGGCCCTGACTAACATTAAACTATACCTTTCACAAATCACTTACCTCACAAAAATCTTCGCTGCTCAAGCTACTGCAATACAGCGAGCACCACTACTGCCAGCTAAATAAAAGATTCAAACTATGGAAGGCACTAACTACTGATAGGGATAGTTAGCAAATGAAAGATATTAATAGAGAACAAACAATGTATTTACCTTGATATCATCATATATAAATATAGCAGTTCATGACAAATTTCAAAACTCCGCCATCTCTCTCCCCACATCCACCACTGCTGGCGGCTCACCTCCAACTGCGCAACGCTACGCGCTGTTCACAGCCAGCTGCCTAACACTACAATGGCGAGAATTACAACAATGCAAAGCAGCCACAGACTGCACACAGCACAGCCAGTGATTTTCATATTGAGCGCTACGTAACGTTGCCAATAAGAAAACATAAACAGCCTACTTACATAGAGAAAACATAAACAGCCTACTTACACCGAGCAGCTCTGCTCCGACGAGTGGGTTACCAGAGCGACCAGGACGCTCAAGGGCTTGGGCTACGTCGTCCGCAACACAGGGAAGACTCAACCGCGGCGCTCACTGAGCCTGTCAGCGCGGCCAACGGGTGAGGAGTGGTGCCGCTACGCGACCGCACATCTCCGATCTCTTGGCTTCGACGCTCGCCCACCAGACACCGGTGGGCGACCTGAGCCTTCCCCTGCGCCACGGCACCACTGACGCAGCGTGGCAGGGGGTCTTACAGCCTAAACTGCAGCACACCGTGCTGCAGCACCGTCACGGACTGATCTCTTTTAACGAACATATGGCTTGACACGGTATCCGCTTGCATGATACCCGCTTCTAACTTAACCCATCCTTGACCTATCGCAGTCAGCAAGACATCCGCTACTGCTCTTGCTACCCGACCTAACTATCGCAGAGATTTTTTTCCCTTGGCGCTTGCCTTGGCACTTTTTTCCCTCTGTCCTCAAACCGCTTTCCTTTGTTCGACTTTCAACCCAGTCTACCTCCAGACGAGCGCATATAAATGGTTAACCTTAACCAGACGTACGCAAACATAGCAGTACCCACATCCTGCGATATCTCACTTCAGTGAAAACTAACCCTTATGCAGATATGGCAGTACACCTTTCGAGTTGGCCATCATGCCGGTGTTGGAGTGGAGGGGCTCCACCTCTTAAAAAAAAAAAATTATGCACAGTATGAGTGTGAGAAATGTCTAATGCCATAGCAAACCAACAAAATCTTCTAAAACAGCATTGTATTCACTCCTCATCATTTCAATAAATAGTAAGCACAGATTTACTCGTATAAAGAATTCCTATCAGAAAAATTATATAATTTTGAGAAAAGTGTGTAGCACAAAATATAATTATTTTCGTAAATTTAAAATAATATTAAATACAGGGTCGGCTACAAGGAAAAATATTAGTAAGTCAATGGGTTAAAGCACTGGTTACAATTTCCCAATAAATTAACGACAGAATACTTCGACCAAGAGCGAACGAGTGCGGATGAACGAGTACCTGTGCGCCTATGTACTGCCGGTGAAGCTTTCGTAAATGGACAGTATTATCAAATTAGTAGCACAGCTTTACTAGATCACCTAATTGTCAGAAAATATTAAGTGTAAACTATTCAGTATGTCACGGACTACTAGGAAAAAAGTACACCCACGGTTAAAAGCTTCCAAAGAAGTTTGAATTCAGACGTTCGCCTCTCAAGTTATAACATAAGTGCAATTAACGCGTTTTAACCTCGGAATAGTTCACAGAACACAAACCAAATATCGTGGTAAAGAACGAAAACAATAAAATTCTTGACTCGGTGTATGTTCAAAAATGGTTCAAATGGTTCTGGGCACTATGGGACTTAACATCTATGGTCATCAGTCCCCTAGAACTTAGAACTACTTAAACCTAACTAACCTAAGGACATCACACAACACCCAGTCATCACGAGGCAGAGAAAAGGTATATGTTCCAGACGCTGGCCTGGTTAAGCAGGGCCAAAAAAATCATATGCCAAAAAAATGTCATCCGTCTTGTGCGGCCCCTCCCGCCGGAGTTTCGAGTCCTCTCTTGGGCATGGGTGTGTGTGTAGTTGTTAGTATAAGTTAGTTTATGTAGTGTGTAAGTCCAGGAACCGATGACCTCAGCAGTTTGGTCCCTAAGAAATTCACATACATCTCAACACTTTTTTGTCATCCGTCACGTGTGTCGAGCTATTAGCTCACTTTCCATTACCAAACTTGTGTACGATCCAGTACAATTCCGACGCCGTGCAAAGCAGTTCCACAAATTTTTTACGTCAAAAATCTCTCTAACATTTTCACAATGTTTACAATATTATTCAGATTTTTATCACACACGATTTATGTCGTGTACGCGAATTCTGGTACTCTGCATTTCGCATGGAAGCACCAGCGTTTATTGACAAATAAATTAATAACAAAAAAAATGGCTCTGAGCACTTTGGGACTTAACTTCTGAGGCCATCAGTCCCCTAGAACTTAGAACTACTTAAACCTAAATAACCTAAGGACGTCACACACATCCATGCCCGAGGCAGGATTCGAACCTGCGACCGTAACGGTCGCGCGGATCCAGAATGTAGTGCCTAGAACCGCTCGTCCACTCCGGCCGGCAAATTAATAACCAATTAACTGCCAAAAAAAGGAACAATGAATAGAGGAAGACGACGGAGAGGTGAGTTGCAGTCTTGTGATGGTCCGTCATGGCAACAATAATACAGGACAAAGAGCAGTGGAAGAAATCATGACAGGCCTTTGAACAGCAGAAGAACTCTAACTGGTAGTAACAAACGTAACAAATAAACATTGGGAAACAAACGAATACACCACTGGATGTCATTACTCATGCCCTGGGTTCAACTCGAACCGTCGATCTCTAATTAACTGTAACATGTGTGGATGGATAACTGTAACCGACGTGCTGTTAAAGCTGTTTATGACCTATGTCAGGCATAGCATATTGATCCGATGTTGATTTATCTCTGTTGTCATGCTGATGATGTCGAAGGTGTTTAAACACATTTTATTCGGCCACACGCCTTGTTATCTAAAGTGAGCCTAGTTGCAGCTACAAGGGATCGACAAACATCTGGAAAATGCAGGTGAATTGATTTACTATTCACAAGTGTCACACACCTGGCACGTTCTTGAGTTTTAGATGTCCTCCATTCAAACGACAAGTATTAAACGGCAGTGACACGTATAGTTCAAGCCAAACAACCTCACCTCAAGGATGGCTGTGGAAAGAGAAGTGTCTGAGTATTGAGAGCTTTGGATTAAATATGAAACCGTGTGTTGCATACAACCTTGAAATGTCAAAAGTCTACATCTCGACTAGGCGTCTAGACTGCGCTATAGCCGTTACATGATGGCATTCAACAACTTTACAGCACAGTCACCAATTATTTGTTCTAATTCCAGAGCGTTTATTAAGAACTAGTTCACAAATTTTTATTCAGGGACATACGCGGACACGCATAGACGAACATAAATTCAAGACAAAACCGTCACTAACATGGGAGGGATTCGAACCCACGACCACTGAAAAAAGTTCTCTGCCTTGGCGAGGCCTGAAAAGGTTGGACTCACGTAGGTGAAGTCACTTGCAATGGCTCACTGGATGCGTTCAATTCGAGACATAGCCGCTCTGACTGAAGAATGCAAGGTTTTGATTAGAGATGTTGGCAGGGAGTATGGCGTGCCACCCACTACCT
Source organism: Schistocerca americana (assembly GCF_021461395.2). Classification (NCBI taxonomy): domain Eukaryota; kingdom Metazoa; phylum Arthropoda; class Insecta; order Orthoptera; family Acrididae; genus Schistocerca; species Schistocerca americana. The sequence continues at coordinate 1,024,874,804 of NC_060119.1, forward strand.
CAAAGAGATGGTGGAAAAATTGTGTTGAAAGAAGCACTACCAGCAGAATTCCTGGATCAGGCAGGGAGAGACTGAGCACACAGCAGGATGACAAAGAGGTTGTGCGTAAGAGCTGACAGCTTCCCTTCCCGCCTTCCCGAACGTGAAGCAATTGCGCCGAGAGACCAACTTCCCCGGCTCCAGTGACGCAACTGGTTGCATGTGATGGTGACTTTGATTTGATTCCGAAGATGAAGGAACCACTTCGTGGCATTAGCTTCAGAACTGTTCCAGAAATTCGACAGGCAGTAGACCGCTCCACATCGCTGGCAACGGGTTCTGCACAACGCTGGTTACTACTTTGAAGCAAACATGTAACTCTTTTGTATCGATTGTGAATAAATAGTTGCCACTATTTAAGCTCCAACCCTCGTATATATATATATCAAAAAATGTTTAGCATCATCTCGGTTCTGAGAGTTCCGGAACATCTACAGAAAAGTGGAACAGAGATCAACATAAACATCATTTCCGTCCTATTTATTGCTCATGTTGTACCACCGTACAGAGGCGGTGGTCCAGATTTCTGTACACATCGGTACCTATAATACCCAGCAGCACGTCCTCCTGAAATGATGCATGCCAGTATTCCTCGTGGCATACTATCCACAAGTTTATCAAGCCGCTGTTGGTCCAGATTGTACCGCTCCTCAACGGCGATTCGGCGTGGACCTTCAGAGTGGTTGGTGGGTCACGTCATCCATAAACTGCCCTTTTCAGTCAATCCCAGGCATGTTTACAGAATGAGATTTTTACTCTGCAGCGGAGTGTGAGCTGATATTGAAACTTCCTGGCAGCTTTAAACTGTGTGCAGGACCGAGACTCGAACTCGGGACCTTTGCCTTTCGCGGGCAAGTGCTCTACCAACTGAACTATCCAAGCACTAGAGTCGTGCTTGGATGGCTCAGTTGATAGAGAACTTGCCTGCGAAAGGCAAAGGTCCCGAGTTCGAGTCTCAGTCCGGCACACAGTTTTAATCTGCCAGGAAGTTTCATATCCCAGGCGTGTCTGGAGAACATGCTGGCCACTGTAGTTGTGCGATGTCCTTGTTATGAAGGAAGTCGTTCACAAGATGTGGTGTGTGTGAGGGGAGAAAACCTGTCTAGCCGAATTCCCATTGCAGATGAAGTACAGTGGAAAGAAGGAGCTCGCTAGTTTGAATTTGGTCCAACGTTAAATCATTGTAATATGCATATGTCCAGTGGCGAATTGCCGAATTCTTAAACAAAAGAAAAATAATCAAATGTACTGGAAATAGCTACAGCAGACATATAAGAAATGTATATCGGGCTGCTGTTGACTCCTCCTGAATACCAGGCGTTTATTGGGTCCAGAGGTCGAGTTTTTGCATCCACCACACGGGTTAATATTTAACCCAAAGTTCCCAATACTCAGGCAACTTCCATTCCCACAGTCACACTTGAAGTGCAGTTGTATGGGCTTAACAATATGTATTATCACCGCTTAATAGTTGTGGTATGGATGTAGAAACCTAAACTTTTGCCAGATATGTGACTCGTGTGGTTCGTAAGTGAATTTCCTGCATACTGCATATGTTTACTTAATCCCTGCAGCTACAGCTAGGTTTATATTAGAGGACAGACCGTGTGGTCGAAATTAACTTCTTTAAACGCCTTCGGCAATATTAGTGTGACAGGAGAGTTAAATCGTCATCATATCAGTATTCTATGCTTGACGTAAGTCATAAACAGCTTTTTAAACACATCAGTTACAGTTATCCATCCACAGTCAGAACCACTACCATGTTACAGTTAAGGAGATGTCGACGGCTCGGTTTGGAGTAAAGACATCCAGTGGTATATTCGTTTGTTTATCCAGGTTTTCTTCTTATGGTTGTTAGTAGCAGAGTTCCGCTATTATTCAAAGGCCTGCCTCGACTTCATCCACTACTCTGTGCCCCTTACTATTATTGCCATGCCCGCATCTCGTGGTCGTGCGGTAGCGTTCTCGCTTCCCACGCCCGGGTTCCCGGGTTCGATTCCCGGCGGGGTCAGGGATTTTCTCTGCCTCGTGATGTCTGGGTGTTGTGTGCTGTCCTTAGGTTAGTTAGGTTTAAGTAGTTCTAAGTTCTAGGGGCCTGATGACCGTAGCAGTTAAGTCCCATAGTGCTCAGAGCCATTTGAACCATTTTATTATTGCCATGATGATCCGTCAGAGCTCACCTCGCCATCGTCTTTCTCGTCTTCCCTTTCTCGTTGTTCTCTTTTTTGGCAGTTAATCTATTATCAAACTGTTTGTTTCTTTAGGGCTTTATTTGATGTGTACCAGAATCCCGGTCGACATTGTACTGGATACAGGATCGTACACAAGCATGGCAACATTAAGTGAAATAATAGTTTGGCACATTTGAGGGATGAGATTTTTAGTATATAATCGAGAATTATGATGTAACATATGAGCTGCTTTATAAAATTGAAAACTTGTTGGTAACAATGGTCTTCAATTCTTACTAATTATCCTGAATGGTAGGTGGTGAGTTCAGATATTTAAGAATGTTCTTTGATGTTGTTCTTAGATTTTAAAGCCCCTTTGGCGCATATTGTCATCTAGGTGTTGTCACTGCGATTGAAACATTCACACATGTCCATAGTCTTTGCGGTAAAGTAAGAAATCCTTATCATTTGCAGTGTAAGTGAATACAGAATAAGCGTCAGGCATCTCGCGTTTGCTGAGTCAATGACCGACTTCGTCTCTCTGACGTCACGCCCTGGTCCAATTTTAATGCTGCTACTGCCAATTAGTCCGATTTTTTGCCGCTTTGTCTGCAGTGGTACTCTTTTTTAACTTTTTTTGCTGTTGAGCGTACATCGCTTAGGGTAGATGTCCTCTTTTGCTTCTTTTAATCTACGCCTTGCCTACCAGTCTTAACAAACAGTGAGAAGGACCGTATACATTTCATCAAGTCAGTATTCAGCACAATATATACCGAAAGAAATCTATAATTCAACAGAACAGCAACCTAAAGATGCGCTGGACAAAAAGTGCAGTCAACAAAATATTAACCTTCAATCTCCTAACGAATTTTGTTATCCATACCGACCTGTTTGTCATGGTGATTTCCATTTACAAACAGAATACAAACAAATTTCTTGTCAAGTATACACGTTCAGTATCTAATAACAAATATCACTCTGAGCAAAATTTCGTCTTTGTTGTCTCTATTTCACACAGGACTATTCAATAAAAATGCGATATTGCTAATACGATGCTTTCCAAATACATTTCACTACTTGATCGATGGCACATTCAGTGCAGCGAGATTTCTTCGTCCATTGTGAGGTAAAATTTCTACTATCTTTTCCTGAGGTTTTGAACCATCTGGCCCCTTCTACACATGCCCATATCGGTATCCATCAGCTCGTCAGTGGATATCTAAGCTAATTCTATCCTGACTTGAAGGCCGAAAGTGTTCCACAGCATGCGATAGGAATTCACCGATCATTATGAGAACGTTCTGGCGCGTCCTAATTTCTCTCTGTTTCGCTCTGGCTCACATTTTGCGAAGACTGTTTTGACTGCGCTGCAGAAGTTCCACTGGAAAGCCGTTACACATTATCCGTACAGACCCATGCGATTTCCTTATCCATGTGGTACCCATCATTTCGACCTGATGTCCGACATTGTTCAGCACGACGCGACCGCAGTTGGTCATTTCTCCAATCATTATGACAATGTTCTGCCACATCAGTGTTACACTCTGGTTCGTTCTGGCCCACATGTTGCGACGACTGTCTCAAATGTGTAGCAGACGTTTCTCTGGGAAGTTCGTCCACTCCCTACGTACAGTTTCGAACCCTCCCCATGCAATTTCCTTATTTTTAGAGGCCTAAAGAAAGAAATTCGTGGCTGTCAATTTCCTTCAGACGAAGAGGTGCATTCTTGGGCAAAATAATGGTTCTCTCGGTGACCACAATCATATTTCCGTGAAGGTATTGACTGTCTTGTTTCACAGTGCGATAAATGTATTAACAGTCATGTCACCACGTTTGAAATGGTAAACAGTTTGCTTCATTTTTTTTCCATCTGTCTCGTTTTATTTGATTGCCCCTAATACATTGAGTCACCCAATTTTATTTGTTCTTGAAATACTATTCACCATATTTTTGATGTGTCTTGTTTAATATTATCGTCTCTTAAATTCATTCCCTGTCTGATCGTAGCAGACAATGAACGCAACGACAGAGTGCAGAGCCATTCGAAATAGCGTGATGAAGAGCGCAAGGAATCCAACTTATGTGGGGCTTGGGGTGGGAGGCAGCTCCAATCCTGCGCAGTAATTATAAAAGCGGAATTGAATACCGCTGTCTATCGCGCAGCTGCACGGTCGGATCAGCTCCCAGCCGATGGAATTCCTCCAGCTAGTACATCCGTCGTAATTCCAGAAATTGCTGTGCAGTTTCTATTATAAAGACTGAACGTGCAACGTCCCTCATCTTGACAGGGAGGAACATAACTGTGCTGACAACAAGAGGTTCTAGATTTAAAAACTAAAGTAATGTCGTTTACTGGCTTCTATCACGGAGAAAATTCCTTAGTGTTAAAGAAAAGATCTAAGCTCTAGTCCTTCAATTCTGTGATGCGTCATATTGTTTAAAATTTGTTTTCAGTATCCTGAATGAAAGTAAGTGTTCCTATGTGCCGCCGGCCACGGTGGTCTAGCGGTTCTAGGCGCTCAGTCCGGAACCGCGCGACTGCTACGGTCGCAGGTTCGAATCCTGCCTCGGGCATGGATGTGTGTGATGTCCTTAGGTTAGTTAGGTTTAAGTAGTTCTAAGTTCTAGGGGACTTATGACCACAGATGTTGAGTCTCGTAGTGCTCACAGTCATTTGAACCATCCTATGTGCCAATAACTTGTGGCTAAGTATAGAATTTAAAATATGTTGAATGCTTGGATGTATTTCTTAAAAGTATTTTTATATTATTATTAGAGAACACGGAAGAAATAGACACTTAGTATATATATGATTCTGCTTCCCCCCCCCCCCATGTATCTTCCGTGAACTTGCAATGGCTCGAATAATCAACTGTTTTTCGCCATATCACTGGTAGTGACGAGCGTAGCTGAAATTGTATCTCGTTGTACATAGCTAATAGTCGGAGTACACAGATGGTCTCAACATATGACAGCGAATTTGTAACGAATTTCGACAGCGACAACAGAAGCTACTGCGAAATTTCTAGTGTAGACTCTTTCTTATACACGGTGAAACAAAATGAATCATCGGTTAAAAAATAATAGCTATTACGTCACTTGAAATATGTGCGTGAACAATGTACTGTTGGAAAAAGCAAACTCTCGAGTTTTAGATGGTTCCCGCTAGGTAGCAGCAGTGTGCGCCCACTTAAAATATGATAGAAACGGTGTCGGAACAGTAGAAATCGTTTGGTGTTCTACGTTTTTCGCAGTGCCAGGCAGCGATAACTTTCCAGCGTAATTTTCGTACTAGGTATGGTGTGGATCCTCCTACAGAACAGAAGAACATTTGACGACGACATGAACAATTCCGAGAAACAGATTGTTTGTGTAAAGGCAAATCGCTGGGTAGTCCCCGAGTGTCTGACACAGCCGTCGAACGCATCCCCCATAGTTTCACAAGGAGTTCACAAAAATCCATTCGCTGTGCAGGCCACTGATATCCGTTCCGCGTGAGTTGCGTCGACGTTTACACATGAAAGGATACAAAATTCAGCTTCTGGAAACTCTTCGTGACGGTGACAAACAATGCGTACAGTTCTGTAATTTCGTTCTTGGCAAGATGGAGGATGAAAGTTTTCTTCCACTCTTAGTGTTTCGTGACGAGACAATATTCCATTTAAAGGGAAAGGCGAACCGTCACAATGCAAGAATATGGCACATGTAACAACCACACGAAGTTGTACAACATGAGAGGGATTCTCCAAAATTTAATGTGTTTTGTGCAGTTTCACGGGAAAGGTGTATGGTCCATTTTTCCTTGCCGAGAACACTGTCACAAGAAGCACATATGTCGATATTCTCGAGAACTTTCTTTTGCCATAGTTGGAGACTGATTCGAAAGACTTCATTTACCAACAGGGTGGGGCATAGCCAGACTGGCATCTGGAAGTGCGGGAACTTTTAAATCAAAGGATCGCTGAACGATGGATCGGTCACAGTGGAGCAAATGATTAGACCTTACATTAATGGCCTCCAAGGTCACCGGACCTGACTGTATGTGATTATTTCTTGTGGAGGTTTACGAAAGACGCTGTTTATGAGCCTCCGTTACCAACAACAATGAGTGATCCGAGACATCGCATAACAGCAGCTGTGGAAGCTGTAACTGAAGATACGCTCGCTGCAGTGTGGGAACAATCTGAATACTGCAGTGACATATAGCTTGCATCTCAAAGGGGGCGAAATTAACATCTATGAAAAGGTATCAATACAAACTTTTTGAGATTCCAGTTCGTCAAAAAACAAAATTCATTGTATGTGTCTATTAATTTCAGAAATTTAATGGTTCACATGGCTCTGAGCACTATGGAACCTAACATCTAAGGTCATCAGTCCCCTAGAACTTAGAACTACTTAAACCTAACTAACCTAAGGACATCACACACATCCATGCCCGAGACAGGATTTGAAACCAGCGACCGTAGCAGTCACGCGGCTCCGGACTGAAGAGCCTAGAACCGCTCAGCCACCGCGGCAGGCTTCAGAATTTTAGACGTGCCAAATCGTATGATTCTTTTTGGTACACCCCGCATTAGGCCAAAAAAAAAAAGGATGAACGCATGTAACAACTGAAATATCTACGTTCTGCGCATTACCTCAGCATACGCCTGTTTTTATGCTTTGATGTTGCTTAGCTTCGAGCTGTTCCTTATTCCTTTTCTGTGCCGTAACGTTTGTTCGTTCTTCTTGAAAAAATATAGTCAGAAAACTGTATATAGTAGTACCACAAACCATAAATAGCCTGAAGATACAGAAAGTGATCATTGGGTTCAGCTGAGCTGAAGAAGTGGTAAATAAACATTAAACATTCTGCCGTCCTTAGCATATATTTTAAAAAAGACGATTCTTTACATCTGAAAGTCGAATTAATGAAACTTCCAAAAAATAACGTCTGTATATCGATTGCAGGGCCTACACCGCACTTCATTACAGCTAGTTCAAGTGCTGTCCCACCACTCTAGCCTAGTGTTGCGCCACCGCTGTGCCACGGCACTCTGGTGTGTCACCACAAAGTGAAAGGTGTGACGCAAACATTTACATGTTACCGTAAGAAACTGAGGGCTTTCGATTTTAGACATACCGCGAATTTTTATGTTTATAAAGATACTAATATACTTTACTCAAGGCTGTTATTATACATTGCTTATCTTATGTTAACTATATACTCGCCTGTGCCACGGTGTTGCTAGTAGGGTGAGAGTATTTTGTAACATTGCATCTTTTGTGTGTCGCTGTTTGTACGTGCTTTTCGGGGATTAGAAAAAACGTCTCTTCGTTTTTATTTTTATTGTCTAATTTCGATATTTGCTGCAGTTTGTAGCCCCTTCTTTATCAATCTTTTCATTCACCACCTAAGCATCTACACGTTGTCAGGCAACGATGCAGTATTTCAATTCAACAATATCGTTATTCCATCCTGGATTCTCCACTGAGTATTTCAGTTCACTTTTATTGCAGATGTGCTCCGCAGTAGTGCGAATATTGTGATTGGTAGAGAAGAATTTTCTAGCACATTGTTATCAAACTACTTATTTACTTCCGATGTGGATAATTCATTGTACGGAGTTGAGTAGTTCGTTCTCGAGTGCAGGTATTGAAACCATCGAGCCCGAAAGAAAGAAACAGAATGTAGATTAAAAGACAATATGGTGATAATTATTTATCCTTATGGTGTATTTTGATGTCGTGACAAAACATACGCAATCAAATGGTTCAAAAGGCTCTGAGCACTATGGGACTTAACATCTGTGGTCATCAGTCCCCTAGAACTTAGAACTACTTAAACCTAACTAACGTAATGACATCAGACACATCCATGCCCGAGGCAGGATTGGAACCTGCGACCGTAGCAGTCACGCGGTTTCAAACTGAAGCGCCTAGAACCGCACGGCCACAACGGCCGACCATATCCAATCCTCAAAAGTGTTGTGTACAGTGAAAAACTCAGTAACCTGTTATGCTTCCCAATAAATTGAAACGGCATTTGTCAAAACATCACCCCTTATATTTTTATCAGAATGCAGGAACCCCTGCTCTGTCTGTAGAAGATCGATTCCACGCCAATTTTTGCGCATGTTCAGGTGATATGAATAGTGTGTACAACATTACTTCACCCTGTCCTGAGGTCTCTGCTCGTTTTTCAAGTCACAGATAAAATAAGACCCGCTGGAAGCGTTTGTCAAGTTTATAAAAACGGGGTTGTTCCATGTTATCAGCTGGATGCGATGCGGGTACGGCCGTAAGGAACAGAGTTCAGTATTCCTAATGGCCGTGCCCGAATCGCCTCTGATAATATGGGACAAACGCTTCTAGCGCATTTTATTTTATCAGTGACGTGAAGGACGGGGAAAGGCTTTATGATAGCGTAAAATAATGTCGTGTACACAATTTGTATCAACTAAGGATGCGCTTAAGTGGAGTTAGAACGGTACAAATTTTTTTTCACGTTTTCTGATTTTTATCTCATTTTAACATTTGCAATTTTCCGAACTTACGTGGGATGTATTTCATTTTTTTAATATAATCTACACCGCTTGAAAATGTTAAACTTTTTACATGCATTACTTCAAGATCTAATAAAATCAAGAGACAGGCTAACAGATAAAATCATTGATGAACTACAGCAGTGTTATGAATGGCCATTAGAAATAATACTAAGGTTTTTTTGAAAATGAAGCAGGCAGTATGGGCTACCTTCTTCCACAGACTGTCAACTGATAAAAACTAGTACACCACCTATGCCCTCATGGACCTGATACGTGTTGCAATCACCGCAATGCCCAATACTCAAACAGTTCATACGGCCATAAACATTTCATCCCAGCAGCAGTCATGGATATCATATAACCTATTTACAGAGACCTGGCAAATCCTGAAGAAGTCTCTGCATGGTCAGACTACAAATCCCAATGAGTCGCTCAAAAATCTTATAGGGGCTCGCTTACCAAAACAGTTTTTTGTTGGAATGAAGACACTAACATGGGGGGGGGGGGGGGGTCAGTGATGCATTTATTGCTTTTAATGATGGCAACATTGGTAGGGTGGAATTGCTACAGCATCTGGGAATTAATCCTGGAGCAAACTACATCAGAGATCTTGAATGGATGGGCAAGGGTCACATTGATAAAGCAGAGTATGCAGCACAGTTCGCCACTAAGGAGCCCAGAAAGTAGAAACGAAGAAAAAACTTAGAAAAAGATCAAGAGGATGATATACGGTATGGTGCAGGGTGCTTCTGAGTGACGGAAAATTAAATAAATTAAGCATATATCAAGTGAGTTACATTCTTTTGAAGCTTTAGAAGCCGTTCCTGAAAATTGACATTTGCTGTTGCATTTTCCCCTAAATTTTAGAAACGACTTCGAGTAGGTTATTTATATTTTCAGGGAGTAATTTCCTCGGATAGTTGTGATTGAGCAAGCAGTAAAAGCAGTGAATTTCATCAAATCGCAGTCCCTAAATATTCCACTTATTAACTTTTTGTTTCAAGAAATCGGACCTCACCTCTCTACATTTCTGTACGATGGCTATCTCGATATAAAATGTCAACGCGAATGTTTGAGCTTACAGATGAGGTACTTGCATTTTTGACTATTCAGGAGTGTGAGTATACAAATCTATTTTCAGGTGCTGAATAGATGTTTAAGTTTGGTTATCTTTCCTATATTTTCGTACATTTATATGAATTACAGAGAGAAATGCAAGGTAGAAACGAAAATATTTGGTCATGAGTTAAATTTGTGGATACAGGCAACTGAAAATATATCGTGTGGGATTTCCTAACAACACGGCTTCTTACCGATGAGAATAAGGTGTTGATGGATTTAAACATAGAACATTTAGTACTCTTGCAGCAGAATTTCAGAAAATGTTTTGGAGAGAGTACTGAAGATGTTGACAGCGTTAGTGATCCATTCGTGGCCTCGAAACGTCCTCTGAATAATTTAGGTTTACACTTACAAAAGAAACTGATAGATTTAAATCAGATCGAACACTGAAATCAAAATTTTTCTAAGTGTCTTTAGGTACATTTTGATGTCAATAAGCAGTGAATACCCAGCTATCTCCAAGATGGCAGTTTATGCGTTGTTACCATTTTCAACTACACAGTTGTGGGAGCTGGGGTTCAAAACGTCGACTAAAATTAAAACATCAATGAGAAAGAGAGAGAGAGGAAGAGAGAGAGAGAGAGAGAGAGAGAGAGAGAGAGAGAGAAAGAGAGAGTCTCAGGTCAATCGATGAAGAAGTGAGGTAGGGTTTTTCAACGGTTGCGACTCAAATCAGCCGTCTGTGTGCACCTAAACAGGCCCAAGTATCTCATTAAAGGCATGGGGAGAGTTATTTACTTTAAAATCCGTATTAGAAATGTCTGTTTCCTACGGTGACCTGAAGTTAATAAGTTGTTTATTAATGCATAAGTCTGCTTCCCCTTTAATGGCATTTATAATTATAATTATAATAATTGATTACGTAGAGAAGTAATAGTTCGTCTATTAAGATTCACACAATTTTGAGGGGACAGACATTTTGCTGTGCTGTGATGAGTCTCACACGCCTAGATGTGCCGTGAGTAATGCGAAAATACTTTGTTGACACCGACCTACATAGGGAGAAACGGTCACCACCATAAAATATGGGAGATCAGAGCTCGTACGGAAAGATATAAGTGTTCGTTCTTTACGCGCGCTACACGAGATTGGAATAACAGAGAACTGTGAAGGAGGGTCGATAAACCCTGTGCCAGGCCCTTGTAGATGTAGATGTAGAAATGTTGCAGAATACTGCTCTAGCCAACAGGCGTCACAATGAAGTGGCAGAAGGAATGCTTGTGGAACTCATAAGCGTGCGGTTAGCACGTAGCTTTACTGTCACCGAAGAAGAAAAATTTGGAGCATAGTGCACAAACGGGAAAAGGCCGGATTGTTGATGTCATTAAGAAACATGAGAAAGAAGTAACGCACTCGAGATGAGAGAAAGAAATCAGCCTTTGATAATATAAAACACGCTTAGAAACAAAAAATAATAAAAAAAACAACAAATAATACTGGCTGATGCTTCATGCAGACAGAGGAAGCAATGTGAAAACCTTCAATTTTTACGTAGTGCTAAACTGATGTTTTATCTACGAGGATACTCCCAAAAGTAAGGTCTCCTATTTTTTTATAAGTACAGAGCTCTGTATGTGTGGCAGTTGGTCACACTGTTACGAAGAGTGCTTCACGCGCTGTGTGTAAACATGCGCACGCCGCGCTGAGGAGCTGAGTCTTGGCTTGGCAGCCGTTGGGAATGGAGCTCTCGTTGGATGTTAACGCCAAGTGCGAATCGCGCGCAGTTATTCGGATTTGATCGCAAAGGGCACTGCGCCGATTGAAATCCATCGCCAATTGACGGAAGTGTATGGTGAGTCGCACATAGATGTCAAAAATGTTCGTAAGTGGTGTAGAGCGTTTGCAGCTGGTCGGACCAAAATTCACGACGAACAGAGGAGCGGGAGACCGTCAATTTCTGAGGAGACAGTGTTGAAGGTTGAGCAAAGCATGCGTGAAGATCGGTGGATCACCCTGGGTGATCTCTGCACGTTGGTTCCTGAGGTTTCCCGAAGCACCGCTCACAGTATTTTAAAGGAAACATTGAACTACCGGAAGGTGTGCGCAAGATGGTTGCCACGCATGCCGACTGGGGATCACATGCGGCAACGAGTTGATGCTTCCCGCGCGTTTCTTCACCGCCTTGCAGCCGAACAGGACAACTTTCTGGACTAAATTGTCACGGGTGGCAAAACCTGGGCATAGCCCTTGACACCTGAGACCAAACAACAATCACGCCAGTGGCGGCATCCTTCTTCGCCAAAGCCGCGGAAATTCAAACAAACACAGTCTGCTAGTAAAGTCATGCAACTGTTTTTGGGATCAGAGAGGGGTATTGTTGGTCGACTTTATGCCCACTGGGACCACAATCAACGCTGACAGGTACTGGAGACTCTGAAAAAACTCAAACGCGCAATTCAGATCCAGAGAACAGGAATGCTGAGCAAGGGTGTACACGTTCTCCATGACAACGCTCGCCCACACATCGCTCGGCAAACCGTTGCTCTCCTGCAATGATTCAGTGGAACATAATCACCCACCCACCCTATAATTCTGACTTGGCGCCCAGTGGCTATCACCTGTTCCCTAAGTTAAAAGAACATTTGGCTGGAAAGCGATTCAGCTCCGACGACGAGATGAAAGAAGAGGTTCAAAACTTTTTAAACAGCATGTCCGTTACACTACGGCACGGAATCCAATTGTCTGTGTATTGTGTTATTCATGTGCAAGTGAGCGGAAGTTCCTCTGAATGTTTGCGAACGATGTAACTGAGGTGGGACTTGGACTCCAACGCAGTAGTCACTTGGTGGGATGTTGGAAACCGCTGGAAAACCACATCCAAGCTGGCTGGTTCCCGCCTCTTGCCCGGAGGATTCAATCCAGAACCGGCGCCTTACCCCGTCCCTGAAACGGCACTTTAACACACACAGTTATCCGGGCTGGGATGCACCCTTGTTCAGTACAAGTTTTACAAAAATACACTCCTGGAAATGGAAAAAAGAACACATTGACACCGGTGTGTCAGACCCACCATACTTGCTCCGGACACTGCGAGAGGGCTGTACAAGCAATGATCACACGCACGGCACAGCGGACACACCAGGAACCGCGGTGTTGGCCGTCGAATGGCGCTAGCTGCGCAGCATTTGTGCACCGCCGCCGTCAGTGTCAGCCAGTTTGCCGTGGCATACGGAGCTCCATCGCAGTCTTTAACACTGGTAGCATGCCGCGACAGCGTGGACGTGAACCGTATGTGCAGTTGACGGACTTTGAGCGAGGGCGTATAGTGGGCATGCGGGAGGCCGGGTGGACGTACCGCCGAATTGCTCAACACTTTGGGCGTGAGGTCTCCACAGTACATCGATGTTGTCGCCAGTGGTCGGCGGAAGGTGCACGTGCCCGTCGACCTGGGACCAGACCGCAGCGACGCACGGATGCACGCCAAGACCGTAGGATCCTACGCAGTGACGTAGGGGACCGCACCGCCACTTCACAGCAAATTAGGGACACTGTTGCTCCTGGGGTATCGGCGAGGACCATTCGCAACCGTCTCCATAAAGCTGGGCTGCGGTCCCGCACACCGTTAGGCCGTCTTCCGCTCACGCCCCAACATCGTGCAGCCCGCCTCCAGTGGTGTCGCGACAGGCGTGAATGGAGGGACGAATGGAGACGTGTCGTCTTCAGCGATGAGAGTCGCTTCTGCCTTGGTGCCAATGATGGTCGTGTGCGTGTTTGGCGCCGTGCAGGTGAGCGCCACAATCAGGACTGCATACGACCGAGGCACACAGGGCCAACACCCGGCATCATGGTGTGGGGAGCGATCTCCTACACTGGCCGTACACCACTGGTGATCGTCGAGGGGACACTGAATAGTGCACGGTACATCCAAACCGTCATCGAACCCATCGTTCTACCATTCCTAGACCGGCAAGGGAACTTGCTGTTCCAACAGGACAATGCACGTCCACATGTATCCCGTGCCACCCAACGTGCTCTAGAAGGTGTAAGTCAACTACCCTGGCCAGCAAGATCTCCGGATCTGTCCCCCATTGAGCATGTTTGGGACCGGATGAAGCGTCGTCTCACGCGGTCTGCACGTCCAGCACGAACGCTGGTCCAACTGAGGCGCCAGGTGGAAATGGCATGGCAAGCCGTTCCACAGGACTACATCCAGCATCTCTACGATCGTCTCCATGGGAGAATAGCAGCCTGCATTGCTGCGAGAGGTGGATATACACTGTACTAGTGCCGACATTGTGCATGCTCTGTTGCCTGTGTCTATGTGCCTGTGGTTCTGTCAGTGTGATCATGTGATGTATCTGACCCCAGGAATGTGTCAATAAAGTCTCCCCTTCCTGGGACAATGAATTCACGGTGTTCATATTTCAATTTCCAGGAGTGTATTTATATGAAAACAGATTCATATGTAGTAAGATCAAACAGCGTAGAGGAACCTTCGAGTAAGTACACTTACCAGTTGGTGATAATGAAAGTTTGAAGTTTGCGCTTGACGTGAAGTGACTAAGTAAAATATCTTAAAGTAAAAAAGTGATACGTACCGTAATGAAAAGGAAAAATTGTAACTATTAGTGATTAGTGGTGCTAGAGTTTTCACTACACTCCATGTTAGAGGTTGCTCGTATGCTAGTATCATATCAAGAAGCAAGCTGAGGAAACAAAGAACTAAAACACACAGTGGTCGGTTGAGACATGTCAGTAATGTTTGAAACAATTTTATATTAAAGTTATACAAGTGTGTTTACAAGACGCATGAATAACTGCCTTGTGAATCAATGGTTACATAAATTGACTATTTTTACGGTACCCTAATCGCTCAGGCGATGTTGAAAAAAAATGTACCAATATCTTTAAGACTCCATAGGAATGGCAAGAAAATAGATTGACATATACCATCTTCACATATATAAGGCACACCGGCCATTTGACCATTTTCTTTCGTGCGGATGCACAAACAGTGCCCAAACTCTTAGAGGAATCGGCCGCGAGTAATGAGTATGATGGGCAGGGGCACTATGAATATAGTGCGGGACAACAAGTTGCGAATGTGGGTCTCATGGGAGGCGTGCCAGAGATACGTCCCTGCAGTCGCACTATCCTCTGTGTCCTCGGCGGCTCAGATGGATAGAGCGTCTGCCATGTAAGCAGAAAAAATGGCTCTGAGCACTATGGGACTTAACTTCTAAGGTCATCAGTCCCCTAGAACTTAGAACTACTTAAACCTAACTAACCTAAGGACATCACACACATCCATGCCAGAGGCAGGATTCGAACCTGCGAACGTAGCGGTCGTGCGGTTTCAGACTGTAGCGCCTAGAACCGCTCGGCCACCCCGGCCGGCTGTAAGCAGAATATCCTGAGTTCGAGTCTCGGTCGGGACACACATTTTCAACTGTCCTCGTTGACTTACATCAACCCGTGAATTTAGCTAAGGGTATCCATTTCATTGAAATTTCACTCTAACGAGCCTCATGGTCACCGATGGTATCTGTTCTTTCGGACATGTCCGAAATAACATATACCATCTTGATACACTACCGGCCATTAAAATTGCTACACCACGAAGATGACGTGCTACAGACGCGAAATTTAACCGACATGAAGAAGATGCTGTGATATCCAAATGATTAGCCTTTCAGAGTATTCACACAAGGTTGGCGCCGGTGGCGACACCTACAACGTGCTTACATGCATGCAAGATTCCAAGCGATTTCTCATACACAAACAGCAGTTGACCGGCATAGCCTGGTGAAAAGTTGTTGTGATGCCTCGTATAAGGAGGAGAAATGCGTACCATGACGTTTCCGACTTCGATAGAGGTCGGATTGTATCCTATCGTGATGGCGGTTTATCGTATCGCGACATTGCTGTTCGCGTTGGTCGAGATCCAGTGACTGTTAGCAGAATATGGAATCGGTGGGTTCAGGAACGCCGTGCTGGATCCCAGCGGCCTCGTATCAATAGCAGTCGAGATGACAGGCATCTTATCTCCAAGGCTGTAACGGATCGTGCAGCCACGACTCGATCCCTGAGTCAACAGATGGGGACGTTTGCAGGACAACAACCATCTGCACGAACAGTTCGACGACGTTTATAGCAGCATGGAATATCAGCTCGGGGACCGTGGCTGCGGTTACCCTGGACGCTGCATCACAGACAGGAGCGCCTGCAATGGGGTACTCAACGACGAATCTGGGTGCACGAATGGCAAAACGTTATTTTTTTGGATGAATCCAGGTTCTGTTTACAGTATCATTATGGTCGCATCCGTGTTTGGCGACTTCGCGGTGAATGCACATTGGAAGCCTGTATCCGTCATCACCATACTGGAGTATCACCCGGCGTCATGGTATGGGGTGCCATTGGTTACACGTCTCGGTCACCACTTGTTCCAATTGACGGCACTTTGAACAGTGGACGTTACATTTCGGATGTGTTACGACCCGTGGCTCTACCCTTCATTGAATCCCTGCGAAACCCTACATTTCAGCAGGATAATGGACGACCGCATGTTGCAGGTCGTGTACTGGCCTTTCTGGACACAGAAAATGTTCGACTGCTGCCCTGGCCAGTACATTCTCCAGATCTCTCACCAACTGAAAACGTCTGGTCATTGGTGGGCGAGCAACTGGCTCGTCACAATACGCCAGTCACAACTCTTGATGAACTGTGGTATCCTGTTGAAGCTGCATGGGCAGCTGTACCTGTACACGCCGTCCAAGCTCTGTTTGACCCAATGCCCAGGCGTATCAAGGCCGTTATTACGGCCAGAGGTGGTGGTTCTGGGTACTGATTTCTCAGGTGCTATGCATCCAGATTGTGTGAAAATGTAATCACATGTCAGTTCTACTATAATATATCTGTCCAATGAATACCGGTTTACCATCTGCATTTCTTCTTGGTGCAGTAATTTTAACGGCCAGTAGTGTATATACAGGGTTGTCCATTGATATTGACCGGGCCAAATATCTGACTAAATAAGGCTTCAAACGAAGAAAACTACGAAGAACGAAACTCGTCCAGCTTGAAGAGGGAAACCAGTGTGCGCAATGCTTGGCCCGCTAGATGACGCTGCCATAGGTCAAACGGATGTCAACTGCGTTTTTTTTTTTAAATGGGAACCCTCATTTTTATTACATATTTGTGTAGTACGTAAAGAAATATGAATGTTTTGGTTGGACCTCGTTTTTCTCTTTGTGATAGATGGCGCTGTAATAGTCACAAACGTTTAAGTACGTGGTATCACGTAACATTCCGCCGGTGCGGACGGTATTTGCTTCGTGATACTTTACCCATGTTAAAATGAACCGATTACCAATTGCGGAAAAGGTCGATATCGTGTTGATGTATGGCTATGGTACTAAAAATACGCGTGTGCTATGTGTGCTGTTCGGTATTCTGGACGACATCATGCAAGTGTCCGGACCGTTCGCTGGATAGTTATGTTATTTAAAGAAACAGGAAGTATTCAGAAACATTTGAAACGTCAACCACGACCTGCATCAAATGATGATGCCCAAGTAGCTGCTGTCGCGGCTAATCCGCATATCAGTAGTAGACGAATTTCTGAAACGTCGGTGTTGAGAATGCTACATCAATATCGATTGCACACATACCATATTTCTATGCACCGGGAATTGCATGGCGACGATTTTGAATGTCGTGTACAGTTCTGCCACTGAGCACAAGAGAAATTACGGGACGATGACAGACTTTTTGCACGCGTTCTGTACAGCGACGAAGCGTCATTCACCAACAGCGGTAACGTAAGCCGGCATAATATGCACTATTTGGCAACGGAAAATCCACGATGGCTGCGTGAAGTGGAAAATCAGCCACCTTGGCGGGTTAATGTATGGTGCGGAATTATGGGAGGAAGGATAATTGGCCCCCACTTTATCGATGGCAGTCTACATGGTGCAATGTATGCTGATTCCCTATGTAATGTTCTACCGATGTTACTACAAGATGTTTCACTGAATGACAGAATGGTGATGCACTTCCACCATGATGGATGTCCGGCACATAGCTGGCGTGCGGTTGAAGCAGTATTGAATAGCATCTTTCATGACAGGTGGATTGGTCGTCGAAGCACCATACCATGTCCGGTATGTTCACCGGATCTGACGTCCCTGGATTTCTTTCTGTGGGGAAAGCTGAAGGATGTTTGCCATCGTGATCCACAGACAACGCCTGACAACATGTGTCAGCGCATTGTCAATGCATGTGCAAACATTACGGAAGGCGAACTACTCGCTGTGGGAGGAATGTCGTTACACGTATTGCCAAATGCATTGAGGTTGACGGACATAATTTTGAGCATTTATTGCAACAATGTGGTATTTACAGGTAATCACGTTGTAACAGCATGCGTTCTCACATATGATAAGTTCACAAAGGTACATGTATCACATTGGAACAACCGAAATAAAATGTTCAAACGAACCTACGTTCTGTATTTTAATTTAAAAACATACCTGTTACCAACTGTTCGTCTAAAATTGTGAGCCATATGTTTGTGACTATTACAGCGCCATCTATCCCAAAGCGAAAAAAGTGATCCAACTAAAACATTCATATTTCATTATGTACTACTCATATATGTAATAAAAATGGGGTTCATATTTTTAAAAAACGCAGATCCATCTAGCGGACCAACCATAGAGCCATCTGGTTTCCCCCTTCTTTGTAGTTTCTTCATTTGTCTCTTATTTCGTGAGATATTTGTCCCGGTCACGATCAATGGACCACCCTGTATATATAGTTAAGGCTCATCGGTCAATTGACTATCTTCTTCTGTGCGGATGCACAAGCAGTGTCCGAACTCTTACGGGAATCGGCGGTAAAGCCGCGAGTAATGAGTATGATGGGCAGGGGCACTATGAATATAGTGCTGGACAATAAGTTGCTAGGCGTGCAGAGATAAGTCCCTGCAGTCGCACTGTTCGCTGTGTCCTCAGTGGCTCAGATGGATAGAGTGTCTGCCATGTACGCAGGAGATCCCGGGTTCGAGTCCCGGGCGCGGCACACATTTTCAACTGTCCCCGTTGACTTATATCAACGCCTGTATGCAACTAAGAGTACCCATTTCGTTGCAATTTCATTATAAATAGCTGCATGGTCACCGATGGTATCTGTTCTTTCGGACATGTCCGAAAATGACATATACCATCATCAAATAAATTAAGTCTTTTCAGGTTTAGTCATTGGTTAAGCGGTTTTCGTGCTTAATATGTTGATCGGTGTCGTTCGTAACCATTGGACAAAAAGCTCGGATGCCCTGACAGAGCTTCTGCCATTGCCAGTAAAGACTTTTACTGAGTTATATTGCGTTTACAGGGATCCATATTTGAAAATTTGTGGTATAAATCAGAGTAAAATTTGTTAAGAATTTGTTTTGGTGATTCAGTTTAAAATTTTCGTGGTTTAGTAGCTGCTATATCTTGCTGGAACAGCGTATCTGACCAGGCTGCGCATCAAGTAGAACGGATTGTGTCATTCCATGGTGCTTCAACCCTGTGTCAAGGGTTTATCAGTCGAAATGACTGGCAAGCGGTTGTGTTTCAATCGGGGCCCCCAGCTACAACCAGATGTTCCAGTGAGTGAGAGGTTTGGGAAAAGAGCTGGTCAGACAGTAGTTGAGTATCGTACCAGGTCAGAACAGCATGGGTAACATGCGATCTTATGTAATCTTCTCAAAAGTTAATTCAACAAAGATCTCACGTATGCGGCACAACCTCCGTCTTTTGCACTTTACAAATTTACCTACTAGAGTTCGGCTTACTGACTATGTGAAATAGAGGTGATCATATTGTGTACCCAATGACTATCTTTACCACTGCGCTAGTTGGTTGGACTTAACGACGATGATGAATGCAATGTAGTAACTTTCGTTGGCCGCGTGGCCTCCACGTATGTTTCCATCCATTGTGACGCTTCTCACATACTTGGGTGTTGTTATCGGATGCACAATTGTTGGGGCACCTCTGTCTTCTACCGAGACAAGGGAGAAGCTAATGTCATGCTCAGCTTTGTGTGAAGGGGTGTCAAAATGACGCGTCACTGGATGTGGACACGTAACTAGATAACAGTCGAAAAATGAAGAACTATGGAAAAGCCATTTTGGATTTCATCTTATGTTATTGTTTTTCGTCTTATAACTTGCATGTCAGGACAATGTACCGTTTCAAGAAAACGATGCTCTAAAGATTTATCACAATTGCATCACTGTTGATAGGAACTGTTATAATTAAATGCCAGTTAATCACACATTGGTGATAAAAACTTTCAGGAGATCGTAAGATGAATGATAACATTATTAGATGTTCCATCTATTCACTGTGGAGTTGTGGTTAGAAACGCCGAGTACGATTTTACGGGCAGCAGATCTGAATTCTACTGTATGCTAATCTTTTTCATCTTTCTGCTTGTAACAGATTGCGGGACTTCGTTATTAAAGTAACAGAAGTCGTTACTGGTGACGAGAAATGGAATCTTTATGCTAACATAAGAAGAAGAAAAGAATTGTTGAGGCCAAACATAACAGCAACTCCCCCGAAAACATCTGTGCTCATCCGCAAAAGTTCATGTTAAGCGTCTGGTAGAACAGCTTCAGTAGCTGATAAGATATTTTTTTAGGATAAGGATGTTTATTAGGAATGGTAATACAAAGGATAAGGATGTTTATTAGGAATGGTAATACAAAGTAATATCTCCTTGTACAAGAATATATTTAGTTAAAACACCAGACAGTTTGCACCAAACATTTATTTTCTCATCTGCATTAATCCTACGACGATTCCTTGTGTAAAGTGAAAATGGCTTGTCTGTTGTAACAACACATGTTCCATAATTACGGTTAGGTATAACTCCAACTGCAAAAGTGCGATAAGAAATAATGTCCCTCTCATTATAGGCTTCCAATCCTTCAAGAGCTTTGTCAGTACCTCTCACAACAGCAATTGTTAACCATGCATTGCCACTAACTACTTCTGTTGTAGTACAAGAAAATTGAATCTTGCAACCAACTAAAGTAATAGGTCCCTGCAGTAACTCCTGTTGACCAGTCTCATTTGGTGTAATTGAAAATGTATCAACTGTCTTGTACACTGGAAGTCTGCTCCTCCTCGTGTATCTTCTGCGAACTGCGAACTGCTTCCACGGGGTGCAGCCATCGCTGTTGACATTTATTTCAACAGCTGAGACGTTTTGCAGACGCAGTCAAAGAATAACGACCAAGACGACTGCATGAAGTGATGTTACTCCACCATAACGCCCGCCTGCATTCTGCTAGACTGACAAAACAGACTATACAGGAATAGGGTTCTTCAAAAGCAAGTGATTTCTACAGTCATGAAAATCGAAAAGTTACCCCAGCGTTGGCAGACGGTTGTAAATAATGAAGGAGAATATATTATTGATGACCA
This sequence comes from Schistocerca americana, assembly GCF_021461395.2. Lineage (NCBI taxonomy): Eukaryota > Metazoa > Arthropoda > Insecta > Orthoptera > Acrididae > Schistocerca > Schistocerca americana. The sequence goes on from NC_060119.1 coordinate 1,024,896,092, forward strand.
AAACCGCTGTTGTGTATATCTGTTGTGTTTAATAAACTTATGGGAAAACGCTATGAACGTATGCACCAACGTAGTAGTTTGCGCTGTTCCAAATACTTCGTACAACTGGGCTGAAATACTGATCATTTCCATAATAAACCATATAGTACATGTAACTTTAACGATTGTTGCACATTGCTCCGCGGCGCTGCAATTTAAATAGCTAGCGGTATGTGTCGGATCACCACATTAATTATTTCACAATAAAGAACTAATGAATTTCAAAGGGCAGTGCTGTTTCAGGAAGTGTAAGGAACAAATCGGACCACATAGTCGTAAACGTAACGCCTCAGTATGCGATTTTCTTCTCTACAAAGTGCAGCATCTGCTTAATCCCTTGCTGTATCAGAGGCTTCCACGTATTAGCAGCAATTTTCGAAAGAGAGCGATAATAACGATTTGCCATATATTCCGTTTATTTTACGGTTTCGCCAAGCATCTTGTGCGAGTGCAACAATGGTGACTGCGTTTTGCAATCGTTGTCATTGAAAATGAAAAGTTAATAATGAGGACCCGTATATTTCTCTGGCTTATGAACGTTCTTAAGCTACCGCTTGGTTTCACAGTTTGGACGTCAAGTCCCCGGTCACTGCTAAGACATTTACCTGTCACTTTTAACTTCTCTGGTAATCTTTATCACGGTGAAAAACGGCTTGTTGAAGAGTGATTAGGAATTCACATTAAGCTGTTCGTCCCACTATATCTGACTGGGTAAGTCATATCAAAGGTCAGAGGCAGACAACGGCACACCACATCTAACAGAACCATTCCTAGAGTAGCACTGTGGTCTTCGTGTCAACCTTCGGCTTTATGACGATCTTTTATTCAAGGAGGATGAACGCTTATATCAGTAAGATATTGTAAGTGTAAGGATCGGGCAGCTCCGCCTCTCGACTTAAGACGTGTGTGTCTGCTCCCGGACGTTTTCAGCATTTCTTTGTAGTAAGGAATCTTCGAATGAAGATCGGTATCAACATTCGGTTAACAGTATACGAAGCCCCATTGCAGCATTATGTGTTGATGTCTGTGATACATTCTTCACCCTGATAACCGTATTGTACACGTACGTTGAGTGTTATTGAAACCTAATAACTTCTCAGATATCGACGTGGTTCAAGTTCAGATAAAATTTCCGTTACGGGGACTGACGTTTCGCTGTGTTGTGTTTTCTATACTTCGGGAAAGATTTTCGTTGCAACATGTGTATATCTTTCTCTTGAATTTGCAGAAACCAGTGTCGTTGCTAAGTTATAAGCTTCGTAACGTTGTACTCCAGAAATAGAAATTTCAGGGAATCGGCAGGAGATTTATAATATCTAGATCACTGCATTTATTTATTTGAATATTTTACTGCATTTAAATAAATTTTGAGGTAGGGTACACCACAGTTTAACCTTACTGTAAGTTTTTCAAATGAGCTTAGAAATACCCCTGTGAGTGTCAAAATGATCCTCATCGACTGGACTGATCGACAGTGAAGTCGCTCACCATGAGGTCATCTGCTTTAAGAAATCCTTTAGCGCAACGGCTTAATGATAAGAAAAGGATGGTCCTGGAAAATATGAGACAGGGTGTTGCACTTCACAATAGATAGGAAAAAATATTTCTGATGTAACACTTAAGTGACCTGGCTACAACCCGATACGTTTTGTGAATTGGAAAGATCTGCATAATACAAGTCAATCGTGGAAAGATAATTTTCCTGTGACACACTGGGGTGATCGGCTGATTGCGCCAGGAAAACGGAGAGCTGCTAGTTGCAAACTTCATCACTGGTCTAGCGTGAGACCTCAGTCAGTAGAATAGTATAAGATCCGCACAGCCTACTTGGCCCTAAGCATGAGCCTACAAACAAATGATGAGTCTCAAATCCTGCTAGCCTAAGATGCAGTTTCTCAATACACCCTCCCTACCGTAGAGTACAAAGATGTGTGTGCCGAGATCTGCTGCTCCCTCCAGCTCATCTGCTATTGATTGCGTCAACGTTCCCGCTCTACATCTATGGGCAACACGTTTTTCTCAACCTCTACGGACCAAGAGCGTCTCTCAAGATCTCTAGATGAAATAATTTACTTACACTGAAGCGCCAAAGAAACTGGTATAGGCATGCGTACTCACATACAGAGGTATGTAAACAGGCAGAATTCAGCACTGCAGTTCGCAACGCCTTTATAAGACAAAAAGTATCTGGAACTGTTATTAGATCGGTTACTGCTGCTACAATAACAGGTTATCAGTATTTAAGTGAGTTTGGACGTGCTACTACAGTCGGCGCACGAGCGATGGCACGCAGCATCTCCGAGGTAGCAACGTAGTGAGGACTTTCCCGTACAATCATTTCATGAGTGCACAGTAAATATCAGGTATCCTCTATGATGTGTCGACAGAAGTGCCGACACAGTGTGATTTGAGGGGACCGCAATGCACGCTATAAACACGCGAAGGATGGCGTGAGGTCTGAAACAGGATACGTAATGAATGCTAAAAAGAAAAGTACGTAGCTTTTGCAATACTTAACTTTAATCCATCCTTGTTGTATACATCTTTCTTGATGAGACATGCTTTATACGATAAGTATCAATTGCTATGTAAAGGCTAATGGCGCCTTGCTAGGTCGTAGCCATGGACTTAGCTGAAGGCTATTCTAACTATCTGCTCGGCAAAGGAGCGAGGCTTCGTCAGTGTAGTCGCTAGCAAAGTCGTCCGTACAACTGGGGCGAGTGCTAGTCCGTATTTCGAGACCTGCCTTGTGGTGGCGCTCGGTCTGCGATCACTGACAGTGGCGACACGCGGGTCCGACATGTACTAATGGACCGCGGCCGATTTAAAGCTACCACCTAGCAAGTGTGGTGTCTGGCGGTGACACCACACTCTAAAACATCAAATCTCCGACATCGCTGCGACCGGAGAAAGCCCCTGCACGAACGGGACCAACGACGAGTGAAGAGAATCCTTCAGCGTGACAGAAGCGCAACCATTCCTCAAACTGCTGCAGATTTCAGTGATAGCAGGCTGGTGTGGCCGAGCGGTTCTAGGCGCTTCAGTCTGGAACCAAGCGACCGCTACGGTCGCAGGTTCGAATCCTGCCTCAGGCATGGATGTGTGTGATATCCTTAGGTTAGTTAGGTTTAAGTAGTTCTAAATTCTAGGGGACTGATGACTTCAGATGAAGTCCCATAGTGCTCAGAGCCATTTGAACCATTTCAGCGCTTTGGCTCTTCATTGTAGAATCACTAGATAAAGTGTTTTACGCGTGGAAGACTTTTCTCTTCTCTCCACAAAATCTGCACAATTCCAGTGCAGGAACAAAAAATCAAAATGAATGACAGGAGAGTAATGAGAGAAGAGTTCATTGATTTTTAAAGTAAAATTCTGTGAACCGATCTAAGTAAAATTGTAATCAGTTTTGGTCTTGTGTGAAATCAGCAAACCTGTCCGAAATCGTCTATTCATTCACTCAATGACCATACAGGTACCAGAACTGATGATAACAGAGAGAATGGCGAAATAATCAATTTGGAATTTCGAAATTGTTTCACCGCGTAAGATCCTAACACAGTCCCCACTTTCAGTCATCGTACGAACCTCGAAACGGCAGATACTGACATAACCGACAGCGGAATAGAAAAGTAGTACAATCGCTCAATAGTGGGAGGGCATCAGAATCACACGAGGTACCTAAAAGATTCTACGAAGATAATGTGAAGTAACTAGCTCCATTTCTAGTAGCAGTTAATCGTAGATCTCTGGACCAACTAAGGGTACCTAGCGACGAAAAACGCGCAGGTCATTCCCGTTTTCAAGAATGGTCGTAGGACAGATGCACATAACTATAGGCCTACATCGTTGACGCTAGTCTGCTGTAGACGACGTTTTTGGATCTCGAAAATATCCTCTATACAAATCAAAATCGATTCCACAAATAGAGATCTTGCGAAATTCAACTCGCCCTGTTTCTCCATTAGATCCATAGCGCTGTAGGCAACTTCGCTAAGGTTTATGCCGTGTTCCTTGACTTCAGGAAGGCATCAGCCCGCACTGCCACTTAGTGGAAAAAATACGAAGTTAGTGATTATTGGACCATATATGGGTCTGGATTAAAGATAGAACTCAACACGTCGCTCTTAGCGGAACAAAATAAAGTCTATAGATGTAAAGGTGACTTCCGGAGTACCGTTACGGTTCAATGTATATAAATGTTCTAGTAGAAAGCGTCGTAAGGTCCTTAAGACTATTCGCTTATGATACGAATGTCTATAAGAAAGTGGAAAGGTTGAAGGTAATTTCTAGCATGACTTACCAACTATAACTGTTTGAATAGGGTACGTGCTTTAAATTAGAAACTTTCAGTAATTTTATGATCTGAATTGGGAGGCCGGTAACAGGATCCAATTATTATTTTACTCCGGTTGCCAAGAGTGACTACCCATACTTATTCATAGGAACTGTCTGCTTCGATTTCGCTACAAAGTAAACTATTTTTAATGAAATACTTCTAACAGCAGCAGACACGCCACTGCCAACTGTATTTAGTCTATCTTTTCTGAACACCGTTAGATCTTTAGGTAGCTTTCAGCTGATGTGAGCATCAGCGCTTTTTTATTAAGTCTTGCAGCTTTGGTACTTTCTCCACACAGTTACGATAGTTTACAACTCTTATACCGATGGTTGCTATATCTGAATTCTTCCCGAGTTTGATGTTCTACCCGCATCCGTTAAGACTGATGTTCTTTTTGTGATTCCCCGAGATGCACTCACCTAAAAAGCACACACAGACTCCCCTACCCCTATAATAGTCTCCAGCGTATAATGGACTGCTAACATATTTATCGGATCCTGAAACCCCACGACTCTGTGGCGCAAGTAGAGAAATCTCCAGCCTACACGGATGTAGACCGTACACTCGTGTCTGTACCAGAGGTATGCAATCGAGGCTGTCGACAATATCGGTGAAAACGAGGATGAAATACAGGCATTATTCAGTAGAATCAGCAATCCAATAGACAGAAGATATGGATTGAGAGTAAACCAAAGAAAGACGAAAAGAATCAAGAGCAACAGAAATATTACCAACAGACACATAACATAAAATTTGTAACCGCATAGCGGAAGGAGTGAAGGAATTCTGCTTCTTTGGAAGAAAAATATCGTATGAGAAACTAAACAAGGACGAAACAGAAAAGGGCATTAGTATAGGCCATAGGGCACACCTCGGTTGAAAAATACTAGTATCAAAGCTAGACCTCAATTTCAAGCAGATTTCGGATAATGTAATTTTCGTTCATTACGCCGGTGTGGGTGTGGACGGCAGGAAAACCGTAAGAGGAGAGTAGCGTTTGAGGTGTGATGAAAAGTAGGTGGACTCAGAATCCGCGAGGGAAGCAAAAAGTGGAAAACAGGAACTGGAATAGTGGATATATTTTAAGACATCGCTGAATAAGGGGAACTGTGGACCGAGTTTTATAGAGACCTCATTGTGGGTCTCCATTTAGCCAGTTATCCAGCTGGTGTAAAGGTGCAATATTCAAATTTGTGGAGCATTCACATGTTACAGTGGGCCGTGTGGGAATGTGAGGTGAGACATATTTGTTTCCAAGCTTCCTGCTGGCCAAAGCTGACCACAACAAGGTAGGACCGCCGCATTGTGCACCAAGCAAGCACGTCGTAAACACTTCACATGTGATTGAATGGCGTAGCACAGGGTTGAGTGATGAATGGCAGTTTGCACACTTTTTCGAAGAGGCACAGTACTGTTACTTCTGAGGAACAATTCCGTACATCAGATCATAACGGATGGTGACTGAGGAAACTCTGACAGCGCACCGGTGAGTCACAGACATCATGCATCGTCGTATATTAACTTAGCATTCGACAGTACCGTATCGTGGCGCCGTTTTTCAACTGGAGATGGTCGTCCACACGTGGCAGGCGTCTCTAAGCACTGCATGCGTGACACTGAGGTACTCTCACGGGCAGTTAGGTCCCTAGATTTGTTCCCAATAGAACACGTGTGACCAGCTCAAACGTAAACATCAGTCTAGTGCCAATATCCAAGATGTTGGTTACAACAGTTGTAGGGAGCTTGCCTCAGGAGTGGATATAACTGCTTCATGATACCCTTCCCAAAAGAATCAATGCATACATCCAGGCCAAACGGGACGCTTCATGCTGCCAGTTTCTTTCTAAATCCTACTCGATACTGAACTCACTGCAATAGCATCATATATCCTCACAGTCCGTGAAGCTTGATTTCGTTTTCTCCTCTCTTTAGAGGATCTGCACTTTGTCTCACAGTCTACTAGTACACCCAGTCTTTCACTGGATTCGATTCGCTCGGGTCATTCCTTCTTCACGTCACTATTTTTATAAAACGTAGAGTACCTCTCTCTCTTTCTTACGACGTTACCTAACGGTTTTCTAAGCTGTCTTTAGCTTTATTATAGTCTTTCCTTCTTTTGATGTGTGGTACTATTTATTAGGTTGTCTGTGATCTTGCCATCGCGGCTTTCGTTCCATTCATCGTAGGCTCTACAGCACAGTTCCATTCCATGTCCAGCGCACTACAGTCCTTGCCTGCACATATCCCTGGCAGGCTATCTCACTACGGAGCGTTTTTTATATTGTATTTGTGAGTTGTATTCACACTCGAGGACGATGTGATGTTCAGTTCGCATTTCCAATGTTCTGCCAAGACTTACTGTCCTGTTCGTTGCTTGCGTCTTTAGCAATAAATCGCACAACCTGAAACTTACCGCATTACATACAGATTCTCTATCTCACCAACTGCCTGCTTCCTTCAGATTATTTTCTTCGGCAGCTCTCCTTTCTTTACATACCCCTCCATAGGCTTTCCAGTCTCGTACCACCATCAGAATCTCGTTCCCTTCGTGGATTGTTCTTCCTCAATTCTTAGTCTATTCGCCATTTTTCTTCATATTTAGTTAGTGTCGTGGGCATCTGAGCCTGCACGTTATGTATCAGTCATGCGAACAACGGTTCCATCACCATATTGTTCGTAGCGATGAATTGTTAACTGTGCTTAATAAGGCCCACGCCCTTCTCCTAATTGACAGCCCAGTTGCGAGGAAACCTTTTCACGTATATGTATAAGATTCTGGCTTATCACTGGACGGATTTGGAGCGGACAAAATCAGTCTGAGAGTATTTCAGGTACGTTAACATGCTACACATTTTTGCAGTACTTCCCGTTGCATTCCGCTTCCCCATGTGGTTGACCATTGCTACATCTCCAGCGTTTATGAAGAGGCTCCGATGCGCTGAAGAATAGGTTACTCTGAAACTCATCAAACTTGATTACAAACTTTATATGCGTATGCGTTTGATGATAAAATTTCAGACGGTGACTTGATACCCACACTGCAGCAACAATACAGAATCAAGCATAATTTATGAGACGCTTGTGTACACAACAGCGGCAACTTTTTCGACGAAAATCTCGAGAAGTATTTGAATTGACGTTGTAACTGCTTAGTGAATGGGATGCTGATTGGAGGTGTATTGAAGGGAGCGACATTATGATGCGACGGAGAGAAATGTCGTGATTTGGTCCGATTTATATCGCCGAGAAACTCGGACACCTTTAGCAGTTTCGTTTTCTTCAATTCCGCCATTAGATATGTTAAAAGTGAAATAAGTCATAATTGTCGTTCAGTGAATTGATATGAATGTAGCGATTTTCCTCGCCCCGTCTGTGGCTTTTACATGCGAACTTTCTCTGCCCCACCGGGACCAAGCAAGTTCCGGAACATCTAGATGCGCCCTGCCGACTGACGTTAAAGATGGACGCCTCACCGTCAAAAATAGATCACTTTTTGAGGGAAATATTCGTCAGTTAAGAGATTTTGACTTTAAACTCATTTATAAGAAACGCTTGTTAGTGCCGACGGTATTGCAGCTGTGAATTTCACGCACATCCTCAGATTCCGTTACTTAAGTTACATCAGGTAAATAACGACATGAAAACCTCATGCATTGTTCATAGGAACTCAGTTGGGATAGAGTAACGATGCAAGTTTATGGTAAGCGATGAGAGCGGTTCTACAAAAACAAGTTACGAGAGGTAATCATAAAGCCTTATGACACAAAAGAACAGGCTGTGACAGTGTTTCTTATGTTCTTCTCTATGTTTTTACGCTTCAATACATTGTACTATTTCCAGTGATGGACTTGGCGTACAGTTCAGCTGTAGATGTTTGCATTTTGACCTTTAATTTCCTTTTCTCCTGAAGACCTTATCAACGTTAATATCTACAAGACTACTCAGAAATTCACATGACAGAGGTCTCATCCAACCACTTTGACTCTATTTCTCTACTGGTTCACTTTTGAACCGCGCGCGGGAAAAGGAACAATTAAATCTGTGCGATGACTGATTTCTCTTATTTTATTACAGTGATCGTTTCTCCTTACGTGCATGTGTCTGAGCAAAATATTTTCACATTTGCTGAGAAAGCTGGAGATTCAAATTTCGTGAAAACATGGTGCAGTAACGAAAAAACTTTTGTTTTAATGACTGCCGTGACACTCTCTCCCCTATTTTGCGATAACATCCTCTCTCAGTCCTATCTAGTAAAGATACCACACCACATACCAACACTCCAGCACAGGATAGACAAGCGTAGTGTAGCCAGTATCTCTAGTGGACCCGTTCCATCTTCCAATCAGTGATCCCCGAACTGCGGTCCAGCGGCGCGCGGCTTGCATGCGGCATGAATCGAGTATTCATGTTGCCCGTCTTTCTCTGCCGTTCTTATCACGACGTGTGGCTGAAAACCGCGGGCCGCCTGAACACGTGATTTGAGATACGTTCGGCCCATGGGCCGCAGTTTTACAACCACTATTTTATATGTTCTACAAAAAAAAGGCAATGTGTACCGCCTTCCCACCGCATTATCTATGTGCCCGTTCCAGTGCATGATTTTCGTAATTGTTATACCCAGGTATTTAGTTGAATTCACAAAAAAAATGGCTCTGAGCACTATGGGACTCAACTGCTGAGGTCATTAGTCCCCTAGAACTTAGAACTAGTTAAACCTAACTAACCTAAGGACATCACAAACATCCATGCCCGAGGCAGGATTCGAACCTGCGACCGTAGCGGTCTTGCGGTTCTAGACTGCAGTGCCTTTAACCGCACGGCCACTTCGGCCGGCAGTTGAATTCACAGACTCTAGATCTACATGATTTATAATGTAACCGAAATTTAAGGGATTCCTTTTGTTTTTCACACCTTGTGCTAATCAGGGTCAATTGCCACTTTTTGCACCAAGATACAATGTAGCTTGATCACGCACACAACGCACCCCCCTCCCCCCCCCCCCCCCATCCGCCGTCATTCTATCACGACGACTAAAGCGCAAGGATAAATACACATGGAAGCATTTAATGATGTGACCATGTGAGTGAAGTAACAAAGAGTTGCAAACACGCCATAATATAATTAAATTGTGAAGTAATTTGTTTCCTCGAATAAAAGACTCTCGATGTACTGGCCGCGTCAATTCAGGATAAAACTCCAAGCTTTCGACCACTACCTCCATGGTCGTCGTCAGGGCGAAAACTGACTGTCGTGAACAATTTTTTTTTTTCCTTTATTGAATTTCAGTTCCCCCCGAAGGGGGCGGGCTGGCAGCAGCTTAGTACGCTGCTCTACAGCCTACAGACTGTTTTAAAAAACGGAAGAAGAAAAGAAACAAGAAAAACAGGCGATAAAACGGTGACTGAAAGTGTAAAATGGCGGAAAATTGTGGAAAGTTAAAACAGAAAGCAAAGGGGTTGGCAATGTTAATAAAATACACAGGAATCAGACAAGTAACATAGTAGACACACAATTAAAAAACATGGTGACAGTCTGGTTTCTGTTCACAAGAGATAAAAAATCACACCCAGCGACAGTATGATGGCCGTTCGCAACTCTTCCCAAAAGACGCACAACACGGAACACTCACTGCAAAACACTCACTATAAAACACTGCACGAAAATGCCGGCACAAAGATGACACTCCCTAGCCAAGGGCAGATGGGGGGGGGGGGGGGGGCACCTGGAGGAGGGGGAAAAGAAGGAGGGAGGAGGGGTGTCGTGAACTATCGAGGCTCCCACTTTTATATGCAAAGGATGGCTTCTGATTGCCTGGAATACGTCACAGCAACAGCGATATGGCGCGTAGTGAAGTGGTGCCCTCTACTTCCATAGATGTAGTTTCTATCCCGCATTGCTTGCAGCGCCATCCCTTGAATCAGGGGGTAAAGTGTCGGAAGTTTTCCTATGCGATTTTTCTTTATCCGATGTACTCTTCCAGGTGTTGCTAAGTGCATAGCCGTTGTCTCTGTTAAAGTTATTATCGCTAAGTATAGTTTCGACCGCTTCCCGGATCACAGAGTCCCAGTAATTCGATGCATGGGCTATTACTCTTGTTTCTTCAAATAAAATCTTATGCTTGTTAAGCAGGCTATGCTCAGCCACCGCATCTCCGGCGGTACCTCGCAATGAGTACCGTCCTTCGATAGCGGCAGTGCATCTGACCGAAGTGTTAGGGCCAGCCGGCCAGCGTTCCAGCCTCTGCAGTCGCCTCCCGCCAGCGGCAGTGGAGTGGGGCTTCGGCCCCAGTCGGCGTTTCGTTGATCTTCGTCCGTCTTCGTCCTTCTTCGTCCGTCTCCTTCCGTCTTCGTCTGTCTTCGTGAGTCCCTTGTTTTCTTCTGTAGTTTCTGTACTTTCTGTACTGTCCTGTTCCTTTCATCCTTGTAATCATGTCAACCCCCCGCCCCCACCACCACCACCACCGCCACCACCACCGCCACCGCCACTACCACTACCACTACCACTACCGCTGCCACCACTACCGCCATAGTAAACACCTCTCAAACCGCTGCCACCATTACAATTACGTGGTGTGCCCAATTGCCTCCTCCTCATTCCATCCCGCCACTTCTCACCCTCCCTTCTCCTTCGCGCTGTGTCGCCCCATCCCCGGCTCCTTCCTCCCACGCCTCCTCCTCTGATCCCTTCCCTCCACTCCCTCACTCTGTTCCCTTTGTCTATGCAGCCCCCATCAGGGTGGTCACCCGGAGGGCCACAGTCCACATCCCACTCTCGCCCTCGCCTTCATCATTGTCATTATCTTCACCATCGCCGTCGCCATCTCCTTTACGGTCACCATCCCCGTCTCCGGTGCCGGCTCAAGCATCCACGCCGGGACCTGCCAGTTCCCGCCATCTCTCAGTTGTTCCTGCCCCACATGCTGCCTCTCACCCTTGACTAGCCATAAAGCGCCCCAGTTCACCCCTGCCTCCTCTGCTACCAAAAAGTCCCAGTCCTGTCCTCCTCCCCCCCCCCCAGGATGCCATGGATGACTCCCCGCCTGTCCCTGCTACCTCCTCTTCCTCCTCCTCATCCCCCTCCTCCTACAATTACCTCCTTTCCCATCTTGATCCCTCCCTCCTTGAGGCCCGGAACCTCATGCTCCTCCTCCACCAACACTTTCCTGGAGCCCCCATGTCCCTCCTCACTCCCCACCAAGACTCTGTTTTCATCTCCCCCCCCAGACCCATCTTCCACACAGACATCCTCTCCCATATCCCCGATACCCAATCTGGCCCAAATGCCTCTCTCAACCCATCCCCTTCCCCATCCCCATCCCCCTCCCACCAACCCCAACCCACACATCACCCGCCAACCCTCACCAACGTGATCACTTGGCTTAGTCAGACGATCATTGTGGGGGTGGTGTTGGCGGAGCTTAAGGCGCACCCATCCTTAGAAATACGGGCAGTCCACCACATCTTCAAACCTTCCGGCCCCACCCACCTTATGCGGGTGTTCTCAGAACATGCCCCATCCATCGACCGTCTCCTGAAGGAGGGTGCCCCCCCTCTTCCACAAACGGTACAAGGTCGACCCCTCCTGTTCCCCTCCTCAATCCCTCCACTGCGAGAGGTGTCTGTGCTATAATGCACATCCTACATCTGAGTGCTGCGAGGCCCCTGTCTGCACACACTGTAAAACGGCGCACTTCCTCTGGCAGTGCCCCAACTTACAGTCCCCTCCCTCCTGCAACTCCTGTAACCTCCCACATCCCACTTACTCCCAGAAATGCAAGGCCTGATCCCCCCCCCTACCTCTCCTGAGCTGACCGTCCCCATCTGCCCTCTGGACGCCCCCACCCCTCCTGGCAAGTCCCTTCCTCCCCCCCCCCCCCCCCCGCCGCTGAAGACCTCATCAGGTTCCTAACCATCGTCCTCCAAAATGTCCATCTATTCCAGTGCCCCCAAACCCTCTAGCAGATATCCTCGCCACTCGATCCATCTTCCAATTCAACATGTATGCCACCTACTCCCATAATAAGGCCCATTTCACCTTCTCCCATCTCAACACACTCATCTAAATCCCTCTCAAGGGGCGACAGCACTATATCTTGTTCAATAACATCCATTCCCTTCCTGCCAACAAGAACCTCTTGCTGCACACCCTTGCAACCCACCACGTGGATGCCTTCCCCCTCAATGAAACCTTTCCTCAGCCCCAACACACCACACACACCCTGCCCTACCTCCTTCACCACTCCGATAATCCCCTCCCGATAGCGCATGGCAGAGTGGCCTTTGGTCACCACCACCAGATCCCTGTTTGGCTCCAACCGCTCCTTCTCAAACCCACAGAATACCTGATCCTTAGTCTCTTCTTCCCTGGCCTTACCATCACCTGTGCCACCATCTATGGGGCCCCAACGCCCCTACCCCTTTTGACTTCCTCTCCCACATTGACCATACCTTATCCTCCTATGTGATCGCTGCCGACCTCAACATCCATAGTCGTTCTGCTGCCCAGTTATGGCGATGGCATCGGATCCTCTCCTCCCTCCAAGGCGACCTCGTTCCCATTCTCCAGCACACTTTTCTGCATCTGACGGCCAGCAGTACTCATGCCGCTGAACCTGTCGAGGAGTCACAGCCACAAACACATATGCTGCTTGTATATATCGAACGCACACGTTCAAAGATGCGGCATTCAGCTCTATAAGCCTCGCTGAACAGTCCAAGACGCAACCAGCAGCGTTGGCTTGGGCCGTTATAATGGCCACTTTAGATATAACTACACGAAAAATATATGGCTCATAAAGGATGATGCAATGCAGCAGTGGCATGTCCAAAACCCTTTTGGGGAACACGAAGGAAGAGAGGTGAAACGCTACTCAGGCATGCCCATAAAAACTACCGAAAATCATAACAACGAAGTCGGCACTCCACTGAAATAGCGTGCCCAAGACTACATCGATAAACCCACAAAGTGAGCTCCTCCCCAACATAGCTGCTGTAACAGCGGCGGCCAGATGTCACGACGCTCTCAGACCTGGTAAATACGCCTTATGCTTAGGAAGGGGGATATACCCCTACGCAGCATAAAGTAGGCTGGAACAAGTGAGAAAATTTTACACTACGACACCTAACATTAATAACAGAAAGCAGTAGGATTGTGCAGTATGGCTTGGAGCATCATATTCCTGCCATTCGTAACCCAGGTAGTAGCAACATATAGAAAACAATAAAAGAACCATGCTACATAAACATCTACTACGTACAGAAGTACTCACTAACGAAGTTATACATTCCACCCGACCCTTTAAAGATAATGTTACTCCACAAGGGGTTTTATGTGTGAGATGTGGTGAAGTCCGATTCATTTCTTACTCTTCACAGTTTCGAGTTCAAAGATGTTGTGGTGTGTGATACACCTCATCCTGTATGTTCCACTGTACTCAGAGGATACTTCTAACAACTCTGCCTTTGTTTGTTCGAAAGCCGGAAGGATTTCACCAACGCTTTCTCAGCAATGTGAAATTTACCATCTCGTGTTCTTTTATCGGTGCAGATCTTCCTATCTCTGGCCGCGGCTGAACTTCGTTTAATGCCAGGTCAACGGTAGTCCGGTGTGGTACTCGAGTACTCTGTGGAAAATCCAAGACCTTTCTGATGAGGTCCTGAAGAACGAAATTCTTTAATCCTATGAGAAGTGGAAACTTCGCCATCCCAGGGGGCACTTCATTGATGACTTCTTGAAATTCTTTCAGAAAGACATCCCACGAAGTATGCCACTTATGTCAGTATAATCAACATGTTTCCAAGTTCCTTAATCATGCATTCACCTGCGCCGGTGCTTGGACGGTGTGAGGAGATGAAGATCGGCTCGACATTGTACTGTCTCTCGTCTCCTTCCACTAACTCGACCTATACTGAGGGCCATTTTCTGGTATAATGTTTTCCACATGTCCTACCTGCTGTAGGAAGTCTCGAGTTAGGGCACGCGAGACCGTTAATCCAGTGGCTCTCTTCGGTGGCGTCCACGTGACAGATTTCGAAGTTAATTCGACGAATATCCTTATGTAATTATAATCCTAGGAGACCTTGGCAATGCGTCTATGAGGTCGGTCGCCGCTGATTGCTCTAATTTGGTTGGCACTATCAGGTACAGAGGTACCTAAATGCTGACTGTGGTGCGTTTCGCCTTCTGGCAGTCTTTACATATAGCTATCACACGCCGAATTCTTCTCTAGATATTCCCGAAACAACACATTGTCCTTAACTTCGACTAACATATACATGGACCGGGGTGGCCATAGTTCAGGTAAGTGTACGTAAGTGTACTTCTCAATTAAAGGCTTCTTAGGTAAGTGGTCGGTAAGAAATAGGCACCATTCTGCGTCATCTACATTCCTTTGGTGGAAAAGTGTACTTATTCTCAGAAGGTAGATCTGCCTAATGGCTGTTTCACTCCTGTGCCTCCACTTCTGTATCACTCTCACATAGTGTAGATCTTGTCTTGTTCCTTCTTAATATCTTTCGTGCTGCAAGTTGAGAAATTTTCAAATGCCACCTTGTACATGTAGGTTTTCTTTGCTACAACTCTCAAGTTCTGTCGGTTGGCATGAAAAAGTGCCAGCGATGACATTCTGACTTCCTTGCACGTATTCAATGGTGAAACTGCATTGCTGCAGATAGGAAGCCCATCTTATAAGTCTTATGTGGCTGATTTTTGCCGTAAGTACAAATTCTAATGCCTTGTTGTCTATATAGACCATTGTTTTCCTAACATACAAGAAGTACTTAAACTTCTTGAACACCCACAAGATAGCCAATGCCTCCAACTCTGTTTCAGAATACTCGTTCTCACTTTTGGAGAGAACATGCCCACAAAAGCACTTGTTTTCTAGACCAGATCCCCTGCTTCAATGTAGTCTTGGGATCCCATTACTTCTAACCCTGAGTATGAGCTGCCAGACACCAAACAGGAGTTTTCGGGTAAGTGTGGGTATGAGAACAACGGCGCTTGCAGTAATGCCGATATCAATGAGTGGAACTCCCTCTCAGCGGTTTCGTCTCTGTTGCAGGCGATCTTTTTTTCCTGTAAGATGATTCATTCGGGGACAACTGTGTGCCTTCACGTGGATGTACCGGCTGCAAAAGTTTGTTACTCCTAGGAACCCCGTCAGCTGTTTCGTGTTCGTTGGACTGGCAAATTTTGCAATGACTTCTATTGTATAGGTGTCTGGGGTTATCGTCTCACCCCAAATAATGTGTCCTAGGAATGTAACTGCCGAAGTCCCATAGCTAGATTTTTCAATATTTTCCGTCACATCATACGCTTGGAATTTTTGGGGTGATTGGAGGTCTGAGGGACTTCGGCCGTAATTAGGTAATAAAATGGAACACCTACAACCGTCCCTATGTCGTTTATTGTATGGCTACCAGTTTCGGTGCTTCACGTAAGGCCTGAAGATGGTGCACTGAAGCACCGAAACTGGTAGCCGTACATTAAATGACATCATAAGGACGGCTTTAGGAGTTCCATTTTATTGAACGCTTGGAGTATGTCTAAAAGCTCTCTGAAGGCCGTCTTGCGTTCCTTCGAAGATATTTCTGTAGTTAATGAGTCATCGACAAAAATGGTGACATGTCTTTTTAGATTCGCACTCAGTACCCCGTATAACCCTCTTATAAATGCTGCAGACGAAAAATTAAGTCAGAAGGGGAGTCGGTGAAATTGGTAACCCCGACCGAACGCTAAGACTACAGTGTATTGTCTGCAGATGAGGTAGAACATAATTTTCAAGAAGTTGGATCTCAAGTGAACGGAGGAGAAAACTAATACTTCATCAAATTTTTGAAGAGTCTCCTCTAACCTCGCAGGACCGTCTGTTTCGGGATCAATGACTATATTTATTAGACGAGATTCCAGCATGAATACCCCTATTCGCCTTGTCAAATACTCCTATTGGATTGTTGTATGTGTATCTTGCAGGCTCTATTATACCCTCTCTTAACATCCGTGCTATTTCTTTCCCTACTCTTTCTCTATATGCCATAGGGCTAGTGTATGGTGGGACAAAAATGTTTTGTGTAGTTACATCTTAAATTCGTATTCATGGTTTTTGATTGGGCCTGTTTTAGGTATAAAAACTTCCACGTTTTCCACAAATATTTCCCACAGCTCCCCAAGCTGATCGGGTTAGAAGTTCTTCTCCGCCCTTAATTTTACTTCAGTTGTTTATTTTATTTCTTGGATTACGGCCTCTGTATCGTCCTAACGCATATCAGGTGCCGATGAGTCATTCTGGAGTCAAACCAGATTAATATAATTGATTGGGAGCTGTGCTTGTACCACATGCTCATCGAATCTGACACAAATGCCATTGTCCTTTCTTACCACCACTTGTCTATGGCCTAAAAAGAGAATGGCTTGATGTTCGTTTTAGAAATCTACTCCAATCATTAAATCAGTGGACAGATTCACACCCTTATGAAGTTGGTTTTGTGCCCTTGGCAGATGAATTCAGTTCCGTTCTGCATGCTGTGCGACCTCAGAGTAGTTGCCAACCAGTGCCCCTTTGTTTTTGTCGTCTCCATAGATAAAGTGGGACAACTGCTCTTTTGAGAACATCGTGTGAAAGCTGCCTCAGAAATTGCCGTTATGTGGCTGCCACTGTCGACGTCCCCGGCATCTCCACATCCCTGCTGTGATTGTAATTACTGGTAAAAGATGTCGAGTTGCTGTTCGCTGCTCCTTGATCAATATTTCAGACCAGTCATCATAACTAAGTTGACGTGGCCCTCTCCGAATGGTTGTGTGGAGTCCCTGTGGGCCATTCCCTGGCGTCAGTTTCTCGAGGGACTCTCATTTCTCTTATGTGAATTGACGTTGGGAGGACAAATTTCGAACTGCTCCTCCCTTTGATGTTTTGATTATGCTCTCCCCAATTTCTTTGATACTGACTCTTTTTATTACGTCCTTTCCAGTTTCTTGGCTGTTTGACCTCTGACATTACGGTTACCATGGCGCTCATTCTAGTCATTCCTGTTACCACTATTATTTCCTGGTGGACCTTGTAATATATTATTAAAATTATTACTTTCCTCTTTCCTTCGCTCATGGGCATCCTGTCTTTGAAACACTAGTTCGAGGTAGCTCTTCCTAACCCGCTGGCAACGGACCATTACATAATCTACACATTCATCCCTGACAAAATATTTCCTGTGCAGTTGCAACGCCATAAAGCACCACAAAAATAAAAAATGGGGTGTGGTGCAGAAACCACGCTGTTAACCATTGCAGCGTGATGTGATACGAAACATGCACACACATGTACAAAAACAGTGAAACAGGCAAACAGAAACTACAACAAAGAAAAACTGAGATTAGTGGAATTATGTGTAATTCAAATAAACGAATTATTATTTGCTAACTGACAGCCTCTCAGCGTTCTCAAGCAAGATCCTGGCAGGCTCGCCGTATTATCCGAGATTCCGCCGGAAAAGAAGTTTTTGTGTACGTTTTAATTCTAAAGAGTCTGCATGTGGCTTGATTACTCTTTTAATTCCACCTCCCCCCCCCCCCCCATTTCTAACTATCATGATAACTACAAAACAAGAATAAATTCATGTGGCAAAAATTACTAAACTGACCCTGTAAATAGTAATTACAAAATGTTGCACACACGCGATATCTTCATTAGATTATGAAGAATTTAGTGTCCTTAGCAGTCATTAGTCAATATGGGTGAAAATGGTAGCTATTAATTGACTACTGAATGACAAACAATTCAAGTATATGAAGTGGTTTATTGAGTTTACGGACATGGGAAAATTTATCATACATTGCAGTAAATCGTAATAGTAAGGTCACTAGGCTTTCCTCCAATGCACTGGGTGCAGGTTCGATTCTGGGCCGGGTCGGAGATTTTCTCTGCTTGGGGACTTGTGATTTTACCCTCATCATCGGCAGCAAGTCACCCAATGTGGCGCCGACTGACGTAAGACTTGCACTTGGTGGCCGAGCCCGAATGGGACATCCTGACCAACAATGCTATACGATCATTACATTTTCACAACGAGTGGAACATTGAATACGTAGCTGGCCATGTACTTGAGGGGGCTGTTACTCTCAAATGATGAGATGAGTGATCTGATCAATCACTTGAGTCCGCACATTAAATGCTCCATTCTGACTATCTAACAGTATGTCCATCGGTAGTATAAACTCTAATTAGAAACAATTGAAAATTTGGGTGATATTGGCGACACCAAGAACATTTGCTACAAAAGGCTTCAATGCAAAATCTTTTACGAAGTCCCTACAATGCTGGAGTAGCCAAGACACTTTACCAGAAATGTCTTCAGCAGTATGAAGTCCGCAAACAACAAACAGGTGGTTCAGCTGCTGAGATACGCACCACTGACTCTTCAAATATGCTCTGTCCACAAGGAAAACCCCTACACGAATTACTTTTGTCCAAGTGACTGAGGCAGTCTAATTGCTAGCTCATGATACGCTGTCTCCAGGAAGGGACCAAGAGAAGAACGCCCTACACGAAATCTTCCACCTAGATGGTACCAGGGCTAGCTAGACACAGAGTGACCCCCCTAACGTGCCCAGGCTCACACATTTTTAAATTGAGCTATTCGCGACCCCACCACTGTCGAAAGTTCCCAATTGAAGGTGGCCGCAGATACATGCACCAATCGTAAGACTCTAGGTGTGGAGGTAAATTCCGCTAAACCGGCGAACGTCACATACCCTTCCGATGGGGTGTTGTCCCTCCTTTTTCAGAACGAGGTGGTCTGACATCACAGAGCGTCCCTT
Organism: Schistocerca americana; assembly: GCF_021461395.2. Taxonomy (NCBI): domain Eukaryota; kingdom Metazoa; phylum Arthropoda; class Insecta; order Orthoptera; family Acrididae; genus Schistocerca; species Schistocerca americana. The sequence goes on from NC_060119.1 coordinate 1,024,915,281, forward strand.
GAGCTACCCAATCGATTTCTTACATTTACACAAGCACGGGAAAATAGCTCTGCCAACCCAGGGATGCCAGACTGTCTTAAAGTGATTGCACATGCTCCAGGTTGACGCCTTACCAGTCGCTTCAAAGTGTGTACATTGGGCCAGAACAACTCTGGTCACTGATGCAAAGAGACGGGTCGGCGGCTATTGTCCTCCGACCCTAAGGAATTCCCAGGATGGCCACCTAGGAGCCAGCCTGCGTCAACTTTTACTGGCCCCTGCAGGTATCCTGGCTCTGCCGTTCACCACCCAAATGATGGCAAATCATGGTGGTGCAGATGGTATGCAGAAGCTGCTGTTCGGATTGTTGTTGAAGCTCCTGTTGTTCTTGATGTTGAAGACACTCTGTATCCGGGAGTGGTAATTCATCCTGCTGGATCTCAGTATGATTGTCGGACATTGATAGCAATGGAAAATCGGGCGGTGTGTGCTGATGGCAGATTTCTAGTGCCGACTGTAATGACCTGTCACGTATCAGGGGGATCGGCCATTTTACAGAGAACTATATAGCACTACCACCGCGAAGGAGTGACGAAGAAGCCGGCCGCTGTGGCCCACCGGTTTTAGGCTCTTCAGCCCGGATCCGGGCTGTTGCTACAGTCGCAGGTCCGAATCCTGCCTTGGGCATGGATGTGTGTGATGTCCTTAGGTTAGTTAGGTTTAACTAGTTCTAAGTCTAGGGGACTGATGACCTCAGATGTTAAGTCCCATAGTGCTTAGAGCCATCTGAGTGGCGAAGAACACAAACATAATTCGGATTACGATTCTCCTCGAAACCGACGATGTAAGTAGGGAAATACTAGGAAGAGCGCGAAGAGTACGAAGCACGACACTCGTTCGCGAAACGTAAACAAGGCATGGCCACACGGAGTGCACTAGCGAGAACATCCGAACACCTCGACAGGCGAAAGCGAACTGTCACTTGTGGAGAGTTGTAGGTGCCATCACATTCGCTGGAAACTTGAATATGTTCTACCTGATCGTTAAAGAAGCGAGCCTGCTTGAGGAACTGTTAGCTGCCCATATTGTGGACAGTGGTGAGATCCTTTGATAACAGGTATTAATTTTTCGCTCCATGTTTCCCCCCACACCTTCTAAATGATTTTGTCATTTCTCCGGTCTGATACTGTGCGCTAAAGCCGTTCGTTTGTAATGTATAACTGTGAATTCTCGCGGCTTGCGGTGAACGTTCGTTAATTTGTAAAATTACTGAGCAGCGAGGCTGCCTTGCGGGTTGCATAAGTGGAGATTTCTGTTATGTTCTTTGTGTCACTTATACAAGTGTTTTAAAGTGTATGTTGTCTTTTTAAACAGTGTTCTGGGCACCTGCTGTTAAAGTTACCTATAACGCACCTGGATTGTATGTTATCCAGGTTCTGAGTTTTTAGAAGTTTTGATTATTATTAATTGTTTTGCTGGTGCTTTCAGTATATGTTGAATTTACTTTACCATTGTCTTTAAATTCCATAACGTTTAATTCTACATGTATGTTTCAGGACACATTTACCATTACTGAAGTCTTTATTATCAGGGACAACAACGTACACCCTAATTAGTGCTTTGACGGACAATAAACTGAATTGGTAATACGTTTGATTAAAGAGATCTATTTTGATAACATTGATGACCAACGTAGTACATTAAATCCGTATTTCTTGTTATTTGTTTCCTTCTTTGAACAAGCCTTGTGTCAGTCAATTGTCAATTAACAATGCTGTTGTGTTACCCGTTGGGCCTTGCCCACTACATCTGTGTGTTTAAACGGCTACTAGCGATGTTCGCTGCCTATGAGGTTAATCGTTGGTCCATTAGTATAAGGCAACCCTGCTGCTCTACTTGACCACTAGTCCATAGCAACTTACTGCATAATGACTTGTGGACTTTCACCAATTTTAGGTGAAATACTAAGGCATTTTCGTCAATTGCATAGTTTCAGCACATGGCTTCCAGGAGTTAATTAAGTATATGTCTTTCAAATATTTTCGTTCTTCTAAATCATCTTCGTGTTCTCACTTCGACAACTTACGTCAGTGTGAGCCACTGGTGCATTCAATATGAATTATTTTCGATTAGAATTGCATCGTTACGCTGTTAACTGTACAGTAAAGTATTGTACTTCACCTACTTGTAACTTAAAGTTTTTTGTCCTACCGATGAAGCATACCTATAAATCAGCCTTAAGTTAAGTAGGCAACTGACAAGTTTTGGTTAGCTGCTTGTGTTGTGTCCGCTCGTAGCCGTTAAGGTATTTGATTTGTATTTGACTTACTGATGAAAGTATCTCTTATTGCGCCATTTCAGCAGCTGCTAAGTATGGCAAATTTTTGACAGCCCCTGCTGAGTAATTGTGGTTTTATTGACTTTGATGTATAACTCATTTTCACTGCGACTGTGGAAGACATTTGTCATTTGGGCCTTGAGCCTTTCTTCTTTTTTTTAAAAAATTTTCTTGAATTGTTACGCATTGATCACTGCTTGTACTGCATGTTCTCTAAAATAAAAAAATTAAAAAAATGCTTACTGCCATATCCTTCTTTGTGCTTCTTTTCACTGTAAAGATTTTATTGTTGGTAATAAACTGATGACAAAATGTACCTTATTTGTGGTCCCAATACTTGCTCCCTATCCAGCTACCTCCCTACCGTTTCAAATGCTCGATGTCTCGCTTTCAAATTCAGTAGTTTAATCACAAAAGTTATTAACGAGGTAATTAGCGGCGTAGCCAGCTTGTGAATACTCCACATTTACCGCACTCACCTTAATGTATCTAATTACTGCTCGAGGTAGCATCATTAGAAATACACATTCACACCAACACCGCCACCACAAGCTATCATCAACAGTACACAACCCATTTTTCTATAAACGTTGGTTACCTTGATGGAAATCACGTGATCTGTCAACAGGTTCGGACGCTAACTTTTCTGATCTTCGCGAACGTTCAGCAGTCCTACTCCCGGATATTCCCCTGATTGGCCAACTGCCGTTCAGAATGTTGTGACAACGATTGCCTGTTTTCTGCATAAGACAGCTTGACCGTGCCTAAGTTTATCAGCGTAGTCCATCGTATCGCTACCTTCCGCTTTCACTTACTGCTGCCTTGCACGAAACAGTCTTTAAGTGCCTGTGAGTTCTGTAGAATTTATGGTGCTCATAATACGATCATCTGGAATCCCTTCGCTTATCAAAACCTGTAGGGCATAATATTGCCAAATTCAGAAAAATGGCACTATACTGGTGAATTCTAATCGCTTCTCTGAGCCGCGCGGGATTAGCCGAGCGGTCTTAGGCGCTGCAAAAATAGCTCTGAGCACTGTGGGACCTAACATCGGAGGTCATCAGTCCTCTATGACTTAGAACTACTTAAACCTAAATAACCTAAGGACATCACACACATCCATGCCCGAGGCAGGATTCGAACTGCAACCGTAGCAGTCGCGCGGTTCCGGGCTGAAGCGCCTAGAAGCACTCGCCACCGCTGCCGCCCTAAGGCGCTGCAGTCTTCCACTGTGCGGCTGGTCCCGGCGGAGGTTTGAGTCCTCCCTCGGGCATGAGTGTGTGTGTTTGTCCTTAGGATAATTTAGGTTAAATAGTGTGTAAGCTTAGGGACTGATGACCTTAGCAGTTAAGCCCCGTAAGTTTTCATACACATTTGAACATTTTTTTCCTTCTCTGTATGGAACGCGTTAATTGCTCACAAAGTAACTGTTCCTGTACGGAACGGAGTTCCTACTGCGGGTATCTACTGATTAAGTGTTTAGCTTGTAACACTACAACATAGTCTTTCACCCAATGGTAGAGTTTTCCTGTTGTGTTCTTGAATGTTATTATGTTATGAAGAATGTAAATACTTTCGTTAATACTTTTACAGTGGGGAACAGTTGTAATAACATGGTATTAATGTTATGTAAACCATTTCGAACGAATTTGTACAGTATGTGAAGTACACAGCCTAGCTGTTCAGGGACTGTAGAGATTAATCTGAAAGGAGGATAAGATGTAGAGTGGCATAGAAGAGAGAGTGTCGGAAGTCAGCGGTGACTGCGTCGGGAGATCTTGCGCCGTCATGTGTTTGCGGTATGGGGAGGCATGTGGCCATCACACCGCTCTCTCGGCCGTTTTGCACACTTTCCAGACCGTGGAGCCGCTACTACTCGGTCAAGTAGCTCTTCAGTTGACATTACGAGGCTGAGTGCATCTCGCACCAGTCCTTCCACAATGAAAAAACTCCTTGGTACTACTGGGAACTGAACCCGGTCTTCCGCATGGCAGCCATTTACGCTGACCACCTTTTTTTTCCTCTAGAGAAACATTTTGTTGCCTCTAAGACTGATTTTTGATGGCAGTAAATACTGAAAGGTGCACATTTGTATCAGAGTGCTCAGATTCATTCCACTGCATGGGTTCTTGTCATCTATTGCAACCACGATACCATGCAGTGCGGTACAGATGGGCCCTAACAACATGCCGAATGGACCGCTCAGGACTGGCATCACGTTCTCTTCACCGATGAGTGCCGCATATGCTTTCTACCAGACAGTTGTCGGAGGCGTGTCTGGACGCAACCCGGTCAGTCTGCACGCCTTAGACACACTGTCCAGCGAGTGCAGCAAGGTGGAGGTTCCCTGCTGTTTTGGGGTGGCATTACGTGGGGCCGAAGTACGCCGCTGGTGGTCACGGAAAGCGCCGTAACGGGTTGTACGACACACGAATGCCGTCCACCGACCGATAGTATAACCATATCGGCTGCATACTGACGAGGCATTCGTCTTCATAGACGACAATTCTCGCCCCTATCATGCACATCTTGTGAATGGCTTCCTTCAGGATAATGACATCGCTTGACTAGAGTGACCAGAATGTCCTCCAGACATAAACGCTATCGAACATGCCTGGGATAGATTGAAAAGAGCTGTTTAAGGCCGATGTGACCCACCAACCACTCTGAGGGATCTACGCATAATCGCCGTTGAGGAGTGCGACAATCTGGACCAACAGTGGCTTGATGAACTTGTGGATAGTATGCCACGTCGTATACAGGCATACATCATTTCAAGAGGACGTGCTACTGGGTATTAAAGGTACCGGTGTGTACAGCAGTCTGGACCACCGCCTCTGAAGGTCTCGCTGTATGGTGGTACGACATCCAATGTGTGGTTTTCATGAGCAATAAAAAGGGTGGAAATGATGTTTATATTGATCTCTATTCCAATTTTCTGCACAGGTTCCGGAACTCTCGAAAACGAGGTGATGCGAAATTTTTTTTTATATGTTTATTTACACTTCCTTCCTCTACTGTACTAATGCAACGTTATTGAGCTCGGAGTTACACTGGTTAAATGGTAGCCTGTGTATACAAAGGGTAGTGGTTCGATTCAAGAGTACTTCTAGGATTTTCATTTTTCAGTGGGCGAATGACGTACTATGGATCAAAAGGCCTAGTTTTTATCCCTGGCCAGTCCGACGATTTTCTTCTGTCATAATTTCTTTCACTTCTCGAAATCTTATTAATATGAAAAAATCGAGTTGCATTTTGGTGCTGAGACTATGGTATACTGACTGCATAAGTCAGTTTAAAATGTTGGAGGAAGATACTAAAAAGTCCGGGTAATCTGTATTGTAATATCAGTAAGAGACGTTGCAGGTACGTAACAGAAGCATGATTCAATCACGTAAATGTCGTGTAGTTCAGGTTGTTGTAGATGTTGTATCTGTGATCTCAAATCCGAATACGTCTGGTGGAGCTCTCCACGCTAGGCTATCCTGTGCAAGCCTCGTCAGCTATGCATAACTATCGCGACCTACATGTATCTGATTCAGCTTAGTATTTTCTAACCTTGGTTCCTCTCTACAATTTTTACACCGAACACTTCCTCACAACACCAAACTGACAATTACTTGACGCCTCATGCTATGATCTACAGTGACAGGTACAGTACTTGAAAGATAGAACGCCGAGAACACCGTACCCAACTGAAGTGGGCAAACATTTACAAATATATATAGTTTTATCCGTGACTGAAATGCTCTATTACGCCCTTTCAGCATGTATTGAGGTAAAGAGGAATAAGTAATAGCTCAAGCTGTACCGTTGTTTTAACGATCCACCTAATTCTTGGTAATTCAGTCACCTTTAGGTGCTCAGGATGACATGGTTGACTTTACGTACGAAGATAAGAAGAAGTAAAAATTAGATGTAGGAGATTATGACACAAAAATTAGCGTCTGTCGGAAGCAATCAGACATTAAAGTGTTTAAAGGACAGGATCCTTGTGAAATGACAAGTTTGTGCGGAAAAGAAAAAAGAGCAACACGGCGAGAGACTGTTCATAGCAAATCACTTTACAGGCAGAAAAATTTACTGTCGGTTTTCAGAAATGTGAGTACAAGAAAAAGGATTTACGCACGGGAAGATACTACAGTTATATATTAAAACAAATTCCTGGAATCGACAAATCGGAGATTTCTATTCGGCGAGGCACTTACATACCGAACCTCTCACTTATGTTGTCAAGACAGTTTTGTGCAGAAGCCGTGAGACAGCAGGAAGCTAAATTTCCGTTTCCGATAGTTGAGTGGACTTTTTGTCGCGCCGTTTTGCTGGAACACCGGCAGCGCTCCGAGCATTGTTTGCTCTGCGGCTATAGCGCGTCTGAAGTTTGCCTCGCAGCCACGCAGAAGTTCTTTTGAGTGTGCGTCTGTGTTTGACAGCGTATTCCACTCGAAATTGCGACTGCCGGTTATTCGGAATTTCGTTCCGCAACTGTTTTAGTTCCACCGCTTCCGCACACCTACCGGTGTTCTCTTTCACGACGACTCAAGTTCTGGTTCAAGAGCCATTGTGTACCAGCTGTGCCTGCATCAAGTGGGACACTCCGTATATTAAATCGACAAAAAGCTTTTCTCTGAAAACTGGACACGTTCTCCTGTTTCGAAACAGTGGCCGATTATAGCCTTCGCCTGTTTGATGCGTGAAACGTGCACAAAGGTGGAAATTCGAACATCTGTTAACTAAAGAGACGACACTTCTTTCGTATTGTGCAACACGAACACCTGTGTAATTATGTCTCAAATAACCGTTACTATATACACTGGCAGCAATCAGTAGTTCTGATACTGTTCTACAAGAAGTATATACTGGTCGTGAATAGTGCTTCGCATGAACTGAATCAGTAAACAACACTTCCGGCGTGCTTATGTTTGTGAAGAAATGTGACTACTTACGTAGGCCCTCTACTTAAATCTGATGTTACTCCGTTCCAGCACAAACCTATTCTTATTAAAATTTAATTTGGTTTTCGGAAATATGCACCTAATAGCATCTGAACTGTCCACTAAAAAGTAAAACCAGATGTCCTTAGTAACTTGCAAATTCATAGCTTGACTTACAGGATAAAGTGTACAGAACATTCGCTACTGTTAAATTTGTTAGTTAATTATGTGCTATTTATCCATTCTTTACTTTCGCAAGACGCAGTGGTAAGCAATTCGTTGAAATGCAAGAATATACGATGTAAAATATTTGCTATATATAATCTACCAGGTGTGTTCAACCAAATAATTTATGAATGAGGTTTATGTGATTTATTCACGATGTTACCCATCACTCGATTCCCTTTACTTACGGTACTTTATAGTACATAGTAAAACTACTTTTCCTCTGATTGTGACTAAATGCTGACCATTTCGAACCAAAGAAATAATTAGATACTCAGGCTAGGGCACAATTTTTTCCGATAACCTTTCCTTCTGTTGATTATGTCTAAAATGAATATATTATTTCCTCTTTAATACCTTTTTTCTCAAGATTTACTGTAAGATATTACAATGGACATCTGTCACGAGTATTGATAAGGCTTCCTTCGCTAGCTATTTTCATTTAAGTCAGCAAAAAGTTAAATTAGTGCGTCTTTGAACTAGTTCCTGTCTTTCTAGCAACCAACAGACCAATAATATCTTTGCATGCCAATTTTTTTTTTTTTTCCTTATTACCCTGTCTTCCACCTTTAATTATTTTATTTATTTATGCATTTATTTTACCTGGCAAGATTAGGGCCTTCAGGCCCTCTCTTACACCTAACCAGGCATACTCAGATTCCACAAATTTCAGTTTCTACAGAACATTAAGGACATATAACATGTTATACAGTATTAATGTGAAAGAAAAAAAAATAGAGATTATAAAAGTAGCACAATGATAATTATAACAATCAAAAAATAATTATAACAATCAAGAATAATAATAATAATAATAATAATAATAATAATAATAATAATAATAATGACTATGTATATGAAAGTAAACATATTTTCCTTTTATGAATGTCAGTCCTATTGCTAGTTGGGAATTTTCTCGTTATATTCTTGCAGCTTGTGAGTTATTCTCATCAAGCGGAGACATAAGACGATGGAATGGGGTGAAAGAGATATAGAAGAGATAGATAGGTTAGAGGAAGAGAAATGGAATGGTAAAATTCGAAGCTATGATGGAGAGGAGAAAGAAAAAGATGAGAGGGGCACAAGAATGGTGACTATACCGTCCCTAATATGTAAGTCTTGAGTTCCCTCTTGAATGTTGAGTGGTTCTGGATAAGACGCAGATCACAGGGGAGCGCGTTCCATAGTCGTATGGCTGAGATGGAGAATGACACGGAGAAAGATTTTGTGTTATGTAAAGGTACAGCCAAGATGCTAGACGTATTACGGTTGTGGAATGATGATAGGTGTTTAATGTGAGAAGATAAGTATTGGGGGCACCAGTGGCTAAGAAATCGATGAAGTAAGCACATCGTGTGGAGATCGCGTGCCTTATGTGGGCGTATCCAATCTAGCTGGGAGTATGAAGGACTGATATGATCATACAACCGTATATTGCATACGTATCTAACGCAAGCATTCGTCACTAGCTCGAGGCATCTCGAATTTTCACTATTTGTGCCGTGTTGAACTACATCACAGTAGTAAAGATTAGGCAAGCCTAGCGTTTGGACTAATTTTTGTTTAACATGGGTTGGAAATATTTTTCTAAATTTTTGAATTGCATGTAGGGAGGAGAGCGATTTCCGGCAAGCTGTGACTGTTTGTTCTTCCCAGTTTAGGTGTTCATCCAAGATTATTCCGAGGTCTTTTACTGTTTTTTGCTATGGCAGTTGGGTACCATTGAGGAGTATTCGAGGGACTGTTTCGCGAAAGTACCGACTGATTAACTTTGGATGAGATATAAGTATGAGCTGGGATTTCTTGGGGTTTAGTTTCAGACCTAGGTTCTGTGCCCATCGAGAAACAGAGCAAAGATCTGCGTTCATACTCGCTACTGCGTCAGCAATGTTCTTGGGGCTTGCATTTATATACAGTTGGATGTCGTCGGCATATAGATGGTAGTTGCAGGAGTGAATCCCTGAAGAAATATCATTAATGTACAGTGAGAAGAGTAATGTACCGAGAACGGAGCCTTGGGGAACTCCAGAGCGTACATTTTTCCATGATGACTTTTCCGACCCACAAATGACTTGTTGACTTCTGTTTTTGAGGTAGCTGTCGAACCAGTGTATTGCGCTGTTTGAGAAATTCAGCTGCTTCATTTTAATTAGTAATATATCAAAGTCAACTGTATCAAAAGCCTTGCTAAAGTCAAGCAGTGTTAGGATGGTAGCTTCACGTCTGTCCATAGCATGTTTAATGTCGTCAGTTACTTTGATTAATGCAGTTGCTGTACTATGGTGCTTTCGAAAGCCTGACTGATATTTGTCGTGGATGTTAAGAGTTTTGAGGTAATCCGTCAGCTGTTCATGGACGATGTATTCTAGGGCTTTAGATATTGCAGGAAGTATGCTGATCGGCCTGTAGTCACCTGGCGACTTAGGGTTGTCAGTCTTGGGTATAGGTTGAATTAAACTTTGCTTCCACTCAGTAGGATATGTACTACTGACAAGAGACAGGTTGAAGATGTCTGTGATAACTGGAGTAATAATGTTTACGACGTTCTTAATCATGCCAATGCTCACTCCGTCATTTTCTACTGCCTCGGAAGAGATTCTCATAATTGCCCTGTGTACTGTGCCGGTAGTGACATGTTTTAGGAAAAACTTGTCTCTCGAGAGATTGATATCTTGGGGATGGTAATTTGTCGCTGCGTGGCAGTTTACAGCTGTTGAGAAGAAATCGTTTAATTCTTCTGCAGACGCTTGATAAACAGCGTCAGATCTTCACTTCCCTATACCGAAACTGCGCAGCTTTATCCACAGAGCAGCAGGTTTTGATATGCCGCATACGACAGAGCGGGCATGTCTGATTTTGGCATTCCTCACGCTATGCTTGGTTCTATTTCGGAGTTTCCTAGAAGTTTCGTACGCCTCGGGAGTTGGGTTACGCTTGAAGGCCCTATGTGCAGCATCACGTTTATTCATTACCTGGCGTAATGCAGAGGTTAGCCACGGAGCGGGAGCTCTCTTTACCTTGACAGTGCGTTGAGGAGCATGTTTATCATACAGTGCAATAATTTTGCGACATAATTCCCGAATTTTTCCGTCTAAAGTCGATTCATTGCTTATATCATGCCAAGGGATGTCCGAGCAATCCTTTTGAAGAGCGTCATGGCTAACATTTTTTAGGTTTCTGTAGGTTACCAGGTGAGATTTTTCTTTGGTAGTGTGTACTGAGTAATTTAAGAATATCACGTCATGAGCAGAGAGTCCTGGAGCGGATGTCTGATTGGCGCGAATTATTTTACCTGGTCGCTTTGTTGCTATTATATCTATGAGTGTATGGTTGTGTGGCGTGTGATGAGTTGGGTCCAGCGGTGTTCAACTCATATCATTGGAGTGGAACAGTCTCCTTAGTTTTTCTGCAGAGGGAGATTTTAACTGTAAGTCGATGCTTGTGTCGCCCATAATGATTATGTGTTCATACAGTGTCACGAGCGAGGACAGGGCAGACTGAAAGGAGGACATAGCACCGACGTTTGGAGGTTTATAGATAACTCCAATTAGCAGTTTCTGATTTGATGTATTTATTTCGAAAAACAAGAACTCTGCTTCTCCTTCGCCCTTTGCATCCGATGTGCATAGTATAGTAGGTCTCAGATCAGAGCGAACATAGGCACCCACATCCACCCCCGCGTCGTGTTTCGCGATCTGCCCTTAGGAGAGAGTAACCAGTGATTCGGATAGCGTCGGAAGAAATGTTTGGTTTCAACCAAGTTTCATAGACGAGGATAATATGGAACAGCGATTGGCAGAACAGGTCACAGAACTCGTCGAAGTGAGCCGTTAGCGACTGAGCGTTCGCGTGGGCCACAAAGAGCCCGCCGCCGGAACCGGTCCGTCCCATTGTGGCCGCCTGTAGGACCGAGCGCGCTCCGTCTACCTGCTGGCCGGAAGAGGGACAAAAGCTGGATTTCGCGGGGGAAGACATATTTACAGGTGTGTCCAAGGTCGTGACTGACTCAAGCGTCTGTGGGCTAAAGGTGAAAGACAAGCTGGAGGTATCGGAGAAGGGAGCGAAAAGAAAGATGGAAAGTGGCAGTAGTGGTTACGAAAAAGGTAATATAAAGAAGCAATATTTGTGTGAAACAATTGATTGATTTTAAATAGAGTACTTATGGTACGTATAGAAATAACGAAGCAATATTTACGTAAAAAAAAATGAAAAGAAAGAATAAAAATTAACTTATATTAGACAGAGTACAGTATGAGACTTTGTGTCTCGCGAGATTTCGCTCAGTCTTTCAGTTCGGACATGTCACCGTTTTCCTCCCTCGTTCCGTCTTGACTACAATCCTGCCATCCTGGGTCCATACATTTTGAAGGCCGAATTGTGTGATCGCAGTGTTCAAAACTTTTAGTCTTTCGCGCGTCAGGCCTTCCCTCAGGGTAACCCCACTCATGGCGAGTTTTCTTTTCTGAGCAAACACTTCAGCTCTTTTGCGGTATGACACAAATTTAATTATTATGGGCCTAGGTTTCATCGCACCTGGTATCCTGCGCCCAACACGGTGGCTTCTGTCAATATCGGCCACGTCGATCTGCACGCCAAGTTTCTCACGCACGAGGCTAATGGCCAGGTCGTTGGTGTTTTCACGATCGTTTTCAGCTACCCCGAACAAGCGCAAGCTGTTCCTTCGCTGATACTGCTCAATTTCATTGGTGGCCGCAGACAGTTTAGCTTCTAGGTCGGCGGCTTTTTTCTCTTGTGCGGCCAGGGACTTTTTAAGAGACTGGATTTCGGTGCTGTTGCGTCCGACAGACTCTTGCAGTTTGTCCACGACCGCGGCCGTCACAGAGTCCGTGATGGATTGCACTATTACGTCTAGCGTGTCTTTACTGTGCAGCGCCGCGCTCACCTGGGACCGGACGAGCTCCCCGATGTCGGGAAGCGAGGCCTCACCTGCCGCCGGAGACCGGGCGCCCGCGCTGCCTGCGCCCCTGTAGCCTCGCCTGCTGCCGCTTACTCGTGCTCTTCCCATTTTTCACTCATTTATCACTTGTGGTAATCAACGGAGAACAACACACCACGGCAAGTAACACTTGTTTAGTCGGATGCACGCGTTTTTTCTTACAAACATTTTAAGGTTTTCGTCTCTTTACATTACTTTCAATAACTTTGTCCTGCAAGTACCGAAAATGTTGTCGAGTAACTTTAATTAAGTGTAAATAATTGTGGGGAACGTTTCTTTTATTTTGAGGTACTCGGCTTTTATTTGACTCTATTTACTTCACTCTGTCTCTCAATACAACGATTTAAGATTTAAAAAGAATTCTACATGCCATCACCACTTTATACCATGAGCTCATATAATTCAGGTGTTGGCAAATCGGAATATTCTGTTTCTTATCTAATCTAGTGGTCACTCGCCGCTTCAGATCTCTAAGTAACGACATAACTGCTGCATATTTGCACAGATGATTTCAGTATTTCTGTGTTTAAAGTTAAGAGGAGGACTTCAGCTACTTACGGTTATTAATCGAGTCACATATTATGCTTAACACTTGGTCTCAAATATAGTTCTCAATAGCAAATATTCCAATCAGCACAAAATAATTACGGTCAGTCTTTACTATCAATTATTCAGTCAGTAGACGGACAGTGAGAAAACTAGTTAACTTTTAATGATCTTTGCTGTCATACTACAACTTCGCGTGTCATATATAAACTCACGATCGGCATGTGTCAAGGACAGACAAGAAAGAGGAGGGAGATAAAGTGAGGAGGAGAGGGGGAAGTGGTCCAACTTGAATCGAGCTTCCCCCCCCCCCTCCACCACCTCCCCCGGTCACCCCAATTTATTCACATTTCACATTCACTAGGAATCATACCAGTTCTGTGCTCGGTCTTGAGAGGACCCATTGATCAACTTTTGTAACAATTGATCATTTAAAAATTTTTCGACCGGTGGGAAGAAGACATCACACCAGTAAGACGCCAGCGTCGATCGGACATCGACGTGGAACGAGTTTGCTTGGGATGTCACACGTACATTTAATTTGCACACCTTTTAAACTACATTGTATGGAGCCCACGGAACATTATACATTATTCCTATGCACACGTAATTATATGTATTAGAAACTGTACCCACATAACCTAGATGTATTACGAGTGATAGACCTGATAAAAGGTGGAGACTGATGGCAGTGCCTTCATAACAGAGCAGTTGTCAAGTCACCAAACGCATAATCACAATCAATATTTATTTAACAAGTAGAAAAATACATCACTAAGAAGACAATACAATCATTACTGTTGTATAATTGGCATAGTGTTTCCTTTATCGGATATGTGGCCTTACCCCACAGACACTTTGTGGTTTTTCTCCAACCCTAGCGTCACACGATCTTCCCAACTTATCTACTCTGTGCCGTTGGTATCATGCTTTTGGCGCGTGACGTCCGATGGTAGCTGTACGCAGAGAGAGAGAGAGAGAGAGAGACAGTGATCACATACATGCACATGTTGTGAGTTTTCTGTAATGCTACACCAGTAGTAGTCTTAGCCGTAGAAAAAGGGAATTTGGTTAAAATTCAGTAAAGGTGCGGTTGGGCGATGAAGTCTGGGGCCGCTGGCATTGTTTAGATTAGAGAATAGATTAGATTAGTACTTGTTCCATAGATCATGAATACGATACTTCGTAATGATGTGGAACGTGTCAGGTTAATAAAAGGTTATAACGTTGTTACCTTAATTTGTTTTGTTGGCGGTGCTGATGGACATTAAAAAAGGGTTAAAAGCTGTGAGCTATCTGAGGAAGTTAACCTTGCATTACTGCGCAACTGTTTCACCAGGTATCCTGTCTAGCTTACCAAATTCCCAACCAGACTAACATTAATTATAATCTTTTAATAGTCATACGACAACCGGTGATATATATATAAAAGGTAATTTAAATAAAAAGAAATAAATCAATTTATATTTGAAAATTTATTTTAACATTGATAATTGAAATTTCAGCATATTAAACTTGATTCCAAACTAAAATGGTGCCTTATTTAGGATTGTGAAAATGTGAGATTGTAATCTTGCGGAACACATCAAATATGGAGCCAAGATTGGGAGACTGCATACAACACTGCATTCATAAAATAACACACGAAGAACGTTGAAACATATGCAAGAGAAAGTTAACCACTACCAACCGATTCAATTTTCACCCAAAGAAGTTACGTTCATAGCACAATCCTGTCCGTCATGTAATTACCACACACTGGTATACTAAATTCATATTAACTCTTTGTGAAATCTTTGCGAAAATAATAGCTGAGGGCTACTTTGATGATTACACCATATGCTTCACGTGGTCAACTTGGTTTACACAAAGAGTGTAACTCCACAATAATTTTGATAATTAAAATAAATTAGATCGAAAAGCAATTTACAAAAGAAAAACCTCAAACTGGTTACTATCGTCTTACTATTAACCTGATGAGTCAAACAATTATATAAGCACGTGATAGTGGTCTCACAAAGTACACCCCACGTGGGTTGAACATAAAGAAAAGTTGCTATATAGAAAAATACTGTCAAGATGAGACGTTATAATCTCACGCACATTCGCATTTAAGATTTATGAACTTATTTAGAGTTACTGATCAGCACGTGGTTCCACTTTACTCACAAAGTAGTGAAAAAGCAACTACCGGAATATATTCTGAACTTCACACGAGAATTACACTGTGCTGCAATTTAAGATAACATTAGATATTTTAGAGCTAAACCTGAAATAAAGGTGATTAAATTTTCAGTTAGGCTGAACTTAAGAAATCCATTGTCCTACGGACTTAGCAGACACGCGCTTAGCCGGAGATCTTACCACTTCAGACGCTCGCCACGGACAGACTGCCCTGGTCCCTTTCTGAGGGTGGCTCACAAATACAAACGGAAGTGGCCAGAGGGGCAGCTTCCTATACCAACATGACAAGAGACGGACAGGACCATACTAAGGATAGAAACCTCTCTGCTTTTAGAAAGCGTAGCTACCTATTCCGACGTTGGTCCTACTGTTCTCTAGCAGACAGGCTTGTCTGCTGCCCTCAAGCATGCAACTAGAAATGCATTTGCTTATTCATCCTCTCACACAGAAGGGAAGGGGGATGACAGTATCTTATCATATACAGTATATAAAAGAAAGCTGATGTAGGTTCCGTATGAGACTGTGTGACATGAATTACATATAAACTATGTTTTAAAGTGTAGTAGTGTGACAGATCGTTCTTGTTTATGTGTAAAAGTAACACGTTCCACTACTCAGTCTCCTCCCAGATAGTCAGAAACGCCATAGTAAATTTAGAAGAGGAATTTATGCCGTAAATGACATCAGATTTAAGAAATCAAACATGAAAGGAATCCAACAGAGACCTTTCAAGGTGTCTATACAAGATATTACATTACACAAAATATTACATGACACTTAATAATATATATTTTTTTTTTTTACTTTCTGTGGGCGTTGGGGAAATTACCCACTTATTATATCCTATAATTCATCGAATGAGTAGAAGGAGTTGCCATTAAGAAATTCTTTTAATTTCCTTTTAAATGCTATATGGCTATCTGTCAGACTTTTGATAATATTAGGTAAATGACCAAAGACTTCCGTGGCAGCATAATTTACCCCCTTCTGAGCCAAAGCTAGATTTAACCTTGAGTAGTGAAGATCATCCTTTCTCCTAGTGTTGTAGCCATGTACACAGCTATTACTTTTGAATTCGTTCGGATTGTTAATAACAAATTTCATAAGTGAATATATATATTGTGAGGCTACAGGGAAAATCTCTAGCTCTTAAAAAAAGGGTCTGCAGGATGATCTTGGATGAACTCCAGTAATTATTCTGATTACACACTTTTGTGCAATGAACACTCTTTCACTCAATGATGAGTTACCCCAGAATATGATTCCATACGAAAGCAGAGAATGAAAATGGGCATGGTAAGCTAATTTACTCAGATGTATATTGCCAAAATTTGCACTGACCCTAATAGCAGAAGTAGCTGAACTCAAACGTTTCAGCAGATCCTCAGTGTGTTTTTTCCAATTCAACCCCTCATCAATGCATACACATAGAATTTTTTAATATTCTACATTAGCTACCAATTTCTGGTCGAAGACTATATTTATCAATGGTGTCATTCCATTTACTGTGTGGAACTGTATATACTGTGTTTTGTCAAAGTTTAATGAGAGCCCATTTGCAGAGAACCACTTAATGATTTTCTGAAAAACATCGTTTACAATTTCACCAGTTAATTCTTGCCTTTTGGGTGTGATAGCTATACTTGTATCATTGGCAAAAAGTACCTGCTTTGCATCTTCATGAATATAGAATGGCAAGTCATCAATATATATTAAGAACAGCAGAGGACCCAATACCGAACCTTGTGGCACCCCATTCTTGATTGTTCCCCAGTTTGAGAATTCACCAGTTCTTTTGCATATTATGTGAACTGCTCATTTCAACTTTCTGTACTCTTCCATTTAGGTATGATTTAAACCATTGGAGCACTGTCCCATTCATACCACAGTACTTGAGCTTATCTAGAAGTATTCCATGATTTACACAATCAAAAGCCTTTGATAGATCACAAAGAATCCCAGTGGGTGACTTCCGGTTACTCAGAGCACTTAATATTTCATTAGTGAAAGTATATATAGCACTTTCCGTTGAAAAACCCTTTTGGAAACCAAACTGACATTTTGTTAAAACTTTATTTTTACAAAGGTGTGAAGCTTCTCTACAATACATTACTTTTTCAAAAATTTTGGATGAGGCAGTCAGAAGAGAGTTTGCGTGGTAGTTGTTGACATCAGATGTATCCCCTTTTTTATGCAGTGGTTTGACAATGGCATACTTCAGTCTATCTGGGAACATACCCTGCCTTAGAGAGCTATTACATATGTGGGTAAGAATCCCACTTATTTCTTGGGAACAAGCTTTTATTATCCTGCTGGAAATGCCATCAATTCCATGTGAGCTTTTATTCTTGAGAGAGTTTATTATCTTCCTAATTTCAGCAGGAGAGGTGGGTGGAATTTCAATTGTATCAAATGATGTGGGTAAGGCCTCTTCCATTAACTGCCTTGCTTCTTCTAACGAACATTTAGATCCTATTTTCTCTACAACACTTAAAAAATGATTATTCAAAATGTTTTCGACTTCCGGCTTGTTGTTTATCAAGTTTCCATTCGCTTTGATGATGAAGCCATCATCCTGTACTCTTGGTTGCCGTGTCTCCCTTGTAAGAATATTCCAAATTGTTTTGATTTTGTTATCAGAGGTATTAATCTCAGACATGATGCACATGCTTCTGGACTTTTTAATAACCTTTCTTAATGTCGCACAGCAGTTTTTATAATATTTGACTGTTTCTGGGTCATTACTCTTTCTTGTTGCTAGATACAGTGTGGTGTGTGGTAATAGTTGGCAGTAAGTAGGCCAGGCAGGATAAACATGTCGCACAGCTGCAGTGGAGCAATAACGAGGCAGGGAACTGCAGCATTGCTTTAAGTTATTGTGATATATGAGCCATGCAGTAGGCCAGAGCCGGGAGTGGCGATGTGTAAGTGGTTGACGTATGGGAATTTACGCCTGCCATATTTTCTGTCTCTCTCTGACACTACGTCAGAAGCGAGGGGAAAATCAGTATAAATAGTCAGGCACTTTTAGCTTTAGGGGTGTGCCAGGTCAGTTGAGTGTTGGATCTGACCAGCGCTGGTCTAACCTGTGCTGGTCTATGCTTATAGCGGCCAGTCTGGCACCGATGTTGTAAATATTCCGTGTAAACCTGTACTTTGTTTCTAAGTACTTGTTAGAGCTGTATTCCGCCTCCGGGATCACAACACCGGGGCGGGACGGAACAGCAACCGGGTACTTGGGGAGTGCACAGTCTGCCTGAAGGAGGGCAGTGACAGCAGTCTGCAGCAGGTCCAGGACGGACCACGTTTGCTTCCCACCTGGTGCACTGGATCCGGGCGAGGGGTACGCTGTGGGAGGCGCAACAGCACTGAACCAGCGTTAGGGACGACGGCGGGTGTTGCCATCCGGCAAGCACCACTAGCGTACAAATTGAAGCACGACGTCCAGGAGGGTGCGGGTTCGAGTCCGATCCTGTCCTGGGAGCAACAGCGGCCGAGGGCCACGGGTGACCAGTACAACACCCTTTGTCCCATGGTCGGACAGAGCAGGCTAAACAGGGTGGATGGGGGTGGGGACCAGTGACTGTAACAGTCCCTGGAATCGCGGGCAGAAGAGCTGCACCCGTCCCTACACCTCCGCAGGCGGCGACGGGGCGAGCGCGGCTGACTTCCATTGTCAGGCGGCCTTGATGACCGCAGCAGTGGTGTCGGCAGTCCAGGAGTGCTAACTATGGGACTTAACATCTGAGGTCATCAGTCCCCTAGACTTAGAACTACTTAAACCTAACTAACCTAAGGACATCACACATATCCATGCCCGAGGCAGGATTCGAACTTGCGACTGGAGCAGTAATGCGATTCCGAATTGAACCGCCTAGAACCGCTCGGCCACAGTGGCCGGCTCCCGGGTTGGCCATCGACAGTCCGCAACAGTAAGCATGGCCTTGTGCCGCCGGCACGCTATTTTGGAAACACGCTAAGATCCTGTCGTTGGCGTTGTCTGAGGACGCATTCTGACAGTAATTAAACTTGCTTGCATTTTAATTTTATTGCCAGGACCGCAAGGGGCACCGACTATATTTGCATTATCGACTAGTCCAACCATTACCCGACGTAGAACTTGACAGAAAAAAATCGCAACGACAAGAAGGAGTTATATGACATAAACGAAAGTAGATAAGTGTGTTTCCATGTCTGAGAGATGACGTATAGTCATATTTCGAGCCAGCCAATGTGAGAATGCAAATCAGTTTAAGTTTGTTCTATAAGAGTCGTGTGCGTTAATTACCTTCGACATTCGAGGTGGTGAGCAGATATTTGTCAAGAATGGTTTTAAGGGGGAAAGACTCCACTACCAAAACCTCACTGAGTTTGAATGAGATCGTATAATAGAACTACGAGAAGCTAGATGTTCCTTCTGCGATGTAGCCACTGCACATGATTCAGGCAGCACTGGTAACGAGAACGTACGGTCTCGAGGAAATAGGCCTCTGGATGGTCACGTTGTATTACAGAGAGCGAATGCCATATGTTCGACATATGGCTCTGGCGCACCGTATTACATCTGCAGCAGGAGTTTGAGCATCAGTTGGCCCCACAGTGACACAACGAAATATTACAACTCGGTTACTTCAAGGACAGCTCCGTGTCAGGCGTGCATTCCACTGACCCCACACTACCGCTATTTGCGACTTTAGTGGTGTACGTGAGAGCTCATTGGAGTACAGGGTGGAGGACTGTTGTGTTTTCTTTTGAAAGCTGGATCCACCTTAGTGCAAGCAACAGACGAGTGTTGGCCAGTTGAGGACCTCCAACCAACTCGTCTGCGTACTAAACACACTGTACTTACACCTGGTGCTATGATCTGGGTTAAGATTTCGTATGACTTCAGGAGCCGGCCGGGGTGGCCGCGTGGTTCTAGGCGCTACAGTCTGGAACCACGTGACCGCTACGGTCGCAGGTTCGAATCCTGCCTCGGGCATGGATGTGTGTGTTGTCCTTAGGTTAGTTAGGTTTGAGTTGTTCTAAGTTCTAGGGGACTCCTGACCTTAGAAGTTAAGTCCCATAGTGCTCAGAGCTATTTTTTGACTTCAGGAGCACTCTCGCGGTTATCCCAAACACTCTGACTGAAAATCTGTACATAAAGCTGGTGATTAGATCCGTTCTGCTGTCATTCATGAACCACATCCCAGGGGTTTCTTTACAAAAGGATAAAACTCGCCCGCTTACATCTGTTGTCACTTAACATGCTCTACAGAGTGTCGACAGGTTGCCTCGGCCTGCTCGAACTCCGGATCTGTCTCCAATCAAGCACATATGGGACATCACCGGACGACAACTCCAGCGTCATCCTCAAACAGCATTTACTGCAATGGGCGTGGAACTCCATCCCACAAACTGACATCCGACTCCTGTGCATCACAATGCAAGCACGTTTTCACCCTTGCATTCAACGTTCTGGCGTTTACACCTGTTATTAATGTACCAGCACTTCACATTTGGAATGGGTTACCTGGTGCTCACATTAACCTGTGATCTTGCAGTGTTAATAACTCAAGTACGTCACCTAGACAAATGTATTCCCGAAATTTCATTTCCATGCAGTAATTTTTTTTTTTTTTTTTTTTTGTTCCTGTGACTTTTTTTTTCGTCAGTATATAGAATCTACTTCTGTTTCCACAGTATCTGTAAAACCGAGATACATTGAGAATGTCAGCCCAGAGTCATAACATGAGATGGAGATGGGATCACAGCACCTAAGTAAAGAGAAACGAACTTGTTTGCATGGTGAAACCATAACTTCCCGCTAAAATACGTATTATTAACGTCTGTAGACCTCACTCTCGTCGCCACATGAGAACTTTCGACTCATCGCAAATACTGCTGTTTAAACGTAAAACAAGAACGCTTCTAAACGCGTCGTGAGTTCCATACAGTGGCTGTTTCCGAAAACCCACGGTACACTAACGTTCAAGTAATATTATCCCTAGACTGCCAACTCCTACACGCTGTCTCAATTGCTGGTTTATTCCACGGAAACATTCTCTTCCCCTCGGTGATACTAAGCCATCCTCGTCTTGCCCAGACCAGTGTTGACAGGGTCCATATGTTTCACTTTACCGAACGGTAAACAGTCTGAACGTCATTCCTATAAAGTTTCTTGCTGATACGGTGAAACAGATTTTCCGTCTACACTTGCTGAAGTCTCTGAAGTTTAATTATAAACACCCTGTAGGACTGCTATGAAACACAATCAGCATAAGAAGACTGAAAGTAAGGAATTGTATTATAGCACTACTCTGCAAGTTCTTGTAATCACTCATTCATCAGATGGAGTGGTTCACTAGAAAAGCTGTTGAAGTAATATAATTATATTCCCACAACAGAGCAGTTGTCAGGTTACCAAAGCCGTAATAACTGTGCACTTCCATACACACACTGGACTAATGGGCAGTTCCGAGTCATATTACAAACCAGACATTTTTATTCAATAATCCGGCTGCATTTCCTTAATATGGATGATTCCCAAAGCACAACATCAGAAGGGGTGCAGTCTACAAATCACTCGAACTCCCTAAGAATAACCCAAGCGCCCTTTCACAATGTTTGCAGCTAACTGGAAAAGAATTCCTTGGCAAAAATTCAGATGGTAGTAAAAGAAACCAGAAATAGGGAGTTGAATGAAATGCTGACAGTACCGCTGATCTGTGCTATCCTTCGAAAAGCTTTTCATCTAAATCAATGCTTAACGATATCCGTGGAAAGTGCAAACATCATTACGCTAACAGTTTGCCAGCTCGTATGGAGCAGACTGTATTTAATGTGTCTGCTGATAAAACATCCTTGATCTGTGGAGAACGTGGCTTTGGCCTGGTGGCCATCCAACTAAAGACTTTTTTACAACGTAAAACCAACCAAAATCGCAAATTTCACTATTTCTATAAGCTCAATGACTATTTTCGGCAAGGATGCATTTTGAAATTGTATTTATGAAAATGTAAAAACCACTGAAAGATGTATACGTATTATGAAGTGCAAACAAACAGTTACAGCGCACAGAGTAATTGTATGCGCCGTAACTGTTCGTTTGCACTTCATAATACGTATACATTTTTGACATGGCTTTTCCATTTTCGAAAATAACACTTTCTCTATCTTTTATGATGATTTCAGAATGGGTCCCGGCCCGAAACTAGCCATTGAGTGAATAAAAAAGCAGTGAAATTTGCAGCTATTGCTGGTTTTTCGCTGTACTTGTTAACAGAAGTTACTGACCTACAATTACTCCTGCACGCTGGAAGTTCATAACATTTTTGGGTTTATTTGCTAACAGGACTCGCCGTGTTGTTCAAAAACACCATTATATTATAAACTCAGTACTATTTAATTCAACGGTACCAAAGAGTTTACATCCACCTATATAGATTTCGTAAAAAAAAAGAAGAAATTAAATAACTTACATCAGACTTTATTTTGTCGACGTTAGCTACACGAGCATACTGAAAAGTAATGCCTCCTGTTTTTTTTGTGAGACAACATTGAAATTTGTTTAATAAAACAACGTTACTCACTTTCTACCAAACAGTAGTTCCCACGGATGCTAACTAGTAATAAAAACGTCTTTGGTCCCGTGATCGAACCCCACCACAGCTTAACACTTGAACAAAAGTTATCAGCAATGGCAGTGTAAGATGTCATCCTGGTTCTACCAACGGCCTTGTTAAAGAAGGAGGAGCAGCGGATGGAAGTCTGAGGCATTCTCTTGCTCCTTGGGTGGGAAACTGCCCGAAAAAGGCGCAAGAACCAGGAATGGCCAAAGGCATGAGGATGCAGAAAGCAAATGTGTATCGACAGAAGATGTAGCCTTTAACTGAAAAACTCTCATGACGATCTCACCTTTAGAGAAACATTCCGGATTAGTCCCCCACTCGGATCTCCGGGTGGGGGACTACCAAGGTTTAGATGGCCATGAGAGGGCGTGGAATATCAGAAGTTGTAACGCCGTAGGCAAGCTACAAAATATGAAATCGGAAATCCTAAGGATCAGCTTAGTTGTAGTAGGGGACAGATAAGTGAAATGGAAACAAGACAAGGATTTCTCATCAGACGACTATAGTGTAATATCAACAGCAGTAGAATGGTATATCGCGGTTCAAGGCGCTCAGGCCGGAACCGCGCGACTGCTACGGTCGCAGGTTCGAATCCTGCCTCGGGCATGGATGTGTGTGATGCCCTTAGGTTAGTTAGGTTTAAGTAGTTCTAAGTTCTAGGGGACTGATAACCACAGGTGTTAAGTCCCATAGTGCTCAGAGCCATTTGAACCATTTGAACCAGATTGGTATAACAGAACTACTCGTTATGAGTAGGAAAACAGGGCAGAACGTGGGCTAAAGAGAAAAATTCACTGATGGGAATGTTCTCATTAGAACCGACAGACACCAACACCGACAGCAATAGTTCATGTACACAAGCGGACGTCGCCATCAGAAGAGGTAGACAAAGTATGTGAGAATACTGAACACATAATTAGCACGTACAGAAAGATGAAAAAAATAGTCATGGGTGACTGGAATACGGTTTTAGGAGAATGAAAGGAAGTAAGGGGTCGGGACAATATGGGCTTGATACCGGGAATTGGAGAAGAGAAAGACTAACTGAATTCTGCAACAAATTTCAGCAACTAACAGTGAACACTCTGTTCAAGAATCATATGACAAGGAGCTGTGCTTGGAAAAGGCCGCGAGATACGGGAAAATTTCTCTCTGGTTGCATAATGGCCAGGCAGAAGTTTCAAAATCAGATATTGGATTATAAGGCGTACCCTGGAGCTGATATAGGTTCAATCACAATTTAGTAGTGAGGAAGAATCAATGCGCAAAGAAATGGAATACAGAAGTAATAAGGAATGACGAGATGCGTTTGAATTTCTCTGAGGCTAAAAATACTGCGGTCATGAATAGCTCAGTTGGCAGTTCAGTTGAATCGGAATTGACATGTCTAAAAAGGGAAATCACAGAAGTTGTAAGAAAATATAAGTACAAGGGAGGTAACTGCGAATAAACCAAGGGTAACAGAAAAAATACTTCAGTTGATCGACGAAAAAAGGCAGTACAAATGTAACAATGTGAGCGCAATGAGAATTTCACTGTTAAGTGCAGAGGAGAGAGCGAATAGTTGGAATGGGTGCAGTGAATGCTTCTATGGGGGAGGACTTGCCTGATATCATGATGGAACAAGAAACAGAAGTCGACAGGGAAGAGCTAAGGTGATCCAGTGCTAGAATTAGAATTTAAAAGCGCTGTGGATGACGTGAGAACAAATAAGACAGAATTTGGAAATCATTGTGGAAAGTGGCAACAAAATGACTATTCCCAATGGAGTGTAGAAATTACGAGTCTGGAGATGTACCATGAGACTTCCGGAAAAGTGCTATCCACTGCCGGCCGCATTGCCCGAGCGGTTCTAGGCGCTTCAGTCCGGTACCGTGAGGGGCGGCTGGTAGGAATAATGTTGTTATACAAAATGTTTGAATGTAGAAACACTGCATTTCCCGGCCGATGCACCATATGTGGGGCGGCGGGTGGAATTATGTCGATTTTATGTTGTTTATATAAATGTTAGGTTTGTAGAATGTTAAACCAGTTCCTGTTATTTAGAATGTTATTTATGCTGTCTTTCGCCGTTCTCAACACTGGCTCTCTAACTACAATATTGGCAACCAGAAAGTGATTAGCAAAACGTGAAGCCTGTAATTAGAATTCCTAGTGCCCACTTCATCTGAGAATACACTTATAGTTACAGCTTATAGCTCTGATGAATTAGGAGATTGTCTGGGATTTATAATCAAAAACGGTCGTGAAAAAACGTCCTGTATTCTGAAAGTCACAGATGAAAACAAAAGAATCCACACAATCCAACTAACAGAGCAGTTCAGAGTCTAATGCGCTGATGCAACTATAAATGTCCAAATTAAATGTTTAAATGAATGCTCGCCATAATTTGATGATTAGGTTCATCAAACGCCACGCTAAAATGATAGTTTTTTATTTTTTATATTTTTTATTAATTTTTTTATTTATTTTTTATTTTTTTAATTTCTTTTTTAATTTTTTTTCTGCTCACACATTCACCCATTATATACATGTACTCACACATACATATACAGTTAACTCATTCTCACACTCATTCAATCACCTTTGTTAAATAATAATAATAAATAAATAAATACAATAAATTAGGTTAAAAAAATGATAATTAAAATAAAATTAAGATAAAATAATTTGAGTTAAAATAAATAAAATAAGAAAATAAATTAACGTTGTTAAAATTTAAAATTGTTAAAGTGTATAAAAATATATACACAAGATGTCTAATCTCGTTATTCACGTAGGTCATCGGGCCATCTAGTGGAAGCCAGGTAGTGCACCCTGTGTCCAAGTTGTCGTACAATTTCGTTATCTGATTGTTGCGTGTTTTCATAGAAGGTTTTTGCACTGGTTCTAAATCGGTCTTTCAAGTAGGGTACCCCTGCAAGTTGGTGAAGCTCATTCGTTGGGAACTGGTATGGAAGATGGAGTGCTCTTTTCAGAGCACGATTCTGAATTCTTTGTAGTCGTTGTATGTGAGTTGGAGCAGCATTGCCCCACACGACAGCAGCGTAGTCTAAGATTGGTCGCACCAGTGTGAGGTACAATAGCACCCCCAGTCTTGATGGTAGTGTTGACGCTGTATTTAATAGTGGATAGAGCTGTACCATTCTTCTCCTGGCTTTCTCTCGAATATCTTCTATATGAGGTTGCCATGTCAATCGCCTATTAAGGGTCACACCCAAGTATTTTGCTGTTTTTGACCACGTAACTGGGGTGCCCCTTATCTCAATGGGCTGGATGTCAGGTGGAAGTGGTCTTCTACAGATTGCTATTGCCTGCGTCTTTGTGGCGTTAAAAGACAGTCGCCATTTCGTAGCCCATTCACTCAGCTTATTACATGCTTGTTGCAGTCTTGCCTGGAGGTGTGCAGCATTCATACTTCGGGAGTAAATGGCTGTATCATCGGCGTATAAGGATAGGTGTGTTCTGGCCGTCGATGGTAGGTGGGATGAATAAAAGATGTATAACAGTGGTCCCAGAACGCTGCCCTGAGGTACTCCTGCTTTGATTGGTCTGGTGGACGATATACCATCTTGAGTGCGGACATGAAAAGTCCGGTTTTCTAGATAACTCTTCAGGAGTGTTGCGTGTGACACGGGGACCCCTATATCTAGGAGTTTGTAGAGGAGTCCCTCGTGCCACACGCAATCAAAGGCACGAGAAACATCCAGAAATACAGCCCCGAAGAATTCTTTCCTTTCCATGGCGCTGAATGCTTCCTCAACTAGGCGTAGTAGCTGGTGGGTGGTGGAAAGGCCTTGGCGAAAGCCGAACTGGACGTCTGGTATTAGATGTTCTGCTTCCACATGCTGTTGCAGTCTCTTTATGTATAAACGTTCAAAAAGTTTCGTTATGGCAGGTAAAAGACTGATTGGTCTGTAGCTAGCAGGTGATCGAGGGTCCTTTCCTGCCTTCGGTATGGCGACGATCTCTGCATGTTTCCATGTGAGGGGGAAGTCGCCAGTTGCCAGGATCTCATTGAACGCGGCCGCTATTATTGGTACTGCAGTAGGTGGTAATTGCTTCAACAGCTCATTAGTTAGAAGGTCTGGTCCTCCAGCATTCTTTCCGTTTAATTCTTCGAGGTGTTTTGTAACTTCTGCTGTCGTGATCGGTTGAATGTGGTCATCTTCGGCTCGACTGGCGAGGAATCTTGGAAGTCTCTCGTTGACTAAGCCAATGTGGTCAGCGTCGGCAGGGTCATTCATCGGTATGAAGTTTTTTGCGAATACATCTGCCAAAGCATTTGCTTTGGCATCTGGTTCGCTGATTATATGCTTGCCCACATGTAGTGGGGTTAACTTCTGTCCGCTTCTTAGTAGAGACTTCGTCATCTTCCAGGCCGATTGGTCTTGTAATTGTAGCAATGCAACCTTATCTGCCCAGACTTGATTCCTGTGTTTTTCTACTTCTGCCTTAATTTCTCGTTGTAGACGATTTACTAGGCGCTTTGTGGCTGGATCGCGCGATGCCTGCCATTCTCTGAATGCTCGGTTTTTTTCCCTGATGGCTGCTATGATAGGTGGGGGCAGTTCGTGAGTTTTTGGTGGTAGAGGCCGTCTCGGAGGTACGGCTTCTGTTGCAGCGTCTGGAGCTTTAAATGTTAGGTATAATAGAGTGGCTTCCGCTCCTGCTGTCCCTGGGTCTGGTGCATCCAGGAGGTCTCTTTCAAGCAGTTGACGATACATTTCCCAGCTGATTCCTCGAATATCAAGATAGTGTCTAGGCGGTTTATTGATGCCGACGAGGTCGACATCAAAAATGACAGGTTCGTGGTCAGATGTAAGTGCCCTTCTGGTAGTGGCAGTAGCACCATTGGGAAATCCCTTAATGATGGCTATATCCAACACGTCGCTCTGGCCTCTATTCGGAAAACAAGTGGGGTCGTATGGTCCCACGATGATGGCGTGGTTCCTTACAGCAACTCGCAGGAGACGGCGTCCGCTGATGTTAGTGATGCAGCTATTCCAGTTGGTATTTTTGGCATTAAGGTCACCAGCAAGAAAAAGATTTCCTTGTTGGGACAGTAGCACCTCAAAGTCTGCTTCTTCTAGATGGTCACGGGGGGGCCTATACACTGCAATGAATTGTATGCGGCCTCTTGATGTCTGGACTGCAACTGATGTGGCTTCTACTGTGGCTAATGCTGGACGTGGCAGTTGGTGATGCATCAGGGAGTTTCTTACATATACTGCTGTTCCTCCACCAGCAGTCGGCCGGTCAGTCCGGAAACAGCTGTAGTTGGCAACTCGTACTTGGATGTCGGGTTTCAAGTGTGTCTCGGTGACCAGGCACACGTCGATTCTTTCATCTTGGAGGAATTGACGGAACTCTCCTACTTGATTGCGAATTCCATTGGCGTTCGATGTGCACACAGTTAGCCCAAATCTAGCTGCCATGTTGGGTGGTGGAGGTTGACTGTGGAATGGCCTGTAGGGCAACTTGAACTGCAGCAGAAATCTGTTGCGGAATAGTAGCCACGATAGCCTGAAGGGCATCAGTGATAGCTTTCGTCATGATTTGCATGACTGAGGTCAGATTAAACTCTTGGCAAGAGGTGTTGTGTTGTGCCTGAGTTGTTGGCGGTCCGGCACTGATTATGTACTGCTGAGATGCAGCAATGGTCGGAGGAGGTGGAGCTGGGCGATGGGGAGTAAACTGAGTACGCCTATGGTGGTGTAGGTTGATTCTCTGTGTGCTTGCAGTGGAGGCGTTGGCCTTAGAGGATGAGGCATTAATGATGTTGGTGGTTGCTACATTTGTATTTCTCCTAGCAGCTGCAATAGCAGCATAAGTGAGACCCTGGTGAGTGGTTGCCTTTTGTCTCGTCCTATAGGCTTTAATGACTTCACAGCCAAGGTAGCTAGCAGGATGAGCTTTGTTGCAACGGACACATGTGGGAGGAGTGTCTTTGTCCTTAGGGCAACCTTTGGAAGTGTGTTCTTGGCCGCACTTCACACACTTGAAGGGCATTGCACAGTGTCTGGCTACATGGCCAATGACTTGGCATCGATAGCAGATGGTGGGGCCACGTTTGCCCCGAGGCTCCTCAATTGTGACGTCTGTGTTGGCTATGATCTTCATTGTCAGTAATTTTCGGTTATCTGGTGTATTGGTGAGCACTACCATAAAGAGGGGGGTGTCTTTATGAGTTCTAGGCGATTGCACTCTGGAAATTGACCTAGGAACAATTCCGATGGCTTCCAGTTCTTCCCTCAGATCATCACACGAGAAACTGAAGGGAAACCCTCGAGTGACTTTCTTGATGGGCTTGTCCAGCGAATAGGTATAAAATCCCCATTGCCTTTTTGAGATTTCTTCTGTAACTTTCATAAAATCCGTAGTATTTGCGGTTTGAAGCTTATAGAGGTCTTTACCAGCTGTTCTGAATTGAAAAGGGTTGCAAAGAAGGCCCTTAATAGTTTTCAATAGTATCTTATACGCTTCCTTGAATTCAATGATGATGGGAGGAGGTTTCTGTGCTTTTGTAGAAGTCTGGGCCATGGTAGCCAAGGTGTCACTTTGGTCGGTTGGTTCGGCGTCCATAGCCACGAAAGAGTTGTTTGTTGATATAGGAGCAGCACTCGTAATCTTTCGGGCTGGAACCGTCCGAGTGGCTGGAATGAATCCCTCCTCATCGGCGATGGGGCGGGACTTCTTGTGTCGGTTTTCGCTAGCTGATGAGTTCGGGGTTGTCTCGTCCGTCTTTTTCCTCTTGGCAGGTCCAGGAAGTTCTTCTGTTGGCGTAGAACACATATTAGTCGTTGGCATCAAGTTGGTAAGAAGCTTCAAGCTTTCACTTGTATCTTGCTCGGATTGGTTGGACGTTGCATTGCCATTGTGATGCAAGTCAGTGTCTCTCTTGGCGTCGAGTTCTTTCTTCTTCTTCGAAGCCTCAGACGAGCGGGGCGCCTTACGCGTGTCAGACATAATGCGTATAAAGGCGAAGAGATTTGCACACAGAGGAAGAAAGCTAGCCTTGGCCTCTGCGAGCGCGGCCTTGCTTCCTCGCGCAGCGGTTTTATATATAAAGCCGCGGTGCGGACGGCTAAGGGAACGCCTGATCAAATCGGCTCTCCCGACTAGCCGCTGGGCTAGTAATGCACCACATTAAGTTATTGAATAAATCATAGCTCCTTTTGCTGATGGCCGATGAAGCTCTCAACTTAAATGTGCATTCATCACACAGGTAAGTAATCATAATAAAAGTTTGACGTGGCTAAGCTAATTATTTTGGGGGAGAGAATTAATTTAATTACACTGCACGTAGTAGACTAGCTCTGAACTGGCCCTTTTGAGATACGCTATCGCTATAGTTTTATAGTTATTTAAATGAAACTTCTCACATCTTTATGACTATAGCGGATCTCCATTCTACTTAAATATAAACATCCTAGCCTTATTTATTAGCCTACATAATCTATCTTGCCTCCTTAAGTTTTAAGACAAAAGAACCAGAAAATTATGAATTTCAACTAAAATCTTAATTTGTGAGATCCAAAGTGCTGTTTCTATCAAATTATTATTGAAAAGGAATCTAAGTATAAATTTTTAAATCTCTAGCTCTTTTCTGTTGCGCCAATGATTTTTACAGAAAAACGTCCAAATTTCGAAAATGGTTAAAGTTATTGAACTGATATTCAACACATATTAATTTAGTATTACTCCTGACATGCTAGAAACATTTTAGGTTATTTACTTGATTTTTAAAGTATTGCGCAACATTTATGACGTCAGAGCTAGTTACAGCGGACTGGCTGGCACACAATGGAAAGACTGATGTGCATTTATTACGGCGTGAGTAGGCTGCTTCCCAACAACCGCGAGACTTCTACGATCGCAGGTTCGAATCCTGCCTCGGGCATGAATATGTGTGATGTCCTTAGGTTACTTAGGTTTAAGTAGTTCAACGTTCTAGGGGACTGATGACCTCGGATGTTAAGTCCCATAGTGCTCAGAGCCATTTGAACCATTTTTGTTATGCACACATGCCGGAAGATTGCAAGAGCCGACAAATGCGACGATTATCGAACATTCAAATTAACAGCTAATGCGTTCAAACTGTTGACAAGAATAATAAGCAGAAGAATGAAAAAAATGGGGCTGTGTAGGACGAAGATCAGTTCGATTTCAGGGAAGGTAAAGGCAGCAGAAAGGCAGTTCTGACGTTGCGGTTGATAATGGAAGCAATAATGAAGAACAATCAAAAATTCGAGAAAAATAAGGGTAAGCTATAGGCAAAGACGGGTAATACAAAATACGTTCAAGAAGAAAGAGGGAACAGTAAGATTGGAAGAACAAGAACGAAGCGCTATGATTAAGAAGGATGTAAGACAGGGATGTAGAGTTAGCCGCATTCTTCAACCTATACGTTGTAGAAGCAATGACGGGAGTAAAAGAAAAGATGAGGAGTGCTTTTAAAATTTAAGGTGAAGGGCTATGTGTGATAAGATTCGCTGATGAAGTTGTTATCCTTGGTTAAGGAGAAGCAGTATTACATAATCTGTTGAATGGAATGGACAGTAAAGTAAGTAGAGAATATCGATTTAGAATAAATCAAAGAAAGTCGAAAGTAATGAGAAGTTCCTGACACTGAGAACAGCGAGAAACGTATCGTCACAATTGGTCATCACAAAGTCATATGTAATTCCAACCCTGACAGACGTAGCAAGGAGGACATAAAAAGCAGACTAGCACTAGCAGAACGAGTATTCCTGTCTACTTGTATCAAACATAGAACTTAACTTGAGGAAGCGATTTCTGACAACGGACGTTTATGGTGCAGCATTGTATGGCAGTGAAACATGGCCTCTGGGGAAATGGGAACAGTAGGGAAACGAAGGGGCTGAGATACGTTGCTATAGAAGAATACTGAATGTAGAAGGGACACGATGATAGGACATTTGTTAAGACACCAGGGAATAACTTCCATGGTAACAGAGGGAGCTGTACAGAATAACATCTGAAGAGGAAGACAGACATTGGAATACAGCCAACGAATAATTGAGGACACAGGTTACAAGTGCTACTCTGAGATGAAACGGCTGCACAGGAGAACAAATCGTCAGAAGACTGATGACTGAAAAAAAAAGAATCTTCATATCTACGTAGCGTGAAACATGACGGTGTGTAACGTGCCTATGTCGGTGGCTGAGAAATAGCGTATTCGAATTCGAAGCGCCCTCTCCTTCACCGTAAGAATGCCAGAATCCACACACGAACGCTGCGACATCTGCAACAATTCGACATCGTAGATTAACTGTCATGGATCATCTTCCAAACAGTCCCGACTTCGCTCCATCCTATTTTCATCAGCTTCAGAAACTTAAAGAACGCCTTCGAGAACTTCAGTTTGATAGTGAGAAAGTGGTGCAAGCAAAGTTGAGGTTATGGCTCCGTCAGTAAATTCAAAAATTCTACAGTGCCGGTGTCAAGGAACTGGTCTCTCGTTGGGCGAAATGTGTTCCCCAGCAGGTATGCTATGTAGACAAATAAGTATCTGAATAAGAATAATTAAGATGTAGAATGTTAATAACGTTTGCTTTATTTAAAAATCTGTAAGCGTTTTCACATTAAAAATTTTGAGGCGCCACATTTCAGCGCGCCCTCGTATGTTCAAAGAGTATGTAGAATTAAAGGCAATATCTACAGCTCATCCTTCGACCAAACACAAGCACCGACTAAATTTGGAAAGAGAATGAAGAAACCAACTAAAATCTGGCAGAAAATATGGAACAACATTAACGGCTAAGTCCTACCAACAGAATTACGATGTACGTGGTATAGCATCATGATGAAACTGTAACAACGGATGACAGACCCCTTGCAATAGGTCTTAGGAATGCGAATTTGTGTTTTAAATGTGGATTAATGGACACTTCATTACATTGCTTCACATGCAAAGATTATAACACGGTGTGGTGTCACATAAAGGGGCCGGTTACATTCCTACGAAGAAACGTTATGTCACAACAGATGAACTTTTAACTAAAACGATCGTTATTAATATTCGGCATCTTTATTATTCTTGTCCGCGTATTTATTTGTCAACATAATCAGCCTGGTGATAAACACATTTCGTCCGACGAGAGACCAGTTTCTTGATACCATCACTGTAGAATGTTTGACTTTGTCGACTACAGTATGTGATCAACGAAAGAGGACCCAATTCACTTGAGGAGTACAAATTCAACATTATACTTGAATTCCACAAAACTTACGCTAGATGAGATCATAAATCCAATTGTTGCTACATGCTGAAAAACTTGTTTCTAGGCAAGGAATAAGTTGACGTTATGATCAAATTCAGGCGAGTTGTGCATTCTTATGCAAGACATATTGAGCAGACGTGGCCACCATGTGCTGTCAGCATTGACAACTTTAATTCAATGCATGTCATATATGTCACGAATGATGACAAATCCGTGGCGTCTGTCCTCTGCTTATTTTACATTAGCTGTTATCTTTAGCTCCTATACGTAGATGACTTGGTATTTATTGAACTGACGTCATTTTAACAGCTTTTTTACGGACTTTCGCTAGAACAGCAATGTTGTTTGAAGAACAAGGTGATTAATGCAGGATTTTGTACACACCCCTCTTCGAAGAATTCCAAAAACCGAAGCTTGAAGATTTTTATCCAGTAATTCGACTTCTTCGAAAAAGCGGGAGAAACTAGCCATTTATAAGTGAAAGTGTCACTGTCTTTCGGCAGCGTCCAGGCATCCAGGGACACTAGTTGAATCCTAAAGACAGTTCGAGCGGAATGTTCGAAATATTGAACAGTTGTAAGATGGCAGAATAAATGGTCAGATTCACACCTTACATGAGACCTTTACAAATCACAATGAGAAGGTGAACTTGACACCTAACATAAAGCCAGGGTTATGAGAACATATGCCTATCAATACGTAATGCAAAAAAGGATGACAGTCAATCGACGGTAATTAACACACCATTCCTATACAATGCATGTCTTCGAGCGGAAGGCAGAACAGGGAACATGAGTCGAGTTGCTTTTAGTTTTGAAAAGCCAGCTCTACAACAGCGTAGCGAAGCCGTGCTGTGGGAGTTACGCCAGCAACCACTTAAAGGGGTGGCAGAAAGGAGGACAGCGACCCTGGGCCAGGTGATTCAAGCTGGAGGGCCACCTGTAGCGAGGGCGTCGCTACGAGAGCAGAGAAGAAGCTTTAGAAAACTGCGTTTCGAAATTCCAACGGGATGCAAACCAAAGCAAGTGACGCATTTTCGTCCAAGGGTGCGACACACCGAAAGGTCAATGTACTTTAGGTGTCTAGAAAGGGCTCAAAACGTCCGATTGGCGGAAACTCACTAGGAAGGAGAAAACTACTGAAGTTTCGATGCAGTTTGATAGAAGGGACGTTGCACTTGTTATAGGGTGTTTCTACAAAGTGAGACGAACGCTCCTATTGGTCGAAGAAAGCTGTGACGTGAAAAAGGAACCCAAGGGGAGGGAGGCAGTTCTACCACGAGTAGGACAAGAGAGAAATTTTGGAGAGTGGGACTCTTCTCTGAACTGGCGTCAACTGCAGAACGGAGCACTTAACGCTCCGTAGGAAGCAAAGAAGAAATTGGTGCGGACACTGCGTTCACAGCGGCTGTACTCCAGCTAAAATTAGCTGTAGCAACGTTTAGCTCCAACTGTGGAGAAACGAACCAGCAAAATTACTTAATTGTTCTTGCGAGAACTGAGAGGGCACTATAATATGCACACTGCTCCAACCATGCGCATGTGTGTCACCACATAATAAGACTAGGGCTGAGTACATGTTTTCTCGCATAACGAGAAACATAGGGAAAATTTCTGCTGGGAAGTTCAGCAAAGGCCAGATCAGTTTTGTAGGAATTTCAGTGGGAGAGAGCAGCCTTGCAGACAGCAGCACGTCGCAGCTTTAAGGTAAATACCGTGTGTAGAGGCGTAAACTTTGTGGTTCACCAGCTTGCGTCCACTGTGAACTGGAGCGGCCTTGAATAATCGTGGACTCAAATTTGTCACTTGAGTAACCATCCACCGTAGACTTGATTGTCATCCTAAATAGTACCGAACTTTGAACCGGAATTGGAGGATTTTCGTAGTACTGACCAACATCATAACGTATGTGTAGGAGCAATTTTGTAAAGAAACGTCCTATTAAACTTTCATATTATTGCGCTTGGGATTAATGTACAGAAACTTCCAGTTAAACTTTCATAATATTGTGCTTGAGATTAATGTTCCTTCAGAGAGTTAATATTTAACATTGTTGTGTATAAACTTATTTAACTTTTTGATGTTGGCAAGATGCGTTATCCATTGCGCTGTTTTCATGTTGTCGAGTTGAAAACTGTGTGAAAAGCTGTAATTTGGTGAGAAATATTGCGACATTAAACTTGTCATTTCACCTCACACAGCTGATCTTAATTCAAGACTAAGCAAGCAAAAACAAAAGCCCTCACCACCCAACACAGTGGAGACGTCTGAAAATGGATTTGATGTGGTCTAATGGCTCACATTTTACCATATAAAACCAGGGACTGAAAAAGACATATCAATAAGGAGTTATCCCGAATGAGTGAGGAACTAGATATCATTAATATTTATGGACAAACAAATTATTAGAGTTTCAGAGAAATTGCATAATTTATTCAAGGGATAGAGTTTCACAAATTCAGCAAGTCAGCAATGGATAATTCTTCCTCTGGCCCATAAGTAATGACTGATATGATTTGGCATTGATTGACAGTGTTGTTGGATTTCCTTCTGAGGGATATCGTGATGTATTCTGTCCAACTGACGTGTCAGATCGTCTAAGTTCCCAGCTGGTTGAAGGGTCCTGTTCGTAATGCTGAGAACGATATAAGTTGGGGGCACAGTCAGGG
This sequence comes from Schistocerca americana, assembly GCF_021461395.2. Classification (NCBI taxonomy): domain Eukaryota; kingdom Metazoa; phylum Arthropoda; class Insecta; order Orthoptera; family Acrididae; genus Schistocerca; species Schistocerca americana. The sequence goes on from NC_060119.1 coordinate 1,024,950,972, forward strand.
ACTTTTCTGGCCATGGTAAGGTTTGGCAATTATGAAGACCAGTAGTAGGAAGTCTCGCCATGTGAGAGCGGGCGTTATGTAGCTGAAATGTTTGCCCTAGTTGGCTTGCCATGAAGGGCGACAAAACGGGGCGTTGAATATCACTGACGCCCCGCTGTGCTATAAGAGTGCCACAAATGCCAACAAAGATGTTCTGCCATGAAAAGAAGTGGCACTCCATACCGTCGCTCCTGGTTGTCGGGCTGCATGGCGGGTGTCAGTCAAGTTGGTATCGTACCCCTGTCTTCGGCGTCTGCAGACACATCATCATTCTGGAAACTCATTGACTGAAGTAGAAGTGTCTTCACTGATCAGTCCCACTTCGAACTGACCCCCAATTACCAATGAAGACGTGACTGGAGATGCCCCGAACAGTGGTGGGATAATAACCTGACTGTCGCCCGCTATACGGCCTGGTCTAGAGTGCCATCTCTTTTGTTGTCATCCGCATCACATTACAGCACAGCGGTATGTCGACGATATTCTAACTCAACCAGGGCTAACATTTCAGCAAGATAACGCCCGTCCGCATAAAGCGAAAATTTCTACCACCTGCTTCCTGCATGGCAAACCCTGCCTTGGACAGAAATGTCGCCGGAACTCTGCTCAGTTGAGAACGTTGTCAGCGTTACTGGCAGGGCAACCCGACCAGCTCGGGAATATGATGATCTAACGCGTCAAATGGAAAGAATTTTGAATGATATTCTCCAGGAGGTTGTCCAACAACAACGCTATCAATCTATGCCAAGTAGAAAAACTGATCGTAATGGGACCAGAGGTGCAACGATTTTCTTGACTTTCTCAATTTGTAAATCCCTTTCTTATGAGCTACATCATCCATTTTTTTCTGAAAATGTAATTTTGTTTTGATCTGTAATTTTGCATTAGAGCTTAAGATTTCCATCTCATTTATATTATTCCTTCATTGTGCGATTTTCTTCTTTTCTTTTTATTTATTTTGTTAGATAGAATGGGTCACAAAGAGGTTTACGATAAACAAGTGACGAGGATAGACCAAATTAAGAATAACACAGAAAGATTAGAATATCGACTATGAGATTATTGGTTGTAATGTTACTTGAATTTCATAACCATTATGGCACCTCACCTGAACCCTCGATACCAGTAATATTCTACTGTGTTTGTGTAGAAGTAGTTAACATATTTCTGAGACAACATTCAGATTTGATTTCATTAATGTAGAGGTATTTTGATACATCGATATGTGTATATTGCAATGATATTATTCTTACGTGTATTCTTTCTTTTGTCACTATGATCTTTGACGTACTTGTAGCTCTGATTTTTGGGCGCGTAAGCGATTATTATTTAGTTAGAGTCGGACCTTGAGAAATTCAGGTCTTGGACGTCATGTTGGAAAGACGCATATTGTAGTCAGCTTATAAAATGTGAACTTTAGCAGTGACTGTGAGGAAGATGTTTTCAAGTACGTTTTGTATTGTGAAGTGATGTTTTGTGTGCTACGTGATATTGCAATAAAAGCAATTAAAAGGAAGTGTAACTTAAATTCGGAGTGCTGATTACTTTTTTTACATCACCATTGTCCTACAAAAGTGTAATCTTCGAGGATGGTTTGTGACGCGCATCTACAAAACTTTTGAATATCGCAGAATAAAACCTAGGCCTCTTTGCATTCGAGCTTGGAATCATTACCACCTAGATTTTCGACGATTGAGCCATGATTATACAACGAGACCAACGTGGGAAATACGAAAAGATGAGTGCCTAGTTTATTCATTATTACATGAAACGACTTTATTAACTGTGCTCTAATGACACCTGCCTCTTAATAACTTTGTTGTTGCCCGAAAATGCAGTATTTAGCAGCGTGAGCAACACCACAATCATTATTAAATTTTGACCTTTGTTGTGGTAGGGTTGTTAGATGGTACAGCATTGAAGGAGACATTTAGCACAAAACAGGAAAATACTGGAGACAGGATGATACCACAATACGTAAATAAATAGTGGTTGACTATTACCGTGATTGTGGACACGATGTGAGTTTGTTTACAGAAATTGAAATCGACAGTCGCGTAAAAACGCAGGTCAGTTCAACCTGTCAGAGGGCGAGATGAGAGGCAGCGACGTGTGAATGCCAGCTGCTGCGCCTGAGAGGGGACTATGTCAGCGTCAGGGCAGGGCAGACAGTGGAGCCGCGGGTCACGTGATAACACGGCAGGTGAGGCGCCGGAGAGCCGTTCAATTTAGCGGCGCCCACCTCACTGCGTGCCGGCGATAAGTCCTCCGGAAAGGCCCTGGCAGCGCCCTGGCCGGCTGCTCAAGCAGCAGCCTGAAATACGGCGCCCTAAATCTCGCGCCCACGCTGCATCAGCGGGGTCACACTGGCGGCGATTCATTCCTCTCGCGACGGACGCGCTGCCATCGTATGACTTTTTTGTCATCTACCGATCCTTAACTTTTCAGCTCTGATTGCTGTGTAAGCTACAATACTGCAACCATAGAAGCTTTTTACTGCACAAACAGTGGCACTTCATCATTCGTACAGTAAATAAAATATCAATACAGCTCTCACAGTTCTTCGCTGCGTAATGCTGGTATAAAAGTTTCTCGTCGTTCAAAACACAGCACGTTTTAGTAGTAACTCGAGCTTAAATGAAATTTCGCCATCTTCATCGTCCTCTGGACCTCATTCACTGGCCACTTGTGCGTCTCATATATTAACATAGTCATTACCCCTTCTCAATCGACTGGCCTTGGGATCTTGTCGTTTTGTGACATAGTATAGCCTGCCGTGCTTCTCTCACCCACCCGCATAGCTAGGGCTTTTATATCACGGTAGAAGAATATAGCTGTCGTATAATATAGCTCTCCTACAACACCTTGGGTGTGCTGGCTCAGAACTATGGGTAAAAGAGAGAACAGAGACCACACCAGTCACCAACACTTCGCTTTGAAATAGTTTCATATTGTTGTTCGTTGTCAATATTTATAGCTGTTAGTAATGCCTGATCTTATAAGGAATGGAGACTTCGGTCTTTACGTATTTTAGCAGAAGCTAATTTCGTTTGTACGTAACAAGCGGCTCAAGATTTGTAAACAAACAAAAAAAACCTACAGAAAATCGCCTTAAAATACTTCTTAACAAAGTAAATATATAAGAGAAAAATATTTGGATGGTGTACAAAATACAAATGTATATCTTACTACTCTGGTAAAACCCATAATATACAAAAAGGGATCTACATCACTGTCGACATCACAGCGCTGCATAGAAATAAAATTTGTGCTTTTAGTGTTACCTACCTTGCACACATTTAATGTAGGTTGACCACGAACTTTATACACCAGTCCATGATGTTCTCACATGCGTTCTTGTAGGAAACAACGTGAACAAGAAACGTTTTGAAGCTTGTAGCAACAACAAAAGTAAGCCAGGCTGTACACCTTAAGAAATACACAAAACAAGCAAATATATTAGCAACAAAGACCTTCGGCATACCAAATAATTTTAAAAAAGTTTAAAATAACTGAAGGGAACAACATTACAAAGTCAAGAACGTGTCATTCATGTTAAAAAGTCCTCATATCACTTACGGAACAACTATCCCATACAAGAGTCATTTGAAAATGAATACAACGAGATTCCAGTGTTACACACAAAAATTCAGCAACATACTGTCTCTTACGAAGAGGAGACTGAACGAACTGGCTGTACTACTTACATCAATCATTAAGTTGTAAGTGTATGAAAGCTTACTTGAGGGTAAAAAGATTTTATGCGAGACGGTATATCGCCAGACACAGTCATACTATACATCAACGTTAAAAGTCGTGTTGTCACTTACACCTATGATTTTAGAAATTCTGATGGAACGTTATCGATCCCTTCTGCCTTATTTGATTTTAAGTCTGCCAGAGCTCTTTCAAATTCTGATTCTAAAACTATATCTCGTATGTCCTTTAAGTGAAAATTCCTGTTTCTCCTTCTATTACATCAGACCCGACTTCTCGCTTGTAGTCGCCCTCAACGTACTCTTTCCACCTATACGCTCTCTCCTCTGCATTTGACAGTGGAAGTCCCTTTGCACTCTTATCGTTGCCACCTTGGTTTTAATTTCACCGAAGGCCGTTTTGACTGAGTGAGTCCTCCTGACAGTCATTTCTTTTTCGATTTCTTCACATTTTCAATGTAGCCATTTCGTGTTACTTCCCTGCATTTCTATTTATTTCATTCCTAAGCGACTTATATTTCTGTACTCCTGATTATCGCTGAACATTTTTGTAATTCTTTCTCTCATCGATCAAGTGAAGCGTTTCTTCTCTTACCCACGATTTCTTCGCAGTTTCCTTCTTTGTACCAGCGTTTTCCTTTCCAACTTCTGCTATTGCTCTCTTTAGAGATGTCCATTCCTCTTCAACTGAACTGGGAACTGAACTTTTCTTTATGGCAGAATCTTTGGACTTGATATTTCCGTATTCCACTTCCTTGTGGACTGGTTCTTCCTGACAAGTCTCCTAAACTTCAGCCTACTGTTCATCATTACTAGACTGCAGTTTGGGTCTGTATTTGCTCCTAGGTACTTAAAATCCCGTATCTCATTCCGAAATCTATGCCTGACCATGATGTGATCTAACTGAAATCTTCCCGCAACTCCCGGCCTTTTCCAGTATGTCACCTTCGCTAGCTATTTTTTAACAGAATATTCGCTATTACAGACTGAATTTTATTGCAGAACTCAAATAATCGTTCTCCTCTCTTATTTCTAGTGCCAAGCCCATATTCTGCCGGAACCCTTAATTCTACTCCTTTCCCTACAACTGCATTCCAGTCCTCCACGACTGGTAGATTTTCATCTTCCTTTACGTTCTGAATTACCTGTTCACCTTCAATTTGCGACTTCGGCATGTATACCTGAACTATTGTTATCAGTGTTTGCTGCCGATTCCGATGAGAACAAACCTACCGCTGAACTGTTCACAGTAATTAAATCTCTGCCCCATCTTCTTATTCCGTTCACCGTAACTGACTCTCGGCCCTATCTTCCAATTCATAACAAATATTACTCCCGTTATACAGAAAGAAATGTCGTGTGACTAGGGCCTCCCGTAGAGGAGACCTTTCGCCTGGTGCAAGTCTTTCGATTTGACGCCACTTCGGCGACTTGCGCGGCGATGGGGATGAAATGATGATGATTAGGATAACACAACACCCAGGCCCTGAGCAGAGAAAATCTCCGACCCAGCCGGGAATCGAACCCGGGCCCTTAGGATTAACATTCTGTCGCGCTGACCACTCAGGTACCGGGGGCGGACTCCCGTTATACAATTTTCTGCTGCCGTTGTTATTGCCCCATACTCATCTCACCATAAATACTTTTCTTCTTTCAATTTCACTTCACTGATGGGCACTATATCTACATTTACCGTGTGCATTTTCCTCTTCAGATTTTCTAGCTGCCCCACCACCATCAAACTTTTGACATTCGGCACCCCGACTGGTAGTCTGTTACATTTCCATTGGTTGCTCAGTCTTTCACTCATCATGGTCACCCTTCCCCCCAGCCCCCCCCCCCTCGCCCTCGGGAGACTATTCGTAAATATTTTATCAATGGATAAATCATCATGACACTTTTTCAGTTACAGGCCACAAGGCCTGTGGGTGCATATTAACACATTATGTCTCTCTAATGCAGTGGTTTCCATTGTCCGCTGCATCCTCATGCTGTACCTTCAAACGGTTTTCATATTTATGAAGATTAGGTTAGGTTAGGTTAGGTTAGTGTTTAACGTCCCGTCGACAACGAGGTCATTAGAGACGGAGCGCAAGCTCGGGTTATGGAAGGATTGGGAAGGAAATCGGCCGTGCCCTTTCAAAGGAACCATCCCGGCATTTGCCTGAAACGATTTAGGGAAATCACGGAAAACCTAAATCAGGATGGCTGGAGACGGGATTGAACCGTCGTCCTCCCGAATGCGAGTCCAGTGTGCTACCACTGCGCCACCTCGCTCGGTATTTATGAAGAGATTAATTTTCAGCAGTCTTAGTAATTTCAAGATAAAGTTGCTACACGTACAAAATGAATGTTGTAATTTCAAATGAAATAAGAAAATAGACACTGGGGTGACAAAAGCCATGGGATTCCTCTAAGTACCGTGACGGTCCTCTTTCTGCCTGTTGTAGCTTGGCCTCAACAAGCCTGAAGAAGTCCCCCACAGACATATGCTGCCTCTACAGCCATCATTATTTGTGATTGTGTTGCCGGCCCAGGACTTTAAGCACGAACTGACCTCTCGATTTGTCTGATAAATGTTCGATGGCATTCATGTCGTGCGATCTCGGTGGCCAAATCATTCATTCGAACTGTCCAGAATGTTCATGAAACCAATTGCAAACATTGCTTGTAGAAATAGAAAACAGCTAATCAGTTGCATACTGGAAAGGTTATTAAAACCCTTTTACTATGTTTCACCTACACAATAAATTAAAACAAAAGCTAACAATTGTGGATTGTATACATGGAAGAAGACTGTAGATGCACACAGGTTTCAGATAGATTATATAATGGTAAGAAAGAGATTTAGGAACCAGGTTTTAAATTGTAAAACATTTCCAGGGGCAGATATGGACTCATACCACAATCTATTGGTTATGAAATGTAGATTAAAACTGAAGAAACTGAAAAAAAGGTGGGAATTTAAGGAAATGGAACCTGTATAAACTGAAAGAACCAGAGGTTGTACAGAGTTTCAGGGAGAGCATAAGGGAACAATTGCCAGGAATGAGGGAAAGAAATGCAGTAGAAGAACAATGGGTAGCTTTGAGGGACGAAGTAGTGAAGGCAGCAGAGGATCAAGCAGGTAAAAGGACGAGGGCTAGTAAAAATCCTTGGATAACAGAAGAAATGTTGAATTTAATTGATGAATGGAGAAAATATAAAAATACAGTAAATGAAGCAGGCAAAAAGGAAAACAAACGTCTCAAAAATGAGATCGACAGTAAATGCAAAATGGCTAAGCAGGGATGGCTAGAGGACAAATGTAAGGATGTAGAGGCATATCTCACTAGGGGTAAGATAGATACTACCTACAGGAAAATTAAAGAGACCTTTGGAGAAAAGAGAACCACCTGTATGAATATCGAGAGCTCAGATGGAAACCCAGTTCTAAGCAAAGAAGGGAAAGCGGAAAGGTGGAAGGAGTATATAGAGGGTCTACACAAGGGCGATGTACTTAAGAACAATATTATGGAAATGGAAGAGAATGTAAATGGAGAGGGGAGATATGATACTGCGTGAAGAGTTTGACAGAGCACTGAAAGACCTAAGTCGAAACAATCCCCGGGAGTAGACAACATTCCATTAGAACTACTGACCGCCTTGGGAGTGCCATTCCTGACAAAACTCTACCATCTGGTGAGCAAAATGTCTGAGGCGAAATACCCTCAGACTTCAAGAAGAATATAATAATTCCAATCCCAAAGAAAGAAGGTGTTGACAGATGTGAAAATTACCGAACTATTAGTTTAATAATTCACGGCTGCAAAATGCTAACGCGAATTCTTTACAGACGAATAATCGAAAAACTAGTAGAAGCCGACCTCGGGGAAGATCAGTTTGGATTCCATAGAAATATCGGAACACGTCAGGCAATACTGACTCTACGACTTATCTTAGAAGTTAGGTTAAGGAAAGGCAAACCTACGTTTCTAGCATTTGTAGACTTAGAGAAAGCTTTTGATAAGGTTGTCTGGAATACTCTCTTTCAAATTCCGAAGGTGGCAGGGGTGACACACAGGGAGCGTAAGGCTATTTACAATTTGTACAGAAACCAGATGGCAGTTATAAGAGTCGAGGGAAATGAAAGGGAAGCAGTGGTTGGGAAGGGAGTGAGACAGGGTTGTAGTCTTTCCCCGATGTTATTCAATCTGTATACTGAGCAAGCAGTGAAGGAAACAAAACAAAAATTCGGAGTAGGTATTAAAATCCATGGAGAAGAAATAAAAACTTTGAGGTACGCTGATGACATTGTAAATCTGTCAGAGACAGCAAATGACTTGGAAGACCAGTTGAACGGAATGGACAGTGTCTTGAAAGGAGGATATAAGATGAACATCAACAACAGCAAAACGAGGATAATGGAATGTAGTCGAAGTAAGTCGGGTGATGCTGAGGGAATTAGATTAGGAAATGAGACACTTAAAGTAGTAAAGGAGTTTGCTATTTGGGGAGCAAAATAACTGATGATGGTCGAAGTAGAGAGGATGTAAAATGTAGACTGGCAATGGCAAGGAAAGCGTTTCTGAAGAAGAGAAATTTGTTAACATCGAGTATAGATTTAAGTGTCAGGAAATCGTTTCTGAGAGTATTTGTATGGAGTGTAGCCATGTATGGAAGTGAAGCGTGGACGATAACTAGTTTGGACAAGAAGAGAATAGAAGCTTTCGAAATGTGGTGCTACAGAAGAATGCTGAAGATCGGATGGGTATATCACATAATTAATGAGGAGGTACTGAATAGGATTGGGGAGAAGAGAAGTTTGTGGCACAAATTGACTAGAAGAAGGTATCGGTTGCTAGGACATGTTCTGAGGCGTCAAGCGATCACCAATTTAGTATTGGAGGGCAGCGTGGAGGGTAAAAATCGTAGAGGGAGACCAAGAGATGAATACACTAAGCAGATTCAGAAGGGTGTAGGTTGCAGTAGGTACTGGGAGATGAAGAAGCTTGCACAGGATAGAGCAGCATGGAGAGCTGCATCAAACCAGTCTCAGGACTGAAGACCACAACAACAAGAACAACAATTTTGGCCTGCTAACATGGCACATGGTCATCGACGAAAATTTTTCCTTCATTGGCAATAATAAATAGATGGGTGGCTGCATACGGTCTCCACGTATACAACGTAACCTTTTCATCAAATATCGGTTCTGTTGGACCAGAGGCTCTAGTTCATTGCACGCAGACTAGGCCCAAACCATTGTAGAGAAGCCACCAGCATGCACAGCACCTTAATGAAAACTTCGGTACACAGCTTCGTGAGGTATGCGACACTCTAACCCTACTACGAGCTCTTAACAAATGATGTCGGGATTAATCTGACAAAGATCACGATTTTCCAGATGCTGCAGGCGATGTCGTGCTGTTAGCGAAGGCACTGGCGTGTGTCATCTGCTGCCAAAGCCTATTAACGCCAAATTTCGCCTCACTCTTCAAACATATGCGTTCATAGTACGTCCCACATTGATATCAACCGTTATTTCACGCAGTGTTGCTTGTCTGTTAGCAGTGACAACTCTAAGCAAACGCCACTGCTTTCAGTCGTTAAGTGAAGGCCACTGCTTTGTTCGTGATGAGAAGTAATGCCTGACAGTTGGTATTCACGGCACAATATTGACAGTGTGAATTTCGGAATATTAAATTCTCTGATGATTTCGGAAATGTAATGTCCCTTGCGTCTAGATATGACCATTACTTAATTCCCGTCCTGTGGCCATAATCAAGTCTGAAAACCTTTTCACATGAATCACGTTAGTAAAAATGACAGTTCCGCAAATGCACGGCCCTTTTATACCTTGTGTATGCGATACTAGTGTCACCGGCATATGAGCAAATCGCTATCCCAATACTTTTGTTCCCTCTGAGTTTTAAACTTCTATTAATGGCGAAAACCTGTTAAGTGTTCCAAGGTACAACCACAAGACTTTCCCCTATTACTGAGGATGTTATACGAATTATACCATGAGTAGCATTCATAAAAATTTTCTGAATTCAAGAATAGGAAATCTACTATTGTTTGTACAGCTCATAAAAGTCAGGAGGTAACGACGTTTGTCCGTAAAACGTTAATGCCTAGAATGTCGACTTTCCCTTATTACTGAGGATGTTAAACGAATTATATCATGAGTAGCATTCATAAAAATTTTCTGAATTCAACAATAGGAAATCTAGTATTGTTTGTACAGTTCATAAAAGCCAGGAGGTAACGACGTTTGTACGTAAAACGTTAATGCCCAGAATGTCGACACCTTAAAAATATAGTCTCATTCACACAAAAACGAAAAACGAGAAGTCAACCACTTACACATAAGTAAACGACAGAAATGCGGAAGTTTGCAGTTAGCCATTTTTGTGCCACCTTCTGTGCTAACCTAGCAAGGATGAAGACTAGCATCGATTTATCTCACTCAAAGCAACAAAAAGGTCGTGGAGCTAGTCTTGCGGTTGAGCTGGATAACTTGTCTTGCTGCAAGATTGTCTTAATACTTCACCAGCTTCGAAGGTGAAGATGAAATTGAAGTCCGAGAAATAGAAGTGTAGGGTCTCAGGGGCCCAGAATCGAATTTGTGTGTGTGTGTGTGTGTGTGTGTGTGTGTGAGAGAGAGAGAGAGAGAGAGAGCGTGTATTTATGTGTGTGTTAGCGTGCGCGCGCTTGTGGGGTGGGGTGGGTTCAGAGGGAGCGAGAAGGCGCAGGTGGCGAAGGCAGACCGCAGATGCCCCATAAATATTAAGTGAAAGGCGACTGCCAAATTTTGGCTGTACATCATACATTTAGGGCTACTGCTGCTACGTAATCCTGTCATGTGATACAGTAAAGTAAATTGATGGACGACTACTGTCTTTAAAGGTAAACCCTTGCACGACTTTCAGGAACTATTTCGTGCTGAAGAAGTGTTGTGACCTTAAAAAGAAAACTTTTGCTTACAAAAACACAATTTTTTATTTTTTGTGATAGTCTGCTAAAGTAATTTTGTACGCCTGAGCAACTCTACAAATATACTTCAATATCTGGTATAAACAGCTGTGTAGTATTATGAGATACATTTCCCCCATTTCGAAGGCCAACAAAATATGTCTAGAACAAGAAAATTTTTTTAACTGATTATGCATATCTGTTAAATGGTCATTACTGTCGATCAAGGATTATTGTAGACTGTTGTCGAGTAGTGATACAGCACTAAATATTTACAAGTGTGTATTTGATTTCACTGGAAGCTGTTTATGCTTCTTTATTTAAGAGCCGCTACCCTGCAGTTATCTAGTTGCCGTTACACATTTCTGGTTTAGCTATTGTAGCATTTTAATTACAATTTAATAAGATATAACAAATAATTTTGCTACTCATCTGGTTTTTGTCTGGGGCAGAACCAGGAAACTATTTTTAAGAAGGATTTGATTACATCTTCAACTTTTGTAGTCCTGTATTCCTCAGTTGCGTGTAATATTACGGTATATTGATAATTTTTACTTATGGACCGTCTGACAGCAACTGAATAAAACACACTTTTAGTGCCATACGCGTTTCGCCTTTATTTTCAGCAAGGCATATTCAGTGGCCTGGAATATGTACATATGTTAGCTATTTAATTTACATTTTTGTCACTGTGCCCTTAGGTTGTAAAGAGTTCTGGTGGTTGGTATTTCCTATTAAGTAGTAATGTTTTTAACTGTACTTACACGTTGTGTAGACAATTTCTTACATATTACGCTCCTGTTGCATTTTTGGCGTTGTTCTTCTTCTTATGAAAGCCAATTTTGCGTTTTTTCCCCACATTCCACAGCACTATGAACTGAACGCTTGTTTCAATGCAATGTTTTGGTTTCTGTTGCCGACTGTCAAATGTTTATGCCAAAGATCGAATATTACTGCCAAAACTTTCGAGTGTAATTATTGAAGTATCTGTGATCTGTTCGTGTATGCACTTGTGTGTGCGTTTGTGTGTGTGTGTGTGTGTGTGTATGTGTAATTTGGTGCCTTAGTAGTGCTTTGATGTCTGATCATGCAAGGGGCAATCCAGCAATGCATCTACTCAGTCCAGCAACGCAACCCACAACAAATCTGTGGCTATGTATCTAGAGCTACATCACCAGTGGCGACGCAGTCGGCATTATCACATGTATTGGCCACAAACCAACAGATTGATTACGATGGCACAAACTGAAGGACTTTTGGTTGATGGTCTGCATCCGAATTAACGGTCAAATCGGGAACCTTCGCCTGTTTTCTGTTTCTGAATCTGACCAGTGTAGAGGTTGGTTTCAATTTTGCTCTGGATATCTTAGTGATGCACAGAAGCTATCATTCCCGTGGAAGGGTGAAATATTCACTTGGAACAGCAGGTGCAAAATGTGGACATGTCGGATTCCCCACAAGAGGCATTAATTGGTGCAGAGATGAGACTTTTTGTCTAACGATGCAATAAATTAAAGAACTGTGAACATATCTACGTTACAATGCTTAAAATAAATAGCTTACGAAATAAATTCTCTGAATCACATACAGCACTTCAAGAGTATAAATACAACGTGATCACAAAATATATTAAGATATCAACTCAGTTTGCTGAACTTCGAATGACTTCAGTTGAAAGTAAACTTCCAATTCTTTCACCAATTTTTCGGACTGCTTTTCCGATAGACCATGTCGGAGAAATTATTCAACACTCCTAATCAATGTACGATGACATTCATATTTCAACAGCTGAAAGATGGCTGTGCCTGGTTGTTAAATTTATTGTGATGATGGCCTGGTGAATATTAATAGAGTAAGTCTCTGCAGGACGCTGGCCGGTGTGGCCGTGCGGTTCTAGGCACTTCAGTCTGAAGCCGCGTGACCACTACTGTCGCAGGTTCGAATCCTGCTTCGGGCATTGATGTGTGTGGTGCCCTTAGGTTAGTTAGGTTTAAGTAGTTCTAAGTTCTAGGGGACTGATGACCTCTGATGTTAAGTCCCATAGTGCTCAGAGCCATTTTCTCTTCAGAACAGGAACTACAGATTTATTTCAACAGCGGTATTTGGAAAACTGTGCGAACATCCAGCAAAGTTCTGGAGGTTTATTACGGTACCCACGGATACCGTGCATAAAAGTAACTAGACTGCATGCATCTTTAACAAGAACTCTAGTAAAATTACAGTAGCACCGACATCACAAAAACTGTCATGAGATATTGCATATGATTGTATGTGAAACACACCAACGCTGCTAATTTTAGATCTATGTGTTTGTTCATCACCCAGTAGTACAATCCTTACTGCGTATTAACGGTACAATGGTTGATATTTAATAAGCCATTGTGATTATAAGTCTAAGTGGTACGGTGACTATTGGGTGCCTTATTTCAGTTCAGGTCCGAACCTTTGTGTCTGCAACGCGAAGTCGTAGAAAATTGTAACAAATCCAGGAAATTATGTTATAAAACATTGGAACGGAAGATGTTGCAAAACTGCATTAAGAAATGAAAATTTCAGGAAACTACAATACGACAAAATACTAATGGCAGTAGTAATAATAATAAAATAACAATAATAATATCAACTACCTACAAATGTTTTAGTTTTCTCTGGATCATATCAGGGGAACCTGAGATAGATTCTGACGAGGGGACATGGGAAACCCTCTTTCAATTTTTTTTTATCTGACCATCGTCACCAGCACAAAAAATTTCAGAGCAACCTTCTTGTCTTCGCTCTCTATTTGTTTACTGTGATTAATGTAAGGATAACAAAAGGCAGAACAAGGTACATCCAAATCAGAGTAACCACTATTAATGGTTCACCTCATTCACAATAACGTGTTCATGATATTTTAAGGGATAACTGTCATTAACTTTGCTATAGCCGATAATTCCTATGGAAATAAAAACATTTAAAACTTACCTTTGCTATTTTCCAGTTCACGCACTTTTGACTACAGATTGCAAATGCTACTCAAATTCATGACTTTAATCAGGTCTTTTAACAGCAGTTGCAGACATTAAGATCATGAAATCCAGTTGCTAAGATCAGTCAGTAGATAATCACGTAAATTAATTTCCACACAAGGATATTTAATATCGATTGTGCATGAATATCTCTTCCTGGGGTAAAGTGGCAAACAGAATTGAGCTGTCTGATTGTAAACAATGTTTTCTACTTTAACGTTAGGACCGAGCGAGGTGGCGCAGTGGTTAGCACACTGGACTCGCATTCGGAAGGACGACGGTTCAATCCCACGTCCGACCATCCTGATTTAGGTTTTCCGTGATTTCCCTATATCACTTCAGGCAAATGCCGGGATAGTTCCTTTGAAAGGGCACGGCCGATTTCCTTCCCCATCCTTCCCTAACCCGAGCTTGTGCTCCGTCTCTAATGACCTCGTTGTCGATGGGACGTTAAACACTAATCTCCTCCTCCTCCTCCTTTAACGTTAGGCTACACTAACGTAATTTTAGTGATTCTTATTATCTGTGTCACTTACTGTGAATATTTCTAATTTCCTCGCAATCTGCATACTTGATCAGGGAACGAATGTTTATACCAATGTAAGACAGTACTTTTCGGAAAACCTTTTATGTTGTCATTTGAGCAAGGTGAAAGTTCTACTGCTGCTGATTTGCAAATACACCGCCACGAAATCTTGTCTACTGCCAACCTCTCCATCTTGTCAACCCCTTCATCTCAGAGTAGCATTTACAAATTAAGTTCTGAATTATTTACAGCATACATTCCAGTCCTTGTCTTCCTCTATAGTTTTTACCCTACTCTCTCAAGTACCATGGAAATTATCCTTTTATGTTTTAACAGATATCCTACCATCCTGCCCCTCTTGTCGGTGTTTTCCACATATTCATTTCCACTCCGATCCTGCACAGAAACCTCCTCAATCCTTACCTCACTAGTCCATCTAATTTTCACATTCCCCTGTAGTTCCACATCTCAGATGCTTCATTTCTATTCTGTTTCGTTTTCAAAAAGTCCATATTTCGGTACCATACAATGCTGTGCTACAAACGTACATTCTCATAAAATTCTTTCTCAAATTATGGCACATATATGATACTAGTAGACTCCTCTTGGCCAGAAATGCCCTTTTTGCCAGTGCTAGTCTGCTTTTGATATCCTCCCTGATCCTCCAGTCATTGGTTATTTTTCTGCCTAGGTAGCAGAATTCTTTATCTACTTCATGACCATAAATCCTAATGTTTCTCGTTGTTCTCATTTCTGCTACTTCTCATTACTTTCGTTTTTCTTCGAGTGACTCTCAGTCCATATTCTGTACTCATATGACTGTTCATTCCATTCAGAAGACCCTGGAAGACTTCTTCACTTTCACTGAGGATGGCAATGTCATCACCGAAACGTATCATTGATGTATTTTACCTTGATATTAATTCCGGTCTTGAAGCTTTCTTTTATATTCATCATTGCTTCTTCGATGTATAGATTGAACAGTAGGGACGAAGGACTAGATCCCTGTCTTACAATCATTTTAATCCGAGTACTTCGTTCTTGATCCTCCACTCTTAGTATTCCCACTTGGCTCTTGTACATGTTGTATATTACCTGTTTCTGCTATAGCTTACCTCTATTTTTCTCAGAATTTCGAAGGTCTTGCATCATTTTACACTGTCAAACGATTTTTCCAGATCGACAGATCCTGTGAATGAGTTTTGGTTTTTCTTTATTCTTGCTTACATTATCAACTACAATGTCAGAATTGCCTGTCGGGTACTTTTACCTTTCCTAACGTCGAACTGATTTGACGTCTGATACATCTTCAATCTTCTTTCCATTCTTCTACGTATTATTCTTATCAGCAACCTGGATGCAACACCTGTTAAGCTGATTGTGCGATAATACTCGCACTTGTCAGCTCCTGTAGGTTTGGAATTGTGTCGATGATATTTTTTCGAAAGTTTGATGGTATATCGCTAGACTCGTACATTCTACACACCGACGTGAACAGTCGCTTTGTTGTTTTGCTGCCACTGCCCCCTATAATTTTAGAAATTCTGATGGGATGTTATCCATCGCTTCTGCCTTATCTGATCTTAAGTTCTCCAAATCTGTTTATATTCTGATTCTAATAATGAATTCCTTATCTCTCCTAATTCTCCTGCTGTTTCTTTTTATATCATATCAAATGCTCCCTCTCATAAAGGCCTTTAACCACCTACCTCCTCTCCACTCTGCAATTAACAGTGGAATTCCCATTGCATTCTTACTGTTACTGCCATTGTTTTTCGTTTCATGGAAGGTTTCGTTTTTTCTGATGCTGAATCAGTCCTTCCGATAATCGTTTCTTTTTGGCTTTTTTTCACATTTTTCATTCAGGAATTTCGTCTTAGCATTCCTGAACTTCCTGTTTATTTCACTGTAGTTTTGTATTTCTGAAATTTACTGAACATTACGTGCTTCTTTCTTTCATCGATCAACTGAAGTATTTCATTTGTTACACATGCTTCCTTTGCAGTAACCTTCTGTGAAAATATCTTTTTCATTCCAACTTCTTCGAAAGTCTTTTTCAGAGATGTACATTCCTCCTCAAATCTACTGCCTTCAGAGCTATTCGTTTATGCAGTATCTATAGTATTAGACAGCTTCAAGCATATCTGATGACAACATCGTCTGGTAACCGGCACCGGCTCCATGATGGAGGGGGCAGACATGCCATACGTCGTTGGGGTAAAGGATCAGCGTGTCATCCAAGACTGTCTGTATCAGCGGTCTGGGCCTGGGTGTGTTAGTCAACAAGGTAGGGAGAGGCAACCATGAGAAACTCAGCTACTACCAGCGGCCGCAGTGGCTAGTGGTGGACGAATCAGCATGCAGCACTAGGCATGGTACGGTGCTCATTCCAGACATGTTTTGGATGTGCTGTGGTGGTCTCACGTTATCGCTCTAGGTCATAGATGGAGCAGGGAGTGGTTGGTGGCCACTAAGCTGCACTGAAGTGTCAGTCAGCAACACTGTGTTCCGGAGATGTTGGAGAGCCAGTGGAGTCACAATTCCCCAGCACGAATCCGCCCGACGGATTAGCGTCGAGGTCCGGTGTGGTGCGAGCTGGTTACCCTTATTCCTCGTCAGTAACACTATGTCGACGGTTCCTGTGCAAACACTGTCTCCACGTACGTGTACACCATAACTGCACTACCACGCAAACATTGGGATTACACTTGTCTGGTATGAGACGTTCTCTGGCGGGGGGAGGAGGGGGAGTGGGGGTTCCGCTGTGGGCCGAACGGCATAATAACCCTGGGTTCGGTGTGGGGCGGCGGTGAGATGGGTGGACTGCTGTGGACTGTTGGGGGGGTTGTGAAGCACTGAGGGCTACTGCCGGATGAAGCCTCTCCGTTGTTTGTAGGTCCCCCGTTCAATACACGATACACAGTCACAATGATCAAGTTGGGGCATGTCCAAACTATTGTAAACCTTGTCTACTTGGAGGATGGACGGTGTCTTTTCCCAGTGATCAGAGAAGACGGTAACTACAGATACAGATTGGATCAGAGGTGATCTGTTACGTTGTAGTGCACAGAGCGAGCGCTGCTATGGGTGTACAGTGCGACTGGCGGGCATCTGCCGAACTGCCGGGTTAATGTCATTATGTACCAGTACCCAGTACAGTGAAGGCAGTATGTGGCAGGTGCGTACATATGAATACAATATGTTAGAAGTACGGTGTTGTATGATGTGACCGAGAGAACACAATAGTATGCGTTCTGTGTTGTGTTTCGTTACCACGCTGAGTTTGTGTTCAACTGCGTACAAGAGAGAGTTCTGTATTGTGTTTCCTAATCAAGCCAAAAGTATGTTCAGCTGTCTTGCATGTTATAAATGTTTAAAATGCCATGTAAAAATTGCTTGTCTGTAGAGTACGTTGCCTGTTGCATTTCTGTTTTGTGTAGCAGCGGTGACTAGCTGGTGGAGTCTCTTGGTCGTAGAGGTAGCTCCTACTGCGATTTTATTCAGTTGTCATACTGTGTTATTACGGTAGTGTGTTTGAAATGTACTATGGGCTAAAATTGAAAGATTTAGTCTACTGTTCTTGGTTTTTGACAGCTTGTGTATTACAGAAGCTGAATCGAATTTGAGTTTACACACTATATTTGCTTGAGAAAAGTTTCGCATTTGTGATTTATTATTGTGAGACGTCCATTAAAATAAGAACTATTTCTGAGCAAAATATTGTTAATATCGTATGCATTTCCAATCGTGGCTACTGCTGTCATGGAGTTTGGGAGCTAATAGACTCTGAGACAAAGACAGGCGCACCACGAAGAAAGTATACGAATGGGACGTAAATCAGTAGATGTGATGTACTTCTACAGACAAACAAATTATTACGATTTTAAAATTTCAAGAGAATGAGCTTCATAAATTGAGCAAGTCAATAATGTGTTGGTCCTTATGCAACCAGTTATTCGGCTTGGCCCTAATTGATAGTTTTTGGGAGCTCTCTTGAAGAAACTAGTGTCAGATTCTATCCAGTTGGGGAGATAGATGGTCAAAATCCAGAACTGGTTGGAGGACCTTGCCCGTAATGCTCAAAACGTTCTCAACTACAGAAATATCCGACGACCTTGCTGACGAAGGCAAGCAGTGGAAACTTTTGCCATGCACAGGCTGCCATCATATTGCCGAAATCTAAGCCGAGGGTTGCTAGCCGTGAATGGCAACAAAACGGGGCATAGAATATCATCGACTTATCGCTGTACTGTAAGGGTGCCGCTGATGCAACCAAAGGTATAGTGCTAAGAAATGAAATGACATTCCACAACAAGAACCCTAGGGCGGGAGACAAGCAGGTTCTTATTCGAACGCCGTCGGTGCGTCTCCAGATGTTTCTTCGCTGGTCATCTGAGCTCATTTCGAAACAGTATTCGGATAATTCCTTCAATTGCGTCTTCTATTTTGTGATATTAGGGCAAATTATATTGTTAAACGAGTGCTCTGCTTAGCACACTGGACTCGTATTCGGGAGGACGACGGTTCAATCCCGCGTCCGGTCATCCTGATTTAGGTTTGCCGTGATTTCGCTAAATCGGTCCAGGCAAATGCCGGGTGGTTCCTTGGAAAGGGCACAGCCGACATCCTTCCCATCCTTCCCTAATCTGATGAGACCGATGACCTCGCTGTCTGGTCTCCTCACCCAAACAATGCAACCCAACCCAAGCCCACACAACCTCCAGCTCAAACCTTCTGTACTCAAATCTTGCACTATGGTATATAGCAGAGCGTGACTGAGCATTACGCTGGTGTGGTCCTCATAGCCTTAACTTTATGAGTCGTGTCGGCTTGTTTTACGAGCTGCTATATCGTTGCTTACTGGTGCGATTCGTTTTCCTGTCACGCAACCGGGTGGCGCTTCGGTCGTGTAGTAATTGACTCTTTGTTTGGAGGGAGTTGGAGGCAGGTTGTTGATGGACGATGGGGTAGTGAGAGAGAGGAACGCGTAGGGAACGGTGAGCACGCCGTTACGGGGCCGGATTTGTGGTCGCTCGCCCAAGTGGACGCTACTTGTACCGGGGTCCCATTGGTGCGGGGTGTTGGGCTCTACGCTGATGCGCCCGGTTGACTATCCTTGTTAGCGAGTGACCGTCTGCTGATATGGGCGTCGTGACCATGTTGATTTTCACTGGAAACCACCCGTCCTATCTTATTTTTGCGTAAGACACTTCCGCTTGTGGATTTTGGGACCTGTACTCCGGAGCTGCACTTGTCCCATTGGGTTGGTTTGCCTTCTGTTCTCCGTCTCTGTCCTTGATATAGCCCCAGAGAAAAAAGTCAGGGGGCGTAATGTCTGGAGAAGGGAGCAATGTCCGGATCGGTAGATTGGAAGGAACGGTCCAACATCCCGGCCACCCCGCTCTCCAGATATTACGCCCGTTGAATTTTATTTCTGGGCGCTATATCAATGACAGTGTCTTCGTCACGCCAGTTGCTGACGTCAACGAACTCAAGGCTAGGATACAAACAGCTGTTGGCACTGTGACAGAACAGATGTTACGAAACACCTGGCGGGAATTGTAATACCGCCTCGAAATTCTCCGAGCTACCAAGGGAGCACAAGTTGAGGCTTACTAACGCAACGTAAGTGGTCTTAAAAAAAAAAAAAAAAAAAAAAAAAAAACTAGTAACACTAACATATGTAACGGCCTCAAATGCAGCTTATTATGTCAAACGGTTATTCTGTTATAAATTTTTATAATCAGGGCAAGACTTTGTCTCACTCTGTACTAAAATCAAAGAAAACATCACATAAGTTATGGAAAATCAATAAGTACGACCTACGTGCTGAAACCTATCTCTCCAGTGACATTAATGTACTACATATCACATGACCTCCGCCTATGTAAAGTCAATTACATGCAGCGAAAGTAGTTTCGACCACATAATAGAAGGAACGTTCAATAAGTAAATTTTTTTTCTTTTTTCTTTTTTTTTGCTGAAAGCATTACTCCCTACTCTTTTGGCTACAAAACACTATTTTTCAAAGTAAACTCCGTTCAAAATGACGAGCTTACGCCACCTTACTGGGAGGGCCCGTGTGCTTTCAAGGTACCACTCTACTGGTCGACATGAGAGCCAGCTTCTTGCTGCATCAATAGCTTCACCATCATCCGCGTGCTGCTTCCCCGCGGAGTACATCCTCACTGGGCTAAAGAGATGGATGTGCAAGGGTTTCGTGTGCGCATACTTGTGCAAGGCTTCGAGTTTTATGGAGATGGATAAGTTTGTTTGCAATTTTGGGGCGATGCCCACGCTGAAGTCGTTTCTTCAATTTCCTTAGGGTAGCAAAATACACTTCTGAGTTGACCGTTGCACCAAGGGGAGGAGATCAAACAGAATGACCCCTTCAGCGTCCAAGATGACCTTTGACATGACTTGACCGGCTGAGAGTGTGGCTTTGAAGTTTTTCTTCGGAGGAGAGGTGGTGTGGCCCCTCTCCAAGTACTGCGTTTCGTTTCCGGTTCGAAGCGATGTTCTGATGTTTTATCGCCTGTAACGGTGTTCGAGAAATAATTGTCACTCTCGGCTTTGTAAGGCGTAAGCAATTCCGCATAGATGCTCCTTCGTTGATGGTCCTTCGTTCCTTTTGGGTCTTTTGTTAGGAGGCGAGGAATTCAACGGACATACACTTTTGAGTACCCCAACTGGATGTTCAGTCAAGCAGCGAGGTGTTTCATTGTGATCCGTCGATCACCTCGAATGAGATTACGATACGGTACTTGTAAAGAAACTGGTTTCTGAAAAAAAACCTTTTAAATAATAAAACATGACCTATACAAGGAATCTGACTACCCCTGTTAGTCATGGACAAAATAAAATTGGCATAGTCCTTGTCAGAACGTGCAGAATCTTATGTGAAGCCAATAAGACGTCAATTTTAACCTAAATATGGTATGCCAATGTTTACGTAAAGAAAAATAAACTAGGTCATTCAGTACAATTTTTAAATGGATGGGATAAATGACTTTAACTGGGGCCAAATGGACAATTAAAGTCAATATAATTCCAGTAAACCTGCAAAAGTAAAAAAAAAAAAAAATATTGTAGGGGCCTACATAGACATCGCACATCTGCTAGGTGCCCACGAAATACGTAATTTTGTTTTGAAGCTATCAGCCAATGAGAAAATAGGTGCAAACATACGGTACTATTGGTCAGTTTTCAAGTAGTAATGGCGGACAGCATCAGCTGGTAATATACATAATTTTATGATAGCTAATTTTACTGCACAAAAAATAAAACATGTACTCCCTCCAAAAGGAATTACACACAAACAGTAAATTAAAATTATGATGAGCAGCACAATGTCGGAGAAGAATTTTGAAAGAAAATTATTAATTGAACTTTAATTTGGCGGGTTTCTAACACTGTCAACAAGACGAAATAATTGAAAGAATATTTATTGGAACTAAACAAAATTGAACCTTGATATTGTGACAGTATTTTTAAAATAGATAATTTAACTGCAATTGTCTTTAATTTTGAAATGAGAGAGAGCGTAATAATTTTCTTTTAATGTCTTAACTGTTGCTGCAGGCAGTGCAATGACGTCAGCGGTGGTCCGCGCGGACGTTGTGTGAAGTTAATCACGGTTCGTAGCGTGAAGATAATGATGGATCCTCCTGTTTCATTAATATTCCGGTTACGGCGGTGGTCCACGTCTCCGTTGTAGTCGAATCAACTGGCATAGTTCCAGTGTGTGCGTTGTCGTTACGCGCGCGACGTTTTATTATTAAAAGTTTATTAATCACGCGGTGCGGGTAGGTCGGAATTATGCTATGTCTTTAGTATTTACGATATATAGCCGGTTAATGTCAATACTTCGCACAGTTCTTTCACCGTGTTGCCACAGGAAAACAGTCACATGTGTTTATCACTGTAACAGTCCGTTAAACATCAGTTCAATTTACGTCGTCGTCTTTAAGTCGGTTTGGATGATATAATAAATGTTTCTTGATAACATCACAGCACTGTTCTTTTACTTAACATTTTGGTTTGTTCCACTTTCATGCAGCTCTGACAGTGTCTCCACATGAAAATGGTGTCTGGTTCACAGCTAACTGTCACAAAGTTCACACAGTACGTAAAATTATCAACGCAAACACTCGATATACTTTTCAGGTTTTACTGTTCACTTAATAATGCACGATCTCATATTAACAAAGCGGACGCACTGTAATGAATTGTTCCTCCGCTTATCACCGTCTTTCACACCGAACTTTGCAACGTTTCTCCCACCGCGAACCGGCAACGATAGTACAACAACTCGCACGCTCTCTATCGATAATCGTTCACTCTCTCTCTGACACTGTACTTCTCCTAGCCTAACCTAAGATATACCAAGCATATAAATCCTGAACATTCATATTCGTACAATATAACATATAAAACAGTAGCTAAATGAATGAAGAAACAATGTGATGTATTAACAAATAAAGAATATTTGAAATAAATGATACATACGTACTATGTCAAGGTATGTCTTTACATACTGTAGCGCCTGTGTTAGTTCGGATGTACGATGCAAATTTCCGTCGGACACATAAGCTTGTATATGGTATTTATCCTTAGATGTCGGCAAAGGACTTTCATTACAAATGTTTCCCCTGTACGGGAACATACAAACGGATGTAAGAGTACAGGATGTTGTCGCATATAGAAGTTTTGGTTTGGCTGTGCGTCGAGTTCGGGTGGCCTAACGGTGAGGCGACCGCTCTTGACAAGCTGAAAATCCGGGTTAGAGTCCCGGTTCGGCTCACATTTTCATTGTAGTCATCGCATTATACATTGATCATTGTCCTCACCCGCAAACGCGAATACAAGTCACGAACAGAATGAGATTGTCCGCACGGTCCGACATTGCACGCTGAAGATGGGACAGATGTGCTTGACCTTGTTGCGATGATGATAGACGCCTCATCCAAAGACTCACCGTTCTATAGTTCACTGCCAAGTCTCCGTAGACTTCTGCAATCGCTTGTAGTATTCCAGTTATTATGTGTGCAATGAATGTAACCTCCACGGAACCTCTGTTCAAGTAATGAAATGTTTGATACTATCTAAATTTAGCCAGACTTGGATAGATTTTTTACGTATATTATTTATTTCTGATATGTGAAAGCCCTAAAGTTCTCCAACTGTCATATAAAATTTGGTTGTACATAGATACTTACGCTAATGCTTCGATATATTATCAGGTATCGATATGACACCACGAAAATTAGTAACCACATTTTCAAAAGTATGTGATATGAAATCAAGTCTGTGTCAGTACAGTAATGTGTATTTTTCAGTGTTATCTTTACATAAAATAGCTGTCTCCATTTACAATCTTTATAATTTTAGTATAGATCATAAAATAACAGGAAGCTGCTATTTCTATTATTGTCAAAATTTGCAACCTTTGATATTAATGATTACTCCTAAAATCTTTACTTAAATAAATACCTTCAGAAAACAGTATATGTCTTAAAATTGATAAGACTGATAAACAATTCCAATTACAAAAGCCATGTTAATACGAATTTGAACTGTTTCGTATTCCAGAACGTGCTGGAAGCTGGATTCGTAACTTATACAATGTATTGTGGTACCAAGTGTGGCAGATAGCTTCAGGTTGTTGTAATGTGGCATCAGATTGTTTATCATGACAGGCAGAATATGATATTGGTCTAGTGTGATCAAGTTTTATACCAGGTGTATTTGAAGAAATGGTTATGAAAATGTTAACAAAAGTAGTGTTTGAAACAAATCTGAATCAACTACTATGATAGTAACTATAATCTTTTAGCTTTAGTCATTACCATGAACCCAAGGCAAATCCTTTTGTAGGTTACGATGACACACTGGAAGAAACTCTGACACTGAGACTACCATTGCTAGATAAGTAAGACTTTTCTTCAAAGATCAAACAATGGAAACTTCCTCTAGGATTGTTGAACTTCTTTTTCAATATTATGCTTATCCATTATAAACTATTTTATACGTTGTCAGTACTAAAAATATAGTTCGTTATAACATGTGACGTCTACACTACATGAATGTGAGGAAAAATATAAGTGAACTGTTTCATAAGTGTAGTTATCGTATGTAAACATATTAATGTGTTTGCTTATTCTAGATGTCTGTTTTTACCTACATCTACTACGAACATTCCACTGCCACTAATAGTAACAATAGATATCATAAATGTTACATGATTCTGTCTACGATTGTATCTGCAAATAATTGACTTTCCAATTAGCTGAATACTTGTTTACAATATAAATGAAGTGAGTCAAATGGTATGAAAGACAACAAGAAAAACATTTTAAGTAATCATGTACATTGCCTAATTACTGAATTAAATGATGTGGATGAACTATGATAACAAACTATCTGTGGAGTCAATGACATACGATTACATATAATAAAATGTACTAGAAACAGAGGTGATTGGAATAATAATAATGATTAAAGATTCTTAAATAATATCTACAATTGTATTTAAAAAAGAACAGAAATTGAAACATATACATAAATAGTGTTTTGTTTAGCAAAGAAGTGAGTTATATTTAATATGATCGCCCCTTTTAGCTATTAGCACATATACAGTTACTTTCCTTAAACCAATAGTCAACAATTATTACCATAAAATAGCTAATAAAATGAAGATTAGGAAAATTAATGAAAAGTTTAATACATCACACCAGATTCACCAGATATAGAACATCCAACCGACAACACAAGACAAAAGTAAAAGTAGATCAACTTTTAATGACGCACTTAACAAAGAGACTTAAGGATTGACAGGTAATTTATTGAAGGGTACCGCAGAAGAGAGAGAGGTACAAAAAGAAATATTCTTTATTGTGCAGGATGATTTGGAGACAAACTACCTGTTGAACTCAGAACCAAGTGTCATGAAATAGCTCACAGAAGACCCCAAGTTTCAGATATTAACTTTAAATTCGAGTTATGATGTATAGTTCTTAATATGTACTTTAATTCAGAGTGCCCTCTTGCAAGTGACCATACCTTTACAAGAATAATCATGTTCGTTGGAAGCAAAACTTACAAGTAAAGGCACAAACGTTTTCGTTCAAAAAATATTACATGAGTATCAGCGAAAGAAGAAAGTGGCATTGGGGATGATCGGATAGAGTTCCAAAGAAATGTGGAAACATGCGAGACAATACGGACAATCCTAGAAAATGGAATGAAAAATACAAACATAAAATTATCTTTAGGTTTAGATGAAGTACTACATCGTATTGGAGGGAAAACATCATTCCACAACTTGGACACATCCTGACCAACAAATAGGCTGTTTCGTAATGGAGGGATTTGTGATGGAGTAAAATTATATACTAAAGCTTGACTGCTGCAGCAGGTAGCAATGAATGTCGAGTCCAGGAGTTACATAAAGACGAAGTGATTTGCATAAGATAAAGACGTGAGGTGATGCATGTGTCGATCTCCAACAACTGCACTAGCAATATTTGTGGAGTTAATAATTCAGAAGCTGTGTGGAAATTTTTTTTTTCTGCACTCATTCTTCTCCGAAAGCTAGTTACACAGAACAAGCAGCTTCTTTTTAGCTCACGTGGGAGGACGTTACTGGCTAGTTAAAACAGTGAGGTAGTCTGAAACCATTTTCGGATGTCTCCTGCGTAAAGCACACGCAGAGAAATATCAGTATCTGGGTTCAAGTCCCAGTTAGGCTCATAGTCTCAACTCACCAAAGAGTAATATCGTCCCACCTCAGTGGATAGCCTTGTATCTGATCTAGGACACACACATGCATGACTATTCTACAATTCACAAGCAAGTGCCTGGCAGAGGTTTCACCATCTTCAGACTATTTCTCCGCTACTCCAACCTTTAACAGTGCTTGGGGATAACGAACACTTTAGATTTTCTGTACATGTTTTGATTTCTCTCATTTTACCAGGATGAACATTTCTCCCTATGTATGATGGCTTCAATAAATTATTTTCGGATTCGGTGGAGAAATGTGGTGATTGAAACTTTCGTGAAAAGATCTCGCTTCTGTTTTAATCGATGAATTTCCGTCAGTTACTATGCACTGTTTTACTTCTGACAGGGACTCAAGAACCCAGTCGCACAGCTGAGACGATACGCCATAGGCACGCAATTTGATTCAAGAAGCCTTGTGAGGAACGGTGCCACAAGTCCTCTGAAAATCTAGAAATATGGAATCAATCTGGGGTACTCTGTCGATAGAAATCATTACTTCACGCCAATGTAAGAGGTAGTTGTGCTTCACGATAACACGGCTGGAGCCGGTTTGTGGGAATGGTACCGCGTCGTAATGTATAAACTATACTGGAGAAACCAAAGTTTTGGGCACGGTTCGAGCGACCTTCTGGGTCTTCAGGGGTGTTTTAGTCTGTGCAGAGTCACTTATTCTCCGTCAGTACGGTTCACTGAGCATGACTATATGTCACAATTTTAAGAGGTCGAAAGATGTTGATACACCTGGTCTCTTGAGGCGGAAGGTGTGGGAACATTACTGTAAGAGGTTACTACTGTAATGGCAGTGGGGATATACATTGTGTGCCATGATTTGTGGTAATCGGCGAATGAGGTGTGGGTTCCTATTTTACTCCTGCTGCACATAGGCTCCGTGGTCGCAGTTACTCGCCGGTAGCGCTTGCGTCACGTGTTGTTGGTGGATCCTGCTGGGCTGTCAGATGTGCACAAGGCGTGTTAGTGTGCAGAGGTATACATCAATGAAGCCAGCAGGTCAATAACAACGCTCATACGGGCACACGAACGCTACATTCGTCTCGGGCAACATAGCAAATCAATAGCGGCCGAACACCAGCAGGACTGCGGCAAGGAATACAAAGTAACGATTCCTGCATACTGGGTTTGGTAAAACGAAGAATCAGAAAAGCCATCGAAATACTGAAACAACCTAACAACATGAGTAGAAAGGATGGACTCATTATTGCCCCATCCTGGACTCCATCCCTCAAGAGTCCAACAATCTCCACAAATAGACGGCCAGAGTGGCCGAGGGGTTCTAGGCGCTACGGTCTGGATCCGCGCGACCGCTACGGTCGCAGGTTCGAATCCTACCTCGGGCATGGATGTGTGTGATGTCCTTAGGTTAGTTAGGTTTAAGTAGTTCTAAGTTCTAGCGGATTGTGACCTCAGTAGTTAAGTCCCATAATGCTCAGAGTCATTTGAACCATTTTTGAACCCACCAAAAACACGTGAGGCGAGCGCTACCAGGGAGTAACGGACGGAAACCAAGGAGCACACATCTCATTCACCGGTCATGGCACACAATGCAAGAAGCAAAGCATAACAGCATGTCCCTACTCTCTCCACCGCAGAAACCTATTACAACAAAGTTTCCACTCCCTCTGCCACAAGAGACCAATTATAACAACAATCTTTTAAAATTATGACGTAATTTTATGTTCAATGAGCAGTAATGATAAAGTATAAGTGATTCTGTACACTTGAAACACACCAATGGACGCAGAAGAGGCCGAAATAATTGTTGTTCTAGTATAGTTTTTTACACTATTTTGAGGTAGCATACCCGGGCAACTTCTATATTAACAATTCCCATTTCCTTTCTTGAGTACTGATGTGACCTCTGCAAAGTTATAGTCTCTAGAATCAGTTGTTTCGTCGAGCGGCCAGTTGCATATGAAAGCTAGGTATGGAGCTATTGTATCAGTGTATTCTGAAGGAAAACTAGTTGGTATACAGTCTGAGATGGAAGAATTACCTTTATTAAGTGGTTTAAGCTGCTTCGTTACACCGAGGATATATAGTTATAAATAACTCATGTTGGCAGCTGTTCTCGATTCGAATTCTGGACTATTTACTTCGTTCTCTTTGGCGAAGGAATTTCGGAAAACTGTGTTTAATAACTCTGTTTTGTTAGTGCTACCGTTGGTAAAATTACCGTCAGTATCGCACATGGAAGGTATTGATTGTGTCTTTCCATTGGTGTACCTCGCATACGATCAGAATCTTTTTAGATTTTCTTTCAGATTTCGAGACAGAATTTTCGAGCTTCAGTAAAACATCGCCATGCTTGAAGATTTAGGGTTCTTTTAAATTTGACTTGCTTATTTTGTTGCTTCTGCAACAGTTTTCTGACCTGGTGTCAGTACCATGGGAATCAGTACTACCTTTTATTATTTTATTCGGCATGAATCTCTCAATTGAAAACAACACGATTTCTTTGAATTTAAGTCCCATCTGGTCTACACTTACGTAATTAGTCTGCCCAGAGTATATACTGTCTCTTAGTAAGATGTCAATCAATAGAATAATGCACACATTGCCTCGTGATTTATTACATACAGTAGTACTTTCCAACGTAATAATAAACGCTAACGATCATCACCTACTTGGCAGAGGCGATGTCTCATGTGTACGAATATCCTCAGTGAACGGATACCATAGCTGTACAACCTCAAGTGCTTCCTACTTTATACATAGCTTTCCTCCGGAGCATACTCTGATGCCGATGAAACCAGAATTGAAAATCTGTATTCGCAATTTACTATATAAGCTGTGTATTACCCATGGTGCAACGTTTCCTCAGGTATAAATACTAATAGGCAGATGCAGAAACAAATGTATTGTGAAAACCTAACAACGTGTACGATTGTTGACTTACAGATTCTTAAAAATAAATTTTTTTTTATAATCATGAAGTTAATGCTCTAATAAAACGGAATAAGGTGGGAAATAACATGTTGTGGGACGTGTTATAAGCAAACACCACACTTGTTTCCTACGCTGTTTATAGTGATATAAATGGAAAAAGTAACAGCAGCGGCTAGATTAACACTTTACACTTTAACGATACGGGTTATGAAATCTATTTCCACGAACCGTAGCTACCTTTTAACTGTTTGGACATTATTCACGCGTTCGAGAAACGTCTGCTAAAAGCATTGCAGCGCTGAATACTGGATATCGTTTTTCCCGTACGGCTACAAATTCAGGTAACTCCAGACGCTTAGTTGGTTGTGTGGTTGAAAAAATACCTGCTATCGTAGAAAATAAATGACATGACCCAAAAAGAAATAAAAATATCAAATCACACCACGGTCTCATATGCGCTCAAACTGTTATGGCACTGCGTTGTATTTTTGCCTTCTCTGGATTTCAAAGAAATGTGCCACATTGAAAGCAGACAAAGTTTACTTTCACAGCGCGTCGTTAATCTGAAGTACTCTGCTAACAGTGACATACTTTTTATGTGAATTCAGGTTAGCTCTCGTCTTTCTATCTCATTTAATCCTTCCCTTCTGCACACTGCCACATGGAACATTTATTTTTCTTTGTTGAACATAATGTAATACTATATTCGTCTTCTGCTACGCCACTGTGGTTAGAATTACGCACAAACGGCGCCATAAAGACAAGAGAAACCGTGTCAAGTATATTATACCATGCCCTGTGACGGACATATACATACTCTCCCGCAGTTATAGATAACTCACCTAAACCAGTTTTGGCTAATCATACTACTGCATCATTACAGAAAAAAGGGAGAAAACTTAATGCCATGGAAATTAATCTTGGAATACATTTTATTGGTGGCAGTGATAATTTTCTTGTTCATCTTCATCATTTTGTGTCAAGAATTGACTTATTAAAGGTCTCTTTTTCAGTATTGTGCAGTACCTCAGCCTGCCTGATCATAGTCACCTGGTTTCCTATACATCCAGGACGGAAAACGTAAAGTACAGTCCTCTCTCCACAGAATTATAATGTATTCCTTAGCATGTAATATTATACTGTTTGAACGTAAAAGCAATCGGTATTTACAGTGCAATTAATACTAATAGAAATAAAAATTACGTTTTATCACGTTTCTACCAGTTCGTACAATCAAATGGACAAATCACTTTGCGGGGTATCCGTAGGTGAAGGATTTGTTTGGGGATCGGCACTCATGATGAAGGGGTCCATAAAAATGTATCTGTTAAAGTGGAAGGCGGTATTGATGTTTAAATGAACTGAGTTGCCGGATCTGCGCATTATGATAGTTGAATAAATATTAAATAAATAATTTGGTCACATTTATCTGTTGCATAGCGCATAGCAGTAAGGCGTACAAATGGAAGATATCGAGGGATACGTAAGCACCTGCCCTGATAAAAATATCACGTTTATTGAGGCCACAGCTGAACAAATGATAAACTAAACAACATATGAATGGGTGATGGTTGGTGTTCTTCATAACACTCTCAGCTGAGTTACAAAATTACATTTGCAACTGCGGCTTGGAGACCACAGCTCGATTTATCATTAATTATTAATTATGGAAGGGTCAGAGGAATCTTTCAATAGTGAAATTCTGGCACATATACACATATAATAGATATTCTGGACAAATATGAGAGTAAAGAAAACCTTCACCAGTATGCACGTTGTTGGCGAACGGTTGTTCCCTTGGTTTGAGTGCACGAAGTAAGTGAACAAGAATTCATCGACAAGAATAAACTGTTAATAGTTGCACCATATAAGAAGTTCTGAAACTAATTTGGAAGTTTTATCGCGAAAATCAGTAACCGTGATATCTAACGATTCTCACAATCCGCGAATACGAGGTCGTCACAAACACAATTTTGCATAAAATGAGTGGTAAAATTCAGAATAGCTATGCAAATTGACAGAGTAGTAATGTGAGACATGATCTGCGAACTTAAAGCTCTCAGATCCGTACTTAAAACGTGCTGAGACAACAAAGACACTTGGAAACTAGATAACGAACTGAGATCGACATAATCAAAGTTTTATAAATCTGAAACTTCCTGGCAGATTAAAACTGTGTGCCGGACCGAGACTCGAACTCGGGACCTTTGTCATTCGCGGGAAAGTGCTCTACCAACTGAGCTACCCAAGGACGACTCACGCCCCGTTCTCACAGCTTTACTTCTGCCAGTATCTCGTCTCCCTTTCAGAAATCTGTTCAGTTACACAATAGTAGTGAGATCACCAACTAACTCAATTAGACTGAACTGATAAGATTCATCACGAATACGTATGTCGGAGTAGAGGTAGAGCAGAACGATGGCTTGCATGTGTAGCCAAGTGCAACTTGTTGTAATGATTCGAAATTAGCCAGAAAAATTCAGTACACTGCTCAACGAGCAATGAGAGCAAGAAGTTAATATTGACTGGTGCTGAAATCTACAAAAATAAGATAATGGATTAACTATGAGTAGGCACACTCACTAAGTCGGTGTCGCCCGGAACACTACCGAGCGACCGAGAGAGTTGGTGCAGTGGTTAGCACACTGGACTCGCTTTCGGGAGGACGACGGTTCAATCCCGCGTTCGGGCATCCTAATATAGGTTCAAATGGTTCAAATGGCTCTGAGCACTATGCGACTAACTTCTAAGGTCATCAGTCGCCTAGAACTTAGAACTAATTAAACCTAACCAACCTAAGGACATCACACACATCCATGCCCGATGCAGGATTCGAACCTGCGACCGTAGCGGTCGCTCGGTTCCAGACTTTAGCGCCTAGAACCGCAGGGCCACTCCGGCCGGCCCTGATTTAGGTTTTTCTTGATTACCCTAAATAGCTCCAGGCAAATGCCGGTACGCTGCCTTTGAAAGGGTGCGGCCGACTTCCTTCCCTAATCCGATGACCTGGCTATTTGGTCTCCTCCCCCAAACAACTCAACCCAACTACCGAGCGAACTCTTTTGTTTTAATCAGCAAGTCCCATTCTTTCGGAAGTGCCTAGAGAGCTCCCTATTGTGTGGTGCCAACCTGTACAAGAGCTTTGTCCAAGGCGAACAGAAACCTCTTTCTTACTTCTTACCTGGTTTCGCGCTTTTTAGGATTGGCTGTTCTGCCACAGTAGCAGACTACTTTCTCTCCCACAGATCTAGACTCTGAAATTTATTTGTACATTCCCATTCATGCTTTTCATTCATCACGTGAGAGCATGAAAGGATGTACATACAGACATATTGCATATAGATGTATTCAATATGAATGAGGGGCTCTGATAATTACCAAAAATCTTAGTGAAATAAAGATAATATACCTTGTGGACATTATAGACACACTCAGATGCTCAGTCCTTTTCATGTAGTTTACAGTTTGCACCCAGAACTGAGGGTCCAGAGGTGGGTACATTAAGTTAAACGTTCAGCAAAATGATGAAGAGGCTCATGTAGAGACCCTTCAACTTCAAATAGGAATGCAATAAGCAGAATTAACGTATTATTGAAAAACGTTTTACGTACAAAACAATGAAAATCTTATGCGGTACTTCATATATTGTCACTCCTAGAGACATAACTATTGTTTCTGTTCGCCAGTCTTACTGCGGAAGCTTTATGGGTACGCACCTGCCTGACGCATGCAACATAGAAACTGCAGCAACAACACACACAAAAGACACAGTAAAGGATAACACATGTATTCTTGAACAAAGTGGCACACCTGTGATCATCACACTTAGTGCAACTGCATGTGGTATAATAAAGGTCGCAATGTAACCTGATACCTGTGAAGCGTTCTCCCACGCCTCTCCGGGAATTGTATGGCATAAAAATGGCGAGAAAATGAAGTTCAGAGATCCACTGCGCAGTATGGGACTGGTAACGACAGAGATCCACTGCGCAGTATGGGACTGGTAACGATGTAGGCCAGTCGTATGACATGAAACTGGCGTGAAGATGAAGTCCCGCCTCCACCTTCTCTCTCTAGGCCAACAGAAAGACTTAAAAATGACAGAAAAACCCCTCCTTCTTGTCTCGCTAGTTCAATAATTCTCGTGATTTGAGGTCTGTACACCAAGTGAGTGGATAATCATGAAGCTCCAGGAGAGATCAGCCCTCCGGCAAGCGGAATAAAATGGACAAGGGGACCCTCACATACGGCTGTAGATATTATTCCGTCCACCTCTCACATTATTATTCATTTATTGACGTATTATATGTCTTTTTCTGAAAATATTTGCGAGTTTTCATTTTTCCAGCACATCAACGTACCCCTGACGAAGTGACTGCGACGCAGCACTAGCTGATATGTGGAACTATTTCTGTTGCCTGCGCCACAGCAGTAGATACTTGAATTATGGGATCGGGAAATGCATCTGGCATATGGACCTCAGAAACACAGATTAGCCACAGAAAAAGAAACGCAAGGAAAAGCTGACACAGTAGTACTGTTAACCAATTTCACATAATAATGTTTCAACGTGTTTTGCAAATACTTACGCATTTATAAACACTGTGTAAAAAAAAGTGTCGATTACTTTGAGAGGTGGTAGTACTCACCGACACAAGAAAATAAGTCGTGGACTTGGGGGTGCAGCATCCCCCTTGATGTATTAGATCAACCAGTCGAGAAACCTGCGCCACAAGAGCAGCGCATATCTGAATTGTGGTATTATAAATAAAGCCGGCTTATACACCCCAGAAGTAGCTGTCGACGCTTCTTCAACCCGCTGACCCATGGCTGAGGGGTTTACAATACTATTCTTGACCACTACATTATATTTACATGTACACTTCCGAGTAACAGTCTTTTCTTAAAAGCAATCACTAGATTCATACTGCAAATTTTTGTCCATCTCAAAATTACACACCTTCTCTTACAATAGTCAGTTTACAGAAAAATTCAAACAACAGTAACGCAAATAACTCGTTCAAAAGCCGTCTTCCATAGTATACAAAAACTCGAAGTTTCCCATAACTGGTGTGTTACATCAGTGTACTCCGTATTCGAGCTCTACTAAGCTATTACTGATTCAAATCTTTCTTTAATGACCTAGTAGTATCTTCACATCTTTTCCTCAAATAATGACACAAATTTGACAAGGATTTAAATTACTCCTACTGGTGAGGTTTTAACTACTTAGACCATTTCTGTTAATCTATATTTTAAAATGTACATTGTTATTTACCACTGCTCTAGTTACTCGTCTTTTACACTATAGCTCACAATACAGCACTACAAACTTATACATAATGAGGTAGCACATGCAGCTTCCCACTGAGCATAACCAAGAAATGAATCGTCGGTTGATCTTTACCGCTGATGTTTAATGAACCTGCCTGGATAGGGATCCATTCTTTAAATAATTTTCCAGGAATCTGTTTACAAAACAACTCTAGACTTCGTACAAGTTAAAATGTAGCAATTTATCCAGGTTTAGGTGTTACCACTACATCCTGTAGCCAGTTGTTTGATCGGAATCAAACTCAAACTAGGATGTCCGTGTTGTGCAGCGTCAAAATCGCATATGCCCTTAACTAACATTCACAATCATGCGATCGTTAACACCCTCGTCTGTTATGTGTGTAACTGAACGCGGTAAGCCGTAGTGGGGCAGTCTTTTTGCGTGAATTATTTAAGCAGATGTAATCGCATAGCCCTTCTACCTTAGGTTATAGCCTCGCGAAGTAAAACCCCACCAAAATATAGACTGCTGTTGGTGTTTATTTGAAAATACAATTACACATGGATTACCGTTTGAAGCAAATGGACAGAGGGGATTCTAACATACGTCAACCACATGAATGTAAACTGAACTGCCGGCCGCTGTTGCCGGAAGGCTCTAGGCGCTTCAGTCTGGAACCACGCGACCGCTACGGTCGAAGGTTCGAATCCTTCCTCGGGCATGGATGTGTGTGATGTCCTTAGGTTAGTTAGGTTTAAGTAGTTCTAAGTCTAGGGAGTGATGACCTCAGATGTTTAGCCCCATAGTGCTCAGAGCCATTTGAACCATTTTTAAACTCAATTAAATTGTTATTTTGATCATGCTGCTCACAAATCTGTCTGCGGTTCAATATAGCGTACCTGCGGCCTGCACGTACATCGGTCGTGGTTTACCGGCTAACACGCTACCGCACGTTTGATTTCCTTATTACCCGTAGTAGAGTCTCTGAGGATTATCTACAAACTTCATCGCGACAGCTAAGTTAGTGCCGCTTTCTTAAAAAATGGCTCTGAGCACTATGGGACTTAACATCAATGGTCATCAGTCCCCTAGAACTAAGAACTACTTAAACCTAACTAACCTAAGGACATTACACAACACCCAGCCATCACGAGGCAGAGAATATCCCTGACCCCGCCGGGAATCGAACCCGGGAACCCGGGCGTGGGAAGCGAGAACGCTACCGCACGACCACGAGATGCGGGCGCCGCTTTCTTACATGGACAGAACTACAGCTGATCACTCTGAGTAACACAGTACGTTACAAGATCAACTGTGTAGTTTGACGTCAAGTGGCTCACATCTACAGAGACAAGTAAAGAATGCAGAGAGCGTTTAAATATACACAGTTGTGATTTTGTCACAAGCAGCAGACATTTTTTTTCTGATTTGCGCAGACATACCCACAGCGCATAGTGAGCCGCAGGTGGAATTGCGGTTTCCTTGTTTGGTTGATGTCAGGGTGTTTTTGCTCCTCGTTTTACCTGATTATTTCAGCCTTAACTCTGAACTTTGTACAGTCATCACTGCATCCTGTAACTTTTACTATATCTTCTTCTTCCTGGCTCCATATTATCCGTCGCTTGGGATACGCATATTAAGAGGAGGTTTACTATCTTTAGATTCAAAAATCGATTTTTTTAAAATTGCATTTTTGGACCCACAAAAGTGTTTAGAATCCAGAATCCGTATACACAACGGAAATGTTTGTTATTCGCGGTTGAACAAAAAAGGGCACGTGCCTGATATCTGCCTTTTTCACACACAAAATTCAAATGAAAGTTTGAACGCGTGTATTTGGAAGTTAGCCCCCAAGCATTTGCATTCTGATGTGAAGACTGTGGAGACTGCGACTTTCCTGGCAGTGAGCAGCTTAAACGAAGGGTATTCAGCAATTCTGAAGACCATGACAACGATGGACGTCATTCGACGCAGTTCGCCAAGCATTCGGACGACTACCGGATTCAAGTGGCCGAAAGCCGCTAGTCACCGGCCGTACGAGCGGCTCTGGAGCAGCGCAGGATGGACAAGATCGAGCAGAAAGTCCTCTTTGAGAAAGAGGAAGGACTAGTTTATGGACCTGGAGTAGCAAATTGAACATACGTCGCATAGTATTGCATTTAAATGTAGTCAAAACTTCAAACGCGTTTTCCTCGAAATGACTTTTTTTATCGCGCGGTATGGTAACTTCAAATCTACTGAACCGATTGGCATGATTCTTTGTTTCCGACGAAGCTAACTAAATTGCCTAGGAGCTGTACCACTTTTATTCCGATCCGTCAACTACAAATATTTTGACTTGGCCGACGAAGTCGAAAAATCAAGTGGCCGCCATTTTGTTTCCTATTGTCCAAAACTCCTAAAGAATCATATATACTTCGCTAACGTCAACTCAATTTTGATTTCAGACGACACGGCTGACCTGTGACATACCGCGCGTGGAGTTCTACATGGAAATTTTGTTTCGTTCCGACGGCACTTCCGCCTTTGCTCTTCTACAATTCTGGTCAAAAAAATTCCAGTCTGTAGAGGAGATATCTGAAAAAAGTTTGACCAAATTTGACATTGATATCTATACCACTTCCACAGAAAAAAATTCTCAAATAACATGCTTTTTTCGGACCAAAGATAGTAAACCTCCCCTTAACGGAGTTGACCCGTTTTATATCATTTCCTTGCTCAGCGTATGGTGAGGTCTCGGACTATTCAGCAGTTTGGTGGATTCAACAAGTGGAGTCAAGGCTTTTATTTTGCAGACCTTTAGATTGACGGTTGGCATGCAGTTCTTATGATCAGCAGTCTAGCGAGGCTTTCTCTGAGGTGAAGCAGGCACAACTGCACCAGGTCCTCGCTTACTTATTTATGTTGCGCACTCTGGCTTCGCCAATGACCTTGAGGAGCATTCTCCTGTGGCCAGCTACGCTTCTGTTCTTGAGGACAGCCGTCGTCCGGGTGTCCTACCGCTAAGACACTTCGTATAACAGGGAGCGCGGCAGCGGTCAGCCCTGTGGTTTGAGTTTCTACAGGCCGGGTGTAACGCGGCGGGCGCATCATTGTCTGCGTCACTGTATTGACGATTCCATCCTGTGTCGTAGACCGCCAAAATTACTTTTCAGGAAGCTGCGAGAAATAACTCGCAAAGGACTGTTATTGCAGTATTTGTCATCTGTCTTCATTACTGTTTGTCGTAAAGGTAAACTTCCTGAGCTTCTTGTGTTTTAGCAGATTTTTGTCTAATAAAATAGAAGAAGGAGTGGGTTCTGCCCCAATACTCCTAGTCGTATGACTTTGTGGCATATGATTAGTACAATACATTTCATCAATGTATGTATTTTTTGCGTGCTGGGCTATGACAAACATCACATGTCTCAGCTACCTGAACTGCCTGTTTCTTTACCACGTTTAATTCTGTCTCTTTGTTATCCATCTGACCATTAAGGTGTACTGAAGTGCTCTGTTCGGAATACACTTCAGTAACAGTTTCCCGCGCTGGTTCCTTTAATTCTGTTCATAGTCTTTTTGTAGTTTGATCGTCCTCTTCCCTTAACAATTCATCTGATTTTCTTTCGTGACCAGCGGAGAGATCTACTTGGATTATTACCTGTCGAAGGGTAGATTTCGAAGTACCTTGCCTAGTAGCAAGAATTCACTCCGTTTCTCTAAGATTCAGGAATACCTCTAACTGTATTTTTCACATCTTAGTTGTGGTTTCTAGATTGGCCCGCAACACATTGGTCACGTGACTAGTACCCATGGATTCTGACTACTCAGTTTGAGTTTGATTCCTGATCTGTTCAGTTATTTGCGCAACTCGATTAGAAACGTTGTCCTGTTGTTGCTTTATAGTTTCTTGCTTCTGATTGATGGTGGGTGCATCGCTACTCACACTTCTTACCTTTGTTTCACAGTGGCTATGCCATTGGTAATATTTTCTTCTCTTTGATTCATGATGGATATACCACTAGTCATACTCTCTTGCCTCTGATTCATACTGGCCATATTACTTTCCGTGGCATCTATTTTTGTAAAATTAACATGATAAGATCTACTTCTGCACTAACAGATACAGGAATAGTTCCGCCTGTAGCCAGCGACGTAATTTCACTCGTCGCAGCTACAAATTCATTTGAATTTGCAATGCTGAATTTGCCCTCTGCTACCTCATCAGATTTGGTTTGCGGGTTTGAAGAGGCCATCATAGTGAATTGCATTCTCGTTAAATCCATATTAACGTGCAACACAGGTTGTCTTCGACAGCTAACATGTGAAAAGCTAACGGATGATGTTTCCACACACGGAATTATGACAGATAAATAAAATGCTTTCTTAAAAAACTTTTGCAGGTCACCAGTGCAAGATGCACGCATTTATCTACAAACATCTGCCCGCTTGTGGTACTCTACACAAGACGTGCTCTACACAAGACGTACTCTTTACAAGACGTACTCTTTACAAGACGTAGAATAACTGCGTAGCAATTATAAGTTAAAACTCTAAGTTATAACTATAACTCTAAGCTTGAAGCCTCAAATAAATAAATTTTACTTCTGCATTAAGCGGAACTATGCTTTATGGATGTATGAGTAATATATTGACCTACCTCGTGTCGTAACAGTTAACAATCCTATGTCCTTAAGAATTTACAAATCTTGTCTTCTTGCAGTTTTATTCAGTTTACTAGCCTTGGATAAATTCTATGCATTTACAGATACGGTTTTCCTGCTTTCCGTGAATCATAGGATGGTTACTTGAAATCTCACATTCATATTGTTGACATACGTGGAAATAAACAAATATTTATGAAACTGACTTATTTTGTAATATTATCACTTATACACCACAGTAATGATCTATTTTAACAGTAATACGAGGGGTTTCCAGTTTAACTCTAACTTTTTAAGAACGGGTGAGTTAAATTAACGACAACTCTATAGCGTGAACTTTTACGAGCCTCTAAATATGTCTCTCTCGGAATAACTAGCTTGGTTTCATACTTCTGCATTCTTCAAAGTTCGGAGTGCGCGGATTTCATTCACACTGGGCCCTCGGACTTCGTTAATTAAATGATGTGAAGGATGTAAGCAATTACTACAGTTCTTAGTAATATCGGTTAGATGGCCGCAACGTCTACTAAGCAGATAGCGCCCCAAGCCGGTTCTTTCCGTTCATACACTAACTCACTCACACTTTCCCGTGGAAAACCTGTTAGTAACATATTAAAGGTGCTACAAGTGTCAAATAAAAGAACATGAGACAAAGCTTCAACGTATATCA
Organism: Schistocerca americana; assembly: GCF_021461395.2. Lineage (NCBI taxonomy): Eukaryota > Metazoa > Arthropoda > Insecta > Orthoptera > Acrididae > Schistocerca > Schistocerca americana. The sequence goes on from NC_060119.1 coordinate 1,024,990,494, forward strand.
ATAGCTATTCTCAGTTAAAGGAATTTACATTACTATGTACACCTTAACAGATTATGACTAGAATGAGAAAAGGTAAAGAAAGAAGTGGCAAATGAAGTATGTCAGACAAAAGACAGAGATTGCTGCACAAAGATAACGTAATGAAGAAGCTAACTCTTCCAAATTTAAAATGTTACTGATTCATGTTTTACATATAAGATTCTTTCCTTTATCACCAATAATTCAGTTTGCAATTAATTCATTTTATACATTCTTACAATAAATTTATTTTGCTAAAACAGGAAAATAAAAGTTCCTTTATCATTTTCATCATGTAACGAGAGAAAAAAGAAAGTGTGACAAAGATTTTGAATACTGTGCGCAAGTCATCTAAATATTCTTACGGTATCGCTATAAGAGATTAGTGCTGTCGAAGCTTATGAAAGTCAGCACTTGATATTACACCTGTGTATTCGTCTTTATTCCTGGTACTCGTTCAATTTTGGTGTAGAATGTTAAACAGACAGCGCATTGACAAACAGCTGTTTAGGAACATTAAATAAATTAATAAAGTACTACATTTATGACGCGGTATCTGTGTATACCTTATGAACACATTTGAATTTCTGAATGCGTCTTCCAACACTAGGCTTCAGCTTATGTCTAACACACAACCTAAACGATTGTATGCTTAAGCTGCGGCTATGTCGTTTCCTTCAAAGTATTCTTGCCGTGACGTTCTCGTCCTGACTGATTCGCAAGAAAATATCTGCGAGAATTCGAGAGAAGAAGAAAAGTGATGCAACTACAAATTAAAATTTTAACCTGGGACATGATAGACCACAGAAATTGTAAAGTGATGCTGTATGAAAATATTCCTTTTATTTAACTATATGGTTTTTTTTATCCTTTGACGAATGTTCGGCAATCGTATCGACAGCATAAACCCTACTTCGGAATGAATTTTCTCTATTTTCCTTATTGACAGCCCTACCTCTTTTGACATAAATCAACAAAAATTTCCATGTAGGAACATGTGAAAACATAGAAAGTGCTCAATAACTTTGGTGCTACTTGTAAACAGATAAATGTTCCTGGTTCTGCGGAGTAATTGATGGCTTAGTATACTCTGAGCAAATTCGTATAAGGAACAGGTTCATAGACGGAAATTTATTCTCACACAGTGATGAGCAACCCAGTCACACGTAGCGACCGCTTTCGGTCCGATGTTGTTGACCACACATCATGGAGTGGACATCCCCAGATATCAAACGCGCTGCGGAGCGATCCTGTGTCATTACCGTCCGACCGTACGATTGTTGAAAACCAGTTCTGTACAATTGCTGTATCTTTACTAAACAGCGAGGTCACTAGGCGATAAAGCAAAGATTCATGTAACTTGTTTCGAATAGAAACCTTATAAAATGACTTTTATCTTAATAAGATGAATCTTTATACAGGTGTTTGGAGAGAGGCAGATTGATTTTGATTGAGACTTTATTTTAAGTCGTAACTGGTACCTGAATTTTGGTTGCTGTCTCCTTAAATGATCAGCTTCTGCACCAGTTGGAGATGTATTATAATTTGAAGGAAGTTATTGTTCTTTCAGATTTAAAGTACGACTCTATTGCTTACTTGGCCGTATTGCGGATATCTTTGAGCCCAAGGTTTCGTAGTTTATCATACTAAGGGACCAATGTTGTAAGTAAATAGGATCAAACAGCAATCGCACACAAACTTCCTTCGAACTACACGTTCTGCTTCATCAAAATTGGTCAGTGGAGTTCACCACCATACTATTTTACAAGATTATAATCCAATTACTATAATTAAGAAATTATGAGAGGTTGTTACGTATTGAATGAAAACTATAGAGAATGCATTTCCTTTCCTGTATTTTAGTGAACTTTGTACACTTACGATTCTGTCGATTGGTTGCCGGCGACGACAATGAAGTTCACCTCCTTTTCCAAAAACAAGATATTTCTCTTCTTCACTTCCAGAAAATTTCTATACATAAATGTTTGGCAACACTTACACACATTTTACTCAGTTTTATCACTACAATAGCAATTTTCATTACATGTAACAATACGTTCTGAGCGACGGCCTAACAACACGTCCTCTTTCCACAAGATATAGATTAACAGTCAGCTTTTTTTAAATAAATATATTGTCTTTCTTTTCTTAGAGTCCATACTCAAAAATTCACAACTACTATCGTTGCAGGGATTGCGCGCTAAAGAGTTTCTTGCTGTCCAACTGCGCTTCACTTGGTATTTACATACATTATTTAGCTTCTCGGAATAAAATTAGGCTCAAATTAGTTACGAAAAGGGCAGAGAGGCTCACATAACATTACAAACCTCTTCATATTATCAAGAACCCTTTGGTTTTTTCTGTCACGTATTGTCTTTATGCACCTGATCACCAAGATTTCATGAGATTTCATGAAGAAGGGTTCCACCCGAAACGCGTGAAATGAAGTCATTGGTTTCACCTGGTGGCTTCTTATTTAGTGATCAATACAGCGATTGTGCAGCACTCCTCTTAATTTTCAATATGGTCGTATTCTTTCTGCGTGACTTTAAGTCACAATTACACGGTACAGTTCTTCAGGAGGATGCTATCGGCGAAAACATCAATGCACTTGATCAGACATTACGCTGCTGCACTTTTCACCGGTGAGAGACGATTGTAGACGCAACAAGGACTTGTATCATGGGCAAGAGGCCGGGCCTGAGAACCAATATAAATTGTCGATTTAATGTCCGTCGCCGGATGGAGCTCCCAGCAATCAGAACGCTACTCGTAATAAATACAGGGCATTCATAATTAAAGGCTGAATTACAAAACGCTGCAGAAAGAGAACCACTGTCAGAATGAATTCAAATTTGAACAGCATGTTGCTGACGCAGGGTCAATGAAAACTAAGTCAACGAAAATTTCGGCAATAGATGGTGCTGTAAGTGCCTTAAAGTAAATTTTGACGGCAACAAATGACAGCTATACGGCAGCTATGGTTTGCGTTGCACATTACACTATACATACTGTCCAATATACATGAGTGCACAAGTTCGGCAGTCAACAGTTGTGGCACTGTTGGTTAAGTATGCCCATATCTCACAGCAAGGTCGTACGACATCGGACAGCAAAAATCGGTTTTTATTTTTCCTGAGGCCAAAAACGGCGTAAAAAGCAAAAGGACATCGGTGAACACAACGTCTTTCAGATAAGCCCACGATCAGAAGCCAGAAGGATTAATATCAGGTGATTTGGGTAATCAGGCCCCAGGAAATGACAGCCGATAATTCCAGCACATCCGGAAGACCTCTGAAGCAGCCGCTTCACAGGCTGTGCAATTTGCGGAGGACCACCAGATAGTTTAAAAATGTTCTTACCGACACATCTACGTTGCTGAAGGTTTGGAATGATGTTAGCGCGCTGGCGTAAGCTGCCCCCAGCACAGCGATCGGCAAAGATATAGCGCGAAGATCTATAATAGGCGCTGGATAAAGGGCGCCTATCACGAGAGGGGCCAGAGACACACAGATAGGCGACGTACCGCGAACGCCCTCTCTACAGCACTTATTTAGGCCGCCAGGGCTCAGTCACTGACTCACTCAGGCCATGACAGTGCATAGCGACCAGATCGAGACTAGCAGCGAGACTAAAGTTTGTAATAGTAAGCCTTGTCGGAAGGATGATAAATACTAAACTTTGGAAGGCGGTATGTGAACAACTCCCAGTAGTGGCCAGGTTCTTAAACACTGCCAGGCCTAGACCTCGGATGACATTTCACTACCCGCCAAGGCGCTGGCACAATCAAAGGTTTCTGCCCGAATCACAAAGACATTCCAATAACTCTGAAACATACGAGGGTGAGTCAAATGAAAACCTTAAAATTTTAATAACAAATCAAAATTCGCGCCGTTATCCTTTAATTGATGAAAGGGGAAAATATAAAAATGCAGTAAATGAAGCAGGCAAAAAAGAATACAAACGTCTCAAAAATTATATCGACAGGAAGTGCAAAATGGATGGCTAGAGGACAAATGTAAAGATGTAGAGGCTTATCTCACTAGGGGTAAGATAGATGCCGCCTACAGGAAAATTAAAGAGACCTTTGGAGAAAGGAGAACCACTTGTATGAATATCAAGAGCTTTGATGGAAACCCAGTTCTAAGCAAAGAAGGGAAAGCAGAAGGGTGGAAGGAGTATATAGAGGGCCTATACAGGGGCGATGTTCTTGAGGACAATTTTATGGAAATGGAAGACGATTTGGATGAAGATGAAATGGGAGATATGATACTGCGTGAAGAGTTTGACAGAACACTGAAAGACCTGAGTCGAAACAAGGCCCCGGGAGTAGACAACATTCCATTAGAACTACTGACAGCTTTGGGAGAGCCAGTCCTGGCAAAACTCTATCATCTGGTGAGCAAGATGTATGAGACAGGCGAAATACCCTCAGACTTCAAGAAGAATATAATAATTCCAATCCCAAAGAAAGCAGGTGTTGACAGATGGGAAAATTACCGAACTATCAGTTTAATAAGTCACAGCTGCAAAATACTAACGCGAATTCTTTACATACGAATGGAAAAACTGATAGAAGCCGACCTCAGGGAAGATCAGTTTGGATTCCGTAGAAATATTGGAACACGTGAGGCAATACTGACCCTACGACTTATTTTAGAAGAAAGATTAAGGAAAGACAAACCTACGTTTCTAGGATTTGCAGACTTAGAGAAAGTTTTGACAATGTTGATTGGAATACTCTCTTTCAAATTCTGAAGGTGGCAGGGGTAAAATACAGGGAGCGAAAGGCTATTTACAATTTGTACAGAAAGCCGATGGCATTATAAGAGTCGAAGTGTATGAAAGGGAAGCAGTGGTTGGGGTGGGAGTGAGACAGGGTTGTAGCCTATCCCCGCTGTTATTCAGTCTATTGAGCAAGCAAAAAGGAAACAAAAGAAAAGTTCGGAGTAGGTATTAAAATCCATGGAGACAGCAGTTGAACGGAATGGACAGTGTCTCGAAAGGAGAGTATAAGATGAACATCAACAAAAGCAAAACGAGGATAATGGAATGTAATTGAATTAAGTCAGGTGATGCTGAGGGAATTAGATTAGGAAATGAGACACTCAAAGTTGTAAAGGAGTTTTGTTATGTGGGGAGCAAAATAACTGAGGATGGTCGAAGTAGAGAGGATTTAAAATGTAGACTGGCAATGGCAAAGAAACCGTTTCTGATGAAGAAAAATTTGTTAACATCGAGTATAGATTTAAATGTCAGGAAGTGGTTTCTGAAAGTATTTGTAAGGAGTATAGCCATGTATGGAAGTGTAACGTGGACGATAAATAGTTTAGGCAAGAAGAGAATAGAAGCTTTCGAAATGTGGTGCTACAGAATAATGCTGAAGATTAGATGAGTAGATCACATAACTAGTGAGGAAGTATTGAATAGAATTGGGGAGAAGAGGAGCTTGTGGCACAACTTGACTAGGAGAAGGGATCGGTTGGTAGGACATGTTCTGAGACATCGAGGGATCACCAATTTAGTATTGGAGGGCAGCATGGAGGGTAAAAATCGTAGAGGGAGACCAAGAGATGAATTCACTAAGCAGATTGAGAAGAATGTAGGCTGCAGTAGGTACTGGGAGTTGAAGAAGCTTGCGCAGGATAGAGTAGCATGGAGAGCTGCATCAAACCAGTCAAAGGACTGAAGAACACAACAACAACAATCCTGTAAGTTGATAAGCGTGCTATAGACAGCGTGCAGAATGACCTGTAGGTGGCAGCATAGTACAGATGCACATATACCGTCGCAGTATCAGTATAAAGACGGCCGCCCCACTCGCGATTTTCACTAGGGAAGAATAGCGTTCTGTTATTCGGTTTTTGCGTAGTGACGGTGTGAAACCTATTGAAATACATCGACGAATGAAGGTTCAGTACAGTGATGCATGTTTGTCACGGCAGCAAGTCTGCGAATGGAGTAGGAAATTTTCAAATGGTGCAACTTCAGTGGAAGGCGCTCCTCGCACTGTTCAGGCACAACCAGTTGTGACTCCACAGAACATTGCAGCAGTTGAAGCCATAGTGAAGGAAAACCGCCGAGTGACACTGAATGACATTGCAGCTTGTTTACAGATTAGTCATGGGTCAGCACACTACATTGTCCATGATGTGCTCCAGTTTCACAAAGTGTCTGCAAGATGGGTGCCATTGCAGCTGACTCCTGACATGAGAGAACGACGTGTGGATGCTTGTGAAGAACTTCTTCGGCACTTTGAACGAGAAGGTAATGGCTTCCTTGCATGAATCGTTACAGGGGATGAAGCCTGGGTTCACTTCCACCGGAAACGAAGAGAGCGAGCAAGGAATGGCGCCATTTCTCATCACCAAAACCAAAGAAGCTTTGAACAGAACCATCAGCAGAGAAGGTTATGCTGACTCTCTTTTGGGACGAAAAAGGCGTCATTTTGGAGCATTACATGCCTAGAGGGGCCCTGTCACTAGTACATCATACACAGATCTCCTAAAAAATCATCTGCGGCCTGCAGGCAAACCAAAGCGACGTGGATTGCTGCCTGCAGGTGTCGTTTTGCAAGATGACAATTCAAGGACCCACACTGTCCGTACAACAGTTGCTACAATCACAGACCTGCATTTTGAGTGCCTTCCTCATCCACCATACTCACCAGACCTTGCTCCAAGTGATTTCCATATGTTTGGACCACTCAAAGACGCAAAGGGAGGAAGGAAGTTCCGTTCTGATGAAGAGGTACGCCACGCGGTGCATGAGTGGCTGCGCCGACTACCAAAAGAATTCTTTTCTAAAGGAATTTATGCACTTTGTAAGCGCTGGAGGACTTTCATTGAGCGTGGAGGAGATTGTGTTGAAAAGTGATACAGCTTTGTATCACTTCTGCACAGTAAATAATATTTAAATAAATATTTAAGGTTGTCATTTGACTTACATTCATAGAAACCTCTGGATTACGGGCCCAGCACGCTTCTCGCATTCCTGCAGGGGTCGTGTGGACTGAAGTTGCTGAACTTTGAACAGGAAAGAGGCCCACGAATTCTCAGTGACGAGAGTTCTGATCCCGAGTTAATACTTAAACGTGGTGCAGTTAAAAACGTTGATCTTGGGAATAACTTAAACATTGGTGCACTTAAAACATGGCTGAGGACAAGGTGATGAATGTTGTTGTACTCGACAACCCGTCAGCTTTCTTGAATCCATTTCAGTTTGAAATAACATTTGAGTCTATAGAAGATTCCCAGGAAGATCTCGAATGGAAAATAATTTATGTTGGTTCAGCAGAAAGTTAAGCATTTGATCAGATACTAGATACTTTGAATGTGGGACCTGTGCCAGAGGGACGGCAATAAAAAATTAAAAAAAACACTGGCAGATGTTATTGGTGTCACTATTGTGTGGCCAGGAATTCATCCGTGTTGGTTACTACGTAAATAACTATTACACGGAACCTGAGCTGCAGGCCCAGCCACCAGCAACACCACAGTTCGACAAACTGCAACGCAATATTCTCGCAACAAATCCTACAGTAACTCGTTTCAAGGTTGACTCGGATGACTACCCCAGTAGAGCAACAAGTAGTGGAGGTGGTGAGAATGGTACTTCTGTGATGGAAAGTGGAAGTACTACAAATAGCATGCGCTCATCCCTTGAGGCAACTTTGACAGCAAACTGGTTTGGATGGTGGACCTATAAGGGCTTCTTGAGAGACAAGCAGGGAGATATAGTTGTTTATTTGTGAAACATTGTTAAAAGTGCTTCAAAGAAAGTGGTTAAGACATTCAACTGTACATTTTGAATGTAAGACTGCAGTAGTAGAACATTATTTAAGGCAAGCTGACAAGATGAATCAACACAATGGTGAGCAAGAAGTTAATAATAGTTCCGTGCATCCAAAGGTACACATGCCGTGTCCCTCTCTGGCTCTTCCACCCAAACCGGAAGAACCATGACTGGAAGAATGTTGTTGTCAAGGTTGTCAACCGTGGATATTTGACATTTATCAGCAGCAACTGAGTACCTGGGAAGCAGAATGCAGAAGACTGGAAGCTACAAAATGCAACACTGATACAGCTGAAATCATTTCTCCATTGCGGTGGTCTTCATTTCGTTGCTTTTGTGTAGAATATGAGGCAGCAATTGTTAATGTGTACTGCTTTGAATCAACAGAATGTGACGAGAGTCTAAATTTTTCTCCATGGCAATACTTGGTAGCAGAGACAGAAGCTAGGAGGGGGGGGGGGGGGGGAGATTTGCTTTTCCTGTCCTCTCCTACGGTTGGTAGTCGTGGCTTAGTAAGCTGTAAAATTGTCATTAATGTGTTTTGAGACCTGTCTGCCTGTTTCAGGAAGTTACGTAACATGAGTCTCCGAGCTTCCTCCGGCATAACTTGTTTACGGAAAGACCAGTTGATGTATGGAAAGACCTGTTGATGTATGAACTCCGTGTGCGCTGGCTGTCGGTCGACGGAAATGTGTCTGATTCGGTGGCCAGGCTTCGTGCGGCGGTTGACATTCCCGTTACCCTTCCGACTGACATCGTTAGCGAGGTAGGTGACTTGCTGTCGAATATCGAAACAGCTTTAAATGATGTAGGTCGCACAATTGAATTTCTGGCGTCTACTCTGCCGACGCATAAACAAATTTGTCGCGTGCAGGCGCATTTAGCCCATTACTGTAATTGTTTATCGGATATCGCTTCAATCGATCTCAATGATGCAATGGGTGCTCTCCGTCATAAGTTGTTTGGTGTTGCCGGGGGTTTGCAGCCAAGCGCCGTCGCGTTGCTTTAAGCGGAGGAGGTTTAAATACTGATTCTGAGCCTGAAAATGTGAGTGAGATCACACGCGTTAAGGGTAACGAAGAATATTTGACTTTATTTTCCGAGTTACCTAATCCAATTATTAATGTCATGAAGGATATATCTGTCTTGTATATCGAAAATCTGAGCCAGATTCAATCTTTCCTGTGGTTGTTAGTCCGTCTCCAGATTCACGCTGATGCGTTGAATGTTCCACAGTCGGTCGTATTAGCATTATTATATACGATGGCTAAGGGTGTGCTTAGTAGCATGATAGCCAAGGAATTGGAACAACAGAGAACCTTAATTCAGCTCCGTCAGCGTATTATTAGTAGGAGACTCTCGGCGTGCAGCCGTGTCGAATTAGAACGGCAATGTTATTGGAAGGTCCAAGCGCATAACGAAACCTTAGCGCAGTATTTTGAGAGGGTTCGCATGGCTGTAGCGGCTTTGGATATGCGTGTGTCCGATCTTGATTGTATAGAACATATGCATGAAGGCATGCGGGTACAGGATCGCGCCAGGTTGAACCTTGTACAAAGCCCTTGCTCCATGGAACAGGTTCGACATATGGTGGATACTATTCACGCTATTTCTTGGGCGGATGAACAGCGTTCTGTTGCACAAGGGAAAGTGATATCTGAGGCACCAACATGTAGTAACTCTATTAATACCAGTTCTAATTCAGTAGTTCGGCGTTGATACCGTTGCCATGCAGTCGATCATTTAGTACGGGATTGTCTGGTACTTAGGAACCCTTGTTCAAATAGCTGACGCCAGAGGATTGGAAAAGAGGGTGAGTTTACTAAATGGCAAGTTAACTGTAAAGCCATTCAGGCGACATATGTTCCGGGGCACCCTTTTGTCTGTGCTAGGGTAGGACAGGAACCAGTGTGTGCATTGTTGGATTCGGGTAGTTCCGTGTCCCTAGTTGATTATGACTGGTACATAGAATACAGACATTAGTGCAGGTTTTCGTCTCTGTAGTCTCCGGTTCAGAGATGTCGGGTCGCCGATGGGCGAGAGTTACCTCTAGTAGGGGAGATACGGGGGTGGTTGCAAGTCGGTAAATTGTCATGGCCTCATTGATTTTTCATAGCTAAGAATTTGAGGGTCCCTTTGTTGCTCGGGTGTGATTTCATCTAGCATGCCAGTTTGGTATTCGACTATGGCGGGAGTGTCTTTTCTTTTAAGTTTGCTCCCTCACCACCGTCTCTCTTTGTGTTCGTGCCGGAGGTCTTGTGCAGGGAATGTGATCTATGTGTGCATTGTGCAGGTTGACACGGGTTGTCTTACGGCGCATCAAGTGCAGGTTCTCAACCAGGTCTTGGAGCCCTATCCCGAGGTCTTGTCGGGTAAGTTGAGGGAGACAGAAATTCTTAATTATGACATCCAATTAACAGTGACTGTCCGTCAGGCCCCTTATAGGCTGTTATACCTGGGTAGCGATAGTTTTACTTCAAGAACATAAAGAGAGAGGCGACCTCAAGCTTAGGTCTCACGGCGAGTGACGGCTCCTGAATCCAACTATTCTGTATATGAATTAGTGGCTCTGGCCGTCGTTTTTGCCTTGGAAAAGTTTTGTTTCTATTTGGAGCATAAAAAATTTGTATTAGAGACGGACAACCAAGTTGGGTCTTGGCTAGGCCGAGGATGACTGGCCGAATTGTACGTTGGGCATTCCGTATATCTGCCTTTCATTTTCAAGTCAGACATATTAAAGGCTCCGATAATGCAAATGCCCATGCTCTGAGTCGCATGTTTACACCCGACTCCCAAGAAGGTCAGGAGCAAGGCGAACACGACATTATTGTTGGGGCGGTTTTGTCCGACCTTCCCAACCTGTTTGGTGGGCTTAAGGAGAAGCAGGAGCGGGACCCGTGTTGTGGTCCGATTCGAGAAAGGGTCATGACTGTGGTTTCGGTCCCGGGTTATTGCCTCCAACAAGGGGTACTGTGTAAGCAGGGTAGCGGCGATCGACAATGGAGGGCCAGCCGGAGTGGCCGAGCGGTTCTAGGCGCTACGGTCGCAGGTTCGAGTCCTGCCTCGGGCATGGATGTGTGTGATATCCTTAGGTTAGTTAGGTTTAAGCAGTTCTAAGTTCTAAGAGACTTACCGATGGTCTTCCGGTATTATCACGATTCGGTTGTTGTGGCCATTTGGGCCTGTATAAGACTCCGTCCAGGATCCGCGAACATTTTATGTGGCGCTCTCTTTACCACGACGTTAGACGACTGGTTGGGCAGTTTAATCTCTGCAAAAGGGTGAAGCCTGATTCTGGGGTGTCTCGTGGGCTTCTACACTCGCAGCGGGAGCAGTATCCCATTCATAAAGATCTTATCGACTATATCGGACCGTTGCCCCGGACAAAGAAAGGCAACCGTTACATCTTGGTTGTCGTGGATGCTTTCTCTCGGTTTACATGGCTGCTTGCTACTCGGAGAGTCACGGCGGAAATCACCAGCCAGCAATTGTAGAAGGTTATATCCTGGTTCGGACCGCCGAAGTCATTGGTAAGCAAAAATGCACCCGCCTTTCTATCTCGTCTGTTTCAATCAGGGTATTAGACATATTACCACCACGCCTCATTATCCTCAGGCGTCATTTCCCGAAAGAGTTAATCGGAATTTAAAAACAGCCCTAACCATCTACCATGCGGTGAAGCTGTGGAACCCGCTCCCTCGCATTGCGTACGTGAGTTAGTCGTCGCACTCAGAGATTTTAAACTTTATTAATATGGTGAGACTTTCGTAGTCGAACCTTAAGACGGTGTGGAAGAGTTCAGTTGTCCTAGTTCAATGGTGGCCGTTATTTGAAAATTTTCTCAGAAGTTTTACTAGTGCTTTGTGTCTCTTGCAATCAAATGATTTTATGTTGGCGTTTTAGAGCCTGCACTCTATTAATACAGTTTTCCATGTATGAGTGAGTCAAAGGTGCTGCCGTGTGTTTCTATGTTTCAGAGTTATTATAATGTCCTTGTGATTCAGGCAGAAAATTTTGATTGTGCCAGCGCCTTGGCGGGTAGCGAAATGTCTTCCGAGGTCTAGGCCTGGCAGTGTTTAAGAACGTGGCCAATACCGGAGTTGTTCACATATCGCCTTCCAATTTATCTTCCTTCTGTCAAGGCAGGTTAAGCTGCTATATAACCTGTTTGTATATGAACTTGTTTTCTTAAATATTAGGGACTGGAAACTGGCTAAACCTTAAACTGCATAGCATCTGCTGAGTTCCTTGTGCAGCTATTAACACGTCTGAGCACGTGAACACTTATTTTCTAAAGGTCAGTGTTTCTATTGTAGTGTTTTTATTTAATTGGTTCTATCATGTTATGTAATGGCGACTTAGCCTAGCACTAGTGTTCAAGTGTTATTAAGTCACCCCTTACCTGTAATTCTTTTCATTATATCTGTTTTGAGAGAAGTCCTATATGGGAGTTTGAAGTTCTCAAGTTTGTCAGTAACCTCTTTTCTTAATTTGGAATTGTTTGTTAGAGTACTGACTACGTTTGGTTTCTAACTGTATTTGCAAAATTTTATCTAGTAGCTTGACGACAGTTTGTAATTGTCAACTTGTTTTTAAGAGGTTTAATGTCGATAAACTGTCTTAATTATAAATTGTGACTACCACCATACTTCCATCCCGCTTCCTCTTTTATGGTATTTATGATATGGTGTGTAAGTGTGGTACGATTAAGGAATCACGTATCACTCACGTCCTCGAGAAACTAGTGCCCTAGGATAAACGATGAAGGCAACCTGTACCAAGAAGTCACCTTTGCAGAATGAAGTGTCAGTAGTAGATTTGAATGCGGATTTTCCATTCCTCGTGTTCTGCAATTCTTTATACAGACGTGTTCTTGGAGATGGAATTGGGCATTGTTTGTCCATAGAATATCCCACCGCCGTTCACTGTCCACGTCCACGCGAGCAAGAAATTGCAGAGCAAGCTATAGCGATCGAGTCACTGATCCCCTACAGTTGTCAGCAGAGAGCCGGGCAGGATGCGATGGTACGGACATAGTTACGCACGAGGGCGCCAAGAAAACATTATCGGCAATAACATATTTGTTAAGCCGTAATACATCACTGTCTTGCAAGACGCGACGCTCAGCTGGGCCGGCTGTGCCGCGGACTCGTTATCTGGGGGAGGCCGGCATAGATTCATTTTGCACTTCCACCGGTGCAGCGTGGCGTCGGTTGGCGGTTATGTCATTGGGCGGTTGCTATCCCGTGGACGCCAGTGGCCTCCCGCTCTACGTATCCATCTCCAACGTTCTCTTATTGACGGCGAAGACTTGGGAGACACATCCCCAGGTCCACCTACACTACTCACTGTCATGCAGGAATCAACTCTGAGCCCCCATTTAGAGGACAGGAGCCGGCAGCCAAAGGAATGGCAGCAGCAGTTGCCCTTCCTCTTGAAGGAAGATGATGGACAGCGTCCTGGTCACGAAGGTCAAGTCTCCAACATGCCTGCAGGCTGATAGCAGACTCCGCGCCCCATCAGCGCCCCTGCAGGTGGCAGGAGATGGGTCCTTCCAGGAGGACTTGTCGCTCCATAGATGATCGAATATGCTTAGCCATGCTGTGGGTCGACTTCCGTAGCCTCCCTTCTCACCGGATAGCTTTAACTGGGGCAAAGGCTGGGAACGCACACTGGGCTGTCAGCAATCAGCACCCAGTAAATGAGACATTTATTAAGAAGGCTGGGGTATATACTCTGGTTCTTTCTGTGCCCTCTGCAGTAGTGGGGATTGCAATGACTTCATGTGTCCTGGTTTTCCCTTGTTGTCTTCAGACTTTCACAGCCTCTCGTTCCAGAGGCTCTTTTCTGTTGATTCAGCACCTGAATTGTCGCTTTGTACCTAGGTCTTCTTTGCAACACTCTGTTTTGTTACTAGTATGACGGTGTCTCGGTTACCAAAAAATTACGTTATGATTTTCTTGCAGATTTGGTGCTCGATCATTCCCTGGCACAACAATACGCTCCGTGTTAGCCAAAACTCGCTCAGTATTTCCCTCCAGTCTGTTGGTCAATCACACAGGTAGTTCAGCTTCTGGGAGTCGCCAAAGTAGAACTTGGACGAATTTTTAGTGCCCATCAAGGATATTATCATGGGGCTTAACATAACGTTTGTCTTGATTGCAGGTCAGCAGGAAGCAACTCCTGAGCATAGGCTGTTTCTTATGGATAGCAATGCACGATGTTTCGTAGGATTTAATACACAATGCTCGCACACGTGTGCGACTTTCGGACACTTTCCCTCGCACTGCATGTTTGACAGCATCACTCGAACCCTGCTGTAATGCTGTGGCGGCTTCTTCAACTGGCATCAGATTAACTGTCTTGATTCCTCTGTCCCTGCACTTCAAAAGAACTTGCTCTTTCTAATTTTGTAAGAATTTTCTCCAAACCTTAGCAATCATCAGACCAACGGATTTTTTCATACCCTTGAGTATCCGGAGCATCTGCAGGGCTACTGGCGCAAAGTCACCATTCTTGTAAAAAGAGCTTTACCAGCGGCGGAGCTTTATCAGAAGCTCACAATACTTCACGCTGGGAGTCTCTGACGCAAACTGAGAAACAGCTGTGTTGCAAGTGTGTAGGTTTCCATATTCTGACGCTCGAGTGCTAACTGTAATACATATAAAAAAAATTCGTTAATTTTTTTAATTCCATGACGTTTCTCCCAATGTCAATAACATTCAGTTCAAATTTGACGTCATTCTGAACAGTTGTTCTCTTTCTACAGAATTTGGAAACCGGCCACGCAGTGTGTGTAAAAAGACCACAGGCAAAATCATTGTGTGGGGAGTCTTTGTGCTCTATCTGAGCTAGGAATATGTGGCACAAAGCTTTTAGTTTTGTATAGCCATTCGAACATCTGTCTTACTGTAGCTACGCTACAGTATATTATTCAGTGGAAATTTCTGGTAGGAATATCAACAATGTAGGAAAAGACAGACTGCAACTTACTTTAAAGTTGCAGACAGGCACAATAAAAGACATTTACAATAAAGCTTTCGGCCGTAGCCATCGTCAAGAAAAGAAAGAGACACACACACCATTCACACACACGTACACACACACACACACACACACACACACACACACACACAAGTTAGCACACCTCACGCACACAAGATCGCCAATTCCAGCATATTGGGCTGGAATCATCGTGTGGGATGCAAGCAGCAGTGCAGAGGGGGTGGAGAAGGGAAAGGGGATGGGATAGTAGTGTATGGGTGGGGAGAGAGACGAATGCTGTCTGATGGAGTGCGAAGGGCTAGACTGTCAACAGATGCGGTGTCAGGAGGTTGTCGGGCAGGGAGATGCGGAAAAAGGAGCAAAAAAGGAGAGCAGCGCGGAAAGAAGAGCGGATGCGTTGGCAGAGGGTGGGAGTTGAGAATTTCAAGGATATGATACGACAAACGGGATGGAAACTTTTGGGTGGAGAGTGTGGGGACAGTGAATTACCTTAGGTTGAGACTGGGATAACTATGGGAGCAGAGAATGTGTTATAAGGATAACTCCCATTTGCAGTGTTTAGAAAAGCTGATGGTGGAAGGAAAGGTCCACATGGTTCAGATAGTGAAGCAGCCATTGAAATAAAGTGTGGTATCTTCAGCTGCGTGTTGTGGTGCAGGGGTGGTCTACTTTCCTCTTGGCCACAGCTTGGCAGGGGCCATTCATACTGGTGTACTGCTGGTTGGTTATCATGCCAATACAAAAAGGTATGCAATGATTGTGGCAGAGCTGATAAATGACACGGCTGCTCTCACAGGTGGCTGGCCCCCCAAAACAGCACAACAAACCTTTGACAGCACTGGAATAAGAAGTACTGGGTAGGTGGATTGGGCCAGCTTCACATCTGGATAGGACCCTTGTGGCGAGGGGAGGGGTTGGGAGTGGCATTGGGATGGACGTGGATGTTGTGGAGGTTAGGTGGTTGACAGAACAGCACTTAAGGAATGGTGGGAAGTATCTCATTTCAAGGCATGATGTTGGGTAAATAAGGCCCTGAGGAAGGACATGAATCAGATGTTCCAGTCCAGGGTCATGCTGGGTGATGAAGGGGACATTCCCTTGTGGTTGGTTCTTGGGAGGACTGAGGGTGTGAGGGGAAATGGCACAGGATATCAATTTCCATAACAGGTCTGGGGGATAGTGCCTGTCTGTAAAGGGCATGTTGAGAACCAAAGCTTAGTGGGCAAGGAACTTTTGGTCACTGCAGCCAGGCTATATGGGAGGGATATTTTCGTGTGAAAGCAGTGGCAGCTGATGTTGACTGGTGGATTTAATGTGGACAAAGGTGTGGATGGAGCCATCTGAGAGGAGGGGATCAACATGTAGGAAGGTGGCATTCTAGCTTGAGGAGGACCATGTGAAGCAGATGGGAGAAAAGGTGCTGCAGTTGTGAAGGAATGAATATAGGGTGTTTTTGCCCTGAGTCCCAATCGTGAAGATATCGTCAGTGGACCTGAACCAGACTAGGGATTTTGTATTTTGGGAGGCTAAGAGGGTCTGCTCTAGATGGCTCATAAAAAGGTTGGCGTAGGAGAGTGCATTGTGGGTGCCCATGGCTGAGCCACAGATTTGTTTATATACCTTCCCTTCCAATTAGAAATAGTGTGGGTTAGGATGAAGTTAATAAGGTGTATGCGGAATAAGGTAGTGGGTTCAGAGTCTGAAGGACGCTGTGAAAGTTAGTGCACAATAGCAGTAAGACTATGAGCTTGAGGGATGTTGGTGTATAGGGAGGTGGCATCAACAGTGAGGGGGTGAGGATGGTGGAGAATCGGTGAAGGAAGTGGTTGGTATCTTTGACATGGGAGGGTAGATCACTGGCAATTGGTTAGAAGTGTTGACCAATGAGGCCCGAAATTCTTTCAATGGGGCACAATAACCAGGTACCAAGAATGTTGGGTTTGTGGATTTTGGGGAGCATGTACAGGTAGAAGGAGGGTGTCATATAAGGGTGAGGAGGGAAATGCTTTCAGGGGAGATTAAGTAGTTCTAAGTTCTAGGGGACTGATGACCACAGTAGTTAAGTCCCATAGTGCTCAGAGCCATTTCGAACCATTTTTATATCTCTCTTAATAGCAAAATTTTATAACCACCTACTATTCCACAGTAACAGAAGTAACTTTATAAATTGTATAAAACTGAATTAATGAAGTTGGAGCATCTAATATGAATTGCTTCAAGTATCTTTGCACAACTGAAAGGACTATCCTAAAACGACTCGCTCCTCAGTCCAAATTCCCATTCACGTCTCAGCCCACTTTTATTTTACTCTGGATGTGCCAATAGAGTAAGCTACAAAAACAAAGCACAAGAACATTTAGCACTTGCTTCAATACTTCTAATAAAAAAAAGGAAATTTTTACTATATTTCGGCACATCTATAGGCATAGAAAAAAAATTGGAAACATTTATACCTCAAATACACATGAATACACAGTAAAAATAGTCTGAGTAATAGTTCAAGTATACTAGTTAGCATAACAAAAAGAAAGATATAAAAGTTTATTATTTGTGTAAGTTATGTGAAATAACAGCTGATGATTAGTGTCCTGAAAAAGAACAATTGCAGACATACGTCTAATTGTCGTTTTACTTTCCGCAAAACAGTTCAAGCATCCGCAACACTCACTGACAGGAATTCCTAGCAGTAGTAGATGCAGTGGGTTGGAAGACGGGAGCTCTCGGTGGCTGCGCAGGCAAGGGATGGCCACCTCTGGCTGCTACGGCGAGGAGTAAACAGAGCGAGTGCGCAGCCCTTCCTGTGCACCCACAACTTATTTCCCATCTTCTACAGCAAGTAAGGCACGGCGTGGCACTGAATCTCCGTTCAATGTTGTCAGTCCCGCAGCGAACATGCACAGCAAATACAATAGTGTGGCACAGCATCTGTGCCCACAACAAGAATAAAAGCATGCACAGTGCAGAACACTTCTATTTTCTCCGTAAGTCCACAGCAAGTGTTACATTTGCAAGATGTCCGAAGAAAGAACATTCAGCTATTCACTAAAAACGACATTCTACCTTGCTGCTATGACAATGCATAAAGTACATTAACACAAACGTTTCTGACTACCAAATATATCGCTGTTCATAGATATTTGACAGGTTTGTTATTTTGTGTGAGGCACCCAGGCTTCTTGCGGACATACAACAGGAACAAACGTATCGTTGTCTATCCTTTCGCCATATTTTTGTGCCTCCTATTCCACTACATAATATTTACGTCATTCTGTCAGGCGACGACGCTATGCTTCAGCTTCGATTACTCTTCTGCGCACAGGTCTGTGCAGTACGACTGCCTTTGGCTGTGGGCTTTCCTATCGATTCTCCGTTAGTCACATGTTCAGAATCGGAATCTTTTAATCCTGCATTACCATAATCTTCACCCTTACTGAGGTGAGCTCTGACAGTTACATCTACTGGAACTTCTGCCTTTGCTAATGACATTTTCACATTTAAAAAGGCAAAGGTAGAAAACAAATACCTAACTTCCTTCACACAAAACACGTCACACGCCAGTTGATTCAAAAGCTTCGCTTACAACGGCTATTTCAAATCGCACACACCTGACATTATTGCAGTACTTCCATTTGTTTCTGAGAATTTTGGTTTCTCTCCCGCAGTGCGGTGCTGAAAACTGCGCCGCTCCATGTGCGTTGTTGAATCGTTCGTTGTCTCGAACTACTGTAGATTTTCGTTTCATCCACGATTTTCCTTGGCGACGACAAATATTTTCACACTCTTCGTGCATCGACACATCACTCTATTATTCTATACATTTCTCTTTTTCACAGTAAGAACACGTTTCATTATTAACACGCCCCTTATAATCAGTAAGCTCGTCCATTCACATATTAACTGTTAAGCTCATTTCAAATTCACACTGACGTATCCATTGTAACATGCATTTCTACATTTGTTAAGTAGGTTATCGTTGATAACGGAATCCTTTTCTTATCTATTAAATAACAATACGTTCCGGTAACAAAATTACCAGCCAACAGAGTATACTTATAGGCCTAAGTGACGTAGTAAATTATAGGGTTACCGGTAACACTGGTAGCGTTGGTATGGATAATAACATAAATGGATATGTCAAAGAGGAATAGGGAGCGGATAATTTTTCTTATGCTTTGTTTGTTTCTTTTGCACATAATTAGAACCGCATATTTTTCACTGTTAGTTCATTCTGTATTTTTAACCTTAAAAAGCATAAAATATTTTTAATTTTAGCTTTTAATTGAGAACATTGCGTTTTCTAGAGTTGTGTAGTAAAGCTGTTCAGTTTTTAAATTATTACTGCAACACCTATCTGTTTCACATTACAAATTAACATGTTTCGAATACAGCTTGAATTAAACATTAATACACTGAGGAGCCAAAGATACTGGTACACCTGCCTAATATCGTGTTGGGCTCCCAAGAGCACACAGAAGTGAGCATAGGCTTGACTAATGTCTTCAGTAGTTTTGGAGGAAATTGACACCATGAATCCTGCAGGGCTGTCCATAAATCCGTAAGCGTATGAGGAGTGGAGATCTCAGCACGTTGCAAGGCATCGCTAGTATGCTCAATAATGTTCATGTCTCGGAATTTGGTGGCCAACGGAAGTGTTTAAACTCCTGGAGCCACTCTGTAGCAATTTAGCAATTCTGGAAGTGTAGGGTGTCGCATTGTCCTGCTGGAATTGCCCACGTCCGTCGGAATGACAATGGAAGTGAATGGATGCAGGTGATCAGACAGGATGCTTATGTACGTGTCACCTGTCAGAGTCGTATCTAGACGTATCAGAGGTCCCATATCACTCTAACTGTACACTTTCCACACCATTACAGAGCTTCCAGAGTCCCCTGCTGACATACGGGGTCCATGGGTCCATGAGGTTGTCTCCATACCCGTACACGTCCATCTGCTCGATATAATTTGGAACGAGACTCGTCCAACCAGACAACATGTTTCCAGTCATCAACAGTCCAATGTTGTTGTTGACAGGCCCAGGCGAGGCGTAAAGCTTTGTGTCGCGCAGTCATCAAGGGTAGACGAGTGGGCCTTCAGCTCCGAATATCCTGACCGACGATCTTTCTTTGAATTGTTCGTACGCTGACACCTGTTGATCGCTCAGCGTTGAAATCTGTAGCAATTTGCGGAAGGGTTGCTCTTCTGTCACACTGAACGATTCTCTTCAGTCGTCGTTGGTACCGTTCTTGAAGGATCTTTTTCCGGCCGCAGCGATGTCGGAGATTTTATGTTCTACAGGATGCCTGATATTCACGGTACACTCGTGAAACGGTCGTACGGGAAATCTCCACTTAATCGCTACCTTGGAGATGCTGTGTGCCATTGCTCGTGCGCTGACTATAACAGCTCGTTCAAGCTCACTTCAATCTTGATAACCTGCCATTGTAGTAGCAGTAACCGATCTAACAACTGCGCCAGACACTTGTTTCTCATACAGGCAATGCCGACCACAGCGACATATTCTACCTGTTTACATATCTCTGTATTTGATAACGCATCCCTGTACCAGTTTCTTTGGCGCTTCAGTGTAGTCTCCATTTTTCTATAAATACTGCCTTTTCACAAGCAACAGACAGGGAGATAGCTATGAACATTAAAAATGTTGCATCGGTTACATGACCCTTTACACAATCTGACTCATTTTCTAGGCGGTTCACCGCTTCCCTTTCTCAGGAATCTACTGACACACTGATCAAATGAAACTAAAAGTAAACTCCGTCGGAAAATACTTTGGAAGTCCCAACGGTACCGACCGGCCGCCTTGTCATTCTCAGCCCACAGGCGTCACTGAATGCGGAAATGGAGGGGCATGTAGGCAGCAAACCGCTCTCCTGGCCGTATGTCAGTTTACTAGACCAGAGCCGCTACTTCTCAGTCAAGTAGCTCCTTAGTTTGTCTCACAAGGGCTGAGTGCAGCCCGCTTGCCAACAGCGCTCGGCAGACCGGACACTGATCAAATACCCGAACAAAATGATCGAAATTAGGTAACGCCCGGAAGTTATGCAAAATACCTAATGTGCAAGTAACGTGGTTACGACCTTAACTGACCAAGGCTAGTAAGAAAGCTACCGGCTACTGAAATCTACGGTTACTTATGGTAGTTTACCGTAGCGTACGATAGTTCTATACCTCTATACCTGACGGTCAACCACGATGCTATTTCCGGTTCGAAGTGACGAACCCTGTGTTCGATAAAAGACTGTCACGATCGGCCTCGAAACGTGCAAGCAGCTCCGCACAGATGGTCTTTCGTTGCTCTTTACGTTCTTCTGTTAGGCGGCGACGAACCCAGCAGGCACACTTTTTGAGTTCCCCAACTGAGGGGCGAATGTATCATCACTACCTACAGAGCCGTGTAGTTGCGCAGCGAGGTGTTCGATTGTGGTCCGTCGATCACGTCGAATGAGAAAATCTGCACGGTCCAACATTGCAGGAGTTACAGTATGTCCGGTCTGCCGGGACGCTGGAGATGAGGACATGTTTGCGCGACCTTGTTGCGATGATGACAGACGCATCGCCCAACGACTCACCGTGCTTTTGTTCACTACCAGGTCGCTGCAGATGACCTGCTAGCGTCTTTGAATATCTACGATGCGACAGCTGTCTGCTTGGAACTGCGCGGTAACCGTCTTTCCTGTTTGGGGTGCTGGCCTGTGCTGGTTGCCCGCTTGCCTGTTTGGTGCTCATACACTAGTGTGACGAAGTATTCTTATCTCTCGCAACTGGATGCTGTGATTGAAAGTGCATGATAATATTTCGTGTGCGTACGACGGTAATTTTTAATTGTTGATAAAACACTACTGCACGCAATGGCTAACAAGACACGCACACAAACCAACTCACTCAGTAACTAGGGCGGAAACCGATAACATTTCTTCAGGCCTACGCCCATATTCCTATCGGGTTATAAAGAGGGGGAATTGCTAGTTGATTTGGCCATATTTACTAAGGTAACAAGGAGGTTCTTTTTTTTATAATTATGAATTTGAGCTTTGGGAGACGAGAGGTAATTGTCCGAAAATTTCAACTCTGTGTCTTAGGTGACTGAAATTTTATTACAAATTTGGAT
Organism: Schistocerca americana; assembly: GCF_021461395.2. Classification (NCBI taxonomy): domain Eukaryota; kingdom Metazoa; phylum Arthropoda; class Insecta; order Orthoptera; family Acrididae; genus Schistocerca; species Schistocerca americana. Next base: position 1,025,012,437 of record NC_060119.1, read on the forward strand.
GTGATCTACATCTACATCTACGTGAATACTCTGCTACTCACAATAAAGTGCCTGGCAGAGGGTTCAATGAACCACCTTCAAGCTGTCTCTCTACCGTTCCACACTCGAACGGCGCGCGGGAAAAACTAGCACTTAAATTTTACCGTGAGAGCCCTGATTTCTCTTATTTTATCGTGATGATCATTTCTCCCTATGTAGGTGGGTGCCACAGGAATGCTTTTGCAATCAGAGGAGAACACCGGTGCTTGAAATTTCATGATATGATCCCGTCGCAATGAAAAACGCCTTTTTTTTTAATGATTGCCACTGCAATTCACGTATCATGTCTGTAGCACTATCTCTCCTATTTCGCGATAATACTGAACGAGATGGCCTTCTTTGTACTTTTTCGATGTCAGCCGCCAGTCCCACCTAATGGGGATCCCACACCGCACAGTAATACGCCAGAATAGGGCGGACAAACGTGGTGTAAGCAGTCTCTTTAGTAGAAAGACCTTCTAAGTGTTCTGCCAATGAATCACAGTCTTTGGTTTGCCCTACCCACAACATTATCTATGTGATCCTTCCAAATTAGGTTATTTCTAATTGTAGTCCCTAAGTATTTAATAGAATTTACAGCGTTAAGTTTGTGTGACATATCGCCTAATCGAGCGGATCTCTTTTCGTACTCATGCGAAAAACTTCACAAATTACTTTGTTCAGGGTCAACTGCCACTTTTCTCTCCATAAGGATACCTTATCTAAATCATTTTGCAATTCGTTTTGCTCATTTCATGACTTTAAAAGACGGTAAATGACAGCATCATCTCCAAACAATCTAATAGGTCTACTCAGATTGCCTCCTATTAATATAGATCAGGAACTACCAAGGGCCTATAACACTTCCTCGGGGAACGCCGGATATTACTTCTGTTTTACTCTATGACTTTCCGTCTGTTCCTACGAAATGTGAACTTTCTGACAGGAAATCACGAATCCAGTCGCACAACTGAGGCAATATTCCATAGGCATGCAGTTTGCTTAGAAGACGCTTGTGAGGAACGGTGTCGAAAGCCTTCTAAACTGAGGCGACCAGTCCCCTAGACTTAGAACTACTTAATCCTAACTAACCTAAGGACATCACACACATCCATGCCCGAGGCAGGATTGGAACCCGCGACCGTAGTAGCCGCGTGGTTCCGGACTGAAGGGCCTAAAACCGCTCGACCACGGCGGCCGGCCGGCTACATCTACAAGCAGCAGGTCTGTTATGTAAGAGAAGTGTGATACGCAGGAACGGACATTGTGGCGGTCAGAGAGATTTGCATGAAGTGACATCAAGTGCTGCAATCTGAACGTCAAATTTAAACCTAATACTGTAAATTTACTGTGTAGCTTCTGTAATGCCATATAGTAGTAATAATAATAGTCTATGTTTTGTAAGTTGTCAACCTCATCGGCTGCCTAAAACTCATAACTGAGTGTGTACGAGGTGTTTGTTGGTCTTATGTGTGATTCTGTGCTGTCTCTTTGTGTTCTGTGTGCCTGTGTTTGCATGTCGGTGTGTTTGTGTTTACCCGCTATGTATTTTCAATACTTTAATAAGTTAGCGTGCAATAGTGACGACGACCAACATATAAACACAACCCATGTGCCGCCTAGAAGTGACACTTCTGTCTGACAAACGTCTCAGAATATTACTGTCATGCTGGCTGGACAAGATTTTCGACCGACATTAGGTCACGGTGCATGTTACTGCAGCTAAGCTCAAACTCTGTTTTTCGGTAACATTTTGTCCAACATTTTCAAGATTCCATTTTAAATAATTTCGTGGTTGTGATACTGCGCTAAAGTCTCATTCTGCCGTTACCTCTCTCTACAGTATGTTCAATGTCGTATTCCTTCCTCAGATTTCTCCCAAAAGATATTGAAAGAAACTTGAAAAGATTGCAGTGACTGAACTCCGATCGTGTTCACAAAGAATATCATTTCTTTCAGTTTAGATGTGTGCTTGCACTATATTTGAGGGGTTCGGCAGTAAACAATGGTAAGGGGCGAGAAACAGTCTGTAAATTAATTGTCAAATGTCAGAGATGGCACGTTTCACTCATATTAGTAAAATGTTCCACGAAAAATCGATAGATGGCGTCATTTTGCCAACTTTCAGATAATCGCTGTTGGCAGCTTTTTCGATTCGTGTGCAGGTAAACAATGGCTCAAATGGTTCAAATGCCTCTGAGCACTATGGGACTTAACATCTGAGGTCATCAGTCCCCTAGAACCTCGAACTACTTAAACCTAACTAACCTAAGAACATCACACACATCCATGTCCGAGGCAAGATTCGAACCTGCGACCGTAGCGGTCGCGAGGTTCCAAACTGAAGCGCCTAGAACAACTAGGCCACACCGGCCGGCAAGTGAGAGTATAGTGTCCAACGTTCGTGTGAAAAACAAGCTACAAATATGAATATTTATTTCTGCAAGTAAACAGTGTTAAGTTGCATTCCTTAACATTATGTACCTGAATTTACTTGGCAATGTGATGCCAATAATGTTAAGGACTATCCTTACGACTACTTACTTATCGTAGTAAGAAATCCTGATTAATTTTCTGAGGATCTGTAAATTTATCCATATGTGAATACCTAACCTTCTAGCATCAATCGGTAGTAAGTTACAGAACTGTTATTATAGAGTTTCTTTATTTCACATGCTCATCTTTTACAAGATTTTTTTTAAAGAATGTGTGTGGGAGAACGTCAGTGTATATGTTCCTTAATGAAAACTACAGTGGATGTATAGTTTTGGCGTTTTATTGTCTTTGGAACTGTGCAGAATGTTAATATTATGACTTTGATCCTCTTTTGTACGTGCGTTAAGTAAGTGTATTAAGATTACAATGTTTCGATAAATAATGTTAAGTACATGTTTATGAAATTAAGAAAAAAAATTTCGAGTTGATATTACATACTAAAAATATTTAATCAGTGCCGCTGTGTAATAAAGCAATGCTGTGCCCGAAAAAGAAAATGTTTTTGTATGTATTTCAAATATATGATTTATAGGATTTTTATTAAAATATTTGTGGTCCGTTTTCTCAGAACTACTGATTTGTCGCTTACCATTGTGAGGAAACGGGCGAGTTGAGGCGCCCTGGAGATAGTCTAAGTTCAGAGTTGGCTGGCACCGCTCGGGACGTGCGGCAGGGCCGAGCTCGTTAGCATTCGCTTGGTGTCTCACAACGGCCGGACCACGTGGTCCATCGAGCACGCGGTTGAGAAATCCTTGGTGACGCTGTGCGCCGGGACGGCCAGAGATGGCGGAATTTGTGAAACCTTAACGGCAGACATTTCACAGTTCGTATAGAAATTGATAGTAGCCAGATGAATCATGATACCTCAAAAAGAAACATAAACATTACTATTATTTGCACGACGATTCTGATGGTGTAATCAGATTTTCAATATCTTTATTAGTTTAAAGTTTAGTATCTGACGGTAAATTATACAACTAATACCCAACAACGAATTTCCTAAATTTAAACGCTTCATCTGATGTCGTCGATTGACGTGTCTTTAGAAAGCTATTAGTATAAACCTAAATTGGTATAAATTACAGGCATGTAACTTGAATAGTATACGAGTTATTGGAGGCCAAAGTGGCCTATTACTATCAATCGCATCAGGCCATAAGTACTCCACAGTTACAAGAAAAACGGTAGCATCATGTTTATAAATATAATTATTCGTCTCTGTCTTTGTTTATATCCGCTATATACTATTCTTGAAGAAATTGGTTAAATATTTACTGTGTTTTAGAAAGCATAGAGGTATTAGGCTACTGGTGTAACCTTTTGTTCTAGTGCTTTGATATATGATAATTTAATTTGTTTGTGTTTCTAATAATGGGTGTTAGAGCGTGTTTATGGTCCAGCCGTAGGAATATTTACATAATTTTAGTACTTCGTATGTGTTTCATTATGTTTGTGTTGGTGCATTGGCATGAAAACATGGTGCGAGCACTATAGCCAATCACTCCGCTTGTGATTGGGTAGACTGGACAGAAGCGAGTTCGGATGAAGAGTGCTGACAGTACGGAACAGGACACGGAAGTGCTGGACAGCGCGGCGGACACACGGTCGCGTGAGACAGTTGGAGAGTGCGGAGCGGTTTGTGCGTGGTCGCGGCTGACAGAAATACTCCGGAGTGCGGACTTGTGCACTTGTGAGGTTTCCGTTCAAAAAATGATTCAAATTGCTCTGAGCACTATGGGACTTAACTTATGAGGTCATCAGTCCCCTAGAACGTAGAACTACTTAAACCTAACTAACCTAAGGACATCACACACATCCATGCCCGAGGCAGGATTCGAACCTGCGACCGTAGCGGTCGCGCGGTCCCAGACTGAAGCGCCTAGAACCGCTCGGCCACACCGGCTGGCGAGATTTCTGTGTCTTCTACAGTGAAGATGTAGTGTGCGTTTAGAAGTGAATACCTCGCTAGCTGTGTTGTTGTTCGTAACTAATTACGTGAAGTAGGAATCTATTGTTTCCTTATTATTCAACTTATATTTTATTTAATTGCTGGACCATCGACACCAATAAGTGTTTTGCAGAAATATTCAGCATTCTCAAAAGTACTGCTACTATCGCACTCTTCATTTAATGTCGTTAAGATATTACCTGCAATTTTATTTACTTGAAATCTTTCATTTATAAGTTTCTATGTTACATTCACAATTCGCAATTGCCGAGTGGTAGAAACCTTCGACCATTCGATTCATGTGTGTATTCTTATTGTATACTGTAGACTCAGCATTATTTGGCCTGTAATACGGCAACTACGTATCCCAGCCCCTAGACAACGAAACCAGCCAAAGCTTTTAATATTTCAACGTTGAGTCGGAGGGTACGTGGTTGAGGGCCACCACTTCACATCATTTCATTTTTATTTGTAAGCCCGCACCAGTTTTTGCTGGCGAGTCGTTTATTCATTCTTGTTTAGAATCAGCTGCCAGTCTTTAAGTCTAATTCTTATTACCGCCAGGCATCCTTAGTTCTCGTAAACATTTGTTTCAACAATGGCATCTTTTGTTACACAACTGCAGCAACCGTCAACTTGTGTTAGCCTACATGATGGATATGTAACAGGTTAGTTAGTTGTACGGATCGTTTTGGTACCAGATTTCTGTGAAACATAGGTTTAAGGGTACTAACTACTACGCCACTTAATGCGTAATTCTTATTCGCTGTAAAAAAAAAAAAAAAAAAAAAAAAAAACTAAGACTAAGCAATCACAGATGTCAACAATCAACTCAGTACTTATTGATCTCACAGGATGTTATAGCACAACTGTATTTTGCATGGCGGTTAAAGTAAGTGGAGAGGTCGCAACAGACTTGCAGTATACGTTGTTTTCAAGCTGGGGCCACCATATTAGATGTCCCAAGCATTAGCAGAGTATTTTTTAAATGGTTTGTTCGTTCGTAATTTCTGTCGAGTGCACGCGATAGTTGTTCAGAATGGTAAATATTACATTGCTTACGTTAACAAAACTGCCGGGAAGGCGGCTGACAACGTTTTTCTGTTCTCAAACCCGTATTTGATCCAGCAAAAAGACACGCTTTCCCTTGTAAAAGTAAGTTTATTTATGTTTGTACATTTCAAACAACCAAGAAGACAACTATGTAATCTGGAAAGGCTGCTTTCCTAACCAATTTAAATCCTCTTTAAATGTATTTCCTTCGATAGCTGCTAAAGGTAGAATTCCGAAAAGAGTACTGTTTGTTTACTGTTACTGATTTTTACTTGTTACATTTTCAAATGGTTGAAATGGCTCTGAGCACTATGGGACTTAACTGCTGAGGTCATCAGTCCCCTAGAACGTAGAACTACTTAAACCTAACTAACCTAAGGACATCACACACATCCATGCCCGAGGCAGGATTCGAACTTGCGACCGTAGCGGTAGCGCAGTTCCAGACTGAGGCGCCTAGAACCGCTCGGCCACACCGGCCGGCTGTTACATTTTCAAATTTCAAATCATGTCCAGCATGTTTAATGTTCATGTTTGCGAAAAACATACCTCCGTTGTCTTAGTTAGCCTATAAATCTGTGCAGTCAGGGAAGAAGTAAGCAAGGCAAGCTATCACGACTTGCGGATGCCAACAAAGAGAAAGATTCTTGAAATGTTGAAGGGAGAGAACTGCATGGAGGTAAACCTCCACGATGAACTGGGTTGATCTATTAGACTACCAGAGCGTCAGCATCGTTGTAGTTTTCACATCTTTTCGCTTTGAACACTTACCTACGATATCTCATTCAGTGTATGGACAATGATAGCAAACACGATAAATTCAGTTTTGAAGGCATTCAATAATCATCACCAGTAGGAAGTTCTGATGGTTTTAATGAGATATTTAATTGATACCTCCCATTTTAGTTATGAATATAGGAATGGTCTCAGTAGTCTATACCCTGTTAAATGGATATTTTGCTTCAACAAGTATTTAGGCTATCTCATTTTTTTTAGCAATGATAACCTGACCTCTATGCTAACTGCCTTTTCGAAGTGATAACATCGGTTCCGGTCAGATCACCGAAGTTAAGAGCTGTCGGGCTGGGCAAGCACTCGGATGGGTGACCATTAGGTCTTCCGAGCACTGTTGGCAAGCTGGGTACAGTCAGCCCTTGCGAACCAAACTGGAGAGCTAGTTGAATGACCACATGTCCCATCATATCCGCATCGAGTGACGCCTCTGGACTGAGGAGAACACGGCGGCCGGTCGGTACCGTTGGTCCTTCATGGCTTGTTTGGGGGGAGTTTAGTTTTTAACCTAATGTTTCCAACATGTACATCCTTCTTAAACAGGTGTTTACATAAATTTTAATGAAGATTTAATTAATAGCATGCAGTTTCACACTTGATTTTAACACTAATTTATTGCATTTTTTAAAGGTAGCCTGTTTGCTTCATTTGCCATAATATGTCTCGCCAGGAGCTCTGTGTGTCAGGTCCTCGCGAATAATCATCTTCATTTATTCTTTAATTTGATTTTGAAGACTTCAAAGTAGGTGAACCTACACTGAGCTTTATGATAAAAAAATAATAATAATTCTAAGACGCCAGGCAACTACTGCTTTTATTTATTCAATCATCCATCAGGCAGGAGATCAAGTTTTTACAATTGAGGGTGTTCCAAAAATCTGTCGAATACTTTGAAAGATGGTAGTACTCATCGAAACAAGAAAAATAGGTCCAACAAACATGGACGAGGAAACTTATACTTTCCGACATATGCACGTATTTACAGGAAGGGCTGCACGACACTTGGTTGCGTATATTTGCACAGTAGTTGCATTGGTGCTCCACCAAATGTGTCGGCAGCGTATTATGATGTCTTACACACAGTACTCTACCTACCGTTAGGTGGTCTCCAGTCAGTTGTGTGGTTCGAGTCGTGTAGTAGGCTACATTCCTTTTCGTCGTCTTTGTGTGCCTTATTGTACAGTACTGTGAACTCTGGGTACGTATGTTGGTGTTTTACTTTTGCCATAGGCGTGTACACTAATGTATTTCCTTTTATTACACTGTTTGTACTTACAAATAGTGTATTACATTTACATTTTCTCTCTTTCACCTTTTGTTAGCAACGGACGCCTACTATTCGACAAGTGAAATGACGGGTAGGATATTCTGCTACGGTTTGTCAAATGCACGTACCCTGCGAGCCCGTGCCCACTACGCTGAAAAATATCCACAGCAGCCCTCTTATAACCCGTTCGGCAGACTTTTCGAACGTCTGAGGGGCACCGGTAACCTTGGAACTCGGAAGACTGACAGTGGAAGGCCCCTCCCAGTCGACACGCTTGACATGGAGGAGCGTGTGCTATGTTCAGTGGAAGAAAACACTGGGACCAATGTGCGGCGATTAACAGCAGCACAAGGAGTATCTCACTCTCTTATCTGGGGAAGGGTAGGGGTGGGGGCAGGTACTCATCAATAAAGGCTGTACCCATACCATATACAGCGCTTTCAGGCCCGAAGGCCACGGGATCGACATTACAGACGGCGGTACTGTCAACGGCTGTTGCAGAAGTGTGCTGCAGATCCTCTTTTCACATGAAAGATTTTACTTACCGATGAGACAGGATTCATAAGAGATGGTATGTGAATTTCCGTATCCAGCTTGTATGGACAGGTGTAAATCCCCAAGCAATTCAAGAAAGTTGGGATCAACACTGATTCTCAGTCATCGTATAGGCAGGAGTCCTTGGCCGTAGACTAGTGGGGCCACACGTGCTACCACAAATGTTAACTGTCTGCCGTCTACTGTATGCCTTCTGCATAAGCGCTGTTCTACATTCGCGTGTGATTGATAACGAATAATTTTGCCAACAGTCAGCCTGTCTACATTGCATGAAGCTCCACCACCCTCCAACTCACAACAATTCTCCCACTCCATCCCAAAGCAACACCGTGCTACGTACTATAAGATGTATGTCATCCTCATATGCAGGGTGGTCCATTGATCGTGACCGGGCCAAATATCTCACGAAATAAGCATCAAACGAAAATACTACATAGAACGAAAATTGTCTAGCTTGAGGGGGGAACCCAGATGGCGCTATTGTTGGCCCGCTTGATGGCGCTGCCATAGGTCAAACGGATATTAACTGCGTTTTTTAAAATAGGAACCCCCATTTCTTATTACATATTCCTGTAGTACGTAAAGAAATATGAATGTTTTAGTTGGACCACTTTTTTCGCTTTGTGATAGATGGCGCTGTAGTATAGTCACAAACGTATAAGTACGTGGTATCACGTAATACTCCGCCAGTGCGGACTGTATTTGCTTCGGGATACATTACCCGTGTTAAAATGGACCGTTTACCAATTGTGGAAAAGGTCTATATCATGTTGATGTATGGCTATTGTGATCAAAATGCCCAACGGGCGTTTGCTATGTATGCGTTGCGTGTGCTATGTACCCGTTCACCGGATACCTATGTTATTTAAGGAAACAGGAAGTGTTCAGCCACATGTGAAACGTCACCCACGACCTGCAACAAATGATGATGCCCAAGTAGGTGTTTTAGCTGCTGTCGCTGCTAATCCGCACATCAGTAGCAGACAAATTGCGCGAGAATCGGGAATCTCAAAAACGTCGGTGATGAGAATGCTACATCAACATCGATTCCACCCGTACCATATATCTATGCACCAGGAATTGCATGGCGACGACTTTGAACGTCGTGTACAGTTATGCCACTGGGCACAAGAGAAATTACGGGACGACGAGAGACTTTTTGCACGCGTTCTATTTAGCAATGAAGCGTGATTCACCAACAGCGGTAACGTAAACCGGCATAATATGCACTATTGGGCAACGTAAAATCCACGATGGCTGAAACAAATGGAACATCAGCGACCTTGGCGGGTTAATGCATGGTGCGGCATTATGGGAGGAAGGATAATGTGCCCAAATTTTATCGATGACAATCTAAATGGTGCAATGTATTCGTATTTCCTATGTAATGTTCTACCGATGTTACTACAAGATGTTTCACTGCATGACAGAATGGTGATGTACTTCCAACATGATGGATGTCCGGCACATAGCTCGCGTGCGGTTGAAGCGGTATTGAATAGCATATTTCATGACAGGTGGATTGATCGTCGAAGCACCATACCATGGGCCGCACGTTCACCGGATCTGACGTCCGCGGATTTCTTTCTGTGCGCAAAGTTGAAGGATATTTGCTATCGTGATCCACCGACAACACCTGATAACATGCGTCAGCGCATTGTGAATGCATGTGCGAACATTACGGAAGGCGAACTACTCGCTGTTGAAAGGTATGTCGTTACACGTATTGCCAAATGAATTGAGGTTGAAGCACATCATTTTGATCATTGCGTTAATGTGGTATTTACAGGTAATCACGCTTAACAGCATGTGTTCTCAGAAATGATAAGTTCAAAAAGGTACATATATCATATTGGAACAACCGAAATAAAATGTTCAAACGACCTACGTTCTGCATTTTAATTTAAAAAACCTACCTGTTACCAACTGTTCGTCTAAAATTGTGAGCCATTCTTTGTGACTATTACATGGTCATCTATCAGAAAGCGAAAGAAATGGTCCAACTGAAACATTCACATTTCTTTACCTACTACACGAATATGTAATAAAAATGGGTGTTCCTGTTTAAGAAAATGCTGTTATCCGTTTGACCTATGGCAGCGTCATCTAGCGGTCCAACCATAGCGCCATCTGGTTTGCCCCTTCAAGCTAGACAGTTTTCGTTCTTTGTAGTTTTTTCGTTTGACGCTTATTTCGTGAGATATTTGGCGCGGTCACAATCAATGGACCACCCTGTATAAGGAAAGTTTGTCTGAGAAATGAACTGTATCTCGTGTTGCACTAAGGGGTGTATAAATCGTAACTGAATTATCGGCATATATTTTCCTGTTCTCCACTGTTGTGGATATATCTCACAATAGATGTTCTCGCCAAGGCATTAGTGATGTAAAAACTACATCGTTTGCTACCACTACACTGACGTGCCATCGACTCCAGAGGACAAATAGTCCACGTGTAGGAATGCGACAAATTGAGACTCACCGAATAGGATTTTACTTGTTTAAACACATTCATACATAGGACATTTATCTTACCAACATCACAGAACTCAGAATTAAAGTTCGCGGATTTAGCAGTTTATTTTTTGGTGCCTTAGAATTTCCGAGACTGGTCTTCATTTGAGGCAGGTAGTACGACTTTGTCATCCCCTTACGTCGTATACAGTATTAGTAATCTTTCTTTAACTACAGTGACATCGACAAGACAGTTAAACGACCGCTAGAAAGTTATTTTTTCATTGTATTCCATAAGATAAACGCTTTCCTGTCCTGATAGCATAATACAACCGCCACCTGTCCTCTAGCATATGCTACATTACTGACCGTGGATGTTACCTCCTTTACCACTTTATCACCGTCTAACACTTCTTGCGCCATCACAAGTGACCAATTATGGACAGTGCAGGTGCGTAGAGAGTCACTTAAATCACTACGTTAAAAATGCAAGTATGTGTCCACCGGAATTACAGCTTTTATTGAATAGTATCTAGTACGTAACAGGAGGTAAGAGTGTTCTGTAGCAAACTCCAGTTAAAAATTGCTCAAATGTACGTTATCAGTAGGGCAATGAATAAGACAGTACGTGACTGCGTAGGCTTTCTTGGTTGTGTCATCGGATTTTCTGCCGGATCTTAAAATCAACGTATCTCATGTTGTTTTAGGATATGGCCAGCGACCTCTATGAGGCAACGTACCAGCAGTTGTCTATTCCGTTATTTTGCCAGTATTTATTATGGATTCATGGTTATATGTTGTAGCTTCTCGCGGTTTACGATTTCATGTGATGGTTCTTAAACTACATCACTTACAACTTCCAGCCTATTAGGCCGTGATCGATGTATAAAATTTTCTCCTAACGTTTCCTCTACGACTGCAGTAGACATCTTCTGACGTAAAATGGCCGTAGTTCTCTGAAGATGTCTCCCGCAGTCGGAGAGGAAACGTTAGGATAAAGTTTTATGCATCGACCACGGCCTTGTAGCCCGGAAATTTGAGACGATGTCAGTACCACCAGTGAAATCTTACATTGTATGACTCTTAAACAGGTTATCTTGATTAATTTATTCTACCGCCACTCAGTGTATATTGTCTGGTGGTCTAGATGGTAGAGCACAAAACTGTGGCAGTGGAGGTCCTAGATTCAATATTGGATGGAGTGGGTACATTCCCCTTTCCTGTCTCTCCAGAACTGACAGAAATACACTCAGCCTGCTGGTAGGATAAGTACTGAAGATCATTTGGGGGGGAGGGGTAAAAGACGGTAGGAGGATGGGACTCCCCCCACCCGCCCCCAAATCTCCCCCCCCCCCCCCCCCCACACCATCCCTTCCATTGCCGCGTTGGTTGGCTTGGCTACACACTGACTGCAGTCAGACCAATAGTCCAGTCACGGGCGTGTGCCAAAACATTACTTTTATTTTTACCATAGACAGCCAGTGTATTTCCAGAGTAGTATATGGATAATGTGTCTCCAGTCCAAACGATCAGAAGATTTGAATGACCCAGCTTTTCCTCCTTCAACGACACGATTGTTTTCTCTTTAATTTACTAAATCATTCAAGCGTCTGAATATATTTACTGAATGAGAGACTCACACTACACAAGTATTTCTAGAGCAAAGTTATGCGTTTATAATATGTTTTGCACAAGGCAGTTAACATCGGGGAACACGAAGGTGTGTTAACGCAGCCACCTGCGCTGGTATATTATCGTACGTAGCATGCGTGAAATGAGGGAACATGCAGGTGTGTTTAACAGTCTCATTGCCCATACGGTGACGCGAATAATTAGCGAGAGAAGTCAGGTCTCTTTGTTCATTACAGTGCAGTGAACGTTAACGAGATACCACAGTGATTTGCGCTTTTTTAATTAAACGGGAATTCACTGCGGTCTGCGCTAGCGTTCAGCCATATGCTTTACATCTCATACGTTGTTCGGTCATTTTAACATCATAGATATTGGGGCATTTGCTTCTACCTGTGCATAATTTCTCTTTGCTGGTTTCGCGTGGATGTTGGCGGAAAAGCGGAAAAGATGGAACTAATTCCTCTCCACACAAAGGGATGTAGAGTGAGAGGAAAGTAAATGATTAAAGTTTACATTTCACCGTTTCAAAAAAAGACAAATGGCTGAAGTTTTGTGCTGAGAATGCTGAGTTAAAGCGAAATGTAAAGGCTGCTAATGTTTAAATGGCATGTAATAGAACTGGATGATTATAAAATGGTGCTCGTGACAGAACAGGAACATCTTCAACTTTCGTTTTCGCTCAGATTACTTGAAACTAAGCATTTACCACAGAAATAATGTTTTGGCATCCACTGGTATGTGGTTGTGATTGATCGATGAGGCAGACATGCGTATTTTAATGTCTCCCTCTCACATATGACTAGCTAAACCGTCTTCTGACGAATTAAGAGTGTCTGCCAAATCCAAATCTCCATTGTGTTAAAGGGTACCCACGGAAACATGGCGATCTGGTTCGTATGTCCAGTCTATTGATTGATTGAACCGGTAAGTCTTAGCCGCCCTCCAATCTTGGCAGCTCAGTTGGTGCTATAGGCACACTTGAAATTCAAGTGTCCATATTTTAGTTCTGGTCCTGAAGAAAACTAGTGTATCCCAAGAGTCTCAATGTTGTATTAGATTTCTGGTTCAATTTCGCACAGAGAATTTTATTAATGACAAGGATGTTAGTGATTCTCTGATTACAGAAGTCTGTAGTTTATTTCGTTCATGAAGTAGATTATCAATTCATATGTAATGTGGAAGATCTGTTGTTACCTGGGGAATACCATTGATATGTGTAGATTATCTGCTTCTTCTCTCTCTCTCTGCTGGATATTGTTAATATAACAGCTAACGTCTTCCACAAGGAAGAACTCATCTTCTTAAATGTCTGTCACTGTCTGATGTTCTGGAAATATTGTATCAGTGGTTTACCAAGATCTCACATCGTCATATTTCATTAACATTTTAACCCAGCTAATTTCACGAAGCAGGTCAGAATTTGACGTATTCTGAATGACGAAGGAAACATAGAACTGCGTGTACGACACATAGATAACAGCGGTATATGTGGCGTAATCGCGTTACTGTTCAGTGTTCAATGATTAATGAGTCAGATATTGAGCCAAGGAAAAACAATGGCGCATTAAATATTAAACATTTCTTGCTCAACAACTACAGAACAGAATGTAAAGGATGGCAAACTGTTTCTTGTATGAATACTGCGACAAAATTACATTTTAAACGAACCTATTACTGATGATAAATGCACTAGGGTCTTGATCAAACTGTTGCCGTGAAATGTACGTGAGAAATTGACTGTGCAAACCTATCAATGATTTCGAAAAATGATTAGGTATTGTTGACAAGGTGAACGGACAAAGTTAAGACAAAAATGAAGGAAGGTAATAGAAAGAAAAACATGTTGCAGAAGAAGGGAAAGCGAATACCTGAGAGAGGCAAGGAAAGTGGGAGAAGAGCGGCGCAGAAGAAAACAGTGTAGACATTTTTACTGCTTACAGTTATCTCTGTGATTTTATTAATCATCGGTGCATCCTGAGTCGATAACAGAGTAAAATAACATCGCTTTTGTGTCTCTGTGACGTTGAATCCTTCGTGTGATTGTAACGGATATCCCGCGTCACGCGAGCTGTCTCCTCAAGCGCTTTGGCTATCCGTGCACGATTCATGGCCACACCCAAACTTCCATAAGCCGTCGTTCCTGCGTCACAGCGTGTACTCGTACTCACATTATGTAATTCCCATACAGCAGAGGAGATTCTGAATTGAAAGTCGCTCCCTGGTGTCGACGGATAAAGGGGATATTGCAATGTCTCTGCTACTATTGCAGTGTTCCTTCAGACATGCATTCTATCGTTCTTTTTAACAGCACAGACACTGCAGTAAAACATATATGGGGTGTTTCAAAATTAGAACAACAAATTTCGAGGGAATTTAGGCGGCGTTTTGAGGCTCAAACTAAGGATAGGAACCCTGTGTAGAGACATAACGTCCAAGTTACAGGCGCAGGCACCTGCCGCTATGCTTCCTCACCAGCAGAAAGCGTGACGTTGTACACGAACAGATCTCGTGTAGCTCGAGACTTTTCGCTTTTGATTTTAGATGATCGCTGCTGATTGCCGCGATCGCGAGTGGTGCAGATGGAGCTAGCTGCCGCGAGGCCAGCCCTCGTCTGGTGTGGATGTGATGCTGTGTAACCGCGATGGCTGGCAGTGTCGGGAACCTCTATACAGACTCCAATGTTTTGCGGTATAGTATACAGGATGTAAGAAACAGAGGACGACAGCGTCGAAATTACGGGGTAAAACGCTGGCCTACGCAGCAGCCATCGCCACATAGTCCGCACGAGTGTGCGTCAATCGGCCGCATTACGTGAATAATTGTAGACAATCCAAGACGTATCACCTGTATCGAATTTAAAGGGCAGTGCGGCGGGGCGGGTTTGAAATGTGACGTAAATGTTTGTTCACTGTCTCTCGTCTAACTGTGCACTACAAAAGTTCCACCTATTTCAGTACGACGTCTGATCACCAGTCCGTAGAAACCGCTCAGGCGGCGTTAAAAACAGCGTTGAAGAAAAACACCGTCAGTACTTAGGTTTGCAAAGTCCGCGTTAACTCTGGTAGCAAACTATCCTGTAATATCTAATAACAGTTTTCGGTTGGAGGGCGATTACTTCATCTCTTTAGAAAAACATCAAGATTCTGCAACAATTTCTTTTATTTCTGTAGGTTCAAAATAAAACTTGCCATCAGACCGCATTTAACTAGCGAATAATATCACTGTCCTCAGCTCACAGTTCAGACAACCCAGTACACACACACAAGGCAGCCAGAAATGTACTTAAGTTCAACCCGAATTATCACGTGATTTACAGTCATCGCTCTGCTACAATATACGAGTTTCACATTCGGTCCTTTTTCAGTGGATACCTAAGAAATAAACTGCTCACCAAATATTCCATGGGCGAATGTGAAACATGCAACGCGCAATTTTACAAAGGCCGGAAGTTCAAACGCGGTTCTCTTTCCAGCACAACGATCCAAACTTCTCAAAACTGTCCGTTAATGCAACTGCTATTACGGCCACACAATCTGGAACCGAGAAGCCAATTATTTCTTCATTTTATACACAATAAAGACGCAAGCGTTCAATATGACCTGGACGCAATAGCTTACTAGCGACTCCTCCAATTGCTGCTCCTTCCACAGCCTATAGCAACTGCTATTACGGCCACACAATCTGGAACCGAGAAGCCAATTATTTCTTCATTTTATACACAATAAAGACGCAAGCGTTCAACATGACCTGCACGCAATAGCTTACAAGCGACTCCTCCAATTGCTGCTCCTTCCACAGCCTATAACTACCGGAAATGCGCGGGAAATGCTTAACTCTGACTGGTTGTTCAAAATGACCAGCCAATCAAAACAATCCTTCGAGTTCTTTTTCGCTCTAAAACTGTCTCATGCCAATCAAAATTCACAGATGCATTTACGTCACTTCACCATGCAAATATTAATAGAATGTTTAACAAATCCGAACGAAAAGAAAACTAATCTTGAAAAAACTGTAGAAAACTTATTACTCTACAAACAACTATTCTGGCTGCCTTCTTACAAAAGCAAGTACCCTTGGACATACGTCATCAGCACGGTGGGAAAATTACATTTTTCACTGCAAATTGCTTGTTTAACACTTTCCCATGAAATATTTACGTAATGTTACACATGAGATAGTACTGAATTTTTCGTATGTCCCACATACACACTCACTCATTCTCATTTACTCACAGAACAACACATTAAATAAATACTAATCGTTTCTGATTTTATATTACGAAAAATTAAAAGTAGTTAAAATTTTTTAAATTATGAAAACCTAAATAAATTGTTCAGCCATTTTGTGAACTTCAGTAATGATTCCAAATGATACCAACAGACAAACTGTTACGAATCCTAACTGACTTTAATCATATAAGTGTCGGTTTGGGGTGTTTGAGGTAATTTTCTCTAACTCCGAAAGTATGACAGACAGAAAGCTGAAATTTTTATACAATCTTCTTGTAAACAGCAAAGGGCAGTATATTGACTTTTAACTAAACGGAATAATATTTAATATAGTTTATTTAGATTCTCATGGGCTTGAATATTCTGTCGCTCGAATTGACACAGGTATCGCTTCCCATGGCTAGGCTAGCGACAGGTGCGAATGAGTCGCGCTAAGATACAAACGGATGTTTCTATCACCGCCAACGGCTCCTTAGCTACTAGCCGTATTGCAAACTAGCTTACTGCAATAAAATGCTATAGCGTATTGACTTGCGAAGTATCATCAGGAACCTTTAAGGCAAGGAAACGGGGAGCAACCACACATATAGACACAGTAGTATTCATCAGACAACAGGAGTCAAGGAATGTGCGTCACTGTTTATTCATTAGGTACAGGGAATTTAATGCAAAGTAAATAGCATGTGAAACAAACGTTAAAACTAAATGTTCCATTAAGATGTTGACTTACCTTCAGTTGTTTAAATTAGTTTATTGCACCGTTAGTACTCCACACTTTCACCAATTTCACCACTGACGAATTAAACATAATTATAGGAGGTGCTCAAAATGCCTTCCTCCGGCGTCGCAACATTCCTGACGACTGCGCGTCATTGACTGCTGCACTCGCGCAACGATACCGGACGTGGAGCGAACAATCTCACACTGCGTGCGGCAGGTGTAGAAGTGTAAAACCGGAATTTGGTGGCAATAATTACATGTCTGCCGTTTGAAACTGATAAACCATATTTTATTGAAAATAATCTCCATTGCTATTTAAACATTTCTCCAATCTCTGCGGCAGGCTATGAATACGATGCCAGAAAAACCGTTCCTTTAAAGCGAACGAGTCAGCGAGCCATTTCCATTCATTTTCATACGAACTGAAGCATTGTTCAGCGAGAGCGTGCGTGTTCCAGTGATGCAAATGGAAGATGATCGAACGGAGCCAAATCTGGAGAATATGCCGCATGCCCTAGCATTTCCCAACTGGTTGCCTCGATCGTTTCCCTGACCCGTTTTTCTGTGTGCGATGGGGCGTTATCATGGAGCAATGTGACTTTGTGTTACCTTTTCCTTTATTCCTGTCATTTTTCACGTAATGCTCGATTTAAATCGATAATTTTTTGTTGGTGGAGATCATTGTTAACGGTTTCACCAAGTTTTAGCAGATCATAACAGATGACACCCTTCTGATCCCACCAAACACACAGTATTGCCTTCTTTCCAAAGCGATTTGGTCTTTCAGTGGATGTCGATGATTTGCGTGGCTTCACCCATGATTAACGACGCATAAGATCCATTTTTCATCACTTGTCACCATTCGATGGAGAAACTACTTTCTTTTGTATCTGACGAGCAGCATTTCACAAGTGGTCTTTGGATTTGCTTCCTGTCTTTCACTCAGTTCATGCGGATCCCATTTTCCCACTTTCTGTACCTTTCCCATAGCTTTCAACAGAAGATAAACTGTTTTCTGCCTCACATTCAGTTGTTCCGCGAATTCCTGTTGAGTTTGAATATCATCTTCATTCGATGAGGCCTGCAATTCGTTGTCTTCGAACTTCTTCGGTGGTTCCGCGCTCGTCGTTTCTCACGTCAAAATCACCACATTTGAACTTTGCGAACCACTCGAAACAATGTGTTTTCCCAACAGCATGTTCGCCGAAAGCTTCGACAAACATTCGATGCGATTCTGCAGCAGTTTTCATCAAATGATAACACAAAACCAATGCTGTCAGCAAATCATAGTTCGTAGGCAAAAAACGCGACATATTTACGGGTTTGAAACAGATACCGATGTATGAAAATGTTCAAATGTGTGTGAATTCCTAAGGGACCAAACTGCTTAGGTCATCGGTCCCTAGACTTACACACTACTTAAACTAACTTATGCTAAGAACAGCACATACATTCATGCCCGAGGGATGACTCGAACCTCCGGTGGGAGAGGCCGCGCAGTCCGTGACACAGCGCCTTAAACCGCGCGGTCACTCCTCGCGGCCCGATGCATGAAACTTGGTTTGTTGTGTTGACATTCGTCGTCAGCCGTTACAGAATGCAGATGGCACTGCAGACGTGGTCTCACGGGCCCTACACCGACAGCTAGCACCCTCTTTAGGGAAATTCCGGTTTCATGCTTCTACACCTGGTAGCTTCGCCCCTTTGTCTTCTACTGACTCCACCGGGGTTCCATACGACATATTCTCCAGACGGACCCACAGGAAGAAGTCCAATAGGGTGAGGTCAGGTGACCGAGCCGGCCACGTTAAAGGGCTACTTCGAGCAATCCTGCGATCCCCAAACATCCGTCTCACCTTCGTTGTAGCAGCTCGACTGCAGTTGGTGGTTGTCCTATCGTGCCGGAACCACACACGTCGACGGACAGCGGGTGGTACGTCTTCCAGTAATTGCGGCAGCACTTCCCAGATAAACGTTTTGTAGCCGTAGCCTGATAGTCGATGGAGAAAGCATGTAGGGGCCATTCAAATAATTGTAGACCATGCCAGCCCATACGTTTATGGTGAAGTTTCCCTGATGACGTGGGTTGTGGTTGGTATGGGGATTTTGCCTCTATCCACACTTGGTAATTGTGGGTGTTGAAAACTACCATCACGTGTGTGACAGGCGTGGCCATCTAACGTCCAGACTACCATCTGACACATTGTGAGATGTTCTGCAAGCGGTCTGTTGGCCTACAACGTCATGCCTGCTGCCGGAGGAGAGGCGTAGCGGCAGTCAACGGCACCTTGACTTCGATGCATTGTAGCATCGTTGCATACCGTTTCCGGGGTTGGATTGGGTTGTTTGGGGAAAGAGACCAGGCAGCAAGGTCATCGGTCTCATTGGATTGAGGAAGGACGGGGAGGGAAGTCGGCCGTGTCCTTTCAAAGGAACCATTCCGGCATTTGCCTGGAGCTATTTAGGGAAATCACGGGAAACCTTAATCAGGATGGCCAGACGCGGGATTTAACCGTCGTCCTCCCGAATGCGAGTCCAGTGTGCTAGCCACTGCGCCACCTCGCTCGGTATTCAGCGTTTTCGGAAACGGTTTCCTATCCGCATTCCGTTCCTCAAGACACCTCCTACATTCCTTCGTAGTTTGTCGGTTCTGAAACACGTTGTGTATATTGGTGTTCACGGCTATGTGATTTCAACGGGCATCAGCTCCGTGGTTACTCTTAAATGGATGTTTACTTACATTGGCAGTGCAACGTTTCGCGTCAAAGCAGCAGATCTCAGCAGTTTATGCAATTCAAATGTCTTAGCTAAAAGGTACTAGCTACCAAGCTTATTTCGTTTAGCCGTTGCATTCGCGCAAGGAAGAATGCCATGGACCTGCCGATGTCATAGTTACGTCGGAACTGGTCCAGCGTTTGATACTTTCATGTCCCACATCCCTAAACGCTACATTAAAGATGAGCGTGCACGACTGATCATCTGATTCTCGCCCATAGGAATTAGCTAATGACGATACAGTGAAGCCATCGCTCTGGTCTTCATTCATTCTTCATTTTCCTACCAGTCGCCCCGACCACTCCCCCCATTTTTACCTGCTGCTTGCGAAAGGATACTACCATCCTCCAATACTGCTCACCACAGAAATCTCCATAATTCAAGATTAATTCGTGTGTACGATATAAAACGCAAGGTAGGTGTCGTGTAAAGAAATCCGTAATGCTTCTGTTGTGACTTGGCAAGACAGCCAAGACACCAGGAGGTGAAGCCGAAAGGCACGCGTTTAAGCTCACGCAGGCTGGCGTGAGGTCTGGAACAGTTAAAGGATTTGAGTCTAGCAAATAAAGTACGTAGCTGTTGGAATACTTAACTTTAGCCCATAATTGGTGAACATCGGTCTGACGGTACATGCATCACAAGATAAACAGCAATTGATAATGGCGCCTTGCTAGGTCGTAGCAAATGACGTAGCTGAAGGCTATGCTAACTATCTCTCGGCAAATGAGAGCGTACTTTGTCAGTGAACCATCGCTAGCAAAGTCGGCTGTACAACTGGGGCGAGTGCTAGGACGTCTCTCTAGACCTGCCGTGTGGCGGCGCTCGGTCTGCAATCACTGATAGTGGCGACACGCGGGTCCGACGTATACTACCGGACCGCGGCCGATTTAAAGGCTACCACCTAGCAAGTGTGGTGTCTGGCGGTGACACCACAGCTTCATTGTGCAGTGTGACCATGCAAATGCCGTGTTAAACGAGAACAATAATAGCAATACGTAATTGGACAATCCTTCCCAGAGATTGACGTTTAAATGTATAAAAACATTTTACAAATTGTGTGTCGCCGTAGACTTAGAACATTGCCTACTTCTTCAAGAAAATGGCTCTGAGTACTATGGGACTTAACTTCTGAGGTCATCAGTCCCCCAGACCTTAAAACTACTTAAACCTAACAAACCTAAGGACATCACACACATCCATGCCCGAGGCAGGATTCGAACCTGCGACCGTAGCGGTCGCGCGGTTCCAGACTGTAGCGCCTAGAAGAGCCCAGTCACCCCGGCCGGCGCCTACTTCTTCCTTATCTCTCTCGTGTCTAACGTTCTGATATTCACAAGGATAAACAGCTTCATTGTCTTGCTATTTTTACTTTGTGCTGGTTGTCTTTTGTGCATTGCTCTGTTGTCTTTTCTTTTGTATGTTGCTTACTTCCTATAACTGTCATGCCAAAATCGCCTGCTGTACTGCCTGCAGTTGATCTAAATCAGTTTATTCAGTTTCAGAGTAAACAAATGGCGCAACTGCTGGGAATGATGAACTGCTTCCTGGCGACGCAAATGAGTGCACACAAGACGCCGGATCCAAAGGCAGAGCTACCGCCTGCATCGCATGCTTTCTGCTGCCATTTCGTCAGTTTGACGAGGCAAAGGAAGACCGGACAGAGTACCTCGTACAGTTCAACGCACACATCGCAACACATCACATACAAGATACTGAGCAGTATTCTTTTACTTGGCCATGGTGGGAGTGACCATTTATTGACTTTGCACGAATGTATGTCACACATCCTATTGTAAGGTGTCAGGCAAATCTAACACCTTCCATGAAAACCCTGACATGATAAGCAAATCCAGTAGTATGTCACACAGCTCTGAATAAATCGTGACATTAAATTAACCAAAGTAATACGAGTAATGAGTGAGCAAATGGAATACCACAGACTAACACAAGAATGCCTAAATGCATGTCATACCTTTCCACCGTGAGACAGACGCAGTTCCGAGGGGAGAAACGAGAACAGAAGCCGAGAGCAGAACCGTGTTAAGCGAGAAGGCCCTACGTTAAGGGACGGACGGACACCCACGTCGCCAGCTAACCGCTAGGACACCACACGCAAGTTTTAGGGTGAGACTTTTTCGCGTCTGTGTTACGTTAGGACCACTTCCCCAGCCCATGTTAAAAGCTAGAGCCCTCCAGAAGAACAGTATAGATCTTACGATAACACAAAAAGGGCTACGCCTCCCGCAAGTTTTAGCGTGAGACTTTTTTGCGTCTCTGTTACGTTGCAAACTTTAAAAACATTGCCCCACCACGAAAAGTATTGGATAGACAGAATTTTTGTAGGCAGAGCTTAATGTTAACATTGAGACCCTGATTGGTCAGATGAAAACACAGCCAGATACTTTTTTTTTAAACCAACTTCGGCAAATTGTAGTAAGGAGAAGTTAGGAGAAGAGAGGGCGAGCTGGATGGGGCTGCGCCGGCCGCCGCCCCCTGACGAACACCGACAAGGTAATGAACGCACGTGATGCCGTATAACAGCGCATAAAACTTCACTCGGAACTGCAGAAGTCTCATCTGTTACACACCCTTTTTGCGTAATACTAATGTTGATCGTCAATTAAAGCTCATGGTGTTCACATTTGCCACTTGAGGTAAAAGTCTGAAACGCGATGATTTTTAAGTTATATAGTTATTGAGCAGCCACATCAGCCACTGTAATTTAAAAGTTAGATAAGTAATTAAAGATAATTGACAGTCACTGTAGACCATTTTGATAGTTTTCTCTTTTGTAAAACTTAATTTAAACCTAGATTATAGATGTGATATGGCATAGGTCATCATTCGATCCATTGTAGAACTTGGAAACACATTCAGGGAATATTCGTTCACATTCTTGTTGAACGCAGTTGGTTTTTACCACCCTGTATTAAAACATTTCCATTTACCAATAGTGCAATTTATAAACAATGTTTCGTGAGTAGAATAAAATTTCCAATGGTAAACTTAACTGCTTTTTCGACGTTATTTTACCAGCTAACTAAAAATAGGAAAGCCTTGAACCCCTTCCATTAAATTTAGTTAGTATTAAGATTCTTTTACAGGTAGTGCAGTGGAGCTGACGCTGAACTCATTACGTATTTGGTTATATCATCGCTAGTCTCACTGAACTCTTCTGAATTCTACATTTCATGTGTGGTCTGGCGTCTCCTTACCAGCAACAGGTCCCAGTTTCAAACTAGTCAATTCCCTAAAAATCACGCTCAGAGCGTCGTTGCGCGAAAGTGGTAGGGGGACACGATATAGAACAAACAGACACCACGCTGAATGTTTAGAAAATGTCGACCCAGCCAGGATGGTAAAATACCATGATTGAAGGTCGACCACATGCCTAACTAGGTCAGAAAAATATCCTGTTGAAAAATTTTCGTAGTAAAAATTTTTTTTCCTAAAGTTTTAAATACTCGAAAACAGTAGCTGCAGCGATAGATAGTAAGAAAGTGTCAGAGAAAATAGCATAATTAAGTTATGAATTTTAACAATTGTTAGAATTAAGTTTTCTCCCCAATGCAAGCGCAAGTTGGTTCTGACCCATCAAGTAAGTGAATGGATTGTCAGTCTTGGGTATAATAAGTGTCAAGTCGTGTGAACAAAAAGTTTATGAAACGCGTGAGATGGTATGAGCGCATGTTGACTCGAAGTAGGGCGCGTGAATTGCTTTTAAAACAGAAAATAAGGGATTTGGAAAGATTAGGAATGGCAGATCGAGACCTTGACCGAATTGAGGTAGAGACCCAGCATGAAAATGGACAGAGAATATTGGACAGTACAACAGACGATGCAGTATCGCGAGAAATAGAACATATAACGCACCTTAACGAGGATAATGTACGTCAAGGCAGAGAAAACGTAAGTCAGCATACGACAGAGGAGCAGGAAAGTAGAGAGACTGTCGATGAGGATTCTAATTTGCGTCTTGAGTACGTAGAACCCATAGTACAAGTAATCAGAGTTCCCTCACCACAGAGTACAAGGAATGCGAGCAGAAACGTATCACAGCACAGTTCAATGCAATCGGTTGCAAACCAACAATTGGGCAAAAACACAGAGCGTAGGACGTCGGAAGAAAACGCAATAGGACCCACCAATGTGGTAGAATTATTACAATTAATGATGGAAACCATGACAAGACAAAATAAAGGAACTGCGAACCAAATTAAAATTCAGAATGCAGAAATGACGAAACAAAATGCAGAAACCACGAGAAAAATGCGTGCGATTAAAGAACAAAACAAAAAAATTCAGTTACACCTAAGTCATATTGAAGACGAGGCAAAAGAATCTCGAGAAGTGATAGGAAACTTAATAACAGGTTACAATCAATTGATAACAGACATTGACAAGGTATAAGTGGACGTACAAACATTCCGTAATGACACTCAGGACGAGATAAAAACATTACGTAACAACACCCAGTGAGAAGTCAAGAAACTAGAGAAACCGATAAACGTAATTACTAGACAAGCAGCAGGTACAGCGCGTGAAGTTGTTGAAAACAGTGTGTTACACAAACGTATCACCAACGCAGCGCTGAAAAGATATGATAACCGCATAGTCAAAATAGAAGCGCAAACGAAGCGACAGTTTCAGAAATTGCGAACAGAGTTGTTGCAAACCATTGAAGAGCGTAGTGAACAGGATCGAACAAGCACAGAGTCTGCAACCACATCCGTATCTGTAACAGCACCGGAAAAACAAGCAGTTAACGAAGATATTAGGCATTTGCAATTCCAGTCACAGGCGGAAAGTAACATACGTGACAATGGAAAGCCAGGTCGCGAAGAGTACAGTGCAATGCATTCAGCTACACGTTCACAACCGATGGAAGAAAATTATTGCTTACCACTCCAACGATACTACGCAAGTGTAGGCGAAAGTTACAGTGGACAATATCCAATGGATCTACCACAAACGGAAAGAACGACGGGAAAAATGATCAGAAACAAAAGTGGCGAAGAATCGCGAATTTCATATGGAACTATGACCATTTCTTCACAGTCAGAAAATTTCAACACTTTCGAGAAGGAAACTCATTACATCCACGAACTTTTATTGATCAATTCCGAGTAGGATTACCAGAACACTGGACGCTAGCACACAAATTAGACTTTATATGTGCACACATGTCAGGAACAGTCGCAGAAACCATGCAGAATGTTGCAGCGACATGCCGATCGAACGAAGATTTCAGAGAGAAACTTCTCTCACGATATTGGTCCAGCGAAGCACAGAACAGAGTGAAGTACGAATTATTACAGAACCCATATTTTGAAAATTCAGGAGAGAAGAGTCGCGTGAAATTTTTCGAAGTAATGGCAAACAAAAATCAATGCTTAGATGTACAATACAGTGACGGAGAGTTGATTAAATTATGCGCGATTAAACTTCCATTGAAATACCAACAATCACTAGTAGGTCGCGGAGGCAATGACGTCGAAGCATTTAAAAGTATTCTAAGGGAACTAGAGTTCATATTTTCGGAAGATGACGCGAGAAAAAGACGAAGCGCACGTGAAAACGAAAGCAAAAAGCAGTGGAATCCACAAGACACAGTACGAAGAAACAATAATTACGAACCATGTGATAACTTCGCACCAAGAAACGACAATAGATTTCAACAAAGAACCGGTTATGGATTTAGAAGAGAATATGGCAATAACTATAATTCACCCAGGAATGGCAACAACTATTACAGAGGGAATAACGACAACTGGAACGGGTACTGGAGAACCAATAGACCGACAAATTATCAACAAAGAAACCACTATCAACAAGCTGAACAAGAAAAGTGAATACATATAGAAGAGGTGGAGGTAAGACCACCAAACCCCGATAAACGTTCGAATTGACAGCTAAGCGCCCATGCCAAAGAGAATGACGCACCGACCCAGGACAATTGCAGCACCTTGAACAGAGAAGTAAATACCTTATCACGAGAAGAGAAAAAGGAAGAAACGAATCCACAGGGACCAGATGAAAACGAAGACAAGAAAATAACAATATCGTGTCGGGGCGAAATTAATTGGGAGAATACTGACGAGGAAGATGAATTACCAGAGGCATGCACAACGAATGTAGGAGGAAAGGACGAAGTAATGAGAATTGCAGAGCTATTTGAGATGGAAACCAGGGAAAGCGAATTCAATGAGGATAATGCGCAGTCGGCAGAAGTTGAAAATAAGTTACGAGTGGGCACGCAACCCAACGTATATACTGAAGGAAGTTATGAAGCGATAATTAGAGCATTTAGATGCGATTATGTGGACGTAGCGACGAAGAAGGAGAAAATAGACGAGGATGAGGAAATAGTAGAGGATGTTGAAGAAAGCGTAAATGAAGGAAGAAATAGAGAAGAGGAAATAAAAGAGAGAGCAGTAGCAGTCGAAGCTTAACCTACAGAAAGTTCGAACTCACAAGGGAAATTCCTAAAAAGACTCATGTATGATTCAGTGGCGGATTCGTTGATGCAAGAAGAAGGAGAACAGAAACAACCCTTTCAAATTCAACCAATTGTGAAGGCCATCGTAAAGCATATTCCAGTCAATATTGTAACTGATAGCGGAAGTGAACTGACTGCGATCTTAGAAAATTTATTCATGCAGTGTAATGCCAATGAGGAATTGCCAGTTCTGAAAACACGTAAGATTAAAGTAAGAGGTCCTATTAGAAACAATGCTGCGGAAGTTACGAGACAAACAAGGTTAACTCTTTCGTGCCAAGGTCAAAAGATCGAAGCCAACTTCGTGATTATACCTAAACTAACTGTAGATTTGATTATAGGTGCAGATTTTTTAAATGAGAGACGAGCGATAATAGGTATGGGGAAAGGTAGCGTAACATTCGGGTATGTCACACTTCTCTTTGAGCAAAAGCTAAAATTAGAAGAAATACCAGTCATAAACAAACAATTAAGAATGATGCGAGATGAAGAGGATGAAGAATTAGAATGGTATGCATAAAAGGGGGAATCGCCTCAACTCGTGTTAGAAGTCCATAAAGAAATCGACGAAAAATTGCAAGAAGTTCAAGGAATTTCGGAACACATTAAAAGAGAATTAGAGGGTATTTTACGAGATAAAGCAGAGGTATTTTTACCTAAGACTGGCAGTATTAAACACTTTCAGTACAGGTTTGAAGTAAAACAGCACAAACCACATAGAGTGCCACCCTACACAATCCCATTTAGCCACAGGAATAAAGTATTCCAGGAGATATCTAAAATGTTAGATGACGATATTATTGAACCAGCTACCTCCACATATAACAACCCGCTCCATATTGTACAAAAACGAGATGGGAGCATCAGGTTAGTGCTTGATTCCAGACAGATCAACACAATCATAATCACTGAGACAGATGGCCCAGAAATATTAGAGGAATTGATACAAAACTTCCACGGTGCTAAGATATTTTCATCAATTGATTTACAGAGTAGTTTCTGGCAAATAGAATTGGCCCCAGAATGTAGAAAATTTACAGCATTTATCGTATTCGGCAGATGTTACCAGTTTAAACGATTGCCATTTGGTTTAAACATATCATCAGCAGCGTTTATTAGGGGATTTAATACCATACTCAGTCCTGAAATTTTACAAAAATTACTTGTTATGTTGATGATGTGATTATAGCAGAACCCTCTTGGGAACATCACAACGACACATTAAACCAGTTTCTACAGATCATGAAAGAGCATGAGGTCACAGTAAATATAGCAAAATTCAAATTTGGAAGGCGAGAGGTCAAATTTCTAGGACACATAATTTCCGAGAAAGGGGTAATGCTCTACCCAGAAAAACTAACGGCAATCAAAGAATTCTGAACTCCATATAATAAGAAAACTCTCATAGGATTTCTAGGTCTCACCGGATTCTATAAAAAATTTATTTGGATCGACTCCATCGCAACACCACGCCTATGTGCATTGACTGGAAAAAACACGCCATGGGTATGGGATCAACAAGCCAATGAAGAATTTTTAAAAGTGAAAAACGCACTAACAACAGCACCGATTTTAGCACATCCTGATCTAACACAAAATTTTTGTATGGCCACTGATAGCGCGAAAACAGGTTTAGGTGTTGTTTTATTCCAAGAATACGAACAGAGAGGGCTAAGATCATATAAAACAATTCCATTTGCCAGTCGGGTACTCACAAAAAGCGAGAAAACTATTCAGTCACGGAGCTGGAAGCATTGGCCGTTGTATGGGGCTTCCAACGTTTTCGATACTTCCTATTCGGAAGAAAAAGAAAAGTATACACTGTCCACAAAGCATTCGCATTTCTGTTATCCACCAAACTAACTCATGGGAGGTTAGCCAGATGGATGTTAATACTACAAGAATTTGACTTCACTATTACACACATACCAGGACCAGCAAATGTATTAGCAGATGCTTTATCCCGATGTCCACAGGGTGCATCCAATAACATAGGTTTGGAAGCAGCAGAAGACCGGTTTACAATGTACTATATGAAACAAGTACCTTTCGAAAACTACATTACGACAGCATTGAAAAACATAGGCAAAGAACAGGACAAGGATTCCGAAATATTAGGAATCAAACACAACTGGAGAAGTAAGGATTTTCCAGACATTCGACAGCACTATCTCGTAAAAAACAATGTTTTATTTTTTAGACGAAATGTTGCAACGAATAAATGGTTAATTTATATCCCAGATGAACTAATTAATAAGTACATATGGTATACACATATAAGTAATGGCCACTTTGGACCAAAGAAATGCTTTTTAAAAATAAAACAAACAAGCCATTTTCCTAATATGGAAAGACGAATTAGAACGGTATTAGTCAAATGCAAAAGATGTTTGAGGGCTAAACACGTCACTTTCCAAACCAAACCACCTATGTTTCCAATAATCCCTAAAAGATTAAAACAAATAGCTGCAACAGATTTGATGGGGCCCCTGCCACGCACAAAAAATGGATATATTTTCATATTTGTCGTTTTGGAACTTACTTCTAAATATGTTACCTTGACACCATTAAAACGGGCTACAGGTCTTACTACAAGTAAAGCATTTCGACAAGATTTTCTCAGACAAGTAGGTCGAGTGGAACGAATAATTTCGAATACTGGCCCACAATACAAATCAGTGCAACGGCAGAACACGTTAAAACAACACAAAATAAAACCCATCTACATATCTAAGTACAAACCTAGCGTAAATCCAGCAGAACGATCTATGAAGGACATAGGCACTTTATGCCGATTATATGCAGGAAAAAGACACAACACTTAGGATATATACCTTAAAGATTTTCAAGAAGTAATAAATGAAATGCCACATAGCACTACACTACTACCTCCAGTTACTGTACTTAAAAATACTGAACCCACCAACATAACCAGAGAAAATGTTAGATTTCCTATTGTACCATGTAGACAGCACAAACAAGTCATAGCACAGCACTCTCCAACATCAGAAAGGCAGCCATTAAAAGAAAAGAAAGATGAGATAGAACAGCAATTAAAAGAACATTCTCAGTAGGCCAGAAAGTATTTGTAAAAACACACCATCTCTCCAGCAAACAGAAACACAAAATATATATGTTTTACGCTGCATACAAAGGACCTGTCATAATTAGCCAAATTGCTCATGATAATGCTGTGCAACTAATGAACCCAAAAACAGGCAAAACCTTAGGACTTCACCATGTGAGCCATATCGAAAAGTTTGAAGATTAATTTTATTACTGGTAAATAATCAGTACAATATTTCAAGATTATGTTGCAGATAAGATCGTCAGGAGAAAGAAGAATGAAGAGAGAGGAAGGTGGGAAAAAGAAAGTAGTTCCAATAGAAACAAAAACAAAAATAACACCAATAGTACCATAGATTAAGGTGAAGGGATAAAGTGTAGATAGTCTAACAGCATGAAATACTAAAATGCTATACACCACGACACTACACAAAAAATAAAAATAAAACGAATTTGAGGATTTTTGTAGAAGTTAAGATTCAAAATATCTTAGAATTGTGACATGGAAAGGACGCCTAAATTTGTAAAGCCTTCTTAAAGGCACAAAATAATGTAGGTACCAGTCATATGTTAGATGACTATAAGTAAAACTTTTTGTAAGAACCATTGTAAAAACTCCAGCAAGGACGAGATGCAACGACCCACAAGTTGCAACGAGAAAAGTATCAAGAAAGAAAAGGATGTAATTAGCAAGACACGATTCCTACAAGGTAGAAGCGTCAAGAGAAGGGAAAGGACAGCGAGACCAACAGAAGGCCCTTGTAACTGAAGTGGGCAATAAATTTAACCGCTGGGCGGAACCCTGCTGGAACGAACACGGACCCGCCCAGTAGCGGAACCCTGCAGTGACGCGACGGGACGCCAAACGCCAGAAAGGTCTCCGAGCGCCCCCACTCAGCGGAGCGAGCAAAAACGGCCTGACGAGAAGACCGCTTGGGCAAGCCACCACTGGCAAAAAATATGTGTAAAAGTCACACTACTGCTATTAAACAGCACGTTGATGCACGAAACTGAAGAAAACGTCCACAAAGTAGAAATGACAGGTCTAAACCATTTATCAAACTGTTACTGAGAGGAGAACTTCAAAGCGACTAGTTATCAACAAATATTTCCATATCCTGCCCAGACAAGAACCAAGAATCAAGTAAGAAGCAGAGAAAAAGCAGGAAGAACAGAAGTTGAAGATTCGGAAGATTGAGACCAAGAAAGAAGATGGGTGAAGAATAGACGACATACCTTCCCAAATCCCTATCCTATTGTAAACTAGTCATCTGCGAAGTATTACAACGAAAAACGACCGCTTTCAGCGACACATAACGATGACTTTCACACATACAAAGCCAGTAAACCACGAGATTCTGCACTCACAGCTCCATTACATTATGGGACCTCCACAACAGCAACACACACTTGCAAAGCCAACAAGGATCGACGAACGAAGCTGTACATCAAATACTTGCCCACATCCATCTCGCTCAAGCCCATCACCTTCGTGCAAAAACATTCGCCAACCTCATGCTTAAACATTCATAGGATTGTGTGAATGTGTGAAATCAAATCATGTCATGTAGGAATTGTGCAAAAGAAACATGTGAAAAACTAAATAAGTTAAGCACACCAGGCAGCTAATGAACTACAAAATAACAGTCATTGACTATGGACTTAAGTAAAAAGTAAACTATCGATAAAAATAAGTCATTAGTTCTGAAATGGACAGTATATAAAGAACAAAAGTAAGGCATAATATACACTAAAACTATATGCCACTTATTTTCTCCTCATAAAAGTAAAAGAATAACTATATTTTACTTATTTTCTCCTTATAAAAACAAAGAATAAAAAATTATCTTGTTGGATGTTTTCCCTTCTTTTTTAACATTTGTACCATTTTGTTAGGTTAATATCTCAATACTTGTGTATGTATATTTCGTTGTCAAAGCAATTCTTGGAAATAATTCTTATTTGATAGTGTAACAATGTTGAAATGAGTGTCTAGACTCAAAAACATTTTACTTGTACATAATATTTAGAAAATGTGTTAGGAATATATTTTACTTAACTACTACATTTATAAAAAAATATATTTCTAAGAAAACTGATGTGAAAGACTCCTCACTTTCGATGACAAACTTCTTAAAAAACAAACTTCACACCTAAATAAAGAAAGAAAATAATTAAAATTTAATAATAGCATAAAAATATTCTTCTCTTGTCATTTTTAATTATAATGTGGAAGAATATGAACATATAAATTAGTAATACAAACTAGCATAGAACAGAATAACATGGCTGCACAGTAGGCAACAAAATTTAGATAACAGAATAATTTTTGACTGACTTAGACAACGATTCAATCATTGCCTAAATTCGGTGCAAAAATTAAGTTCGAAGGGTGGTGATATGTAAGGTGTCAGGCAAATCCAACACCTTCCATGAAAACCCTGACATGATAAGCAAATCCAGTAGTATGTCACATAGCTCCGAATAAATCATGACATTAAATTAACCAAAGTAATACGAGTAACGAGTGAGCAAATGGAATACCACAGACTAACACAAGAATACCTAAATGCATGTCATTCCTTCCCACCGTGAGACAGACGAAGTTCCGAGGGGAGAAACGAGTACAGAAGCCGAGAGCAGAACCGTGTTAAACGAGAAGGCCCTACGATAAGGGACGGACGGACACCCACGTCACCATCTAACTGCTAGGACACCACCCGCAAGTTTTAGCGTGAGACTTTTTCGCATCTCTGTTACGTTAGGACCACCCCTTCCCCCCCCCCCCCCCCCCCCCCCCCCCAGCCCGTGTTAAAAGATAGAGCCCTCCAGAAGAACAGTATAGACCTTACGATAACGCTAAAAGGACCTCACCAGCTGCAAGTTTTAGCATGAGACTTTTTCGCGTCTCTGTTACGTTGCAAACTTTAAAAACATTGCCCTACCACGAAAAGTATAACGTTTCTCATTGGATAGACAGAATTTTTGTAGGCAGAGCTTAAGGTTAACATTGAGACCCTGATTGGTCAGATGAAAACACAGCTAGATAGTTTTTTTTAAACCAACTTCGGCAAATTGTTGTAAGGAGAAGTTAGGAGAAGAGTTGCTTCCGAGAGGGCGAGCTGGACGGAGCTGCGCCGGCCGCCGCCCCCTGACGAAAAATGGTTCAAATGGCTCTGAGCACTATGGGACTTAACATCTTAGGTCATCAGTCCCCTAGAACTTAGAAACACTTACACCAAACTAACCTAAGGACATCACACAGATCCATGCCCGAGGCAGGATTCGAACCTGCGACCGTAGCAGCCCCGCGGTTCCGGACTGCAGCGCTAGAACCGCACGGCCACCGCGGCCGGCCCCCTGACGAACACCGACAAGGAAATGAACGCACGCGATGCCGCATTTTGAGCGCATAAGACTTCACTCAGAATTGCAGAAGTCTCATCTGTTACATCCCCTTTTTGCGTAATACTAGTGTCGATCGTCAATTAAAGCTCATGGTGTTCACATTTGCCACTTGAAGTAAAAATCAGAAACGCGATGATTTTTCTGTTATATAGTTATTGAGAAGCCACATCAGCCACTGTAATTTACGACAAGTTAGATAAGTAATTAGAGATAATTGAGGGTCACTGTAGACCACTTTGATAATTTGCTTTTTTGTGAA
Source organism: Schistocerca americana (assembly GCF_021461395.2). Classification (NCBI taxonomy): domain Eukaryota; kingdom Metazoa; phylum Arthropoda; class Insecta; order Orthoptera; family Acrididae; genus Schistocerca; species Schistocerca americana. Next base: position 1,025,045,607 of record NC_060119.1, read on the forward strand.
ACTTAATTTAAACCTAGATTATAGATGTGATATGGCATAGGTCGTCCTTCGATCCATTGTAGAACTTGGAAACCCATTCAGGGAATGTTCGTTCACATTTTTGTTGAACGCAGTTGGTTTTTACCATCCTGTACTAAAACATTTCCATTTACCAATAGTGCAATTTATAAACAATGTTTCGTGAGTAGAATAAAATTTCCAATGGTAAACTTAACTGCTTTTTCGACGTTATTTTACCAGCTAACTAAAAATAGGAAAGCCTTGAACCCCTTCCACTAAATTTAGTTAGTATTAAAATTATTTTACAGGGAGTGCAGTGGAGCTGACGCTGAACTCATTACGTATTTGGTTATATCATCGCTAGTCTCACTGAACTCTTCTGAATTCTACATTTCATGTGTGGTCTGGCGTCTCCTTACCAGCAACAGGTCCCAGTTTCAAACTAGTCAATTCCCTAAAAAACACGCTCAGAGCGTCGTTGCGCGAAAGTGGTAGGGAGACACGATATAGAACGAACAGACACCACGCAGAATGTTTACACTATGATGTAGTAATCCCACATGACGAACTATTACAGACGCTTAAAAATTATTATGAGGACAGAGAACGTGCGGCAGCTGCCCGTTACGAATTCTTTAGGTTGTCTAAGCAATAAGGATACGCATTGTTTTGGTTGGCAGGAGAGCCAACACCGTGTTACTAGAGGAGGCCGAAAGGCACGCGTTTTAGCTCACGCAGGCTGGCGTGAGGTCTGGAACATGACAAGGAAATTTAAATTTAGAAAAACGGGCGTAGCTGGTGGAATACTTAACTTTAATCCGTTAATGGTGAACGTCAGTCTTGACGGTACATCAGTCAATATCAACAGTAACTGATAATGGCGCCTTTCTAGGTCGTAGCAAATGACGTAGCTGAAGGCTATGCTAAACTATCGTCTCGGCAAATGAGAGCGTATTTTGTCAGTGAACCATCGCTAGCAAAGTCAGTTGTACAACTGGGGCGAGTGCTAGGAAGTCTCTCTAGACCTGCCGTGTGGCGGCGCTCGGTCTGCAATCACTGATAGTGGTGACACGCGGGTCCGACGTATACTAACGGATCGCGGCCGATTTAAAGGGTACCACCTAGCAAGTGTGGTGTCTGGCGGTGACACCACACGCATAACGTCAGTGGGTGACTGAATTGCACGGCCTCACAAGAAAGTGTAACCTTGTCACTGTGGCAAATATTACAATGATACCATGGTTTTTGATGCCATCACCCACAGTGTAGGTGACTCTAGAATTCGGAAATAGGTTCTTAAATACACAGACGTTTCGTGCAACAGGTTCTGCAGATTCTAGATTATCAGCATTCCCGTGAAAGTGCAGCGGACAGTTTTGACGTAGCGCATCTTTCTTCTGTATGTAACCGTGACAAACAGTCCTCGCCACCGGTTCGTAAAAATCGACCCGGCCGGCCACAGCTACACCAAGTGTCGCATCCGGCACAAGGTGCGAAGACATCTTCTCCCTGTAATATGACACATAATCAGTGACCTGGTTCCTCGCGTGTAGCGAATTACTTTTTCTTTTGTGGCAAATGGCAGTTCTGCAAGTTTCGCAGGAGAGTTTCTGTGAACTTTGGAAAGTATGAGACGAGGTACTGCCAGAAATAAAACTGTGAGGACGTGCCGAGAGTCGGGCTAGGATAATAGTACTAAAATACGATAAAGCCCAAGAATTTTACATACGTAAATCTAATGAAAAACCCTTCCAAAATAATATGTATTATAGAGTTAACCCACTAAATGAAACCCGAAAGCTTTGCCTTTTCCACTCCCATAGGCCATTTGAATTTTAATGAGATCTGATGACCTCTATGTACCATAATTTGCGCGCCCAATAATTGAAAATTAACTTTATCTAGTACATGATAAACCCATGCAAAATATTACCAATACCACATTTAAATAACCAATAGACATTCTCCTCCAAATCTTACATAAAGACGGTTGATGTCTCTATCTCACATAAATACAGGAACTAATTATGTTCTGCAGACCTCCACTCACCAAATGTCGTGCTGCCTAATGTTGGAACTCTCCTTCCACTTAGTTATGCCTCCGTACGTCCTATATACATCTTGAATTCACCAAATCACCACTTGCACAAAACAGAAACAACCCCCGCCCTCCCCAAATTCCGGAAACTACACATGAAAATACATCTATATACATTCTTATATTAAAGAACATGCCACGTTCTTTTCTTATGAGTTACATCAAAGTCAACGTACCCTCTTGTAACATTTATCCCGCCGATGTGAGTATCTTCTGAATCTCACTTTTTCCGCTTTGTCACTTCCTCAAATTCGAGACTTCAAAGGTTCAAATGGCTCTGAGCACTATGGGACTTAGCATGTGAGGTCATCAGTCCCCTAGTACTTAGAACTACTTAAACCTAACTAATCTAAGGGCATCACACACATCCATGCCCGAGGCAGGATTCGAACCTGCGACCCTAGCGGTCGCGCGGTTCTAGACTGTAGTGCCTAGAAGCACTCGGCCACAGCCGCCGGCTTCGAGACATCGCTCCTCGTTCACCGACGGAGTCTTGACTACAGGGAAAAAATTTGTGACTACCGCTGCAACCTCATTTTTGTTTCGAGAAACGCACACTTTCTTTCTTCATCAACATCAATTATGTCACTTAGAGGCTGAAAATTTTTAAATCTTAATCATGGCTGAGAAACAGCAACATCAGCCAACCAGTTACAGATAAGGGGTAATAAACATTTATTTACAACTGGTTGACTGAATTTTCAACCTCTGCAAATTTTTAACTTCATCCCTCTCGAAATATTGTTCCCTCAAAAGATTATTTTAAGCGTCCCTTCATTTTTCTTTCATATTTATGATACATGTTATAATTTCAGGCCAACAGCCTCAACGCAGTGGTAAGAACAGTTCCTGTCAGATCACCGAAGTTAAGCGCTGTCGGGCTGGGCTACCACTTGGATGGATAACCATCCGGTCTGCCGAACGCTGTTGGCAAGCGGGGTACACTCAGCCCTTGTGAGGCAAACTGAGGAGCTACTTGATTGAGAAGCAGTGGCTCCGATCTCGTAAACCGACTTACGGCCGGTAGAGCGGTGTGCTGACCACATGACCCTCCATGTCTGCATCCAGTGGCGCCTGTGGGTCGAGGATAACACGGCGACCGGTCGGTACTGTTGGGCTTTCCAAAACCTGTTCGGACGGAGTTTAGTTTAGTATTATAATTTCAGAACAACCCTCAATCTCATTACCCATTCCTAGGTTCTCCTGACCTACCTCTAACTCCTTTGTCTTATCACACTCGTAAGCATCAAATATACTGCTAACTTCCTCGAAATTAACGATGTCAATAGCTGCAACGTTCTCACAATTAACTACGCAACTAAACACTTCGTCTCTCCTAAACAAATCCTCAGATATTTCCGCCAGAACGCTAGAAACTTTATCACAATTAACTCCGTTAACATCCACCGGTAACTCACAAGCTACTTTACTTAAAACATGTATTACAACCGTCGATACATCATAGAAATCACCACCAATAACTCCGTCAACTTCTTACGATACACCACGCAAATTGCCGTTACTGCATCGTACCACATCAGAATTCACAGTACACTCGAATTCCACCAAAAACCGATCTAATACTTTCTCCTTTACATTTTCTACTCTAACGGACTCTTCCGACATTCTGGGTTCTCATCAACTATCTAACACCTTACTTTCAGCCGGCCGGGTGGCCATACGGTTCTAGGCGCTACAGTCTGGAACCGCGTGGCAGCTACGGTCGCAGGTGCGAATCCTGCCTCGGGCATGGATGTGTGTGATGTCCTTAGGTTGGTTAGGTTTAATTAGTTCTACGTTCTAGGGGACTGATGACCTTAGAAGTTAAGTCCCACAGTGCTCAGAGCCATTTGAACCATTTTTGAACCTTACTTTCACATTTATCCTTCTCCGTTCACTTATAATTTATGCTTTCATCAACAGTCATCGGTTCACTTCTATCAACAGAAACAAATGCACAAATTTCTTCCTCCGGGATATCTAAATCAGTAGCTTCAACCTTCGGAATTGCAGCACCTAAAAGATTGCCTTTGCGTCTTCCTAACCGTAAATCGCCCATATCCACCGACACATAAAAAATTCATCAACAGCTTGTAAGCGATAATGTTTCCTTCACAGAGAGTGCAGTGGAACTGACATTGAGATCATTATCTGATAACATGACTGTCCGTACTGCTGCACTCTTCTGAACTCTGCATGGTGAGCTAGTATCGTCCTACCTTGCAGGCCGTAGGTTCAATACAAATTCCTAAAACACTCCCAGAGCGTCCTTGCGCACCTCCCCCCCACGAACCATGGACCTTGCCTTGGTGGGGAGGCTGGCGTGCCTCAGCGATACAGATGGCCGTACCATAGGTGCAACCACAACGGAGGGGTATCTGTTGAGAGGCCAGACAAACGTGTGGTTCCTGAAGAGGGGCAGCAGCCTTTTCAGTAGTTGCAGGGGCAACCGTCTGAATGATTGACTGATCTGGCCTTGTAACAGTAACCAAAACGGCCTTGCTCTGCTGGTACTGCGAACGGCTGAAAGCAAGGGGAAACTACAGCCGTAATTTTTCCCGAGGGCATGCAGCTTTACTGTATTGTTAAATGATGATGACGTCCTCTTGGGTAAAATATTCCGGAGGTAAAATAGTCCCCCATTCGGATCTCCGGGCAGGGACTACTCAGGCGGACGTCGTTATCACGAGAAAGAAAACTGGCATTCTATGGATCGGAGCGTGGAATGTCATATCCCTTAATCGAGCAGGTAGGTTAGAAAATTTAAAAAGGGAAGTGGATAGGTTAAAGTTAGATACAGTGGGAATTAGTGAAGTTCGGTGGCAGGAGGAATAAGACTTTTCGTCAGGTGATTACAGGGTTATAAATACAAAATCAAATAGAGGTAATGCAGGAGTAGGTTTAATAATGAATAAAAAAATAGGAGTGCGGGTAAGCTACTACAAACAGCATAGTGAACGCAATATTGTGGCCAAGATAGACACGAAGCCCACGCCTACTACAGTAGTACAAGTTTATATGGCAACTAGCTCTGCAGATGATGAAGAAATTGAAGAAATGTATGATGAGATAAAAGAAATTATCCAGATAGTGAAGGGAGTTAAGAATTTAATATACATGGGTGACTGGAATTCGAGTGTAGGAAAAGGAAGAGAAGGAAACATATTAGGTGAATATGGATTGGGGCTAAGAAATGAGAGAGGAAGCCGCCTGGTAGAATTTTGCGCAGAGCATAACTTAATCGTAGCTAACACTTGGTTCAAGAATCATGAAGGAAGGTTGCATACATGGAAGAACCCTGGAGATACTAAAAGGTTTCAGATAGATTATATAATGGTAACACAGAGATTTAGGAACCAGGTTTTAAATTGTAAGACATTTCCAGGGGCAGATGTGGACTCTGACCACAATCTATTGGTTATGAACTGCAGATTAAAATTGAGGAAACCGCTAAAAGGTGGGAATTTAAGGAGATGGGAACTGAATAAACTGACTAAGCCAGAGGTTGTGCAGAATTTCAGGGAGAGGATAAGGGAACAACTGACGGCAGTGGGGGAATGCAGTACAGTAGAAGAAGAATGGGTAGCTTTGACGGATGAAGTAGTGAAGGCAGCAGAGGATCAAGTAGGTAAAAAAACGAGGGCTAGTAGAAATCCTTGGGTAACAGAAGAAATATGGAATTTAATTGATGAAAGGAGGAAACATAAAAACGCAGTAAATGAAGCACGCAAAGAGGAATACAAACGTCTCAAAAATGAGATCGACAGGAAGTGCAAAATGGCTAAGCAGGGATGGCTAGAGGACAAATGTAAGGATGTAGAGGCTTATCTCACTAAGGGTAAGATAGATACTGCCTACAGAAAAATTAAAGAGACATTTGGAGAAAAGAGAACCACCTGTATGAACATCAAGAGCTCAGATGGAAACCCAGTCCTGAGCAAAGAAGGGAAAGCAGAAAGGTGGAAGGAGTATATAGAGGGTCCATACAAGGGCAATGTACTTCAGGACAATATTATAGAAAGGGAAGAGAATGTAGATGAAGATGAAATGATAGATACGATACTGCGTGAAGAGTTTGACAGAGCCCCCGGGAGTAGACAACATTCCTTTAGAACTACTGACGGCCTTGGGAGAGCCAGTCCTGACAAATCTCTACCATCCGGTGAGCGAGATGTATGAGACAGGCGAAGTACAATCAGACTTCAAGAAGAATATAATAATTCCAATCCCAAAGAAAGCAAGTGTTGACAGATGTGAAAATTACCGAACCATCACTTTAATAAGTCACAACTACAAAATACTAACGCGACTTCTTTACAGACGAATGGAAAAACTGGTAGAAGCCGACCTCGGGGAAGATCAGTTTGGATTCCGTAGAAATACTGGAACACGTGTGGCAATACTGACCTTACGACTTATCTTAAACGAAAGATTAAGGAAAGGCAAACCTACGTTTCTAGCATTTGTAGACTTAGAGAAAGCTTTTGACAATGTTGACTGGAATACTCTCTTTCAAATTCTAAAGGTAGCAGGGATAAAATACAGGGAGCGAAAGGCTATTTCCAATTTGTACAGAAAGCCGATGGTAGTTATAAGAGTCGACGGGCATGAAAGGGAAGCAGTGGTTGGGAAGGGAGTGAGATAGGGTTGTAGCCTCTCCCCAATGTTATTCAATCTGTATATTGAGCAAGCAGTAAAGGAAACAAAAGAAAAATTCGGAGTAGGTATTAAAATCCATGGAGAAGAAATAAAAACTTTGAGGTTCGCCGATGACATTGTAATTCTGTCAGAGACAGCAAAAGACTTGGAAGAGCAGTTGAACGGAATGGACAGTGTCTTGAAAGGAGGATATAAGATGAACATCAACAAAAGCAAAACGAGGATAATGGAATGTAGTCGAATTAAGTCGGGTGATGCTGAGGGAATTAGATTACGAAATGAGACACTTAAAGTAGAAAAAGGAGTTTTGCTATTTGGGGAGCAAAATAACTGATGATGGTCGAAGTAGAGAAGATACAAAATGTAGACTGGCAATGGGAAGGAAAGCGTTTCTGAAGAAGAGAAATTTGTTAACCTCGAGTATAGATTTAAGTGTTAGGAAGTCGTTTCTGAAAGTATTTGTATGGAGTGTAGCCATGTATGGAAGAGAAACATTGACAATAAATAGTTTGGACAGGAAAAGAATAGAAGCTTTTGAAATGTGGTGCCACAGAAGAATGCTGAAGATTAGATGGGTAGATCACATACCTAATGAGGAGGTATTGAAAAAATTGGGGAGAAGAGGAGTTTGTGGCACAACTTGACTAGAAGAAGGTACCGGTTGGTAGGACATGTTCTGAGGCATCAAGGGATCACAAAATTAGTATTGGAGGGCAGCGTGTAGGGTAAAAATCGTAGAGGGAGACCAAGAGATGAATACACTAAGTAGATTCAGAAGGATGTAGGTTCAGTAGGTACTGGGAGATGAAGAAACTTGCACAGGATAGGGTAGCATGGAGAGCTGCATCAAACCAGTCTCGGGACTGAAGACCACAACAACAAACAAAATTGTTTGCACCAAAGTCGGGCCGTGGTTCCATAGAATAATTTTCAAACCAACTCCGGGTTGCGATTTAACAATTCTATGCCCATTCATGAAAGTTACAGCAGAGCCCTACTCGACGACTACTTGATCACGCACTCCGAGCAACACGGAAGTTTTTGTTGTTACAAAAGAGAAAACATATCATGCATAATGCCACAAGGTTATTTGTTATGTCAAATCATGTTTATATCTATCTCACTAAAAGTCATTACCTATTAAATGTTGTACATAATTAAATTATTGACTGCGTAAATCATCAATTAACAATGAATGACATGTATAAGAAAAAACTCAAGTTGGTATGACGTCTTGGTTTCGACTCCCCTGCACTCACGTGACGCAATGTAGATCCGTCTATATTGGACATTCTCATGTAACGTTACAATACCTTCTACCTCCATCAAATTCGTATCCACCTCAACCTCTCTTCTGATCACAGAATCTTTCAACAAACGCAATTCACTTCCCTTAACAAAATGAATTTTTCAACGTCATATCCTTATTACTAAATTCTTCTAACCTTTTTGCAACCTTTCTTGCAACATCTTTACGGTTGCACTGCTTATGAGTATTCCCAATTTTATTCTTACTAACCTCCGTTCCCAACACTAATTGCTTCTTTGCCGAATCTTCAAAGGCCCACAGAATTTTTAAAATAACGTGCCCTTTTCAAAGTCCGTTTATTTCTCCATCTCCAGACCTGAGGTGCGGCGATATCTAATTTCGCCATCTCGTATTCTGTCGTTGCATTTCGTGAAGCTCCTGCCCCTCAGACCTTCGTCCTCGAATTTGATATTCATTTCCTCTGTGTAAACTATTATTGAGGTGATAATTGTTTTGCTGATCATTATAATTCCCGTTCTGGTACCCACTTTCATGTCTACTGTTTCCATTATGTTGTTTGAATTTCAGTGACTGGTAGAGTTCCTCAATAAAATCTAAAAGTTCGTCTGACTGTGGACAAGATCCCAGTGTAAAAATTCCGACAGTCATTTCTTGAGTGTCAAAATCTCCGTCAACACTCTCAGCAGACGATTTAGATGCTTCGCTAGTTCAACAAACAAATATCCCCCGTCGACCGAGTACCTTATTTCAAACTTGGTCCGTTTAGGAGCTCATTCTGAAATCGCTTTTGCTTTGCTCCACTCCAAAATTTGATCAGAAAACAACTACCAAACGCAACGCTTAATCTATGCCTCTTGCAACATTCCTATCACAAAAACATCTTTACAAGCAGCAAGAAAATTATCTGGGTGGTATTTCCCATCACTTCCAAAACACTTTGTCGTTCCTGAATTACCCCATGGAACAACCATCACAATAGTAGCCTGATTCGATGCCAACGCATTCAGTTCTGCCCGTACGTCTTTAATCCGCTGTTCTCGCTGTAAAACTTCAACCTGTTGCCTATTTCTCACCACCCCTTTTTCACACTTTACCACTCTACCAGACAAATTGATAACCGACTCAGTGGTCACTTTCTCAAATGCATTTTGCCTCAGCACAGAATTCTTTACCTCGCAAGCCTACGATGTTTTGTTGTCGGTTTCGTTATCACCTTCTGTGTTTATTGTTGACACGTGTTATTGATAGATGTTGGAGCCTCCGAGACCGCACCCCGTGAACTATATACTGTTTTCTTCAGTACGGTACTGTATAGCTCTCAATATGTTGGCACAAATATGTCTTTTTAACTTTCCCGTGTTTGATGAAATTGTTAGTCGGTCTATAGAGGAAAGTGTCAGTGATATAGCTTAAGAAATAAACGAAAAAGATGACGATTTTACATTAGCCAGTGACCACAGGTCTGCTATCGAACAAGAGTGTCATTCAGAGGAAGAACATCAGGAAAGTTGTGATGGAGCTTTTTCAGAATGTAGCAATCAGTACTCTAAAAATCTAGTTATGTGTACTATTTAGAAAAACCACACAAAATTATGTGATTTTGTGTGATAGATAGTAAAATGCTGCAAGCTTTGTTTGGTGCAAAAAAAAAAAAAAAAAAAAAAAAAAAAAAAAAAAAAAAAAAAAAACTAGAAGCATTTAAACAACACTTAAATAATTGTAAAAATATATGTTGTATAGCATAAACTAAAAGTTTCAAATGGTTTTTGGCTTGGATCTCGGTTCACACATAGGGGTCTCAGAGACCCCACCTCGTCGTGGTATACGTTACAGAAAAGTCACCTCGCGAGTTAAGGGTTAAGGCTATCGGCGGCAGTCTTTTTCTTATCGTTAATGCCGGCTGCTTCTGTTGTACTGCTGCTGCCCGAAGTGTCGATGTTGAAGATCTCCAAGTCACCACGAGTCTTCCGCGTTGTCGTGGCCGCCATTGAGCAACGCCGACGTTCACGTCTCTCCTGCAGCTGGCCTCTGCAGACTCGAACTCAGCAAGCTTATGAGTTGCCTTCTTCTTATTTCATGAAGTTCCACGCCTAACTACACCACACTTAACTTTTGCTACTAATTCTCACGCGCACAGTAGGTGCAAAAACTTATGCTTGGAGCACCCATGCGAACTCCCCACCATGCAACACATTTCAGACCCGTATCACAGAATATTGTAAAGTGTTAGTATGACAGTTGTAATTCTAGTGGGATTAGATTCATATCCCAGACGCGAAAATCCAATTGCGTCGTTGCCTAGGTTTATTGCTTGTACAGTTACTCTTCTAAATAGCATACCACACAAGCGAACCAGTTGCGACTTTGCCTGAGAATGCTCATAGCTTAGATACTTGGGTTTATGCACGCTCCGTTTTAAAAGTGAAACGTCCCCTTTGAAAAATTGTACATGACTCTGCTTAAACTGACACACAATATTTTTAGCGCAACGCAATGTGACTATCAAAGATCCCTGCAAAAGAATGGCCCTTAGTAACATTAAACTATGCCTCTCAGAAATCACTTACCTCACAAAAATCTTCATTACTCGAACTACTGCAATACAGCGAGCGCCACTACTGCCAGCTAAATAAAAGATTCAAACTATGGAAGGCACTAACTACTGATAGGGATAGTTAGCAAATGAAAGATATTAATAGAGAACAAACACTGTATTTACCTTAATAGTCATAATATATATAGCAGTTCATGACAAATTACAAAACTCCGCCATCTCTCTCCCCACATCCACCACTGCTGGCGGCTCACCTCCAACTGCGCAACGCTACGCGCTGTTCACATCCAGCTGCCGCTGCCCAACACTACAATGGCAGACAACAATGCAAACTAGCCACAGACTGCACACAGCACAGCCAGTGATTTTCATACAGTAAGAAAACCTAAACAGCCTACTTACAAAAGAATAGCTTGATGTAGTCATAGGGTTGAGCCGCCCACGTCTGATTTCATGCACCGCAGCTATTAGCAGCTAATAACAGTTGTGATCCTGCAGTCAAATAATCTGTGTACTGACTAGAACTGCGAGTTAAGAAAATACACAAAAACACAAAATATAAGTTAAATGAATAATTTAATAACGAGGGCTCTACTCTAAAGTCAGTAATTCGTGTAGGCGGCAGAGAATTTTGTTGAATAATGTTTACTCAAGAAAGGACATCTCAAACAAAAGGGAAGTGGTTCTGCGATATTCAGTTAAAACACAGACAGTAAATACCAGTTATAAAATGCACTTAAGATGAGGGCGTTGCAAGAATGTCAGCAAAATCCCAAAGCTGAATAGTCATCAAAGACTCGAAAAACTAAGTCCATTTCGGGATCACAATACATGAAGATTCACCACTCAAGACAGTTCAACATGATGATTCATAAGTAAACAAATGTAATGCGAATAACAGTAGCTCCAACTCTCTCTATTCTCAGATCTGTAAAATAAACGGTAAAAGTTGGAGTCCTAATACTAAATCCATTCAGAAGTTAAAGAATGGTAGAGGCCGTTCACTGCCCTGAATCAAACATCTCCATGATGGAATACCATTTGTCATCCCAGCAAGGTCTATCTCCTTGACAGGTCTGCCTCATTCCAGAACTAGAATAAAAATGCCCAGAATAACTCCCTTGAGCTCTTTACTCGAAAACTCCCATTCTCCACTTAACTCCCGTAGTGTTCCACTTGTATCTGCATTTCCATTGGCAGAAGGCCATCCCCACCGAGATTACATCGCCAAAAAAAATTTTCAGATGTGTGTGAAATCTTATGGGACTAAACCGCTAAGGTCATCAGTCCCTAAGCTTACACACTACTGAACCTAAATTATCCTTAGGAGAAACACACACACCCATGCCCGAGGGAGGACTCGAACCTCCGCCGGGACCAGCCGCACAGACCATGACTGCAGCGCCCAAGACCGCTCGGCTAAAACCGCGCGGTCTTACATCGCCCTTCAGTTCTATAGACATGATTCGAATGGAGTTGACCATTTCACAAACTAAACCAATACTTTACAACCAAATTTAAATAAAGAAATATTATAAATATTCTGTCATATAAATATAATTTACAATAATTATAAATAAAGGATTATCTATAACTAAATATGGCAACGGCCTGGCCGTAGTGGTTAACCGGTGACCATCAGATCAACGAATTTAAGCGCTGTCGGGCATGGTCGGCACTTGGATGGGTGACCATCCGGGCCGCTGTGCACTGTTGCCGTTTTTCGGAGTGCACTCAGCCTCGTGATGCCAATTGAGGAGCTACTCCTGCGAATAGTAGCGGCTCCGATCACAGAAAACCATCGTCACGACCGGCAGAGCGGTGTACTGATCACACGCCCCTCCTGTCTGCATCCTCAGCTGAGGATGACACGGCGATCGGATGGTCCCGAGGGGCCACTTGTGGCCTGAAGGCGGAGTTCTATTACTAAATATGCCAGTATACTTTTGCAAGTACGGTTAAGGACAGTTAATGGCTGTTAAAACATTATTTAAACAATTATTTATGCCTTCCTGACAAAAGCATGTTCTGGTTCTCTTTAGGATTGTGGTGCCTGTTAACACATGCCAGTAGCAGCTTTCAGATTAGCAGCGTTTTTGAATAGCTCTTGGAATCAACATTTAAGTAGAGTTACTTCCAAAATAATAATCTGTCCACAAAATAAGAAACACAAATAGAACAATATGTAAGGTACCGATACTGTGTTTCTTTGCAGTGTAAATGTGGAGGATACGACGTTCTGACAAACATTTGCATAGTGAAAAAGAATAAAATAATTCATAAATTAATAAATAAATTAGATACAGATATTTAGCTTTCAGGGATGAGAGCTGTAGTGCAACGCTGTCATCTGAGACAGTATACGCTGAAATCGCATGAAGCATGTAAAAGTTGTCAATTCAGAGGTCCATTGCATGTATGTTTATTTTCTGTAAAATATTGAACTTTATAGTCTTAAAGATATTGAAGTATTGTTGTGTCATTAGATGTATCTCATAAATCTGGGATGGTCGATGTATTGGGATTTGTATTAATATGTGATTGTAAATTCTTATAGACTCTCAGAGTTGTAAAAAGCCGTCTTTCTGTTCGTCTCAAAGCCCGCCATTGCTGAAAGTATAGCCAGCGCTCTTAAGCGATCGATGGTTCAAATGGCTCTGAGAACTATGGGACTTAACATCTGACCCCTAGACTTAGAACTACGTAAACTAAGCTAACCTAAGGACATCACACACATCCATGCTCGAGGCAAGATTCGAACCAGCGACCGTAGCAGCCGCGTGGTTCCGGACTGAAGTGCCTAGAACTGCACGGCCACAGCGGCTGGCTAAGCGATCGATGCATCAATCGAATTCCTATACCGGGATTTTCCAGCTTCCTGCCAAGTGCTCCATGTCTCAACCCCGGCTGGCTTATAGCGTTCGCTGTGGCCCGCTCTGAGGCTCAGGACGGCTAGCGTCCGGCCATACTTCAAATTCCTCTTACCTCATAACAGTTCTAGGTGGCTGATTACGTCTCTTACATACGTGTAATGTTACACTCCTGAAGAACACGTTAGCAATCTTCGCAATCTGTTTCTTATGTTGTCTGTAGCTGGTCTGAAATACAACTGAGGCGAATGTGTGAGTGTGTGTGTGTGTGTGTGTGTGTGTGTGTGTGTGTGTGTGTGTGGTTTTTTTTTCAGGATGGATTTGAGCGCTTTGGACGTGTTATCAGCCACAGTGTGCACCCATTGCTATCACATTTGCTTGCTATCCGTGACCTTCCATCCCCACGCAATGCTTGGTAGTTGCAAGCTGTGTAAGGGAAGCTTCCGATTACAACTGATTTATTCCTAACGCCGCTCAAATCACGGCTACCTTGCATCGCTTTCACAGGAACAATTTTCCATTTGTTTGGGTGCAAAGAATGTCAGTATGCTTTCTGGAAGTTGGATGATGCTCTGCTTAGTGAACTATGCCTTTTTCGTTTTGGTCTAGCCGAACCTGTGGTTCTGGCTGTGGATGCTTCCTTTTACAGCATCGGTAAAGTTTTATCGCATAAATTTGGTTCTGTTGACAGGTCGACTGCATTTATTTCAAACTTCTTGAACAAGGCTCAACGTGGTTACTCGTAAACTGAAAAAGAAGCATTAGCCATTGTCTGTGGTCTCTCTAAGTTTCACCAGTATCTTTCCGACGTAATATTTTACTTGGTGACTGACCATAAACCTCTACAATCTTTTTTTGGCACTTCTCAGTCAGTCCCATCTCGCAAAGCGCAGAAGTTGCAACAGTGAGCTCCTATTCTGTCAAATTACTGATATGAGATTGTCAGTTCTAAGCATGCCAATACAGACGCTCTTTCTCACCAACCTGTTGCTTCAGATTCCACATTCAGTGAGTCATCTGCTTCTTGTTGCTGCTGTGACGCACAAGACACAGAGGGTTTGCCTAGCTTTCCGCTTAATCATCGAAAAATTTCCCAGGCCACAGCAGCGGATTCTGACATTCAGGGCCGGCCGGTGTGGCCGAGCGGTTCTAGGCGCTTCAGTCTGGAAACGCGCGACCGCTACGGTCGCAGGTTCGAATCCTGCCTAGGGCATCGATGTGTGTGATGTCGTTAGTTAGGTTTAAGTAGTACTAAGTTCTAAGGGACTGATGACCTCAGATATTATGTCCTATAATGCTTAGGGCCATTTGAACCATTTTGAACTTCAGGTTCCGTTGTACTAGATCCTAACTGGTTGGCCGCATTCAGCCAGACTGATTAGTAGCTCTGTGGTTCGCCAATATTGTGCCTGTTGGCAAGCCCTTGGAGTTCGCCAAGGTGTCATTTTGCATCACACCGACAGTGACCAGTACTATGTTGTGGTTCCCCAGGCTCTCTAGTCTCATCTCCTTAGTTTGCTGCACCAAGGTTGAAACTTAACAATTTTTACTTAAACTGCTCGGTGCTTACTCAATATTCTTAAACTGCTGAGTGAAATTGATTATACTGTCTCTTTACTATTTTATCATTTTAACACTGGCCTACAGAATTTGCTCTGACAAAAAGGACTCAAATTTTTCCACTTCTTTAATTTCTCACAATATTCAAGGATAACGCGATCTGACTGCTTTAAAATTGATAAACTGGCTTCAAATAATTAATACAAATGAATGGCGCTAAATACGAAGAAATCCTAACAATAATCTATACATTTCATAAGTCACTTATCTCGAAAAAATCTTCATTACACGAACTACTTCAATACAGCAAGCGCCAATACACCCAGTTAAATAAAAGATTCTAGCTACTGTAGGCTCTAATTACTAATAGGGATAAGGTTAGCAAAGGCAACGTTTTGTTGGAGAGCAAACAATGTATTTACCTTGAGAATGTGACAACCAGTTCAAAAATTATATAATGCTCAGTAATAAATTTCAATGACGGATGTACATTCAGACCATCCGCTCGTGCTAATACTGCAAACCTCCAACACTGCTAATTATTAACCTCTAACCTCCACCACTGCTGACTACTCAGTCCCAACTTCCATCACTGCTCGACGTTCACCTACAACTGCAAGTCTGATCAGCCACAGAGAGTCTCTTACAGACTGCCACAGCGCAGCCAGTGATTTAATACAGAGAACTACATAGCGCTACCAACATACAAACACATAAACAGCCTACTCACAAGGTCACGTGGGCGCTGTAAGCACCAAGTAATTGGAGTGACGTCATTGCACCTGGCACAGTCTAAAATATAAATGCAGTAAATGAACAGTTGTCTTCTCAGTGCGAAGCCTGTGCTGAACATTAGTCAGCTCCGCCACATCAGTTGTTTGAATCGCCCAAGCCTCACGCACCTTGGCACTTGGGTTCCATGGGTCCTTACTGGAATAAGCGTTGGCCCATCGTCATTGACATTTCAGAAAATTTCCATTCGTAGTGCCTATGCACTCTACTATGGCTGATTCCACAATCAAGGCTTTTTTGTCAGCATTTAGCCTCGAGGGAATGTCTGGAGGGCTTGTGACACAATGGACCTCTGCTGGTGGCTGCCACGTTTGAACAGCTTTGAACTGCTCCTCGCATCAAGTGCATCATGAGTGCAACCTAGAGCTTGCAATCCAATGGTGAAGCTGAACTCTTTGTGTGAACATGACAACACATGGGATCAATACATATACATCTATATCGTACTCCGCAAACCACCTAATGATATGTGGTGGAGGGAACGTTCGGTACCATTATCTGATCCCACCAATGCTGTTCCATTCGCGAACAGTGTTTGGGACGAATGATTGTCGGTAAGCCTATGTGTTGTTGTTATTGTAGTCTTCAGTCTTGAGACTGGTTTGATGCAGCTCTCCATGCTACTCTATCCTGTGCAAGCTTCTTCATCTCCCAGTACCTACTGCTTGGTGTATTCATCTCTTGGTCTCCCTCAACGATATTTACCCTCCACGCTGCCCTCCAATACTAAATTGGTGATCCCTTGATGCCTCAGAACATGTCCTACCAACCGATCCCTTCTTCTAGTCAAGTTGTGCCACAAATTCTCTTCTCCCCAATCCTATTCAACACCTCCTCATTAGTTATGTGATCTACCCGTCTAATCGTCAGCATTCATCTGTAGCACCACATTTCGAAAGCTTCTATTCTCTTCTTATCTAAACTATTTATCGTCCATGTTTCACTTCCATACATGGCTACACTCCATACAAATACTTTCAGAAACGACTTCTTGACACTTAAATCTATACTCGATGTTAACAAATTTCTCTTCTTCAGAAACGCTTTCCATACCATTGCCAGTCAACATTTTATATCCTCTCTACTTCGACCATCATCAGTTATTTTGCTCCCAAATAGCAAAACTCCTTTACTGCTTCAAGTGTCTCACTTCCTAATCTAATACCCTCAACATCACTCGACTTAATTCGACTACATTCAATTATCCTCGTTTTGCTTTTGTTGATTTTCATCTTATATCCTTCTTTCAACACACTGTCGATCCCGTTCAACTGCTCTTCCACGTCCTTTGCTGTCTCTGAAAGAATTACAATGTCATCAGCAAACCTCAAAGTTGTTATTCCCTCTCCATGGATTTTAATACCTATTCCGAATTTATCTTTTGTTTCCTTCACTGCTTGCTCAATATGGTCGGCTTCTACCAGTTTTTCCATTCGACTGTAAAGAATTCGCGTTAGTATTTTGCAGCCGTGACTTATTAAACTGATAGTTCGGTAATTTTCACATCTGTCAACACCTGCTTTCTTTGGGATCGTAATTATTATATTCTTCTTGAAGTCTGAGGGTATTTCGCCTGTCTTATACATCTTGCTCACCAGATGGTAGAGTTATGCCAGGACTGGCTCTCCCAAGGCCGTCAGTAGTTCTAATGGAATGTTGTCTACTCCCGGGGCCTTGTTTCGACTCAGGTCTTTCAGTGCTCTGTCAAACTCTTCACGCAGTATCGTATTTCCCATTTCATCTTCGTTTACATCCTCTTCCATTTCCATAATATTGTCCTCAAGTACATCGCCCTTGTAAAGACCCTCCATATACTCCTTCCACCTTTCTGCTTTCCCTTCTTTGGTTATAATTGGGTTTCTATCTGAGCTCTTGATATTCATACAAGTGGTTCTCTTTTCTCCAAAGGTCTCTCTAATTTTCCTGTAGGCAGTATCTATCTTACCCCTAGTGAGATAAGCCTCTACATCCTTACATTTGTCCTCTAGCCATCCGTGCTTAGCCATTTTGCACTTCCTGTCGATCTCATTTTTGAGTAGTTTGTATTCCTTTTTGCCTGCTTCATTGACTGCATTTTTATACTTTCTCCTTTCATCAATTAAATTCAATATTTCTTCTGTTACCCGAGGATTTCTACTAGCCCTCGTCTTTTTACCTTCTTGATCCTCTGCTGCCTTCACTACTTCATCCCTCAAAGCTACCCATTCTTCTTATACTGTATTTCTTTCCCTCATTCCTACCATTTGTTCCCTTATGCTCTCCCTGAAACTCTGTACAACCTCTGGTTTAGTCAGTTTATTCAGGTCCCATCTCCTTAAATTCCCACCTTTTTTCAATTTCTTCAGTTTTAATCTACAGTTCGTAACCAATAGATTGTGGTCAGAGTACACATCTGCCCCTGGAAATGTCTTACAATTTAAAACCTGGTTCCTAAATCTCTGTGTTACCATTATATAATCTATCTGATACCTTTTAGTATCTCCAGGCTTCTTCCATGTATACAACTTTCTTTTATGATTCTTGAACCAAGTGTTAGCTATGATTAAGTTGTGCTCTGTGCAAAATACTATCAGGCGGCTTCCTCTTTCAGTTCTTACCCCCAATTCATATTCACCTACTATGTTTCCTTCTCTCCCTTTTCCTACTACCGAATTACAGTCACCTATGATTATTAAATTTTCGTCTCCCTTCACTATATGAATAATTTCTTTTATTTCATCATACATTTCTTTAATTTCTTCGCCATCTGCTGAGCTAGTTGGCATATAAACTTGTACTACTGTAGTAGGCGTGGGCTTCGTGTCTGTCTTGGCCACAATATTGAGTTGACTGTGCTGTTTGTAGTTGCTTACCCGCATTCCTACTTTTTTATTCATTATTAAACCTACTCCTGCATTACCCCTATTTGACTTTGTATTTATAGCTCTGTATTCGCCTGACCAAAAGTCTTGTTCCTCCTGCCACCGAACTTCACTAATTCCCACTATATCTAACTTTAACCTATCCATTTCCCTTTTTAAATTTTCTTACATACCTGCGCGATTCAGGGATCTGACATTCCACGCTCCGATCCGTAGAACGCCAGTTTTCTTTCCCTTGATAACGACGTCCTCTTGAGTAGTCCCCGCCCGGAGATCCGAATGGGGGACTATTTTACCTCCGGAATATTTTACCCAAGAGAACGCCATCATCATTAACATTACAGTAAAACTATATGCCCTCGGGAAAAATTACGGCTGTAAATCCCCCTTGATTTCAACCGTTCGCAGTACCAGCACAGCAAGGCCGTTGTGGTTAGTGTTACAAGGCTAGATCAGTCAAGTCAATCTTCCAGACTGTTGCCCCTGCAACTACCGAAAAGGCTGCTGCCCCTCTTCAGGAACCATGCGTTTGTATGGCCTCTCAACAGAAACCCCTCCGTTGTGGTTGCACCTACGGTACGGCTATCTGTATCGCTGAGGCACGCAAACCTCCCCACCAGCGGCCTATGTACTGGCTCTAATTTCTCGAATTTTCGCCTCATGGTGAATACGCGAGTTGCATGTGGGGGGAAGTAATATGTTGTCCAACTCCTCCTGAAAAGTACTTTTCCAAAATTACAATAGTAAATTTCTCCGTTATGCTCAACGCCTCTCTTGTAACGTCTGTCAGTGGAGTATGTTTATCATCTCCGTAACGCTCTCTCGCCAGCTAAACGATCCCGTGGCGAAACGCACCGCTCTTCGGTGGATCTTCTCTATCGCCTCTATCAGTTCTACGTGATAGGGATACTAGATAGACGAACAACATTCATGAATCGGGCGAGCAAGCGCCTTGTAAGCCACTTCTTTCGTGGATGAGTTATATTTCCTTATGATTCTTCATATGAATCCGAGTCTGGTGTCTGCTTTTCCCACTATCTGTTTCATAAGGTCATACCGCTTAAGGTCGTTCTGAATAGTTACGCCTAGATATTTTATGGCAGACGCTGTCTCCAGCTGTTTGTCATCAGTTGTATAGTTGTACAGTACTGGATTTCTTTTTCTATGTATGTGCAACTTGTTAAATTTATTTACGTTCAGGGTCAACTGCCAGAGCCTGCACCATTCGTCAATTCTCAGCATGTCGTTCTGCAAATTCTCACTATCTTCTGGCGTTGCTACTTTGGTATAGACAACTGCATAATCTGCATCATCTGCGAATAACAGAGACGCTGTTAGCGTGCGACCCTTGTACAATGTATTGGATGTTCGATGTTACTACTGTAGGGATTGAGAAGAAGCGCCACAAGAATCAAATTCGACAATGTGAATTGTGTGATCCTGAGACACGTACTGGGCTTTCGGATTCTGTGCCTGCCTGGGTGCAGCAGCCCTCTCTGCACATGGTCCCATAGGCCCCTTACCGTCGGTGCCGGACCCTCAGCCAATGAAGTCGACGCCATCTCACGGTCGTCGCCGTCTCGACAGCCACCATCGTTTTGGGTTGGATTCTCTTCCCGGTGGCTGTTCCACGTGCCGTCTCGGGTCCCTTTACAGTCATGGACATGCCTCTGTATTCGTCTGCTTCTCCGCCTCTTGCTGTGGGTGTGCGCCCTCTGTCCAGTTTTTCTGCTGGTGTACCCAGCCAGGCTCATGGCGTATGCCAGGGCGAGGATGGCAGCTCGGCATCAGCCTCAGCTTCGACTCCCGTCTCCTCAGTATCACCGACATCTAACCCTCCCTTCCCTGTCGTCATTTGTTCATATAAGCTACACGACAATTATGATGAGATTAGATGGGGGGGTGGGGGGGAGAATTTGGTGTCTCGTTTCGATACCACCCTGTGGGCGACATAGCAACGGAACTGCAAGTTTCCATCTAACGCCGATAGCAGCAGCACGAGATCTGATGGACCCAATGGTATGATGGTACGCACGCACTGAGCCAAACCTCCAGCATCTTTGTACACTGAGCGCTCTTTGCTGTCGGAAAATATGATGGCCACTGGTAGCGACTCAGCCCACTCATATTCTGAGTCACATCACAACATTACGCAACGCTGATGCCGCCTAGTCGCGGCACCGTCATCTTTGACTGTGCTTCAGTACAGAGAGACTTTCCCTGGTTGACATTGACAGCCGGATTCCATTTCTTGCCGCATTATTTGTAACGAGTCTTCCTAAGCTTGGAGAAACACACTTTAAATAAATTGTATGTCTATTGTGTTGTCTTATTCGCCTGTCATTTCCGCTCCTGTCCAGCTTTTCTACGACGACAGTTACCACGCCACTCGTTAGCTCACCTCTCCTTACCACTGTGTACGAAATCGTGCACAAAACTCAAAATCGTCTGCTTTCAATGCAATTCGGTTCCTTATAGTTCTTAGTTGAAGCTGCCACAGCAGCGACTGCGCAGACGTCGCTCATACGGCAGGAATAAGATCAGTGTCGGAATATTTCAGAAGGACCTCGCATGTAACCGGTGAAAAGTACATACATCGGTTGTTTTCAGTACAATATTTCTCAGCTGTTTTGCTTACGTTTGCTCATATTGTTATGAGTATTTCCTCATGATTATTGCCTTAGACTCTTCACGACCAAATGATACACCAACAATATACATTATTGTTCGACATCAGCACTTACAGACTTTGCTTAAATTTTGCTACCACACTTATGAGAACTTCTGTGCCTCGCGAGGTTAGCCCAAAGCACTAGTGCGCTGCTTCCTGGACTTGTGTAGGAGCGCCGGCCCCAGAACGAATCCACCCAGCGGATTAACGATGAGGGCCGTAGGGCCGTGGTGCCGGCCAGCCTGGATATGGTTTTTAGGAAGTTTTCCACGTCCCACTAGGTGAATACCGTGCTGGTCCCCATGTCCCACCTCAGTTACACGACTCACAGGCATCTGGACACGTTCGCGCTATTCCATGGATTACACTATACATAAACAGCTGGGGTACACTAATTCCATCTCCACAGGGTACTGGGTGGCGGCAGGAAGGGCATCCGGCCAATCCTTAAACACAACCTTGCCAAATCCATTCCTAACGATGCCGACCCTGCAGAACCGCGGGATAAGACACAAGCCAAGGCGAAAACTTATGAGAACTTTTCTTACTGTACTTTATCATTTGTATATGTTTTTATTCAGTGGCCCACCTATTCTAAATACTTGCTTACAAATAGATAGAAGAACATTTAAAAGTCCTAATATCAAATATTTGGGGGACCTACAACAGATATATTGAAAAAACTAGCCTGCTTCACTGGATTTTGATTATGTGGTCGCATTCTAAGACATGTTCTGTCACCAGCTTCGGTGAACATGTCTCTTACTATTGCAAACATGACGTTGACGACAGTTAGGGCTGAGGTTTACTACGCCGCCTTTAATGGAGTGAGAGCGAGAAACTTTCCTAGGACGCTGGCTGCAGGTGAGTCTGGAACAGAGAGGAAAAGTTGTGCTTCGCAATAAATGAATAAGTGTGCAAACACATAAGGATTCAATTTATTTTCTCAGTCGCTGAATCTTATCATAAAAGTGCGTTACAGTTGCCATATACTTTTGCATATCAATGAGTGCACCCTACCACTCTTTATATTAGACCCTCCTAGCAGGCCCCAGTTTCTGGATTCTGTTTTCCGCTTTCGTGAACGAGCGCTCTGCTTGGAAGTCTTTCGGACAATACTAAGTCAAATACCTCAACAAAACTTGGACACAAGTGCGAGACAGGAAGTGTTAACTATTACTCGTTGGGACTTGCACTAGATAACAACTGTGTGACAGCGCTTCTTCCTCAGTATAGTGTATTCTGACATACAGAAAATACCAGCTGTTACTCATTGCTATTAGAGAAAGTTTCAACAGTGCTTCTTCATCTTAAAAAGGTACAGACCTTAAGATAATTACTGTTGCTAGATACTTATCGGATGATCAGTTGTCCTGATTCGAATTAGTACAGTCTTGTCGGTGACTTATTGCAGCCGAATTGTGCATCTACATTCTTAGAACGACCCCTTCTTACCGTCTCATCTCACAAAAGAAGACTATGTTTTGATCTAAATACTCTTTTATTCTCTGGCCCGTCATAGTGAGCTTATGTTCTAAGTATTCTTGGATTTTCTGGCTTGCCATAGTCAGCTTATCTTTTGATCTAAATATTCTTAGTTTCTCGGGCTTCTCATAGTGAGCTTTACGGCTTTAGTTCACCGATTTCATCCTTCCTCGTGCTACTAGATGAGCTTCTTGCACACTAATTCGCAAACTGATATACATAATCTGCATAATTATACCCAACAGTTCTTTCCTTTTTCTGCAGGGCTCCTGGAATGTTTACCTTTTCTTCTAATCGCTACCTCAAACAGCGTGTATCCAGTACAACTACGTGATGTTGTATTAAATACAAAGGTGCTGTTTGATATCCGTTTATCCAAATTTATATATTCCTCTCTTACATTGCGTCTTAAATATTCCACCAGTCTCCTGTGTTTTCTCTTGAGCATCCCATTTGCTTGTGGGTGAGACATTGTGGTGTGGATGTTCCGGACCCGTAATAATTGACACATCCTTTTGAACGCTTTACTGAAAAAAAATTACCTCTGCTTGGTTAACAGCATTAACGGAATTCCGTACCTTAACACGGTACCTCCTACAAAATTTTGGTACCGCTGTCTCGTGGGCCTGCCCCTCGGATGGCACCGCTACCGTGAACTTACTCAAGCCATCCTGGAATGTCAAGACGTATTGATTGCCTGTTGTTGTGTCTAACGGACCTACAATGTTCAAATTTCATTCCTAGAATAATGTTCTCACCACGTCTGTAATTAATAGAGGTATCTTTGTCTTGGTTTCCATGATATTATTCATTTAGCATTTGTAGCACTTACTACTTTATACCTCTTTGTCTCTTTCCATGCCCTTCCTTTGCTTACAATTCTTTATTTGATATAAATTTCTGTGTATCCCTTAAGATCCACCTAACGGATTATCTTGCTGAGTCCCTCGTTTTCTTCCTCCTGTTCTTAGTTTTCCCTAACCTCTATTGTGTGCCTTACACTTTCCCTTACAACCTCTACAGCGTTACGTCACATTGCACCTAACGCATCTGCATTTGCTTTAATCTTTCTTGGTTAATACAGAACCTGAATTTTATTAACATTGACGATGGATCTTTGACACCCGTAATTCATCCGTAACAAATTATATAATCAAAACACACTAAACTCTTTGAGCCTCTAGAGCAACGTTCATTTGTCTGTGAAATGCGTTTTGTGGCTTCTTCAACCTCTTTGGCATTCTTTTGTACTCATAATGTTGATAATTGCACTGAATGCTGCGTTTTCTTTATCTGCTGGTTCCGTTTACATGTGATAGTACCCACTAACTAAAAATGAAATGGTGAAATACTTGGCTTCCCTCTGCTGTTCAACTGTCTCGCTCATGCTGAGGTTGGGGAAGGCTTCTCCTCCTAAAGATCCGTTCAACTTTCAGTCGTCTGTTACGAACCTATAACTCACTATTCCATTTGCGGCTCGTTTTATGCGTACTAGAAACACAGGTGCCTTCCATAGATACTGGTTTTCTACAATTAATTCCTATGTAACCATTTTGTCGATTTGCTTCTGTAATACCACCCTTCGTGCCTCTCATCTTTTATATGAACATACTGTCACATTCTTTACCTCAGTCAATATGGGGAGTATTTGCTTAGCAGTAAACATTTGGATGAAATGCATCACCTTATGCACTACACAGTGTCACGTTATGCATACATAGTTTTTCCAATTCATATCGCTCTTCTTTATTCAAATTATAGGTTCAGAAGGCGTCTCTAACCCGGATGATGTGATATCCGCACGTCTCCATACCATTTATATCCTCTTGTAATGTTCGTGATGGTGTCACTTTTTTTTATCGGTTTGCCTAATACATACGCTGTACTGAAATCACATATGCCCTCGTTTGTGTTTGTGCAAGGTTGAAAAATTTTATTTCAAAGGCCCCAGCAAAGCCCATACGAGTCCCCAGGAGTGACCATAAAGTGAAATCTTTACGGATACTCCATAGTACCACAAGCAGAAAAGCGTCCGCAACGTAACTAGGCCCAAAAGAACAGTGTCTGTGTCCCATATTTCGACGAGCATCCGTCCCACGCTTTGTGAAGGAGGAAGTTTCGTTCTAAATTATCTACTCGTACTTCGCAGTGGCAGCCCTCCGCCCCATCACAGACCAACCTCTTTGATTTCGTCACTAGCTATGTACACTTTAAGTTGGTTCTACGATAGCACTGCTATACGAAAAGCTGTGAACGCAGTGGAGCGGATTTCAGAGAACTCGCTTTCTCACATTTACTCGGTCACACAGGATAAATGTGGGAAAAATAGCGAGCTGTACAAGGGAAATTGAAGAAACGAAGAGGCTCTCGCCTTTGCTGGGTTACGTGTTGCTGTGACAGCGAAAGTTAGCAAGAAGACTAAACGCTCCCAGTACGCCAAGGCACCATCTGTACTTATTACACTCCTGGAAATTGAAATAAGAACACCGTGAATTCATTGTCCCAGGAAGGGGAAACTTTATTGACACAATCCTGGGGTCAGATACATCACATGATCACACTGACAGAACCACAGGCACATAGACACAGGCAACAGAGCATGCACAATGTCGGCACTAGTACAGTGTATATCCACCTTTCGCAGCAATGCAGGCTGCTATTCTCCCATGGAGACGATCGTAGAGATGCTGGATGTAGTCCTGTGGAACGGCTTGCCATGCCATTTCCACATGGCGCCTCAGTTGGACCAGCGTTCGTGCTGGACGTGCAGACCGCGTGAGACGACGCTTCATCCAGTCCCAAACATGCTCAATGGGGGACAGATCCGGAGATCTTGCTGGCCAGGGTAGTTGACTTGCACCTTCTAGAGCACGTTGGGTGGCACGGGATACATGCGGACGTGCATTGTCCTGTTGGAACAGCAAGTTCCCTTGCCGGTCTAGGAATGGTAGAACGATGGGTTCGATGACGGTTTGGATGTACCGTGCACTATTCAGTGTCCCCTCGACGATCACCAGTGGTGTACGGCCAGTGTAGGAGATCGCTCCCCACACCATGATGCTGGGTGTTGGCCCTGTGTGCCTCGGTCGTATGCAGTCCCGATTGTGGCGCTCACCTGCACGGCGCCAAACACGCATACGACCATCATTGGCACCAAGGCAGAAGCGACTCTCATCGCTGAAGACGATACGTCTCCATTCGTCCCTCCATTCACGCCAGTCGCGACACCACTGGAGGCTGGCTGCACGATGTTGGGGCGTGAGCGGAAGACGGCCTAACAGTGTGCGGGACCGTAGCCCAGCTTCATGGAGACGGTTGCGAATGGTCCTCGCCGATACCCCAGGAGCAACAGTGTCCCTAATTTGCTGGGAAGTGGCGGTGCGGTCCCCTACGGCACTGCGTAGGATCCTACGGTCTTGGCGTGCATCCGTGCGTCGCTGCGGTCCGGTCCCAGGTCGACGGGCACGTGCACCTTCCGCCGACCACTGGCGACAACATCGATGTACTGTGGAGACCTCACGCCCCACGTGTTGAGCAATTCGGCGGTACGTCCACCCGGCCTCCCGCATGCCCACTATACGCCCTCGCTCAAAGTCCGTCAACTGCACATACGGTTCACGTCCACGCTGTCGCGGCATGCTACCAGTGTTAAAGACTGCGATGGAGCTCCGTATGCCACGGCAAACTGGCTGACACTGACGGCGGCGGTGCACAAATGCTGCGCGGCTAGCGCCATTCGACGGCCAACACCGCGGTTCCTGGTGTGTCCGCTGTGCCGTGCGTGTGATCATTGCTTGTACAGCCCTCTCGCAGTGTCCGGAGCAAGTATGGTGGGTCTGACACACCGGTGTCAATGTGTTCTTTTTTCCATTTCCAGGAGTGTATTTATGAAACGAGTTCTGTTGGTCCGCTTCAAACTTGTTTCTGTGGCGGACTGTGTATCTGGGATATGATCCGTGGGCAACTTGCCTGCACCCTAGAAGACTGGAAAACCGTGGTCTGGTTAGAGTGCCGATTTCATTTGGTAAAAGCTGGTGGTAGGGTTCGAATGTGATGCAGACCCAACGAAACCATGGACTCTATCTGATAAAAAGGCATTTTGCAAGCTGATGGTGACTCCATAATGGCGTGGGTTGTCTTTACGTGAAATGGGCTAGATCCTGTGGTCCATCTGAGTGGATCATTGACCATTTACGGCCATTCATGGATTGCATGTTCCCAAACAACGACGAAATTTTATTGAAGACAATGCGTCATGTCACCGGGCGACAATTGTTCACGACTGCTATGGAGAACATTCTAGACAATTCGAGCGAATGATACTGACTGCCCAGATTGTCCGACATTAACGCCATCGAATTTTTGTGGGAAACAATCGACAGGTACGTTCGTGCACAAAATAATGCACCGATAACACTTCCCAATTACGAACGGCTGTAGAGGCACACGACTTTTACGGCAGTGGACTTTCAACGACTTGTTGAGTCCATGCCACGTGGAGTTGCTGCACCACAACGGACAGATGGCGGTCCGACACGATGTTAGGAGGTATCTAATGAATTATATCATCTCAGCGTATAGTGGGACGCTAATTCCATAGTCCGGCTCCTGTTACTCCCCGACCAATGGTGCGGGCTGACAGCAAAAGTTGCAGTGAGTCCAGTATTTGTTCCCGGACGGCAGGCATAGACTTGAAGGTGATAGAATGTGCTTGGTGCCCAATACAGCAAAGTATGGCAGTCCTCAACTGTGCTGATTAAACGTGGTCGACCAGAACCTTGGCACAGCTCTGTCACAGAGGACTGCATCTCTAATCATTTACATACCCGCCAATAGTGTGTACTTGTATGAAGTTGCTTTGACCTCAGCCTCATATTCCGGACGCCTCACTTTTTGTGTCAGGCTGTGTGTATGGGATAGCAAATCATATGTTTTTTCAGAAACCCCTTTCCTTATTATTACCTGTTTGCGCTTTATACCCTTTCTACTTCCGCCATCCTCAGTAGTTTTGCACAACAAACAGCAAAGCTCATCTAATAGTTTTAGAGCTTACTTTCCTAATCTAATTACTTAACCATTACCTCATTTTACACAATTAAATTCCATTGCCCATTGTAGATTACCTTGTATTCTTCTTTAAAGATGCTATCAATTCCCCTAAACTGCTTTTCCATGTCCTTTGACGTCTCTGAGATAATTACAATGTCACTGGCAGACCTAAAAGTTTTAATTTAACCTCCCTGAACTTTAATTCCCTTTCTTGTTTCCTCCGTGGTTTCCTCCACAGCTTGCTTTGTCTACGTACTGAATAAAATTGAGGCTAGGCTACGACTTTGTATAATTCCTTTCTTAAATACACCTTACCTTTCATGTACTTCGACTGTTATAATTGGATTCTGATTGTCGTATAACTTTTACATAATTTGTAACTGCTTTCACTATACCCATCCCATCTTCATAAGTTCAAAGAGTACAGTATATTGCCTTCAACATCGTCCAGATCTGAATCTTAGCAATTCCGAAGGATCGTTGTCTATAGACGGCATCTGTCGTTCTTCTAGTTCTGCATGTTTTTACAGCATTTCATTAGTCATAAATCCCTGCTTGCTTTGCCATTTGCACTTTGTCACATTTATAAATAAATATTTACTATGTCGTTTCAACGTAGCGTAAATTCTGGTTCCTTCTTCAAATTTTCGTAACTTCGCATTTTCTCAAGCACTTAAAATTGTAAATCAGCTTACAAGTGTTTCATGTATTACATTGAAATAACTTTATGGACGGGTTGCTTCTCCTTTTATATAGGAGCCACAATGGAGCACGATTAGTTTTGCTTTCTCTCCTTTATTTTTTTCCACGTTTCTCTGATCATTTATCGACATTTTTGTCGTCTTTGTTCTGTCCAAATCGCTCCTGTCTTCTTCTTGGGTTTCTCGGGGAAACTTTTGGAATCCTGCAGTTTCTTTCTGAGTGGCACTCGTCCCTCAATATTTTGGAGACTAATGTAGGGTTCGTCTGCATTTCTTCTTACGTCTTTGCACCATGTGTTATTCATTTTCATTTTACCAATGTAAGTGAACAGTCTTTTTCGCAATATTTTGGGGTTCATCCTTTGGATTTCGCCGTAGAACGCTATTTTCTTTCCCTAATAATGCCTGTAATTTGTTCAATATGTGTATGAAGTTCGCTATTATAAGTCGTCTGTATTCTGTTTGCTCTATACCTGGTCACAAAATTTTCCACAATATTTTTCTTTCTGTGTTTTCCAGTGGTTCCAGCATCACCTTTTTGTTCAAAGTTCAACATTCTGTTTCAGAAAGAGCTTCCAGGAAAATTACTGTAGATTAATTCGTGAGTTTACCCCTGAAAGTCCCATAGTGCAGAGTGAGGTAGCATGCTGTTTTCGTCTTATCAGCTCTTGCTTTAATGGGTTATGTCACCGTTATTTCTCCTAGATACTTGAACCTGTTAGTTCTTTCAGTTTTTACCAAATTTCGTTTTCGTTATGTTTGGGGCTGCCTCAATTTTTGTCATAAATTTGGTTTTCTCTAAGGAAATCTGTATGCCGGCTTTTTCAGCTTGTTCTTTAAATACATCTGTTTATCTAGTGGCTGGTTCCATTGCATTTGATAAATCAGCTAGACCATCTGCAAACTCTAAACAGTCTATTTGTAGCTTCTCCCTTTAACAACCCTATCAAATTCCCTCACTGATTTCGCTTTCTTCTAATGACATTCCTTATTCGCTTATGACTTTATCTAGGACATAATTAAAGAGCAGCAGGGAGAGACCATCTCCTTGCCTCGCCATAGAAGACATAGAGTAACATTCTTATTTCATTATTTTACTTATACACATATCATAGATGGTAAGAGTAGTAGTAGTAGTAGTAGTAGCTGTCTTTGTTGTTGTTGTTTGTTTTTGTTCAGCTGTATATCAGTTTTACATGGGTACTGGATTTGCTATGAATTTCATATAAGAGCGTCTGCATTTTTACAAGTCTAGTTTGACCAATATGAGACGGGTAGGCGACCGTGGCTTTATAGTGGGAACCACCTCGGTAATTGAGTGAAGTAAATGAGATAGACGATGCAGAACTTAATTGAGGATGGCCGAATGGAAATAGGAGCCTAATTTCACCCGAATACGATGCCAGACCGTCCAAATCAGAGCAACATCTTTGGGTTTATCCTAATATGCAATACTGCCTTGCATATAAATTCTTGCTAATAAATTATTTTATAATACAAAAAGCTAGTGCTACACTTTATGTTCATTTCTCAACATAAGTCCCCTGCACACAGTACACCTTCACACCATCAGTTAGCAGAAGGGTTGAGATAATGATGTTTGCTTTCCTTGGATATCGCTACTGCCCATTTCCTCGTCTGAGAATTAAGGCCGCATTCGTCGATAATATGTAAGATGTTTAAATCGTAAAGGGGAAACCTTTATGGTTTTTTCTATCGAAAAGTTCTGGTATGAGGTTTTACAGAAAATAAAAAAGTGAAAATAATAAATAACATTACAATAAAAAAAGTGTAGTGAAAAGAATCGGTTGCTTTACTAATAATTACTTACGTGACATTTAGCAAGTCCCTAGCATGTATTATCTAAGTATTCATTTGTATTGTATTATATATTAGATAATAGGTACTTTTTATGCTTGTTTAAAGTTTGATTCAGTTAAATCTTTTATACTATTAAGCAGTTTATTGTAAAATATTACTGCGTTGTAAAAACTGAGTATTTTCTTTACTTTTTCATGGGAAATGTAAGATCTATCCAGATCTTGTTATATACTCAGGTATCGAGATATCTCTGCAGTAATGATCAAGGTTGCACTTTACGTACTTCACTGACTGTAAAGTGTAGTCACATGGTGCAGTTAAAATCGCCAATGTTCTGAATGGATCCATATTCAGAAAAGAATTCCATACGTAGGAATTGAATGTACGATTGTATAATATATAACGAAAAGGTACTGACGACTTTGGGAAAACCGACATTCCGTTTGCGGAGAAGGTGATTGCTTTGTTATAAAGTAATAATTTCTTATTTTTTACACATTTCATAACCGCAAGTGTTCATGCATTCTAAAGATAAAAAAATTATACTGATTATACACAGTGACGACGTCTGTCTGACTGACAACATGCTGACGACATGCAATTTGCAAGTACCTTTGTATGTTCACATCAATTCATCGGGTGAGAATCAACACTCATACGCACTGATTTTTTGTTTCTAATTCGGACTTTAGAGGTTCATCTACATTCAAATTAAGTCCCAACTTCAAAGTGAAATTCCCGATTTTCTTTTCTGTATGTTCAAAATTAATTCACTTGGGTATGATGAACTGTAAACCTAGAGAGCTTCTCTGCAAGGATTTCTCTGGTTTTTTGTGACTGTATTGTTGCTGACGTCACAAAAGATACTTTTTCTTAAGACTAACTGCATTCGGAAAGTCATGATGTGTTTGGGGAAAAGTATAGGTCCTAGTATGCTATCGTGAAAGTGACCTATTTCTCTGAAACAAGTCATTTCAGTAAAAGTCGTGATATGAACAGCGCTTTCCTTAGAAAATGTTCACTGTGCTACGAATGTCTCATTCCTAGACCTGTATATTCTCAGGGATCCACAACCGGACGGCAACAGATTTTCAGCAGCCTCCACTATACTCTATCGGCGCAGATGCCGAGGTGCCTCGAGAGTGTGGCATGCGATGGCGGCTCCCCCGTGTGACATTTATTGGAGGCGCCCCATTCCGACGTTTGACAGCAGCAGCAGCTGCAGCGGCTTGTGCTGTCGTTTTACTTTCCTTCCTCCATTTGTTGCTGTCATCTCGAGTTACGTCCTTCATCTCTTAACGAAACCCCATTGGCAGCTTCTTTCATACTGTTCCCGTTTATCTCCATCACTGAATATCATCTCATTCGGTGCACTATATGGAAAGCTATTCATGATGAGATCCCCCAGAGAACCGTACTATACAGTTGTCAGATACATTTTTCTCTGGGAATGAAACTGCTGAGTGCATTTGGTTTGTACGGCACCACCTTGATTTTATTCACTTCTCTCGCGAAGAAGTGCACAACCTTGCCCTTATCTTCTTACGATGATTTTTCATAAAAGGGCATGGTGGTAACTGTATCGCTGTCCTTCCGTCTACTTTTGTACAACCTTTCATCGAACGCTTCCATTTCCAAATTACTATTTCATAAAACATTTTCGCCTTGGGCCTGGATTTCTTGTTATTATTGCTGTTGTCGTTCCGGTCTTTACTTCGAAGTCTAGTTTGATACAGCTCTCCATCCTGCTCTATGCTGTCCAAGCCTCTTCATATATGAATAAACACAGCAATCTACATTCTTCTGAATCTTCGTCCTCCTCTACAATTTTCACCCACAACACTTACCACCAATGCTAAATTTGTGATCCTGTGAGGTTTCAAAATGTGTCCAATCAACCTATCACTTCTTTTACTCAAGTTTTGCCACACTTTTCTTTTCCCTTCGTTTCAGTTCACTACCTCCTCAATAGTTACGTGATCTACCCATCTAATCTTCAGATTCCTTCTGCAGCATCACGTTTCAAAATCCTTTATTCTCTTCCTGTCTGAACTGATTATCGTTCATGTGTCAATTCCACACATGGTTACACTTCAGACAAGTACCTTCAGAAAAGACTTTTAACACATAAATCTATATTCGATGTAGCAAAATTTCTCTTCTTCAGAAATGCTTTTTTGCCGCTGCCAGTCTACATTTCATATCCTCTCTACGTCGACCATTATCAGTTATTTTGATTTCCAAATGGCCAATTTCGTCTACTACTTTTGCTGTCTCTTTTCCCAATCTAATTCCCTTAGCATCACCTGATTCAATTCGATTAATTTCCACAACCGCTGTTTAACTTAACTTTTGTTGATGTTCATCTTATATCCTCCTTTGAAGATGCTGTCCATTCCGTCTATCTTCTTTTCCAAGTTCTTTTCTGTCTCTGACAGAATTCCAATGTGATCGGCAAACCTCAAAGTATTCATTTCTGCTTCCTCAACTGTAATTCCTACTCCAGTTTCTTCTCTGATTTTCTTTGCAGCTTGCTCAGCATAAAGACTGAAAAACATTGGGGATAGCCTACAACCCTCTCACACTCCCTTCTCAATCACTGCTTCCCTTTCATGTCCCTCTACTCGTATAACCGAAGTCTGATTTCTCTACAAGTTGTAAATAGCCTTTCGCTGCCTTTATTTTACCCCTGCTACCCTCAGAATTTCCAAGAGAGTATTCCAGTCAACATTAACATAAACTTTCTCCAAGTCTACAAAAGCCATTAAAGTAGACTTTTCTTATCATACACATATGTAACTGCTAGTCTTCAGTGCTTTGTTAGAACCCATACGCTAACCAATTTCATTACGAAGTTCAAGCAACTTTTCTTAATATTTTATGTTAGGAGGAATCCTGTATTTTACTCTGTTATAAAAGTTTCAGTACCAAAATAGATTCTGTTAACCAACAGGAGAAATATACGGTCATCACCAGATTAATTCATTTGCCGTTGATGTTTGGCATGTGTATGATATCAAAGTTCGGGGAAATCTAGCATTCAGCAGTGATACGTAGGAATTAGAAGTATAAGTCAGTTGGTTCAAGGTTTTGGCATTGTCTGCATCTGTGTCATGAGGCTTTCAAGGCCCATCAAGTTCTTCCCTTCAAGGTCACACCACACAAGATGACCCTTTCATCCTTCATCTCTTCCGGATATTCCACCATCCTCCCATTACCCCATAGTTTCCTGCCTCCTTCAATTCCCCCTCCCTTGCTGTACATGCTCTGGTGTCTTTTTATACAATTTAGGATCACTGCTGCTGCTCTACCATAAACCGGTCGGAGCTGCATGCTTTGTTATTATTATTATTGTTATTGTTACAACGATTGTTATTATTATTATGACATAACTTTGGAGAACCAGACAGCGCCGTGAGCGCCGGAGGAGGCAACGTCCACCGCGTCTGAGTGTTTGCACTGAGCATCCTCAGATTTACATTTTATTCGTTTTTGTTTTAATTTTAATTTTTGCGTGTCCTTGGCGGAACTAGGGACACTTTGGTAGAGCTCAGAAGCTACGTTCATGACCTTTTATCAGCATTAATACTTCGGATATTTGTCGCATTCAGTCATGACCTTCGCTACAGCTAAAAATCATTATTAAGGCCATTACTCCTAATGAAATAAGCGACACCATCGTTAGTATGAGTAAGTGATTCTCAGTTTCTTTTCCTGTTGGTACAATGCTGGAAGAGCATCATCATATGTGTTAATCATTATCGTAATTACTATTTAGCTGCCATTTATTCAGGAGGACTGTGAAATCGGATTGTGCACGAAGCATACATATGTTGTTAAATGTTTGTTTAAGTCAATTCTGAACGAACACTCAAAAGTTTTTGAGTATACTATTTCAGTTAATGGCTATATTAATTTTCTTCGATGTGAGAGTGCTCATTACCTACCACTATTTATACAGAAAACTGAACTTGATACTTTATTTTGGTAGTGGTATTTACAGCATTTGCTCAAGATGTTCCGACGTTTCTCGTGCTGATAATATCATCATTATAGGTGTACTCATTCCAAAGGTACAAACAGCGAACAGTAAAATGTTGTGTAAGAAAATAGCATCGTTACCATTTTCGCTTCGACGGTCATAGCTTCAGACGTCTCAGTTAATTTTTTTCACGTCATTTGTATGATTATGACACCAATACTCTAGGCTTCAGTTAACGTTCTAGCGACTTCATAAAATATTTCTGCATTGTGCAGCTTTCCGGTTTGTGGCTAAAATGGCAAGGTAAGCGGCAAGAGCTGAACACCTGACAGATATTTTGTCTCCTTCCTTCCTAAAGTGTACTCAACATATTTCTTCCATCTTCAGAGTTTATTGACGGGATTCAATTATTTTCACCAGGTCGACATTGAAGAAAACAGGATATAAACCGTCTCCTTATCTGACCAGTATCGCCAGGTTTTGTTTACGAGTTTCCTCGTTTTTCTATCAATTTCAGATTCTTCTAAATCCGTAAACAGACATAACGACGTAGATTTCTGCTGCTGGTGTCACGATTAAAATTCTTCTCGGTGTTGTACCGCATAATTCTACAAAAAATTTCAATTATAGACTGTAAAACCAGCGTTTAGGCCGCAATGCAATGGTCTTCCTAAGAGCAAAACTTGCGTTGTGGAAGGTCGTTGTAATACGGTCAGAACGCTCATTCTACAATTTGTAATTAGTAAAGTATTTTATACAATGACGCCTTACAATACCCCTAAATAGTCTCTCTATCGTGCCGTACGCTGTCTTGAAATGGACGAAAATTACTACTGTGTTCTTATTGCTCAGAATGATCTTGAGGTTGAATATTTGTTCCATGTATGACTTGTCTTTTCGGAAAGGAGTTTCATACCTCAAATGAGGTGATAAGATTGCTCCTTAGCTCACCTTTGGGTAATACCTTATAAGTAACGGCAAGCAAGGGCATCCGTCTGTAGTTGTTCGGATCCGTTCAGTTGCGTTCCTTATGGAGTGGGTGTATGAGTGTTTCGGTGTCTTTTCAGTTTTCCACATTCCTTCTAAAAGGCCGTGTCTTGGATCTGTAGTGATTTGCCCTCCAATCTTCCACATTTCTTCCGTTCACCGTCTTCACGTGGTACGTTATTATCCTCAAGCTTTTGGAATACTAGCCTGATTACAACGAGGCTTAGTGATTTGGAATATAAATTTGAGCCGTGCACTGCTCGTGTTCATCCCGTTTATTGTTTGTCATCTTCTATTACGGTACTGCCGCCTCGTTTTCTTATTCCATATACTGGCGTCACTAACACCCTGCCTTACCTGCCCGTGAGCGGCAGCAGCAGTGCTTATCGATAAGTGCTCTGTCGTACTGTCTCTGGAGCGACCGATAGAATTTCGGAGTCGTCGTGTGTCTGGAAGTCAGTCAGGCACAGGGAAGAAACCGGGCACCGAACAGCGGTCGGGGACGGAGCGCCAGTGAGGCGTTAGCCAGTACTTGCCGACCGCTGGCGACACACGTGGACTGTCCGACTGAAGAAGACTGGAGCGGAAACGACCGTTGGTTGCTCGTTCGGTTGGTCGTCTCATCGGCCGATGTGTATTTGATCTTTTGACCGTTTCCGGAAGTGGGCAGTGGGACGGTTGCGGCGGAGCAGCGAGGAAGTCTCTGCGGCGTGTTTTCGGGCCGTGGACGCTGGCGGCGTGCACTCGCGGTCGGAGTTGTGTGGCACTAGCTGCGAGAACTGCTCAGTTCGTCGCCCACCGCACCTGCATTCTGGAGTTGAGTAAGCAGTGAACCTATCATGGAAGCTCAACCGTTGTGACATCTCTTCGTTGATTGCTGATTGTTGCATCCTGGGCTGTTCCCGGAAGCAGCAACATGATGGTGTGTTGGCGTCGGCAAAATTTTGCAGACGCCTACAATTTATTAGTGCAGTGCACCAGCGGTATCTTGTGCCTTGTGGCCCTTAATGTTCCGGTTACCTGCCCTGGTCGTTAGCGTAGTTCTGCGGCATTGTGTTTATCTCGTCGTGCTAATGCTGTCTGGCACGGCGTGTGGTTCGTCAGCTTGGTGGTGTTCTCTTTTCCTCTTTGAGTGTTTATTCTACCGTGACAATGTTTATACGCCAATTATTAAGACACAATCCTGCTGCGATCCTCGTCTTCAGTGGTACGTATGGCTGTCGTGCTTTGGGTCGGGTGGAAGGGAATTGATTAGGCGGTTCGTTGGTTCGTCAGCTGTCCGTAGGTCGTGCTGCAACCCGATTGTTTAGTGTTACATTTGGCTGTCTGTCTCAACTAAACTGTGGTTAGAGTTTCCTCCCCAGCCCAACACTTCTGAGCACCACTGTTTGTTGTTTGTGATTGTCATTTTATTTGGTCACAGGTACTGTGCCAGGCCTTCAGCCGTGTATTAATATTGTCTGTTTTATGTTTAGTATATGGCATTGAGCCGAACATCATCACAATTTTAAGATTAGGCCTTTAGCCGTGTTTCATTTAAAATTCTTGTTGCTCTGTATTTAGGCCTTCAGCCGCGTTAGTTTCAGAATTTGTGGCTTTAATATGTAATTCCTTGTCTGCAAGGTTTCTCTTTAATTATTCTGAATTCTTGAAACGACCTTCAGCCGTGTTCTCTAAATGTTTATCTTAAGGTTGTCTTTAATTGTTCTTGAGTAATTGCTTGAGCCTTCAGCCGAAGAGATACATGTTTCCTTAAGTTCTTAAGTTGTTTTTCTGTTGTACTGTGTAAAGGCTTATCTTTAAAGTCTCTCCTTTATTAAGTAAAAAAAAATTTAATTGGTATTTCTATCGAAGAATTGACTTGAATTTTCCTTAATAAAGCCTTTAGCCGGAACTTGTAAATTCTTGGCTTTTAAAGAATTTCCTTAGCTGATCTGAAACATTATTTCGGCCTTTAGCCGAAAAGATATTGTTACCTTACTTAAGTAAGGCCTTCAGCCGTTACTATAATCCTGGTGTTTTGAAAGCAATCATTTAAACTTATTCTGGAGAAGTTACTTGGGTCCTCAGCCGTGTATTTATCTTTATTGTCTTAAAGAGAAAACTGTACACTCGTTTGAGGAATTAAGTTGTGTGTGTTCTTGTATAAGACCAGTAATTGACCTTGGCCCCTTTCCACAACCTGATCCGCTGTATCCTGCGAAACCAGATTTCAAAATTATTTCTGATTTATTTGTGAGTATTCATTTTTCCCAAACCGTAAACATCGTAGCAACACTTTGAAATAGTCTGAAAAGAGCTGATGGTTTCCTTTGTGTTAGTTATTATGCTTCCAGACGTTCGACTGCAGCACAGACATGGTTGTTGATACTCCTGTAGCTCCTCTTTAGATGACATGTTAAACTCCCTGGTGTTGCTCTTTGTTCAAACCTTCTTTCCATCTTCTGCGTTCTACTTTTACCACATTACCTCTTTTCTACTCTTATGATCATGGATGTTACTTTTCTTTTATTCTTGAGGTCTTCCAATTTTTCCTCATTCATATTACAGTTCCACCTCTTGCAGGACTTAACCTTCATTCATGTGCTTCGTCACACATTTAATTCCACCATCAGTTCTTAAATTTTCGAGCATGTTTCACCAAACCTTCGGATGCTTTGGATAACTATTCTTTGATTTCTTCCGAGCTGTTCATCTCAATACTAGACAAGTTTTAGAGCTACTTATCTCTGTTCTTCTCATGTTGATTCTAAGGATGTTATTTATCTTCGGCTTTGGTCTGTTCGGCTGAAATCTTTTCTTGATCTATGAGACATAGTGGTCTGAGTCAACGTTGGTGCTCTTTCTTACTTCGACGTCTAGTATTCCTTTTAGATTTCGGATTATTATTGCAACATGGTCAATATGGAACTCTGTAACTATACAAATGGGGCAAGATGGTATATTACACTACTGGCCATTAAAATTGCTACACCACGAAGATGACGTGCTACACACGCGAAATTCAACCGACAGGAAGAAGATGCTATGATATGCAAATGATTAGCTTTTCAGAGCATTCAAACAAGGTTGGTGCCGGTGGCGACACGTACAACGTGCTGACATGAGGAAAGTTTCCAGCCGATTTCTCATACAGAAATAGCAGTTGACCGGCGTTGCCTGGTGAAACGTTGTTGTGATGCCTCGTGTAAGGAGGAGAAATGCGTACCATCACGTTTGCGACTTTGATAAAGGCCGAATTGTAGCCTATCGCGATTGCGGTTTATCGTATCGCGATATTGCTGCTCGCGTTGGTCGAGATCCAATGACTGTTAGCAGAATATGGAATCGCTGGGTTCAAGCCTCGTATCACTAGCAGTCGAGATGACAGGCATATTATCCGCATGGCTGTAACGGATCGTGCATCCTCGTCTCGATCCCTGAGTCAACAGATGGGGACGTTTGCTAGACAAAAACCATCTGCACGAACAGTCCGACGACGTTTGCAGCAGCATGGACTATCAGCTCGGAGACCATGGCTGCGGCTACCCTTGATGCTGCATCACAGACAGGAGCGCCTGCGATGGTGTACTCAACGACGAACCTGGGTGCACGAATGGCAAAACGTCATTTTTTTCCGATGAATCCAGGTTCTGTTTACAGCATCAAGATGGTCGCATCTGTGTTTGGCGACATCGTGGTGAACGCACATTGGAATCGTGTATTCGTCATCGCCATACTGGCGTATCACCCGGTGTGATGGTATGGGGTGCCATTGGTTACTCCGAGCAGAGCTGTGGTAATCAGGCTGCGTGAAAATGAGAGAATCTGGCTATTTAGGAAGAAAGATTCGATATTTTCTGATCACCTTGTACCCGTAAAAAAAAAAAAAAAACATTTATGTGATGTAGCACGTAAAGGTTTACGTTCTGGCAAGAAAAACAGAAAATGAACCTACTGGAAGTATCGGAAATCTACAAACACATGGCATTTTAGTGTTAAATACTCAGACTCAGTTTCCATTTCTCCCCATGTTAAACTAAGTTTTCCTTACAAACACTAGATTCAAACTGTAAACTCACTTTATTTCTAATCAGTTGTTAAATGTAGCTGCACCTAAGAACTTTGTTTACCCCCTATTTAGTTAATGAAATTCTTGTAATACTTTTCTATGCAAACATACTGTAATTTTTTAATGTTAGATACAGAAGCGTAAGTTGGATCTCATGTTTATCTCAGTTCGCGACGTTCAGTTGTTGCGTGAACATTGCCTGAGGAGCAGAAAGCCGGTTCGTAACCAACTAAATCTCGGGTTCACCTTGTATTTTTCAGAAGGATAGTATACCACACTCATGTAAATGTGATTTGTGATATGAGGATAGTCATATGAGAACCTAACGCCCGCCATAACGGGGCCATGGAATGGTTCCACGCAGAAGTAATCACCACACGCGTAATGACATTCATCCGACGTGGAGACGAGACGATCAATTTCTGTATCGTAGAACGCGATAGCGTTGATGGATCCACAACCGCACACACTCTCGCACGTCCTTTTACGACTGAAACCGATGTCCACGCATGTCTTTCTTCTGGCTGTCAAAGATGTGAAACTCACTCAATGAAAGATCCGAGTTGCATGGAGGATGCTGCAATGTTTCCCAACCAAACAGCTCAGTCGTAGCCTTCGCCATACTGTCAGGGTGGAGGCGGGCGTTACCGCGCAACAATATGATTCCGTCCGACAGCATTAAGCCACAAATAACTGCT
Organism: Schistocerca americana; assembly: GCF_021461395.2. Lineage (NCBI taxonomy): Eukaryota > Metazoa > Arthropoda > Insecta > Orthoptera > Acrididae > Schistocerca > Schistocerca americana. Next base: position 1,025,085,716 of record NC_060119.1, read on the forward strand.
CAGCGCTATGAAGACACTTTGCAGAAATTGTAATACGCCATGAAGCCAAAATACCCAGGAATGCTACCGGTCGGAACCATCCTGTTCTACGATAACGTTCGCCCCCACATTGTCAACCGGACGAAGCCTACGCTACAGCGATTTGGTTGGGAAACACTCCAGCATGCTCCCTACAGCCCTGATCTTTCACTGTGTAATTTTCACATGATTGGTGACCTGCAGAAAGACTTATCGACGTCGGTTGTAATACACAGCATGTGTGAACACAATCGGTACCGAAGTCATGGACTATCTAGACTTCGACACACCCCTTAAGACCCAACGGTGATGCGCACAACACAATGGAAATACGCTATCAGAAATTTGGCTACAGTATGATATTCTATAGCGGGGAACTGCTAAATCATGAATTAAATACTGTTTAAAAAAGCAACTGCCAATGAAATGAGATGAAGGAAGACACTTAATCAGCAAAATACGATGTCCGTGGAGGGATAATGAATTCAAGCTGAACATTCCCTCAGTGATGTGTATAAACCGCACGAATCGGAAATTAACTCAGCAGCGGATGGTTGGCGGAACTAAAATGAAAAGCACCTATTTTCATAACTGTGGCGTCGGTGTACCCTTACAAAAGGTAAATCGCAACCTTGGGAGCCAACGCTGCAGTCTTTTGTCGTCTCGATGGACGTGAAGATATGGTTCAACACAACATGTGCACCACCCGGAATCTGCGGGTCGCACTATGTCGTCGGGACGATGTCCCAGTGCAGAATATCAGAATGATTGCCCCCTCAGCGGTCGAGCACTTGAAGGTACCTCTAAGACGACCGATCTAAGAGCATTCGCGTCCTGAGCGATCGTGCTTCAAATGGCTCTGAGCACTATGGGACTTAACGTCTAAGGTCATCAGTCCCCTAGAACTCAGAACTACTCAAAGCTAACTAACCTAAGGACATCAAACACATCCGTGCCCGAGGCAGGATATTAGCGCCTAGAACTGCTCGGCCACCCCGGCCGGCGATCCTGCTTCCCCTTACCTGTCTCCGACATGGCCACAAACACCAGTCAGGTGAAGTGTTATTTTACTTCTGCCCAAATTCGTGAAACTGCCATGTTAAATAATTTCCCACTACGAATATATCAACTAGAGAGCCAATCATGGCGCACTATCATCTCAAAATTTGGTGCGGAGGCTCCCGTCTGACGTCAAGAGGTAATAGGCGAATCAGAGCGTTGTTCATGTAACTCAGAATCGCCTACACGTCAAGCGAACGCGACGGCAACTCCACTAGGTCCCGTTCCCACAGAAGCAAGCATAGCCTTTTCAAGAATAATAAGTTCCTTCCAGATATTGTTAGGCCACTGGGAAGCTCTTAAAACTCAAACCCGCTAGTCGGGCATTGGACAGTACCGTACGCCACAAAACCGAATATTCCGTCCTTATTTTAGTGATTCGAGAGTTCTGCAAGCCTCACTCGTATGTCTCTGCCATCCGTGAAGTCCAGGGACTTAATCATTTGAGTGCTGAGCGGACTGCCGCGTATTCACAGTGTTGTGTGTCTTTGCCGTCCCCCAACTCCTGGGGAAATGAGATGCAAGGTTCCCATAAATTCCCTTGGACGCGTCGGCGTACATTCGGACTGATACCCCAGCACTTTTTATCAAAAGCGATACTCAGATGAAAGCACAGTAATTAAACTTAAATAAAGTGATGAGAATCATGTGTTCCGCATATATTCAGTCATGAAAAGTAACCTTATTAATGCAGGGAAGCAATACAGATAGCCTGTAACGTTTCCCGGTTTCAATCGGACTAGGAGTTGCAAGACTGAGTGCGGTTGTGGATCAGTCAGCAGCCGATCGTGTTTTACGAAATGGGAAATGATAGTCCCGTCCCCCAGTGGGTAAATCTTCTTGCCGTCTGTGGTAATTACAATTGAATGGAACAATTCCATGGGCTCGTTTTGGTAGGTGTTCTGTTTTCACTTCACTGTCTCTTATACACTACTGGCCATTAAAATTGCTACACCAAGAAGAAATGCAGATGATCAACGGGTATTCACTGAACAAATATATTATACTAGAACTGATATGTGATTATATTTTCACGCAATTTGGGTGCATAGATCCTAAGAAATCAGTACCCAGAACAACCACCTCTGACCGTAATAACGGCCTTGATACGCCTGGGCAAGGATCAAACAGAGCTCGGAAGGCGTGTACAGGTACAGCTGCCCATGCAGCTTCAACACGATACCACAGTTCATCAAGAGTAGTGACTGGCGTATTGTAACGAGCCAGTTGCTCGGCCACCATTGACCAGACGTTTTCAATTGGTGAGAGATCGGGAGAATGTACTGGCCAGGGCAGCAGTCCAACATTTTCTGTATCCAGAAAAGCCCGTACAGGACCTGCAACATGCGGTCGTGCATTATCCTGCTGAAATGTAGGGTTTCGCAGAGATCGAATGAAGGGTAGAGCCACGGGTCGTAACACTTCTGAAATGTAACGTCCACTGTTCAAAGTGCCGTCAATGAGAACAAGAGGTGACGGAGACGCGTAACCAATGGCACCCCATACCATCACACCGGGTGATACGCCAGTATGGCGATGACGAATACACGTTTCCTATGTGCGTTCACCACGATGTCGCCAAACACGGATGCGACCATCATGATGCTGTAAACAAAACCTGGATTCATCGGAAAAAATGACATTTTGCCATTCGTGCACCCAGGTTCATCGTTGAGTACACCATCGCAGGCGCTCCTGTCTGTGATGCAGCGTCCAGGGTAACCGCAGCCATAGTCTCCGAGCTGTTAGTCCCTACTGCTGCAAACGTCGTCGAACTGTTCGTTCAGATGGTTGTTGTCTTGCAAACGTCCCCATCTGTTGACTCAGGGATCAAGACGTGCCTGCACAATCCATTACAGCCATGCGGATAATATGCCTGTCATCTCGACTGCTAGTGATACGAGGCCGTTGAGATCCAGCACGGCGTTCCGTATTACCCTCCTGAACCCATCGATTCCATATTCTGTTTACAGTCATTGGATCTCGACCAACGCGAGCAGCAATGTCGCGATACGATAAACCGCAATCCCGATAGGCTACAATCCGACCTTTATCAAAGTCGAAACGTGATGGTACGCATTTCTCCTCCTTACACGAGGCATCACAACAACGTTTCACCAGGCAGCGGCGGTGAACTGCTGTTTGTGCATCAGAAATCGGTTGGGAGCTTTCCTCATGTCAGCACGTTGTAGGTGTCGCCACCGGCGCCAACCTTGTGTGAACGCTCTGAAAAGCTAATCATTTGCATGTCACAGCATCTTCTTCCTGTCGGTAATATTTCGCGTCTGTAGCCCGTCATCTACGTGGTGTAGCAATTATAATGGCCAGTAGTGTATTAATCTATGATTTTATTTGTAGTTGCGAAATGGGTAACAGTCCACTTGGGACGCCACAGAGGTCGTGTGAAATGTGAACGATACCTCACCCATGATACTTTGCTGTGGCCTACGTCAGTATCAAGTGGAACGCCATGGGCGAAGTTGCTGATAGGCTCGCGTTAGACGGTTTCGGCCTTGGCTCTTCCCCGCGTGGCCTGCAGTCGTGTCATAGGCCATTACCGGAATTAGTGGCCAGTGCCCCGGGGGCGCAGCGTCCTTGAGGGGAATTCGTCGCCTCGCCCGTGTTGCCACCGCACGCTCAACCACAGCAGCTTAGCGCACGTAATACGCAAAATATATTCGCAGTTGTAAATATGGACTACCATCAACTTTATAATGGAATGACAACAATGAAAATTTGTATCGGACCGGGACTCGATTGCGAATTTCCCGCTTGTCGCTAGCGACCGCCTAACCATTAGGCAATCCGAGCACAAATCACGGCGAGACTCAATTTCCATATGTCGTTAACCATGTGTCAATAACCTGCACTCGCACGTTCGCTATGTATATACAGTGAAGACATTTTAATTGGAAGTCGTTTGCCACGTGTCGGTGGACAAACACAATATTTCAGTGCCTGTGTTGTTCAGAAGAATGATGCAATGTTCATTCGTTCACGACTAGTCCCGGGCCCAAAAAAAACTTCTCCTGAAATCATTCCTCTTGCGCAACGAGAGAGGAGAAAAAGATGTCACCGCAAATAGCAACCGTTCCACATGCTAAATGTTTTAGAACGTGTAAAAACAAGTTGAAGACATTAGCACATGTTGAAATAATTCAACGGGTCGACGGAAGCAAGTGATAACCCACGAGGGAATAATTGCGAGTTATTTCGTGATATATGTTTGGCTAAATATGTAAATTGTAAATCAGAATGGGCTTTCTTGTAGCTTTGCCTACGAATTGTTACTTTATTTGATAGCTATGTAATCTGTCCTATGGCTAAGAAGTGCTAGAAAATTGTTTACTTTGTTCCGAACTTTCATGTTTATGTTCTTTTGCACTAGAAAAAAGTAGTAGAGAATCTAATTGTACTTGGGTGCTACTATGTGGCTGAAAATAATTTTTTTCTATCTGTAGAATGGTAGGAATTTCTCATCTGCCTCTTTTTTCTAACTTTCCACCTTCTCTTTCAGTGGGTGTAAATTGTGTTCCTCCCCAGAACTCGTCCATATACATTAGAAGTGAAATGAAATAGGACAAAAGTATTGTTAACCAATAATGTATAAAGTTAGAGCCAAAATAATGGTTACCCCCAAATGCGTTTATCATAGGTTTTTCTATTGCTACAAGGTAATACTGAGTAGTGACTGTAGCTACCTTCTAGGCGTTCACTGATTCATAATAGATTAAATTTACTGTCAACATTAAAGTAGATCCTAAAATTAGATTTTAACAAATGTTGCGTATAAACATTTTGAGGCTAGACTGATGAAAATGTAATGCTAAGCCACACTTACGGTATTTTCGAAATCTGATGATTTCTCTGGAGCATAATCAGGATCTGCAGCACGATCATCAAAAGGGATTGCTGTTGTTATTAACATATTCGACAGACATCCATTTCTCTGCTCGACTAAAAGATTCCGACGTCAGTACCATATCGACGCTCTGACATAACAACCACACCGAGTGAGGTGGCGCAGTGGTTAGCACACTGGACTCGCATTCGGGAGGACGACGGTTCAATCCCGGGTCCGGCCATCCTGATTTACGTTTTCCGTGATTTCCCTAAATCGCTTCAGGCGAATGCCGGGATGGTTCCTTAGAAAGGGCACGGCCGATTTCCTTCCCTAATCCGAGTTTGTGCTCCGTCTCTAATGACCTCGTTGTCGACGGGACGTTAAACAGTAATCTTCTCCTCCTCCTCCATAACAACCACTGTTTGCATCCAGAAACAGGAACATAAATGTGGTAAGGCCATACAATGTATATAGCTGGCAAATGATTTCTAGCAGTTCAAGTGGAATTACTTAATGACAGCAGATGTCGCATCTGAAACTACGACAGATTGCGTGATCAGACTAATTCTCTCTATATTGAAGTTTAAGCCTTGTTTCACTGACCTCTTCATTTGTATGTCATAAACTGAAATATTAGACAGGGCCAATATCGAAAAGAAAACACTTTCCCGATGTTCTACTATCTATTAGTACATTTGGTCACTAGTCAGCTTTTGGCCTCTTAAGGCATATTCAGATGACAACTTAATGTCGCTGCCACATAGTAGGAACATTTACTGGGAGAGCATTCAAATATTCATAAGAGAACTTTTGTGTCCAACACCCAGAGCCTCTAATGTCACGCGTCGTTATGAAAAGCAATTCTTATTCCTTCACGTTTTCTGACCTGTTTCCGTAGAACAAGCAATAATTACTCTCTTTTTATGCGCAAAAATAAAACAGTTATGTGCAGACAGTAAAACCTCGTTCTTTTGCTCAAAATGCAAACAGCAGTTTATCTATAGTTACTTGACATTTATCACTTAATGTTCCTGACAACCACAGTAAGCTATGCCGTCGAGAGGTACTCCTATTCTTACAATCGCAGTCATAGATAAGTGACATTTAAGTTACGTGTTATGATGACAAATTATGAAATGACGTAGTGTAGAGCAGTTGCAAGGGGAAGCAATACATTCTCGTTGATACATGTTGTCTGATTAACAGATATGATTAACATACAGAAGGTACATAAAATAATGAAATGAAATGTAATTAAAAATATTTTACCAATATATATTTTTATAATATGTGGAAGTCATATTTTAGGTAAAATTATTAATAAACTAGATTTTACTACAGGTATCTAACATTTGCATGACTGGAACTTAATTGAAGAGAGGAAGGCGGGGAAGGGCCAGTGGAAGTAAATCAGTTCAGTTATTTAAAATTGAGCCAGATATTTTGCCAAATGTTCATTGATTTCAATTAATTCAAATAGTGCTAGCTCTGCTCTTCTTAACACTGTAGAAAATGTTCATGTATGTGGATGGCTTTCTGATAAAATATGTTCCTAATCTCTAGCTCATGTTACTCCTTTTTTATATTATTGTCATACCCTGTCATTAACTGAAAGAGAAACCAGTTAATGTCATGGGTGACGTGTTATTTGCTTGTTGAAACATAAATAAATAAAATCATGGAATTACATTAATTTCACTTCTTCGTACTCAGCATAAGCTTTCCCACTTCACATTCACTTTCTCGTGTGGTGCTAGCGAGTATTTTCGTGGAAACTCACTACGTTTAGAGGATTAAATCACTGTCTTTTCGCTTCATAATGATGACAGTTCCAGGTGTTGTCACTTTTAATATCACAGTCGATGGCTGTCACCCGGTGGCTGCATCTCGAGTCACGTGCAACCGCACTTCGTGACCCATGCTGTGGAAGTGCAACCGCCTCAGAATATCTTTACAAACTTTAATGTGGGGAAACTGTCCCAATAACTATTGTTATTGCAATTTTATGTGTGGCAGTCAGTACTGGCTGGCGCTGAGCACTATGGGACTTGACTTCTGAGGTCATAAGTCCCCTAGAACTTAGAACTACTTAAACCTAACTAACCTAAGGACATCACACACATCCATACCCGAGGCAGGATTCGAACCTGCGATCGTAGCGGTCACGCGGTTCCAGACTGTAGCGCCTAGAACCGCTCGGCCACGCGGCCGGCTACAGTCAGTACTAAGGTGGGATTTGATGGAGTTATGCGCGTCCTTCTTTCTCAGGAGGCCTCTTCATCCTTTCGTAACGACTGAGATGTACATCCACCTCAACTTCCTAACTATAGTAGAGCTTTGGTCTCGACTGTAATTTTTACCGCCACGCTTCTGTTCGGTGCCGAATTAGGCTGTGTGCTATCAACGCACATCTTCTTTTAGACTTATTGTGCCATACATAGGTGGCGAGGCGTTGTAATGTAGTACAGAAAAGGTTTAATAGAATCCAGTCAGGCTTGGCTACATGTGACTGGAGCGGCACACCAAATGTATGATAAAGGAATTGATAACTAGGGATGATTTACCAGTTAAATACGGTAACATGATGCTCTTCTTCCTGTCAAAGGCTTTAAAAGAGAGATGTAAGTAAAAGAAATGAATTTGTTTGTGGAACAAGAAATTAAGGTATAAAGATTGTTAAATACTAAGTTCGCATAATTTCAAGATTCGCTATTACGTTACAAATTACATCATCAACATAAAAAGGAAGAGAAAACAAAAGAATGCGTTCATACACGCCTGCTTAAAATTCTGTTCATTTCGAAGTGCCTACCATCTTCTGCAAAACGCGTTTGCTATCGCTGGTGTTACGATTCTAGTAAGACCAAAGTGATTCCTCCAATACCGCAGCACATGCTGCAACTATGCTATTATGCTATTTTCTAAACCCTCTTGGGTCATCCCGAAGTAGTGCACAGCTTTCAGCTTTCAGATTACCCCAAAGAAAAGTACCCGTGTCATCAAATAAGGCGGGCATTCACGTCCACTAATAACGTCTTCCCGTCTTCTCCAGATCCAGGAAAGAGCTGCTTGAACGCGCTTTCCTAGGGAGAATTGAGCATTGAGCCTGGAACCTGTTGTGCAGATATCACATATGTGTACATATTGCCGGCCGATGTGGCCGTGCGGTTCTGGGCGCTTCAGTCTGGAACCGCGTGACCGCTACGGTCGCTGGTTCGAATCCTGCCTCGGGCATGGATGTGTGTAATGTCCTTAGGTTAGTTAGGTTTACGTAGTTCTAAGTTCTAAGGGACTGATGACCACAGATGTTACGTCCCATAGTGCTAAGAGCCATTTGAACCAATATTTAAACCGGTATTTCCTCTTAAAGAGCCAGCAGCAATTTGGTTACAAATTATGCGTATGTGATAGCAGTTAAGGTCTCTTCAATGAAGGAAACGTTAATTACATGATCTCTAATAAAGCCGCATGAAACATTCACACTCTCCTATATCTAGAGTTAAGCCTGTCTCAAGTCAGTTTGGATTCTCAGCCGACTAATAATGCATACTTCTTACATTTAGTTTTGCATGAGGTGTAATGGTAGCTTCAACGGTAAAAATAAGTCTTTGAAAGAAGAATGTACTGCCCTGATATCGCATAAGAACGGAGCGGCTGAATACCATGTGTCTACCGCAATCTCTCCGTTTAATCTGCTGGTGAAATGACATTTGCCGCCGAGCGAAGCTGTTTGCGCGCAAAATTCGAACCACGCTGAGTGACCGGGCGGGTTCTTTTCTTCAGCTTCCTACACGTACTTGATGTGGAAGTTAGGCCAAAAAATTCATCATTCTAGTTTCGGTGAAGAAAATTCAGCCCACCTTTCTCGATAGGTTTCCACAGTCCATCTGCTTCACTCTGAAAATAGATACTATTACGGACGATGTATAGCAGCACTGAAGAAACATCATGTAACAGGTACGAAACAGGCGCCTCATAACTTCTGCCAAGTGACAGTTCGTAAAATAATATTGACCGTTTGAGATTCTATCTATTTACATAGAAATTTTAAATTTCAATTGACTCTTCTTTATTGCCTGTCTGACAAATTAAATGGATACCAAGTCCTCTTGCAACACTGGAAATTATTATGAACGTAATTTTACTTTTACACTGTTCTTCTACATACCATCGCAAGCAAAGCAGCCATAATTAAACATAAAACGCTAATATTGTAGAGATCTGAGCGGTAACACCTCTACAGCTACTCAAGAGTTACCACATTCACTCGTTTAGCGGTCTTTTTGAAAAGAAGTGCACTTCATACACTAAGGTTTAAGTGATTTGCCATACGGGCCGGCCGGTGTGGCCGAGCGGTTCTAGGCGCTTCAGTCTGGATCAGCGCGACCGCTACGGTCGCAGGTTCGAATCCTGCCTCGGGCGTGGATGTGTGTGATGTCCTTAGGTTAGAACTACTTAAACCTAACTAGGGGACTGATGAACTCAGATGTTAAGTCCCATAGTGCTCAGAGCCAGCTAATTTGGCATACGGGGTTGTTAATCGACCAGAGATTTCATACGCAGATAACTTTCAAACTATTCCACATATAAAAATCCAAAACTTCACAAAATAGTTGTAAACTTCAGTCGCTTCGCTTTTACGGTAAAAGACACAAATGAGTGGACAAATTTACACATCTCAGCCGAAATGTATGTAGAGCGGATACACATGTACTAACTCTTAAGATGGATACCGAGTGACTCCTCCAATCACTAGCTAGAAGCACCAATCCACACACTAAGGGTGGGAAATAATTCTCACTAGCTGATAAGCTGATCGGCCAATAAGAAAGGCTCATGCTCTTTAATACCAATGGTAATCCTCGATCCAGCCAATAGGATTCCAGAAAGTAAAGACCTAAGAAAATATATATACAACAGTTTTAAACAAAAGCATAAAATAGTCAAAATTATCCACAGAAATAAAATATTGGCTCCTTAGATTTATTCTGACTGCTTTTACACAAAAGCATTCGCACGGGACATACGTAACACGCAACTCATGTCTGTACAAGATTTCTCCACGCATAGGTTTACGTAATCCATATAACTTCTAAAAATGGCTCTACATATGTACGTATGTTTATTTGTATGTTCCACATTTCCTCCTAAACTACTGGACCGATTTCAACCGAATTTGGAACATGTATCATTTACTGTTTGAAAAGAACCACTATGGGGGTAAGAGCCACCCACCGATAACAGGGGAAAGGGTAGGGGCGGGAAACCTATGTATATATTGTTGTTGCGGTCTTCAGTCCTGAGACTGGTTTGATGCAGCTCTCTATGCTACTCTATCCTGCGGAAGCTTCTTCATCTCCCAGTACCTACTGCAGCCTACATCCTTCTGAATCTGCTTAGTGTGTTCATCTCTTTGTCTGCCTCTATGATTTTTACTCTCCACGCTGCCCTCCAGTACTAAATTGGTGATCCCTTGATGCCTAAGAACATGTCCTAATCAAGTTGTGCCACAAACTTCTCTTCTCCCCAATTCTATTTATTACCTCCTCATTAGTTATGTGATCCACCCATCTAATCTTCAGCATTCTTCTGTAGCACCACATTTCGAAAGCTTCTATTCTCTTCTTGTCCTAACTATTTATCGTCCATGTTTCCCTTCCATACATGGCTACACTCCATACAAATACTTTCAGAAACGACTTCCTGACACTTAAATTAATACTCGATTTTAACAAATTTCTCTTCTTCAGAAACGCTTTCCTTGCCATTGCTAGTCTACATTTTACAGCCTCTCAACTTCGACCATCATCAGTTATTTTGCTTCCCAAGTAGCAAATCTCCTTTACTCCTTTAAGTGTTTCATTTCTTAATCTAATTCCCTCAGCATCACCCGACTTAATTCGACTACATTCCATTATCCTCGTTTTGCTTTTGTTGATGTTCATCTTATACCCTCCTTTCAAGACACTGTCCATTCCGTTCAAGTGTTCTTGCAAGTCCTTTGCTGTCTCTGACAGAATTACAATATATATATATATATATATATATATATATATATATATATATATACATATATATATATATATATATTAACGACAGTGATAAAAAGTGGCGTGAAATATGAAAAAAACATTGCCATATAAGCTGCTTGAGTGCAGGGTGTGTTGTTATTGATGAAAGGAAGGGAAACGGTGAAATCCGGTGCCTGCACATAGCCTACTCCTCGCATATAGCACCAAGGGGCAGCCGAGTTTTTAACGTCCCTATCCCACGGACGCATTTCCATTGACAGACAAACTCCACGTGACACTGCGGAGAGGTTTGAAATTTAATGTTGGCGTAAAGGATGATGATCAGGAACTTCACACCACCACCTGTCCGCCACTTGCTGGCCAAACACAGAGTAAAACAAATGGTTCAAATGGCTTTACGCACTATGGGACTTAACATCTGAGGTCATCAGTCCCCTAGACTTAGAAGTACTTAAACCTAACTAACATAAAGACATCACACACATCCATGCCCGAGGCACGATTCGAACTTGCGTTGCGACCGTAACAGCCGCGAGCGGTTCCGGACTGAAGCGCCTAGAACCGCTCGGCCACAACAGTACGCGAACCGATTTCCCTGCGAGTCGAACGCCACCAAAGCACAAGCGTACGTTAGCGAACCTTATTTTTTCTTTCCTTTATATTGTTCGGCACTTTTCGTTGCGTTTCTTCTGGGCGAACGTCACATGACATCCGTTGAAGTCGATCGTTGATGGTTGATTCATTTACTCGGTTGTTTTGCTTCGGAGTGCAACGAGCCCTCTGATCCAACACACTGAGCTACCGTGCCAGAGTACGATTTCGGCTACGGATGCTGTTTAATGCACATAATTTGTATGAATCATGGCGTACCTTTAAATTATATTTTGGATTGTATTCGACAGCTTGCTGAAAGGGTAAACAGGTGTGGAAAGCGAGGTTTCAAAACTCTTAAAAATTTACCTGTTAGACGTATTGGCGGTCTGTTTTCGCCACGGGACCGTCGTCCGACGTTAGTTTTGAAAAAGTTTTCCAGCCTGACACTAGCAATGCAGGGTGAATATTTAGGAAACATCACCCACTCGTGATAGCAACATGTCAGAAAAAATATTAAACAAATGTCAATCGAAGATACGAGACGATAGCGAACAATTAATACGTCAACAAGTAAACACGAAAGACTCAACAATTCAGTGCGACTGAGGTCATGTAGTGGCTTGTAACGCAAGTCATCCCCTTTAATATCTGTCATCTCACTCAGTCAATAACAATGAATTATACAATAGAATATTATTACTTGAAAGAATGCTAAAGGCATATTTGACATGTCATCAAATTTATTTCTCTCAAGCAAAGAGGCGTACGCTTTGTTCAATATACAACAATATATTTCAGACTTAATGCTATACTTTTGCTTTCGTAAGGCACTTTACGTTCAGCGGCAAAGAGTATCTCGTGTACGACATTTCCCCTCTTTTTGGTTCTAGTCGCAAATGGTACACAGGAAGAATAACAATAACCAAAAGTCCCATTTCATTATGACAGCGTCAAAAGTAGTGCGATTTAGATGAGTGCTTTAACCACTTACTGGAGATGTAGGAACACTTCCCATCTGCACGCTTTCAAAATTCTTTAGCTGCAGTATAAGTACAAAGTTGCACCCGTTCTGAGACCAAGACCACTGCTGGTTTAGTGACAGCTTCGCTGACGGCTCGCGACACTTCACTAAAGGTCTTCTAGTTGTGGAAGAGTGCTGGGGAGGTGATGTATGAGAAGGAAAACGACCGCAGCTTCATCACACAGGGACGACAGCGGCACGGCGGGGTCGCACGCCGCCTCCATAATGTGGAATGACACGAAGAAGGTAGCCTTTACAGTCTACTTACCGGGAACAAAGTACACCATAAATTTTGTTGACTCGTGACGTAAGGAAACTGCCGCAGGGTTTATTACGCTACAAAGGAGAAATGAAACATACACCGCTACTTGGCTCGTGATGAAAGACACATTCCTCGGTACAGCTCGAAGCTGGGAGTGACACTGCTTCAATTCTCCGCAGCTGTGTCACAAGAGGAATCGAGATGCACACAATTTTTCCTGTAAATAATTCAACCGGATCCTAACATATTTAAACAGAATATTAACACTATTTATTGAACCAGCGGATGGTGCTCGGTTAAAAAAAAAAATGTTGGGATGTGCGTGATATCCGAAGGGACCAAACTGCTTAGGTCATCGGTCCCTAGACTTACACGACTTACACACTACTTGAACTAACTTAAGTAAACTTATGCTAAAGAACAACACACACACCCTTGCCCGATGGAGGACTCGAGCCTCCGGCGGGAGAGCTGCTGGAAATTAATTATGCAACCTTTTTTATTCCATGTGATTAAATTGGCGTGACCTGAAATCACAGAAATTTATGCCTGTGTAATTACATGTCAGCTTGTTATGTCAGTTCTGCGCAACACCTTGGTGACTTCTATCCCCGTCTTCTTTTTTTATGATCGTTGCAGTGGAACTGATACTAACCAGTGCTCATTATCAAGTGTGGTGGACTAAACTTATATAAATCTTTCTAGCAAAGTGCTGTTTTGGGATTTAATTTGGTATTCATTATTTCAAACTCAGCACACACTGTCGTGAACGTGATCACGTCCACTACGGAAGAAAATATGAACGCCGTGATGTACTAGCTTGGAAGCTGTAAGTACGATATTGTTAGGTCTGCTACCTATTTGCAGTGTGCGAGTGGGCATTAAAAACCGTGTCCGATTGACATAACATTACTTTCTTCCTATTTCAACTACTTATTCAGCAGTATATATGGAACAAATGATACATTAATGACAATAATTTAAAACAGTTGTTTAAACCCATGTCAGCCTGAGTTTCACACGCTACACAGAATGTCAAAATAACTTACAGGAATACAATCAGGTGACATCTTTGAAAATCGCAAATATTTTGAAATGTGTACACCCTGTCAGTTTCAAGGCACGTATGCGGCAATAAAAGCGCTGTGCAAGCGAATTTGAAATCTCGGTTTGCAGAATATATCCTGAAAGATAACGCTGGCACCGTACACACTAGCTGTACCAAACAGGTAAAGATTTTAAAAAAAAAAGTATTCCACGCAGAATTTAAACAAAAGCCCGCATCTCTATTCATAATGTCATTCGCTGTATTAATTTCAATTGCCACCTTAGTAACTCTATGCCAATAGCTGGATGTGCATTCCAAAACCTCTGTGTTATATCCCATCAAGCTATCAGTGCCAAGGCAATAGTCTGAAATTACAGAATACTTTCGTTGTATTGCCTCATGGCAGTGAGGTCTTAAACGGCCTTTTAGAACACGTGAATTCTATCTACCCAAACATTCGTAAACTAAGTGCAAAAGGATGGTTCCCTTTCATTCTTTGAAGTGTTGTTGAGAAAGAAGATTGAATGTGTGCTGGATTACGCTGTTTATAGGAAACCAACCCACACCGACTTGTATCTACAAGCTCAGTTGTATCCATCTGGCTCAGAGTAAAGCAGTACTTCGTGGCTTGATTCAAGGCATTCAAGTTATCTCAGATCCTGTAAGTTTGTTAGATATGTTTGTTCATCCCGAAATCACCTTCCGTCAGAACGGCTATAGTGAAAGAAGGATCTGAAGCGCGTTGTGGTATCAGCCAAGCATGCATCGGGTCAATGATAATAATACCCCGTTGTGGACGAGCGGTTGTAGGTGCTTCAGTCCAGAACCGCGCTGCTGCTACGGTCGCGGGTTCGAATGCTGCCTCGGGCATGGCTGTATGTGATGTCGTTAGGTTAGTTAGGTTTGAGTAGTTCTAAGTCTAGGGGGCTGATGACTTCAGATGTTGAGTCCCATAGTGTTTAGGTCCATTAGAACCAATTTTTTGATAATAATGCCGATGTGGCACCAAACTCTGCGGCCAAAGCTCAGCTTGTATGTATAAGCTGGGTTGCATCCATCCCCTGCTCAGAGTGAAGCAGCACTTCGTGTCCTGATTCACAGGGTTCACGTTACCTCAGATCCCTAAAGATTGTTGTATGCGTTTGCTCATCTCAAAATCACATTCCGTCAGAATGGTTATAGTAAATAAAGGATCAGACGCGCGTTGTGGTATCAGCCGACCATGCACCAGGTCAGTGATGATAATACCGAGGTGGCAAGAAACTCTGCGACCTTCCTAATCTGAGCGGGAAGCAGTTCCGCCAGGATTGGTCGTATTTTGCTGAAATATGGTGTTTTTCGACCATCATCTAAGATAAGGGCCCTTTTAGCATCTATACAAAATTAATTTTGGTTTGTGTAAGTCTGGTGTCAATCGTATTCCTTGCAGTTGCCGCAAGTCATGTATGTATTGGTTAGACAAGCACGACCGTGGAAGACGGGGACCCTGAACGTAAGTGTGAGACATGCTTGCAATAGTCGACCGTACGTTACAGTAAGTTGCCTTGGCAACGTCCATCCTATGAAGTAACGGCCTATTCAAAAAGAAGGAACAGATTTCAAACATTTATTGCTTACAACCCATACAAAGGTAGAGACACAATTCCGACATTCCTGGAGAGAGAAAAGTTGAAATTTGTATGCATTGAATGTGAGCACAATATGTTACACGACAGTTATCTCTCCAAGAACGTTGGGGTTGTATTTCTGTCATTTGTATTTTGGAAGCAATAAACGTTTGAGATCTTTTCCTCCTTTTTGAATTGCTCTTTATAACAACACAGGTATTTTGCCACGCACTTCCAGCTACTGGGATAGTGTTATTAAAGGAGCTGCAGAAATTAAGTTAGCGAGTGACCTTCTAAACAGAGATGGGTGTTTTTAGAGACGTCGGTCATATTTTATTGGATGGTGGCGCTTGTGTTCAGAGTGTGCTTGTGTGTTATGTTCCCAAAAACTCTCTGTAAACCGAAGTTAAAGTTCCCTACCGAAGTGTTTCCTTGTGCAATTGCTGCGAAAATGACGAGATGTTCACCTGTCGAAACATCGGCTTTTTGTCGAAAATTTCACCTGTCAGAATTCGCGTGAAATATTTGAATATTTACACGTAGATTTAATGTGTTACCATTATTTATCTTGTGAAACCATTTAACAAAAGAAATGTAACCGACAAATCATTCGGAGTTTTCCGTAAGAAAAGAAATCATATCTAATTTGAATCTACACGCAGACTAATTTGTGGAAGAAATGTTGATTTTGTGGTCTTCAGTCCAGAGACTAGTTTGATGCAGACTAATTTGTGGAAGAAATGTTGATTTTGTGGTCTTCAGTCCAGAGACTAGTTTGATGCAGCTCTCCATGCTACTCTGTCCTGTGTAAGCTTCTTGATTTCCGAGTAACTGCAAAATACGTCCTTCTGAATCTGCTTAGTGTACTCATTTCTTGGTCTCCCTCTACGATTTTCACCCTCCACGCTTCCCTCCAATACTAAATTGGTGATCCCTTGATGCCTCAGAATGTGTCCCACCAATCGATCCCTTCTTTTAGGTAGGGTTGTGCCACAAATTCCTCTTCTCCCCAATTCTATTCAGTACATCCTCATCAGTTACGTGATCTACCCTTCTAATCTTCAGCATTCTTCTGTAGCACCACATTTCGAAAGCTGCTATTCACTTCTTGTCTAAACTATTTATCGCCCATGTTTCTCTTCCATACGTGGCTACATTCAATACAAATATTTTCAGAAAACATTTCCTGACACTTAAATCTATACACGATGTTAACAAATTTCTCTTCTTCAGAAACGCTTTCCTTGCCATAGCCATTCTACATTTTATATCCTCTCTACTTCGACCATTATCAGTTATTTTACTCTCCAAATAGCAAAACACATCTACTACTTTAAGTGTCTCCTTTTGTTAAATTAATTCCCGCAGCATCGCCTGATTTAATTCGACTACATTCCATTATCCTCGTTTTGCTTTTGTTGATGTTCATCTTATAACCTTTCAATACGCTGTCCATTCCGTTCAACTGCTATTTCAAGTCCTTTGCTGTCTCTAACAGAATTCAATGTCATCGGCAAACGTCAAGGTTTTTATTCCTTCTCCATAGATTTTAATTCCTACCAAAAAATTTCTTTTGTTTCCTTTACTGGTTGCTCAATATACAGACTGAAAAACATCGGGATAGGTTACAATACCGTCTCACTTCCTTCTCGACCACTGCTCCCCTTTCAAGCCCCTCGATTCTTACAACTGCCATCTGGTTTCTGTACAAATTGCAAATAGCCTTTCGCTTCCTGTATTTTACTCCTGTTGCCTTCAGAATTTCAAAGAGAGTATTCCGCGCAACATTGTCAAAAGCTTTCTCTACGCCTACAAATGTTAGAAACGTAGGTTTGCTTTCCCATAATCTATCCTCTAAGATAAGTCGTAACGTCAGTACTGCCTCACTTGTTCCAGCATTTCTACGGAATGCAAACTGATCCTTCCCGAGGTCGGCTTCTATCAGTTTTTTCCATTCGTCGGTAAAGAATTCCTGTTAGTGTTTTGCAACAGTGAGTTATTAAATTGATAGTTGGGATATTTTCACACTTGTCAGCACCTGCTCTCTTTGGAATTGGAATAATTGTATTCTTCTGGAAGTCTGAGGATATTTCACCTGTCTCAAACATCTTGGTCACCAGATGGAAGAGTTTTGTCATGGATGGCTCTCTTAAGGCTATCAGTAGTTCTAATGCAATGTTTTTTACTCCTGGGGCCATTTTTTTTTACTTAGGTCTTTCAGTACTCTGTCAGTCTCTTCACGCAGTATCATATCTACCATTTCATCTTCATCTACGTCCTCTTCCAGTTCCATAATATAACCCCCAAGTACATCGCCCTTGTATAGGCCTTCTGTATACTCCTTCCACCATTCTGCTTGCCCTTCTTTGCTTAGGAGTGATTTTCCATCTGAGCTATTGATATTCATACAGGTGATTCTCTATTCACCAAAAGTCTCTTTAGTTTTACTGTAGACAGTACCTATCCTTCCCCTAGTGATATATGCCTCTACGTATTTACATTTGTCCTCTATCCATCTTTGCTTAGCCATTTTGCACTTCCTGTCGATCCAATTTTTGGGACGTTTGTATTCCTTTTCTCCTGCTTCACTGACTACCTTTTTATATTTTCTCCTTTCATCAATTAAATTCAATGTCTCTTCTGTTACCCAAGAATTTTTACTAGCCCTCGTCTTTTCACCAACTTGATTCTTTGCTGCCTTCACTATTCCATATCTCAAAGTTTACCATTCTTCTTCCACTGTATTTCTTTCCCCTGTGCTTCTCAGTCGTTTCCTAATACTCTCTCTGAAACTCTCTACAATGTCTGGTTCTTCCAGTTTCTCCAGTTCCCATCTCCTTAAATTCCTACCTTTTTGCAGTTTCTTCAGACTCTGGTCAGAGTCCACATCTGACCCCGGAAATGTCTTACAATTTAAAACCTTGTTCATAAATCTCAGTCTTACCATTATATAATCTATCTGAAACCTTTCAGTGTCTCGGGGCCTCTTCCACGTATACAACATTCTTTCATGATTCTTAAACTAAGTGTCAGCTATGATTAATTTATGGTCTGCGCAAATTTCTACCGGGCGGCTTTCTCTTTCATTCCGTAACCCCAGTCCATATTCACCTAATACTTTTCCTTCTCTTCCTTCCCTACGGTCGAATTCCAGTCCCCCATGACTATTAAATTTTCGTTTCCCGTCAATAGCTGAATAATTTCTTTTGTCGCTTCACACATTTATTCAATCTCTTTATCATCTGCGGAGCTAGTTGGCATATAAACTTGTACTACTGTGGTAGGCGTGGACTTCGTGTCTATCTTGGCTACAATAATACGTTCACTATGCTTTTCGTATTAGCTTATCAGCGCTCCTATTTTTTTATTCATTGTTAAACCTACTCCTGCATTACCCCTATTTGATTTTGTATTTATAATCCTGTATTCACCCGACCAGAAGTCGTGATGCTCTTGCTGCCGAACTTCACTAATTCCCACTATATCTAACATTAGCCTATTCATTTGCCTTTCTAAATTTTCTAACTTGCCTGCCCGATTAACGGATCTGACATTCCACGCTCTGATCCGCAGAGTGCCAGTCCTCTTTCTCTTGATAACGACGTCCTCCTGAGCAGTCCCCGCCGAGATCCGAATGGTGGACTCTTTTACCTCCGTAACATTTTACCCAAGAGGACACCATCATTTAACCACACAACAAAGCTGCATACCCTCGGGAAAAATTACGGCTTTAGTTTCCTCTTGCTTTCAGACATTCGCAGTACCAGCATAGCAAGGCCGTTTTCATTAATGTTACAAGGCCAGATCAGTCAGTCATACAGACTGTTGCCCCTGCAACTACTGGAAAGGCTGCTGCCCCTCTTCAGGAACCAAGCGTTTGTCTGGTCTCTCAACAGATACTCCTCCAGCAGTTGAATCAAGTTAATCAACACTGTAAGAACTTACAAGCAGAACATAGGTAGTTATTGTGTACTCTACATTCCCAATATTCCAATATTATACTGATTAATGCTAACAGTGTCTGCATTGCTACGTTCAAATTGGTTAATCGGAATGTAGGCCCCTAATTTGAGAAACGACGCAATTTTTTCAGTCATCCTTAATAGCGGCGTGTTTCCTCCACTGGTAGCACAACTTTACCTCCATTGCATTGGCATCTCTCAAAGAAAGCAGGCACGGCATTTTTAATGGTAGAAGCTTGTTTACAGTACTAGTTTTCACATAACCTCATAGTGAAAACTGCGTGCCGTTTAAATATTAACGAAGTGGGCGTGTAGTTGATTAGGATAGATACAACAGAACCCTTATTTAAACAAACGTAGTGCCAAGTGGGCCTCTTCCGTGCCACACTCGCGGCTGCTGCCACCGTAAAGCTTCCCCCTGCTGTCACAGATCCTGGACATCGAAGGTTCTGAGCAGCGCAGGGCAGAGATAGCTGCATTGGAGCCACGAGGCACCACACCTACTGCGTCGCTATGCAATGAGGCAGGTCCGGACACATCCCCACAGTTTTACAGCGCTTAGATACTGATCTCACCAGAAATGATAACTTTAACGAGTGAGTCAGTCATTCCATGGACGAGACAGATGTTGTTCCATCTCGGTGCAATGGGCTAACGCACCTATTCCTCACACAGTGTGGAGTGTGAGTGCCTGAAAAATTCAAAAAATCCGAGGTGCCTGCTAGTAGCTCGTATGTACCAGTTGTAAAACGACGGGAAATACGTAGCTGCAAGAAGCACACTTACACTTTACATCATATCGAAAAACGACGGAAAATTCAAGTTTACCTAAGTGGATAATTGCTCACACTCAAACTCATGCAACAATATCGTTATTTTAGTCGTTCTTGTAGGTAATTCAACAATTCAATGAAATTCACCACCAAAACATTAATGCATGGGAGCAGAGACAGCTGTTAAACAAGCACCGACCCGCCTTATTCATAGCGAAGTCAAAGTTTCGCCAAAAATGCTTAGATCTTATATGTATTCACCATATATTCTTTACATCTGAGAAAGAAACAAGTTTATACTAATTTAAAAATCGAGCCACTATTATCGAAAACGCCGCAAATACATGTGTTGAAAGAAAGCGATTTTTATGGGAGCAGCTTTCAGTAGACAACTTATGTCCAGCATCTCGAGAAGTAAAAACTGTCACCATTGGTTAGTGCAAAACTCCAGGAGCTCCTCATGAATAGATGGTGAATGTTCTGTAGTCGATAGAGACGGAAAGCCGTGGCGGTCAGTTTGTAACCCGACTGCTTAAGCACTAGTTTGTAGCCTCCAGTTCAAGCGATATCAAATTCCTTAGCCAAGGAATCTGCGCTCGACCCACGCATATATATCCCAAAACTAGCAACGTCGCCGGCCAGCCATTTGAGGACGGAACCTCACCACCCCTTCGGAAAACACTCAGCTAGCTGTGACGGCACGTTTGCAGCACGCGTCACACACTTCTGACGTCAGACTTCTCATATGTATCTGCTATTCGAGGTATTAATTGGTATGGCGTCAGAGCTTTGATTAACATCATTTGCGTGTTCGATGTCCTAGCTACCACTGCTGTAGGGCCCGCTGTGACCAGGCTAGGGTCACTGCAGTCGCTTCATGCAGTATCTTCTATCAACCCAGATTTTTGTTGTGGGTAGATTTTGGTGTGGCAGAAATTTGTCAGTAATCGTAAAGGCCCATGCAGGATTTGTTGACAGTGCGCACTTTTATGGTGAATTACGAACGTGTAGAGTCTATTCCTGTAGCTGTGGAAGATTATCGTGGTCGTAATCTATCGATGAGGTGTAGGGCATCTACGTTATAGCAAGACGAGCTTCTGGCGAGGTTGCATAGCAGTCATATAATTTTGTAAAACTGTCAGAAGTGTTTGACGAGCACACAAGATCGAAATCTAATCTTACTATTCTGATGTGAAGATGTGAGTATGTCGCACTCTGATTCTTGTTAAGATGCTATTCATGGCATTCTACGTCTCAAATGTGGCACAAACGTAGAATCAATATTGTTATGCTTTGTATTTTCCAGTAAGAGCTGTACTTCGTGAAATCAAACGCCACGTCCCTGGCGCTTAAAACGACCACTTGATAATGTCTCTTTCGAATCTCTGCGAGTCTTGAGAATCGTACTGTCTATTGCGGTTGAATAACAGGAGGAGCTCTGAGTGACGAAGATATTTGTAGGTGTAAGAAGATTATTTTCGGATATGAGGGTAGACCTGTGGGATTGCCTTCTTTAGGACAGTCTAACCGTTGAAATGGAGACGAGCTGTTGATATTGCGGAGAAAAGTTTGCCAGCGGTTTGGATCACTTTGTGTCAAACTTATAGCAATCGCTAAATCAGTTCATACAATCGTGAGTCGTAGTTTGTAGCTTGACAGAAGTAGTGTGAAAGTCTTCTATCTATCTAGAACTAGCGTAAATATTTCTAGACGTGACAGAATAGCCCTTCTGATTAGTGGAAGCCTTGCCTTGCTGCATGCCGGATGAAAGACAAAAAGTGTCGTAAGTTTGCTATCGAAGATAACTGGCGGCACTATACAGCCTTTTGCAAGTGTCACCGAAGGTGTGCAGGTGGTGCCACAAATCCATCGATGTTTGTGTATCTCGTGGGAAACGTCTAAGTCAGAATACCAGAAGGACCGGCGATGCGTGTCATCGAAAGGCGAAATAGCGTCCAGTGTGACCGAATTTTATAGACGGAGACGTGATCTCTCCACGGAAGGACGCGCCAACTCGTTAGTAGCTAACTGCAGTCGTATACTAACACTATAGACGTGAGAGCGATAGTAATACATGTCATCAGAACAGAACCTCGAGAGGACAAACTTATGGTGTGTTCTGAAACAGGCAAATGCTATTGTCCTTTACTGCGCAGCCTGAGGAATCAGTGTGAGACATTCTAGAGCCACCTTTTCCGTAAAACGTAAGGGTTTTAGTCGAGGAATATGTAATTAATACAATGCTGTAAAAATTAGTACACCTGGAAAGACGACGTTGATTTTGATCCGTTGACGGCATATGCCACCTGGGGGATAGTAGATGAACTAATAATGTTTTCAGAGTCGTCTGCCAACAGATCACGTAGTGGCATAGCCACCAGAGCGCCATCTAATTTTTAATAAGGAATGCTCATAGCAAAGGCTTCAGTGAGATGCAAACTTGTGAAACAAGCACACAGCCAGGCTACGGAAACACACTCGTGCTTCCTTCACCAAACTGAACAAGTTTGAAAGGGGTCATATCGTGGCATTCCGAGTAGCGAGATAGTCCTTTTGGAGAATTGCTACACCATTTGGACATGATAGGTCATTGTTATCAGTGGTCATGTGAACATTCTCACATGCACAGGCGAGGTTCTGGACTCCACGCAGCAGAGTAGCCCACCAGGATCGTCGTATTGTAAGGGCAGCAGTGGCAGTTCGAACAGCTACCACTGCATAGATCATGGCGCAGTGGTAGCACATTGGACTCGCATTCGGGAGGACGACGGTTCAATCCCGCGTCCGGCCATCCTGATTTAGGTTTTCCGTGATTTCCCTAAATCGCTCCAGGCAAATGCTGGGATGGTTCCTTTCAAAGGGCACGGCCGACTTGCTTCCCCATCCTTCCCTAATCCGATGAGACCGATGACCTCGCTGTTTGGTCTCTTCCCCCAAAACAACCCAACTCATCTGACTGCATAGATAAGAGAGCACATGAGCCCAGTCGAATTAACACGAACCGCTGTGAACCGGTTATTAGCAATGGGAATACGGGCACGCACACCTCTTGCCCATCTTCCACTCAGGCCACTGCATCTACGTCCACGGCTCGACTGGTGTCTTCAGAGGATCACTCCGTGGTCTTCAACGATGCAAGCATATTCTGCTTGCAAGCAAGTGATGGTCGCTTATGTGTACGATGTAGACATGGAAAAATGCTGTGTCGTAGAGTGCATTCGTCCATGACACACGGTACCCACCAAGAGGCTTATGGTCTGAGGTCAGTTAAGCTACAATTCTCGTCCACCTTTTGTGTTACTGGAAAGATACTAACCAACGCTCTGTACATGCAGAATGTCAGACCAATTGTTTTGCTTTTCTTGCAACAGGAAGGTGATGGGTTATTCCAACTACCTAATGCTCACACATACACTCCCTGTGAAACTCACTGTTCTGTCAGACGTGCAGCAACTTCCCTGGCCAGCATGATCTCCGGACTCGTCTGCAATGGAGGACCTGTGAGACATGATGGGTCGAGATGTGACTCGTGCGACTTCACAACCAAAGACTCTTACAGAACTACGTGAACAAATCGAGCAGGGGCGGCATAATGTATCCCAGGATAGTATTCGCCATCTTTAGGATCGACTGGAAGCTACAGTAAGCGCCTGGGTTGACCCCCCATGGCAGCTACACAACATACGGCACTGATAAAGGTGCTTCAGGATGGGTAGATACCTGGTTTCTCAGAATCTCCTGTGCTGTTGATCTATAACTGTAATCATTGCATGTACTCCATATGCACTGTTGCAACAGTAAATTTTGAGTGAATTGGAAACCTTTAATAGGGTGTTCGATTATTTTTTCGGCAGAGTAGCTCACAAGGCTTTGCACTGGACGGTGAACGTCCCACAGGTCAGTGTACGTAAACGATTTAGCGCCACTATAAAACTGTTCTGCGACGATGCTGTAGCATGTTATTACTGGGCAGTGGTAAGAAATTGTGGGAAGCAATGAACACAATTTTCTTGGGCTATAATAAAATACGGTAAGTTAAATGTGTGACAGCGGCTATAATATAGAGAAGGAAACTCATTGTATCTCATTACAAGATTGATAGTGATGAACAAACAAATATTTAGGTTTATTACTATTAAATGGAACAGTCTTGTAAAATCAGTGTAGAGAAGAGGAATGCTAGCGTTCTGGGAACATGCACTGACTCTGCGAAGGAAAATGCGTACAAGATGCTAGTGTCACCTATTCCGGAGCTTTTTCCGGGTGTTTGGAGGCCTTATCAGTGAGGCATATCTCTAGACATCGAATTCCGAGACGAGCTATTACGATCGTAATAGATCCACACACCCCCCGAACGAAAGTCTAATGGAAATATTCGGAGGACGTAAATGGGATTTCCTGGAAGAATAGGACATGGTTCTCGCGAAACTGTGTCGGGTTAAGGGATGTAAACATCAGTATGGTTCAAATGGCTCTGAGCACTATGGGACTCAACTGCTGTGGTCATAAGTCCCCTAGAACTTAGAACTACTTAAACCTAACTAACCTAAGGACAGCACACAACACCCAGCCATCACGAGGCAGAGAAAATCCCTGACCCCGCCGGGAATCGAACCCGGGAACCCGGGCGTGGGAAGCGAGAACGCTACCGCACGACCACGAGATGCGGGCAAAACATCAGTATGGAAATAAGATATTGTCTGTAGGATTGGCTACATCTAGTCAAAATGAAACTGTCTTGCACAGTATAGTGAATACATACAGCGAATTTTTGTTGTTTTTCCTCTGTAATTCCAGTATTAGTATACAGCTTTACACAGAGACCTCTCAGAAATGGCTATTATCAATACGCATGCTACAGATATTGCACTAAAGTCATGAACAAGAAAAGACAACTCATTCATCCTTGATCACTCAATGACTGTTAAACAAGTGGCTAGAGAAATATTAACATACCACTGATATAATCTCTCCGTTTCTGTCACAGATTCAAAAATCATGACTGATAGGAATATGAAAGTTCCACACAAAATTACACAGGATGGCTGAAGTAAGAACACATATGAATAACACCTGTGGTGCAGAGAATATTTTCTTACTACCTCTAAGACGCAGACTTTTTCTGTGGTTCTCAGTGCCTCTGGTAGTGTTATTATAGCGTTAATATACCGTAATATTGGAGACAATCGTCGCAAATCTTTTTGGGGCATATAGTGATATTGTATAAAGTGTTACAATATTTATGATTGATGGGGAAACTTCAGCTACTAAATGCAGGATGGGATGAAAAATTTACTTGAAACATTATTGCAACTCACCGAAGTCTTGAAGATGATAGCTAGCCTTAACGTGCTTTTACAGAACAATGACAACGCAAACAGTGGAAAGAGGAATGGCGTAATTTGTTAAAATTTTTATTGTATCATAGTGACGTTTGGGACCATGTGTCACGTAGTCGCTATTGTATGATTGATTAAGTTAGCAGCGCGGTAGAAGATGTCAAACATTTTGTGATGCAACATAATGTTGATACCCTAGCATGATGTCACTACATAGTTTGGGTGACATTGAAAAGTAGTTGAGTGTAGGTAGTTAAAAGCATACCAACCCTTGTATGATACCTATACAACTGTGTATTACTTTTCTTGGGAAGGCTATTTCATCGAAGTGTTATATAGTTTCCACTGTATGACAGCATCAGTCATTCATTAACAAGTGCACTTAAAAGTTAGATCAGTAGCCTCATGTGTCATGTAATGTTAGAGAACAAACGATTAAGTGCACCGGTAAAAACTAGCCGGAACCATCACAATGGATATTTGGCCATGAAACTAAAGGTCTAAGAGATAAATTTTCTAATACAACTTCTCGCAGTTCCATCAATATTTGACCGTTATCACGCATATTCCTGTCACATTCCCGCAGTGGTGGAAGGAGTCTGCGACACATTGGCGGTCAAGGTGGTAGAATTCCGGAAGAGGTAGCTACTAAATGTTTGACTTTTGAGAAAAATAAAGATAAGCTGTAGGGAAAGAATTTAATAAACATGTCGAGGAACCTATACCGAATCAAAAGAATTTAAATCCAAGAAAGAAGTGCTCAGTTGGAAAATGGGTAAGACGTGGATGCGGCCTTACTCCCTACAGCTGAACCTGTACATCGAAGTACCAAGAGAGCTACTGAAGTATTCCATGCAGTTGTTCTGTCATAAGAGACACTTGAATGTCAGTCAATTTCTGTTTCTGAGGAATGGTTACAGAGTTTTCTGACGCTTCTTCGTCGATTTTTCCTAGTATTCCTCTTGCCAGTACATTGCCATTCCTGTGCAGAACGCCATCTTTCACTCAGCTGAAGGGGAAAAAATGGACTTCTTTAATATGACAGCCTCGCTCTATTAATTTAAGACGCTCTACTGGACCATAGATTTCTGTCAAGATTATATTGCCACAAAGTAGTTCTCGACATTGGTTCGGCTTTGGTTGCCTCGTCATCATTTTATTTACGAATTTGTCACTGCCTCTTATACATTGTTGTTGTTGGCGGTTTCTTTGTGATGTTTTAGGACCCCACGATGTCTCTCTTATTGTTCTAGAGCCTTGTGTTCGGTGCTGCAATTTTTTACTGATAACTTCCTTACGTTGTACTACTGTTACATTAACATGAATTTGGTTATAAGCTTACGATAGCAACATAAGGAAGAACATAAACCGTCTGAAAAGCTTATAAGGGTGCTGCAGCGAAGATCGTGCTGAGTAATAACTGCCAAGAGAAAGTTCGATACGTTGCGCCGTTTCCTAGTTAACTAGCATTGAAGTCAGACAATGAGGCCGTCGCGCGAGCAAATTCAAGTGGTCCCCCAGAGACGGTGTTGCCAAACGGGTAGTTTATCTCGTAAAACGGAACGGATAGCGATATAAAAATTGATCATACGACGGCAGCAAGGATCGAACCTGGTCCAAAGGCTGAGTAGTCTCGTATGCCATCATCTGCCTTATGAGAACAACTGACACTAACTGAAGCTGTCGGGCCGGCCGAAGTGGCCGTGCGGTTAAAGGCGCTGCAGTCTGGAACCGCAAGACCGCTACGGTCGCAGGTTCGAATCCTGCCTCGGGCATGGATGTTTGTGTTGTCCTTAGGTTAGTTAGGTTTAACTAGTTCTAAGTTCTAGGGGACTAATGACCTCAGCAGTTGAGTCCCATAGTGCTCAGAGCCCTTTGAACCATTTGAAGCTGTCGGGCCGCTTCAGTTTACGAGCTCAACCGTCTGGTTGACTCAGTTCAATACCGATTAACTCAGAAACGGCACAATGTATAGAACTTTTTTTTACAATTATTTCTCAGAACAGCCTACAATACTACACCCTTACATGCTTTTCGGGCTGTTTCTGATCACTCTGTAGTTGCAAATACAATAATCCACATGGATTTGTTATTATAATATTTACTTAAGGCATCTATAGAAAAGGAAAAAATATTTTTAATACAATTTACATTTTACTCATGTCTGTACTTATTTTTCATCTGTCAAATAGACTGCACTGTTACTGCGCTCTGAACTCCACCTGATGGCAGTTGAGTAGTTTGCCTTCTTGCCAGTGACTCTGTCGCCTGCCAGCATGCACCCACACACGAAATAAGTACCTACTTTTAGACGATATACGATTAATGAGATTAATTTTTATCTACCAAAATTTTAATTTTTTTCAAACAACAATTCCGTGCCCTTCAAAGTAGTACCCTTCGGCAGCTATTCATCGGCTGGGTCGTTTTTCCAAGTCCAGATAGCAGCAGTGAAAGGCTTCAACTGGTAGAGATTTTAACATGTCGGTCACATTTTTTTGAATGTTCTCCAGTCTCAAAATGACGTCCTGTTAAGTCATTTTTCAATTTATAGAATAGAAAAAGTCATAAGCTCTCCGACCAGTGATTAAGGAAGATTGTGGAACAACAGAAATGCCTTTTGAGGGCAAAACTTCCGTGATGGAAGTGTCCGTGTGACATGGGACGTTGTGGTAATGCAGCATGCTCTTGTCTGCAATGTCTGCAATGTCCGGCCTCATTCGATTCACGCTTTTCCATGGCATTTCAAGCACGTCTTCGTAAAACACTTGGTTGACAAATTACCCTGGAGGAACAAATTCTTTATGCACGATACCTTTACTGTCAAAAAAGAAATTCAGCATTATTTTAATCTTCGATTTTCTCAATTGAGCTTCTTTCGGTCTGGGAGACTTCTGTGTATGCCAGTCTTCACTTTGCCGCCTATCCCCCGGATCGTACTCATGAATCCAGGATTCATCACCTGTGATCACACGACTGAACCGTTGGTGGTCATTGGCAGTCCTGTCAAGAAGATCAACGCACACTATTCTTCGATTGTCCCTTTACTAAGTTATGAGATTCTTCGCCACTGTTAAGTAATGAACTTATCGCTTGTGCAAAACTCCGGTCAAAAATTGATATCCGGTGAAAGAGCTTAAGTTCATACCTACATTTTAATGTCGGTGTAATTTCACAAGAGCGTGGACACGTTCTAACTTTATGTCGATTCTTTGAAGGTCCCCCTCTAAGCGAAGTTCATCTTCATCATGTTCTCGACCTTCCAAAAATGATTTGTGCCATCGCAAAAGTAGTGTTCTTCACAGGAGATGTGCCCTACAAGCCTGTTTCTACTTTAAAAAGACCACACTCACGGATTTGCCGAGTTTAACACAGAACTTGATGGCATAACTTTGCTCAGAACTGCGCAGTTCTATTTTCGTAACACACAACTTCAGTAACGACCCTCTCAAAAATCGCCTGATGGCTGTACGGAGCTGAAACTCGGAATGAATATCTGGAAGGGATTAACACACCGGTGTACACAAATACAACACAGCATTGCCAGATCGCTCGCATTGTTGTCCATCTCATTACTTTTCTCACAAACTTCGTACATTGTATTGATGTTTTAAAGTATTTAGTATGAATTACTCATGTATATTACTGTATGTATACCTCATTAATTGTAAGCATTTCTCCTTTTGTGATCTGTTGAAATAATGGTTATGTTTTATTCTTACGAAAAATATTTTTCTAACGTGTCCAGAGAATTGTACATCCCATGTCTATGCTTTTCGTCTCGTGACAGGTCCAGTGATGGCAATAAACCGAAATGCCTAACAAAAATCAGTTCTATTAAAGTTCGGCAAGGACAGATCGGTTTTGTGTTTGTCCACAGCTTTCCCTAAAAAGAAAAATGTGGAGTGACTAAGGCCTCCCGTTGGGTAGACCGTTCGCCGGGTGCGGGTCTTTCGATTTGACGCCACTTCGGCGACTTGCGCGTCGATGGGGATGAATTGATGATGATTAGGACAACACAACGTCCAGTCCCTGAGCGGAGAAAATCTCCGACCCAGCCGGGAATCGAACACGGCCCTAAGGATTGCCACTCTGTCGCGCTGACCACTTTTTTTTTCGTTGTTGATTGTTGGGTTTTGTCGTTGCGGACGTCACATGACATCCGTTAAAGTTCGTTTGTTGATTGGTCCAACCCCCTTTTTTTATTACAGAGGCTAACCAGCGCTCTGACCGAACACGCTGATCTATCGTGCCGGCGTCACTCAGCTACCGGGGGCGGACAGGTTTCCCCTGAGAGCCACCTACTGGTAATTATCGGGCAAGGGAGTGTTTGCTAATTCCTTTCAAAATTGTGGCCTGACCAATACAAAGTAACGCTCCCATTATCAGACACAGTGCGGATGGTTCTGATGAATGGAGGCACTGTTCTAAACCACTACTAACCTCAAGAATCACAATGATGATTTTTGCAAATTTGAGTGGGAAGTTTTTGTTGCTGGTCCCCTGTTTGCATTGAAAAAGGAACATACTCATTCGTGAGATTAGCAGCAGCATCCATTCTTCCCTCCACGTGGAACTTGGGAATTGCACAAGTTCAGGAAAGAATTTGGACTGGAGAGGATTTGCTTCTCAGCTCTCATCTGGTACTGACTGGCACACGCTCTGTAATTGATGAATATGAGTTTCGCTTAGACAGCGTAATTCATCTTACGAACAGCTCGCATATATCACATTTAGTTACTCATCTTGTACGCTCACTTATCTGCATGAAATACATGTCTCACCAATGGAAGTCACACAGAGTTTACAGTCTACTTCCCTTAGTTCGCTACAGTTTTCAGAACATTTATTTAGGTTATTCATTGTCAACTGTTCATTGGATTATACCAATGAAAAGTTTTGTATCCTCGAACTGATGTATATTCTGAGGTTTCTAGTGTCCTTCAAATTCCCTATGGTTAGGCGACCCTTAAATAATAAACGTAACTAGCTGCATTTCTAGAACGTTTGCTCCATTGCAACGTGTTTCCATTCTGTGCAGCGCCCAAGAACTATTTTAGGAGATTTAAGAGACTCAGAGGTGTTAACGAGTGTCAAACGCTGACACTTTTTATAGCAGAGGTAGTTGTAGCACAGGCTATTGAATCTTTTTTCATCCTCGTCAGGTCTGTTAACTGTCTTAGCATTCATGGTGATTGTGCCATGCGTGCTCAGCATGAATGTTCTGCATACTTTGCATGTAATTTCTGCAGGCGCTAACTGAGCTAACAACATACAATTACATAGCTTCTCAACAATTTCAAACAGGTACGTAATAGTACATTTAAATTTATCACCTATCATTATACCCTGAGCAAGTGTTTATCTCGGTTTACCACAAAGCCGTGCAATTATCCAGTGATGATTCTTTCCTCTATGTAAAGCACTCTCAGCCAACAGTCTTACGATCATTCGCAAACCGCATAAAGCACTGTATTCCAGTAATTGCATATTATTCGACTGAATACTTAAAACGCTTGAGATAAGATGGTTGTAGAATGCCTCAGACGTACATCACTGCTGGTTAAGGGCAGAAAAGTGCTGACATTGTGATCAGAGTTCCACGAATTCAGTGGCCATAACTGTTTCTAAAGATATAAGAGATGCAGAGGTGGTAACGAGTGTCAAGCGCTCAAAGCAGTAGCAGTTGCTGCTCAAGCTACTGAGCCTTATTTCGACCTCTTCAAGATGTGTTAACTGTCTATTCGTACTGATTGCGTCATGCGTTAATATGGATACTTTACAGTTAACTTCTGCAGACACTAAATCAGCTAATAACATACCAATGCATGCCTTCTTAACAACGTGAGGCAGGTATATTTCATAATTTTTAAAGTTATAAAGTTCAGATATATCTTGAGGAAATTTTATCTCTGTTTTCCACAATTCCTTACGATTGTTCAGCGGTGATTGTTTCCTTTACGAAGCAGTATTGTCATCAAGCAGTCTTATGGTGTTGCTAAATAGTGGATTTTTAAAGAGACGTGGGGCATTCACTCTCCACTATAACGCACTGTATTCTGTTAGATTCACATACTTCAATTAAAGATTTAAACTGCTTCAAATAAGATAGCTGAACAAAACCCCAGTAGAACATCACGGTCGATTCAGGGTAGTCCAGCAGTTCTGACATCATTGCATCCAGACAATACACCTAAGGCCACAACATTGTCCATCCACTAAGTCTGGCATCGTCGTTTCCAGACAATTGCGCCAAGTCATGACATCAACATGTCACTGCCCTGTGAAGATAGTTATACGTGTGTCCCACATCGATCACACCGTCCTAACATCACAATCTTACATGCAACACACCACCATAACGTATCGACACCCATAATTAACTTAGAGCTTGTCATTTTAGCAGTGGTTGAAAATACCGCTTCAGTTGTAAATTCCTTTATTTTCACACGACCGGTTTCTGACTGTTATAAGCCCATCTTCAGATGTCGTAGCTGTTCTGTGGTCCCTGAGCGGCGCTTGTACCAGGAGCGGTGTGCTGCCTGTGAGCGCTAGCAGATTTCACGATGATTTAAAAACACAACCGTCTGGAAAGTCTGTTTCATGTCTAATGTGTAACTTTTTCTTTGAGGTATAGCCTACTGTTCGAATACAGTATTACTTTCAAACCTTAAGAAAGACTCTCCAGTCACTGAAATCACGGAAAAAAATATTTATGAACATATATTAGATAACAAGAGAGTCCAAGTACTGAACCTGGTCGCAAAGGATTGTGCAGGGTCACGTTGCGAAGTGTCATGCTTTTGATGTTTTCAGAGCGCGTCCTGACAGCCAGCATCAATCGAATGGAAATGCAGTGGAAGGCTGCGACGTCACAGCATGCAGCAGGCGAGCTAGGATTGCGGTCAGGAGTCGCGTGTCGCAGTCTTGTTCAACTGGTCTCAGCTGCCGCATGTTCTACAGTGGGATGCTGAACCAAAGGGGCGGAGCAAGGCCTAATGGAGCATTCCTTCGGGATATGCTGGCGAGGTAAATACCAGCCTGCTGCGGCAGAGTGTGTCATTGAAGGCATTCCCGCAACCTGTGAGAGCTGTTGCGAATGGTATGGTGATACATTTCCACACATAGGCCCTCTACAACTGGCAATCATAACGGAACAAGTCAGCTACTACGTGACACCCTAAATATCCGCTTCTCATGTTGAAACTCAGTATCTTATAGCCTGTTTACACCACCAAGCGTTTCTACACTAGCCAGCATAGTGAGTATAGGCTATATCCTCCTGCAGAGAACTTCCCAACTGCTATCTAGCTCAGCTATCAGATCAGTATACCCTATTCCCATAGAGGTATAATCTTTGGAAATTGGTTAACAGTCAGCTAGTCCATACAATACCTGTTCTACTAGGCGATCCTAATCATTACTGTTAAAGAACAGTTGAAGCGACATCACAGACAAGTAACAGCTGCATCCGTATACTTCTTGTGGACACTGATCACTGCTGTTCTGGATCACACAGCTGTGTTCCTGGAAGTACGATGTTGGAGAAGGCTGGCCATGATCAGTCGA
This sequence comes from Schistocerca americana, assembly GCF_021461395.2. Classification (NCBI taxonomy): domain Eukaryota; kingdom Metazoa; phylum Arthropoda; class Insecta; order Orthoptera; family Acrididae; genus Schistocerca; species Schistocerca americana. The sequence goes on from NC_060119.1 coordinate 1,025,118,844, forward strand.
GACATCACAGCACAATAATCGCTCGCCTATGAACCGTCAAGGGCCAGAGGCGGCTCATCTGTTGTCCTCTGCATTGCCTGTTCCAGCACAGCGACCCACCCTTGCTGTAAAAGTCGACGACATGCTTGTATACTTTTCACGAAATTGTGCACATTAAGTGACCCTCACTACACTCATGTGTCACTGAACCAATGCACGTGTGACTTAGCGAATATTTTTCGGTAAATGTTTGTAAAACATTTATTTTGTTAACTGTCTTGTTGCTCTGTTATTCATTGTCTTACTTATATTTTGTCAATGAACTGTATTAAGTATGGCAAATTTCACATCTTAGAACATAAGGATACCACAAAAACACGCCCTGATTTTGCTTGTGTTGTAGTTTTACCTGCCACAAACATTCACCATGTCTCCACAGACCATGGAGCTACGAAGTATACACAATAGATAGGATGCACTACACAGTATACTAACAGAATTATTAAGTAATCTAGAAACATGGAGAGACATAAGAAACCTCTCTGATGATTTATTAATGAGGTTCAATGTTTAACAACTCCAAATTTATGTAATTCAGCTCTGAATTTATTTGTTTTGTTTTTAGTCGTTTTCACGATAAATTCAGTCACGCCTAAGGCTTCAAATGTATAAACGTACATGATAGATGTTCTCCATGAAAAATCCAGCAACTGCATATTATGCACTAGACATTTGTGAGACAGCAATCAATGATCTTCACTCAGGTGATATTGTCATATGAATAAGGAAGGAGCCAGTGTAAATATCAGGAATATTATGTTCTAACAATATACTGCTCAATGTGTAATTAACTCTGACCTGTAAGTCAAGATTAGTTTTGCTCTGTTTGCTGTATCGTTAGTCCATATTGTTAAGATGGCACTGTCTCAAATGACGTGCCATCTGTGCACAGTCTATTTGCAAATAAAAGGTTAGGGTGATCTACTTGGGTTTATGCCCGCACACCCACCGTCGACGCGACTGCACAGATATCGCCTCGCTGTTTTCCCTCCGGCAGCGGAGCTGATCTCAAAAGTTTGTGTGTATATTGTCCCGGCTAGTTGAGAACCATTCCCTTCTGTGTGGTTAGGGCATAAAACATCTCTTAATCACGTTGTGAATCTAGTCGTGTGAACTAGCAATTGAAAATTGATCGCGTTTTTGCAGAGATATTTCATACACTTTCAACCACAACGGATCCAAAGACAGTTTTTTTTTTTATTACTCTGGAGTAAGATATGAGTTCCAGTCTATTTTTACTAATTTGTTTCCATGAGTATTTTTTTTACTTTAACAGTCTGCATGCATTCGTTGAATCCTATTAAATCTGTTTGTAAAAAGGTTTATCAGCTTCCTTCAATAACCCTGAATGTTCACAGACATTATTGTCTATGTATTAGATGATTATGGAATTTAGTAAACGCTGGGAATGTCTCGTATATTTCTGTTTTACTGACACAATTGAGTTCTTCGATTAATGAAAGATGGCATCGGGGTTTCAATGAAAGGAGAGTTGATCCTAGTGAGTATTGTTTCGGTATGATAACAGTCAGTCAGTACTACACTCCTTCGTGTAGCTATCACCAAAGGTATGCTTTCCTATGAAACTGTCCTTTGCCATCAATGTCCGATAAATTATAAATATGTCTCTGGGCCTTACAATGTCTAACCTTCTCAATTCTCACGATACGATATTAATTATGGGTTGGAACCATTTCAATGCCTGCTCAGCACAAGTTTAATCATTTAACTGGCAGTATTTTTCACTTCTCGTTTATTAGCGGAATCACCTTGACAAGAGCGGCAAAGATACTAGTGTAATAAGGTCCAAACTATATTTGGTCCCAATACTCTTTAATAACTCGCATACGGCGAATGAAGTACTAATTCAACATAACAGTTTCCGTATTGTCAATAAATCTCTTCACAATCGTATATATACGATCTTAGCGTTTCTTTCAACACGTACAATCACCAGTCGCTTGAATATCAATGTTCGTACACCCAAACACCTCCAACTGACTCCGTCTCTGAATTTATTCCAAAATAATCTATCCCCCACCACTCCAATGTCTAATCCAGTTCTAAGAATGCAATTTAATTAGGCTTCTAATCCCAAAATTCCGACTACCAAGGAAGAACTGGGAACACACTCGCCACAACTGAAAATACACACTCAAGAGACCTAAGAATGCTGCGCATTGGCTTATATGTTCCATTCGAAATAAAACGCTGCCCTGTTATGTCTTCCTTTGATTCCCTTTGTGCTACCTTGCGTTACTGCATTTCGAATATCTACTCTTTGTAAAATTTCAGCTAACAATTACTTCGAAGTACTACTACCGTTTTTTGGTTCTTAGGTCATTTATTACTACAGAATTTAATCTAATACCCGTTTCTGTATAACCACTCTCTAAAGAGCGGTTACAGGTTTCAATCTGATGGAGTGAGTGTGGGGCCAAAAATTATTCAACACACTAAGGGTGGCGGTGTCTCTAGAAGCTTGAAAATCAGGACTGTCCTTCAGCCAGGTCAGAAGTTGGACAAACTAATCCAACTATTGGGGACAAATGTTTGTTCGAGGCTGATTACCTAGCTTAACATGGTCACACTATGCAAAAAAATTTAATGCAAAGGGGACGGGGTGGGGCGTTATGAAACACGGAACCAATTCTGTATGCAGTTTTCATGGAAATTAAAGTGTGATTTTGTAATTCAGAAACTGAAAACAGGACATATTAGATGGAGTGATGGTGACTGTGAGTGCGGTGCGTATGCGTCATTTCTTTCTTTTATTAACAAAGTGATGGAGTCTCTAGTTTGTGGTAGTTTCTGGTCGTTGTTGTTGTTGTGGTCTTCAGTCCTGAGACTGGTTTGATGCAGCTCTCCATGCTACTCTATCCGGTGCAAGCTTCTTTATCTCCCAGTACCTACTGCACCCTACATCCTTCTGAATCTGCTTAGTGTATTCATCTCTTGGTCTCTCTCTACGATTTTTACCCTCCACGCTGCCCTACAGTACTAAATTGGTGATCCCCTGTTGCCTAAGAATATGTCCTACCAACCGATCTCTTCTTCTAGTCAAGTTGTGCCACAAAGTCCTCTTCTCCCCAATTCTATTCAATACCCCCTCATTAGTTATGTGATCTACTCATCTAATCTTCAGCATTCTTCTGTAGCTTCTATTCTCTTCTTGTCTAAACTATTTATCGTCCATGTTTCACTTCCATACATGGCTACACCCCATACAAATACTTTCAGAAATAACTTCCTGACACTTAAATCTATACTCGATGTTAACAAATTTCTCTTCTTCAGAAACGCTTTCCTTGCCATTGCCGGTCTACATTTTATATCCTCTCTACTTCGACCATCATCAGTTATTTTGCTCCCGAAATAGCAAAACTCCTTTACTACTTTAAGTGTCTCATTTCCTACTCTAATTCCCTCAGCATCACCAGACTTAATTCGACTACATTCCATTATCCTTGTTTAGCTTTTGTTGATGTTCATCTTATACCCTCCTTTCAAGACACTGTCCATTCCGTTCAACTGCTCTTCCAAGTCCTTTGCTGTCTCTGACAGAATTACAATGTCATCGGCGAACCTCAAAGTTTTTGTTTCTTCTCCACGGATTTTAATGCCTACACCGAACTTTTCTTTTGTTTCCTTTACTGCTTGCTCAATATACAGGTTGAATAGCATCGGGGAGAGGCTACAACCCTGTCTCACTCCCTTCCCAATCACTGCTTCCCTTTCATGCCCCTCGACTCTTATAACTACCATCGGCTTTCTGTACAAATTGGAAATAGCCTTTCGCTCCCTGTATTTTATCCCTGCCACCTTTAGAATTTGAAAGAGAGTATTCCAGTCAACATTGTCAAAAGCTTTCTCTAAGTCTACAAATGCTAGAAACGTAGGTTTGCCTTTCCTTAATCTTTCGTTTAAGATAAGTCGTAAGGTCAGTATTACCTCACGTGTTCCAGTATTTCTACGGAATCCAAACTGATCTTCCCCGAGGTCGGCCTCTACCAGTTTTCCATTCGTCTGTAAAGAAGTCGCGTTAGTATTTTGTAGTTGTGACTTATTAAAGTGATGGTTCGGTAATTTTCACATCTGTCAACACTTGCTTTCTTTGGGATTGGAATTATTATATTCTTCTTGAAGTCTGAGGGAATTTCGCCTTTCTCATACATCTTGCTCGCCAGATGGAAGAGCTTTGTCAGGACTGGCTCTCCCAAGGCCGTCAGTAGTTCCAATGGAAAGTTGTCTACTCTCGAGGCCTTGTTTTGGCTTAGGTCTTTCAGTTCTCTGTAAAACTCTTCACGCAGTATCATATCTCCCATTTCATCATCATCTACATCCTCTTCCATTTCCATAATATTGTTCTCAAGAACATCGCCCCTATATAGACCCTCTATATACTCCTTCCACCTTTCTGCTTTCCGGCCGGCCGCGGTGGTCTCGCGGTTAAGGCGCTCAGTCCGGAACCGCGCGACTGCTAGTGTCGCAGGTTCGAATCCTGCCTCGGGCATGGATGTTTGTGATGTCCTTAGGTTAGTTAGGTTTAACTAGTTCTAAGTTCTAGGGGACTAATGACTCAGCAGTTGAGTCCCATAGTGCTCAGAGCCATTTGAACCATTTTTGAATTCTGCAAGTAGCAGCATAGCACTGCTATGGTGGGAAGAAATTAGGAGGATATAAGTCATCACCAAGAGAAAAGGCACTAGGCGTTTGAACGCACATGTGTCCCTAGCGACTTCGGGTTTCGTCGCACAGGTGACCGCACCGTCTTCGCTTTGGTCGTGGAAGCCTCCGGATCGAATCTGTGGACGGTAGGTACAGAGGACGGATCGATTTTTCGCTGCATAGCTGCTGGGCCTGCAACATTGCGTGCGAAAGGGTGCTGACAATCTCTTCACGCAGAGCCAGCATACTGCATCGTGTAACGAAGCAATTCTCACAATGAGCGTAATTCGAAGCACCGGCAGAGCAATTCAATTCGATTTCACACTTGTGGAATACACGACAATCGCCTTTCTCAAGTTCATCACATGTGTATGAATGTGTGAACATTTGGGGACAGTCACGTACTTTCAGTCACAGTTTGTCAGTAGTTTCCAGGGTTATATGGAGTGGAATTATCGCTGTACTTTGAGTGTAAATTCTCAAAGGGCAAGTAACGCACCTAGGCACTTAAACGTACGTAAGAGTCTGGAAACAGAATTGTCTTTTTCACAGCTGAATTCATATTTCGTTACTTCAAGTGTTTTTCAATAAGGTTCAATATTTAACGATCAGTGTTTGTGTTGGCACCTTCACATCAAGCCAGAGACAATTAACCAGTGATCATGGGGATATTGTAAGTCATGACAAATCGTATGAAAATAAATAATTCCAGGAATATAGCGTGAATCACATTCAGATTTAAGAAACTACCCACTTTAATAACTTTGCCGAGAGTAGCGATTCTTTGTTACCCACTTTGCGCACAACTGAAATCTAAAGGGTAGACCTTAAAGAAGTGTCCTGAACACAATTAGTTTGGAACGATTGGGAAAATAGCCACGATCAGGACTTTTCAAGTTTATTGATTTAAACTTAGTTTGGTTTCGGATCTCACTTTCAGTAGTTTATTGATGACCTATTTTTAGACAACATTCTTTTGAATGGCAACGTTTAGTCGCATTATGTAAACACAGAACAGTACGGCAAAAGTATTTTCACTCAACATGATCGTAACACATCACTTCTTAAGACAATACGTAATTTGTTTAGCGTGTTGCAGTAACCGGTGAAGTGCATGAGTCAAACTCTTCGTCCCACATCCATTACTTAGACCAACTGGACATCTGCGTCGCAATGATTGGATTCTTCCTGGCGATTGTTGAAACATTAATTCATCTCAGGTTCGTGTGCGCAAATATCTTTCAAAAAGAAAATCTTACGATCTAGCAATGACGATATTACGGTACCGTGAATATTGTAATTTGCGAATATGACACTCTAGAAACGTAATATGCAACCTTCCTTCCCGTATCAAAAGACCAGTGCAAGAAATCAGTTGGATGTTAATCTCGACGTGCAGACGGCAACAAATGGGATGTTGAGTTTTTTGTGTGTTGAAAGCTTAAATGGTCGTCGAATTCTTACGATAGTTCATTTACTAATATAGCTGTAATTAGTTCACTCGATGGAATGCACAAAAAGAATTATACCTCGTAATGTACTTTCCACCACTTGATTCACTACATTGAATAGGGAAGTGAGTAATCCGTTCTTTGTATGTAATATTTTCATTAATGACGCAATAAGACGGAATGTCCTAGATATCCTCGGCTGAAATAAAGCTGATGGGATTGTCGTCTGTACATTCCATCACTTGAGTTTGCCACATTAAACACGGAAGTGGATAATCCGTCTTTTACATGCGATATTTTCACTAGTGAGACGAAGAGACGGAAATCCGTAGACATCTCTGCTGAAACAGAGCAGATGCTATTTCCGTTTGTGGCGTCTATCGATCTCTCTTTGGAGGCAAGTATTTAGTTTGATTTCCAACACAGTGTGAGGTAGATGACCAATTTGTTACAGTTCCAAGGCACTATACAATAGGGAAGATCTGGACAAGCTATCATATATGCTGTAGATACGCGCATGAATGGCACAATCTGCAAAGAGTTTAATTGGAAGGATTGGAGTTAAAAATACAAACAAAGCTATCGTGTATTAGCCATACGTTGCGAAAGAAAGAATAAATATTTAATTAAGACCTCCAGACAAATCCATGTTGATTTTGCGTGGTCGTAATTGGTCTTGGCATTTACTCGTATATGCTAGTGTTTCCAAAATTACGTCCCACAAACAATTCGTAAAGACACTCTCCAGTTAAAACAAAACATGGCGCAAGCCAGTGCATATAAACCTTAGTACTTCGCAATAGTTAAGACACATCTCTAAAAAGCGTACACTGAACTACTACAGCACAAAATTGTTTATCTAGGCATTAACATACTATTATCGTGATGTAAAGAATTTGTTACAGCTAAATAAATTAAGCGAATGCATGTTCGACAACACAAGCAAGCTTACTTACGCATGTTGAAAGACAAATATGTCAAGATGGCATCGATAAGCATTTCATGAGCTCGAATCAGCGAATAATGAATACAGCTCACTGAACCGCCAGCTGTCTCCATCTTACGAGAATCTTAGAAATTATGTTCGGTTTGATACCTTTCCTCCTGGGACACAGCGATGAAAATATGAGTGCATCGTCGTCGAAGAGGCGGGTTTCTTCAGTGTCGTACTGTAGGAAATGTTCGTTAACGAAACGTAATTTACTATCTTTAACTGAGGACAGATTATCAACACATATCAAAAATGAAAACTACAGCTTGTTCTGTGTCAAACGTCGCACTACGGCAGAAAGTCTTTGCTGACCATAATATCAGTTTTATTTTATATCTGTCTCTCTCTCTCTCTCCCTCCCCCCCTTCCCTTCTCAAGGCTCGTACCATCAGCCGCCACCACAATTCCGTCTTAAAGAAAATAGTCTTAAGTAGCTACAGCAATACCATTTCAGAATGATTTCACCGACGCGGATCCAACATTTCCGCACACAATCACTGCTGTTTATCGCTTTAATATCTCTACACTCTACGAGAATATTAACAGATTTTTCTTAAACTCCTAAATAATTGTTTTTCCTATTCTTGTCTTCTCTATCATCCACCGCGAACAACGGCATACAGGTAACATTTTTGGTCATAACGCTGTCTGATGCTCAGAGGCAATATTCGACTATTACTGGTTCCATTATGATGTTTCACAGTTGATGATAGTGCATTATGTATTATCGTAATGTATTTTGTTGATCATTAATTCCCACTCTCGGGTAATAGCACGAATGTCACTATGATCCTTAAATATTTTCAATTTAACAGGAGTGATCTACGTGAGACACAAATTACAGTCTGCACGCAGTGAACAGTAACTTCGGCAGAAAGTGTCAGTTGAACACTTGTTTTCGGCCATATTACGACCAGTGTCGGTTCTCGTAAGAAATCGCTTAATTTATTAGCTTACTCTTCTCATAGTGCAGGATACTAATACTTCTCTTACATACCTAGTGTCTCATGTACCTTTTATACCACATGTTCCTCACATGCGTATATGAGTGATTTGTTGGAGCTCCTCAATCGATACACTTGTTATGTTAGGCATGTTTAACAGTTAGATAACATATACTACACTCCGAAATACCACTACATGGTCGCGTTAGGTCTCTTACACAATCAATATTGTGTAAATGGAATTTGGAATTTAGTAAATAGTGTCTACAGGTGATGCATGTGGCATGCATCAACATCTTCGATTGATGTCATCAAATGTTCAAATGTGTGTGGATTCCTAAAAGACCAAACTGCTGAGGTCATCGGTCCCAAGACTGACACTAGTTAATCTGACAAATTTACGTTAAGGACAACACACACACACACACACACACACACACACACACACTCACTCATGCGGGAGGAAGGACTCTAACCTGTGGCGGGAGTGGCTGTGCAATTCGCAACATGGCGCTTCTAACCGCACGGCCACACTCCCCGCGGCTTGGTGTCTATATTAGCATGATGAAGTATGAATTTCTCTTAAATCACATGGATTATGGGATGGAAGCCGTAGTCTAAAGTGTATCGTTTCGTCTCCTTCTGAGAGAACCAGCAATGGAGGATGTGCGCACGTTTTCTACTCTCCGTTTGATGATGTTTCACGCAACAGAAACTAAGTCGAAATTTATGTCTTACTACGTGGTATCAACTGCATAATTCAGGCATCACCGATTAATTTTTGTTGTTTGTACTTTTACAAAAAAAAAAAAAAACTGAAATACATCTTGCTCGTAGTTTAGTAACGATACCGTTTGGAATATGTAGGTGCACTGCGCATGACACGTAATGTCGCTTAAACACTGCTGAACATTAAAATACTATCACTAGAAATGACAGGATACAGCGACATTTACTAATTATGCTTATACAGTGTTGTAGTACGTATGTATGATAAACTGGTAAGGTTTTGGGTGTTCAGGGAACGGAATTTAACGCATATAGTCGCCACCTTTGGCAGCAATAGTGGCTCAAACGCGACTGGGCACAGAGTGGAACTGACCTTCAATGACAGATACGAGTATAACAATTCATGAAGCTTCACAACTCAGTTAATTGGTTGGCAAGTGGAATCATGCCAGTCTGTCGGCATTCTGATACCAAATATTTTAAATGCCACTTCATTTTCCCAGAGCATTTGTCCACCATGAACAGTAATTAATCCAACAGCGATGTAGACAGACTATGAAAGCACTGGGGGCATTGAAAATTGAATTCAAATAACTGCAACTTCATTTCCTTGAAGCTCTCACTAACTTAAAAATAATTTTGAAGCATCTAGCCTGGCAGTGATTATAATTACAATCTTTAAAGTATATCCATTCATCAATACAAGTTTTTCTGGATAAAACATTAATAAAAGTGATCAGAAATAAAATCTGAATTGAATTACTTTGGCCCCATGGACAAGAATTACAATACACATACACATACACACATTGGACATCAACCATTACAAACCACACAGGTACAGCACGATTTATAATGCCCATTGCAACGACCTTTCATGCAGCATTGCACTTTAACTCGTTACTGCCCAAACAACACAAGCATAGCAATTCACGTAGCGGTATTTCATGGCTGAGCGTAGCTTAAGATAAAGTTACGCGAATAAATTCTTTCTTAACGGCCTTATTCGGATTTAAATTATCTTTCTCAAAAAAGTAAGCACAAAGCATATATTATCGTGGTGCACCACTTATAAGATTAAATTCGTGGCCCTTTGATGCACTAGCGATCCTAAATCTTTAATATGAATACACACCGTCCAGCAGTGAAACATTGCGCTGGTATACCACGCCTTAACGCTTCGGTTATAGTTAGAAACAATACGGTCACCACTATCACAACCTTAATGTTTAATCCGTATAAGTCTTACGGCATATAACACCTTAACCAATGTTACTATTACAGGGAAACTTTCACTGCATCGCCCAAGTGGGGCCAGACGCAAAGAGTTGAATAATTAAGTAGAATTGGATTGCCCTTTGCACAGACAACACACACTGATAAGTGTCTGAAACAACACTGCCGGCCCTTAACGCAGTGAGCAAAATAGAAAAAAATGAACAAGTCTCAACTTTCCGTAACATCTGGAAACCAGGACAGTAGCAGAAAGTTGTACGACGACGACGGAACTGCTAAAAGCGCCCCACTTCGTGATACGACTTCGCATCGCACTCAAACAATACTAACCTCTTTCTGCACCGATCGGCGCTGCGCGAAATCCGTAGCACCCGGCAGTATTTGTTCTGGAGTGCCGACTGTCCAGCAGTGTACGCAATTCTCAAAGCCTGATGACGGTAGTGCAATCAGATCACCTCGCACTACCGATCTCGATTCTACGGAAAATGTGATTAGTCTGAGACACACAAACTAAAGGCTTCAGTAACTAATCACAAAGTAATAGGTAAATGCATCTCTTATGCGTTACCTAATACCACCTTAGACGGTCTGTCTGGACAAATCCGACCGACTGCTAAGACGACGTTGAGAATTCCCACCGACAAACAGTATAAAGCACCAGTCAACTACAATATTAGAAAACACAACCTCATTTCAATACGTAATGTCTGCTTTTGTATTATTAGTATCACAGACATAATAAAACAATTCCTTTAGACGAGTAGTTCAAATAACTTGGTGGTATCCTCAGTTCACTATTCCCGGCAAACGTTATGTGCCTCAAAGAAAAATATTTAACACTCCATGCTACGACGCCGTACTACTGTCGACCGCTTCCACCGCTCAAAAACTGAAGATGTTAGGTAAATGAGCGGCTGATCCCGGCGGAGGATCGAGTGCTCCCTCATGGGTGTGTGTGTGTTTGTCCTTAGGATAATTTAGGTTAAGTAGTGTGTAAGCTTAGGGACTGATGACCTTAGAAGTTAAGTCCCATAAGATTTCACACACATTTGAACGTTTTTGTTAGGTAAAGTAATTCCCAGCGCCAACCTGCGCTATTTGCTTGGCCCAGTCACCTCACTCATCTTAGAGGGGGCACCGCCGACAACGTAGAGGCGAGTAGCAGGCCAGCGCCACCCAGTTTCGCCGTAGCGCGAACGGACGCCTGAATTCAAATAACCGGAACGTTGACACTCCGGCACACTACGACCCAACTAAACTAAATACAATGATAAATAATTGATTGGACGTGTACATAACATCCATACGATAAGCGAAAGTAGGATATTTACATTTTAAGTGAACTTTCATTAATTGTACCTTAAATTCTGTTTCTTCCTCAGCCAAAGACACATAGCGTGCAGAATCAAAATTAAAAGCGCGCCTAAACGCTTTCTTTGAATATCCGGCTGGTCGTTCAATCTGTAGTAACAAAAGTAGTCTTATAAATTTGTGAATCGCTAACTGCAGAAAGGAAAATTGTCCAAGATTTTCAAAATCGGTTTTATTACATCAAAGAAGTCCTACTGGGTAGCTGCATCGTTTACTGCAGATACGAAACTTCCACAGTCAATAAATCGCCTACTGCAGTTGGTATAATGGAGCGCTTAGGCCTGCTGCAGAAAGGGAACTTGACCTAGACGTGTTCCTTTTCTGCTGTAAACAATATATCGTCACTGGAATTATCAGGAAAAAAACTAGAAACCAAGAACCATAATACACCGTTACTTGGTTTTTCGTAGAAGAGACGTGCCGTTCTCATGATAACCGAAAAGTGTGCAACACTTGGTAGCCGAGATTCTACAAAAAAACTTGCCCCAGTAATGGTTCTTACAGAGAAGAGTTCCAAAGCAGCAACATATTTGTCTTGCCCTGTGTGACGAATGTGGTCTCATCAAAGATACACCACACGTAGCACAACGTAAGGGAAACAACAATGGCCTGCTAGCTGATAGTCCTTATATAAGTATTACACATATGAACCTAGAACATCCCAAGAAACCTGCCTACAAAGCCTGGCAATCCATAAACATCTTAAAAATGAATGACATTAAATAAGTTCTAATTTGCATTCCGGAAACAAGGTGCAATTTTGGATGGAAATTTTGAATCAGAGGAGATGCAAGTGCGAATTACTCGTTTGCTTATCCATGCAGGACCTCAACCATACTGATCTAGCATGCCAAAGACTTACAAATATCTAGAGTGCCAGGGGAGCTCTTTTAGGTGGACTACTAGCGTCGACGGCCACCTCTACGTGGACACAAAAATATAAAAATAATTTTGCGGTAGAAATTTTCCACAGAAAAGCATACTTATCTTACTTACTGAAAAATGTGCTCAAGAGACTATTGCCTTTACTTTATAGTGGTATTTCTATTAAGAACAGGAACTTTGCTGAGGGCGATTAATCAGTCGATTTCCCATAAATTCAGAAACCGCAAAATAAATGAGAACTACACACACGTGTGGGTACTCGTTAAACTCAACAGAATTTGATCAGAACAAAGACAAAATCTCAGTCGTCACCTCCACAAGAAACTCTGTATTTGGTTCATTTTTCCCGTTTAGACAGCTTAAATGTCATCTTCACATGTGTAATAGGCGATTTCACTTCTGAAGATGACAGATTAAGTTGTTGAAACCAGTAAAATGAAAAAATAAAGGTATTCTTGTGCAGCTGACGATTGACTTTGTATATTTGTTAGAATATTCTGTTTCTGCTGAATTACAGGTATGAACAAAATATGAAGAATTAGAACTGTTGGTATAACGTGGCCATGGGTAGATAATCCTGAACTGAGGAGCAAGTGGTTGGCTGATGGCCAGAATACAATCTTCCATAAATTGAAAACTATTATTCAACCTGTCTCTTCGTCCGTATTCAGATCTCGAACTGTTTAATTATTTGTTACATTTGTTTCAATAATATGTTCTGGCTGTATTAATATTTGAGCATCACATCCTGTACACTTTCCTCCATAAATTTCAATTTTCCTGTACCACGAATAACTACATCAGTGGGTTTATTGTCTTTACATAACACTGTAAGGCCTTCATGTTTTGGTGCTACATATTACCATTCGTTACTTCCCATTTGTGTCCAAACACTTTCATTTAACTCTATGTACTGTTGAATACAATCTTTGGGTATTTTAGTTTCACACATTTCCACGTCATAGGCAGACAAACGAACAAATGTTTGCTTACAAATTCTATAACTTTGATCTATCTCTTTACATAACGACTGATTATTATTTAACTTCACATACTGTCTTTTTGCACATCTATTTACAGCATTTCCTCCTTGGCACTATATATGTGAACAACAGTTTCAATATATCTACTTTAATAGGAAATGGCCAGATTGCATTTCTCCCTGTGACACTATAGAGACTGACTTACGCCATGGTGTCAAAGTGTAACCCTGCGAAAGACTGGAATTTTGTAAATTGTGCACCTGGATGATGTGGAGCAATCCCAAATTATAATATGGAAATTGCCACTCCCAGATATGTTGCGGCCTTCCAGTAATTAAAAAAAAACTCTCAGGTGATTGGCGTATACCCTTAGATGCTTATTACGTCTTAAACGTATTGCCTCATTTGGTTCTTTAATTTTGTTTACCACATATAGGCCTGACCACTGACATTCTAATTTCTTCCTCTACGAACACTTCCGTCAGAAAGCAGAGCTTCATCCCTTGGTTGAAATTCTTTTGGGTGTTGGGTCTTATCAAATTATTCCTCATTCTTTAATTTAGAACGAGCATTAAAATCACGCGTACACTGGTGCACAGCTCTCATTCGCTCGCTTAATTCAAGCACATAATCATCGTAATTACAAATTACTTCTGCTCCGTTCTTTTGTAAAATTACTTGTATATTACACAATCTCCAAAAGAACAGCCCATGACGTGTGTATCCCATTCCATTATATGGTGTTGTGTTAAATACGAATACCGCGCACGGAATACAAGAATCCCAGTTCGTCTGTGATCTATCAATAAAGTCTCTGAGCGTTTCAGTTAAGGTCCTGTGTGCTCTTTCTAACGCGTCATTACTCTGTGGATGATAGATATTCGTCTGAATTTTTCTCTAAACGCAATAGTTTGCATACTCTTCGCATTGTTTCACCAGTAAAGCAACTGCCCATATTGCTCAGTAGTATCGATGGTATGCCAAACTTCAAAATAATATTTTTCACTAGACCTCTTGCTACCGTTTCGGTAACTTGCTTTTCAATAGGTTCCACAAGTAGGAACTTTGTTAGCGCATCCTGAAAGGTAAGGATGTACTTTATCTGTTTGTTGTAAGTGGCCTACGAGGTCAACATCACAACTTTCAAAAACACTCAGAAGTTGGTGTTATTTAATTTTAATTACAGTAATCTTATTTTTTGGCAGCTTTCACATTTGCGAATACGAGCATGTCGCTTGTAACGCCGGAAATGTATATCCTCCTATTCCCATCTATTGTACTATAAATTTTTTTTCTTATTTTGTTACATGAAGATATGACATTTCTGTGCCTTTATACATTGTAATTGTTTTACAATTTATATATATATATATATATATATATATATATATATATATATATATATATGCATTTATATCGATGTGTAATTGGTTTGTTTTGTAAATATTATTTGTATTTTTACGCTCGGTCTTGCCTAGGGAAAACTATGCTATCGAACGATTACATCAATAGGTCGTGTGGAGAACCAAAGTGTTTAGGATCTTTAGTAGGGTTAACTCAGCCGCGTGGAGCGCGGGCAGAGCAGAGTCTGGCTGGAGTAGGGCGGTGGGGCAGGTGTTTTGTGTGACGCTCCCGCGAGTTGCCGCGCTTTCGGGGTTTGGCAACACGTAATTGCGCTCGACTTGCTGTGATAGTTTCTGACACAGTGTCGCGGACGGGAAGCATTAGCTGGCGCACATCAAGAGTCCGTTTCGCCTGGTGACAGTGTCGAGAAGAAGGCGCGCCTACATCCAGCTTCTGCAACAGCGACAATGAGTAACTGTCGCCACCTCCTCGACCGACGACTTCAAACATTCAATCAACCAACAAGGAAGACTGGAAGCACGTAAAGTTTTAGAACTGTATGGCAGACCTCAGCTTTTAAAATTGTTCCGTTTGCCTCACAAAATTACAGCAACTTAGCATGAACCTTTGTTGCCCATTGTCCCAACTGCATTATCAACTGCATCCCTCCCTTTTCCGAAATGAACCCGAGTGTCGTTGAAATTCAAACGCCAGCATTAAAGTAATATCATTCCATTTCACTGCTTTAATTTCAAAGTTCAGTTAAGGTATTCATAGCTGGCTACAATATTTAGATTACACAAACACAAATTAAGAGGGCGAGTTTTGTTTCCATATTTTAGCTTACCTGTGACTGCAGCTCAGCTTGGTATGTACTAAATTTTACTGTCGTTAATTGTTCAGAATCATTTAATTCAAGTTCAGAGTTAAATCTCTTATTTCTAAATTGCATAGATTCAAGTAGCTTTTGAAATGATTGTTGAGGTAGCCCAAGACTAACCTTATATTACTGAATTTCGTAGTGCTTCAGAAACAAAGCTCACTACTAATTTCAGTCACTAAATTAACTTTCAATTTTCGGGTTTTATTAATTCTTTTGCTAAATTAAGTCAGAGTTTAGCGAAATTTATTACTTCTGACAAACATTCAGTTTTCACACAACATGTGTCAACCTTCAGTTGCCACGCGTTTAGCGCTAATTAAATGTGTAATAACCTTTCTTTTTCACTTATTATAGTAGTTGTCCATAGGACTGGCAATCGTAATTTTCCCCAAATCTCAAATATCTAATTAACTCCAGTTAATTGTTAACGTAACGACCGCACATTCACTTTCTTTATTATCTTTACCCCTTTTCAAAATTAATTTCTACCAGTTTCATTTGCATTTTTCCTTTCATTTAGATGTAACCCTTTCCTCCCTCTTTACCGACAGATTAACTTCGGTGACGATTGCTCTTTCCAAATTTCCATTAGGTACACGTGGTTTAATTTTTACTGTCATTAAGGTCGATAAGTGAGGGGGAGGATACACGCTCTATACCTGTTTTCATAGCTTCCCAAGTACAGTGTTCCTTTATCCTAAGTTCTAACTATACCCTAACGGCCACCAAATGGTGAATCATGGAACTCTTTCACAATCGCTTTCCTTTCGTCTGGAATCAGCCTAGCACCTGGTTCCTTCACAGCTGTGTCCCCTGCCATGACCTGTGCACTTTTATTTTCCACACGGCCTGTGTTGCTGGCCCCACTTATCTACCCTTCTCCTGATGGCACATTAGTGTCGCCGCTTACAACTGAAGGGACGGCCTTTAAATTTTCATTTCCTGCAGATGTCTTAGCTGCTACGGTTGCCTTTCCCAAGTTTCTTATATTGCCTTCTCATCAGTAACCGTTCTAAGATTTCTGATTCTAGAGAGGGCATCTGCAACCTGATTTCGCTTTCCACATTTGTAGAGAATTTGGTAATCATTCTCTTCCAGTTTTAATCAAAATTTTAACAATCTAGATGACTTACCCATGTTAGTGGCTTGTGATCCGTACATATTGTGAATTTTTGGCCGAACAAATACGGTCGAAAATGTTTAACTGCCGAACATATTGCTAACATTTCGCACTCTCTAGTGCTGTGTGACTGTTCCCCTATTTAATGTTCCGGGTGCATAAGCAACAGGTTGATCACTATTCAGTTTTAGTTGGCTCAGTACGGCTCCGACAGAGCTCTAGCTAGCTTCAGTCGTAATAATGAACTCTCGACTAAGATCAGGGTGGTGCAATATTGGAGGACTTAACAGTTTTCCTTTAGACCTCCAGTTCCATTACCCAATTGTATGCTATTCCTTTCTTTAGCAAATCATGTAGGGGTTTAGTAATTTTACTATAAGTGCTTATAAATCGACGGTAGTATCCGCTTAACCCTAGAAAGGCTTGCAGCATCACTGAATATGGAAGTATATAGGAATATAAAAAAAAGGGAGGAAGGTTTATCTGTTTAGCAAGAGTAATAGAAGGCAGATTTCAGACTACCTAACACATCAAAACGAAAATTTCGGTTCTGACAATGACAATGTTGAGTGTTTATGCATGCAACGAGCATGTCTTGAGTTACAGCTTCCACAGCTGTTGTTATGCGATGTCGCAGTTCATTCACTATTATTGGTAATGGAGGCACATAAACAGAGTCTTTTACAAACCCCCACAAGAATTAAGCACATACAGTGAGGTCCGGTGACCTTGGAAGCCAGTAATGTAAGGCTGAATCATTTGGTCCAGTGCGACCAATCCGTTGTTCAGGATTTCTTTTATTTAAAAATTCCAGCTCCACCAGATGCCAGGGAATTGCTGCCACATCCTGTTGTTAAATCAAGTCGTTCAAATCAGTCTCCAACTGTGGGAAAAGGAAGTTCTAAAGCATACCGAGTTATATGCTTCCTGTAACAGTGTTCTTGACAAAGAAAAATGGACGCTACACATTTTCCCATGAAAGCTCACAAAACACGTTTAATTTTGGAGAGTCCCTCTCTTGTTGTTCAACTTCATGTGGTTGTTTCATACCCTATATTCTCAAATTATGATGGTTCACCTTTCCATTTAAATGGAATGTTGCCTCATCTCTAAACACTAAGCATTGATAAAAACTGTCATCCTCCATCTTGCCATGAACGAAATTATGGAACTCCAACTTTGTTTGTCACCTTCATCAAGAGTCTGCAATAGCTGAATTTTGTATGGTTTCATGTGTTAACGCTGACATAACACACAATGCTCTATGCTGTAGGAGGATCCACACCTTATTAATACTATACCCTTCCTTCATCATTTTAAAGTCATAGTATTGGCAGATAGCTGTCCATGAAGACAGTAGGAAGTATACAGACCTCATATGTGGGGGCAGAAACTATGAATTTTTTGTTTTGTATTTCGGCTGAAATGTGAGCACAAGTGTATCCATTTCTGTGTTATACGAAGTTTTAGGTCCAGAACTACTTAATAAAGTAACTGACTACGTGGATGTCTTGTTAATAGCAACCCCTACCTCGACAGAGCGTATTCGACTTTAGGGACAAGTACTACACTGATTCTCAGAATACAGTGTTACAGCAAATTAAAAGAATTCTGAGTGTGGGAAGGTAACGGTCAGATTCCTAGGAGACATCGTGTCACCCCAAGGTATTTTA
Organism: Schistocerca americana; assembly: GCF_021461395.2. Lineage (NCBI taxonomy): Eukaryota > Metazoa > Arthropoda > Insecta > Orthoptera > Acrididae > Schistocerca > Schistocerca americana. The sequence goes on from NC_060119.1 coordinate 1,025,137,161, forward strand.
CCGGATTCTAGGAAACTGGATGCAGTCAGACAGTTTCTCCTATCTCAAAACAAAAAACAACTCAAAGCTCATCTGGGATTTGTGCCTTTCTTCAGGAAACTTATTCTTGACCAATCTCTGAACATTGATGCCCTGGAAGACTTGTGGAAGAATAGCCCATGGATAAGGACCAGTCAGTGTCAAATACACTTTGAAAACATAGAAGAAGCTCTGCTCACTTGCAATATATAGCAGCACCGAGACACGCCACAAAAGATTTATTTAAACACTGATGAATCATCACAGGGTTAGGGGGCATTCCTATTCCAAATCACTGGATAGATAACGACAAAACCCAAAATAATTAGTTTTTCAAGTAGATCTTTTACTGAACGTGAGCGATCATACTCAGTAATGGAGCTCTAAGCTCTCTATGTAGTATGGGCACTTAAGAAATTCGTATATTATTTGCGGAGAAACACACCAAAGTCCACTGTGACCATAAAGGTTTCTCTTCTCTCTTGACATGGAAATTGCTGCATGGAGGAATAGCCAGATGGTCCCTTTACTTAAAGGAATTCATTTTCGAGGTAGTCCACATCATAGGCAAACTAAGCATAACTGCTGACACATTGTCGAAGCTACCTCAAAGGTTAAATGAATCTTTGGTACTCACCAAACAGAATTCTGAAATCCGCATCCTAACTATACAAAACAAGACACACCAAACCTACTATGTAAAAATGTAAATAGCCTGAAACAATTGCAAGAAGATCCATGCTGGATAAAAGTAACATTGAAACATGTAAAGGAGATGATGAGAATAACTTAAACATTGTTTACACTGTTTGTAAAGGAGTATTGCTTCACCAACATCCACCTGAACAAGAACAGTGAGGCTTATGTTTAACTCAAAAGTTCCTAGATGAATTAATTGTTTATCAAAACATGTAGGGACATCATGGTGTTTGTAAATGCACTGATACTGATACTTCCTCAACATATGGCGCTGAATCCTCCAAGTCATTCGAAAATTAATCACTTTTCAGAAGACCAAACAATCCAACGAATCAAAATTAACATCCAATATTTCTCACCAAATCATTAGAATTACTATCATTGGATGCTGCTGGATTCTTATCCAAAAGGAAAAGGGGATATCAACGATGTAATTGCCTTACACGATATTCTCTCCAAGAATATTAAGTGCTATTCAGCGAGGTCAATGACCACTGGTTCTCTTATTGAAAGAATTACAGACGACTATCTCCTGAGAGTAGGGATACTGTTAACTGATAATCCATCATACTTCGCAGGTAACAGATGGAAGGAATTGAAGACCACAAACAAAATGAAACCAAATACTGATCATGATTCCACCCCAAAACAAGCCCCATACAAGGGTGTCTAAGGAATTCAATAGATTTATACGGTGCTACACACCGCAGAAACGTGCAAAATCGATTGAGTTCGTCTCAACATTTCAGCAAATCGTTAATAACTTGCCCCATACCTCGACGGGTTTTACTCAAACTGAATTAATGTTTAAGAAACGCGGAATGGACGAGTGGGAAAGCCACAGCCTAAAGTACCCTAGGGAGGTACTTCATTTGACGAAAAAAAAGCCAAGTCTTGATCTATCTAGGGGAAAAAACCGAGCAGAGAAAATTGTCTTACGACAAACGATTAAGGCGAGCTTCACAATTGCTATAAATACTGATACGAATGCACCCAAAGTCAACTAAACATGAAAAAATTAACTACTAATGGCAACTCTTATGCGCTGGCCCATTTGTAATTACACAAATCCCTCATCCAGGATCATATAGACTAGCTCAGCCTACAATTGGAAAGGACAAGGGCCTTTATCCACACGACGCTCTAAATAAATTTGTACACTGAACGGATTTGACAAAATATTAAACCAGCTGATGAAGTTCTTGTGCTTAGGTATTGTGAAAATATTTCACTATACATCATGACAGATGTTCACTTAGTTTTAAGAAACGTTTCTCTCTTGTTATTTATATGTGTGTGAATATAAATAAATAAGTCATTAGTTACGTAAGATTCTGTTCACTGACGAAAGAATGTAAAATGAATAATAAGCTGAATTTAATCACCATGATGTGAATTCACTACTAAAGCACATACATCTTCCAAGCCCAAATTGATAAATGAGATGGGAGGAATAAATGATGCAGCATTACGTTGAAAAGCAACGTGCAACCGCAGTATAAATTGGCATCACATGACAGTGACCTCGGCGCATGCGTGAAGGAAAAACTAGTCCAACACGGTGCTTAACACACCAGATGGTCAGTCAACATTAGTATCAGTACATGAAGTAGAATTACTAAACTAAATTCTGAGGTCTACACTACAAGAATAAAATTGATAGAGGAAAAGAGAACTAAGATAAGGCAATATCTACATGGAAGTGCAGGATGATATCTGCATACTTGGCGACTATTTGCAATATTTACACAAAAATCTAAATTATGGTTACATACAAAATAAACTAAAACCGTAATATAGAAAATCTGTATATACCATGAAAGACTGAATAATTTTAGTGATTTGCTCACATTCTGAATAAGCTAAGAAATTGGGTAATGACATACACCTAGTCCACGAAGATGCCTATTAGTTTTATGTGCAGTCATTGTCTGAAATATGGAGGAGATGGAAAAGCTAAGTCGAAGTGCTAGTCATGCTGTTATTATTTTCTCTTTCACAAAAGAGAGCTGAATTCTTAGAATCAGTCAGAAAATAATGAACTTGCATACTGAATGAACATATATATGTTACAAGTGTGAATGATAGTTTGTTGACACTGGAGCAACTACATACTTGGTTTATAAGTTAATATTAATTATTTTTACAGGGAACGATTCAAGGACACATCCCAGTAAAGAGCAGAATGGGAATTTAGGGAGCTGGTACCAAAAGAAATGGGCCACTCCACAATATGAGCAATTATTTATCCATAAATGTGGGTACAAATGTGCATGTTATGTGTGATTATAAGGAAGTTATAGTCCATAACATGTTGTGAAATGATATTGAGGCCCTGAACTACGGAAATAAAAATTAAGCAGGACTAGTCCATACGCTGAAGAATGCAAGTAACAGAGATGAACGCTGAGTAGATATCTTCAAGGCACAATTAGACATGATCACGGCTTATCTTAATGCCCTTTCACGAACATTTCTTTTTACACAACATTCGTAGCGAAGTATTTACATGTATACATATTACAGTACACATTACAACCATTTATAAGCCAATGGAACTTATAAAATTGTATGACAATGATGTTAGAATTTTATCTGTAGTGCTGCAAACACTAAGTAAATTGCTTGTCGCAAAACAAAAAGAAGTGTTCACAGAGAATTCACTCAATTACTGCGTGATGTGTAAACGATGCGTTTCAGGAGGAGATCATAAATGCTTCTTTCTGTTCCTTATCATAACTCGCTTTAGATTTGTGGACCACTTTCTGGTAGATTTGAGAGAGGCGTGGCTAGGTGCAGTTATTCTTGCATGTGTTAGAAACGCAAGAGTGAAGTTGTCTATTCCTTTAGTTAGCGATCTGGAATTACAAACTCTTAAGTTAAATGCGATGATGGTTGTAGTTCATACATATCAACAGATTGCATATATGTATTCAGTCCTGACATGTAACATGTTTTGCACACTATTCATGAAAACTAATATTTACATCATGAGATTAAAAGTTAAAGCAAGTGCCAGCTCATCATAAAAGCAAACATAAATGATTGATTATTGATGAGAATTAAAGTGAATTAACTTCTTACATGAATGTTGCCTTATGAATATTGAAGGTGGAAACGACTTCTTAAATATTAATCGCGTGTGTTTAAATATTGTTGTGCAAACATGGAAAATGTTGAGACAAATTCATTTATAAACTTGTTTATAAGTAAAATGTATTAGAGCTTGTGTGTCAACTAATATTAAAAGGACATTTATGCGTAGTATTAAGGAACAAATCTACGTCATTTATTAATTTCTTTATGTAAGTTATGTAAAATTTTAAGCACATCTACAAAGACATCTAAAGAAAACTGTACATGAAAAGGGTGTTTAACAGATGTGAATTGGAAAGGGAATTTAAAAAAAACTGTTCACATGCCATATGTACTCGTGTGAGGCAGCGATAAAACTTGTGTGTCCCCACAATAACGAAACCGATCGAAGGGCCCTATGTAGTGTCGTTGGACACCGAACTTTACTACGAAGGAGGAATTAAAACAAGTAATTTACGAACTTACCAAGCATATTGTGAGCTCTCGGCGTGATGCTGATGATATGGCATGGATTTGGGCACTGAAAAACGTGTTGGACGACATGGCCTATGTACCCATAGTCTGAACTTTATCGCTTCTCTGTCGCGGAATAGAACGTTTTAACAAAACACACATAGTCTACTTATCCTACCGAGCTACTCTTTGGACACCATAGCGACAAGCATTTTGTCGTCATCTACAAATTTGTAGACCCGATTCTGAACTGTGCTCCACAGTTGCACCGCTGGTACTGCAAGGCACAAGCACAAAGAACACCACTTAACGTGTGGAGATGTGGCAATGCAAACTATGGGAGGCGGTTACGCCTCAGTGCTGGAGCAAAAGGCGCTAATTAAAACATGCCCTTTGTCAAGTCATGATCTTTCAGAAGCTGAACCTTTACAGGTTTATAAATTTAATGTAAATGAATCGTAAAATAAATAAAGGTGACATGTGCGGGGAGTAAATAAGATATAAACTTCCCCACAAATAAAGACATTTGATCTGCAGTCAGATCAAAATTAAAGTGGTATTTCCATACGAAATTTGATTATTTATATGATGTATGTTTGTAAAGCGCACCACTACTGTATACTGCCGTCCAGTAATCAGAGACAACGCCCGTCTACAGTAGGAGGACAGTTGTGATAGATCTTATTTTAGTTTAGCCATAAAGTATACGTCAGTTAATAATCATCGAAACACTGAGCGGCGCAAAGATGGAATATAAACAAGCCTGCGCCAAAAAGAGACATGTATGAGAATAGCCAACTAACTTAATGTCGTTGTTCATAGCACATCATAAGTAGAGTTATTATCAGTTACAATTATTGGGCCAGTTACTTTGTGTGATACGTAATTCATGCGATTGCCTACAGAGTTGTGGACACAGCGCGTGTGACCGAGATTTTCCAATGAGCGACATCCGTAGAAGGTCAAAATAAATTCAGACAACAGGCTTAGCTTTCAACACAATTTATTGCACAGGGCATTAAAATTCATTAAAGCGTCGAATACAAATACCTACAGACAGCCTAACAGTATCAAACTGGAACCAGCATGAATTGTGTGCAAGATGTGAATTCGTTCTGCGTTCCACCTGCTGTCATTTCTAGACCCCTGGCTGTTTCCTGTTTTCAGGGCTCCGGTGATGTTAAACAAGATAATACAATACTTTATGTGGCTTTTGATGTCCTAACGTACCTCAATACAGAGGATGTTGATTTTGCCATTACCAGTACGTTCTTTGGCTCTCTCACGCAAGTGAAATCATCTGGTGATGGGCTGCCGAGAGATTTGCTCTATGACTGATGAACTGGCACACGATAAGATTTGAAACAGCTGGTTATGACGTAACAATCTGTCATCCAAGCTTCATTATAGATGACGCTCAGACGGGATAGGTAACTGGCAGAACTGATCTCTGAACTACATTTCGCACCATGTTTGCACCCATATCAGCTAAAACTTAACAATGTATTCTTCCTACTATACTGTATACAAACAATAAGAAAAATTTCATTGCCGGTATTGGCTATCATTCCTAGATTTGCGGTTTTAGTGGCCAGCAACGTATTTTAGTGTAGTTACATGTTCCACAGATCATTTGAACGACTCTTTCGTTGAAATGATGTGGAACGAGTCAGTTTACAGGATATATGTACATGATTAACTGTAACAGTAGCGAACACATCGTTATTTCAGTATGACTTATGCAACTACACTTAAATACAAGAACCTTTTTCTTCAGGCACCAGTTTTTAAATACAAATACTGCAGTGGAATAGAAGGAGCTTCCTGCAGAAATGATTTTAGGTTAGACTGTAAATCTGCTTTGATCTCTGTCGGACGTTTTACGTAACTGGAAAAATGATAAGAAATTTGTGTTGTTACCTGTAGAACTACTTTTTGAATGATTGACTGCTTTAATGATGAGTAATTAAGGTCTTTTTTCCTCTATTGCTGTAGGTATGGACATCACTGTCCTTCTCAGTTTTATGATGAACCTGATTATCAGATATATGCATTGTGACAGTCCAGCTAAAATGGGTAACTCCTTGAAGAAAGATGGGAAACAGTCAAAGGTATAATACAGGAGACAGCTAAAACTGTACTGGATAGAAAGAAGCGATTGAGAACCCAGGTCAAGTCTGATGAAGTTCGGAGGAGGAAGATAGAAGAAAGGAATGAGACCAGAAAAAGAATGCTGCACACGAGAACCAAAATTAGTGTAAAAGAATACCAGTAGAAGAGAAAGAAAGCAGATAAGGAATGTAGAAGGAGAAAGAGAGAAATTGAAAAACGAGTGATTTGTGAATTAGGAGAGAGAAAGGCAGCTCAGGAAATTCTATGTGCAGGTGAAAGATATAAAGAAAAGATTCGAACCCAGGGCAGTTTCTTGTAAACACAAAGAGGGAAATCTGACTGGAGGAAAAGATCAGATTTTGGACAGATAAGTGGAGTATTTTAGTGAACTATTGAATACAGAATCGGAAAACGAAGGTGAGGCAAATGCTGCTATGGCAGAAGAGGTGGAGGAGGAAGTAAACAGATAAGAAGAGTACCACGAAACCGTCTAGAACCTACACTAGAAGAACTTAAAGCTAATATCAAGACTCTAAAAACAATAAAGCTCTGGGAGAAGACAATATTACAACATAAATGGTAAACATCGTGGAGGAAAACTAATAAGGGTTTTGCATGGGATTATAGTGGAAATAACGGGGAAAGAAAATATGCCAGAACAGTGGAACACAGCCATACTCTCCCCTATACGTAAGAAACATAAGCTGACTGTGCTAATTATCGAGGAATTGGACTGCTCTGTATAGTATGTAAAGTATTAGGAAAGATCATGGTGGGGTGACTTAGTACATATGTAGAAGCCTGACTAGGAGATTACCAGTGTGGTTTCAGAACTAATTGACCCCCTACAGCTAGATTTTTACCATCAGACAAATCCTTGAAAAATGTTATTAGTATAACACCGATGTTCACCAGGTGCTCATTGATTCCAAACGAGCTTATGATAATATCAAAAGTGATCAACTCTGTAAGGCAATGAAAGACACAGGAGTACCCAACAAACTAGTAAAACTACTCCAAATGACTTTGAGAAAAACAGTATGTAAAATAAATGTTGAGGGCACGTTATCAAAGGCATTTGAAGCTAATGAAGTATTTCGACAGGGTGATGCACTCTCCACTCTTCTGTTTAATGTCGCCTTGGAAAGGGTAATGCGAACGGCAATCCTGGGGAAACACTGTTTAATAGAGTGACGCAGGATCTTGCATATGCAGATGGTATGATTTGTTATCCAGGCGGAAACAGGATCTGGAAGAAAAGCTTGAGAAATTGGAAAGATATTGAGTGGAGATGGAGCCGACAATTAATCCTGAAGGATCAAGTGCCTATTAACATCTAGAAAAATTCATAGTGAAGGAGAAAAAGCATGGCTTAGAATAGGAAACAATTTGAACGCTGTGTGAGCTTTAAATATCTTGGGACACTCGCAAATGAGAATAATGGTACGAAAGAAGAAATACACGCAAGGACTGCTGCTGGTAACTGGAGCTATTTTTCACTGATTAAAGTATTTAAGGCAAGATGCCTTAGTAGGAATCTGATGCTGACAGTGTGTCGTACAGTAGTGAGACCTGTGTAGATGCATGGTTCTGAGACTTGGTCAATAACGCAAAGTGATGAGGAGTTATTATTGCAGAGATGGGAAACGAAGATACTTAGGAAAATCTTCGGGGCAGTGAATAATATGAGGTTTTGGAGAATCTGAAATAATAAGGAGATCAGAGAGTTGTACAATAAATCAGATATTTTGACAGAAACAAAGAGTAATAGACTACCCAGGTTGGGAAATGTTGAAAGAATGGTGGAGAGCAGTACAAGTAAGAAAGTTTTCAAAGGAAAACCAGTTGGACGTCGTATAAGAGGTACACCGAGGACCAGCTGGCTAGACAACGTGGAGGAGGACTTAAGAAGAATGGGAATTAGAGGATGGAGAGCCAAGGCAGCCAGCAGACAAGAGTGGGCGGAGACTATTCAGGAGGCCATGGCCCTACACGGTCTGTAATGCCAAGGAGTAAGTAAGTTATGCAACTACACTTGAATAAAAGTACCTTTTTCTTTAGGCTACCAGTTCTTAAATACAAATACTTCCGTTATTCTTACTGCTCGCTTTTGTGCAATGAATATTCTCATTCTAAGTGGTGAATTACCACAGAAAATTATTGTATATGACAACACTGAGTGGAAATATGCAAAATATGTCTGGAGGATGATTCGTTTGTTTGCTAGATTACCAACTACACAAAGAGGACATTTTTCTGAACTTAACTGTTTGAGGAGTTCAATATGTTTCTTCTAGTTCAAGTTGTCATTAATTCGTAGATCCAAGAATCTGGAGCATTCTACCCTGTTTACCGACTCCTGCTCATGTGCTTTATCAGTTATTGGTATTACTAACTGTCTTATAGAACTGGATATAGTGCGTTTTTTCAAAATGTAGGGAGAGTCCATTTTCTCAGAACGACGTTATAATTCTTTGAAAAATTTAATTACCAATCTCTTCAGTTGAATCCTCTCTAATGGGCTTCATTATAACACTAGTATCGTCTGCAAGGAGAATTAATACTATTGGTATAAGGAATAGGAATGGACCCAAAACTGAGCTCTGTGATTCTCCCTTTGTTATTTTTCCCAAGCCACTAAAATTTTTTAAATTATTCACCGCAACTTTTTACATTCTGTTTCTTAAGTATGATTCAAAGCAGTTACATGTAAACTCATCAGTTCCCCATAACTTGAGTTTTTATAAGAGAGTTACATCATCTAAATAGTCAAACGCCTTGCAAAGATGGCAGAACATACAAGCTGGAAACATTTTGTTACTTAAGGCCTGTACTTTATACGTGGATCAGCGGAAGTTTCGAACGCATAGTGAATATATCTTATTTAATGAAAGAAGATTGATTCTCAGTTACTTTCTCTCTGTCTGTGACCTTTAGCAAGTAAGCAAAAGAGAGAGAAGATACTGTTTGAAGAGTTACATAAAACGTCACAGGCTTTTTAGTAATGGCGGAACGTCACATAAAAGCTCAGTATGTCCTGGTAGAGACGTCACAACAAAAATGTTTTATAGCCTTCCGTTCAAATCCCGAAACTCTGCCTGGTCAAGACACAATTTTACCTACTGGATTACCTCTCTTAATAGTCATGGATGTAATGTATTCCGGCTCATGAGAGCCATACCAATAACTGTTATTCTCTTACGTATTAAACACTGTTCCCGGCAAAAGCTGAAGTTGTGTCATGTACTGTCCACAAGAAGCCAAAATGCTACACAGAGTACACAAATGTAAATATGTATGTAAATTGTAGGAAAGCAAGTGGGTTTTGTAGGACTGAAGGTGTACATAAACAAAAAACTTGAAACATTAGCAGCAAAATTACTGGTCGTAAAAGCAAATATTGAGGTGAGGAATATACCAGTATTATGTTGTGAATAACTTGGCCTAGAAATGTATCGATGCTGTTACCAGTAATTTTCATAGGAACCAAAGCGCCTAAACATCTGAATTATAGCTCCCGGATGGCACGGTTGCTGTGCTGGGATACAGCGTTGCCCCTGGACGTGGCTATAAGGCCCAACGGCGGCACTGGTATCAGCTGGTGGGCCGCAATCAACGTCGGCGATGAGCGGCCAGATGGGTGTCCCTGGGCCATCAGCGGAGGCATGCTTCCGCTTCCCGACAGGGAGCGAGGGCCACTTTTATTGGCGCAGGGAATGAAGTCGCTCAGGCACAGCCTCCGGGACCAAATTAAACGCAAAATTGAAACCTCAGAGACAAAATGAACCTCGCGCAGCCTTCGCCGGTAATACCGGTAGCTTCCATTCATTCCGTGTTTAACAACCCGTCCACAGATTTGTCCTCAAGAGCAAATCGCCGTTTCGTACCTGTCAAGGAAATGGAAGATAACGCTAGGTACTTTATCCAGGAAACTACCTTGACTCACACTTGGTAAAAGAGTTTAAATCTACATAAGAACAAATAACCTGTCTTATTGCTTATATATTTTGGAATTCTAGCGTAGAGTTTCGATGTTGTTCTCCGTGCTATGTCTTAAACCACCAATAGATGGTGCGTTTGCAATTTTAGGTTTCATTCAAATGACTCTCTGCTTTGGATTCAGGTGTGGCAAAAGAATCAGATGTCATCAGTAGAATGTGCATAATAACCAGCACCTGTGTTCTAATGCTCTCTGTCTACGGCCCAGTGACGGATTAAGCCATCACAGGGTGCACTGGTTTGCTTTAGACCTCAGAGTTTAAGTTACGAAACAAAACAGCACGTTACATTTATCTCAAAACGATATATACATATCTTTAGATATTTATTGTCACACAAATATGTAAAACTCAATTATTTTCGCACTGTAAGAAAATATAAACGCTACGTTACTGCAATCACATCTCCATACAAATTCACTTCAATAAATTTGTGCGAAGTAATAAAGTTAATATAATGTTTGAAATGATGTAATCAAAGAACAGAAACTAAAATCAAGCAAAGACTTACGTTTAAAACGAAGTCAAATGAATGGAAACAGAGACCACATCCACTTCGATAAGTGTTTTGAAACAATTACCATTCTGTAAGTACTGAAGATGGGAAGTTTAGCTTATAACCCAAGAGCTTTAATCACTTCGCTGTGAAGGTACTGGGTAAATAAATGATATTTTTAACAGCTTAGCGTCTCACAAGTGACTGTTTTATTCATATTTTCACAAAAGAAGGTCCAACAGGTTGGATGGCTGCACGGCGGTGTATAACCTGGTAACCAGTCCTACACCATACTATGGGTAATAACAATACCTACATTGTTATATTCCCTCCGCACAGTTTCTACTTTTTTACTTGGTAGCATATACACTATGTAATCCAAACATACGTTTCTCGTATTAGGTGCATTGTGCTGCCACCTACTGCCACGTACTCCATATCAGCGATTCAGTAGTCATCAGACATCGTGAGAGAGCAGAATGGAGCGCTTCGCGGAACTCACAGACTTCAAACGTCGTCAGGTGATTGGGTGTCACTTGTGTCATACATCTGTACGTGAGATTTCCACACTCCTGAATATCCCTAGGTCCACTGTTTCCGATGTGATAGTGGAGTGGAAACGTGAAGGGACACGTATAGCACAAGAGCGTACAGGCCTACCTCGTCTGTTGACTGACAGAAACCGCCGACAGTTGATGAGGGTCGTAATGTGTAAGAGGCAGGCATCTATACAGACCATCACAGAGGAATTCCAAACTGCATCAGGATCCACTGCAAGTACTATGTAGTTAGGCTGGAGGTGAGAAAACTTGGATTTCATGGTCGATCGGCTGCTCGTAAGCCACACATCACGCCGGTAAATGCCAAACCACACCTCGCTTTGTGTAAGGAGCGTAAACAGTGGACGATTGATCAGTGCAGAAACGTTATGTGAAGTGACGAATCACGGTACAGAATGTGGCCATCCGATGGCAAGTTGTGGGTATGGCGAATGCCCGGTGAACGTCACCTGCCATCGTGTGTAGTGCCAACATAAAAATTCGGAGGAGGTGGTATTATGGTGTGGTCGTGTTTTTGATCGAAGGGACTTGCACCCCTAGTTGTTTAGCGTGGCACTATCACAGCACAAGCCTACATTGATGTTTTAAGCACCTTCTTGCTTCCCACAGTTGAAGAGCAATTCGGGGATGCAACTGCATCTTTCAACATGATTGAGCACCTGTTCATAATACACGGCCTGTGGCAGAATGGTTACACGACAATGACATCACTGTAATGGACTGTCCTGCACAGAGTCATGACCTGAATCCTACAGAACACCTTTGGGATGTTTCGGAGCCCTGAATTCGTGCCTGGCCTCACCGACCGACATCGATACCTCTCCTCATTGCGGCACTCCATGAAGAATGGGCTGCCATTCCCCAATAAACCTTCCAGCACCTGATTGAACGTATACCTGCGAGAGTGGAAGGTGTCATCAAGGCTAAGCGTGGGCCAACACCGAACTGAATTCCGGAATTACCGTTGGAGGGTCCCACGAACTTGTAAGTCATTTTCAGCCAGGTGTCCGGATACTTTTGATCACATAGTGTATACACAAAACAAATGACCTGAGCTTATGCTTTAGTGCTTCTCGTTTTTCTCTCGACAAACTTCGCATTCAGTAGATAAAATTATATTTCTTTCAATTAATAACTTCTATGTTAATACCTTCTGTGATATATATTTTTACCATCCAACTGGCATCCAACAGTTGGTAACGAGAACCCCAGGTTCACGTAAGACGCCGATAATGGTCGTGTGGAATCCGGAGGACCCAGTGGAGGACAGCAGCTGAGCCACGGCTCCAGCGGCGGCTCCATTCCACTTACAGGATAGTCGGCAGCCGCCACACAGCCCATTCACAACGTCGAGACGGGCTGGCGACCGATATGCAGCCCTGTCGCGCCACTGTCACTATCGCTCATGCCTTAGTTAAGAGCGCCTCACCCTGCAACCTCCAGGTTGCTATAGTATTAGTTGGACTTTATTGCTGCATCTTCATTTATAAAGAGTCTTCGTACACTTGGAAAAAGCTACAAGTTAAGTAAAACTTCTGTTTACCGTATTTACTTGTTCGTGAATCGTTATTGCTCCTGTCCAGCTTTCCTACGACGACGGTTGCTGCACCAATCTGTAGTCCACCTCTTCTTACCGTTATAGACGAAGTGGTACGCAATATCTTTCACTGCTGTTAAATAGCATTATTGTGTTCTAAGACTCTACAGTCGCCAGGAAAGAAACAACGACACAAAAGAAACTGTGAAACTACAGCAAGTTATACAACGATAGTCCATCAACTTTTAGAAGTGAGCTAAAACTGTTACTACTCGATCTTAGTTTGGGCATCGTCCTCCTTGCATTGGACGTCGCGTAGAATACAATTCATATCTAAGTTGATGGAGTTGTTGTACAATCAGGCGTGGGACACCTAATGGGCGGGACTCGTAGCATTTGTTAACTGTCGCTACTTGGCTAATACGGGACTGATACGACCACACAATTTTTATAAAAGTGCCAGGAGCTATCACAAGTCGGACGGGACATATGCCACACAAACCGTAGTTTCAAAAAAAGGTGGTAGTTTAACTACACAAATGTTAATAATCTCCCTTCCAGATATATAATTACTCAGATTATGCCTCGCAACCAACAATATTATTCACTGCTTTCAAGAATTAAGAGTTTCTTTATTTCCAGTCTCTTGAAGGTGTGGCCTAGAGGCTGAATGTTGCAGGATTTCTTTGACAGTATCATAAATACATACATTAAACGTAATTCCTTAGATCATGAATACGACATTTCGTAATGACGTGGAACGTGTCACTTAAACATAATTTTTCTTTACACAAATTAATTAATTAATTAATTTTTTTACAGTTACAGTTTCATATATCTGAATTCATCTTTCAAGTAGAGGGAGTTGTCATTCAGAAATTCTTTTAATTTACTTTTAAATGTTGGTTGGATACCTGTCAGACTTTTAATACTATTTGGCAAATGACCGAAGATTTTTGTGACGGCATAATTCACCCCTTTCTTTGCCAAAGTGAGATTTAATCCAGAACAGTGAATATCAACCTTTCTTCTAGTGTTGTAGCTATGCACTTCGCTGTTATTCTTGAATAGGGATGAGTTATTGATGGCAAATTTCATAAGTGAATATATGTATTGTAAAGGTACTGTGAATATCCCGAGTTCCTTAAATAATTATCTCCAAGGCGATCTTGGGTGGGCTCCAGCTATTATTCTAATTACACACTTTTGTGTAATGAACACTTTCTCTCTTAATGACGAATTGCCCAAAATATGATGCCATATGAAAGCAGTGAGTGAAAATAGGCATAGTAGGCTAATTTACTGATATGTTTATCACCACAATTTTGCAATAACCCTAATAGTATAAGTAGCTGAACCTAGCCATTTTAGCAGTTCATCGATGTGTTTCTTCCAATCCAATTTCTCATCAGTGCAAACATCCAGAAATTTTGAGTATTCTACCTCAGCAACAGACTTCCGTTCATAGTCTATATTTATCAATGGTGTTATGCCAGTTCCAGCCGCAGTGGTCTCGCGGTTTTAGGCACTCAGTCCGGAACCGAGCGACTGCTACGGTCGCGGGTTCGAATCCTGCCTCGGGCATGGATGTGTGTGATTTCCTTAGGTTGGTTAGGTTTAAGTAGTTCTAAGTTCTAGGGGACTGATGACCACAGACGTTAAGTACCATAGCGTTCAGAGCCATTTGAACCATTTTTTTGTTATGCCATTTACTGCACAGAATTGTATAAATTGCGTTTTCTCAAAATTTAGTGAGAGTCCATTTGCAGAGAACCACTTAATAATTTTCTGAAAGTCATTATCTGCAATTTCCTCAGCTGATTCTTGCTTCTTGGGTGTGATTACTATACTTGCATCATGAGCAAAAAGAACTAACGTTGCATCTTCATGAGTATAGAGAGGCATTTTAAGACTGCCTGAAAAGAAGGTACACTGGCAACGCTTTCTATTAATGCCTCTATGCAGATGGAACACTGGAGCAGATCTCTAAATTCGTTGTTCCCCATCAACGACAAAACTGTATAATTGTTCTTGCACAGGGAAAAAGTACAAATTTCTTTTAAATCATGAGTCACAAAGTACGTTGGAGTGCAGAAGACATGCAATATAGTATTTATACGGAAACAAAACGGTTTATACATTGGCAGAAACAGAAGCAACGTTTAGCACCTTAATATACATGCTGGACTGAAGACAATAATGAAAGCGCGATGGATCAGGCGATCCTCTCCAAGCACCATTTTAACTATAGAAACCATTCATACCTGTCTGGTCTGAAACGCCAACCTTAGTGCTAAACTCTGTCGTGTGACTAGAGGATTTCTAACTCACTGGAACACAGAGAATCCAGATCGTATGAGGTATGATGTCGTTATTTGGGTAAGTTTCCATATATTAATGTTTTGACAAGTATGTGTGCGTGTGTGTGTGTGTGTGTGTGTGTGTGTGTGTGTGTGTTTCTCCTACAGAAAAGAGGATAGTACTAAAGAGAAATAAAAGTTGCTAAAAAGTAATTTGACTTTTCAGAGGAAGGACCGGAGCTGGCCAATAAAACTTGGGAACATTTGCTATACTAAACTGAGATACATACGCATGCTGAGAGAACTGCTACACGTGAGGTGAGATAATTTGGCTTCTGTTGGAAGCCCAAAAAATACTTCCACGGTGAATGTAAGTGACAATAATGATTCATTTCTGTTAGATATCTGGTACTGTCCAGCTGAGAACTGTCATACACAAACAGCACACAGCTCACACATATATTGCTGTGCCGCCCATGTGAAAGTCCCAAGTTCCCTACCACAAAGTCAACTTCCTCAGCATCATATGGAAAGCACATACCTGTGTAAGTATGATGATCTTGGCTTTTTCTCAAAGTAATCATTAAATACGTGGAAAACACCCCTGACATTTTTGTTAAAGGAATGGGCATATCATTGCTTCCTATTAATTGTAGTGTGTGACGGAAATTATGATGTAATATTGTAATTCTGTTAAAGTGTGGTTAAAAAAAATAAATTTTGCGAAATTGTAGTCATTTATGGTGTACTCTAATTACATTTCTACTTCCAATGCCTTTAATTATTATTATTACTTTTTCATTGAATGTAAGTCTTACACATCAGTGATTATTATAATGAATTACGTCAGTTAGCAGCTTCCCTCCCTGCAGCGCCACAGTGGGCGCACCATTTCGTCTGTCGACTTTCTTTATTTTCCTGTGCTCATGTAGCCACTGATGATGGGTTTCGGTATGGCTCAGAAGAGATTCTTTCTAGATTCGGGCGGCTATCTGTAGTGGTAAGAACTGCCAGATTTGATTGCGAGATGAAAGTAGAGGTCCTCATCTGTAGTGTCGTCGACGGAACTGACTGTGGATATTTGGTATAGAGTCGAGTAGAGTGTCGGAATCAGAGGCTTAGATGTAGTGTTTCCGGCATAAGGTTGGTAGAGTTTAAGATTTCACGTAATAAGTAAAGGGTCGATTATATACAGTTGGCGGCTACACGGATAACGAGGGCTGTGTGGAGTGGTCTGTGCGGTTTTCTAGGTGAGTCACGGGAAAAATACAGAAATGGTGCAGGACATACACTGTACGAGGGTAGACGTAACAACAATCGGTATTGTCAGCTGTGTAAGGGAAAGAACCAGAGCTCCAAGCACTAATAGGAAACACTGAAACTCACAACGTTACATAATCTGGCAAAGGCGAGAGGTACCTCACCCCAATTTTTGCAAAAGAGCTAGCAGTGTTCGAAAAGGACAAATTAAACATAGTTGATACTGGAGTGTTTATTTCTGTTCGAGGTAGTTTACCTTGTCTTAATACTGAAGATAGTTCCTGTGAGTTAACACGGGTAGAAGTTATAAGTGGCAACTGGAAAGCATTACTAATTGTTCGATGTAGTTTACCTTGTAGAGAAATTGAAGAAGATAGTGCCTGTGAGTTACTATGGGTAGTTAGTCACAACTGACTGGAATACATTAGTAATTGGTTCCTTTTACGATACCGACACTTGAGTCTCATCTCAGATAGCTACCCCATTCATACGATTATAGTTGCCAATGGCTTCAGTCTACCCTCGATATGTTGGCGAAAATACATGTTTAAAGTTGCTGTTAGGCATAAACCAGCGTTCTAAATCGTACTGAATGCTTCGTCCGAAAATTAATTTGAGTAGTTGGTTCAGGAGCCCACTCAAAGTGGAAACGGTTGCGAAAAGATATTTGACCTTTTAGCAACAAATAATCCTGAGCTGATAGGGAGTATCGTGACAGATACAGGGGTAGTGAGACTGAATACCGTAACATTCAAATTCACCATAAATGATCGCGAACTACATCTATTAATAATAAAAAAAACAGAAAAATATCGCTTCACGCCTTCCACAGAGACAGTCTCCATTCCTTCCAAAGTAACTTTGTAAGTGTAGTCGAGTTGTGCTTTATATTCAAAGAAATAGATCGGTGGCAATTAAGAGCCAATTAAATTAATGAAAGTTAGTGCTGATCACTCATGATACACAAATCGGGTCACAATACTGAAGCAACAAATAAAGCATAATCACCCTCAAAGATCGCAAAATCTCAAATCGGCTATGTATTACCAAGGCTTGAAATTTAACGTGGAGTTCAATACCCCGATGCTTTCAGAAGTTTCCTTAAAGAAACTCCGTCTCGCAATCTGACAGAGAATCCAAAGAGATTCTGATCATATGTGTGAAGTTCAGCACCAGTGAGACGTAACCTATATCTTCACTGTGTGATATCGATGGTAATGTTACCAATGGTAATGGCTCGAAATCCCTTCCCCAAGAAGACGAAGTAAATATTACAGAGTTCAAATCAAGAACATGTGCCGAAGTGAGTAACTTCAACGCAGATCTCCTCTGTGGTGAAGAAAGTTTACTCATTCAGTAATGGTGTACTACACCACCGCCTAAATTAACAAGTATCGGTAAGTAGACGCCGAATGAAGACAGTAAACTTGTTACGCAAGGATTTTTAGTAACGCTTAATTACTGCTCTATAGATTCAGAAGGGTCGGGGAATGGTGACACTGTGAGATACGTATGCAATGAAAGTCAGTATTACGACAAATTGTATTGTTTATTACAGATTCTCATACAAAACGAGTACAGTAGTTGTGCTGAAATGCAACACGAACATGATTAATAACATCCTATTCACTGACGAATTGTCACAAGGACCTGAAACAGTTGCAAGTAACAAAGGTTGACAGAGATTCAAGACAAGGAACTACATTATTAGCACACTGATCCGTTTCCGGGATCTGACGACAGTGATTGCCAAAATCAGAGTTCGTAAAATTAAGCACGCCAGAAGGACGACTTCCTCCCACTCATTAACACTCCATTGTTTATTGAGTACATTGCGACCTATACATGCCGAAGCCGATTGCAGATCTTAGCATTTTTTAGCAATGTTTTTATCCACTGCTGCTGTCGGAGGCAGCTGTTTCTGACGAAACACAAACCTTACGTAAAGCTCTAGTTGGAGGTGCAAAGTGAAACGACTACTTCTCACACCGAATTCTGCTCGCAGGATTCGAAGTGATTCTCTCATCAGCAGCGAGCTAAGAGACACTTAAGTTTCTTATGACTTCCCTCGTAACATTTGTCCCTTCTCCCAGAGCCAACCCTAGCCTCTCACGAGTAGTCATCCAGTCACAAGACTCAATTCTCTGGGGCGTCCTCCCACCTCTACTACGTCTGACCAATGAAATTCCCACATTTTCGCACCCAGAGGTCTACGGCTAAAGAAAGGATATGTCTTGACTCCGCCCTGTCGGTGACTCAATGGAGAGCGTTAACATGTTTTCTACGAACCTCCAACGATTCCTACCTGTTTTATACATGTACAGCAGCCCAGTTGCAGCTATTTTTGGGACGAGAAAGTTGCAGTCTCGCACTTAAGAAATTCTCACATCATTCCTGCCGTGTTCTGCAGAGGTCATGGAGCCAAAAAGTACCTGTAGCTTTCACAGAGCGTGCGCAGTGTCCACCGGTGTATCGCCCTCCTATCGCTAAACTAGCGGCTTCTTCTCTGGTTCAAATGGCTCTGAGCACTATGGGACCTAGCATCTGAGGTCATGAGTCCCCTAGAACTTAGAACCACTTAAACCTAACTAACCTAAGGACATGACACACGTCAATGCCCGAGGCCGGATTCGAACCTGCGACCGTAGCAGTCGCACGGTTCCGGACTGAATCGTCTAGAAGCGCTCGGCCACCACGGCCGGCCTCCTTCTCTGCATTGTCCACATAAGTCTCATTGTTGCCTACCTTCTGGGACCTTTACTGTATTTTACAACACCCTCACCGCATACAAACGCTTTAAGAAAGTTTGACTGGCGGTCATCTCGTGCAGAATTCCAACGATGGCATTACCTGCTGTCAGTGCTGTGTCGGCTCACGCCAGGCGCCCATCGGCCCGCTTTGATCTGCTGCCTGTGAAACTGCCAGCCCAGCCAAACACAAATTCTCAAGAAATAAGACTCCCACAGGTGTTCATGAATCGGCAATCACTGTCGGATAATATTTAATAATAATGAAGGAACACACTATTTTGAAACCATATTAATTCGACCTACATATTACTATATACATTACGGGCCATTAAAATTGCTACAACAAGAAGAAATTCATCGGACAGATATATTATACTAGAACTTACGTGTGATTACATTTTCACGCAATTTCGGTGCATAGATCCTGAGGAATCAGTACCCAGAACAACCACCTCTGGCCGTAATAACGGCCTTGATACGCCTGGGCATTGAGTCAAACAGAGCTTGGATGGCGTGTACAGGTACAGCTGCCCATGCAACTTCAACATGATACCACAGTTCATCAAGAGTAGTGACTGGCGTATTGTGGCGAGCAAATCGCTCGGCCACCATTGACCAGACGTTTTCAATTGGTGAGAGATTGGAGAGTGTGCAGGCCAGGGCAGCAGTCGAACATTTTCTGTATTCAGAAAGGCGAGTACAGGACGTGCAACATGTGGTCGTGCATTATCCTGCTGAAATGTAGGGTTTCACATGAATCGAATGAAAGGTAGAGCCACGGGTCGTAACACATCTGAAATGTAATGTCCACTGTTCAAAGTGCCCCGTCAATGCGACAAGAGGTGACCGAGACGTGTAACCAATGGCACCCTATACCATAACGCCGGGTGTTACGCCAGTATGGCGATGACGAATACACGCTTCCAATGTGCGTTCACCGCGATGTCGCCAAACACGGATGCGACCATCATGATGCTGTAAACAGAACCTGGATTCATCCGAAAAAATGACGTTTTGCCATTCGTGCACCTAGCTTCGTCGTTGAGTACACCATCGCAGGCGCTCCTGTCTGTGATGCAGCGTCAAGAGTAACCGCAGCCGTGGTCTCCGAGCTGATAGTCCATGCTGCTGCAAACGTCGTCGAACTGTTTGTGCTGATGGTTGTTGTCTTGCAAACGTCCCCATCTGTTGACTGAGGGATCGAGACGTGGCTGCATGCTCCGTTACAGCCATGCGGATAAGATGCCTGTCACCTCGACTGTTAGTGATACGAGGCAGTTGGGATACAGCACGGCGTTCCGTATAACCCTCCTGAACCCGCAGATTCCATATTCTCCTTACAGTCATTGGATCTCGACCAACGCGAGCACCAATGTCGCGATACGATAAACCGCAATCGCGATAGGCTACAATCCGACCTTTATCAAAGTCGGAAACGTGATGGTACGCATTTCTCCTCCTTACACGGAGCATCACAACAACGTTTCACCAGGCAACGCCGGTCAACTGCTGTTTGTGTATGAGAAATCGGTTGGAAACTTTCGTCATGTCAGCACGTTGTAGGTGTCGCCACCGGTGCCAACCTTGTGTGAATGCTCTGAAAAGCTAATCATTTGCATATCACAGCATCTTCTTCCTGTCGGTTAAATTTCGAGTCTGTAGCTCGTCATCTTCGTGGTGTAGTAATTTCAATGCCCAATGGCTGAGATCGACACTGTGAAAGTCGACGTTACCGTCAGTTTCACCATCTTTCAGAGGGAAGGCCTCCGGTACAAGTTGCGCGCCAGTTAGTTTCCTTTAAGAGTATGTTGATTCAATACCTTCATACTTGGCTGTCGTATGCAACTGCTCGCTCGACGAAAATTCCGTCCCTAAAGGTGGAAAGATGCACATGTTACTTCAATATTCAAAAAAGGAAATAGGAACAATTCACTGAATTACAAAATTTGTGGAATAGTCGTCGATTTGCAGTATGATGTTGTAACATATGCTTTGTTAGAACGAAATAGTCTGTCGGAAACCGTCTGCACGGATTCACAAAATATCGCTATTGTGCAACACAACTAGCTCTTTGTTCACACGACGTAATGAGTGCTGTCGACAGGGACTCTCAAGCTGATTTCATGTTCCACGTTTCCAGAATGCTTTCGATACCAGTCCTCGTAAGTGACACCCAGAAAAATTCTGTCCCTTGGGATTATCGTCTCAGCTGTGCCACTGAATTCGCGACTTTCTGCCAGAAGGGTCACAGTTCTACGTACCTTACAGAAACACACCGAGTAAACCAGAAGTTATATCTGCGTTTCCCAAGAAAGTGTGGCAGACCCTCCGGTGCTCCTAATCTACGTAAATGATCTACGAGACGATCTGAGTAGCCCTGTTAGATTATTTGGAGATGATGCTGTCTTTTACCGTCTAGTAGTCATCAGATCTTCAATACCAATTGCAAAATCATATTTGCATACTGAAAAAAGTGGCAACTGAATCTAAATAACGGAAAGTGTGGGGTCTTGCAAATCAGCAAGCTTACTATTAGCAAAAGGTTAAATCTCGGTACGATAAATCACAGAAATTAGAAGACTGTCAGTTCCACTAAATACTTAGGGATTACAGTTACGAATAACTTAAACTGGAACCATCACGTAGATAATGTAGTGGAGAAAGCAAACCAAAGACTTTCTTTTACTGACAGAACAATTAAAAAACGAAACAGATCTACTAAAGAGACTGGCTATTACGGCGCACATGAGTCCTCTTCTAGAGTGATGATGTACTGTACGTGATACATATCAGATGGGATTGGCGGAGGACATCGAAAAAGCTCAAAGAAGTGCAGCTCATTTTGTATTTTTGCCAAACAGGACGGAAAGTGTCATCGATATCTTACACGGGTTGGGATGGGAATCATTGAAGCAAAAGTGTTTTTGTTGCGGTGAGATCTTTTCACGTAATTTCAGTCACCAGCTCTCTCCTCCAAATGTGACATTTTGTTGGTGCCCACCTATGTAGGGAAAGATGATTATCGTAGCAGCTCGTTTTCCCCACGCGCTGCTCGAGAGTGGAAGAGTAGGAAAATAGTTAGGAGCTAGTTACATTAATCCCTCTACTAGGTACCTAACTGTGAACTGCGGAGGGGTCACGCAAATGTACACGAAAATGTAGAACATAATTAATGTAAAAAAATTTTTCAGTTTGGTTAACATAACAAATTCATGTCCACGTGAGTATCTTTCGAAATTCAAGGTTATAACTGTTCAGTCGAGGTGAAAGGTGGCTTAACATAAATAGAAAGATTTCATTATATAGACAAGACATGTTTAATGAAACACCGACGTGTTATCGATGC
Organism: Schistocerca americana; assembly: GCF_021461395.2. Taxonomy (NCBI): domain Eukaryota; kingdom Metazoa; phylum Arthropoda; class Insecta; order Orthoptera; family Acrididae; genus Schistocerca; species Schistocerca americana. The sequence goes on from NC_060119.1 coordinate 1,025,159,786, forward strand.
CTTCGGTATCATACGGAGCAGGACAAGGCAAGTCGATTGGAGATGAAAGTACAGAAATACGGCAACACATTGAATGTACAGCTGCTTTGGCTTGAGAAAATGTTTTGTTGCAGTTCCAAAGTTGGGCATCATCTGTATTCCTTACAACGACAGCATCATTTCGAAAGCGCTGAACATGGACTGTGCGGCTGGTCCCGGCGGAGGTTCAAGTCCTCCCTCGGGCATGGGTGTGTGTGTTTGCCCTTAGGATAATTTGGGTTAAATAGTGTGTAAGCTTAGGGCCTGATGACCTTAGCAGTTAAGTCCCATAAGATTACACACACAGGTGAACAGGTGAAAGCGCTGAAGTTTGTTAACTACTTGCCCGCTCCTGTGCGAAAAAGGGCTTATCAAATCATTATTAATGAAGATCGTGGTAATGTTTGTGGCCACTTATCTGAAACTAATTTTGTCTGTAACACTGCACCAGTTCAAGGACACCGCGGAGCATTCCAGCTCGCGTGGCCCGAGACAATAGCTATCAATAATCTTTGTGTGTGACGTGGGTTTGGATAAAAATTATTTATGAAACACTTGGACTTTTGCTATAACAAAGAAAACAACAGCACTGCACCTATGATGATGATGATGATGATGATGATGATGATGATGACGGTTCCAGGACTCGACGAGAATGGACGTTATGTGAAAGACCTGAAAGCACATGAGAACTGTATGGAATATCTCGTAATGTAATTTTCTCATTGGGACACGTGGAAGGCATTCTAAGCTTATGTCGTCACAAATTCATCATCAGAGAGGTCATTCCACAATGATTTATTTGCCTGGAGGAGATACGATGTTCGATGGTTGAGATATCGCATGAAGTAGTTCGTTCATTCCGTTTGCTTCTATAGTCTACAAGATACTATTTTTGTTTATGTCGGATGTTACTCCAGTCACTATATTTTTTCCAGTGTCGAATGGCCTTATGAACGAAGAAGCGTCTGTGTTTCTCTGGTTTTCTCATCATTATCATTTCACGACACAAAGCAAATGTTATCCGAATCTTACTGGAACGTACTCGTTAGTTAGTTCAACAGTAGACCTCTCCCATAAAGCAGAAAGCCTCTCTTACAGCCCCTGTCACTAGTTCATTGAGCATCTGAATAACGCTATCGCGTCGAATAAAAGGTCCTGTGATGAAACGCGTCACTCCTTGTTGGATTTTCTTTTTCTATTAATCGAACTCATCAAAAATCCCAGACTGATAAGCAGTATTCTAAAATGGGTAGAATAAGAGATTAGTAAACACCTCCTCCGCAACGAATTAAATTTCCGTAATATTCTATCAATGAATGTCACTCTGGCAGCCGCTTTCCCAACAGTTCGGTTTATGTGGTCGTTCCACTTCAGTTCGCTCAGCAGGCGTCTACGTAAGACATAATTGTGAGACTCGAAAGTGTAAATGGCGCTTCGTTCAGACATTAACGGCATTTGGCCCATTTCAGCTCTACGTGCACATAAAAAAGACGCATAGAACAAACAAAGGCCGGCTGTCACGGTCACATTAGATAAACGGTCTACCGCATCCGACTCCGACTTATGAACACAGGTCACGAGTTTTACGGCTGCGCCAACCGGTACCGCGAAGGCGTTCCATTACCGCAGAGCGACATAAAACGCCGTTTATAGGAGGACGGGGAGCGGTCGTTTGTGGCACTAGGGCAATACCGCGGCGCGACTCACAAAGAACGACGCCGGAGCTTTGTGGTACAACAGCCTGCTACTTATAACCTCCTGAAATTTATTTTCCATTACAGGAAAGATACTGCTAGTATATATAAAATAGCTCGTAACTCAACATTTAATGAACACTGTCGTTGGGAGTAGCATTATTGTTTGCGTCGGATGGCACTACTTTTTGGCACATCCTGAGTTCTCTTTAATTGCTGTTTGTGGCTTTAGGACGACACTACATTAACATGACATCGGTGTATCTGTTAGAGATTACGGGCGCAATGAATACACCTATTATTATGTTATTTTCGAGATAAATTCAGTGACGCATGCTAGTAAATTCTAATTGTAGAACTCATCTGAAAATGGCTGTCAACGGAAATGTCCTCCCTTGCTGTCGACGTCGGTCTGTTGTAATCCTAAAGGATGTATCAGTGTAGCTGCCCTCAAGTGTGTCCTCTTGTAGCCGGAGCACGTGAATGAAGAACGCTGTAGTGTATTTTGTCTCTTATTGGGTTCCTTTATGGATTAGGATATTTACACATTTTCTTACATTTTTGGCGGTTGTTCTTACGCTATCCGTTCAGGTGCAGCATTATTAGCTATTGTACGCGGGTGCTATTGTACTTTCCCCTGGGAAAATTCTGTATACAACAAACGTTCCTGACAGCATGTAAAAGTAACACAATATGTGCCACGGTAAAGAAAGTTATGGATGTTTGGTAATTTTTTTGGTACTGATGATAAGGTATTTTGTTTTGTATTTCCTCGAATGTCTGTATAGATATTGAGCAATTTCAGGACTGATATTTTTTTTCCAAAGTCTTTTCTGTCACGAAATGAAAACCAGAGTGGAATCCTATAAAACTTTATGCAGTTGTGTTGCGCAGTATCTCTGCTATGTCCATGGGTTGTGTTACGTCTCACTTTTCAGTTCTGGTCGCCCCGTGAGCACTTAGAGGTGTCGAGAACAATAGCGGTTACAGCCAAGTGTGAAGTGTGTACTGTCATTTTATATCCTCATGCTGACGGGTATCACTTGATTTCATACAGCCCACAGAACGTAAGTGCCATGTGTGACAGGGAAGTCCGTCATTATAATGCTCGCCCGCACATTTCAGCTGTAAGAAAGACGCTTCTTGAGCGTTTTCGATGGGAAGCGTTTGATCATCCACCATAAAACCCAGACTTGGCTCCTCCTGTGATTTTCATCTCTTTGCTCAATGAACTGGTGGTGTAGCTCTAGACTATGTAGGCTTGTATTGTATTGTATTTTAACCAGGAGCCTAGAAACGACGGAGAGGCTCCGTCCCCGCCGCAGCCGCAGTGGTCCACAACCCCACGACGACTACCGCAGTCCACTTAACCCCTCCGCCGCCCCATACCGAACCACTCTTTCAGGGTTATTGTGCGGTTCGGCCCCCGCAGACGAGTGTAACCCCTATATTTGCGTGATAAAGTAATGATGGTGTACACGTAAGTGGAGAACTTGTTTGCGCAGGATTCGCCGATATAGTTTAGCTGAGGCGGAATAAGGGTAACCAGCCCGCATTCGCCGAGGCAGATGGAAAACCGCCTAAAAACCATCCATAGACTGATCGGATCACCGGACCTCGACACAAGTCAGCCGAGCGAATTCGTGCCAGGGACCAGGCGCTCGTTCCCACTCCTGAAGGCCGTGCGTTAGATCGCACGGCTAACCGGGCGGGCTTTCGAAGAAGGTTACTCGAAGACATGTGAAACAAATCCCAAACCGCCTTCCCCCAGGGTACATTGTGTTTATATTTTTGTACATTAAACGAGGGTCTCTCAGTGTAAAGCGTAATCTACCGGCCCATAAGTCTTTTGTTATGGCCGGCCGGAGTGGCCGAGCGGTTCTAGCGCTACAGTCTGGAACCGCGAGACCACTACAGTCGCAGGTTCGAGTCCTGCCTCGGACATGAATGTGTGCGATGTCCTTAGGTTAGTTAGGTTTAAGTAGTTCTAAGTTCTAGGGGACTGATGACCGCAGAAGTTAAGTCCCATAGTGTTCAGAGCCCTTTGAACCATTTTTGTTATGACACGAAAGAAATCGATCGTGAAGTAAACAGCTGTGTTAATCGTAATGTTGCAGTGCTTTCGATATTCTGCAACCACGCAATCAAATATTCGAACGGTTTTGTAGAGGTCCTCTTAAATGCAACTAGACTGTTGGATATAGGACCTAGACCCTCCGAAAAAATCTGCAGCAAAGAAAATTCGAAATATCGTTTTTGTAGATGTTATAACGTATTACAATGAAGATACCTAATACACCAAATGGTTTCATTGCAATGTGCACACTCTTCAACAGACGAGAAATGTAAAGGAATTGAAACACAAATGTACAGTATTGACACAAAATACTTGGGCGCCGGATTATATTTTGTGCTTCTTCTCGACACACACACACACACACACACACACACATACACATACACAGAGAGAGAGAGAGAGGGAGAGAGAGAGAGTGTGAAAGAGAGAATTTATAAATAGGATGTTTGTTTCAACTTGAGGTAACTAAATACCTCGAAAACGCCGCATCGTACGAAAAAAATTTTCTACGTAAACAGTTAATATTAGTAAAGGGGACACCTGTATGGCACCTCCTAACCATCCCTTTCGCGTGAAAGAGGTCAACTGTATATTTTAAAACGGGAAACACCCATTTTACTGCATATTCGGATTTAGTGCTAAAAAGTACGTACGGTTTATTCAGATCAATGTTTCTCATACTTGGTAGATGGCGCTGCAATCGCCAAATATCAGGTGTGCCTGTTTTTACAATTAAGGACCGACACTTCTAATTCTACACTTCATTTGCAATATAAATGTAAACCTTCGTGTTCTAATGCTTGACATTATATTCAAAATACACTTTAGTGTTGAAAATATGTTTCTAAAGTACAATATGATTAGCCGTATCAGTGCCTGGTTAGAAATTACGTTCAGCACGATCCAGGAACAACGAAGTGGATGAAACAGTTTTCTGTCCCCATCCGGCAGCTCGATATCGGTGAGTCCCCTTGTCTCTCATCATTGAGGTGCTTGATTTCGGTGACTACTCATCGCAGGTGCGCCTATCACTATCACCTCATGGAAAACTTATTATAATAGTTGTGGTTTATACTCCGCCGGTAGCCGTGTAGCGGTCAGAGCGAGAATTACGGCGGGTGGATGGAAAGACACACCGATAACAAACACACAATGGCGGTGTTCGAGGGTGGCCACCGAAGTTAAGCATTCACGTTATTTGGGACTCACCACAATTATCCCCACACGGAGCAGAAAAGTACGTTACCACCCAAGAGGCTTAATTGCCAGAAGTGTCAGCGCCTAGCCACATTATTGGTATCGTACAATCATTTTGGCAACAGTTAAGTAAGGTTTGAACATCACTATTTACCACGAGAACACAAAGGTTTACATTTACGACATAAATGAAATGTACAATCAGATGCACCTGTTCTTAACAGCATTAACAAGCACAGCTGATATGGATTGATTACAGCGCCATCAACCACGAATGGAAAGCAATGGCTTGAGTAATCGTACTTGTATTTTGGAGCAGAATCCAAATTTGAAATAAAAATTAGTGGAGTTCCATTTTAAAATATACGCCGACGCCGCAGGCGTGATTAGGAGCAGGCCAGTTGTAGCACAGACAGATGCCCCGTTTACTTACATCAACTTTTCAGCTAGGACACTTTTTGCGTACTACGCGTTTAGTTGCCACAAGTTAAAACAAACAGCTTGCACATTTAAGCACACGCCCATTCATGTCTTCGGCCGGTGACTACTTGAAGGGGCCGGGTGACGGGCGTTGTCGTCACAAAAAAAAAAAATAAAATAAAAAAAAAATAAAAAAATAAAATAAAATAAACAACCCGTGTAAGGCGTCAGGCAAATCCAACACCTTCCATGAACACCCAGACATGATAAGCAAATCCAGTGGTATGTCACATAGCTCCGAATAAATCGTGACATTAAATTAACCAAATTAATACCAGTAACGAGTGAGCAAATGGAATACCACAGACTAACAAAAGAATGCCTAAATGCATGTCATACCATCCCACCGTGAGACAGACGCAGTTCCGAGGGGAGAAACGAGAACAGAAGCCGAGAGCAGAACCGTGTTAATCTGGAAGGCCCTACGATAAGGGACGGACGGACACCCACGTCGCCAGCTAACTGCTAGGACCACACCACCCGCAAGTTTTAGCGTGAGACTTTTTCGCGTCTCAGTTACGTCAGGACCACCCTCCAGCCAATGTTAAAAGCTAGAGCCCTCCAGAAGAACAGTATAGATCTTACGATAACACAAAAAGGGCTACACCACCCGCAAGTTTTAGCGTGAGACTTTTTCGCTTCTCTGTTACGTCAGGACCACCCTGCAGCCCATGTTAAAAGATAGAGCCCTCCAGAAGAACAGTATAGATCTTACGATAACGCTAAAAGGACCACACCAGCTGCAAGTTTTAGCGTGAGACTTTTTGGCGTGTCTGTTACGTTGCAAAGTTTAAAAAACATTGCCCCACCATGAAAAGTATAACGTTTCTCATTGGATAGACAGAATTTTTGTATGCAGAGCTTAAGGTTAACATTGAGACCATGATTCGTCAGATGAAAACACAGCCAGATAGTTTTTTTAAACCAACTTCGGTAAATTGTAGTAAGGAGAAGTTAGGAGAGATTTGCTTCCGAGACGGCGAGGTGAACGGAGCTGAGCTGCCCGCCGCCCCCTGACGAACACCGACAAGGTAATGAACGTACGTGATGCTGCATAACAACGCATAAAACTTCACTCGGAACTGCAGAAGTCTCATCTGTTACACACCCTTTTTGCGTAATACTAGTGTCGATCGTCAATTAAAGTTCATGGTGTTCACATTTGCCGCTTGAAGTAGAAATCTGAATCGCGATGATTTTTCTGTTATATAGTTATTGAGAAGCCACATCAGCCACCGTAATTTACAAGTTAGATAAGTAATTAAAGATATTTGAGGGTCACTGTAGACCATTTTGATAGTTTTCTCTTTTGTAAAACTTAATTTAAACCTAGATTTTAGATGGGATACGGCTTAGGTCATCCTTCGATCCATTGTAGAACTTGGAAACCCACTCAGGGAATATTCGTTCACATTTTTGTTGAACGCAGTTGGTTTTTACCATCCTGTATTAAAAAATTTCCTTTCATCAATAGTGCAATTTATACACAATATTTTGTGAGTAGAATAAAATTTCCTATGGTTAGTTAGTATTAAAATTCTTTTACAAGGAGTGCAGTGGAGTTGACGCTGAAATCATTAAGCATTTGGTTATATCATCGCTAGTCTCACTGAACTCTTCTAAATTCTACATTTCATGTGTGATCTGGCGCCTCCTTACCAGTAACAGGTCCCAGGTTCAAACTAGTCAATTCCCTAAAAAACATGCTCTGAGCGTCGTTGCGCGAAGTGGTAGGGAAACACGATATAGAACAAACAGTAACCATGCAGAATGTTAGAAAATGGCGACCCTGCCAGCATGGTAAATAACAATGATTGAAGGTCGACCACATGCCTAACTAGATCAGAAAATTATCCTGTTGAAAAAATTTCTTAAAAAAAAAAACATTTTTGAACTTTATAAATAGTCGAAAACAGTAGCTGCAGCGATAGATAGTAAGAAAGTATTCAACAAAAGTGAGACATTCTGGCAGAGACAATAGCATAATTAAGTTATGAATTTTAATATTGTTAGAATTAACTTTTCTCTCCAATGCAAGCGCACCGGTGGCGGATACATCGTTGACAATTTAGTTCTGACCCAAAAAGTAAGTGAATTGTTTGTCAAGTCGTGTGAACAAAAAGTTTATGAAACGCGTGAGATCGTATGAGCGCATGTTGACTCGACGTATTGCGCGTGAATTGCTTTTAAAACATAAAATAAGGGATTCGGAAAGATTAGCAATGGCAGATCGAAACCTTCACCGAATTGAGGTAGAGATCCAGCATGAAAATGGACAGAGAATAGAGGACAGTGCAACAGACGATGCAGTATCGCGAGAAATAGGACATATAACGCACCATAACGAGGATAATGTAAGTCAAGGCATAGAAAACGTAAGTCAGCATACGACAGAGGAGCAGGAAAGTAGAGAGACAGTCGATGAGGATTCTAACTTGCGTCTTGAATACGTAGAACCCATAGTACAAGTAATCAGAGCTCCCTCACCACAGAGTACAAGGAATGCAAGCAAAATGGCTCTGAGCACTATGGGATTTAACATCTGAGGTCATCAGTCCCCTAGAACTTAGATCTACTTAAACCTAACTAACCCAAGGACATCACACACATCCATGCCCGAGGCAGGATTCGAACCTGCGACCGTAGCGGTCGCGCGGTTCCAGACTGAAGCGCCTTTAACCGCTTGGCCACACCGGCCGCCAAATGCGAGCAGAAACGTGTCACAGCACAGTTCAATGCAATCGGTTGGGAACCAACACTTGGGCGAAAACACAGAGCGTATGACGTCGGAAGACAACGCAATAGGATCCACCAATCTGGCAGAATTATTACAATTAATGACGGAAACCATGACAAGACAAAATAAAGAAATTGCGAACCAAATTAAAATTCAGAATGCAGAAACGACGAACCAAATTGCAGAAATCACGAGACACATGCGTGAGATTAAAGAACGAAACAAAAATATTCAGTTACACCTATGTCATATTGAAGACGAGGCAAAAGAATCTCGAGAAGTGATATGAAACTTAATAACAGGTTACAATCAATTGAGGACAGACAGTGACAAGGTACAAGTGGACGTACAAACATTGCGTAATGACATTCAGGACGAGATCAAAACATTACGTAACAACACCCAGGGAGAAGTCAAGAAACTAGAGAAACAGATAAACGAATTACTAGACAAGCAGCAGGTACAGCGCGTGAAATTGTTGAAAACAGTGTGTTGCACAAGCGTATCACAAAAGCAGCGCTGAAAAGATATGATAACCGCATAGTCAAAATAGAAGCGCAAACGAAGCGACAATTTCAGAAATTGTGAACAGAGTTTTTGCAAACCATTGAAGAGCGTAGTGAACAGGATCGAACAAGCACAGAGTCTGAAACCACATCCGTATCTGTAAGAGCACAGGAAAAACAAGCAAATAACGAAGTTATTACGCATTTGCGATTCCAGTCACAGGCGGAAAGTAACATACGTGAAATCAGACAGCCTGCACAGCAACAAACACCTTTCGAAATTCTTGATGAATAAACGTCATCACAAACACATGCGGAACCACAAATCTATGTTTCAAGACAGTTTGGATCGTGCAATGAAGCATCAAGGTTAGCCAGACAAGATACCGAGCCAATACCTGACAATGGAAAGCCAGGTCGCGAAGAGTACAGTGCAATGCATTCAGCTACACGTTCACAACCGATGGGAGAAAATTATTGCGTACCACTCCAACGATACTATGCAAGGGTAGGCGATAGTTATAATGGACAATATCCCATGGATCAACCACAACCGGAAAGAACGACGGGAGAAATGATCAGAAACAAAAGTGGCGAAGAATCACGAATTTCATATGGAACTATGACGCGGTACGACAATGATCATTTCCTCACAGCCAGAAAATTTCAATACTTTCGCGAAGGAAACTCATTACATCCACGAACTTTTATTGATTAATTCCGAGTAGGATTACCAGAACACTGGACGCTAGCACACAAATTAGACTTTATATGTGCACACATGTCAGGAACAGTCGCAGAAACCATGCAGAATGTTGCAGCGACATGCCGATCGTACGAAGATTTCAGAGAGAAGTTTCTCTCACGATATTGGTCCAGCGAAGCACAGAACAGAGTGAAGTACGAATTATTAGAGAACCCATATTTTGAAAATTCAGGAGAGAAGAGTCCCGTGAAATTTTTCGAATTAATGGCAAAGAAAAATCAATGCTTAGATGTACCATATAGTGACGAAGAGTTGATTAAATTATGCTTGATGAAGCTGCCATTGAAATACTAGCAATTATTAGTAGGTCACGGATGCAAAGATGTCGCGGCAAGTAAAGATAGTCTAAGGGAACTAGATTTCATATTTTCGGAAGATTACGCAAGAAAAAGACGAAGCGCACGTGAAAACGAAAGCAAAAATCAGTGGAATCCACAAGCCACAGTACGAAGAAACAATAATTACGAACCACGTGATAACTTCGCACCAAGAAACGACAATAGATTTCAACAAAGAACCGGGTATGGATTTAGAAGAGAATGTGGCAATAACTATAATTCACCCAGGAACGGCAACAACTATTACAGAGGAAATAACGACAACCGGAACGGGTACTGGAGAACCAATAGACCGACAAATTATCTACAAAGAAACCACTATCAACAAGCTGAACAAGAAAAGAGAATACAGATAGAAGAGGTGGAGGTAAGACCACCAAACCCAGATAAACGTTCGAATTGAGAGCTAAGCGCCCATGCCAAAGAGAATGACGCACCGACCCAGGACAATTGCAGCACCTTGAACAGAGAAGTAAAAATCTTATCACGAGAAGAGAAGAAGGAAGAAACAAATCCGCAGGGACCTGATGAAAACGAAGACAAGAAAATAACAATATCGTGTTGTGACGAAATTAATTGGGAGAATACTGAAGAGGAAGATGAATTACCAGAGGCATGCACAACGAATGTAGGAGGAAAGGACGAGGTAATGAGTATGGCAGAGCTATTTGAGATGGAAACCAGGGAAAGCGAATTCAATGAGGATAATGCGCAGTTGACAGAAGTTGAAAATAAGTTACGAGTGGGCACACAATCCAATGTATATGATGTAGGAAGTTATGGAGCGATGATTAGAGCATTTAATGCGATTATGTGGAAGTAGCGACGAAGAAGGAGAAGATAGACGAGGATGAGGAAAAAGTAGAGGATGTTGAAGAAAGCGTAAATGAAGGAAAAAATAGAGAAGAAGAAATAAAAGAGAGAGAAGTAGCAGTCGAAGCTTATCCTACAGAAAGATAGAATTTACAAGGGAAAGTCCTAAAAAGTCTCATGTATGATTCAGTGGAGAATTCGTTGATGCAAGAAGAAGAAGAACAGAACCAACCCTTTCAAATTCAACCAGTTGTGAAGGCCATGGTAAAGCATATCCCAGTCAATATTGTAATTGATAGCGGAAGTGAACTGACCGCGATCTCAGAAAATTTATTCATGAAGTGTAATGCCAATGAGGAATTGCCAGTTCTGAAAACACGTAAGATTAAAGTAAGAGGTCCTATTACAAAGAATGCTGCAGAAGCTACGAGACAAACAAGGTTAACTCTTTCGAGTCAAGGTCAAAAGATCGAAGCCAACTTCGTGATTATACCTAAACTAACTGTAGATTTGATTATAGGTGAAGATTTTTAAATGAGAGATGAGCGATAATAGATATGGGGAAAGGTAGCGTAACGTTCGGGAATGTCACACTTCTCTTTGAGCAAAAGCTAAAATTAGAAGAAATACCAGTTACAAACAAACAATTAAGAATGATGCGAGATAAATAGGATGAAGAATTAGAATGGTATGCACAAAAGGTGGAATCGCCTCAACTCATGTCCATAAAGAAATCGACGAAAAATTGCAAGAAGTTCAAGGTATTTCAGAACACAGTAAAAGAGAATTAGAGCATATTTTACGAGGTAAAGCTGAGGAATTTTTACCTATGACTGGCAGTATTAAACACTTTCAGTACAAGTTTGAAGATTAATTTTATTACTGGTAAATAATCAGCACAATATTTCAAGATTATGTTGCAGATAAGATCGTCAGAAGAAAGAAGAATGAAGAGAGAGGAAGTTGGGAAAAAGAAAGTAGTTTCAATAAAAACAAAAACAAAAATAAAACCAATAGTACCATAGAGTAGGGTGAAGGGATAAAGCATGAAACACTAAAATGCTATACACCACCATACAACACAAAAATAAAAAACGAATTTGAGGTTTCTTATAGAAGTTAAGACTCAAAATATTTTGGAATTGTAACATGGAAAGGGCGACGAAATTTGTAAAGTTTTTTTAAGAAGGCGTAAAACAATGTAGGTACTGGACATATGTTAGATGAATATAAGTAAAACTTTTTGTAAGAACCATTGTAAAAACTCCAGCAAGGACAAGATGCAACGACCCACTAGTTGCAATGAGAGAAGTATCAAGAAAGAAAAGGACGTAATTAGCAAGACACGATTCCTACAAGGCAGAAGCATTGAGAGAAAGGAAAGGACAGCGAGACCAACAGAAGGCCCTTGTATCAAAAGTGGTCAATAAATTTTCCCGCTAGGCGGAACCCTGCTGGGACGGAACACGGAGCCGCACAGTGGCAGAGCCATGCAGTGACGCAACGGGACGCTGTACGCCGGAAGGGTCTCTGAGCACCCCCACTCAGCGGAGTGAGCAATAAACGTCCCGACGAGAAGACCTCTTGGACAAGCCACCACCGGCAAAAAACAAAAAAAAAAAAAAAAAAAAAAAAAAAAAAAAAAGTGTAAAAGTCACACTACCGCTATTAAACAGCACGCTGATGCACGAAACTGAAGAAAACGTCCACAAAGTAGAAATGACTTGTCCAAACCATTTATCAAACTGTTACTATGAGGAGAACTTCAAAGCGACTAGTTATCAATAAATATTTCCATATCCTGCCCAGAGAAGAACCAAGAAGCAAGTAAGAAGCAGAGAAAAAGCAGGAAGAACAGAAGTTGAAGATTCGCAAGGTTGAGACCAAGAAAGAAGATCGGTGTAGAATAGACAATATACCTTCCCAAATCCCTATCCTATCGTAAACTAGTCGTCTGCGAAGTATTACAACGAAAAACGACCGCTTTCAGCGACACATAACGATGACTTTCACACTTACAAAGCCAGTAAACCATGAGATTCTGCACTCACAGCTCCATTCCATTATGGGACCTCCACAACAGCAACACACACTTGCAAAGCCAACAAGGAACGACGAACGAAGCTGAACATCAAATACTTGCCCACATCCATCTCGCTCAATTCCATCACCTTCGTGCAAAAAACATTCACCAACCTCATGGTTAAACATTCATAGGATTGTGTGAATGTGTGAAATCAGATTATGTGATGTAGGAATTGTGCAAAAGAAATGTGTGAAAATCAAAATAAGTGAGGCACACCGCAGCTAATAAACTCCAAAGTAACAGTCATTGACTATGGACTTAAGTAAAAAATAGACTCGATAAAAATAAGTCATTAGTTCTGAAACCGATAGTATATAAAGAACAAAAGTAAGGCATAATAAACACTAAAACTATATGCCACTTATTTTCTCCTCATAAAAATAAAAGAATAACAATATTTTACTTATTTTGTCCTTATAAAAACAAAGAATAAAAAATTATCTTGTTGGATGTTTTCCCTTCTTTTTCAACTTTTGTACCATTTGTTAGGCTATCTCAATACTTGTGTATGTATATTTTTTTTTATGTCAAAGCAATTCTTGGAAATAATTCTTATTTGTTAGTGTAACAATGTTGAAATGAGTGTCTAGAATCAAACACATTTCCTTGCACATAATATTTAGAAAATGAGTTAGGAATAGATTTTACTTAATTACTACATTTATAAAAAAAGTATTTCTAAGAAAATCGATGAGAAAGACTCCTCACTTTCGATAACACTTAAATAAAGATAGAAAATAATTAAAAATTAATAATAGCATAAAAATATTCTTCTCTTGTCATTTTCGAGAATAATGTGGAAGAATATAAAAATATAAATTAGTAATACGAACTAGGATAGAACCAGAATAACGTGGCTGAACAGTAAGCAACAAAATTTAGATAACGGAATAATTTTTGACTGACTTAGGCAACGATTCAATCATTGCCTTACTTCAGTACAAAAATTAAGTTCGAAGAGTGGTGATATGTAAGGTGTCTGGCAAATCCAACACCTTCCATGAAAACCCAGACATGATAAGCAAATCCAGTAGTATGTCACATAGCTCCGAATAAATCGTGACATTAAATTAACCAAAGTAATACGAGTAACGAGTGAGCAAATGGAATACCACAGACTAGCACAAGAATGCCTAAATGCGTGTCATACCTTCCCACCGTGAGACAGACGCAGTTCCGAGGGGAGAAACGAGAACAGAAGCCGAGAGCAGAACCGTGTTAAGTTGGAAGGCCCTACGATAAGGGATGGACGGTCACCAACGTCGCCAGCTAACCGCTAGGACCACACCACCTGCAAGTTTTAGCTTGAGACTTTTCCGCTTCTCAGTTACGTCAGGACCACACCCCAGCCAATGTTAACAGCTAGAGCCCTGCAGAAGAACAGTATTGCTCTTATGATGACACAAAAAGGGCTACACCACCCGCAAGTTTTAGCGTGAGACTTTTTCGCGTCTCGGTTACGTCAGGACCAACCCCCAGCCAATGTTAACAGCTAGAGCCCTGCAGAAGAACAGTATTGCTCTTATGATGACACAAAAAGGGCTACACCACCCGCAAGTTTTAGCGTGAGACTTTTTCGCGTCTCGGTTACGTCAGGACCAACCCCCAGCCCATGTTAAAAGATAGAGCCCTACAGAAGAATAGTATAGATCTTACGATAACGCTAAAAGGACCACACCAGCTGCAAGTTTTAGCGTGAGACTTTTTGGCGTGTCTGTTACATTGCAAACTTTAAAAAAACATTGCCCCACCACGAAAAGTATAACGTTTCTCATTGGATAGACAGAATTTTTGTAGGCGGAGCTTAAGGTTAACATTGAGTCCATGATTGGTCAGATGAAAACACAGCCAGATAGTTTTTTTTAAACCAACTTCAGAAAATTGTAGTAAGCAGAAGTTAGGAGAGAGTTGCTTCCGAGACGGCGAGGTGAGCGGAGCTGTGCTATCCGCCGCCCCTGACGAACACCGACAAGGTACTGAAAGCACGCTATGCCGCGTAACAGCGCATAAAACTTCACTCAGAACTGCAGAAGTCTCATCTGTTACACACCCTTTTTGCGTAATACTAGTGTCGATCGTCAATTAAAGTTCATGGTGTTCACATTTGCCGCTTGAAGTAAAAATCTGAATCGCGATGATTTTTCTGTTATATAGTTATTGAGAAGCCACATCAGCCACTGCAATTTACAAGTTAGATAAGTAATTAAAGATAATTGACGGTCACTGTAGACCATTTTGATAGTTTTCTCTTTTGTGAAACTTAATTTAAACCTAGATTATAGATGTGATACGGCATAGGTCATCCTTCGATCCTTTGTAGAACTTGGAAACCCACTCAGGGAATATTCGTTCACATTTTTGTTGAACGCAGTTGGTTTTTACCATCCTGTGTTAAAACATTTCCTTTTATCGATAGTGCAATTTATGAAGAATGTTTTGTGAGTAGAATAAAATTTCCAATGGTAAACTTAACTGCTTTTTCGACGTTATTTTACCAGCTAACTAAAAATAGGAAAGCCTTGAACCCCTTCCACTACATTTAGTTAGTATTAAGATTATTTTACTGGGAGTGCAGTGGAGCTGACGTTGAAATCATTAAGTATTTGGTTATATCATCGCTAGTCTCACTGAACTCTTCTGAATTCTACATGTCATGTGTGGTCTGGCGTCTCCTTATCAGCAACAGGTCCCAGGTTCAAACTAGCCAATTCCCTAAAAAACACGCTCAGAGCGTCGTTGCGGGAAAGTGGTAGGGAGACACGATACACACTCCTGGAAATTGAAATAAGAACACCGTGAATTCATTGTCCCAGGAAGGGGAAACTTTATTGACACATTCCTGGGGTCAGATACATCACATGATCACACTGACAGAACCACAGGCACATAGACACAGGCAACAGAGCATGCACAATGTCGGCACTAGTACAGTGTATATCCACCTTTCGCAGCAATGCGGGCTGCTATTCTCCCAATGATACGATCGTAGAGATGCTGGATGTAGTCCTGTGGAACGGCTTGCCATGCCATTTCCACCTGGCGCCTCAGTTGGACCAGCGTTCGTGCTGGACGTGCAGACCGCGTGAGACGACGCTTCATCCAGTCCCAAACATGCTCAATGGGGGACAGATGCGGAGATCTTGCTGGCCAGGGTAGTTGACTTACACCTTCTAGAGCACGTTGGGTGGCACGGGATACATGCGGACGTGCATTGTCCTGTTGGATCAGCAAGTTTCCTTGCCGGTCTAGGAATGGTAGAACGATGGGTTCGATGACGGTTTGGATGTACCGTGCACTATTCAGTGTCCCCTCGACGATCACCAGTGGTGTATGGCCAGTGTAGGAGATCGTTCCCCACACCATGATGCCGGGTGTTGGCCCTGTGTGCCTCGGTCGTATGCAGTCCTGATTGTGGCGCTCACCTGCACGGCGCCAAACACGCATACGACCATCATTGGCACCAATGCAGAAGCGACTCTCATCGCTGAAGACGACACGTCTCCATTCGTCCCTCCATTCACGCCTGTCGCGACACCACTGGAGGCGGGCTGCACGATGTTGTGGCGTGAGCGGAAGACGGCCTAACGGTGTGCGGGACCGTAGCCCAGCATCATGGAGACGGTTGCGAATGGTCCTCGCCGATACCCCAGGAGCAACAGTGTCCCTAATTTGCTGGGAAGTGGCGGTGCGGTCCCCTACGGCACTGCGTAGGATCCTACGGTCTTGGCGTGCATCCGTGCGTCGCTGCGGTCCGGTCCCAGGTCGACGGGCACGTGCACCTTCCGCCGACCACTGGCGACAACATCGATGTACTGTGGAGACCTCACGCCCCACGTGTTGAGCAATTCGGCGGTACGTCCACCCGGCCTCCCGCATGCCCACTATACGCCCTCGCTCAAAGTCCGTCAACTGCACATACGGTTCACGTCCACGCTGTCGCGGCATGCTACCAGTGTTAAAGACTGCGATGGAGCTCCGTATGCCACGGCAAACTGGCTGACACTGACGGCGGCGGTGCACAAATGCTGCGCAGCTAGCGCCATTCGACGGCCAACACCGCGGTTCCTGGTGTGTCCGCTGTGCCGTGCGTGTGATCATTGCTTGTACAGCCCTCTCGCAGTGTCCGGAGCAAGTATGGTGGGTCTGACACACCGGTGTCAATGTGTTCTTTTTTCCATTTCCAGGAGTGTAGAACAACAGAGACCACACAGAATGTTTAGACCTGATGTGGATGAGGACAGCGTTTTGGCACGGGCAACGAGCTGTAGACCACAGTAGAGAATTGGAGGAAAGTGCACGTGGCTGTCTTCTACGCCGAGGATATTTGAAAGTTGGTAGAACACACGACAAACGTCTAAGTCTGAGGGGCCACTATATAGAGATGTAACTGAAAGTTTTAGCGAAATGTTACAGATAACACATTATTGTCTTTCACTGTGATTTCCATTTCGCGATCGATCGGACCTTTAAAAGAAGTAGGCATAGTATATTGTAAATTGGGACGTTGCGTGCGCTTATATACACTCCTGGAAATTGAAATAAGAACACCGTGAATTCATTGTCCCAGGAAGGGGAAACTTTATTGACACATTCCTGGGGTCAGATACATCACATGATCACACTGACAGAACCACAGGTACATAGACACAGGCAACAGAGCATGCACAATGTCGGCACTAGTACAGTGTATATCCACCTTTCGCAGCAATGCAGGCTGCTATTCTCCCATGGAGACGATCGTAGAGGTGCTGGATGTAGTCCTGTGGAACGGCTTGCCATGCCATTTCCACCTGGCGCCTCAGTTGGACCAGCGTTCGTGCTGGACGTGCAGACCGCGTGAGACGACGCTACATCCAGTCCCAAACATGCTCAATGGGGGACAGATCCGGAGATCTTGCTGGCCAGGGTAGTTGACTTACACCTTCTAGAGCACGTTGGGTGGCACGGGATACATGCGGACGTGCATTGTCCTGTTGGAACAGCAAGTTCCCTTGCCGGTCTAGGAATGGTAGAACGATGGGTACGATGACGGTTTGGATGTGCCGTGCACTATTCAGTGTCCCCTCGACGATCACCAGTGGTGTACGGCCAGTGTAGGAGATCGCTCCCCACACCATGATGCCGGGTGTTGGCCCTGTGTGCCTCGGTCGTATGCAGTCCTGATTGTGGCGCTCACCTGCACGGCGCCAAACACGCATACGACCATCATTGGCACCAAGGCAGAAGCGACTATGATCGCTGAAGACGACACGTCTCCATTCGTCCCTCCATTCACGCCTGTCGCGACACCACTGGAGGCGGGCTCCACGATGTTGGGGCGTGAGCGGAAGACGGCCAAACGGTGTGCGGTACCGTAGCCCAGCTTCATGGAGACGGTTGCGAATGGTCCTCGCCGATACCCCAGGAGCAACAGTGTCCCTAATTTGCTGGGAAGTGGCGGTGCGGTCCCCTACGGCACTGCGTAGGATCCTACGGTCTTGGCGTGCATCCGTGCGTCGCTGCGGTCCGGTCCCAGGTCGACGGGCACGTGCACTTTCCGCCGACCACTGGCGACAACATCGATGTACTGTGGAGACCTCACGCCCCACGTGTTGAGCAATTCGGCAGTACGTCCACCCGGCCTCCCGCATGCCCACTATACGCCCTCGCTCAAAGTCCGTCAACTGCACATACGCTTCACGTCCATGCTGTCGCGGCATGCTACCAGTGTTAAAGACTGCGATGGAGCTCCGTATGCCATGGCAAACTGGCTGACACTGACGGCGGCGGTGCACAAATGCTGCGCAGCTAGCGCCATTCGACGGCCAACACCGCGGTTCCTGGTGTGTCGGCTGTGCCGTGCGTGTGATCATTGCTTGTACAGCCCTCTCGCAGTGTCCGGAGCAAGTATGGTGGGTCTGACACACCGGTGTCAATGTGTTCTTTTTTCCATTTCCAGGAGTGTACATCCAATAAGCTAAAGTGTCAGGACAAGTAGGGATAAGGTGGAGAATAGTCCTCTGAACCGAAAAAGTACAGTGCTCGCGGAATGGCTGTGCGCCAGTAGAGTACATTCTAGGAGTCACACAGGAGCCGCCAAGCCGAAAGCTGTGTCGCCTGGCCACCAAGAGCTGTTGCAGGACGAATTGATTCACGGATCCGGTTATATGGCTCCTTCTGTGTATAGCGATTTTACGACTGAGACGAGTGGGGCCTAAAGATGGCATCAGTATAATGCCGAAACTTGTAGCACATAGAAGTTCATAAAATAAAATAAACTTCTACAATACATACAGCTGTTGGTAAATTATTGCATCAAGAAGCCGAAAGCGTGTCGTGGCAGAACGAAGCCCCATAGGTGCTAGAACTGGTGAGATACCGAATGTTTCCACGTCTCTCAAGGTGTGAAAATCAATGTAAGTCCCGTGGTAAATTATAAGCAACGAGGAGTGCCAATTGAGAGCTGTTTAAGTGTGCGGTATGGCCTAGTACAATGACGAACCATCTCTTCAACTCATCACATGCAGACAGAGTACAGACTTAGTATTGTAATGCATGGGACGGTCTATAAATTAGTTTTCCTTTTTGATTCAGTATACCGTTTTAATTCAAACAGTCTGCTGAAAGCAATTTATTCTGTGCATACTAACTGAGATATGTTATTTTTCCGAAACCTTCATTCAACTATAGTATCATGTTACTGAGTCCTAGGTAGGATTTCAGTTCGTTTTTGTCGTTTCAGAATTGCACTTGAGGTGTTAAAGCAACCCCACAATTAATATTTAGATTTAGAGCGTATCCGTTGTTATGTAACGCAAATTCATCAAGTTTCATTTCGGTGCTCGACCAAAGACTGACATATAATCTGCCTACCAAGGTTTTTTATAATTGAAAATTTTCTGTACTTGTTTTTAAAAATAAGTAGTTTATTCGAAGTCGGCATTTACATAGTAAACGTACTGTTCAAAAGAGTGCATGTCCGTCTGGGACAAGTGACCCTGACGTTTGTTGCCATAAGATGTTACGTTCCTCCAGGTAGGCGTCACAAACACTTACACATCTGTAATTTAGATATTCTGTCTCTCGGATTCCATTTCAGAATTGATTCTGTAAATACGATTCCTTTGGCAATCCCAAGTTTACGCGATCATGGTTAAAATTCGTGTTTTATTTAACAAATCTTTAATAGTAGTAACAAAATTTACAGAATGATTTAATCTTGCTGCAACGTGAATCTCGCTCGACGTGACAAAATAATACAAGAATAACGCAGTGAAAATGAAAATGTACACTTGCCATCAGAAATATATTAACAGGAAAACATTGACGGGTTCTGGGTTGGACCACACATAAAAAGAACTTTCTCCCAGAGGCACAAACTGCAACAATCGTGAAATGAAAACGCAGTATAAGAGGATTGTAACAAATGGTTCAAATGGCTCTGAGCACTATGGGACTCAACTGCTGAGGTCATTAGTCCCCTAGAACTTAGAACTAGTTAAACCTAACTAACCTAAGGACATCACAAACATCCATGCCCGAGGCAGGATTCGAACCTGCGACCGTAGCGGTCTTGCGGTTCCAGACTGCAGCGCCTTTAACCGCACGGCCACTTCGGCCGGCAGGATTGTAACCTTGCAGTTCGTGATAGTAGTTAGTGAAATGCAGCAGACTGATTAAAATAACGTATCACTCCCCCTACACATCAATATCTACGACGTACTTATAAATCACTAACTGAAACATAACCGTGATTAGTAACTGTAAGAAAACGCGCAGTTGTTACAGACTTCTGGAACTTGTAAATGGGAGTGAGTACATAATATTTTTGAATAGGTACCCGTGTCCGCACATGTACCGTTTCCGTTCTATGACGGTTTCAGTTTAGGTGTGGAAAGCGTCCACGTCTGTTGTGGGGAAGAGGAGGGTCTCGGAGTTGCCTGTCCTGGTATGCAGTAGGATGGACAGGGTGACGGTTATTACGTCAGACGGTCACCTGATGTCACTTAACGTCTGCCTTGTTGCGAGACTCCTTTACAGACAGAGGAAGATCTGCTGCCTGGAGTTCTGGCTGCTGCAAGAGATACAAGGTGGGACGGAGAGTGTATACCAGGACATGCTTCGTAGGTACAACGGCTTTAGCAACGTTGGTGATCGCTACATCGAGCCGCTGTTGTAATGCAGCGGTTCGGCTCTGTAAGTACAGTAAGCGGGATTCGTTTTTGTTTAGGAATAACGTAAGAACGTAATGTTTAAGTGTTAATACAAACAAATGTGCTTGAGTGATAAATAGATGTTTCGTTATGTTTCCTTTCGAATTGTTATCTGATAATTGTATTGTGTCAAGCGTAATTCAGTTTCTCAAGCAGAACGTTTCCGGACATGGGTTCCTGTTCAAAACATTAAGTTCTCTCTCCCCTTTACATGTCCTAGAAGTCTGTAGTTGGAGTTTCCGAACATCTTGTATAGTGAAAGCTTTATATTTCACAATGACACATAAGCGTACCCAGAACGAATATGTCACGGTGTAGTTATTGGAAAATTTGCCGAATTTTTTCAAACACTCAGCTAAATTTGAACGTTTGTAGTTCCAGAATTGTGACATCGAACATTCCCCCTCCCCCCCTCTCTCTCTCTCCCTCCCTCTCTCTCTCTCTCTCTCTCTCTCTCTCTCTCTCTCTCTCTCTCTCTCTCTCTGTCTCTCTCTTGAAATGGAAGTATACATTTTTTGTGACATGTGAAGTAGCCATCGGAGGGGACTTCAGTATTACAAGTGTGTAATTTTATCTAATGGTAACAAGATAATTTCAGAACAATTCACCGTCTCAGCCTCAGCAAAAGGCGTCCCATTAACATCTGCCTTGCTGTACCATATACACTCGAAAATGTAAATCAGGTACGCTTCAAACTCACCAACCTGTGCTCTGCTGTTGTAGCGATAAAGCAACTATCTGTGAGGCAGTTCTAACTTTAAAAATGTATCCCACAGCCGAAATAATTGGCATGCTATT
Organism: Schistocerca americana; assembly: GCF_021461395.2. Taxonomy (NCBI): domain Eukaryota; kingdom Metazoa; phylum Arthropoda; class Insecta; order Orthoptera; family Acrididae; genus Schistocerca; species Schistocerca americana. The sequence continues at coordinate 1,025,181,491 of NC_060119.1, forward strand.
GATAAACTGCTTAAGCTATTCTCTATTTCCATTGTGAAAGATATCACCTTCATTTCAAGCCCTGACGATCTAACTTTCGAAACGTTTTACGAGGGTAGGATCTTTAATGGTGGCAAATACTTATTTACAGCTCGTACAAAATAGATATGTGTTTCAAAGTTTTACTGACCTTCAGAGTAGTCATCAGGTATTGTGTATAACCCGTTGCCAGCGATGTGGAAGTCGTAGGATACTCTTAGCAGTGCCAGTTGTGTTGACAATTAGAGCGGCGCGGTCTATTGCCTGACGAATTTGTAGCAGTTCTGAAGCGAATGCCGTGAAGTGTTTTCTTCAGTTTAGAAATCGAGTTGAACTCACGAGGGCTTAAGCCAGGGGATTGCAGTAGGTGGTATAGCACCTAGCAGCCCCATCAGTCAAACAAATCAGTAGGTTGTGTTCCAAAAACGAACAGCATAGAGATAGAAGTGATGACACTTTTTGCAGGACCTGACATTTATTTTGCAGGACAATGCTCAAGCACGTGCAGTGCAAGCTGTAATTGATTTGATTGATGGGGGGCCGCTAAGTGCTTATCACCCACTGCACTACCCTGACTTGAGCTCTCGTTGAGTTCAACTCGATTTCTAAACGGAAGGAAACACTTCACGTCATTCGCTTCAGAACTGCTACATATCCGTCGGGCAATAGACCGTACCGCTCGAACTGTCAACACAACTGGCACTGCTAAGACTTTCACATCGCTGATAACAGGTTATACACAATTCTGGTGACTACTATGAAGGTCAGTAAAACTTTGAAATACGTATCTATTCTGTACGAGCTGTAACTGAATAGTTGCCACTATTAACGTTCCAACCCTCGTAAAACTAAAATTCACGGAAGTGTAAGTGCGAAGAATAAAAGGTGCCAACTGTAAAGAGCAGTAAATGGTCAGACAAACACAGTCAAAATCTTATCAGTGGTAACACACAATTACACATGTCGCTTATACACAACCTAGAGTGCGATTGCCGTAAGCCGAAGGAGTGTTCCTTTAACGCCACATTCCGAGGAGTTAAGTCCTTTCCATATCTCTCTCCGTTAACATAAACATTGCAGTTACTTACAAAATCGGTTACAGTTATCAAAATGAAGTCTGTCAAAACTGTTGTTCACAGTAGCTTACTACCACTCAAATGTTCATCTTTGTTACACTCATATTTTGTGTTGATAACCCTGTATTCTGCAGTCCAAGGATACTGTTGTTCCTCCCATCGTCCTCCTATAAGTCCCACTGTTCCTAACATCATCCATATAAATTCTGTAGACTACATAAGCGATTAAGGTGTTAGTGGAAAATCAGACGGTTCAAAACTGATGACAACATCGGAGTAATCGCCACATGAAGAACAGATTGGTGGCTGTTAGAGTAAATATAAATGTCTCTCTCTCTCTCTCTCTCTCTCTCTCTCTCTCTCTCTCTCTCTCTCTCTCTGTGTGTGTGTGTGTGTGTGTGTGTGTGTGTGTGTGTGTGTGTGTGTGTGTGTGTTTTTCTCGAGGAGGATCACAGAACAAGATCCGGTGATTAAGCATTTTGAGTGTCTAATTAATGTGCATTTTTGTTTTATGTCCAAATGTGTGTGAAATCTTATGGGACTTAACTGCTAAGGACATCAGTCCCTAAGCTTATACACTACTTAACATAAATTATCCTAAGGACATACGTACACACCCATGCCCGAGGGAGGAGTCGAACCTCCGCTGGGACCAGCCGCACAATTTTGTTTTACTGTCTGCTCATTCCGCGTGTGTTGAAGAGTGTGGATAGGCTGTTGCAATAAACCACTTTTGGGTGTTAGGTCGCGTCACCAATACAGCTGAGCATATACGCAACTGACGTTTCGATCGTCATTGCAGAGGCTCTTTTCACGACGACTAGACTCTGTATCTAGCAGTCTAGATGAATTAAATAGGAGCTCCTCCGAAACGAGCTAGACTTCGGTGGTATAGTTGTCGAAAATCGAAATCACTGCCACATTACAATTAAACCAGTTGTGTTACTTCACGATAGATTACTTTCGAGTTATATCAAAATACATAAGGGCTGATAGATTTCACTTTCAATTGAGAGATTCTCGTATAATCTACGAAAATGTAAGTACTTCGTGCAGTGGAGGAGGCGGTCTGCGATTCGTTTCACGTGTCTCCCAGTAACCTACATCGGGCCCTAGCACGATGTTGACTTCAGCAATCACGAAGCTATTCAGACGTCAACAGCGAATTCCGTAACGTCTGCGAAATTGGAGCAGCACTGAGGAGCCAGTTGTTAGAGTTGTCGCTGCGGGGAGCCCAAAAACGAGGGCAGAGGAACTCCAGCACCTGAAAAGACACAGCGGCATCTGGACGCTTTCCTTCCCTCTGGCGAAGGAGAGAATGATATAAATTACATTGGATAAATAACAAGTCAGTCACAATATTTTGAAATTGTAGTTGGGTACGTTATTGTTTTTACACTCACTATTGTACGTCATTAACATAATAACAACGGAGGCTTTAATTTCTTCATCATATAATCCACGTTTAACTATAGGTCTCCATACAACCGGCTGCGTAAGTTACCTCAGCGCCCGGTGGCAGACAAGGGCATACTATCACCAGTAGGATCATGTCTACTAAAGCAGTTCGTTCTCAAACGAATCTTCTGGTTGAGGAAGCACTTCGTTTTCAAACGAATTTTCTGGTTGAGAACAGATTTGTTTGTATCTATGGGAAGCACTATTTTCTAAATAGCCACATTTTTCTCTCATACTTTGGACCATAATGTAACATTGTAAAACACGTGACCACAGATTTAAAGCATAAAAAATATAATTTGCCTTACTTGCAGTGATACAGCAACCGATCGCTGTTTGTGCAACTTCTTTCATGTCAAGATGCGTTTCCGGTTTTTATTTATTTTCAATTGGCATTATTTATTATTTTCTTCATGTACGCTACGTTTCTGTCGACTGAATTCGGATCCCAGCAGCTGTTTTTTATTATTTCACTTGTAGCTCCTTGTTACTTACATGATTAATACAGACTCTTATAGATTTACAAGTGTACTGATGCACTCCAGTTAATCTGAAATTTTGGAGTCGTCGCTCGAGCATGAGTGTGTGTACTGTCCTTAACCTAAGTTAGTTTAAGTAGTGCGTAGGCCTAGTGACCGATGACCTCAGCAGTTTGGTCCCATAGTCCTTACAACATTTTTTTAAAATATTGTGCGTATTGTATACACGATAAGTCAGGAAGTATAGTACATCATATGAGGAATGATAGTATTAGCGATTGCGAGCAAAAACCTTCACATGGACATATTCCCTACTCCGAATAGTTTCAGAGATAGAACACATTTAAAATACGTTGCGATTTATTTTCTGTATTATTCAGACTTCGTCATTGTGTACAACGCACCGCAGTAGTGTAGAGGAAGTTGAGACGAACAATTTGATATAAAACACTTTGTGTGAATGTAGGCTTTCCCCGTGTGTACTGCTGAAGAAATCTTCTCTGGCTTCCATCCGGGTAGCTGCGTCGAAAATCCGAGACGTTTCCATGAGTGTCATTCTCATCATCTTCGCCAGAAGATGATGAGAATGACACTCATAGAAAGTCGCGGATTTTCGACGCATCTACCTGGATGGAAGCTCGAGAAGACTTCATCAAAACACTTATGGTCTGTCTAGCCAAGAAAATCCCTCAAATAAACCTACAAAAGCTACCTAAGCCTCTCCGCATGCGCATTTCGCGATATTTTCAGTACTCTTGCCCTCTCTCCGCCCAAACTGGTAGTCCTGGGAAAGCGTCAGTGGGATCTGTTTTGTAGAGGATATAATGTATTTAGATTTTGTACTGTGAGACGTATTCGCTGGAAGGTGTGATTTTTGAGTTATTCAAGAATAACCAACAAGAGTTGTATTAATTATGTTTTATCTCGGATACCAATCGGATTAGGGCATAGGTCCATAAAAAGTGTTCCTTCAAAATCACTATCATCCTACAATCCATAAATTTTCCTCCAGACTCGCCCTGTACATAAATATAGTCAAGAAATGCAGTCTCAATAATGATGCTAATGTGTGACACCCATTGTAGAATGTAAAACAGAATGGTGTCTTGGTTTAAGTTAACCCACAGTCACGGAGCTCAGTCAACACTTACTGTAGATAATGTAATAAGAAAACTGAAAACTGGTGGTACGTATTTGTAATTAGTCGTGGATATTGTGTTAACCATATGCTGCTAAGGATTTAGGGTTTCTGTAGATGGTCGATGTGTATGTGAAACGCGTCACGATTAAACAGATCTTATTACGAGAATATCTAAAGGAACAAAAAGAATGTCTAATAAACTCGGCTAAAGAACCAAACGAAATGCGGTTACTTTCTAACGAGCTACGGGAAACTACACGTTAATTGTATTAAAACACTCAGAATACATCCCTCAATTGCCTCCAAAATTTTATTGGTGGAATTAGGATGTACCCTCTGTGTCTCTATTCTTCCCTCCTAAATGTTAAACGCAACTCTCAGTTCCTATCCACTAAGGTGAAAGTCTTTCCAATCGGATCTCAGTCGACGCTATACTCATTAACTAAAGGTGTGTCAGAACATAAGTACGAAGATTCATAAGAACAAGGAATGATGACTTGTTTAAACTTTCTTCAAACTGTTAAGAATGTAACGTTAGGAGACATTCCCATATCAACATTACTCTATTTCCCTGTATGATCTCTTTTACTTAAACTGCTAAACCCGTTTTCTACTATTACACTTGACTATATTTCTTGACACTTCGTTAAACTTTTAGTTAAACTTGTGGTACATTGGCCAATTTAAATCTGAAGGTTTTAATGCATGAGTGTTATTTCCTATGACCAGTCTCTACTTGGAGTATCAAGACTGCATACGAACATTGATTTCTGTTTGAATATGAAATAGATCGATTTTCTTTGAAACATGATATCTGCTTGAAAACATTATTATACATCCTTCTGTGTGACATGCAAGACAGTCTTCGCAAAAATGTAGGGTGGCTGTAATAATGTGTTACAACATCTCATCTGGTGCAAGAACAAATTTCTGTCGCCCAGTGCATGAAAAATGACTATTAACTGAAAATGATGTCGATGAAAATTTGATGATACGTCACTTACATATTTGGTAACAGATTTTCCTTGGTGATGACTCTTAGATACTGTGAGTGCAGCAAAAGAGTAAACGAGTACATTCATCAAACGATGCCAAAAAATTCGTATTCAATTCGACAAATTTTAAAAGTTAAAAATTGAGATTTCGTACATTCTCCTGGATGTTTAAATTTCTGTTTGGTGAAAGACCATACACTTATTCTCGACATCAACAGAAATTATGTATGGCGCATGTGAGAGTGTTTCAATTGGAAGATATATTTTCTTTTTCTAGCAAAGGTTGTGAGATTGTGGGTGTCGTTACATCTTTTGTAAGAACAGACTCTACTAACTACTGACATCAAACAAATGTTGTTTGTAATGTAGAAACAAATTCTGACTTTTGTAGTAGGAATAGGAGGCTTTTGTAAGAACAGACTCTAATGACTATTGACATCAAACAAATGTTGTTTGTAATATAGAAACCAATTCTGACTTTTGTAGTAGGAATAAGTGGCATGGAATATATAACAACAATTTACAGATTAATTATACATGGCTTCTAGATAGGAATAAAAATAGGATGTAGTAGAAGTTACGAAGTAGCCAGAGTCACTCACGTGCAAATGAATCAACATGCAACGGTTCGCTCGTTGAAATATCTAACCACAAGGAAAGGTGGTACAGAGAAAGGGACATTGCAGTAATGCATGGAACACATTAACAAATGTGTCCGTATCTTACGACAGATGTCTTTTTCATGGATACGTGCTCATTTAAACTCCAACGTTTAACTGTTGCAACAAACGTGATAGTGGGCAATGATAGTATTCGAAATACTTTGAAACAAGGTAGCAAATACATTAGTTAATAACATTATCCTCTATGCCATACTATCGGGTGATCAAGACAGGATTAACTAGTTCATTAACTTAGATCTGCTAAGAGGTTTAAACCCTGGTGCACAGTTTGTGTACTCACTTACCAGTGTTTCATCACAAACAATTGAAGTTTCTCGACAAGCCACGGTATACAAAGGAGCAAGAATTCTGCAATATTATCAGTCATTCTATATTCGGCACTGAATCATTATTTAGGCGCTGAACACTTATTTCGGTACTGAATCATTATTTTTTTCTGTGTCAATGTTGGTTTCTTAGCAGAGCCTCAGATTTGTGAAAACGGAGAGAGAGGTTAGACCACTTCCGTCAATGTTAGCAACGCGACATTTTGCAGAGAAATACAGGACATGCTAAGTATGAAATTTATGATTATGGTCACAAAGTTCTTTGCTAAGCAAATGTCGGTTAACAGAGCACGTTAAGTAAAGGAACTATTACGAAAAATTGGACTTATTTTCCGAAGATAAAATTTCACAATTGTTTTTAAGCGACCACTTACTCGGAGAAGGAAACACACCTCGCATGTGTGCCTTGTTTCCTTAATGGTTACTTGAATAATTAGGGAGTTATCTACCAAAGGGAACGAGGGGTGGAAAAGGATTACAGCCCACAACGCGCGAATACCTACATTTTATTCATCCAGTATTTAAGAATGAGAGTACTTAGTTACTTGTAACAGACTTTACACATTATTTCAAACATTTGCGAAACTTTTCCTCCCTGACAATCCCCCATGATGAAAGGGGAAAAGTTTATCGTTTCTGTCAGGCATGAGGTTTTAGTTTATTACTTATTTATTAGTAATTGTATTCACTAAAAAATTTTCAGGCAGTATTGGCATAGATTACTGAATGTAACTACAATATTATATAATAGTGTGGCGTATATTTCTGGAGATATAACGTTATAAATAACGAGATGTTTGAAAACCGGCTGCATCACGCCCACGTTTAAATTTGTTTCTTTTATGCTACTAATTGTATTCCAAACACGTTTCGTAGACAGTACTTGCATATTCCACTCAATGTAGATACAAAATTATATTGCTGTAAAACACATAGTTCAAGTTCTATGGCGTCATGAGCAATGAGATGCGTGAGGAACTGCCGCATAATGTACGACGTTTAAATTTATGACTTCTCTGTTACTTGTTTTATTTACATAACAGTTTTCAGACAGCATCAGTATCTACCATTGAATGTGCCTGCCAAGTTATATCCTCGTACGAGACACAGTTCCGAAACTATGACGTCATAAACATTCAGTTGTATGAAACGGAAGCGGCATGGTGAAATTGGCTAGCGATATAGGTGAACTATGTGTACAAACAGGTGTGAAACATAAAAAATGTACGTGAAATAGTTGTGGCATATGGTTAAGCGGATGAAGCCACGGGTAAAAATCCTTGGAACGATTTCAGCCAAACTTGATACACGTACTCCTACCTGGAAAAAGTACTGCGAGATAAGAACGAGCAACCACTTATTGGTGTATGGGTGGTAATGTGGAGAGAGAAGGGAGACGATAACACAGAGAGGGTAAGGAGATGGACGAAGGGAGGGGGGAGGATGAGGTGGACAGAGAGGTAGGGATGGGGAAATGGACAGGGAGAGAAGAGGAGGAAATGTACAGGGATAATATAGTAGAGGAGGTACACAGAGAGAAAGAAGAGGAGGAGATGGACAGATGGAGGATGCAGAGGCAGACAGAGAGGGGACGGAGGGGAGGAGGAGACGCACAGAGAGATGGGGAGGAGGAAATCGACAGAGAAAGCAAAACCGAGGAGGTGGAGAGCGAGAGGGGAGAGGAGGAAATAGACAGAGAAAGGAAAGAAGATAAGATGTAAGAGAGAGAAAGAAGAAGGACAGAGAGGTGAAAAGGAGATAAGAGGGAGGTGAAAAATGGTTTAGAGGTGTGGAGGAAGGGATGGTTATAGAGAAGGACAGAAAGAGGGTGAAGGAGGAGATGTACTAACTGAAGACTGAAATAAAAAAATGCCAGGCAACGATGGATGCTCAGCTAGTGTCCTGGTAAGATTCTCTTCAACTTCCTGCCATGTCAAGTGGTTTGAACTCCACGAGCTTTGGGCTGAGTAAACTTTTTATCGAGTACTGCTGACCCATTGTCAACACTTGGAAATGACAGAAAAACACGACAGAAAATTCGTGGCTTTAAAACCACCAGACCATTTTATCAGCCTTTTGTAGTTATTTTACTGCCATCTCAGCTCGACAGTGATGAGATAACAAACGAACAAATACATGTGCGTGAATATTACTAAATCGCGTTTTATGGTGCAAATGGCTCTGAGCACTATGGGACTCAACTGCTGAGGTCATTAGTCCCCTAGAACTTAGAACTAGTTAAACCTAACTAACCTAAGGACATCACAAACATCCATGCCCGAGGCAGGATTCGAACCTGCGACCGTAGCGGTCTTGCGGTTCCAGACTGCAGCGCCTTTAACCGCACGGCCACTTCGGCCGGCCAACTCGCGTTTTATTTGATGGGGTAACAACAGTAACGATTATAGTACACAAGTAATTTATAGAGGTATAATTCGAAAGCGAGGTGCTGCCGAAAAACAGAGATTTACAAAAGGTCATTGTAATGGAAATAAAAAAGAAAGATCTCAAAAATAACATCAGAGAAGCAAAGTATCAAACATTCGCTTCAATATTTTGCAGTCATTTTATAAGGGTTCTGGAGAATTAAGTTGAAAACCTTATTAGTTATGTCGATGAAATTATAACTTATGGAACACCAGTAATTGGTAGAGTTTATTTGTAGTTGGTTTATTACCTACATGAATAAGTTAATGAATGCTCTTAGGATCTGTGTTTATTGAAAGAATTTGTTGTGATTGTGGACCACTAGCGAAGAAACTGTAGAACCTTGTACTCTCAACAGAAGTTATATTGGTCCATTTTAGGTAGTATCTATGCCGTGTGATACAGCTGCTCTTGCCGCAGTTCTATCTCTGGCCTTCAAAAATGACACGTCAGACTTTCTTATTCTCTCGATCTCTACATGTAAACTGTTAGTCCAACAAAAAAATTAACATTACCTATTGCAGGAAATTTAATGTAGCTAAATAAATAAATGTCGCGTAAATAGGGCCTCCCGTCGGGTAGACCGTTCGCCGGGTGCAAGTCTTTCGATTTGCCGCCACTTCGGCGACTTCCTCGTCGATGGGGATGAAATTATGAGGAGGAGGACAACACAACACCCAGTCGCTGGGCGGAGAAAATCTCCGACCAAGCCGGGAATCGAACCCGGGCCCTTAGAATTGACATTCTGTCATGCTGACCCCTTTTTTTTATCTAATTTTGTTCGTCTTCGTTCTTTCTATCTGCTCGGGGCGGACGTCGCAAGACACGCGTTTCAGTTCGTCGTTGATCCAGTAACTCTGTTTTTTTTTTTTTTTTTTTTTTATTACAGAGGGCAGCTAAACCTCTGACCGAATACGCTGAGCTACCGTGCCGGCTAACCACTCAGCTAACGCGATACGTTGATAGTGGGATACGTTTTCGCTAGAGGGCGTAGTTTTCACGTTATTCAAGAAAAACGTAAAAAAGTAACCTTCAAAAGGACCCCCACTCCCACAGTCAGCCCCCAACAGTCAGGATTTCTAGTATGTTGTTCACGGTACTCCCACCTATCACCGTACAAATATTTGCGACTGCACGAATTGTTTCCTACAGTCGACCATTTGTGGTCTTAGTTGATTAGCCTCATTATACCACCGGCTTAGTCGAGCACTTAATAACTGTAAAATTGACATCTGCATAAATTTTACCTGACAGTTTTGTGAATTTTAAAAGCATAAAATAAACAATTACATTGTAGTATTCGTTAGGCTTTCTGACTATGAAACTACTGTGCTTGTAAGAGTTTAGTTTCGATCGAATTGTCAAAGTAATTAGTTTTATCGTAACGTTTAACAATGTTGTTGTCTTTCTTTCATTATAATCATATACAAATTGACATTAATAATGTTAACGAAGAAACAGACTATGCTGATGGCGTAATACCTCAATCAACAGAGACCAGAATGGATCGAATATACGGAACAGTTAGTGTAGTCGGAAATTTTTTCACTGTTGTAGGAGAGAGTGCCATGAACAACATGCAATAATTCTGGTTGTTGATTGTGGGACTGGAAGAGCGTCTGAAGCTCATTACAGGACGTTTTTCTTGAATAACTCGAAAATAGTTGCCTCCAGCGATTAGGTTTCTCAGTACAAAATTAACTTCGTTATGTCCTACAAAAAATTCCTGTTCGTTTTTTTATGTAGGATTATCAGTTCGTCGCAAGCGAGAAATATGATAATCTGGCGCGTGGTTTTTGAAGGTAACATATAAAATTACGGGTTGCATAAAAAGACATCCATAAGCGCAACCGAGTCGCCCTGTATAAGGTCTGCATCTTACACTCTAATTTGACGTTCAGAAGAAATTAGACTGTGATCGGCCAGTGAACGTCGTCGGTTAATTCTGTTGATCCGCATAGACAGTGGCCGCAGCAAGTAGGACTGGGCGTGCTGCTCACTCCGACAGCTGGTCGTGACTGGGCGGTGAATCCCTCGGTCTCGCTCGGCAGCTGCCGCTGATTGGTAGCTCGTCTCCAGCTCTCCAGATCCATGTCCCGGGGACTCGGGCCCTAATTACTAGCTGTTCGCGCTGGAGAGCTTCAGCTGGAGGGGAGTTAATTTCGAGCGCTGCTCACACGGCGTACATCCGCGGGCTCGCATTTCCCGATTCAGGCGGGGCAGCCCATGCTGACCGCAAGAGTACACGGGCTGCCGCTTCGAAGAGCTATGTCTGCTATATCACGGCACCAGTTTTGTTCAAGCTACCCGGGCAGCAGTCTAGAGACTCCACCCAAATATTAAACAAAAAGCGTTATCTTCGTTGACTAACGTGGTGCCCGACGTTCCGTAATCCAAAAACTCATTTCATAGAAGTTTTAATTTCAGTTAGTTTTCAGTGGACAACTTGAAACGTCCCCTTAGAAAAATTATGAGTGACTGTGCTGGTAAACTTCTACGTTATTTGATTTTCAAACAGCTAAGCAAAACTCAACTCTCTTTACTTATTCTGATCATCACTAAACTGACACAATATTTTTAGCGCAACGCAATCTGACTTTCAATAATCCCTACAAAAGAATGGTCCTGACTAACAACAACCTATACTTTTCATGAATCACTTACCTCACAAAAATCTTCGTTACTAGAACTACTGCAAAACAGCGAGCGCCAATACTGCCAGCTAAATAAAAGATTGTAACTACTGAAGGCACTAACTACAGACAGGCATAGTTAGCAAGTGAAAGATATTGTTAGAGAACAAACAATGTATTTACCTTAATAATGTTCCAAAATCATCATCATATATTTATCTATCAATTCACGAGATCCATCTTAACAAATTCCCTTATTCTGGCGGACACGCGTGCAGTTCGTCCGCTTACTGTAACCTCTCAAAACTCTGGCATCTCTCTCTCCACATTCACCATTGCTGGCGGCTCACCTCCAACTGACCAACGCTACGCGCGCTGTTCACATCCAACTGCCTAACACTACACAAGCGAATATTCCAACAATGAGTCCAACCAGCCACAGACTGCACACAGCGCAGTCAGTGATTTTCATACAGAGCACTACGTGGCGTTACCAACATAAGAACCTAAACAGTCTACTTACAAACTAACATGAGTTAAGCGAGGGTTCCCTCTCATACCTTACCTTCCGTTGCGTTGAACTCCGAACAACACCAGGCCCAAAGCATGGGACTTTAGTTGGCAAAATTGCTAAGACATTTTGTTTAAAATGAGTTAGATTTCGTGAAAAACCCATTTCTTTCGCATCTTATTTCATCCTAACCAGGAGCCTCACTCATTTATTTATTATTTTTATTTTGTTATGTTTCTTTATTTGAATTTTTCATGTCACGAGAAGATGAGGAAAGTGCGCTCAGACTGAGCGTTAATATACTGGTACAAGTTTGTCCAGGTTCTGGTATGTACCATAACCTGTCATACTTATCGTTCTGTTCACACATACTATAATGTGGTATGTTTTACATCTTTAACCACGTAGTTCACATTTACATTCCTCGATCGGTTCCTGGAATTTGTCGTTTGTGCATAGTTTATGACGAAATTTGCTTATTGCGAGTAATCTTGTTACACGCCTCTCGGAAACTTGGAAATTTGTGGTAAGTTCCTATGAGACCAAACTGCAGAGGTCATCGGTCCTTAGGCTTACACACTAGTTAATCAAACTGTAACTTATGCTAAGAACAACACACATACCCATTCCCGAGGGAGGACTCGAACCTCCGCCGGAAGCGGCCGCGACACGTCTCTCGTTTCTATATTTTGTACACCCCTCGTCATCCAGCATGGCTACTGTGCCGCAAACTGGCGCAGCTCCCTCTTCTCGAGTTTTAGAATCCTATGTTGACGAAATAATTATCTCTCATTAGTTCATTTGTTAGCTGTTTTTCTTACACCTCGTATCCGTTTCATGAATATTGCAAAGAGTTTTTCTATTCTTTTCTTGTATTGCGTTTTCGCATTTGATCGTTGTCTCATACATTAAGACTGGCGCCACTGCCGCTTTGAATAGTGCGATTCCTGTACTTGTCGGAGGAAGAAGTATCTTACAGGCGCTCAAGATCGAGATTCTCACCGCTGAAATAGTGATAATTATGGCCGACTAATTCAGCCAGGAAGGAAAACCGGGGAGGGCTGGACCAGTGACGATTTTACATACTTCATTCACTGATAGAACACAAATTTATTTTGTACAGTTTCCACCACACAGCAGCCAATTAAGGTTTTTAATTAATTAAAACAGCAAGCCGTGACAAACTCATTTAAAGTTCAATGTAAATTGAAATAAATTACAGAAAAATTTAAAGTTAATATTCTTTAAGGCAAAGACACGGAATGTAATTAGACTAAAGGCGTTATAAAGGCAGACGTAAATCTAAACGGGAGTACCCGAACAGACCAGAGTGACCTTAATTATAAAATAGTGGGGATAAGACATGATAAAAACTTGACTGACTAAAAGAAATCCTAAAACCATACTAAAAAACAATGACAAGGAATTTAATATCAATACTAGGCTGGATACATTTAAACCCAAGAATCACATCAAATGAAGATTTAACAGTTTTTTCAGTAACACAAGGATAAGTAAGTTAAAACAGAGCAAGGCATATGTTGGGATCCCAACGCACATCAAAATTTGCTTAAGGCGAAGGTCACAAGCTGACGGATGAAAATTCAGAACAGGCACAGTAGTGCTGCTGCGGTTGGAGGAAACATCGTGAAAGACAGACAGCGACGAGTGCTACCGAGCGTATGCACTCCAAATGACGTAAACGTCTGTTAAGCAAGCCGACGAGGCGTGAGTAAGTGGGGTTGGATCCTAGGTAACGCGTAGTGGCAATGGAGTAACAAGAGATTATTAATGACAATTTCCTGCTGTACAAATAATTTCAGTTAGACAGAAATCCAGCACACAGTTGTGCATCAAATAAATACTACTACTGTAAAACTAATTAATCTGAGCTCTTATCGAAAGCCGGTCGCTGTGGCCGAGCGGTTCTAGGCGCTTCAGTCCAGAACCGCGCTGTTTCTACGGTCGCAGGTTCGAATCCTGCCTCGGGCATTCATGTGTGTGATGTCCTTAGGTTAGTTAGGTTTAAGTAGTTCTAAGTTTAGGGCACTGATGGCCTCAGATGTTAATTCCCATAATGCTTAGAGCCATTTGAACCATTTGAACCTACTTCCTTTCAGACTCTACCTGTTCAAGTGGCTCGAACACACCCTAGCCCTTTATTGGCCGAGCAGCATTCTCTGGAGATCACAGGTAATTGTGACGCACTTTCCTTCTAGCACATATAAGCATTAAAGTCGATCAGCATACAGTAGGAAAATAGAGGCTCCTCGTAATCCATGTGAAAAATACTTTTATCAAATGAAGGACTCCCGAACCAATAAAAACAGCCTCTATCAGAAAGGTGAGATGTATGGACAACAGAGCAGCCAAATATCGTAACCGAGCGAGGTGGCGCAGTGGTTAGCACACTGGAGTCGCATTCGGGAGGACGACGGTTCAATCCCGTCTCCGGCCATCCTGATTTAGGTTTTCCGTGATTTCCCTAAAATCGCTTCAGGCAAATGCCGGGATGGTTCCTTTGAAAGGGCACGGCCGATTTCCTTCCCCATCCTTCCCTCACCCGAGCTTGCGCTCCGTCTCTAATGACCTCGTTGTCGACGGGACGTTAAACACTAATATCCGCCTCCTCCAAATATCGTAGATCGCAACTTTCAGAAATTTCGTGCGATTTCCACCGTTTCTTGACAAAAGGTTTATGCCTGTTGTTGTTTGAGGGAAAGACACTTACAGGAATCATGCAGCTATGAATGCTGGGTACCTGGCGTTTCTAAAAATTGCTATAACTCGGTGCAAAATTCCTTATTCGCAGAATGGAACATCGCCACAATTGTACCACCATTTCTCAACAACAAACTTCCCCAACGTTTTATCCGAAGTAAGAAGCGTACGAATCTCGCATTGCATCAGTGGCCTTCAACGTCGCCTGTCCTTACGATGCGTGATTTTTTGTGACATTTTCTGAAAATCTCCTCCCATGCGTCCCACCATTCATAATATCTTGCGTGCACTGCGGAGCCTTATAGAAAGACAGTGAATGTAGCGTCTCCAGATATGCTCAGAAAAGGAAAGAAGAAGTGCAACTATCTTCTGCAAGTAAATGTAAAGTTTCATCCATAATGTCACTCTACACTATAATTCAGAGTTGAATGAACATGTGTCTAAAATTGTTCACTTGTATAAAGAGATGTTTCTTTCGACATAAGAAATTCATTGCCCTATGTCAAAGCTAAAATTCACGTCAAGTATGTATCGTCATTCATGTAGTGCAGGTCTGTATTCTCGAACTATGGACCTGTAGGTTAGATCTGTTGGGTGGAACTACAATCAAAACATTAGTTATGTTAACTCACAAATATAGCATTTTAGAGGTGCTTTCTAATTAAAAGCCTTAACATTGCCTTTAAGGTTTATTAAGTAATGGAATGAAATTGTGCTCTTAAATGCAGTATTTAATAAACATACGAGATTAAAAAAAGATAAGAACAAAGATAATTGAGTCCGCAGCTTGTGGTCGTTCGGTAGCGTTCTCGCTTCCCGCGCCCGTGTTCCCGGGTTCGATTCCCGGCGGGGTCAGGGATTTTCTCTGCTTCGTGATTACTGGGTGTTGTGTGATGTCCTTAGGTTAGTTAGGTTTAAGTAGTTCTAAGTTCTAGGGGACTGATGACCATAGCTGTTAAGTCCCACAGTGCTCAGAGCCATTTTTTGAACAGATAATTGAGGTATCGAACACGTTTTCAGATGGTTCAAATGGCTCTGACCACTACGGGACTTAACATCGGCGGTCATCAGTCCCCTAGAACTTAGAACTACTTGAACCTAACTAACCTAAGGACATGACACACATCCATGCCAGAGGCAGGATTCGAACCTGCGACCGTAGGAGTCGCGCGGTTCCAGACTAAAGCGCCTAGAACCGCTTGGTCACCGTTGCCGGCGAACACATTTTACTGACTGAAGTATGAACAAACGTAATTTTAAAAACACACCAAAATAATTGTGCCCCATCCATACAAAAAATAGTATTTCAGTTTAAAAAGCTCGTATAATAAATATAAGCGATTATAGGCAAATGCAAGACAGCAACAGCCTTAAAATTAAAGTACAAAATAATTTTATTCTCTGGTGGGTTTGGGACAACATTTCATGTTAATGAGCTATCTTACAATACACTCTAAGACAGAAAAAAGAATAAAAGAGGACGCATCATGTAGAAATTATCCGAATGGGGTGCCAGTAGGTAGATGTGATGTACATTTACAGACAAACGGACTATTAGACTTCAGAAAAGACGTGATTGACATGTGGAATACTCGGGTCTACTGCCGGATGTTTGTGTCGCTCTGGCACAATATTTCGGCCACGTAACTCGTTGCCTTCTTCAGGTGCCACCGGAGACTGCTGTATTGGAGGATCGTGTCCAGTATTTATGCCCAGAGGGCGCTGGGTGGTCTCTTTGCTGTCCGCTCCCGCCTGGCGCTGCTTGTAATATGTTGTCTCTTCCCAGGTGCTCCTTCGGACGTCCGCGCCCGGCTTGGTCGCCATCTGTGGCAGCTCTCTGAGGCCCGTCCTTTGTCGGGCGTTCCGTTCGCGGCCCGCGCCCGCCTGGCGCTGCTCCTGAGGTGTTGGCACTTCCCTGGTGCTCCGACGGTCGTCCGTGCTCGGCTCGTCCATTATCTGCGGTCGAGGCGGCGGTCAGGGCCTCTGATCACAATAGCCATATATCAACACGATATCGACCTTTTCCGCAATTGGTAAACGGTGCATTTCAACACGGGTAATGTATCACGAAGTAAATACCGTCCGCACTGGCGGAATGTTAGGTGATACCACGTAGTTATACGTTTGTGACTATTACAGCGCCATCTATCACAAAACGAAAAAAGTGGTCCAACTAAAACATTCATATATCATTACGTACTACACAAATATGTAATAAAAATGGAGGTTCCTGTTTAAAAAAAACGCAGTTGATATCCTTTTGACCTATGGCAGCGCCATCTTGCCACTGTAGTTCGAGATCCTGCTAATAGTTCGCTTCAAATCGAAAGGGAATTTGGCATGAGCTAGAGTATTGTTGTTCATGTTCTGTATCGCCATAAATATTACCCTTAGTATATCAGTCTCCACCAAGAATTAACTGGTATTCATTGTATGCGTCGCATTGAATTCTGGCGATGGGTTCAATTTCAGCTTCAGAGGGATGACACCTTTATTAATTTGATTTTATTTACTGCCGAGACTACAGTCACGTACCATGGAAACGTTAATTTCCATAACATGTATCATTGGGCAACCGAAAATCCATGTTGGCTGCTCCAAGATGCACACCAAGAAACGTGATTGGTGAATGTATGGTGTGGGATTTTGGAGAACAGAATTATAGGCCCCTACTTCACAGAAGGAAATCTTAGTGGTATGAAGTACACCACTATCCTGCAAGAAACATTAGGTCTTTTATTGGAAGAAATACCTTTAGGAGCAAAGAACAGACTGGTATCACCACGACGGGTGTCCAGCACATTTTTCGCTGATGGCTACAAATAAGTTGCAGAGACAATTCCCAAACCGTTGGATTGGACCCGGAGGGGATGTGTCGTAGCCGGCTCGTTCACCAGACTTGACGCCTCTGGATTTTCTCTTGTGGGCATTCGTAAAAGACATTGTTTATAAAGACATTCCAACTACACCTGAAGATATGCCAGAGAGAATTGTCAGAGAATGTGCTTCAATAAGTGCCGATGTGATAAGAAATACCACTCAATCCATGATAAGAAGATTGGAGCATTCCATTGATACCAATGGTCATCACTTCGAACATCTTGTGTAAATGGACGTTCATGCCACCTTTGTGACCTTCATTGACCAAAGTCCTTACTGTTACACGTCATTGGATTCGTCTCGATAGCCGCAATCAGAAAATCAGTACCAAAATATGGCATCCCATTTAAAAAAAGAAACTTGACCTTCATATCTCTAAAGCGACCCCACCAAGCAACAAAAAATCAACGTTATATTATGGCCCCTGTTGTCCCATGCAACGCTTGTCCCACAAACGTTTCAGCTCCTATCATACTTTCGGAGTTATTCTTGGTGGCATTAGTTAGTGACTCACCCTGTATATATACAGGGTGGAGAAAAACTGTGTCACGAAATTTTTACCCTAGATAGCTGATGCCAGTAGGAACCAAACGTTCCATTTTTAAACTACGGAAACTTGGCGCCACGCACTCCGTTTGACCGAGGGATTGCCCTGTTGCCGTTCGTCGGTTGACGGGCAGCGCTATGGTTGTCGGTTCACACATACAAACATCCGTCGCCCCGTCACTGCCCCAACGTGATACTCACACGTATCGAATAGGTCTTGCTGTTTGTATACACCTCCGTCAGAGGCACTATGTAAGCTTCACTTCGGAGCACACACATGTCACCTGCGATTTAGTCATACAGTAAGCATGCCGGCACAGTGTTCGTTTTAAGAACGAGATATGGTTTTTGTTTATGGACTAGCCGACGGTAATGGGCATGAAGCGTGACGGTTGCATGAGGAACAGTACCCAGCAAGACGCCACCCACACCCGTTTACAGAAATTCAGCGGCAACTTGACGAAACAGACTCGTTAGCGGGATATCATAGTCTTGCTGAAAGACTTCGAACACGATGGGATACTGCATTTGAAGAGATTGTTCTCGAGCGCCTCGAGGAAGTACCTACCACAAGTACTCGAGCGGTTGACACGACATAGGTTTCACTCATCGGTTAGTCTAGGAGGTTTTGAGGGATGACGCAAAGCTCCCATTTATCCTCGACTTACCGCGGCAAATTACCTCCACTCTTTGCAGGGAACTCTACCCAGCCTGCTGGAAAATGTTCCCCTGGACATACAGCTACGCATATGATTGCAGCATGATGGGGCGCCCGCACATAACAGTGGCGCTGTGAGCGGATATTTAAATGAACTCGTCGACAGCCGTCTAATTGGCAGAGGTGCTCGAAGGTCATGGCCCCCGCGATCACCAGGCCCTCACGCCACTGGACTTTTCCCTGTGGAGATTCTTCAAGGTACTAGTTCACCCGCCCGGACGCGAATCAACGAGAAGCGAAGAGGAATTAATGGATCGTATTCAACATGCCCTCAATCACATCAGGGCAATGACACGAGTCTTCGAAAGAGTTCGGCAAAACACCGTCTGACGTTACCAAGGTTGTGTCGCGCCAGAGGGTCACCAGTTCGAGCACCTGAAGTAACAATGTCCTAGCTATAAAAAACTAATAGGTGTCAACGGGTTTGTTCCTGGTACATCTTATCATGAAACTACAATGGATGTGTCGGGACCCCGGCGGATTCGCCCCGAGAGTGAAATGCGGCGACCTACCACCGAGCGTGTGGGCCGCCTTGGATACATTGCGATCTCTGGTAGGCAAAGCATTGTCTTTCATACGTTGTCCAGAGAATCCGGCAACAGGGCAAATCCAGCGGCCAAACGGAGCGCGTGGCACCAAGTTTCCGTAGTTTAAAAATGGTGCGTTGCCGACCAACAAAACATTGATAATTTTGGTTCGTACTGACATCAGCTACCCAGGATTAAAATATATGGATATATAATTTCTTTCTGTGACCCAATTTTGATGAAATATAGCGTATATGGTGCCCCTAACTACGCTGAAGCTACCAGTGAAAACTTTAAAAAATGTCTGCCTAGTAGTTTTGCATATCACTGTGTTCAGACAGACAGACGAGAAAGTTTCAGCAAAACTTAAAAACCACGAAATTTTTTCCATGACCCGATTTTGATGAACTACAGCCCAGACGGTGCCCGAAACTGTACTCAAGTTACTTCCGAAAAGTCCACGAAAATTCGTGTAGTAGTTTTGGAGGTTTTCCTGTTCAACGACAGACATGACAGTTTTACAGATTTACTATTAGTATGATTATAGTAAACATAGCGGTCTCAGATACTAGTGTGTCCCACATCCATTACACGTGGCCACATACTAATTTTGCTTCTAGCAGGTCAGGCCGGCCGGTGTGGCCGAGCGGTTCTAGGCGCTACAGTCTGGAGCCGCGCGACCGCTACGGTTGCAGGTTCGAATCCTGCCACGGGCATAGATGTGTGTGATGTCCTTAGGTTCGTTAGGTTTAAGTAGTTCTAAGTTCTAGGGGACTGATGACCTCCGAAGTTAAGTCCCACAGTGCTCAGAGCCATTTGAACCATTTTTCTAGCGGGTCACTTTGATGATGACACTAAGTTGCCATCTTTTGAATGTCATCACAGTAATATGGGTTATCAATCTGAACTATGCATCACGTCTTGGCTCTTGTGTTTATGTGTACAGTATCAAGTTACGAAACAGAACAGTTCATTTTTTCTTTAATTCTGTTCCTTTCGGATTTTTAAGTCTATGTAACTCTTGCAGTTGCATAATTCTCTTTACTGCTTCGTTCTCTACTCCCTCTCTTCTGCTCCATGGTGCAAATTAATGCCTCAATATCTCCTTTGCATGAAGCGATAGTGCGTGCCTTTGGAGGAGGGTACAGAGCAGCTGAGGCAAGTTTCACCGCTCGCTTCTAGGTAACTACTTCTAGGTAACTACTCCTCTTTGAGGTCCTTGTCGGAGCCGCAGAAGAACACAGCCGTTATTAGCTACTGAGAGCTGTGGTGGGTATCCTGAGACTGTGTAACAGGGCACCAACATCGTGGAGCAGCAACTTGATGTAGGACGCCCCATAACTGCCACCGTTTTACTAACAGTCACTCGTTGCATCTGAACTAAATATGAATCTTGTTTCCCATTGGTGAATGGAGGTATACGCCAATTAATTTATCTATTCACTGTGAATAAATACAGGCGTATGTGATACTTAGACCGTATACTGGTCCAGTACCTTTAAAAATAGAATGAATTGGACAGTTCTGGGCCATAACAGTGATAATCCTCGCATTTACAGTGTAAGCAATGTTTGTAATGTTGGAATGTGAAAGAAGTTTTTTTATATAATATGTCAAACGGCAAGACCAATGATAATTCCATAATGGTCCTACCTCTGTGACAAAAGTTAATCATCTGAACATAAACCTAGGAGAGTAGCTTACAGTTGATGTCATGGTGAATATTGGCAACATAATTAGGTGAAGGTCAATGAAAAGTCTATAACTGGAAACAACGATCAGCAAAATGAACCAAAATATGAAACGTGCAAATGAAAAGTGATTAATATCGATCTGCGCAGATTTGCAAAGCTCAAAGCAGACTACCCAACCGGAGGGAGAGACGTTACGTCGAAAGCAATTGGTACAAAGTAAACAGGAAAAAGAACACAGTAACTCAACTGACTTGCAAGGAGTTACCTTTTTCTGCTGCATCAGCACATTTTGCAGCTAATCCTCACTCTTGCAAGACAGTTTGCATATACTAATTCTCCTAGGAAGTAGTTCTAATAGAACACAAGGTAATTTGTGCAGCTTCCGCTGAGGCAGAACGTCCCCTTTCAGAACACATCTATTGTTGAGTGAAATCGTGGAAAGACCAGAGCTCCAGCTACTTCTTAGGGTACACATTCAAGATATTGCCGATTGTCGTCATACCTCCGTAAGATGTATATATATGTCTCTTCGCCTGTGTAAATCTTGTGTAGCTGTAGCAAGTCTAAAATTGGAATGATTTTGGAAACCATCATTTAGCCCAGAGGTTCTGAGAAAAACCTTCTTTTCTGTATGGGTGCCAGGATTATCCATCTCTTTCAACGTTTCCCATTCCCCCCATTCAGTTACAGAGGACTGCCACCGTCATTACTGAACTTACGCTGCTTATATGCCACGAATAAAATCAGTCTTGGGACATTTTGTACATTGCATGTTTGCGTACCCTCACGATCCCATGCAGTCTGACATCGGGCTACTGTCACCCCCGAATGCTTTACAAATCTTGATATTGCAACGTTTCGACCAAGCAGGCAAATGAAGACCAACAATTAGGACCTTTTCAAACTCTGTCAACTGCTAATAGTGATGCCTCACACGAATAAGAGCCATCACTGTGTCATTCACTGTGATCAAACCTATCAGGTATGGGAACTACATTAAAAACGAACAACAGTAATGCACCCTGATGGCCATTGTAACTGTCACCTCCTATCACTGATGGCGTATGTGTATACCAAGTTACATTGACATCCAACCATGTAGGCTCTCAGAGACCAGTGTGGCCTGAACTCCCAGTTGGTGCACATCGACAGCGCAGGAAGTTACGTATATAGCTTGTCTTCTGTGTTTACTTCGTAGATTCTTACTTAAATTGCGTGTGAGTTTCGTATAGGAGGTGAAATTTAGAGTTTTAGTTACTGTAATCGTAAATTCAGGCAGATTGTAGCGCAGTCGTTAGGCATTTGTACAGGTTAGTTCATACATTCTTTGCGTGTATCCCTTGCG
This sequence comes from Schistocerca americana, assembly GCF_021461395.2. Taxonomy (NCBI): domain Eukaryota; kingdom Metazoa; phylum Arthropoda; class Insecta; order Orthoptera; family Acrididae; genus Schistocerca; species Schistocerca americana. The sequence goes on from NC_060119.1 coordinate 1,025,203,669, forward strand.
TTATCTAGGCACGGACTCGTGTTTCAGTAACTGTTGTTCAACATCGATTAGAATGGACAGGAACCGTGATTGCTGTGTTCGGATGAGGGGTGAGTTGGCATCCCTTCACTCACAGCTGCAGCCAGCGCTGACTTCGGTCACGCAGCTTGAGGCTGTTGCCAATGGGCACCACTGTGGCGAGCCGGACTTGGGTATCATGGGGATGTCAACCTCGTCCCGTCTGTCCCCAGATCGGTCTGCCGCTGTGGTTTCCCCGGTTGCTGCCCGCAGTGGGGCTGAGCCCTTGCCTGTGGTTGATTGGGAGGTCGTTCAAAGGCGTGGCAGGCAGCGGAAGACGTCCGCGGAGGCTGATCAGAAAGCCTCCCCGGTGCGTCTGACAAACAGGTTTCAGGTACTGTCTCTGGCTGAGCCAGATGCAGCTGCCTGCCCTGTTTCAGAGGATGATTCTCAGCCTTCAATTTCCGGGCAATCGCAGAGGGTGGGCTTATTGGTAGTTGGGAGCTCCAATGTTAGGCGCGTAATGGGGCCCCTTAGGGATATGGCTGCTAAGGAGGGGAAAAAATCCAGTATGCACACTGTGTGCATTCCGAGTGGAGTCAATCCTGATGTGGAATGGGTCCTTCCGGATGCCATGAAGAGCACAGAGTGCAGCCAGCTGCAGGTGGCGGCACATGACGGCACTAATGACGTGTGTCGCTTTGGATCTGAGGAAATTCTCTCTGGATTCCAGCGGCTATCTGATTTGGTGAAGGCTGCTGGTCTTGCTTACGAGATGAAGGCAGAGCTCACCATCTACAGCATCGTTGACAGAACCGACTGCGGACCTTTGGTGCACAGCCAGGTGAAGGGTCTGAATCAGAGGCCCAGCCGGTTTTGCGACCGTGTTGGCTGCAGATTCCTTGACTTGCGCCATAGGGTTCCGCTGAATAGGTCAGGAGTCCACTACACTCAGCTGGGTGCACACGGGTAGCGGAGGCTGTGTGGCTTGGACTGAGCGGTTTTTTAGGTTAGAAGGCCTCGGGAAAGTATGGGGTGGGCTGCAATCTCAAAGGGTGCATGGCAAATACAGGACGTGCTTGGATCAAGGAACAGTCGGAATTGTAGTTGTAAATTGTTGTAGTTGTGCTGGGAAAGTCCCTGAGCTTCAAGCGCTAATAGAAAGCACAGAAGCTGAAATCGTTATAGGTACAGAAAGCTGGCTAAAGCCTGAAATAAGTTCTGCAGAAATTTTTACGAAGTCTCAGACGGTGTTCGGGAAAGATAAATTAGGCACAATTGGTGGTGGAGTGTTTGTGTCTGTCAGTAGTGGTTTATCTTGTAGTGAAGTCGAAGTAGATACTCTGTGCGAATTGGTATGTGTGGAGGTTATACTTAACAGCCGTACTAAGTTAATAACTGGCTCCTTCTACCGACCTCCAGACTCCGATGATATAGTTGCTGAACAGTTCAGAGAAAATTTGAGTCTCGTAACAAATAAATACCCCACTCATAGGGTTATAGTTGGTGGGGACTTCAACCTTCCCTCGATATGTTGGCAAAAATACTTGTTCAAAACCGGTGGTAGGCAGAAAACATCTTCCGAGATTGTCCTAAATGCTTTCTCTGAAAATTATTTCGAGCAGTTAGTCCACGAACCCACGCGAATTGTAAATGGTTGCGAAAACACACATGACCTCTTAGCCACAAACAATCCAGAGCTAATAGAGAGCATCATGACTGATACAGGGATTAGTGATCACAAGGTCGTTGTAGCTAGGCTCAATACCGTTTCTTCCAAATCCACCAGAAAGAAACGCAAAATAATTTTATTTAAAAAAGCGCATAAAGTGTCACTGGAAGCCTTCCTAAGAGAGAATCTCAATTCCTTTCGAACTGACTACGCAAATGTAGACGAGATGTGGCTCAAATTCAAAGATATAGTTGCAACAGCAATTGAGAGATTCATACCTCATAAATTGGTAAGAGATGGAACTGATCCCCCATGGTACACAAAACAGGTCCGAACGCTGTTGCAGAGGCAACGGAAAAAGCATGCGAAGTTCAGAAGAACGCAAAATCCCGACGACTGGCTAAAATTTACAGACGCGCGAAATTTGGCACGGACTTCAATGCGAGATGCCTTTAATAGGTTCCACAACTAAGCATTGTCTCGAAATTTGGTAGAAAATCCGAAGGAATTCTGGTCGTATGTAAAGTACAAAAGCGGCAAGACGCAGTCAATACCTTCGCTGCGCAGTGCCGATGGTACTGTTACCGACGACTGTGCCGTTAAAGCGGAGTTATTGAACGCAGTTTTCCGAAAATCCTTCAACAGAGAAGACGAATGGAATATTCCAGAATTTTAAACACAAACAGCTGCTAGCATGAGTTTCTTAGACGTAGATACCTTAGGGGTTGCGAAGCAACTCAAATCGCTTTATACGGGCAAGTCTGCAGGTCCGGATTGTATACCGATTAGGTTCCTTTCAGATTATGCTGACACAATAGCTCCCTACTTAGCAATCATATACAACCGCTCGCTCACCGATAGATCTGTACCTACAGATTGGAAAATTGCGGAGGTCGCGCCAGTGTTTAAGAAGGGTAGTAGGAGCAATCCATCTAACTACAGACCTATATCATTGACGTCGGTTTGCAGTAGGGTTTTGGAGCATATATTGTATTCTAACATTATGAATCACCTCGAAGGGAACGACCTATTGATACGTAATCAGCATGGTTTCAGAAAACATCGTTCTTGTGCAACGAAGTAATGGCCGCTAACGACAGGGGATCTCAAGTTGATTCCGTATTTCTAGATTTCCGGAAAGCTTTTGACACCGTTCCTCACAAACGACTTCTAATCAAGCTGCGGTCTATGGGGTATCGTCTCAGTTGTGCGAATGGATTCGTGATTTCCGGTCAGAAAGGTCGCAGTTCGTAGTAATAGACGGCAAATCATCGAGTAAAACTGAAGTGATATCAGGTGTACCCCAGGGAAGCGTCCTGGGACCTCTGCTGTTCCTGATCTGTATAAATGACCTGGGTGACAATCTGAGCAGTTCTCTTAGGTTGTTCGCAGATGATGCTGTAATGTATCGTCTAGTAAGGTCATCCGAATACCAGCGTCAGTTTCAAAGCGATTTAGAAAAGATTGCTGTAGGGTGTGGCAGGTGGCAGTTGACGCAAAATAACGAAAAGTGTGAGGTGATCCACATGAGTTCCAAAAGAAATCCGTTGGAATTCGATTAGTCGATAAATAGTACAATTCTCAAGGCTGTCAATTAACTAAGTACCTGGGTGTTAAAATTACGAACAATTTCAGTTGGAAATACCAGAGAGATAATATTGTGGGGAAGGCGAGCCAAAGGTTGCGTTTCATTGGCAGGACACTTAGAAGATGCAACAAGTCCACTAAAGAGACAGCTTGGACTACACTCGTTCGTCCTCTGTTAGAACATTGGTGCGTATTGCTGCGCGGTGTGGGATCCTTACCAGGTGGGATTGACGGAGGACATCGAAAGGTTGCAAAAAAGGGCAGCTCGTTTTGTATTATCAAGTAATAGGGGAGAGAGTGTGGCAGATATGATACGCAAGTTGGGATGGAAGAAATTAAAGAAAAGACGTTTTTCGTCGCGGCGAGATCTATTTACGAAATATCAGTCACCAGCTTTCTCTTCCGAATGCGAAAATATTTTGTTGAGCCCAACCTACATAGGTAGGAATGATCATCAAAATAAAATAAGAGAAATCAGAGCTCGAACAGAAAGGTTTAGGTGTTCGTTTTTCCCGCGCGCTGTTCGGGAGTGGAATGGTAGAGAGATAGTATGATTGTGGTTCGATGAACCCTCTGCCAAGCATTTAAATGTGAATTGCAGAGTAATCATGTAGATGTAGATGTAGATGTCTTCTAGCCGCTTCACTTTTTTTTTGTCAGGTGGTTTATATATACCTTACTCCAGCTTCTCCCCAGCCACAATTTCTTTTTAGCATTGGCAGAATTTGCTGACACAGCGATACAATGTGCATTTAGAGGATATGCATGCTCACTTCGATAGTTTTTGGAACAACATAGTGTTCGGTTTTCCCTGGCTCTTAGGATCTGTAATTATTATGTTTCCTATACTTCTTCCTGGTTCTACTTCACTGGATATTGCTTGGTGACAGCACTCTGGAAGAAACTATCGGACTAATGGTTACTGGGAAGAACATTCTGAATGAACATACTGGTGTCTTCCACATTGGTGTTGATTACTTAGGTACGATAGAAGAAGTGGCAAACTGAAAGTTTCCCTTTCTGTGCTTCAAAGTGGATTGTTTATATATCTACATCTACATATGCATACATACTCTGCAGAACACGGTGCGGTACATAGCAGACGGTACCACGTACCACTACTCGTCATCTTCTTTCCTGTTCCACACGCAGCTAGAACAAGAGGAAAACGGCTGTCTGTAAGCCCGAGTGCGAGCCCAAAATTCTCTCATCCAATTTTTGTGGTATTTACGCGAAATGCACGTTGGTGGCAGTAGAATCGATCTGCAGTCGGCATGAAATGACAGTTTCTAAATTTCTGCAATACTGCTTCGAAAAAAGAGCACCATCTTTCCACTAGGGCTCCCATTTGAGTTCACGAAGCATTTCAGTAATACTTGGGTGCTGATCGGTGAAACTGGTACCAACTCTAGCAGTACGCTTCTCAACTAATTCCATGGCTCCCTTTAATCCGTCATCGTGAGGATGCCAAACACTCGTACAGTACTCAAGAATGTCCCTCGCTAGCTTTCTGTGCGCCATCTCCTTCGTAGATGAGCTACACTTCCCCAAACTTCTCCTCACAAAAGGTAGTCAAGCATTTGGCTTAGATACTATCAGCCTGATGTGCTCATTTCATTTCATAGAGTTTTGCAATGTTACTCACATATATTTAATGGATGTGACTGTGTGAAGCAGTACTTTACTAATATTGCATTCGAAGCCTCCATAATTGTTTCTCCTACTCGGTTTACCCTCCTACTGGAGGACTATTCCAGAATCTTGTGGATACACGTTATGTGTCTTTACTGTAGTGCTTTCTACTGCCTTCTGCAGACTCATGCATTTATATAAAATGGAAAATGAGGAAAGGGAAGGGAAGGTATGGGTGGGAATTCACGACTTCCTACCGGACAGGGCATTACGGTAATGCGATGTCGAAAGTTCAGAATTAGCGCTGGACAGGGACGCGAACCCGCAGTTGCCGCTTCCGCCATCAGATGCGGTCCCTAAGCGACTCAGTTTTTCAAAATTCTGCACGCCGAAATGTTGCATCCCTCATCCATCAACAGCTTCTCAGAAATTATTGATTCTCGTGGAGTTCGGACGGTATTAGTGCACCCCAAATGAGACAAACGTCAAGGAACCGCCGTTGCGAGGTGATCCATTGATAGTGACCGGGCCAAATAACTCACGAAATAAGCGTCAAACAAAAAACTACAAAGAACGAAACTCGTCTAGCTTGAAGGGGGAAACCAGATGGCGCTATGGTTGGCTCGCTAGATGGCGCTGCCATAGGTCAAACGGATGTCAACTGCGTTTTTTTTTTTTTTTTAATAGGAACCCCCAATTTTGTTACATATTCGTGTAGTACGTAAAGAAATATGAATGTTTTAGTTGGATCACTTCTTTCGCTTTGTGATAGATGGTGCTGTAATAGTCACAAACGTATAAGTACATGGTATCACGTAATATTCCGCCAGTGCAGTCGGTATTTGCTTCGTAATACATTACCCGTGTTAAAATGGATCGTTTACCAATTGCGGAAAAGGTCGATATCGTGTTGATGTATGGCTATTGTGAGCAAAATGCCCAACGGGAGTGTGCTATGTATGCTGCTCGGTATCCTGGACGTATGGTGCGGCATTATGGGAGGAAGTATTATTGGCCCACGTTTTATCGATGGCAATGTAAATGGCACAATAAATGCTGATTTTCTACGTAATGTTCTACCGATGTTACTACAAAATGTTTCACTGTATGACACAATGTCGATGTACGTCCAACATGATGGATGTCCGGCACACAGCTCGTGTGCGGTTGAAGTGGAATTGAACAGCATATTTCATGAGAGGTGGATTGGTCGTCAAAGCACCATTCCATGGCTCGCACGTTCACTGGATCTAACGGCCCCGGATTTCTTTCTGTGGGGATATTTGAAGGATATTTGCTATCGTGATCCACCGACAACGCCTGACAACATGCGTCAGCGCATTTTCAATGTATGTGCGAATATTACGGAAGGCGAACTACTCGCTGTTGAGAGGAATGTCGTTACACGTATTGCCAAACGCAATGAGGTTGACGGACATCATTTGAGCTTTCATTGCATTAATGTGGTATTTACAGGTAATCACGTTGTAACAGCATGCGTTCTCAGAAATGATAAGTTCACAAAGGTACATGTATCACATTGGAACAACCGAAATAAAATGCTCAAACGTACCTACATTCTGTATTTTAATTTTTAAAACCTACCTGTTACCAACTGTTCGTCTAAAATTGTGAGCTATATGTTTGTGACTATTACAGCGCCATCTATCAGAAAGAGAAAAATGTGGTCCAATTAAATATTCATATTTCTTTACGTACTACACGAATATGTAATAAAAATGGGGGTTCCGATTAAAAAAACACAGTTGATATCCGTTTGACCTATGGCAGCGCCATCTAGCGGGCCAACCATAGCGCCATCTGGTTTCCCCCTTCTAGCTAGACAAGTTTCCGTCTTTGTAGTTTTTTCATTTGACGCTTATTTCGTGAGATATTTGGCCTGGTCACGATCAATGGACCACCCTGTAGATATACAATGCAGCAGATAGGTCCAAACTGAGGCTTTAAGCACTCGATGGCACTGTATCATTGCGAAAAGGAATTGAATGTTGAGAGAAAACGATAGATATTTTCTCACAGGGTAGGGTGAATTCATATGAGTATTCCAGTAATTCGCCGTAAGTTTCTAAGTGTAATTGACTGAAAAAGAATTCTGAAGTTTGTGTATCAACTGCTTGGGAAACTGTACTACAAACGTTTCTGTGGGAACTCACTTTTATTTTGATACCCATGAAAGCTGTTTGCTGACTGACGTTCTCCTGCATACTGTTCGAGAAATTTGTTGTTGTTCTTCTTCTTCAGTAGTACGTAATTTATCAGCATCAGCTGACGCTCTCGAAACTTACGGATGCATATCTGTAGTCGAGTGCCTTGTCATTCATCAGGTTTTGCTTTGTTTTGCAAATTGTAGCTGTTTTACAGTTTCCTCACAGACATTTGCTCTTGGATGCTTTGAACAGCAGAAAATCACCATCAACATCCTTCTTTCGATATGACAACGACTAAAATAATATTCAAATAAGAAAAATATTAATGTAACATGAATCGCTGTCCATGAGGCTCTACTAGCAGCGAATTGTACATCTATCTTGAACCAAAATGTAGCACCTGTTTACTAGACTCACTAAACAGATCAAATTCTATTCGTGTAAAGTCACCAGAATCTTTTCTCAATTTCACTGTTGGTTTCAAGTTACCAACTCACTTTCAAGATACTCCAGCCTTATAAGAATATTTAATCAGTAAAAGATGTGGTGCTGGTCCACATTTTACCCCATGTTCCAAAGGTTTGGAAAAGGGCACAGGTCATCCCCGTTTTCAAGAAGGGTCGTCGAACAGATGTGCAGAACTATAGACCTATATCTCTAGCGTCGGTCAGTTGTAGAATTTTGGAACACGTATTATGTTCGAGTATAATGACTTTTCTGGAGACTAGAAATCTACTCTGTAGGAATCAGCATGGGTTTCGAAAAAGACGGTCGTGTGAAACCCAGCTCGCGCTATTCGTCCACGAGACTCAGAGGGCCATAGACACGGGTTCACAGGTAGATGCCGTGTTTCTTGACTTCCGCAAGGCGTTCGATACAGTTCCCCACAGTCATTTAATGAAAGGCAAGAGAATCTGCAGCGAATTGACGCATGGTGCAGGGAATGGCAATTGAATCTCAATGTAGACAAGTGTAATGTGCTGCGAATACATAGAAAGAAAGATCCCTTATCATTTAGCTGCAATATAGCAGGTCAGCAACTGAAAGCAGTTAATGCCATAAATTATCTTGGTGTACGCATTTGGCGTGATTTAAAATGGAATGATCATATAAAGTTGATCGTCGGTAAAGCGGATGCCAGACTGAGATTCTTTGGAAGAATCCTAAGGAAATGCAATCCGAAAACAAAGGACCTAGGTTACGGTACGCTTGTTCGCCCGCTGCTTGAATACTGCTCAGCAGTGTGGGTTCCGTACCAGATGGATTGATAGAAGAGATAGAGAAGATCCAACGGAGAGCAGCGCGCTTCGTTACAGGATCATTTAGTAATTGCTAAAGTGTTACGGAGATGATAGATAAACTCCAGTGGAGGGCTCTGTAGGAGAGACGCTCAGTAGCTCGGTACGGGCTTTTGTTGAAGTTTCGAGAACATACCTTCACCGAGGAGTCAAGTAGTATATTGCTCCCTCCTACGTATATCTCGCTAAGAGACCATGAGGATAAAATCAGGGAGATTAGAGCCCACACAGAGGCATACCGACAATCCTTCTTTCGACGAACACTACGAGACTGGAACAGAAGGGAGAACCGACAGAGGTACTCAAGGTACCCTCCGCCACACACCGTCAGGTGGCTTGCGGAGTATGGATGTAAATGTAGATGTTTTATGAACGAGTGTATGAAGGCGCGTGCCGCTTTAAGTTGCCGAGCAGGCAGTACCGCTGACAGCACCGTCCTGCAGACAGTAGGTGGCCAGAGTGTGTGACAAGGATGCCATGTTGTGTTGGACCATGTGTAGAGAACAGGGATTCACGCGAGAGACTTGTCGACAAGATGCTTAACTTTGATTATCCATATTTACTGCTTTAAAGTTTATACCATAGGGCTCTCAATCCATCCTCCCCTCCCCACCACCACCTCAACCCTCGCAACCCCCCCCCCCCCCCACACACACACACATACACACAAATCCTAAGACCTACTGCCACATTTTCTCTCTCTCTCTCTCTCTCTATGTGTGTGTGTGTGTGTGTGTGTGTGTGTGTGTGTGTGTGTGTGTCTCCCTTTTCACATTCCACCACACACACACACACACACACACACACACACACAAATTCCCAGACACCTCTGAAAGATTCAGAAGTACCGCCAGGAACACCTTCAACTATTCCACTGTCAGCCATCTTGGTTTTACACCCTCAACTGTTTCACTGCCCGCCATGTTTGTTTTTACAAACGGTAAACAGTGAAATAGTGACAGTGACAGTAGCAACTCAATATATAGTGTTTGACAGTGATAAAGATGAGGAAAAAGAAAACGTAAGTGAAACATTATGTAAAAAGACACACACACACAGAATTAATTAATTTCAGGCATAGAAATAACAATTTCAGATCGTTATTTTGGCTTAAACAATTTATCTACTTTAAGGTGTAAGTGGTTGCAGATGACAAATTGTGGAACAAAACAGTCACTGTAGAAACACAACACATCAGAAAACCCACACCATGTGGTAAAAAGGTGTGAATTCATGATTTATGTGTTCATTCAAATATCTGTAATTACGATTTAAAAACTAATAGTTACCTGTATACAAACAGTAAAGAACGTTCTTCATCTTTAACAGATGAGAAATAAAAGACCACTGAAGATGCTGCAACTGCAGTGAAACATGTGTGGGTTTTAAAAAAAAAAGTGTTTTAATGAAGGCGGACCCTATCCCAAAACATACGTATTTACCTACCTCTAACAATACTGAAGATGTTATCCACAAAGACGGTTTTCTAATCATGATTTAAATCCGTCCACATTCACGCGAAAAGCTTAACTAGAAATTATTTTAATTCTGTAAATCAGGGTCGCCCACAACGTGCAAAACATGCGTGCGCCATGTGTTGCTCGCGTGCAGGCCGAGGCTTGACCAGTCACGGTTCTGCCCGGTCCTTCTCGGAAATGCTGGGTACAGCGCGTCATCTCATTTGTCAGGGCGATGCGGCAAATTCTTCGGTCCGGCAATATCGTGGAGTATCTATTGATTGCCATTCACTATTTGATCACCGTATAAAGGAAGTTCACATGTCCTGTGGCTGTTTGCAAAAAATTGGCAGTCTAGCGATCTATCATTATATGCCTTTAAATGTGAATGGGACTGACAGAAAAAGAACACCCTAATGTACCCCAAAACCCAATTAGGAAAGACCATCATGATGTAAAGTAGCGAAAAGTTATCCTGGCAGGTACGACAACTTTGCCGATGATATAACACCAGAAAGTCTTGATAAACACCAACATTAAGCATTACAGAGTACGTTTTGGTAGAAAGGAAGAAGGAAAGCTCACCTTTAGTTATTTGCCAAACATCTAAGTAATAATTGCAAATTAATACCATGAAAGTTAAGTTCAAAGAAATGTCGGTCAGAGATAACTTTTATGTGGAAGAGAGTTGTAAACGCAACGAAGAAATTCAATGCGTCTACAATGCTCATTCACGGAAAAAGTCGCTTGCAAGCTATCGTGCTATCAAGTCATACGAGAGCAGCTCTCGCCATAGTTGAGCGGACGGAGCGCGACGAGATTGTTTCACTTTCAAGAGTCGTTGTTGCGTGACATATACGCACGGATTTTGTGAACTGATATTCAGACTAGAGACTTGAACCGAGATAGTATGCTGACTGTGTATACCGAGTTTTTGGACTTTATTAACGGAAGTAAGCAATATTGGACTCAACATTCGTGTAAGTGAACTTATAGAAAGGAACGGACGAAGTTTCAAAAGACTACAATACAATTTTAGTCTCGAGTAGGAGACACTGACACGAATACATGAAGAAGATACAATCACGCCGAGGATTAAAGCTGTCGTAATTGTCAGGATACTTGAAACTAACAGAACTGCCAGTGGTAAGTAACCGTGTGTGCGTGTGCCGTGATGTTTATAAAGTATTGAGCGAAAAGGAACAATAAAATTGTTCATCAAAAGTGGAAATTCAACGTGTCGCCTCCATCACTCTATGAATATTTGGTAATTGCTCATCGAAAATTAATGAACAGTGACTATTTAACTTGGAAGTAAATTCGTGGACTGTTAGTTGTGACAAGGACGGTTTGGACATACCTAACATTACGATGCAAGATAATTAAGACATTGTTAAACAATATCTGTGGATCGCGCATCATATAGAGCGAACAATTTTTTTTAGCAACGAAGAAACAACAACCAATACGATCTGCAATCGAACTTTCTCCTCGCTTTTGGTGATGTGGACGATGCGCATGAGTGAAAATTCATCAATTACTGTACTAAATTGTTAACCGGGCACATAATAATTCAACTTAAAGCCATAAGAGACAATCAGAGTGCGCAGTTCGCATTAATAAGGAAACTGTGCGGACTCGCTATCAAACTTTAATCATTACGCGAGGAACGATTTCTTAAGAGCTTTTTCAGATATTGTCTTTCGTTAACCGACGGAAACATCCATCATCGCGCATCACGTCTCGACTCCACTGACCGAGCTGTAGCAGTAACAGCTCCACGGCGTCGACAACACAAGTACGCGGCAGAGAGGGGACGTCATACTTCCAAATATCTAATACGCACTAGCGCAATCGAGAGGTGGTATTTCACTAATTCGCTTCAGGTAAATGCCCGGATCGTTCCTGTGAAAGGGCACGACCGACTTCCTTCCCCATCTTCCCTAATCCAATGGGACTGATGACCTCGCTGTTTGGTCCCGTCCCCCGAATCAACTAACCAACCAACCAATCGACAGGTACTCAAAATATGCAATGGAATGACATTACAACGCCATGCAGAAAGCATTCTAAGGTTAACTTATGAAGAAAGAGCAAAAAATTACGATTGACAGACCATTTGTAGGGGATTCATTGTTCTGTCCATCGAGAAGCACTTTGGGCTAAATTCGCAGGCTTGGAGCATGTAATGAAATTGGTAGTAGAATAGCAAGTTTTATAAAGCCGCACGCTTTATTGCTTCGATGGAAATGAACCACGGGTTTGGAGATATTTTATGTTAGTGGGAAGCACATTACTTAAGTCAAGGGGTACGCCCGGAATGGTTTTTCGATATAAGACCCGGGTCAGCGGTCTGTGCATCCAGGGTCTAGATCAATCAATCTCAAGACCGTCCTGAACAGGCAGCCACGAAGCAGTTATCGTAGATCTTGAAGCTATTTGTAACTTGCGTTCATGCTAACAGTATTTGTGCTTTGGAAGTTCTAGTACCATGTACTTAAAAGTGAATTAAACTTAATTCTGCCTCGGAAAACGTTTGTAAAATGGTTCAAATGGCTCTGAGCACTATGGGACTCAACATCTCAGGTCATAAGTCCCCTAGAACTTAGAACTACTTAAACCCAACTAACCTAAGGACGTCACACACACCCATGCCCGAGGCAGGATTCGAACCTGCGACCGTAGCAGTCCCGCGGCTGCGGACTGCAGCGCCAGAACCGCACGTCCACCGCGGCCGGCGAAAACGTTTGTAAATGTGCAATCTACGACCAGCGCTGTGCAAGGTCCCGGCCATAGAAAACTTAACTGTACTGCCTCTTTCTGCCACCGAAATCGTGTAGAGATAGTTTTGTGAATCAACAAGCTGCTCTACTTTGTAATCAGAGTATCGATTACTAACGCAAAGACGTTTTCTAGATTTTCTCACAGAGAATATTTTTTGCAAAAACTCATTTCCTGGCAGATTGAATCAATAAATCAGATGAATTCCAGAATTTTGAAACTTTCATTGTAGCAACGTCGAAATAAGCCTACAAAGCGTTCCAAATTTCACAGCTTATTGAATGCATGTTAGGACCTACGGGGGCGGACGATAAAACCAAAGAGGACAATGAGTCAACTTAACAAGACACGAACTAAGCAAAACTCACCCCATCAAGCTGGGGAAGAAGCAGGTGAAAATTGTTAGAGCATTAGCTAGCGAAATGCTCGACGTAGCTCTCTTCATGCAAGTATTGGCAAGAATAAATTGTGCAGTTAGTACTTCCGATGCAGTAACGTGTCACAACAGGAACATTCCATCTCAATTAATTAATTGGCGAGCGAAGTGTGGGAACCACTACACGGAGAACAATCGTTCCGAAGTATATGATTTGTCTGAGGTGCTCACTGTCACGTGTTTCTTATAGATGGAACAGTATGTCGAACGCTCAACAATAATTTAGCTTCAGGGATATCAGTGAATGAAAGTTGCACAAATACGCACATTCATTTAACGAAAGCCTTAACTGTTGTTGTTATTGTGGTCTTCAGTTCTGAGACTGGTTTGATGCAGCTCTCCATGCTACTCTATCCTGTGCAAGCTTCTTCATCTCCCAGTACCTACTGCAACCTACATCCTTCTGAATCTGCTTAGTGTATTCATCTCTTGGTCTCCCTCCTCGATTTTTACCCTCCACACTGCCCTCCAATGCTAAATTTGTGATCCCCTGATGCCTCAGAACATGTCCTACCAACCGGTCCCTTCTTCTCGTCAAGTTGTGCCACAAACTCCTCTTTCCACAATTCTATTCAATACCTCCTCATTAGTTATGTGATCTACCCATCTAATCTTCAGCATTCTTCTGTAGCACCACATTTCAAAAGCTTCTATTCTCTTCTTGTCCAAACTATTTATCGTCCATGTTTCACTTCCATACATGGCTACACTCCATACAAATACTTTCAGAAACGACTTCCTGACACTTAAATCTATTCTCGATCTTAACAAATATCTCTTCTTCAGAAACGCTTTCCTTGCCATTGCCAGTCTACATTTTATGTCCTCTCTACTTCAGCAACAGTAAGAAAAATAAGAAACTATTTATCATAGTACAGAAAGTACCATAGTGCAGAAAGTCCAGCCGAGTAAAAGGACGACAACTGACCATTCGTACCGACAGTCGGAGCGTTGCTTTAGTGAAAACGTAACACTGGTGTACATTTGAGAGACGCTACTGTATTCCGGCTGTGTTGATAGGGGATACGATTACTTCAGCATCAAAAACGTCATTGGCGCTGTTTTTAGGCTTGGTTACGGTGAAATACAGTGTAACGCTGCTTTTTAATCTACTGTTGTATGTCCTGTAATAGTTTCAGAAAATGGAAATTTCTTCACGATTGTTTTTCACTATTTGTACTTTTATGAGAAAAAAAAAATTCATGTTACAGTGACGAAAGAGTAAACCATTCAGTGTGTACCATTTTCAGTGTGCTACTGTCATATTTGTCTAATGTGAATGATGAACCTCACATTTGCCACACTCTCTCTCTCTCTGTCTCTCTCCCTCTCTCTAGAGAGTTCTTTCTTTGTCCCTGTATCCCTCGCTGTTAGGTTTCTGTGAATTACATATGTGGTATATAAAAAGATAAACAAACGATACAGCAGCTTTTGCCCGGGTACCATGAAGCTGTAGTTACGGAACATCGCTCGCGTAAAAAATGTGGTAAATCTTTTTACTTTCTAGTTTTCAAGCAGCCTTCAGTGAGACTGTACCACAATTTACCCTTAGTTGTCCAGCCTAAATAGAATCTGACCACTTTTCGGCCTGGTAGGGATATAGTTGCCTTCAGTTTTCGAGACGACTGCAGAAATGAACAATAACTTACAAAGAACGTTACCGAAGTCTTCACCTGTTGCTAGTGCGAAGTATATGTGGCAATAAGCGACGATGTCAGATGCCTGTAGAAATCTATCTTGTCAAAAATTCCAGAACGCCATTTGTTTATGGGAACATGACACATTAAGTGTTGTGTTCTTGAGGCAGCCAGCACCACTTATTTTCGGAGGTTTTGTGTCGTGAAGCCTGTTCCACAGTCATCTTAATTATGAAAATAATTAATTGAATCTGTGGCGATTCATTGAAAGTTTAAATACCAGAGTGGCCCTGCGTTAAATGTACACAAGGAGTTTGCTCGACAGCAGGAACAACGTCTCAGGTTGACCTACGGGCGACCTCTGCCTCCAGACAGGACGGTTTCAGCCAACAGGAATCCAATCCGTCTGCGGGGTGGGCGTATATGGGCATTCCTGAGTCGCGAGCAGTTGCAGGCGCAGACGGCGGCGGAATGTTGACGTCATCGACTGCAGTGGCGGCCCTGTCGGTAACAACAGGGTGGAAAGCCAAAGGCTGCGGGACTTCTCAGAATGGGACTCCAAGTAAAAATGAAATGATCGTATGGCATTGTTGGCCGGGAGGTCCCATTCGGGGTAGTTCGGCCGCCGTATTGCAAGTCCTTTCTAGGTGACGCCACATCGGCAACTTGCGAGTCAGTAAGGACTCTAAGTAGGGACTACTGGTTCAAATGGCTCTGAGCACTATGGGACGTAACTACTGAGGTCATCAGTCCCCTAGAACTTAGAACTACTTAAACCTAACTAACCTAAGGACATCACACACATCCATGCCCGAGGCAGGATTCGAACCTGCGACCGTAGCGGTCACGCGGTTCCAAACTGGCGCGCTTAGAACCGCACGGCCACACCGGCCGGCTAGGGACTACTCGCCAGTCTCAGAAAGACAAATAAATTAATAGATGGTTCGCTTTCTCAGAAGATACAGGGAAAGGAGTTATTCAGAATATTCGAGAAAAAATTAAGTAGATGGGAAAACTATGGACCAGTCAATATGCTAATACCGTTTCTTAAAAACGATGCAGATGTAACATGAGATGAACTGTACTCTAAAGAGATGTAACAGGGTTTCTATGTAATTCTTCTCTTACAGTAAGGACAGTTTTGGCAGCAGTATTGTAATTCACATATAAGAGCGATGGTAAATACTATTACTAGTAGCCAGCCGGAGTGGCCGTGGGGTTCTAGGCGCTGGGTCTGGAACCGCGACACCGCTACGGTCGCAGGTTCGAATCCTGCCTCGGGCATGGATGTGTGTGATGTCATTAGGTTAGTTAGGTTTAAGTAGTTCTAAGTTCTAGGGGACTGATGACCTCAGCATTTAAGTCCCCTAGTGCTCAGAGTCATTTGAACCATTTTGAACTATTACTAGTATCCGACAGTACCTTGGATGTTTGTTGCATAAGCAATATAAAAATGTATGCCCGGAGACAAAGGCTACAGGTAAGATCGGCCTGTTTGTTTTCTGTCGACGTAGAACATAGAAATGTTCCTTATCCAAGAGAGTTCTAGTCCTGGAAGGATGCTGATCACGCAGTTAAAGTGATTCTCTTTTCTTGTAAGAAGATGTATCAGATATAGGCAGGTAGTGAGTTATACCACATAATACTTCTCACATTTTTACCTGTAGCCAGTCCTGTAATAGCAGTTTAATATGTTGCCTTGTGCTTATTTTAAGCGATGGTATTCACTTTTCATGGGCTGCATATTTTTCTGAAATTATAAAAAGTATTCCCCATATGGGAAAACATGTTCCCAGGTACAACATGGTTCTCTACGTAAGAACAAATATTCTATTGAAATATAGAAGCGTTACAACGACCAAAGTCATGTCAGTACTATAATCAGCCGTCTGCGTATTACATTATGTTTGTACTACACACAAATAATCAGTATGTGAAATCAATTTAACAGAAGCATTACCACTAATCACACTGATGTTAAATATATTTTGTAACTGAATCTATTGAAAAGTAATAAGAACTTCCATTTTCAAGAGAGGTGAAAGCGTAAAGACATTAACGAACCCCCATTTCTTAGCAAATACCACATGTTCCGTGGTAGAAGACGTTCTTCTGTTTCAAGGTACAACATCGTATACGACCGACAAAGTACGGCTTAACTTCCAAACGTTATATAACCCGTTTTAAAAATATCTAAAATTCTGTAAATCAAAATGTAACAATAAATTCCAGGCAGCTTCAATCTGTCATGTTGTTGTTGTGGTCTTCAGTCCAGGCACTGGTTTGAAGCAGCTCTCCATGCTACTTTATCCAGTGTAAGGTTCTTCATCTCCCAGTACCTGCTGCACCCTACATCCTTCTGAATAAGCTTAGTGAATTCATCTCTTGGCCTCCATCTACGATTTTTACCCTCCTTGGTGCCCTTCGGTACTAACTTGGTGATCCCTTGATGCCTTAGAACATGTCCTATCAACCGATCCCTCCTTCTAGTCAAGTTGTGCCACAAATTCCTCTTCTCCCTAATTCTAATCAGTACCTCCTCATTACTTACATGACCTACCCATCCAATCTTCAGTACTCTTCTGTAGCACCACATTCGAAAGCTTCTATTCTCTTTTTGTCTAAACTGTTCATCGTCCATGTTTCACATCCATACATGGCTACAATCCATACAAATACTTTTAAAAAAGACTCCCTGACACTTCGATCTATACTAAATAAACTTCTCTTCTTCAGAAACACTTTACTTGCCATTGCCAGTCTACATTTTATATTCCCTCTACCTCAACCATAATCAGTTATTTTGCTCTCTGAATAGCAAAATTCATCTACTACTGTAAGTGTCTCATTTCCTAATCTTATTGCCTCAGCATCACCTGATTTAATTCGACTACATTCCATTATCGCCATTTTGCTTGTGTTGATGTTCATCTTCTATCCTCCTTTCAAGACACTGTCCATTTCGTTCAAATGCTCTTCCAGCTCCTTTGTTGTCTGTGACAAAATTACGTCATCGGCAAGCATCAAAGTTTTTATTATTTCTCCATGGATCTTAATTCCCACTCACAATTTTTCTTTTGTTTGCTTTGCTGCTTGCTCAATATACAGATTGAGTAACATCGGGAATAGGCTACAAACCTGTCTCACTCCATTCCCAACCACTGCTTCGCTTTCCGCCCCTCGAATCTTGTAACTGCCATTTGGTTTCTGTACAAATTGTAAATAGCCTTTCGCTCCCTGCATTTGACCCGCTAGAAATGTAGGTTCGCCTTTCCTTAATCTATCTACTAAGATAAGTCTTAGGGTCAGTATAGCCTCACGTGTTCCAACTTTTCTACGGAATCCAAACTGATCTTAACCGAGGTCGGCTGCTACCAGTTTTAAAAATCGTATGTAAGGAATTCGTGTTATATTTGGCAGCCGTGACATATTAAAATCATAGTTCGGTAATTTTCACACCTGCCAACACCTGATTTCTTTGGGATTGGAATTATTATATTCTTCTTGAAGTCTGAAGGTATTTCGTCTGTCTCATACATCTGGTTAAAAATATGGAAGAGTTTAGTCATGGCTGGCTCTCCCAATGCTATCAGTAGCTCTAACGGACTGTTGTCAACTCCGGGGCCGTGTTTCGACTTAGGTCTTTCAGTGCTCTGTCAAATTCTTCGTGCAGTGTCATATCTCCCATTTCATCTTTAACTACGTCCTCTTCGGTTTCCATAATATTGCCCTGGAGTACATTGCCCTTGTACTGACCATCTATATAGTCCTTCCACCTTTCTGCTTTCCCTTCTTTGCTTAGAACTGGGTTTCCATCTGAG
Source organism: Schistocerca americana (assembly GCF_021461395.2). NCBI lineage: Eukaryota > Metazoa > Arthropoda > Insecta > Orthoptera > Acrididae > Schistocerca > Schistocerca americana. The sequence goes on from NC_060119.1 coordinate 1,025,222,155, forward strand.
CTCTTGATATTCATACTAGTGGTTCTCTTTTTCTCAAAGGTCTTTTTAATTTTCCTGTAAGCAGTATCTATCTTACCCCTAGTGATATACGCCTCTATATCCTTACATTTGTCCTCTATCCATCCCTGCTTAATAATTTTGCTCTTCCTGTCTATCTCATTTTTGAGACGTTTGTACTCCTTTTTGCTTGCTTCATTTATTGCATTGTTATATTTTCTCCTTTCTTCAGTTAAGTTCAATGTCTCCACTTTTGCTCAAGGATTTCTATTAGCCCTCGCCTTTTTACCTACTTGATCCTCTGCTGTCTTCACTATTTCATCTCTCAAAGCTACACATTCCTCTTCTACTGTATTTCTTTCCCTTGTTCTTTCAATTGTTTTCTAACGCTCTCTCTCAAACTCTCTACAACGTCTGATTCTTTCTTTATCCCGATCCCATCTCCTTAAATTCCCACTTTTTTGCAGTGTCTTCAGTTTTAACCTACAGTTCGTAAACAATGGATTGCGTTCAGAGTCCACATCTGCACCTGTAAATGTCTTACAGTTTAAAACCTGGTTCCTATATCTCTGTCGTACCATTATCTAATCTATCTGAAACCTTCCAGTGTTTCCAGGTCTCTTCCACATGTACAACCTTCTTCCAAGTTTCTTGAACTAAGTGTTAGCCATGTTTAAGTTATGCTGTGTGCAAAATTCTACCAGGCGGCTTCCTCTTTCATTCCTTACTCCCATTCCATATTCACCTACTATTTTTCCTTCCCTTCCTTCTTCTACTATCGAATTCCAGTCCCTCATAACTATTAAATTTTTGTGTCCCTTCACTGTCTGAATAAATTCTTTTATGTCATCATACATTTCTTGAATCTCTTCGTCATCTGCGGAGCTAGTTGGCATATAAAATTGTACTACTGTGGTAGTCGTGGCCTTCGTGTCTATCTTGGCTACAATAATGCGTTCACTATGTTGTTTGTAGCAGCTTACCCGCACTCTTATTTTTTATTCGTTATTAAACCCACTCCTGCATTAACCTTTTTGATTTTGTATTTATAACCATGTGTTCACCTGACCCAAAGTCTTGCTCTTCCTGCCACCGAATTTCACTAATTCCCACTACATCTAACTTTAATATATCCACTTCCATTTTTAAATTTTCGAACCTACTGAGAAGTCGAGGTGCGGCCGTATTTATGCCGGCCTCGAGGGACACTATCCGGCGGTGTATTCACGTGACGAGACGGTGGCGTACTCCCTACGCAGGTCCAGCACTGCACCGAAACTGCCCGCTCTCGTCCATATAGGTCAACCATACCAGGCGAGCATTCAACCATACCAGGTCCCTCCCCTTGAAACTGGAGAATACGGGTGGAAAAGATGGTTAAGGTGCCATGAAAGGTGAAACGAAGTTATGGGCTAGGGTGCAGTCTTGTCGACGTTAGGCAGTGTGGAGGAAGTGCGGTCGACACTGTCCATCGGAACAGCGCTGGAGATGGCATGCCGGGGGGAAACACTGATCTCCAGGCATTCAATACGGAGGGCCGGGGCAACAACTGGACTTACGAGGTAGCTGGCTGGTGTTCTGGCTATTGTGTCACATTAGAAACAGATGGCGGTGAGAGGTGTAACTGTGGAGGGGATGCTTGTGTCAGAGGCCGAAGCTGGTCGTGGTGATGGTGCTCGTCGCCCATGAGTTGACGGTAATGTTGTTGGCGTCCAGCCCTCAACACTCGATAGGAGTGTGCACACACTTCAGTGCGAGGGGTATAACGCTGGGAAGAGTGTGAGCAAGGTTCTGATGGCTAAGGTGTCTGCAGAAGAAGCAAGGTCCGAGGCTGACAGCCTTGGAGGAGCTCTGCGCGGTTATGATTGTTAACTGGTGGGGTCCGATAAGTGATCAAAAAGAATGTAAGGTCCGTCATAGTGGAGAAAGATTCGACAGCTGCTGCTTAAAAGTCTGGACCAAACCTTCAGCTTCCTCATTGGAGAAAGGAGAGCTACTGATGTGTTCGATGTAATTGATGGCAAAAGAGTCCTTGAAGGCAGAATCAGTGAATTCTGGACCATTGTCAAAGAACAATGTGCGAGGTAATCCTTCATTGGCAAAATATGCGCTAAGCTAGTAAGGGTGGCCTCGGATATGCTGGAAGCCATGTATACAGCTTAAGGGTTCTTCAAATAAGCATCCACAATGAGCAGCCACATAGAATCAATGAATGGGCCTGGAAAATGGAGATAGACGTGGTCCCAAAGAAGTAGAGGAGTAGGCCCAGAGGGCAAAGGCCTGAGTGGGCGCTGAATGGTGTCAGGCAAATTTTGTCCAACTAAGGACCATCTCTTCAATGTCGCCATTGATCCCAGGCTATTACACATGGTAGCATCCCAGCATCCTCATGCAGGACATGGCCCACTGACGTTGATGGAGGTGACTCAATACCTGAAAATGCAATTCCACCAAAATAATTCGACGTGCATCCATCCCAGTATGCAATAGGATGACATCATCCATAACCAACAGTTGATGAGAAAGCAGTTTTTAAGGGCAGATCTCTGTCATCAACGGACAAGTGAGGTAATGGGTCCAGATGTGGATTATGGTTCAAATGGCTCTGAGCACTATGGGACTTAACTTCTGAGGTCATCAGTCCCCTAGAACGTAGAACTACTTAAACCTAACTAACCTAGGGATATCAGACACATCCATGCCCGAGGCAGGATTCAAACCTGCGACCGTAGCGGTTGCGCGGTTCCAGACTGGAGCGCCTAGAACCGCTCGGCCACCCCGGCCAACCCATGGATTGTGTATTGGAGGACCTTTCACAGGTTGCGCTCCTAGAGCATTGCAGTGGCAACATAAGGGCCTGTAATGGGAAAATCATCAAACGTACATTGTCGTTCGGCATCAATGTAGAAGTACAGGACCTCCTGTTGGTCGAAATGAGGGTCCAGGCCAGCCAGGTGACAATGCATCAGCATTAGAATGCAAGGCTGTTGGCTTTCACTGGATAGCATAATTGTAGGCACTGAGAAACAAGCCCCAGACCTGGAAGCATTGGGCTGTTCGAGGTCAGAACATGACCCAAATAGCGCCACCTACAGCAGAACTGCGTCCCGAAAAATAGACACGAAATTTTGACTGTGAACACTTTTCTCAAGGCCTCCTTTTCGATCTGGGAACAGTTGTGCTGTGCCAGGGTCGGGGTCTTGTATGAATATGCTTTAGGATGTTTGGAACCCTCCCCATTCGTGTGCACCAAGACGGCTCTGATGCCGTAGATGGACCCATTGGTTGCAACAACCAATGGCTAATCGGCAGAAAAGGGCCTAAGGCAGCGTGCAGATGTCAGCATGCTTTTCAATGTAGCAGAATCCTGGTCACAGGTATGGTCAAGGTATAAGATACCCCTCTTTAAGCAAATGGTTAAGACGTTGTCGAACGTGGGTTGGCTGTGGTAAGAATTTAGCATAATAGTTGGCCTTGCCGAAGAACGCTTGTAATTCAGCTAAGTCCGTCAGGCGAGGTAAAGAAGTGATGGTGGCAGTGTTCTGATTAGTGGGCCGGATTCCCTCTTTAGAGAGCCAACGCCCCAACTACTCCATTCCTGGCTGAAAAAAATCTGAATTACTTCAAATGACAACACAAGCCCACATCCTTAGAATCGTGTACAAGGTGCAGAGATTCCCCAAATACTCCTGGCGGGATGATCATGCGACAATTAGGTCGTCCACCTAACTGATGCAAGCTGGAATACGCTTGGTCACCCATTCCAGAAAACGATGGGATATTGCAGGACTGAGAAAATGACAAATGGCAGTCGCTTCTATAACCCAAATGGTGTGCTAAGGACGAAAATGTTCTGAGATGCCTCATCTAAGGTTCGCTGAAAATTTCCCTCCCCCCCTCCCCCTCCCCCCCCCCCAACAGACAGTTTGATGCGGAGATCATCCTACTGTGGAGTAGGGTGGGTTTCTACTCCGTAATGAGCATTGAAGGTCGCCTTGAAATCCCCACACAAGCAGAGATCCATCCAGCTTCTAGATAATGGGTAGGAGCGTGGCACATACATTAGAATTGACAGGTTCGATAAACCTAGCTCCCTGAAGACGACAGAGTTCCTGCTTCACAGCAGCCTGTAAGGCCACAGGAATCGATCTGGAGTGGTAAAAACGAGTTGTGGCATCCAGATGAAGGATGACGTGCGACTGAATGTCTGAAGCAAGCGCCAGATCTAGTTGGAGGAGAGGCGAAAATGCTGTGACGAGGTCGTCCAGTTCCTGAGAACTAACTTGACTTCATCTGAGACAGAAAATCCTAATGTCATGAAGGCGTCGAGACCAAAAATGTTTATATCTTACGGATGGGAGACGTCAAAGAGCGTTAGAAAGCGAGTAAGGCGTTTATAAGCTGCCACAATAAAGAACTACGAAGACGAATCGCACCATCTACACAAGCCACTAAATTGTGAGAGGGCTGGAACACCTCAGGTGAACCCAGCCGGACATAAATCGCCTGACTGATCAAAGAGACGATGGCCCCAGTGTCCACTTGAAAAAAGATGTCCTGATGAGACACGCGTGAAGGGGTCGTCCAGGGGGACTACGATTTGCAAAGCGTGTAAAGTGTCCTTGTGAGATCGTGACACTGGGTGAGAGAGGGTCTTGCGATTGCGACGTACTGAGTGGATGTACCCCACCCCCTAGTCACATCTTGTACAGGACCCCCAGCGATCTGGACAATCTGCTCGGGAGTGAGAGGAAAACACTGCGGGCGCTAGGGGAGCAGCCACGGTAGCCGTCGTCGAGGCGCCACTGGTGGCTCAAAAGTCATAGAGACATCACGATGCTGTGCGACCTGGCGGTAGTTCTACGGTTACAACACTGGCCTGCGGCAAGTGATGTCACGTGAATTGCTGCCACTTGTGGCCTTAGTATGAGTCATTTGATAGCAATCTGTGCATTTTCGAACGAATCAGCGATGCGCAAGATGGCCTCTATCTGGGTCTCCTAGAAGGTAAGGATTAAGTAGACATAATATAATTAATAATGATGTTATTAAGCCGCGCGGGATTAGCCGAGCGGTCTAGGGCGCTGCAGTCATGGACTGTGCGGCTTGTCCCGGCGGAGGTTCGAGTCCTCCCTCGGGCATGGGTGTGTGTGTTTGTCCTTAGGATAATTTAGGTTAAGTAGTGTATAAGCTTAGGGAATGATGACCTTAGCAGTTACGTCCCATAAGATTTCACACACATTTGAACGTTTGTGATGTTATTTATACAAATGTGATAGAATGTTATTGAGCTTCAACACCGCCGTGCGAACCTCCCGATAAGACGCCAGTTGTACCACCACATCACAAATCAAGGAGTCGTCGTAAGAAGCCTTACAGCCTTGGTTTGCCCAGGTATATTCACATTTTCGTATCATTCCTTACAAATCAGTGGCCCAGGAGCAGCTGTCCTAGCTCTTTGTGGTGTTGATGAAATTCTAGCCTGGAGTTAACTACATGGTATTCCTGGGAACAACAATCAGTCAGCAGAAATACAAAAGAGAGCGAGGGGGTTAGGTAGAGGCGCTAATTTTCGGAGGAGAAAAATCGTGTCCGGCGACGCCCAAATAAGAAAGAGTTATCGCTGCAGTGAATCGTCCGGGACTTGAAACGCAGCGAAATGTTGCTTTAGTCGATGCCAATATGCTTTCCAGTCGTCCGTAGCCTCACTGAAAGGAAGGTACGGCGGAGGACAGAACATAGTGTCGAGTGCAGAGGCCGCCTGTCCCTGAGGAACAGCGACCTCCTGCACACGAAGTTTGTTCGCCAAAATCTGAAGCAACTTTCGTTACAAGTCCATCTATATCTGATGCTGGTGCATCAGCTGCTGCTGTTGCTCGAGCAGGCTAACCAATTTAACGTCCATGCTACGAAACCTTTTTCCTCGTCGTCAGTTACTATATCCGCAAATTACCGGATAGCAGTGCACACGTCAAAAAAGCAGAAGAAAGACGATAACGACGCAGGGCAGGAAGACGGCCTGCTGACGGAACTCAAACCCACACCGGAATCGAGCAACGGGCCTGACCGAACGACGGACCCTACACAACAAGAGGAAGTCAATAGCAACCTATGCAACAACGAAGTGCGACGAAATTTCGACACAACGCCGTCAACAGGTCGAGTTAGAGCCACAGTCCAAATCGGAATCAAAGTGAAAAACCAATACCAAGTAGTCAGTAGTACAATGGAGACAGTATAGAAGGCCTTAAGACGAAGTACGGTATTTATACCGTGTATTCACGTGGCTAGCATATTCACTTGGCGAGACGGTGGCGAATTTATTACGCGAGTGCAACACTGCGGCGAAACTGCCCTCTATCGTGCGCCGAGGTAGATTTTCTCCAGCGGGCATTCAACTTGCGCGGAGCACGGTAACAGAATAATTCACTATCCAGATTGGTGGTCTTCCCTCCCACAATCCAGTAGCTCATTCCTACTGGTCTCCCTAACCAGAACCACCATTTGGGTACTGAGCATCGTAAGATGGACTTAGCACACCTACTCTGCAATTTGGTCGATTTCCAGCAGCAGCAGGAGCAAACTCAGGTGATATTCACAATTTCTTGTTTTGTAGTATCCAGCAAATTATCACGCCCAATGGTATTTCCTACAAATAGAGCAATGTGTGATGCTATTTACTGCTTTGTGGCATTTAGTCACAGTTCTGCCAATCTTTACCCACTTCGAGGCTCAGAGATGTGATCTTCATTTAACAGATAGCACCACAGAGCAAAATTTATATTGATTGCACAAATTCCCAACAATTTAATGTTTAACAATTACCACAATGGTACAAACTTGTATCTACAACATTTTTTCATTGTAAAGACTTTATCTCTGCACTATTAATGTATAACGACAGTAGCAGGTCGCCGAAGATGAGTCTGACACTTTTTTTCAGTGGTCAGTCTTGTGGCTGGTTTATCGCAGCCTGTCACAAATTCCTCTGGGGTCCTGTGCCAAACCTTTCACCTGAGAGTAGCAATTGCAACCTATGTCCTCAATTATTTGCTGGATGTACGCCTGATTTCTTAACAGGTTTCCTACCATCCTGTCCCTTCTTCTTGTCAGTGTCTTCCACATATTCCTTTCCTCACATATTCCTTTCCAGAGAAGCTTCTCATTGTTTTATCCTTCCACCTAATTTCCAACATTCTTCTGAACCATCTCTAAAATGCTTCGGTTCTCTTCTGTTTCATTTTTCCCACAGTCCATGTCTAACTACCATACAATGCTATGCTCCAAATGTACATGCTTACAAATTTCTTCCTCAAATTAAGGTCTATATTTGATAGAAGTGGACTTCTCTTGGTCATGAATGCCATTTTTGCCAGCTCTAGTTGCTTTTTATGTCCTCCTTGCTCCATCCACCCCCTTATTTTTCTGCCTAAGTAGCTTAATTCCTTAACTCGGTCTACTTCATGATCCCTTGTCTTCATGCGAAGTTTCTCTCTGTTCTCACTTCTGCTTCTTCGTATTACTTTCGTCTTCCTTCGATTCAATTTCAATCCACAAACTGTACTCATTGGACATTCCATGCAACACGTCCTGTAATTCGTCCTGACTTTCACTGAGGATAGCAATGTCATCAGGGAATCTTAATATTGATATGCTTTCAAACTGAATTTTAATTTCACTCTTGAATCTATCTTTAATTTCCGTTTCTGTTTCTTTGATGGATATATGTAAGGCCGTATAGATTTATAGATGCAGAAATGATGAATAGATTTCCATGTTTTTGTCGCCACAAGAGTGTTCTACTTTTGAAAATCTGAGGAGCACATTGGTGCAATATACCACATACTAGCACACATATGTCACGAAATGACTATGAGAATTAAAGTGGTCTACCGACACTAGTCCTTCCTATATGCATGGAATTTGTACAGGGGTTAAATTTCTTATGTGCTTTCTGCCGAAGCCCATAATATGGTAAGCGAATGTTACGCACCTCGATTTGCTATATCTCAACTTCTGTGGTGCGGAGGGGAAAAAGTTATGTGTATTCTAGAAACTGACACGTAGCAGGAGAGTTTCTGCAAATCATGCTGCCTCTCACATATAGACCTTAGTAGTGTAACAGTACAACTCCGACCAAAGTGTAAGTACCCAGTTCCTCTCTAAAATAGCTACAGCTACACATATGCAGGCTGCCCGTGTGAAAGTTGGAGACATGCCACTCTAGCTATAATATGATATCACGGCCATTCCTCACTCGAATGTCACTTAGGAAAAAATAAACAACGCTGTTATTAAACCTAAATCTTCCTGTACTCTTACAGTAGAACTGCATTGTCTGTGCCAGGCTGTGGCTGATATCCAATGCAGCCGCGTCAGTCGAAATGATCCTATGTAGAGTGTGAGAATCTCTGTGATAAAAGATGTGTTACGCATACAACGCCACTGAGTATATTTAAGTAACCTGCAGTCACCTGTGATTCTCATTCCCATTGTTGTTGTTGTTGTGGTCTTCAGTCCTGAGACTGGTTTGATGCAGCTCTCCATGCTACTCTATCCTGTGCAAGCTTTTTCATCTCCCAGTACCTACTGCAACCTACATCCTTCTGAATCTGCTTAGTGTATTCATCTCTTGGTCTCCCCCTACGATTTTTACCCTCCAAGCTGCCCTCCAATACTAAATTGGTGATCCCTTGATGCCTCAGAACGTGTCCTACCAACCGATCCCTTCTTCTGGTCAAGTTGTGCCACAAACTTCTCTTCTCCCCAATCCTATTCAATACTTCCTCATTAGTTATGTGATCTACCCATCTAATCTTTAGCATTCTTCTGTAGCACCACATTTCGAAAGCTTCTATTCTCTTCTTGTCCAAACTATTTATCGTCCATGTTTCACTTCCATACATGGCTACACTCCATACAAATACTTTCAGAAATGACTTCTTGACACTTAAATCAATACTGGATGTTAACAAATTTCTCTTCTTCAGAAACGCTTTCCTTGCCATTGCCAGCCTACATTTTATATCCTCTCTACTTCGACCATCATCAGTTATTTTGCTCCCCAAATAGCAAAACTCCTTTACTACTTTAAGTGCCTCATTTCCTAATCTAATTCCCTCAGCATCACCCGACTTAATTAGACTACATTCCATTATCCTTGTTTTGCTTTTGTTGATGTTCATCTTATATCCTCCTTTCAAGACACTGTCCATTCCATTCAACTGCTCTTCCAAGTCTTTTGCTGTCTCTGACAGAATTACAATGTCATCGGCGAACCTCAAACTTTTTATTTCTTCTCCATGGACTTTAATACCTACTCCGAATTTTTCTTTTGTTTCCTTTACTGCTTGCTCAATATACAGATTGAACAACATCGGGGACAGGCTACAACCCTGTCTTACTCCCTTCCCAACCACTGCTTCCCTTTCATGTCCCTCGACTCTTATAACTGCCATCTGGTTTCTGTACAAATTGTAAACAGCCTTTCGCTCCCTGTATTTTACCCCTGCCACCTTTAGAATTTGAAAGAGAGTATTCCAGTCAACATTGTCAAAAGCTTTCTCTAAGTCTACAAATGCTAGAAACGTAGGTTTGCCTTTCCTTAATCTTTCTTCTAAGATAAGTCGTAAGGTCAGTATTGCCTCACGTGTTCCAGTGTTTCTACGGAACTCATTCCCATATACAAACATAACTGCATATCTGTCATAGCGAGCATAAGAAGAATACGATAAAAGAGGTTAGGACACATAGAGATTCATATGGACAGTCATTTATTCTGTTTCTTGTCTATAAATATCTCAGAGTGGGATAGGAAAGGACATCCGCAATACTGCTATGTTGCACGCCTCTTCCATACACTGTTCAGGGGTTACAGAGTATATGTTTAGGCGCTGATGCATAATGATGCATTTGTCTGTAAGAAAGTAGCAGTAAATTGCAGTAAGGCCCGTGGCAGGTCAATGATTGCGGGTGTAGTTGACCTGAACGTCAATACCAATAACTATTGCACTTATATAAAGCTAGAACTTCCATAGTGAGCAACTCCATTATCATGATAAAATTGAAAGACCATAAAAAATATAGGGACAGGCACCTTGAATGGTCTAATCTAAGATTCACAGAACAAGAGCGTATGTTGGAAACAACTTAGTTTGCAGGAATCTTATGGGAATGTAATCCACCCATGAAAATACTTCTAGTACTGCTAAAATCGCATTACTTCGCAGGTTGTAGTTGATCTGCTAATCATCTGGAACTATAAAAGTGGGCCACACAGCACACTAACACCTAATGAAGGGATCTTTAGAGTGTATAAGAAGCTGTAAGGGTCTCTGTCATTGTAGATGTCTGCAGTGCCAAATAGGTGGACCTGTGAAAATATGGGTCAATGTGATATGTCCAAGTATTACCACATTTTACAACATCGTTCATATAGCCCAAGAGATAATGACAATGGGAAATTACGGACGTGTGTGACAGACCATAGTTCTGTGTACCATTCTCGGATGATACAGAGCCAGATTGTGCTACCAGCAGAGAAAAATACCACCGATAACTTTTATGAGTGTCACATTGTTATCTCTGGTCACTTTGATAGTGAAACTTAAATGAAGGGTGATCTCTAATTACACTCCTCGAAATGGAAAAAAGAACACATTGACACCGGTTATGTTTCATTCATAACTGCTTTAAATTCATCACAGTCTGAGTACCATCCCTGTCAATAAATAAATATTTAATGCTATAATATCAATAATCACCAAATTATGTTTTGTGTTAGAACTCCACTAACTCGCAATAGACTCAGCGCTGGGCATCTGCCAATTTTTTTTCCAAAAGCAGGCTAGGCTGCAAACATTTTTTATGTGACTGATTCAGTGAGTTTGAAAACGTGTCTTGTTCCATGAAAACTATTTTACGAGAAGTGCAACGATTTATTATATCTCGAGTGAGTGATACTTATCTACATAGTATTTTTAAGGTAGATTAGATTGGTGCCTAAGCGGTGAACATAACTCAAAACTACATGCAGGTATATCTTTTTATGTTATTGATACGAACATCGATAGCATTTTTTTTGATTTAGTGGGTGAAATTCGTTGTCATATGTTTACATTCCGGTTATCCAACGAGTTATGAAATGAAGCTAGAAAGTATCACCAAAAATATTTTGTTCATACTCTCAAAATATTAGGCTGAATTTGAAAATTAAAAGTGTCAGACAGAATCAAAAATCTGCATAAGGAAAATAAGACATAAATTCCTTCTGGATGTGAACATATTAGTTTAGCTCGTAAGTTGGCAGCGTTTTTACGTTCAGTTTAATCAAAACGATAGATACACATAACAGAGACTCTGTTCAACAAAATATGTTCTCTTTGACTTTTTACAACACTCTTCCACTGCTGGTGTAATTTTCGATTTCGCGACTACAGAAATCTCGTCGTCCTGTCAAGTCACGTTCATAGCGATTTTCATCCGGGAAGGAAGTTCTTTGAAGGTTGTTCGATAAAGAGCGGAAAAGGTGAAAATCTGAGGTCGCAAGATCAGGTGAACAAGGTAAGTGCGGAATGACTTCCAACCCAACTCTCGTATAGTATTCTAGTATTCTTTCGTCAGTCTACGGGCGAGCGTTATCATTGAGTAGCCTCACTTCACGCGGTATTCCTGGTAGTTGTTCTAGGATTGCGTCTGCAAGACGTCTTAGTTGTTGACAATGAATATCAAGAGTAATGGTTACATCTCGCGAAAGCGATTCGTAGTACACCACACCGTCGCTGTTCCTCCAGATACATAACATTACATTTTGTGTGTGGGTACAAAACATTGGTTGGGCTCATACATACATTTCTTTTCGTTATGTCAGCGTGACGTCACCAGTAACGATATAAGATAGGAGTAGTCGGTGTTGTTCACGAGCAACCCTCTAAATTCTGTGATTTTGTCGTAGAACGTGCTGCACACTTACACTCGATATTTGCAACTTCCTCACTGTAAACAAATGTCGAAGGATCGTGGAATGATCACGTTTGTTACTTGTCGAGTACACTGAAGTGGATCATTGTGAATTAATGAGTTTAAATGATCTTCATCAAATCCGGAAACTCTTCATGAACGTGGAGAGTCACTATGGTTAAAACGATCCTCCTTAGAACGAGAAAACCATTTCCTTGCAGTGCTCTGTCCAATGGCATTATTCCTAAACACGGCGCAAATGTTTCTGGCAGCCTCCGTTGCTGTCACCCATCTACCGAGCTCAAACAGAAGAATATGCTGGAAATGTTCCGATTTCTCCGCTTGGCACCCTAATTTCTAGCGTTCACAGTTCCACTCACTGTCTCCAAATGACAAAATGATAAATTCTGAACTGAAACAACAACAGTGAACTAGAAATAAAAAAACTGACAATCGATGAATAAATCCATAGCAGCAGTAATACCAACATGCAAAACCAAAACGCTACGAACTTATGCACCAATTTAATAATTTCTACATTAACACCCCTCGAGGTGGAGAAGCAAGGATTATATTTTTAAACAGCTGATGCTATCTATAACATTTCGATTGTTCAAGAAACTTCAAATCAGTTCCCCTGAATAGATTTATTGCGTAACTTACTTGATTTCAAGATATTAGGGACGACTGGGAAAACTAATGCTGAAAGTAATAGGTTTTGAAAGCTAAACTTTTTGCTTTGGCTAGGTATAGTGTGGCAAAAGCCGGTATAGTGCTAGACGAGTCTGTGAAATCATCCAAGAACGTCTTCAAATCTGCAGGTAGAAACAACTATTAGCAGTCTAGGACTGCATAAAGGTAATTCTAGTCTCTCCGGGTTGCCACATTATTGTTCAACATTCCAATTGGAATTCAGGTTTCGTAACACAGTGAATGCTTTAACACCTGAGCTTTTAACTTATTGACTCTTTGACACCTCACACACTACATCAACATTAACTACTTATCCTTATTTTAAGTCAACTATAAATTTACTACATGGTTCCTGACTGAATTACTTGGATGACCACTACCAATCCTAAGAACTACATTAACTTTCTTAACCTACGGATACAGAAAGATGGTAGAGGAGTGAAACTTGAAATAAGAAATAAAGTCTCACCCAGCTGGGAGTGTACCAGTCGCCACTTGGTATACCAGCAAAAGAGGTGCTGGCTCCCTACACCTAACTTTCTTCAATTCGTACCTCGTGATCCCTTTGTCTATCATCTCTTCTCTCGTAATTCCTGTCATTATCATCATCATCTCTCCCATGATTGTGGTGAAACTGTCGACCATTGCCATGGTTCCTACGTCCATTATCCCCACCTCTACCTCTGTAATTTGGTGGGCCATCAAAACGAATTTGATGGTAATTATTTCCATCTTGGTTCTGATCACACATCTGATTGTTTTCCCGTGCACGAATAGTTTCTAATTGCTCCAATACTTCCATTAAAGTATCTTTATCTTTAATCAGGCTTCCTGATAAGTTTTCTTGCATTCTGCAACTTAAGCTCCTTTTAATTGCTGATATCATTATGTCATCACTCAGGGGTTGTTCCAAGGTCTCGTTCAATTCCCACAAATGTTCAGCAAACTCTCTCAACGTTCCTCTCCAAGTGACTTGCGGTGTAGTAGGTCCTCAAGTGCTGCACACTGATGACTTTTGGACCAGTATTTCTTCAAGAATTCCCCTTCAATCTGATCATAACTAGTAGTCCCTTCCTTCTTCCTGACTCCCCAAGTGAAGGCCTCACCTTCCATCCTATCTATTGCAAACTGAATCTTGGAAGCGTCTTTGAAATGTGCTGGGAAAACTCCTTTTAACCATTTCATAAATATTATTGGGTGCAACCCTCCTTTCAGTTTAAACTTCTGCCCTGTATTATTTTGGACATACCGATTATCACTGCTCATCAAGGTAACGACTCTACCTTCCCCAACGGTTAAAGTGGCATTGCTAATTCGTTTATCAGTTTCTTCTGTCTTGCTCTCCAATTGTTGCACTCCCTGTTGTAATTGCCTGACCTCCATTGCAACCCTCTTGTTATCCTCTTCTCGTTGCACGGCTATAGCATTTCTCAGATTGACAGCCAGTTGGTTTTGCCTATCTCCTATCCCCTTAACCGCATCATTGCATTGTTTCTGCATCTGTGTCACCTCGGCGATTCGATGATTGCAACTTGTTTCATCTTCGGTGATCCTTTCTCCCAATTCAGCTTTAGTTTCTTCAATATCGTCTTCTATCTTTTTTGTTAATTTTCCTTCCGTCTTCTCCACGTCTCCCTGGACTTGGTCTATGCTCTTCTGTAGCTTACTCTCTCTCTCGTTGATGTCCATCTTCAGTCGTTCTTGTAACTCCAGCATTTCCTTCTTGAGATTATATTCTATCTTCATTTGCTATGTTTTGATTTCTTGTGTTAGAGTTTTCTTAAGTGATTTTTCTAAGCTCTCTTTGGTTTCTTGTAAATCTTCCTTTAATGATTCTCTAGTTTCTTGTAAACCTTTCTCTAATGATTTACGGAATATTTCTTCCCTTTCTCTAGTTTCTTGTAAACCTTCCTCTAATGATTGCGGAATATTTCTTCCCTTTCTCTAGCTTCTTGTAAACCTTTCTCTAATGATTTGCGGAATACTTCTTCCCTTTCTCTAGCTTCTTGTAAATCTTCCTTTATTGTTGCCTTGGTTTCCTTTAGCAAGTCTGCTAACATCGACCGTATATCCGCACCCTCTGAAACTGGCTTATCTCTCGTCGTTTGTCCCAGTGTCTCGGGGTGACTAGTTGAATGTGCTAATGGGCTTTCTAATGACAATCCATAATCACTGATTCCTGAATCATGTCTGTCTTCCTGTCCTATCCCTTTCCTTTCAACTACTGCCTCACAAACCTGCTTATCTTCAGTAGACATGTTTGGTTTATTTTTAATGCACAGGCAAGTAATATAAAATAACCTCTAGTAACACAAAACACTCCTAATTGCCGCTAAACTAATCAAACAGTAACTGTAGTATCTTCAGTTAATCCCAAAATTGATACAATATGTATGAGTACAGAATATAACGACTCTCAAAACCTAATAATTTCAAATATCAATTTTCACATATACAGCTTATATAAAATGTTTTAAATAAGACAAATCACACCATTCATTAAATCTATAAATGTAAAATCTCCAAAAACAATGAGTATATCTGTATAATCACCATTTAGACAGCGCAGTATGCATAAATAAGTATGCTATATTTCAGAGTATGTTTCGCAAACTTTTCGTAAATTACTGTAATTTGGCACTTATCCTAAGGTAAAACACAGTTTAAAACTGTTTATTTATCGTGAAGACAGTATACTGCAATTTAATGCTATGGTAACCAGTTGTCTTCACTCACCAACTGACTTTACCACGAGTCACGATGTTTTGACGTTTGAAGTGGGCGTGGCGCTGTACTGCCGCCGGAGCCGTGTGAAGTCGCGCTGAAAATCTGTGGCGAGTCCTCGTAGTTCTCAATCGGCCGCTCCGTGGCGCTGCAGGCAGGCGTAGTTTGTAGTTCGGCCGCTAGATGCCAGGTTGGCGCTCGGTGTCTCGAAGTCGCGCTGATCGATGTCCAGTGTAGTGCGTCTGTGTCTGACCTACACCTTGCACAGGTAGTTGGGATGATGTGTGAAATCACCTCGCGGATCGAAGCTCTTTGGCGCAGCTGCTGCACGGGTCTGCGTGACGTCATTCAACAATTGCGTCGCCACATAAATTGTCGCCTGCATAACAGTTTATGTGTCCACATGAAGTTGCTCGATTTTCATTATTCAAAAAGCAATTTTGGTCATAGCATTACTACTAAACACTTCTTTAAAAGCTTCCATGACGAATTCTTAGCTCGTTTTGTTGTGGTAATGTTCACACGTGTCTTTCTTTAGTGTTCACTTTTCACAGTGTTTCGTGTGGATCTACACGTTTGCACATTATAACACAGTTTATCGACACTATTACTCTTATCTAATATGGCGAGAAAAACAGTTTATTCACAATCGTAAGATGCTATTACTTCATATTGTTCAAGATGCACTGTTTCTTGTCGCGATTTTAAAATTTATACTCTGTCTTCATCCGAAATTGAAAAATATTTTCTCGCGTTAAGCAAGATAAAATTACCTATTGTTCTTTACGATTCGTCCAAAGATTGCACTTGTCCTTTCACGGTAAGCCAAGGTGTAACACCTCCGTTTATTTATCCCGACCTGATCTGATCGAATAGCAGCCCAATATTTATTATTAATATGACCGTGTGCCTAATGGGGCTGGTAATCGGAATTGACTGCTACGGAAGCTGTTACTTTCCAGTTCGTCCTGTTCAATACTGTAATAATGAAATGTCTGGTAACAAGAAAAACACCAACACAGTTTCACTAATTACGAATCTATATTCGTCTCAAAAACACAAAAAAGGAGACAGCCACTGCCTTCGTCATACATATCTAATTACGGCTAATCTCAGCACAGGCTTCTTCATTTTCCATTATCGTCACACGCTAATCCATCACTGCATCCAACACTGCAATCCAACACTGCAATCGAAGGTGATGCCGGCGCGGTAGACGCAAAACCAAATATCGGCCTAGAAATGTCACTGATCACTTTCGTAATAGTACTTCTTCACTTTCCCGGTATTATTCTAGTACAAAGGGGTCTAACCACGGCGATGGCGACTCCCTTCTCCGTTAAAGCCTTGTATTTCAACAAAGACCTCCACACATCTCTACCCGCAACATGGCACTAGCTCAACTCCACACTCGCTCTCGCAACACGACACAATCGATTGTTCGCCCTATCGACCTGTACCGAGTGCAAATTTATAGTAAGGGCCTACGCACCCATTGCAATGCAAATGGCGCAGTCTTGCACGCATAGACTTTAATAACGTCCCAGTCCATGGAAGTGCCATCTTTCGATCTTAAAATTTCATACTTTCCCTCCCTTCTGTTACAATTAGTTGTATTTATTAGACCGATTTATTTGGGATTAAGTATAGCTGGAAGTACCTACAATACAGTCTAATTGTGTTCTTCCGTGAATACCTAAATTGCTCTGTTTGTATCTGAACGCGGATTCAGCTAACGTTCAAGGGTTTCCTTTTCCTACAGACAAGTAATTGTAAACTACTCTTATGATTCCGTTGTGCATCAAATGGAGGGGGAGTCCTGATGGTATAGGAGACGGATAACCCGCACGTATAGCGCTGTCGTGTTTACGATGTACTGGGAATCGGAATCCGTGCATCAATCTGAGTGATGGGCACCGTGCAGCAGTTTGTATGGGCTGAACATGTGATCGAGAAACACTGAAGACACTGCTTAGACACGGTTCTGTAAAGGTTCGCATTCACCTTGACTGCAGATCGGCGCCGGAACAACAGCCGCACCAACGAACTTGAATAATTCCCCGTGAGCAGTTGAACAGCTAAGAAACCCAAGAAATCCGATGTGTTCTAAGGCTGCTGTAAGTCTACTGTCGGTCGGTTATGTTTCATCTACAATTTAGTGGATTTGCAGAAAATGTTCGCAAGGAATTAGATATAATTCTGTTATGAATAAAAGCCTGTAACCAGATTCTAGGAAGGGGATTTTTAGAACAGCGACACGATGGCAGAGGGAGACGACATTAAAATACTTCGTATCAGGGTTGGTGGTAAGCTGTGTCGGAAGTCATATCGACATAACCTGCCGAAAAATTTGAAAGCTACATGATTAACATGTTGCGCGTAGGCAATATTAGCAATAAGCTAAATCTATTCATTTCACAAATTTTCAATCCTTGATACCACACATGAAAATATTTTGTACCGAGTGAGGTGGCGCAGTAGTTAGCAAACTGGACTCGATTTGGGAGGACCACTGCTCCAACCCGCGTGCGGCTATCCTGATTTAGATTTTTCGTGATTTCCCTAAATCGCTTCAGGCACATGCTGGGATGGTTCCTTTGAAAGGGGACAGACGACTTCCTTCCCCGATGAAGCCGATGACCTCACTGTCTGGTCTATTCCACCAAATGAACCAACCAACCAAAAATATTTTGTGACTTACAAGCAAAATTTCCAGGCCAAAATTGAGGCATCTGAACTACAGTTTGTGTTAATCACTGAGTTCGTATTTGCCCGTAGTTAATGAGGTGGTGATCTTCCACTAACATCGTTGTACTTTTGACGTTTTTGAGAATCGTGTTGGACATTGTGAACTTGCATAAAATGATTGGAATCATTGCGGCTAAACTAGACGAACTAGTTTTCATATTTGCACAGGGTATATGCAACTACTAAGACGTTTTACGGCGGAGTTTGATGATAGAGAAGTAATATGCATTAACCACAAAAAACAAGAGGCGTAACAAAAGTTTGTCACCACGAGGTAGACGTTTTTGTCAGGAAGCATTTAATTGTAGATTAATTATTTAATTTGTGTGTCGATGAAGAAACTAAGGGTATAAGAGTAATTGCAAAAACACGAGCTAAAGCCTAACGGCAACTCTTCCCTGTATGAAGTTAGCGGGCACACGGAAGATATTTTTGTAAATAAAGACTACTTAATCTGAATTTAAGTTAGAAATAGATCAAGGTAAAATGGGTATATAACGATCAGTAGAAATAACCATATTTGATAAGGATACAACACTAGATAATAGTAGTACAAGAAGCGAAAGAACTGTACTGTATACGAATCAAGATTTAAAATGTTGATCGAAGTGATGAAATGCTTCAGGAAGTTTCTGTATTATTATTGAGGAAAAACGTCTTTTATTTCTGCAGTCATTCTTCAGCAAAGAAATATTGTTATTTTTGTGATGGTTATGGTATAAAATGTTGGAGGTACTTAGCAATATCTTGGAGGTTATTTGGCCGGTTCGACAATAGTGAAGGCGGTCCGGTCTCTTACAGGCGTAAGGAGCGGAAGGACGTTCGTCATCCTGTATGTCCTTACCTCTGCCTCTTCACCCTGCCCCCCTTCACCTCGGTGGGGTTTATGCAAACATCACTCATAATTAATAGCAGCTGTTTAAAAGTTATTTGGTTAAAAACTGATCAGTGAATTTTGCCTGCTGTAGATGCCTTCTCAGATACTGTATTTTTTATTTTTTTTTAATTCGGTGTTTTGCTGTCTACTGAATGACAGTGGATTCATATTAATGGCAGGTGTTTATAAGTTACTTGCTTCAAATTTGATCAATGACATTTGGCTACATGTTGCTGTCATATTTATTGACTGTTAATTTCTTTTAATTCTGTATTTTCCTTTCTGCTTAATGACAGTGCGTTTTTAATCAGTAAGAGCTGTTTAAAAATCATTTGCTTAAAATCTGCTTAGGGAATTTTGGTTAATTGTAGCTAACTATTCAGTGACTTCATTATTTTCAAAATTAGTTGCTGGTGGCTCGTAATTAGTGGCAGCTGTTAAAAATTTATTTTTATAAAGTTTGCTCAGTCAATTTTACTGTTGGGTGTTTTTAAGACTCGTTTGACTTTAATAAAGGCACGTTATGGATTAAAGATGACGAACGCTGAAGCAGTGGTATGGGAATACCAGTCCCCCCCCCCCCCATTAGTGTGACCTGATACCAAATCTTCTCACCCGAATTCCTAGTTATCAAGTACTTCATTTTATGGTAAATACAACTAATCATGCTCACAGAGTGTAGTTAACAGTTTGAAACGCTCTCACTCACATCGCATAAGCTGACACTCTTCTGTGGCATCAATAAAAAATTACAATTCGTTACCCGACAACTCAAACTTCCGTGTAGAATTTATGGGTAGCGAGCACAACGAAAGCACCACTAGTATACCACACGGTGCACTACGATATATCTAGCAGTCCATTGCTGGACTAGCGCGTCTCATGTTTCATTCATAACTGCTTTAAATTCATCACAGTCTAAGTATCATCCCTGTCAATAAATAAATATTTTATGTTGGCTTTAAGTAGCCCCAGTGGTTTTCAAGATTAAGACGTCATCCTTCCCTTTTCTGCTGGCCATCTTGCAAGTGATATTTTCTGTAGTTTAGCTCGGCCCATGATGAGCCAGGGTAATCAGAGAGCCCCATGACAGTGACACGGTGCCTGTCCCAGATCCCCATCACCTCTTCAGGAGTTTTGGTCAGCCCTTCAGTGGAGAAAGCTAAGGGAAGTGTCAAAGCTTCCGCTGGCAGCAGGTATAACACTGCAGCCTTAGCAATGTTTAGCCTGGGTGCTTGGGAGTCGCATTCTAGCAGTTTTTCTTTTAGTGCACAGTGCGTAATATGGGGTCCAGGCCTCCATTCAGAGGAGTCGTTTAGAGTCATGTCATGAGCACCTGCTGCCACGCTCAATTTTGGTTCATCAGGCAATGCAATCCGGTCAAAAGACATTTCAAAAAACTTTGTTCATCGCTGACGTGTCGCTTTCCTAGAACGTTGTGGATGAGGAAGTCCGACACTTAAATCTACGTTCTGTGAGATGTGACGCGGCTGCATCGAGTGTAGAAATTCTTTATAGTTTAAAGTGGTGTGAGAGGGCTCCCCACTGGTTAGTCATAAAAAATGGCCGAGGAGGGGAAGTCAGTGCACTTTTTCCCAAGAAATTCAAATTCCCTGTAATTCTCAGACATTACGTTTTCCAGGAAATAGCAGCATATGCCTTTAAATGCAATCCAAGCTGACTTCTCAGTAATTGTCAGTAACTGTTTAAAGGCAATGTCTTTCATCACGTCACGGATCTGAGGCCCAATGAAAATTTGTACTTTAGTTCTTGCAGTACTAATCTCAGGAAATTTAGGTAGTAAAAGTTGAAAACTCTGGCCATCTTTGTCCTTTACTTTCACCAAAATCTTCATAAAGACTAATTTCAGATGGAGTGGTAATAACGGCACACTGTCTTTTTGAAAAAGGGTTTCAGCTACATATTTTTACAACAGGATTTACAAATACTCTCAAAGGCCACTTTTTGAGTACACAATGGTCTTTCTTAACTCCACTGCCCCAGTGAAACAGGACAGAAATATTTTGTGTAATCAGTCTGCATTCCCAGAAGAAGTCCCAGTACTTTGAGAACACTACAGATTTTCCATTTGTGATTCGAATAGCCAGTATATTTCAGGAGTAGCGTGATGTCCTCCCAGCTCTCCTTTGACTGAGAATAATGGGCTACTAATATCGAGGGTTTCTTGTTTCCCTTATATAAGAGAACAGCTTTGAGAAGAGTTTTTGAGGAATGTATAAATAGGGGCCATTCTTCCCGATTGTGAATCTTCGCAAAGTTGATAAGCAGCCCATTTATGGCATTACACCATACCAAACATTCTGCCATTGACAAAAAAGAGAAAAGGCAGGCTGTCGTTTACGGAATGTAGTACTACTGCTTGGCAGGCGGGGGTGGCCGAGCGGTTCTGGGTGCTACAGTCTGGAACCGCGCAACCGCTAGGGCCGCAGGTTCGAATCCTGCCTCGGGCATGGGTGTGTGTAATGTCCTTAGGTTGGTTAGGTTTAAGTAGTTCTAAGTTCTAGGGGACTGATGACCTCAGAAGTTAAGTCCCGTAGTGCTCAGAGCCATTTGAACCCTTTGAGCTGTTGTTTGTTTGTAATAGGTTCTTTTCTTCAAAACGATATCCAAGTAATTCTGCTTCCTCGTTTAAAGGTTTAGATCTTTTACAAGATCGTTTAATTCTGCCTGCGACAGTGTCTGTGGCCGTAGCCATTCTGCAGATGGCGTTAATTTAAGATCATCATGGTCTGCGTGATCTGTTTCTTTGTCACTACTATCCTCTGTCTCATCTTGTTGTGCCCATTACGTTGGTTGTTTTGGAACGGAGAGAAAATAGTAATGTGGAACTGAGCGAAATGCAGATTCGAAGTTTGGGTAATAAACTGCGAATTTCCATTTACTTGAGTAACAAACTATAATGTGCTCTCTAGGTCCACTTCAAAAGTGCGGTACGGCAAATGGCACAAATTGTTGGGCTCCATGCAATCAGCCTCTTAAATAGCGGGTGCGACGTGATGAACGGTTCTGTGTAGCCCAACACTTATCCTCATCTACCTCTGATTCAAAAAACAACTCTTATGCACCTTTGACGGTCGGGGAAAGGAGATGTCTTTGGGACTTATGGTTCAAATGGCTCTGAGCACTATGGACTTAACTTCTGAGGTCATCAGTCCCCAAGAACTTAGAACTACTTAAAGCTAACTAACCTAAGGACAACACACACATCCATGCCCGAGGCAGGATTCGAACCTGCGACCGTAGCGGCCGCGCGGTTCCAGACTATAGCGCCTAGAACCGCTCTGCCACTCCGGCAGGCTCTTTGGGACTTAGTCTTAAACTCACCACACACTTTACAGACAAGATTTGCTGAATTAACACATTTCCTAGACGTCGCTGAGTGGAAGAAATACGCGAACACGCACAAACAGTATTCTTCCTGTTAGCGGATGTCTACACTTCAAAAATCGATCGATATTGTATGATCTCACAGTGAGTTAGTCAATAGTCGATGGACTGATGCACCTGCAACTTCTCTTTACCTACCCCAAGTGGCTATCTCCCCTTCCCCTCTGTATGACCCACACTAGACAATAAAATAAGACAATGTGATAAGCACCGCGACAAGATAAATAACGCAGCAGAAAGCAGATAAAACTGCGTTTCCAGAAGAATGTTTCGGTGATAGCGAACATTGTCAACATGGCGGTGAACTACATAAGAACTGCATATTTTTGTTCTGCAGCAAAATTTCATCCTCGCACTGTGTTACTGGTTGACTGTGAGGCACAAAAATCCGGCGCCAGTAAGATAATTTTCAGAACCTTTTATACATCTAAAGCAGTACTGTACCACTTGTATAGTACCCACAGAAGATGACCACAGCAATCCCCTTCCTGACAAATAATGAGTTGAGTACAGTATATCTGCATGGACCTCTTATTTGTTTTACATGCAAATAAAAACTGTTTTGTCGAAAGCTATGCTGAGAACCTCATGTTGATCTTTACTCACTTGACCAGGTCAGCGTTCTTCTCCTACTGATGCAATTTCCGAGTATCCTAATTAGCTGAACTGCAAAAGTATTTATTGCTATAATATTGATCATTAACCTTTGTGGAATGGTAGATTTCTTATGTATTCATTTATCCCTGTTTCTGAGAAACTCTTCGTGATCTTTCTAGAAAGATAGCTAAAGTTTTAGCAAAGTGTGGTTATGAAGAAAAGAACTATCCTCTTAACAGAAATTCTCTCTTTCTGTAATCTGAAACTACATAAAACAGTGATCATTCACTGTAATAATTGGTAATCGCAGTTTAACGATCAACTCAATGAGTAAGTGCTTCACAGGTTTGTTTAAGTGTTTGTAAATTATATATTTATGTTTAGAAGCGTTTTCTTATAATGTCTTAGAGAAGCGGTTATTTATGTCTCAGTCAAATGTTAGAACAGCTTCTGGACCCCATTGCTAAAGGCTGAGCCCGAACTATAAACGTTATTACAGTAAAAATACTTGCAAAGTGTAGTAATCGTATTGGTAACTTCTGTGTTCTTTAAAGATAAACTGGATGTAACAATTTGGGCTATAATAGACGTTTCATATATACCATACTTATATCAAAGAGGTAAAAACTACTAAGGAAAGCATACAGTAATCACATCCGTTAATTTAGCAATTTAAAGACCAATTCTGTGTCAGTGTTTCGCCATACTTCATTTATAAAAGCTCCTCACGTCCAAATTTGTTCCAATCATCCTCCATATAGTGACATTTTGTAATGCACATTAGGTTTTTGAGTTAAACATAGAACGTTTAAGTCAGTGAGAGCTGCTTTGTTCCCAGAATATTTTAAGATCCCACCTTTGTTACTCAGGACAAACTTCTGCTCCAGGGCTTGCTAGACTGTGGAACTGTCGCGTGCGCTTTTTACAAAACAGAGTAGCTAATTTCCGTAATGAGTAATGTAAACACTCGGTACGACTTTGCCTAAATAGGCTAGCGACCGTTTTGTTTTGCGTGATTGCAGTTTATTTCATAACTATTAGAAGCTTTATTTGAGCCCCGCTAGTTGAGATAATTTTCCCTATTAAACATAAGCTTTCTGTAAACAAACCATAGTCCGATAATTTACCTATTACGCACGATCACTGACATTCTGATTCAGTCCATAGGAGTAACATTATAGACGAATTGCCAATGTAGTAGTATCCCGTAGTTTTACATCCTGCTCTTTCCCCTCTCCTATCATCGTTCTCTATTATGTTCTCTTAAGCCCTTTGTGATTCTCTCCACAACGTGTTCACCTTCATCAGTTGGCCCTTTTACAGTCTTTTTGGAAACATTTGCAGTTATTATCTTGAAGCATCAATCGACTAGTCTGTATCCTGTACTACAATCCACTGTTTCACACAAATATATCTCGTTGCGGGAAGGAATGTGAGCCCTGCTGAGTGTTTATCTGACGCTAATATCCCAACGTACATATCTGGCCACATTCGGTTGCGTCTTGTGGATCAATGATAATGTGAGTTTTATTCCATTTTTTGCGAGCTGCACGTCATCCGTATCTGAGCCACGTGCGTGCAATATCGATAGCAGCCGCTCTGCCGCAACATATTTGCTTGGTTACTGCTTACCGGCTACGTGCTTCCGCAAGGGGACAGTGGTATGGCGGTGAGAGGCAATATATGGGCGTGACCAGCATAAGTCAAGAGGCTTTACTTATTCAATGCAAAATGCTCTGCTTGGGGTCCGTCATTCCTGGAGGGCTGATCATTGGGGCAGAATCAGCAGCCTGCCCTCAGGAGCGTTCGGTCAGAGACGCCTATCTCAATTAGAACCACTAGGCACTCAACCATTTAACGGACGGTAACCTGGTTTCGAATCCTTTTTCATCTGAAAACTGTTGGAATCTCTTTGAGCAGCTGCCATCGCATGGATATTGATTTAACTTGTTAAACATGTGTCCTGAGCCCCATCATAATGCACCTTGGAAGTATGTTTTCTGTGAGTTGCATACAAACGCACGAGAATGCGCTCGTCAATTTACTGTGTTTTAAGCTGTTCGTTCCGGTTTTGAGAGCGCATCGAGAATTGTCTCATGCGTATGTAAATTCTCTCAATTCTCTTGCTAACTGCAACTGGCGAACAGTTGCCATACTGGTTGATGGTGCGTAATTCACAGAAGCTTCCTGTGTTATGTTATTCTTTTAGTGATCCGTGTTCTTGAGAGTTTTGTCTCAAAATTTTCATACCTGGTTTGAATTTTATGACTTGTCCATGCTGTGAAGCTGATCTGTACATGCGGAAACAAACTGTAATGTGCAGGACATTTGTACAGTATTTTTTTTCATAAAACACGCTTATGTAATAGTGACTGTAAGAAATATAAAAGCAGTACTACATGTCTAAAATAGGGAACATTCTTTATTTTTCTTGCTGTAAATTACTATCTTGTACTTCTATATATCCTTCAAGAGATCCTTTTTACAGATGTCACGTACAGGACATTACACGAAGTACAAAATGCACATGTCAAGAGTAAATAAAAAATTCTGCTAATTGAGAAATCTTACTGAAATAATACATTTTTTTCCTAAGAATTTGGAGCGTCTCACACCATATAAACAAATACTGCTAAAATTTGTGAGTCTTGGAAATTAGAAGAAAAAAAAGAAAACAATTTATTTCTGTTCCATTTCTGTGGAACAGACATAAGACTGTGGGACAGACATGGTAAGAAAAGTATGTGAAGGGATCAGTTAAGTATATTCCAAGACTACATATGTGTAGTTTATGCAATATGTGTGATCTAGTGACGCAGAAAGTCCTAGAATACGGTTTGGTAAACAGATTTTATAAAAATACCGACATAAACAAAATGCAAAATTTAAAATTAACAATTTTAAGGTTTTTAGGTTCAGTTTAACATGAAGTGAAAGCAGATAATATAAACTGTTGTTTACAGTTTCTGGTATTGTAATTTTCTTCACAATTTCATTATGATTGCAATAAATCCAGTCAGGGTGAAATGGCCACTTGGAGGTTCAAATGGTTCAAATGGCTCTGAGCACTATGGGACTCAACTGCTGAGGTCATTAGTCCCCGAGAACTTAGAACTAGTTAAACCTAACTAACCTAAGGACATCACACACATCCATGCCCGAGGAAGGATTCGAACCTGCGACCGTAGCGGTCTCGCGGTTCCTGACTGCAGCGCCAGAACCGCGCGGCCACTTCGGCCGGCCGACACTTGAAGGTAGCTGGGCCAGGTTTGTAAATAACTGGTATCTTAATACCCTCAGAATCAGTTTTACAAATCTCTCCAAAATATTTCCCCATTGTATGCCACAGTTACCCAGTCACCAACTGAACAACTCTCATGTTGATTGCACTTCCAGGAGTAAATTTCATTGCAGTCTAAGGAACTCTTTTTACGTATTATTCCTTCTTCATTTATTTTAGTCACATGAGACTGTGACATTCCTGTAATTTCAGGAAAATTTTTCCAATGATTCCCTAGTTGAGTGTTTTCCTTATTTGTCTCCTGATCCACATGGAGTATAGTACTATTTTTGCAAACATTGTTTGTTGCTTCTTCTTCTTGGGCCATGCTCTTCTGGCGTACTAGACGCTTAAAATTTCCACCAACTCCATCTACAACACCTTTCCATTTGAAGTGGCATAATATTGCCAAGTAAATTCTTGGAATGCTTTGCAAACAAAAACATCAAGGTGTGTAGCCGTGAATCGATTTTTAACTTCAGAAGATTGGCCATCATTCCAGATTATCACCACCTGAGAATCAGATTCAAGTTCATCTTCACATATTGTATCATACAGTGTATTCATACATACAAGTATTGTGTCTTTGTCCTTCTGTGTGGCATTGGAACGTGTGGAATAAATTTTAGATTTTCCCTTACAGTAAGTAGCTGCAGTAAATAAAAGAACACTTCTTCTAGATCAAAATGCACTCAGAATGTCATTTAGATACTTGCAGGAGTAGCAAAATATACATGAAGGATTATTTGGTATTCTTTAATCCCTTACAGATCGTGCAAGTTGTATGCGTTTAATGTTCACGTGATTCAGCATTGTAAGAATGTTTTCTATGAACAATTCAAACAATTCGTCCAGACATCCTTCCTTACAGCATGAGATTTTCACTCTGCAGCGGAGTGTGCGCTGATATGAAACTTCCTGGCCGATTAAAATTATGTGCCGGACCGAGACTCTAACTTGGTATCTCTGCCTTTCGCGGGCAAGTGCTCTACCAACCGAGTTACTCTGCAATATCCTTTCTTCCCGTAGGGCTAGTTCTGCAAGGTTTGCACAAGAGCTTTTGTGAAGTTTGGAAGGTAGGAGGCGAGGTACTGGCAGACTTGAGGCTATGAGGACGGGTCGTGAATCGTGCTTGGGTAGCTCAGTTGGTAGAGCACTTTCCCGCGAAAGACAAAGGTACCGAGTTCGAGTCTCGGTCCGGCACACAGTTTTAGTCTGCCAGTAAGTTTCACCCTTCCCTACAGTGGAGCTGAAACATCCCAGTATCATCTTTTCTCCGTTCTTTCCAAGCTATTACTTCTTCAGGCTCAGTTGGAGCCACAAGTTTACTCCCAGATCTACATGAGGAACATTTATTTTGCCAAGAATCAGAATTTAAAGTAGACTCACACAAATGGGATTTCCAGGAGTCGTCACCATAGTGGTATTGAAGACTTCAAAACTAAATTCACATGAATTTTCCGCTTAAGTTGATCAGAATGAAGAGGCTTCAAAAGAAGAACATTCTGTGATCCCAAGGAGCAAAAGTTTGAAAAGCCTAAATGTAAATCTGGAGTACATTGGTCCTTAAAGATCTGGAAGGCCTCTTGCAAGAGTATTATCAAATAATACTTCTGCAAATTTCGTTTCTTTCCATTTAACCAAACACACATACTATCTTTCATCTCTGGACATATGTATACAATATCATGGCAAAAGAAGAGTCCGGCAACTTGGGAATAATCTTTATTGCGATTACAGGATATTTTATTGTGCTTTTCATTTGCAAGGGCCAGGACAACTTTCTTTGCCAGTCCTTCAACTACAGTTACCTTTCTCTGAAGGGATGTGGGAAGAGTGTGGGCAGATCCTGACCAAGCCTTGCCGAATGTCTGACGATATCGGTATGGTGATACAGTTGGCGTTAGGATGGTCAGAAGAATAGCATTCCTCTTTTTTACACTCTGAAGGCGCTTTCGACCTTGCTCCTTCTTACAATGGCCCTGGAGTTCCAGTTCTGTCTTAGGTTCTTTTTCATTTATCCTTTTCTTCTTCTTTCTGAAACTGGATTTTCTTTTTTACGGTGACTTTTAATTTTCCTCATCCTGGCTGCGCTGGTTGATCTGACATTTCTGTCAGAGCGTAAACCAAATTATGCTTTCGAACATATTAAAATTTAGGTATTTATTTAAGCTAAATATAGATAGGAGTAATTTCATACCCTCATAGCACTATCTAAGTAAATTTAGTATCCCTTACGTACATTCTTATGCATACAGTGTCGCGTGTGGGACAAAAGTAAAATTAAGATATACTTATGACTGTAGTTTACACATAACTAAACTACTGCTGTCATAAGTCAGTACTTCTACTACTGTCTTAGGAAAGAGGGCAATCCTTATTTTCAACTTTTTCCTCCAGAAGCAATTTGAAGCATAACTTTATTTTTGTTACGTGCAGGACTGCTTGTGTAATTGAACTCAAAATCATATGGTAATAACCTATAGATATATCCATAAAAGAGGCATGCTGCGTATATTAATATTTACCATATTCAGAAAGTAGAACCATTTTCAGTGTATCACACCCCAGGTGTGGAGTTGTAACACTTTGCGGTATATTAGTTCAATGTACACAACTCATCTGATTGGTAGCCATCTTTAACCTAATGCTTTCAATCGATAAAATGAATATTTCCTTAAGTACTATGTAGGGCACTACTGCTGCTATATTACTCTTCAATACAGTTCGTAGCACCCTAAAACATTTTTTTAAATACACATATGTTTATTGCTTTTCATGTAATCACCCATCTGCGTGCCTGTGTACTTTATTAATATAATTTCGGATGTTGTAGGGGTATAGCATTATTATTACTATTGTACAAATATGGTTACGAAGCTCAGAACGGGACCTCTGTGTACAGACCTATGTGCCTGCTATCAGAGCTCATTTGACAACTAATTCAAAACAAAGAGCCCCATGATGTATTATTTTATTTCTGAATACAGCGACTAATAAACTTAGCTGTTTCCATTCGTTAAAGTAGCTGGCCACCTAGTTCAATTTGCGTGCTTCTATGGTAATGTTTGAGTGTTTGAGCCACTTTTTGGGAGAGCTCGACCCTTTGTGATATTGCCGCCGTTTCCTGTTGTGGTCTATTGTGGTGCTTCCCTCTGCTGACCCAGTGAGCGAAAGTTAATTTAAGGACTTTTTGTGTATTTACTCTTACTGACCTTTCAATGATGATAGCTATATTTATTTTAAAAATTGATTATAAAGAATTTAGTTTTATTTTTAAAATATTAAATTTTGTTGTTGCCAAGACCTTCTGCTTGATTTCTTAGTTTGTTGCCAGAATACGTTATGCTTAACTACTGTATCTGGGTTGTAAAATCCCAACGTCGTGCATTGCTTACTCTATTTTTGTTTATTATCGCTCTATGGTGCTATATCTAAACGTAATTGTACATGGGATTTGATTGCGCCTCGTTTTGGTTAAAAAAACTCTAAAATAAACTTTTCTAATACCGCTGTCACGAGGTTTTCAGTGTCTACCTAATAACTGACTGTTCTCAGTGAATTCCGACTTACAACTATTTTCCTTACTCTCAGTGAGCCTCCCCTGTATTCCAGTCTGGCGTACTCTGTATGTAAAGCATAATTCTGTGGCACATCACTTGCTGCAAACTTTTAATTGGCCATCAGGATTGTTTTTTAAATCATTATTCATTAATTTGTCAGAATAGTTTGGTTATGCATGTTTTTCAATGTTTCTGTTATCCATTAAGGTTGTTATTAAGCCTGTATTTTGCTGTAATGCTTGAATTACAGTAACTAAATGTCCTTGTAAATTGCTTTCTCAGTGTAGAATTATAATTAGAATTAGAATTAGAATTTATAATTATATATGATAATAATAATTTATAATTATATATAATAATTAGAATTATAATCATCATTTATTTTGCCTTACAAGCTGTTTTCTCAGGAAGAGTGGCTTTTCTGATCTTACGGATGATAATGGAAGCAAGACTAAAGGAAAGCCAAGACACGTTTATAGGATATGTCGACCTGGACAAAACGTTCGCCAACGTCAAATGGTGAAAGGTGTGCGAAACTACGAGGAAAATAGGGGAATCTATAGAGAGAGACAGGTTATATACAAAATTTACAAGAGCCAAGAGGGAATAATAAGAGCGAAAGATGAAGAAAGAAATGATCGCATTAAAAAAGGTTAAGACATCGGACCGAAGGACCAATGATGGAAGTAAATGAAAGGTTCAAGAGTGGAATTAAAATTCATTGTGAAAGAAGATCTGTGATAAGATACACTGATGACAGCGATGGGGCGGTAAATAAGAAGGACTGCGGTTGAAGCGTTTTCACATGAAATGTGCATATACAAATCTTGGTTAAAATGTTATTGCAAATTTTTGGCTCTCACATTAGTCTCAGTGGATGATTGTCACACTTGGTGCATTAGTAAACTATTTCACACAGGTATAGTTTTTGAATTAATTGTTCACTCAGACATAAGTACAGTTTATGCTAAGGAACAAGAATTAGACGATCATTATACTAAAATCAGTTTTTCGCGACACAATTCAATCACTATTCATTGGCGCTTTACTTTTCTTTCACACAATGAAATTAGCACTTGTGAGACGGTTTAAAGTTTTACTTTAATAATAATCTCGTATCTGAGTAAAAACCAACTGAAGTATGGATGTGGAAGGCAGTGTGGTTGAGCTGTCAGTGCTTGCGTGGAGAACTAGGCTGTAGCCTCGTTGTTGACAAGGTAAGTGACGTTTGCTCTGTGTGTGGTAGCCTCCTGGTGGGTGCGCTGGCCAACATCGGGTTCCCACAGAGCAATGTTCCTACGTGCACCCAGGTGTCAACTTAGATAAATTGGGTTAGAGTGATGAGAGTGTTAATTTCAGTGGAGGAAGCGTTGGCCTGCATCATTTAGTTCTAACCTACAGTTGGACAGGACTGAAGGGCATTATAGTCAGTCTGAACCTAAGGCAGCCATCCAGATGGGTCTTTGGTGCGTAATTGCCCCTTAACTCGGGAGAGAGGACGGCTGAGCTGACTCCATAGCGGTGCAGTTCACTGTAGGAGCCATCATGGAATAATATGAGACTTTAGTTATGTCAAGGCTGTATTGTGAATTGGTCTGCCTTTCATGTGCACTACCATAACTAATGAGCTGTTTTATCCCTCATCAGACTCTGGAAGCAACATACCACTAGTAGGTTCGACGTGGTATAATAGATATGTCCATATTTGCAAGTTGCCGGCGATGCAAAGGTCACACATGTCATGTCAAACTGTTAACGGGAAGCCACTACCTGGTGTGGACAAAGCTCTCCCCATCTTAGGATTCAGGAACTCTTCTAGTCTATTGAATTTACTATGCTTAATGGGCTGTGTATGGATATATTACGCAGCTGTGATTTCTTAGATCAGAGAAAATGCACAATTCATTATTTAGATAGGACTTTATGTTTCAGTTTCGGTGGAGTAAGAAGTACCTCTTGTGTGAACGAGGATGCCATCACGACGTGTGTTGTGCCATGGTGAAGAGGTCGCCCTTTGGTCTCATTTTGACAGAGAGCAGACCTGGACTCTGTTGGAAGCAGAGCCGTGGATCGCGCTACATTTATCCGACCGAGCCCCTTGCGGCCGATATATCCGTCCTGTTTCCGGTACCGAGGGTAGTCGAGCTCAGGTGTACTTAGTGAGCGAGCCGCGACCTGCCATCGAGGCTCGTTCGGGCACATTGCCAAACCTGGGTGTCAACAGAGCCGCGACCTGCCATCGAGGCTCGTTCAGGAACATTGCCAAACCTGGGTGTCAACAGGGCTTGGTGCAACCGCGAAACAAGAAGCGCTAGGGAGGCGGGACTGACTGCCTACACACGTGCGGAGTACGTTTCGAGGTGCCAGCACTCCTTTGAGAATCATGAACGCTTGATATGCTAGAAACTGAGCGGTCTTGAGCGTTTCCAAAGAAAAATGTCGCACATTGTAAAATGATGTATGTACGAGTAACAAAAAAATACGTACTGTAACACAGAAGTAACTGAATTCAAAGCAAACAGTTTAATAGACCCAATGCTCTTCTAACGCTTTACATTTCACCTGTACCACATCAAAAGGGCTGATGAAGCTTTTGCACAGAAGGTAGATC
Source organism: Schistocerca americana (assembly GCF_021461395.2). Lineage (NCBI taxonomy): Eukaryota > Metazoa > Arthropoda > Insecta > Orthoptera > Acrididae > Schistocerca > Schistocerca americana. Next base: position 1,025,254,611 of record NC_060119.1, read on the forward strand.
TCGTACGCAATATTAAAGTATTTTACGCTCTTCTGTTGCTATTGTTGTTGTTGTGGTCTTCAGTCCGAAAACTGGTTTGATAAAGCTGTCCATGCTACTCTAGCCTGTACGAGCATCTTCGTCCCATAATAACCTACATTATTCGGAATCTACGTACGGTATTCATCCCTTTGTTTCCCCTCTACAATTTTTACCCCCACATTTTTCTGCAGCTCTAAATTGGTGATCCCTTGATGTCTCAGATTTTGTTCTATCAACCGATCCCTCCTTTTGATCAAGTTGTGCCATATATTTCTTATTTCCTCAATTCTTTTCAGTACCTTCTCATTAGTTACTTGATCGACCGACCTAATCTTCAACATTCTTCTGTAGCATCACATTTCTAGAGCGCGCTTTTCTCATGTGGATTCCAAAATTATTGCCTATTACAAGCAACTATGTAGGTGGAGCAGTTTTTGAAATTTTTCCAAATCCCTACAAATGCTCCTTAATTTCATTCTTGACGCTGTCGCCCGTAGTAAGATGAATTATTACTAGGAAATGGTGAAGGGTATCGAAGCACTCTATCTGATAGTAATTTAGACATATTTTCCAAACTGAATAGACTTTAATAAACGTTTCATACGGTCTTGCACATTACACAGGTTCGTGTTTGGTCCGTGAAGTAATAAATTTCAACTGTTGATATTTTAACAGGATTTCTGTCAAGCTACAGTTGGAAGCTAGACTTTGCCTAGGGAAAGGTGTACCTGGCGAGGAAAGATAAACGTCATACAGTATGAGAACAGTTCTGCTGTGATATAATCATCTTACATCCGTATTAGTCAATAAAAACTTTTAAATACTGAGGTTAATATTACAAAAATTCACTAGTTAGGAGGATGACCAGTAATAAAATTAAGTACTTCCACTGTGTCGTAAGGTAGTGAGGTTTTCCCACGCAGGTAACAATAAGTTGATTTAATTATTACAAACAACGGTGGAGATTTAAGTAACCGTATTGTTGCTGTTGTTACGGCCGTCAGTTACTTTAATACACTGTATAACCAGAGAAACTGGTACACCTGCCTAATATCGTATAGGACCCCCGTGACCACGCAGACGTGCCACAACACGAAGTGCCATTGTCTCGATTAATGTCTAAGTAGTGCAGAAGGGAACTGACGCCATAAATCCTGCTTCGTATTGCGCAGTCATTGAAGGTACACGAGTGAGCCTTCAGCTCCGAAAGCCCATATCGATTATGTTTCGTTGAATGGTTTGCACGCTGACACTTTTCGATTGCCCAGCATTGAAATCTGCAGCAATTAGCACTACGTTAGTACTTCCGTCACGCTGAACGATTCTCTGCAGTCGTCGTTGGTCCCGTTCTTGCAGGATCTTTTTCCGGCCGCAGCGATATCGGAGATTTGATGTTTTACCTGATTCCTGATATTCATGTCACTTTCGTGAAATGTTCGTATGGGAAAATTCCCACTTCATTGCTACCTCTGAGATGCTGTGTCACATAGCTCGTGCGCCGACTATTACACCATGTTCAAACTCACTCAGATCTTGATAACCTGCCATTGTAGCAGCAGTAACCGACCTAACAACTGCGGCAGACATTTTTTGTCTTATATAGGCATTCCTAACCGCAGTGCCGTATTCTGCCTGCTTACATATCTCCGTATTTGGATACGCATGCCTGTACCAGTTTGTTTGGTGCTTCAGTGTACCAGATCGGAGGTGAAGTGATGCGTCGCCAAAAACTGTGTGAAGTTGAAAACAGCTTGCAAACGGGCCACAGAAATTTGGTTTACGCCTGCAACACTGTGATGCCTAGCGGGCGAGAAACTTGATGAACAGCCGAGCCTCAAGGGTGTCCGGGCGGGCTTGGGATCTGGCTGGGCACCGGTCGACGCGGCGAACCCTGGTGCAGCTCGACCAGCTGACCGGGCAGCGTGATCGAGGCTCACCCTCCAGCCAAGCCTACGGTCCCGGGTGGAGTGAGCAGGCTCAGTGCACGCCTCTGGTTGGAGGTCTTGGGTCAATATGCGACGGTACTGACAGACAGCTTGGGAGTGATCGATAAGATTCAGTACATGAATCTCCTCATCACAAGTTGTCTCCCAAGAAAGAGGGACTGCACAAAATTATTGACCAACTTGTGGCTGATGGCATGATCATACCTTCACTGTCGCCCTATACCTCGTCAATCTTTTTAGTACCGAAGCCAACAGGGATGAACTGCATGCTATTGTTGACTACCGTGTCCACAAATGAAAACGTCATCAAGTTGTGCACCACTTGAAATATGCTCGAGTATAATTGAGTCCCACTTTGGTTGCCTATAGGGGCGGCTATACTGTCTCGACTGTTGTATTCTGTACTCAACGATCTCAAATTTAAGTGCACATACAACTGTTGGCCAGTGTGATGGTTTATAGCAAGCTCTTTAATCAACATTTCAATTATTTAGGGCAAGTTCTATGCCACCTAGGTGAAGTGGGCTAATGGTGAAACCATCTAACTTTAACCTGGCTTATATTTCGTTTTTAGGTCGCATTGGTTTCGCCGGGTATATTAGAGTAGATCATGAGCACATCAACGTGCGTACCTGTTCTCGCAGCCAGAAAACAAAGTTTATTTTGTCATATTCATCAGCTTGGTGAGTTGGCCACTCCCTTAACCACTTGCGGAGGAAAAGAGAAAAATTCCAACGAGGTGAGAGAAGGCCTCCATCGTTGCTTTCAAGGGAGCCTGGCCTAGCACACCAGTGCTAGCTATACCTGATTCTGATGGTGAATTTTTCCTGCAGATGGACGTGTTATTCTGGTATTAATACTATGTTCCTCATAGAAAGTGAATGAGAGAGAGTGAAAGAGACAGAGCCCATGAGGTACTTATCGAATCATTGTAAGACGCAGAAAGTAAATCGTCCTTCTATGAGTTAGGGGGGCTGCCCATACCATTTGGTTTGCAGTTATTTAAATTTTAAGCTGAGAACGAGTCGCTATTTAGGAACCGAAGACCAGGCATTGCCCTGATGTTAAGGAGGCCACATAAGATGGGGAGATTAGGTATGTGGGCTCTTAGGATCTCAGTCTTCTATTTACAAATGAAACACATAAAAGGAACGGATAATCAGGTGGCTGATGCTCTCCTTTGTGTGTTGCAGCACAAGGAGGAGGTGACGAGTCCACTCACAGCACCGAAGAGTCAATTTGGGTAGGAGCAGTCGTCAGGGAGATTCCAGGACTGCTTGGGAATTCAGCAGACAAACAGGATGCTGAGCTTCATCTACGTGACATAAAACAGTTCAGAGTTGGTAAAGAAGTGTGGAGTGCACATTATATATGGGGATGCTGTGCTATCGAAACCACTATGATGGGAGGGAAAAAATACACCTACCCTCAGAATTGATTTGCCCCGCATTCAGGTATTTCCATTATTGTGTGGGAACTACTGAGGTGTTACAAAATGGTTATGAAAAGTAACGAACGTCGTACTTGATCCACCTTAAATGGCGGTGATAGGAAATTAGTTGGCCATTGTCAGGTCTGTGAGAGACCTAAGTCCATCCCTAGTACCCAGATGGGTGTGCTTAGTTCCAATAGGTTGGAGCACCCAACGCACAAAATCTTCATTGACAACTTACTAAACATACCAAACAAAGTAACCTGTATGTGTTAGTACTGGTTGACACATTCTCACTGTATATCTCATTGCTGCCATACAGATCAGGTACCACTGGCGATACTATTAGCCCATATCTTCCCTGTGTTTGGGAGCCCAAATGAGCCAGGATTATACAGGGTGTTACAAAAAGGTACCGCCAAACTTTCAGGAAACATTCCTCGCACACAAATAATGAAAAGATGTTATGTGGACATGTGTCCGGAAACGCTTAATTTCCATGTTAGAGCTCATTTTAGTTTCGTCAGTATGTATTGTACTTCCTCGATTCACCGCGAGTTGGCCCAATTGAAGGAAGGTAATGTTGACTTCCCTGCTTGTGTTGACATGCGACTCATTGCTCTACAGTACTAGCATCAAGCACATCAGAACGTAGCATCAACAGGTTAGTGTTCATCACGAACGTGGTTTTGCAGTTAGTGCAATGTTTACAAATGCGGAGTTGGCAGATGCCCATTTGATGTATGGATTAGCACGGGGCAATAGCCGTGGCGCGGTACGTTTGTATCGAGACAGATTTCCAGAACGAAGGTGTCCCGACAGAGAGACGTTCGAAGCAATTGATCAGCCTCTTAGGGAGCACGGAACATTCCAGCCTGTGACTCGCGACTGGGGAAGACCTAGAACGACGTGGACACCTGCAATGGACGAGGCAATTCTTCGTGCAGTTGACGATAACCCTAATGTCAGCGTCAGAGAAGTTGCTGCTGTACAAGGTAACGTTGATCACGTCACTGTATGGAGAGTGCTACGGGAGAACCAGTTGTTTCCGTACCATATAAAGCATGTCCAGGCACTATCAGCAGCGGATTGGCCTCCACGGGTACACTTCTGCGAATGGTTCATCCTACGATGTGTCAATCCTCATTTTAGTGCAAATTTTCTCTTTACGGATGAGGCTTCATTCCAACGTGATCAAATTGTAAATTTTCACAATCAACATGTGTGAGCTGACGAGAATCCGCACGCAATTGTGCATTCACGTCATCAACACAGATTTTCTGTGAACGTTTGGGCAGGTATTGTTGGTGATGCCTTGATTGGGCCCCATGATCTTCCATCTACGCTCAATGGAGCACGTTATCATGATTTCATACGGATACTCTACCTGTGCTGCTAGAACATGTGCCTTTACAATTACGACACAACATGTGGTTCATGCACGAAGGAGCTTCTGCACATTTCAGCCGAAGTGTTCGTACGCTTCTCAACAACAGATTTGGTGACCGATGGATTGGTAGAGGCGGACCAATTCCATGGCCTCCACGCTCTCCTGACCTCAATTCCCTTGACATTCAGTTATGGGGGCATTTGAAACCTCTTGTCTACGCAACCCCGGTACCAAATGTAGACACTCTTCGTGCTTGTATTGTGGATGGCTGTGATACAATACGCCATTCTCCAGGGCTGCCTCAGCGCATCAGGGATTCCATGCGACGGAGGGTGGATGCATGTATCCTCGTTAACGGAGGACATTTTGAACATTTCCTGTAGCAAAGTGTTTGAATTCACGCTGGTACGTTCTGTTGCTGTGTGTTTCCATTCCATGATTAATGTGATTTGAAGAGAAGTAATAAAATGAGCTCTAACATGGAAAGTAAGCGTTTCCGGCACATGTCCACATAACATATTTTCTTTCGTTGTGTGTGAGGAATGTTTCCTGAAAGTTTGGCCGTACCTTTTTGTAACACCCTGTAGTCCTGCGATTTCAAGAAATTCTGTTTCATCTCTGATCTATCAATTATCTATTATTATCAACAATCATCCTTAGCTGAGCGCGTTAACCAGAATTTAAAGAGTGACCTATATATTTTGCGCAGTAGGTCACAGTATAATTGGGATCAGTCCATTGGTTGGATTAATTTTGCTTTGAATGCTGCCGTACACGAAATGCGTAGGATGATCCCTGCCAAGCTGTTATTTTCCCTTACCCCACAACTGTCTAACTTGTGGAACATTAATAAACATGGCATAATAACCCTAAAGTCATCAAGGAAAACTGAGATGCTGCAAGGACCAACATTCAACTTGCACACTGGAGGGAGGCTGTCGGTACAACAAGGGAAGGCGCAATTTTACAATTGGCGGATTTTGTCTCTGTAAAGAGCTAATGGGTGTAGAACAAAATGCCACAGAATGTGGTTTCCAAATTGCTGACTCGGTTTGTGGAGCCATATAAAATAGTGCAACTTCTCAAGTAAGCTTCCTTATCCAAGATCAGTCCACTCAAAAGAGTATAAGATCACATATTATTAAGGTTCACTTCTGGTAACCAGGATACTGGGGAAACTTCTGACACTCCGCCAAGACCGCTCTGACTGAATGGATTGAGCCATGCATGAACCATTTCTGAGCTGTGTTGTGCGATATCTATAACAGCAAAACTGCGGGAAGTTCTTTGCCTGGTTGAAAGGTTGCGCAGAAAGGCGATATAGGAGCGTGCACGGGATGCATAATGAGGTTAGAATCATTTGAGGCACAATGTGTGAGCTGTTTTAGGTTCGTCGTTACTGTGGACATGTTTACCATCCTGGTGGACTGATCATTAGGGCAGAAGCAGCAGCCGGACTGGAATACTGCTGGTGCGAAGACGACCACCTGAATTCGAGACAACAGTTACTCAACTATTTAATGTAGGGGAACCTCGCATGGGATTTGCTTCTCATCTGAAAGCTGTTGTAATCTTTACGGTGAGAATCTACTTCTCTCATTGGGCAGCGATTTGAACTTATTAAAGAAGTGTCCTGAGCTGGTGTCATCGTGGTTACATCAAACCATGCAGGTGTGTTTTCTGAGCCTTGGATGCAACTGGGCAAGAATGTGCTCGTCCGTTAATTGTAGTAGGTTTCTGGCCATGTAAATTCCCTAAATTTTTCTGACAAATGGACCAGGCGATCAGTTGCAATAGAACTTATTGAAGGAGAGTTGCTCTTTGGTGTTCACAGAAGCTTCGTATGTTATGTCATTATTATTTCAGTGAGCAGCACTCTTAGAGATTTGTCTTAAAAGTTCTTTGCTGGTTTGCATGTATGCTCTTGTCCACGCTGTCAAGTTGATTTGTACTTGTGTGTTTGTCTAAGTAGGAGCTTAATTCATTAGTAATTTCGTATATCGCCTTGGAGCATATTATTATTATTATTATTATTGTAGAACATATTTGGTAAAGAAACTCGGAAGTTGGCCTCACAGCGGAGTCCTCGTGTCTCCTATCACACGCATCAAGTGACAACTAGTTCAAAACAAAGAGCCACCTTGACATACTGTTTAATTTCTGAGTGCAGCGTAATTTATGGATGCTTCAGCCTCATTCTGAGTGAGCTCGATCTCCTGTGATCTTGCCACCATTTTCTATTGTTTTCTATTGTTGTGTCCACCTTCTGCTGCCTTGGTGGGCGAAAGTTAATTAAAGGATTTGTATTTAATTTTTTGGCAGTTAAACGGTGTTAACCGTTATTTTTTAGATTGATTATCAAGAATTGCATTTTGTTTTTAAAAATTTAAAATTGTTTATGGCCATATGACATTTTTGAGATTTATTAATTTGATGGCAGACAATGTTTATTTAAGTACCCACGTTGTATAATCCCATCAGCAGAGTGTATTTGCTACCCCATTTTTGTTTGATATTGCTCTAAGCAGCTTGTATTAAGCCTAATTGTATGTAGCCTTTGATGGTGGTTGCTTTTGGTGACTAAAATTAAGCTTTGCTAGTACCACTGTGAGGCAGTTTTCAGTCTCCAACCTGTAATTGGCCATTGTCGCAGAATTCTGACCTAAAATCATATTTCTCAACCTTTGTGTGTGTTACCTACATTCCAGTTTGGCATTCTCTGTATATTAAGTCCAGTTCTGAGGCACCCCGATGACTGAAAACCTATAATTGGTCACTGGCTGTTGATATTGTTTCTTTTAATTATAATTTATTCGTTTTTCACAAGGCCTTGATCATTTTTAAAATTTTGTAGATCTGCAATTTTAAAAGTCCCTGAAAGCTTTCGAGTTCTTACTCATAGTGAGCTTGTATTTGTCTGTGGTGCTCAACAATTACTAGCTATTTTTATAAACTCCTTTCTTGGTGTAGAGTTGTTATATTTATTTATTCTACATAACTGTAAGAGGTTCCACATTACGTGTTTCCTTTTGTTTATTTGGTGGTTCTGAATGATGACACGTTGGTGTTCACATTTTTATATATTTCTGTTTTCCCAGTTCCTTACCACTCACCCTAGCAGCTCCCTATGGCTTCACTTTCCCAATTTGTTCCTCCACGTCGGCAACGTAAATATTGCTGTATCATCTGAGAAAATACGTTTCCATTTCCCACATTGTGGTAGGTACTATTGTTTCAGGATCTACAGAAACGGTGTCATTGTGGCACAGTTAGTTGTACACAGACGTGAAGCGGCGCCTTAGACATCAGGCGCCGAGAGCAGCACGCACAACGTGTGCAAAACGTGGGTTGCAGCAAAATCATCCCCTATGAGTTAAGACACCGCAGGTCTTCGCAACCCTGGGTGTCGGTGGCAAGGCCGGCACAGGGTGTCAACAGCACTCTAACCTGATCACCAGGCGGAGTACACGGCTACAGTATAGGTCGGTGAGAAACCGCATCTCTGCATGCATTCACCAAGTCACGTGCCAAAAATAACGCTTCATGTATCCATCCGCGAGGCGCCTATCTTGCCGCCTCAGGGACTGGCCATACACACTTCTGGAGGGCACACTTCTTCCTCAGTAGGAGCTCCAAGCGTTCAGCAACATGCTCGTTGAGACTTGGTGTAACTGTAATGTTGTTCTTCTAACCGACAGCCTAGTGTCAGACTTGAAGTTTCCATCCTCGTCTGACTCACTTATTTTATTATTGTTGATTCACCACTTCTGCGAAGTACATCATAAGCGTTGTTGTTTATTCTTCTTGACTGTATGTTGGATTTGGACTTTGGTTTTAAACCTGAAGTGAAACCATTTTTCCGTTCTAATCTAAAGTTATTAGGATCCCAAAACTCTGTTCATTAACGAGTTATTTTTAACATAATGTTCTTAAAGACATTTACAAAATTTTCACTGAAGCTTGCGTAGCTCTTTCAAGTACCACGGAACCTATAAATTTACTTCGTGTTTCTGGAAGTTTAAGTGGCTCGGTTATTTACCACCATCTTTTATTTTATTTCACTTACTGAAGGACTAACATCAATTTTGTTTCAATTTTTTTGAGAACGACACATTATTTTGTTTCATTTTGGAAAATATTTTTGTAGAAATTGTGTTCAATCAACTTTTGTTTGTTCTTTTTACTCCGGCTGTTTGTTTTTGCGCCAGTGGCCGACAGACCAAGATGCTCATATTTAGCGGGCGCATCTACCAATAAAAATATGTATTTTCGCAGAAACCTCCTTGGACAGTGCTTTTTAGTAATCCACACACGGAACTACATTCGGTGTGTCGCTTTATAACCAGAAACTCACCTTAAATCGGAATATTCACTTGTTTTACGAGCTGATACGAGTCACAGACCTTTACGATTATTGAAATCCTTTTCTGTTGGGTGGTTGGGTTGTTTGGGGAAGGAGACCAGACAGTGAGGTCATCGATTTCATCGGATTAGGGAAGGACGGGGAAGGAAGTTGGCCGTGCTCTTTCAAAGGAACCATCCCGGCATTTGCCTGGAGCGATTTAGGGAAATCACGGAAAACGTAAATCAGGATGGCCGGACGCGGGATTGAACCGTCGTCCGCCCTTTTCTGTAGTACACTCCCATTCCATATCATCAGTTCTGTACAAGTTTTTGCTACAGTCGTGGCGAACGTGACAATGGTATATTTTTATCACGACCTCTACTAACTCCATTGGTAGGCAAACCTTTCACCTTCTACTGAACACTTTCCACTTGAGACAGATGTCTCTTTGAACTGGACAAATTACAACTGTCTCTCTCGACGTCATTCTATAATTTCGCGTTAAGCCTTTTAATGTTATGTTTGGCTGCAGGTACTGTGCATTATAGCCTTCCTTCCAGATTTCTGGACGCATGTCTGGTCACTATGTGTCATCTACCCCATTAAGAATTCATCACTAAGCCACAAAAAGTGAATGTCACTGGCGCCCTTCACCGGATTACAGTTGAGCTAATCAGCTAGCTCATCTTTTTCCTTTACTGAATTCAATTTAGAGGTCGTGTTCTTGAATGAACATTGCCCAGTACATGATGCAGTTGCTTACTAATCTGACTGACGATGGAAACGTTAACGCCCTGCGATCGGTACACAGATATGTCTCTCATTACATCATTAACCTCTGAACCACTTTACGTCACACACTTTCGCCAGAATTTCTAATTTCCTCGTGGAACACCGCTTCTCGATATCCTGTAGTTTTCGGCTGCGTTTCGCTACTACTCTCTGGTTACCTTCCTCATCATCATGTTACAGACATGCCTCAATGACTGTAATGTTTGCAAAGTAATAGAGGTGGATACGCTTTTTGTAGTCTACATATGCCAAACATGCAGTCACCATACGCTTCCTTGACTTTATGAAAAGTCTCCTATTGCTCCTTTCTCTACATCCGTCTTCCCTCTTGTTCTCTCTCTGTGATCTTCTCATTTCATAGCCAAATTTCTTTATGCGAAATTTCAAATTCAAGAAATTAGACACAGTTTTTATACTTGGCTTAAGCATAGCTTGAAATAATATGGTCTCAGTGTGACTTCACGGGGTCCAAGAACTTCGGAAATGTTATACGAATGTCGCAAGTGATAATTAGACGTAGGTGACGCAGTTATAATGTCGTCAATACACGCCGTGGAGAACGCTTTAGTTCTAGCGTCAAGACTTCGTTTATTGCTCTCAGGGATGTAAAATGTAGCTCTGTTGTACATCTACATCTACATCTACATCTACATCTATACTCCGCGAGCCACCTTACGATGTGTGGCGGAAGGTACTTATTGTACCACTATCTGATCCCCCCTTCCCTGTTCCATTCACGAATTGTGCTTGGGAAGAATGACTGCTTGTAAGTCTCCGTATTTGCTCTAATTTCTCGGATCTTTTCGTTGTGATCATTACGCGAGATATATGTGGGCGGTAGTAATATGTTGCCCATCTCTTCCCGGAATGTGCTATCTCGTAATTTCGATAATAAACCTCTCCGTATTGCGTAACGCCTTTCTTGAAGTGTCCGCCACTGGAGCTTGTTCAGCATCTCCGTAACGCTCTCGCGCTGACTAAATGTCCCCATGACGAATCGCGCTGCTTTTCGCTGGATCATGTCTATCTCTTCTATTAATCCAACCTGGTAAGGGTCCCATACTGATGAGCAATACTCAAGAATCGGACGAACAAGCGTTTTGTAAGCTACTTCTTTCGTCGATGAGTCACATTTTCTTAGAATTCTTCCTATGAATCTCAACCTGGCGCCTGCTTTTCCCACTATTTGTTTTATGTGATCATTCCACTTCAGATCGCTCCGGATAGTAACTCCTAAGTATTTTACGGTCGTTACCGCTTCCAATGATTTACCACCTATGGCATAATCGTACTGGAATGGATTTCTGCCCCTATGTATGCGCATTATATTACATTTATCTACGTTTAGGGAAAGCTGCCAGCTGTCGCACCATGCATTAATCCTCTGCAGGTCCTCCTGGAGTACGTACGAGTCTTCTGATGTTGCTACTTTCTTGTAGACAACCGTGTCATCTGCAAATAGCCTCACGGAGCTACCGATGTTGTCAACTAAGTCATTTATGTATATTGTAAACAATAAAGGTCCTATCACGCTTCCCTGCGGTACTCCCGAAATTACCTCTACATCTGCAGATTTTGAACCGTTAAGAATGACATGTTGTGTTCTTTCTTCTAGGAAATCCTGAATCCAATCACAAACCTGGTCCGATATTCCGTAAGCTCGTATTTTTTTCACTAAACGTAAGTGCGGAACCGTATCAAATGCCTTCCTGAAGTCCAGTAATACGGCATCAATCTGCTCGTCAGTGTCTACGGCACTGTGAATTTCTTGGGCAAATAGGGCGAGCTGAGTTTCACATGATCTCTGTTTGCGGAATCCATGTTGGTTATGATGAAGGAGATTTGTATTATCTAAGAACGTCATAATACGAGAACACAAAACATGTTCCATTATTCTACAACAGATTGACGTAAGCGAAATAGGCCTATAATTATTCGCATCTGATTTATGACCCTTCTTGAAAATGGGAACGACCTGCGCTTTCTTCCAGTCGCTACGTACTTTACGTTCTTCCAGCGATCTACGATAAATTGCTGATAGAAAGGGGGCAAGTTCTTTAGCATAATCACTGTAGAATCTTAAGGGTATCTCGTCTGGTCCGGATGCTTTTCCGCTACTAAGTGATAGCAGTTGTTTTTCAATTCCGATATCGTTTATTTCAATATTTTCCATTTTGGCGTCCGTGCGACGGCTGAAGTCAGGGACCGTGTTACGATTTTCCGCAGTGAAACAGTTTCGGAACACTGAATTCAGTATTTCTGCCTTTCTTCGGTCGTCCTCTGTTTCGGTGCCATCGTGGTCAACGAGTGACTGAATAGGGGATTTAGATCCGCTTACCGATTTTACATATGACCAAAACTTTCTAGGGTTCTTGTTTAGATTGTTTGCCAATGTTTTATGTTCGAATTCGTTGAATGCTTCTCTCATTGCTCTCTTTACGCTCTTTTTCGCTTCGTTCAGCTTTTCCTTATCAGCTATGATTCGACTACTCTTAAACCTATGATGAAGCTTTCTTTGTTTCCGTAGTACCTTTCGTACATGATTGTTATACCACGGTGGATCTTTCCCCTCGCTTTGGACCTTAGTCGGTACGAACTTATCTAAGGCGTACTGGACGATGTTCCTGAATTTTTTCCATTTTTGTTCCACATCCTCTTCCTCAGAAATGAACGTTTGATGGTGGTCACTCAGATATTCTGCGATTTGTGCCCTATCACTCTTGTTAAGCAAATATATTTTCCTTCCTTTCTTGGCATTTCTTATTACACTTGTAGTCATTGATGCAACCACTGACTTATGATCACTGATACCCTCTTCTACATTCACGGAGTCTAAAAGTTCCGGTCTATTTGTTGCTATGAGGTCTAAAACGTTAGCTTCACGAGTTGGTTCTCTAACTATCTGCTCGAAGTAATTCTCGGACAAGGCAGTGAGGATAATGTCACAAGAGTCTCTGTCCCTGGCTCCAGTTCTGATTGTGTGACTATCCCATTCTATACCTGGTAGATTGAAGTCTCCCCCTATTACAATAGTATGGTCACGAAACTTCTTCACGACGTTCTGCAGGTTCTCTCTGAGGCGCTCAACTACTACGGTTGCTGATGCAGGTGGTCTATAGAAGCATCCGACTATCATATCTGACCCACCTTTGATACTTAACTTAACCCAGATTATTTCACATTCGCATTCGCTAATAACTTCACTGGATATTATTGAATTCTTTACTGCTATAAATACTCCTCCACCATTGGCGTTTATCCTATCCTTGCGGTATATATTCCATTCTGTGTCTAGGATTTCGTTACTGTTCACTTCCGGTTTTAACCAACTTTCCGTTCCTAATACTATATGCGCACTATTTCCTTCAATAAGAGATACTAATTCAGGAACCTTGCCCTGGATACTCCTGCAGTTTACCAATATTACGTTGACTTTTCCTGTTTTTGGTCTCTGAGGACGGACGTTCTTTATCAACGATGATAATGTCCTCTCTGGTAAGCCGTCAGGTATTTTATCGTTTCGCCCAAGGGGGGGTCCCTCTAACCTAAAAAACCCCCGTGTGCACGCCACACGTACTCTGCTACCCTAGTAGCTGCTTCCGGTGTGTAGTGCACGCCTGACCTGTCTAGGGGGGCCCTAAAGTTCTCCACCCAATAACGGAGGTCGATGAATTTGCAACCATTATAGTCGCAGAGTCGTCTGAGCCTCTGGTTTAGACCCTCCACACGGCTCCAAACCAGAGGACCGCGATCGACTCTGGGCACTATGCTGCAGATATTAAGCTCAGCTTGCACTCTGCGTGCGATGCTGGTTGTCTTCACCAAATCAGCCAGCCGCCGGAAGGAACCAAGGATGGCCTCAGAACCCAAGCGGCAGGCGTCATTCGTTCCGACATGTGCTACTATCTGCAGCCGGTCACACCCAGTGCGTTCAATAGCTGCCGGAAGGGCCTCCTCCACATTACGGACGAGACCCCCCGGCAAGCTCACCGAGTGCACACTGGCATTCTTCCCCGACCTACCCGCTATTTTCCTAAGGGGCTCCATAACCCGCCTAACGTTGGAGCTCCCTATAACTAATAGGCCCGCCCTCTGTGACTGTCGGGACCTTGCCGGAGAATCGGCCACTGGCCCAACAGGCGAGGCATCCTGTGGTGGCTCGGAAACGATGTCATCACCACTAGGAAGCACCCCGTACCTGTTGGAAAGGGGTAAGGCAGCTGCCACGCGGCCAGATCCCACCTTCGCCTTTCGGCCAGGCACGCGCGAGCCCACCACTGTCCGCCATTCACTCTGGAGTGATGGCTGACCGGTAAGATGCTCACTGCCGGAAGACGCAGCGACATCAGGGGTTCCATGTGATTCCAAGGCCACCGAAGTAGACATAGGTCTCACCACAGTTTCCCCAACGCCACTACGAGCCGACGCCTGCGCCTCGAGCTCGATGAGCCTAACAGACAAAGCCTCCACCTGCCCCCGAAGAGTGGCCAATTCTCCTTGCGTCCGCTCACAACAACCACAGTCCCTACACATGACTATGTTTACCCTACTCTATACGGTGACAAATTCCAAAGATAATCTTCTGATGAGCTACTCTGATAATCAAGAAACACTCACTGAAATACGAGACGCGAAAACTACGCTAGGTTTTCCCAGAAAAACTATTTAAAAGCTAAGCGCAGCAAATAAGTACAAAAACGCTTTATACAAACAGTACTCGCTGCTGCTGGTGCTCTCGCTCTGGCTGTCACAAGACAACTGCTGATTCAAGTGACTAGTGGCTAACGGCCGCGAAACAAACAAAAGACGGTTTTAGGGCGCTTTCTGTTCTAAACGATCAAGAAAACACTAAGAAATCTAACACGAAAACTACGTAAAGTTTTATCAAGAACTGTTAGTTACTATGCAGAGCAGATAAACACAAATAGAATCCCTTCCTTAGTGGAAGGTCGTAAACAAAATGCAAAATAGACGCTTTATACAAACAGTACTCGATGCTGCTGGTGCTCTCGCTCTGGCTGTCACAAGACAACTGCTGATTCAAGTGACTAGTGGCTAACGGCCGCGAAACAAACAAAAGACGGTTTTAGGGCGCTTTCTGTTCTAAACGATCAAGAAAACGCTAAGAAATCTAACACGAAAACTACGTAAAGTTTTATCAAGAACTGTTAGTTACTATGCAGAGCAGATAAACACAAATAGAATCCCTTCCTTAGTGGAAGGTCGTAAACAAAATGCAAAATAAACGCTTTATACAAACAGTACTCGCTGCTGCTGGTGCTCTCGCTCTGGCTGTCACAAGACTGGTTCTTTTCGAACTTTTGGCTTCACTTGTCTGATTCCATTTGGTTGAACCCTGATGTAATGTCTTGTGGAGTCAATCGAGCTTTCCCAGAGAACTGCCGGTGGATGTCCTGTATATGCTGGGGCAGCGCTCCGTTTCTTTCTAAGCATTTTTTCAGTTCTCTTGAACCCAAACAACGTCGAATACTCCCATCCTTTTTTGGTACAATCGCGAACGCGTTTACATATTGTGATGCGGTACGTCACATTATGTTCGTTATCTCCTTACTTGTATTGGTTTTCTTGCTTCTCTGATTTGGCAGAATGAGATACGATCTCGCTCTTGCGCCTTTACTTTCATTCTCACCAAATCTGTGCGATGTTTCCTCACCTCCTGTAAGCAAATACTTTGCACATCTTGCAAAATATCATTGTTGTCGACTACTTCCGCTAAAACATCAAATACTTTGCCGTTCTACGAATAGTTTCCTAATAAAATACTTGTCGCCCCTTGGTCAGGACGGGTTACAACTATGAATCTCGCAATCATGCCCTCGTTTCGCATCCTCGTTCTTCATTTACCATACACCGATGTCATCACTTTCGCATTTCCTTTACTGAATCCAATTTCGAGGTCGGGTTATTGAATGAACATCGAACTTATGAAATAGATTGTGCAGAAGGCTATTTTCCCAGTTTATCACAACTTTCTTTTCCGATATCGCTGCCAGTCAGAGTATCTGCCGTTAAATCATGTACTACAAATACCACGGCATCTCTATGGCAATCGCAGTTCTAATCTAATCAATGCTTGCGAACTTGTCATCCAGTTTTTGTCTCTATATGCTGGTAGAAAAGATGTGCCTCTTGCAGGCATTTGTTTGTAATTCTTGTTTGTAATCTTTATTTCCTGAATATATGCTGTTGATTATCGCTTTTACTTTCGATCCAGTGTCAGCGCTTGTACTTTAATGTACACTACTGCCCATTAAATTTGCTACACCAAGAAGAAGTGCAGATGATAAACGGATATTCATTGGCCAAATATATTATACTAGAACTGACATATGATTACATTTTCACGCAGTTTGGGTGCGTAGATCCTGAGAAATCAGTACCCAGAACAAACACCTCAGGCCGTAATAACGTCCTTGATACGCCTAGGCATTGAGTCAAACAGAGCTTGGATGGCGTGTACAGGTACAGCTGCCCATGCAGCTTTAACGCGATACCACAGTTTATCAAGAGTAGTGACTGGCGTTTTGTGACGAGCCAGTTGCTTGGCTACCCTTGACCAGACGTTTTCATATGGTGAGAGATCTGGAGAATGTGCTGGCCAGGGCAGCAGTCGAACATTTTCTGTATCCAGAAAGGCCCGTACAGGACCTGCAACATGCGGTCGTGCATTATCCTGCTGAAATGTATGGTTTCACAGGGATCCAATGAAGGGTAGAGCCACGGGTCGTAATACATCTGAAATGTAATGTCCACTGTTCAAAGTGCCGTCAATGCGAACAAGATGTGACCGAGACGTATAACCAATGGCTCCCCATACCATCACGCCGAGTGATACGCCAGTATGGCGATGACGAATACACGCTTCCAATGTGCGTTCACCGCGATGTCGCCAAACACGGATGCGGCCATCATGATGATGTAAACAGAACCTGGATTCATCCGAAAAAAGACGTTTTGCTATTCGTGCACCCAGGTTCGTCGTTGAGTACACAATCGCAGGCGCTCCTGTCAGTGATACAGCGTCAAAGGTAACCGCAGCCATGGTCTCCGAGATGATAGTCCATGCTGCTGCAAACTGTTCGTGCAGATAGTTGTTGTCTTTCAAACGTCCCCATCTGTTGACTCATGGATCGAGTCGTGGCTGCACGATCCGTTACAGCCATGCGGATAAGATGCTTGTCATTTCGACTGCTAGTGATACGAGGCCGTTGGGATCCAGCACGGCGTTCCGTATTACCCTCATGAACCCACCGGTTCCATATTCTGTTAACAGTCATTGGATCTCGACCAACATGAGCACCAATGTCGCGATAAGATAAACCGCAATCGCGATAGGCTACAATCCGACCTTTATCAAAGTCGGAAACGTGATGGCACGCATTTCCCCACCTTACACGAGGCATCACAACAACGTTTCACCAGGCAACGCCGGTCAACTGCTGTTTGTGTATGAGAAATCGGTTGGAAACGTTCTTCATGTCAGCACGCTGTAGGTGTCGCCACTGGCGCCAACCTTGTGTGAATACTGTGAAAAGCTAATCATTTGCATATCACAGTATCTCCTTCCTGTCGGTTAAATTTCGCGTCTGTAGCACGTCATCTTCGTGGTGTAGCAATTTAATGGCCAGTAGTGTAGTTCTTGTAGTGTATTTGTCATTTCAATACAAGATATATCCGCCCCGATAGCTGAGTGGTCAGAGCGACGGTCTCTCACACCAAGGGGCCCGGGTTCGATTCCCGGCTGGGTCGGAGATTTTCTCCTCTCAGGGACTGCGTGTTGTGTTGTCCTCATTATCATGTCGTCATCATCAGTGGAAGGCAACGCGGAACCACCACTGGAATCACTTCACTAGATGCTCATGCGGTGGACCTCTCCGACGAGGCTTCCCCCATGACCATACCTGCAGTAAGACAGAACACAAAGTGTTTTTGTACAAGATATACTGCACACAAGTGGAACTTCATCACTGGTGTAGCCATGTGAAGGATTTGGAGGTAGTTTATACGAAACTGGAACTGGTCCATATTATTAGCGAGCTTCAGAGTAAAGTCTTGAAATTGAACATGAAGTTGTGTGTGCTAGAGCTCCAATTCATCTAATGATTCTGGGCAGGTCATTCCATCTGGTGAAGAAACCGTAGAAGGAAATAACGGTCCGCGAGATAATGATCTTGAGATTCCCTGGGATGTAGTCCGATGTTTATCGTTCTTGGTTGATTTCGAAGAGAATGCTAAGGTTCTTAAAACGCAAAATGATTATGTAAGTATTGTATCTCCTATATTTTGGGTATTTAAGGCAAAAGATTAATGTAATATCCAAGAATTGGGGTGCACTTACAGAGATGCATTACTTTCGTGTGGAGGAACTCAGGAAACATTGCAGCAGTATATGCAGCAAATTCTGACAGCTAGGACCACTTGGAATACTCAGGTCACTGAAGGTGACGTAGTAACTAATGTGTAAGAAACTACGCGGCCAGAACATAGTTCCCGCAATTTTTTCCGAGAAACCAAGGAATATTACTGAATTGGGCAAGTTAGTGGCTGATATTGAAAATATCAGGGTAGGTAATGAGAGGAATGATGATACGGAGACTAATTAATTTGGGGTCTCTCCATAAGAGACGTGAGAAGGTAAGGGAAATGTTTTCCGCAGGAGAGCCATTTGTTGTCGTCGCCGTACAGGTTGACAATCTGCCCGCGATTGCCGTTTAGAAGTAAGGCAATCTGGGAATAGTTGAGGCGAGACGAAAAGAAAGGGGCACCGGTTTAGAATTTTTCCAGAAAGTTGTAAAAGGTTGAGCTGTGGACGGCAATGAAGCGTCAACATCCCTGTCTGAGCGCCATCGTCATCTGAGAACCCGCGTGTTCTTTCTTTGATTCCAGATGAGGCGTCTCGAGTCTTGATTGTACTTGAAACGCGAGGTATCAAAATTTGTGTAAGGTCTCTTCATTGGAAGCGGGGACCGAAGCACATCGATTTGTCACTGGTCAGCTGTTACCTTTAGTTGGTGAGTAGGTGTCATTGCCAGATTAATAAATTATCGTTGCAGTAAAATTACTGATAGCTAAAGGATTAAACATTTGCCTCCTCCAGGACTGCGATTACACTGACAGGCACCTTCACTTTAAATTTCAGCCGAAGTACTAGTATAAATCCTATGATCATAGTGAGGATTCAGGAGCATATAACGTGTCCAGTGCTCGGGATGAATTTGATCTTAGTTATTTGTCCACTGACTAAGTACAGCAGTTACTTCAAATTAGTGAGACATCAGGAGCATGTAACATGTCCAGTAGTTTGGATGAATTTTAACTTAGTCATTTGTTCGCTGACGAATACAGCAATTACTTCAAATGCTTGGAAAATTTCGTAATGGTCTCACCAAGAAATTGGGGGTTACCAATAAAATCATGTACCTGAGACCATTATCTGACCAGGTATTGGTGCACCAGGCCCGTTATCGGCTATCAGATCCTAAAGTGAAGACATTGCATCAGCTTATGAATCAAATGTGGGGTGACGGTGTGATTAGGCCATCTACATCGCCGTAATGCGTCATCTATGTTTTTGCTGCTCAAGCCTGATTGTGTAGCATACAGACCAGTCGTCGATTATCGGGCCTTAAATTAAAAGGTTGCGCTAGATTTGGTTCCCATTGCCGGATCTTCATGACAGTTTTAGAAGATTTTTTGGAGCATGCTCCTTTATGTTGTTGGATTTCGATCGAGCGTACAACCAAATCCCACTGACTGAGGATTTCAAATCGGTTGTCGTATATTTTGCCGCTTGGAAAGAGTATAAATTTAACTCGACCCATTTTGGTTTTTCATCTAGAATTTTAGTTCTTTCGAGACTTTTGGGTCCGGTTTTGGATGATCTAAAATTTAAAATGGTTTACAATTATTTGGACGTTGTTTGCGATAGCAGGACCTTTTCTGGGCATGTACGTCAAGTATTCATGCGTCGGAGAGGTGCTGGTCTCACAGTGAAATCTAATAAGGTGAACCAGGCCAAGCAGGAAAATTTCGTAGGAACGGACGAAGGCGATTAGGGATTTTACTGCCCCCAAAAATAAAAAAAGGGTCTGCTCGTTTCATAGGCAGGATTGTTTTAGAATATTTGTGCCCAAATTTGCTCAGCTACCAACATCCTTGAATCAGCAGCGCAAGAAATCAAAATCCTTTAATTGGATGGAAATCAGCAGACCGCTTACGATGCATTAAAATCCTCAGTGAGTAATGCTCGGGTCTTTCCTACTACCAACTTTGATCATCAATTTATTGGTCAAACTGATGCCTGTAACTCAGGTTCATCGGCCTATTTGCTTCAGAAACAAGATAGTAATAGGCCCCAGTTGCCTGTGATTCCAAATTGTTACCCCCGGCCAAGGCGAAATATTCAGTCCGTGAATTCGAGGCACTGGGCGTGCTTTTCCCATTAGAAAAGTTTAGAATCTATCTCGAATGGGCAAAACATTAAAACAGCTTCGCCATTTTTTTAAAGCTCAACCCTTAAGAATTCATATAAACACTGCAATACATGCGTAAATAAGATTGTTCCTTGAAACGTAATAGCAACAGCTGAGTATTACTTTAAACGAGCAAGACCCTACCAGAACTGATGTAGTTTTACTAGACAACATGTTATTTCATTACTGGTCAATTGAGGTGCAGATTTTTGTACTTAATCAACAAGTTTAAAACAATTTTAGATATACCAACACTCAACAATGAACAGCTCAGCGTGTTTCCTTACGTACAGCTGCAGATCCGTCATCAAGTGGTAGGATACTAATATGGAAAGCCCAAGCCCCGTTATCATGTCATGTGTGGCATAACTGACATGTCAAACTCGTCACTTAAGAAAACATTAGTTAATCATTAGTAAATATATATAAACACACAACTGCACTGTTTAAATCGAACACACACCATATGCCCAGACGAACGGTTAACCCCAGGCGACGCTCCAGCAAGCTCTTCTCAACACGCACTGCGTGGCGAGAAAAGCCAAACACCACGCCTCGTGCCAGAACCCAAAACCTTTCCGCCGTCTCCGACCGCAGCACTCCAGTAATACCACGTTCAATGAACATGCGCACCAAATGAGCACCAACCTCCTCACAGTTGTAACAGCAACCGACAGACCACATAAGAAGTGCTGCCTTGACGCTGCAGCCTTAAATAGCCGAACCCGCGATGAACAAGCGACTCGCAGTCGGCCAAAGCGAACTCAATGCCAAAGATGATACTACAAGAAAAAGGTACTCTCACCTGCCGCGTGACGTATCAACTGTCAGTACTGAGGTACTGTCATGCGGCGAGACATGCAGTGAGATTCTCTCCAGAGTCTCACTTCAACATTATTCCTTATTGTGGAGCACTGCTTTAACTTTAAAGGCACGGGAAACTAAGGCTACAAAGCACCCTGTTGTGTTTATATCAGTTAATGGATGTAAATGTATGTGTCCATTCTGATGACAGAACCAGTTGGTAGTGCCTGAGAAAAATGTCCACGGTTGGACGTTAACATAAGGGTTGAATCAAGGCATTAGTTTTCTTGCCTTGTTATTTTAATTTGTTTCTCGTGCAAGTGTGAGCCAGTCTCTGTTGATTAGTACCAGGTTCTCTTTTTAAAATTCAGCGGTTTCTCCAGGCATATGCACCAGACCCTTCAATCAGAGTTCTTTAAAAGGTAGTGATTACTTTCAGATTGATGTTACGTTTGTTCCTATACAAGCAGCCAATAATCCTTAACGCGTAAAGCCGTCCTACTAGATTAAAGACGAGGCAAATGGGTGTTACGGAGTCAGTACGTCTCCACTCAAAAATGTGTGTATAGTGTACAGACACTGATGATACCCATAGGCAGTGCAAGGATGTACATCATGCAGCCTCAATGGCTCTCATGACAGAAGAGTATTTGAAGTGCTTGCATGGTGGTCTTGACACTACTCCGTCTCCTCCTCCAGATATGGTGTGCCAAGTCACTTTTACAATAGTGTTGTTCCTCCAGACGTCAGTTTTAGCAAAGGTGATCTGCTTCACGTTTATTTAGAAATGTACATTGAAGGATGGTCTTACAATAAACATCATTATATAAGGGCACCGCCCCCCTCTCCCCCACTTACTGAAAGTAAAAGTCTCCATTTTTCAGCCTGTAGGGCTTCCATATACAGGGTGGTGCATTGATAGTCACCGGGCCAAATATCTCACGAAATAAGCTTCAAACGAAAAAACTACAAAGAACGAAACTTGTCGAGCTTGAAGGGAGAAGCCAAATGGCGCTATGGTTGGCCCGCTAGATGGCGCTGCCGTAGGTCAAACGGATGTCAACTGCGTTTTTTTTAATAGGAAACCCCATTTTTATTACATACTCGTGTAGTACGTAAAGAAATATGAATGTTTCAGTTGGACCACTTTTTCGCTTTGTGATAGATGGCACTGTAATAGTCACTAATTCATAATTACGTGGTATCACGTAACATTCCGCCAGTGCGGACGATATTTGTTTCGTGATACATTACCCGTGTTGAAATGGACAGTTTACCAATTGCGGAAAAGGTCGATATCGTGTTGATGTACGGCTATTGTAATCAATATTCCCAACGGGCGTGTGCTATATATGCTGCTCGATATCCTGGACGACATCATCAAAGTGTCCGGACCGTTCGCATGATAGTTACGTTATTTAAACAAACAGGAAGTGTACAGCCACGTGTGAAACGTCAACCACGACCTGCAACAAATGATGATGCCCAAGTAGGTGTTTTAGCTGCTGTCGCGGCTAATCCGACAATCAGTAGCAGACAAACTGCGCGAGAATCGGGAATCTCAAAATCGTCGGTGTTGAGATGCGACATCAACAACGATTGCACCCGTAACCATATTTCTGTGCACCAGGAATTGCATGGCGTCGAATTTCAACGTTGTGAGCAGTTCTGCCACTGGGCACAAGAGAAATTAGGGACGATGACAGATTTTTTGCACGCATTCTATTTAGCGACGAAGCGTCATTCGCCAACAGCGGTAACGTAAACCGGCATAATGTGCACTATTGGGCAACGGAAGATCCACGATGGCTGCGACAAGTGGAACATCAGCGACCTTGGCGGGTTAATGTATGGTGCTGTATTGTGGGAGGAAGGATAATTGGCCCCATTTTATCGATGGCAATCTGAATGGTGTAATGTACGCCGATTTCCTACGTAATGTTCTACCGATGTTACTACAAGATGTTTCACTGCATGACAGAATGGCGATGTACTTGCCACATGATGGATGTCCGGTACATAGCTCGCCTGCAGTTGAAGGGGTATTATATAGTACATTTCATGACAGGTGGATTGGTCATCGAAGCACCATACCAAGGCCCACGCGTTCACCGAAACTGACGTCCCCGGATTTCTTTTTGTGAGGAAAGTTGAAGGATATTTGGTATCGTGATCCACCGACAACGCCTGACAACATGCGTCAGCGCATTGTCAATGTATGTGAAAAACATTACGGAAGGCGAACTACTCGCTGTTGAGAGGAATGTCGTTACACGTATTGCCAAATGCACTGAGGTTGACGGACATCATTTTGAGCATTTATTGCATTAATGTGGTACTTACAGGTAATCACGCTGTAACGGCATGCCTTCTCAGAAATGATAAGTTCACAAAGGTACATGTATCACATAGAAACAACCGAAATAAAATGTTCAAACGTACCTGCGTTCTGTATTTTAATTTAAAGAACCTACCTGTTACCATCTGTTCGTCTAAAATTGTGAGCCATACGTTTGTGACTACTACAGCTCCATCTATCATAATGCGAAAAAAGTAGTCCAAATAAAACATTCATATTTCTTTACGTACTACACGAATATGTAATAAAAATATTGATTCCTATTTAAAAGAACGCAGTTGATATGCGTTTGACCTATGGCAGCGCCATCTAGCGGGCCAACTATAGCGCCATCTGGTTTCCCCTTCAAGCTTGACAAGTTTCGTTCTTTGTAGATTTTTCGTTTGACGCTTATTTCGTGAGATATTTGGCCCAGTCACGATCAATGGACCACCCTGTATATACACTCCTGGAAATGGAAAAAAAAACACATCGACACCGGTGTGTCAGACCCACCATACTTGCTCCGGACACTGCGAGAGGGCTGTACAAGCAATGATCACACGCACGGCACAGCGGACACACCAGGAACCGCGGTGTTGGCCGTCGAATGGCGCTAGCTGCGCAGCATTTGTGCACCGCCGCCGTCAGTGTCAGCCAGTTTGCCGTGGCATACGGAGCTCCATCGCAGTCTTTAACACTGGTAGCATGCCGCGACAGCGTGGACGTGAACCGTATGTGCAGTTGACGGACTTTGAGCGAGGGTGTATAGTGGGCATGCGGGAGGCCGGGTGGACGTACCGCCGAATTGCTCTACACGTGGGGCGTGAGGTCTCCACAGTACATCGATGTTGTCGCCAATGGTCGGCGGAAGGTGCACGTGCCCGTCGACCTGGGACCGGACTGCAGCGACGCACGGATGCACGCCAAGACCGTAGGATCCTACGCAGTGCCGTAGGGGACCGCACCGCCACTTCCCAGCAAATTAGGGACACTGTTGCTCCTGGGGTATCGGCGAGGACCATTCGCAACCGTCTCCATGAAGCTGGGCTACGGTCCCGCACACCGTTAGGCCGTCTTCCGCTCACGCCCCAACATCGTGCACCCCGCCTCCAGTGGTGTCGCGACAGGCGTGAATGGAGGGACGAATGGAGACGTGTCATCTTCAGCGATGAGAGTCGCTTCTGCCTTGGTGCCAATGATGGTCGTATGCGTGTTTGGAGCCGTGCAGGTGAGCGCCACAATCACGACTGCATACGACCGAGGCACACAGGGCCAACACCCGGCATCATGGTGTGGGGAGCGATCTCCTACACTGGCCGTACACCACTGGTGATCGTCGAGGGGACACTGGATAGTGCACGGTACATCCAAACCGTCATCGAACCCATCGTTCTACCATTCCTAGACCGCCAAGGGAACTTGCTGTTCCAACAGGACAATGCACGTCTGCATGTATCCCGTGCCACCCAACGTGCTCTAGAAGGTGTAAGTCAACTACCCTGGCCAGCAAGATCTCCGGATCTGTCCCCCATTGAGCATGTTTGGGACTGGATGAAGCGTCGTCTCACGCGGTCTGCACGTCCAGCACGAACGCTGGTCCAACTGAGGCGCCAGGTGGAAATGGCATGGCAAGCCGTTCCACAGGACTACATCCAGCATCTCTACGATCGTCTCCATGGGAGAATAGCAGCCTGCATTGCTGCGAAAGGTGGATATACACTGTACTAGTGCCGACATTGTGCATGCTCTGTTGCCTGTGTCTATGTGCCTGTGGTTCTGTCAGTGTGATCATGTGATGTATCTGACCCCAGGAATGTGTCAATAAAGTTTCCCCTTCCAGGGACAATGAATTCACGGTGTTCTTATTTCAATTTCTAGGAGTGTATATGGTTAATAATGTTGTGTTTCTAACGACTGGTGCCTATTTGATGCCTAGTTCTTACACTTCCTCAGAGCTAAGCTCGTGGGCCACATTTCACCATCTAATGTAGATAACCTCATTCAGAATGGAGTCTACATACATTACTGCAAACAGAAACTGGAAATGTCTCTATCCGAAGGTCAGTAAATCGAAATATGTCTCATCTACAAAAACGATTTAACTCTTGATTGCAAAACACCCACCCACAACCCCTCTGCAAAGCATCACCGCTGTGCTGAACTTCAAAATCTAGTCCTCTGCAACAACTGCAACCAATTTCATGCCATCTACTCCTACAAAAGGAAGGTTAAGACCCAATCAGACTCAAAGTGACCATCCTGAATTGCCCTGCTGGCACACCACTTCACGCAAACAACGCGTTACGTCCTGTTCCAGCTGCTGAAGGCGTCATTCGCTTCATTACCAATATCTACAAAATATCCAGGCATTTCAAAGACCTTGTATCTTCCATCAAGTCACTCTGGTTGCGTGTATCAAGTCCCTTTCAAACATCACAATTACATGTTTTCTAAACATTTCTAAACTTTCTCCACTAGAAACTCTCATATAAATCTTTCCAAACTCAAACCTGCGCAGTACTTATATCCCCACAATACGGAATCTCACACCACAGCATAGCTAGAACACTTCGATCACCGCAACCCTCACAAACCACAGAAAATAAATTTTTCTCCACGCGTACT
Organism: Schistocerca americana; assembly: GCF_021461395.2. Classification (NCBI taxonomy): domain Eukaryota; kingdom Metazoa; phylum Arthropoda; class Insecta; order Orthoptera; family Acrididae; genus Schistocerca; species Schistocerca americana. The sequence continues at coordinate 1,025,280,800 of NC_060119.1, forward strand.
TTTTCAAAGTCAATTCCCCTTTCTCATCATCTAACTACTCTCCACCACTATTTTATCCTATCCATTTGGTATCTGGAGGTGGCTATCAAGCAGAATCAGCACCATCATCATTTAGCAATTCAGAAGCGCCAAGCACCTCACCGAAATCTGTCAGCTCCATCGAATCAGCATCACGCTCTATTTATTAAAACTTGTATCACCATTCAGTACTTTTTAGTGCCACATTTGTGTTTCAAAACCTGTAGGCTGGGATCGGATAAGGATAGAATAACATTTCAGCACACTTCATACGAGATATTCTATCCCAGTGTTCGCCTTCAGCAGTTAAGAAAGCATCAGAAGACTGAATCTGGAGTTTGCACGGCATTACACCCTAAAGAATGTGTAACGTCTTCATACTTCTACCATTTCGCTCAGTTTACTTCTCGAATTACATGCCTTTACAGGAGTACCTCTGATGCTTTAAAGTGGCAATTGAAATATTAAGCCTGTAATAATCATTTTCATTAAAAACATAGCAATTCATAACCTTCATATTGACTCTATATTAATCTACTCTGGCTCAGTTATTTTTCCGCTGATATTACCTCGTTACAATTCAAGGGATTATTTAACTGGGTCGACGTAATCCACTGACGTGCCGAATTTTTAAAAGCTCGTAACGTAAACCGCACACAATGAAATTAATCGAGAGCCCATTAACAGTTTTATTGATTTGCAGCCAGTTGCTTCCGATTTGCCAGTATACTCAGAATGGAAACGGAAGCAAAACATTTCATTTGTGTGCTGTTAAGTAACTGAGAACCACTCATCTTGTTTCTTGGTGGTTTTAACTACCTTATGTATAAAGCATTCTGATCGGTATTGCCGAAGAGTTTCTGTAGTTGAGCGTGAACGAGCCAACCGAATGGTCACGCGTTTGGAAGGATAGGAGCGACATTCGAATCGCGAAAATGATTCTAAATCACTATCTACATGACTGCTCTCTAATTCAGACCGCAGTGGTTAGAACACTGGACTCTCATTCAGGAGGACGACGGTTCGATCCGCGTCCAGCCATCCTGATTTAGGTTTTACCTGATTTCTCTAAATCGCTCCAGGCAAATGCCGGGATGGTTCCTTTGAAAGGGCACGGCCGACTTCCTTCCGCGTCCTTCTCTAATCCGATGAGATCGATGACCTCGCTGTTTGCTCACTTCCCCCAAACAATCCAATCCAATCCTAATTCAGACCTAAGCTCTCGGCAGAGAATCCAATGAACAACTTTCAGACTACTTCTCGACCACTGAAGTTGAGAAAGCGAATATCTCTTTGCGAGATCTGATTTATTTTATTACGGTGATCGTTTCTCAATGTGCAGGGTGTAATAGAATTCCGTTTGCATATTTTTAAGACCATTTTCTTACACTAGAACAAGATAAAAATTTCCATTAAACATCGGCTTTAAAATGTACAGAATATCTTAAGAGCTACGAACGCTTGATCTGACTTTGCTTCTATGAAAGACATCTCTCCTGTCGTAAGTTCTTTGCCTGCTATGTTCTTGCAGTAGGTTGTTGGATCAAAACAAGAAAAAAATTTCCAGTAAACATGGGCTCTAAAATGCATACTTTAAGAGCTATGAACACTTATCTTCGGTGCTCTGAAACATATCTCTTCTATAAGTGCTCAAAGCTCTTAAGGTATGCATTTTAGAGCCCATGTTTACTGTATATTTTGGTTAGGTTCCTATCCTTGAAGTCTGTATTTAGTAACACCCTGTACAATTTGGAGCCAAAAAAAAAAAAAAAAAAAAAAAAAAAAAAAAAAAAAAAAAAAAGCATTCGGAGAACAAAGTTGATGATTGAAATTTCGTGAAAAGATCTCGCCGCAACGAAAACAATGTAGCTTCACTGGCTGTCACTCCAATTTCTATATCATATCTGTGACACTATATCGCATGTCTCGTAATGATGCAAAACAATCCTCCCTTATTTGAACTTTTTCCATGACCTCCTTCACTCCTATCTGCAAATAATCTCTTACCACGCAGCTATACTCAAGGAGAGTACGGATAAGCGCTGTGTGGACAGTCTTTTTAGTAGTTATGTTGCATACTCTGAGTGGTTTACCAACAATACAAAGTGTTTGGTTCACTTTCCTCCTAATATTTTCTGTGTAACGATTGCAAGTTAAAATGTTCGTCATTGTGATCCCCAGCTATTTATTTCAAAATAAAACATCTAAATTTATGAAATTTTTCCTTTTCTCAGTATTCATGGGGAGGATTTTTCACTTTTTATTGTTTAGGGCAGCGCGCAGAAATCTCGTCAAAATCATTTTCCAGCTCCTCATGGTGTTCCGATGAATTTACTAGAGGGTAAATAGCAGCATCAGGCGCAAAGAATCCAAAAGAGGTAATCTGATTATGTAGATTAAGAACAGTAGAGAGACTATAACACTTCCCTCGGAGACCCCGGATATCGTTCTGTTCCATTCGATGACATTCCATTAATTCCTAGGAAGTGTGACCATTCTAACAAGAAATAACGAATGCAGTCTCTCAACCCGGACGATACTCCATAGACATGTAGTTTGATTAGGAACCGCTTTTGAAGAACATTATCAGTAAACTTATGGAAATCTAGAAATGTTTAATCAAGATCACTTGTCAATATCACCCATTACTTCGAGTAAATAATTATCAAGTAATTTTTCAAAATAAGGATATTTTCTGAATCCTTGATGGTCATGTGTTCATAGATCGTTTTCCCTTGAGGTGTTTCGTGTTGTTCGAACGAAGACAGTACAAATTTCCAAATCAAACTGCAAATCAAAGTAAATGATATAGGCTTATAAGTCAGACTTTGATTTACCGAGGACCAATAAATCAGCTCTTGCCTGTGTTGTGGTTGGCAGGAGAGCCAACACCGTTTTACTAGACGAGGCCGAAAGGCACGCGTTTTAGCTCACGCAGGCTGGCGGGAGGTTTGGAACAGGACACGGAAATTAGAATTTAGAAAAACGGACGTAGCTGGTGGAATACTTAACTTTAATCCATTGATGATGAACGTCGGTCTTGACGGTACATGATTCACAATATCAATAGTAACTGATAATGGCGCCTTGCTAGGTCGTAGCAAATGACGCAGCTGAAGGTTATGCTAAACTATCGACTCGGCAATTGAGAGCGTATTTTGTCAGTGAACCATCGCTAGCAAAGTCGGTTGTACAACTGGGGCGAGTGCTAGGAAGTCTCTCTAGACCTGCCGTGTGGCGGCGCTCGGTCTGCAATCACTGATAGTGGCGACACGCGGGTCTGACGTATACTAACGGACCGCGGCCGATTTAAAGGCTACCACCTAGCAAGTGTGGTGTCTGGCGGTGACACCACAGCTTGTTATTGCCTATTTTGGCCCACATAATGAGGTATTCGCCAGCATTCAGACTCTTCCTTTTCTTGTAGACAAAGTAAAGGGCTTGTCTGGAACCGATGTAAGGGTAGGACCCTTAGCTAGTAGGTCTGTACCCTCCATTATATTCCACGTCTTCCAACCCAAAATGTTTGCATCAGAGAAAGCTTCAAGGCCACCATAATCTGCATGGTTACCCGATACAACAGCCAAAGTCAACCACGTTCTGCCCCAAAAGACAGCTGATACATCACACGAGAACTGCATTCTTAGTCCACGAAAGACTTTTGGATCACCAATAAGCTGCTTCTTATTGAATTGGCCAACAAGGTCAATGTCTGTTGGCTTCAAAGACTTGTACACAGGAACACTGCACCGCCAACGGCGACGATAATGACGTCGCACAGGCATTGCAGCGGTACGTTAACGCAAGTGAATGTTGGTGTTGCCTGCGTACGGCAACACAGCTATCTCACGGCCAATCGGAGCGCGTAAGGCCAAGTATCCGTAGCTTAGAAATGGTGCGTTTTCGACCTACACAACATTAGCAGATTTGGTTCCTACTGGCACTAGCTATCCAGAGTTTAAATTTCGTGACACTTCTTCACCCTGTATATTTAAAATCAGCACAGCAACTCAGAAATTGTTTTCAGTGTGTAATAACATCATTAGTCTATAATAATATTGTTGCCAATAATCAAAAGAGGACTACAGACCACCTAGCTATGAGTATGAGCAGCATTTTGGTGTCATACGACCAATTCTGTGTGCCTCTCATTGGATTTAGCAGGTGACTTTGGTCGTGAAGTTACTAAAAATGCGCCTGCAAGTAACGTAACATTGTCTGACGTTTTAATTAGTTAATGTCCTTGCAAGTAAACTAATTTTGTCAGTGACTGATGTCATAGTTATATCAATGTTTAACCTTTCTACATTTGTTAATGTTAACTTACTATAAATTTGGTAAGCTGTAACTCTACTTTCAGTTGTTTCAATTTAATTCCCTTTATAGCCTATGTATGCTTTCAGGTCCTGTACATATTCTTGACTGGATTGAAGAAACCAATCTGTATATGTTAATAACGCATTTAGTTATCGAGATTATTTGACAATAGGTAATACACAAAGTTCAATCTGCTGTACATAATAACTTGATAACAACCTTCAATAGTAGGTTGTAAATTAGGCGTCCTGTCTTGTAGTAGTGGGTGTTCCGCTTTCATGTTGAAGACGATTATCATGTAAGCCTTTTGGTCTCGATCGCTTTTGAATGGCTTTATATAATCGAAAACACTAGCTTCTGTGAGTAAAACACTGTTTCGTAAATGGAACACTTTTTCCTCTATTAAAAGAATGACTACAAAGTACAGAGTCGTGCTTTTAAAACTGTACTGAATTTCTAGTTGACTCCGAGTCAACTAATACGTGCTCTGTAAGATTATAGCTTTCGAGTTGAGGGATAAACCAATTTCTTTCGAATACACGAGCTATTAAAGCACATGTAACTATCAAAAATAATATCATAACGTCACAAGATACGACACTTTTTCTAGACACCTGCAACGGTAAACAATTATATTGATAGTGTCACAAGAGACGGAATGCCTTCCGGATACTGTCCGGTATATGATTCCACACTGATTTACCTCTGAATACATTAAAGGAATGTATACAACTCTGATATTCGTATTGTAACTTGCATTTATAATGATATCTTTATCGGTAAACGTAAAGGTAATAATGAAGGAAATTAACTGCATTAGATTATAGAAAATATGATTTTAACACTCAGCCGTCCGGCGTCGTAACAGTGGTATCGTGAGCGTAGTACCGCGCAGTGGCTGGCGACAGCAGTTTAATATCTTTTGCATTCTTTTCGTGTTTTGTTTAGGTAACAATAAGTTGAGCACGTTAACAATTTTTTTTGTTTTTGTTAGTACTCATGCCCTCTCATCATGGCAGACGAAAGAGACGATACGATTATTTACGATGAATGCGCGGACGTCTCGTCTGACATTCCGGACGACTTGGGCATTTAAAAAAAAAATGAAAGTGAAGGTAGAATCGTAGGAAGATAGTGAAATACGTCCAAGAAGAATTCGGCGAACGCTGCGGTTGCCAACTGATTCGGCTGAATCAGACGAAGAAGACAGTGCACAGTAGTCAGTCTTTGATTTACCGAGGACCAATAATAAATTTGAAGGATCTCCAGGTCCAAACATATTTCTCAAAGATACACAGAGCGTCGAGGATATCGGAGAATTACATATTGGGAACGATCCATCTGAATATAACACCAACGAAACCAACAAGTACTACAGTCAAAATTGCAATGGAGGGAAAAAGGGCAAAAAAATGCCAAATTTGACGACGTTGCGGGACCCGAACTTAGAAAATGGTGTGGGCTTGCTGTCCTTATGGAAATTGTGGAAAAAGTCAAGAATCGATGATTATTGGCCAACGAATCAATTGATAGGCAGACCGATATTTCGCAAAACGATGTTCCGCAAACGATTCAGGCAAATATTATCATTTTTACATTTTTCCAACGACAACAATAAACCGGATAATGCCTACCGGCTTTTCAAAGTGCAATTCGTAATGAAGTATTTTTCCAAAACGTTTAAAGGAACGTTTAATCCAAGTCAGAACATCTCAATTGCTGAAGGAATGATACCGTGGAGTGGACGGTTAAATTTTAAAGTTTACAATCCGTCGAAAATTACGAAATATGGCATATCCGGATGCTGTGTGACTCGAGTACGGGATATATTTCTTCATTCAAGATATATTCTGGCACTGGAGTGCCTTTAGCAAAAACCGTGATGGAACTATTGACACCTTCTTACGGAATGTGGCACCAGTTCTACGTGGATAATTATAACAGGGTAGAACTTGCACAGAAGTTGCTTGAAAAGAAAATTCGAGTTACGATACGGCAAAATAGAGGATTTCCGGAAAAATTAAAGCGTGCAAAAGAAGTCAATGTGTTTGAAGCTTGTCAACAACGGAAAGGTGACAAGCGGCCGGCGACAAGTCAAATAATCCGAATTAGCGCTGCTGGAGCCAAGCGAATAAATTTGTATGAGATATGCGGACGGAAAAGTGTTAAAGACAACTAGCAACATTCAGGATAAATAAATTATTCTTTTATATAATGGATGTTGCTCAGAAAACTGTATTACGCAAAGTGCAATAGGAAATTGTAAAAGTAATCTACGGTGGGTCACTACACATATATTTTCATGCGGTTTACATTTCATTAAGAAGTCTTAATTTTTTTCCAACAGACTACAGCAATTCCTACTTTTTAAGCGTAGTCGTTAATGACCCATTCCTAGAGGCAATGTAGATTTCATTAGGAGTGCCACGCAAAGTGCTCAAAACACTTACAGTAATTACCACTGAGGGCCTGTACCCAACAAGGAAAGTCTGTTTCGACCAGGTACTGTAGATTACGCTGTACGTCAAAGGCAGTTATTTGGAAAAGTGAAAAATTAGAAGCGACCTGGCACCGTCCACTGCAGTTTCAGAAAAGAAGTTTCTCCGGGTATACTGGCCAACAGCGAGAAAGTTAAAGCAAAATTTCTAACGCACACTGGCGCCAATAAATGAAGTAAACCCATCTTTTGTCGTAAATTTCATTCGTGGAAGCTAATGCTGAGGAACGCGTAGCTTTGAGATGTGAAGTGAATGCACAAAAGAAGCAACTAGGCAAGAAGTAAGCTCCAGCAGAAATCTTTGGAAAACAGGCGGATATTAAACTATATTGACGAAAATGACGGATACTGAACAGCAAAATTATGTAACTAATTATTCTGTAGAAGCTCGAAAAAATTGTAAGACATACTTCCATAAACAGATAGAAAAGGACTGACACATGTGTAAGAGGTTTACGTAGTTATAAGTCCTAGGGCACTGATGACCTCAGATGTTAAGTCCCATAGTGCTCAGAGCCATCTGAACCATTTTTTTGAAAATAAGGTTGCCGGGGAATGGGAAAAAAGAAACAGAGACCAAAATGAAAATAACACGCTTTCAGTATCAGACATTCCTTCATTACTATCAATTTGTGCCAGCGCCAAACATGCAGGATATGCCTGTCAAGCAATAGAATATCGGACTTCAGGATAAATTTAATATTCACCATGTCAAAGAAGGCAGGCGTTCAGAAATCCTCTAATGCCGTTCACTCAGTTCAACGTCATGAACGTAAAACACGAATTATCTACAGAAGGAAGGTAAGTTTCATTTCAAGAGAAACATAGAAATACGCGAAGAATTGATAAGTCATATCTCTAGAAGACATGCTGAGAAAAGGCAAGACCACGTATATACCCCTTTTAGTTTCAGAAGAAGCTTTTCGCAGTGATAACTGTCACACCGTCAGGGATAAAATGAAAAGAGTGAAATATTTACATCTTGTATGGGAACAAGGAAACGTTTCTAAAATCTAATATATGCCACGAAGGAGTTCAAATGGTTCAAATGGCTCTGAGCACTACGGAACTTAACATCTGAGGTCATCAGAGCCCTAGAACTTAGAACTTCTTAAACCTAACTAACCTAAGGACATCGCACAGATCCATGCCCGAGGCAAGATTCGAACCGGCGACCGTAGGGATTGCGCGGTTCCAGACCATAGCGCCTAAAACGGCTCGGCCGGTCCTCAATGAGTCACATCGCTTTGAGATGAGAGTGAAACAAGCTTGCTGTATTTTGCTCGTGTGATTCAATATATGTGCTCTGAATAAACAGTAAAGGAAACTAACCACAGATTTTGGAAAGGAATTAAAGTTCCGTGATAAGAAATGGAAACGTGAATGTTTGCGTATGAATCTGTAATTTTGTCAGCGACAGGAAACGACTTACAAAATGAGTTGAATGGAGTGGGTAGCTTACTGAAAAAGCGTTATAAGAGAAAGAAAAAAAGTAATTAAAGCACAATAGACAGTAGTTGCGTGAAATCTGGTAATGATAAGTAAATTAGGTTAGTAAATAACACACTGAAAGTGGCATGCGGGTGTTTATGCTATTTTCCACAGTTAACTTGATGAATAATGATGATTAATGCAATGAAAGTGAGTTCTCTTTAAGGACCCATAGTACTAGTATTCGTTACGTGCTGGTATCTCACTTACCATCTAAGAGAAAGATCTCCTAAGGACAATTTAGTGAAACCTATTTCCTGGTTGGTCGATCTGACGTTCGGTAATTTGATTTCTGTTCGGTGGCTCTAGATCGAATATAGGACCTAATTCGATTATTGTTCATATGTCTTCTGACATCTTGGCATTCAGTGGAAGTTAGAAAATGATAAACACTGTTTCAATCTCTAGGAATCTCGTTACTGGGAGAGAATTCATGATACTTATCAAAAGTGCGTTACCAGTATTTTGCCGTTTTCAATATTTTATGAAGAGTTGTCGGTTTTTAGCAGAAGAAAGGAATGCGGGCTGAGCAACAGAAAGGCAGATAGAGAATGAGGCAGGGGGACAGAAAAAGAGAGAGAGAGAGAGTGTGGAAGAGCTGGAAAGGGAGGAGAAGGGGGAAGGGACAAATCCGAGCCAGTCTGTGTACCCCTGTGATACCATAGCGTTCATTAAAAAGTCACGACTCACCTGGCTGGATGCGATATATTGTCACCAGTGTTGATTATTCTGATCTTTGCAATAAAGGATTTGCCTCTGCTCTTTAGTTTGAGCAAAGTCTTGATGAACTGTTTCGTGCATTACGTCTGGCTAAATGAGAAAAGCATTATCTCCGGCTTAGTAATGCAGAACACAGTGTTAAGCAGAAAACAAGACTACTGCGGCCTTCAGCAGCAGGAAATTACCTCAAGATAGTGAGAAACTGGCAGGAAATGAGTAATAGAAGGAATTTATTTTCTCAATTCCAAACCATACATTTGTATGACACATTTCTCTTCTGCAGAGTACATTACAGTCGTTGAAGGAGTGAGTAAAGACGTGTAACTGGAGAAAATTTTCTTATTACGTTTGTTACCGGCCATAAAATCATTAAAACTTTTCTGTAGAAGCTTGAAAAAATAGTAAGACGTACTTTCCTAAATTGTTAGAAATGGATGGAAACATGTGTAAGAAAGCAACTAATACAGGGTGTATACGACCCGGAACAACCGGGAGATCCGGGAAAAACCCTGGAATTTTTTCATTCGGGAGAAAACCAGAAAAAAACCGGGAATTTTTTAGAATTCCGGGATCTTTTGTTTTAGTTTTCAGTTAAATTTTTGTTATTTTGACTGATAAGAAATAATATTCAAACAAAGGATGTTACTGTATCCCGCTACTGCAGAATAGCACTGCAGCAATAAAACATGAACGAGAGAAGAAAACTAAAATGAAACGTAAGTTGCAAAGGAAATGCGCCACGTACAACAAAACACAGTGCTCATACAAGCATCTGCCAACAGCAAAATGTGTCAAAGGCTTTAGGAAGACTATGCAACGCCTTATAACAACATATTGCCTCCGATGAGGGTGAAGTCACAACTGTTTACGTTAGATTCGTGAGAGCAGTTGCGTGTGGGCCCATGCGCATGCGCAGTTGAGTCGCGCATGTGTAGTACCTTCTCCCGCTTCTGGCTACAAAAGTGTGGCTGTTAGCTGTATAAGCAGAAGCAGCAAGATGCTACTCGGAAAAATTTTACTGTCGCGCGCAAGCTGCTACGTTCACTGGGAGCGAACCGGGGTATCTGCCCCGGGTGGCAATTTCAGTCAAGCATTAATCGCCTTGCAGAACGGTGAAGTTATTTTTGTCATTTTGCTAAAGAAATGTCGTTTTTATTAATCTTTTCCGCTGATGCAGTCAATTTATTTGTAACGAAATGTTTAATTCCACACTATTGGCTAGTTTTAACTGTTCTTTGCATTTCAAAAGAGCATGTTTTCGTCTTCTTGCAAATATGGCATATGCCATAATAAAGAACCAAAAATGAAATAATACAGTACTGGTAGACCAAGAAGATTTACAACGGAATCTGGACGTACGAATGTGCACTTTAAAGCGAAAATGCACGTTATTATAGTTCATGAAGTTCCGATGATCTTGGAATATCCTCTGATGTCATGTGTCTTTATGATATAACGTAAGATCTTTTAATGTTTTACACGTACGAACATACGGACTTCTTCTGTCATCGTAGCTGCGCAAGCGGTGTGACGCCTGTTATCTGGCGCACTCTGGCAACTGCTGAAACGAACCTCTTTCTAACAGGTCGCGGGATAATAGTGCGAATGATTGATTGAAAAGTGTTACTTTCAAAGTAAATTTCCTTTTACGCAAGATGAACTATGTGCGATGAATTTCTTTAATCACAGAGAGTTTCACTCTCATTTAAAAAGCAACTCTTTGAGGATGACCATTTAGAAAAATTTCGAGCCCAGAAGATCAGACATTTATGTAGTTATTAAAAATTTCACTAGCACATTTGTGTGATGTATCTTGAAGTGTAACACGCGCAAAGAAGATCAACATTGTACGTGAAAGTTTAGTTTGTCTTGCAGCTTATTAATCATTGATACCAATATTGTATGTGAAAGCTTTGCTTTTCTTGTAGCAACACTATGTATATTAATTTAAACCATTAACTTTTCCTATTTGTGTGTACGCGCTACTTAACAGTCATAATGCTATTGGCTGACTACATGACGTGTCCTATGCTTTAAATATCCGCTGTATCGGCTGGCTAGATCACGTGACATGAGCTACGACTGGCTTACAAAGGCGCGTTGCAATCTCGATAATCTGATGCGTTTTACAGTTCCGAGGAAAAGGATACTGTCACTTAACAAGGAAAAAGTGTATTTTCACGCGGAAGAAAGTGTAACTGGGGAATCCGGGAGAAACTGGAGTTTTTTTTTTCCTTGTCCACGTATACAGCCTGTAATTGTCAAAAACTCTACATTAATTCAAGCAATCGTCTCCAAATAAAAAATGACCACATGGACTAAGACTACATACATTACTGGAAATGAGAATGTAAGTAACATTACATATAAAACTATTCAAAACGTTAAAATCTACGGTGGATGTGATTGCAGCATACACCTTGACTTTAATATGAATCGCAATTTTCTTTGTGATGTACCGTGAAATTGTACTCATACAGCTAAGAATGTTTGACTTGAAGTGCTACCCGAAAATAAAAATCACGAAATTAAGGCAGTATGCAGCGGGATTTAATCCATTGTTCTCTACTGCCGACCGTAATGTTTCCATAACACGTAACTATAACTACGTTCTAACTCAGATGGGAGGACTGTTTTGGAAAAAATATATATACAAAAGGTCACACATCCTAAAAAATTACTATTACACATAAACGCTTGTCGACACCAATATCGACCGATCTTAGCTCGAATCTAAGAAAACAGAATGAGCTTTATACCCCGGTTAACTAATAAGTAGTGATTCATTGCCCAATGTCAGTCAGGAAGAGATAGGGCAGGAAACATTTCCGAGAAATGTCACAAACCAACATGTTCTGTATCTAGTGCTCTTTGGAGGAAGACGTCGCTTTTGCTCATCCCTACACTCAATGTACGGAAACTTGCAATGACTTTCCGAACTACATTACTGATGTGTATACATGGGAACTAGTAGTAAATCCGAAACTCTTTAGGAGTTGCAAAAAAAAAGATGAATGTTGCAGAAAGTGCAGTGGGAAATATATATTATTACACATGGCGCGAATGTATGACTATTAATAAATGTATGTATATTTTTAAAGGTGACGTTACCCTAGCAATCTGTCTCTTACTTACAAAACGTTTTCCTTCTGTTAGTTCAGAAAACATCTCACGAAATGCAGCTATTTGTGTGTTTACTGTAGAGTGCGCGTTGCAAGTGGGCCACTTGCAAATATCGGACGAGATGTGGTGTTCCCGGGTATCTACTATCGAAGCTTGATGTGCAGAGAGTTCATTAATCAGAAGCGCGTCCTCCACGCAGACTCCATATCACCCAATGCTTGGACTGGAGAATGCTTTCGCTTGATTACTGGTCGGGTGCAGGAACGTGGCTGAATTCAACACCAGATTGTTGTCACCAGATTTTCACCTTCTTTTCAAATGGTGGCCTGAGCATGCTGGTTGTTAAATCTACATGGGAATTTAGCTTCCTGGTTTGTGTCATGAGCTCTCAGGTTTTCTCGGTGTGATTGATTAATGGTGTGCTTCGGGGTGTTCTTCCGACTTAATGTTTATCACAATATTTCGATGATCGATCCAGCCGCATTCTTCACGTGCTGCGAGTTTTGCTGTTAGGTTTACTCGCAACCTGGACTCGAAACAGACTGTGAACTGAAGCTAATCTCGGCCGCTATTTGTAGCCGAGTTCGATTCCCGAGCTACTATCTTTGAAGCTCTTCTGTTTTTCAGACATAACCCTGATATTACGTGAGGCGCAAATCCTCTCTCCTTTTTCATGATGTGGTGGATGTGATGGCTGGAGAGATTTTAATCGACTTAGTGCCGGGCACCAAGCATCATTTCAACTGAAACCCGTTATGCTGTAACAGAAATTTGGATTTTGTACCACGAAAATGATCTCATCGAATTTCATTTCATGATTATATTGGAGGCAGAGCTAGAAGACAGATGATTTGCTTGGTTCTGTGACAGCATACTTAAGGAGTCTATCGAAACAAAGCTATCAGGAAAACTAATAAACAGGGACATAGGTTTCAATTTAAATAACCTTTGGCGTCCAGCACTCAATTTTAATAAAATCTTCATAGCCATCACATTCCCCCAATAAAGCAATCTACGAGAGAATAGTCAATCGGGGTAGCTTCGTACCACTTTTTACAATCCTTTGAAAATGCTGTACACAAAATAAATTATACATCGCAGCATACATTGCAACATTTTACATCTACAGTTACTAAGTGCTTGAAAAAGTGAAAATGTATAGTGGCTATGACCTATTAGAATAAAATTTCAATTTTAGTGTTGGTACAAAGTCACACTGTCATTCAGATTAACTTTAGACCTGCCTCTACACAGCTGCTTTGATCTGTGTTTGAACCCAGTTATAGAATTCATGCTTACGTTTCCCTCTATATTCTTAGACCCTACATTTTTTTCCATTACCAAACTGATTTTTCCATGATGTCCTACGATGTGTCCGATCCTTCTTTTAGCCAAATTGTGCCATAAATTTCTTTCTGGCCCAATTCGCTCAGCATCTTATTAGCTATTCGATTTCAATGCTGCGTCATCAACAAGTGTCAGCGTGCGAACCATTCATCTAAACATCATCAATGTGGGCTTTCGGAGCCGAGGGCATATTAGTGTACCCTGCATGACACAAAGCCTTACGCCTTGCCTGGGCCCGTCCACACTGACATGGGACTGTTGATGTGGGAAAACGTGTGCCTGGTCGTATGAGTCTCATTTTAAATTGTATCGAGTGGATGGACGTGCATGGGTGTGGAGAGAACCTCATGAATCCGTAACCCTGCTGGTCAGCAGGGGACTGCTCAAACTGATGGAGGCTCTGTAATGATGTGGTGCGTGTGCATTGGGAGTGAAAAGGGGGCCCCTGATGCGTCTAGATACGACTCTGACAAGTGATACGTACGGAAGCATCCTATCTGATCACCTGCATCCATTCATGTCCATTGTGCATTTCGACGGACTTCTGCAATTCCAGTAGGACAATGCGACACCCCACACGTCCGGAACAGCTGTAGAACAGTTCCAGGAATACTCTTCAGAGTTTAAATACTTCTGCTGGCCGCCAGACTCAACAGGCATGAACGTTATTGAGCATATCTGGGATGCCTTGCAACGTGATGTTCAGAAGAGATCTTCACCCGGTCGTACTCCCACTGATTTGTGGACGGCCCTGCAGGATTCATGGTACCGCTTCCTTCCAGCACTACTTTAGATATTATTCGAGTCCATGCCACGTCTTCTTGCGGCATTTCTGCGTGCTAGCCAAGGCCTTACATGATATTAGGCAGTTGTACCAGTTTCTTTGGCTCGTCCGTGTACATACATGTCCTTTTCCTCCGTTCCCCAGGTGTCGGGGAATTACATATGCAGGCCCCTTGGGTAATCCTATTGTGCTACTGACGCCTATTTGCGTCCTGAGTATCCGAACTCACTACTGCGGGCTTGTTACTCCCATATCTCGGTGAACAAATGTTTCGAATACAGTACTACCCAGGTTGAGGAACTGAAGGGGGGGGAAACTGTTTCGGATAACAGTTTTTTCGGCTAAGCCATGAACATCTAATAAATACTATGATATTTTATTTCGTAACTACAGTACTTTTCTTTGAAAAGCTTTGAAAGGGAAAAACTGTTTCTACAATTTCCTGGTTCGCAAGTTCTTGCGAAAGGTCCTTAATAACCCACGTTGCACGTGTTCAAGTCTTCGCATGCGGGAATTATTTTTACCATTTCAGTTAACGATTCAAAATTTCATATGTCGTCTCCTTCAAGAGCATCATACAGTTCAATTAATCGGGTAGATAACGTAACTAAGGAAGAGATACTGAATTGAATTGGGGAGAAGAGAAATTTGTAGTTCAACCGGACTAGACGAAGGTATTGGTTGGTAAGACACATTCTGAGGCGTCAAGGGATCACCAATTTAGTGTTTTAGGGTATAAACTGTAGAGGGAGAACAAGATTTGAGTACAGTAAGTAGATTCAGAAGGATGTAGGTTGCAGTAGTTACTCGGAGATGAGGAAGCTTGGACAGGATGGAGTAGCATGGAGAGCTGCTTCAAACCAGTCTTGGGACTGAAGACCACAACAACAACAACGACACAGTTACAAATTACCCACTTTTGGTTTTTTCCCTAACTCGTACTGTGAAATTTCCTCTTTCCAAATGTTATGTTTCTACGTCAACGGAGAGTACCCTAGAGATTTTTATGAGTGAGTATATGTGACACAAGTGGCTGTACCTTTTGATTACGTTGGCTATGATGCTTAAATTTCGTACACCGCCAAGGAACTGTGGTCCTTAGTAGCTGACATAAATTTCAGTTCAATACCTCAACCCGTTCCTACGAAAAATGAATTTTAACATTCTGACAGACTGTAACCGTTGGCAAAATATCAGGAAGGGACCATACTGGAAACTTTGTTTTTGGTAGCTTAGTTCTATGATTGTAGCCCACACAGTTTCCACCTTGTTGACACCCTGGTGCACTCGAGTAACGCACTCTTTTCCAGAAAGACCAGCCTGACGATCAGGCCACCAAATATACACTATCTCGTATAATAATTATGCGAGTCTTTCTACATACGTTAGGACTGTGGCGCAGGGCATGAGGCCACTAGCGTGTGACCGGCGGCTGTGCTACTCGTATGTTGGAGGTACTCCAGTTTATGCTCACGTTCTGACACTGGTGATCTTATCTCCGCTGAGATTTAACAGCCCGTTACTCTACCCTACCACATGTGACCGCCTACAACTACCATTGGAGATAAGTGGTCATTAAAGCTCTCTGTGCACACAACAGTGTCCTACATCTGGCTGGGAACAGATTTATCTGCTATTTTGCACGTCCGCTTCGGCCGTAAGTACGTACACAGGTACCCAGTAATCCATTAGAGCATGTTCCTATTATCTGATGATGAAATAACACTACCGTTAAGAACTGCCCATCTGAGACAAGGGAAATGCATCATTTCGTTCATTGGTTCTGAATGCCAGATTTTGAACTTCTGTGGCTAATTAAGAACTTTTACATTGTGCTGATTTGGCTGATACTTAAATGGTTAAGAGATAATTAAACAGTTTTTCTCTGTTATAAAGTTTTATTCTAAATAACCCAATTACATGTTGCATATAGCTGAAAATTCTGAGAGGTGGCGTCACATAAGGTTTCTCTGTATTCCCAAAACTGATTTATCAAAAAAATTTCTGTGTGTTCAGGAGACAACGAAGAATGTCGGTAAGTCTGGATTTGCTGGCGAATAAAAAGAGATTGTAGCCTGGAAGCAACATCAAAATAATTAGAGCAAAAATGAATTGGCTTACACGAGCTCGAGCCCAGCCAGGCTTCCTAGCACAAACCAAGACAATGCAGGAATGTAACTTAGTAAATGTTTATATTCAGCCTTGACATAGAGATGGAGACTTCCATTTATAGAGCATATGAACACAGACGTACTGTATATGTATTATTTTCTACTGGAGAGAGATACGTCTGCGAAATCGGCAATACAAACATACGTAATTGTGAATAAATTGAGCACATTACCTTACTCCATTTTGGCCTGATACAGCAACAATTGGTTCAGTGTTACAAAGATAAAAATAGTATTTATTGCAGGTGTTTTTTTAATGATAATCAGCCGTTCTGCATGGTTAGCGCATCTACAGTTTATCTGTAATTAGTAATAGCGATCTTGCTACGTCACAGTTTATTCGCGAACCTGTTTAGCACTGATCAGTCGGATATACTAAGCTAACTGTGAGTAGTATAGAGATTCACTTGCCGTGAACACGTGAAACCGCATTAGTTATATTTAAAAGTCAATAATATGATCGTGTTAAAGTGAAGGCCGTAATCGCCGAATATAAACATAGGAAAACTTGAAACGGCAAGTGAAAACCTCTAAGTTAAAGGTGTAAAATTACAACATTAATAAATTTAATTCGCTTCAGTTCTGAATTAGGATCCTAAGAAAACTCATCAAACCACAGCAACATGCAGTGCGAAGATTTCAGTCCCTTTTTACTATCTGTGACGTCACTCGGTGCTTTCACTAAGTTTGGTTCTCAAGTCATTCTATGTGTGGCCCAGTCGCTTCAGCATATACGTTGTCTAGAGTAGTATTTATTACTTTGATCTGGGGAATACTGAACACATGATTCATGACCACTTTCTGTTGATTACCATATCCTTCGTAGCAAAATCTAGACATCGTGTGTAGCTCAGCTGGTGAGACATAGTCCATTCTTGTCTACAGTCACAAAGTTCCGTCTCAAAAGAAAATTTGTTGGTTGCTTGATTTGCGAGGAAGGGGCAGAGGGGTAGACAAGATAGCGAGGTCACCGGTCCTATCGGATTACGGAAGGATGGGGAAGGAAGACGGCCATGGCCTTTCAAAGGGACCAGCGAGATCACGGAAAACCTAAATCAGGATGGCCGACGCGGATTTGAATCATCGTCGTCCCGAATGCGAGCCCAATGTGCTAACCACTTCGCCACCTCGCTAGGCAAAGGAAACTTGGACAGTTTTATACGTACTTGGATTTCTCTAGTTTTAACGTAAGTCCAGTTATTGCTTTAATTTTCACGTCCTGGTTAGTGGAAGATTTTCACATTCGTCCACCTATCCATTGAACGGGAAGCATGTGATCTTTCGAAAAGCTAATCTCAGAAGTGGTGGAGGATTATATTGGATCTCGTTCATATTTAGGCATTGCATGTGGACACGCTGAATTGAAAAAGACCAGAGTGCCGTAAGGTCTCCTCTCACATATATCTGTTTTCTCACGTCTAACACCCGTAGTGCAATATCTTGCAGACGTTAAAATTGGTCACAATACATTCCATTTAAGCCACACGTGATTGGTCTGTATGTTTTGGTTCTAGCACAGTCTACTTGTTTGGCATGGAGAAATCTACATGGAAAAGGAATCGCATATCTGTATTGATAAGGCCGAAATGGTCATTTCGGGAAAAGTAGAGGTAGATAACATATCTTTTGTAGCACAATGTTCGTCAGATATCATACTAAGAAAAGAAATTCGACAATGTAAAACAGGGCAACATGCTCTAAAATCTTAATGAAAACAGCAAGACGAAAAATTAGTATAGAAGACCAAGCACTGAGAAATCGAATTACAAAGAGTGTAAGACTGTGTTGTTTCACGCCTACTCTCTTTAGTCTGTACATCGCAAAAGCAAATACGAATATAATATAAAGGTTCGGGACTGTGTTTACAATTCACGGTGAAAATATGTCAGTGATAAGATTCCCTGGTAACATTTCATATGGAGAAGGATTTTATCATGGTAACAGCTGTATAGATTAGGGGAACGGCAGGTATTGGGCTCCAGTAGAATAAGATTTTCAGACAATAACTACTTTTCCTCCCCCCATGAACCATGGACCTTGCCGTTGGTGGGGAGGCTTGCGTGCCTCAGCGATACAGATAGCCGTACCGTAGGTGCAACCACAACGGAAGGGTATCTGTTGAGAGGCCAGACAAACGTGTGGTTCCTGAAGAGGTTTCAGTAGTTGCAAGGGCAACAGTCTGGATGATTGACTGATCAGGCCTTGTAACACTAACCACAACGGCCTTGCTGTGCTGGTACTGCGAACGGCAGGAAGCTAGGGTAAAATACAGCCTAATTATTCCCGAGGGCATGCAGCTTTACTGTATGGTTAAATGATGATGGCGTCATCTTGGGTAAAATATTCCGAAGGTAAAATAGTCCCCCAATCGGATCTCCGGGCAGGGACTACTCAAGAGGATGTCGTTATCAGGAGTAAGGAAATTGGCGTTCTACGGATCGGAGCGTGGAATGTCAGATCCCTTAATCGGGCAGGTAGGTTAGAAAATTTGAAAAGGGAAATGGATAGGTTAAAGTTAGATATAGTGGGAATCAGTGAAGTTCGGTGGCAGGAGGAACAAGACTTCTGGTCAGATGATTACAGGGTTATAAACACAAAATCAAAAGGGGTAATGCAGGAGTAGGTTTAATAATGAATAAAAAAATAGGGGTACGGGTAAGCTACTACAAACAGCATAGTGAACGCATTATTGTGGCCAAGATAGATACGAAGCCCACGTCTACTACAGTAGTTAAAGTTAATATGCCAACTAGCTCGGCAGATGACGAAGAAAATTATGAAATGTATGAGGAGATAAAAGAAATTATTCAAATAGTGAAGGGTGACGAAAATTTTATAGTCATGGGTGACTTGAATTCGGTTGTAGGAAAAGGGAGAGAAGGAAACGTAGTAGGTGAATATGGATTGGGGCTAAGGGATGATAGAGGAAGCCGCACAGAGCACAACTTAACCACAGCTAATACTTGGTTCAATAATCATAAAAGAAGGCTATATACATGGAAGAAGCCTGGAGATACTGACAGGTATCAGATAGATTATCTAATGGTGAGACATAGATTTAGGAACCAGGTTTTAAATTGTAAGACATTTCCAGGGGTAGATGTGGACTCTGACCAGAATCTATTGGTTATGACCTGTAGATTAAAACTGAAGAAACTGCAAAAAGGTGGGGATTTAAAGAGATGGGATCTGGATAAACTGACTAAACCAGAGGTTGTACTGAGTTTCAGGGAGAGCATAAGGGAACAATTGACAGGAATGGGGGAAAGAAATACTGTAGAAGAAGAATGGGTAGCTTTGAGGAATGCAGTAGTGAAAGCAGCAGAAGATCAAGTAGGTAAAAAGACGAGGGCAAGTAGAAATCCTTGGGTAATAAAAGATATATTGAATTTAATTGATGAAAGGAGAAAGTATAAAAATGCAGGAAATGAAGCAGGCAAAAAAGGAATACAAACGTCTCAAAAATGAGATCGATAGGAAGTGCAAAATGGCAAAGCAGGGAAGACTAGAGGACAAATATAGGGATGTAGAGGCTTATCTCAGTAGGGGTAAGATAGATACTGCCTACAGGAAAATTAAAGAGACCTTTGGAGATAAGAGAACCACTTGCATGAACTACAAGAGCTCAGATGGATCCCAGTTCTAAGCAAAGAAGGGTAGGCAGAAAGGCGGAAGGAGTATATAGAAGGTCTATACAAGGGCAATGTACTTGAGGACAATATTATGGAAATGGAAGAGGATGTAGATGAAGTTGAAATGGGAGATACGATACTGCGTGAAGAGTTTGACAGAGCACTGAAAGACCTGAATCGAAACAAGGCCCCCGGAGTAGACAACATTCCTTTGCAACTACTGACGGCCTTGGGAGAGACAGTCCTGGTAAAACTCTACTATCTGGTGAGCAAGATGTATGAAACAGGCGAAATACCCTCAGACTTAAAGAAGAACATAATAATTCCAATCCCAAAGAAAGCAGGTGTTGACAGATGTGAAAATTACCGAACTATCAGTTTAATAAGTCACAACTGCAAAATACTAACGCGAATTCATTACAGACGAATGGAAAAAATGATAGAAGCCGACCTCGGGGAAGATGAGTTTGGATTCCGTAGAAATGTTGGAACACGTGAGGCAATACTGACCCTACGACTCATCTTAATAGCTAGATTAAGGAAGGGCACACCTACGTTTCTAGCATTTGTAGACTTAGAGAAAGCTTTTGACAATGTTGACCTCAATACTCTCTTTCAAATTCTGAAGGTGTCAGGGTTACAATACAGGGAGCGAAAGGCTATTTACAATTTGTACAGAAAGCCGATGGCAGTTATAAGAGTCGAGGGCCATGAAAGGGCAGCAGTGGTTGGGAAGGGAGTGAGACAGGGCTGTAGCCTATCCCCGATGTTGTTCAATCAGTATATTGAGCAAGCAGGGAAGGAATGAAAAGAACAATTCGGAGTAGGTATTAAAATCCATGGAGAAGAAATAAAAACTTTGAGGTTCGCCGATGACATTGTAATTATGCCAGAGACAGCAAAGGACTTGGAAGAGCAGTTGAACGGAATGGATAGGGTCTTGAAAGGAGAATATATGAAATGAACATCAACAAAGGAAAATCAAGGATAACGGAATGGGGTCGAATTAAATCGGGTGATGCTGAGGGAATTAGATTAAGAAATGAGACACTTAAAGTAGTAAAGGAGTTTTGCTACTTGGGGAGCAAAATAACTGATGATGGTCGAAGTAGAGAGGATACAAAATGTAAACTGGCAGTGGCAAGGAACGCGTTTCTGAAGAAGAGAAATTTGTTAACATCGAGTATAGATTTAAGTGTCAGGAAGTCATTTCTGAAAGTATTTGTATGGATCGTAGCCATGTATGGAAGTGAAACATGGACGATAAATAGTTTGGACAAGAAGAGAATAGAAGCTTTTGAAATGTGGTGCTACAGAAGAATGCTAAAAATTAGATGAGTAGATCGCATAACTAATGAGGAAGTATTGAATAGGATTGGGGAGAAGAGAGGTTTGTGGCACAACGTGAGTAGCAGAAGGGATCGGTTGGTAGGGCATGTCCTGAGGCATCAAGGGATCACCAATTTAGCATTGGAGGGCAGCGTGGAGGGTAAAAATCGTAGACGGAGGCCAAGAGATGAATACACTAAACAGATTCAGAAGAATGTAGGTTGCGGTAGGTACTGGGAGATGAAGAGGCTTCTACAGGATAGAGTAGTATGGAGAGCTGCATCAAACCAGTCTCAGGACTGAAGACCACAACAACAACAACAACAACTTTTATTTTACGGAGGTCGCCACAAAAGGTATTTGGCCTATTCTCTTAAAATATATCTTCCAGTTAATTTAATGCAGCCAGCGGGGGTGGCCGAGTGGTTCTAGGCGCTACAGTCTGGAACGCGCGACCGCTACGGTCGCAGGTTCGAATCCTTCCTCGGGCATGGATATGTTGGATGTCCTTAGGTTAGTTAGGTTTAAGTAGTTCTAAGTTCTAGGGGACTAATGACCTCAGAAGTTACGTCCCATAGTGCTCAGAGCCATTTGAACTATTTTTTACATGCTGTTGAATTAAAGGACTCTAAATCAATCAACTGAAACTAAATAAAGAAATTATTTTACGTATCTCGACGCTTAAGACTACTGCTTGAACTAGGCAATTACAATTATCAAAGAAATCTGTATTTGCACGCAGACAGCTGCCACCACCCTTCACAGATGAATGGGGTACTTAAAACTCTAGTACATAGGGCGCACACTATCTCTGACGCAGAGAGTCTACCTCAGGAATTGGAATATCTGAGAACTGTATTTCGAAAAAATGGGTACTCAGAATGGCATATTCAACGTGCTCTCCGCCCAATCACTGCAGCAAAACCTGTGGAGATGGATGAAATCGCGAGGGAGGAGGTAGGCACTGCCTTTATTCCCTATGCAGGCGCACTCTCACGGAAAATCGCCCGCATTTTGAAGAAACACCGGGTCGGAATTGTGTTTTGTCCTCCGTATAAAACTCGTGCACTGGTGGGTAGCGCCAAAGATGACCTCGGTTTGAGGAAGGCCGGCGTGTACCAGATTCCGTGTCAATGTGGCAAGTCGTATATTGGTCAGACGATGCGTACCGTCGAGGATTGATGCCGTGAACACCAGAGGCACACTCGAATAATGTATCCGAGCAAGTCGGCGGTCGCTGAACATTGTTTGTCGGAAAATCACGCTATGGAGTATGAACGCACGAGGATTCTGGTACAGACGTCGAGATACTGGGACAGCGTTGTTAGAGAGGCCACCGAAATTCACACCAATGACGACCTCATAAACCGTGACTGTGGCTATAATCTTAGCCATGCTTGGGAACCAGCGACGCAATCTCAGACGCCGTCGCAATCTGTTCCACCGCGCGGCCGTGGCGCGGGGCGCGGACAACGGAGGGAGCGCACCGCGGGCGGAGGGCATTTAAATCGGCCGCCGCCGCGACCGAACCCAGTTCCCTCTGAGCAGCCATAGCGTACGGATCTCCGTGCCGGCACGTTCACAGGAGCTCAGTGTTGTGGCGTAACAAGCTAGTTACGCCACACTGAGAAGGGAGCCGAAAGGCACGCGTACACACACGCCGACTAGCGTCAAGTCTGGAACAGGATAACTATTGAATGGTAGCAAGAAAAGTACGTAGCTGCTTTATACTTAACTTTTAATCTTTGTTGGTTTACAACGTTCTTCTTGAGACATTTATACGATAACTCTCAAAGTAGGTAAGGCTAATAGCGCCTTGCTAGGTCGTAGCCATGGACTTAGCAGAAGGCTATTCTAACTGTCTCTCGGCAAATGAGAGGAAGGCTTCGTCCGTATTGTCGCTAGCAATGTCGTCGTACAACTGGGGCGAGTGCTAGTCCTTATCTCGAGACCTGCCTTGTGGTGGCGCTCGGTCTGCGATCACACAGTGGCGACACGCGGGTCCGACATGTACTAAATGGACCGCGGCCGATTTTAGCTACCACCTAGCAAGTGTGGTGTCTGGCGGTGACACCACACTCAGTCCGTCAGTTCACCTGATGATGGCGACATGTATGATCGCCGAAATATTGTGCCCGTTGGACACTGTAGACCGGTAGTACACTCGTGGATATTTTGATAATTTTAAAACCAATAAAAGAAAAAGTAACACACTTCAATAACAGCTTTAAATATTAGGTCACTAAGAAAAGTTGTAGACCGAAAGGTTTCAAAAACAATAATTCGGAATCAGGTCCTCTGTAACAAAATTACCCAACAACACAATAATTACTTAGGACAAAATAATTTTAGGTATTGGGCCGCATCATTTTAAACTACTAAAACAACTAAATTTCTGACGTTTCGACTGACTTGCTGCGGTCCTCTTCGGGACAGTTCACTGATGTATACCGGTATATGTCTTCCTTTATATACTGTCAGTTTCGGTTATCTGGTGGCTACCGACATCGTATGTCTAAGATGTTACAAGATAATTTGAAGATATCCTGTTGTACGAGTCATGCTGACAGCCAGAGCTCACTGTATTAGTGACATACAACAGAAACGGAACGAGCTCAATACAGATTCCGTCCGGATAGGTACAACAACAGAGACATACAACGAGCCATGGGGTACAGCGGAGACTAAACAGACAAACGTAAACAAGGCAGTCTTCCTGCTGCTCGCTTATCTTATGTGAGATGCGTCAGGGAGGGTGTAGGCAAGGCTCTGCATCGCACATTAACCTATACTTCAGAGTAGCCGCAAGATCCGAGATTTTTTGAAGCCCTCTAAGGATCCCGTGATTGCTCTCCCCAATGCAAGTGTCTACGCGCTTAGGTATGAATGCGTAGGTCTATGTTGGTGAAACCGGGATACCCATTAGGACTCGTATGAACGTTACGTACGTCCGGGACAGAAGAGAAAGTCAGCTGTAGCAGAACACCACCAGGGATATCACGACCTATCACTTTTCAAGAACCTCGCGTGTTTGGCTGACAGCCGTGGTCGCAGAAAAGGTTCATACGAGGGGCTACTGGAATAATTAAACTTACTAACAACATGAACTAGGAGGATGGCTACAACTTACTTGCCGCCTGGTTGCTGGCGATTCCAGCCCGGCGGGCCTCGTGTGTTCTCCGGCCGGCAGCATCACTTGACCCTGGTTTAACAGTATAAACAGCGGCCGCGAGATAACTGCTGCTCTCATTTAACTCCATGCTGCAGGAAAACTATCCGATCGACACAAGCTGCCGATTTGCTATTGCCTTCCAATCACCTACGAGAGTTTGCCTACCAATCTTTTACCAGAGTAGACGGGCAACAGACAGCCGATACGCTACATTCCACCAGTAACCTAGTAGAGCAGCCTTCCAACCATACACCAGGGAGGAACATCCAATGGCGTACCGTACAGGCTACGCTCTAGAACAACCTCTGTAATTTTTCCAATGACATCTCAGATATGTAGCCACTAAATAATCGAAAATGACTGCATATGAAGGAAGATGTTTACCAGTACACAGCAGTGAACCGTCCTGAAGAGAACCGCCGCAAGTCTGTCGAATCATCGGCTATTTAGTTTTTTTAGTAGCTTACAATGACGTGGCCCAATACTCAAAATTGTTTTATCCAAAACTGATACCGGCCGTGGAAGCCTGCAGTCTTACACATGCCTGTTAGTTCGGTCCCGTACTGAAGGTGTGCGTACCTTACAAGTTATTGTACCATAAGCGCCAATGGGCCACTTGGAAAGTTACAGATACGACATGCACTTAAATACTTAAGAAATATAACCAGTGAAAGGGTACTAAAAAGCGAAATACGTGCCAAGAATAATTCTTAGCGAAGGCAGTTCACTGGACTTAATAATCGCGAGGCACAAGTACCATCAGTAGACCACAGAGGTTCAATAATATTGACATATGCAAGACTGTGAAACGAAGAGGGATGCGAAAAATGATCCTCGTGCTCACAAACCCAGTTCTCTGTGCTACGAGCAGAGTGAACAAGGATACTATCGTCTAGGAACACAGCATAATCATTTGGAACAAACATTGCACTATTGGATGGACCTGATCAGCGAAATTGGTCGCATAATGCTTGACACTAATACGAACTTGCGGAATAACCATGGAGCCCATGGAATACTATGATGTAGCTTCCCAAATCGTCAACGAATCTCATTATGTTTCACTCTTGGGACTTAAACTCAGCCGCAAGTTGCAACAGTATGAAAAAAGATACATCTCATCAAATGACTTTCTTCCATTGATCCGTTATCCAGGTTTGATGGCTTCGGCACCACGTCTTCCTGTTACAGGCACATGAATCACTGATGAGTGCGTTTGGGATTCCAACTTTCTCTTCAGTTCCCAGCATATGGAGTTCCCTTCGCGTTGTTTTGTTGCTCAGTAGCTTCATGAGAGCTGCATTCTGTTGTGTCCTGAATTATCAGCTGTCATCGTCTTATTTTTCTTCACAAGTCGCTTCAATGATCATCTGTCACTACCATTCAGCACCCATTTTCGTACGCATTGTGACGTATCGGATGGTGTTTTCCAGCTTAACCTGAATGTGGCATAAGTCTTCGACGCGGTGCCTCTTGAAACACCAAACATTTAGGCTCTCTATATTACAGAAGCAACCACCATAAGGGGTCATGTTCAATGTCACTTACCTCCGACATAATGCGCTACACAGAACTGAAATCTGAACACGACTAACCCTTCTAATGGATTGAGGTCACCAAAAAAGCACAGGTCATTGTCAGATGCAGCTGTGCGACCTGCAGGCTTGGCTAGCGTCCACATTTATGTTCAAGCATGCATTTCTTGCTGTGTTTCTCTTTTTCTGTTCAACCCCTGTACATTTCTCTTGTTATGTATGAATGGAAGGGAGAGGTGACACCTGTTCCAGCACATAGCCTGCAGCTCTGGAATAGCATGAAGTCGGCCGCAGTGCCTAACGCTCCCGTCTGACTGACGGAGCACCATCAACAATTTCACAATCCTTTACTTCGTGAGACAATACCTAGATGTTGGGAATTTAATTCAGGACAGTACCGTAAAACGTGAGCAGGAACTTAACGCCACAGTCTCTCCTTCCCTTGCACTCCAAATACTGAAAATTTTCAACCACCGGGATTCGAGCAGGCTTACCCATGAGTCGAACGGCTTCACAGAAGCGTGCATTAGCAACCTCTGCTACGGAGTTGGACACAAAAGGCAAATTAGACCAGTGAATGGGGCATTCGATACAAAAGACGTCGACTAGTAACAAAGATTTGGTGGAATACCTAAGGAGCCCAGTATCGAATTTCAAGTGAATTACCAACAATGGAAAATCCGGAAAGAAGGGAATCGGTAATGTGCTATAGAAGGACGTTCAACGTGAGATGGACAGATAAGCAGTATGGGGTTTCACCCGTAGATTTGACATTTTATAGTGATAGAAAGGATTCTCTCAAATGAATTTGAGATTGTCTTCATGTCGACTTTTTCTTTACGTCTGGAAATGGACATGATTTAAAGAACCTGGCAGAGAGCAATGGGTGAGGCATAAGGGAATTAGGTCAGACTGCCACGTGGCCTGTACCCCAAATCATTGTCGAGTCGTCTGCGCCGCTTTGTGGCCTTCTGCTGTCGCCGCACAGTGCAGTATGCAGAGTTGGATGTAATCTGCAAGTCAACAGGGTGGACTGGGGCCACGTGCTACGGCCAGAGAATTGCAGCGGCCGTCCGGCCCCAGCCACTGACGGCGACCAGTGGCAGAAAACGGCGAGGGCTGAGGCGCAATCGAAGCGGAAGTTGCCGGTGTCGGAACTCGCTCTGCCCAGGCAGCATCCGTCAGCTGCCAGCCCCGCGGTCACTTGACTTGATCCGCCAGGCTACGCGTCAAGAACACGCACCTACAGAAGCGCCTCTCACCGCAGACGTCTCATCACTTCACTTCCGTACTACCACCTCTTAGGCTCATTCACAGTAATATTTGTGAATACTGAAACCACGGTGAATGGTATAATTGCACGAAATGAGCTCAGCATCATAGATTAAGCGCAGTCGAATCTACATAATTCCAGCTTCGGGATAGCTAATAAAAATAATAACCAAGACTTCGATTTAACGCGAGTTTCTTCTGCTCAAATCGGAATCAGGCAGAAATCGTTGTAGGAGTATAAGTTAAAAATGGTGATGCAATTTCAAAAACAAATATTTTTGCAAATTCAAGCAGAAAGTAAGAACTAGAAAGTTATATTTTCCCCAATTTTATTCTTTTTAGTATTTTAGTATTTCAGCCGAAAGACGCATAAAAATTTCTGAGAATTCATAAGAATTTAGACGTCTTTCATTCTGAGTCATCACTTCTTACATTGTCTTCACAAATCTTCTTAATCACGAAGTTATGACCTTTTTTTTTACGTTAGTGGTCCACTAGTCGCTTACGGCGAGCCCTTCAATGGCCAGTTGCTTTTTTTTCCTTTTTTTTAAATTTTGTCATATCCGACACAAGTCAAACTAAGACTAGCCCAGAGAATCTTTCTTGCACCTTTGGATAGGCCACCAAAAGTAAGTCTTGTATCCCCACTGCAGATGATGTAAGTTGAGTTGCCTGTCGTAAGACGCAGGAAATATTCTCTGGGCTAGTTTTAGTTTGCCCACTCTGTATGTTCTATTACATGTACTGACTAATCCATTTCAATACATGTTCTTATCTTTTCCATTCTGGATGGTCGACAGTTTGGATGAGAGAATCCCGATACTATCCGTTACACACTTCTTACTCTACATTCCACGGGCTCACTTAATCTATTCTTTACTGCGTAACTCGGACATATGTACTTCTTTGAATTCATTATTACAACTTATTTATATACCGTGATGAAACATCCGTTGAAAAATTTTACAATAAAAACAATAATATCAGGAACATTATCCTCACCAACGTGTCTCAGCATATGATTGCCTAATTAATAATATATAAACATGCATTTCAAAAGCACACAAGGTCAAAAGTACAGAAGCAAATAAAAGAAATTGGATATTCTGTCTTCCCCCCCCCCCCCCCCCCCCCATTAACCATGGACCTTGCCGTTGGTGGGGAGGCTTGCGTGCCTCAGCGATACAGATAGCCGTACCGTACGTCCAACCACAACGGAGGGGTATCTGTTGAGAGGCCAGACAAACGTGTGGTTCCTGAAGAGGGGTAGCAGCCTTTTCAGTAGTAGCAGAGGCAACAGTTTGGATAATTGACTGATCTGGCCTTGTAACACTAACCAAAACGGCCTAGCTGTGCTGGTACTGCGAACGGCTGAAGCAAGGGGAAAGAACGGCCGTAATTTTTCCCGAGGGCATGCAGCTTTACAGTATGGTTAAATGATGACAGCGTCCTATTGGGTAAAACATTCCGGAGGTAAAATAGTCCCCCATTCGGATTTCCGGGCGGGGACTACTCAGGAGGACGGCGTTATCAGGAGAAAGAAAACTGGCGTTCTGCGGATCGGAGCGTGGAATGTCAGATCCCTTAATCGGGCAGGTAGGTTAGAAACTTTGAAAATGGAAATGGTTAGGTTAAAGTTAGATATAGTGAGAATCAGTGAAGTTCGGTGGCAGGAGGAACAAGACTTCCGGTCAGGTGATTACAGGGCTATAAACACAAAATCAAATAGGGATAATGCAGGAGTAGGTTTAAAAATGAATAGGAAAATAGGAATGCGGGTAAGCTACTACAAACAGCATAGTGAACGCATTATTGTGGCCAAGATACATACGAAGCCCACGCCTACCACAGTAGTACAAGTTTATATGCCTTCTAGCTCAGGAGATGACGAGGAATTTGAAGAAATGTATGATGAGATAAAAGAAATTATTCAGATAGTGAAGGGTGACGAAAATTTAATAGTCATGGGTGACTGGAATTCGATTGTAGGAAAAGGGAGAGAAGGAAACGTAGTAGGTGAATATGGTTTGGGGGTAAGAAACGAAAGAGGAAGCCGCCTGGTAGAATTTTGCACAGAGCACAACCTAATCATAGCTAATACTTGGTTCAGGAATCATAAAGGAAGATTGTATATGTGGTGTCACCGCCAGACACCACACTTGCTAGGTGGTAGCCTTTAAATCGGCCGCGGTCCGGTAGTATACGTCGGACCCGCGTGTCGCCACTATCAGTGATTGCAGACCTAGCGCCACAACACGGCAGGTCTAGCGAGACTTCCTAGCACTCGCCCCAGTTGTACAGCCGACTTTGCTAGCGATGTTTCACTGATAAATTACGCTCTCTTTTGCAGAGACGATAGTTAGCATAGCCTTCAGCTGCGTCATTAGCTACGACCTAGCAAGGCGACATTATCATTTGCTATTTATCTTGTGATGCATGTACCGTCAAGAGCTATGTTCACCTCTTATGGATTAAAGTTACGTATTCCAGCAGCTTAGTACTTTATTTGCTAGTCTCAATTACTTTACCTGTTCCAGACCTCACGCCAGCCTGCGTGAGCTTAAACGAGTGCCTTTCGGCTTCCTCTCATAGTGACTTGGCTGTCTTGCCAAGTAACAACAGTATATATGGAAGAAACCTGGAGATACTGACAGGTTTCAGATAGATTATATAATGCTAAGACAGAGATTTAGGTACCAGGTTTTAAATTGTAAGACATTTCCAGAGGCAGCTGTGGGCTCTAACCACAATCTATTGCTTATGAACTGTAGATTAAAACTGAAGAAATTGCAAAAAGGTGGGAATTTAAGGAGATGGGACCTGGATAAACTGACTAAACCAGAGGTTGTACAGAGTTCCAGGGAGAGCATACGGGAACAATTGACAGGAATGGGGGAAAGAAATATAGTTGAAGAATAATGGGTAGCTTTGAGGGATGAAGTGGTGAAGGCAGCAGAGGACCATGTAGGTAAAAAGACGAGGGCTAGTAGAAATCCTTGGGTAACAGAAGAAATACTGAATTTAATTGATCAAAAGAGAAAATATAAAAATGCAGTAAATGAAGCATGCAAAAAGGAATACAAACGTCTCAAAAATGAGATCGACAGGAAGTGCAAAATGGCTAAGCAGGGATGGCTAAAGGACATATGTAACGATGTAGAGGCTTATCTCACTAGGTGTAAGATAGATACTGCCTACAGGAAAATTAAAGAGACCTTCGGAGAAAAGAGAACCACTTGTATGAATATCAAGAGCTCAGATGGAAGCCCAGTTCTAAGCAAAGAAGGGAAAGCAGAAAGGTGAAAGGAGTAAATAGAGGGTCTATACAACGGCGATGTACTTGAGGACAATATTATGGAAATGGAAGAGGATGTAGATGAAGATGAAATGGAGATATGATACTGCGTGAAGAGTTTGACAGAGCACTGAAAGACCTGAGTCGAAACAAAGCTCCAGGAGTAGACAACATTCCATTGTAACTACTGACAGCCTTGGGGAGAGCCAGTCCTGACAAAACTCTACCATCAGAACAGCAAGATGCATGAGACATGCGACATACCCTCAGACTTCAAGAAGAGTATAATAATTCCAATCCCAAAGAAAGTAAGTGTTGGCAGATGTGAAAATTACCGTACGATCAGTTTAATAAATCACAGCTGCAAAATACTAACACGTATTCTTTACAGACGAATGGAAAAAATGGTAGAAGCCAACCTCGGGGAAGATCAGTTTGAATTCCGTAGAAATGTTGGAACACATGAGGCAATACTGATCCTACGACTTATCTTAGAAGCTAGATTAAGGAAAGGCAAACCTACGTTTCTAGCATTTGTAGACTTAGAGAAAGCTTTTGACAATGTTGACCTCAATACTCTCTTTCATATTCTGAAGGCGGCAGGGGTAAAATACAGGGAGCGGAGAGCTATTTACAATTTGTACAGAAACCAGATGGCAGTTATAACAGTCGATGGACATGAAAGGGAAGCAGTGGTTGGTAAGGGAGTGAGACAGTGTTGTAGCCTATCCCCGATGATATTCAATCTGTACATTGAGCAAGCAGTGAAGGAAACAAAAGAAAAAATTGGACTAGGTATTAAAATTCATGGAGAAGAAGTAAAAACTCTGAGGTTCGCCGATGACATTGTAATACTGTCAGAGACAGCTAAGGACTTGGAAGAGCAGTTGAACGGGATGGATAGGGTCTTGAAAGGAGGATATAAAATGAACATCAACAAAAGCAAAACAAGGATAATGGAATTTAGTCGAATTAAATCGGGTGATGCTGAGGGAATTAGATTAGGATATGAGAGACTTAAAGTAGTAAAGGAGTTTTGCTATTTGGGAAGCAAAATAATTGATGATGGTCGAAGTAGAGAGGATATAAAATGTAGACTGGCAATGGCAAGGAACGCGTTTTGATGAAGAGAAATTTGTTAACATCGAGTGTAGATTTAAGTGTCAGGAAGTCATTTCTGAAAGTATTTGTATGGATCGTAGTCATGTATGGAAGTGAAACATGGACGATAAATGTTTGGACAAGAAGAGAATAGAATCTTTCGAAATGCTGAAGATTAGATGGGTAGATCACATAACTAATGAGGAAGTATTGAATAGGATTGGGGAGAAGAGAAATTTGTGGCACAACTTGACGAGAAGAAGGGATCGGTTGGTAGGGCATGTTCTGAGGCATCAAGGGATCACTAGTTTAGTATTGGAAGGCAGCGTGGAGGGTAAAAATCGTAGAGGGAGACCAAGAGATGAATACACTAAGCAGATTCAGAAGGATGTAGGTTGCAGTAGATACTGGGAGATGAAGAAGCTTGCACAGGATAGATTAGCATGGAGAGCTGCATCAAACCAGTCTCAGGACTGAAGACCTCAACAACAACAACATTTTATCTTCGTCTCACTCTAAAATTGGAAACAACAGATTCTCTCCTCCGCTTATCCACATTACCTCACTGCCCGAGCCGTCTACCTGAGCCGCACACCCGTTTACGAACTAACGGTCATCAAAGAGGCAGCTCATGTGACCGGCGATTACAGCCTTACGAAAGGAACGCCATGAGAAATTAACGTCGATAAACGGAGCAGAGAATCTAATGTTGCCAGTTTTATACTAAGATGAAGACGTCGTGTCCAAAAAATGTTATTTATATTTATATTTTAACGTTGTGTGCTCCTAAAGTGTGCTGTTACGAGCTGAAGTTAACGTTCCTAGTTCTAGGGACCGCATGCTAAAATATTTATGATGGTTATATTAACCATGCACGATGTTATAAAGTTATGCGCTTTTATTTTATATGTCGTAGCCAGCGTACACCACCCATCTACGGTTTTAACTTCTGGAGGAGACCGAAAAGGTTCTATAACATGTAAATATCGTTAGATGATTGTCAGAATTACCCTTTAATAAAAATACTTCTCTGTAGAAGACATCCATGTCCATACGTCCGTAATCTCCAAACATACTAAGTGAGGAACTGTTCTTTACATCGAATAATAGGGGCCGGCCGGTGTGGCCGTGCGGTTAAAGGCGCTTCAGTCTGGAACCGCGTGACCGCTACGGTCGCAGGTTCGAATCCTGCCTCGGGCGTGGATGTGTGTGATGTCCCTAGGTTAGTTAGGTTTGATTAGTTCTAAGTTCTAGGCGACTGATGACCTCAGAAGTTTCGTCGTATAGTGCTCAGAGCCAATAATACGGCTGCTATTGTTACAATCGTTTATTGTTTTTAACTCAATAATTGTTCCACACAGAAATTTTCCCATAGTACCATCATAGTCAAATACGAGGACTATTCGAAAAGTAAAGAACGATAAGTCGCAAACCACAGTAAAATCAAAATTGTTTTGTTTGCAACAGTTAGCTACAACTTCCAGCTACTTATCTCCATTGTCGTAGCGTTGTACCAACTTTTCCATAATCTCATTATACAATGCAGCCGCCATTGCTTTCCGCCAATTTCCTACGCTGGCCTACAGCTCGTTGTCTGTGCCAAAATGTTGTACCGAGCGATGTGGCGCAGTGGTTAGCACACTGGACTCGCATTCGGGAGGACGACGGTTCAATCCCGTCTCCGGCCATCCCGATTTAGGTTTTCCGTGATTTCCCTAAATCGTTTCAGGCAAATGCCGGGCTGGTTCCTTTGAAAGGGCACGGCCGATTTCCTTCCCAATCCTTCCCTAACCCGAGCTTGCGCTCCGTCTCTAATGACCTCGTTGTCGACGGGACGTTAAACACTAACCACCACCATCACCACCAAAATGTTGTCTTCATAGCCAGCGGTTAATGTGAATAGATATGAAACTCAGAGATAATTACGGGCTGTATTGTGGGTAATCAAACATTTCCAATTGAAAACGATGCAGGAGCATCTTCATTGCCCCCGCAGAATGCCGCTAAAAATTGTCTTGACGATGAAACAGTACGACAGTTATGTAATGTTCGCTGCATACCTTCAGGCGAAATTTCTCGCCAGGCCCTCGTACTTGGCGGGAGACACTTTTGTTTTAGGTATCTTTATGTGCTCCCTGTGAGCCTACAACTAAAGAAGAACGACGTAACGCGATCGACGGTCATACTAGAGACACTGCCCAACATACACTCCTGGAAATGGAAAAAAGAACACATTGACACCGGTGTGTCAGACCCACCATACTTGCTCCGGACACTGCGAGAGGGCTGTACAAGCAATGATCACACGCACGGCACAGCGGACACACCAGGAACCGCGGTGTTGGCCGTCGAATGGCGCTAGCTGCGCAGCATTTGTGCACCGCCGCCGTCAGTGTCAGCCAGTTTGCCGTGGCATACGGAGCTCCATCGCAGTCTTTAACACTGGTAGCATGCGGCGACAGCGTGGACGTGAACCGTATGTGCAGTTGACGGACTTTGAGCGAGGGCGTATAGTGGGCATGCGGGAGGCCGGGTGGACGTACCGCCGAATTGCTCAACACGTGGGGCGTGAGGTCTGCACAGTACATAGATGTTGTCGCCAGTGGTCGGCGGAAGGTGCACGTGCCCGTCGACCTGGGACCGGACCGCAGCGACGCACGGATGCACGCCAAGACCGTAGGATCCTACGCAGTGCCGTAGGGGACCGCACCGCCACTTCCCAGCAAATTAGGGACACTGTTGCTCCTGGGGTATCGGCGAGGACCATTCGCAACCGTCTCCATGAAGCTGGGCTATGGTCCCGCACACCGTTAGGCCGTCTTCCGCTCACGCCCCAACATCGTGCAGCCCGCCTCCAGTGGTGTCGCGACAGGCGTGAATGGAGGGACGAAAGGAGACGTGTCGTCGTCAGCGATGAAAGTCGCTTCTGCCTTGGTGCCAATGATGGTCGTATGCGTGTTTGGCGCCGTGCAGGTGAGCGCCACAATCAGGACTGCATACGACCGAGGCACACAGGGCCAACACCCGGCATCATGGTGTGGGGAGCGATCTCCTACACTGGCCGTACACCACTGGTGATCGTCGAGGGGACACTGAATAGTGCACGGTACATCCAAACCGTCATCGAACCCATCGTTCTACCATTCCTAGACCGGCAAGGGAACTTGCTGTTCCAACAGGACAATGCACGTCCGCATGTATCCCGTGCCACCCAACGTGCTCTAGAAGGTGTAAGTCAACTACCCTGGCCAGCAAGATCTCCGGATCTGTCCCCCATTGAGCATGTTTGGGACTGGATGAAGCGTCGTCTCACGCGGTCTGCACGTCCAGCACGAACGCTGGTCCAACTGAGGCGCCAGGTGGAAATGGCATGGCAAGCCGTTCCACAGGACTACATCCAGCATCTCTACGATCGTCTCCATGGGAGAATAGCAGCCTGCATTGCTACGAAAGGTGGATATATACTGTACTAGTGCCGACATTGTGCATGCTCTGTTGCCTGTGTCTATGTGCCTGTGGTTCTGTCAGTGTGATCATGTGATGTATCTGACCCCAGGAATGTGTCAATAAAGTTTCCCCTTCCTGGGACAATGAATTCACGGTGTTCTTATTTCAATTTCCAGGAGTGTACCTGTGCTAAACGTCATCGGATTTTCACTGTGTTTTTTATTTCGCGACCGATTGTTCCTCACTTTCCGAATAACCCTTGTATCACTTAATACATTAACTATGTTCGTTATATCACTTTTGCGGATAACAGCTCTAGCTTTCTGCTGAATCTGAACTACGATGAGGTTGTTGTCGAAATGGATGTGCTGCGTTGCGCTCTGACATTAAGTACACTTCGACGCAGCGGCGGCTCCGGAACTTTTCAAGGGCGTGTTTTCTTTGACGTATTTCATTAGTAAAGGCTTCTGGGAGCGACTGCCTTTTGCTTGTGGTTCTATCGTGAGATACAAACATTACCATGCAATATCACGTTTTTTGCGACACAACAGCTGGGAAAACAGTGGGTGTCGCGGAGAGTTGAATGACAAATCACTTATCTGAACAACAGACAGAACGTTCGAGTTAGCTTATCTTAGATAGTCGCAAACTTACAATAATCGAGTGTTTACCCTGCGGTTATTCATGATGACTTCTTCTAAAATCTATTCTACCAAACGACACAGAGTTTCTGTACTTTATCAACGTTTGCTTAATTGACTCAAAAATTTCAATTTATCGAGAAATCCGTTTTCTCGACATTCGGTTTAGACCGAGTACACTGCACATGAGGAAACACAAATAGTAATAATTATACCGAGTGAACTCAAATTCCATCGGACAGATATCGGAAGTTCTTAGGCGATTTTTTCAGAATATGTCGGTACAAGGAGTTCTTAGGCTCTAGTGCCTCGTTAGTGAGTTGTTACTTTCAGTTTGAGTTCTTACCCCGTTTATCTTTGTACCTGCATTGTACCGAAAATATTGGCACAATAAACCAAATATTGATTGCTGTGCGTTGTGCCTCCTGTTTCGAGACCCCCTTTTTCCATTCACACACGGTACCTGCTGTTATCGGTAGTTATGCCTACAACACTCTTCGTGCTCAATGTTATGTGTAGTACCACTCGGTTCCCTCTCGAGTCTGTTTTTCCAGCAGCGTTATTTGTGTTGGGGCTGGAGCATAAATTCGTAGCGTTTTTCTGTAAGTTTAATAAACATAACTGATACACGTAACAGAGAATTTAGTCAACAATAATATTTCTTCTTTTATATTTACAACAGTCCATTTACGATACCCGCGACTGTAGAAATCACATGAGGCGAAGTATTCATGAAGCTATGTTCGGAACGCGTTTTACCCGGAAAGGTAGTTCCTAGAAGGCTGTGCGATAGAGACAGGAAAAGGTGAAAATCCTTGTGCGCAAACTCAGGTGAATCAGGTGATTGCGGAGTGACTTCCCATCTCCTGTTTAGGTTTGTTTTTTTGTCAGTGTAGCGGAATGCGGCTGAGTGTTATCGTGGAGTAGCATCACTTCATGCAGTCTTCCTGGCCGTTGTTCTTAGAATGCGTTTGCAAGACGTCTCAGTTGTTGACAATGTTTGTCAGCAGTGATGGTTACACATAGGGGAAGTAATTCGTAGTACAATACACCGACGCTGTTCCACGAGATGCTTAACATTATCTTTTGTGGACGAGCACAGGCTCTGTATACAGAATAGTTCTGTGTTTAGTCCCAACCGTTCTTCCTCAAGTTAGGATAAAGATACCATTTCTCGTCGCCAGTAACGATATAGGATAGGAATGGTCGGTGTTGTTCACAAGGCAATTGCTGAGGAGCAAGTAAAGCTGCACATATGGCCACCAGCAGATTTTTGTGATTTTGGCTTAGAACATGCCATACCCACACACTCGATTTTTGAGCCCTTCCCATTGCATACAAATTTCACACGATGGTGGAATGATGAGAGTTCATCACATTTGGCAGATGTCGAGTACGCTGATGTGGATAATTGCGGGTTAATGTGTTTCAACGGTCTTCATCAAACCCCGAAGTTCCTCCAGGACGCTGATGGTCACCGA
This sequence comes from Schistocerca americana, assembly GCF_021461395.2. Classification (NCBI taxonomy): domain Eukaryota; kingdom Metazoa; phylum Arthropoda; class Insecta; order Orthoptera; family Acrididae; genus Schistocerca; species Schistocerca americana. Next base: position 1,025,318,173 of record NC_060119.1, read on the forward strand.
TGTCAAAACAATCCCTCTTAAAACGTGAAAACGATTCTTTTGTTGGGCTCTGTCCCATGGTATTATTCTCATACAAGGCGCTAATGTTTCTGGGTGCTTCCGCTGCTGTCAGCGCTCTATTGAACCCTGATAGAAGAGTACGTCGGAAACGTTCCGATTCCTCCACTTGGTACTCCATTATCTAGCGTCCACAGCTCCAGTCACTACATCTAAATGACAAAATAACAATATGTAAGCTGAAATAGCAACCGTAAACTACAATTAAAAATGAAAATCGATAAATACAGCAGCAGTAACCGGAATACCAGCAGGCAAAACAAAAACGCTACGAGCTGATGCACCTGCCTCATACTCGGAGAGTAATACGCAACTGTTGAAATAGGTTTTCTGATGAAGATTAAGCCAAAATGGACTTCCCGTATAAGTTCACAGAATGGAATGGGAGAGAAGCGTAGCGATGCCCTACTGAAATTTTCCTACAGTACTTTTGCGTCTGAATTGGAATTGTATCCAGATCATCTTTAATTCCGCGTCACGGCTTTGAGAGACTTCGATAGACATGCTTCACAGTTTCACCTAATGCTGAATTTTCTAACTCACAGAAAAAGTAATACTATGAAAGATTTTTTTCTTAGCTTATTCTATTCACAAAATATTTAAGAACAAATAGTTCAACTCAATTAGTTTCTCGGCTAAGCATGTCTTCTCGTTTATCCGGTGGCTTCTTAACTCCCTGTCTTTGATACTTCATTCGGAACTTTGTCTTTGGTACAAAAATTACCCGTTTCTTTTCCCAGAAAATGTTACCCTAAAACTATGCTCATACAAGACTCATATACTCTACTACCACACATAATATATTTTTGGAGATCCACTTATTTCCTTTACCTTAATGATAATTAGGGATTGAATTCTTCCTGCAGTTTTATGCTTCCTTGTACTTCCGCTCACTCAAAGCCATTTCCCAGTGCCCTGCGGCATTTTATGGAGTTATCTGAATCTCAGTAACTTTGTACACAGTATATATGGTTCTACGCTCATGACAGGAGAACCATGCGACAGTATTTCATTGGTAGCAGTCTGCCTTGGCTTAAATAATTTCTCCCTGGTTTCACAGAGCACCGCGAAAGATCAGCACTCATACGACATTTCCTCTTACCCTCAGTACCTACTATATTGTAAGTATCATCAATTTGACGCACCTCCTGACTCTCAGTCATACCTTCCTGAAAGAATTTAATCCTATCAGCCCAGTCCTTGGCCTTATAAACACGCTTCTTCCCTCCCCACTTTTGAGGAGTCGTCGTCACCACAGGTGGTGTCTAAGCAGCATCCTTCAGAAATAAATACATCCGTACCATGTAACCGAACTCGGCGATTCCACGTGTGACCAATTCGCCGATGTATATGCCGGAATCGCCTGTAATCGAACCAGTTTCAACGTTACGTAGCACGGAAAGAAATGCTTTTCAACAACGAACGTGGCATGATTTAGCTGTATGATTGGTTAATATGGAAGTAATAATACGCAGAATGATTTCTGTATTGTTCTGTAAAGTTGATAGCGCTACGGAAAGTGAAGCCGTTTAACGGTCGGGTTCGCGGCAGCCTGCACGTGTACCGATACCTGCCGGGACCGCCTTACAAATGAAGAAGAAACTTCGCCCCTCACTAGCTGACTGTGTAGCGCTTATCAGAAAAATACAACTTTGTTGCTCAGTAGAGCATTTTCATTAAAACTACATTGTTCTTACTTATATTAACAACAGCCTCTAACACAACTTTTGACAGGTGTTACCCAACGGAAAACTATTATTAGCAAGGCCCCTAGTAATGTTTTAATCTTCCCTCCAAAGCAAGGTGTTGATAATAGGGTTCGATTTTCAGAAATGGTACGCCACACAACTTATTACACACACAATACTTTATATGTCGTACTTGGATTTGGTTTTATCTGCACCCCTGTAGCAAAGAGCTTGCAGTTATGTAGCCTTACCTTACGAGAGGTCCACTGAGAGAAAACTTTATCTACGAATATTGTTTTGGTTGACGGTTCTGAAGGAACAATTTCAATGCTTTATTTAAGTTTATCTTTCTTTAAATGTTTCGGAAGTAATCTTACGTTAATGACTTCTGTGGCAACAATTCTACTTGGAAACAAGATGGAGGCAGACCAAGATTTTCTTGCATGGCTTAAAAGCGACCATCTTTAAATAATTAGGTAAATTTAATATTCTGCTAAATAAAATTTAAAGATAAGAGGTCTCGTTAAATTGAACTCTACAATAGCATATCCAAGCGACCATACTTCTTGTCTCTTCAAATTGAAAGTAAACAATTATTCTTGGAAGTTCCTCGTACGAGGGAAGTCACTTATTATCCGCAATTTATTTATATTTTGGTTTATTTTGATAGTACTGTCATTTTACGTTGATGACGCATGCTTTGTTTATTTGTTGTTAAATGTTTGCAATTTTCAAGCTGCTAGGTTAATTTCGTTATCGCTGCCGTGCTTTTAATCATGGCTGCTCTGCTGTCTATTTGCACCAAAGAAAAGCAACGTTCAGTAATCCGTTCTTTATGGTCGGAAGGCGTATCAGGGGCCGAAATTCATCGAAGACTTTCGGTACAGCACAGGAACAGTGTTTTGCCACAACGGAGTGTCTACGAATGGAATTAAAAATTCCGAAGAGGTCGCACAGGTGTTACGCATGTGGAGCCGGACGACCGTTTACTGCCACAAATGAAGAAACCATTGAGCGTTCACGTCAAATGATTCTCTTAGACAGACGATTAACTATTGACGAAGTGGCCCATCTTATGCAAATTAGTCACGGTTCTGCCTACGAAACCATCCGCAACAGACTTGGCTTTCATAAAGTGTGTGCAAGATGGGTCCCAAAACAACTCACACAGTTTCAAAAACGAACGCGCCTGGACATCTGCAAAAAACGTTTGGATCGCTATGGTAACGAAGAGGACAACTTCTAAGACAGGATCATTACTGGTGACGAAACGTGGATCGATCGGTACGAGCCAGAGAGTAAATAGCAGAGTATGGAATGGAAACAGCCAAATTCGCCGTGCAAGGAAACGTTCAAGACCCAACCATCCGCAGGAAAACATGCTTACGTTTTTTGGGACGCACAGGGTCCAGTACTGGAACACTATAGGGAAAGGGGCACAACAATAAACAGCGTACGTTACAGTGAGATGCTTACTGCCAGTCTAAAACCTGCAATTCCAAGCAGACGCCGAGGATTGATGTCAAAAGGTGTTGTGTTGTTGAACGACAATGCCTGTCCGCATATTGCTGCCCACACTGCTGAAACGCTCCAGAAACTCAAATTTGAGGTGCTGAATCATCCTCCATATAGTCCCGATCTTGTCCTTTAGACTATCACTTGTTCGGTCCACTGAAACAGACATTAAGGGGCCGTCGATTTGCCTCGGAAGAAGCAGTGAAAGAAGCGGCGCATTCCTGGCTCACGGCTCAGCCCAGAATCTTCTTTTATGAGCTTGTACAGCGATGGACCAAGTGCGCTGAGACGCAAGGAGACTTTGTCGAAAACTGATGTTCTTGTAAGTTTCCTATCTGATTACAATAAAATTTTATAACTGCTTTGCTGATAATGATAGACTTACCGTCGTATATGACACTGAAATATTGTCGTAACACCAAAATTAGCCTTCATATGATGTCTCGTGTATTTTTAGACCCCAAGGTTCGTTTAACTATAAGTAAAATGTTTTAATGTGGGTGTAGACTACTCATCCTTCAGATAGGCTATTCACGGACATCTGGGTAGATTAAAACTGTGTGCCGGACCGAGACTCGAACTCGAGAACTTTGCCCTTCGCGGGCAAGTTTCATATCAGCACACACTGCGCTGCAGAGTGATAATCTCATTTAGGAAACATCCCCTAAGCTGTGGCTAAGCCATGTCTTCGCAATATCCTTTCTTTCAGGAGTGCTAATTCTGCAAGGTTTGCAGGAGAGCTTCTGTAAAGTTTGGGAGGTAGGAGACGAGGTACTGGCAGAAGCAAAGCTGTGAGGACGGGATGTGGGTCGTGTTTGGGTAGCTCAGTTGGTAGAGCACTTGCCCGCGAAAGGCTAAGGTCCCGAGTTCGAGTCTCAGTCCGGCACACAGTTTTAATCTGCCAGGAAATTTCGTATCAGCGCACACTCCGCTGTAGAGTGAAAATCTCACCCTTTAATGTTGTTTATTCACATTCTTTCAGTCGTCGAAACTGCTTGTGCTGCTCAATGCCGAGTACAGAAAAATATACTGACTTGGCATCTCCCAGAGTGTTGATCTCACAACGCCGACAACATACTTAGCCCGCCAACACTCTGTCAGTGTGTGTCTTTAGTTCCCAGCCGTAGCAGGCTGGCCTTAGCGTCAGCTGCAGTCACCGTGGATACGTCAGGCTGCGTCTTTGCCCAGCGGCACAGGGGAAATGAGTCCTCAGTTCGAACTCCGCCACATGCAGGAATAGCTGCCAGGGCCGAGGACCTATGGCGTCAGTAGCTGCACAGCTGCCGAGTTCCCAGGTAGTCTGATGGTGGTCAGTATTTCGAAACCTCGCAAGGGTGATGGTGGGTGCTTCATAGCTGCCGTGTTACATGACAGACTGGAAGCAGTAGCATTGCCGAGATGTTCGAAGACATCCGGGTGGACCCGGGGGGGGGGGGGGGGGGGGTGGTTAAATTTAGCGGTCTGTACGTGCGGAAGACGTTACGTTTCTGTGTTACGTGGATGTCTTGGACAAAGGCCAGTGACCTACGCGTGGCTGTCGCCACAGGGCAGTGGGTTGACATGGAAGGGCACTGCTGATGATTAATTTGGGTCTGGGAAATGATGATAAGGAACCTCAGGCTGCAGAAGAAGAAAATGTGCATGCTAAACTGCCACCAGGTGAAGGTGACAGTGGAGGTGCTATACTGTGCTACTGCTAAAGACTCATTCTTCGAATGCTGTAATTTATGACTGCAATTATCTCTCACCTTACTTATGTCATTTCATTGTAGCCATTTTTGTTACTGTTTTGTGGAATTAAAAAAAAAGATGGTAGAGCACTTGTCCGCGAAAGGCAAAGGTCCCGAGTTCGGGTGTCGGTCCGGAACACAATTTTAATCTGCCAGCTAGTTTTGTATCAGCGCACACTCTGCTGCAGAGTGAAAATCTCATTCTGGAAACTGTGTGTAGTATTTATTACTATATCACAGTTCGTAGTACAACAATTTGAAATTTTTGCAGTGGGGTTAGAAAATACCCCAGGTATACAATATGTGATTTTCAGTGTTGTATATGAGTTTTGTCACGAAAATAAATCTTGGCAACAGTGCACCTCATAAACCGACATTCATTTTTACATTGTTATAAACAATGAATAGAAAATACATTCACATGAATTGTTACAAAAATTCACTGCTTGGAATTGAGTTTCCTGGAAGGAAGATATGGGGTTATAGTTTATTCGTCATGGTTAATGATATTCGTTTTGTAAGGGGCTACAGTCTCGAGCAGGCTTTGGCTGATTTACAGAAGAATGATAGTGATAGTGAATCAATTTTTGGAAACCAGAAAGACAGTGATGCTGATGGAGATATCATAGAGGATGATACACAGGTCTAAGATGAAGTGGATGTGAGTGACTGTGTAGAAGACGATAAAGGTATTCCGGTAACGAGTGCATCTACTTTTGTGTCTAGAAGTGGACAGATAATATACAACACAATACCACCTAAAGAGGGCAAGAAGGTTTCAAGAAAGGTAACACGTGGAACTGCGCATATTCCACGACATCGTAGACAACATTTAGAGATTAGGTCAGACTGTTTCAGACATTTCATCACCAACCACATGCAGAGTGTAATAGTAATGCTTACCAATAATCACAAAATTCTGTACCCACATCTTCAACACTGGATTGAACTTGATTCTACAGAGCTGCAGGCATTCTTTGGTCTACTAACAATGGCTGGCTTGCGTAAAGCACGTGGGAAGCGTTTGAGTGAATTTTGGTTAGAAGAGTATGCCTCACCTATTTTTCTAACTTTTCAAGATTTCGTGATATTTTGAAGTGCCTCCGGTTCGATGACAAACTTACAAGGGAAGAAAGAAAAGTTGCTTCTGTATCAAAAGTTGAACCTATAAGGGCTGTGTTTGGAATGTTCGTTGAAGCATGCATTTCGTGTCATGTCCCTGGGCCTTATATAACAGTTTATGAGCATCTGTAAACTTCCAGGGGACGGTGTCCATTCAAAGTGCACATTCCTTAGAAACCTGGAAACTACGGGATAAAAGTGTGGCCTGCTGTAGATTGTGAGACCAATTCTGCCATAAATGCAGAAGTGTATACGGGGAAATCTGTTGAAGGAAGGGGTATAAATCAAGGGAAACGAATGGTACATGATTTAGTTGATCACCTGAAGGGAAGTAGTAGGAACATTACCACTGATAACTTTCTTACAAGATTTGATTTGGAACAAGAACAATAAAGTGTCACTTCTGAGAGCTCTTTGGGCCAACCGAAAAGAGATACCAAAAGAAATGTTGCCATCAAAACAGAAGCGTCCATTATAGACCACTTTTGGGTATTCACAGAATACTGTTTCAGCTTCTTATGTTCCTACACAAAGTAAATCAGTCACATTGTTGTCTACTCTACACCAAACATTTGATGCAAGTGAGCATCAGCACAAAAACCTGAAATGACAATGTTCTATAACTCAGCAAAGTCAGGAGTTGATACAGTTTATAAGATGGTTAGACATTATTCAGTTAAACGAGGAACAAGAAAGCGCCACTTGCTGTATTTTTTGATGCACTACATTTAGCTTGTCTGAATGCTTACGTTCTGTATTGTAAATTTTTACATGATATGAGACCTAAAAATTAAAGGAGAGAATTTCTCTCAGAACTAAGAAAATAACTAGTCAAACCTCACAGTGAACGATGAATCCTATCTCTCCAGTGCAGAAAACAACGCAGTCGTTCAGCAATAATATCTTCAGGCTTCAAGGATATTCTGAAGGAAAAACAACACGATAACCAGGAATCCGATGCTCCAAGTCTGAAAAAAAAAAAACGTTGTGAGTCTTGCCCAAGGTCAAAGGACAAGAAAGTGAATTAACAGTGTGAGGGGTGTCACAAGTTTGTCTCTAATGAACACGCTAGGATAAATGTGTTGTGTAATATTGTTCTTTATATGACACAGAGAGCGAGTGGGAGTGCATTTCTAACAAAATTCCATAAGTAATGTTACACATAACATTAATAAGCTGTAGTACTGTTACATAGTGCATGAGTTATGAATATTTTGTGTTGAAATAATTTTCGGAAATATACAAAATATGTTTTCATATTTCAAATAAATGTGGTAAATAATTACAACTTATATGTAACTTATTTATATTAAGAAACTATGGAGTTGTCATATCAACATCGTGCATATATTTCTCAATAAATTATAATTACTTTTGTGGGCATATTTCAAATTTTATCTCCATAAATTTGCTTGAATCCCTTTGGGGTTAAATAATTCCCTTGGCATAAAATACGTTCTACCAGAGCTGATACCATGCGAGGGTTAATGAACTATGGTCGGTCGACCGTACAGAGTAACACAAAATTTACATTTATCACACTATCATGGAACTGTGGATTGGTATTTGACTTTGGGAAGATAACTACTGCACATATTTTTAAGGAAACTATATTAGAACCTTGGCAAACCATGCAGTTGATTGTAACATTCTGATACGCTGTTAAAGACTGTTAATTCGAAAATATCTTGCCTGATTCGTTGCACTCGTATCGATGTTGAAGGTGGTGCTTGCTATGTGAAAATTTGCATGGGATCCTCACGTCCCTAGTGGTGGAATTAATTAATAATTACTGCCCCCTTGTGATAGCCATGTTACCTTGTTGCATCATCATCATCGGCTCCGTATTCCATCTTATAAAATCAGTTGAATATTCTTGCTTGCCGCAGCAAAATAAACTGGAAACCACTGCAGGGACTATAAACCATATATTAAGCACTTTCGCGTCTAATTTGTATTGTTTCAGACTCACATCGCCAGACATGACACGCCATGATGCGTGAACTGTCAAGACTCGACTGCTACTACCTCTGGTTTTCCGTTCTTTTCCTCTGTTGCGGTGCTCGCATCCAAGGTTATCCAAAAGATTGAGGGAGGAAAACCAGTAGTGGATTTTCATCCTCTATGGGCTCATTTTATTTAAATGAATTACACATTATGATCTTCTTAGAATGTTACAGTCAGTACATTTGTAGCTTATATTCATTTCTATATTTTATTTTTCATAAAAATATTAATTTTTCACAAAATGCTCTTTCGTTCCAACTAACATTTATCACAGACATTGCTCTTTTATATGATGGCATAGTTATAAAGGTTTCCTTAACACTAAAGATGAGATCGATCATTTTCAATCGATGCTGCTTAAATAAACAAAAATATTTAGTTGTTTAACTGTATCATCACAACGACTTCATAATCCACGAAGTTTTCAAAACAATTAACATTATCAATAGCTTCCTGTGCGTCCTTAGGAGCATCTACAGCAACATTACTCTCTGCAGTTACACTCAGCAGTAAATAAAAACCGTTGGGATATGTACTTCCCTGTACACCTGGACCAGGCTCCACAGCCTCTACACAAAGTCCATTCTCACTCAGTTGGGTCAATATTACACCACTAAATTCAGCATCACATATATTGTTATTCATACACTCACTTTATTCAGAAATGTCTACATTCACTTCGTCTGGCTCTGAGGCTGATCAGGACTCTGCATTTTCACACATTAGAGCTGACACTTTCACATTATTTTCATTAACTTCTACTACGTTGGTATTCCGTTCACCAGTTAAACTCACAACATGAACTTTTTCCCACGACTTTGTGCTTCTGCACAAGTATTGCTCATTGTTCTTCTCCCATGTCTTTCCAATAGCCTCATACTTCTTATCGCCAGAGAAACATACTGGTCCTTGTTTTAGCCCATAACTGGCCGTATTCTTTCCGCCTCTTCTTCGCTTACTTGGGAGTAACTCAACTGAGCAAAGCTCTGTTCTCTTCCACCTCCTATATTCAGTTAGCTAATTTCCCTTGTCTGAACTTACCTCAACAATCTGTGCCGCCAAGGTTCAAAATGGTTCAAATGGCTCTGAGCACTATGGGACTCAACTGCTGAGGTCATTAGTCCCCTAGAACTTAGAACTAGTTAAACCTAAGGACATCACAAACATCCATGCCCGAGGCAGGATTCGAACCTGCGACCGTAGCGGTCTTGCGGTTCCAGACTGTAGCGCCTTTAACCGCACGGCCACTTCGGCCGGCTGCCGCCAAGGTTTGCAACACATACAGCGGTATCGATAACGGCATATCTTGCCCTAGATTGATTACACATTGAAAAAAAAATGTCAAGAGAACGAAGTAGATCGGTTAGAAGTGTACTTCAACGCAAAACTAAAATAAAACTTCTCACTATAACTTATTCTTTCTGCCTGACTGGCGAGCCAGTGTGGCTTGCATGTTGTGGTCGATTCTTATTTTTATATCTTTGGTGTTGTACTGTCTTCACGGTCCTGCCTCCTTGGCCGGTTTTGTTTTTAAAATCGGCGCGGAAAGGAGTAAGGAGCGAATGCTTGGACGCTAGGCAGTAATTGTGTTTGTGACACTGAGCGTGTAAAGAATGTACCGAATTGTCGGTCGTTCTCTGCCGAACGTGGGAGCTTGCTGGCTTTCTGGACCGAGTTGTGGCTGTGTGGCGTTATTTGACCGCCTTATGTTGGAGGACGGGCAGTTCTGTGCAACTCGGCGGGAATTGCTAACTCAACCCAAAGTGCCGCGGACGTAAAGCTGTAACTCAGCACATCAACAGAGTGTTTCCGTCCACAACAGCTCACTGGGCCTGTATTGCTGCTCACGGTCGTCGTAGGCAGTTATGACAGTGTAGAATTAATTAGCTATTAAGCTTGCTAGTTATTAATTTTGCGTTAGGATTGCCGCTTTGGTGATTGGGTACTGGCGCAACCTCTCAGTGTTAATGCTAAGTCACTTTTGTAAACATTGATTTTCAAGTGGTTATCGGTTATCAGACAGTGGTCTGTACCCTGTCTTACTTACGGGGAACATTTTATATTATAGGCTAACCGATTTTTAGTTGATCTGCTGCCAGAAATTTGTTTTAATCACTGAGCCATACAGTTGTTTTTCACTCCTCAAAGAAGCAGCTTTAAAATGTCTCTACACTCTATAAGTTATTTTCGCACATTTATTATCATTCGCACTGAAAGTTTTAAAATAAATGTAAGCAAGTTATCATTTACTTACAAGCACAGCAGTTGAAAACAGTTTTTTTCAGTACTCGCTGATCTCTATACATATACAAGTGTATATATTTGCAGGCTTCTTTATTACTAGTAAGTTCTTGTAAGGTATCTCTTATGTATATACAGGCTACGGTTATGCGTTCATCTTTGCTGTGAATCATCCTTATTATTATCCACGTCTCTTTAATATTTCCCATTTTTAAAAATAGAATTGTACTACACTTAAATGTTCAGTATAGTTGTATCAGTTTAAAATAATTTTGGTCATAAAATATCGTGATAAATGATGTTCAAAGGTGGAAAACAACCACAGATTTTTTTACAGTTCTCAAACTATCATCTCAGTTTACTTTCCTCACTATAACGTAAAACTGTCATTCAACATGTGGGAAAACCCACTGATTCCCACGGCAACGGCAGTAGAAGGGGACCATAAAGCTGTGCTCTTAACATTAACCATATTCACGCTGAGAGCTCCCGCCACCGTTGTGGAAGTGGCAGTGACTAGTTATGTTCCAGAGTAGTCTGGGTCTTCTTTAATCTTGTAGAAATAACTTCTGTCAATCGCAAAGGGCATAACGTTAAACTGCATCGCAACATCGCCCCTTTTTCTCCATCTGAATTTATTTCAGCCAATCGGACATTTCGTGCCTGCTCCTGACACTTAAAAGTTACATGTGTACATCATGAGTGCACCACGGGTCTTCCACATGATCAACTGCATCACTGGTCTGTTTGTATCCATCTGTAAATTCCCCAGCATAGTTTTTTAAAGATTTTTCCCATAACAAGCAATGTTGTGCCACTACCTGCTTCCCTCGCTGTATCGCCCGGCACGTTCATTGTCCCTCTCGCCGCAGGTCACCAATCACTTTTTAGAAGCATTCTATTGTTCTCGGGCCGTGACGACGCAACTCTCGTCTGCCCCCAAACTTAAACATTTCCTCCAGCAGCTTATTTCCCTTTTGCTCATTGACTTGCAAGATTTGGGTTCGGTGTGTTAACACTGTCAAATTGAATCATCTCTTTCCAGTACATACTGTACATTTTGATAGACAAATCTGCTCATTATCGCCAAAGTATGTCACATGACATATTCATCTGATTGATTGATTTTAACAGGAGAGCTAAGACAGCTTAGGTCTGACCCACCACTGCCTGCCCTCGCTGTATATCTAGTAAAGCCAACCAGTGCCCTTAAATACTGCAAGGAGTTCCTCTACCAGTTTTTTGTTAGACACAATTTCATCAGGTCTCGTTGTCCCGAAGATTCTGTATCTTTTACTCTCCAATGCCATGCATTCAAAGGTTAGGTGTGATTCAGTTTCTTCACCCTCATCACAGATCCTACATTTAGGGTCCTTAGGTGATTTTTGAAGTTCCCATGGCCAGTCATCAGTTCAGTCATGAGTTTGATCTCTTTGCTTTTCAATCCCAGGATTACAGAGTTTCTTTTAAAACATGGCTTGGACATCATTACCTTACCACGTTTTTGTTTATGGATCTTGGTCCAGTATCTTACGTGCTGTTTCCTAAGCCAGTTCCGTAGTTCTAATTTGATCATAGCCTTGGTGATTGTCGATACAGCTTCCGGTCCTATAAATGGAGTTGTTGCCCCCATCCTAGCCAATCTATCGGCTTGTTCTTTGCCTCAGATCCCTGAGTGGCCAGGTACCCACACTAGGTGTTATATCCTAGCCAGTAATGCCACCCGAGCCCACTGCCAAAAGGCTGGCAGCATCAAAGTCCGGACGCCGTCCGCATAAGCAGCGCCAGCGAGACAGCAAATCGCCGCAAGTCTGCGCGCGCCACCGCTGGCTTCTGGGTTCTTAAGCGCTGGAGTCGCGAGCGCTAGGACAGTTCTGGATTCGCCGCTCAGTTGTATACTCGCCACCGAATTGTGTACTTGCTAGTCAGTTGTGTGTTCATCGCAGCACAGTTGTTGTTTGTAGTCAGCCGACGCTGACCTATCCGCTCCGACTCGAACTAGACAGATTTCTGTAGACACGGAGTTCACTACTGTCTTTATCTTCGTTAATAAAGATAAGTACCGACTTTTATTTAATCAGAGTGTTTGGGTTTTCATCTTTCTGTTCACTGTTCCAGCGGACCGGTCGGCCCGCTATTAAAAGTGTGGCGGTGACTTCGTAAGCCATTTCTACAGCCAAGTGTTTGTCACTACGAACACCGCCACAAAACTAGGTACTCCCTATTGCTCCCCCCTATCTCCACCCTGTGACAATCTGCAATAATCTTAGATCTTGTTGCACGAGCTGCCAATGATTTCAGGGCTGCCTGGCTGTCTGAATAGATGTAGATGCTATGCTCATTGTAGCACCTACTCATATTTCCTCCACACATGCGCTGATAGCAGCAATTTCGGCCTGGAATACAGAGGCCAATTTTCCTATAGAGATGCTGCTCTCCAGTCTCGGCTGAACCCCGTACAACCCTGTCCACACATGCGCTGGTAGCAGCAATTTTGGCCTGGAATACAGAGGCCAATTTTCCTATAGAGATGCTGCTTTCCAGTCTTGGCTGAACCCCGTACAGCCCTGTCCCAACGCCTTGATCTGTTTTCGACCCATCAGTGAACCAAACGATGTCGAACTGTTTTCTCCCACTGCTCCCTACTTGCAATTATGTTACAAGGCTTAGCGAAGCAGTTGGGAGTTATTGTACAGTCAGCCGGCATTTCCTCAGCCATACCTATATTTACCTCACTCACGATGTTAGTATGAGATTCTGGATATCCGAATGAGACCCAGTTTTTGCCAGTTTTAAGTCTGTATGCCCCAGCTGCTGCATCCATCTTAACCCAAAGGTGAAGTGGAGGCATATCCAGCGTAGCTTCCATTCCAGCGGCTGGTGTGTTGCTAATTCCGCCTGTTATGGCTAAGCAGGCCAATCTCAGCACTTTAGCAAGCTCTTTAGCAGCAACCAGCTGTTCTACCTTCTTCCACCACACTAGGCCCCATAGGAAGTCCTAGGTCAAACCACCGTGGTGTATATCCAGTACATACACCTTGGGCTTAGGCCCCAGTTTTTGCCACAAGCACCCCTAGTACTGACTAAAGTACTTTTTGCCTTGGAGCAGATACTCTTAATATGAGGGGTCCAAGTTAACTTCTCATCCAAGATTACCCCTAGATATTTCACTGTCCCCTTAATAAGCAGAGTTTCATTGAAGAGCTTTAGATTCCAACTTGCATGCTGAATATGTCTCTTCATAAATGGCAACACAACAGTTTTTTTAGGATTAAATCTAAGCTCCTGTTTAATGCACCATTTTTGCACAATGTCCAAACCTCCTTGTGCCATATTCCTGACTGTGTCAGTGAATTTGCGAAGTACTACTTTGACAAGGTCATCTGCGTATCATTGGCAGAAGCATTGTCTGGAATTTTGTTCCTCAATGAGTTCGTTCACCACTAGATTCCACAATAGAGGAGACAAAACTCCTCCTTGTGGACACCCTCTAGTGGTCTTAATTACCATCTTTTCATTCATCACGGTAGCCTCTACCTTCCTTCCATTAAGCATGGCTCTTGTCCACCTACATATAGTGGTCCCCAGGCCATGCAGTTCTGCTGCCCTTAGCGTGGAATCGAAGGTCGTGTTACTAAAGGCCCCCTCGATATCCAGAAAGATGCAGAGGGCTATTTATGGAAGTGAGGTGCTTTTTCTACCTTCCCAACGAGTTGGTGGAGAGGTGTCTCACATGATTTACCTGGCTGGTATGCGTGTAGGTTCAGGTGTAGAGGGACCCTACTTAGCCTCCCCTCCCCTACATATACATTGACCAGTTTTTCCAAAGTTTTGAGAACGAAGGAGGAAGACTGATTGGTCTCATATCCTTGGCCTTGGTATAATCAATTCTCCCTGGCTTTGGAATGAAGAGAACATTCACTGCACTCCAAACATTGGGAATGATTCCTACTGCTAGTCTAACCCTGAATAGCCTGCATAGGACTATTATAAGCTTTCCTCCTGCCCGTTGCACGAGAGCTGGAAAAATTCCATCTGGGCCAGGTGACTTGAACGGTTGGAATGTTCCCACCGCCCACTGGATTTTGTTGAAGTTCACACACCCCTTGGCCGATTTCCAGTCCTCTCTTCGATTGCCTGAGAACCGGGGTCACATACTGGTCTGTGTTATGCGGCAGAGGATATTGAGAAAAGTGAGTTTTGAGGAACAATTCCAGCATCTCATGTGCAGTCTTTGTATATTCCTCATCCTCCTTCCCCAACGTACCTCCTGGATTAGTTGGTACTCTAGTGAGAATCTTGTGAAGTCTGGCTTGTGCAGCTGTGCTTTCCACTTCCTCACAGAATGTCTTCCAGGATGCCTCCTTTGCTTGTCTTATTGCAAGATTGTAATTGACAAGGACCTCACGATATTTAGCCCATTGTCCTTTACGTCTCGCAATATTAAACAGTCTCCATAGCCGTTTTTTTTGCGTTTTCAATTTGTTATTCCACCAAGGAACACTCCTATTTGTGCACTTCCTCGTGATTGTGCAGTTGTCCCGATGTGAGGTCATTATGGCAGAGGTAACAGCCTCTGCTATTTCCTCAAATTTTATTGGCTTCCTTATTGTGGTTTTAATTTCCGATAAGCCTAAGTGATGGTCCCTCCTATATGTCTCCCAGTCTGTTTTCCTGGGACTTATATAAGTCACGGTCTGTCTGATTCCGATTTCAACCTTGAATTTAAGGTAGATGTGGTCCGATGAGGATGGCTCCAACACCACATGCCATTGTCTGACATGGCTACCCATCGTCATGGAATCAAATGTTATGTCAATATGCCAGCCGGTGTGGCCGAGCGATTCTAGATGCTACAGTCTGGAGCCGCGCGACCGCTACAGTCGCAGGTTCGAATCCTGCCTCGGGCATGGATGTGTGTGATGTCCTTAGGTTAGTTAGGTTTAAGTATTTCTAATTACTAGGGGACTGATGACCTCAAACGTTAAGTCAAATAGTGCTCATAGCCATTTATGTCAATTACTTCTTCTCTTCTGCTATTCCTGAATGTAGGTTCATTGCCCCTATTCAGGACCTCTAGGTTGTTAGCTAAGAGGAATTCGAGCTAACAACCTAGAGGCCCTGAATAGGGGCAATGAACTGTTGGTGTCCTTGCTGCCTCACACTAAGTTGTGGGCATTGGCGTCGCACCCTACCACCAGTTGGTCACCTTGCCGATGGCAAGTTTCCACCAGTCTCCTCACCTCCAAGGGAGGGGGAGAACTGTCTTCATAAGGAAGGCATACTGAGGCCAAAATAAGTTCCCTCGTGAAACCTTCCTCACATTGCTGCATTTTGATGATCACAAAGTCCCTAGGGCAGAAATCAATCATTGAGATGAAAGAAATGCCATTTCTAACATAGATGCATGCTCTGGAGTTTCTTATATTCCTAGCATAGATCAGCTTACCTCCAGCGCCTCCGAGGCCCGATACACCCCCTTTGTATAAATAGGGTTCTTGTATCAGAGACATGTCCACTTCCTGTCTCCACAGGCAGCGGTAAGGGCAGCTGAGGCCCCTTTACTGTGCTGCAGATTAATGTGCAGCACCTCCAGGCTCTGTCTTACTCCCATCTTTGAGGTCTTTGAGAACCCTGACAGTGACCTGCGAGAACCCTAAAAAAGTTTCAGGTCCTGTTCCCGCATCGCCTTCAGGGACTTCTCACCAACCTCCATAACCAGGGTTCGTCCTTCTGGAGCAACCTTCTGGTTAATCACTCTCCAGTCTTCTGTCGGAACGTTTGGGTTCTGGGCTCCTATCTTCCCGAAGAGAGTCTTGGGAGAGACTTCCTTAAGGATCTTGGGTACCCATAATGATATCTTAGCGGTATTAAGAAGCTCCACTACTGTCTTGACCAGCAGCTTCGCATCTTCCCACAGGGATATTATGGGCACCTTGTCCTTGAGCCATTCTACTGTATGCACCCCCTCACAGACAAAAATGAGTTCACCACGATCTAGATAGATCCTCCTTGAAGTTTGGACTTGGGCCAGTGTCCCACCACCATCGTTTCAATGAGGGCCATCAGTACTAGTTCCTCCTGCAGTGAGGTGATGGCCACCAGTGGATAACCTTCCTGGATAACTGCCATCCTAAGAATCGAGACTGCAGTACTATAGATCTGTTTCCCTATTTCTTGCCTCAGTTTTTTCTGGGCTCGCGTATCCAGGGAGGAGGGAGTGCTTGATTGCTCCCTTATCCGCTTACTACCTGTCTTTGACATTGTGGGGGTCTGCGTGTCTCCTTCAACGTGAGACAGTTATCTCCTGGGGGTTTTGGGTTCTAGTCCCTTTACTAA
Source organism: Schistocerca americana (assembly GCF_021461395.2). NCBI lineage: Eukaryota > Metazoa > Arthropoda > Insecta > Orthoptera > Acrididae > Schistocerca > Schistocerca americana. The sequence continues at coordinate 1,025,334,872 of NC_060119.1, forward strand.
CCTCCACTTGTGTTTAGGAAGCCATTCTTTTCCTCCCTTTTTCCTCTGTTCCCTTAGTAGATTCCTCCTTTGGTCCCCAGCCAAGTCTTTGATCTTAATCTGATCTAGCTTCTCGGTTACAGTTCGCACTACTGGCTCAGGTCTAGACCCTGATCCACTAGTGGAAATGCCTTCCATCGGTTCAGTCCCCAATGTTTGGGTATCAGACATCTCAATTTGCCCCTCAGTTTCTTCTTCTGTAGTCGTGTCCATGTTGGTCCCACGAGATTTGGGGTTCTAGAGGGTCTGCACCACGAATACCCCGCACGGTGTAAGGCTAATTACTCAGGAAGGTTGCCCAGTATCCTGAGGCTCTGTTTGTGACACATCTTCCCATGTGTCTCGCACCCCTCAGCACAGATCGCATCACACCTTGGGTTGGGTCAGGGAATAGGGTAGGACTAGTAGTGGATAGGGAAGAAGGGACGTTGTGGGACAATCTTAGTGTGATCCATCGGCTGAGGCCTTTCCGGCAGTAGGTCCTCTTCCTTCGGCATAGCCCTCAGCTTCCTGCGGACACGAAAGCCTCTCCACCCGCACGGACAGTGCTTCGCCAAGGTTGTGTCCCCTGGAGAGGACATATTTATCTACTTGTTACGACATATAAAATCTCATGTAAGGTGAGAAATTGACATTCTTGAAGCTGCCACCTTACACACTGAACACAGTTGAGATTGAGGTTCTCAATTAAGTGATATAGACATAAACCAGATGTTTCTTGGACGACAGCAGCTATCGAAGCCACGAGGTGTAATCGTGGGAAATGGTGACTTCATTCGCCATGTTTCTCGTCTTTTTATCTCTTTCAGGAGTCCTGCTTGCGGTGTAAGGTGTCGCAACTTTGGGTTAGCGTCTTTCACATTGTATGCGTCTAAATACGTTCTATTGCATACTGAATATTAGGTATTGATCCGTTCTACTTATTTTATTTATTTCTATTCATCAGTCGTATGAATGGTTTCATGTGGCTAGTCTTGCATTCCTCTCCTGTGCCAACTTCTTCATCTCCGAGCAGAAATTGCAGCCAATATCCTCGATTACTTGCAGGATGTGTTTGAATCTGTGTCTTCCGATACAGTTTTTATCCTCCACGGTTCCCTCTAGTGCCACAGAGACTATCTCCTGATGTCACAAGAGATGTCCAGTCATCCTGTCGCTTCTTCTTCTCAACATTTTCCATGTGTTCCTTCTTTCGCTGATTCTGCAGAGAACGTCCTCATTCCTTACCTTATCTGTCCACCTGGTTTACAACATCCTTTTCTGGCACCACATCTCAAACCTTTCGATTCGTTTTAATTCTGGTAGTTCCAGTGTCCATGATTCATTACCATACAATGCTGTGCCCCAGACGTACATTTTAAGTAATTTCTTCCTCATCTTATGGCCTAAGTTTGATACCAGTAGACTTCTCATGGCCAGGAATGCCAATTTCGTCTATGTCAGTGTACCTTTTACGTCCTCCTTGCTACATCCATAATGTATTATTCTACTGTCTAGGTAGCAGAATTCCTAATTTCATCTACTTTGTGACCATCAAATCTAATGCATGGTCACCAATTTTGATACTGAGTTGCTCTCTACTCTCATTCCTGCTACTTCTCACTACCTTTGCTTTTTCCAGTTTAGTCTCGATGCATATTCTGCACTCATTAGACAGTTCATTTCGTACAAAACATCTTGAAATTCATCATCATGCTGGCTGACTACAAAAATTCATTAGCGAATCCTATCGTTACAACCTGTATTTTAATTCAACGTCTGAACCATCCTTTTATTTCCATCATCGTTTCTTCGATGTATAGATTGAATAGTAAGGGGTATAGACTGGGTCCCTGTCTTACACCCTTATTAAGCCGAGCACTTCGCTCTAGATCTTCCTGCTTTATTGCTCCTTGTTGGTTCTTGTACATAGTGTATTATACTTGTCTTCTTGGATACTACGAGTGTTCACTATATTTAGAACATTTTGCGCCATTTTACATTGACGAATGCTTTTTCTAGATCGAGAGATCCTATGAACGTGTCTTAATTTTTCTTCAGTCTTGCCTCCTTTATTAAGCGCAACATCAGGACTACTTCTCTGGTACTTTTACCTTTGCTAAAGCCTAATTGGTGGTCATGTAACTGATCCTCATTTTGTTCCACTCTTCTGTACATTATTCTTGTGAACAAGTTGGATGCATGAAATGTTAATCTTACTCTGAAAATATCTCAAAGATTCTACACAACAACTTGAACAATCTTTTGGTTCCCACTCTCCTAATGACTTTAGAAATTCCAATGCAATTTCGTCACTTTAATACTGGGTCCCCTATATCTTTCATATCTACTCCAATTTCATCATCTGTCAAGTCATCACACGAATTCTCTCATTCATAGAAGACTTCAATGAACTGTTTCCATCTATTGGCTCTCTTCTCTTCGATTAACAACGGAATTCCCAATGCGGTCTGAACGTTACCACCCTCATTTCTAGTTTCACGGAGGGTTGTTTTGACTTTCCTGTATGTGGGGTCAGTACTACTGACAATCATTTCTTTTTCGAGCTCTTCGTTTTTTCCTGCAGCTATTTCAACTTGGGTGCCGTGCACGTCCTGTTTCTTTCATTTCTGAGCGATTTATATTTCTTTATTTGTATAGAATGTGTTACCACGCTGACGAGACCTTCCCATCACATTACGTCATTTTGCTGGAGTGCCGCATGAGTAGTTCGTTCAGTGGGCGAAGGCGTGGTACAATATCTTTGTAGGAGAGCTTTTACCAAGACTGGAAGCCGTACCACGCTGTACATAGCTTTTCTTATTTATATTTGACAATCGACTGTGCTCTCACTCTGACCATCCTCGGGGCATAAAAGACGTATTTAACAGTGAATTCCACAAGTGCAGTTACTAATCAAGATCTAGAAAATCTCCGTTATGGTAGCACTTGTGTTACCACAATTATGCATTTCTGCATTCCATTGTAAATCTCTATTGAAACGTGTGCCAGTGGGGTTTGGTGAACATTTCAGTGAAGCTTTCACGCTTTCAAAACGAACCGGTAATGATACTCACAGCTATTGTTTGGGTGTTCAACTTTTATTGCTCCCTATTGGTTCTTGCATATAATGTATGGTGCGTATACAACTATGACGAGAAATATTTAAGTATCAGTCAAAAGAGAGTTTCGTGAGTTACTTCCCTTTCCTGTGTATCACACTTTCTGTGAATCAGGCGGGCATCAGCCACCTGCAATCAGTTTTTTGTGGCCATTCCATTGTAAATCTCTCCTTACGTTTACTCCAAGATATTTAATTAATTTAACTCTTTCCAGTGATTGTTCTGCAGTCGTGAAATAACAAAAGTGATGGGCGATTCTGGATATTTATGCACATCACGATACCTTTCTTGTGTGCTAACGGTTATCTGCCAGTCCTTGAACCAAGCGTCGGTCTTCTGCATGTCTTCCCACGTTTCGGTACGGTTTTCTAACTGCACGTCTTCCTGCGTGCAAACAATGTTATCCACAAAAAGCCTCGTTCTCATGAAACTTCCATTGTTAAAGACTAGCTCATGTATACAGGATGTTTAGAAAAAGATTCGGTACTTGGAATGTGATAGTATGGACTAACACTAGAAAAGTTTCAAGTAAACATGCGCTTCAATATTTACACCTTAACAACTAAGAGCTCTTGTTCATCTTTGCTACTGTTAAACACATCTCTTCTACTGCAAGTTTTTTCCTATTACGAACGACCTAGGGAAAGCAGTAACGAAATCAGTAGACGGATGACACCACTTTATTCGGTTAATAAGAAGCAGCAGCGATGCTAATGCAACCTGCGTCTTATTATATCGCTTCCATTTGCCAGACCATAACAAAGATCAAGTTCGTCATATGACATGCGAGCTAATACACTTCCATTATGCTGGCTGCGAAGATAAAACTTCAGTGTAAAAGTGTTCTAACAACTTATCAAATCACAGAATACTTCCATTAGAACTCATGTATGTGGTGCACTTAACAACACAAACAAGTGTTTATTGCTTGCTGTATTCCATAGGCAAAAACAAGGGAATATGACTGCATTGTGTTGTTCATGCGTAATAGCAAAGACCTAAGATGCATTTCATGATAGTGGAGATGAAAAAGTGCTCATAGATCTTAAGATACACTTTTACAGCCCTTATTTACAGCATATTTTTTCATACTTTAGTCCTTACTATCATCTCTCAAAAGTTGGAATACTTTTCTTAATATCTTTATATAAAGTGTGGAAAGTAATAGTAGTGTAATATTCCGTCAGAATTCGCTCGAGGCTACTTTTTAATATAAAGACTTCTGTCCATGAGGAGTGACACGCTGTATTTTGCTTGCCAGTAGCGGTTCATTTTAGTCACAAAACTAATCTGATATTCCACACGCTCGCATTTTGTTCAGTGGTTACCAACGAGGAAGTGTATCGAACACCTCTCAAAGAACACGACATCAACCTGGGCTGGAATGACTGTCAAGAATCGTTTGTATAATGCTGAGAACACGTAAGTGCGTCTTAAAGTAGCTACAATCTGCGATCAGCGGCAATGTTTTCTGCAGTTAAGGTGACTTTTCCTTTTGTTGGAAGAAGATGACGCACCTCCCAGGAATGGAATCGCATTTTCTACCTACCGTCGCTTCTGGCAAAATATTCACCGGCTACAGCTACAGATTTTCGGATTCCCTGACATAGCTAGAAGTAAAGATGTCGCCATGATCAGTTTACAACAGTTTTAGCTTTTCCTTTGCACTCTGTAATTTCAACAGTAATTAAAAATATCTTCCCCACATTGATTGTAAACGTTACACATTTTCTTCTGAACGTATGGATCATAGTGTTTCCTAATTTTGGCTCTTATATGGTAAGTCTACGGGGTTTATTCGGTAGTTCGAAAATGGCTCAAAGTTGGTCTATTTATTCTTCAAACAGAGCATTTACATATCAAATGAGTCTACCATTCCAGTATTTTCACTATGCAACAACAACTGCATCGTCGTCTAGAACCATTCCATTGTATTGATTTTATGATAGAAAATTGTTTTGCCATGTTCCTCTCGTATACAAGCATATTGCTTTGCACATACAGTTAAGTAAATACACGGTATGAAGAAGAGCTGGTTACTTCTCTGGAAAAGCTACGCAATAAATAAAATATTTTCCGTTTTACAACATGATTAAAATTAGTTACAGAATAAACCCTATCAGGTCGATTTCTCAGCTAGTGCATCCTAGATAAAAGAGTCGCAGTCGTCCTGTAACTGATATTGGAACAGTTCCAATGATCTCTTACACTGTTTCGGTCTGTGTTTAAAAAGTTCTCCTACAAGCGTCTCTTAGATTTCTTTAATGATTATTTTAATAGGAGAGAAATTTGCCCTACATCTCAACGGCCAGATACACTGTATATTTTCTCCTCTCATATCGTAAGAGGATAAAAGGGACTTAATCTTTACTCGAGTACGAAGCGTGTAATTCATTTAGTAGATTACTTTAATTTACAAATTACTCAGGAGCCCGGCTACGGACATGAGAGTAAATTTTGTGTCGGGCTAATCTCCTTGCCAAGGTCCCGATAAATTTGAATCTGATTAACTGGAAATATCTTCGGGAGGTAGCAGTGTTCTCACGTGGCATTAAATAACATTTTATCAAGCAAGAAAACATTCCACGAAGAATATGTTACAAAAATGTGTTGTGTTGCTAGGAATACTTGATTGAAGAAAGTTTAAGATGTTGCGAAATGATAGATGTACTGCACAGAACTAAAACAGTGACCAAAACATGCAAATTATATATTTAGTCTGAGTAAGGGGCTGTGACTATTTTTTTGCCACTTTTACCACAATCGCCATAGCTTGTGAGGTGAAGTCTACCAGACCGCTTTGCTTTATTTTTCCTCAGATTTACAGAAATATCAAATGTGATATGCCTCACATGTACAATAATACAGCAACTAATACAATACTGTTAGTCAATACGTGAATATACAGTATTAATTTTCTACAATAATATTTATTTAATAGTTCGTTATGAATCACATATTAAATAAATATTATTGTGGATCATTAATAATGTGTAATCACAATTTTAATATGGCTATGTTCCTCCAAGAACCGACAGAACATCCCATAAAAATTATCGAAGTCCTGTATGCTGACAGAACTGTGTGTATATGCTTTATACAAATTGCTTTAATTCAGCTGAAAAGATTAAGAGAGAATTGCTCGTATTGATTCCTACCTAGTACTAAATGAGTTAATAAAAATATTAACTAATTTATTGCCTATATAAAGACGAATTGATGTAGATTATCCATTAGAAACTATATATATGATATTATATTCTTTCCTTTTTTAGAGTATTGCAGTTATTTGTTACAGATGATGCAGAACAGTGGTGTTCTGTAAAGCTGAATTTCCTAGTGCACTTGCATGATCCAAGTGTATTGTGTTTTGGAGTCCTGCTTATCGTAATAAAATGTTCGCAATACTACTTGAACCTGTTTTCTTCTCACTAAACCTTAGTACATCTTCCCTTTCAGTTTTGGAATCTGAATATCATCACATACCTCCATGCAGAAGTGTTCCTCACATTTGTCAGCATCACATCCGTTATTTAGCCACGAATGTATTACAGAACCGATGTCTGGATCATTTCGCCGAACGCTGCTACGCGTGGGCTTACCTCCACTCGACATGAAGCAGCTTGTGAGGTGCACCATTCAGACCGCACCTGCAAATAATAACGCCACAGTTCTCACTCATTAACAGCTAGAGATAACCTGTAACCTCAACAACGCTCAAGGGCGTTAGTGCATAAAGTAGATAGAAGTGAGGGACAGCAAACGGAAAGTAAGTTGGCAATATAGAACTTTACAATTATTGACTGCTACAGGAGACCGTAACTCACAAGTTAAGGGTTAAGCTTCACACATTAATTTCATTCGGTGGTCAGCATCAGATCATGTCACCGTAAGGCATCACATTCGCTTATAATAGTTCGATGCTACGACTTCTTTCTTGCAGAAATTTTAACATAGGGTAAATAACGAGATGGCTGGTCATGTCGTTAAAACTTCTTTTATACTGACCGGTCGTAGGTCGTGCTTGTTGCACAAAGAGGTTAATGTGCACTACAGTGGTGATTTCCTGTATAGATCTTCTTTGATGCAGAATATGAAACATATACGAAAAAAATCCTCTTGAGATTTGCCGCTTGATAAATGTTAATTCATCAGACACAATAAGTGCTACAGGCAATGCAGGCGACATTCTAGTGGAATCTTCCTGATTTGTGTGCCCACTGCGCCAACTATCTTCATATTTATTGAATCCGTGGGTGTAAATATGTGGATGAACGCATTTATACTGAATAGAACAGTGGTTCCCAACCTGGGGTTAGTTACTCCCTCAGGGATAAAATGAAATTTTCTGAGGGGTAAAAACTTACCGCTTACACTTTCTTTCAGTCAGGAAACTAAATTATTTTCAAAAATCATTATTATTATCACAGTTTTGTAAAACTCTAATATTGAGTTTTACCTTTCCTCAATTAGTAGCATTGTTGCGGAGGAGGGTACAGGTTCCTCACATAGTCCACCGACTGAACACATGTGTTGTGCTTTCTCCCTTACATCGATGATGATAAAACTGAGTCATATACACTATGTGATCAAAAGTATCCGGACACTTGGTTGAAAATGACTTACAAGTACGTGGCGCCCTCTATCGGTAATGCTGGAATTCAATATGGTGTTGGCCCACCCTTAGCCTTGATGACAGCTTCCACTCTCGCAGGCATACGTTCAGTCAGGTGCTGCAAGTTTTCTTTGGGAATGGAATGCTGCACTGAGGAGAGGTATCGATGTCGGTCGGTGAGCCCTGGCAAGAAGTCGGCTTTCCAAAACATCCTAGAGGTGTTCTGTAGGAATCAGGTCAGGACTCTGTGCAGGCCAGTCCATCACAGGGGTGTTATTGTGGTGTAACCGCCACAGGCCGTACATTATGAACAGGTGCTCGATCGTGTTGAAAGAAGCAATCGCCATCCCCGTATTGCTCTTCAACAGTGGGAGGCAAGAATGTGCTTAAAACATCAGTGTAGGCCTGTGCTGCGATAGTGCCACGCAAAACAACAATGGGTGTAAGCCCCCTCCATGAAAAACACGACCACACCATAACACCACCGCCTCTGAATTTTACTGCTGACATTAGATACGCTGCTAGATGACGTTCACCGGGCATTCACCATACCCGCATCATGCCATCAGATCATCACATTGTGTACCGTGATTCGTCACTCCACAGAACGCTTTTCCACTGTTCAGTCGTACGATGTTTGCACTCCTTACACCAAGCGAGGCGTCGTTTGGCATTAACCAGCGTGACGCTTGGCACATGAGCACCCGCTCGACCATGAAATTCCTGTTTTCTCACCTCTTTCTTCTCTACAGTTTAGTTAGATGCTACAGTTGGTGATAATGTGAGGGAGTGCGAGGGTAACAGACCAAAGTGGGAGTGGGGAAGGGGCTGGGGGAGGGGCGCTTGTAGCTAATATCTAATTGCATTCAGTGGTAATGATCCAAGAAAGTTTAGGAATCACTGCTGTAGAAGGACTAAAGGATAAATATACTTGTAAATATGTGGTGCCTGTTCTTCCGAACATGTCTGAAACCACAAACATCGTTTTATCCTGTGTTGTTGTTGTGGTCTTCAGTCCTGAGACTGGTTTGATGCAGCTCTCCATGCTACTCTATCCTGTGCAAGCTTCTTCATCTCCCAGTACCTACTGCAGCCTACATCCTTCTGAATCTGCTTAGTGTATTCATCTCTTGGTCTTCCTCTACTATTTTTACCCTCCACGCTGCCCTCCAATACTAAATTGGTGATCCCTCGATGCCTCAGAACATGCCCTACCAACAGATCCCTTCTTCTAGTCAAGTTGTGCCACAAGCTCCTCTTCTCCCCAATTCTATTCAATACCTCCTCATTAGTTATGTGATCTACCCATGTAATTTTCAGCATTCTTCTGTAGCACCACATTTCGAAAGCTTCTATTCTTCTCTTGTCTAAACTATTTATCGTCCACGTTTCACTTCCATACATGGCTACACTCCATACAAATACTTTCAGAAACGACTTCCTAACATTTAAATCTATACTCGATGTTAACAATTTTTCTTCTGCAGAAACGCTTTCCTTGCCATTGCCAGTATACATTTTATATCCTTTGTACTTCGACCATCATCAGTCATTTTGCTCCCCAAATAGCAAAACTCCTTTACTACTTTAAGTGTCTCACTTCCGAATCTAATTCCCCCAGCATCACCAGACTTAATTCGACTACATTCCATTATCACTGTTTTGCTTTTGTTAATGTTCATCTTATACCCTCCTTTCAAGACATTGTCCGTTCCATTCAACTGCTCATCTAAGTCCTTTGCTTTCTCGTAGTCACTATGAATCAGACCACAAGGGAATTAAAGACATCAGGTACCAGATGGCATTGATTTATATCAATGGGGAAGTTGAAAATTTGTTCCAGATTCGTATTCAAAGCTGGGTGTCCTGTTCACAGTGCAGATGTGCTGACACCACTGCACCATCAAGACACGGAGTGTCCCGCAACTGCACGCTCTCTGGGACCGCTTCGCGACAGCGGATTTAAATGTCTCTTATGTGGGGATGAGGTGCCAGGTGCGATGGATGAAGACCCTGTCGTTACCACCACATTAGCATTTATTTTAATATGTTTTATGTGACTGACTTTGTCGATATTTAAATGATGTAAAGTTATCGGATGGGGAACTGTGGCGTATCTCCGACTTTCCATACCTCCAACATTCATATCTAAGAGAGAGCGAGAGCGGATGGTAAATAACTTTTTTGTTGAATAACACCAGATAATATTGTGTAACAATCAGGCATGGAGTAGTACATCTCAATACGTCAATAATTTTTAGTATTTGTTTTATAGAGTTGACAAGCAATTAATTTTAAAAGATGATCACATGAAGTTCTGAGGTGGGAATTATTTATATAATTCTTCTACTGCAGCACAGAGGGTTTTTTTGCACAGTGATGTATGTTCATTTAGCACTTTTTTCCTTGGGCTTGGAACCAGGTATAAGAACAGCTCAGAGCACCCAGAAGTAATAACGTAAATTCACCATTTTCAGATCATATAATTGCACCCAATCACCACCCAATGAACGTAGAGACTGTTTTAAAATTCTTAAATGTAATAACAGACAATATTAAAAATTAACAAGAGAAGAAAGCTAGCTCATCCAAAAACTGTCATACCAAAAATCAAAGACAGAAGGGAAGAATTTTCTAAATAAATGCTCATCAAAGTTAATAAAACCCTCTTCGCGACAATAGAACTACTACATAAATGGCCCCACCCCTAAGATTACATATTATCTCCCGCTGAAGTTAAATTCCTCTCTCTCCATATACCATTCATTCACTCTACCTGCCTATCCAAAACTCCCTCATTCCCTATATGCCTTTCCTCTCTCTCTCTCTCTCTCTCTCTCTGTCTCACTCTCTCTCTCTATCTCTCTTTCTCTCTGTCTCTCTCTGTCTTGGACACAAACACACACAGGAGCTAAACATCACAAACGTCAACAACAAATCGGCGCACCACATCCCAAATAAACATGCCACAACAAATGAACCCCAAACATAAATAACAATACGAAATGGCGACGAAAATTCAGTGCTCGACGAACAAATCTTAGTAAATACATGTGTAGCGAACACAGGGAAATAAGTATGTTTCCTGGACACAAACAATGGAAAAAACACTATAACACCAGAAACTGTAAGTATCAAGCTAAATATCGCGATTCTCAATCGTAAATGCATAATAAATAGAAAAATAAAAAAAAATCGTATTGGCACATGCCAAGCTGTAGATTGAGTAGTACATATAATGTTACCAGCGTTAACAATCAACAGCCTCACGTGAGGTATGTAAACTGATATATACATCCACTTTGTGCAATTTTGTCATATGATGACATGGTTGGAGACCGTGGCGCCTAGAACCGCTCTGCTACAACGGCCAGCTTTTTGTAATATATTTGGAAATAAAGTGGATGACAAATGTTGATGGTATTGGGGCAGCAACCAGCCACCAATTTACTTTCAGTTCCTTTATTCAAAGGATACCGTTACTGGTTTCGAATCATTATGATTCATCTTCAGACGGATACATGCTTTCCTTATAACATGTGGTGCGATTTTTACAGATTACTTGTCGTGAAATGTTGGTTTGGAGTGTTTGTTTTCATAACATTTGTCCAACAGATGTGAATACATTCCCACTGCTTTCTTATTGTCGTAAAAAACGCACCACCTGTTAACTGGAAAGCAGTTAAGCTGTCTGAAGACGGATCATAATGATTCGAAACCGGTAACGGTATCCTTTGAATAGAGGAACTGAAAGTAAATTTGTGGCTAGTTACTGTCCCAACACCATCAACTTTTTTGCATCCACTTTATTTCCAAATATATTAGAAAAAGGTGTCCGTTGTAGCCGAGCGGTTCTAGGCGCTTCAGTCAGGAACCGCGATGCTGCTACGGTCGCAGGTTCGAATCCTGCCTCGGGCATGGATGTGTGTGTTGTCCTTAGGTTAGTTAGGTTTAAGTAGTTCTAAGTCTAGGGGACTGATGACCTCAGTTCTTAAGTCCCATAGTCCTTAGAGCCATTTGAACCATATTACAAAACTAGAACCGTTAGACGTATCGTAAATGAACAATATAGGATACTACGACTGAGTGGTATATGTATCAGCTCTGTACAGTACGCGAACTAATGTATAGTATTTACAAATAGTCGCTCATTTAACATACGTAAATATTTTGTACCAAAAGTTGCTCTAGAGTTTGACCTGTAACAACAATTTTGCAGAGGGAAAATAAACATTTAAAACCACTCAAGGTAGCACAAAAAAAGTGCTGGAACATGTCTGGGTGAAAGCAAAACGGTATCTTGCATGAGGCGGATTCCTCTCCAAGTTACGAATGAAATAATGTCATCAGGTGCAATTAATCCATAGGGAATGACTGGACGGAAGATGTGAGGAAATAGAAAAGGAAATATTTCTGAGAAAGACTAATTCAGCACATATGGAAGAATAAATATCGTTTTGCGAATTTAAAACTTATGAGGCTAGCATTAAGTGTGTAGATGTTATTCCATTGTTTAACCCAGATCGGAGAATGCATATATGGAGGAAATACACTGAGGGTCCTCTATTATGGGCAGAACTGTGTGCTACGATACAAAAAGAAACGATAGGAGTATTGAAAGACATAAGGACTTGGATGTTTGAGCTGACTTTGACCGGGATTTCGAATCCTTGCGACTAAACAGTAGGATAACAATTATTTGGAATGTTATAGCGTACGTAGCGGTATGTATTTATCAGGCAAAATAAAAGGTATCGTAATTGCCTATCCTACCTAGCGGCACGTGGCAAACAGGGAAAATAATTTATTCTGAAGTTGTTGTAAAATGCAATCTATGAAATGAATTAAAAGGTTGCTGGTTCGTTTCTCTACTGTGAGTGTGCATATATTGTCTCTAGCAACTGCCCTTCCAGATTAGTAAAGTGATATGTAGCACAATATCAGTTATTTGAAAAATCTTGACGTTAATTCGCATTTAAATTCTTTTTTTGATGTGATATGTAACTCAGGCAGTGGAGGAACTTAATGATTAAACTGTACCCGCGTATAATGTTTAACGCACTCACACTTTACATCCATGTAAACACATATACCTTTGAAACCAGTAAGTCATAAAACGCAGCCAAAGCAGAAGAGGATTTAAAATGGCCTTAAAGAGTTTTGCAAAATTTTTCTGCAACCAGTGAATAATATCAGAAGAAGTCAGAGACGCATATTTAGCGCTTCACGCTCTTAAGCAAAGCTACTTTTTCTCTGACGAAAATTAAATGCAACTCGAATAAATGACATTTTGCTTAAACATATTATATTGCCTGTAGTGGTGGAGGGCTTATTTTATGGAATGTAGCTCAATGCTCTATTGAAGAATTGCTACGTATATCATTTCCTTTGTTGCGGAGAGGTTAATTTTATTGTTTTATTTCATTAAGTAGTTTGCTTATTTTTTGCTAAAGCAGGGTTGTGGTTACAGGTTTACCTGTCTAGAAACATTTTTTTTTCTTTTATACGGTAGTTTGATCTTGCATCATTCTTCATATTGCTTTGCAGTGTGTCGGCATATTTTTACGAACCGTAAGGTCTGATTTCTCGTGAACTTCGGATCAATTTTAGCTACGCCTCTAGCATTTTTCCTTCCAGATAAGAATACAAATGCATACCATATTATCAACTGTTTGAAAAATCTTGCTGTTGCTTCGCATTTAAATTCATTTTTTGATATGCTAAGTAATTTAAGGAGTGAAGAAATTTAATGACAATGTAGTACAGGCGTATGAAGCTTAGCGCATTCACACTTTATTGCTGTATAAATAAATGTAGCTTTGAAATCAGTAAGTCACCGAAGACAGCCCTAATAGATTTGAGAATTTAAAATGTACGTAATTGGTTGATAAAAAAATTTCATCAACCAGCGAGTCATGTCAGAAGACGATAGAGATAAATTTTTAGTGCTTTAAGCTCCTATGCGAGACTACAATGTCGATGAAAATAATTAAATGGAACTCGAATCAACGACATTTCGCTGCAATGTATTATAATATGTGAGATTAATGACAGAAATTGCAAGCTTTCGACTTTTACAGTTAATGAAGAATCTATGAGACTGGTCACATACCACCACACTATTAGAAGAGTATCACCCGCAAAATCTCAATAACACAAAATAAATGTGAGACCTACCACACAATCAGCCTGTCAGGCAGCTGAGCAGAGTAATACATAGATATATGAAAAATTAAATTAAATCTCTAGTGAGTGACGAAAAAATTTCGTTTTAGGAAAGATAAAATTACCAGAGAAGCAGTTCTGGTGCTACTCTATTGACTGGAAGTAGGGCTTAAGAAGAGACAAAAGATTCCTATAGAATTTGTTAGCACTGGAAAAATAGTTGGCGCTACAAAGTAGTGCAGGATACTAGAAGTTCTTAGAAATATCGATAAACATTGTAGAGCAAGAAGATAATAAACAATACCTACAACAGGCAAAAGGAAATTGCTCTTAAAAGAGAGTGTAAGGCAAAGATGCAGTCTTGCTTCCCTATTCTTGCTTCCCTACTCTTCGATCTGTTCAGAGGTGAAACAGAGTTGTTGTTGTGGTCTTCAGTCCTGAGACTGGTTTGATGCAGCTCTCCATGCTACTCTATCCTTTACAAGCTTCTTCATCTCCCAATACCTCCTGCAGCCTACATCCTTCTGAATCTGCTTAGTGTATTCATCTCTTGGTCTCCCTCTACGATTTTTACCCTCCACGCTGCCCTCCAGTACTAAATTGGTGATCCATTGATGCATTAGAACATGTCCTACCAACCGATCCCTTCTTCTAGTCAAGTTGTGCCACAAACTCCTCTTCTCCCCAATTTAATTCAATACCTCCTGATTAGTTATGTGATCTACCCATCAGAGAGGGTAGTAAAATAAAAGTTAAAAATCATACTAAAATTTAAGATGAAACAGTGATAGGAATTCCTGACAATATAGATGTTCTATGTTTAGCGAAGAAAAATTACAGGACATGTGGAAAGGCATGATCAATCTACTGAGCGCAGTATATGGACGAAGAACAATCCGAATAAAGGCAAACCGAAAAAAATCAAAAGGTGAAGATGTTGAAAGAGCTCTGCTTCGTAAGAAATAAAATAAAGAATGACTCATAGAGAAATGTGACCCAAGGAGGAAACTATTCGGTAAGGAGATTTCAGGCCACGCTTAATGTAATATACTGGTGCCAAACGCAGTCCTGAGGAAGTAATCCTGAGGAAGAAATATCTCTGAAAGTACATCTGAAAGACTGCGTTGTATAGAAGTGAATCGCTTAGTGTGGGGAAATAGAAAAACAAAAGACGTGTTTTAGATTAAGTTAAGAAATAAGAAGCGGGCCACAGGGTAGCGGCGAGGAAACAAAGTAGACCAAGTTTCTGTTTATTCGTAGTGGATGCGGAACAGCGGCTCGCAATAATTTATCAAGTTAAATCGGCAAACAACCGAACGTAAAGAAGATATTCTATTGTGTTTAGACAAACAGTTTCGGCATTTCCGTAAGTCATCTCCAGACCCCATATGCCCTTCATGTATAGACTTTCACATGTATCGACATTGGATTTCTGGAGCTATCAGTATGCCAGTATCTGTACATCTGAATGTCTATACATGAAACGCATACGGAGCTTGAAGATGGAATATTGAAAACCCGTAACTGATTGTCAAAATAAAATAAAATAACTTGTCGATACGTACTGATGCATGGTGACTTTCCTTGGTACAAAGCAGAAGCAGATTCGCGATGATAAAAAGTAAATTAACACAAATGCAATAACTTCCGTGGTACGGGCTGGAGCTGTAGACGGCTGAAATTGCTAGGCAAGACAGAGATTGGAATACATCTGCCAGATAATAAGGGACGTTATGTACAAATGCGTCAAGAGACTGAGCCAGTATATGAAATCGTGGTAAGCCACGTCAAATCTGTGTTGAAGACTGATGACCAACAACTAAATACATAAATAAAAGGAAACGAAATGACATATTCTTGTACATAGAGAAATTCCAACAATCCGATAAACAATAAACAATACTGTAATATTGTATGCTGTTGTACTACTGTAGAATGATTACACACGCTGAGTTACATAAGCAAATGAACATATAGTGCGCTTCAGCAAGATTCCACTGAATTTATTCAAGCACTGTGTCCCAATGAAAGATTACACAGATTTAAAATAGCATTTACTTCAAAGGCATTAACAAGTTCATTAATGGCAGATTTTGGCTGTAATCTTCTGCTGTGTAAAAGTAATTGGTATAATGTGCATGGTATTACCTGCTATAGAAGCAAAGAGTGTAAAGTTTAAATGAAAAAATCATTTGCCAGTGCATGATCCATGAGCAATGTTTGCTTATTAAAGGAAATTCTATTTGACAGAACAGCAATTTCAGTTTGTATAATTCGTTTAATAACAACCTAATAAATGCCACGTAATTTCGACGCATAAAATGAACGACTCAGGGCTGCATGTAACACTGTGGTAGCAAGTTCCCTAGTGAGACTCATGCTGTAGCAATATTATTGCACACGAGATGAGATTTAAATTACCTTTCATGGCCATGGATATGACGGCAAAAACCGTTATCACGTGTGAAATTCAACTACTGAGTGTGCAGAGAAGCTTGGAAATGTGTTTTCCATCGGGGAAATTCTGTTAATTACATCAATATTAATTGTGGCAGAAGCTCTGAAAAAAAGCCATTTAAGTTAATACGTGGCTTTGGGCTAGAGGTACATTTTTATAGCAGGGATATTTGACTTCTCAAATTCGTAACTAGCGATGTGGTGCAATACGAGTACAAGCAGCCGAAGTTGGTTACGCGGGTATTACAGGATATTCGGATATTACTGTTACAAACTTCTACGACTTAAAGAGGGGATTGAGTAAAAAATATTTTGAATTGGAACGCATATCCAGAAACGTACCGTTTTCGTGCTACAGCCTTTTAAAAACAAGTTTGCTAGGTCGATAAGCGACAGGGTAGTCAGCGTGGGAAAGAAGGTGCTTATTTCCGATTGGCGGTTGTCATCTGACGTCTATCCTACCTCTCCGACATGTTTCAAGTCTCATTCACGTGTCTGTGAACATGGTTCAGTATGCATTTACAGAATACACCAACATGGTCCTTCTGTATGTTGTACGGTGAAGCTCACGGAACTGGAAGAGCTGCTCGTCACCTTTATGAAGATCGGTATCCACAATGTGTGACTCCATCCCATACCCATTTCGCCATTAGAACATAACGGATTCGAGAAAGGGGTACCTTCACCGTCAGCAGGTGTGACTGTTGGGCTCCAAGGACACGCCGAACACCTGAAGTGGAAGAGGCTGTACTGCACAACGTTGGACAGAACCCGTCAACGGGTACACGAGCAATTTCTTTGGTTATTAATGAGTGGAACTGTAAATCAAGTGATGTACTGCCCCCCCCCCCTAATAAATTACCTGTGTAAGTGGTCACGTTAATAAAATCGTTTCAAATGGTTGTATCAAGACAAAGATACGTTTCCGGATATGGGTATTTACTCAAAAGATTGTGTATTCTGTCTACCCTGCACGTCCTAGAAGTTTGTAATGGGAATTACCGAACACCTTGTGTACCTTGAAGTACAAACTACGGAGTACGTATAGTTCCCCTACGATCAGGGTTTCGTAAGTCATATAACATTATATTTCCTCCAAATAGCTTTCGGTTCGCCGATGACATTGTAATTCTGTCAGAGACAGCAATGGACTTGGAAGAGCAGTTGAACGGAATGGACAGTGTCTTGAAAGGACAGTATAAGACGAACGTCCACAAAAGCAAAACGAGGATAATAGAATGTAGTCGAATTAAGTCGGGCGATGCTGAGGGAATTAGATTAGGAATTGAGACACTTAAAGTAGTAAAGGAGTTTTGCTATTTGGGGAGCAAAATAACTGATGATGGTCTAAGTAGAGAGAATATCAAATGTTGACTGGCAATGGCAAGGAAAGCGTTTCTGAAGAAGAGGAATTTGTTAAAATCGAGTATAGATTTAAGTGTCAGGAAGTCGTTTCTGAAAGTATTTGTATGGAGTTTAGCTATATATGGAAGTGAAACATGGACGATAAATAGTTTGGACTAGAAGAGAATAGAAGCTTTCGGAATGTGGTGCTATAAAAGAATGCTGAAGATTGGATGGGTAGATCACGTAATTAATGAGGAGGTATTGAATAGAATAGGGGAGAAGAGGAGCTTGTGGCACAACGTGACAAGAAGAAGGGACCGGTTGGTAGGACACGTTCTGAGGCATCAAGGGATCACAAATTTATCATTGGAGGGCAGTGTGGAGGGTAAAAATAGTAGAGGGAGACCAAGAGATGAATACAATAAGCAGATTCAGAAGGATGTAGGCTGCAGTAAGTACTGGGAGCTGAAGAAGCTTGCACAGGGTAGAGTAGCATGGAGAGCTGCATCAAACCAGTCTCAGGACTGAAGACCACAACAACAACAACAACAAGCTTAAGAATTACGTAGCTGATCATAATTATGTAAAGAATGTTAGTGGCACCAAAATTAGTACGCACACATTCATGGATGACAAAGGAAGTGAAACTATTGGTAACAAAGCAAACCCAGATATTGCTGAACTCTATTTTGAAATATTCTCTTAAGAAGGATTATAGGAGGGGGGAGGGGCTACCTCAGAGTAATTGTCCATCGCGACAGATATAGAAAATAGATGTTGCTGTTTCAAATAGATGTTCCTTGACCTGATGGAATCCCTGTCGCATACTATGTTGAATTTTTGAAATATAAAGCAGATTCACCGAAAAAAATGCCTATTAAAGCCTGTTTACAAATTTTCAAGAAACATTACGAAATTTTGATTCTGGGAATATACTGCAGCTTTCTATATATCGCTCCCATAGGCGCTTCGAATACATAATTACTCCAATTACGGCGGGCAAGCAGAGTTTAACGTCATTCTTCCCGCACCCTACACACGAATGCAATGGCAAGCAATCTAGCATGTGGGTAAATGCGTATACCCAGATCCAAGCACTTCAGATCGATTTTCGGAGTATGTACGTGAACATGCAAATGTGTTTCGACGCTGGTCTGTAAGATATTTAATCTTCGCATATTACTATAGACATTCTTTGGAGCTCGCAATTTTTTTTTTTAACCGTTAGATACCCTACAAGTGCGCTCGAACATTCTGTTGCTCGTCATTAGATCACCAGTACAAGTTCTTGAACAGTTGCGATCTTATCATATCCGGTGTCAGGTTATATGCAAGGTCCTCTACTCCTCCACCCCCCCCCCCCCTCCACCAGGAAACCTCTGGGAATTTATCAATGTCAGCCCAGGTAGACCCTCACACACCTTGGGTGATTGTGCCAGTTATCGAGAGTGGTCATCTGATATAATATTAGAGTAAAAGTCCCTCCCTATCTCATCCAATGAGAGTACAATAAAATGGCGGGACGCCCCCCCCCCTTCCCCTGAACCAAATGAGGACCAAGCACTCTTCCTCCCACTTCCCATCTACATCTTTTATAACTGGGAACCCTGAGAGGAAGGATTTCACTCTGGAGCTGGGCAGTATGGCGAGAGGGCTGTTAGTTAATAATAAATTACATTAAGTTATGTCTGTTTGTTAACAGCAAGTTAATATTACATTATTCCAGACACCAGCAGGGATCACACCTTGCAAGGTGTGTAAGTACCCTCATTATTTCTCAATTGTACGTATTTATCCAATTTTACCACATTATTACGTATATTCCCCAATTTTACGTATGTGTCACCCACTTTCGTGATTCCTCCATTTTTCCATAATTTTACAACTACAATAATTTTAAATTTAACGCATTTTATCCTGATGCTCTCAGCTAATCAAAGTCCAGCATGAACCTGATTATTTATTATTGCTAGTGTGTGTGACATCCTGAACGTGTCAGGAAGGAAACGTGTTCTATGAAATAACGGCGACGTAGTAAATTCTGTAAGCACTGCAGCCGTACTGATTTCAAGCCAAAGGTACTGTTTGTATAAGAAATATCACATCGTGATAGATAGACCCCCTGAGAAGCCACCATCACGTTACTAGACTGTAAAATTCTGATATTTAAAACCAAAGACACAGTGTGTGTTGCGGTAGCGTTCTCGCTTCCCACGCCCGGGTTCGATTCCCGGCGGGGTCAGGGATTTTCTCTGCCTCGTGATGACTGGGTGTTGTGTGATGTCCTTAGGTTAGTTAGGTTTAGATAGTTCTAAGTTCTAGGGGACTGGTGACCATAGATGTTAAGTCCCATAGTGCTCAGAGCCATTTGAACCATTTGAACAGTGTGTGTACCATAGCGTGTGGCGTGCTGTGGCATCGGTGTTTTGCAATTTCAGGCAGGACTACAACAAAACCAGTTACTTATTATTAGCGTAACACGAGGCTTTTATTTAATCACTGCTTCTTCTGGCTAATAGTCCTTATTTTGTTAAAGAAATCTTCATCTGGGAATGTGTAGCAATGTTGCCTGTCAAGCAGTGTAAATGCCATTAAATTCTTGCGCAAAAGTAAACTCATACAATTTACCGCTACTGTTGTTCCTGGTGGCAACACTTTCCTTAAGCAGAGTGGTTTTTAAACAGTACCATACGCGCACAACGCTAATGTATTCGTTCCTGTCAAAAATATTTCTTAAAAGTTATTACGAAATACTCAGGCTTCATACATTAGTAGAGAACAATTTTTATCACGTAAGATGATGTTTGCGCTATATTTAAAGATTATTACAATCTAAGTGGAATTTATTACATCTGAGTGGATTGTGGGCCACCAATACACAGTAATTCTCGCAATAATTGACCACCACGATTAACTTCTGTTTAAAAATTCAATTTAAAACTGACGCTGCAACATTTCACTAACATAACGGCTAACATAAGACAATCACTTATCAAATCTGGTTCAGGCATTGTTTTACTATTAACAAACAAAATACATTTAACCTTTTCGGTACCTCAGCTTTATGCATTAACATTAAAAATATTTCGCAACGTTAATCCCTTATTATTCAGCATTTTACCAATAAACCGCGCTGCAGATCAATAGCGCTAATGGCCGCACCCCATTGTAGCTGAACAGAAAAACTTAACATTTATGTAGGTCCAGAATCATATTAAAATAAAAATTCAACCTCACGTATTGATTTCAATGACACGAAAACTCCATTTTTCAAATATTACTTAACAACATAATACAGTTTTTCCAGACCTCAGTGTTACAAGACATCAATCACCTTCGATCAGTACAACAGTTCAAACCAGAAGAAGGATTATTCTAAAAGGATCATAGATAACAAAAGTTGGAGATTTTCATTATCTTTTTCCAGAAGTATTGTCTGAGATACATGTTTTTACAGAATATTAAATTATGTCACTGAAAATAATTAATTCACTGAAAATAATTAATCATTATTTTAGTAGTGATAAAGTCCTTTTTTTATTAGTATCACGAGAATGTTCACTCAGATTCCACACACAGTGATGTCGTAAATAATTTTCTGAATAAATATATGCCTGGATATTACAAGCGCTGAAGGAATTCGCACCTAGAGAGCTCATCATTTAAAATTATGTCGTCAGTAGAGTCGCCCAATCCCAGAACGTCTACTTGTGTACATCCGTGAACAACGGGATGGGAACGGCCGACGAAGGTATGTAATTATTGCTGTAATCACCTATGACTTGGTTTGAGGTGGATAAAGGCACTGATGCTGTTGCATCAAGCGAGAGATCTCCAGCCCACGCTGGGTAGCGGGAAGGCATATTCCATCACGTCAGTGAAAATATCAAAGACAGCTACAAATGTACACCTACATAACGAGGAACTTCTACGTGCATTCGTTCGACAGTGCAGGTCCAACAAGCCAAGTAAGATTCCGGTAATGTATGGATCTCCTCAAGCGACCGCTACCAAATTCCTGGCCACGGATTGTAATCCTCTCCAACGTGACACAATTGGTGGCTTGCGCAAAAGGCACTGCTATGAAATCAGGCATCCCACCGAATCACAGGAATCGAGATGACACGGTTGTAAAATGTTCTAATGTGTGTGAATTCCTAAGGGACCAAACTCCTGAGGTCAACGGACCGTAGACTTACACATTACTTAAACTAACTTATGCTAAGAACAACACAAACACACACATGCCCAAGGGAGGACTCTAACCTCCGACGGGAGGGGCCACGCAATCCATGACATGGCGCCTCAAACCTCGTGGCCACACCGTGCAGCATATGGTTGTGATTCTTCTGTTAAGAGGCATGTGCAGCCCATTTCTTTCCAGCAGTTACTGTGCGTGAATTCTTTGCTATCTGAATCCCGTTAGTGGTAGCTTAATTGTAATTAAACGATGTGAGAACCGACCGATGGTATGCACACTCTACAGCTCTGTAAGGTCGCATTTTATCGTATAGCAAGGAAGGTGCTGTGACAGCTGTGAATCTATGTTTCTGTAAGTAGGAATAGTTTATTTTTTGCTCCACTTTGCCCATAGCTCAAGTTCATGTGGGTGTGGCGAGGACGTATGTACTATTCGATTAATTGCGTTACGAGTCTTGTAGTGACGTCGCACATTAATATTGCTAGAGTTACATGTGTTTTAATTCCGCCTGGGTGAGCGTGGAGTGTGGTTCCATGATTGTGTTTATGGATCTTACTGCATCAGGAGCAAATTAATAATGTTGCAGTTTTAATTTGTATAAATATGGTGTTGTGGCAAGTTAGCAGTAATACATTGGTTCTAACTATTAATGTGTACAACGAATGCAAAGTTTCCATTGCAATAATTTCTTTTTACACCGTAACGTACTAACTGGCCTGCATGTGTCTGTGGAACTATATGGGTGAGTAGAAATTAAATTCATAGGGATGGCCTTAATTGAACTTTTCGGTAGTTCATGTAAAAGACTAATAGCAAAGTCACATATACAAATAATATTGAAGAGTTTAATTTTGTTTACATATAGTAATTCTTTTCGGTAGTTCATGTAGAAGACTAATAGTAAAGTCACATATACTAATAATATTGAAGAGTTTAATTTTATTTTCATATAGTAATTACAGTTACATTTCTTCATTCCACCTGGGAGTGCTGTCTGGCTGAAAATTGGGCCACTCACGCATAAATGACGGTTTTGAAAGATGCATTATGATTGGTCCAGAGAGAAAGTCGGAGGGGTGCTTAAACTGCAAAGTCGATCACAGATTTACGCTGGTGAACATGTGGGTCTCGGCGAGTTAAGACTGGTTCACTTTGGTGGCATGCTAGATTTCCTAAGAGAGCCTTTTGCGCCAGCCACCAGGTCGACCCCCACTGGGTACGATTACAATACACACTATTTAAACAGAGCTAGTTTCTCTATCATTCCTGGTCTGGTGTAGTGTTAGGCAGACATGTGGAGCTCTCTCGTTCGCAGTCATTGATTTGGTGACGACCGCGGCTGGTCAAGGAGTTTCATAATCTAATGGTGTCTCACTTGGCTCGTTCGACCTGCAGTACCCATCGAATTCTGGGGAGAGCTCCTCGTATGTATTTGTCGCAGTCTGTGACGTGTCCACAGACGTGTTGGGATCTGTTTCTCCAATATTAAACTGGACGGAAGGTCCCTCTATAGCAGTCTCAGTGAAATTTTCGACGAGCAGTCGAGAGGGAGATGATAACAACTATAATTACGCATCTTTCTTGGCCATTGCTAGATCGATGTTCGTGGCTGTACACCACAAGCCGTAGATCAAGGGGTGGGTTACCCTGAACGGGACATTCTTTTCGTTGGTGAGCTCTGTAGTTTTGTATTTATTTATTTATTTATTTATTGTTCCGTTGGACCACATTTAGGAGAAGTCTCCATGGTCATGGAACGAGTCAATACATGAAATTATAACACGATTGTAGAAACAGATAAAATGAAATATAAGAAACATATTCAGGCGACAAGTCGTTAGTTGAAATAAAGAAAATCAAGAATGTAACACTGGAATTTGCTTAATTTTTTAGCTCTTCCAGGAGCTCCTCGACAGAATAGAAGGAGTGAGCCATGAGGAAACTCTTCAGTTTAGACTTAAAAGTGTTTGGGCTACTGCTAAGATTTTTGAGTTCTTGTGGTAGCTTATTGAAAATGGATGCAGCAGAATACTGCACTGCTTTCTGCACCAGAGTCAAGGAAGTGCATTCCACATGCAGATTTGATTTCTGCCTAGTATTAACTGAGTGAAAGCTGCTAACTCTTGGGAATAAGTTAATATTGCTAACAACAAACGACGTTAAAGAAAATACATACTGTGAGGGCAATGTCAAAATTCCCAGACTATTGAATAGGGGTCGACAAGAGGTTTTCGAACTTACACCATACATAGCTCGAACAGCCCGTTTTTGAGCCAAAAATACCCTTTTTGAATCAGAAGAATTACCCCAAAAAATAATACCATATGACATAAGCGTATGAAAATATGCGAAGTATACTACTTTTCGTGTTGAAATGTCACTTATTTCAGATACTGTTCTAATGGTAAATAAAGCGGCATTTAGTTTCTGAACAAGATCCTGAACATGGGCTTTCCACAACAGCTTACTATCTATCTGTACGCCTAGGAACTTGAACTGTTCCGTCTTGCTTATAACATGCCCATTCTGTCTGATTAAAATGTCAGTTCTTGTTGAATTGTGGGTTAGAAACTGTAAAAACTGAGTCTTACTGTGATTTAGCATCAAATTATTTTCCACAAGTCACGAACTTATATCATGAATTACATTATTTGATAAAGTTTCAATATTACACACAAGATCCTTCACTACCAAGGTGGTGTCATCAGCAAACAGAAATATTTTTGAATCACCTGTAATACTAGAAGGCATATCATTTACATAAATAAGAAACAGCAGTGGCCCCAGCACCGACCCTTGGGGAACGCCCCATTTAACAGTGCCCCATTGGGACTGAACATCATTACCACTCTCAGTATTGCGGAGGATTAACTTCTGCTTTCTGTTCTTAAAGTAGGAGGCGAACCAATTGTAAGCTACTTCCCTTACTGCATAATGTTCCAACTTCTGCAGTAATATTTTGTGGTCAACACAGTCAAAAGCCTTCGTTAAATAAAAGAAAACACCTAACGTTCGCAACCGTTTATTTAATCCGTCCAAAACCTCACAGAGAAAAGAGACTATAGCATTTTCAGTTGTTAAGCCATTTCTAAAACCAAACTGTACATTTGACAGCAAATTATGTGAATTTAAATGCTGCAGTAACCTTGTATATACAACCCTCTCGATAACGTTAGCAAACACCGATGGCATAGAAATAGGTCTATAATTGTCAACATTATCCCTGTCTCCCTTTTTATAAAGTGGCTTCACTACCGAGTACTTTAATCGGTCAGGAAACCGACCACTCCTAAAGGAAAAGTTACAGATATGGCTAAGTACTGAGCTAACATACGTGGAACAATACTTCAGTATTCTGCTAGATACCCCGTCATATCCATGAGAGTTCTTGGTCTTTAGTGATTTAATTATTAACTCAATCTCCCTCTTGTCAGTATCATGGAGGAGCATTTCAGGTAACAGTCTCGGAACACTTTTTTCTAAGAGCGCTATATGATTCCCTGTTGGGACTAGGTTTCTATTTAGTTCACCTGCTATATTCAGAAAGTGATTATTAAGTACTGTACATATATGCGACTTATCAGTAACACGGACATCCCCATTACGCACTGATTCTATATTCTCGACCTGTCTCTGCAGACCAGCCACTTCCTTTACGACTGACCATATGGTTTTAATTTTATCCTGAGACTTAGCTATTCTATCTGCATACCACATACTTTTTGCCTTCCTAATAACTTTTTTAAGCGCCTTACAATACTGCTTGTAATGGGCTGCTGCATTTAGATTTTGACTGTTTCTAACGTTTTGATATAATTGCCACTTTGTTCTACAAGATATTCTTATCCCTTTAGTCAGCCACCCAGGCTGCCTGTTTGTGCTAGTACCCTGTTTTGAACGTTCTAACGGAAAGCAACTTTCAAAGAGCACGAGAAAAGTTTTGAGGAAAGCATTATATTTATCGTCTACTGTATCAGCACTATAAACATCTTGCCACTCTTGTTCCTTGATAAGGTTTACAAAAGTCTGTATAGCAACTGGATCAGCTTTCCTAAAAAGTTGGTAACTATATTTAACATGTGTTGCAGCACAAAAATCTTTTAGACTTAAAATTTGTGCATCATGATCTGAAAGGCCATTCACCTTTTTGCTAACAGAATGCCCTTCTAATAATGACGAATGAACAAAAATATTGTCTATGGTTGTTCTACTGTTCCCTTGCACTCTCGTTGGAAAGAATACGGTTTGCATAAGATTATATGAATTAAGGAGGTCTACCAGCATCCTTTTCCTTGCACAATCACTTATACAATTAATATTGAAGTCACCACATATAACTAACTTTTTGTATTTCCTATAAAGTGAACCAAGAACCTCCTCTAGCTTTAGCAAAAATGCTGTGAAATCGGAGTCTGGGGATCTATAAATAACAACAGTAAGAAGCTTGGCTCCACTAAATCTAACCACACCTGCACAACATTCAAACACCTTTTCAGTGCAGTACTTTGAAACATCTGCAGTACTTGTACGTCTGGTAGTTCTGTGCTATACATGCAGTACTTTTGGTAGAGCATTAAAATTTACTATGATGTCAAACAGTTTAGTAACGAGTTGGTTGAATAGTAGGCGGCTTATGTTCCGCAGTATGTGTAGTATGTTTGGTGCGAAAATTGCAGTGTTATCGAATTTTCTATGACCTCATCGTTTCTAAAAACGTGTTCGTTTCTAACAAATGCACTATGACGGAACGCACACCAGTAATAAAACGGTGTCTTAGTAATAATAAATAAATCGGGGCCATGCTGCCTTGTGATTGGCTACGGGCATCGGGCCGTCGACACGACGGGATGTGACTTCCATGTGATGCTGCGACACGATTCAACTCTGTGACACGACGTCGTGATGCGACATAAAGCAATGTTGAGTGATATCGAGGCATAAATCATGCAACGGGTAAAATGCGAGAAGTTGTGGAAATCACGTGAAATCGTGGAAAATACTACAAAAATACGAAAAGTTGTGAACGGTATGTAGAACTGGGTAAAATACGTAAAAATGTCGAAAATATTGATAAAAATGTAAAATTGTGGAATAATGAGGATACAAACACATCTGCCAGGGTGTGATTGCTGTTGGTGTCTCTAAGGACGTAACTATAATTTGTTATTAACAAGTAGACCTCGAGTACGTAACCCAACAGAATTTGTTATTAAGAAATAGACGTAGCATACAACCTATATCACCGCTCCCCAGCTCCAGAGTAATTCCGTCCCGAGAAGGCCATTAAGGCCTAATGGTACTGACTGGCCGCCGTGTCATCCTCAGCCCACAGGCGTCATTGGATGCGGATACGGAGGGGCATGCGATCAGCACAGCGCTCTTCCTATCGTATGTCGGTTTACGAGACCAGAGGCACTACTTCTCTATCAAGTAACTCCTGAGTT
The DNA here is from genome assembly GCF_021461395.2 of Schistocerca americana. NCBI lineage: Eukaryota > Metazoa > Arthropoda > Insecta > Orthoptera > Acrididae > Schistocerca > Schistocerca americana. The sequence continues at coordinate 1,025,362,241 of NC_060119.1, forward strand.
GAGTTCTCCTCGCTTGCCACCAGTGCTCGGCAGATCGGACGGTCACCCACACAATCGCTGGCCCAGCTCGTCAGCGCTTAACGTCTGTGATCTGACGGGAACCGGTATTACTACTGCGGCAAGGCCGTTGGCTCCAATCGGGCGTTAGGGTAGGTAGGGGAAGGAGGAGGTGCTTGACTGTAACATTCGCTTAGAGAGATAGTGAGGGGCTTGCCGCCAATTTTGTGTCTTGTGACCACTTTCGTTAACTCGCGTGGATGCCTAAGATGTGTGCGAGTTCCTGGGTGTAATTACTTAATTCCAAGTGGCTGGCGGAGGGTGGCGGGAGGGGGTCAATGGAGTTAGCCTTTATTACAAGGAGCCCAGATGTGATAAGATAACCATCTGTTCCAGACCACTACTGATAACATACTCCCATCTGCTCTATTCACCGCTCTCGTATGTTGGAGCCTAATCTCAACTGCAAGCCACTGATCGTCTATAAACTAACAACTTACAACTGACGCACGGTGAAAAACAATCAATGAATCGCCTTTATTTATGCCACAAAGACTTAGAAAACATAGAGCAACAGGTGCTCTGGTGCACATAAATCATTGTTTGGAAGTTAATCCTTTGAATCTATAGCTGTTCGCAGTCGTTCCAGCTGTTCCTCCCCGGACAGGTAATCTGATTGATTATTGGTAATCTAGAAGTTGAACACCACTGACAAAAACAAGTGTAAATGAATCATGCTGTATTAGTAACCATAAGAACTTCTGTACGGTAGCGTGCAATCCGCAATAGTCTGCAGTGTACACTTAAGGGTAGTGAATTTCATATTACCAAAGCTTCACCTTGTGCCGAAATGCTACATAACTTAATGCATTTTCGGAAATTTCCTGTACGCAACTATATGGGTTAGGAGGTCGAAGTGCAATCATATTTTACTTAGGCGGCTGTGAGGCAAAGAAGATATGCTGCTCTGAATGCAAAATTGACATCGCTTGTCTATTCTGATCAATTACTGTCACCTAGGAGCAGAGAAGTTACAACCTAAACAAATAAATTCAGATTGTCTTTCGCCAGACTCATACATTCTACACTCCAACGTGAATAGTCGTTTTGTTGCCACTTCTCCCAATGATTTTAGAAGATTCTGATGGAATGTTATGCGTCCCTTCTGCTTTATTTTATCTTAAGCCCTCCAAAACACTTTTCTGTTCTAGTAAATTATACTCTTTTAAATTCTATTACCAGATCCTCCGTCTCTTCTAAATCGGCACCTGTTTCTTCTTTTGTCGCATCAGACAAATTTTCCACTCTTAGAGGCCTTCAGTGTACTCTTTCCATCTATCCGCTCTCTCCTTTGTATGTAACAGTGGATTCCCCGTTGCACTCTTAATGTTACCACCCTTGCTTTTAATTTCATCGAACATCATTTTCCCTTTACCACAAGCTTAGTGAGTCATTCCGACAGTCATTTTTGTTTCGATTTCTTCACATTTTTCAACCAGCCATTTTGTCTTAGCTTTCCTGCGCTACCTGTTTATTTCATTCCTCAGTGACTTGTATTTCTCCGTTTCGTAATTTCCCTGAACAGTTTTGCACTCCCTTCTTTCATCGATGAAATGAAATATTTCTTCTGTTACCGTGGTTTCTTCCTAGTTATCTCCTTTGTATCTATGTTTTTCTTTCCAGCTTCTGTGATTGCCTTTTTTAGAGATATCCATTCCTCTTCAACTGTACTGCCTACTGAGGTTGTAACAATTGTTGTAACAATAGCCTTAGAGAACTCCGTGTGCATATCATCCTTCCTTAGTACTTCCATATTCCACTTCTATGCGTTTTGTTTCTACCTGAGCAATGTCTTAAACTTTAATCCACTCTTCATCACTACTACATTGTGATCTGAGTCTATATCGACTCCTGGGTACGCCTTACAATCCAGTATCTGATTTCACAAGCTCTGTGTGACCATGATGTAAGCTAAGTGAATCTTTCCGTATCGCTCGGCCTTTTCCAAGTATACCCCCTCCTGTTGTGATTCTTGAGGAGAGTATTCGTTATTACTGGCTGCTATTTATTACAGAATTCAGTTAGTGTTTCTCCTCTCCCATTCATTGTCTCAAGCATATACCGTGGATAGGCAAAATAATGTGAACACCTGTATTTACTTAGGAATGGTTTATTAATAGGGGGTAGGACGCCCGTTTGCCTGTAATGCAGCTGCGATTCTTCGTGGAATACTGGCATATAATAATTGTACTGTCTCTAGTGGAACGCTATACTACTCTTGGATCAGAACCTCTTCGGTCTCCTGTAGTGACTTGGGAGGCGAAAATCTGCTCCAGAGTCTGCGCTCCCACACCGCTCACAAGGGTTCGATAATGTTCAACGCGGGGGTCTGTGCTGGCCAGGCAAGACGCTATAGTTCAGTTGCACGCTCCTCATACCACGATTGTACCGTGCTGGTTGTGGGAATGGATGCATTATCGTCCTGAAATATGGCACCATTGTTGGGGGACGACATTTGAATCATGGGGTGCACATAATCAACTAAAAGGTTTACAAATTCGTTAGTTTTACACGGCCTTTGAGGGTAATGATGGGACCAGCAGAATATTATGATATGGCTGTCCATCACACTTACACCTCCATGCCTAACCGTTCGAATGAAGCAATCAAGATTGTAGGCATCTTTTGGCGTTCTGCAGACGTAAACATGCACCTGATGTTGGAAATAACGAAAACGTTGACTCGTCGGACCATATGACGTGTTTCCAGTGATCAATGATTCAAATGGCTCTGAGCACTATGGGACTTAACATCTGTGGTCATCAGTCCCCTAGAACTTAGAACTACTTAAATCTAGCTAACCTAAGGGCATCACACATATCCATGCCCGAGGCAGGATTCGAACCTGCGACCGTAGCAGTCGCGCTCCAGTGATCAGCCGTCCCGCATTTATGCCTCTGACACCATGGGTTAGGCTTCTTTGCTTTGGTAGTCGCCACTAATGGTTTCAGTATAGCAGTTCATCCATGATTATTCGCTTTATTGAGTTCTCGACGGACAGTTTCAACAAATACGGGAAGATGGCTATTGAATTCTACAGTCACTCTAGCCACCGTGGTTTTGTGTTGATCTGACACAATTCCTAATAGCGTAGGACGATGTCTGCCATTTACTTTCGATTTGCGCCCACTATTACGTTTAAAGGATGATGTCTTTCAATGTTTTGTGTTTCTTGCCATAACTTTTGAAACAGTTGCTCTTTGTTACTGATGCTCCAGCTAATCAGGTCCCCATAATCGGCCCTCTTTCGAACGGTGCTAGGTCTTTCATTGCACTACTCGTAAACAACCTGCAGTGATGCCTAGTCCGTACTGAACACGCACAGTCCAGCGCGACACGTGCCTAGCCTGTGTTGTTGAGAGTGAAAAACAACCATCCCATTACTACCACTGTTCACATTATTTTGCTATCGCCTGTATTCTCCTGTAACCGTTTTTTTTCTACTGCTTCCCTTACAACTGCGTTCCAGTCTCCCCCACGAAGCCATGGACCCAGGTTGTCAACTAGGCATTATGCGAGCTGTTGATCGCTCCATAATGCTGTGGGCTGATTACACAGGGAATGGAATGGGCGTCCTGGTCCAAACGAACTGATCATTGACTGGAAATAGTTGCTTTCGGCTACTTAGAGTCCATTTGCAGCCTTTAATAGACTTCGAGTTTCCAAACACGTCACCGGGCTATAATTGATTGCAATTGGTTTGAAGAACATTCTGAACAGTTCGGGCCAGTGATTTGGCCATCCACGTAAGATGTGTGGGACATATTCGAGAGGTCAGTTCGTGCATAAAATCCTACACTGGCAGAAATTTCGCAGATATGGACGACTCTAGAGGCAACACACCTCACTACTTCTGCAGGGGACTTTTAGTGACTTATTCAGTCTACGCCATATCGAGTTGCTGTACTACACCGGGCAAAGGGCGGCCCTACACGATATTATGAGGTATCCCATGACTTTTGTCACCTCATTGTATTTCATAATAAGAAACATATTTTTGCACTTAGCGTAACACAATCAGAGTATTGAAGCAAACCGAGAAATATTATCTGATTCTAGGATACCAGTAAGTATGAAAATGGAAAGAATTATGTTGAGACGTTACTATTACAAGTAGCACTGTAGACAAACAGGAACAATATCACTCGATCCCAAAGCCAGCCATAAATAGTTGCAAACTATTTTTATAAGAAACTTCTATCCATGTTTCAGTACAATCTCTCTTCGAACCATATTTTCGTAACAAATAAGAAAAATTGTGAAGAAACTGACATGGAAAGTCCTTCACACCTTTGCCGGCCAAATACTGTGAGGGAGATTTTGAGGAGAAGGGTTGAACTGTAAAAGTTTTAAGACTATCATGTTTTGGAGGTATGTGGATCTCAAGTTTCGTGGTGTGGCTCTACGGCGAGGAGGAACTTCATGAATTCTTTTACCACTTGAATCCGATTCGTGCGAACATCATTTTACCATTGATATGAAAGATGAGGAATGTCTCACCATCTTGGACGTCTAGGATCATGGTAAAATCGATGGTACAAAGGGACATGATGTTCTTTGTAGGCTGACACTTACGATTATGCATCAGCGACTAGACAGCTGTTATCATACGGTGCTGGACAGTCGTCACATGCATACGTTTTTATACAGAACACTTAAGACTGTTGATCAAGGTTGAAAACATTGCGTTAGCCCAGCAGACTAGATTAGGGTTCAGCAAAGATGAGTAAAAGTACTAGCAAACTATAAGATTGTTATTTTGGAATTTTGTTGAGCAAGGTATGGTACTTCCAATATTAATGTGTGTCGATCTGGAAACAACGAATCAGTTTTACTTGTAAACGGCAACGCCACTTTGACAGCTAGCAAGATGGGTGAATTCGAGGGTTAGTATACACACATCACATCCACAAACCGGTTGCTGGAATCCAACCATGATAGCCCACATTAGTCTAGAGTGATGGGAAGCGCTACCAAGTGGAAACCAGCTGGTCAAGTGTATACAAATTGGAAACTGCTCAATCGAGTTGGTCGAAGAGGACGGGATGGGGTTAACAAGCTGAAACCGGTCTGTCCAGGGTGGACAAGTTGGATGGAGTAGTACAGAAGGCTACTATTTTGAATTCCCTGGGAGTTAGTCCCGTTGCAGGAAAAAGATAGGTGATCGGCGAAGCACGTCTGAAAGAAGATCATGAACTACTTTCGTAAAGAAAAGAAACAGTGAGACGAGGGGAATGCTTCATAAATTAAATGGGTGCGGTTTACTCCGATTCTTGTAAGGAAAGTGGATTAATTGTTGTGCATAATTCGTACTTGGCACTCATTATAAAATGTATGTTTTGTAGGGTTACGGGACACAGTTCTCTTTAATGTGCAAGTATGCAATATAGCTGCCACACCTTAATACATTATTTTTGAGACATCATTCTACTGACTGATTTGATACAGCCCACCATGAGTTCCAATCCTGTGACAACCTTTTCATCTCAGAGTAACACTTGCAACCCACTTCCACAGTTATTTTCTGGATGTGTCCCAATCCCTATCTTCCCCACAGTTTTTAACCTCCACAGTTCCCTCTGTACCTTGGAAGTTGTTCCCTGATGTTTCAACTAATGTTTTTCCTTACTCTCCCTTCTACTTGGGCCGGCCGTTGTGGCCGAGCGGTTCTAGGCATTACAGTCTGGAACCGCGCGACCGCTACGGTCGCAGGTTCGAATCCTGCCTCGGGCATGGATGTGTGTGACGTCCTTAGGTTAGTTAGGTCTAAGTAGTTCTAAGTTATAGGGGACTGATGACCTCAGCAGTTAAGTCCCATAGTGCTCAGAGCCTTCTACTAGTCAGTGATCTCCATGTATTCCTTTCTTCACCGATTCTCCTGAGAACCTCCTCATATCCTACCTCACCAGTACAGTTAATTTTTAACATTCTTCTGTAGCACCACATTTCAAACTTGTCGATTCTCTTCTACTCCTGTTATCCCACAGTACATATTTTTATAACAATACGGTGCTGTCCTCCAAATATACATTTTCAGAAATTTCTCCCTCAGACAAAGGCCTTTTGTTTGATATTAGTAGATTTCTCTCGGACAGGAATGTCCTTCACGTCAGTACCAATCTGCTTCGTCCGTTTTGGGTTATTTTTCTTCCTAGGTAACAGAATTTCTTACCTTCATCTCCTTCGTTACTATCATTCTTGGTGTTAAGTTTCTGCTCTTCTCATCTCTGCTGTTGCTCATTACTTCTGTCTTTCTTCATTTTGCCTTTAATCCATACTCTGCACTCATTAGACTGTAACTTTTCTTCAGTTTCACTCAGGATAATATTGTCAGCAGCGAATATTATCATTGATATCCTTTCAGCTTTAATTTTAATTCCGCTCTTGAATTTTTTTTACTTCTGTCGTTTGTACATTGTATACAGATTGAACAGAATGGGCGAAAAACTACATTCCTGTCTTATATGATTTTTTTAATCCAACACTTCGTTCTTAGTCTTGCACTCTTAGTGTCCAGTTTTGGTTCTTATATATACTGTACATTACCCGTCTTTCCCTACGCTTACCTCTATTTTTCTCTGAGTTTCGAAAATTTGTACCATTTGACATTGTCGAACACTTGTTTCAGGTCGACAAATCCTATGAGGGTTTCTTGATTTTTCTTTGCTCTTGCTTCCATTAACAAGTGCAACGTCAGAACTGCCTCTCTGGTGCCTTTATCTTCATATAACCCAATTTCATTTTTTTCCCATTCTTCTGCGATAATTCTCGCACTTGCTGGCGCTTGCAAACTTCGAAGCTTTGTTGATGAAGTTTTCCAGAAGACTGATGATACATCTCCTATCACAAATATTCTACACACCAAAGTAAATAGTCGTTATGTTGCTGCTTCCTCACAATGATTTTACAAATCAGATGGAATGTTATCCATCCCTTTTGTCTTATTTCATCTGAAGTCCTCTAAAGCTCTTTTAAATTTTGATTCTACTAATGAATCTCCTATATCTTCGCTATCGACTTCTACCCATCATCAGACAATTTCTCAACTTCATAGAGGCTTTAGTGTACTCTTTTCACCTATCCACTATGTCTTCTGTATTAAACAGTAGAATTCTCATTTTCAGACTTAAAGTCACCGTCGTTGCTTTTAACTTCACCGAAGGCTGTTTTGTCTCTTCTATACGCTGAGCCAGTCCTTCTGAGAACCATTTACTTTTTGATCTCTTCACATTTTTCATGCAGCAATTTTACGTTAGCTTCCCTGCGCTTCCCATTTGTATCACGAAGCTAAATGTTAAGAATTATTATTAGACTGGATAATTAACCAATTATCGGAGAGTATTGTATCTCAGAATTATTTGTTAGTCTGCTGGCATCATATTTACATAGAAAAGGGAAATGACCGTTTTGACTCAATTATTGTAACATCCATGATACCATTTATTTGTTATATGTGGTTTTCTTTCGAAGAATTTTGGTGTGGTATGCATGAGGATTCCAACAGACAGAATCTGCGTGGTACTGAATCCGAGGCCTATACCACGCTCCACTTAATGTGACTATATTGCTTGTCATTAGAAAGGCAGTAAATATCTAACGATGTCTTCGACTGTCTTCTTCTGCTCACCGTTAAGTACTTTTTGTCTGATGCGCCTATTTATTACTGAAAGGGAAAAAATATTTCACCATTTATATCTATACACTGCAAAAGGAAGTGTAAAACAGCAAAAATATAAAATATAATTAAAATATCACATCATTCTTCTTCTCCTCTTAACGTCTTCCACTGGTCACTGTATAATCTTACGAATAATAATTTTCAGACTAGATTGAGCTACTGGTGATCTGCGTGCTTACATGTTTCGGGGAATCCCACTGACAAATGTTTCCCCGAAGTGTCGTTACTTTACGTTAATTAGTTTTTGATGTGCCGATTTTTCGTCCACCACTCTAATTGAAAATTTAATATAAACATGACACGCTTTATTTCAATGTGAAGAAAAAATTCGTACATCAATAATACTCCTCAGTCTCTAAGAGCGAGGAAGAATCTTATTTTTTATGTGACGTTTTTCACAATTGCGCTACAGTTTAGTCTATTGTTATTTCTCACCTTTTGAACCTGTGCTTTACGTAATATAATACTATCGTAGTTTGTGCTTCATATGTTTGTGCATGATCCAATAGTTTACGGTAGAAGAGCAGTAAAATAGTCAAGTAGTGATGGTAGACATAAATAAATTAAAAAAGAAAGAGATTATCACGTACGCTGGACGTAACTGATTTGTACAGAGTGAAACCTCAGAGTAAGGCGTGAAGAATGCTAAAGAGAAGGGTTTCATTGACTCAAATTATCTCTATATTAAACACGTGGCATCTGTGCAGCGTGGAGCAATTACTGTTTGCAAAGGAATTTCCATCACTCAGCAGCTGCGGTGTTTGTCTAACCTCTTTGGAACCTGGAGTCTGGCCTTTGCCAGACTGCCAAGGAGGACAGAAGTGTAACGTCGGACCAGAGGAGAAGTTTAACGAGTCCGAACTTTGGGGACACTTGGCTGCGAGGCATTTTCGGACTGCGTGAAACTTAATTACAAATTCTCACCGAGTCTCAGGCAAGAAAACACTAGTTTACTCCAACTCACCTTTTCGTTTCTTCTGATGTTAAGTCAGTTTGAAACTTTGCACCAGTGGTCCTCAGCGCCAAGAACTAACGGTAACGTGGCTCTGTGCAGTGACATTAATAACATTTATTTGACGATTTACTCTATATATAAGTACATTTTACGTGGATATTCCCTTCTAACCTACTGTCCAGAAACGTTAACAAAAGGATATATTTATCCAGTCCATATGCTTGGAAAGTTGTGAACTGTTATTGCTTGCTTACCTGTGATTAACAAATAACTCTTCCGTGATGTTTTACGATCTGAGGCTAGTTCTTAGCACTGATTAACAGAAACATCTTATCCTCGCAGTATCGTGCTGACAAAAACACTTTAATGCGGTAGAAAGTCTCGTTTACCGTTTTCCTCCTTTACATCTTAAAGATATGTGCATTTCTATTGGACCAGAACATAATGATTTTGTGAAACAGCTTTGACTTTATGTAATTATACTGAAGAATAAAACTCCTCCAACGAGGCTGGTTATTAAATGCAAAGTTCGATTTATTCTCCCTATAAGCAGGTTTCAGATTTTGAAGTTCTAGAAACACTGTTCAGTTTGCATCAGGCACTCCAACTCACATTTAGCCATTCCATTTAACTGCGCTAAATATAATAAAGTTATTCAGTCATTGTACGATTTCAATATTAATCTATTCTACTTATTGCCGATGTGTTGCAGTTGATTTAGAAATCTACTATAAAAACTACTTTATCGAGTTGCTCTGTTCGAAGGTTAATTCCCATAATGTTAAACTCATTCTCATTAACAAAGCTGTGTTGGTTCATGTACATCCCATTAGCATTCATTATTTCTTCGTTTGTACAGTCCATGGATCCTGGAAACTCCACTTGGGGTGCACTAGACCATTTCAATGTGCTTCAGATGCCTTACCGAAACTGCCAGTATCACTGACTATTACACTCCCAGGTCGCCCAAATAAGTAACAATATCTGCATGCATAGCTTGAGAATATGCATTACATATGATTAGCTCATACGCTCCCTCTATTGGATTGATGATACATGTAACAGGACTCGCCTTTTACTAATTTTTTGAACCGTGGTTAAATTCCTTTAGAATTCTGCCACTGCCGGTCCAAATTCCGGGGCCTCATCTCGCAAGTGATGTGGAAGGAGGAGGGGGAGGAGTAACAATTCGTAAAAATACCAGAGTTCATCTGGCTGCGAATAGTAGCATGCTGTGAGAGTCTCTGCCTAGCGATACAGGTGAAACCAGTCAACAGTCTCATAGGTGGAAGAGGAATCCTAGCTCTCAACGGCAGAGAGAGTGCAAAAACCTTAAGGAGAAAACCAAGAAAAATAATCATTGTGTACTTACCATCCGACCTTATCATGAAATTTATTTCCTGCCATATACATTATAAAATATCAATGCAGAACCGAAAGTGTGATAAAAGCAAGCACTACTCCAGGTGGTAACTTTAAAGAGGTATCCATCACTGCTTTATGAAATGCTTCAGGACCTAGGGTTCTGGGGTGTCCTAACACCTGCAACAAGGACGAGTCTGAGCATACTTGGTATTCTTCCAAACTCAAGTTCAGAAGGAAATTCTTCTCAGGAACTTTCAATGTAAACTCATTAGTAAAATATTGGTAAACAAAACAGATAAGCATGACATACAAATTTTAGCAGTACAAGAAACAAAACTTTTGTATCTAATGTTACAGAAACAAAAAACCACATAATTTTTAAGGGTAAACTAGGAATAAAAATTATGAAAGACATGTCAGTACTTGGTACCACCTTCTATATCCATAATAAATTAGTAGATACCTTTACAGAATTCAAATCCTGTTCAGACAGACTCTCCCTTCTCGAAGTTAAATTCAAAAATTTACATTATACCTTTGTTAACTTCCATTCCCAATTAATGATTGCAATAAAGAAAATCTAAGTAAAATAGAAACATTGTGGGAACGTTTAGAAGACGAATTTTCAAAAATTCTAAAGTCAAATGCTGTGTTGATACTGGAGGATTTAAATGAACAAATAGGGAGGGGAAGAAACGTTTCAAAAATAGTAAGAGAACATCCAGCCCAAAAAAGAGCAAACAAATACCACAAGGCTAATTAATCTTGTAAAACTTTTCAGTTGAAGTTAATGTCAACTTCCTTCAAAAAATTGCCAAGAAAAGCTAAAACATGAATATATCCAAATATAATATTTTGTAGTTCCAGGTAGATCACGTGGCTATTTCTGAAAGCAATATTAAAGCAATCGTGAATACAAAAGTAACAAGAAACAGGACGTTTGGCTCTGACCATTACCTCATAAAAGTTAAAATAAAACTTGTCGCTAATAACAACAAAAAACAGCCAGCAAAAATTGATTAAATATATCACAGAAAGAGTCAACATCATTAAAGAGACAACAAAACATTTTCAAGAAGAAATTAAAAGCTAAATCAGGGAATTAATAATAATTAAACACAGAAAACAATAGGAGAGTGGAGAATGTATTTGGATCAACAAATATGAAGAAGAAAGTTTTATGGATTGAAACCTGTGAAAAAGCAGTTGCACAAAGAACACTACAGTGTAAAACGTGGAATTGTTCATTAAAGTCTGAGCACCTTGCTGAATTTTAAATGCAAAGAAAAGAAACAGCAAGAATAGTAAAGAGTGCTAAATAATCTTTTGAGGAGTCAAATCTTCTTGACATACAAAAGAGTTTTGTTAAAAATAACTCCCATAACGTCTATCAGAAACTGCTACAAAGCTTGAAGTATTTGCTTCAGAGATGAAAATGGCGAAATAGGCCTAAGCTATACCCAGAACTGTGAAATACTAAGAAAATACTTTGAACAACTCTTGAACTGTAAGGAACTGATATGTAACCTAGAATTTCCAGGTCTTCATGAAAACACAGAAGCAGTCCCGCTACCTACAGCTGAAGAAATTAAAGAACCCTGAAAAATAACAAATCCAGTAGAGAAGACAGTATTACTGCTGAACTTATGAAATGGACTCAGCCGAAAATTATGACAAACCTTCACTTCATGTTTGAAGACATATGGAAAATTGAAAAGATTCCAAAAGACTAGAGACTAGTTCTTATCCATCCTTTGCACAAGGTAAGTGGTAAGCTTGATTTAAATAACTACAGAAGTATATCTCTGTCGCTAGAGGGTTGTAAAATACTTTTAACAATGTTACTAAGCAAGGTAGAAGCAAAACTCGAGAGCCACTTGGGAGAATATCAGAGTGGATTTAGAAAGGGCAGATTCTGTACAGAAGACAAGAACTCATTTTCAACCTAAAGTCCATAACCCATAACATACATTTAGTAAAGTCATTTGGTTCTGTTGATAGGGAAACACTAGAGAAAATGATCCGAGAATTTGGCATTAAATCTTTATTCGTAAAACGCTCACAGACTCAAAATCAAAAATCGTCCCCTCCCCTCCTCCTCGCAGTGTAATTGTGTACCACTGTATTCACAGATCATGAGATTGATAAGAGTTGCCCAGAACAGACAACAGACTAACCGCCACTTCTTGCCGACCACGAATCATCATTGTTACAGTTAATGAAAGGAAGACCAAGCTATGCTCGTGTTGTGAATTTAAGCAAAATGTTTGAAAGTGAGATCCTAATCTGACTTGCACTAGACATTACTTGAATGGACTGAGCAAATTTTTTTATGATGAGACTTCATATTTTTTGCTTTATTCATTGCTTTCGATTGGTGATCATTTACTTTACCATTGCTTAGTTTCCTGCTTCTTGGTTCTCTTCGAACTTCTTTTCTACCATCCTTCTAACTTTGTCCTTTTTCTTGGAAGTTTATCTTCAATGCCTGTTTCTCCAGCATTGAAGTCAATATGGTGCTTCTCCTTTTTGAGTGTCCAGCTCTTTTTCTTAGTGGAGTTTTGGGAACCACCAACCTCCCCCAATGTTACTGTTATGAGTGCATAAACTACAAATTGACCTCTTCAACGTTTTGCATATTATCTTCCAAGGCATTTTGAAAACTTACATGTCTGTCTGAAACCAACGTTTCTACTGTATTAGGTACAACATTAGGATTTAGAGAGTGGTCTGAAACCTCAAACGTAAGGCATTCCAACTCAGTGAAGGAGTTCACATAAAGTGGATGAATTCCACTATTTCTGAACCCAGAAGATACATTGTTGATGTCATTTCCTTAAGAAAACTTTCACCATCACAGTTTCCAGCTTGATAAATGTCACAAACCTGAATTTCTGAGCATCTCTGAGACAACACTGTTTCACTGTGTTCTGCATGCAAGTGTTTTACTGTGCACGTATGACATCATAAACCGAAAAGCTAGTTAAGAATCTTAAACTACATATCTGTAACATCTAAAATCGATTTATAAACAGGTATAAGCGCACATTTGACCAATAAATAGAAAATTCGCCTCACCTGTATATTATATGGAAAATATTACATTTATTCATAAATGGTAATTGTAATTTCTGATCATGAAAAAGATATAGTAAAATATAAAAAACATAAAACTCATCTAAATTCCCTCCCTTTGAGTCAAAGATGTATTTCATCAAGGTCAACATACAGAGAGATGAACAAGAAGAAAAACTGTTAATAGAAACAGTTGATATGGAATGTTTCACACTGTACCATGATTCACTGTGTACTACTGCCCCTACACAGTAAAGTTCCGCAATTACTGTGATTATACTACTATTTTCATTAATATTTTTTCAGTTATGTCAGTCATTGACATCATTTAATACACCTAACTCACGTGATGTCTTTCGCCTTGTGAGCCTACTAAGACGTCTTCAAGAACTATGTTTATTATTTTTAATCATTTTCAAGATCAGTTCTCGCTAGTTTAATTTTTCAAACTGTCAGATGCTCTGCATTCAGTTACTAGTGTCCTGGATACTACACAGTTTGTTCTGAAGTCAACTATGACAACTACTTCAGTTATCTCTGCTTTTCCCTAAATTGTCATAACTTCTGTTGTGTATTTTGTCTGCCTCTCCCTCTCTTTATTCATACAAATTACTTAGAGCTTTGAGTATAGCTTTTTCATTACTGTTACCTTTCTAGTTGTTATTTATACACACAAATCAGATAGCTTTTACGTTCCTTACTACGGTTATTATTATTATTGTTGTTGTTGTTGTTGTTATTGTTATCATTTGACATATTATTATCAACGAGAGAACCGCGTAGTTACTGAGTGATGCAAAAAAACATTAAATAACATCCTCATAAATTTAAGTTGAGATAAATGTTGTAGAAATGAAAAGAAATTTATAATATTCTTTACATGTTTTAATACAAAAACTTTAACCCTAGTCGAAGATAATAAGAGAATGGAGTTCTGGCTTTAAAACTCAAAAAAGTAAATAAATAATTTTTGGAGATCTATTTTAGATTCTAAATACATCTACAGATATTAATTATTCTAGAATTTTCTGGTTGCTAATAAATACAAATGAGGAAGAAGTACAAGAATTTCAGCAATCAGCATAATCTATCAACAAACAAGTAAACGTAATGACTGCTGCTCAGAAGTACTTAAGAGAATAAGGGTAGTGGAGACTTCATCGAGAATCATAGTAACAAGCAAAGACGGAGATATATTACCATTCACCATCGGAAAGCAGAGTGAAGGAGCAATGTTTATAACTGCCTGTCTATTTAGCGATAAGGGAACAAAGTCAGAAAAAAAGCTACACTCAATAGTAGTAAGTAGGAGTCAATGTTGTGGTGGTCGTATGGCCTAAAATGTAAGTTGAATGAAAGAATATAAATCGCCTAATACATGAAACACTGGAAAATTTGGTAGTGTTGACGATTGGAGTGCGAGTCACACTAGTGTGGTGTGCCATTTCTGTTATCTGAACTCCCCAGGTGACGGATACACTTACGCCGTTACGTTGCGTCGTACACAAATGATGGGCAGTGCGCAGGCGCTGCTGATCTCACGATTAACCCAGTAAATCTGCAACGGCGGTAGCTATGACGTTCGATTCGAGGGGTACGGAGCACAATGGGTAAAACACCGAATGGGACCACGAGCAGATCAGAATACACACCATACCATACATTGCAAGAAAACGTTTCGCAACATTCCCGTTACAGCAGCCACCAGTACAATACTCATATTTCCAAAGTGCTGTGTCCTAGAGACATATCTGCATGCATAGGATTTTACATTTCGCAGATGCATCAATGACACAACAGGAAGCAGTTAATTCTGTTACAATATAATACAGATTGGTTTCCATTTCGTATTAGTCACAGAATTAACCAAAGTGTATAATTTAGCTTGCAGATTTACTCCACTGCTTCCTCTTGAGAGTGAAACTATTTCTTTTCCTTTCTTTCTTTTTTTCCATCTAACGGGTTTGATGCAGCCCATCACTAATTTCTCTCAACTGCTGACCTCTTCATCTCATACAACTAGTTCTTGCAACAGACGTCCTCAGTTACTTGTTGGACGTAATGCAATTCCTAATCTCCCCTATTGTTTAAACTAGTGACTAGTGACTGCCAGACCGTCCATCGCGGAAATATATTTTTTTCTAATGATGGCACCTTGATGCAAACAGCAAAAAGACCGTCGTTTTCATTCGGAGTGGGAAACCGATTTGTTCTTCACTTAGGCAATGGACAAAGGTGAACGTTTACTGTGCTATGCAAGTGTATCAGTTGGAAAGTAAAGGAACGTCGAAGGTCACTTCCAAGGCGGTTCCTGTGGACTAAAAATAATTTCCTATTGGGTTCTGCTTTAAGGAAAGAAAAGGTAAGCCAGCTAAAACCCAAACTTAATGCTCAAAAATGTATTTTTAAAACCATTAGACAAGATCAAATCAGCTACTGAGGTGTCATTCCGAATTTCAAAAATTATTGCACAGTATACGAAACGATACAAAGATGGTGAATTAATCAAAACTGCAGTTTTGAAGCTTCAAATTCACTATGTAGAAGTTTTAAAAATAAAACTGAAATAATTTCTGCGTTCTCAGAATACAGTAATGAGGAGGGCCGACGTTTTTGGATATGACGTTACTTGAGAACTTAAAGCTGACTGATTCATATATACTACAAATGTAAGTTAATAGGCAATAAACAAATAAAATCATATAAGATTGTTTTAATAAAGCTCTTGTTATTATCGTCTATTTTGATAGGATTAAAAATAATAACTGGCAACCACCGGTTGGAATCTCCTATAGCTCCCTGAAATACATGAGAAATTAATTCTCGATATCGTAAAGCATGTACCTATTCTGAGAAGTTTTTGTCAGTCCGCTCCATGCAATAATAAATAAACTGTATGAAAGAAAATAAAACACTATTCTCGAGTTCCACATCTCTTCTTTTCCGATTTTTTCACAGTCCATGTTTTATTTCCATACAGTGCTCTACTCCAGACGTACATTGTGAGAAATTTCTTTCTCAAACTAAGGCCGATTTTTAATACTGGTAGACATCTTCTTGCGTTAAATGTCCTCCTCCATTGTGCTTCTGATGTTCTCCCTCCTTCGATGGTCGTGTGTTTCTGTGCTTCCGCGGAAGAATTCTTTATTGTTGTTTATTTTGTGGTCCCGATTTTGGAGATTACGTGTATTTCAATTCCACTTCTGAATCTTTCTTTTATTTCCGTCATTGTCTCTTCGATATTGAGATTGAACAGTGAAAACGAGAGGCCACAAACCTCTCTTAACCATTCTAATGCGAGGACCTAATGCTGGTTCTTCCAGTCTTATTTTTACCTCTTGATTGTTGCACACTATATTGCATACTAAACTGTCCATTCGCTATATCTTACAAATATTTTCCTAAGATCTCTGAACGGATCCTATTTTACATTTTCGAATGCCTTATTTAACTTGACAAATACTATGATGGTGTCTTGATTTTCCTTCAGTCTTACTTCCGTTATCAAGCGCAGTATCAGAATTGCCTGTCTGGTGCCTTTACCGCCCACAATGTCAAACTGATTGAACGCGACATTCTCGGTTTCTTCTTCCATTGTTCTGCGTGTTATTCTTGTCACTACCTCGATTGCATAAGCTGTTAAGCTGACTGTGCGATTGTTCTAGCAAGTATCTGAATGGCTACCTTTGTAATTTTGTGGTTAATACTTTTTTTAACGTGCGGTGGTATATCTCCAGTCTCAAAAATTCAACACATCATCTTGAATAGTCGTTTGGCCGCCACTTTCTCCAGTGACTACGGAAAATACAAAGGAATTTGATGTACGCTCTGATATCATAAGCGAGTTCGTATGCAATGGTTATATCCATACGTGTTATGCTGGAGTTGAATGCAACTTTGAAAATTAATCGTAAACTGACTCATTTTAAATAATTAAACAAGAAGGAATGGAAAAATAGGTTACACATTTTCAGGAAACAAAGAACACAAAGGATTAACACGGTGTCATCAGCAAGATCAGTATCGGCATGGTACTTGCTCAGCTGTAGCATATGAGCGAATGAATCGCCGATGGTGTGGTCGAAGGAAATATACGGGCATTTGTTTTAATTCTGTAGTTCAGTAAAGAGTATAGACAACGGAAAATTCGTGCCCTTACGTTTCTGAGCTGGTACAATGAGTTAACACTGTGCCATTTCTACCATTTTAATATGTCTAAACGTGCCTACAATTCACTGCAGTGAACTGAGGACGTTCGGTACATAATGTCTACGGAAATCTCATCAGCAAAACTTTCTCGGCAAGTTATTCTGTTGATGATATGGTCTGTTGGTCATGTTTCTTTCGTTCATGTACACTTGTGACAAGTCGGCTGTAATCCACATCTTTTTATTATCATTGTTGTAGAACGCACCATACTTGAAAATGATTGTAATACGTTTGTGTGCAACAAATTGCACTGAAATACGTACGTTGTCACAGGGTATATCTGAACAGCTGAGTAACTGCACAATGCTCTACTTCGTGTATGTGTAATGCTTCCATAATGAATTACTTTCTCGCTACATACGATTACCATAATGAAGTTGGATGTTGTGTATAGTGTTTTCATACGGAACGGAGGTGAAATCTGATTGCTCCTTTCTCTCATATCAGTTGTTAATGCTCGATACCCTCAATTCTTCATAAAATTCTTCACTGATCCGTTTCCAGAGGTTTCACAACCGAGTACTACCAGGAAGACGAAAGACGGTTTCATGTATACTGTGTCTTTCTTTCCAAGGAGAGAAGTGAGTATAGATATGTTCGTGTCTACTGACATGAACATTAAAAGCTACGAAGGAAAAAACTGCATGTGTTACACATTCTGTGCTACTTGTGTATGTTGAAAGATTAGTAAATAAATATCGTGCAAGCTGTTACTATTTAAACACAGGCAGACCAATGGAAAGCTTAACATTAGTTAGCGAAGTATAAAATCTGTGACTAAAAGGCAAGTGGTCTTTGACTCCACAAAACAACTAGGTCCGCTGTTAGCAAGTGGATATTGAAACGGTGAAAAATGTGACATATACCGACATTCCAATCTTTAGCTGCACATATCTTGTATAGCATCACTCTATTGGCGGTGAACCTAACGTCAGTACAGATCCTTTCATGAAAATGAGGATCGTCTACTGATCCTCACTCCGTCAATGCTCCCAGGATGAATCCAGTCATGTTATGACGGGTGGAAAAATGCCCTCTGGTGGTCGGCGATTGTATGTGTTGGCTGTGTCAGGGGCGTAGTCAGTGCCCTACCATGTCCTACGTGTGTTTAATACGACTCCTTGTGGGTTTCCCATTCCGTTGCATGTACACATCCAATAGGCTTGCTCTTTGAGCAAGAATATTATTATGCATTACGTGGAAACCAGGTGCACACTCTGATGTAACGAGGCGAGATATCCAGTACGTAACGGGCTCGACTTCAAATTTTCGACACCACTGGTTATCCATAATTTCATTTATGAATAGAGAAGTTTCTATAAAACTGAGTCCTCTACAATTCATTATTTCACGTGTAACTATTTATATCATAAGTAATAATATGCCTTTCAAGTTTGAGGTTAATTTTTACTAAGTTTGACAAAATTATGTATCAGTTAATCGTAACAATGACATTGACAACGATTTTAATCACTTAAACCTCTCTGCCTTACGTGTAATCTTTGGGCTCCTGGCGGAAAGTTGTTGTGAAATGATGTCAAAGATGTTTTTGATGGAATAAGAAACAGACATGTTTAAATGGAATCTGTAGCTTATGGAAGCCAGTTGTGTTTAATGGTATCGTTATGATATTAGAAGACATTAAAATGTATAAGCTGTTTGATAATCAGTGATTCATCGAACATGCATGATCCTGGAATCAGCATATAATCCTCGCACAAACAACACATGTGGCCGAGGTAGTACTTCTCATACGAAAACAACGATGTCATGTGCAAGGCAATCAGGTAAGATATAGTAAACTGAACATGCCCTTCAGTTACGTTTTCTTCAGAATAATGATAAAAATCTGTTCCGAAGACAAAACATTTTACAGATGTTATTGAAGAGGTGTGTCACAACATACAGGAAGGAAGTCTGAGGCAGTACTCACACGTGATGCGGTTTGAACAAAACAAACATGTGTAGTAAACGGCGGTAGTGAGCCTCTGTAAATTTCTCTGATTTTATTGTATGCCTGTAAAAGGTTACCCTAAATAATTAAACTTTTAGATTATCAAATGCAGCACTGATATCGGTGATCGTAATACAACGGTAATTTCTGAAATTTAAGTTCGTGGCCAGTGTGCTATAACTCTTATATTTACACTGTGATTGTATACAGTGTTCCTAAAGTGAAGTTATTTCACACTTTTAGTTTCTGACTCTTAAGTTTCAAATTATGATTCATACTTCAGGTGGTTTCCTTTAGTCTAAATTCGTAGTTCCATAAGATTTAGCCGTGGATAACAATGAAAGGTCGCGTAGAATATATTCATTTGTATTCATAATTTAATTTAGTCTGTCACCTTTTGGTAGTTCTTGACTTGTCTTCATCTGCCTTTGCGATTCATTATTTAGTTGTAATGTAGTCTGTCACCTTTTGGTAGTTCTTGACTTGTCTTCGTCTGCCCTTGCGATCCATTATTTAGTTGTACCTCGACGTTTCTATAAATAGATTTACGCTATGTTTGACTTCTGTCAGCATCTCAAAACTGTGAGCTTCCCAGCATTAAAAAATGCGTTGGAAAATATCCTATGGGGATGGAAAGATACAGGATGAAAATACTTCCGTCATAATGTAATCCCTACATTTGACTAACTTCCCTTAGGAATCGTACATATTGCTACTGGTGAGATTTTCTCTGTATAACGTACAAGAAAATACTCCCGAATTTAGAAAATGAGAAATTTGAGAATGTTCATCTGTAATCTAGCATAACCCAAAATTAAGTATTGTTTTATTGTAGCCACTGTCCTAGAATATATTTTCATTTACTGGCTAAGAAATTTTGTGTTCATTTGACAGGATTTTGTAAAGAATGTTAAATGCATGTTCTCACGAAATTCATATCCATTTAGCATATTGAAATACGTAATGACATGTAATAATGTCTCTTCTTGTGTCTAGTTTTGGAAGTTGTGCCGGGTTATAGTTTCCCTTTCCGTGCGTAACATTTCAATGACCGACCGAGCCTTCTTCTTTACTGCGAGTTTTGCCGTTACACATAACTCGCTGCGAGACTCCAACTAAATTGTGAACTATTCTTTATCTCGCGCCACTCTTTTAAAGCAGGGTTCCATTCCCGACGCTCGCTACACTCTTTGATGCTCTTTTGTTTTTCAGAGCTCATACTGATAACCCGTGAAACACCGATTCAGTCAGTCAGGGTAACTTTCTCCCAGCCAGAGCATTTTTTTACCATTTAACACTTTCGTTTCAAACGCCTGTTAGTACCCCGACTTGCATTATTTTGTACTAAAAGTAACAAATTTATTACCTCTGTGATCTCTAGTTAGTATTTCAGTTTTCTTTCCAACTTTCTAGAAGCTATTCGTTGGCTGTGAAGAGAGCCTCTGGCGACAGTGATTTAATCTGAACAATGACAAGTTGATACAAATATCTTATATTTCTCAACGTAAATACATAAAACTTAATTAACTCTGTAAGGTTTTACTTCTTATTAACAGCTGATTTCTTTTTGGCAAGATTTATGTTTATACACAGCTTTAGACAGAGAAAGGGTTCTTTGTTTCTTAAGGCAGGTCTAAAGTTAATCTGAATGACAGTGTAACTTTGTACCAACACTAAAATTGAAATTTTATTCTAATAGGTCATAGCCACTATACATTGTCACCTTTTCAAGCACTTAGTAACTGTAGATGTAAAATGTTGCAATGTCTGCTGCGATGTATAATTTATTTTGTGTACAGCATTTTCAAAGGATTGTAAAAAGTGGTAGGAAGTTACCCCGATTGACTATTCTCTCGTAGATTGCTTTATTGGGGGAATGTGATGGCTATGAAGATTTTAATAAATTGAGTGCCGGTCCCCAAAGGTTATTTAAATTGAAATCTATGTCCCTGTTTTCCTGATAGCTTTGTTTCGATAGACTCCTTAATTATGCTGTCACAGAACCAAGCAAATCATCTGTCATCTAGCTCTGCCTCCAATATAATCATGAAATGAAATTCGATGAGATCATTTTCGTGGTGCAAAATCCAAATTTCTGTTACAGCATAACGGGTTTCAGTTGAAATGATGCTTGGTGCCCGGCACTAAGTCGATTGAAATCTCTCCAGCCATCACATCCACCACATCATGAAAAAGGAGAGAGGATTTGCGCCTCACGTAATATCAGGGTTATGTCTGAAAAACAGAAGAGCTTCAAAGAGAGTAGCTCGTGAATCGAACTCGGCTACAAATAGCGGCCGAGATTAGCTTCAGTTCACAGTCTGTCTCGAGTCCAGGTAGCGAGTAAACATAACAGCAAAACTCGCAGCACGTGAAGAATACGGCTGGATCGATCATCGAAATATTGTGATAAACATTAAGTCGGAAGAACACCCCGAAGCACATCATTAATCAATCACACCGAGAAAACCTGAGAGCTCATGACACAAACCAGGAAGCTAAATTCCCATGTAGATTCAACAACCAGCATGCTCAGGCCACCATTTGAAAAGAAGATGAAAATCTGGTGACAACACGTGTTGAATTCAGCCACGTTCCTGCACCCGACCAGTAATCAAGCGAAAACATTCTCCAGTCCAAGCATTGGGCAATATGGAGTCTGCGTGGAGGACGCGCTTCTGATTAATGAACTCTCTGCACATCAAGCTTCCATAGTAGATACCCAGGAACACCTCATCTCGTCCGATATTTGCAAGTGGCCCACTTGCAACGTGCACTCTACAGTAATAGCTGCACTTCGAGAGATGTTTTCTAAACTAACAAAAGGTAAACGTTTTGTAAGTAAGAGACAGAATGCTAGGGTAACGTCATCTTCAAAAACATACACACATTTATTAACAGTCATACATTCGCGCCATGTGTAATAATATACATTTCCCACTGTACTTTCTGCAACATTCATCTTTTTTTTGCAACTCCTAAGGAGTTTCGGATTTACTACTAGTTCCCATATATACACATCAGTAATGTAGTTCGGAAAGTCATTGCAAGTTTCCGTACATGGAGTGTAGGGATGAGCAAAAGCGACGTCTTCCTCCAAAGAGCACCAGATACAGAACATGTTGGTTTGTGACATTGAGCTCAAAAATGGTTCAAATGGCTCTGAGCACTATGGGACTCAACTGCTGAGGTCATTAGTCCCCTAGAACTTAGAACTAGTTAAACCTAACTAACCTAAGGACATCACAAACATCCATGCCCGAGGCAGGATTCGAACCTGCGACCGTAGCGGTCTTGCGGTTCCAGGCTGCAGCGCCTTTAACCGCACGGCCACTTCGGCCGGCCATTTAGCTCATTTCGTGCAATTATACTATTCACCGTGGTTTCAGTATTCACAAATATTACTGTGAATGAGCCTAAGAGGTGGTAGTGAAGTGGTGAGACGTCTGCGGTGAGAGGCGCTTCTGTAGGTACGTGTTCTTGACGTGTAGCCTGGCGGATCAAGTCAAGTGACCGCGAGGCTGGCAGCTGACGGATGCTGCCTGGGCAGAGCGAGTTCCGACACCGGCAACTTCCGCTTCGATTGCGCCTCAGCCCTCGCCGTTTTCTGCCACTGGTCGCCGTCAGTGGCTGGGGCCGGACGGCCGCTGCAATTCTCTGGCCGTAGCACGTGGCCCCAGTCCACCCTGTTGACTTGCAGATTACATCCAACTCTGCATACTGCACTGTGCGGCGACAGCAGAAGGTCACAAAGCGGCGCAGACGACTCGACAATGATTTGGGGTACAGGCCACGTGGCAGTCTGACCTAATTCCCTTATATGTCACCCATTGCTCTCTGCCAGGCTCTTTAAATCATGTCCATTTCCAGACGTAAAGAAAAAGTCGACGTGAAGACAATCGCAAATTCATTTGACAGAATCCTTTCTATCACTATAAAATATCAAATCTACGGTGAACCCCCACACCGCTTATCTGTCCATCTCACGTTGAACGTCCTTCTATAGCACACTACCGATTCCTCTTCTTTCCGGATTTTCCATTGTTGGTAATTCACTTGAAATTCGATACTGGGCTCCTTAGGTGTTCCACCAAATCTTTGTTACTAGTCGACGTCTTCTGTAT
Source organism: Schistocerca americana (assembly GCF_021461395.2). Lineage (NCBI taxonomy): Eukaryota > Metazoa > Arthropoda > Insecta > Orthoptera > Acrididae > Schistocerca > Schistocerca americana. The sequence continues at coordinate 1,025,385,658 of NC_060119.1, forward strand.
CGAATGCCCCATTCACTGGTCTAATTTGCCTTTTGTGTCCAACTCCGTAGCAAAGGTTGCTAATGCACGCTTCTGTGAAGCCGTTCGACTCATGGGTAAGCCGGCTCGAATCCCAGTGGTAGAAAATTTTCAGTATTTGGACTGCAAGGGAAGGAGAGACTGTGGCATTAATTTCCTGCTCAAGTTTTACGGTACTGTCCTGAATTAAATTCCAAACATCTAGGCAGTGTCTCACGAAGTAAGGGATTGTGAAATTGTTGATGGTGCTCCGTCAGTCAGACGGGAGCGTTAGGCACTGCGGTCGACTTCATGCTATTCCAGAGCTGCAGGCTATGTGCTGGAATAGGTGTCACCTCTCCCTTCCATTCATACATAACAAGAGAAATGCACAGGGGTTGAACAGAAATAGAGAAACACAGCAAGAAATGCATGCTTGAACATAAATGTGGACGCTAGCCAAGCCTGCAGGTCGCACAGCTGCATATGACAATGACCGGTGCTTTTGTGGTGACCTCAATCCATTTGAAGGGTTAGTCGTGTTCAGAATAAAGTTCTGGGTAGAGCATTATCTCGGAGGTAAGTGACATTGAACATGACCCCTTATGGTGGTTGCTTCTGTACTATAGAGAGCCTAAATGTTTGGTGTTTCAAGAGGCACCGCGTCGAAGACTTATGCCACATTCAGGTTAAGCTGGAAAACACCAACCGATACGTCACAATGCGTACCGAAATGTGTGCTGAATGGTAGTGACAGATGATCATTGAAGAGACTTGTGAAGAAAAATAAGACGATGACAGCTGCTAATTCAGGACACAACAGAATGCCGTTCTCATGAAGCTACTGAGCAACAAAACAACGCGAAGGGAACTCCATATGCTGGGAACTGAAGAGCAAATTGGAATCCCAAACGCACTCATCAGTGATTCATGAGCTTGTAACAGGAAGACGTGGTGCCGAAGCCATTAAACCTGGATAACGAATATATGGAAGAAAGTCATTTGATGAGATGTATCTTTTTTCATACTGTTGCAACTTGCGGCTGAGTTTAAGTCCCAAGAGTGAAACATAATGAGATTCGTTGACGATTTGGGAAGCTACATCATAGTATTCCATGGGCTCCATGGTTATTCCGCAAGTTCGTATTAGTGTCAAGCATTATGCGACCAATTTCGCTGATCAGGTCCATCCAATAGTGCAATGTTTGTTCCAAATGATTATGCTGTGTTCCTAGACGATAGTATCCTTGTTCACTATGATCGTAGCACAGAGAACTGGGTTCGTGAGCACGAGGATCATTTTTCGCAACCCTCTTGGTTTCACAGTCTTGCATATGTCAATATTATTGAACCTCTGTAGTCTACTGATGGTACTTGTGCCTCGCGATTATTAAGTCCAGTGAACTGCCTTCGCTAAGAATTGTTCTTGGCACGCATTTCACTTTTTAATACCCATTGACTGGTTATATTTCTTAAGTATTTAAGTGCATGTCGTATCTGTAACTTTCCAAGTAGCCCTTTGGCGCTTATGGTACAATAACTTGTAAGGTACGCACACCTTCAGTACGGGACCGAACTAACAGGCATGTGTAAGACTGCAGGCTTCCACGGCCGGTATCAGTTTTGGATAAAACAATTTTGAGTATTGGGCCACGTCATTGTACACTACTAAAAAAACAAAATCGCCGATGATTCGACAGACTTGCGGCGGTTCTCTTCAGGACGGTTCACTGCTGTGTACTGGTAAACATCTTCCTTCATATGCAGTCATTTTCGATTATCTAGTGGCTACATATCTGAGATGTCATTGGAAAAATTACAGAGGTTGTTCTAGAGCGTAGCCTGTATGGTACGCTATTGGATGTGCCTCCCTGGTGGATGGTTGGAAGGCTGCTTTACTAGGTTACTGGTGGAATGTAGCGTATCGGCTGTCTGTTGCCCTTGCCCGTATACTCTGGTAAATGATTGGTAGGCAAACTCTCGTAGGTGATTGGAAGGCAATAGCAAATCGGCAGCTTGTGTCGAGCGGGTAGTTTTCCTGCAGCATGGAGTTAAATCAGCGCAGCAGTTTTCTCGCGGCCGTTGTTTATACTGTTAAACCAGGGTCAAGTGGTGCTGCCGGCCGGCGAACACACGAGGCCCGCTGGACTGGAATCGCCAGCAGCCAGGCGGCAAGTAAGTTGTAGCCATCCTCCTAGTTCGTGTTGATAGTAAGTTTAATTATTCCAGCAGCCTCTCGTATGAACCTTTTCTGCGACCACGGCTGCCGGCCAAACACGCGAGGTTCTTGAAATGTGATAGGTCGTGATATCCCTGGTGGTGTTCTGCTACTGCTGACTTTCTCTTCTGTCCCGGACGTACAGTCTTAGACAGTAAAACTGACCGCCGGCCGGCCGCCACAGAGACTAAGCCCGAATCATTCACTTAAGGTGGCCAATAAAACTGACCGCCCCTGACAACTCTTAACTCCGGCAATCTGCACAATCTGGCAACACTGTAAGATGTGGAAGTGTCAGGAGAAAGTGTTATCTACTTCCGAGACGTTGTTGGACTACGAGAGCCCGTGGTCTAGTGGCAAGCGTCGTGCGTTCCAAACTTATAGTCCCCTATTCGCGTCCAACTGTATTTCTTTTCTTTTTTTACCACAGTCGGTCTAAAGTTATGAGTCTGACTGAACATCGAAGATAATTCTCTTAACATTCTACCCACCAGCAATAACAAGTATTCCAGAAACAATTCCGCAGAATAGCTCGTGGCTGCGCGCGATCATAACAGCTTTCGCTCGAGCGTTTCCTCGCGCTGCAGCGGCTACCGGCCACCGGCCAGACGCCACCCGCCGCCTGAAATTCGGCGCCGCTCAGGTGAACGCGTCGCGACGCTGTCAGTGTGTGTCTCAACTGTCATTTTCGAATTTGAAGTTCTAGTTATCATCTGGCAGCTAAGCAATGGATTTCGCAAACTTGAAAATCATGAACTACAGTTAAGTATTGTAAAATTGAGTTGCAAGTGGAAATAGGTGTAACATCAGCAACACAACGTTTACTTTTGGTATAACAGAGGGGTGAATGCAGAGGAGGCAGCTAGAAAGATTTGAACTGTGTGTGGAGCGACTGCTTTTGGGAAAAATACGCCAGAAAAAGATATTCTTGTTTCAACAAAGATCGTTCTGGCATGAATGATTTTCCACATTAAGGAAGTCTCGACTACTGATATATGTGATAGACTACCATTTTACCATCATGCGACATTTGCATTCAACAGGCAAAGTTCAGAAGTCTGGTGTAGGAGTACTGCATGCTCTAATTCCAATTCTAGGGGCTACAGTCCGGATCCGCGGGATGGCTCCGGTTGCAGGTTCGAATCCTGCCGCGGGCATGGATGTGTGTGATGTCCTTAGGTTAGTTATGTTTAAGTAATTCTCAGTTCTAGGGGACTGATGAACTAAGATGTTAAGTCCCATAGTGCTCAGAGCCATTTGAACCATCTAATTCCAAACAACAAAAATCAACGGAGTGACTATTATTGAACGTCATCAGGTCGCTCATTGAGCATTCCTATGCAGTACTGTTACTGGGGACGAGTTATGATGCCTTCATCGTTAGCTTCCTAAGAAGAAATGAAAGGCTGAGCCCCTCCAAAAGACATAAACTCGAGGAAAGAGTAGTATGAACATAATATTTTACATCTGATAGCTCCAAAAGGGTGTTTTGGGCTACGAATTCTGCCGCAAGGGTTGTGTGCAACTCAGCTGGAATTTGTTGCCAACAACTGAGACACCTTTCGGTCTTAGCGTAAGAAAATCGAGCACCACAACTACATCACATGTGCTACCGTATGATAACACACTTCTTGATTTGAGAAACAAAACTATCCAGGAGATTGAAATTAAAGTCGTCTCTCAAGCACTTGTCCCTATCGTCATGAATTCGTAAAGATTTACCTTTCCCGCTCTTGATCGATCAACCGTCAACGCAATTCATTTCTAGACGAAAATACTCTTAAAACTACTCTGGTATAATGATATCGTTGGAACCAGTAGGTTTCTACTGGCGTAGAATTTGTAAACAACTTTAGCATTGTCAGATCGTTTTAGATATCGTGAAAGAAAATTCTTTTGCTGATTAATTTCTCTTTGATGATTACTGTTGCGTTTAGTAAACTAATGGAAAATCCAATTAAAATATTCATTGTACTAATGCAAAATAAATTCAGCTTACTACAGAAACATCACGACGGCAGACAATCTTAATAAATCATTAAGTATCTGTAAGACGATTGAGCCTATTTTAACACGAATTAGTAGGACATTACCGACTTTTAACTTCGAAAAGATCTGTATTTACTTCATTACCTGTATCGTTCGAAATTATTATGAAAATGTGGCATTTCATAGATAAAATTATGTATTCACAACAACAAAAAATATGTCGTCATTATGAATTTGGCAGTATCGTAAGGTTTTCGCTCTGACACTAAGGGTTACTGAAAGTAGCAAGGCGCATTTTGCTCGAGCGTTGTCTTACGATTCCCTTACAGCGTTTGTATCTGCCTGCTTACAGCTCTACTACAAAAGAATTAAAAATCTGGCTCTCAGCGAGTCTCGAAAGGCGAACGAAAGCAGCTTGCACCTGGTAGCCAAACATGTTTCTTGGGAACAGGCTACTTCCTAAAGTGAGAAGACATTCTTTTGTGGTTGAATTGTTGGCAAATGTCAGTCAGACGTGTGCCGTTGGTCTAAGCGTTTCGGTGTGTTGAATTTGTACCAATTATTTTTCTACATGTTTTTTCTGTCCCAAATAGAGAGTTGAAGTCTCAGATTAGTACTTTCACGTCATCTTGGTGAATTTTGCTCATAGTATTTTCGAGCGTATATCTTTTATAGGAGCTCTGAATGAGCATAGTCATAAGTCGACTGTTGATGGATGCGATTTATTTGATAGAGTTGATGATAGATCTGTGTTCGAGAAATGCAGTGCCGAAGATTGGTACGCCTTACGCTACGTTTCGTTGTATTTTTTGGCGGACGATTTCTTTTGTGAGATTATTGAGGTTTCTTGTTTGCATCAATGTACCGACGTTTAGTTTTTAAATGAATGTTTTCTGCTTGTAGGGAAATTTACCAGAGATCTTCGATATTCTCTACCGTGCTAACCTGGATTCCCCAGAGTGCGAAAATCCAACTGCCGCCTATCGGTGGCCAGGTTGTGTACCACCTGGGGTAAAGTGACCTTTGCTTGCATAGTTCATGTTTTCTTGTGTTTCATTGGTTTGGCCTGGGTGATACCGGGACCAGACAGGACCAGAGGGTGTTGAACCCTTTGGAAGCAAATATTTTCAGCCAAGCTCGTTGAGATAACAGACGGTGACCAGAGTAGCGGTGATTTTCACTCATATGTGTCTGCATTTTGGGTTCAACGGATTGAGTAGCCGTTCAGGATTGTGTTAGTATTTGGTTCCCCCCAAGTATTTGATTTCCTCGGTACCACCCGTATGGGGGACGGTTTCCCCTATCGGCCACACGGGATTTTCATTATTATTATTATTGTTATGTCATCAGTAAAACTGATATGGAGTATCTTTCCTCCACTGAAATAGATGTGTATTGTTCGATTCAATATTTCCATCAGATAAATATGGGTTGTAATTACGTTACATTGCTGCTAGTCGACATATTTCTCATTTTTTCTTAGACAGTTGCTAGCTGTTACTCCATCATAGGAATTTATGTGCGCAGCATTGTTGCAAAACAGACGTTCAAATTATCCGATTACTATAATTTCATTTCGATACAAGATCGTCCTAATCGGATTCAGCCAGTCAGTCTTAATTTGGATATCCGATTACGACTCTCATCATATGATAGACTGGGTGAACCACATTCTTAATCGGACTGTTGAGTCCAGATCACTTATCTATGACAGGACGTGAATTCTTAAACACTGTGGAATATAATAATCCAATGTGATAATTACAAATACGTTATTTAAATATAAATATATGAACTAACGAGATAACAGTTTATTTACAGGAGCAGAGACCCATCCATCATAGCAGGGCAGTGTGAGATTCGTTTCAGGGCCAGATAGTCAGCTGAGGAACTGACTGGTGCATGTGTTGTTCAACACGCAGTAGTTGTCATCCTCACTGGAATCAATGACTATTTGCGTGTGTGTGTGCGCGTGTGTGTATGTGTGCGCGCGCCCGCGCGTGCGCGCTTGTGTGTGTGTGTGTGTGTGTTTTCGTGTTAACGCAGAGGTAACAAGGTCATTGCCATGTGTCCCTAACAAATGCAAGCGACCTTTGGACGAATAGAGAAAACGTATGGTAGGAAGTAAACCATCACGCTACACTGTCGACGACTTCATGAAATCAATTCCCCTACGCCCTCGAGAAATCTTACGTAATGATCGTGGGTGGGTTGGTTACTAAAAGTATACTAGCCCACAAAGCCCTTGTGGACAGTTATCTGAAAATCGGTCAAGATTTGCTTTGTCACAGCTCTGTAGCATACAAGAAGTCCATTTACGTTCACTCCCCTCCTTACAATTCTTGCAATTCAAGGTAATTGAAAAATCTCATCCACTCTACGCCAACTGAGGAACTGACTGGTGCATGTGTTGTTCAACCACAGTAGTTGTCACCCTCACTGGAATCAATGACTGTTTGTGTTTGTGTTTGTGTGTGTGTGTTAGCGCACATGTGTGTATTCAGCATTGACTGCCAGCTGCCACAACACTTTACAAAATCCTTGCGGCAGGCAACACAACTGTGCGTGCACTTCAGACTTCATTCAGTGAGACGTCAGGAGATGGATGAAAACGTCAAATTAACGTCGCATTCCGCGCGCGCGTGCGTGTGTGTGTGTGTGTGTGTGTGTGTGTGTGCGTGCGTGCGTGTGTTTTCGTGTTAACGCACAATCTGAATCAATACTATTATCATTAGAGAGACAACCAACAATAAATATTGCATCAAATATGACTGTAAAGTATTTTAATGCGATGAGAAGTTACAAACTGAATTTTTACCCATCCCACGTCCTGCGTATTACTTTAAGTAAGATGTATTAACTCCATAGTATCGTTAGCAGAGACAGTGCGCTCTTGTTGTCGGGGCTCGCGACAAGTGCAGCGATTAGCAGTGCCCAATGCCGCCGCGATTTGTTTTTTTTGGCAGAGCGTGGACACTGCAGGAGACGCTTCGCACTAAACAGAAAGAAATCACCTTTGCTCTGACTGCAGTGAGCGGATATCACTGCCTGCGTGTTCTTATAGTAACCAACGTGAGACTATACTTACAGGTGCCATGGAGCAATTGCAACGGGTATCATGTCATTAGTCATCAGAATATTAACCAGTGATGAAATGTCCACTCTATTTGAATCCCAAGAAAATAGAAACCTTCTCACAAAGGAATGTGAGATGATATCAAAATATATCCAACATACAAAAATCAATTGGAGGGCTTTCATGTATGCAGTATTAGCACACAAGGAAATATTATATCTTGGAAGGGTATATTTCATTTCCTCTTCTCATATTAACGCCCTTGTTTTAATATGAAGTGAGAAAATAAACACGAAAAACTTAAGTTCATGAGAAGCATATAAGTCATTTCCTCTTCTCATATCACAACTTTTGTTTTAGTATGAAGTAAAAAAATAAACAGTTAAGAGTTCTGAAGCATAATATGACACCAGATTCTTATCGTAGGCGCTATCGGAAACGCCAAAAGCAGGGAGCTGTCCATTCTTTTGTCCAACAGTCTGTTTCCTTTCATGTATTACTCCCGCTAGGAGGTTCTTATTTAAGGACCTGTGGACATCAAGTTCTTCAGCAGAACAAGCCTATTTTATAGTGCCAATTACGGTATGGAAAAAATGCAACAAAGACGAGTTCCGCTACAGCAGTGAGGGCATTTGCACATGTGTGTATTCAGCAATGACTGCCAGCTGCCACAACACTTCACAGAATCCTTGCGGCAGGCAACACAACTGTGCGTGCACTTCAGACTTCATTCAGTGAGACGTCAGGAGATGGATGAAAACGTCAAATTAACGTCGCTTTCCGAGTCGTATTCAATCCACAATGAGGTGTTACTAAGGTAGTTGAGCGTTCTTGAAATTACACTTTTATGATTCCCATATGAGTATTTCGAAAACCAAAAGAACCCGTTAGTGTGAAACTATCGGGAACTGCATTAATATCAAACTGCAAGAACTTGAGACAATACGTGGACTCTTCTCTTAGCTGGGTGACCTATTACTGTTATTTATCATTCTCTCCGTCCCAGTCGTAATGCAAATGGAACTTCAGAGGCGCTTTCCGCTATTCTTGACAAACATCAGCAGCCTGTAACCACTGAGAGTCACAACTGCGTGATGATAATGGTTCAGGTTGTCAGTAGTTGTGGTGGTGTTATGCTGTCAAACTGCTTACAGTAACGTTAATGATGGCGCACATAATTTAGCGCGGACTACCTACTTAAGTAAAGATAGTGTTGTGGCGTCATCGCTTGTCTTTATTTAGCCTCAGCTTGAGTAATCCGATTCAACTAACATAGTACTCCAATCGCGGGCTCCTAATACAGTATGACAGCAGAGATTATCGTGCGGGTATTACATTATTTCTGCAATGAAATGCTTAACAAATCTTACTCTCAGCTATGCAGTTGGAATCACTCATTACACAGGTACTCAATGTTGCACTTGGTTAAGTGATCAGTTCGCTACAATCGTGCTTGTACTGTTCGTAAATACTCGTATACTTCAGAAATGGTTCAAATGGCTCTCAGCACTATGGGACTTATCTTCTGAGGTTATCAGTCCGCTAGAACCTAGAACTACTTAAACCTATCTAACATAAGGACATCAGACACATTCATGTCCGAGACAGGATTCGAACCTGCGATCGTAGCGGTCGCGCGATTCCCGACTGTAGCGCCTGGAACCGCTCGGCCACCCCGGCCCGCATACTTGTATACTGACCATTCGTTATTTTACTAAATATGAGCTACAATCTGATTCGCATGTATATGACATGGGTTGGCGCCGGCACAAAGGTATGACTAAGGGTTGGATGCCGTTGAAGTCCTGTTACGTTGATGGCAAGACAAATGTTCGCATATCACCTCTATTGCCTCAAAAAACAATTGCATCTTAAATATCGAAGGACCGACGTCCACACTGTCACAGCGCGTTGAAATACAGCAACGACGGCAGATGAAAATTTGTGATCGACTGGGCTTCGAACCCAGACCTCCTGCTTACTAGACAGACGTTCTGATGACTGGACTATTATTTTTTTGTTTAATGTTTGAGAAGACTTTCAGCACCAGGTAGGCGGTGGCAAAGAGGGCAGGGGTCGAAGATCCGAGGCTTGGCCACAATGCCTCTCCCATACCTGCACTGAGCAGCTGCTATTATTCCCATGTATTCCATGTTTGCACCCGTATATTCTTTTAAAGTATAGAACAAAACTGAAGTTTTAATTTAGGTAAAATAAATTACAGATTGCCACCTCCAGTGGAGTACGTTCTTTGTAGAAAATAACTTATAACAATGGAAAGGGTGACGGAAAAATCCATAACAAACATTCATTCAGAAATATATTCACATTTTAATTTATTATGCACTGGATGTATATGAGGTCTGTAAGAAAGCCTTATATTTTTCAACAAATAAAAGAAATTTCGGAGCCGGTGGGGTTTTGCCAAATTAGAACAGTTCTGATTTTAGATCCAACGTAAATGAGTATTCCAGGAATAAAAAAAGTGAAAGAATAGATTCCTCTTCTAATGAATAAAAGTGCCCACCCCTTTGTAGATAAAAAATTTAAAACCATTCCTTATATTTGTTATTCTTCTTCAGCTTGAAATGTTCTACTGCAATATAGAACATGTACTCCACTAAGTTTTATTTGTTATGACGTAAAACACAAACTGCCCCAGAAGCCACGAATAACTGTTATTCTTTGCGGACGGGTAACATTTCCAGTCGGGTTGGAAAGCTTCAGTTATCGGTATTTGACTTTCTGCGGTTCTATTGACAGTGCTAACTTCTTCGTAGTCCAGTTCCAAATTCTGATTCTATTTTCACATGAGAAGATGTGCGCTACAGTTTCTACAAGCCGTCATTTGTCGCCGTATGGAGATGGTCTCAATTTGATTTTACATAATCGTTCCGCTGTGAGTATGGTTTCGTTTACAAAGTTGCACCATACGGCACTTACTCTAGTTGGTATAATTTTATTGTTGATATTTTTCCAGACGTTCCTCCAGTTTTTTGTTGGTTAAGTTACCGGAATTGGTTTGTGAAGACGATGTCTGGTAATATAATAATAAACGGTTCTAGTGTTGGTTTGTGCTCGTGGAAGTCTTATACAGCTCCAAACGCCATAGTACTTTCGGACGTAATCTAGGCTGGCGTGCTACATTAACAGGAGCGTTCCTATCCCCAGGATCTAACGAGAGGAACAGAAGTTTCGTGATGCCTGTCTTAGTGACGTGTATTAGTTTAAAAGCACGTCTTTAATTCCAAGTCCTCCGTTTTGCCTCTGCAAAGTCGCCGTGTCGAAGGATACTTTGATGATATTTTGTTTCCACAGATACCAAGAGGCTACAGCTTATATTTTTATGTGCAGTGATCTGCAGTATCGATAAGACTGCTCCGACGTAATATATTTTTCTAAGTATGTATGTATTTATAACCTGAACTTTGTGCAGTCGGTCTAACGATCGCATGTCATGGCCCATCAACAAGGTTCTGATGACATTAAGTTTCCGTTCCCAATTGTTCGTGGCCATGCGCTTGGGATTCGCCCTTAACTACAATCCGAGTTGGAGTCTCTCTTCAGTTACATCCAACCAGTGCGCACCTATTGCACTATTGTAAGAACCGAGATGCAGTATTTTGGTATTAAAATTTTGTAAATCCGGGTTCGAATCTGGTCAGACACAAATTTTCATCTGACGCTGTTGTTCTATTTTAATGCCTATGACAGCCTGGACATCTGTCCTTCAATCTTTAATTGATTAAGAAGTCTGTCTATTTCGATTTATAGTGTCTGTTCTTTCGGAAATGTCGTAAGAACAGACATACATGCACACACTCACACACACACACACACACACACACACACACACACATTTATATCATAAGTGCTATTCGGAAAACGTTTGGCAACTCAGTGATAGTGCCGGACTGGAGCTGCATCAACCTACTCATTTCACTAGATATAGTTGTAATTTTCTGAACAATTCCTGTTTAATAAGTGACAGCGACAGTGTCTCTCATCGTTTACTTTGTCGGAAACCTGCTTCTTTCTGCCCTAGGCTATACTATAGCAATGAGTGATTGCTCACATTCTTGATACCTCACTGGACATGCTACTGCAACTGTAGCCAAAGATTCAAATCCCACTGGAAAAGTATGTTTCAAGTCAGATGGTTTTGCTCCTCCCCTACTGTCATTGAAAACGATCACAACGAAATTAAGTATAGGTATTCTATGAAACCCTTGAGTTCATACTGCGGTGCTGTGAAGATGAAAAAGTAGTTTTCACAATTATCAGATGACAGATGGAACTTGTCAGATTCCACTAATTATGATTGCATCATTAACTGTTGGTTCACAGGCGCTTTTCTGTCGCTTATTGTAACTGTTATTTGTATGTTAGAGCTGGAAGAATAGAAACACGAAATTTTCGCCATATGGAATGTTCGAATTCACCTTAAGTCTTCAAGTTTCGAGCAAAGGCAGAATATCCATCAGGAAAGCTGACAACAATAAGCCAAGCCATGCCTGTCTTCTGGTGGATGTGCCAATGACAGTGATTATACAGCAAAGAGGCATTGCCAACTCAACCACTGGAGAAGCTCCAAAATTGTGAATCACGTCTGGTGAATACGCTTTCAAGGTTTCGATCCGATTAAGACAGTAAAACACAAATAATTGTCGCAGTTATTAATATATGACATTTACTTTGCATTCAGTGCATCGATGTATTACAAGTAATTGCACTCTAGCCTCTAAACCTAGTTACAGAAATGCGAATAAGACTCATGGGCATATAATGAGGATCTTGCGGCCCTTGCCACCCGCAACTTTGAGATGAAGCTGTAGTCACTTCCGAGGTTACTCACAGAACACATCAGCTGGTATCCTTCCTGGCACTATAACTGAAACTTGGCAACAGCGCAGAATATGTTTGGCAACTCTGTGACCGACGAGTTACTTCCTTGATGGCACAGAACTATCCTGCTAAATTCACTTGATATTATCGTGTCATTTCAATTGAAAACTCTAAGTGATTTTCTCTTGAGACGTGACATAAGGATATCAGTTAATGCTTTTGAGTCAACGAAAGTGGTTTCACACGGGAAATACAACTACTCTCGTCTCTTATGTTGCGATTTATTTGCCATAGCGGCTACTGAGCCAGTAAGTACGTCAAATACCCGCACCTGTTCGCTAGCTCCCAGGTAACGTGCTTGCCTGTCAGATGCACGCTGCCTTTGTTCGCCTTTCGACACTCGCTGAATGCAAGATTTGTAATTCTTTTGTAGCAGAACTACAAGCAGGCAGATACAAATTCAATGAGGGAATGATAAGACAACGTTCTAGCAAAATTCGTCTTGCTACTTTTAGTAACCCTTAGTGTCAAAGCGAAAAACCTTACGGTACTGCCAAATTCATAATGCCACTTTTATTTTCCGCTGACATACTTTTTTGTTGTTGTGAATACGTAATTTTATCTATGAACTGCCACATTTTCATAATACTTACGAAGCAAATCATGTGAGGTAACACTTCACCAACTTGTCGGGAAGGTGGAAAAAGCTCTACCCTTTCTGGATGCTCTCTGTATCTTCCTGGATGTCGAGGGGGTTCTAGTAATACGACCTTCGAGTAAATGGTTAGAGATGAAGAACCTAGTGGTGAATGAACTCATAGATGAGCTGAATGCGAGAGACTACTCTTGAAAAGAATAAGTAGACGATTTATTCACAGTAAGACTTAGAAAATTTGATAGTATTGTTAAACCTATGTGCACTGAAAATTGTGAAAAAGTATTTAAAGACAAGCCGCACGAAAATTGGTGTAGTATTATTTATGGGGAAGCATGTCCAGCACACATACTGAAAAATTATGTTTCTCGATGAAACTTTAGAGAGGGTTGAAGTGTATGCAGAGGTAGCCCTGGATCGAAAACTATTATGAACACCTCACATAAAGAATATATTCCACTGCGAAAGATAATCTTATAAGCACTAGAAGCTGCTGTATGTTAAACTGGGGTCAAAACCCAGTACGTACTGGATATACAACTCTGCAAAAATACCAATGATAATTTATTGTCATATAATATGAACAAAGTCGAACAGAAGGTGGCTGCTAGGGAGTCTCGCAAAGTCATACACAGAGTGTTTCAGGAGGAATATTAGATATTTTAGTAGGTGGTAGTACAGACGAATTGCATAAAAAAATTCCATATAAATGCGTCCACTTTTTATTTTGTACAGAGATACAGCTGTTAGTACGTAACCCTAACAAACTGAAAGCAAAGGCAACGAGGGCATTCAAAGCTGATTTTCAAAAACTCCCCCACCAACTTCAATGCACATTTGACTTCTCTTGATAACACCACATGTAGGTAGTCTTTGCGCTCTTTTATGAGGGCTGCACTATTCATAATCCGAACGATGAACTCGGCTCTTGGGTTTAATTTTTCTTTGTAGACTTCGCCTTTAACCATCCCTGCAGGCAAAAATCGAAAGAGATAAGGTCCGGGGACCTTGAAGGCCAAGAAAAGTGCCCATATCCAATGATCCATCTTCCAGGAAATTTTAGGTTTGGATAATGTGTCACCTGACGACTAGAATGTGCAGGAGCCCCGTCATGCTGGAGGAACATACGCATTCTTGTAGCCAAATGAACCTCTTCCAATGACGCTGGAAGCTCATTTTCAAGGAAGTGTAGACAACTGGGTCCTGTAAGGACCAACATACGAAACGAAAATACATTGAACCCAGCTATCTGTATGTTCAATAAAAATTGGACGCATGTTATATGTCATTATTTCAACAATTTGTCTATACTACCATCTCCTAGAATATTTAATATTCCTCCTGAAACATCCTGTATAATTATTTGGGTCTCCACGGGTCATCGAAAGTTTTCAGTGCTAGACGCACGACATCGTCCGACCCTCGCGGGAATACAGTGTGGACGCAAGCTAGTGGAACAATGGCCGGGGGGGTACCGCACATGTGGTATGCGGCAAAAATGGGAATTCGCGTCTGACGAGGAGCGTGTGTAGATAGGTGCTGCAGAGAGGTTGACTGCTGTGTCATCATAGTATCCACCGTCGGAGGTTCGAATCCTCCCTAGGGCATGGGTGTGTGTGTTGTCCATAGCGTAAGTTAGTTTAAGTTAGATTAAGTAATGTGTAAGCTTAGGGACTGATGACCTAAGCAGCTTGGTCTCATAAGTTCTTACCAGAAATTTACAAAATTTTAATACCAAAATACTGCACCTCGGTTCTTACAATAGTGCAATAGATGCGCACTGGTTAGATGTAACTGAAGAGAGTCTCCAACTCCGACTGTGGTTAAGGGGGAATCCCAAGCGCATGGCCACTAACAACTGGAAGCGGAACCTTGTTGCCTTGTTGAAGGACCATGACAGGACCGGATCTTTGACCCCTGCCCTCTTTGCCTCCGCCTACCTGGTGCTGAAAGTCTTCTGAAACATTAAAAAAAAAATAATCGTCCAGTCATCAGAACGTCTGTCTAGTAAGCAGGAGGTCTGGGTTCGAATCCCAGTCGGTCACAAATTTTCATCTGCCTTCGCTGTTGTATTTCAACGCGTTGTGACAGTGTGGACGTCGGTCCTTCGATATTTAAGATGCAATTCTTTTTGAGGCAATAGAGGTGATATGCGAACATTTGTCTTGCCATCAATGTGACAGGACTTCGACGGCATCCAACCCTTACTGATTATTTTGTGCCAACGTTAGCCGATGTCATATATATGCGAATCAGATTGTAGTTCATATTTAGTCAAATAACGAATGGTCAGTATACAAGTATGGAGGCCGGGGTGGCCGAGCGGTTCCAGGCGCTACAGTCGCAGGTTCGAATCCTGTCTCGGACATGGATGTGTCTGAGGTCCTTAGGCTAGTTAGGTTTAAGTAGTTCTATGTTCTAGCGGACTGATAACCTCAGAAGTTAAGTCCCATAGTGCTGAGAGCCATTTGAACCATTTCTGAAGTATACGAGTATTTACGAACAGTACAAGCAGGATTGCAGCGAACGGATCACTTAACCAAGTGCAACATTGAGTACATGTGTAATGAGTCATTCCAGCTGCATAGCTGAGAGTAAGATTTGTTAAGCATTTCATTGCAGAATTAGTGTAATATCCGCACGATAATCTCTGCAGTCATACTGTATTAGGAGCCGGCGATTGGAGTACTATGTTAGTTGAATCGGATTACTCAAACTGAGGCCAAATAAAGACAAGCGACGGCGCTACATCACTATCTTTATTTAAGTAGGTAGTCAGCGCTCAATTATGTGCGCCACAATTAACGTTACTGTAAGCAGTTTGACAGCATAACACCACCACAACTACTGACAACCTGAACCATTATCATCATGCAGTTGTGACTCTCAGTGAATACAGGTTGCTGATGCTTGCCAAGAATAGCGGAAAGCGCCTCTGAAGTTCCATTTGCATTACGACTAGGACGGAGAGAATGATAAATAACAGTAATAGGTCACCCAGCTAAGAGAAGAGTCCACGTATTGTCTCAAGTTCTTGCAGTTTGATATAATGCAGTTCCCAATAGTTTCACACTAACGGGTTCTTTTGGCTTTCGAAATACTCATATGGGAATCATAAAAGTGTAATTGCTAGAACGCTCAACTACCTTAGTAACACCTCGTTCTGGATTGAATACGACTCGGAAAGCGACGTTAATTTGACGTTCCCATCCATCTCCTGACGTCTCACTGAATGAAGTCTGAAGTGCACGCACAGTTGTGTTGCCTGCCGCAAGGATTCTGTGAAGTGTTGTGGCAGCTGGCAGTCATTGCTGAATACACACATGTGCAAATGTCCTCACTGCTGTAGCGGAACTCGTCTTTGTTGCATTTTTTCCATACCGTAATTGGCACTATAAAATAGGCTTGTTCTGCTGAAGAACTTGATGCCCACAGGTCCTTAAATAAGAACCTCCTAGCGGGAGTAATACATGAAAGGAAACAGACTGTTGGACAAAAGAATGGACAGCTCCCTGCTTTTGGCGTTTCCGATAGCGCCTACGATAAGAATCTGGTGTCATATTATGCTTCAGAACTCTTAACTGTTTATTTTTTTACTTCATACTAAAACAAAAGTTGTGATATGAGAAGAGGAAATGACTTATATGCTTCTCATGAACTTAAGTTTTTCGTGTTTATTTTCTCACTTCATATTAAAACAAGGGCGTTAATATGAGAAGAGGAAATGAAATATACGCTTCCAAGATATAATATTTCCTTGTGTGCTATTACTGCATACATGAAAGCCCTCCAATTAATTTTTGTATGTTGGATATATTTTGATATCATCTCACATTCCTTTGTGAGAAGGTTTCTATTTTCTTGGGACTCAAATAGAGTGGACATTTCATCACTGGTTAATATTATGATGACTAATGACATGATACCCGTTGCTATTGCTCCACGGCACCTGTAAGTATAGTCTCACGTTGGTTACTATAAGAACACGCAGGCAGTGATATCCGCTCACTGCAGTCAGAGCAAAGGTGATTTCTTTCTGTTTAGTGCGAAGCGTCTCCTGCAGTGTCCACGCTCTGCCAACAAAAACAAATCGCGGCGTCATTGGGCACTGCTAATCGCTGCACTTGTCGCGAGCCTCGACAACAAGAGCACTCTGCCTCTGCTAACGATACTATGGAGTTAATACATCTTACTTAAAGTAATACGCAGGACGTTGGATGGGTAAAAATTCAGTTTGTAACTTCCCATCGCATTAAAATACTTTACAGTCATATTTGATGCAATATTTATTGTTGGTTGTATCTCTAATGATAATAGTATTGATTCAGATTGTGCGTTAACACGAAAACACACGCACGCACGCACGCACACACACACACACACACACACATACACACACACACACACACACGCACGCGCGCGCGGAAAGCGACGTTAATTTGACGTTTTCATCCATCTCCTGACGTCTCACTGAATGAATTCTGAAGTGCACGCACAGTTGTGTTGCCTGCCGCAAGGATTCTGTAAAGTGTTGTGGCAGCTGGCAGTCAATGCTGAGTACACACATGTGCGCTAACACACACACACAAACACAAACACAAACAGTCATTGATTGCAGTGAGGGTGACAACTACTGTGGTTGAACAACACATGCACCAGTCAGTTCCTCAGTTGGCGTAGAGTGGATGAGATTTTTCAATTACCTTGAATTGCAAGAATTGTAAGGAGGGGAGTGAACGTAAATGGACTTCTTGTATGCTACAGAGCTGTGACAAAGCAAATCTTGACCGATTTTCAGATAACTGTCCACATGGGCTTTGTGGGCTAGTATACTTTTAGTAACCAACCCACCCACGATCATTACGTAAGATTTCTCGAGGGCGTAGGGGAGTTGATTTCATTAAGTCGTCGACAGTGTAGCGTGATGGTTTACTTCCTACCATACGTTTTCTCTATTCGTCCAAAGGTCGCTTGCATTTGTTAGGGACACATGGCAATGACCTTGTTACCTCTGCGTTAACACGAAAACACACACACACACACACACAAGCGCGCACGCGCGAGCGCGCGCACACATACACACACATGCACACACACACACGCAAATAGTCATTGATTCCAGTGAGGATGACAACTACTGCGTGTTGAACAACACATGCACCAGTCAGTTCCTCAGCTGTCTATCTGGCCCTGAAACGAATCTCACACTGCCCTGCTATGATGGATGGGTCTCTGCTCCTGTAAATAAACTGTTATCTCGTTAGTTCATATATTTATATTTAAATAACGTATTTGTAATTATCACATTGGATTATTATATTCCACAGTGTTTAAGAATTCACGTCCTGTCATAGATAAGTGATCTGGACTCAACAGTCCGATTAAGAATGTGGTTCACCCAGTCTATCATATGATGAGAGTCGTAATCGGATATCCAAATTAAGACTGACTGGCTGAATCCGATTAGGACGATCTTGTATCGAAATGAAATTATAGAAATCGGATAATTTGAACGTCTGTATTGCAACAATGCTGCGCACATAAATTCCTATGATGGAGTAACAGCTAGCAACTGTCTAAGAAAAAATGAGAAATATGTCGACTAGCAGCAATGTAACGTAATTATAACCCATATTTATCTGATGGAAATATTGAATCGAACAATACACATCTATTTCAGTGGAGGGTAGATACTCCATATGTTTTGCTGATGACATAATAATAATAATAATAATAATAATAATAATAATCCCGTGTGGCCGATAGGGTAAACCGTCCCCCATATGGGTGGTACCGAGGAAATCAAATACTTGGGGTGAACCAAATACTAACACAATCCTGAACGGCTACTCAATCCGTTGAACCCAATATCCAGACACGTATGAGTGAAAATCACCGCTACTCTGGTCACCGTCCGTTATCTCAATGAGCTTGGCTGAAAATATTTGCTTCCAAAGGGTTCAACACCCTCTGGTCCTGTCTGGTCCCGGTATCACCCAGGCCAAACCAATGAAACACAAGAAAACATGAACTATGCAAGCAAAGGTCACTTTACCCCAGGTGGTACACAACCTGGCCACCGATAGGCGGCAGTTGGATTTTCGCACTCTGGGGAATCCAGGTTAGCACGGTAGAGAATATCGAAGATCTCTGGTAAATTTCCCTACAAGCAGAAAACATTCATTTAAAAACTAAACATCGGTACATTGATCCAAAAAAGAAACCTCAATAATCTCACAAAAGAAATCGTCCGCCAAAAAATACAACGAAACGTAGCGAAAGCCGTACCAATCTTCGGCACTGCATTTCTCGAACACAGATCTATCATCAACTCTATCAAAGAAATCGCATCCATCAACAGTCGACTTATGACTATGCTCATTCAGAGCCCCTATAAAAGATATACGCTCGAAAATACTATGAGCAAAATTCACCAAGATGACGTGTAAGTACTAATCTGAGACTTCAACTCTCTATTAGGGACAGAAAAAACATGTAGAAAAATAATTGGTACAAATTCAACACACCGAAACGCTTAGTCCAACGGCACACGTCTGACTGACATTTGCCAACAATTCAACCACAAAAGAATGTCTTCCCACTTTAGGAAGTAGCCTGTTCCCAAGAAACATGTTCGGCTACCAGGTGCAAGCTGCTTTCGTTCGCCTTTCGAGACTTGTTGAGAGACAGATATTTAATTCTTTTGTAGTAGAGCTATAAGCAGGCAGATACAAACGCTATAAGGGAATCGTAAGACAACGCTCGAGCAAAATGCTCCTTGCTACTTTCAGTAACCCTTTGTTGTTGTGAATACATAATTTTATCTATGAAATGCCACATTTTCAGAATAATTGCGAACGATACAGGAAATGAAGTAAATACAGATCTTTTCGAAGTCAAAAGTCGGTAATGTCCTACTAATTCGTGTTAAAATAGGCTCAATCGTCTTACAAAAACTTAAAGCTTTATTAATATAGTCTGCCGTCGTGATGTTTCTGTAGTATGCTGAATTTAGTTTGCATTAGTACAATGAATATTTTAATTGGATTTTCCATTAGTTTACTAAACGCAACAGTAATCATCAAAGAGAAATTAATCAGCAAAAGAATTTTCTTTCACGATATCTAAAACGATCTGACAATGCTAAAGTTGTTTACAAATTCTACGCCAGTAGAAACCTACTGGTTCCAACGATATCATTATACCAGAGTAGTTTTAAGAGTATTTTCGTCTAGAAATGAATTGCGTTGACGGTTGATCGATCAAGAGCGGGAAAGGTAAATCTTTACGAATTCATGACGATAGGGACAAGTGCTTGAGAGACGATTTAATTTAAATCTCCTGGATAGTTTTGTTTCTCAAATCAAGAAGTGTGTTATCATACAGTAGCACATGTGATGTAGTTGTGGTGCTCGATTTTCTTACGCTAAGACCGAAAGGTGTCTCAGTTGTTGGCAACAAATTCCAGCTGTGTTGCACACAGCCCTTGGGGCAGAATTCGTAGCCCAAAACACCCTTTTGGAGCTATCAGATGTAAAATATTATGTTCATACTACTCTTTGCTCGAGTTTATGTCTTTTGGAGGGGCTCAGCCTTTCATTTCTTCTTAGGAAGTTACCGATAAAGGCATCATAACACGTCACCAGTAACAGAACTTGTAAGGGGTCCGTAGGCCCTTACTGTAAGTTTTGAGACAGCACAGGTCGACAGGACAAACAATCGATAGTGTGTGTCGGGTGGCGAGAGCGTGAGCGAGTGTTGAGTCAGTGTGGTGTGGTACGCGCTGTGGGCCGAGCCGGGTGGAGGTCTGTTGCTGGAATGCAAGACCGTACCGACAAAGGGAGTGGCCATCGCCGTGGTTTAACCCCTTTCTGTTAGAAATATACGGGAAAGTGAAAAATTATAGTTACTAGTGTGATTCATGATATTTTTGTGCCGATATTTGTAATTACGCGTCTACCGCGCCGGCATCATTTGGATTGCAGTGTTGGATTGCAGTGTTGGATTGTAGTGTTGGATTACAATGATTGAAATTGCGTGTGACGATAATGAATAACGAAAGGGCCTGTGCTGAGATTAGCCGTTATTAATTCTGTACGACGAAGGCAGTGGCTGTCTCCGTATTTTGGTGTTTTTGTGATGAATATAGGTCGTTGATTAATGAAGCTGTGTTGTTGTTCTTCTTGCCACCAGACATTTTATTATTACAGCATTCGAGAAGGACAAAATGGAATGTAACATCTCCGTAGCAGTCCAATCCGATTGCCAGCCCCATTAGGTACACGGTCACATTAGTTATTATCTATTTGTGCTGCTATCAGATCCCGATCGAGCGGGATAAGTCAGTAAGATCAAACCAGAGTGTTACACCCTTGGCTTACCGTGAAAGGACAAGTGCAATTTTCGGACGAATCGCAAGGAACAATAGGTAATTTTATCTTATTTAATGCGAAGAAAATATTTTCCAATGTTGAATCGGGACAGAGCATAAACTTTCAAATCGCGACAAGAATCAGTGCATTTTTGAACAATACGAAGTAATAATATCTTACGATTGTGAATAAACTGTTTTTTCTTGCCATATTAGATGAGGGTAACAGTGTCGATAAACTGTGTTGTAATGTGCAAACGCGTAAATCCGCACGAAAAACTGTGAAAAGTGAACACTAAAGAAAAACACGTGTGAACATTACTATAGCAAAACGAATTAAGAATTCATCACGAAAGCTTTTAAAGAAGTGTTTAGTGGTAATATTTTGACTGAAATTGCCTTTTGAATAGTGAAAATCAGACAGCTTTATTCGGACCCATAAACTGGTATGTGGACGACAATGTATTGTGGCGACGCAATTATTGAGTGACGTCATGCAGACACGTGTAGCAGTTGCGCCAAAGAGCTTCAATCTGCGAGGTGATTTCACACGTCATCCCAACTACCTGTGCAAAGAGTAGTTCAAGCACAGACGCACTTTACCGAGCGCCGTCCTGACATCTAGCAGCCGAACTACAAACTACGCCTGCCTGCAGCGCCACGGAGCGGCCGGCTGAGAACTACGACGTCCCACCACAGCGAGACCTCACGCGGTTCCGGTGGCAGTACAGCGCCACGCCCACTTCAAACGACAAAACATCGCGACTCGTGGTAATGTCGGTTGGTGAGTGGAGACGACTGGTTGACATAACATTAAATTGCAATGTGCAGTTTTTGCGGTAAATAAACGTTTGTAAACTGAATTGCGTGTTAGGAAAAGTGCCCAATTGCAGTAATTTCCGAAAAGTTTGCGAAAAATACTCTGAATTGAGCATACTTATTTATGCATACTGCGCTGTCTAAATGATAATTATACAGATATTCTTATTGTTTTTGGGGGATTTTATATGTATAGATTTTATGAATGGTATGATTTATGTTATTTAAAGCATTTTCTGTGTATGTGAAAATTGATATTTGAAGTAATTAGGTTTTGAGAGTTGTTATGTTTGATGCTCTTGCATATTGTATCAATTTAAGGATTAACTGAAAATACTTCAGGTACTATTAGTTTCATGGTAATTAGGAGTGTTTGGGTTACTAGAGGTTATTCTATATTACCTACCTGTGCATTAAAAATAAACAAACATGTCAACTGAAGATAAGCAGGTTTGTGAGGCAGTAGTTGAAAGGAAAGGGATAGGACAGGAAGACAGAGATGATTCGGGAATCAGTGATTATGGAGTGTCATTAGATAGCCCATTAGCACACTCAACTAGTTATCCCGAGACACCGGGACAAACGACGAGGGATAAGTCAGTTTCAGAAGATGCAGATAAGTGGTCAATGTTGGTTAACTTGATAAAAGAAAATAATGCATCATTAGAGAAAGGTTAACAAGAAACAAGAGAATCACTAAAGAGTTTACAAGAAAACAATGCATCATTAGAGAAAAGTTTACAAGAAAACTACGCATCACTAAAGGAAGATTTACGAAAATCATTAAGGGAAGATTTACAAGAAACTATAGCACAAGAGATCAAAACATCGCAGATGAAGATGGAATGTAGTCTGAAGAAGGAAACGCAGGCGTTACAAGAACGACTGAAGATGGACGTCGACGAGAGAGAGAGGAAGCTACAGAAGAGCATAGACCAAGTCCGGGGAGACATGGAGAAGATGGAAGGAAAGTTAACAAAAAAGATGGAAGACGATATTGAAGAAACGAAAGCCGAGTTGGGAGAAAGAATCAACGAAGTGGAAACAAATTGCAATCATCGGATCGCTGAGGTGACGCAAATGCAGAAACAATGTAATGATGCGGTTAAGGGGATAGGAGATAGGCAAAACCAACTGGCTGTCAATCTGAGAAATGCTATAGCCGTGCAACGGGAAGAGGATAACAAGAGGGTTGCAATGGAGCTCAGGCAATTACAACAGGGAGTGCAGCAATTGGAGAGCAAGACAGAAGAAATCGATAAACGAGTTAGCAATGCCACTTTAACCGTTGGGGAAGGTAAAGTCGTTACCTTGATGAGCAGTGATAATCGGTACGTCCAAAATAATACAGGGCAGAAATTTAGACCGAAAGGAGGGTTGCACCCAATGATATTTATGAAGTGGTTAAAAGGAGTTTTCCCAGCACATCTTAAAGACTCAGACAAGATTCAATTTGCAATAGATAGAATGGAAGGTGAGGCCTTCACTTGGGGAGTCAGGAAGAAGGAAGGGACTACTAGTTATGGTCAGTTTGAAGAGGAATTCTTGAAGAAATACTGGTCCAAAAGTCATCAGTGTGCAGCAATTGAGGACCTACTCCACCGCAAGTCACTTAATACATGGAGAGGAACGTTGAGAGAGTTTGCCGAACATTTGTGGGAATTGAACGAGACCTTGGAACAACCCCTGAGTGATGACGTAATGATATCAGCAATAAAAAGAAGAATGAGCCGGAGAATGCAGGAAACTGTATCCGGGAGCCTAATTAAAGATAGGGAGGCCTTGATGGAAATACTGGAACAGTTGGAATCTGTTCGATCACAGGAACACAATCAAGCTAATGATCAGAACCAAGATGGACATAATTGCCATCGAATTCGTTTTAATGGCCCACCAAATTACAGAGGTAGAGGTGGGGGTAATGGACGTAGGAACCATGGCAATGGTCGACAGTTTCACCACAATCATGGGAGAGATGATGATGATGATAATGACAGGAATTATGAGAGAAGAGGTGATAGACAAAGGGATCAAGAGGTACGAATTGAAGAAAGTTAGGTGTAGGGAGCTAGCAGCTCTTTTGCTGGTATACCAAGTGGCGACTGGTACACTCCCAGCTGGGTGACACTTTATTTCTTATTTCAAGTGTCACTCCTCTACCATCTTTCTCTATCCTTAGGTTAAGAAAGTTAGTGAGTAGTAGCTAGGATTTGTAGTGGTCATCCAAGTAATTCAGTCAGGAACCATGTAGTAAATTTATAGTTGACTTAAAATAAGGATAAGTAGTTACTGTTGATGTAGTGTGTGAGGTGTCAAGGAGTCAATAAGTTGAAAGCTCAGTTTAGTGTGAGTACATTACAAAATGAATAGTGCCAGAAGTAATAAAATGAGATCCAGATAAGAAAGCTAATGTACACAAAATGTCGTGGGAAGCTAATTGGTCAAACAAGATTTTGTGTAATCTTATAGAGTTGTTTTATGACACATGAAAAGGTCAACTGTGGTAAGAAAATTGAAGTAGTGTATCAGCTTGTAAGTAGATGAACATATAAAGAAACAAATACATGGGGAGATAGTTGTATGAATAAATGATGTGAAATAATGATGTATATTGAGTATGAGATGTTTGAAGTATTGAAGTATATGGAGGATTGATATAGGTTGAAGTTATATATGTATTTGCAGTTGAAGTTGGTGTTAAGTTATGTGTAATGAAGAGTATGGAGTATGAGATGTTGAAAAATTGAAGTATGTCATTTAGCACATGAGCAACATCTGTTTGCCAGTTATTTGTAGGTATACATGTTTATCTGAAGTATGCTGATAAAACAAAGTGTAACTAATGAATAATTAGTAATTCATGTATCCAATTAGCTATCAGAGTCAATTATGGTTATACGTAGGTCAAGCTTTAGAAGCAGGGTTCTGGCACTGAGTAATGAATGACAAATATCCATATAGTGGATTTGAATTAATGTGAATATAACAGGAAATATTGTACCTCTCATCTAAGCTTTCTTGATAACAATTCACATATGGCAGTAATGTTTGGCAAAATGAAATGATCAGTAGTTTAAAATTTTTCATTGGGTGACCACATTAGTTGTAGTGTTGCAAATAATTATGTAAGACATGCTTAGCGGTACAATGTAGCATTTAAATTTATGGAATCTGTAATGAACAAGTTGTGAATTTCTTCCTTAACTTTTATAAGTGTTGGCCAAGTGAGTTATAAATTAGAGTGATAGTAGTATGGACGGCACGAACCTCGCTGAATGGACGGCATACCAAAGGGGTAGCTGGCATTCAACTAGTTTCTTTTCTTGTCTTTGCTATAGCAAGCTATAACAGATATGTAGTTAATGACTCGTACAAACCTTTGAAAGTGAAAAGTTTTTGGAAATTTTTGGTAAGATAAGTTTATAAAAAATATTTACCATGCTATGTTAAGTAAGTAGGATTGATGTTGTGTGTTATTTGGACAATGCCATATTTTTGAGATGTAATAACTTTTTGTAGAATATTACTGTAGAGGCAGCCCACTACCGGAGTCAAGGATTTTCTTGGTGATTGTAATTTCATTACTTATTTGCACTGTGTGTTTTGTTCATATGTAGTGATGTCTAATTCCCTAGCCGATTCTTTTACGCCTGTGGCTTCAAAGAAATTTTCGAGGGCGGGGATGTAAGGGGTCCGTAGGCCCTTACTATAAGTTTTGCGACAGCACAGGTCGACAGGACAAACAATCGATAGTGTGTGTCGGGTGGCGAGAGCGAGAGCGAGTGTTGAGTCAGTGTGGTGTGGTACGCGCTGTGGGCCGAGCCGGGTGGAGGTCTGTTGCTGGAATGCAAGACTGTACCGACAAAGGGAGTGGCCATCGCCGTGGTTTAACCCCTTTGTGTTAGAAATATACGGGAAAGTGAAAAAGTATAGTTACTAGTGTGATTCAGTGATATTTTTGTGCCGATATTTGTAATTACGCGTCTACCGCGCCGGCATTATTTGGATTGCAGTGTTGGATTGCAGTGTTGGATTGTAGTGTTGGATTACAATGATTGAAATTGCGTGTGACAATAATGAATAACGAAAGGGCCTGTGCTGAGATTCGCCGTTATTAATTCTGTACGACGAAGACAGTGGCTGTCTCCTTACTTTGTGTTTTTGTGATGAATATAGGTCGTTGATTAATGAAGCTGTGTTGTTGTTCTTCTTGCCACCAGACATTTTATTATTACAGCATTCGAGAAGGACAAAATGGAATGTAACATCTCCGTAGCAGTCCAATCCGATTGCCAGCCCCATTAGGTACACGGTCACATTAGTTATTATCTATTTGGGCTGCTATCAGATCCCGATCGAGCGGGATAGGTCAGTAAGATCAAACCGGAGTGTTACAAACTGCATACGAATTCTCAATGAGCGACCTGATGACGTCCAGTAATAGTCACTCCGTTGATTTTTGTTGTTTGGAATTAGAGCATGCAGTACTCCTACACCAGACTTCTGTTGAATGCAAATGTCGCATGATGGTAAAATGGTAATCTATCAAATATATCAGTAGTCGAGACATCCTTTAAGTGGAAAATCATTCATGCCAGAACGATCTTTGTTGAAACAAGAATATCTTTCTCGGGCGTATTTTTCCCAAAAGCACTCGCTCTACACACAATTCAAATCCTTCTAGCGGCCTCCTCTGCATTCACCCTTCTGTTATACCAAAAGTAAACGTTGTGTTGCAGATGTTACACCTATTTCCACTTGCGACTCAATTTTACAATGCTTAACTGTAGTTCATGATTTTCAAGTTTGCGAAATCCATTGCTTAACTGCCAGATGATAACTAGAACTTCAAATTCGAAAATGACAGTTGAGACACACACTGACAGCGTCGCGACGCGTTAACCTGGGCGGCGCCGGATTTCAGGCGGCGGGTGGCGTCTGGCCGGTGGCCGGTAGCCGCTGCAGCGCGAGGAAATGCTCGAGCGTAAGCTGTTATGATCACGGCGCAGCCACGAGCTATTCTGCGGAATTGTTTCTGGAATACTTGTTATTGCTGGTGGGTAGAATGTTAAGCGAATTATCTTCGATGTTCAGTCTGACTCATAACTTTAGACCGACTGTGGTGAAAAAAAAAATATACAGTTGGACGCGAACAGGCGACTGTAAGTTTAGAACGCACGACGCTTGCCACTAGACCACGGGCTCTCGTAATCTGACAACGTCTCGGAAGTAGATAACACTTCCTCCTGACACTTCCGCATCTTACAGTGTTGCCAGATTGTGCAGATTGCCGGAGTTAAGAGTTGTCAGGGGCGGTCAGTTTTATTGGCCACCTTAAGTGAATGACTCGGACTTAGTCTCTGTGGCGGCCGGCCGGCGGTCAGTTTTACTGTCTAAGACTGTACGTAACGTTCATACGAGTCCTAATGGGTATCCCGGTTTCACCAACATAGACCTACGCATTCATACCTAAGCACGTAGACACTTGCAGTGGGGAGAGCAATCACGGGATCCTTAGAGGGCTCCAAAAAATCTCGGATCTTGCGGCCACTGAAGTATAGGTTAATGTGCGATGCAGAGCCTTGCCTACACCCTCCCTGGCGCCTCTCACATAAGATGAGCGAGCAGCAGGAAGACTGTCTTGTTTACGTTTGTCTGTTTAGTCTCCGCTGTACCTCATGGCTCGTTGTATGTCTCTGTTGTTGTACCTATCCGGACGGAATCTGTTTTGAGCTCGTTCCGTTTCTGTTGTATGTCACGAATCCAGTGAGCTCTGACTGTCAGCATGAGTCGTACAACAGAATCTCTTGAAATTATCTTGTAACAGTGTAGACATACGATGTCGGTAGCCACCAGATAACCGAAACTTACAGTATATAAAGGAAGACATATACCGGTATACAATAGTGAACTGTCCCGAAGAGGACCGCAGCAAGTCAGTCGAAACGTCGGAAATTTAATTGTTTTAGTGGTTTAAAATGACGCGGCCCAATACCTAAAATTAATTTGTCCTAAGTAATTATTGTGATGTTGGGTATCTTTGTTACAGAGGACCTGATTCCGAATTATTGTTTTTGAAACCTTTCGGTCTACAACTTTTGTTAGTGACCGAATATTTAAAGCTGTTACTGAAGTGTGTTACTTATTCTTTTATTGGTTTTAAAATTATCAAAATATCCACGGGTGTACTACCGGTCTACAGTGTCCAACGGGCACAATATTTCGGCGATCATACATGTCGCCATTATCAGGTGAACTGACGGACTGAGCTCCTATGAACGTGCCGGCACGGAGATCCGTACGCTATGGCTGCTCAGAGGGAACTGGGTTCGGTCGCGGCGGCGGCCGATTTAAATACCCTCCGCCCGCGGTGCGCTCCCTCCGCTGTCCGCGCCCCGCGCCACGGTCGCGCGGTGGAACAGATTGCGACGACGTCTGAGATGACGTCGGAGTGATGGCTCTGTCCACCGTGGTCGTCACAACTATACGTTTGCTCGATTTACTCTTGATTAACCATATCGCTGGTTCCCAAGCATGGCTAAGGTTATAGCCACAGTCACGGTTTATGAGGTCGTCATTGGTGCGAATTTCGATGGCCTCTCTAAAAACGCTGTCCCAGTATCTCGACGTCTGTTCCAGAATCCTCGTACGTTCATACTCCATAGCGTGATTTTCCGACAAACAATGTTCAGCGACCGCCGACTTGCTCGGATACATCATTCGAGTGTGCCTCTGGTGTTCACGGCATCGATCCTCGACGGTACGCATCGTCTGATCAATATACGACTTGCCACATTGACACGGAATCTGGTACATGCCGGCCTTCCTCAAACCGAGGTCATCTTTGGCGCTACCCACCAGTGCACGAGTTTTATTCGGAGGACAAAACACAGTTCCGACCAGGTGTTTCTTCAAAATGCGGGCGATTTTCCGTGAGAGTGCGCCTGTATACGGAATAAACGCAGTGCCTACTGCCTCCCCCGTGATTTCATCCATCTCCACAGGTTGTGCTGTAGTGGTTGGGCGGAGAGAACGTTGAATCTGCCATTCTGAGTACCCATTTTTTCGAAATACAGTTCTCAGATGTTCCAATTCCTGAGGTAGACGCTCTGCGTCAGAGATAGTGTGCGCCCTATGTACTAGAGTTTTAAGTACCCCATTCATCTGTGAAGGGTGGTGGCAGCTGTCTGCGTGCAAATACAGATTTCTTTGACAATTGTAATTGCCTAGTTCAAGCAGTAGCCTTAAGCGTCGAGATACGTAAAATAATGTCTTTATTTAGTTTCAGTTGATTGATTTAGAGTCCTTTATTTCAACAGCATGTAAAAAATAGTTCAAATGGCTCTGAGCACTATGGGACGTAACTTCTGAGGTCATTAGTCCCCTAGAACTTAGAACTACTTAAACCTAACTAACCTAAGGACATCAAACACATCCATGCCCGAGGAAGGATTCGAACCTGCGACCGTAGCGGTCGCGCGTACCAGACTGTAGCGCCTAGAACCGCTCGGCCACCCCCGCCGGCTGCATTAAATTAACTGGAAGATATATTTTAAGAGAATAGGCCAAATACCGTTTGTGGCGACCTCTGTAAAATAAAAGTTGTTGTTGTTGTTGTTGTTGTTGTGGTCTTCAGTCCTGAGACTGGTTTGATGCAGCTCTCCATACTACTCTATCCTGTAGAAGCCTCTTCATCTCCCAGTACCTACCGCAACCTACATCCTTCTGAATCTGTTTAGTGTATTCATCTCTTGGCCTCCCTCTACGATTTTTACCCTCCACGCTGCTGTCCAATACTAAACTGGTGATCCCTTGATGCCTCAGAACATGTCCTACCAACCGATCCCTTCTTCTAGTCAAGATATGCCACAAACTTCTCTTCTCCCCAATCCTATTCAATACTTCCTCATTACTTATGCGATCTACCCATCTAATTTTTACCATTCTTCTGTAGCACCACATTTCAAAAGCTTCTATTCTCTTCTTGTCCAAACTATTTATCGTCCATGTTTCACTTCCATACATGGCTACGATCCATACAAATACTTTCAGAAATGACTTCCTGACACTTAAATCTATACTCGATGTTAACAAATTTCTCTTCTTCAGAAACGCGTTCCTTGCCATTGCCAGTTTACATTTTGTATCCTCTCTACTTCGACCATCATCAGTTATTTTGCTCCCCAAGTAGCAAAACTCCTTTACTACTTTAAGTGTCTCATTTCCTAATCTAATTCCCTCAGCATCACCCGACTTAATTCGACTCCATTCCATTATCCTCGTATAGCTTCTGTTGATGTTCATCTTATATCCTCCTTTCAAGACACTATCGATTCCGTTCAACTGCTCTTCCAAGCCCTTTGCTGTCTCTGACAGAATTACAATAACATCGGCCAACCTCAAAGTTTTTATTTCTTCTCCATGGATTTTAATACCTACTCCGAACTTTTCTTTTGTTTCCTTCATTGCTTGCTCAATATACAGCTTGAATAACTTCGTGGATAGGCTACAACCCTGTCTCACTCCCTTCCCAACCACTGCCTCCCTTTCATACCCCTCGACTCTTATAACTGCCATCTGCTTTCTGTACAAATTGTAAATACCCTACCGCTCCCTGTATTTTACCCCTGCCACCTTCAGAATTTGAAAGAAAGTATTCCAATTAACATTGTCAAAAGCTTTCTCTAAGTCCACAAATGGTAGAAACGTAGGTTTGCCTTTCCTTAACCTTTCTTCTAAGATAAGTCGTAGGATCAGTATTGCCTCACGTGTTCCGACATTTCTACGGAATCCAAACTGATCTTCCCCGAGGTCGGCTTCCATCAGTTTTTCAATTCGTCTGTAAAGAATTCGCGTTAGTATTTTGCGGCTGTGATTTATTAAACTGATAGTTTGGTAATTTTCACATCTGTCAACACCTGCTTTCTTTGCGATTGGAATTATTACATTCTTCGTTAAGTCTGAGGGTATTTCGCCTGTTTCTTACATCTTGCTCACCAGATGGTAGAGTTTTATCAGGACTGGCTCTCCCAAGGTCGTCAGTAGTTCCAATGGAATGTTGTCTACTCCGGGGTCCTTGCTTCGACTCAGGTCTTTCAGTGCTCTGTCCATCTCTTCACGCAGTATCGTATGTCCCATTTCATCTCCATACTCTTCCATTTCCACAACATTGTCCTCACGTACATCGCCCTTGTATAGACCTTCTATATACTCCCTCCTCCTTTCTGCTTTCCCTTCTTTGCTTAGAACTAGGTTTCCATCTGAGTAGTTCATGAAAGTGGTTCTCTTATCTCAAAAGGTCTCTTTAATTTTCCTGTAGGCAGTATCTATCTTACCCCTAGTGAGATAAGCCTCTACATCCTTACATTTGTCCTCTAGCCATCCCTGCTTTGCCATTTTGCGCTTCCAGTCGATCTCATTTTGGAGATGTTTGTATTCCTTTTTGCCTGCTTCATTTACTGAATTTTTACCTACTTGATCTTCTGCTGCCTTCACTACTTCATCCCTCATAGCTACCCATTCTTCTTCTACTGTATTTCTTTCCCCAATTCCTGTCAATTTTTCCCTTATGCTCTCCCTGAAATCCTGAACAACCTCTGGTTCTTTCAGTTTATCCAGATCCCATCTCCTTAAATTCCCACCGTTTTGCAGTTTCCTCAGTTTTAATCTACAGGTCATAACCAATAGATTGTGGTCAGAGTCCACATCTTCCCCTGGAAATGTTTTACAATTTAAAACCTGGTTCCAAAATCTCTGTCTTACCATTAGATAATCTATCTGAAACCTGTCAGTATCTCCAGGCTTCTTCCATGTATATAGCCTTCTTTTATGATTATTGAACCAAGTGTTAGCTATGATTAAGTTGTGCTCTGTGCAAAATTCTACCAGGCGGCTTCCTCTTTCATTCCTTAGCCCCAATCCATATCCACCTACTACGTTTCCTTCTCTCCCTTTTCCTACAACCGAATTCCAGTCACCCATGACTATTAAATTTTCGTCACCCTTCACTATCTGAATAATTTCATTCATTTCATCATACATTTCTCCAATTTCTTCGTCATCTGCCGAGCTAGTTGGCACATAAACTTCTACTACTGTAGTAGACGTGGGCTTCGTGTCTATCTTGGCCACAATAATGCGTTTACTATGCTGTTTGTAGTAGCTTACTCGTACCCCTATTTGTTTTTATTCATTATTAAACCTACTCCTGCATTACCCCTATTTGATTTTGTGTTTATAACCCTGTAATCATCTGACCAGGAGTCTTGTTCCTCCTGCCACCGAACCTCACTAATTCTCACTATATCTAACCTATCCATATCCCTTTTTAAATTTTCTAACCCACCTGCCCGATTAAGGGATCTGACATTCCACTCTCCGATCCGTAGAAAGCCAGTTTTCTTTCTCCTGATAACGACATCCTCTTGAGTAGTCCCCGCACGGAGATCCGAATGGGGGACTATTTTACCTCCGGAATATGTTACCCAAGAGGACGCAATCATCATTTAATCATCATTTAACCATACAGTGAAGCTGCATGCCCTCGGGAATAATTACGGCTGTAGTTTCCCCTTGCTTTCTGCCGTTCGCAGTACCAACACAGCTAGGCCGTTTTGGTTAGTGTTACAAGGCCTGATCAGTCAATCATCCAGACTGTTGTCCTTGCAACTACTGATAAGGCTGCTGCCCCTCTTCAGGAACCACACGTTTGTCTGGCCTCTCAACAGATACCCCTCCGTTGTAGTTGTAGTTGTAGTTGCACCAACGGTACGGTTATCTGTATCGCTGAGGCACGCAAGCCTCCCCACCAACGGCAAGGTCCATGGTTCATGGGGGGTGGGGAGGGGGGTGGGGGGTGGGAAGTAGTTATTGTCTGAAAATCTTACTCTACTGGAGCCCAATACCTGTCGTTCCTCTAATCTATACAGCTGTTACCATGATAAAATCCTTCTCCATATGAAATGTTATCAGCGAATCTTATCACTGACATATTTTGACCGTGAATTGTAAGCACAGTCCTGAACCTTTATATTATTTTCGTATTTGCTTCTGCGATGTACAGACTAAAGAGAGTAGGCGAGAAACAACACAGTCTTACACTCTTTGTAATTCGATTTCTCAGTGCTTGGTCTTCTACACTTATTTTTCGTGTTGCTGTTTTCATTAAGAATTAGGAGCATGTGTCGCGCTTTTACATTGTCGAATTTCTTTTCTTAGTATGATGTCTGAGGAACATTGTGGTACAAAAGATATGTAAATTACCTCTACTATTCCCGAAATGACAATTTCGGCCTTCTCAATACAGATATGCGATTCCTTTTCCATGTAAATTTCTCCATGCCAAACAAGCAGACTGTGCTAGAACCAAAACATACAGACCAATCACGTGTGGCTTAAATGGAATGTATTGTGACCAATTTTAACGTCTGCAAGATATTGCACTACGGGTGTTAGACGTGAGAAAACAGATATATGTGAGAGGAGACCTTACGGCACTCTGGTCTTTTTTAATTCAGCGTGTCCACATGCAACGCCTAAATATGAACGAGAGCCAATATAATCCTCCACCACTTCCGAGATTAGCTTTTCGACAGATTACATGCTTCCCGTTCAATGGATAGGTGGACGAATGTGAAAATCTTCCACTAACCAGGACGTGAAAATTAAAGCAATAACTGGACTTACGTTAAAACTAGAGAAATCCAAGTACGTATAAAACTGTCCAAGTTTCCTTTGCCTAGCGAGGTGGCGAAGTGGTTAGCACATTGGGCTCGCATTCGGGACGACGATGATTCAAATCCGCGTCGGCCATCCTGATTTAGGTTTTCCGTGATCTCCCTCGTTCCTTTGAAAGGCTATGGCCGACTTCCTTCCCCATCCTTCCGTAATCCGATGGGACCGGTGACCTCGCTATCTTGTCTACCCCTCTGCCCCTTCCTCGCAAATCAGGCAACCAACAAATTTTCTTTTGAGACGGAACTTTGTGACTATAGACAAGAATGGACTATGTCTCACCAGCGTAGCTACATATGATGTCTAGATTTTGCTACGAAGGATATGGTAATCAACAGAAAGTGGTCATGAATCATGTGTTCAGTATTCCCCAGATCTGTTTAACTGTCACCAAACAAACATTAATAATAAAGAACATGTATAACACTTATGCGCTGTTTCTTTCGAATCCCTTTCCCACGTAGGATTAGGAACCAAATAGAAACTCATCAAACCATGGCAACATGCCATGCAATGATAGGTTAGCTAATGAATCAAAGTAATAAATATTACTCTAGGCAACGTATATGCTGAAGCGACTGGGCCACACATAGAATGACTTGAGAACCAAACTTAGTGAAAGCACCGAGTGACGTCACAGATAGTAAAAAGGTACTGAAATCTTCGCACTGCATGTTGCTGTGGTTTGGTGAGTTTCCGTAGGATCCTAATTCAGAACCGAAGCGAATTAAATTTATTAATGTTGCAATTTTACACCTTTAACTTAGAGGTTTTCACTTGTCGTTTCAGGTCCTCCTATGTTTATATTCGGCGATTACGGCCTTCACTTTAACACCAACATATTATTGACTTTTAAATATAACTAATGCGGTTTCACGTGTTCGCGGCAAGTGAATCTCTATACTACTCACAGTTAGCTTAGTATATCCGACTGATCAGTGCTAAACAGGTTCGCGAATAAACTGTGACGTAGCAAGATCGCTATTACTAATTACAGATAAACTGTAGTTGCGCTAACCATGCAGAACGGTTGATTATCATTAAAAAAACACCTACAATAAATACTATTTTTATCTTTGTAACACTGAACCAATTGTTGCTGTATCAGGCCAAAATGGAGTAAGGTAATGTGTTCAATTTATTCACAATTACGTATGTTTGTATTGCCGATTTCGCAGACGTATCTCTCTCCAGTAGAATATAATACACATACAGTACGTCTGTGTTCATATGCTCTATAAATTGAAGTTTCCATCTCTATGTCAAGGCTGAATATAAACATTTACTAAGTTACATTCTTGCATTGTCTGGCTGGGCTCGAGCTCGTGAAGTCAATTCATTTTTGCTCTAAATATTCTGATGTTGCTTCCAGGCTACAATCTCTTTTTATTCGCCAGCAAATCCAGACTTACCGACATTCTTCGATGCCTCCTGAACACACAGAAATAGTTTTGATAAATCTGTTTTGGGAATACAGAGAAACCTTGTGTGACGCCACCTCTCAGAATTTTCAGCTATATGCAACATGTAATTGGGATTATTTAGAATAAAACTTTATAACAGAGAAAAACTGTTTAATTATATCTTAACCGTTTAAGTATCAGCCAAATCAGCACAATGTAAAAGTTATTAGTTAGCAACAGAAGTTCTAAATCTGGCATTCAGAACTAATGAACGAAATGAGAAGCACCATGTGATAGTTTGCAGGCCTGACGATAATGCATTTCCCTTGTCTCAGATGGGCGGTTCTTAACGGTAGTGTTATTTCATCATCAGATAGTAGGAACATGCTCTAATGGGTTACTGGGTACCTGTGTACGTGATTACGGCCGAAGCGGACGTGCAAAATAGCAGATAAATCTGTTCCCAGCCAGATGTAGGACACTGTTGTGTGCACAGAGAGCTATAATGACCACTTATCTCCAACGGTAGCTGTAGGCGGTCACGTGTGGCAGGGTAGAGTAACGGGCTGTTAAATCTCAGCGGAGATAAGATCACCAGTGTCAGAACGTGAGCATAAACTGGAGTACTTCCAACATACGAGTAGCACAGCCGCCGGTCACACGCTAGTGGCCTCATGCCCTGCGCCACAGTCCCAACGTATGTGGAAAGACTCGCATAATTATTATACAAGATAGTGTATATTTGGTGGCCTGATCGTCAGGCTGGTCTTTCTGGAAAAGAGTGCGTTACTCGAGTGCACCAGGGTATCAACAAGGTGGAAACTGTGTGGGCTACAATCATAGAACTAAGCTACCAAAAACAAAGTTTCCAGTTTGCTCCCTTCCTGATATTTTGCCTCCGGTTACAGTCTGTCAGACTGTTAAAATTCCTTTTCCGTAGGAACGGGTTGAGGTATTGAACTGAAATTTATGTCAGCTACTAAGGACCACAGTTCCTTGGCGGTGTACGAAATTTAAGCATCATAGCCAACGTAATCAAAAGATACGGCCACTTGTGTCACATATACTCACTCATAAAAATCTCTAGGGTACTCTCCGTTGACGTAGAACCGTAACATTTGGAAAGAAGGAAATTTCACAGTACGAGTAAGGGAAAAAAAACAAAAATGGGTAATTTGTAACTGTGTCGTTGTTGTTGTTGTGGTCTTCAGTCCCAAGACTGGTTTGAAGCAGCTCTCCATGCTACTCCATCTTGTCCAAGCTTCCTCATCTCCGAGTAACTACTGCAACCTACATCCTTCTGAATCTACTTACTGTACACATATCTTGTTCTCCCTCTACAGTTTATACCCTAAAACACTAAATTGGTGATCCCTTGACGCCTCAG
Organism: Schistocerca americana; assembly: GCF_021461395.2. Classification (NCBI taxonomy): domain Eukaryota; kingdom Metazoa; phylum Arthropoda; class Insecta; order Orthoptera; family Acrididae; genus Schistocerca; species Schistocerca americana. The sequence continues at coordinate 1,025,422,151 of NC_060119.1, forward strand.
AATGTGTCTTACCAACCAATACCTTCGTCTACTCCGGTTGTACTACAAATTTCTCTTCTCCCCAATTCTATTCAGTATCTCTTCCTTAGTTACGTGATCTACCCGATTAATTGAACTGTATGATGCTCTTGAAGGAGACCACTTATGAAATTTTGAATCGTTAACCGAAATGGTAAAAATAATTCCCGCATGGGAAGACTTGAACAGGTGCAACGTGGATTATTAAGGACCTTTCGCAAGAACTTGCGAACCAGGAAATTGTAGAAACAATTTTTCCCTTTCAAAGCTTTTCAAAGAAAAGTACTGTAGTTACGAAATAAAATATCATAGTATTTATTAGATGTTCATGGCTTAGCCGAAAAAACTGTTATCCGAAACGGCTTCCACCCCCTTAGTTCCTCAACCTGGGTAGTACTGTATTCGAAACATTTGTTCACCGAGATATGGGAGTAACAAGCCCGCAGTAGTGAGTTCGGATACTCAGGACGCAAATAGGCGTGAATAGCACAATAGGATAACCCAAGGGGCCTGCATATGTAATTCCCCGACACCTGGGGAACGGAGGAAAAGGACATGTATGTACACGGACGAGCCAAAGAAACTGGTACAACTGCCTAATATCATGTAAGGCCTTGGCTAGCACGCAGAAATGCCGCAAGAAGACGTGGCATGGACTCGAATAATATCTGAAGTAGTGATGGAAGGAACCGGTACCATGAATCCTGCAAGGACTCCCAATGCACACGCACCACATCATTACAGAGCCTCCATCAGTTTGAGCAGTCCCCTGCTGACCAGCAGGGTTACGGATTCATGAGGTTCTCTCCACACCCATGCACGTCCATCCACTCGATACAATTTAAAATGAGACTCATACGACCAGGCACACGTTTTCCCACATCAACAGTCCCATGTCAGTGTTGACGCGCCCAGGCAAGGCGTAAGGCTTGTGTCATGCACGGTACACTAATATGCCCTCGGCTCCGAAAGCCCACATTGATGATGTTTAGATGAATGGTTCGCACGCTGACACTTGTTGATGACTCAGCATTGAAATCGAATAGCTAATAAGATGCTGAGCGAATTGGGCCAGAAAGAAATTTATGGCACAATTGGGCTAAAAGAAGGATCGGACACATCGTAGGACATCATGGAAAAATCAGTTTGGTAATGGAAAAAATTTTGGGTCTAAGAATATAGAGGGAAACGTAAGCATGAATTCTATAACCGGGTTCAAGCACAGATCAAAGCAGCTGTGTAGAGATGAGGAGGTGTGCATCGCGTAACGTGTGTGTAGATCTGATATAGCTAGTAACTGCATTGAAGAGAACAACAGCAACACTATCAAGAGTTCTACTGTGAAATACGACCGATAAGGGTTTAGGTTTTTATCGTCAATTCCTTCCGATGAAAGTCACACAAAACCTGCAGAAGTCTGCAGCAAGAGAACGAATGCATTGTGAGTACAATCGTGTCCGATTTGCCACACTCGATTCGATTTGGAGTAATGAGTTTCGATAAACACGCTATTCGTCGTCCTCGAATTGGTATACAACAGATGTAGTATTATGTAATTACGTTGTAGCTGAATAAGCTTTGATATCCTAATACATAGAGTGACCGTAGATACCGGTCGAGTAAATGGCATATACGAGTACACATCGTTTATGGCATCGGATTACTAGCTTTTACATGATAAGAAATTAAATGGAATGTGTGATAAAATCATATGATGCTTCTTCCTGGAAATAAGTTAAGTCGATAGTATAATCATTAATATGTCTGATCATTATTAAATGAATCCAACTGTATATTTCAGATTCATTTGCTTGGAAACTGTTGTGATGTCGTTTAAACAGTCAGGATGTTCTGGACGGGTTTAGCAGTTTCTACATCTACATCTACATCCATACTCCGCAAGTCACCTAACGGTTTGTGGCGGAGGGTACCCTGAGTACCTCTATTGGTTCTCCCTTCTATTCCAGCCTCGTATTGTTCGTGGAAAGAAGGATTGTCGGTATGCCTCTGTGTGGGCTCTAATCTCTCTGATTTTATCCTCATGGTCCCTTCGCGAGATATACGTAGGAGGGAACAATATACTGCTTGACTCTTCGGTGAAGGTATGTTCTCGAAACTTTAACAAAAGCCCGTACCGAGCTACTGAGCGTCTCTCCTGCAGAGCCTTCCACTGGAGTTTATCTATCATCTCCGTAACGCTTTCGCGATTACTAAATGATCCGGTAACGAAGCACGCTCCTCTCCGTTCGATCTTCTCTATCTCTTCTATCAACCCTATCTGGTACGGATCCCACACTGCTGAGCAGTATTCAAGCAGTGGGCGAACAAGCGTACTGTAACCTACTTCCTTTGTTTTCGGATTGTATTTCCTTAGGATTCTTCCAATGAATCTCAGTCTGGCATCTGCTTTACCGACGATCAACTTTATATGATCGTTCCATTTTAAATCACTCCTAATGCGTACTCCTAGATAATTTATGGAATTAACTGCTTCCAGTTGCTGACCTGATATTTTGTAGCTAAATGATAAGGGATCTATCTTTCTACGTATTAGCAGCACATTACACTTGTCTACATTGAGATTCAATTGCCATTCCCTGCACCATGCGTCAATTCGCTGCTTATCCTCCTGCATTTCAGTACAATTTTCCACTGCTACAACCTCTCGATACACCACAGCATCATCTGCAAAAAGCCTCAGTGAACTTCCGATGTCATCCACCTGGTCATTTATGTATATTGTGAATAGCAATGGTCCTATGACACTCCCCTTCGGAACACCTGAAATCACTCTTACTTCGCATGACTTCTCTCCATTGAGAATGACATGATGCGTTCTGTTATCTAGGAACTCCTCAATTCAATCACACAATTGGTCTGATAGTCCATATGCTCTTACTTTTTTCATTAAACGACTGCGGGGAACTGTATCGAACGCGTTGCGGAAGTCAAGAAACACGGCATCTACCTGTGAACCCGTGTCTATGGCCATCTGAGTCTCGTGGACGAATAGCGCGAGCTGGGTTTCACACGACCGTCTTTTTCGAAACCCATGCTGATTCCTACAGAGTAGATTTCTAGTCTCCAAAAAAGTCACTACACTCGAACATAATACGTGTTCCAAAATTCTACAACTGATCGACGTTAGAGATACAGGTCTATAGTTCTGCACATCTGTTCGACGTCCCTTCTTGAAAACGGGGATGGCCCGTGCCCTTTCCCAATCCTTTGGAACGCTACGCTCTTCTAGAGACCTACGGCACACCGCAGCAAGAAGCGGGGCAATTTCCTTCGCGTACTCTGTGTAAAATCGAACTGGTATCCCATCAGGTCCAGCGGCCTTTCCTCTTTTGAGCGATTTTAATAGTTTCTCTATCCCTCTGTCGTCTATTTCGATATCGTTTGAGGAGTAGACTTACATTTTGTGGTGGATCTCCATAGTGCCTAAGGCCACACTGAGAGTAGTACATTTGGTGCAGGGAGTGGCAACTCACCCTTAACATAGACAAATGTAATGTATTGCGAATACATAGAAAGAAGGATCCTTTATTGTATGATTATATGATATCGGAACATACACTGGTAGCAGTTACTTCTGTAAAATATCTGGGAGCATGCGTGCGGAACGATTTGAAGTGGAATGATCGTATAAAATTAATTGTTGGTAAGGCGGGTACCAGGTTGAGATTCATTGGGAGAGTGCTTAGAAAATGTAGTCCATCAACAAAGGAGGTGGCTTACAAAACACTCGTTCGACCTATACTTGAGTATTGCTCATCAGTGTGGGATCCGTACCAGATCGGTCTGACGGAGGAGATAGAGAAGATCCAAAGAAGAGCGGCGCGTTTCGTCACAGGGTTATTTGGTAACCGTGATAGCGTTACGGAGATGTTTAATAAACTCAAGTGGCAGACTCTGCAAGAGAGGCGCTCTGCATCGCGGTGTAGCTTGCTCGCCAGGTTTCGAGAGGGTGCGTTTCTGGATGAGGTATCGAATATATTGCTTCCCCCTACTTATACCTCCCGAGGAGATCACGAATGTAAAATTAGAGAGATTAGAGCGCGCACGGAGGCTTTCAGACAGTCGTTCTTCCCGCGAACCATACGCGACTGGAACAGGAAAGGGAGGTAATGACAGTGGCACGTAAAGTGCCCTCCGCCACACACCGTTGGGTGGCTTGCGGAGTATCAACGTAGATGTAGATGTAGATGTTATCGTTTTGTAACATTTGACTGCGTAATATTTGTGTTCTTTTACCGAAATACTTAAGTCAATAGTGTCTTGGTAATTAAGCAAATTCTTGGATTCCAATGCTTGGTGTACAGGAGGTCTTTGCTGAACTGCCACTCAATTTCGTTTGATCTCAAGCAATGACGAAGAGTTCTTACAAATCTCGTATCGTGAAGTAAAACGAGAAAAATCTGAGTGCAGCCATTGAAACTAATCTTTGAGCGAGTGTGTTAGTAGTTTCTTGTTACTATATAGAATGTGAAGCGCATTCAGCACGGCTTAGAACATAATCCTCTCGCCGCTGGCACAGAGGAAGCCGGGTTAAGCTGAATTCTATCTGATTTAGCAGAGTCGTATTGCATTACGAGGCTTGTAGCTAAAGAGAGCAGCTGTTATAAAGTTGACCTCATGTAGCAATTTCACATTGTTCCCAAAGTCCTATGGCTCCATAGTATCTTTAAGAGGAGTACAAAGCTCACATTGGATGTCTACTCTGTAACTACATCAACTTTTGCTACATGACTGAACTGTAATTCATACTGCAGAGGGTTCATGGAAACTCTTTCACGCTATTTCTTTACCGTTCCACTCTCCATCAGCGCGTGGGAAAAGGAACTCATAAATCTCTCTGTGCGAGCTCTAATATCTCCTATTAATTACACTGATCATTTCCCCCTGTGTAGCTGGCCGTTAACAAAATATCTTCGCACCTGGCTAAGCCTCGTGTTAGGTGATCTTTGGAGACTGAAATTTTGTGAAAGGATCTCGTCGCAACGTAAAACACGTTTGTTTTAAAGATGGCCACTCTAACTCGCTTATCATATCCCATATCCGACATACTCTCTCCCCTATTTCGAGAGAGTATAAAATGAGTTGTTCGTTTTCGAAATCCTTCAGTGATCTGTATCAGTCGTATCTCGTGAGGATGACAGATCGCACAGCAGTATTCTAGCAGAGGAAGGACTTGCTTAGTGTAGGGGGTACCTTCAGTGAACCTGTTGCATCATTTAAGTGTGCTGCTTATAAAAAGCAGTCTTTGGTTTGTCTTACCCGCATCATTACTGATGTAATCGTTCCAGTTTAAGCTGTTCCTTTTGTTCTCTCAGACCTCAAAAGCCTAGTCTTTTAAGTCGTTAATGGCTGTTAATAAATGGGAAATATTGTGCAAACACAATGCTCGAGCATAGGAATAGTAATCTGATAGTAATGTGCGAGTAGAAGAGGTATCTAAAATTTTCGTGAATACATAAGAATCTAAACAGCAATGCAATCTCAAATAAAGACGTGAAATTGAGTGACATTTCAGTTAAACCTTCGTGTTCGAAGTACTAAGAACTAAGATTAACCAAATCTGTTTGCTACGTCAAATTGAACTTGCCGTAAAAGGTCGTCTGATAACTTTGTGGAGCATTAACATAAAGTTTTCATAGATATTGCGAAAAGTGGGAACTAAGATTCATGTCATGTTGTCACAGATTTACGTAGCGGAAAAAGCGTAAGTTTTGCGACTGGCAAATCATTTGAAAGGAAAATAGAAAGGTTGAAGGTGTATCACGTTCACGCTGATCATTACAATCGATACCAACAGACCACATCGGATGGGTCGAATAGATGCTGACACGTAATTCTTTATTTATTTTATTGATTTATTTATCTAACTTGGCAAGATAAGTGCTGTCAGGCGTTCTATATATTTTGCATTCTGCATATTTAATATATTACAGAAAGTATATTATACGAGTTTTAGAAATATAAAAATTACAATAATAAAGAGAAGATAAAAATACACACAGTTTATATTCGTACATGGGCAATGCAACAATAATTATTACACTAAGACAGGTTTTTAATTATGAGTGCTAGCAGCAATAGTCATAGAGAAAAGGTTCATCTACATCTACTTCCACACTCCGCAAGCCACCTGACGGTGTGTGGCGGAGGGTACCCTGAGTACCTCTATCGGTTCTCCCTTCTATTCCAGTCTCGTATTGTTCGTGGAAAGAAGGATTGTCGGTATGCTTCTGTGTGGGCTCTAATCTCCCTAATTTTATCCTCATGGTCTCCTCGCTAGATATACGTATGAGGGAGCAATATACTGCTTGACTTTTCGGTGAAGGTATGTTCTCGAAACTTTAACAAAAGCCCGTACCGAGCTACTGAGCGTCTCTCCTGCAGAGTCTTCCACTGGAGTTTATCTATCATCTGCGTAACGCTTTCGCGATTACTAAATGATCCTGTAACGAAGCGCGCTGCTCTCCGTTGGATCCTCTCTATCTCTTCTATCAACCCTATCTGGTACGGATCCCGCATTGCTGACCAGTATTCAAGCAGTGGGCGAACAAGCCTACTGTAACCTACTTCCTTCGTTTTCGGATTGCATTTCCTTAGGTTGGCTAAGGAAGGGCAAGACGAATGTGGTAACACGCAGTTAAAGAATACAAGGCAGGAGAAGGTGGAGTGACTAAGAGAATAAAAGAAAAATAACCATGGCTGGGAGACGATAGAAGCGTTGGTTTTGCTTTCTGACACAGGGGAAGCTGGCGATGTATGGCAATATTACTTATGGTCCGGTACTGCAGTTAACATCAGAGAACGTAGGCGGATAATCGGTGTTCATATTCACAAAGATTAAGTTAAAAATGAAAAACACATCTAACACTTCAGAATACTGAAACAATTTATAATCAAATCAGTATTTTCTGCTATATATTGCCAATGAAATTAGACTTACGGCTATCAGCTCTGTCTGGTGTGGGCGAAGTTGCCACAAAAGTTGCAGTGGACTTCTTTCTTACATTGAAATCTAAGTGATTATAACTGACTTTAAAATATTTCTTCGCCGACAGTTTCCAGAGATTTCACGAAATTACGGAAAACGTATTAAAGCAAATCAATAACCCGTTTATAGCAAATTAAGTCTTTTTCTGTGAATTCTTTCCTTTCTAAAGCAATTGACAGAAATTTTTGGAGGGATAGAGGCATCATGTCTTATGATAGTAATTTCAGTATAGAGTACAGCAGTGTTTTCTTAAACACTATTGCTGCTGACTAGGGAAAACGAGCAACGTACAATAATACGAGTAATATAAAATAAGTACAAGAATTAAGAGGGAAAGACAGGGATGCAGTTTCTTTGCATCTACCGTTAAATACGAGTATATACATAAAAGAAGCAGTGATGGAAACAAAAGGACGTTTCAAAAGCAGGATTAAAATTCAGGCTGAAAGGATATGAACGTTAAGATTCACCGATCATATTGCCATCCACACTGAAGGTCAAGAAGAATTACAGGATCTGTTGACTGCAATGAACATTCTAATGACTACAGAATATGGATTGACAATAAACAAAAGAAAAACGAAAGTAATGAGATATATCAGAAAGGAACTAGTGATATACCTTACTTCAAAGTAGAAGATCACATATTAGACGAAGTTAAGGAAATCTGCTACCTTGGAAGCAAACTGATGCGTGACGGACGAAGCGGGAATGACAAAAAGCAGCGCAGGGAAGGAGGACATTTCTGGCCAAAAGAAGTCTACTTGTGTCGTTTGGAGCATAGCGTTGTACGGTAGTGAATCACGGAGCATCGGAAAACCGGAACAGAAGAGAATCAAAGCTTTGTACAAGTGGTACTCCTTAAGAACGTTGGAAATTAGGTGTTCTGGAGGGTCTCTGCAGAATCAGCTAGAAAAGTAACGTTTGGAAAACTCTGAAATTCTCTGGAGAATCGGCGCGGCAAGGAACGTTTGGAAAAGGCTGATAATAAGAAGTGATAGGATGATATGACATCCGTTAAGACATCAGCGGAAAAAACTTCCGTGGTACTAGACGGAGCTGTGGAGGCTAAAAGGTCTAGAAGAAGAAATGACTGGAATACATCTAATGAGTAGTTGCGGACGCTACTCTGAGATGAAGAAGTTGGCAGAGGAGAGGTATTCATGGCCGGTCTCATCAAAGCAGAAGACACACAAAAAGAGATAAGAATTAAAATCAACAGCCAACATACAAGCACAACAGAATATACGGGCATCATTCAAGAGTGAGTCTCCCATTGAGAAAATATTAAACTATTCTCTGTAAATCTGAGTTACCCATCACTTCCTTTCATCTTTCCAGATTATTGAAGACGGTCTTAGGTACATCATGCAAATATTACGAAACAGATCGCTCACCTTGTTAGAGACTAGCTCTGCAGAATTCTCCTAGTGTGGAAGCGTTAAAGCCACTTAGCATTTCTATGCCATCAGTTGAATCCGAACTCCATCGGAAAGTGCAGAGACTCGCGCGATAGCTACATCCCACAACCATTCAGTAATCGCTATTCGTGTTTACAATAAGATTTTCGTCTTCACTACAAATATTTCTTTCATTTCATCCTTACGAGTTTTCGCAATACTCCACTGTCAAAGGAACAAATTCCTGTACATACCAAATATGTAATTTTGTTCCTTTAAGAATAGTGTAATGCTGGAACCCATACGGATGAAAGAAATAAAATAAGTATTTTTGGTGAAACGAAAGTTTCATTATAAGTTCACAATATGATAACCAGGCCTCATAAAGCTTTTATGCAGTATGTACCTACTGGCCTGTTAAACTTCTCTCTTTGTCTTCTGACATTACGAAAAGTCCGGTTTCTATTAACTGTCGCAGTCTTCAGTTTGTCGTGATATTCACTTCCCAGACTGATTTTATGCAGCTCACTTCTCTAATCTATCATGTCCTTCATCTTTGCATGACTGCTGCAACCTCCATCCATTTTAACTGCTTACCACATTAAAACTTTGTGTCACTCTACAATTTTTATATCCCGTACTTCCCCTACCTTACCAATTAGACTTATCCTTAATATCACAGAATGTGTGCTATCAACTTCCTTTAGTCAGGTTGTATAAAAACTTATTTTACGTCAAATCGACTAATTTTTTACTTAGTTATCCCATCTAATCTTCAGCATTTCTTTTCTATCACACCATTTACCAATATTTTATTCTGTTTTCATCTGAATTGTGTATCGGTCACATTTCATTTCAATGCAAGGCAGCGCCCCAAATAAATACGTTCAGAAAAGTCTTTGTAATATTGTAATTTATATTCGAGGGTAACAAATTTCCGATTTTTAGAGAAGTGTTTCTTGCTATTCTGAATATGCATTTTGTATCCTCTGCAGCTCGGGCATCGCCAGTTATTTTCCTGCCCAAATAGCAAAAATCATCTACGACTCATATTATCTTATATTCTAATCTAATTTCCTCAGCAGAGCTCTATTAAACTGCATTTACCTTGTTTTCTTTGTTTTGATGTACGTCTCTTCAAGACGCTGTTCAAATCATTCAACCGACCTTTAAGACGTTTGCCGTTTCTCAAAGAACTGCAGTCATTAACAAACGTCAAGACTTTAATTTATTGTCCCTGAACTTCTATTCCCTTTCCCAATTCTTCCTTGGCTTCCTTCACTGCTTGCGTAGTATATAGATTAGGCAGCTTATACCCCGTCTCACTCGATTCTAAACAACTGCGTACGTCTCAAATCTTTGGATTCTTATAACTACATTGTGGATTGTGTAATTCACACCCCATTAACATGATTCGTCGTTTTTTATGTTACATCGGTTTCTGCTGCCAATATACAGGTATGCGCTAACTAAAAACACTTTACCACATGAGTCTTTAACTGATGTAATGTAATGTGTGTGAAATCTTATGGGACTGAACTGCTAGGGTCATCAGTCCCTAAGCTTACACACTACATAACCTAAACTATCCTAAGGACAAACACACACACTCATGTCCGAGGGAGGACTCGAACCTCCACCGGGACCAGCAGCACAGTCCATGACTGCAGCGCCCAGACCGTTCGGCTAATCCCGCGCGGCTTTAACTCTACAATGGAGTATGGGATGTAGTCATGCTTCCGGACTGCCTAAAACTTTCTCCACCAGAATTTAAACCCGTAGCCATGACTCTTGCGGAGACTGCTCTCATCTTACATGCTCATTTACGTGAACATTCATTCTTCTACCGACGGTAGATCGCATGTTACGCTCGTGGGAATGTATGGATGGTGGCTGAATGACGTTGAAAGTGCAAGTAGGCGACAACGTGTTGTACGTCCCATCATCAACACAGGCCGTGGAGTTTACAGGCTTTGCCCGCTGTGTAGATCAGCATAGTCAGCGATCGGACAACAGAGTTCAACGCTCTCGCAGAGGCAGGTGTTAGGCACACTCCGTCCGCCGCATACTGATGAACATGGGGGCCACATTTTTCCCAGGAACATGCTAGTGAACATACGTTGATGTCTAGGCAACAAAATTGACACTCAGGCTGATATCTTGGGCGCCAAATTTGCGGGGTCTGAACCCAATAGAACACGCCGCGGATGATACTGCGTGCCATCTCCGCGCTCGCAAACCAGGTTCACTTAATGTACATAAATCGTGTGAACTGCGAGTAAGCTTCAGGTGCCACATATCTCCGAAAAATCTACCAAGGACTTGGCGATTCACTGCTACGCAGAATCGCCGCAGTAATACATTCAGACACAGTACTAAGAGGGTGCTCATAATGCTTTGTCTCATTAGTGTAGACAGCTAAATAGAACTTCAAATAAAGCTGGCACACTCTCCGTAGCCAAAATCACAATGTTTCGTATTACCAAAAGTAACATTAAAGTTATTTCATGGAATGATGTAGACTGTTATTTAATATGCTTTGTTTTACCTCGTTTTTCTGTTAGAAAAATTATGTAATTAGTGCTTCTGTAATTCACAGGATACCGTCGGCAGAAGTGAACACAAGGCTAAATGAGTACTATTTATAATAGCCTTTATAACTGGAGTGTCCCACAATTCTCCCTGTTACATGTTACGCTGTGCTAGAGTGTTTGCTAACGTTACAAATAGCAACTTTGTAGTGGCTTACCGCGACCGCAGTAGTTTGGGAAAATAACCAGCTAAAGCGAGTGAATTTTCCGCTACTCTGAATACCTCATCACTGGTAGGATCGAAAGAAAGTGATTACCAAGGGCGTGGCCCAACACTGGTGACCAAAATATGCGTGGAAGAGGAAACATTTAAACCAATCCGAAACGATCACTCCTACTATTTGCCTGACAGTCTGTTGGGAGTATTTACTGTAGGTAAATACTCCCAATACTTGTCCTTATAGCGGGAAAAATGACTGAGAAATTGAATACCCTGAAAGATACAAAGGACAGCAACAAAATGGGAGACGGAACAGATTTAATTGTGGAAAAGTGTAGTCGTGGGCAGCGGGCAGCTCTCCGACCGAGGATACAGAGGGTAATGAACTAGTTCTACTTAATTAGAAACTACTGACTGGAGAGCCAGAGCACTATGGTGTAGGGTAGGTGGGCGTAAAGCCCGCGTGGGGTAAAAACCCGCTACCCGCACAGAGATTTTGAACTTACTGCTGTGGGTCAGGTTTGTCTTATTGTAACTTACTGTTCCGTGAATGTTCGTGGCGGCAGGTCGCTCTAGCGGTAAGAAAAGAAGGTAAGTCTGTTTTCACTACTTTCATGTAACTTTCCTGGTATTTTACTTGAACATCGTACAGAAAGGGGAAACTACGAATTACTCGTTGACATTACTGCATTTAAGCTACACTTTCGTGTGGAAATAATGGTTCCGGTTGGTCCTCAAAATCAACAAAGACACATTTATGAGAAAATGTCGAAATAGGGAAAAACACACGCAGTTGTTTTGGTGTAAATCCCCGAAGGTCCAACAATGTCGCGACAATTCTTCAGTAACCATTCCCGCTAAATATGAGATTGAACAGCTAATGCTTGAGACTGTCTCACCTGAAATTATAATTACGCTGTCTAAAATAAAGATTTTGGGGAAATTTTGTGGCAAAGCATTGAAATCTCTGCTTCTAACGTCGACACTCAATAAAGAACGAATGGAAGATGCGTGGAAAAAGAAAAGCTTGGTACTTATTAGGAAAGACGTGACAAAGAAAGAAAAAGTGCTACAGAATCAAAACGACGTAAACTACATTTCATTACATCAGTGCCTAAAAAAAAAAAAGGAAGAAAACAGATCACACAACCAGTTTATTATTCTTCAGAGTCAGATTCAGACTTCTCATATCACCACAGTACCTATGATATAGCTATGGACTTACTATTTGGTGAAAAAGTATCAGAAGAAGGAGAAGAACAAGAGCTTCGGACTTCAAGGAAGAATCAGAGACACAACAAACCACACTATTTATTTCGTACGTAGACAGCTTAATCTAAATAATTCAAGTCTTTTGGATTACCATGCTACTCCTCATTTCGTGGAGAAGAAAGAATTATTTTCGTGCAAGTGTTTTAAGCACTATGTGCAAATTTACGAGACATTTTAATTCCGAACTGCGTTGGATAGCTTGGGTACAATACAACCATGTTGCAAATGGTTATTTCGATTGTTTTTATTACGCAGTTATCCATTTTTATCCATGTTTATCTCAAAAGGGGCTGAGATACACACTGTGAGACTTTACACCATTTGGATTAGCTAAATCGTAAATTTCTCAGTAATTAATAACAAGAGCTGGAATTTGTATGAGTTATAGGTAACAACCTAGCCTATGGCTTGAAACCTCGGGAAAATCTACGCCCACTGACCACAAAATTACCCCCACCTATCCTAGCTGAAGAACATGAAATTATTATATTTACAGAGAATAGGTAACGTACTATTCTGTGACAAAGTGAAAATAAGTATGACCTTTTGTTTTACACGTAATTATTTTAGTTAGAGGAAATCAGTCAATTCAAAAATATGAGTCGTTTAGGAACGAAATACCGCATCAGTCCAATACATTTTGAGAATGGGTTTAAAAAATAAAATACATGAAAGTTGGTTTTTAAGGATTGGGGTGTACCACATAGTCTCCCCTTACTCGCATAAGTCTCACAGAACATACAACCACGTAAAACAGACAGAAAAATCCTTTTTCAATGGTGTTCAACTCACACATACCGTCAGAGCCCCACTCTTCACTTTGTCGTTTTGTTGCAGGTTCGTTTTGACAACATCAAGACTCGTCTCCTGTGGTGATAGTTTCCAGAGAAGAATTGTACACTTTTTAATTTTAGTCAGGTTGTGGCAGGCCTCCGACAGTACTTGGTTTTGTTCGGCATTCAGTGTGCAAGTACAAACTATGCACGCACTTTTCTCTTCTTCCAAACAGTTTGGAAAATCCAGAATGAGATTTTCACTCTGCAGCGAAGTGTGCGCTGATATGAAACTTCCTGGCAGATTAAAACTGTGTGCCCGACCGAGACTCGAACTCGGGACCTTTGCCTTTCGCGGGCAAGTGGTAGAGCACTTGCCCGCGAAAGGCAAAGGTCCCGAGTTCGAGTCTCGGTCGGGCACACAGTTTTAATCTGCCAGGAAGTTTCAGTTTGGAAAATGTCTTGAACACCTGATTTACAGATACACAGCTCGTTGCCCCACTGGAGTTTGCGGCACAACAACGTTCGTACACTATGGTCACATGGCCGCTACTTACCACTGCCTGTTCACAATTGATTGGTCCTATTTACATGTTGTTTAAAGCTAGTAGTTCATACTGCCACCGTAGATACCGCGCAGAAGTTGCTTGTACGCCAGGAATAAAATCAGTCTCAGAACGTTTTTGACGGACGGTGTAAACAGGACGTACAGGGAGCCCAAAGCGAAATAGCTGCAGCAGAAAATGTGAATAATTCAGAAAATAAGTGTTCGTGGTTAGGGCTGATTCAGCGTATGTGAAAGTCGAAACCAATGAAAATCAAGGCGGCAACGTTAAAGAAGGGTGGGGGGGGGGGGGGGCGCTTGTCTGGTCTGGCGATGAAAAATGTTCAAATTTGAGTGAATTCCTAAGGGACCAAACTGCTGAGCTCATCGGTCTCTAGACTCACACACTACTTAAGCTAACTTAAACTTACTTAAGCTAAGAAAAACAATCCGTGACATGGCACCTCAAACCGGGCCGCCACTCTGCGCGGCTATCTGCTGACGTGATTTGGGATATTATGCTAGTTGATATATAAGACATGGGGGATACTGTACTAGAGAGAGTAATAAAGCTTTGCGAGACGTGCTGTGAAATACGGTAAAAGTGGCAGACAACATTCATTTGCAATTTATTAAATCACTGTAGGAAGCGGTTACAAAGCGACTATTCAAGTTGGTGTCTAGACTCGAGAGCGGAGACATACCACTAGACTTTCGAAATAATATCAGTAACACGTAACACTTTTGCCAAGATATTAAGGGCGGAAACTTGCGCGAAATACCAACGGCCTTGCCATCAGATCACATACGTTAAGTGCTTTCGGGCTTGGATAACACGTCGATGGGTGACCATGAGGGCCTGCCGAGTGCTGTAGGCACGCGGGATGCACTCAGCCCTTGTGAGGCTAATTCAGGAGTTGGTTGACTGAGAGATACCAAGACCGGTCACGAAAACAGACAGCAGACGGGAGAGCTGTGTGCTGACCACATACCCCTCCATATCTGCATCCAGGGATGCCTATGTGCTGAGGATGACACGGCGGCCGGTCAGTACCATTTCTTCGGGCCTGCTTAGACTGAGTGTTTATGCGTTTACGTGTTAGATTCAAATGCTTTTGAATTAATACACATTATCATAGATTAAAAAGCAGAAGTAATGCGGAATACTATAAATCGCTAAAATTTTGGAATCTTCCTTCGTGCTTCTCGTACCCGTTAGGGAAAGTTTTTGCTCTACGTCGTAACCCCAACAATGCAAAAGCTTAATTGTTAACAACATCTGGCTGAACTTCGACCAGAGCAATCTATTAATCAATTTTAAATTATGAAAGAACGAACTGATAGCTCAGCCAGCTAACCAGTGACTTCAGTTAGAAGAATTTCTGCGTTGTTCTTCCGACAGAAAAACCACAGAGTCGTTTCATTCAAAACAATGAATGAATAATTCATCCCATGGGTAGAACTACACCAAATGAGTCAATTGGCTTCCAACAACCAAATAAATCAACTGTTTTCATTCCGTTGTTTCCATCATTAGTTCGGAGATAACGCTGTTGTATATAAAGAAGGCGCAACGCTAGAAAATTGTAGCGATATGAAGAAAGACCTGCAAAGAATTGGTGCCGTGACTGGTACTTGTCTCTGAATATTAGCAAATGTGTCAAATCGCGCCTAAATATGGGGATAACCAACTGACTGTATGACTGCACTACTTATGAACACTCACTGGAAACAGCCACATTCAAGAAATATCTGGCAGAACGAGTAAGGAGCGCCTGAAAGTGTTAGGACGACATAAAAGCAAGGTGCCAGACTAAGATTCATTGATAGGATGCGCAACAAGTGCAATCTTTGCACGAAAGAAGTAGGTTATATAAACCTCGTTAGATTAATGCTTAAACATTGCGGATCAGTCTGGGATACGTACGATACAGAATTAGTAGAGGAAATAGAGAAGATTCAACGAAAGGCAGCACGTTTTGTTATAGGTTCATTTAGCAAGCTTGAAAGCATGGCGAATGTGCCTATCAAACTGCAGTGGCAGACGCTGCAAGAGATGCGCCGTGTATCACGGTGTGGTTTACTGTTAACATGCCGAGAGCGCCTGTTCCTAGAAGACTCGACCAACGTATTGCCTCCTCCTACTTATACTCCGCACGTAGAAACTCATAGAAGTATAATTAGAGAGATTCAGCCCCACACGGAGGCCTGACAACAATCGTTCTCCTCGCTGACTATTCGCAACTGGAATAGGAAAGGGGTAACCCATAGTAGTACGTGATGTGCCCTCTGCCTGCCTCCATAAGGTGGCTTTCGAAATATAGATATAGGCCTAGATGTAGGAACTGGCCCATTGTGGAACAAAAGATAAATAACTTTTCTATGACCATCAATTTAGCAGGAGGTCTCTGGGACGACGGCTGTTTACTATCGTGAGAAAAAATACAAACACCTACAGCCGTCCTTATGATATTAATTTATTTTGCAGCTACCAGTTTCAACGCTTCATTGCGTCATCTTCAGGCCTGTATGCATAAAACATTAATGATAGCATCATCAACTTATCAATCAAGTTACATAGAAACAGATTAAAACAGAATGAGAACAATGGCATGACTCTACAAATGAATTTACGCCGAAAATTTGACAGAAAGAACAGATACAGCCATAGTCACATATCTGAAATGTGCCATCAAGAATTTCCACTCAATACATTGTACAATTATACTATCTATTAAAACTTCTTTAAATACTATTCATGATTTTTATGTGACAGTCGGAAATCCATTTTCTGCACAACCCTGAACTAACTTACTATAAGACCAAATAACTGTGAAAGGTGATGAATGGAAGGAAACAATACCTCACAAAGAAGAAAAAAGAAGGAACATGACCTATGTGTCGTGTCAAAGTATAAAATACTTATACTTTTTAAGCGGTGTGCTTCTCAGTAAGTTTAAAACGAAACTCGTCTAGCTTGAAGAGGGAAACCAGATGCTACTGATGTGCCGATTAGCCGCGACAGCATCTAAAACACCACTTGCGCATCATCATTTGGTGCAGGTCGTGGTTGACGCTTCACATGTGGCTGACCACTTCCTGTTTCCTTAGATAACGTAATTATCCGGCGAACGGTCCGGACACTTGGATGATGTCGTCCAGGATACGGAGCAGCATTTAGTAATGCCCGTTGGGCATTTTATCACAATAGCCATACATCAACACGATATCGACCTTTTCCGCAATTGGTAAGCGGTCCATTTTAACACGGGTAATGTATCACGAAGCAAATACCGTCCGCACTGCGGTATGTTACGTGTTACCACGTACTTACACGCCATTTATCACAAAGCGAAAACAGTACTTCAACTAGAACATTCATATTTCTTTACGTACTACACGAATATGTAATAAAAATGGGGGTGCCTATTTAAAAAAACGCAGTTGATATCCGTTTGACCTATGGCAGCGCCATGTAGCGGTCCAACCATAGCGCCATTTGGTTTCCCCCTTTAAGCTAGACGAGTCTCGTTCATTGTAGTTTTTTTCGTTTGACGCTTATTTCGTGAGATATTTGGCCCGTTCACGATGTGTGTGTGTGTGTGTGCGTGTGTGTGTGTGTGTGTGTGTGTGTGTGTGTGTGTGTGTGTGTGTATGTGTGTGTGTTATTCCTTCATGAGACACTGCATCTTGTGGGCAACTTAGTGTCCCTTTTGTCTGATTGTTTCTTGGCAGTACATGATATATGATGAATTCGCACATGAATGTTTGCATCATGAACAGTTGCCTTGTGAGCGTCTTTCATATGTTAAATATATGTGGGTCCTACATTCGGTTTATACCACGTCTTGGACGTTCATTTTATTGATATTATATAGTGTATGCCTCTCATCTGTGTACAAACAAGCAATTTATACTTTGACACAACACATAGGTCACGTTCCTTCTGTTTACTTCTTTGTGAGGTATTATTTCCTTCCTTTCATCACCTTTTACAGTTATTTTGTCTTACAGTATGTTAGTTTAGAGTTGTGGAGATAATTCATGTCCGACTGTCAAATAAAAATCATGAATAGTATTTAATGAAGTTTTAGTAGATAGTATAACTGTAAAATGTATTAAGTGGAAATTCGTGATGGTACATTTCAGATATGTGACAATGGATGAATCTGTTCTTTGTGTCAAATGTTCGGTGTAAATTCATTTGTAGAGTCTTGCCATTGTTCTCATTCTGCTTTAATCTGTTTCTATGTAACTGGACTAAAAAGTTGATAATGCTATCTTTAATGTTTTATGCGTACAGGCCTGAAGATGACCTAATGAAGCGTTGAAACTGGTAGCTGCAAAATAAATTAAAATAATGAGAACGGCAGTAGGTGTTTTTATTTTTTCTCACGAAAAGATAAATATTTCATTTTGGCGAATTTGTTGTCATTTAAACGAAGTACTCAAATGTGTTTCGAGGTGTAACATAAGCTTCTACACTTTCATCTGTAACAACTATGACTTCAGACCATCTCCAATCTACAGGATGTCCCAGCTATCTTGTCCACCCAAAATATCTCTGGAACAATAACAGCTATTGGAAAACGACTTTCACCAGTATCAATGTAGGGCTGGGGCCCATGAATGTACATATTTGGAAACATTCTAAAACGAAAGCATATGTGTTTTTTAACACAAACTTATCTTTTTTTAAATGGACCTCCTATATTTTTTCTTCAGTAATCCATAGCATGACAAAGCACATACACAATGGCGTTGATTGCATCGCAATATTCCCGTTACATCCTGAGATATTGAGACGCGAAGCTGATGCTTGAAACACCCGACATGCGCTGCTAGCGTACGTCCTGAGGCTCAGGCGTAAACCCCATGCTGCCCGTAATCGCGATGTGATTGACATGTGTAATCACACCTCCATACTTATCAATAGGGACACTTACTTGGGAAAAAATGAATTTGAAAGTATTTTCGTATGAGCCCTGATTTATTTTACTTTATTACGAAGGTAATTTTTAGTGGTCCGTATTTCAATCCTTTAAAACGGAAGCCTTCTGGAAACACTTTTGTGTCTGTCCGTCTGTCTTTATGAATGTTAAGATCTCCGTTCTAAGTAACGGATAGGCGTACCAACTTGAAAAGTATGTCACATACTAAGCTCTATGGCCCTTGGTGACGTAATTAATTTAAGCTTCTAAGACGATACTGTCAATAGACGAAGCCATTTATGTCACAAATTTTGAATCCCGCCCACATTCACCATTTCTCGAAGCACGGCCGACGGTACTTGAATGACACCATTCCAGGACATTGTATTGGAAGACGAGGAGCAAAAGGTGTACTTCATCCCTGGTGGCCTCCCAGGTCCTTAGACTTCGCACCTTGTGACTTTTGTCTGTCGGGTTACGTAAACACCGCGTTTTATCGTCCTATACCTGACATTCTTGAGAGTCTGCGACATCGCACTGTTGAAGCTGTGAATTCCATAACGAGAGACCACCTACTTCGTGTGTGGCAGTAAATGAGCCACCGTTCTGATATTGTCGTGCAACACATGGTGCTCAGAATGAACGCATAAAAATTTGAACTTTTCACTTTCCAGCAACGGTGTTTCAATCTTTTGTAGTTTGGAAGCAATAAATGTTTGAAACCTGTTCCTTCTTTTTGAACAGCCCTGTAAGATCAAAGTTATATGACCCTAAATGTGTATTTTTAATATTGACCATTACACAAAAAGCAGAAGTACTACGTCAATTCTGAGTCCATAATTGGAATCAGAGTATTTTTTTCCATAGGTGGAGGAGACCAGCTATTTATTGTGTCAGCATAAAATAAAGATCTTTTTGGCTGTTCAAAGCTTCTCACTCGATGGAAATTTTACAAAACACGATAAATTTTAGGATATTTCAGTTAGAGGAAGAGTCTTTCGAATCAGTTTGCTGAGAAAGTATGAATTTATGGGGTTGTGATGAATCGGCTGGAGATTTGTACTGTGGGTAATGAGTATAAATTCCAAGACGAGAACGTGGCGAGGGAACTACTGTACTAGAAGCGTTTGTATTGGTACCTTCGTCGGTTTGGGCAACGGTTTAGCTGTGTTGATATGGTATTTGCAGTGGGAAGTGCTTGAACGTCCGGATGGAGTTGGTGTTTGGCACGTTGTAACACCTATTTTAAACCTATTTTGTTTCTGTATCGATATTTGTATGTCAATTTGTAATATTGCTTACATAAAATTTTGTATCTGTCATGGAAATTCTTTGGATATGTGTACATGTTTTAGTTATGTGAACTTTCGAACGATGTTGTTTAAATTATACTTGTGGATTTGCATAACTACTGAAATGATTGTTATATAATGCACTATAAATTACTTGGCCCACAATTAGAGAACGTAGGGTTAAACGTAAAAGATGTGGGGTAGCCCCACAGCTACGGAAGTAGCCTGGTGGAGTGGAAAATCTGTGGTTGGCGCGAAAGTGGCAATTGTCCTTTGGGATGAATAAGGAGTCTGGGCTAAGCAGTGGTGTGGTTAACACCTCCTTAGCAGTAGCGGATCATTGTGGCTCGCAGTCCTGGAGTTTTGAAGCCAGAAGAGCTAAAGGGCAGTATTTATGGTCCTTGGTAATACCACTATCATGGCATGGCTTTTGGCTCCATAAAAATATTATTTCGACGCCAAGAAGATCGGTAATACGGCGAAATCAACAGTACTGCCATGACTGCGTTGCCACCAGGTTAACAGACTCTGTAAATTACGCCACCAGTACCACCCACCTTCCACATGTTGCTGTTGTTGCGGTCTTCAGTCCTGAGACTGGTTTGATGCAGCTCTCCATGCTACTCTACCCTGTGCAAGCTTCTTCATCTCCCAGTACCTACTGCAACCTACATCCTTCTGAATCTGCTTAGTGTATTCATCTCATGGTCTCCCTCTACGATTTTTATCCTCCACGCTGCCCTCCAATGCTAAATTTGTGATCCCTTGATGCCTCAGAACATGTCCTACCAACCGATCCCTTCTTTGCATAGAACTGTGTTGCCATCTGAGCTCTTGATATTCATACAAGTGGTTCTCTTCTCTCCAAAGGTCGTGCCACAAATTTCTCTTCTCCCCAATCCTATTCAATACCTCCTCATTAGTTACGTGATCTACCCACCTTATCTTCAGCATTCTTCTGTAGGACCACATTTCGAAAGCTTCTATTCTCTTCTTGTCCAAACTACTTATCGTCCATGTTTCACTTCCATACATGGCTACACTCCATACAAATACTTTCAGAAACGACATCCTGACACTTAAATCTATACTCGATGTTAACAAACTTCTCTTCTTGAGAAACGCTTTCCTTGCCATTGCCAGAGTACATTTTATATCCTCTTTACTTCGACCATCATCGGTTATTTTACTCCCTAAATACCAAAACTCCCTTACTACTGTAAGTGCCTCATTTCCTAATCTAATTCCCTCAGCATCACCCGACTTAATTTGACTACATTCCATTATCCTCGTTTTGCTTTTGTTGATGTTCATCTTCTATCCTCCTTTCAAGACACTGTCCATTCCGTTCAACTGCTCTTCAAAGTCCTTTGCTGTCTCTGACAGAATTACAATGTCATCGGCGAACCTCAAAGTTTTTTATTTCTTCTCCATGAATTTTAATACTTACTCCGAATTTTTCTTTTGTTTCCTTTACTGCTTGCTCAATATACAGATTGAATAACATCGGGGAGAGGCTACAACCCTGTCTCACTCCTTTCCCAACCACTGCTTCCCTTTCATGCCCCTCGACTCTTATAACTGCCATCTGCTTTCTGTACAAATTGTAAATAGCCTTTCGCTCCCTGTATTTTACACCTTCCACCTTCAGAATTTGAAAGAGAGTATTCCAGTTAACATTGTCAAAAGCTTTCTCTAAGTCTACAAATGCTAGAAACGTAGGTTTGCCTTTTCTTAATCTTTCTTCTAAGATAAGTCGTAAGGTCAGTATTGCCTCACGTGTTCCAACATTTCTACGGAATCCAAACTGATCTTCCCCGAGGTCGGCTTCTACCAGTTTTTCCATTCGTCTGTAAAGAATTCGCGTTAGATTTTGCAGCTGTGACTTATTAATCTGATAGTTCGGTAATTTTCACATCTGTCAACACCTGCTTTCTTTGGGATTGGAATTATTATATTCTTCTTGAAGTCTGAGGGTATTTCGCCTGTCTCATACATCTTGCTCACCACATGGTATAGTTTTGTCAGGACTGGTTCTCCCAAGGCTGTCAGTAGTTCTAATGGAATGTTGTCTACTCCCGGGGCCTTGTTTCGACTCAGGTCTTTCAGTGCTCTGTCAAACTCCCCACGCAGTATCTTATCTCCCATTTCGTCTTCATCTACATCCTCTTCCATTTCCATAATATTGTCCTCAAGTACATCGCCCTTGTATAAACCCTCTATATATTCCTTCCACCTTTCTGCCTTCCCTTCTTTGCTTAGAACTGGGTTGCCATCTGAGCTCTTGATATTCATACAAGTGGTTCTCTTCTCTCCAAAGGTCTCTTTAATTTTCCTGTAGGCAGTATCTATCTTACCCCTAGTGAGACAAGCCTCTACATCCTTACATTTGTCCTCTAGCCATCCCTGCTTAGCCATTTTGCACTTCCTGTTGATATCATTTTTGAGACGTTTGTATTCCTTTTTGCCTGCTTCATTTACTGCATTTTTATATTTTCTCCTTTCATCAATTAAATTCAATATTTCTTCTGTTACCCAAGGATTTCTATTAGCCCTCGTCTTTTTACCTACTTGATCGTCTGCTACCTTCACTACTTCATCCCTCAGAGCTACCCATTCTTCTTCTACTGTATTTCTTTTTCTCATTCCTGTCAATTGTTCCCTTATGCTCTCCCTGAAACTCTCTACAACCTCTGGTTCTTTCAGTTTATCCAGGTCCCATCTCCCTAAATTCCCGCCTTTATGCAGTTTCTTCAGTTTCAATCTGCAGTTCATAACCAATAGATTGTGGTCAGAATCCACATCTGCCCCAGGAAATGTCTTACAATTTAAAACCTGGTTCCTAAATCTCTGTCTTACCATTATATAATCTATCTGATACCTTTTAGTATCTCCAGGATTCTTCCAGGTATACAACCTTCCACATAATTGTTTATATTTGGCACTCTGTAAAGTGTCCAGATATTTGTAAAATTTGCTTGATTTTAGTAATAATAATCGTTGTGTTGCTAAAACCTCTTACACCCGTGATAAACCCAAATCACAACAAACACTAGGAATTCTGTCCTAGCGAATTTATTTCCGAGTCTCCTAATTTACTATGAGAAAGTGGTTGAACCTTATTTTAATGTTGTCTTGTCATTTACAGAGCCAGTTATGTTTTGAACAAGTCAAAAGACTGCCTACTAAAGCACATTTGTTATTTGAAGGGTTAATATATGTCGTGCTTTACGTAATTAATAATTAATGATAAGAATACTTACAATTTCTCATACATACTGGTGTAGTTTCGTTAATGAGCGTGGTTCTTTAAACCATGAAGGTCTAAGGTCCTCATATACTAGGTTAGTTAGTTAATGAAGCAATGCAAAGGCTCCTTGAGAGCCAATGTAATTAGATTTGCATTCTGTTCGGTTGCAACAAACTGGGTTTAGGAAAGAACATTTTACTGTGTTATATATTTTAATGCAACTTGGTCAATGCGTAGACACAGAGACCCTGTACTAACTAATGAACTTATAGATCATGATCATTACCAGATCTCCTGATTTAAATTCGGAATCATTTCAAGCTTTTCCCTCTTCAGTATTGCTACTAGTTTCATGTGTTTCGGTAAAGGTACCTTCTGTTGACAGGCAAATGTTACTGTTTACTATCTTATTGGCCGTTTGTTTTTTAATAGCACATTTATCTCCAAGATTAGGTTACTATTTTGTAGTATAAACAGTTACAAGGAAAGAGTTTAGTGTGTGTCAAGGAAGGCAAGGATAGCCTTAGCACTGCCTTCTGCTTTTTTATTTTGCTTGACACAAGGATGCCAGTTAGGCTGGCGACCGATTTTAATATGTAATTTTTAAACTTTCTTTTGTGCTTGGAGAACGTCCGTTCCTGCCCCATCATTTACTGTTGGTTATACTTTGCTGGAGTGTTTCGGAAACGGATCGCAGTTTGATTGTTCTGTTCCATTAGGTTACAACTACTTTAAAATTCCTCGCAAATGTGTAACGTTAGCATTTTAAGGTGGTCGGTGGTAGCTTTACAACGTGATGGCTATTTCGTCATACTGGGAGGGCGTCTCCATATGTTAAATATACTTTGAATATATAACAAAATACACTTTGATATATAATTAGTCCATGCTTTAGTGTCACTTGGTACAATTTAACTTTAGTGAATTAATTCAGAATGACCATTCCTAAAGTGCACTATACTCTGCACATGTGTCCGCGGATAATAAACAACGAATTTAACTACAATTCACATGTGTCGGCTCCCATACTCTGATATCAGCCATACATTATAGTTATTAGGAATATCTTTCGATGAATAGTATTTTAGGGTACAGGCTGCAAAAGTCACGGAAAATACTTTTACGCACATGATGCATAAACAATAAACAGTTATTCGCGTATTGCGTTGCTCAGCTAATATAACACACTCGACATTAATAAAGTAAATATTATTTGTTTTAAAATCCGACGAAGGAGCTAAAGCGTCGCTGCTCCCTGTCCATCAGTTGTTGTTGTTGTGGTCTTCAGTCCTGAGACTGGTTTGATGCAGCTCTCCATGCTACTCTATCCTGTGCAAGCTTCTTCATCTCCCAGTACCTACTGCAGCCTACGTCCTTCTGAATCTGCTTAGTGTATTCATCTCTTGGTCTCCCTCTATGAGTTTTACCCTCCACGCTGCCCTCCAATATTAAATTGGTGATCCCTCGATGTCTCAGAACTTGTCCTACCAACCGATCCCTCCTTCTAGTCAAATTGTGCCACAAGCTCCTCTTCTCTCCAATTCTATTCAATACCTCCTCATTAGTTATGTGATCTACCCATCTAATCTTCAACATTCTCCTGTAACACCACATTCCGAAAGCTTCTATTCTCTTCTTGTCCAAACTACTTATCGTCCATCTTTCACTCCCTTACATGGCTACACTCCATACAAATACTTTCAGAAACGACCTCCTGACATTTAACTCTATACTCGATGTTAACAAAATTTTCTTCTTCAGAAACGCTTTCCTTGCCATTGCCAGTCTACATTTCATATCCCCTCTACTTCGGCAATCATCGCTTATTTTGCTCCCCAAATAGCAAAAATCCTTTACTACTTTAAGTGTCTCATTTCTTAATCTAATTCCCTCAGCATCACCCGACTTAATTCGATTACATTCCACTATCCTCGTTTTGCTTTTGTTGATGTGCATATTATACCCTCGTTTCAAGACACTGTGCATTCCGTTCAACTGCTCTTCCAAGTCCTTTGCTGTCTCTGACAGAATTACAATGTCATAGGCGAACCTAGAAGTTTTTTATTTCTTCTCCTTGGATTTTAATACCTACTCCGAACTTTTCTTTTGTTTACTTTATTTCTTGCTCAATATACAGATTGAATAACATCAGGGATAGGCTACAACCTTGTCTCACTCCCTTCCCAACCACTGCTTCCGTTTCATGCCCCTCGACTCCTATAACTGACATCTGCTTTCTGTACAAATTGTAAATAGCCTTTCGCTCCCTGTATTTTACCGCTGCCACCTTTAGAATTTGAAAGAGAGTATTCCAATCAACATTGTCAAAAGCTTTCTCTAAGTCTACAAATTCTAGGAACGTAGGTTTGCCTTTCCTTAACCTTTCTTCTAAGATAAGTCGTAGAGTCAGTATTACCTCACGCGTTCCGACATTTCTACGGAATCCAAACTGATCTTCCCCGAGGTCGGCTTCTATCAGTTTTTCAATTCGTCTGTGATGAATTCGCGTTAGTATTTTGCAGCCATCACTTATGAAACTGATAGTTCGGTAATTTTCACATCTGTCAACACCTGCTTTGTTTGCGATTGGAATTATCATATTCTTCTTGAAGTCTGAGGTTATTTCGCCTGTCTCATACATCTTGCTCACCACATGGTATAGGTTTATCTCAACTGGCTCTCCCAAGGCCGTCCGTAGTTCTAATGGAATGCTGTCTACTCCCGTGGACTTGTTTCGGCTCAGGTCTTCCAGTGCTCTGTCAAACTCTTCAAGCAGTATCATATCTCCATTTCATCTTCATCTACATCCTCTTCCATTTCCATAATATTGTCCTCAAGTACATCGCCCTTGTATAGACCCACTATATACTCCTTCCGCCTTTCTGCTTTCCCTTCTTTACTTAGAACTGGGTTGCCATCTGAGGTCTTGATATTCATGCAAGTGGTTCTCTTTTCTCCAAAGGTCTCTCTAATTTTCCTGTAGGTAGTATCTAACTTACCCCTAGTGAGAAAAGCCTCTACATCCTTACATTTGTCCTCTAGCCATCCCTGCTTAGCCATTTTGCACTTCCTGTCGATATCATTTTTGAGACGTTTGTATTCCTTTTTGCCTGCTTCATTTACTGAATTTTTATATTTTGCCCTTTCATGAATTAAATTCAATATTTCTTCTGTTACCCAAGGATTTCTACTAGCCCTCGTCTTTTTACCTATTTGATCCTCTGCTGGCTTCACTATTTCATACCTCAAAGCTACCCATTCTTCTTCTACTGTATTTCTTTCCCCCATTCCCGTCAATTGTTCCCTTATCCTCTCCCTGAAACTCTGTACAACCTCTGGTTTAGTCAGTTTATCCAGGTCTCATCTCCTTAAATTCCCACCTTTTTGCAGTTTCTTCAGTTTTAATCTACAGTTCATAAGCAATAGATTGTGGTCAGAGTCCACATCTGCCCATGGAAATGTCTTACAATTTAAAACCTGGTTCCTAAATCTGTGTCTTACCATTATATAATGTATCTGATACCTTTCAGTATCTCTAGGGTTCTTCCATGTATACAACCTTCTTTCATGATTCTTGAACCAAGTGTCAGCTATGATTAAGCTATGCTCTGAGCAAAATTCTACCAGGCGGCTTCCTCTTTCATTTCTTAGCCACAATTCATAATCACCTACTATGATTCCTTCTCTCGCTTTTCCTACTCTCGAATTCCAGGCACTCATGACTATTAAACTTTCGTCTCCCTTTACTACCTGAATAATTTCTTGTACCTCCTCATACATTTCATCAATTTGTTCGTCATCTGTAGAGCTAGTTGGCATATAAACTGCTACTACTGTAGTAGACGTGGGCTTCGTGTCTATCTTGGCCACAATAATGCGTTCACTATGCTGTTTGTAGTAGCTTACCCGTACCCCAATTTTTTTATTCATTATTAAACCTACTCCGGCATCGCCCCTATTTGATTTTGTATTTATAACCCTGTATTCACCTGACCAATTGACTTTTTCCTCCTGCCACCGAACTTCACTAATTCCCACTATATCTAACTTTAACCTATCCATTTCCCTTTTTAAATTTTCTAACCTACCTGCCCGATTAAGTGATCTGACATTCCACGCTCCGATCCGTGAAACGCCAGTATTCTTTCTCCTGATAACGACGTCCTCTTGAGTAGTCCCCGCCCGGAGATCCGAATGGGGGACTATTTTACCTCCGGAATATTTTACCCAAGAGGACGCCATCATCATTTAATCATACAGTAAAGCTGCACGCCCTCGGTTAAAATTACGGCTGTAGTTTACCCTTGCTTTCAGCCGTTCGCAGTACCAAAACAGCAAGGCCATTTTGGTTAGTGTTACAATGCCAGATCAGTGAATCATCCAGACTGTTGCCCCTGCAACAACTGAAAAGGCTGCTGCCCCTCTTCAGGAACCACACGTTTGACTGGTCTCTCAACAGATACCCCTCCGTTGTGGTTGCACCTATGGTACGGCTATCTGTATCGCTGAGGCACGCAAGCCTCCCCACCAACGGCAAGGTCCATGGTTCATGGTTCAGTACCAAAGTAAAAACTATAACGTCACCACGGTATTGCAGGTTAAAGTATATGTGAGAAGGTTCATGCTTAGTGTTAATTTGATCCGATTGAGCCTGTGTGCTTTCATGCCAGGCATAAGTATATTTATGAAAGCGTTTCTTTTCTGTAAAATGCACATTGAGGAAATAGTTTTTCACGCTCTAGGATACATCACGCTCAGACTTTGTGACACCTCGTCTATCGTTGATAATGTCCCAGTTGGCCCACATATTGCTATAGGTAAGACATATCGGGCTCAAGCTACTAATAGATGATTAGATCCGACAGAGCTACAGAGCTGTGGGAACATTAAGAGTGCTAGGTTTCACATGCTGTTCCAAGTAGTCCGAGACAATTTCCACGGGAATAAATTCGGGTGACTTAGAGATTCAGTCGCGATGCGATAACCTGTCTGACTGTTCGTGAAACTGTGAACGTATTCGTTGGACCACACAGTTTGCTTGCAGTCAACTACCATCCATTTCCGCAGATGTTTGGCCCACTGAAGTACTGGTGTAAGCAATGACTTTAGCGATCTAATCGACACCAAATATGCAGTCCAGTCTATTCCATTAGAAATATTTTTTTCGGGAAATGGGTGAGAAGGACGTGTATTAACTGATAGCAGCATTTTCCATCGAATATGACAGCGCTTGTCATTGAAAAGACATGACACTTATCTTCGGTCCCTATCGGCTTGGATAATTTTACGTTTCTAGCTAGCACCTGACAGCATGAAAACACCGATGTTTAATTGAATGTGGATGGAAGTTTTTAATACCAAAGGTTAGTGTGTTACAAAATATTTTTATCATTTATTGGTGTTCTATATAAGACTTCGTAAAAACACTGGATTTTAGACTAGGATGTTATATTGCTACGCTCAGTCAACTTGCAGATAGTGTGGGACTTTCGTTTATGTTACGACGGGAACTCTGGATTTATTATGTACCATTTAATACGATCGAATTGCGTCACAGAACTCTTTTAAGTACAGTGATACACAGTAAGAGTCTCATAACCCGAAGCAAACGATTTAAGCCATAACTGAGGAACAAGGTCACTTGATAAACAGAAAGGGAGGTAAGCGAGTTGCAGCCACGTTAGATCCTTATTCAGTCTATATTCGCATGGAGCTGAACAACATATTGCGGCGACTGCATTCATTCTCTGAAATAATAAAAGTTCACAAAGAGATGGGTTCGGGAGATTGGAGCAAACGCGTTATACAGAGAAACACTTTCTGCGAAATTCCTGGCCTTTGTGGTTCCCATCGGCAATAAATTGTGCCAGTATTCGCAGAAACGATACGATACGAGCTCAGAGGATATAACGCAGCCCAACAAGGTTTTTTTTTCTATTTACGCAACAGATTCACATCAGGCAGCGCACAGCGTGCCTGTTCCGTTAAAAACTATATTCGAAAAGCCTTGTAGGTCAGTAATTAGTTAATACAGTGCTACACAAAGCTAATCAAATTAATGGTTGTATATGGGACTATAGCCTACGTATCCTGTTTCAAATTTATAAAGTTTCGTTCATGTGACCTGCTAGTGCATCCGCTAGGTAGTCACTAAATTGTTGTTTAATAGGTATCATAGATCCCTAAAGTTGTAGACATGAGTTTGACATGTAGAAGCGCCATGAAATGATACGAACAGGAAGGGTGGTGAGGTGACAAGCCACTTTACAAACATATCTTAAAAACAGGTTTATTGTTTGTCTCTTCAAAACTATTAAAGAACTGAACAGGTATGGTCAGTTCATAAAACTTTAAACAGACTCTAATAACCAGCATGAACGAACATTATTAACTTTGCAACACTGATTTCTGACGGTAAAATAATATTGACAATATGTTGAAAGAATTCCAAGAATCTTCAAGAATAGCTTTCTCCGTAAAACCAATAATTACAGTTCACAATTCAACAAACGACTGGCGTGAGAAATCACTCAATAGAATCAATTATACAACAGATGCAATCCATGTGAATCTATTGACAACCAAGGAATCAACAACATTACTTAACTTGTGTGTGTGTGGGGGGGGGGCGGGGGGGGGGGGGGGGTGGTATGCGCTACAATATTGGATCTAGTTTTATGAATGGTAGGTACTTCAGTGCATTTGCTGGCCTTTTTCTTTACCATAGCCCGCCTCTTTGTCCTTCTGCTTAGAATAACTTATGATACCTGTAACATAAACCTATTCGTACCAGGCACAGACAAGAAGTCACATTGCTTAATTAAAATGTTAAAAACAAACGTGCGTAAGCCCCACCCCTCCCACAAACACACACAGGAAATTTGCAGTGAAAAGTAGTTATAAGTTTTAGAATTCCCCCAGGGTATTCAACTAAACAAACCCGTATAATTTTAACCTTTTGATTTAGCCATCTGTGAATTAAGCGCTGGCCGGAGTGGTCCAGCGGTTCTAGGCGCTACAGCCTGGAACCATGCGACCGCTATGGTCGCAGATTCGAATCCTGCCTTTGGCATGGATGTGTGTGATGTCCTTAGCTTAGTTAGGTTTAAGTACTAAGTTCTAGGGGACTGATGACCACAACAGTTAAGTCTCATAGTGCTCAGAGCCATTTGAACCATTATTTTGTGCATTAAGCCAATAGATGATTGCTCCCTCATGTACCAACTATGACGTCCCCAGTGCCAAATTTTTATCGTGTAGCCGTAAAATAATAATTTCTCTGTGTAGGTTTACATTGCAAAGAAATAATTTATGACAGAATGATCTAAAGAGACGACAAGATACGCTCTTTTGTTAATTTTTTAGTCGACTTCACCTGCTCTCTTGTCTTTATTGTGTACGTACAACATCTTGCGAGTGCTGGCAAATGTAAGCATATTTGTATGAGTTAAGCATATAATATACCGATTTAATATTATTGTGCACTTTTAATTTGTAAGAGGTGATCCCGATTACATGTCCGCCTTCCTTGAATTAACCTGCATTCAAGTAATTTACAGTTCAACAATCGCAGCGGCCGATGCAGCCAACGACGCCATTACGTGGCGATATTAACTTATGAAAAATTAGCGGAAGCGGAAAACTCGTCCGCTATTAGCATAATATTACTTTTTCTCCACAGCCGCACGAAGTTGCAGAAATACTTAGCTTTAAGATTCTTATTTTCAGTACCATAGCCGAGACCCAGAGCCAGGACTCTGGCTACAATACAATGGTTAACGGAGGTAAGAAAAATACTCTCGCGCGTGTGTGGGCCGCAATTGTAATTAATAACTAAAGATCTTTTGCTTTAAAGTGAACTGACTAGCAGAGGAAATTAATATGAAAAGTTTATTACATTGTTCAACTTAAATATCATTTTTATTAAGGCCAACCACGTAAGTCGGCAACAATCAAAAAATAATAATAACAATAATAATATATATATTAAATTACGACGGCCGACGGACGCGAGATTGGCGCCGCAACTTTGGGGCCCGATTAATATGATTCTATTGTACTGAATGTAATTATGTGTGTGTCTAATTGTTGTAAAATATTAATGCTTGTATGAATTCTTTTACATGTGCAACAACAAAACCACACCCTGAGGAGACCTGGAGAGGAAAAAGTGTAGAAAAGAAAAAGGATTGCGAGAAAGAAAAATATGTAAGGTAAGGCCTATTATGCAAGCACCCTGTGTAGCTCTGTGCGGAATATCGAACCCATGTGCACATGAGATACCTTCGGTGTTTTGTGTATTTATATGTTTATTTTTGGAGGGGATAATTATTCGTTTTGTTTATTTATATGTTTATTTTTGGAGGGGATAATTATTCGTATGTGTATCAGTGTTAAAGATTTGTCAGTGGCTTAAAGTTAATTTATTATGGTTAAGATAGGACAACCTAAAGCATCCGTACCAGACGAACAAAATTCTGTTAATATGGAAAGTGAGGATCATTTGCAATACGTAAACGAATCCCAAACCACCGCCTCGGATAACATAATTTCCGGAGCGGGGGGCGAGGATCTGTAGTCGGTGAATGACGCTCCACAGCAGAATGGGAATAGAGTAACAACTCCACTGCCTGGGCAGGGGGGCCAATCGAGTGCTAGATTAAGCGGGGCACCAGTATGCTCACCGATTGTAGACCCATTTGCAGAATTTCTGCGCAGGTTAGAAGAAAGAGATAGGGAAAAAGAAAGAATGTTAGAACAGAGGGAAAAGGAAAGAGACGAGAAACTGGCTCAGATGCTACGTGAGCAAGAGCAGCGCAATGAAGCGAAACTAGACAGTATCCGAAGCGAACTTGCCGAGATGCGGGACGCGTGCAAAGAAATACCCGATCTTGTGCAAAGCATAGTCGGCGAAATGCAAAAATTACAGATATCGCAGGCTAGGCTTCAAGATAATGTCCAGACTTTAACCAGCCGCGTAGATAATGTGGAGATAGATGCACGGAAAAGTATTGACGCATATTTGGAAGTGCAAGCTCAAAAAGTAGAAAAAGAATTAAGTGAATGGCTAGAAGTAAAGGATCGCGAGATAGCTGCAAAGATTGAAAGCGACGTAAACAGCTGTAGAACAAGCGACTGCGGCCGCGAGTGTAAATATTGACGCTAGCGCTGCTGCACTACATGCCGAATTAGCACAGATCAAATCCCGTGTGACTGCGGAGTTGCCAAACTGGCAACAGGAGGTCGCGCGGAGACTGCCTGCGTTGGAAAGCAATGTAAACAGTGGCGGACAGATCATGAATCCGACTCCGCGCACTGATTACTGTAATAACGCTGACGGTAGGCAAGGTGCGAGTGCGCAACCGCAACCTAATGCGAATTATGTGCACGAACAACATGCGATACCGTGCAGCGCACATCACGAAGTGATGAATGTCCCAGAATGTAGCAATCAGAGGTGCAAAAAGGAGGACAATGTAATAAAACACAGGACATTCCAACCTTTCAATAGCGAAAAACGAAATGTCCACCCTGTTGTATTTATTAAGAGCTTCAGGAATGTGTTTCCCAGGACATGGACGGAAAGACAAAGAATACAGTTCGTGGTCTCCTTTATTCAAGGTGACGCGGCACTGTGGGCCACCGACGTGTCCGAGAAATGTCTAACGACGTAACAGTTTGAAGGTGCCTTCTTACAAAAATTCTGGTCCGATAGCGTCCAAGAAAGACTACGAAAGGAGTTGTACAGTCCAGAAATGTGCAATCCTAAGATGGGAACGTTACGCAAATATTTCGAAAAGTATATAAACAAAACCAGGTACTGGGACGAGCCAATGTCCGATCGTGACATAATCAGATTAATAAAAATGAAGTTGCCCAGTGAAATTAAAAGATATTTCATCAATGTGCCGGAATACGATACAGAACAATTCATGGAAATAGTGGATTCTGTTGACTTATTGATCGAAGATATGAAAACCGAAAACAAGTGGAACCATGCAGGCTATAATCAACAAAAAGCCAATTACAACAGCAGCCACAGTAACGGTAGTAACTTAGTACCAAATGGTAACGGGAATACGCAAGAGCACCGGCAACAGAAAGGCACAAACAATGGCAATGGTTATAACGGCAACGGTTATAATCGTCAAAATCGAAAGAGACATTATGATGGACGCATGAGTAATGGATATAATGGTAACGGCAATCCGCAATGGCGGAACAACCGAAACCAGTGGCGTGGTCGTAACGAACCGACACCACAGTGGCAACAAAACACAGCGCCACAATGGAACGCCAACCCAGGTCCGTCACAGAACATGTCAGGGAGTTACAACCGACCACCACAAAACCAGAGCCATACACAATATCAAAATACACCATCGGGGAAGCAGGGCGGCCAACCCAACAGTAGCAACAACAACAACCAGAACCACAATGTGAGGTTAGTGGAAGTGACAGACAACTGTCAACCCACTAATGCTCATCCGTTAAACTAAAGACAGCCACAATACGCTCTCCGTTGTTGGCTGCAGGATGGTGTAGTGAGGGCACATTCACGGATGACAGCCATAAACTTTGTAGGCTGAGATACAATGAAGGAACAAAAATAGAAAAGGAACTTGTAGACATACCGCAGAAATGTAACCGAACCGACAAAAGTGTTGTGCAGGCTATATTGCAAGCAGATATGTATGGAGCACCAATACACATAATAGTCGATACCGGTGCGTCAACCAATGTCATGAGTGCAAATTTTTACAAGTACTTGAGTCAAAATAATAGAATACCAGTATTGCCAGTGAAGAATTGTCGTGTAACAGGTGCAATAGGTGTACAATCTCATATCATAAAGCACCAGGTGCAAGTCGAGTTTACGGTAGGAAATGAAGCAATGAAAAGCTCGTTCCTAGTAGTTAAAGGATTAGGTGTTGCTTGCATCCTGGGGATGGAATTTTTACGCCAGAGGGACGCAAAAATCGACCTCTTGTGCGGGGAAGTCAGCCTTATGAATGAGGATAGACGTGCAATTTTGCCATTGTTGAGGACACGGGAAGTGCACGGTAAATATTGCCGGAACTTTCAGTCGAGATTCGAAGGAATACAGGTAATGAATTTATATTCTGACTTAAGTACAAGACAAGCATATTATAAAGAGTTTATTACTGAAGACAGAGAGGAAAAAAGGAAACTGATAGCCATGAACGTCAGGGAGTCAGAACATTTGACTGAAGCACAACAAAACGAATTGACTCAGCTACTTATAGATTATGAGCATGTGTTTTCGGAAAAACCCGGTGTTATCGAGGGCTACACCTATAACATCGAAGTGGTACCTCACTATACTTTCTGTCACGCTAACTACACCATCCCGTGGTCAAATAAGGAGGCAATTACGAAGGAAACAAGAAAAATACTTACAAAGACTTAAAGAAGTTTGCTCAGTAGGGCAACGTTTACATTTGTGTGCAGTAGGTTAAGTTTAGAGTGTATTTTTTTCTGTGTGTAAATGTTCAGATTTTAGTGTAACATTTAAAGACAATAAGGCGCACAAGATTAGTGCGATTCAATTTTGTAGATGTTAAGGATTAATAGTATTTTTAAGCAATTGCATTTTGAAGAAAAAAAATGAACGTAGGTTTAAGAATATTTTATAAATTTCATTTAAAAAAAATGCTTAAAAAATATTTAAAAAAATAGTTCAACAGCATGTAACGATGAAAGAATTTCTCATTAGTGTGTCATGAATATTTTTGAACTGTAGTAGTAGTGCAACTTATGAAATTCAATATTATAGTGTATATGTTGTTCCATGTATTTATGTCTATACCGATCTTGAAATATGCTCAATCATAATTTACTAAACAACATGAGTGCAGGGTGTACATCACCCAAGGTACCTCATGTGTTGTGGACAACGCACAAAGCAAATCAATAAACGCGACTACCGCTAAGCACTGTTAAAATATATTGCCATCTGCTAAGGCAGAGATTTGCACGAATTTGTAGTGTAAACAAAAGTCACAAATCTAACATTAATCTAGGAACTTGCACGCTAGGCCTAGATTATAAAATGTGTACGATAATGCGAGAGGCAAAGTTTTGTAAAGTCGAGCCTGGCTCTGGAGGGCAAGTACGCAATGAGTGGGCAGACATGACATGGAGACTTACCTCAGATGAGACGGAAATACAATTGTATAGTCAAAAAATCTGAAGGCAAGTACGACTCTAAGTGGAAAATGAAAAGAGATAATTAGTGCGAGAGACTGGTAAAATCCAGCACGAGCCAAAATCCAGTTCAGACTGAATGAAATACATTAGTGTTTGTAAACTAATCGAAACAGTTACTTTAAGCAGTGTGAAAAACTGTGAAGGTGAAACTGTGATATGGACAGTGAAGTGCTAGTATTGAACGTTCAACAGCGGTAAAGACACCAAACGCCAATATTACGCACGAAAAACTGTGAATTTGCGTATAGATGTGAACTGTTAACGTGAAGTGTACCCACAGTCAATATTTTTGGGACAGACTGTAGTTTCAGTGAGCACAATAATGCGAGATTGGAATGCGATGCGTGGACTGTTGCAAAACAGCGACCGCAGAAACAGCGAATGTTTGTGCTAAGCTCGTATTGGGACACTCACCAGTGCCTGCGAGTGCGGCGAAAACATAAATAATTTTATCAAGACAAAAACTGACGTGTAATGGAAACAGTGGCGCATCAAAACTTCATTCACGGGAGAAGGTCCATGTCATGTATTCTGCAAGACAGTGCTGGCTTGACACTCGGAAACTGGCGAAAACTTAACAACAACTACCGCACTAATAAATGCTTCTTTCCCACTAGCGTAACCATCTGCAGCGGGAAACAAATATTACGTTGGTTGTGTGTATGTTTCATGTACTACGTCGGACATGCGTAGCAGAGCTGACTCCTGCCAACAAGAGCGGGGGGCGAATATCATCCCACTCCGCCACGCCTGGCCGAGACAGAAGCGCATCGCCAACCGTGCAGCCGATCAGCTGATTCTGACGTTCCGCGACGGCGAGATACACGCTGGCGTCGGACGGGCGTTGACCTATCCGCAGCCGCCGCGAACGCCGAGCACCGGACACACCAACCGACGCCGTCGCGAGCTCAACGTCGCGGCGTAGATCATCAACGACACCGCAATCAATTGTTATAATGACCTCATTTTTTGCATAGTGCAACAAAAATATTTGTATGGACATCCTGTACTCGAATGACATTCCAGAAATAATTAAGTGAAAGTGACCAAAGCAGTTAGTCTGTCGCTCCGCCGAGGTTTTCCCCAGGTTTCCCTACGGCCGCGCCAAATGGGGAGCGAACAGTTGACACCCCTGGGACTTCAAGTTTATGGACTAACTCGTGATTCTATACCTTTGAACACTGCAAAAGTTGCAACCCTAAGAAGAAGCAGCCAAAATAAAACTAGTTGTATTCTATGTCCTTTTGTACATGACTGTATACGTAACCAATTGTATATTATATTGTAATGTAGATAACTTCATCTGTATTACACTTTGTGCCGAACACACCTCAATAATTTAACGATTTAAATATACGATGTGACATATATAGACTGTGAAAGAAAAATCTGTGTGTGGACACTGTGGACATGAAAGTGGAAATATTTATGTCAAAAAACACGAGCATTTTTTATGACATAAACGTTTCGGGGGGCAATATAGCGTCCCCTGTGCCAAATTTTTATCGTGTAGCCGTAAAATAATAATTTCTCTGTGTAGGTTTAGATTGCAAAGAAATAATTTATGACAGAATGATCTAAAGAGACGACAAGATACGCTCTTTTGTTAATTTTTTAGTCGACTTCACTTCTTCTCTTGTCTTTATTGTGTACGTACAACATCTTGCGAGTGCTGGCAAATGTAAGCATATTTGTATGAGTTAAGCATATAATATACCGATTTAATATTATTGTGCACTTTTAATTTGCAAGAGGTGATCCTGATTTCATGTCCGCCTTCCTTGAATTAACCTGCATTCAAGTAATTTACAGTTCAACAATCGCAGCGGCCGATGCAGCCAACGACGCCATTACGTGGCGATATTAACTTATGAAAAATTAGCAGAAGCGGAAAACTCGCCCGCTATTAGCATAATATTACTTTTTCTCCACAGCCGCACGAAGTTGCAGAAATACTTAGCTTTAAGATTCTTATTTTCAGTACCACAGCCGAGACCCAGAGCCAGGACTCTGACTACAATACAATGGTTAACGGAGGTAAGAAAAATACTCTCGCGCGTGTGTGGGCCGCAATTGTAATTAATAACTAAAGATCTTTTGCTTTAAAGTGAACTGACTAGCCGAGGAAATTAATATGAGAAGTTTATTACATTGTTCAACTTAAATATCATTTTTATTAAGGCCCACCACGTAAGTCGGCAACAATCAAAAAATAATAATAACAATAATAATATATATATTAAATTACGACGGCCGACGGACGCGAGACAACTTAACACACCAACAGTTTGAATGACTTCCAGACACTTCCAGTAAGAAGTAACTATTTGACGACTGCTAACAATAGCATTTGACTTGATGAAATAATTCCGGATCAAAATTAGTG
Source organism: Schistocerca americana (assembly GCF_021461395.2). Taxonomy (NCBI): domain Eukaryota; kingdom Metazoa; phylum Arthropoda; class Insecta; order Orthoptera; family Acrididae; genus Schistocerca; species Schistocerca americana. The sequence goes on from NC_060119.1 coordinate 1,025,460,008, forward strand.
CTGACATTTAATCCAGTTACTCATATTCGACACACACTCTGAAAGTCAACAGCTAGTCCACAAACCCCTTCTCGGTTTACGAGAAGCAGCAGGATCAGCCCACTTAAGCATATTAGAATTATAAACAATTCAGTGATCGTCCACCCAGTTAAACTTTATGTAATGGTTAAGTAACGAAGTTCCTACAGTATAGTAAAACACATATAATAGTTCAATAAATTATAATTTAAAATACTTTTAATAGTAAATTACAGCCAACTAAAGTAAAGATATTTCTTAACAGGAGAAAGAAACTTGAGCAGTAAAATATTGGCAAATTACTAATGTCAAATCGCCTAGACCAACCACTTTTTTTATAACACGCGCGCAGGAGTGCAATGTGGTCACAGAATAGAATTGACCAGGCTGTGGGACACACTAAGGCCTCAAACAGCAGTTTAGCTAGCAGACCAACCAAACTAAGACATGGTCACCACTGTTAATGAACACCAGTGCAGATTGTCCCCTCAGTCTCGAATACAGTATCTCGTCGAACGCGTACTCACTGCCCAAACCCGCTCCGCACAATAACAAAGGGGAACACGGCCCTCACTGCACCACCCGCTCGCCCTCTCACTCTGTCAGTAGCCGCGTGACCCACCACCTCGCGCAGGATCCTCGCACCATCGCGGCACCAAGTTTGAAGGATTCGTGAGCAACCGACAAGCCGCGCGCGCTTAAATAGTCTTCGAGTCATGGATAACTAGAAAGCCATTACTCTGGCCGCGAAGCCAGCACTCACGACTCACTCCCCCCCCCCCCCCCCCCCTCTTAAGATGGAACACCGCCTGGGATTGGTGGTGTAACTGAACCTTTACTCTAGTGCTTTCCCGTACCATGGTTACTGAGAACTTTCAGCTGGCCAATACCACCTAATCACCAGATGTTTCCTTTTCCTTTTACAGGAATGTGATTTGAGACAGCATCTTCATGACCCCGTATGGCCCCTAAATATGTTTTTCATCTTGGACATCACCTTATCGGCACCTTTACTCTGCGTCCAAAAGTTTTTCAAATGTGCTAGGCTACCTACGTGCAGAGTAATGGGACACCTACCCTCGACGTATCGGGCAGCCTCCATCCTGTGTGTGCACACAGGATGTTGTTCCTAGCCACCTCCCAATTTAGTTTAATAGTCTCGATACTATTATCGACAGGCAAAATATCATTAACTGACCAAACGTTGCCGCGCGGGGTAGCCATGCGGTCTCAGGCGTCTTGTCACGGTTCGTGCGGCTCACCCCGTCGGAGGTTCGAGTTCTCCCTCGGGCATGGGTGTATGTCCTTAGCGTAAGTTAGTATAATTGTGGTGTAAGCCTAGGGACCAATGACCTCGGCAGTTTCGTCCCATAGTCCTTATTGCAAATTTCCCAATTGACCAAACGTTAAACAGCGCCGAATCAACAGGAAAGTCAAACATAAGACTGACAAGTGGTGCCTCAGAAGATTCGTGACACGCAGTATTCATCGCAAACATGAGCCATCCAATCGATTAGGCACATTGAGTTTCACAGTTTGAACGAAATGCGGTGAGAGCAGACTTGAAGTTGCGATTGACATGTTCGACGAGGGACGGCTGTGGATAGTACGGTGTGGTCGTCACATGCCGGATGGCACTCCGAAAACAAACTCTTTTAAATTCTCTGGATGAGAATTCTGAGCATTACCATTCACCACCGCCCTAGGTGCACCAAAGACAGAGGAGATCTTAGACACATGTTTTGTGACCTTGGAGGTACTTACTTTACTCGGAAACAACCACACAAACCGAGAAAACGCATCAAAAACCACCAACAAGTACCTATTTCCCTACATAGTGCGCGGAATGGATCCAACATAGTGAAAACCTTCTCCACTTAAGTCTCAGCTCTCTCACAATTCAGTTAGACCCTTCTCTAATTAGTATTGGGATTGGCTCTCAGACGGAGACTGACTTACTGAATGCTTAACATTCTGATTGGAACATGACTTGTAATTACATGTAATGCAGGTACTTCGCCAATAATCGCTCCGACAAACGACTCGCTACCGGAATCAAAAGTTGCCTCCTCGGGTCCTCCTCAGGATGAAACATGTCTAGGCTACTTGCTTATTAGCTCCCCTAATGTGCCGAACCTCATAATGGAATGCAGATATTAGCACCACCCTTTTCCGTAGCCTCCCTTTCTTTCGCGGACGCTCCACACCCAAATTAACGCTTGCTTGTCCGTGTGTACTAAAAATGGCCCATGTTCTACATAACACCTAAATCTTTCAAGAATGAATAAGGCGGCTTGTGGTGTGCGTACTGTAAGACCTTCGGTACACACACCATCAGATTGTTTGACTTGTCGCTCTAACGAAGTAGGTGAGTGTCAGCAATATGTCTCGTGGTCTTATCGTGGCGTGTTTATCTTCTGCCGTTAGGTCAGACGATAGAAATGCCACTTGCACGCTTAGAGTAGCAGATTGATGGTGACCATCTTTAAACACAACTTGATTAATTTTCAAACACATTTATTAAAATAATAACATGCATAAAAATAACTTAACTTGGTTCTGGATGCTATTTACAATTGACAATCTGAAGTTCCTTTGGCCTTGGTACGTTAATCTTATTTTCACATATCTCTGATACTTGACAAAGTGTCTATTCATTTATCTTCATGGCTATGTACAGGAATGTGGTAATCTTATTAGGCGCAGACTGAAACTTGACTATAGACTGGTACAGCCTAATGCAGACAAAGGCAGACTGACTAATCGGAGGCCTGTACACTCGTTATAATACCTGGCGCGTTCAGGTATCACTGCGCGAGTGTGATCCGCGAGGAGAAAAAATTCTATGTTAGCAGGAATCTCATTGGCTGCGTTACATATTAATACGCGGATCGGCGGAAGCAGAATTTGGTCCGTCTCTATGACAGCGCCATCTCGTAGTGCGGAGACGGACGAGCGCTGCTCCTGCGCTGTTGTGCTTAGCGGGGCGCGCTCTATTGGAAAAATTGTGTACGCGCTGACTACGCGGAACTATCTACACAACACGGCTAAAATCCCCAACTCACATACAGAGTATTTCCTTTCAGCCGAGATAGAGCCCGGCTGGCTTAAGCTATGTGTTTTCTCTCCTTCCCTTCCTTTTGAAGTAAAACTGCAGCAATCTTGGCGTTCGATGCATCCGTTTGGAATATAAACAGCTTATCTAAATTTGGAACGCCCAACACTGGAGCGGTAGCCGATGTTGTTTTCAAAGCCTCAAATGACACCTGCTGCGATGGCCTCCATAGAAAAGCTTCGAGCTTAAGCCGCAACTGAGTAAGTGGAGCAGCCAGTTGTGCATAATTCGGAACGAATTTTCTAAAGAAACTCGCCATTCCAACTAACATCGCCATCTCTTTCTTACATTGAGCACAACAAACTTCTGCATGGCTACAGTTCGTTGCTAGTCAAGACGGACTCCTTCAGCGAAAATTACGTGACCCAAAAAGAAATTTCCTTACCCTACTAATTAAACTTGGAATGCTTGACCGTAAGTCCGACTCACGCAACGGCTGACGTACCTGAGCAATATGCCGCAAATGATCCTCAGAACTGCCATTATAAATAATCAGGTCGTTAAGGTAGCTGCACACACACTTTTACTTCACATCGCCCAACATAGCATCCAATAAATGACTCAACACCTCAGCTCACGTAGTAAGACCAAAAGTTACCCGGTTGTATTCGAGTAAGTTCCAGTCCGTGCTGAATGCTGTGACGACTTTGGATTCTTCAGCCAAAGGTATCTGATGACACGCCTGATTCAAATCAAGTATAGAAAAACACTCAGCAACAGAAAACCATGCAAAACAGTTAAGTAGATCAGGCAGTGGAGCTGATTCGAGTACATCCTTTTAATTAAATGGCCTGTAGTCCACTACTGGCCGATAGCCTTGGCCCTGTGGTTTCTTTACTGAAAGCAGAAGTGAAGCATAAGGATATACAGAAGGTCTAGTTACCCCTTCGGCAAGCTTCTTATCCTCCAGTTTCCGTAATTCCGAGTCTTAGGATGAGACAGCCGAAGGAGACTAAATGTAAATGTCGTGTGACTAGGGCCTGATGCTATAGATTTAAGGCCTTAATTAGAAAAACGTGTAAATCTAGACCTAGTTCGCAGACCACTCTGCCTTTCATTTGTATCACTATTCATGGTGATCTCGTTTGGTCGTTGTTAGACTGTGATAGTACGCTTTCTCTTACTGACAAAAAATTGTATCAACACACTGTGCTCGTGTTCTAGGCTCCACAGGGTCAGAGTATAATTTACGTTGTTGTAGTGTAAGTGTATAGGTTATACCAGTGATATGAACGATTGTTCTTTGTGTTAAGATTCAGGAACTGCGTTGGCCTACCGAGTTTACTATTGTGAAACAGTCGATGGTGATATCCTTAAGAAAACCGGCTTTTATTCAGTTTCAGTTTCGTCGATGGGTTAAGTTTCTATTGTGTCATCAGTGTCGACAGAGAATGTATTACTTTCTGGCTAGCAATCCCAAGTTTCAATCATCACATTTAGATCCGAAGCAAAGTAAGACCTTATGAATGATATTGGAATATTTCCTGATATACTTCCGGACAAGTTGGGGGTTACGGACCGTTTTGAATGTACCATTCAGCTGACTGATAAGGTTCAGCGTACTGCATAACAACGGGTGAATTTGTGTTGAGGCTCCAAAGAGTATGATCATTCATAGATTACGTTAGTCATAGTCTTATCGGCTCTGGGTCCACCGTGGTGGTGTAGGGCGCGACTCAAAGCGACCACTTCCGGTTCACATATCCCGTGATTTGGATTGTAACCGTTAGCATATCTGACTTATTAAAATCGATGGCTCCCCGCTTTCTTAGAGATCTCCTTGACTTTATCGTTGACAAAATAACGCAAGACCGCGTATTTACTGTACGGTCCTGATGCTCCTCGCTAAAGAGTGTTCGACTGTCGTTCTGGTCAGAATGTTGTCCCTACCTCTCACCCACTGAAAATATCTGGTCATGGATTGGTGGGTCACGGGAACGCTACCAGTCGCCAGCTCAGATATCCTTTGGGGTTGATAATAGCAGTGCCCTTTATCTTAGGAGTGAAGCAGATGACCGTCGTGTCCACGAATGTCAGCAGCTTGTATGCATGAGATCTTAAGCTGATTTTTGCGATAATGCCCGCACTTGTCGCCGCTTACAATGTTGGGAATGGTGTAGATGATGTTTCTCCGGAGGTCTGGTAATCCATCACCAGTCTCATACATTCTACACCCCAACGTGAATACTCGTTTTTTTGTCTCTTCCCTCATCGATTTTCGAAATTTAGATTGAACGTTATCTATTCTTTCTGCCTCATCTGGTATCGAAATCGGGATACTAGTAGAATTGTCTGAATTTGTATCAGCCTTTGTGGATTTTATTATTAGTTGTTTATCTTAAATAACGTAGACATGTTTATACACAATAGTAAACCTGTATTGTATGAGAGCCTTGCAAATTAATAATTTATTAGTGTCATTGTCATATTTTCGATATTTCGTCTTTCGTTTCTACACATTGAAAAGTCTGTTCTGGATTAACGAGATGACCAACGAGTGGCACAAAGGAACCTGCACGCATCAGAACTCGTTAGTGATGTCGAAAATTGAAAGATGCAACTGAAATTTGTTTATTATCTAAAATTAGGTTTACAATGCCGTACTTCCATGGTTAACACTAAAACCAAGAATATACTCGTATTTCAAAGGAAAAAAATAAATTCCAAACCGCACAGGAGCTGGAGCGCCCGAAAGGAAGGAAGTGTGCCGTAGTAAGTGATTCCCACGCCTTACATCAGGGTGAATAGAACCGGCTTACGAGATGGTAGTGGGCGGACAGAGGTAAACTGAGCTACTGAGACCAATATCTGACTGTCAGCGAACGCTGCATGTGATCCAATTTGATGGCGTGTTGTCCCTTTGACGGAGAACGGCTAATTTAGTAAACGACCGTAACAGGCAACGGTGCAGAATCCGTGACAGATTGGACGCTGCCATGCCAGCTTCTGCTGTGGGAACTACCCATTAGCTCGTGTTCACCGTGGAGTTACGTGCGACACGAACTAACTGAACTGTACCAGAGAACACACATAGTTAAAAGAATTTTACGGTACTAGTTAGGGCAGAAATATATTAAAACATGATTCTGAACAAATAACAGATTCAATCCATTAATTAAAAGTGAATATTTTACATCACACAGTCTTCCACGAACTTTCCCATTTCGGGTCGATTTCAGTCATCATTTTAACATTTATGTCTTCTGTACAGATTCTGCAATACTCCTGCAAGTGCCAACTGCTGTCATACCTTTGTTCTGTGGGATATTGCGTTCACTTTTATTACGATGTTTCAGACTTCTTAATATTGTCTGTTATTGTTGTTCCTTAGTTTGCTATTCATCTGTGCTCGTCACCTGGTGAACATCCATCGTTTTCTCGGCTGTTTCAAAGTTTGAATGTCCATTTAATAATACTTATCAGCCACTTAGTGCTAAATTGTTGTATCTACTACTAAAAACTCACCTGTTATTATAAAATGAAGCGCCAGAGAGACTGTTTTTTATTAAACAATAACATAAGCACAAAAACAAAATAATGAAGAGGTAGAGGCATGTGTGTTGAAATAGAGACGTAAAGAGGCAGAATACGGCGCTACGGGCGGCAACGCCTGTATTAGGCAATAAGCGCCTGGTGCATTTGCTAGATCGGTTACTGCTGCTACATGGCAGGTTATCAAGATTTAAGTGAGTTTGAACGTAGTATTATAATCGGCGCACGAGCGGTGGGGCACAGCATCTCCGATGCAGCTACGAAGTGGAGATTTTCCCGTATGACCATTTCATGAGTGTACCGTGAATATCACGAATCTGGTGAAACATCAAATCTCCGACTTCGATACGGCCGGGACCAATGACGACAGAAGTGCAAACGTTCCGCAAGTTTCTGCAGATGTCAGTGTTGGGCTATCAACATGTGTCAGTGTAATAACCATTCAACGAAGCATTATCGATAATGGCTTTCGGAGTTGAAGGCACACTCATGTACCTTTGACTGCATGACACAAAGCTTTAAGCCTCATCTGAGCCCATCAACACCGACATTGGACTGTTGATGACTTGAAACATGTTGCCTGGTCGGACGTGTCTCGTTTCAAATTGTATCGAGGGGATGTACATGTACAGGTGTGGAGGCAAACTCATGAATCCATGGAACTACATGTCACTAGGGGACTGTTCAAGCTGATGGAGGCTCTGTAACGGTGTGAGGAGTGTGCAGTTTGAGTGATATGGGACTCTGTAACCCCCCCACAAAAATTTTAAAAACAATATTTAATAGAAATGGGACCAAAGCGTAACCTCCCTAGCAATTAAATTTAATGACAATAAAAATGAGAATCGCAATCTGACTGAAAGTATAAGCTGTCACGAAAATGATGAAAAACATTTCAGTGGTAATGAAACTTCAGTGACAATGAAAATTCAATTAAACCGAAATATCGGTCTTTGGACCTTGTGCAAAAATCAGAATTAATTTCTTACCTCATTGAAACTGCTTGTCACATTTCTGCTCTTATTGTTAGCCACGGCTTGGAGGAACTGCATTGCAAATAATATTTTTTTTTTTTCAAATTTAACTGAAACTTTTCTTTAAGGGAAATAAAGGAAATCGTAATTAAAATGATTTTTTTTGTTAAAAATTGCTTTGAAATCAAAATTATTATTGGGGCATTTGTTGGAAATTAATTACAATAAATAAACTTTACATTATCTGATGATTACCTTAATTAACAATATACCTCATTCAGCATCTTGACCAGAATGCCATGTCGACGCTCGCCGACTCCTCACACACAACTGCACTGGGCTGCTACTACGGACATACTGCCCTGCTCACAGACTGCCCACTGACAGACTGCTCGCAACTGTACTGCACGACTACTACTAGCGTACTGCTGGACGCAACACTCGCGCGGTCAAGCGCAGACTAACCACGATAATAGGCTCTCTGGTCAAAGATTTTAACGTGCCTCACCATCGCTGCTACGTTACATACGTGTTTCATAACCCTCCACTGGGGGGGCAAAAATTTGGCAGCGATGGTGAGTCATTTGGACTTGCCATCGCAAGAAATTTTTACAATTTACAGATTATTCAAATTTAGTACATAAATTAAATGTGGTGCACACACACCGAGTACAAAATATATCAACAAAGACACAATGTGAGTACAAAACATAGTAGCAAATCAGAAAAATGTATATAAAAATTATTTGACAGATAACAAAGTGCACAGGCACTGAAAAAATTCTTTAGCATAAACAGAATGGCAAAAAAAATCATGTTGACAAGTGACATGAGTGCACATGCACTGCAGTTCAGAACATATCAGCAAATGACGAAATGTATATACAATGAGTAACAAACGACGTAAGTGCATACGCACTGAAGTATTGAATATACAGAATGAGTACAAATCATATTGAAAAATGAGAAAAGTGCACAGGCACTGAAGTTCAGAAGAAAACATATTAACACATAACATTAGTGCACATGCACTGTAGTTCAGAACATATCATCAAAATAAAAAATGTATATACAATATAAAAGACAAGAGTGCACATATACTGTACTTCAGAACAAATCGAAAAAATGTCTTTTGCATTTTCGCAATAAATAAACATAATGGCAAAAAAATCATATCGACAAGTGACATAAGTGTACTCGCACTGGAGTTCAGCAAATCTAAAAAAATGTATAGCCCATGAACATAAATGATGTTAACCAAAAAATGATCTTCACTATGTGACAAGAATTAGGATAGGAAAGGGAAGGATTGCATCATGGTTGTAGCACTTTAGATTGCACACAGCTGTTCTGAAAGTCCATATCTTTCCACTGCAGTACAACACCAAGTGACACAATTTGAAGTTCTTTTCCCATCAGAATTTATCAGTGTAGCCAAGACACTGAACTGTCGTAGTAATGTTCCATGTTTTCATTTTGGCAGTACATTAGGTACACGAAACAGTGGGACCATAATAATGTCTTCATCGCTCACGGTGGTGGACAGCATGTCGTGTCAACACCACGCTCTTGCAAGGCACAAACCAAAGATAGTGCTCCATGATCACTAGGATAGACAGGACAAATGGACATTGCAGTAATTCAGGGTAGTTAGCTCATAAGGTGAAGGACATTAAGTCACATACCATTCTTCATTAGTAGTTTGCGGCATTCATAGCCCAGTTATTGAACATTTCTGTACCATGTATGTAGTATTAGAGAAAAATGTTCATTAATTGTTTTACATAGAATCAGTAACCTTCTTTTCCTAGTTACAAAGCATTATTAAATAATCGCATTCTTTTCCAGTTACAAAGTATAGCATAGTTAATTAATCATTTGTCATTCCAATATAGTATTAATCATTAGCCTTCTCCTAATTACAAAGCATTATGAAACAATCTTTTCCAGTTACAAAGTATGGCATCGCATTCTTTTCCAGTTACAAAGTATAGCATAGTTAATTAATTGTGTCATTCCAATATAGTAATAATCATTAGCATTCTCCTAATTACAAAGCATTATGAAACAATCTTTTCCAGTTACAAAGTATGGCATAGTTAATTAATCATACAAAGTATGGCATAGTTAATTAATCATTTGTCATTTCAATATAGTAAGAATCATTAGCTTTTTCCTAATTACAAAGCATTATTAAACAAACACATTCTTTTCCAGTTACAAAGTATCAACATTGAAAACAAGAGCTAATTAATGGCATAATTAATAACATAATTCATTGAGTGACATTAATTATTGGCACTCAGTGGCCAGCAAGTATTGAATAGAATAAAACATTGTTCATCATTCAGTATTATTCAGATCATTATGAAGTCATTATTAAAATCAGTTAATTACAGTCATAGCATTAATAATCATGGGCATTTTAAGTAGTCTCATTACAATAAACAGTGGCAGCTATTAGCCAGTTACAAAGCATTATTTTATATATATATTTATTTTTTATTTTTAAGAAGTCATTACTGAAGTGACATACTATTCAGAGCTGATCAGCATTACTCAGAACTTTCTCAAACTGGTATCACTGTTTGGGACTGTAAATACATTTTTTTTGTTTGCAATGCATTGCGTTGGGATCGATAATTAATTGCTGAGGCATAACACTATTTGCTTTTGACCTATTGCTGCAAATGAGGATAGTTAACGTCATTTGTCATGAGTCAGCTGTAGCAAGGTTATGTAACAAGGCAGTATATGTGATCACATTTATAAATGATAAACACAAATGGGTAAAAAATAAAAATGCAAGTACTAGAACAGGTATAATAAGTAACAGGTTTAGTAAGTATCATGAAAAGCTTCTCCTGGAAAAAATACAAAATGGATTATTGAGCTGAAAGAAGAAACGCATACTATGGTGAAAAGTAGTGAACTTCGAATTAACAGGTAGTGAAATGTGTATAAAAATGTGTTCCATACCTGTCCTTTCCAAAACTTTCCATCATCCTACTATGCAATATAACACCTGCTGTCAAAACAAACTGCAACAAATACTTAAACAACTACATAGCCTAAATACATAACTTCAACATTATCCTCATCTGTAAAGAAAAAACTTCATTATCAATCACTTCATTATCCACATTATCATAACTTCATTATTATCATCACCTGTAAAGAAAAACTTCATTATTCATAACAGCATATTCTTCATCATTATTCATCAGCATTCATTATCATCTGCAAAAAATCACTTCATTACTCATTACACAACTATTCCTTATCTCTAGCATATTTCATCACTAAAACTAAGATGTGTAGTTCTGTCTGACAGCCTGCATCAATCACCTTGTATTCTGAAAGAAAAAATTTGTTAAGACTGCTATTCTACGATGAGTATAGTATATTCTTGTTAATCCTGATCCATTTACTCTTCCTCATAAAGTTATTGCATCTTCTTTCGTTTATTCCGTAGGTGAAATTCCCATTTCTGTTGAATTTATTTCTTACACGCATCATTTCTTTCTGAAATTGATGAACAAAGATTAATGTCCTGCATTTAAATCATATACCCACTAAACAATGACTAGTTTATGGTAACATAATTAACCATACAGCATAACATGACAGAAAACGTAATATGTCAAAGACATTGACAGTGTTCAGATGCAAAAATGTTCACAGAATAATACAATGCAGCAGCAAAAAATGTAAAACAGTCACGATCTTGAGATGTCATAGGGCAAAAAGAATGTCAAAATCAACTGGTGTGTGTTATATCTTAACTATTTCACAGTGCATACAAACAAAACTTGAAAACAATCATACATAAAAAGACAAAATGTGACGTTCGTTGTGTTCAGCTTGTATGTAGTGTAGTTAATCGAGGAGAGACTTAAAGACTTTAATGGAGAGAGAATTTGATAAAATTAATATGTCATTACATAGAATTGCATAATTATTCATAAAATACGTAAGTTCGTCTGGAAAAATATGCACGGTCTGATGTGTAACGACAAGAAAAGCGACCTGCTAACCTTACCTTGCCGGGCACTTGCCAAGAAAAAATACGATAATCATCACTAATTAGTCAGGTGAAATAATTGCATTAGTAAATGACATCACAGTGTGTTGAATCATACAGTGTCTTCATTCAATAAAGGGTTTAATATTTGACCAATGGTGGTTGCCTTTCGATTTTCTGGTTCTCAAAGTTTCGACGTGTACAACATTGGGGTGAGGAATGCTGCGAATCTGATATGGACCTGCGTATAGAAGTTCAAATTTACTGCACTTACCTTTTAATTTGCTGGATAAATAGTGTGTACGTACTAATATCTTCTGTCCAACGTGAAATTCGCGGCGTGTACAAACCTGTTTTTGTTGTCTTCTCCGGCGCTCTGCGGCACGTTTGATGTTGTTCAGCGCAATGTCAATTATTTCATGGTGTCGTAGGCGACGACATTTAGGGAAGTTTACTAATTCTTTAATTTTGTTTGGTGGTTCAACGTTTTTCAGTATAACAGACGGAGATAGCATAGTGGATTCATTTGGAATGGAATTAATTACATCTTGGATTGAGAGTATGTGTGTATCCCAATCAATATGTCTTTTGTGGCAGTATATTCGGCACAGCTTACCAATCTCTTTCATTAACCGTTCACAAGGGTTCGAAGAAGCATGGTACTTGGATATATAAATCGGAGAAATGTTTCTATCTCGTAACATGCGTGTCCATATGCCACACCGAAATTGTGATCCATTGTCAGAAATTACTTTCATCACATGCCCTACATGAAATAGAAAATGTTTTACAAATGCTTTCGAAACAGTTATAGCAGTAGCTTTGCGTAATGGAGTGAAAGTAACAAATTTTGAAGTGAGCTCAACAGCGACAAAGATGTAGCAAAAACCTCTGTTAGTTCTCGGAATTGGACCAAAAATGTCTACTGCGGCCATATGTCTTAATTTAACAGGTACAATGGGATATAAAGGAGGAATATGTGAAGTGGTGTCTGATTTAGCTTTCTGGCAAATTTTACAAGACGCTAAAACTCGTCGTATACGTTTCTCCATGTTGGTAAAATAACAGTTCTGTCTCAGTATAAGAAAACATTTTCGTGCTCCGTAATGTGCGTAACTTAAATGAGTGTACCAAATTAATTTGTTAACCAGTTCGTCAGGAATGCATAGTAACCAATTGTTGCTGTCAGGATGAGAGCGGCGAAACAGAATGTCATTGCGTACAGTGTAATGGTTTCTAATCGTAACATTATTCTTATCTTCCCAAAGGTGTTTCATTTCTTTCCACACGTTGTCTTTGTTTTGTTCTTGTGCTATGTCCTGTAATGACGATGAAATAAAATTTTCTAATGCAACTTGCTGAATGTACATGACACTGAAATTTGTTTTGCAGAAGTTGGTTGCTACGTCTTGCTGATTGTTGCTCAGAGAACGCGATAGTGCGTCTGCTATAACATTTTGTGTGCCGGGAATGTGAACTATTGTAAAATTAAATTCCTGTAAATAAAGTTTCCATCTACTTAATCTGTCGTGAGTAAATTTGGCCGAAAGTAAAAATTGTATCACTCTGTGGTCTGTGTAAACGGTGGTATGTCTGCCATAAAGAAAGTGCCGAAATCTCGTAAAAGCCCATACAACACATAATGTTTCCAGCTCTGTAACGGAACAATTTCTTTCAGCAGGTGACAGAATGCGGCTTGCAAATGCGATGTTTTTAATTACTGTAGAACCATCTTCTTCAATTTCCTGGAAAATGTGTACGCCTAAAGCGGTATTGGAACTGTCAGTGGCAATGGAAAATTTTCTGGTAAGATCTGGGTGCGATAAAAGTGGAGCATTCAACAAAGCATGCTTCAGGTTCATGAACTCAGAATGTGCTTGCTTATCCCAAGACCAAATACTGTTTTTACCTGTTAACTGGCATAATCTGGGTGTGTCTAAAGCAGAGTGATGAATAAATTTACGAAAAAAGTTAATTAAGCCCAAAAAACTGCGTAATTGCTTTTTCGTTGTAGGAATAGTAATGTCACGTAGAGCTTGAAGTTTTTCCGGATCAGGTGCAATACCTTCTGCTGAAATTACGTGTCCAAGAAATTTTATGGAAGTTTTGCCAAAGTGCGATTTACTGAGGTTAACTGTGAGTCCTTGTGCATGAAAAGTTTGCAACAGTTGTTCAAGAATCATATTGTGTTCAGACCAGTTAGCTTCTGCAATAAGAATGTCGTCTACGTACGTTGTAATTCTGTCCTTAAGTTCTGTCGGAAGTATTGTGTTCAAACCGCGAATAAAAGCTGCAGAAGAAATAGTTAAGCCGAATGGTAATTTGCAAAATTGATAACAGTCGCCAAAACAGAGAAAAGCTGTATATTTTCTACAGTTCGGATGAAGTTGAATTTGCCAAAATCCCGATTTCAAATCTAATGTGGAATAAATAGCAGTACCATGAAATTTCTGTAAAAGTTCCTCTAAAGTCTGTGGTCGATCTGTTTCATTAATAATAATGTCATTAATGTGACGTGAATCAAGTACAAGGCGAAGTGAGCCATCTTTTTTCTTAACAATATGCAACGGGTTTATGTACGGACTAACTGCCGGTTCTATAATTCCTTGGTTGAGCGTATCCTGCAATTCTTTTTTAACTTGTTCTCTATGAATATACGGAATAGGATAATGCTTAGCTTTAAATGTATCGTGCTGTTTGACTTGAAATTCATACATAAATCCGGACATAGTACCAGGAATGTTGTCAAAAACTAGAGCTTGCTGTAAAATAATTTTGTGTAATTGCGTTCGTTCGTCGTCTGTAGTTGCACTGCTCTCTTTAACCTTATCAGAAATCAATTGCATTACGTCGTAGTCAGCTTCGTCTGGAGTATTATAGTTGTGTACGTACGTATCCGTGAACAATGTGGGATTACAGTCTATGTTACGTGTTGCGGAAATGACCTTTGTGTGGTTAATTGTTTGTTCTTCCGCAGATAAAGAGTGCTGAAATTCTAAAGCCAATTGTACATTTTCATCCTTTAACATTAAATAAGAATTTTGAAAATCGATAACTGCGTCGTGTTGTACCAGAAAATTCGTACCTAAAATTATGTCTGTTGTCAATAAAGGAACAATCCAAAAATTAGAGTGAAAAGTATGACCTGCAATACAAAATGATAAATGCGTCTGTAATTTAACGTCCACTCCTTTACTCGGTACTGCTCCTTTCACTTTTGTTTTGCCTAATGGTAATGTCGGATACGTATTCTCTTTGTTACACTCGTTAAAAGTTTCTTCATTTATTACTGATATAGGTGATCCGGAATCGATTACTGCTGAAAATTTCGATGAACCAATTTTAATTTCGATAACAGGATGTGAAATGGATTTCTGAACAACTGGTCTTTCCTGCAAAAGAGTGTCAATGATGTCATCAAAAGTAATTACATTTTCGTGAACAACATTTTGCGTGTCAAAGGTAGTGCTGGTGTTATTGGAAGATGCGTCCTGTACAGTATCTAGTCAGATTCTATCTGACGTGTTATTATTATTAGGAGGATTCTGTGGCATTTCTACTATTTGAACCGTTCTATTACTTCTTCCAGACGTGTTACGCTCTGGATGATACCTACTGTCGGGTTCATTCATGAGAATATGTTCTTGTTGATTATTTTGTTGCTGGTAAGACCGACTGTTATTAAACGTATGTTGGTAATTATGCACATTGTTTTTACGCCTGTCGTGAAAGTCATTCCTATACGGTGCATTGCGATAGGAATTGAAATACTGTCTTCTTTGTAGGTAGTTGTTTCCTTGCTGCCGTACGTTACTATTTGTTGTATCAGGGACTATACGTGCACGCGGCGAAACATTAAAGCCTGGCTGACCTTGTGCATTCCATTGTTGGTTAGGTATGCTAACCGGCTGGTTTTGATGTTGTTGTTGTGAAACACCTCTATTGTTGCTAAAGTGTGGTTCCTGTTGCTGAAAATTTTGACGATATTGGTAATTAGAATTTTGGCTGTTATTAAAGTTTTGGTAGTTGTCGTTCCTAAAGCGTCTGTTACCTTTTCTATTAAAATTACGTGTCTGATCATAATTGCTGTACTTTTGTTGACCTTGGTTATTATAAGAAAAATTTTTGTTTACAAAAGAATAATCAGATTGTTGTACTTCCAACAGCTGTAAAAGATCTCTGAATGCTGAAATGTTTTCCTTTTGCTGCCCCGTTAGAAGTGACACTCGTAATGACCGTGGTAATTTCGAAATGCATAATTGTATAAGTGCAGATTCACTGTACGGTTCGCTTAGGTACTGGTTTTGTTGGACCATATGCTCAAAAAATTGCGTCACACTGGGGAAATTGGAGTTCTCATAATTCGGTAAGCTAATTAGTTGATCTTTAATTCCGCGCTGTGTTGTCTTCGACCAATACGCAGACAGAAAAGCGTTCTGAAATTCCTCTACTGAGTAGCATTGCCTCGCGATCGGTCTCATACGAGTTGCCGGTTCGCCTTCCAAAAAGCTGCAAATAAATTCAAGTTTATGCGTAACAGGCCAAGTCGGTGGAAAAGCAAAGCTAAACTGTTGTATCCAATCCAGTGGGTGAATCTGTGTTCTGTCGTTTTTAAACACTTTAAACTTTCTCACTGACAGAAAATGTTTGTAATCAAAATTATCGTCTCTGTGTGATGGAACAGGTTCAGGATTGTAAGAGAATCTATTGAACTGTGGTTGTTCGGAATCTAAGTCCCGTACTCTCTGTAGATTACCCAAATTACACGCGCTGCGTGAGTCTGACAAATGTTCATAAAGTGGAGTCTGTTGTGGTATGTTATTAACTGAAATGTTTTTCATCTCTGTTACTTCTTGTTGTAAACTCGACAATTTCCTACGCAACGTGTTATTAGACGAATCGATCTCATTAATTGTCTGCTGTAAATTTTGAAATTCAGGTGTTTGGTTAAATGAAATCGGTACAGTATCGTCTGATTTATTATCATTATTACTTTCGATAGCATCAATACGACTGGCTAATTCATCATATTTTTCAGTCAGTATTTTTGCCTGATCATCGGTTTTAGAATCGGACGCATTAATCTGTTTTTGCAACTTACGTGTAGTTTCGCTCAGTTTTTTAACATCAGCTTTGATGACATCGCAATCTTGTGTTAGTTCTAATTGTTCGAATCTGTCTGTCACTGTTTGAATATTTACTGTGTGTGTATCTGTTTTTGATTTAAGATCAGAAATTTCATCCCGTAATTCCGCGTTCAACTGTTCTATGGTATTAATTTTGTCGGACACTGTAGTAATATTATTGTCTACATACGTCTTCGCTTTCGCGAACATTTTACGTTTGTCTTCTTGTCTTTGTGCAGTGATTGTTTCCATGACTTGTCGTTTCACTTTGTTTTGATCTTGAATAAATTTGCGGAAACGCGTATCACTGTTTTGTATGTGAAGATTAAAGCGTTCGTCAATCTGAGTATTCTGTTGTTCGAATTTCGCGTCTATCTTTGCGCCCATTGTGCGCGAAAGTTCTACCGTCATTGCTTTAAACTCGTCCCGTAATTGTGTAGCTTTTTCAGAGCATTGTTTAGCGACTCCGCTAATTTCGTCTCTGAGTGTTTCTGTTGCAGCTGTTTGCAATTCTCTTAATTCCTGAGCAACAGACTTAATTTCTTCGCTACTTTTTTTTGAACAAGCCTCAATTTCCACGCGCAACTGTTCCTTAGTGTCGTGGCACTGCGCGGCAACGGCTCTAATTTGTTCACTAAGCTGTCTGGAATTGTTATCCAATTTTTCATTCTGTTGTCTGACCTGTTCACTAAGTTGTTTGAGATCTTCACTCTGTTGTTTGGAATTTACAGTAAGGTCGTTCTTAAACTGTAGCATTATTGCCATAAATTGATTCAAATCAAAAGTAGCAGTTGCATTCTCAGTGCTCTGTGATGGAGTACATGCAATTGTCACGTTCTGTGTGACCATTTGGTCATTCCGTAATTGGCAAAAAGATTTGTCAGTCGAACGTACACTGTCAGTCACTATTTCGGAATTAAATAAATCCGTCGTGCTTTGTGTATCCTGTTCATTTTCATTAGACAAATTTGTCTGTACGTTACTTGAATTTTCCAAATCGGGTGTGTTAAGCTGGGCAGCGCTCATTACAATAGAGCGTTCCGCGTCATTAATTGTCGTCAAATTAACAGACGAGACAATTGAGCTCGTTTGCTCATTATCAAGGTAAAAGTCATCATTATTGGTTGGAATGCACTGATTGTCAGTGAACGCAGGATTGTCATCATTACACTGCGTGTCACAATTACTATCGGTCACATTGTTTAAGTCGGTAATTTCGTTCATAATACCTCGCGATACACTATTCACAGTCTTTCGCGGCATTTTTACAATAGTCACAAATATTCAAAAAACAAATAAGCACAAATGCAAAAAGGCAACAAACAAATACAACAGAGCAACGAATTGCCGTTGACCTGTAGAAAGAAAGTCACAATATTAGTGAAAGCGTTGCGCCAAATCCTAAATATATCTAAGCAAATAAGAGCAGATATCTGACTGTTTTTCAAAAGACTCTCAACGAAATACGATCCTGGCCTGGGTGTCGCCAAGTGTAACCTCCCCACAAAAATTTTAAAAACAATATTTAATAGAAATGGGACCAAAGCGTAACCTCCCTAGCAATTAAATTTAATGACAATAAAAATGAGATCACAATCTGACTGAAAGTATAAGCTGTTACGAAAATGATGAAAAACAATTCGGTGCTAATGAAACTTCAGTGACAATGAAAATTCAATTAAACCGAAATATCGGTCTTTGGCCCTTGTGCAAAAATCAGAATTAATTTCTTACCTCATTGAAACTGCTTGTCAAATTTCTGCTCTTATTGTTAGCCACGGCTTGGAGGAACTGCATTGCAAATAATATTTTTTTTTTTTTAAATTTAACTGAAACTTTTTTTTAAGGGAAATAAAGGATATCGTAATTAAAATGATTTTTTTGTTAAAAATTGCTATGAAATCAAAATTATTATTGGGGCATTTGTTGGAAATTAATTACAATAAATAAACTTTACATTATCTGATGATTACCTTAATTAACAATATACCTCATTCAGCATCTTGACCAGAATGCCATGTCGACGCCCGCCGACTCCTCACACACAACTGCACTGGGCTGCTACTACGGACATACTGCCCTGCTCACAGACTGTCCACTGACAGACTGCTCGCAACTGTACTGCACGACTACTACTAGCGTACTGCTGGACGCAACACTCGCGCGGTCAAGCGCAGACTAACCACGATAATAGGCTCTCTGGTCAAAGATTTTAACGTGCCTCACCATCGCTGCTACGTTACATACGTGTTTCAACTCCTAATGCATCTAGATACGACTCTGACAGGTGACACGTACATAAGCATCCTATCTGATCACTTGCATCCATTCATGTCCATTGTGCATTCCAACGGGCTTGGGCAGTTTCAGCAGGACAACGCAACACCCCATGCGTCCAGAAATGCTACACAGTGACTCCAGGAACACACTTCTGAGCTTAAACCCTTCTGCTGGCCACCAGGCTCTCCAGATATGAACATTATTCAGCAGATCTGGGTTGCCTTGAAACGTGCTGTTCAGAAGAAATCTCTATACCTCCGCATACTCTTACGAATGTATGGACAGCCCTGCGGGATTCATGGTGTCAGTTCCCTCCAGCACTACTTCAGACATTAGTCGAATCTATGCGACGTCATGTTGCAGCACTTCTGCGTGCTTGCATGGCCCTACACGAAAGTAGACCAGTGTACCAGTATTTAACTGTTTTTAATTTTTACCCATGAACCATGGACCTCGCCGTGGTTGGATGGCTTTCGTGCCTCACCGATACAGGCAACTGTACCGGAGGTTAAACAGCAAAGGAAGGATATCTATTGAGTGCCGGACAAAAGTATGGTTCCTGAAGAAGGGCAGCAATACTTGTAGGGGCAGCAGTCTAGATAAATGATTGATCTGGCCGTGCAGCATCACCCGACATGGCTTTGATGTGGTGACTCTGGGAACAGCTGAAGGCAAGGGGAAACTACAACCATTCTTTCTCCAGAGGGCATGCAGCTCTACTGTATGACTAAATCATGATGGCATCCTCTTCTGTAAAACATACCGGAGATAAAATATTCCTCCATTCGGATCATTGAACGGGGACTGCTCACGAGGATTTCGTAGTAAGGGGAAAAAACTGACATTCTACACGTCGGAGCGTGGAATGTTAAGCAACAAGTGGGTTAGAAAATTTAAAAAGGGAGTTAGTAAAGAAATGTAACGACGGTAATGCAGGAATAGGCCTAATAATATTTAAGAAAATAGAGATTCGGATAAGCTTCTACGGACAGAACAGCTAACGCATTATCGTAGCCAAGATAGACATGAAGCCAACACTCACCACAGTAGTACAAGTTTATATGCCAGTCTGGAAGACACTGAAAAAGAAACTGAAATGAGATAAAAGAAATAGATACGTAAGGGAGAGGAAAATTTAATTGTGGTAGGGGACTGAAATTAGATTTATGAAAAGGAGAAAAAGGAAGAATAATAGATGAATATGTTCTGGAAGGAAACGAATGAAGGAGAAAGCCGTCTCGTAGAATACCGCACAAAGCATCATTTAATCATCGCTAGCTCTTGGATTATGAAACTTGAAAGAAGTTCGTATATGCGAAAGAGAGCTGGAGAACCTGGACAGTCTTAGAGTGTTTATATAATGGTTAGACAGATATTTGGGAACCATATATTAAACTGAAAGACATTTACAGGGTCAGATGTGTTATCTGACTGCCAAGAAACTGAAAAAAGGTAAGAATCTAAGGTAATGATGTCTGGGTAACTTGAAAGAATCACAGCATTTTAAGAGTTTCAGAGAGAGCATTGTTCAACAATTGATTGAAACGCAGGAAAGGAAGACAGGAGGACGATTGCGTAGCTTTGAGAGATGAAATAGTGAAGGCAGCGGTAGATCAAGTAGGTAAAAAGACAAGGCCCAGCAGGACTCTTTGGTTGTGACAGGAGGTACCGAATTTAACTGATGAAAAGAGAAAATATAAAAATGCAGGAAGTGAAGCAGGTGAAAGAAAGTACAAAGGAACAAAATGAGACTGACAGGAAATGCAAAATGGTTGAACAGGAATGGCTAGAGGACCAGTGTAGTGATATAGAAACACATTCAACTAGGGGCAAGAGACATTCGGAGAAAATAAAATCAGCTCTATGAATGTGACGAACTCGAATAGAAAACCAGTAGTAAGCAGAGACTTGACAGCTTAACGATTAAAGGATTATATATAAGGCCAATGCAAGGGATATGTATTTGATGGTAATAGTACTGAAAGGCAAGTGGACGTAGATGAAGATAAGTCAGGAGACACCGTACTGCAAGAAAAATTTGACAGAAAACTGGAAGACTGAATTCGAAACAAAATCCCCCCACTAGGGAAAGTTCTCTTAGAAATACTGGCGTCGCTGAAAGAGACAGCTATAACAAGAGCATTCCACTCGGTATGTAAGATCTATGAAACAGTCGAAACTCCCTCACGCTTCAAAAATAATGTAATAATTTCAGTTTCAAAATATCGGTTTAATAAATAGTGGGTGAAAAATACTAACACGATTTATTTGAAGAAGAATGGAAAAACTGGTAGAAGCCGGTCTCGGGGAAGATCAATTTGTAATTCGGAGAAATATAAGAACACGTGACATGCTAAGACGTGTTTCAGAAGATAGATTAAAGGAAGGAAAACCTACGTACCCAGACTTCTGGGTGTTGCAGAACATCTTAGGTGACAAAATTTTGAAAAGAAATAGATCTGCGGAAATGTACCTTTTTGATGTAAAATAAATTTGAGAAATGGATCTCTTTCAAAACTCGCGCATCATGGTACGTACATAGCGGAGACACTCAGCTCAGACCTGTGTACTCTACAGGAGACCATGACATGGGTAACCTTGTGAGTACTTGGCTTCGGGTTCTCTGCCACGTGGTGGAGGAGGACTTCTTCAAAGTCAAGAGCTCGGCGTGGGAGTGGAGCACCACAACCAACCCTTTCAGTTGCGGCCGTACCATTTTCTTGCAACCTTTGATGTAATCGAACGAAGATGGTATGTGATAGTAATAATTACAATAGGGACCTAAGATGGTTCCCTCTTCTCAGTTCGTGCCGTGCCGTGAAGCGGGAAAAAGATCCGGTCTTCAAATTTATTTTGTATCCAAACGGTACATTTCCGGAAATTGGTTCCTTATCAACATTTTATTTTCAAAGTCAAAACAAAGATGATGAAATGTAATCAGTTGAAATCAGGTGATGCTGAGGCAATTATATTAGGAAGTGAGACCTAAAAGAAGTAGAAGAGTTTTGTTATTTAGGGCAGTAAAATAACTGATGATGGCCGCAATAGAGAGATTATAAAATGTATGTTGGCAATGGCAAGAAAAGCGTTTCTGAAGAAGAAAATCGAATGTCGAATAATACAAGTGCTAATAAGCCTTTCCTGAAGATATTTAAGTCTGAATGTGGTTTGCATGCAAGGGAAACGTAGGCGACAAAGAGTTCAGACAAGAAGACAATAAAAGCTTTGTAAATGTGGTGAAAAGGGGAATGCTGAAGATTACATGGGCTAATCATGTTACCATACGAAGGTACTGAATAGTATTGGGGATAAGGGAAGTTTATGGCATAGCTTGACCAAAAGCGATGGATTGATAGGACACATTAGGGGACGTTAAGGGATCACTAATTTAGTATTGGAGCGGACGTGTAAGATGTAAAAATTGTAGAATACAGGAAAGAGGTTCAATGTATGTGGGTTGCACTAGTTATTCGGAGATGAAGAGGCTAGACAGGATAAAGTAGCGTGAAGAACTGCATCAAACCAGCCTTCGGATTGACGACTACGACAACACCATATTTTGTGACGACACGTACGACAGCACCAGCCAAGTGTCGTACCTAGACAGTCAGCAGCCGCCACCGTCAGCCGCTGTCAATGGCCAAGGGACACAGCACGCAGCAGGAGCAGGGCCCCTCCCAGTTCACCCCACTGTCCTGTGGTGACAGCCACGCGTGAGTCACTGGCCTCTGTTCAAGAGTTTCACGTAACACAGAAACGTAACGTCTTCCGCATGTTCAGTCCTAGACCGCTGTACTTAAGCCCCCAAGACCACCCCCCGCCCCCCCCCCCCCTTCCCCGAGTCCACCCTGATGTCTTCGAACATCTCGGCAATGCTACCCCTTCCAGTCTCTCATCTAAAACCGTAGCTATGAAGCACCCACCACCACCGTTGTGAGGGTTCGAAATGCTGACCACCTGGGAACTCGGTAGCTGTGAACTCCGCTGACTCCATAGGACTTCGGCGCTGGGAACCAGCTATTCCTGCATGTGGCGGAGTTCAAACTGAGGACTCATTTCCCCTGTGCCGATGGGCAAAGAAACAGCTTGACGTATCCACGGTGACGCTGAGGCCAGCCTGCTACGACTGGGAACTAAAGACACACACTGACAGAGTAGTGGCGGGCTCAGCTTTTGGTCGGTACCACTGAGAAGCCCAGCGTTGTGAGATTGACACTCTGGGAGATGCCAAGTCAATATATTTTTCCGTACTCAGCATTGATCCGCACAAGCAGTTTCGACGGCAGAAAGAATGTGAATAAACAACAATAAAGGGTTCTCTGTATCCACGAGCTGCCGTCTGCTGTTACACACACATCCATCTCTGGTTGACAACCATCACCCAAATCATTTGGTGTCAGAAACTATTTGGTGGCAAAACTACTTCTAAAGATGGAGATGGGCAATAAACTGAAGAAATCATCCAGTTTCGTGGTTCTATAGCAGGTGCAATCGATGCAGCAGTATAAGTAAATGTCGACTTCAGAGCTTCCGTGAGCCTGCATATTTGTTTCTACTACCGTTTGTTCTTCCATTTTATTTTGAGAGAATGGTGTGTTCGTGGTGTTAATAAGTAGGCAAAATTTCTTAAGAGGTTTCACCTCACGAGGTGATTCAGCGTCTGTTCGATCCAATAACTGACTGCAGATAACACGGAAACATAAACAATAAGGGAGGAAAGAGTAGAACGGTCACATCCAAGTGGGTCATCATACTAATATCGCTTCCTTGGTAACACAATTTTCCTGTAAATCAGAGGAAGATATCTTTCTGTTTTTTTAATAATTTGGATAATACGACCTGGTTCGGAAACTGGAATGATGGGAAATTGTTAAAGACAGGCAGACTGAAATTAGCAGAAGATGCTAGGTCTTCTGTAAAGTGCCACAAGAAATTAAGGGACGCATATAGTCGTTTGAGATTTAATAGAAGATTTCGTTGAAGTTATAGGAGGAAAAATGCATCAAGGTATTACTACAAGCAACTCAACGGTCAGAAACACAGAGAGATAGAAGAGAGTGGTGTAGACGTCTGGGCGAGGTCGCTAACGCATGTTTATGCCGTGACGGTGATGCTCGGCTTGGCCAGCTTGGTGGGGGAAGGGGGGGCGATGGTAGCATTCGATTTTCCAGACTTTGCACCACAGTTCGGGTTTCGATACCAAATCTCTAAGTGTCTCGTGAGGTTAGGGCATGACACACAATTGGTGGTGATCCGTCCGTCCGATGGGGACGTTAAGCTTGACGGACCCCTTCGTGCTATTCGCAAGTAGAAGACTATGTGCTGGCACAACCTATCACCCTCTCTTTTCTCTCATCTTTATCATCATCATCATCATAGAAACAAACACGACATCCTACACACACAGTATATGAAAGTGGTATTACAAAGATTGTAACGGAGAATATTGTCCATGTTGTAAAAAAAGAAAAAAAAGTCTTTCGGCATATGCCGGCCTCTGTTCAAGACGTCCGCGTGACACAGGAATGTGACGTCTTACGCGTACTAAGTTCTAGACCGCTGTATTTAACCACCCACCCCACCACCCACCCACCTCTCAATTAAATCAATAAATATTTGATATTAATACATATGAACTAATTGAGGATGACAACACCAATAAAGATATATTACAGGAAGCACAAACAAATCATTTGAAGCATTTATGTGGGCTTGGAAATGTCATGTGGGATACAAGGATTTCGGTCTCTCTCTCTCTCTCTTCTTCTTCTTCTTTTTCTTCTTAGGCGTGCCCCCTAGTAGTTAGCCATTGCGACCTCCACAGTCTCTTCGTTACAGTCATCCGGTACCAGATTTCTGTCTTCCATTGCTTCCTGTTGTCTCCTTCTTCTTCTGGGCGGTTCCTACCTTAAAATCTTCCTAGGCTACCAATGGCAGGACATTTTCTGTACTTACTGTAACACTGAAGCACTCCAGAGTCTTTGTTACGGAGCATGTTATCTCCTTTCGCCTCCATATCCCATCATCTCATATCCTGTCATACCTCGTTAACTGCAGATATGCATGTAGTTTCCAAAGACGTTAAGTCAAGCGGTAGACACCGTGGCAGCATGGGAAAGGAAAGCGACATTTAATAGAGGCCAGGTGTTTCAAATGTAGTCGGCCATATCGCATTAAGTGTACTTCCAGGGAACAACAGTTTCGAACTTGTATACGGTTTTGGTGTTGCAAACGGAAATGAATATGCAAAGGTTCCCGGACGGATCACGTACTCTTTCATTATATTGGTCAAGGGCGATACGCCAGCTGCACAATGCTCCCCGTAAGGGTTATCAGGGGACAACTCTGTGCGGAATCAGTGGCACACTTTTCACTGATTCTCTACGTGAGAGGAAATTTCTGCAAATTTCTACGTCTATTAGTGTCTGTGGCAAGTAAGTGTACATTTGACGATGTGAAGTTGAAACCGGTACACTGCAGGCGAAGAGGCGTAAGAGGGGCTATGTTCGGTCATTCGGTTCGGAAATGCTGAGATTTCGAGTGGGAGGGAGGGGGGAAGTAACTTACCAGTCAGTGTTGAAGCTCTCCACGTAGTTGCCAGTACTACGAGGTCATATTTGGTTTACATTTCCTGGTTGCGCATCACGCAGAAGTTGAGTTAGAATAACATATAGCTGGATGGGACACCGTTTCATCTCGGTTTTGCAGCCGGAGAAACGACACTATCGCAAAGGTTAGCTGACTCTTATTCCAAATATGTGATCGAAATGTTCGAACTCTGGACCCAGAACTTCGTGATTACTAGGCGATGCCGCTAGACCACGTATTGAAGTAGGTACTATATTTAAGGCAGGTCTGTAGCATCATGCGAAAACCACATTCACAGATCCGTCCCGTCACTGCAGTACTGTTGTATATCATTTGGAATGAAAAGTGCGACAGAAATTTTAAAACTCAATTAAATAGGGTAATATGACAATAAAAGTGCGACATAAATATTATGGCAATCAAAACCAAAGCAGTGCATCGTCTTCTTACACAACATCACTGCCCAGCAGTTATAAAATACCTCTGACGAACTGCAACACATGACGGAATACCACACAAGGTTCAACGATATACGAGGAGAATACCAGTTGCAGCAATCAGCCTTTACACAGTTACAAAGGCGACTACGTGCAACTACAGAGTTAGACCCACAAGATCGACGAAATAGGCTTCGGCTAGCCGCAGCTGATCAAAGCATGAAAACAGGTTTCGATATATCCAACACAGAGGAGTTGGAAAATATCATTGAGGCATTACAGCAAGTACAAGCGGATGTAGTAGATAATCGAGGAACTGTAGGCTAACACACTACAGCCTTGAAAAGGGCGTAGTAACTAACAGTAAACATCTACACTCCTAAGCCACTGATTACCCACATTCTAGCATCGCCAAGTACCATCTGTCAGTGATTTGGGGATACTTAGGGACTGTTTACATAACGCAGACACCCAGATAACGATGAAAAGTTCCCTCGCACTCTCGTTTATACTAACAACGAACGTAGTGAAACATTGTTACATGCTATCTGCAGTCCTCTGACACCAATACTCTCATTCCGGGAGGTGTTACATAAGGTTCAAGTAGATTTACCAGCACCACTGCAATTAATGACACCAGTGAGGGAAACATTTTTGCCACTGTACACTCATAGGACTACCGTCAAAGTTACACAAGAGGTCACTGTAGTGCTACAACGATGAAAATTAATATTACGACGATGTCAAACCTTATTTTCATGATTTAAAGAAGTATTCATGATATTACAAATGTAATTATAATTTTATTATTTTCATTTTTGTGCTCAGTGTATCAAAGACTTTCTAGTGCACGAAATAAATTAGCATTGTTTGTACTACGAAACTATATATGATTGTTAAGGGTTAAGCATGTAATAATTCGATGTAAGACATTTTGTTGAGTCTGAATTTTGTTCTCGTACTGGTCGGTAGAGAAGAAAAAAAGTTCCTTAATCGATGTGAAGGTATAAAGGCTGTAAAAAGGAGAGAGAGAGAAGGTAAATACAAGTTATTCAAAACAAATATCTCTAAAGTGTAGCGTCTTGTGATTTCCTATAACTAAAAATTGCAAGGTCTAATCTGAGCCTGTCCTGAATAACAGCGAAGAACATTTATGTTATCATATATTTTCTTCGTTTGATCACGGTTGTGATTCGCATGTTTCTTTTCGTTACGCGACGTGTTATGATTATTTTCATTATAAGCGCAAAAGTGCACACAGCTTTAATCGAACCTGCGTCTTTCGGAAACGATAACGTTTAATCAGTACAATTACGCGAATACCGTCTAAATCGCAACCGTGATCGCAAAAGTGTTTCCTGGACCAAATAGTTCTTATAAAATGTGTATTCTCCAAAGCGAGCAGCATTGCACTATCGCTGACTCGCAGCAATCGAAAGAGTAAATACAGTGTTTAAATAAAATTGCCACCTTTTAATAATTATTATTATCCCATTAAATATATAAATAGCAATTCAGTGACTATCCAATCAATAAACAGAGAGGGCAATTCATCACCCAGCTAAAAATTCGCGCCGGCCGCGGTGGTCTAGCGGTTCTGGCGCTGCAGTCCGGAACGGCGGGACTGCTACGGTCACAGGTTCGAATCCTGCCTCGGGCATGGGTGTGTGTGATGTCCTTAGGTTAGTTAGGTTTAAGTAGTTCTAAGTTCTAGGGGACTTATGTCCTAAGATGTTGAGTCCCATAGTGCTCAGAGCCATTTTAAAAATTCGCGTACACATACCTCTAACTTTCAGAGACTGTAGATTTGAGTGCTATGCTCTCCGTACTTATCCAGTAGCCTAGGGAACCCTGAAAATGTTTGTGCTTTTAAACTGATACGAAATACTACTAATAGCACCACACAGTCCAATGCCCTGCTCTTCACACAACAATTACTGCACTGCAGAGCCGCGCTAATCAGCACCTGGCCTCAATGGCAGGTAGACACTGTTCCCAGGCCATATGAGTTAATTTTTTATGCTCCGAGATATGTGAGATGGACTGTCGCAAGGAGGAGATCACAGATGAAACTGATTTCTTCCAAAGGATAAGTCTGCGTTGGTTATACTCTGTTGCAAACCCTGTATTATCATTCTTTGTGTGATATAAATAAGGACGTTACACTGGTGATCCGGGAATAGCGCTACACGAACAAGGATTCTTGCCCGACAACATCCGATCCAATATTTCTGGGACAACCTTCCGACTACCCGCCAACATCACTGGAATCATCAGCGTAAATGTCCCCCACATATTAATTTAGCTACCCGACCGGCCCTTTGACATCCTACGCATTGAAAGCCTTACCCAGTCAAATAGGATTCACTCTGACAGCTCTAAAGATCAGGTAATGTCTGCAAGCACGGCGAGACTTTCTAGTGCTGGTCTCCGTCCTTGCTACACTGTACCATGGCCGGTAACGTCGCCGGATCTCTCCCTAATTAAGTCTGAAGCATTAAGGGCACGGCCCTCCAACCAGATCGAGATTTTATCTAACGGGCCAACTGACAAGAATATGTCTTGGTATCCATCAGGAGGACATCCGTTAGCTCTGTCTATCAATGGCAAGCCTAATAACTGCTTGCATACGGCCTAGAGGTGGACTAACGAGTTATTGATTTGCTCGATTTATGAAGCTCATTCTCTTAAATAAATAATCCAGTTTTTCTGAAATTGCAAACATTTGTTTGTGTCTACTTGTACATCATGTCTACCGATTTCCGTCCCATTCGGATAATTCCTTCGCCGTTCCTCGCTTTTTCATTTTCAATTTCTTATAGGGTATACTCGTGCTCAAATCAAAGCCAGCTCACAAGCAGGAATTGAGCGGTGTGGATATTCCTAGAGGAAATAAGAGAGAACGAGAAGGCCCACAGCAACAGCAAAGTGTCGTACACAGAACTTTAGCAGCTTATACAATCAGCTGCAGTGAATGATCTGCTGATATAGCACCCAGCAAAATCACTCCACTTCCCGTTTCAGACCTACTGCACTGTGGCAACATTCGGGCTCCTGTTCAAGACGTTTCCTTGTGACATAGCAATACGACGCCTTCAGGATCTAGGCAATGTCGTATTGTAAATTCTTATTTATTTCAACCTGTTTCAGTCTTTCAGCACCATCCATACCAACGCTGGTATTTATTTCATGTTGGTGTACTTCGTGGATGACCGACACCTGCTGAAATAAATACAAGTTTTCTATACATCATTGTGTCATGCATTTCCTGCTATACACGCTCTTAGAGAGAAAGGACACACCACAAAGTACCTATCCGAATGGGGCAGTCATAGTTAGATGTCATTAAAATGTACCGGAGAACAAATGATAAAATGATTACAATTTCAGAAAAAATTGAATGATTTATTCAAGAGGGACTGTCACAAATTGATTAATTCACTAACGCGTTGGTCCCCTTTGGTCCTTATGTAGGCAGTTATTCGACTTAGTATTGATTGACAGAGTTGTTGGATGTCCTCCAGACCACAGATTCTGGTTGACAGGCCATATGGAGGGCGACGGTCGGGTTAGTATCCCACTGCTGTCTAGGACGTATTCAGATAACTCTTCACTGGTCATCGAGGTTCAAGTCGAAGCGGGACTCATCACTGAAGACTACTCTAGTCAATGAAGTGCCAGGCCGAAGATGCCTGACACCACTGCAAAAGAGCTTGTTGGTGTACAGAGGTCAATAGTACTCAGCTCAAGAGTCTCTGTGAGCCCAGATCCCTTCGTATACATTTACATCTACATGGCCCTCTTTCTGTGTGTCGCTTAGTAATAGTCTTTCTGATGAATGAAGCACCAGCTGCATGTCGCATCGATGATAATGGTGAACTCCGGCTCTGGGTACGTAACATTTGCTCGGTCCTCATGTTGTGCAATCTCTCTAGGCCGATTGCTTCCTTCTTGAAGCTGTGTTCGGCCTTGGTTCACCCATTCCAGCCAGCATCGTCGAATAGTGGCATCGCTCCTATTGAGATGTAGAGCGACTCGCCGACTACTCCAACTGGCCTCCGAGAGCCCAATTACCCACCCTCTCTCAAATGTAGACCTCTGCAGTTAGTTTTCACAAGCCTGTCTGCGAGGCATAGTTACTGTCCAACTGAATACACGGAATGAAATTCACAAAGACTTTACGCCCTAATATCAACATGTTCTCTGTTTACCGTCCTTGCCAACTAAGCGGTGAAATTGCGCTGCACCGTCACACATTCATCCATCGCTCACTAAAGTTCACAGTTTTGCAATTTCTGTGGATACCTGTGTGAATGTAAATTTCTGGTCAGTTTGCATAACTGCTTCGTGGTTCAACGTCTTCTTTTCTGTCTTACAGTGTATTTATGCTGTTCGTCGAAAGGAAAGTATTTTGCCTTTTGAATGGTCAACACCAGACAGCTGTAATTAAACTTCCGGGCCATCCTGTCACTGTGAAACAGCTCGCCAATGCTATGACGTTCTCTCTGTGGCAGACAACACTCTGAACACAGCAACACAGCAAAATCCATCACCTGAAGATGAAAAACCGTTTTTTCGTTGAAATGTTGTTTACTTGCACAACTTTGTCCCATGGCAAACCTTAGGAGTGTATTTCATTTAAACTGGATTATATACAGTTGGTTTATATACTTCAGTTGCATGATGGGAAAAATATGTTAAAATACTCATGACTAGTTGCTTAAAGGGGCATTCACACGCTCAGTATTTATGACGTAATAATGTTGTGTCAATATAATGCGCAAAAATGTGAGGTCAAGAACGACACACCGTTTATGCCTCTGATGCGTCAGTTAGAGCTCTACCTTCATAGCCAACACGTCGGACATCAGAACTCGCCATCGCAATCGCTGCGCGATGCAAGATAAAAATAGTAAGCTGCGATGGGCGAGAAAGTGGCCTGAAAGTCGCTCTGCACGCTACCGTATTAACATGTTAAAAGAACCTGGATCAGAGCCAGATGACTTTGTTAATTTTTTGAGAACGAACGAGAAACCTTTCGATGAGTTGTTGAACGTAGTACACCTTATGCACGAAAAGATACCGTCCATATACTCGACGAATTTCACTTTCCACAATCCTGGAAGCGGTCTACAACCTCAAAAGAGTAATGTATGTTATTTTGGAGGTTCGGTAGGTAGTGTACTAAATAATTCAAGCTCCTGAAACAAATAAATAAGCGGTTACATTGCTATTTCCCTGCACAAACACATTTTGTCGAAAGTGTCTACAGCTGACTACTGAGTAGATTTTAATGTGTTATCAAAGAACTCTCCTCAAGGCACTTCAATAAACCATTCCAGTCACCTGTCTTTCTAGATGTATTCATATTCATATGGCGTCACCGTATTAGATGATTACACGTCCACAAATCATAATGTCTCTGCAGGAACTGCCTTGTATTGGAGGTATCATACTTGTATGACACAATACGAGATTATTCTGAAAAGTAGCCAACATAACAAAGCAGTAAGACATTTTTTATTCAATTTTATTCTCATTTTTTAACATAATCTCCTTGTAAGTCTGCACACTTCTCACAGCAATGCTCTCATCTAGTTAACACGTCCAAATCATAGTGCTTTTCTCTACAAAGTAGTTGTTAATGAAGGTGATGTCGTCTTCATTCGAAGAAATTTTCTGTCCTCCGAGCACATCTTTTAGCGGATGGAACACAATATAGTCGCCTTGAGCTAAGGAGGGTCGTCGCAATTGAAACCACACTTCGTGGATTTTCGCGACGGCAACCATTCAGGTATGAGACAGCGCACTGTCTTAGTGAAACAGTTCCGTTTTCTTTTGCAGGTATACAGTTTTTCCCCAACTTCCGCTTTCAGTTCGTCAAGTAATGTCGCGTAGTATGGCCTTTTAATAGCTTTTCCTTTTTCTCTTGACCATTTGGTAAACTTGAGCAATGTTATCGCCAGTGGTTGCAGTTTGTGACAATCCCGAGCGTTCATTGTCATCTAAGCTGGTATGGCCATGTTTAAATTCGGTTAAAAAATGGTTTAAAGGCCTCTAAGCACTATGGGACTTAACATGTGAGGTCATCAGTCCCCCCATTTAGAACCACCTAAACCTAACTAACCTAAGGACATCACACACATCCATGCCCGAGGCAGGATTCGAACCTGCGACCGTAGCAGCAGCGTGGCTCCGGACTGAAGTGCCTAGAACCGCTCGGTCACACGTTTTAAATACGGTCTGCCCAAACTTTCATGATGGTAAATCATGGTGTAGAGTCCCCGTACACAGTGTCCGAGTCGTGTCTAATTTGCGTAAGCGTGTTGCTTTTCAAAGACAAAAATCTAATAACAGCCAGATACACAATTTTTCCTTTTTCACAAAAACAGTCGCGTCGCCTCACTAAAATAACTGTTGAACAACCAAAATGGTAAAAATTTTGTTGAGTTCCTTACTATGCTACAAGTTCCTCAACTTTTGTTGACGTATGCTGCTGTCTTCAGTTTGAGTTGGGAACTATTCAGACTACCCTCGTATATTGCGCACTGTATTGAGCGAGCGTCAATGTTTGTAAATCTCCGCCGTCGCCTTCAGTATGTTGCGCAAACTGTCACTACTCTCTCAGACGGACAATATTTTTGTGCAATATACAGTGCTATATTATAGATGTTGACCTTGTGAAGAGCCCCTTAAATGTGTGGAAAACAACTAAATAGAATACGTTCACATCTTCGCAGAAAGAGTCATGTTTCTTACGTTTGTCTATCTACACAAATTTTACTTTCTCTTCTTATTTTGTGAATTACACCCCGTACAAATCAATGACTTGGATTGCAGTGAGCTAATGGGGTATAATATCCACTTCTAGCTTCAAAATAGGGCCCGAATATCTATTATCCAAGTGGCAAATTGTTTCATGAATATGAACCCAAATACGCTTTCAATTAATAATTTTTGTATTATTTTGTTTCACCTGCTGACCTTCTGATGTGGTAAAACTAAACTCTTTCGATGTAACGTTATCTTTTCAGTCACTATTGAATGCAATTGACCGTTCCTGTCTGATTAATCTGTGTGTTTCACTGCGACTAAAGCCTAAATAATTGTCTTTCACTGTTAAAGCCCTTCCCACAGAACTAGCCGTCTTAAACGTAGTACACTGCAACTTGGAACTATTTACATTAAGTCATTGCTGTTTTCACATTGCGATAAACACACTATTTGACTTATAAGCTCACAGGAGACATCGTTTCGATCAAAAACTGAGCTTTAATTACCGTAGCACTGTAGCAAATACCAGGAACCGTTAGAAGCTCTGTTTTCTATAACTACTAATCAATGAGTGGAATTCTCTGAAAAATGCGCAGTTCCACTTCTCCCTTACACCCGTTGTCCAGGGAAAACGGCTATATGGTATTTATCACTGGCATTTGGAGACAGCGTTAATTTTAACAGCGAGCCCTAATTTTCAGAAGTAATTGTGGTTTATTCAGCGACGTTACTTATAAAATAAGCAGTATAACGGCGGTGGCAGTGGGCTATCTGGGGATTATAATTAGAACTTCTTCATCATAACTGAGCTAGTCAGTGTATAATATTTTGGCTTATTCTTATTTTCTAACTGCTTATTTTCTAACTGTACCATACATATGTTGTCTGAAGGCGTTAGAAAAGGTTGTGAAGATATACCTCGCAGGTGGAAACTAATTTAGATAAGATTGTGGTCTTCAACTGAATTAGAGAGAGAAACGGTTTCGAAATTCTCTGCTTATGTTGTGGCGTGTGTAATATTCGCTTAACTGCTGTGTCTGTAAACTAACAAGAGGCTTCAACAAACGACGAATGATGTACTTACGAGCATGTAATAGTGACGCACGATGAACAAAATGGATATTGATGTGGCTAAAGCTGAACACCGTGCAGGCTTTCTCCCTGTATAAATGCCCATTGCCCGTTTTCAGATAAGTGGACGTTATCTTAGGTGCAAACAAGTGAAAGCTGTTACTCAAAAGCACACCGCTATATGTTCTACGGCCATATCACGGAACCACTTTCCACCCAATTGCGAGCTTTCTGGCTACGAAATACGCATCATGTCTGCTGTGGGCATACTGCTGATCTCGGGATGCGAGGAGGAGCAGAAGGAAGCATTCATGGAACAATGAATTCAGCACTCTGCAAATTCTTCTGTGTCAGTCTGCTGCAGTGTAGAATTAAGGAGTTAGCTAGTCTAGGAAACGTAAAGGCACCAGAAAGGCAGTTCTGACATAGCGATTCATAATGGAAGTAAGACTGAAGAAAGATCAAGACACTTTTACAGGACATGTCGACCTGGAAAACGCTTTGGACAGTGTAAAATGGTGCAAGATGTTCGAAATTGTAAGGATAACACGGATAAGCTACACAGAAAGACGGGTAATACAGAATATGTGCAAGAGGCAAGTGTGGAAGACCCTTACGAAGTGCTCGGTTTAAAAACTGTGTGACAGGGATGTAGTCTTTCGCCCGCACAGTTCAGTGTATAGACAGAAGAAGCAAAGACGGAATTAAAGAAAGACTCAAGTGCGAGATTAACATTAAGGATGAAAGGTTGTCAGTGATAAAATTCGCTCATGACATTGCCATGTTCAGAAAAGCGAAGAATAATTACAAGATCTGTTGAACTGAATGAACAGTGTGATGAGAACGGAATTTGGGCTGAGAGTAAATCGAAGACGAAAGGAATGAGAAGTAGCAGAAATGAAAACAGCGTGGAACTTAACACCAGAACTAGGGATCACGAAGCAGCCGAAGTCAACAAATTCTGCTAGCTAAGCAGCAAAATAATCAGTGGAGGACAGAGCAAGGAGAGCATAAAACCGGGACAAGTCGTGGCGGAAACTGACCAAGAGAAGTCCACATGTAACAATCGCAGGCTTTAATTTCGGGAAGAAGTTTCTGAGAATGCCCGTTTGGAGCTTCAAATTGTGTGGTAGTGAAACATGCAAAGTGGTAAAGCTGGAATAGAAGAGAATCGAAGCATGTCAGATGTGGTGCTACAGAAGAATCTTGAAAATTAGATGTGTAACCTCCCCCCACTTATCGACCTTAATGACAGTGAAAAATGAAACCACGTGTACCTAATGGGAATTTTGGAAAAGCAATCGTCACCGAAGTTAACCTGTCGGTAAAGAGGGAGGAAAGGGTTACATCTAAATGAAAGGAAAAATGCAAGTGAAACTGGTGGAAATTAATTTTGAAATAGGGATAAAGTTAATAAAGAAAGTTAATGTGCGGCCGTTACGTTAACAATCAACTAGTGGTAATTATATATTTGAGATTTGGGGGAAATTACGGTCGCCAGTCCTATGGACAATTACTATAATAACTGAAAAAGAAAGGTTATTACACATATAATTAGCACTAGAAGCGTGGCAACTGAAGGTTGACACGTGTAGTGTGAAAACTGAAAGTTTGTCAGAAGTAATAAATTTCGCTACACTTAATTTAGCAAAAGAATTAATGAAACCGGAAAATCGAAAGTTAATTTAGTGACTGAAGTTAATAGTGAGCTTTCTTTCTGAAGCACATCGAAATACAGTTAGTCTTGGACTACCTCAACAATCATTTCTAAAGCTACTTGAATCTACGCAATTTAGAAAGAAGAGATTTAACTTTGAACTTGAATTAAACGATTCTGAACAATTACCAATAGTAAAATTTAGTACGTACCAAGCTGAGCTGCAGTCACAGGTAAGCTAAAATACGGTAACAAAACTCGCACTCTTAATTTGTGCTTGTGTAATCTAACTATTGTAGCCAGCTATGAATACTTAAATTGAACTTTGAAATTAAAGCAGTGAAATGGAATTATGCTGGCGTTTGAATTTCAACGACACTCGGGTTCATTTCGGAAAAGGAAGGGACCCTGCTTGGCAATGCAATTGGGACAATGAGCAACAAAAGTTCACGCTAAGTTGCTGTAATTTTGCGAGGCAAATGGAACAATTTGAAAAGCTGAGGTCTGCCATACAGTTCTGAAACTTGACGTGCTTTTAGTCTTCCTTGTTGGTTGATTGAAGGTATGAAGCCGTCGATCGAGGAGGTGGCGACAGTCACTCATTGTCGGCCGTCGCTGTTGCAGAAGCTGGATGTTGGCGCGCCTTCTTCTCGACACGGTCACCAGGCGAAACGGGCTCTTGATGTGCGCCAGCTAATTCTTCCCGTCCGCGACACCATGTCAGAAACTATCATCGCGAGTCGAGCGCAATTACATGCTACCAAACCCCGAAAGCGCGGCAACTCGCGGGAGCGTCACACAACACACCTGCTCCACTCGCTACTCCAGCCAGACTCCTTCTCAGCTCTTGCTCTGCCCGCGCTCCACGCGGCAGAGTTAACACTACCAAAGATCCTACACACTTTGATTCTTCACACGACCTATCGATGTAATCGTTCGATAGCAGTTTTCCCTAGGCAAGACCCAGCGTAAATATACAAATAATCTTTACACAACAAACCAATTATACATCGACATAAATGCATAAATATATATACACAAATAGTAAAACAATTACAATATGTAAAGACACAGAAATATCATATATTCAGGTAGCAAAAATAAGCAAAACAAATTATAGTACAATAGATGGAAATAGGAGCATATGCATTTCCGGTGTTACACGTGCCCCACATTGTCTGAGGATGTTCGTGTAACGTAAACAGACTCAGAAAATGTCCCAAAAACGAAACAGCGGAAATGCATATGCTCAAAACATCAACAAAATTTAGCATTCGCCTAATTAACCATAAACCAATTTTTAGACGATAATAATTGAGTGGAGACACTCCTAATCTTATTCCACTCTGTCATCTTGAACAAAATAAAACAGATTGACAACATATTAAAATTCATAGAAAACATGGAAAATGGTTTAGCTATTCTAAAAATCTAAATTCCTAGCAGTATCAAGAAATGGAATACTATTTACAAAATTAATCAGATTACATGGTCATAGAAAACAGGTATATCAAAATACGCAAATTAATAATTAATTACATAGAATACGTATTTTATATAAACTTTTCATAATTAATATTCTCGTCATGAGTGTGCACTTAACGCTAAACAAGAAAATAATATACAGCAGATCGACAAAAACATAAATATTGACAACAGAATTCTTTCATATCAGCTGTCCGGGAAGAAAAACAACTCCGCCTTCCGTACTCGCAAGTACAAAGAATGCCGATAGCGGCACAAGAGCCGACAGCGGCACAAGAGCCGACAGCGGTTCCGCCTCGCCAGTATTGTTGCGCCCGCCTGTGCGGCACGCTTGATCTCTCTTGCCCTTGTAACGGCATTTCCAGAACGTCCGTTTCACTGAATTCCTTCGGTAAAACTCACTCCCGAGTAATCTCAAGGAGTCCCTTAATACTATCACAGTGGATAACTCAACACTGACCATCATCACACGCATGTACTAGCCTGAAACTTAAAACAGCGTCTAAATTCATCGGCAATGACTAATAAAACACACATTCATTAAATCTTACAGCAAGTTACAAAATCATATTTACATTCCTTAATCTACTGTGACTCAGCTGAAAACTTAAACTAGCAGCTTGGTTTTAAAATTGATTAATATTCTGTAACTCTTAAATCGTTTAATCAACATTAATTAATTATAAATTACAACTTCTTTAATGACCTCTAGGTCAGGCAAAAGCATCGCAACATGGCACATCCTTAAATCTTACACTCTATATTTACATACTGTACAAATTACCCGTTCTGTGGTATTAATCAATCCTTGGTTGGTACAATTTCAAGTCTACAATGTTCCGTATACCTAATAGTTTTCCAGAGCTTGGATACTCTAAGCAATAAGCATTTGTGTGAGATATACCAATGACTTTATATGGTCCATTATAAACAAACTTAAATTTAGAGATTTCATGGTCTATCTCGCTCGATTTCTCATGAGCTATTACAAGTATTAAGTCTCCGATTGCAAACTTAGCAAAACGCGCTTTAGCGTCATGACGACGTATGCGAGCATCGGCTTTTAGCTTCATTACTTCTCGCAAACGATCTTTTTTCACACCAATACTAATGTCAATCCGTGGAGGGAATTTGATTTTCTCTTCCAATTCACTTTCTACACTTTTGTCAATGCCGAGATTCCTCACGTTATGGCAGTTCAAACTCATTCCTACGCCAATGTCATCCGGCCAGTTAACAATGTGTATAGGCTGGTATTGCCTATGCACACAGTCTCCTGCCTCGTCAAAACTAACAACTATTGTTTTATCTTGTGACGTACAGGTCAAAGTTTTGCTTTCGCAGTTAATCACTGCACGGTACTTTAATAGCCAATCCAACCCAATAATTACTTCCGTAGTTAAGTCTGGCACGACGACAAACTCTTGTTCAAATCGTGCCCCACATATCTCGAAGTTGACAAAAATCTGTTTTGTGACCGGTTTACTGGCCTTCCCAGTAGCACCGATAATTTTCACTCCTGTTACTGGCATAACTACGATACCAGGCCTGTCTTTCAGTAACTGAAATATTTTCCCAGATACAGCACTCAATTCTGCACCGGTGTCAATCAACACGTTTAGTTGTAGGTCGTGCATATTAACAGACACTACTATCTGTCTACACTTGTCCTCGACTGTTTCTTTATTTTTCCACAGTAAATCCTCGTCTATATCCAGGTCATTCCACAAAAAACCATCCGGCTTAGATCCTAAATCCGGTTAATCTGGCGGCTTTTTCAGCCTCTGTTCACATACAGTTTTAATTTCAACACGTCTGTTCTGAGGCTTAGTCTGTAGCTTCGCCTCCAATACTGAAACCTTTTCCTGTAACTTGTCAACTAGTGAGTGTTGCTTTGCTATCAATTCACTAATTGTCACCTTCGTTGATTCCTCTTTGGCCAGATTGATCTCATCTGCCAATCTACCTGGAGGAATGTGCCCAATAGTATCTGCAATTACTTCCTCTGGATCTGCGCAACAAACACTGCCATCGTCTGACCGTATAATGTCAGCTCTAACCTCATACACGCTGTAATCCACATGCTTTTCTACCAATCGTGTCCGGCTATCACTAAAATTATCGTAATATTTCTCCTCAATACTTTCGCAATGATTAAACTGGAGTTTTGCGTCGGATGGGTCGGCTACTTCTAACACTATAACTTTCGGCAAAGTCTGCCGGTCAGGGCCAGAACTTTCCGTTACTACTTCAACATCATACTCCTGCGGGACGAAACACGACGAATCTTGCTCGTGCTCCCCATTAACATCAACTGTTTCCGGTTAAGTCTGCTGGATAGGGCCAGAACTTTCTATCATTTCACAAACACTGTCTTCCTGCGGGACGAGACGCGGCAAATCCTGCACGCGCTCCCAATAAACACTTCTCCCATACAGACCCCTATAATCTCTTAGTTCGTCGTATAAGCGACCGAACTGCCTTAACCAGACCTCATCCCTCTCTGCACCCTCTCGCCCGATGACGGACGTTTTATCCGACACCTGATCTTCTCTCAACACTTGCGAATCATTCTTAAACTCAATCTCCAGTTCTGCTGTGGGTATTACAGCTGCCACTTTATAACCGATTTCCGGAACACTACTTAAATTATTCTCACTGACAGTGAATGTATTTTCTACTGCCGTGTCTACAGCTGATCTACTACTTGTGGACGCACTCCTTTCTCCTAATACTGGCACACTCTCCCGCCGTTGATTATTCCATAAGGAATTTTCATAACGACGACACCTGAGTTTTCTCCTGTTATTGGGCCGCCAAAATTTCTCCACGCCCGGTCGGCCCCTCACCGGCGCGCTGCTAATGGTTTCCCTGTCTCGTCCCAGCAGATACGGTCCCCGGATGCTGCTGAGGCGGCTTATCACACCCTCTGGCGTTATTACTATTCTGTGAAGCCCGTATCACGTTAGTATGATACTGGTTTCCGTCATTCCTGTTATTATTTGCATTGTACCGATTGTTATTACGATCCGAACCATTATTGATATTGCTGCCATGGTTGCGGTATGCATTATTCCCATGGTTATCGTTGTTATGGTTGCTGTGGTACCCGTTGTTGTTACCACGGCCTCTACCACTGTCGCGATTATTGCGCCAATTGTCCTCGTCCTCCACTCTTTCCAGGAAATTATTTATTGTTCTGTAATTGCTTCCTACGTAGCGTTTTGTATCATCTGGAAGCTTTTTGTAGAGTTCCCAGACTATTTCGGATTCCGTGCGGCGATCACGCAAGTATTCCAACTTGCGGATCCAGCCCTCACAAAACTCCTTCATCGAACCGCGCGAATTCGCATCGAAAGGCCTCGATACGACAAATTCGCGCCAGACACTTTGCTGTTTTTGCTCTGACCAGTATTCAGCCAGAAACAAATTTTTAAATTCGTCAAAAGTCAGGTCCATAATGTTGAGGTTTAAGCCCCAACGCTTGGCATCACCAGCCAACACATCAATAATCGCATTAATTTTTCTCTCATTAGTCCATGATCTGGGTAAAACTCTTTCACAATTCTTAATGAAATCCGTCGCGTGTATACCGCCTTTTTTCAAGGGGTCGAACCGCTCCACTTTCGTCAACAATTCCGAACTATGTGCACAGATTGGCACATAGCTCTGTTTTTCGTCAAGTTTCTTTTCTAATTCCGACACTCTCGTAATTACTTGGCAAGTGGTTGTCGCAAGCGTTTCTACATCCCCTTTTTTCTCTCCGCAGGTATTAACCTGCTTCGTCACTTTGGTATCTACTTCGGATACTAAAGCCTTTAAAGTTTCCACCTTCTTTTGATCCTCTTTTTTCACTAATTGAATTTGTTCCGTCACCTTATTCTCGATGATCGGAGCAACTGATTCTCCTACACTTTTCTCGATTCTGCTAATTTCGGAATAAAAACGAGTATTTATGCTCGCATTTTCCGCCTGAACGCCTATCATTTCCTGTTTAAGATTACCGATTTCGCTATTAATCACAACAACATCTTCTTTGATTTTATCAACTTTTGTGTTAACAACTCCAACATTGTTGTTAACAACATTAATAGCTTTGTTGTGACTGTCTAGCTTTCGTTCAATTTTTTCAGACAGAGCTTCTTACTTGGCCGATTGACTCTTGATTTCGTTAATCAAAACATTCAATAAATCAGTTAAATTCCCGGAAACTACCGGTTTTACTTCCGTAGCGGCTTCCTCTTTAATTGTCCCCTCCGTATTCGTCATCAAGGGATTCGCATTTGATTTTCACTTCCGACTCCGAAACATTTTCTAAAGTGTGGATTTCCATTTCTGCTCTTTGTTGCGTTTCGGCGGTCGCGTCTTTCATGCTAGCCGCCTGTCCCTGAACAATGGGTACCGCGGTGCGCGTTCCCCACTGTTCGACCGATTGTTCCTTATCCAAGCCTACCAAATTTTGGTAATTGTTGCCTTCACTCATTTTAATAATTTTCAATATAAATGCCAAATCTCATATCTAATTAGGATTCCTCACACTAATATTCTCGCTGACGTATCGACCATTTCGTAACCAGTACTTTGTTACGAGATTTGTACAATGCAAA
This sequence comes from Schistocerca americana, assembly GCF_021461395.2. Taxonomy (NCBI): domain Eukaryota; kingdom Metazoa; phylum Arthropoda; class Insecta; order Orthoptera; family Acrididae; genus Schistocerca; species Schistocerca americana. Next base: position 1,025,501,656 of record NC_060119.1, read on the forward strand.
ATTCGTGTCCAGAACAACCTCAAATTTGAAGATTGTCCTGTCACCAGGTCGCCACGTGTAACCTCCCACTCACTTATCGACCTTAATGACAGTGAAAAATGAAACCGCGTGTACCTAATGGGAATTTTGGAAAAGCAATCGTCACCGAAGTTAACCTGTCGGTAAAGAGGGAGGAAAGGGTTACATCTAAATGAAAGGAAAAATGCAAGTGAAACTGGTGGAAATTAATTTTGAAATAGGGATAAAGTTAATAAAGAAAGTTAATGTGCAGCCGTTACGTTAACAATCAACTAGTGGTAATTATATATTTGAGATTTGGGGGAAATTACGGTCGCCAGTCCTATGGACAATTACTATAATAACTGAAAAAGAAAGGTTATTACACATATAATTAGCACTAGAAGCGTGGCAACTGAAGGTTGACACGTGTAGTGTGAAAACTGAAAGTTTGTCAGAAGTAATAAATTTCGCTACACTTAATTTAGCAAAAGAATTAATGAAACCGGAAAATCGAAAGTTAATTTAGTGACTGAAGTTAATAGTGAGCATTCTTTCTGAAGCACATCGAAATACAGTTAGTCTTGGACTACCTCAACAATCATTTCTAAAGCTACTTGAATCTACGCAATTTAGAAAGAAGAGATTTAACTTTGAACTTGAATTAAACGATTCTGAACAATTACCAATAGTAAAATTTAGTACGTACCAAGCTGAGCTGCAGTCACAGGTAAGCTAAAATACGGTAACAAAACTCGCACTCTTAATTTGTGCTTGTGTAATCTAACTATTGTAGCCAGCTATGAATACTTAAATTGAACTTTGAAATTAAAGCAGTGAAATGGAATTATGCTGGCGTTTGAATTTCAACGACACTCGGGTTCATTTCGGAAAAGGAAGGGACCTTGCTTGGCAATGCAATTGGGACAATGAGCAACAAAGGTTCATGCTAAGTTGCTGTAATTTTGCGAGGCAAATGGAACAATTTGAAAAGCTGAGGTCTGCCATACAGTTCTGAAACTTGACGTGCTTTTAGTCTTCCTTGTTGGTTGATTGAAGGTATGAAGCCGTCGATCGAGGAGGTGGCGACAGTCACTCATTGTCGGCCGTCGCTGTTGCAGAAGCTGGATGTTGGCGCGCCTTCTTCTCGACACGGTCACCAGGCGAAACGGGCTCTTGATGTGCGCCAGCTAATTCTTCCCGTCCGCGACACCATGTCAGAAACTATCATCGCGAGTCGAGCGCAATTACATGCTACCAAACCCCGAAAGCGCGGCAACTCGCGGGAGCGTCACACAACACACCTGCTCCACTCGCTACTCCAGCCAGACTCCTTCTCAGCTCTTGCTCTGCCCGCGCTCCACGCGGCAGAGTTAACACTACCAAAGATCCTACAAACTTTGATTCTTCACACGACCTATCGATGTAATCGTTCGATAGCAGTTTTCCCTAGGCAAGACCCAGCGTAAAAATACAAATAATCTTTACACAACAAACCAATTATACATCGACATAAATGCATAAATATATATATACAAATAGTAAAACAATTACAATATGTAAAGACACAGAAATATCATATATTCAGGTAGCAAAAATAAGGAAAACAAATTATAGTACAATAGATGGAAATTGGAGGATATGCATTTCCGGCGTTTCAGATGGACTGATAAGGTAAGGGATGAGGAGATTCTCTGCAGAATCGACGAGGAAAGGAATAAATGAGAAGCCCTCACAAGAAGGGACGGGATGATAGCACACCTGTTGAAACTTCAGGGAATGACATCCACGGTACTAGAAAGAGCTGTAGAGGGTAAATAGTGCAGGGGAAGACAGATATTGGAACGCTTCCATCAAATAATTGATGACGTAGGTTGCGAGTGCTGCTCTGAGATGGAAAGGTTGGACCAGGAGGCAGATAAGGGAAAACATGCTGACGTCAGTGGCATCAACGAATTTCCATTTCCTTGATGTTTCTCATAACCATTAGCGCGACTGACGTCGCACAGGACAGATGTAATCCAACCCATTTGCAAGAAGGCTGAATCTGGAAACTGATGTTTCTAAGTTGAATACTTACACGGTATATTAATCTATAATGAGACAACGTAGACTCGAACGGCATCGTTTTATAAGGAAGGAGTAAACGTGGGGTGGAAATAAGCAAGCAACAAGAGCGAAGGAAGAAGCAACAAGCGAATCTCGATGCGACGGCCCCCGATCGCGAGCACATCTAACTCGTTTAGGAAGCCATTTGGGCCCCTGGATGTGAGCAGCCGAGATGTCGTCCGTTACCGGAATTAGAGGAGAGTGCCCTACAGATGGACGCACCCGTGCAAGCAGCATTGGAGTTTTACGCTCGCCTGCTCAGCTGCACGAAACTCTGCCACTACTACTTCGGAGTTCAACAACGATGTAATAGAGGCTCACAGATCGTGGCAGTGACATTAAATAGCTTGTCCATAGTTGTTCTATTGCTTCGTGCTCTATATATGAGGATGGAAATAGATTTCGCTTCTCCATTTAATAATCATTCTTACAACTGATTTATTCCCATGCCCATTCTTTTCCTGTGTTAACCGTGCCACCTCTGTGTAATTACTGTACACTACAGGCCAGTTAATTTCCTTTTCATATTTTCTTCTTTGCTGCTTTCATTCCTCTACTTATTCCTGCGTATCATACCAAATATTCCGCTAAAGTGATCTCTTTTCGGGAAAGGTTTTTTGACATACTTTTCCTCATCTAACGATTTTTATACACTGAAGCGAGAAAGGAACTGGTATAGGCCGCGTGTTCAAATACAGAGATATTTAAACAGAATACGGATCTGAGATCAACAACGCCTATGTAAGACAATAAGTGTCTTGCGCAGTTGTTAGGTCGGTTACTGCTGCTACAATGGCAGGTTATCAAGATGTGAGTTGAAACGTGATGTTATAGTCGATTATAGTCGGTATCTCCGACGTAGCAATGAAGTGGGGCCTTTCCCGTACGGCCATTTCACGAGTGTACCGTGAATATCAGGTATGCGGTAAAACATCGAATCTCCGACATCGCTGCGACCGGAAAAAGATCCTGCAAGAACTGGACCAATAACGACTGAAGAGAGTCGTTAACGTGACTGAAGTGGAATCCCTCCGCAAACTGCTGCAGATTTCAACGCTGGGCCATCAGCAACTGTAAGCGTGCGAGCCATTCAACGAAACATTATTGATTTGGGCTTTTTGGAGTCGAAGGCCCACTCGCATACCTTTGATGACTGCACGACACAAAGCTTTACGCCACACCTGGGCCCTTCAGCACAGACATTGGGCAGTGGATGACTGGAAACATGTTCCCTCATAGGTCGACTCTCGTTTCGACTTGTTTCGAGCGGATGGATGTGTACGAGTATGGAGACAACTTCACGAATCCATGGACGCTGCAGGTTACCAGGGGACTGTTCAAGCTTGTGCAAGCTCTGTAATGGTGTGGGGCGTGGCAATTGGAGTGATATGGGAACCATGAGATGTCTTGATACGACTCTGACAGATGACATGTGCGTAAGCATCCTGCATCCATTGATGTCCATTGTGCATTCCGACGAACTTGGGCAATTTCAGCCGGACAATGTGACACCTCACACGTCCAGAATTGATACAGAGAGGCTCCAAGAACACTTTTCTGGATTTAAACACATACGGTGGCCACCAAACTCCCCAGACATGAACATTATTGAGCATATCTGGAATACCTTGCAACGTGCTGTTCAGAGGAATGTCCACTCCCTCGTAGTCTTACGCATTTATTGACAGCTGTGCAGGATCCTTGATGTCAGTTCCCTCCAGCACTACTTCAGGCGTTAGTCGAGTCCATGCCGCATAATGCTGCGGCACTTCTGCGTGCTGTCGGCGGCGTTACACTACTATATTAGGCAGGTGTACCAGTTTCTTGGGCTCTTCATTGTATATTGGTGGCAAGACGTTTAATAACAATTCTTTTTCTCACTATAAATTTTGTGGCAATCGTAGTGGTAGCGTACTGGAGCAAGTTTTACCTGATCTACTTAAGTCAGGTTAAATATACATAGTTTCGATAAGATAGAATACACTACCAGGAAAACAATTACTATTCCTCGAAAGACAACATCGATTTTGGACCGATGGCGGCAGATGCCACCTGAGGGTTAAGAGAAGTACTAATTCCAACGTCGTCCGCCAACAGATAGCGTTGTGGAATAGCTACCTGTGCGTCGTCTTCTTCTATGCTTTAATAGGGACTGATCACAGCCAGAAAGCTCAGCGTCGTGCAAATAAATGAAGCGAGCAGGCATCCATGCCGCAGAGACGCACTCGTGATTCCTACAGTCAACTGAGCGTGTTTTAGACGGGTTTAATTTTTACCTTCCGAGTGGAGGGATGGGCCTTTCGGAGAACTGCCAAACACGTTGGACGTGCTGCGTCAGTTGTGTCACGGTGCTTTTATTAGTGGTCTTGTGATCATTCTCACACGAAGGTCTGGACGTCCACATGGCACAAACGCCTGCGAGATTGTCGCGTTGTAAGGGCAGCAGTGGAAGATCGTACAGCTACCACAGCACAGGTAAGAGGGCTTCTGAGCCGTGAAGTAGCAACACGATCTGTTGCGAACAGGTTGTTAGCTGTGGCACTACGGGCACCAACACCTCTAGCCTCTCTTCCACGCACTCCACAGCATCAACGTGCACGGATCGATGCACAGATCGACCGGTGCCACCAGAAGATCATTTGGAAGATGGACTGGCACGCTGTGGTCCTCAGCGATGAAAGCAGGTTCTACCTGCGAGCATGTGTTGGTTGGTTGCACTTACGACGTAAACCTGGTGAGTGCCGTCTCGTAGAGTGCATTCGTCCAAGACACACTGGCCCCACACATGGCCTTATTGTACGGGGTGTGGTAAGCTACAACTCTTATTCACCTTTGGTGTTTGTGAATAGGACGTTATCCAGCGCTCGGTACTTGCAGGAGGTACTTAGATCCATTCTTTTGCAGTTCTTGCAAGAGGCAGGTGATGTGCTGTTCCAACAGGATAATGCTTGACCACACATTGCCCGTGAAACTCAACGTCCTCTGCAAGACGTACAGCAAATTCTCTGACCAGCAGGATCTCGGGACTTGCCTTCATTCGAGCACATGTGGTATATTAAAAAAAGGGATTTCCTAGACATATTGTAATGGGACGAGAAATTAAAGCGTCACCCATCCACAAGGATCACCTCAGTTTGCAGGTAAATATAAGTTTAATTTAGTGTTTTGTTTATGTATTTGTAATATTTTGTTATGTTTGTAAAATATTTAAAGTTTTGTATCTTTGTTTTGTATGTTTCATGTCTGGAGAGGGCAGCGCAACTCGCGGAAACAGCATTTTCACTGCCGTAACGAGAAAGACAATTGCTGGCCACTAGACGTCGCGGGTCAACGGCCAAAGAGCAGCAGAAGATCCTGTGACCGGGCTGTTGCTTCGAACCTCCAACATTCAAATAAATAAAAATTTGTAATTTTCCATTGTAATGACGTCACAGAATGTTTAGTTCATGTTGTATTTTGTTCAGTTCTGTTTTGTCGAGTCTGATGTTCACATCTGTATGTAGCATATACGAAGACAATAATACGATGTATGCTCTAAAGCTTAAATACGTGTTCGAGAATTATTTATGAAGAGTTATATTGAGGAAGAATTATTACTGAGTTTTACTAAGATATTAATTTTTAGAAGAGTTTGATTTCGATTTTTGAATCTTAAAGGTTTTACAGTCTGATTTTAATATGGGAAAAATAAGATAACTTGCAAGAATATAACTTCCAAGAAGAAACAAACGACATCTAAATTTTAAAAGTTTGTGCAAACCAGTTGGACTGAGTGACGTAATTTTCCACAAACGACGCAACTGAAAGTGTTTTAATGACAGTTTCGTTCAAGAATCTTTTATAGAGAACTTTAAAAGAATTTAAATAATTTTTTTGAAGTGTTTTGTAAACGACGTAGGTGACGAAGTCTGCACATGGTCATGTTGTTGTTGTCTGACTGGTTTGATGCAGCTCTCCACGCCACTCTATCCTGTGCAAGCTTCTTCATCTCCCAGTACTTGCCACAAACTACATCCTTCTGAATCTGCTTAGTGTATTCATCTCTTGGTCTCCCTCTACGATTTTTACCCTCCACGCTGCCCTCCAATCCTAAATTTGTGATCCCTTGCTGCCTCAGAACATGTCCTACCAGCCGGTCCCTCCTTCTTGTCAAGTTGTGCCACAAACTCCTCTTCTTCACAATTCTATTCAATACCTCCTCATTAGTTACGTGATCTACCCATTTAATGTTCAGCATTCTTCTGTAGCACCACATTTCGAAAGCTTTTATCCTCTTCTTGTCCAAACTATTTGTCGTCCACGTCTCACTTTCATACATAGCTACACTCCATACAAATACTTTCAGAAACGACTTCCTGGCACTTAAATCTATACTCGATGTTAACAAATTTCTCTTCTTCAGAAACGCTTTCCTTGCCATTGCCAGTCTACATTTTATATCCTCTCTACTTAGACCATCATCAGTTATTTTTCTCCCCAAATAGCAGAACTTCTTTATTACTTTAAGTGTCCCACTTCCTAATCAAATTCCCTCAGTATTACCCGACTTAATTCGACTACATTCCATTATCCACGTTTTGCTTTTGTTGATGTTCATCTTATATCCTCCTTTCAAGACACTGCCCATTCCGTTCAACTGCTCTTCCAAGTCCTTTGCTGTCTCTGACAGAATTACAATGTCATCGGCGAACCTCAACGTTTTTATTTTCTCTCCATGGACTTTAATAACTACTCCGAATTTTTCTTTTGTTTCCTTTACTGCTTGCTCAATATACAGATTTAATAACATCGGGGACAGGCTACAACCCTGTCTCACTCGCTTCCCAACCGCTGCTTCCCTTCCATGCCCCTCGACTCTTATAACTGCCATCTGGTTTCTGTGCAAGTTGTAAATAGCCTTTCGCTCCCTGTATTTTACCCCTGCCACCATTAGAATTTGGAAGAGAGTATTCCAGTCAACATTGTCAAAAGCTTTCTCTAAGCCTACAAATGGTAGAAACGCAGGTTTGCCTTTTCTTAATCTATTTTCTAAGATAAGTCGTAGGGTCAGTATTGCCTCGCGTGTTCCAACATTTCTGCGGAATCCAAACATGGTCATATTTCAAACAAAAATCATTGAGCCATTCGCATAGTTACACTACAATTCAAAAAGCGCTTCTAAAAAGAGGTGAACAATTACCGTTACACGAATAAAGCGTCAAGGCAAGATACAGGTATACACAAAAATCATAAACGGAGTGACAAAACTACGTAATAAGAACTGCCTAATGGCCGAGCCATTCTAGGCGCTTCAGTCTGGAACCGTGCGACCACAACGGTCGCAGGTTCGAATCCTGCCTCGGGCATGGATGTGTGTGATGTTCTTAGGCTAGTTAGGATTAAGTAGTTCTAAGTTCTAGGGGACTGATGACCTCTGATGTTAAGTCCCATGGTGCTCTGAGCCGTTTGAAGAACTGCGTAATACTTGTAACACATATGCATATAAGTGGACGTTAATATACAGTTCAGAATACCAAAACCTAACAGACAAGAGTACTTCAAGGATAATTAGTTCAATTACACTTGATTAAAGATCTAGAGCTCTTTAAGCACTCCAGGCAGAAAATTTTAAGAGCTAAGAAAATATACAAGTACTCCCGCAGCTACTGCCACACATACTTTGGGAGAGTTATGTTGTCACAACCCACAACATGACCGTCAAATGGGTTGGGGGTAGGTTTTTTTGGGGGAGGAGACCTGACAGCGAGGTCATCGGTCTCATCGGATTAAGGAAGGACGGGGAAGGAAGTTGGCCCTACCGTTTCATAGGGATCATCCCGGCATTTGTCTGGAGGGATTTAGGGAATCACGGAAAACCTAAATCAGGATGGCCGGACGCGGGATTGAACCGTCGTCCTCGCGGATGAGAGTCCAGTGTGCTAACCACTGCGCCACATGGCTCGGTCAGATATAGAAATATAAAAGTGACTGAGATATAAAACTGACATTTTACCATATCATTATTTAAGGAAATAAAAATAAGTATTCAAAGATTCCAAAACAAACTGATTTTAACTTCTTGATATTCCTAGTCGTAGAACAAACTGATCTAAACGATAACGAACATGAAACTGCGATCGAGCAAAATGGGTAACGTAAGACATTATAAAGAGTAACAAAAAATGTATGTACAGTCGTGCTCAAAGGTATCCGAACGACCGGAATTGCATGTCGCCTGATTCACATACAACCCTCATAACGCAGCTGTCTAACAAGTTCACTAATCGCTCCTCGGTACAGTCGTTTGACTATTGAAAATGGTTCCAACAAATCACCACTAGAAAACACTGCTCTGTATAGCAATAACTCAAGATGTAAAGTAGTAATACAATACTAGAAATATTAGGGAACGCCTTATCACAGATAAGACTGTCCTTAAGGCTCTTAAGCTCACATTTATTACAATAAATGACGTACCTGAAATGTTACCACTCTCATTATTATATCAGATAGGTAATGCACGTAATAAGTCGTCATATTCATGATTTCCTTTTCAAAGTAACATAACGTACTTACTATTTAACACAAAATGACATCAAAAATTTAAGTTTTTCACGAGCTGCTAGTTGAGAATATGTATGAACTGCAAGGGACACGACGAACCGTCTCGTTCTGCATATGGACTCAAACGCAGGTCATGCAGACTAAGCAAGTATTTCGTGACTGACGGAAACAAACAGTCATTCCTGACTAGGCATACAGAGAGTGATATATCTCGATTTTAAACAGTATCAGTTAGGAAATATCAACTTTAAATTATATAACGTAAACACTTTAAACGGACGCGAATTCTTACCCGGCATCAATTGTCCCTGTTAACGAACTACGAGAGATGTTAAATATTGATATTCACAAGTAACTTTGAAACGTCCTCTTTGGAACAATTATACAAGACTGTGCTTAAACTGACACACAATATTTTGTTAGCGCAACGCAATCTGACTTTCAATAATCCCTACAAAAGAATGGCCCTGACTAACATTAAACTATACCTTTCACAAATCACTTACCTCACAAAAATCTTCGCTACTCAAGCTACTGCTATACAGCGAGCGCCACTACTGCCAGCTAAATAAAAGATTCAAACTACTGAAGACACTAACTACTGATAGGCATAGTTAGCAAATGAAAGATTTTAATAGAGAACAAACAATGTATTTACCTTAATAGTCATAATATACATAGCAGTTCATGACAAATTACAATACTCCGCCATCTCTCTCCCCACATCCACCATTGCTGGCGGCTCACCTCCAACTGCCCAACGCTACGCGCTGTTCACATCCAGCTGCCGCTGCCCAACACTACAATGGCAGACAACAATGCAAACTAGCCACAGACTGCACACAGCACAGCCAGTGATTTTTATACAGACCGCTACGTAACGTTGCCAATAAGAAAACATAAACAGCCTACTTACATAGCCCCCATGCTCCCCACAAAAAATTTTACAAATTGTTTTGGTCAGTGGCCAAAAATGATTTGAAGAAATTTTTCATAATCGCAATAACAAAGATATCAAATGCACACACTTATTGATACAATGTTGGTCAAAAGCTAAACTTTCTCACAGTCCATAAAGACAGTCCAAATCGTTCCTCACAGTAAAATAGCAGTGTTTTTCTCAAAGTCTGAGCAGTAAAAGAAAATGCACACGGAAGTAGTGGATTTCCATGCAGTCTTGAAGAAGTAGTGTTGTCCTTACAATGGAAAGACAGTGCTGACTCTCGACATGCAGACAAGTAATGGGTCAGAACAGAGCAAACACACAGCAGAGTGATTCGACGTTTTGAAGAATATTGGTAGGTAGGTCATCACAGAGCAGACCCACTGTAGTCCTGGTAGAGAGTATGGTATTGGTGGGCCACCAGAGGTGCAGACCCACTGTAGTCCTTGTAGAAATAATGGTATTGGTGGGCCATCAAAGATGCAGACCCACTGTAGTCCTTGTAGAGATGGCTAGCAGCCATCTGTTGCGACTGTGCAGGTGCACAATCACCATCGAAGATTCTTGCGGAGAATATAGCAAGTCCATAACCACCACTTGTGCACTCACAAAGTTTTTGGAATTGTCCTTAGAACCAGCAATACTGTTATCGAGTCCCTTGCTGAATTATTAACACACGTGCAAACACTATCAGTTCCTACTTCTCACATATTGTCCATATACTATGACCAACAGAAACGTGTGCAGTGAAATGAAACTTACAAGTTACTTAATTTGATGACCTGGTGTCAATTACAATTTTATAACATAAGAAAAGAAAAACAAAGGTACAAAATACATCGTTAAAGAACATAACAATACAGATAACATTTGTGGTACAGGCTCTACAAAAGAATCGAACTAACATATACATCAGTGTTACAGGAATTATGATATAAGTAAATACATAAAAGATCAGAATAATTTTGAAACATCAACTTTACACATGAGCATTAAAACAAAACAGAATAAATAATGTCCAACATCTTTACAAAGTAAATAACATATTATTAATGCAAATTATATTTGAGGATAGCAGTATTCTTCATTATAGTTCATGTAGCTGAGTATTAGAAAAATTCTACAACATAAGTCTTATCAGATAAACATATAAAGACAGGGAGAACATAAATACACAAGGGTATACAAACACATAGTGGGATAACACAAAAGGAAAGGACAGGGTTCGTTTTCAGTGTAACATTTGGTACTGCAGTCCAAACCAAAACTTCATTCCATAGATCATTCGTCTTATTTCGATATTTGCACCAGCCAAAAAAAATCCTATCCAGCATGCTTTCTGTATTTTTCTCGTATAACCTCTCAGTGCATTTCTTCAAATTCATCGCAACTCATTCTCTTATAGGCTACCCCCACTTAAGCTAACTTAACTCTACTGAGCTCAGATGCTAAACTAAGGGACGAGGCAATGCAGCAGCACAAAACAATTAACACAAACAGCAACGATCAAAAATACAAATGGCGAAGCAAGCAGCATAAATTACAACTAATATAAGGCAATTCGCAGCAAACAAGAAAAATAAATCTGGCTTAGCAGAGTAACACAAATTGAAATTCAGTAGCACTATGCCTGGCAACCAACAACAGAAAATGAAATAACTTATACCTAAACATGACAAAGCTCAAGCAGAAAAAAATAGTACAATATAAATGGCCATGTCTAATACCTATGTCACATCTTAATACTAGAGTGATGCATCACAATTTATTCTAGAAAAGAAATTACCAAGTCATTAAAAATAGTATTTATGCAATTCCTGTGAAGGGAAATGTCTATTTGTGCTCTCTTTTCCAAGAAAGCTTATCAGAAACATATTCTTTACTGGGTCTGTAGACAGAAAATAGTGATATTAGTACATCTATTAAATTTTGTAATAAGCAATGCTGCAGTGCAGCTAGAAATTAGATATGAAAGAAAATGAGCAAATATGTATAAAGGAAGGCATGAAACATCATTCATTAGCCATATGGCATTTCATAAGGCAGTAAAAATTCTCTCAATTCTCGAGAAAGGCGCTTGTCATAATCAGGGGTGCAGATGTAAGTATCTTTCCAAGTAATGAGCGTGTCGTATTTGCGGTGCTTTCTACAAGGAATGTCAATAGCGAGGATAATGGCCTCCCTTTTTTTTCTTTTCTACCTGTGCCTCTGAAAGGGGCACACGCTAATGGCTTTTTTTTTTTTTTCTCAGGCGACTGTCGCCCAGCTGGGTGCCCATGACGCATTAGGTGCAGGTGGTCACTTAACTTTCTTACCAAAATATTTACCTCACCAGTTTCCGCTACAGTGACAGTCTCATATAAAAATATTTCACAGGTCAAGAATTTGGGTTACAAATCTGTAGAAACAAAATCCTGTAAATATAACAGTGTCCAAAAGATTTTCGCCGGCATTGTGATACATTCACGCATTTACACACATTTCATAACTCTTAAAGTACGATTCTTGGTTTCCAACATCCTTTTTCACAAGTCAGAGTCCCTAACCACTATTCATTATTCCTTACCTTATTATACATATACATATTCGTCGACACTTCTTCAATATTTAATCATGAGAAACACGTAGCATAATCAAATTCCTCATATACGGTATCATCATCTTATTGATCATAAACAAACCTCAACAGCATAATACATATCGTCATCGTAATAATAACATCATAACACCTCAGTCAAATCTCAAAATCGTCGTAGCTTTCTGCAATAATGTCAAAACCAAAAGAAAATTCTCTGCTCATTTCAATAGTGTCATCTACCTCAAGCGTACTTTAAAAATCATGATCCCATAAGAAATACGACATTCAAAGCTCTCATAGTATCACAATGGTTCCGAAAAAATACGAACAGTTCACAAAGTACAGACAAAACACAGTTTCATAAGTGTGAAGTTACCCAACTGTGAAATTGCGTAAACATGTGTCACTGATGTAGTAAAAAAAAAAGTTTATCTCTCAGTTAAATGATCAGATAGCTGTGTAATTTGTGTGTTAGGGAAATATGGTACCGATGTGTAAAGTTGTATAAGCAAATATCATTTTAGCTAGGGCTCCTTGTGCTTGCCAAACACATGGTACACAAAGTAGGCGTGTACTCCCCTGAGGATTAATGTAATTATACCCTCAGGTGTTACAGATTACACCAATGGAATGAAATGTATCACAGAAATCTTTCTTTGTAATTCAAAAATCTTTAAAAATAAATGTTTTAAGTATAAAATTAATCACTCAAATACGTGTACTGTAGCGCTAAACTGTGCGTCTTGTTGTAAGATAATTCGGTGGAAGTGTCGTAGCTATCGTCCTCTGTAAGCAAAGTTCTGCTGAAGTCAATGTACTTACCTCATCATAAACGAAAGTGAAATGCTTTGCGAATAGATATTGTAGTTACTATGTTTATTGGCGTGATGAAGAAATTACTGTGCTGTAACGTATTGTTGTGCTACAGAAAAGGCTGTCTCCTTGTAGCTATACCACAAAAGTTATTATTAAAACATGTTTTTCTTTCCAGAAGAATTCAGAAAACTGTGCAGATATAAAACAGATACACCGCAAAAGCAACATCGTAAATTGTCACTCATTAGTAGCATCGTGATAAAAATCGTGTAGCTGTCACATAAACTAACCTCTGTATCATCTGGTATCTCTCAGAAAGCACTTTAAATTCAGAATGTATTTTCAAATAAACCAAAATGTTGCATTAAAATCTCATTAGCAGTACTGGTAAATGTTCTAAGTATGTGCGCCTTATAGTCGTTACGTAATCGTGCAACAAACAAGCAAGAATGTACACACACAATAACACTGGGTCGTCTCTTCACAATAACAATGCATTCGTAATTTCTGATTAAAAATGTTCCCTAGGTTCTTGATTGGATATTTAACTTCAAACATTGTTGCATGGTGACAGATTCTAAGTCTGACAATGCGTACTAGAAAAGTTAAAAAGCAGATTATTTTTCAATAAACGGTTTTACATGTGAAATGTGGTGTAAGCCTTTACTCTTCCTAGTTCACAGAGTTTCAACTTCAAAGCAATTATCATGTTGTATACATCGGTAAAGAATGCCAGCGGGCGCACGCGGCTGCCTGCTGTGCGAGTCATTGTCTGTCTCTTTGTTGGTGCGCGTCGTTATTGGGATTAGGAGACCTAGCTTCTACAAATTCGCGTTGACGAAAGTGCCCAGCTCTGTTTGAATCCCGCCAGTTCTGATGAAATTCAGGTCTGTCGTTTTGATTATCTCGTCTGTCGTCATGTCGGTAGATTCCATAGTTTCTTTCTTGTCAGTCACGTGGTGGAGAATTTCTCCCTGAATCGTAACTGCGCGCTGGACCGTTGCGTCTAAAAGTATTCTGTCTCCCTTGATAATAATTATTTTGGTTCCCATATTGTCTGTTTCTCTGATTGTCTCTGTGATAGTCATTACTACGGAAATGCGATCTTTCTCTGTAACTATTATTACTCTGCCAGTGGTTGTCATATGGGTGGTGTCTGTTTTGGTCACGATTTGCGTTGTAAGAATAGACTTGTCGCGTCCAGTTATTATTTCTTTCATCGTGGAATTGCGACAGATATGATCTGTAATTGTTGTGTTCCTGTTTCCGCTTTCCGCGATTCTCAGTGTCAATTTCTAATTCTTGTAAGAGTCCCTGAAAAGCTTCAATGTCGTCTTTGCAACGTCCTGCCAAAATAATATGCCGTAAATGTTCAGGTAATTTTATTAAGCAAATGCGGATCATTTCTGAGGGGCTGTATGGGTTTGACAGGTACTGATTCTTGTGCAACATGTCTTCAAAATATTTCACAAGACTGGAGAATTCAGATTGTTCGAAATGTTTCATCATTATGATGCCATGTTTTACTCGGTCTTGTGTGGCTTGAGACCAATATGCTGAGAGGAAGGCATGGTAAAATTCTCCTTCACTGTGGCAATCGTGAATGACCGAACGCATTCTTACAGCTGGTTCATTCTCTAAGTAGCCACACATAAATTCTAATCTGTGTTCTAACGACCAGTTGGGAGGAAAACAATGAGAGAATTGATGGAGCCATGCTTGTGGATGAATGTCGTTGCCAGAATTCTTAAATGTTTTGAATTTACGTGTAGTAATGAACAGCTTATAGTCAAAATCATCATGTCGGCGAGTCGCATATCGGTCATTGTTAGGTCGTGTCGGCCGTTCCATCTCAAAATTGGGTGCACATTGCCAATTTCTTTCATAACTTCCGAAATGCCCTGTGTTATTATTTTGCGGCTTTTCCGTATTTCTAAGACCCTCTTCCCGTGTTGGAGCGCGAGTGTCCTCTGAAATACGTAATTCTTGTATTACCTGTGTCGGCTGATCTTGTTCTTCCCGGATTTCTCTTTGGTGTTGCGTATTAATTTGATTCAGATTTTGTTTCAGTTTCCTAATTTGTTCGCTCTCTTCCGTGTCATTAAAGACTGCTGGTTTTGTGTCATTCAGATTATCATCTACCTTCGTAGATAAATTAGTAAATTGATCCGAAAGTTCGGCTACTTTTTCCGATAGTGTACTTATTTCCTCAGTGTGTTTTTCTGAACCACGTTTCAGAGTATCTACTGTGTCCTTTAAGTTTTCCTGAGTTTTTGCAAGTTGCGTAACCGAATCGGTAGATGAAACTGAGTCAAATTTAGCTTGCAAGGTCTCATGATTTTCATGAACAATAGTTTGCAGTTCTTTTATGGCTGCTTCTTGATTCTGTAATGCATTTTCATGCCGCGAAAAAATAGGTTGAAAATGCTCACAAATTTGTGTTTTTACGTCATTACAGACTTTTTGACATTTCGATTCAATGTTATGTAACTCAGTAGTTATATCTTCACGTGTTTGTTCAAGAGTTTGTTCCAATGAGTCTAACTTTTGAAGATTTTGTTCCATTGTGTCTAACTTTTTAAGATTTTGTTCCACTGTGTCTAACTTTTTGAGATTTTGTTCCACTGTGTCTAACTTTTTGAGACTTTGTTCCACTGTATCTAACTGTTGCTGTGTTTGTCTCTGGTGTTGTTCCATGGTGTCTAACTTTTCAAGCTTTTGTCCCATTTGTTGCATTAATTGTAATAACAATGCACTGGTGTCTGAAACATGTTCCTCAGTGCTTTTCGGCAGTGAAGTTGCACCGGCAACATTCACATTTTGGCAAGCAGAAAATGTTTCTTGACTCATTTGAGAAAAAGGTGAGAACCCAAAACCTGAGTCTACAGTATCTGCAATATTGTGTTCTGTCATTCCCGATTCCTGAGGCGAGCTGTTGCCGATCGATCGATCGATAATGCTTCCCTGTTCACTAATTGTTTCACTGCCTACGCCATTGTTTGCCGCCCGCTCCATTTCCCTATGCACAATTACCAAGTTACTATGTTGAACATTAGTTAATTCATTACACAGTGGCGCTAACACACTGCTTTCGTCTTCACTGTCATTTCTCAGTTTACTTTGGAGCCTAGTGTTACGTTTTTCACACGCCATTATTGTCACAATATTTCACACGATAACACAAAAAAGCACAATTTGAAGAGCAAAAATAAGAGAACACATTAACATAGCACTAAAAATAATATCTCGTTAATTGCAAGCGCAGCTGCGAAATACTTGGTGCAAATCTACATGCATGCCACAACTGTTTTACTGTACAACAAAGAAAGACTGCAAGTACAAAGGAGATTCTCTCTACAATTACGCGCTAGCAATAAACAATAATTACACAAACTACAAGGAAAAAATCAGAAGATTCCAGTGAGGTATCCTTGGCTAAGGGTCGACATATAAACGTCCCCTTTGGAACAATTATACAAGACTGTGCTTAAACTGACACACAATATTTTGTTAGCGCAACGCAATCTGACTTTCATTAATCCCTACAAAAGAATGGCCCTGACTAACATTAAGCTATACCTTTCACAAATCACTTACTTCACAAAAATCTTCGCTACTCAAGCTACTGCTATACAGCGAGCGCCACTACTGCTTGCTAAATAAAAGATTCAAACTACTGATGGCACTAACTACTGATAGGCATAGTTAGCAAATGAAAGATTTTAATAGAGAACAAACATAGTATTTACCTTAATAGTCATAATATATATAGCAGTTCATGACAAATTACAAAACTCCACCATCTCTCTCCCCACATCCACCACTGCTGGCGGCTCACCTCCAATTGCCCAACGCTACGCGCTGTTCACATCCAGCTGCCGCTGCCCAACACTACAATGGCAGACAACAATGCAAACTAGCCACAGACTGCACACAGCACAGCCAGTGATTTTTATACAGACCGCTACGTAACGTTGCCAATAAGAAAACATAAACAGCCTACTTACAACTTACATGAAATGCCGTGAGGTATATCTTTGTGTTGGATAGGGATTCGAACCCAGAACATAATCGGATTGTTATCGAAGCACAATCAGCTATGACATATCGGATTTTCTCGACAATAGCAAGATGTTTGAACTGAAATGACGAGACGAAACATTAATTTTTTCCTTCCCAGGTTTCCAACACGGCACCTATCGCTGTTATATTATAGAGAAAACGAACGTTAAATATGGGTTTGTTACACCAGCAGCAACATGTAAACATATTTGAACTAGAAACAATATGACGAAGAGTTCAGTGCTGACTCGTAGTCGAACCCCACACATATGGTTGTTGACTACACACAAAAAGACGTTAGCTACCGATTTTTTCTCCACCAGCAGCCCGGAATAAAATCCTTGAACTTACAGTGATCTTGCAAATAGTTGTGTGTCTCACTGGGAGTCAAATACGTCAGATACCGTTAGTGTTGACAACGAATGAAAATACATTAAAAAATCAAAATTATTATTCAACCTCAGATAGGTGTTCTCATGGTAGAGCTTGACAATACATAGTGAAAACTTTAGTGCCGGGCCAGGATTCGAACCCATTCAGGCCCAATATGTGGAGATGTTGAGGAATCTGTAGTTTTGAACAAACAACAAATTGTAGTCGAGCTGTATTGTCACGAAGGGACCAAATTCCGAGTTGAGGGCGGTCTGAGTTGCATTCACAGTTCAGAACCAATTTTATCGACATACAGAAGCTCAAATAAAAGATGGAATAAGTGTCCTGTGACCCTACAAAGCGTTTGTTTCGTCACTAGAAATAAATAACTATTATAAGAAAGGTTACTGGTGGTATAGTTTCTACAAGTCACCACTCCTGACTTTATTGTGGTTCAACCTAATGTCTACTTAGTAGTAAAGGAATATCATGTTTAATATGAATTTCATACCACAATGCCATTATACCTTCTTCACTTGCCGTAGCCAGAAGAGAGTAGAATCTGTCTCTCCGTATCAAAAATCATCGGCAGAAGTTGGAATCAAACCCATACCATGAGTATATGAACCTCTCAGCTATCCAGCAGATCACCAGATACGCTACTCCGTGGCTCATTTTTCTATTATAACGCCGTTGCGCCACACTGGATGAGAATTCTGATACAGCAGCTCCCTGTAGTGGTTTACAGCATGTTCAGTACATTCATTAACTTGGTAGATCGAATCGCCATGAACTAGCTCCCTCGGCTACTCAGTGCATGCATTCGACTCTATTTTTTAATCACCGAAATAAAATCATGTAACTGCCACCTACACAGAACTGCCAACAGTGTAGGTTGCAGAAATTTAAATAGGAAGTGTTCCTTTCCACTTGAGTTACTCTGTTGCACTTTCTGTTTGTTGAAAACGTCGTGCAGTGCAAAAGAAAAGCTGCAACTGTCTATCTCTCACAAGTCTAGATCCGCCTATATCCATTATCTCACAACACTGTGGAATGCGGAAGTTCTGGAGGATTTGTTGTTAACTTCTAGAGCAGGTGCAGCTACGGATCAGCTACTAATGTAACGGTAAGTGTAGTGCACTCTAGAGAAAACGTCGGAGTTCAAATACATTCACTGCTACATTTTTTAAAACGCAATTCTGCTGTGTGCTGAAGTTATCAGTCTAATGGAACTTTGAACATAATTCCCTTCACTTCTCACCTCAAAGTAGTCGAATGTGGAAAAGGGCCAACCACTGTGACATTTTGTTCTGTTCAGGTTTAATAGTCGGCCAGGCAGCAGATGCATCTCGAAACTTTTGTATTATGTATGGGGAGAGCGTACCGTGAAAAAATACGTCTGAAAAGTATTTTCTACATTAACTGTCGTGTGGCAGTGGCATTTTATTCTTCATGAAACCTTGTTTGACAGCTTTAACTCAGAACAAGTTTTCTACATGCATGTAATCAATAAACTGCATATGCATCGTCAGACTGTTATACACAATGTCAGAGAATTCGCATATATCGTGGATGATTAATTTCTCTCTCATGTTCACTATTGTTTAAACAACACTAAAAGAATCCCTACGAAAACTGTGCACTGTATTATAAGATATGAAGTAAAACTTTCCACAATAACCTTATGACGAAAGTCTGTTTAATAAAGCTTAGTATCTGTACACAAGCGTGCCTCTATCGAACCGAATTAGTAAAATACTACACACTTTGATTTCGATTGGGTCTGTGTTTAATTGATACGCTGTGTCATACTCAACAGGTATGCAAATGTAGCATTTCAAAAAGAAAGTTATGTATACCTAGAAACCCAAAATTTGCTAGTCAGCAACGGAAAGAGGCATTACCTGTTGTGCAGCATTGTAAGTTTTTCACCATTGCACTGTGAGCGGAAGGTATTTTCTTGCGTTTTCCTTATCGATGTTTAATCTGACTGCTTGTAGCTCTTTCACAGAGGGGATAAAAACGTCACAGTCAGCGAGACTGGCACTGCGACCCAGGACTGACGCTTTTTTAGAGAGCACCATGTTACCACAGCCATGAGGTATGTGTTCGGGTTTCCTATTGCAAGGCCAATAGTGACTAGAACTCGTAAATCGCTATTTGAAGGTCAAGATTAGTTGCGATTTCCACGTGCAACGAATTTCCTGGGCTGAAAACCGTAAATGTACTAACTTTTGCTACACCTCAAGCGATAATAACTCAGATTATTCAATGGAAATGACAGGAGAAATGAAGTGAACTGTGAGGCTTCATTCTGTGCACACCAGGAAGTAACTCGTCGATCACAGAGTTGCCAAACATACCTTGCCTTGTTGCCAAATCTCATTTACAGTACCAGCAGGAAGAAGACGTGTCACGCCGGAAATGCATATCCTCCGATTTCCATCTATTGTACTATTATTGTTTTCCCTGTTTTTTTACCTCAAGATATGACATTTCTATGTCTTATTATATTACAATTGTTTTACTATTTGTACATATATATATATATATATATATATATATATATATATATATATATATGCAATTATGTCGATGTATAATTGGTTTGTTTTGTAAATATTATTTGTATTTTTACGCTGGGTCTTGCCTAGGGAAAACTATGCTATCGGACGACTACATCGATAGGTCGTGTGGAGAACCAAAGTGTTTAGGATCTTTGGTAGTGTTAACCCTGCCGCATGGAGCGCGGGAAGAGAGAGTCTGGTTGGGGTAGGGCGGTAGAGGAGGAGTGTTGTATGACGCTCCCGCGAGTTGCCACCCTTTCGGGGTTTGGCAGCATGTAATTGCGCTCGACTTGCTATGATAGTTTCTGACACGGTGTCCCGGACCGGAAGCATTATGTCGTTGAAATTCAGACGCAAGCATTAAAGTAATATCATTCCATTTCACTGCTTTGATTTCAAACTTCAGTTAAGGTATTCATAGCTGGCTACAATATTTAGATTACATAAGCACAAATTGAGAGTGCGAGTTTTGTTAGCATATTTTAGCTTACCTGTGACTGCAGCTCAGCTTGGTACGTACTAAATGTTACTATTGTTAATTGTCCAGAATCATTTAATTCAAGTTCAAAGTTAAATCTCTTATTTCTAAATTGCGTAGAATCAAGTAGCTTTTGAAATGATTCTTGAGGTAGCCCAAGACTAATCTTATTTTACTGAATTTCGTAGTGCTTCAGAAACAAATCTCACTATTAATTTCAGTCACTAAATTAACTTTCAATTTTCCGGTTTTATTAATTCTTTTGCTAAATTAAGTCAGAATGTAGCGAAATTTATTACTTCAGACAAAGTTTCAGTTTTCACACAACACGTGTCAACCTTCAGTTGCCACGCTTTTAGTGCTAATTATATGTGCAATAACCTTTATTTTTGTTACTATAGTAGTTGTCCATAGGACTGGCGACTGTAATTTTCCCCAAATCTCAAATATCTAATTAACGCCAATTAATTGTTAACGTGACGACCGCACATTTACTTTATTTATTAATTTTACCCTTTTCTCAAAATTAATTTCCACCAATTTCATTTTCATTTTTCCATTCGTTTAGATGTAACCATTTCCTCCCTCTTTACCGACAGATAAACTTCGGTGACGATTGCTTTTTCCAAATTTCCCTTAGGCGCACGCGGTTTAATTTTGCACTGTCATTAAGGTCGCTAAGTGAGGGGGAGGTCACTCGTGGCGACCTGGTGACAGGACAATCTTCGGATTTCAGGTTGTGTTGGACCCGAATTTTGCATTGTGCAAATCTCGTAACAAAGTACTGGTTACGAACAGGCCGTTACGTCAGCGAGAATAAGTGGAGGGAGTAATCCTAATTATATTTGAGATTTGGCATTTTTATTGAAAATTATTAAAATGAGTGAAGGCAACAATTACCAAAGTTTGGCAGACTTGGATACGGAACAATCGGTCGAACAGTAGGAAACGCGCACCACGGTACCCATTGTTCAGGGGCAGGAGGTTAGCATGAAAGACGCGATCGCCGAAAGGCAGCAAAGAGCAGAAATGGAATTCCAAACTTCAGAAAATGTTTCGGAATCGGAAGTGATAATCAAATCTGAACCCCTTGATGACGAATACGGAGGGACAATTAAAGAGGCACCCGCAACGGAAGTAAAACCGCTGGTTTCCGGGAATTTAGCTGATTTATTGAATGTTTTGACTAACGAAATCAAGGCTCAGTCTAGCAAAATACACTCCTGGAAATTGAAATAAGAACACCGTGAATTCATTGTCCCAGGAAGGGGAAACTTTATTGACACATTCCTGGGGTCAGATACATCACATGATCACACTGACAGAACCACAGGCACATAGACACAGGCAACAGAGCATGCACAATGTCGGCACTAGTACAGTGTATATCCACCTTTCGCAGCAATGCAGGCTGCTATTCTCCCATGGAGACGATCGTAGAGATGCTGGATGTAGTCCTGTGGAACGGCTTGCCATGCCATTTCCACCTGGCGCCTCAGTTGGACCAGCGTTCGTGCTGGACGTGCAGACCGCGTGAGACGACGCTTCATCCAGTCCCAAACATGCTCAATGGGGGACAGATCCGGAGATCTTGCTGGCCAGGGTAGTTGACTTACACCTTCTAGAGCACGTTGGGTGGCACGGGATACATGCGGACGTGCATTGTCCTGTTGGAACAGCAAGTTCCCTTGCCGGTCTAGGAATGGTACAACGATGGGTTCGATGACGGTTTGGATAAACCTTGCACTATTCAGTGTCCCCTCGACGATCACCAGTGGTGTACGGCCAGTGTAGGAGATCGCTCCCCACACCATGATGCCGGGTGTTGGCCCTGTGTGCCTCGGTCGTATGCAGTCCTGATTGTGGCGCTCACCTGCACGGCGCCAAACACGCATACGACCATCATTGGCATCAAGGCAGAAGCGACTCTCATCGCTGAACACGACACGTCTCCATTCGTCCCTCCATTCACGCCTGTCGCGACACCACTGGAGGCGGGCTGCACGATGTTGGGGCGTGAGCGGAAGACGGCCTAACGGTGTGCGGGACCGTAGCCCAGCTTCATGGAGACGGTTGCGAATGGTGCTCGCCGATACCCCAGGAGCAACAGTGTCCCTAATTTGCTGGGAAGTGGCGGTGCGGTCCCCTACGGCACTGCGTAGGATCCTACGGTCTTGACGTGCATCCGTGCGTCGCTGCGGTCCGGTCCCAGGTCGACGGGCACGTGCACCTTCCGCCGACCACTGGCGACAACATCGATGTACTGTGGAGACCTCACGCCCCACGTGTTGAGCAATTCGGCGGTACGTCCACCCGGCCTCCCGCATGCCCACTATACGCCCTCGCTCAAAGTCCGTCAACTGCACATACGGTTCACGTCCACGCTGTCGCGGCATGCTACCAGTGTTAAAGACTGCGATGGAGCTCCGTATGCCACGGCAAACTGGCTGACACTGACGGCGGCGGTGCACAAATGCTGCGCAGCTAGCGCCATTCGACGGCCAACACCGCGGTTCCTGGTGTGTCCGCTGTGC
Source organism: Schistocerca americana (assembly GCF_021461395.2). Taxonomy (NCBI): domain Eukaryota; kingdom Metazoa; phylum Arthropoda; class Insecta; order Orthoptera; family Acrididae; genus Schistocerca; species Schistocerca americana. The sequence goes on from NC_060119.1 coordinate 1,025,524,655, forward strand.
CGTGCGTGTGATCATTGCTTGTACAGCCCTCTCGCAGTGTCCGGAGCAAGTATGGTGGGTCTGACACACCGGTGTCAATGTGTTCTTTTTTCCATTTCCAGGAGTGTAGAAACTCAATCGGCAGAAATTAAAGCTCAGGCTGCCAAGCAAGAAGCTCGGTTTGCCAAGCAAGAAGTTCAGTCTGAAAAAATTGAACGGAAGCTAGACAATCAGAACAAAGCTATTAATGTCGTTAGCAACAATGTTGGATTTGTTAACACGAAAGTTGATAAAATCAAAGAAGATATTGTTGTAATTAATACCGAAATCGGTAATCTTAAACAGGAAATGATAGGCGTTCAGGCGGAAATTGCGAGCATAAATACTCGCTTTGATTCCGAACTTAGCAGAATCGAGAAAAGTGTAGGAGAACCAGTTGCTCCGATAATCGAGAATAAGGTGACGGAACAAATTCAATTAGTGAAAAAAGAGGATCAACAGAAGGTGGAAAGCTTAAGGGCTTTAGTGTCCGAAGTAGATACTAAAGTGAGGAAGCAGGCTAATACTTGCGAAGAGAAAAAGAGGGAAGTGGAAACGCTTGCGACAACCACTTGCTAAGTAATTGCGAGAGTTTCGGAATTAGAAAAGAAACTTGACGAAACACAGAGCTATGTGCCAATCTGTGCACATAGTTCGCAATTGTTGACGAAAGAGGAGCGGTTCGACCCCTTGAAAAAAGGCGGTATACACGCGACGGATTTCATTAAAAATTGTGAAAGAGTTTTACCCAGATCATGGATTAATGAGAGAAAAATTAATGCGGTTATTGACGTGTTGGCTGGTGATGCCAAGCGTTGGGGCTTAAACCTCAACATCATGAACCTGACTTTTGACGAGTTTAAAAATTTGTTTCTGGCTGAATACTGGTCGGAGCAAAAACAACAAAGTGTCTGGCGCGAATTTGTCGTATCGAGGCCTTTCGATGCGAATTCGCGTGGCTCGATGAAGGAGTTTTGTGAGGGCTGGATCCGCAAGTTTGAATATTTGCGTGATCGCCGCGCGGAATCCGGAATAGTCTGGGAACTCTACAAGAAGCTTCCAGATGATACAAAACGCTACTTAGGAAGCAATTACAAGACAATCAATGATTTCCTGGAAAGAGTTGAGGACGAGGACAATTGGCGCAATAATCGCGACAGTGGTAGAGGCCGTGGTAACAACAACGGGAACCACAACAATAACCGTGGGAATAATGCATACCGCAACCATGGCAGCAATAATAATAATGGTTCGGACGGTAATAACAATCGATATCATGCAAATTATAACAGGAATGACGGAAACCCGTATCATACTAACGTGATACGGGCTTCACAGAATAGTAATAACGCCAGAGGGTGTGATAAGCCGTCTCAGCAGCATCCGGGGAGCAGATCTGCTGGGACGAGACAGGGAAACCATTAGCTGCGCCGGTGAGTGGCCGACCGGGCGTGGAGAAATTTTGGCGGCCCAATAACAGTAGAAAACCGAGGTGTCGTCGTTATAAAAATTCCGTATGGAACAATCAACGGCGGGAGAGTGTGCCAATGTTAAGAGAAAGGCGTGCGCCCACAAGTAGTAGCTCAGCTGTAGGCATGGGAGTAGAAAATACATTCACTGTCAGTGAGAACAGTTAAGTTGGGTTCCGGAAATCGATTATAAAGTGGCAGCTGTAACACCCACAGCGGAAATGGAGATTGAGTAGAAGAATGATTCGCAATTGTTGAGAGAAGATCAGATGTCTGATAACACGTCCGTCATCGAGAGAGGGGATGCAGAGAGGGATGAGGTCTGGTTAAGGCAGTTCGGTCGCTTATACGACGAACTAAGAGATTATAGTGGCCTGTACTGGTGAAATGTTTATGGGGAGCGCGGGCAGGATTTGCCGCGTCTCGTCCCACAGGAAGATAGTATTTGTGAAGTGATAGAAAGTTCTGGCCCTAACCGGCAGACTTTACCAGAAATAGTTGATGTTAATGGGGAGCACGAGCAAGATTAGTCGTGTTTCGTCCCACAAGAGTTGGATGTTGAAGTAGTAACGGAAAGTTCTGGCCGTAACCGGCAGACCTTGCCGAAAGTTATAGTGGTAAAAGTAGCCGACCCATCCGACACAAACCTCCAGTTTAAACATTACGAAAGTATTAAGGAGAAACATTACGAAAATTTTAGTGATAGCTGGAGACGATTGGCAGAAAAGCACGTAGATTACAGCTTGTATGAGGTTAGAGCTGACGTTATACGGTCGGACGATAGCAGTGTGGGTTGCGCAGATCCAGAGGAAGTAATTGCAGATACTATTGGGCACATTCCTCCAGGTAGATTGGCAGATGAGATCAATCTGGCCAAAGAGGAATCAATGAAGGTGACAATTAGTGAATTGATAGCAAAGCAACACTCACTAGTTGACAAGTTACAGGAAAAGGTTTCAGTATTGGAGGCGAAGCTACAGACTAAGCCTCAGGACAAACATGTTGAAATTAAAACTGTATGTGAACAGAGGCTGAAAAAGCCGCCAGGTAAGCCTGATTTAGGATCAGAGCCGGATGTTTTTTTCTGGAATGACCTGGATATAGACGAGGATTTATTGTGGGAAAATAAAGGAACAGTCGAGGACACGTGTAGACAGATAGTAGTGTCTGTTAATATGCACGACCCACAACTAAACGTGTTGATTGACACCGGTGCAGAATTGAGTGCTGTATCTGGGAAAATATTTCAGTTACTGAAAGACAGACCTGTTATCGTAGTTATGCCAGTAACAGGAGTGAAAATTATCGGTGCTACTGGGAAGGCCAGTAAACCGGCCACAAAACAGATTTTTTTTAACTTCGAGATATGTGGGGCACGATTTGAACAAGAGTTTGTCGTCGTGCCAGACTTAACTACGGAAGTAATTATCGGGTTGGATTGGCTATTAAAGTACCGTGCAGTGATTAATTGCGAAAGCAAAACTTTGACATGTACGTCACAAGATAAAACAGTAGTAGTTAGTTTTGACGAGGCAGGAGATGGTGTGCATAGGCAATACCAGCCTATACACATTGTTAACTGGCCAGATGCCATTGACGTAGGTATGAATTTGAACTACTGTAACGTGAGGAATCTCGGCATTGACAATATTGTAGAAAGTGAATTGGAAAGTATTGTAAACGATGTGTCAAACGGAACACACGAACAAAGACGAAGCGGACTTTGCCGTACCTATTGCCATCACAACCATAGGGCATGGGGCAAATATGTAGCAGTATTTGAGAGAATTATGAACACCTTGAGACATGAATCTACGGGATTTCCTCCAGAGGAAATCCTGTTGGATGACAGAAGTAAAAGTTCAGTGGAAGAGATAATCAAGTTCCCTCCACGGATTGACATTAGTATTGGTGTGAAAAAAGATCGTTTGCGAGAAATAATGAAGCTAAAAGCCGATGCTCGCATACGTCGTCATGACGCTAAAGCGCGTTTTGCTAAGTTTGCAATCGGAGACTTAGTACTTGTAAAAGCTCATGAGAAATCGAGCGAGATAGACAATGAAATCTCTAAATTTAAGTTTGTTTATAGTGGACGATATAAAGTCATTGGTATACCTCACACAAATGCTTATTGCTTAGAGTACCCAAGCTCTGGAAAACTATTAGGTATATGGAACATTGTAGAGTTGAAATTGTACCAACCTACGATTGATTAATACCACAGAATGGGTAATTTGTACGCTATGTAAATATAGAGTGTAATATTTAACGATTTGCTAGATTGCCGTGCTTTTGCCTGGCCAAGAGGACATTAAAGAAGTTGTAATTAATATGAAATTATCTTTGATTAAATGATTCAAGAGTAACTGATTATTAATCAATTCAAAAATCCAAGCTGCTAGTTTAAGTTTTCAGCTGAGTCACAGTAGGTTAAGGAATGTAAATATGATTTTGTAACTAGTTGTAAGATTTTATGAATATGTGTTTAAGAGTCATTGCCGATGTACTTAGACGCTGTTTTAAGTTTCAGGCTAGTACATGCGTGTAATGATGGACAGTGTTCAGTTATCCACTGTGATAGTGTTAATGGACTCCTTGAGATTACTCGGGAGTGAGTTTTTCCGAAAGAATTCAGTGAAACGAACGTTCTGGAAATGCCGTTACAATATCGAGTGAGATCAAGCGTGCCGCACAGGCGGGCGCAACAATACTGGCGAGGCGGAGCCGCTGTCGGCTCTTGTGCCGCTGTCGGCTCTTGTGCCGCTGTCGGCTCTTGTGCCGCTGTCGGCATTCTTTGTACTTGCGGGTACAGAAGGCGGAGTTGTTTTTCTTCCTGGACAGCTGATGTGGAAGAGTTCTGTTGTCAATATGTATGTTTTTTTTTCGATCTGCTGTATATTATTTTCTTGTTCAGCGTTAAGTGAACTTTCATGGCGAGAATATTAATTATGAAAAGGTTATATAAAAATGTGTATTCTATGTGATTAATTATTAATTTGTGTATTTTGATCTACCTGTTGTTATGACCATGCACCTGTTTCAATTTTGTAAATAGCATTCCATTTCTTGATACTGTTAGGAATTTTGATGATTTTAGAATAGCTAAACCATTTTCTGTTTTCTATAAATTTTAATATGTTGTCAACCTGTTTTCTTTTCTGTAAGATGACAGAGTGGAATAAAGTTAGGAGTGTCTCCACTCAATTACTATGGTCTAAAAATTGGTTTATGGATAATTATCCTAATCCTAAATTTTCTTGATATTTTGAGCATATGCATTTCCGTTGCTTTTTTCCCGTTTTGGGACATTTCCTTAGTCTGTTTAGGTGACACGAACATCCTCAGACAATGTGGGGCACGTGTAACGCCGGAAATACATATCCTTCTATTTCTATCTATTGTACTATAATTTTTTTCCTTGTTTTGTTACCTCAAGATATGACATTTTTGTGTCTTTATATATTGTAAATGTTTTACTATTTGTATATATATATATATATATATATATATATATATATATATATATATGCATTTATGTCGATGTAAATTTGGTTTGTTTTGTAAATATTATTTGTATTTTTACGCTGGGTCTTGCCTATGGAAAACTATGCTATCGAACGACTACATCGATAGGTCGTGTGTAGAACCAAAGTGTTTAGGATCTTTGGTAGTGTTAACTCTGCCGCATGGAGCGCGGGCAGAGAGAGTCTGGTTGGGGTAGGGTGGTGGAGCAGGTGTGTTGTGTGACGCTCCCGCGAGTTGCCGCGTTTTCGGGGTTTGGCAGCATGTAACTGCGCTCGACTTGCCATGATAGTTTCTGACACGGTGTCGCGGACGGGAAGCATAAGCTGGCGCACATCAGGAGCCCGTTTCGCCTGGTGACCGTGTCGAGAAGAAGGCGCGCCAACAAGCAGCTTCTGCAACAGCGACGGCCGACAATGAGTGACTGTCGCCACCTCCTCGATCGACGGCTTCAAACCTTCAGTCAACCAACAAGGAAGACTGGAAGCACGTAAAGTTTTAGAACTGCATGGCAGACCTCAGCTTTTAAAACTGTTGCATCACAAAAATACAGCAACTTAGCATGAACTTTTGCTGCTCATTGTCCCAACTGCATTACCCAGCAGGGTCCATTCCTTTTCCGAAATGAACCCGACTGTCGTTGAAATTCAGACGCCAGCATTAAAGTAATATCATTCGATTTTACTGCTTTGATTTCAAACTTCAGTTAACGTATTCATAGCTGGCTACAATATTTAGATTACACAAGCACAAATTAAGAGTGCGAGTTTTATTAGCATATTTTAGCTTACCTGTGACTGCAGCTCAACTTGGTACGTACTAAATTTTACTGTTGTTAATTGTTCAGAATCATTTAATTCAAGTTCAAAGTTAAATTTCTTATTTCTAAATTCCGTAGATTCAAGTAGCTTTTGAAATGATTGTTGAGGTACCCTAAGACTAACCTTATTTTACCGAATTTCGTAGTGCTTCAGAAACAAATCTCACTATTAATTTCAGTCACTAAGTTAACTTTCAATTTTCCGGTTTTATTAATTCTTTTGCTAAATGAAGTCAGAATGTAGCGAAATTTATTAGTTCTGACAAACTTTCAGTTTTCACACAACTCGTTGTAACATTACGAGTCAAGATAGCTGTAACGGAACTTGAATAGCGTAAAGTTATCGTTAAAAACGCACGCCGCGCGATTTGTTACGATTTGGTAGGTCATAATAGTAGTAACATGCTTTCGAATACAATTAAAATATAACGGCGATACCTGTTTAGCGTTATTGGATATAATATGTAATAAAGTAATGAGCAAGGTAGCCGATCCTATAAGAAGAGGTAAAATTGGGCATATTAAGGTGTTTTGCTTTATATCGACTAAGCCGATGATACGGCGTCTTTTTTTCCGTTTACTCTTAGAAAAAAATAAATAAATAACGAAGTGCTAATTGTGCGTTGTGAAAAATATAGGGGCGAATTTTAAACAGCTACAGTGTATAATCAGTCTGACAAATGGACATTCAGTTACGCGAAATAGCGGACAGTGAAATGTGGTTATTAAATTGAGCACACCTACAGGGCGGTCAATTCCGGGATAAGTCTATTCGCATCTCACAAGGGACGCGGTATTGAGACCGTTTTTTTTTTATTATATCACGGAGAGCGGGCTTCAGTTTATAAAAAGGAGAAAAGCTGTATCATTATCACTGACTGTTGGTGTTAAGCAACCAAAACTGTTCATCAAAGGGTTTCGCTGAATGAGTGGTGAATGCGAAATGAAACTGTGAACGAAGTTATGTTAAATAAAGCAGAAGAGACAAGACAGTTTGGTTGTATCTGTTAATATTCCATAAACCGTAACATTTATTCTCGTTGTACGAAGCCTTTATAGACGATCGTTATGACGATTTGCTTTGAAGGGATCTCGTTACGAGTTAAGTTTTGGGGACCTGGTGTAGTGTAACGACGTATTAGTTTTCGTTTGATATATGTATGACCATGTGCAGACTTCGTCACCTACGTCAGTTACAACCCACTTCAAAATGATTCATATTCTTTTAAATTGTCATAGGATGGTTCTTGAACGAAACTGTAAAACATCCGTTGAGTCGTGTGCAAAGAATTACATCACTTGGGCCAATTGGTTTTTGTAACTTTTCCCAATTTATATTTCGTTTGTTTCTCCTCAGAAATTATATTGACACACGTTATCTTGATCTAATCGATATCAGAATCACACATTAAATAAACTTTTTAGATTCAAAGTTTCGGCCAACGCTGTCTGAATCAATAATCTTGTCAAATATATTATTGATTCGTTCACATAACTCTTCATAAATAAATCTTCAAGACACGTGTTTCAACTTTAGTAGCATACACTATTTTATTAGCTTCCTACACATACAGATGTGAACTTGAGCGTTGACAGACAGTGACTAACATTTCAATAAGATTAAGATCTATATGATGTCATTGTTGTACAAAAAGAGTATAAAACTTAATTTTTAATTTTTTAGAAGCACGACGCAACAACTCGGTTCCAGGATCTTCTGTTGCTCCTTGGTTGTCGACCCGCGACGTATAGCGGCCAGTAATTTCCTCTCTGGTCGCGGCAACGAAGATGCTGTCCCCGTTCGTTGCGCCGATCTCTCCGTACATGAAACACATAAAAAAAATACAAAACTTTTAGATATTCACATTTATTACAAATAATAAGAAAACACATAAACAAAACTAAATTAAACTTATAGTCACCTGCAAACTGGGCTGACTTTGGTGGATGGGTGACGCTTAATTTCGTCCCACTACATACCCCACCCACAAGCTCAGTTTGTCAGGTTTTAACCGGAATTAAAACTGTTCAATATACAATATTTAACTGTTAATACATTTTCCTCACATTTTACGTAACCTAGAGTCCTTGCTATTAGATAGATTTAATCCTTTTAATACGATATCGTTGTGACTATTTGTCATTTACTCTTAATTGTGCTCTTATGGTAATTCGTAACCGAATATAGGGAGATTGCTCCTCTTCAGTTAATAGTTGCTAATAAATACTAATTTAGTACGTTCTTTAACGTTGTACATTAGGACAGAGCGTTCAAATTGTGATAGATTAGTTTCAGTTTCATTTATTTACTAGAGTTATTCTTTTCAAGAATGTATATTACTAATAAGTTTCTCACAATAACTAATAGTACTATTTACTTTACGTCATCCTCTTCCCTAATGCCTTATTTATGCCTGAGGTCAAGAAGAAATCAAGCAAAACTTTCTTTGGAATCTCGGCACGGCTTTCTTTACCTTCGGACACCTTGTTAGGTAATGGCCATTTATTTAGGAGAAACAAGCGAGAGAGCCCCATTTGGTGTGTTCTATATTAACACTATTACAAACCTCTATTAAAGGCACTCTGCTATGTTCTCGTGAGCCATATAGCTCTGGACGCCCATGGTCCCTAAAACTATTAACCATCCCCTTTGGTTCCTACTATCCGAGTAAATTTAAAATATGCAAAATTCCTTTTGACCTAAGAGCAAAGTTTCTTCCATATAAATCCCCCTTTGGGTTATCTTTCTCTTTTTGAAGTACCAGTAGATTATTGTAGAACACATGTTTAAGCTTTCTGTCATTTATTTAAAATAACACGTAACTATCACGAAAAACTTCACATGAATAAACTATGAACGCTCTTCCGTGTATAACATATACTAAATATTAACTTATTTAGGAATGAAGGGTTTCATTTGATCAACACTATATAATCCTTTAATTACACCTGATGAAGGTTCCATAAGAAGTAATGCTTTGGGATGTACAATCTTATGTACAACATATGGACCTTCAAAGATAAAGAAGAATTTTCTACATTCCTTATCGATCTTAGAACTTTTAGGATGAGATCGTACTAGCACAAGATCTCCTACCTGAAATGAGGGTTCTACAGCCTGTTGATTATAACTTTTAATTCTCCGTTCGGCATTTTTTACAATCTGTTCGCAAACTTTTTCGTCTGGAATATCTTGTTGTATCTCATTTACTGGTGGCCAAGGTAAAGCAGCTAGTAAAGGCTCACCTATAATTCGTTTGCCTAAAATTTCTATAGGTGATAATCCCGTCGTTAGGTGAGGCAATTCATTTAATATCTTTTCGAATTCAGGCATTAGTTTGGCCAACCGAGTATGTTTATGTGCACAATAAGTTCTACATAATCGTCCTAGTTCTTTCATGACTCTTTCTACTAAATTACTTTGAGGGTGATATTTCGAAATTAAGATATGTTTGATTCCATATTGTCTTATCATATCTTGAAATCTTTGACTAATAAAGGCACTACCGTTGTCAGACATAAGTCGTTTAGGAATTCCCCAGTTAACAAAGTAATTTCGGGTGAGGCAGCGTATAACGCTTGCTGTATTCGCTCGTTTCAAAGTATATAGCTTCACATGTTTGGACCAACATTCCATTACAACAAACACATATGTTAATCCTCCTGAACTCCGAGGCAGAGGGCCGAAAAAATCTAATGATAGTAGATCCCACAAACCTCGAGGAATTACAGCATATAATTTATAACGCTTAGATTTGTTATTAACTTTAACCTTTTGACAGGTTTCACAAGCCCTAATAATACTTCTCACAATACGGGACATATTTTTGAAATAATAATACTTCATTAGATGTTTAATACATTTATGAATTCCAAAATGCCCGTAACCTTCATGAATATAAGTAATTAACTCGTCCACAACAGTTTTCGGAATGCAGATTTTCCATCTCTGGTGTTCCCTCTGTGCTTTCCAATACAACAAGTCGTTAAAATATAACCACACACCCCGGGTGTTAACTGTTTCGTCCCCATTATTAAGGTTTTGTATAAGGTCCCTATATTGATCGTCATTTCTTTGATTGCATCTAACAGCAGTTACTATCCGTTTAACCTTACGTTCGTTCTCCTTAGTTAAAAGGAAATAAACATGATAATTTGTTCCTGGTTCTTCTGCAATATTAATATTCTCCATTCCTACGGGAAGCCTTGACAAAGCATCTGAAATTACATTCTGAGATCCTTTTATATACCTAATTTCGTACTGAAATTCTTGCAAGTATAATACCCAACGTAATAGCCTACGGTGAAGTAACCGGCAATTGTTCAAAAAGATTAAAGCCTGATGATCAGTATATACAATTGTTTTTCTTCCCATTAATAATCCTCTAAATCGTTGAAAACCCCATACCACTGCGAGAGCTTCCTTCTCGGATACAAAATAATTTCTTTCATGTTTATTTAAAGTTCGACTAGCGAATCCAATAGGCCGATATAATCCCTCTTCATTGATCAGATCACCTTGGAATATTACACAAGACACACCATAATCAGAGGCATCCGTACACATACAAAAGTCCTGATTGAAATCTGGGTGGTATAACATTTTGGCTTTGGTTAACGCTCCTTTTATCTTATTAAAAACTTCCTCTTCCTCTTGTCCCCAGAGCCATACTGACTTCTCTTTCAATAAATCTAGTAATGTAGGATTAACAATATCCTGCCCTGGAAGAAATCTTCTCAGAAATCCTACCATTCCTAAGAATGATTTCAATTGTTTCCGATTTCTAGGACTCGGGCATCGAGCAATAGCTTCAATACGTGCTGGGTCTGGCCTAGTACCTTTACTGTCCACTATATGCCCCAAAAATCTCACTTCCTCCTTTCCGAAGTAAGACTTAGATAATTTTAAAGTAATTCCTCTGTCAATTAAACGCTTAAACAATTCCCGTAATATCGTTACGTGTTCTTCCCACGTTTTAGTAGCTACCAAAATATCATCTACATATAAAATAATCTTTTGTAACAATTGCTGACCCAAAGCAGAATCTAATGCCCTAATGAAAGTTGACACTGATATATTAAGTCCAAAAGGTAAAACTTGGAACTGATATGATCTGCCTTCAAAAAGAAAAGCCGTATATTGCCGTGAATCCGGGTGTAATGTTACTTGATGGTAGCCGGCGGTTAAATCCATTGTACTCATATAACGAGAACCAGCAATCTTAAGAAGTACGTCCTCCATAGGAATAGGTCTGTCTCTTTCCATCTCTATAATTTTATTTAATTCCCGGGCATCCAGAACTAGTCGTACCCCACCAGTGGCTTTCTTAACTACCCACAACGGACTGTTAAAAGCGCTACATGATCGTTCGATAATGTTTTGTTCTAGCATCTTACTTATTTCTCTACTAGCCGGTTCTTTGAATTGTACTGGAATGGGATAAGGTTTCTTAAAGAATGGTTTTTTATCTTTAATCTTAAGTTTACAAACGTAATCTTTAATTCTCCCCGGTTCATCTGAGAAGACGGCTCTAAATTCTAACATCAAAGATTCCAACTCTTCCTTTTCTTGCTCGGATAGACAATTCGTAGATAAACATTTTTCTTTCACTTCGGTTTCGATACTATTACTAGCCTGACATTGGTATACTGCATACCCAAGATCACTAAAATCTGTTAATAGATTCACGGTCGGTGCGTACTTAATCTGTAAGGATTCGTAGCAATTTTCAGGTACTTGACTATTAGAGAACCTCACTTTAAAAGTACATGCCTCCTTATGGATGATTAAGGAAGAATCTTTAAAATCTAATATAGCTTTATATTTACACAGCCAATCTATACCTAAAATTATGGCCACATTTAAGTTGGCTACGACGAGTACAGAGTGAGCAATTAATTGTTTAGCAATTTCAAAAGTTACATAAACTTCCTCAGTAATATTTTGACTTCTTTTACCAGTAACTCCTATAATTTTCACCCCAGTTACAGGTAAAGTCGGGAAATTCCAATATTTCCTTTTAAGCTGAAATAATTCTTTGGATAAAATACTTACTTCGCTACCCGAATCAACTATAATATTTACTTCGGTATCTTTAATATAACCTTTAATAACGGGTTTATAAGTTACATTCTCCCATATCTGATTGTCTTCCTGAAGTAAATCTTGTTGCCAGTCACCGTCCTTTTGGCAGCTTAATGATAAATTGCAATTGGGTCTTGTATAATCTTGACCAATAGTTCCCTTTAGTTGACCCGTACTAAAGGACTTCACTAGTTTTCCGAACTTTCTATGATGACGTCACCTACCACTTGACCTTCATTAATTACTTGAGGATGATTTATCTCATGATCGTTATTGTATAATTTCCGCACTTTAGAGTTATTACCACGATTTTGTTGGCTCTCTTTATCTTTAGATTGACGTTTTATATAACAGAACCGGCTATGATTGTTGTTATTAGCTTTTCGTGGTTCTGAATTATTATTATTATTTCGAGGATTGTCATTTCTACCAAATCTAAACTTCTCGTCTTCCCTTTCTCTATTAAGTATATCTAACTGCTCTAAATATCCTAACAATTCGCACGGCTGTGACCATTCTCTTTCTATCATTCTTTCCTTTACGTAATACGGTAACCTACTAATTAGGACTCGTATTAAATGACTTTCAATAATTGGTTCTTCAATTAATTTAGCACGGTTTAAATGCCATTCAAAATAATTCCTATAACCTCCCCACCGTTTAGAATATGGAGGAGGGTCTAACAACTCTAAAGTTAAGTGTTGTTGTTTTCCCCTTGACCAATAATTTTGTTTAAACTGCTTAACAAAATCATCCCAATCCCTGAATTCATTTCTATGCAGTACTGCCCATTCCGCAGCTTCTGCTTCTAAATGTCCTATTACAAATTGAATGCGTTTTTCATTACTCCATTTAGGAGATAATGATGTTTCAAAAGCTTTTATAAAGATTATAGGGTGCAGTTCGCCTCCTGGTTTGAATACAGGAAATCGACTTGCTACATTTGAATTTGTTGTTATGTCATCCAGACATTCTGCGAGAGAAATAGTCGGATTTTGTTTAGCTGGCAGAGACGGAGTTGCATCGGATTGGCTTGCCGTGACTGCCTTATTCATATTGTTGCCATCCGTGCTAGCAAATTCGATGCGACTGTTGTCTCTGATTATGTTATTACCTCTGCTACCTGAAATGTTCTCGTTATTATCTAATTCCGATAACCGTTTCGTAATTTCCTGTATCCGCATTACTGTATTGGATACGCGATTAGCTAATATCGATTCTTCACTGTGTTCACGATGTGAACGCTCTGTACCTTCGTCAATATTATTATCTTTGGCCATCTCAAGATTACTGCATATCTCAGTAATTAAAAATTTCATGTTTTCGATTTCGGTACGGTCCTTTTCTACTTGATGAGTTAATGTTTCTAATTCTACATTATCTATTGAAGAAATCTCTACAGGTTTGGTAGAGACCTCTTTAATAGATCTCAATAATTCTCTGCGAACAGTTTCTGTTTGCATAGAAAATTCATCTCGTAACATATCGTTATTTTTCTGTATTTCATTTACAACTAAGATATTGACACTATCTAGTCTCTCGGATAAGTCAGTAATATCGTGTCGCATGCGAGCTTTTTCCTCGCGCGATTCCTGGATATGTTCTTCTAACCTTTTACAATTATCAGCAATCTTATTACTAAGTCCCACTAATTTTTCCTGCATTTCAACTTTAGAAGACTCTATTTTATCACTTAATTCTCGACTGGTTTCATTAAGATATTCCTGTAACCTGTCTGTCGATTTTGTTAGCTCCCCTTTAAGTTCCTCTTTTAATCTAGCAGTAGATTCTTCGTTAGACTGTTTTAATCTAGCAGTAGATTCTTCGTTAGACTGTTTTAATTCCTGTTTTAGTTCCTCTTTTAATCTAGCAGTAGATTCCTCGTTAGACTGTTTTAATTCAGCTAGGAAATCCCCGTTAGATTGTTTTAATTTAGCGATCGCCCTAAAAAGGGATCTCATGCTCCTATCGGACATAGATTGCTCTTCGTCTGACATTTCACTTCCCGACATTATTGTATGAAATTAACTATTTACACACGCAGACTTGGAATCAACAATCCTATAAAAGCACACTCCCTATATACAACACTCCACTTCCAACTTGAAACAAACTCACCGGACACTAATATTGTAATTTGTAGTTCTCGATGATCAGTGTGCTGCTATGGGCTGCAGATGTAACAGCCGTCGATGCAGCCGCTGAGATGCTGCGACCCCGCTTCCGCAACCGGCAGGACGCTGAGTCGAACACCGGAAACGTCGCTGGCTGCAACCACGCCCGGCACCGCCGTAGACAGGCGAAGCCCTCAGCAACACCTCTAATACCAGCCGGAGGAACGCCCCGCAGCTGACGTACTGGGCCTATTAGTTTAGGGAGAAAAAGGGTTGTCGGGGTTTTGCAGCGTTCAGCTGCTGCCCAACAGACGCGCCTTCTCGTGGAACAACTGCGTGACCGTACTGCTTGGCTGCACTCCGTCAGATGCCCACACCCGCGAAGTCGCCGCTGGCTGGTGAAGGCTCCACGAAAACTCGCGTTGACTTCCGAAGGACTCTTGATGTTTTGTTTCGTACCTGTGTGCCTTAGTTGCACACAAGTCCTGTTTCTAAGGTCGCCACGGTGTAGTGTAACGACGTATTAGTTTTCGTTTGATATATGTATGACCATGTGCAGACTTCGTCACCTACGTCAGTTACAACCCACTTCAAAATGATTCATATTCTTTTAAATTGTCATAGGATGGTTCTTGAACGAAACTGTAAAACATCCGTTGAGTCGTGTGCAAAGAATTACATCACTTGGGCCAATTGGTTTTTGTAACTTTTCCCAATTTAAATTTCGTTTGTTTCTCCTCAGAAATTATATTGACACACGTTATCTTGATCTAATCGATATCAGAATCACACATTAAATAAACTTTTTAGATTCAAAGTTTCGGTGAACGACGTAAGAATTACTAATCTTGTCAAATATATTATTAATCCGTTCACACAATTCTTCATAAATGAATCTTCAAGACACGTGTTTCAACTTTAATAGCATACACTATTTTATTAGCTTCCTACACATACAGATGTGAACTTGAGCGTTGACAGACAGTGACTAACATTTCAATAAGATTAAGATCTATATGATGTCATTGTTGTACAAAAAGAGTATAAAACTTAATTTTTAATTTTTTAGAAGCACGACGCAACAACTCGGTTCCAGGATCTTCTGTTGCTCCTTGGCTGTCGACCCGCGACGTATAGCGGCCAGTAATTTCCTCTCTGGTCGCGGCAACGAAGATGCTGTCCCCGTTCGTTGCGCCGATCTCTCCGTACATGAAACACATAAAAAAAATACAAAACTTTTAGATATTCACATTTATTACAAATAATAAGAAAACACATAAACAAAACTAAATTAAACTTATAGTCACCTGCAAACTGGGCTGACTTTGGTGGATGGGTGACGCTTAATTTCGTCCCACTACACTGGTTAACAGGGGATAGTTCGTAGATCTTAACTACTGCAGCTATTCTGGAATCAGGTGCTACCGTGACCGTTGTGTGTTGTCAATGGCTTAAGGTCATCATATCTCATGCTCTAAGATCGACGCGCCTTTCCTCTTGGTATAACGGTGTCTCACGGTAACCACGACAACGCCGACGGCGAAGGAAGATACGGTAGAAGTGGCGCCACAACGTGCGGCTCGATCGAGGAGGATTGCTGCATCGAGTCGAGTGCATCCGGATTCACGAACCCTAGAGTTGGAAAATACTGTAGCAGCCAGTGAGTCTGTACAATGAAAGAAGTATTTTTCAATAATCGCTAAAAGTGAGCGATACTACCAGGTATGATTAAAATAACTGTATAATTATAAAAGAAAAAAAGGAAGTTGAGACTTATGATTTCGGTAGATAAATGTATATAAATACATAGTGAAAATAAGTGTATGTCTTGGTAGTGAATAATCATGTCAAAACGAACGAAAAGAATACATGATAATGTGCAGTTGAGTAGAGTAATGAGTAGAGAGAGAGAGAGGAAAGTGAAGAGGATAGGGATGATGCATCCCATGAGCTCAATGTGGAACAGGAGACATGTACAAATAATAATACAGTTATTGATTTAGAGCCGTTAGGAGATTCAAATACAATGATAAGTAAGGTAAGCAGCATGGGAGAACATAAAGATCTTGAGGTTTCGGAAGTAGATCAACAAGTTGATCCTCAAAACGGAAATATTAATCAAAAAATGTTTGATCTGCTGGTATCAATAAATACTTAAATGGGTGTAATGAATGGAAGTCTTGGTTCACTAGAAAAAGATAATAAGCAATTAAAAGAGGACAATCAAAAGTCAAATGAAAAATTTGAGGCCAGATTTGGTTCATTAGAAGTTAAAATGGATTCTTTGGAAAGCAAACTGAACACCTTTGATTATAAACTGGAAAATACTAAGAAAGAATTAAAGGCGGACTGGGAGACTCAATTAAATGCAAAATTTGGAGAACTAGATGTAGAGTTTTCTAACACCTTGGAAAGGCAATATAATAATTTAATGGGAAAACTCCATGACGTAGAAAAGAAATATGAGGTAGTTTCGAAGAGTTATGATGGCCTGTCCAATAGGATGGTTAAGTGTGAAAGCAGCTGTTTCAATGCTAGCGCACAGATAGAAGAGCTTTCGAAACAAATAGTCGAGTTTGAGTCTGATGCTCGTAAGGGGATTGACAAGTATTTAGTAGATCAAACTAAAAGACTTGACGAAGATCTAACTGAATGGATAGACCCCAGCCAAATGAAAATATCAATGAGCACCTAAGTAAAATGATGAATTAATTAAGCTCTTCACTAGCGAAATTCAGAAAATAAAAGAGAAAATAGTTGATGAGTTACCTAAATGGCAAAAGGAAACCAATCATAAATTGGCGGAGTTAGAACGAAAGTCATCACAAAATTTGTTGACAGAGGACGAACGTTCGGAGAATAAATCGAAAAACAACCGAACATGTGATAATACGAAGTACAATTGTGGTGAAAATTTGCATTGGGAAGTTGATGATTCGGTTGGTAAAGATGATGATTCTTTTGGTCAGCGAGGATATTTGTCTTCTTTAAAGGTGGAGAACAGAGTTTTTAAAAGTAGACAATTCCCAACATTCTCCACTGAAAAGAACAACCTGCATCCGAAAATCTTTATCAATAATTTCAAAAGAATATTTCCGCGTAGCTGGTCAGAACACGACCGACTTCAATTTATGGTATCCAAAATTACCGGAGAAGCCGCATTATGGGCCGCTGAAGTAAGTGAAAGTTGCCATACTTGCGCTGAGTTTGAACAACTTTTTTTGGCTAAATACTGGTCGTCGAGTAAACAAGAGAAATTAAGAAAAGAGGTTTACCAACCTGAGTATTTTAACAATAAAAGGAGTACTTTAAGGCAATATTTTGAAAAGTACATAAATAAGACACGTTATTGGAGTGATCCAATTTCTCACAAGGAAGTGATCAGAATTTTGAAGGGAAGGTTGCCCATAAATATACGTGAAAAGTTAATAAATGTTCCTGACCACGATGTAGAACAGTTCTTGTCGGTGATTGACTCTATAGATATGATTATGGAAGACGCAAGACAAATGAGTAGTAATCAAATGTCGACTCACACTCATAGTAATACGAATAATTATAATAATAATTTAACGTATGATAATAATAATACCGAAAACCAGGTCAAACCCGCATCACAGGAGCGTGGAAATCTTCATCCTATGGTTGCAATAAAAACAAAGATTATAATAAATATAGAAGAGATACTTACTGTGCTAGAGGTAAACCTCGATATGGTGACGCGAATGTGCATAGTAGTGATATTAATAAGAGTAACAGGTACCCAAGTGATGAACCCAATTCCATTCGACCTTGGGAAGATAATTTGAAGCATAATGTTCATCGGCAGGATGGAACAAATGCCTCGAGTCCTCATCCAGCACAAGGAGTTATACCAGTGGGCGAAGGAGCCTCCAATGTGCGACGGGGTTAATACCATAACTCGGATCATACTGTACGGATTGTGGAAGTTCATGAACCCCCACCGATGACTCAACGAGATAGATTAAACTAATACCAGTCACCAAATGCCTTCCTAGGATGACTGGAAAGGAGAAGGAAGGCAGGCATCAATTTGAAGTGAGAGTATTAAGGTACAATAATGGTCAGGATATAAGGAATGAGTTAATTGAAGAAAAACCTGAAGTTTCTAATAAATGCGGACAAATTTTACAGGCAATAATTCCAACAAGTATAAATAATGTTGATGTTGAAATATTAATTGATACTGGAGCAACTATTAGTGTCATGGCGTTGAACTGTTTAAAACAGATAAGACGAGGGGTAAAAATGCCCACTTTTCCTACCACAGGATGTACCGTGTCTGGCACGCTCAGTGCAAAAATGCAAAAAGTTGTGAAACAGGTACGTGTTGACGGTACAATACAGGGGGCTCAAATAGAAAGTACATTCCTGGTTGTTCCTAATACGACAGTACCATGTATCTGGGGTTTGGATTTTTTATGTGAGACAAGTGCAATCATTAATTTAGAGAAAGGTGAATGTGTATTTAATTCCAATGGTAATGTTTTGACAACCACCCTGAGAAAGAGCCGAGTAATTCCAAATCAATTGTGTATGAATCTAATGGTAAAATATATAAGTATTGATAATGAAAATGTGTATGATATATGCCTTATTCAATGTTCTGAAGAAATGATGGATAAAATGTCATTGCAGGAAAAGGTGTTAGAATCAGAATATTTATCTGTTATCCAAAGGGATGAACTGTACTACTTGTTGGAAGCATATCATTCAATTTTTAGTAAACGTCCGGGTATAATAAAAGACTTTGAATACCATATAAAGACGTATGCACATAAACCCTTTTGTCGTACTTCCTATTCTATCCCATGGACAAAGAAAGAAGTAGTCAGAAAGGAAATCAATAAAATGTTAGAATGGGGTATTATTGAGCCCTCAGATTCTGAATATTGTAACCCTCTTGTGGCGGTAATTAAACCCAATGGTGACATCAGATTGGTGTTGGATGCCAGAGAGATCAATAAGATCATTATACCTGTACAAACGCGACCGGAGAACCTAGAAGAGTTAGTACAAAAGTTTTATGGTGCCCGCTTCATAACTTCTTTGGATATGCGTAGTTCATATTGGCAAACTAGAATATCGAAAGAATCTGGAAAATATACTGCATTCGTTTTTCTGGGCCGAAGTTATCAGTTTACTGTCATGCCATTTGGGTTGAAAATAAGCGGTGGTGTTTTCATATCGGCATTAGATACCGTACTGGGCAGAGACCTTTTGAATGAAGTTACTTTATATGTGGATGATTTGCTAATTGCTTCTGAAACTTGGGAGGAACATTTGGACTTATTAAGAAGAGTTTTTGCGAAATTTTTGGAATACGGAGTTACTGTAAATTTGAGAAAATCCAAGTTTGCTCATCACCAATTGAAATTTCTTGGACATATAATCACTCCTGAAGGGATAAAACCAAATCCTAAAAAGATGGATGCGATTAACAGATGTCCTTATCCAAAGAACAGAACGGAATTAAGGTCATTTATCGGCTTAGTTTCATTTTTTCGACGATTTTTACCCAATCAGCTAGGAAGCCAAGACTGTTTGTTACGGCTGTTAAGAAAAAATGTCATATGGGAGTGGAATTCCGAATGCACGCAAGCTTTTGATAACATCCGCAATGCTTTGACTAATGCTCCACTGTTACATCATCCGAGACTTGATCAAGATTTTTATATTGCTGCGGATGCATCTGAAACAGGATTGGGTGCCACTCTTTTCCAGATGGACAATCCAGAAGATATCAGTACCATCAAAATAATTGGGTTTGCCAGCAGAACACTCTCTAGCTGTGAACGTGCATATTGTACTACTGAATTGGAAGTACTGGCCGTGGTCTGGTCCCTTAGAAAGTTTCGCTATTTTGTATATGGAAAGAAGATCATTGTATTCTGCGACCACAAAGCTTTATCTTTTATTTTAACAGGAAGGATGTTCCATTCACGTTTAACCCGGAGGGCCTTGCTACTGCAAGAATATGATACTACCCTCAAATACATAAGAGGGAAAGACAACATCGTAGCCGATGCTCTTTCAAGACTACCGAAAAGAAAGAATGATGACGAGTGTGAAGAACGGACTATTGACTTTAAAGTCATGAATTTATCAAGGCAATATTGTGAGAGGCAGATTTCACAGCTATCTCGAAGAATTCCACAACTGCAAGAAGATGATAAGTTGTGGAAAGCCATTAGGCATGCTGTTGAAAGCAGAACGCTAAGTCACTCTCAAGAACAGTATCAATTAAAATCCGGAATATTGTATCGGAGGAAGGATGAAGAAGATGTTTGGAAAGTTTGTGTTCCAAATAAATATTTAGAATCACTAGTATGGTACACTCACTTGAATTGGGGTCATTTTGGTTCCGCTAAATGTACAGCCAAAATAGCACAATACTGCTATCATCCAAATTTGGGACGTATAGCTACAAATATTATTAAGAAGTGCAAAATATGTTAGAAGGCGAAACCCATAAACTATTGTCGGAAGATAGAATTACATCCTATCATCCCACAACAACCTTTAATGTTGGTGTCATGTGATGTCTGTGGGCCATGTCCCATGACACGTGGACGGTTCAAATATGTATTGGCTTTCTATGATCTCTTTTCAAAATATGTGAAATTATATCCTTTGAAAAATCTCCACGTTCGACCCATGTTACGCAAATTTATCAACAACTATATAACTGAGCTTGGCAAACCTATAATGATCTTGACAGACAATGCTGCTTATTATACAAGCAAAGTATGGAGAGACACTATGAAAGAACAAGGAATCCCGCACATTTACATCTCGAGATTTTACCCTTGTGGAAATCCGGCTGAAAGAATCTTCCGAGAGTTGAACCGATTTTTACGGACGTACGTACCCAAACAACATTATAAATGGATCGATTGGATTTATGAATTTGAGAAAGTGTACAATGACTTACCACACTTTTCGACAGGTTATTCACCTAACCAAATAGTATTTGGTGAAAGTATTGTGCCAGAATGGATGAAGAAATTACCTGCGATAGAACAAAAGATTACCAAGAAAGAAGATATGGTGAAGAAGGTCTACGAAATCCTGAAGCATCAAGCACAATTGAGAAAAACCCGTTTTGATAAAAATGTGAAGAAAGTAGTCACACATGATGTAGGTGAAGAAATTTTATTGAGAAATCACCCAAAAGCATCAACCAGGAAAAGACTGAATAAGAAATGGCAATATTTATGTACAGGTCCATACAAAATAATGAAAATACCTTATGAAGGGAGCTACCTTCTGGCAGATTGTGATACTGATGTAATTAAAGGCTTGTTCCCTCACATAGACCTGAAGAAGTATTATCAATAATGAGCAAAATATAGATTCAAGAAACACTGAATGATACCAAGACTACACTCAGTGGACTAAATAAAAGCACCAATGGATAAATACGTACTTATACTAACTTGCAAAGAAAATTAAAGAATGTACCGATGATTTCCATGAGATACCTTCTTGGTATCAGCAACAATGACGACGCTGAAATACGATTTATCCTCTCACCGAACGGCGAGGATGGATGATTTGAAAGTGGAATTAAGAGGAAAAGAAAAGGACCAAATCCTCTCCGGTTAAACAAGTGGCCTGATAAGGGTTTTGGCCTAGGATGCCAATCGTCGAACCCGGCTGTGATCCCTGCCTTGCACAGTCGGTTGAAGAACTGAGGGCTTCATCCAAGAAAAAAAATGTGGTGTGAATATGAAGTGATTAGTGCGAAGTGTTTCTAAGACAACCTATAAACAAATGTGGAATTTAGTTAAGGGCATTTTGTCTAGGCCCATTAACTCAACTTAAATATTGTAAAATGTATGTACTGACTTGTTGAGTGAATCTGAGAGTGAGTGTATTCGCCGAAACAAATACCCTCTCCTGTCACAGTACACAAAAAAAATAAGCCTGTTCTGCCTGGAACCCTCTTCAAGACATCACAGTCTGGAGGGCCGTGTAACATTACGAGTCAAGACAGCTGTAATGGAACTCGAATAGCGTAAAGTTATCGTTAAAAACGCACGCCGCGCGATTTGTTACGATTTGGTAGGTCATAATAGTAGTAACATGCTTTCGAATACAATGAAAATATAACGGCGATATCTGTTTAGCGTTATTGGAAATAATATGTAATAAATTAATGAGTAAGGTAGCCGATCCTATAAGAAGAGGTAAAATTGGGCATATGAAGGTGTTTTGCTTTATATCGACTAAGCCGATGATACGGCGTCTTTTTTTCCGTTTACTCTTAGAAAAAAAAAAAGAAAATAAATAACGAAGTGCTAATTGTGCGTTGTGAAAAAATAGGGGCGAATTTTAAATAGCTACAGTGTATAATCAGACTAACAAATGGACATCAGTTACGCGAAATAGCGGACAGTAAAATGTGGTCATTAAATTGAGTACACCTACAGGGCGGTCAATTCCGGGATAAGTCTATTCGCATCTCACGAGCGACGCGGTATTGAGACCGGTTTTTTTTATTATATCACGGAGAGCGGGCTTCAATTTATAAAAAGGAGAAAAGCTGTATCATTATCATTGACTGTTGGTGTTAAGCAACCAAAACTGTTCATCAAAGGGTTTCGCTGAATGAGTGGTGAATGCGAAATGAAACTGTGGACGAAGTTATGTTAAATAAAGCAGAAGAGACAAGACAGTTTGGTCGTATCTGTTAATATTCCATAAACCGTAACATTTATTCTCGTTGTACGAAGCCTTTATAGACGATCGTTATGACAATTTGCTTTGAAGGGATCTCGTTACGAGTTAAGTTTTGGGGACCTGGTCAACAGGGGATAGTTCGTAGATCTTAACTACTGCAGCTATTCTGGAATCAGGTGCTACCGTGACCGTTGTGTGTTGTCAATGGCTTAAGGTCATCATATCTCATGCTCTAAGATCGACGCGCCTTTCCTCTTGGTATAACGGTGTCTCACGGTAACCACGACAACGCCGACGGCGCGGGAAGATACGGTAGAACGTGTCAACCTTCAGGTGCCACGCTTTTAGTGCTAATTATGTGCAATAACGTTTCTTTTTCAGTTACTATAGTAGTTGTCCATAGGACTGGCGACCGTAATTTTCCCCAAATCTCAAATATCTAATTAACGCTAATTAATTGTTAACGTGACGACCGCACATTTACTTTATTTATTAATTTTACCCTTTTCTCAAAATTGATTTCCACCAATTTCATTTGCATTTATCCTTTCATTTAGATGTAACCCTTTCCTCCCTCTTTATCGACAGATTAACTTCGGTGACGATTGCTTTTCCCAAATTTTCATTAGGTACATGTGGTTTAATTTTTCACTGTCATTAAGGTCGGTAAGTGAGGGGGAGGTTACAGACGAATCGATGTGTTCCTACAGAGGGCTGGGAAGTGACCTGGCATCTCAAAGACGCGTCTGGCACGGCGTGGAATGCGTCTGATTCGCATTTTTGTAACTAGTTTTAGGGACTGGAGGGTAGTTACCAATAATAATCAGACTACCTAATAAAACCAGAATTCTACCCCGATGTATACCTTTATGCAGTTCAGTTTCCTTGACCTTTCGGAAATCGTTAGCTTCGTTGACATGCACAAGTTACGATGGGATGCATTCCTTCTTTACTCGCTGCACACGGCTATGGGCTAATAAATGACACACATGAAAGTTTTTTGCAATCTTGAACATTAAAAAACGTTGTGCAAACGAATTAAAAGCTGAAAATATGACGAACAAAAGCAATTCCAGTAGCAAACAAGCACTGGTTTTGGTGGTCCATCTTCATTTACTATCAGTACAAATATAAAAACCTCTTGAATAAAATGTATTGCGAAAGCATTCCTTTCATATTACATTCTCCTCTAGTTAATCGAAATATATCACATAAAAATAGCAAGTTAGATAAACTGCTCCAAATGTGTTGTTTTTCCTGAGCAAATGCGTATTCCAGAACAGTAAAAGTTCGAAATTGCCTTCCTTGGCGCCCGCGACGTAAATACGAAGCGTGAAGCAGTCGTAAACAGTGGTCTGCTAATGTTTGGGGCTACTTAAAATAGTGGAAGGGCCCACCCCCTCTGGCTTCAATACAACGTACAACATTAATCTGCGGTGCCTCCTACCTTCTTTTTTGTCCTCATGGTTGCTACGTAGAGAGGATATCTGTGAATCATAACGTCAATTAAAAAAAAAGAGAGTAAATCATATCTCTGAAAGTGCGACACAAAATAAATATTACTGTTGTCTAGCACGCTGCGTTTAGCAGGTTATACACAACGTGGTTGTGATTTTGGAATGGAAAGATATTTATACGTTATTATCAAGCACGACGTCTCATACTTTTTTTTTTTATAAAACACTTGAACATTTCCGTTTCACCGTTGATTAGCGAGTGCATTGTCGTGTAGCAGAGTAGTACAATGTAAGACTATATTTTGCTGCTGGGAGTTGTGAATTCGAGTATCTGATTTTCTATCCAACGTATACTATAGTGCATAGCATTTTCCATTGAAGCTGAGGTCGTCTATGCTGGCAGTTCGTACAAACCATGCAGATATTGTGATAGTCAGATGCATTATTATCATCATACACTACTGGTCATTAAAATTGCTACACCAAGAAGAAATGCAGATGATAAACGGGTATTCATTGGACAAATATATTATACTAGAACTGTCATGTGATTACATTTTCACGCAATTTGGGTGCATAGATCCTGAGAAATCAGTACCCAGAACAACCACCTCTTGCCGTAATAACGACCTTGATACGTCTGGGCATTGAGTCAAACAGAGCTTGGATGGCGTGTAGAAGTACAGCTGCCCATGCAGCTTCAACACGATAGCATGGTTCATCAAGAGTAGTGACTAGCGTATTGTGACCAGCCAGTTGCTCGGCCACCATTGATCAGACGTTTGCAATTGGTGAGAGATATGGAGATTGTGCTGGCCAGGGCAGCTTTTCTGTATCCAGAAAGGCCCGTACAGGTCGTGCAACATGCGGTCGTGTATTATCCTGCTGAAATGTAGGGTTTCGCAGGGATCGAATGAAGGGTAGAGCTATGGGTCGTAACACATCTGAAATGTAACGTCCACTGTTCAAAGTGCCGTCAATGCGGACAAGAGAGGTGACCGAGACTTGTAACCAATGGCACTCCATACCATCACGCCGGGTGATACGCAAGTAAGGGATGACGAATACACGCTTCCAATGTGCGTTCACCACGATGTCGCCAAACACGGATGCGACCATCATGATGCTGTAAACAGATCCTGTATTCATCCGAAATATGACTTTTGCAATTCGTGCACCCAGGTTCGTCGTTCAGTACACCATCGCAGGCGCTCCTGTCTGTGATGCAGCGCCAAGGGTAACCGCAGCCATGGTCTCCGCGCTGATAATCAATGCTGCTGCAAACGTCGTCGATCTGTTCATGCAGATGGTTCATGTCTTGCAAACGTCCCCATCTGTTGACTCAGGGATCGAGACGTCGGTGCACGATCCGTTACAGCCATGCGGATAAGATGCCTGTCATCTCGATTGATAGTGATACGAGGCCGTTGGGATCCAGCACGGCGTTCCGTATTACCCTCCTGAACCGACCGATTCCATATTCTCCTAAAAGTCATTGGATCTCGACCGAAGTGAGTAGTAATTTCGCGATACGATAAACCGCAATTGTGACAGGCTACATCCGTCCTTTATCAAAGTCGGAAACGTGATGGTACGCATTTCTCCTACTTAGACGAGGCATCACAACAACGTTTCACCAGGCAACGCCGATAAACTGCTGTTTGTGTATGAGAAATCAGTTGGAAACTTTCCTCATGTCAGCACGTTGTAGGTGTCGACACCGGCGCCATCCTTCTGTGAATGCTCTGAAAAGCTACTTATTTGCATATCACAGCATCTTCTTCCTGTCGGTTAAATGTCACGTCTGTAGCACGTCATCTTCGTGGTGCAGCAATTTTAATGGCCAGTGTGTACCATATTCCGGTAGCTACCACTAGCCCCTGAAACCAATAATAGTATCTGTGGCAATTTTACAGAACACATCATCTTTATACTGGTACGTAGTGCGGGATATAATGAGAATGTCAACTTCCTAGTAAAGGTGTCTCATTTGCGATCTGTACAGATGATATTTCCAATACATGAGTTTAAACCGGCTGGTTATCTTAGGTGTAATTTTACATGTACAATCGAGTAACGTACTTCCACGATAGAAATGACGTGGCTTCTTAAGTACAACTGAGTGAAACTAAGGTATTGATTTCTGCAGTGCGACGTTGCTCTCTCTTTATTTGTGTCACTGTGCTTCTGTAGTGTCTAATCGTTTGATGTCGGAGTTTGGTCGTTTCTGAAGGCTGGCGCAGTACTATCCCACATGTGTACATGGGATGATACATGAGATTATAACTGACATCAAAGATTCAGCAACACATTTTGCAATACAAGCCATAAAATTCAACATTAATAACCAAGATGCTTTCATAAACTTTATTAATTTTGAGTTCCAACCAGAAACTGACAACATTACATTTTATTTCCAAAAGCGGGAAAAGGTGGAGGGCCTTGAAGATACACCAGCTGATCAGAAGGACTTTTCTTTTTGGAAATCTTAGGGAAAGCCTGCTTTGGTGGAGGGCCAGTGAGAGGCGCACCCTGTAGGGCTGATGGTGCAACATCAGCTACCTGGAGCAATGAAGATAATTCAGTGGTGTTGACACCATCTTGTAAGATGGTGGGTTTCAGTAGTTGACCATTGCCAGCTGTGTTGAAGTTGCCCAAGGTGGTGGGGGGCAGTGACTCAGCAGGAATAGTATTGTCAGTGTCCAAGGCGGTGGACAGCTTCAGATCATTAGTGGACGTGCAGTAGCCACCATCCAAGATGGGGGGACGTGGTGGCTTAACATCGGCAGACGCTTGGCCACTGCCCAAGGTGGTGGGGGGCAGCGACTCGGCGGTATTAGAGTCGCCACTGCCAGGGTTGTTGGGAGGCAGCAGCTCACTAGTGGATGTGGCACCGCGAACATCCAAGATGGTGGGATGCGGTGGTTCATCGTTGGCAGCCATGTTGCCACTGCCCAGTATCGTGGGGGGCTGCAGTTCAGCAGTAATAATATCGTCACTGTGCAAGACAGCAATATTAGAATCGCAACTGCCAGGGCTGCTGGGAGGAAGCAGCTCACTAGTGGATGTGGCATGACAAACATCCAAGATGGTGGGATGTGGTGGTTCATCGTTGGCAGCCTTGTTGCCACTGCCCAGTGTCGTGGGGGGCTGCAGTTCAGCAGAAATAATATCGTCACTGTGCAAGACAGTGGGGGTCAGTAGTTCATTAGTGGATGTGGTGTCACGGCCTTCGAATACAGTGGGGTGAGACGGTTCATCGTCGGCAGTGTGGTCTCCATCGTAAAAGGAGGTGGGGGGCTGCAACCCAGCAGTATTACTATCTCCACTAGGCGAGGTGGTGGGGGCCAGTGAGTCATAAGCAACATTAACATCGCCACTGCCCAAGTTGGTGGTGGGCAGCAGCTCATCAGTAGTTGTGGTCTCGCCGCCTGAGGTGTTGGGAGGCGGCGGTGGCGCCGGTGAAGGGAGGCGTGGCAGCGTCGGTGGCAGCGGCTGCTGCTCGGCAGTGGCAGTGTAGCCACTGCACATGGTGTCGGAGACATCAGAAGCCTGGAATCAGAAGGATATTCTGTATTAGGATTCACTCTCTTGTATGCAGTACTGGTTCAGATTACGGGCTTGTAATATCTGTTTTTGTATGTTCACTGAAAAGAGAACAGCGAAACACGAAAATATAATTATTGCTGATTAATGAAAATGGATAATGCATTTGTCTAAGTAAAATATTATCCGCTACATATTACAAGAACACAGGTTAATGGAAGTGTGAACAGGCCACCAGAAATTTTAATGATACATGCAAAGGTGTGTGCATTGTGTTATACAGATGCCACATATCAGTTTGTGGAATGGAGATCGATGCATGTGTCACCTGGTCAGTCAATTCAGTTAATACAGGGACCGTTACAGATAGCTGTAGATCACACTGGAGTTGTCGATGGATAATGCCCCATATGATCGATTGGAGACAGATCTGGTGTTTGGGCAGGTCAAGATATTATGTCGAAACCCTGAACATCATTTTGGGTTACAACAGCGGTATGTGGGCGAGAATTAACCATTTATGAAACGAAGCCTTGAATGCTGTACATAAATGCCAGCGCAAAACGTCATATCAACAGACTGATGTACAAATTTGCGGTCAGGGTGAGTGGGATAACCATGACAGTGCTCCAACTGTGATATGAAATTGCACTTCAGATGGTAGCTCTAGGTGTTGCTCTAATGGATCAAGCACACAGACAGACTGCGTGCGGGACCTCAACTGGCTCTTCCTTCTAACCAACTCACGACCAACACTAGTATGGAGGTAGAACCAGCTTTCGTCATGAAACACTACAGTATTCCACCGTGCCGTACGGTGAGCTTTCCCCTAACTCCACTGAAGTCGTATATAAATGTGTTTAAGGGTCAGTGGAATGCACGTTACAGGTTGTCTGGCTCGGCGATATCGCTGAAGTAAACGATATTGTTGCTCATATTGGCGCTGCTGAGTCAGTACTACATGTGAGAGCCATACGCAACACACGATGGTCTTCCCACTCAGTCGTGTCACTTGCCCATTCGGGGCATGGTCTTCTTGCGACCGTACGTTTTCCTTTCGTTTATGTCATTTAACTCCTCGTTACTGCTGTCAGTGTATTCTGGTGAAGCTACGTTAATCAGGTCGTATGGGGTGCTCACCAATTTACTATTTTAAGATGTACGTGAAATTATACATTTGAATTTGTGTAGTTAAGATGGGTTACTTCAAAACGAGGTAACCACAGTCGAAATGTTACACAGCAAAATACTGCAGCGAATGAGGGCCACTAGTCTTTTCTGTCGATTAACATGCTTGCAACTTTTTGCGCCACTTCAGAAGATGAATCAGTAACATTTTAGGGTTGCATAGGATAACTTCCGGCAAAAGAACTAAACCTTATTCTGAAAACGACTTTGTCAAAGAGGGGAGAGGAGCGGACTGACGTTCAGGTCACACTCTTGCCCTTGTGGCGGAAAGCTGCCCATAAAGGTGGAACGTAAGCAATGATCAACGGCTTAAGGGTGCAGAAGGCAATGGAAACCGCTGCATTATAGACGCATTATGTGTATCCACAGGATCTGTGGACTGTGAATTGAAGAAGTGTCGTGATGCTCTCCCCACTGGCAAAAGACACCGGAGACTGCGAAGATGGAGGTGACCGTGAGAAAAAGATTAAGTCACGAACGAAAGGATAATGTTCTGAGAGCCAGATGTTAACGCAGTTAACGCAGAACAGGGAATCAGTGATCATAAAGCGGTTGCGGCATCGATGATTTCAGCCGTAAATAGAAATATTAAAAAAGGTAAGAAGATTTTTCTGTTTAGCAAAAGTGACAAAAAGCAGATTGCAGAGTATCTGACGGCTCAACACAAAAGTTTTGTCTCAAGTACAGACAGTGTTGAGGATCAGTGGACAAAGTTCAAAACCATCGTACAATATGCGTTAGATGAGTATGTGCCAAGAAAGATCGTAAGAGATGGAAAAGAGCCACCGTGGTACAACAACCGAGTTAGAAAACTGCTGCGGAAGCAAAGGGAACTTCACAGCAAACATAAACATAGCCAAAGCCTTGCAGAAAAACAAAAATTACGCGAAGCGGAATGTAGTGTGAGGAGGGCTATGCGA
This sequence comes from Schistocerca americana, assembly GCF_021461395.2. Lineage (NCBI taxonomy): Eukaryota > Metazoa > Arthropoda > Insecta > Orthoptera > Acrididae > Schistocerca > Schistocerca americana. Next base: position 1,025,554,500 of record NC_060119.1, read on the forward strand.
GAGGCGTTCAATGAATTCAAAAGTAAAGTTCTATGTACTGACTTGGAAGAAAATCCTAAGAAATTTTGGTCTTATGTCAAAGCGGTAGGTGGATCAAAACAAAATGTCCAGACACTCTGTGACCAAAATGGTACTGAAACAGAGGATGACAGACTAAAGGCCGAAATACTAAATGTCTTTTTCCAATGCTGTTTCACAGAGGAAGACGGCACTGTAGTTCCTTCTCTAGATTGTCGCACAGATGACAAAATGGTAGATATCGAAATAGACGACAGAGGGATAGAGAAACAATTAAAATCGCTCAAAGGAGGAAAGGCCGCTGGACCTGATGGGATACCAGTTCGATTTTACACAGAGTACGCGAAGGAACTTGCCCCCCTTCTTGCAGCGGTGTGCCGTAGGTCTCTAGAAGAGCGTAGCGTTCCAAAGGATTGGAAAAGGGGACAGGTCATCCCTGTTTACAAGAAGGGACGTCGAACAGATGTGCAGAACTATAGACCTATATCTCTAACGTCGATCAGTTGTAGAATTTTGGAACACGTATTATGTTCGAGTGTAATGAGCTTTCTGGAGACTAGAAATATACTCTGTAGGAATCAGCATGGGTTTCGAAAAAGACGGGTCGTGTGAAACCCAGCTCGCGCTATTCGTCCACGAGACTCAGAGGGCCATAGACACGGGTTCCCAGGCAGATGCCGTGTTTCTTGACTTCCGCAAGGCGTTCGATACAGTTGCCCACAGTCGTTTAATGAACAAAGTTAGAGCATATGGACTATCAGACCAATTGTGTGATTGGATTGAGGAGTTCCTAGATAACAGAACGCAGCATGTCATTCTCAATGGAGAGAAGTCTTCCGAAGTAAGAGTGATTTCAGGTGTGTCGCAGGGGAGTGTCATAGGACCGTTGCTATTCACAATATACATAAATGACCTTGTGGATGACATCGGAAGTTCACTGAGGATTTTTGCAGATGATACTGTGGTGTATCGAGAGGTTGTAACAATGCAAAATTATACTGAAATGCAGGAGGATCTGCAGCGAATTGACGCATGGTGCAGGGAATGGCAATTGAATCTCAATGTAGACAAGTGCAATGTGCTGCGAATACATAGAAAGATAGATCCCTTATCATTTAGCTACAAAATAGCAGGTCAGCAACTGGAAGCAGTTAATTCCATAAATTATCTGGGAGTACGCATTAGGAGTGATTTAAAATGGAATGATCATATAAAGTTGATCGTCGGTAAAGCAGATGCCAGACTGAGATTCATTGGAAGAATCCTAAGGAAATGCAATCCGAAAACAAAGGGAGAAGATTACAGTACGCTTGTTCGCCCACTGCTTGAATACTGCTCAGCAGTGTGGGATCCGTACCAGATAGGGTTGATAGAAGAGACAGAGAAGATCCAACGGAGAGCAGCGTGCTTCGTTACAGGATCATTTAGTAATCGCGAAAGCGTTACGGAGATGATAAACTCCAGTGGAAGACTCTGCAGGAGAGACGCTCAGTAGCTCGGTACGGGCTTTTGTTAAAGTTTCGAGAACATACCTTCACCGAAGAGTCAAGCAGTATATTGCTCCCTCCTAAGTATATCTCGCGAAGAGACCATGAGGATAAAATCAGAGAGATTAGAGCCCACACAGAAGCATACCGACAATCCTTCTTTCCACGAACAATACGAGACTGGAATAGAAGGGAGAACCGATAGAGGTACTCAGGGTACCCTCCGCCACACACCGTCAGGTGGCTTGCGGAGTATGGATGTAGATGTAGATGTAGATTCTCCAAATTCAATATTTAACGTCGGTTGTTGTCTGCCATCGATGCGCAGACCTGAGCGTTCAAATAGATATTAGCATCGAAGCTTCACCGTCATCGTGCATCCCTAGTCTGAACATTTTCTTATGATATGAGTTAACTTTGTGAAGAATTGTGCCATCTATGACGATACAGTAAGGCGATTCGCTGAATGCAGCGACAGATTTTTTTGCGGCATGAAAGATTTTAATAATGTGTGTCACTACGGTTAGTCTGTGTTGTAAAGGATCACCATCCTAAATGGGGAAAGTTTATTTTATTCATACTCATTTCCTTCGACATGTATGCACGTTGCTGTAACTACGACTGTAGATTGTAGATTCCATTTGCGAGGTCCTATAGGGTGTAGTGCCTGTTTACGTCGTCAACGACAGTGTGACCGACGGTAATGAGTGTGAGACCAACTGTAGTTATCAGCCCTAAATGTGGGTATGGTAGCAGCTAGTCACGAAAAGTGAGCAAATGTTCAGCGTCCGGTAAGCGAGATCCTAGCAGTAGCTGGTCTGCACCGTCTATAGCTGGCGCATTGTCCTTTCTTCATCTGTACCAGGGCAGGTCCCATTACTTCTGTTTGTTATGTCAGTCGTTCATTTATCCTTTAAGCAGTCGTACTCGGCATATGCTGACGCCAGGTAGAACACGTAGGCATTTGAGAAAGTCACTGACTCTTCTATGAAGGAGAATCAACTGTCAGAAACCAAAGTGGAAGGTCGTATTAATTATTTACTACGAATATACTGCAGTGTAAGCGTAGTATGAATGGTGTGAGTTAGGTGACTCCTTTGAAAAATCGAAGGCTTGTTTTACTGCTTTCTAGCGTTTATCCCGCGCTAGCAGCGTCGTCTTGTTGGTACATCTGACTCCATTCGGGTCTGTCAGGTGCTTCTGTGTAGGTGGAATTGATGAATTCCGTATCTTTCTTGATACGGTCCAGCCATCGTGTCTTGGTTCTGGCACGAGGTCGTCGGCCATTTGTGCCCAGGTGCATAGCTATTCTTGCCTCCGAGTCTGCTTTAATTCGCATGACGTGTGCGTATCATCTTAAACTGCTTTCCCGTAGTTTGTCTGAGATGGGTGCAAGTACAAGCCGTCGACTGAAAACCCCAGGTCTTCATCAAACATAATAAGGCTAATGCTTTTCTTCTGCTATTCGTATGATATTTATTCGCATACCTACTAAATAATTATCAAAGGCATTTAGCTGCAACAACCGGAGATAATCTCGTATAATAATAGAGAATAAAAGTGTGTAGCATCCGTATATTTACTCCGTAATCAGGTCATTGCAGTGAAAGGGTAAAATATCTCGAAATGCACTTTTACACATCGAGTTTCTCTTAGTGTCCGACTAATGTGCGGCTGGTCCTGGCGGAGGTTCGAGTCCTCCCTCGGGTGTGTGTGTTTGTACTTAGGATAATTTAGGTTAAGTAGTGTGTAACCTTAGGGACTGATGACCTTCACAGTTAGGTCCCATAAGATTTCACACACATTTGAACATTTTTTACCACAAATGAAAGGCAGCCCTACCATATTGCCGACCTACCTACACCTACAGCATCAGAAATTCTCATCTACTGGGTAATCAATCTTGCAAACACATTTGGCGTGTTGCCTGTCCGAGGGTGCAAAACGAAAGTTGATATTGGCAATAGCCACATCGATGGACACACGCAAATCGTCATTTAAAGATGTATATCAAGTTTTTGGTTCAAGCAACTAAGTATGACACAGGGAGAGATATCCTGCCGAGAGTAAGTTTTGTATGCTATTGGTGTGACGTAGAGAGCCACTACTCACCTGCGCCTTCTTGTTCTTCTTCAGCTTCTTCCGCTCGTCGCGGTCAGCGGCACGCCGGCGGATGCAAGGGCACAAACGGCGTAACATCTGCGTCAGAGAAGACCCTTGTCAAGTGCTATACGCTATAACATTTCTACAGTAAACCGTGCCCATTACCTCCACTCAACCATATTAAACGCTCCGTCACATGCGGTTCACTAGTTTTTGCGTCATGATTGTCCCGAAATTGAATGAGCGTAGTGAGGTGTTCAAAAAACACGATTGAGGACTTTGTGGCCGCATATTCATGACGAGGCACGGGGCGTGTCCACCGTGCCCGAATGCGTTCTGGGTGAATGTCTGGCGTGGTCGAATGGCTTATATTCCAAAGTCGTGAATCAGCTCGCCAACCATGATCTGCAAATGTCGACGGCGTATACAACGGCTCGGACGTCTTATGAGCTGCATTTGCGCTTTTCCTTGAATTTCTGATGATTTATTTTTTGACAAGGACAACGAGTGATCGGAAGCTACCGAAATAAAGTCTATCATACTTATATGTTTCACTGAAAATGACAACTGAGATACCTCGTTAGTTCACGTAATTCCCAAGAGTACAGGTAGCGCAGCATTGACTGATACCCTGTTTCTCTATTTCTGGAAGTATTCCATATAAGTGTCGAACATTCATAGAGTACTAGCGGTATCGGAATTAGCATGATAGGCTTGAAGAATTTAGTTAAAAATTTAAGTTAGTACTAATTACAACACATCGTTAAAATAGGAGTATAGTAGATCCTACATAAAGATTCTAGAAGTGCTGAAGGAATATTATCTATTCCTTGTTCAATCTTTAGTTACGATTTTTCAGTAGCTTGGTTACCATCTGACACTGTTAATCAACCCTCTGTGTCTTCCAAAACGACTCCCGTTTCTTCTTATATCACTTCTGTAAACAGGTCCTTCCCAGTTGGACACATTCAACAAACGCTTTCCACTTATCGAGCTCCCTCCTGGTTCAACGGTGGAATTCCGTATGTGCTCTAAATGTTGAGGCTATTTCTCTTGCCTCTGAATTATGCACACGCTGAACCCGACATTCTGAAGACCATTTCCTTTCCGATATCTTAGCATTGTTCCTGCGCCTGATCGCTTGAATTCCTATTCATTTCATTGATAAGTCAATTACATAGCTATGGTTTTTTCTGAAAATTTTTGTACCTCTTTCAGTTACTTCATGTTTGGGTTCACAGCTTCAAAGTAGCTTCTAAATGATGAAACCTTTTTAAACCACCGTAGGCTGTCAGTTTTATTATGCAAAGTGCGTTTAATGAACCACGTATATGTTTCACATTACTAGCCAGTTTCAGCCCTTTGCCGTTTACAAATGTGTAGCGTTCGTTATGTTGGTGTGTGTTTCACATTTCAAAATGTGGTGGGTGAGGGTGGGAGGGACAGTCCACTCTCACACTCTCGCTCACATTCCGCTACAGAGTGAAATATTTGTTCTGAGAAGTTTAGTAAAATAATTTATATTGCAATGTCGATAAAATACACTACAACTACAACTTAGCACCGATGTAAATCAAAGTACGTGTGTGTAATTACTTTACATCATAGTTAAGTAACGGAAATGTTAGAGATTCAGTTTTATACACTTTACAGTAGTCTCCCATTAACTGACATACTACTCTCGAACTAACAAGATTCGAAGCTCTATGTTGTGAACTTCCCAAGGAGCTCCATTATAGGCCTGCTGCCTCTATTATCGCACAGTTTCATATCTCAGCCCTCAGAGTCTAAAATAATAACTATCAGCATCATCAGACAATGGCACGAAAAGTAGTTGATAATTAAGGTAGACTTCAATGGAAAAAAATTACATAAGTTCCAGAATGGCTCACAACGTTAACGTTTAATTCCTCAGAATGATGCTACCCAATAGCATACGTTGCCTCCAGCCACTGATTATTGCTTATGTCTTCGTTAGTCACCACTGTTTAGCAGTCAGTAGTGTGAGAAGGGACACACCACTGCTGAAATTTTTAAACGTGACACACACATCACCAATGAGATTTATGTTGGATAATGACAAAGAGCTGAAACTTGTAGGTAAAGTGTATTATAAACATGTTGGAATAAAGGAAATTCACACGATAAAACTGTCACGCTACGGTGGTTGTAAATAATTTTCTCTTTTTTCTTCGTTCCTGAAAATTGTCTCTTATGTTAACCATTCTTCCTTCCCACTTACCTCGCTTGCACTTATGTTTGTTCTGTCTACCTTCCTTTATCGTCCTTTTAAGAGATGTCCATTCCTCTTAAAGTGAACAGCCTACTGTGGTATTCACTATCGCAGCATCTACAGCCTCAGCCAACATCTTCCCCTACCTCAGAATTCGAGTATCTCGCTTCAAACTTTTGCTCATTCTTCATCATTGCTAAATTGTGATCTGATTCTAAATGGTTTTGTGTATGTCTTAAACCCCAATATCTGACTTCGAAATATCTGTGTCAGTAAGTTGTAATCTACGTGCTATCTTCTTATACATTCGAGTCTGTTCCAAGTAGATCTCTTCCTGTTGTGATTCCGTAATTGTGCATAGCATTTACCAACATAAATTTATTTCACATCTCATGGTGTCTTCATCCTCTCTATTTCTAATACCGACACCATATACTCCCATAACTTTTTTTAAAAATCTTATGGGACTTAACTGCTAAGGCCATCAGTCCCTAAGCTTACACACTACCTAACCTAAATTATCATGAGGACAAACACACACACACCCATGCCCGAGGGAGGACTCGAATCTCCGCCGGGATCAGCCGCACAGTCCATGACTGCAGCGGCTGAGACCGCTCGGCTAATCCCGCGCGGCCTCCCATAACTCTGTTGTTCCTTTCTGCACCACAGTGTTCCAACCGCCATGGTTATTAGCTTTAGATCCTGCTTTCAATGTCGTCATACTCTGTATCCATCTCTTCAACTTCTGCTCGTCACTGTAGATTCTGTTGAGATTATCCATGTCACTGAACAGTTCATAGTACTTAAACTTTGTGTCCTACCTTCCTCCTCGAAATGAGTTCCATCCTTGTTACATCATTTTCTGGCACTGTTAATACTATTCTTCATTAGTCAGAACAAAAATCCTGGAGTTCTTTAAATTTCACTTCATCTACACAACTATATCTACATTGAGCCTTTACAGTTACCTTTTTCAGATCTTTTAGTTTCATATCCGAAGTCGTAGAATATAACGGCATTGTGGTAAGTTCAATCATTTTCTCATGGTCACCTGCTCTTGGAAAGGTCCATTCCTGCATATACAAATGAAAGGCTAGATCCGACTCTTTTGCCAATGGAGAGACAATGAAGACACTCTCTCAGTTAGAGGCCTCATTTCATGTGCACACATGTTATGTGTTGTTAATACTATGTTTTGCACTACATTTTGCTCATTCATACCGTTGACCACTAATGATTATTCCTCATTGCTGATAGTTCCCACATCAAGATTCAGAGGTTGCACAAAACCTCTGCCCACATCCCCAGTATAATTGACAATCCTGTTGAAAAGTACTTGGTGCCAATGCTGATGATCTATAGATCAAATATATGCATTAGGTGGGGTCTAGCCCGGCACCTAGAGCTTTTTGATCCTTAGTGCAAGACACTACCGCTTTTTTTCTCCCTGAAAATCACTTATTTAAGGAATCAATTAAAAATAAAACAACAAAGGCCATTTCAATAAAAACAAAATGGTTAAATCAGAAAAACGTATATGAAGGAATATGGCGTTAATTTTAACGTACCCTCTCCTTTTTTCCTCCGTCGCTTCTATATCTTGGACCATTTAAATCCAAACAAGAGTGGTCACAAAAGGGGAGGAGGGGGGGGGGGGGGAATTTCGACTCATCCAACTCCTTGTCGATGAAAAACAAGATACAGCATATAGGAAAAAAGCTCTGGATGACGTGGCATCCTGAGCCACGTCCGATGGGCTGTGGCCATATATTGATAAAAGGCAATCGGATCTGCGTGATATCCATTCACCATCACGTAGTGGACATAATGTCCAACAAGCCACATGATGTCACTGTTCTTCGACTGGGGAAAGAAGGTTGAATCGGGACACACGAGAATCTCCCCCTAGAAAGCCGCCTCCGACGTCATGAGGAGAAAAGCTAGTTGTCGGCGAAGCCGAAGGAAATCAACCGATCATATAATGTATCAGTTTCATGGAACGAGTGCTACGATCCGTCACACTGAGGCCAATAGGAAAAAGTCGCACGTTGGTAGGTACAATATCATGAACAACTTGGTACCACAAGGACGACACTTCCATCGGGAAAATCCGGAGGCTAACGTTAGACCAAACAATCTTCCAATTCGTTTCTGGCGACAGGGCTTCCACAGAGGGAATGCTATGAGGAATTGGCGAGCGGCAAAACAGCATTTTTAGGGAGAGATTCGCCTGGGAAAGGATATTTACTCCTAAATAACTGACTTCAAGAAAAAATTCCTTAACGTGCCTTAGTTTATAACTAATCCTACTAATATCTGCTAGAGGTGTTAAACTCGCCGATCGGATACAGTCATGAAAGCGAGCTGTAAGTGACTGGGGAGCGCGTAGACACGTTAAAACGGTGGGACGGATGAATAAGGCAGAAGCCTTACCTCGAATGTCTGGGTGGACCACACCTCCCAGGCGACGGGGACGCGCCACGACCCCATAACGCAAGCGAAATATAGAGTTGGACCAGATAAAGCTGCCAGTTAAACTTTACAACTTGCGGTACATCATTGCAGGAAGTGGAAAGATTTGTGCAGTAAAATAAGCCTTACCTAACACATTCGTTTCTATGGCCCGGACCTTATGAAGAAGTGAAAAAGAGCGACGCTCGTGTTCAATGGATTGCTCCCTGAATCTTATCCGTGACATACTTCCAGTTTCCATAGCCATCTTTAGCGGACAACTGTCAATTACAGCACCTAACGATGGATAGCGGGTGACCTTAAAAGCCCATTGAATTTCAACAGCGTCAAATCCTCGAAAACTGAGTAAGTGACATTTCTGGTCATTAACCCGCGCTCCAGTAAGACGACAAAAAGCATCCGACACTTCCTTCAGCCGTGGTATATCATCAGGGGTACGGAGAAGAACCACAACGTCATCAGCATATGCACGAACGGTAAACCTTTCTCCCAACAGCGACCAGCCACCCAAATGAGCAGTTATAGATCGCATAAGGATTCCGGAAACAGAACGTAGAGCGACACAGATAATGGACTCTCTTGAAGGACGCCCTGACACACCGCGATGGGGGAAGTAAGACGGCCATTCACGTCAATGGACGCCCGAATACCAGTAATTAGTGAGCTAAACAACCGTCGCGCAGTATCGTTAAAACCAACAGTCGTCGATACTCGCTTGAGAAAACCAGGATTAACGCGGACGAACGCATGGTAAAAATCAATGAAAAGCAAAGCGCATGGCACGGGAATGGTGGAAGCAATCGAAATTAGATCACGACATTCAGCAACGGGATTCAGGAGGGTACGACCCGGAAGACAACTAACATGGCACGCGATGATGGTAGCCAACAACACCGATAGTCTGCTATTTACCATTTGCGTCACTATCTTACAATCATAGTTGAAGAGGGTTATCGGGCGGACCTGGTCCATACGCAAACGTCCCGACTTCTTTGGGATCAGGCCAATTGTAGCAACCTTAAAGCAGGGCGGGATAAGGCCTCCGTGGAATACTTCTTTCAACATAGAAGTTACCGTATCTCCTATCAGGGGCAAAAATCGAATATACAATTCTCTGGGAAGACCATCGAAATCAGGCGATTTGTGGTAGGGAGTACGAGCCACAATATCAAATATGTCATCGCGATGGCTAACTCTTCCTATAGAGCTGGCGTTGCAACACTAAGAAGGAGGGAGGTAAAATCAACAGACGCTAGACTGTCTGAATACGCTTCAGTGTAAAGGTCAGAAAAGTAATGGTAAAGTTCACGCATGATAGCAGATTGGGAGTACCACTCACGCCCATCCAGGCAAAGAATGGTAGTAAGACACGTCCTTTGAGATCGTTTGTGAAACTGAAGAAGATGACAGAGAGAGGCCAACTCATCCTGTGCGATTGAAGGAGGCTGGGAACGCAAGCGGACACCATCCATGTGCCTACGTTTGAGATGTAGAAGTTTTGCCTTCACACAGTGGACATCTAAGACTCTCAAGGGGCATCACGAGCGTTATCGTAAAGATGGCAAAGGACAGCATAATAAAGTTCCCTGGTTCGCCTTATTTGAGCCGCTTTTTCAGCGCTAAAACGCTTGAGTGTATTTCGAATCAGAGGTTTAGCAAAAGGAACCCACCATTCTAGAATTGAGGGATAACGCGCCTGGGACTGGACTGTCAGCCGCCGTATGTCTGCGATGATGCCTTCCAGAGAGGGGTCCGTGAGATGTAGAGTTTAGCTTCCAAAAAGGGCGCAAAAGATGGACCCGGTGTGGGACGTGGTTAAAAGTAATTGAAACAGCACAGTGATCAGTGAAACTGGCAGGAATTACATCAATCGATAGAACCTGTCTACATATAGGGGCAGATAAATAAAAGCGGTCCAGTCGCCTACTTGAAGAAGCTGTAAAAAACGTAAACAGCACCAATGTAGGATATCTGCATGCCCAAGCATCTTTGAGATGCAAAAACGTCACCGTATCATTAAGTTCACGACAATATGTATAATTGGGGTCTGATCTACACGACGTAAGACGCACTTTAAATCGCCCTCCCTCACCCCCATCAAAACCTTTCGCGGGTTCCGTCGAAGTAAATAAACAACTTCTTCCTTATAAAACAGCGCGCGGTCGGATGAACGACCGGATCCAGACGGAGCGTAAAGAAAAAACACTACAGCCTGTACCGCGACCATCATCTAGCATTTCGAAGTCCGTCAGTGGGATTCCATCTCGATAAACCAAAGCCATACCGGTAGAATTTTCAGGGGCGACATTGAAAACCATAGAGTATCCAGGAAGACAAAACACATCAAATAACACCTCCTGTAAACTTAGAACGATATTAGCTAGGGAATCGCAAATAAACTGGCGTAATGCAGCAAGCCGTAATTGGGAACATATCCAATTAATACTGAGGGTGAGAAATGTATATGTCTGCATCCGTTATCACATGTAAGGCCAATGAAATAACACTAAGGAAAAAGCAGTCATCACGCCCTTCTCTCCTCAACGTCCGGAGGTGATGGAAAGAACATATCATTCTAATCCTCCCCACCGGGAGCCGAGGAATCCTCGTTTTCCTTTCTACGACGCGCCGCTGCACGTGCAGGTTCAAAACGCTGTTTCACACCACTCCGTGAAAACATTCACTCTTGATGTGGAAGGGTTGGGGGCACGTCAAGCTCCGATTTAATAGAGGAGCCATCTCCACTGCACTCATCGGAAATCGGAGAGCACAAGTCAGAACGACTTACAGCAACATCAGGTACAGAAGAGACAGATAATGCAGTGCCAGTGTCGGATTGCATCACCTCATCATCAGGATGAGAACCCGTAGAATCCCGGTGCCCCACAGTCTCAGCGTGGAGGAGGGGTGGTATTTCACTGGAACACTGTAAAGTCTGCCCAGCAGGCAACGTCTATGCGGGAACATTTCCTGTTTATCCTGTTTTCGATTCTACACACAAATCACGGTCGCCAGCCGTTTATAAATACTATGAGGGGAAAAATGTCATGCCCTTCTAATACCGTGTGGCAATTACTTGTGCCCGGCATAGTGCAGAAAATCGATGTGGCATGTCCTCAACAAGCCTTCGGAAGTCCCATGCAGAAATATTCAACCTTGGGTGCCTCTATAGCTGTCCAGAACTGCGAAAGTTTTGCCGGTATAGGATTCTATTCACGAACTGACATCTCGATTACTTCCCATAAAAGTTCGATTCATGTCGAGCGATGTGGGTGACCAAATTATTCACTCGAAGTGTCCAGAATGTTCTTCATACTAACTGTGAGCAAATGTGACGACAATTATATCGTTGTTTCTCAATTTGAAACTCATGAATCGGTGAAAATGGTCTCCAGGTGTTCGAACATAATTATTTCCAGTCAATAATCTGTTCAGTTGGACCAGAGGTCCCAGTCCATTAGATGTGAACACAGCCCACGTCATTATGGAGTCGTCTCGTACGAAAAACAGCCCACAATTGCACTAATTATTTTGATCCTAAACCTTGACCATGGTTTCTCCTATAATAATATAGCCTTCTTCAGAAGTCCTAAGGTGATCAAAATAACATCTAGACCAGTAATATAATCTATACATAAACTTATAAATTACGTATGTGAAAACAAATTACTTACATGAATTTTTAAAAATGAGAAATGTCTTTGCCCAGCGGCTTCGTCAAGATCAATAAAATAAAATAACTTCAACAGACATAAGCCTATTTCGATCGTAAGTAAAACTGCATGTAGCACCCTATGTCCTCCGCCACTACATTTGTTATACCAGGCGCACGGTCGTCAAATTCACTACGTCCCGCGCCCCATATGTGGCGCTCGCCACAACGAGCTGCATCGGACCGTTTATCAGGAAAATAGCTAATATCTACGATAAAATTTTAATAACAAGCCTACAACGGCAACTGAAGGACAATATACTTATTAATACGACTGTCCAACAGTTAAAATGCTGTTGCATACAATCATTAAAGTGGTCAAACATTAACATTATGGAGTCACCACAGATTGAACAGTGCCTTGTAGGTGCCTTGGGATCATGGTTCATATCGTCTGCGCCACACTGGAAACCTAGCATCAGCTATCAGACTATGCTGATACAATAGCTCCATATTTAACAATTATATACAACCGTTCGCTCACAGAAAGATCCGTACCTAAAGACTCGAAAATTGCTCAAGACACATCAATACCCAAAAACGGAAATATTAGTAGTCCGCTAATTTACAGGCCCATATCACTAACGTCGATTTGCAGTTGGGTTTTGGAACATATGTTATGTTCGAACATTGTGAATCACCTCGAAGGAAACGATTTATTGACACATAGTCAGCATGGTTTCAGAAAATATCGTTCTTGTGGAACACAACTAGCTGTTTATATTCATGAAGTGCTTTCGACAGGGGATGTCAAACTGATTGCATATTTTTAGATTTCGAGAAGCCTTCCGACACCGTTTTTCACAAGTGTCTTGTAACCAAACTGCGTGCCTATGGAATACTGCCCCAGTTGTGCGACTTGATTCATGATTTCCCGTCATAAAGGTCACAGTTCGTAGTAATAGACGGAAAGTCATCGAGTTAAACAGAAGTAATATCCGGCGAGAAGTCTTATAGGCCCTCTATTGTTCCTGATCTATATTAACGACATACGAGACAATCTGAGTAGCCAGACGCGGTGGTCTCGCGGTTCTAGGCGCGCAGTCCGGAACCGTGCGACTGCTACGGCCGCAGGTTCGAATCCTGCCTCGGGCATCGATGTGTGTGATGTCCTTAGGTTAGTTAGGTTTAAGTAGTTCTAAGTTCTAGGGGACTAATGACCACAGCAGTTGAGTCCCATAGTGCTCAGAGCCATTTGAACCATGTTGAACAATCTGAGTAGCCCTCTTTGAGTTTTTGCAGGTGATGCTGTCATTTACTGTCTTGTAAACTCATCGGATGAGTGAAACTAATTGCAAAATTATTTATATCAGATGTCCGTACGGTGCGAAAACTTGCAATTGACCATGAATAAAGAAAAGTGTGAAGTTCTTCGCATGAATACTACTAGAAATCCGCTAAATTTCGATTACGCGATGAGTCACACAAATCTGACGGCCGTAAATTTAACTAAATACCTAGGGATTACAATTAAAAATAACCTAAATTGGAACGATCATATAAATAGTGTTGTGGGTGGAGAAAACTAAAGACTGCGATTCATTGACAGACACTTAAAAGGTGCAACAGATCTACTAAAGAGACTGCTTACACCAGGCTAGAGCGCCCTATTCTGCAGTATTGCTCTGCGGTGTGGGATCCGCTTCAGATGGGACTGGCGGATGACATCGAAAAAGTACAAAGAAGGGCAGCTCGTTTTTAACTATAGCGAAGTTGGGGAGATAGTGCCACAGATATTATACGAAAATCGGAGTCGCAATCATTAAAACAAAGGCGTTTTTCGTTGCGACGGGGTTTTCTCATGAAATTTCAATCACCAGTTTTCTCTTACGATCGCGAAAACCATTTGTTGGCACTCAGCTACATAGGTAGAAATGATCACGACAAAATAAGAGAAATCAGGGCCCGCACAAAAAAATTAAGTGCTCGTTTTTCCCGCGTGCTGTTCGAGAGTGGAACGATAGTGAGACAGCTTGAAGGTGGTTCATTGAACCCTCTGCCATGCACTTTATTGGGACCAGCAGAGTAATCATACGGATGTAGGTGTAACCCTTATCTACCGAAATTCGGACTCATCTGACCACGTCACTGTTTCTCAGTAGTCTAGCGTCTAATCGGTATGATCAAGAGCATAGGAGAGGCGATGTAGACGGCGCCTGTTAGCAAAGGCATTCGCGAAGGTCTCTACTGCCGTCGCCTATTAACGACACATTTCGCCGTACCAACCTAACGGATATTTCGTCGTACGTACCAAGTCGATTTCTACGGTTATTTCACGCATTGTTGCTTGGCTGTTAGCACTGACAACTCTGCACAGACTATGCCGCTCTCTTTCGTTTCGTGAAGATCGTTGGGCAGTGCGTTGTCCGCGATGAGAGGTAATTCCCTGAAATTTGGTATTTCGGCACACTCTTGATACTGGAGAATTCGGAATATTAATTTCCCCAACGATTTCCGAAATCGAGTGCCCCATGTGTCTAGTTCTATCCACAATTCCGCGTTCTAAGTCTATTGATTCCAGTTATGCGCACACAGTTACATCGTAAGTCTTTCCACATGAATCATGTGAGTACAAATGACAGCTGTGTGAATGCTACCTGCTCGTTCCGAAACGTACGACAGCACATTGCATTCCCTCTATACTAATACAGGTGTAAAAGAAATTATATCTCTACAAATTCTTCCGTCATTAGTAAATAAAAGGAAATTTTGTGGATCCGTATTTATCTGCCTTATAGCTGCCGCCCCTTAATGCATATTCACCTCTCCGACTAAGAATCTGTATCTTCCGAAATTCCCATAGTGCGCCACAGTAGGCCTATACAAAAGACTGCATCTGTTATCGCACACTTTTTATATCTCAGCCTTCATATTGTGAATAATCGCTGACAGTTCAAGTGGACAATGAAATTATGGACAGTTGATACTTACATCGGACGTTAAGAGTCTTCACTGGATCAAGCAACTGTCAGAAAGTTCCGTACGGCTCTTTACTCGACTGTTGAATTCCTCAGACTGATGCTACGCAACGGTTCACGTTACCTCAGGCCATTTACTATTGTTGAAGTCTTTGCTCGTCGCCATTGTTAACAATGAGCAATGAGCTTCTGTGTCGCCAGACACGAACTGTTTACTTCAGCAGTGGTGCATGCGATCGCGATGATAATGGCATTAAATTTGGGAGCATTTTCCTTCCATAGCAAACTCAGTGGTTTCACATACACTCAGGCTCACTGTGTACCACATATTTCTTTTAGTTACGATCATCATCCCATCTTGTTTGGCAACTCGGCTTAATACTTCACATGCTGAAACAAGTATTTTCAAAATTCATTTAACGAAATTAAACAAATTTGACAGACCATTACGTGCCGAAAATTTGTAGTAACATTTTCAAAATAATGTTGAATGTATTTTACGTGTCTCTGTGTTGGTACTGAGAGCAGAGACATAGTCTTTGCTACTACCAGTAGCTTTTGAAGCGTCAAAGAAAAATCACTCTAATACTAATTGAGAGACTTTATGGTGAGATATAAATTGCTTATGCTCTAGACTAATGTTAAAATAGTAGACAGAAGAAGGCTTGAAAAAAGTGAGAAATATTCGAGAGTGAAATAAAATTTACTATTAATATTCCTAAAAATAGAGCTGTTAATATAATAAAGTGAATCACAAACACAATGTATTGTCGATATGTGGTAGGTGCCTGAGTATAGAAGATATCCTATTCATTATTTTGGATGTGCTATGCATTATTCTAAGATATAGGTTCTAGTTGCACATCCTAAATCATTCCAATATACGCCATGCAGGGTATAGCGATACTTTAAAACAATGATGGGGGACCTTCCATTTAAATATCCAACTCTATATTGCTTTCATCCAATCTCTTTCAGATCATCTTTGTCTCCAGCAACGCTTGTTAGTCTTTAAACGAGAGCTTTATTAAATGAAATAAAATGAAGATAAGATCATAATGTTGTCGCGATGAGGACTGTATTTAACTCAGTTATTTAAAACAGATACAATTTCAGTTCTGTATGAAGTAATGCAAGACATTATGGAAGTAAAAATTTTACTTATCCGATCTCTAAAATTATATGATAGCTTCGTATGTCACCAGCATTTTAAATTTATACAAGCTCTGACGCGGCCAAAAGATGATGAATCACACGTTATGTAGTAGCAGTTTAGTACACATTTACATTCATCATTCTGGATGAGAAAATACAGCGAGAAATCGGATGATATAATATACGTGCCTATTTCGTCCTAGCGACATAAAGAAGGACAGTGTTATATTTGACTCTGTATTCTGCAGTAATCTGATGACCCGAAGCTTGCCGCTGAAACTAGTTTGAGTCCTAACAGTATCGTATGTTTCCACAGAACTTATAAAACCCACATTTTTATCTGAGTAACTGCACTCATAACTGGTTAATAAAATCTGGGATAAAAAATTAAAATTAAAAAGAACGAGGCTCCATTAAGGAATTATCCAAATATAACAGAAATCGGTAGCTGCAATATATATGTACAGACAGACAAATGAATAAAATATCAGAAATATTGAATAATTTTTTGAAGATAAAGTGCTCCAAAAATTGAGCAAGCCAATAACGAGTTCGTCCATCAGTGGCCCTTATGGAAGCAGATATAGGGCTAGATGGACAAGGCTGTTGGATGTCCTCTTGAAGGATACTGAACCAAATTATGTCCAATTGGCGTGTTAAATTGTCAAACTACCGCGATGGGATGCTACAAACATTCTCAATTTGGGAGAGATCAGCGTTGTTGGCCAAGGTAGGATTTTGCAAGCACAAAGGCAAGCAATAGAAACAATCGCCGTGAGCGGGCGGCTATTATCTTTCTGAAAAGTAAACCCAGAACGGCTTCCCATGAAGGGCAACAAAACTGGTGGTAAAATCTCGCCGAAAAACGGCTGTGCTGAAGAGCTGCCGCAGATGACAATCATATGAGTCATGCTATTAAAAGAAATCGCACTCCAGACCTCCAGGCCTGGTTTTCAGGCCCTACTGCGGGCAAAAGGTGCTATGCGACATTTACGTTGGTGTCCCATCGCTGTCCGAGGCGTCTCCAGACGCGTCTTAGGCCTGCAATCTCATTGACTGGAGTCGAAATGTCTTCCCCTCGGGGACTCAGCATTCATTTGCTGGGTACGGGCTTGGCGAACCCGGGGTCCCCGAGCTGTGGACTGGTGTGCGCCGCCGGTCCTCTGACACAGTAAGCTCTGGGCATGCTTCAGCGACCACCGTGTGGCGCAACGGTGGAACGTTGTGTGTCGCAGGGACCGGGGATCTTGGCTTGATTGCCTGGATCGCGAGGACTATACATATGCCTCTATAAAAAAAAACCTTCAATCTTAAGGTGTGCTGCGCGCCGATAAGATGCATGGCTGTTGAGGTGGAACAGCCGGTAGCGGGCGACGTCTGAGGAACCTGCCGCACCTCAGTTGTATAAGGCTTACCCAGGCATGCGGGGCTCTGTCTGGGCGGACGTTTAGTTCCCTATCTGCCCCTGGGACGCACATGGCAATTACGTATTTCCCTTCAGCAACTTCGCAATCAGTAAAGCGCATGAGGGAGGCTAGTCCTCCAGATAAGCAGATAGAACTGAGTAACAGGGCTCATGGCGTCATAAATGACAATGTTTTCATCGTGATTATGAGGAAGGAGGGCTCATTTGAAAAAGTGTCTCGTTTCTTTATACATAAAGGTTTAGAAGGACTCGCAGGTACATTGAAATCTATCAAACGCCTGAGGAATGGTACCCTGTTAGTTGAGACTACTAGGGCAAAGCAAGTGGAGCTGCTTCGAAAGTCAACCAAGTTAGGCGAGTATGATTTTAATGTCGAGTTGCACAATTCCCTCAATTCGAGTTGAGGCGTTGTCACCTGCCGTGATTTAATGGATATCGAGGTAGAAGAGCTGAAGCAAGAATTGGCAACTCAGGTGATTGTAGACGTGGAATAACGGACACGTAGGAATAACGGAGTTCTTGAGATATCTGCCACCATCATTGTGACTATCAATTCGCCTGTCTTGCCTGAATACGTTATGGCTGGTTTCCTCCGACTTAGGGTAGGCCTTATATACCTAACCCTATGAGATGTTTCAAATGTCAACGATTTGGCCATACAACGATGAGTTGTGGGGGTGAACCGACCTGCGGTATATGTGGCAAGGCACCTCATGAAGCTGGGACTAACTGCCCATCTCCAGCACTGTGTATCAATTGCTCTGGGAGCAATCCAGTCTGGATCAGAGACTGCTCCATTTTTGCGGAGGAAAGAAAAATTCAGGAGATAAAGGTGACAAAGAGGATACCTTACGTGGAAGCCAAAAAAGAGTATAAGGCGACAAAAACCCCTGACTTTGCCACATCCTACGCCTCCTTGGTGCACAAAAGTGTGTCAAAAGTAGACGCTTCGACGCAGTCCATGTCCAGCGTAGCAGTATCCACCACCAATACCTGTACCTGCGTTTGTACCTGCCAGAGCACAACCAATAAAGATATATCTATTCAGGCGGCTCCGACTGAACCAAACGCTATTGCAGGGAAAGCTACAGTGAAGACTTCGAAGGCACCCCAGACACCGAGTGCCTCTCCACTTCCCCCATCCCCGACTTCCACCAAGAAAAAGGGACCAGGGAAAGGCGCACGACGTTTGGCGTCAACCTTCCAAAGGCACCATCGTATGTCGTCATGGTATCCACGACTGATGAGGAGGAAATCATGGAGTTTGACAACTCTTCACCAGAACCTGGCAGCCACTCTGCTGCCACTCGCTCCACAAGTGTCTTACCAGCGCGGCGCAAAGACAGGGGGAAATCTGAACCGAACCGCTGATATGGCTCCCACACTTCAATGGATTCTGAATGGAGTCAGAACTCGCTTTGAAGAATTGCGGCTGTTAGTACAGGAAAACCCCTTTTGCATCTCTCTGCAAGACATATATTTTAAAGAGAATGTCACCCCTGTACTTACAGGTTATCAAATGTACAGTCGTGCTAGAAAGTATCCATACGACCTGAATTGCATTTCTCCTGATACGAAGGCAACCCGCATAGCGCAGCTGTCTAGCAGGTCCTCTAGTCGCCACTCGGTACAGTCGTTTGACTATTGAAAATGGTTCCAACAAGTCACCAGCAGAAAACACTGCTCTGTATCACAATAACTCAAGATGTAAAGTAATACCAAGGTACTACAAATATCAGGGAACATCTTATCACAGATAAGACAGTCCTTAAGGCTTGGAAGCTCATATTTATAACAATAAATGACATACCTGTAATGTTACCACTCTCACTATGACGCCAGATAGGTAATTCACATAGCAAGTTCTCTGTTTTCGTGATTTCCTCTTCAAAGTAACATACCGTACTTATTATTAACACAAAATGACATCAAAAATTTAAGTTATTCACGAGCAGCTAGTTGAGAATATGTATGAACTTCAAATGACACGACGAACCGCCTCGTTCTGCATATGGATTCAAACCCAGGTCATGCAGACTAAGTAAAGACTTCGTAAATGACGGAAACTAACAGTCGTTCCTGACTAGGTATACAGAGAGTGATATACCTCGATTTTAGACAGTATCAGTTAGCAAATATCAACTTTAAATTACATAATGTAAACATTTTTAACGGACGCGAATTCCTACCCAGCATCCTTGTTAACGAACTACGAGAGATGTTAAATATTGCTTCCTCACAAGTAACATACTTGAAATGCCGTGAGGTAAAGCTTTGTGTGGGACAGGGATTCGAACCCAGAACCTAATTGGATATTTTAACAGACATGGCGAGACAAAACATTAATTTTTTTCTTTCCCAGGACTCCAACCTGGCACCTATCGCTGTTATATTCCAGAGAAAACGAACATTAAAAATGGGTTTGTTACACCAGCAGCGACATGTGAGCATGTTTCAACTAGAAATATTATGACGAAGAGTTCGGTGCTGACTGGGAATCGAACCCAACACACGAAGAGACGTCAGCTACAGAATTTTGCTCCACCAGCATCTCGGAATAACATCCTTGAACTTACAGTCATCTCGCAAACAGTTCTGTGTCTCACTGGGACTGAAAAACGTCAGATATCCTTAGTGTTGACAACGAATGATAATACATTAAAAATCAAAATTATTATCCACCAGCAGATAGGTGTTCTCATGCTAGAGCTTGATAATACATATTGAAAGCTTTAGTGCCGGGCCAGGATTCGAACCTTTTCATGCGCAGTATGTGGAGATGTTGAGGAATCTGCAGTTTTGAACAAACAACAAATTGCAGTCGAGCAATATTGTCACAAAGGGATCAAATTCCGCGTTAAGGGCGGTCTGAGTTGCATTTCCAGTTCAGAACCAATTTTATCGACATACAGCAGCTCAAATAAAAGACCCTACATAGCGTTTGTTTCGTCACTAGAAATAAACAACTAGTATCGGAAAGGTTACTGTTGATAGAGTTTCTACGTGTCACGACTCCTGACTTTATTGTGGTTCAACCTAACGTCTACTTTGTAGAGAAGGAATATCATGTTTAACACGAATGTCAGACCAGAATGCCATTATACCTTCTTTCCTTGGCGTAACCATAAGAAAACAAAATCTGTCTCTCCTTATCAAAACTCATCCGCAGAAGTTAGAATCGAACCCAGACCATAAGTATATAAAACAAGCATCAATCCAAGAGACCCCCAAACTATCACTCATTTTCTGTCGTAACAATGTTGCGCCACACTGGATGAGAATTCTGACACACACAGGCTCCCTGTAGTGGTTTGCAGCATGTTCGATACATTCATCTACTTGGTTGACCGAATCACCATGAACTAGCTGCCTCGGCTATCCAGTGCATGCATTCGAAATAAAATGACGTAACTGACACCTACACAGAACTGCCAACATACAGAATGTAGAAATTTAAATTGGAAGTGTTCCTTTCGACGCGAGCTCCTCTATTGCGCTATCTGTTTGTTGAAAATGTCGTGCAGAGCAAAAGAAAAGTTGTAACTGTCTGTCTGTCAGAAGTCTAGATCCGGCAATATGCATGATCTCACAGCACTGTGCAATGAGAAAGTTCTGGAGGAACTGTTATTGACTTCTGGAGGTGTTGTGGATATCTGACAGCTAGTAGCGTAACGGTAAGCGTCGCGTACTGTTGATAAAACGTTGCGCGTTCGGGTACATTCACTGCAACTTTTTTTACAACGCAATAAGTTATCGATGTAATGGAACTTTGAACACAATTCTCTTCACTTCTCAACACAAAATAGTCGCATGTGGAAAAAGGACTAACTTCTACGACATTTTGTTATTTCAAGGTTTAATAGATGACCAGGCTACAGATGCATCTCTAAACTATTGTATTATGTATGGGGAGAGCACATCATGCGAAAATACGTCAGAAAAGTATTTTCTACATTTGCTGTCGTGTGGCAGTGGCATTTTATTCTTCATGAAACCTTGTTTGACAACTTTAATTCAGAACAAGTTTTCTACATGCATGTAATCAATCAACTGTATGTGCATTGTCAGACTGTTATAGATAACATCAGAGAATTCGCACATATCGTTGATGATTAATTTCTCTCTCATGTTAACTAATGTTTTAACAGCACTAAAAGAAACCTTACGAAAATTGTGCACTGTTTTATAAGAAATGAAATAAAACTACGCACGATAACCTTACGACGAAAATCTGTTTCAATAAAACTGAGTATCTGTACACAAGCGTGCCTCTATCGGCACGAATTAGTAAAATACTAACCACTTAGATTTCGATTGGGTCTGTGTTTGATTGGTATGCTGTACCATACTCAAGTGGTATGCAAATGTGGCATTTCATAAATAAAGTTATGTATTCGTAGAAACCCAAAATTTGCTTGTCAGCATCGGAAAGAGGCGTTACCTGTTGTGCAGCATTGTAAGTTCTTCACCATTGCACTATAAGCCGAAAGTATTTTCTTGCGATTGCCTTATCGATGTGTGATTGGACTACTTGCAGCTCTTTCACAGAAGGGATAAAAACGTTACAGTCAACATCACTGGAACCGCTTTCTCACAGTTCAGCACGTTTCCACAGAGCTAGGGAAGAGGCATGCGCCTACGTTTCCTCTTACAAGACCAATAGTGGCTAGAACTCGTAAACCGCTTTTTAAAGGACGAGATTAGATGCGATTTCCACGTGTAACGAATTTCCTGGGCTTAAAACCGTAAATTTAAAGTCATTTGATACAGCTCAAGCGATAATAACTCAGATTCTTCAATGGAAATGGCAGGTAAAATCAAGTGAAATTTGGGGCTTAATTCCGTGCACACCAGGAAGTAACTCGTCGATCAGAGGGTTGCCAAACATACCCTGCCTTGTTGCCAAATCTCAGTTACATAATCAGCAGGACGAAGACGAACCGATGTAATCCTACAGCGGGCTGGGAAGTGACCATAGCTGACGTGTCAAAGACGCGGCTGCTACGGCCTGCAGTACGAAATCCGTCTGATTCACATTTCTGTAACTGGGTTTAGGGACTGGAGCGTAGATAATAATAATACTCAGAACTGACTGCAAACTAAGCTTCGTAACTCAGTAACTCTCATAGTTGTTCTTATATTTCTTTCATAAGTGTACTCAAAACTAAGAAACTCGTTGATGGACATTTACGTGCCTCGCCGACAGCCGAGCACAACAAACTAATAAAAATTAAACAAGAATGTGTGTATGTGTGTGTGTGTGTGTGTGTGTGTGTGTGTGTGTGTGTGTGAGACAGAGAGAGAGAGAGAGAGAGAGAGAGCGAGAGAAAGAGTGAGAGAGGGAGAGAGAGAGTTTGAGGGAGAGAGACTAAAACAAAAAAGAATGAGAGAGAGAGACTAAAAAATTGTTGCAAAAAAACTTAAATAGTTATGTACAGAAATCATTCATTAAAATGACACGTTCCACATCATTACGAAATGTCGTATTCTTGATCTATGAAACAAGTATTAATCTAAGCTAATCTAATCGTATAATATTGCTGACTAGTCCTGAAGATGCATGAATTACAGAAATATTCGCCAAAATTAGTAACCAAATTTAAATTTGAAAATAAAACGCGACAGTTTCTGAAATAAACCGGGACTCCTATAAAGACGCTTTCGTCTCTGTTAAATAACCAGGGAACACGTGTGACATAACTATACTGCTCCGAGAGATGCAGATCCTCGAAAGAGGAGAAACAAATTCGAATCACAGTCCAGCACCAAATATTTCAACGTCTCTAGTTCAATCAAGTACAAGTAAAATAAGAGCCCTGTTCCTTTATATGGCTATCGGTTCATCAAATAAAATAAAATTTTCTAATGTAAGCAAGTTCACTGGAGACAGTATTTCTGTTTACCATGACTTCCGCCTATGTCACTCCCCAACGCAAACTGGCTCTGCCCAGTTGGTAATGAAGGAACGTGATGTTTAATGCGGATTCTGGATTATAACGTCTTTCTCTTGAGGTTACCAGAGGTAAAGTAAATCTGTTTGTGCCTCTTAAAAGTAAATGCCTGAACCCACGCATTGCACCTGTGATAGTTCGTTCCACCAGACCATTGTGGCCACATTTCCCAGCACCATGAGTGTGCTGTAACGAATGATGAGCTTAGCTTACATAATTAGTTACGGTGGAAAAGATGCGAGTCTATTAAATGGTTAAATAGAAGCAATCTTCTACCTTGGAGATTATGCTATTCTCTTGTCAGGAATATGGAAAGACTCTTCTAGGCATCATAGGCCCGATGTGAAGTCTACATCTACATCTACATTGATACTCCGCAAGCCACCCAACGGTGTGTGGCGGAGGGCACACGAATTCGAATCACAGTGTAGCACCAAATTTTTCAACGTCTCTAGTTCAATCAAGTAAAGTAAAATAAGAGCCCTGTTCCTTTAAATGGCTATCGGTTCATCAAATAAAATAAAATTTTCTAATGTAAGTAAGTTTCCTGGAGACAGTATTTCTGTTTATCATACCTTCCGCCTATGTCATTTCCCAACATAAACCGGTTCTGCCCAGTTGATGATGAAGGAACGTGATGTTGAATGCGGATTCTGGATTATAACGTCCTTCTCTCGAGGTTACCAGAGGTAAAGTAAATCTGTTTGTGCCTCTTAAAAGTAAATGCCTGAACCCACGCATTGCACCTGTGATAGTTCGTTCCACCTGACTATTGTGGCCTCATTTCCCAGCCCCAGGAGTGTGCTGTAACGGATGATGTGCTTAGCTTACATAATTAGTTACGGTGGAAAAGATGCGAGTCTATTAAATGGTTAAATAGAAGCAATCTTCTACCTTGGAGATTATGCTATTCTCATGTCAGGAATATGGAAAGACTCTTCTAGGCATCATAGGCCCGATGTGAAGTCTACATCTACATCTACATTGATACTCCGCAAGCCACCCAACGGTGTGTGGCGGAGGGCACACGAATTCGAATCACAGTGTAGCACCAAATTTTTCAACGTCTCTAGTTCAATCAAGTAAAGTAAAAAAAGAGCCCTGTTCCTTTAAATGGCTATCGGTTCATCAAATAAAATAGGCATCATAGCCCCGATGTGAAGCCATTTTGAAATTTTCGCTAATTCAGCGAATTTCTTAGTTCGAGAAAATCCACTGTGAAGTGTGAAGTTACCGTATAATTCTATTATTACCGTCATTATTACTATCATTTTCTTCATACCATTGCTGGAACACATGTGCTTGAAGATCATTAAATGCCTTTTGGTCACTATAGAAGCAGTTTCCCAAGAAGAGGTTCTTTCCCTGTCTATGGGGTCCTTTTCATGCTAATATCAAACATCAGCAATTACTCGCAGATTGCATTAAAACTAATGTAATTGATGAAGACGTTACTTGATAATAAAAACGCGCTCCCTTTCTTAATTTACTTGCGCCTATAAATGGCTGTCGAATACTGCCAAACCAAAAGTCAAAGTATCTTATTACATTCCGGTATACGTCGCTGTCATTTCTTCCACATGATTTGGTCGGCGTGGCCTGTTTCAAGCTGAGTATGGCAGAGAATGTTTTAGAAAATTAATTGTGTTCCTTTGCAATGAACAGAAAGAGTTTCATTCTAAGCTATGCAAGTTCATAAATTTCCCATTATTGGTTCAAATTTAATATTCGCTTCTATAATGTAGGAAAGTATTTCACAGTTGCAAAACTCGCATCACACTCATTGGCCTTATACTTACTCGCTGACCAAAGGTTCTGGCTCAGAGTGACACCAGTTTAAGTAACCTGATGTAGCGAAGACTGTTTGCCAGTGCTCTTTCTCACCGGAAAAGATGCAATTCACTCATTGGGCTCCAATAGTACACTGTAACAGTAATTTCTGTGTGTATGCAATGCATGGGGATTGTAGAATTTAGTGGTACTCTCTCTCCCACTTCTGCGTACAATATGCCTGACCTAAACGGGCCCTTTATCATTACAGGCCCTGGGCGGTGCAACATCATGTTGACAACAGTAATGTTCTTATACTGAGAGCCTCACTGTTCGTTTTAGCTGATTGTGTAATCGTTTAAATAAAGCAAAATGACCTTCCAGTGGGAGACATTTCGTCCCCCTTTTCCTTGTGTGAAATTTGTCAATAAGTTTTTCCCTTCCAACCAGCGAAACGCGGCAGAGTACGGCCAGTAATCGATTCACAAACCACGATTTACTGCCGTTTAATACCAATGGGTACAGTACTGCTAAATATTCAAAATGATTATCATCCTAAGTCTGAGTTCATCCACAAACTGAGGCGTATTTATAATACGGAAGCTAGACTGTGTATCCTTGTCTTCCTTGAGTGGCATTGGAAGACATTTACACACACGTATACAATACTATGTATACTTCGAACGATGTAGCTAACGTTGCTCTCATAAAATGATTTTGTTTTGTTAATTTTTTTGGGTCTTCAGCGTGTAATATGTGTCGTAAATACAGTGTTGAACAAAAATATTGTCCGTAAGGTGGGCAATACAATCGTGCTGCACTCAGAATTCTATGTCTGCAATATGCTCGATCTGGCTACATTGTAGACTGCATCACTTCTTGGAGGAAGTCTTGACTGCAGTCTGAGTACATAATTGTGGACTGCGACTGTAGTCTTGAGGTGAAACGCAAGGCTATCTAATACGACATCTGGCAACCGACAGCACACGTTGACATAATTTTTATCGCCCTTTTCCTCTCGATGCTGAAG
The DNA here is from genome assembly GCF_021461395.2 of Schistocerca americana. Taxonomy (NCBI): domain Eukaryota; kingdom Metazoa; phylum Arthropoda; class Insecta; order Orthoptera; family Acrididae; genus Schistocerca; species Schistocerca americana. The sequence continues at coordinate 1,025,580,778 of NC_060119.1, forward strand.
CTATGAGTGTATTTCAAGTGAATCTACAAAATATTTCGCTTTCTGTCACATTGGTAATAACAGTTTGGTTCAACAATATTTTAGCGAGAGATTTCTTGGCCGACCATCCGCCTCTGAACACCGCATGCGTCTGAGTTCTCTGGGACACGTTTGCTGCCTACCGGCGGGGGCTGAGGCACTGCGCTGCCTTCTGCCGGCAACGTCTGCTCCACTCCTCACTCTCGACGATTTAAAATGCTTTAATGTTGTTGAGTGGTGACCCACAAAATCTGTCTACAATTTGTGTTTCACACTCTATTGCATCGGAAGCACAAAACCGTTTTTATTTGGAGAGTATTTTATTACACTAGTGTGCAATACATCAATGCCGCACAGATTTAATTTCATTGTGATCAAGTGCCTATAATTAAAGTGTCATATCCCGAACTTTTTGCTTCTACGGGAGATTCTTCAAATAACTTATTTTTTTCGTGGATTCATATGTGTTAGTCAAGGCACAGAGAGTAAATGCAGTGTAATGTGTTTGGTTCCTTTCTTTGATTCCCTATAGTAAATGGATGCAAAACATTGTGTCAATACCTTTCAGAACCTGCTCCATAGCTACTCAGGCATATTGCTTATTTTTAGGTCTATACATTAATTAATGGAGAAGTGAACGCTGTTCAGAAGTGATATTTAAAATATTCATTTGGATTTAAGGCGACAAAATTGCCCAATTTGAAGCTACCCAGAGAGAAAGTAAGTCGCTAGAGCCGCTGTTAGTAAATGTGTGCAGAGATTTCCTAATTGCTACTGTCGAAATTTAGCATAGAGGTCCTACAGTAATCAAGAGGTTCATTCCCTTCATACTTATCACCCTGGCATGCGAGTCTTATGTGAAGAACAATATTGAAATTCGTTTCGTTGACGGTCGATTCTAATTTCTTCAGAGACACTTGTATTGTGAAGCGGCTTGACAGTCAGAAAGCCGAGATCTATTACCATTAACACAACTTACTGGGTCGATCTACCAAGAGGACTTGAAGTGTAGAGGTTTTTATTCCGATTTCGTTATAGAATTTTTCAGGATATTCGTAGCTCCATAAAATAAATCAGAAAAAAAGCTCGCACACGCTGGCCCCTACCACAGTTAGAACTGATGATTTATTGAGCCGTTGCGACACGAGACACGGGCGGTTCCACGGGGCTACGGACACATTGCTGCCAAAGCGCCACTCTCATCATGGTATTGGTCGCTCAACCTCATAATACATCGTGAAAGATAATAAAAGTTGTCACTTATGTGAAGAGTAGCATTTCTTTACCCAAAAAATTGAATTTTCAGTCTCAGTGTCTTAGTTTACATGAGGGTTATATAGCACGAGTCATTCAAATGGAAAGGGAATATCAAGCGAATTTAACGAGTCAATTAAGTATGATACGTGGAAGTGATTGCACTGTCACAGTGTTGCCAAATGTTTGTGACAGTGTTGACAATTCTCAGCTGTGCTAGGAACAGCTCTGTAGCGGTATGTGAGGAGAATCCCACGCTCATTTCATAGCAGGATACGGAGAGGAGGCGTGTGGTTTGGTTAATATGCAGCGTTTCCTCCTACCAGTTGTGTCAAACATTCAGGTGTATAATCTTCCATAACAATTACAGTTTTCCACAAAATATATACGAATAAAACATTTACCTTGTTACTTTGTGACAAAAGATTATTTCAGTACAATAAAAAGTTTTTGGAAATCAACTTTGCCCACCTGTCACAAAAAGTAATACAACGAACGCTATGCACCTCGAAATCGATAGCATCTATGTGCAGTCTTGTGGTCATACAGATAGAATTTCATGAATTGCACGACAATGTAAAAAAAAATGTTGGTGAGAATGGAAGCTGTAAGAAACACAGTTAACTAATTATTCTGTGTCATGTAATAATCAATTCATTTGAAAATTCAGAAGAGAAGAAACTAAAAATCATGCCCATCAAGACAGAAAGTAAAGTGCAGATATGCGCTTTTTCAGCTTCAAATCTATACAAATAATGTATACTAATCAGCGTATTCATTGCTTTCGTAATGTTTCCGTCTTGTTTAGTCTTCTAATGATGAACTGGATCCACACCCATGAGTCTGATTGTTTCTTTGCCTCCTTCCATCTACTATCTTTGTGTGTTATTGCTCGGTGTTCAAAAAGCAAAATATTATGCCTGCTCCCACGAGGTATTACAACGAGGTCGCAAGAAGGATAAAGATTTATATTATATATTATATTATATATTTCTTCCACCATGAGCAACACACAAACGAAAGAGAAGACGGCAATGGGATGCCGGTGATGCAGGCAATAATACCCAACTATTTCTACGGACTTAACACCATGACGACAGACAAATTGGTGTCTCGGTGTATTTTGATTATAATTCGTTAGCCTTCTTGCAACCTCATTCTAATACCTCGTGGGAGCAGGCATAATATTTTGCTATTTGAACACCGAGCAATAACACCAAAAGATAGTAGATGGAAGGATACAAAGAAATAAATAGACTCATGGGTGTGGATCCAGTTCATCATTAGAAGACTAAACAAGAGGGAAACATTGTGAAAGCAATGCATACGCTGATTTGTATATATTATTTGCATGGATCTGAAGATGAAAAAGCCCAGATATGCACAGTGCCCCCATCTGAACTTTTGTTTCTGTCCACACCCATGAGTCTGACTGTTTCTTTGTATACTGCCATCTACTAAAATTAGTTTTGAGAGAAACGTTAGCTACAGCGTTCGAAGTATTCATAGTATTGTATACGTATGTGTAAATGTCTTCCAATGCCCACGCAAAGAAGACGAGGATACACACTATAGCTACAGTATTATAAATACGCCTCAGTTTGTGGATGAACTTAGACTTAGGTTGATAATCATTCTGAATATTTGCCAGTACTGTACCTATTGGTACTACACTCGTTTTCAACCAATGATTCCCACAGCTACAGGGACATTACTTGTGATACCTCATAGACAGAATACTCATGCAGTGCTACCAGACGAAATGATCAACCTGACACAAAGTGTGGAAAGTTTGTCTCACGTACTTCGTACCTGCATAAAGAGCTTATCCTATTTGAGATATCTATAAACGTTGCTGCTTAAGACGATTTAAGAAGAAACTAAATTCCTTCAGCTACGACAATGTTTAAAGAAATCGTCTTAACGGCACTAAATCGTGGTTTGTGAATCGTTTACTGGCCGTACACTGGCGCATTTTGCTGGTTGGAAGGCAAAAACTTACTGACAAATATCACACAAGGAAAAGGAGGACGAAATGTCTCCCACTGGAAGGTCATGTTTTATTTAAATGATTACAAAATCAGCTAAAACGAACAGTGAAGCTGTCAGTATAAGAACATCACTGTTGTCAGTATGATGTTGCACTGCCCAGGGCCTGTAACGATAAAGGGTCCGTTTAGGTCAGGCATATTATATACAGATGTGGAAGAGAGAGCACCACTAAATTCTACAATCCGCATGTATTGCGTACACACAGAAATTACTGTTACAGTGTACTATTGGAGCCCGATGAGTGAACTGCATATATTCCGGTGAGAAAGAGCACTGGCAAACAGTCTTCGCTACATTAGGTTACTTAAAATGTCGTCACTCTGAGCTAGAATTTATGGTCAGCAAATAAGTATAAGGTCAATGAGTCTGATGCGGGTTTTGCAACTGTGAAATACTTTCCTACATTATAGAAGCGAATATTAAATTTGAACTAACATTGCGAAAATTTTGAACTTGGATAGCTTAGAATGAAGCTCTTTCTGTTTGTTGCAAAGGAAAACAATTGATTTTCTAAAATATTCTCTGCCGTACACAACTTGAAACAGGTCACGTCGACCAAATCTTGTGGAAGAACTGACAGCGATGTATATCGGAAGGCAGTAAGATCCCTTGGCTTTTGGTTTGGCAGTATTCGACAGCCATTTATAGGCGCAAGTAAATTAAGAACGGCAGCGCGTTTTTGTTATCAAGTAACGTCTTCATCAATTACTTTAGTTTTAATGTAATCTGCGAGTAATTGCTGATGTTTGATATTAACATGAAAAGGACCCCATAGACAGGGAAAGAACCTCTTCTTGGGAAACTGCTTCTATAGTGACCAAATGGCATTTAATGATCTTCAAGCACATGTGTTCCAGCAATGATATGAAGAAAATGATAGTAATAATGATGGTAATAATCGAATTATACGGTAACTTCACACTCCACAGTGGATTTTCTCGAACTAAGAAATTTGCGGAATTAGTGAATATTTCAAAATGAGAGATTAGAGCGCGCACGGAGGCTTTCAGACAGTCGTTCTTCCCGCGAACCATACGCGACTGGAACAGGAAAGGGAGGTAATGACAGTGGCACGTAAAGTGCCCTCCGCCACACACCGTTGGGTGGCTTGCGGAGTATCAATGTAGATGTAGATGTAGACTTCACATCGGGCCTATGATGCCTAGAAGAGTCTTTCCATATTCCTGACAAGAGAATAGCATAATCTCCAAGGTAGAAGATTGCTTCTATTTAACCATTTAATAGACTCGCATCTTTTCCACCGTAACTAATTATGTAAGCTAAGCTCATCATTCGTTACAGCACACTCATGGGGCTGGGAAATGTGGCCACAATGGTCTGGTGGAACGAACTATCACAGGTGCAATGCGTGGGTTCAGGCATTTACTTTTAAGAGGCACAAACAGATTTACTTTACCTCTGGTAACCTCGAGAGAAGGACGTTATAATCCAGAATCCGCATTAAACATCACGTTCCTTCATCATCAACTGGGCAGAACCGGTTTACGTTGGGAAATGACATAGGCGGAAGGTATGATAAACAGAAATACTGTCTCCAGGAAACTTACTTACATTAGAAAAGTTTATTTTATTTGATGAACCGATAGCCATTTAAAGGAACAGGGCTCTTATTTTACTTTACTTGATTGAACTAGAGACGTTGAAAAATTTGGTGCTACACTGTGATTCGAATTCGTATCTCCTCTTTCGAGGATCTGAATATCTCGGAACAGTATAGTTCAATAATTTTGTTCCCTTTCCCAAGACTGCAATCTTCTCTACGTCTCCTCCAAAGGTAAGTATGTGGATCCGAATCCTGATCCAGTACAAAAATATTCATAATTTCATTTCAAGCCTTATCACGTGCATACGAGAATTATCGCACAATCAGCTTAACAGCTCATGCATCGAAGCTGCTTACAAGAATAATATACAGAAGAATGGAAAAGAAAATTGAGAATGCGCTAGGTGAAGAGCAGTTTGGCTTTAGGAAAAGCAAAGGGGTCGAGAGAGGCAATTCTGACGTTACGGCTAATAATGGAAGCAAGGCTAAAGAAAAATCAAGACACTTTCATAGGATTTGTCGACCTGGAAAAAGCGTTCGACAATATTAAATATTGCAAGCTGTTCGAGATTCTGAAAAAAGTAGGGGTAAGCTATAGGGAGAGACGGGTCATATACAATATGTACAACAACCAAGAGGGGATAATAAGAGTGGACGATCAAGAACGAAGTACTCGTATTAAGAAGGGTGTAAGACAAGGCTGTAGACTTTCGTCCCTACTCTTCAATCTGTACATCGAGGAAGCAATGATGGAAATAAAAGAAAGGTTCAGGAGTGGAATTAAAATACAACGTGAAAGGATATCAATGATACGATTCGCTGATGACATTGCTATCCTGAGTGAAAGTGAAGAAAAATTAAATGATGTGCTGAACGGAATGAACAGTACACAGTATGGTTTGAGAGTAAATCGGAGAAAGACGAAGGTAATGAGAAGTAATAGAAATGAGAACAGCGAGAAACTTAGCATCAGGATTGATGGTCACGAAGTCAATGAAGTTAAGGAATTCTGCTACCTAGGCAGTAAAATAACCAATGACGGACGGAGCAAGGAGGACATGAAAAGCAGACTCGCTATGGCAAAAAAGGCATTTCTGGCCAAGAGAAGTCTACTAATATCAAATACCGGCCTTAATTTGAGGAAGAAATTTCTGAGGATGTACGTCTGGAGTACAGCATTGTATGGTAGTGAAACATGGTCTGTAGGAAAACCGGAACAGAAGAGAATCGAAGCATTTGAGATGTGCTGCTATAGACGAATGTTGAAAACGAGGTGGACTGATAAGGTAAGGAATGAGGAGGTTCTACGCAGAATCGGAGAGGAAGGAATATGTGGAAAACACTGATAAGGAGAAGGGACAAGATGATAGGACATCTGCTAAGACATGAGGGAATGACTTTCATGGTACTAGAGGGAGCTGTAGAGGGCAAAAACTGTATAGGAAGACAGAGATTGGAATACGTCAAGCAAATAATTGAGGATGTAGGTTGCAAGTGCTACTCTGAGATGAAGAGGTTAGCACAGGAATGGAATTCGTGGCGGGCCGCATCAAACAAGTCACTAGACTGATGACAAAAAAAAAAAAAAAAAAATAAAAAATAAAAAAAAAATAAAAAAAAAAACCGAGTCTACTAGCGAAAATTAATTTGCATTTTTAATGTCTGTTCATGTGTTGCCAACAATCGCAATATTTGTCGTTGTTTCTGGTCAAACACGCATACATCTTCCTTTTGGTGAGTAAGCAAGTGTTACTTAAGCTATGTTCGTAGATGATAAAGAAGTTCGGTAGGTGTACGGCTTGCTTATTGCTCAGGCACAAAAATTTGTATCCTTATTTTAGTTTCAAACACCTAGCAGATGGTAGGAAAAACCGATACGTAACATGTGATTTTACTTAGTTAACAATCCGATTGTGTGTTGGGTTCGTATCTCTGTCACAGAACTTCACATCATGCGCTTCATCTTTAAATGCATGAACACTTTGTTACTTCTGAATGGAGGTATATCACACATCTTCCGTGGTTAGTTAACAGAGATGAAAGGGTCTTTATAGGAGTCAGGTTTATTTCAAAAACTGTCACCTTTTATTTTCAAATTTAGATTTGGTTACTAATTTTGTCGAAAATTTCTGTAATTCAAGCCTCTTCAGGACTAGTCAGCAATATAGTATGATAACATTAGCTTAGATTAATACTTGTTCCATAGATCATGAATACGACATTTTGTAATGATGTGGAACGTGTCATTTTAATGAAAGATTTCTTTACATACCTTGATTAAGTTTTTTGCAACAATTTTTTACTCTCTCTCTCTCTCTCTCTCTCTCTCTCTCTCTCGCTCTTGCTCTCTCTCTCTCTCTCGCTCACACACACACACACACACACACACACACATTCTAGTTTTATTTTTATTTGTTTGTTGTGCTCGACCATCAGCGAGGCACGAATACGTCAGTCAACGAGTTTCTTAGTTTTGAGTACACTTATGAAAGAAATATAAAAACAACTATGAGAGTTACTGAGTTATGAAGCTTAGTTTGCAGTCAGTTCTGAGTATTATTATTATCTACGCTCCTGTCCCTAAACCCAGTTACAGAAATGTGAATCAGACGAATTTCGTATTCAAGGCCGTAGCAGCCGCGTCTTTGACACGTCAGCTATGGTCACTTCCCAGCCCGCTGTAGGATCACATCGGTTCGTCTTCTTCCTGCAGGTAATGTAACTGAGATTTGGCAACAAGGCAGGGTACGTTTGGCAACTCTTTGATCGACGAGTAACTTCCTGGTGTGCACTGAATTAAGCCCCAAAGTTCGCTTGATTTTACCTGCCATTTCCATTGAATAATCTCAGTTATTATCGCTTGAGCTGTAACAATTGATTGTAAATTTACGGTTTTCAGCCCAGGAAAGTCGCTGCACGTGGAAATCGCATCTAATCTCGTGCTTTAAATAGCGGTTTACGAGTTCTAACCACTACCGGTCTCGTAAGAGGAAACATAGGCGCAGGCCTCTTCCCTAGCTATGTGGAAACGTGCTAACCTGTGAGAAAGCATCTGTTATGATTTGCGGTTTCAGTCATGCTGACTGCATCGTTTTTATCAATTCTGCGAAAGAGCTACAAGTAGTCAAATCACACATCGATAAGGAAATCGCAAGAAAATGCTTTCGGCTTATAGTGCAATGGTGAAGAACTTAGAATGCTGCACAACAGGCGACGCCTCTTTCCGATGCTGACAAGCAAATTTTGGGTTTCTAGAAATACATAACTTTATTTATGAAATGCCACATTTGCATACCACTTGAGTATGTTACAGCATACCAATCAAACAGAGACCCAATCCAAATCTAAGTGATTAGTACTTTACTAATTCGTGCCGATAGAGGCACGCTTGTGTACAGATACTCAGTTTTATTGAAACAGACTTTCGTCGTAAGGTTATCGTGGGTAGTTTTATTTCATTTTTTATAAAACAGTGCACAATTTTCGTAAGGTTTCTTTTAGTGCTGTTAAAACATTAGTTAACATGAGAGAGAAATTAATCATCAACGATATTTGCGAACTCTCTGATGTTATCTATAACAGTCTGACAATGCACATACAGTTTATTGACTACATGCATGTAGAAAACTTGTTTTGAATTAAAGCTGTCAAACAAGGTTTCATGAAGATTAAAATGCAACTGCCAGAAGACAGCTAATGTAGAAAATACTTATCTGACGTATTTTCGCACGATGCGCTCACCCCATACATAATACAATAGTTTAGAGATGCATCCGCAGCCTGGCCATCTATTAAACCTTAAAATAACAAAATGTCATGGAAGTTAGCCATTTTTCTGTATGCGTCTATTTTGTGTTGAGAAGTGAAGAGAATTATGTTCAAAGTTCCTTGAGATCGATAACTTCAGCAGAGAGCAGTATTGCGTTTTAAAAGATGTAGTAGTGAATGTACCTGAACTCGCGACGTTTTATCAACAGCGCGCGACGCTTACCGTTACGCTACTAGCTAACACAGCCACAACACCTCCAGAAGTCAACAACAGTTCCTCCACAACTTTCGCATTGCACAATGCTGTGAGATAATGCATATGGTGGATCTAGACTTCTGAGAGACAGACAATTACAACTTTTCTTTTGCACTGCACGACGTTTTCATCAAACAGATAGCGCAATAGAGGAGCTCAAGCCGAAAGGAACGCTTCCTATTTAAATTTCTACATTCTGTATGTTGGCAGTTCTGTGTAGGTGTCAGTTACGTGATTTTATTTCGGTGATTACAAAACAGACTCGAATGTATGCACTAGGTAGCAAAGGCAGTTGGTTCATGGCTATTCGGTCAACCAAGTAAATGAATGTTTTGAACATGCTGCAAACCACTATAGGGGGCCTGTGTGTGTCAGCATTCTCATCCAGTGCGGCGCAACATTGCTACGATAGAAAAATGAGTGATAGTCTGGTGGTCTCTTGGATTGATGCTAGTTTTATATACTTACGGTCTGGGTTCGATTCTAACTTCTGCGGATGATTTTTGATAAGGAGAGACAGGTTCTGTTCTCTTCTGGCTACGCCAAGGGAAGAAGGTATAATGGCATTCTGGTCTGACATTCGTGTTAAACATGATATTCCTTCACTACCAAGTAGACGTTAGGTTGAACCACAATAAAGTCACGAGTCGTGACACGTAGAATCTCTATCAACAGTAACCTTTCTGATACTAGTTATTTATTTCTGGTGACGAAACAAACGCTATGTAGGATCACAGGACACTTATTCCATCTTTTGTTTGAGGTACTGTATGTTGATAAAATTGGTTCTGAACTGGGAATGCAACTCAGACCGCCCTTAACGCGGACTTTGATCCCTTTGTGACAATACTGCTTGACTGCAATTTGTTGTTTGTTCAAAACTGCAGATTCCTCAACATCTCCACATATTGCGCATGAAAAGGTTCGAATCCTGGCCCGGAACTAAAGCTTTCATTGTGTATTATCAAGCTCTAGCATGAGAACACCTATCTGCTGGTGGATAATAATTTTGATTTTCAATGTATTATTATTCGTTGTCAACACTAAGGATATCTGACGTTTTTGAGGCTCAGTGAGACACAGATCTGTTTGCGAGATGACTGTAAGTTCAAGGATGTTATTCCGGGACGCTGGTGGAAAAAATTCTGTAGCTGACGTCTCTTCGTGTGCAGTCAACAACGATATGTGTGGGGTTCGATTCCCAGTCAGCACTGAACTCTTCGTCATATTACTTCTAGTTCAAACATGCTCACATGTCGCTGCTGGTGTAACAAACCCATTTTTAATGTTCGTTTTCTCTAGAATATATCAGCGATAGGTGCCAGGTTGGAGTCCTGGGAAAGAAAAAATTAAGGTTTCGTCTCGTCATTTCTGTTAAAACATCTAGCTACTGCCGATAAAATCCGATATGTCACAGTTGATTGTGCTTCGATGACAATCCAATTATGTTCTGGGTTCGAATCCCTGTCCCACACAAAGCTTTACCTCACGGCATTTCAAGTATGTTACTTGTGAAGAGGCAATACTTAACATCTCTCGTAGTTGGTTAACAAGGACAATAGGTGCTGGGTAGGAATTCGCGTCCGTTAAAAATGTTCACGTTATGTAAATGTAAAGTTGATATTTGCTAACTGATACTGTCTAAAATCGAGGTGTATCACTCTCTGTATGTCTAGTCAGGAATGACTGTTAGTTTCCGTCATGTACGAAGTCTTTGCTTAGTCTGCATGACCTGGATTTGAATCCATATGCAGAACGAGGCGGTTCGTCATGTCATTTGAAGTTCATACATATTCTCAACTTGCTGCTCGTGAATAACATAAATTTTTATGGTCATTTTGTGTTAATAATAAGTACGGTATGTTACTTTGAAGAGGAAATCATGAAAACAGAGAACTTACTATGTGAATTACCTATCTGGCGTAATAGTGAGAGTGGTAACATTTCAGGTATGTCATCTATTGTAATAAATGTGAGCTTCCAAGCCTTAAGGACCGTCTTATCTGTGATAAGATGTTCCCTGATATTTGTAGCACCTTGGTATTACCTTACATCTTGAGTTATTGCGATACAGAGCAGTGTTTTCTAGTGGTGACTTGTTGGAACCATTTTCAATAGTCAAACGACTGTACCGAGGGGCGACTAGAGGACCTGCTAGACAGTTGTGCTATGGGGGTTGCATTCGTATCAGGAGAAATACAGTTCAGGTCGTTCGGATACTTTTGAGCATGACGGTACACTTACAAAGCAAACAAATACAGCGTGTGAAAACGTAAGTACGAATTCACAAATACACTATAAGATATGTATGATAACAATAAGAAGGGAATATACCGAAGTACTACGCTTAAAACAATGTCCATAAATGTAATCACAGAACACAGAAGTAAGTACACAAACTACAAGTAAAGTACGAAGAGGGGAAGAAACGGTAATGGATGCAAAGTTCGGGACACCACAAACTTTTTAAAATTCATTAAGTATCTCTTCGAAGTTGCCAGTGTACTTTCTGTTATATAACACTGCCCATTTAATGCATTGTCTGGTTGCCACTCTCTAAGTGTGTATTCTTCCAGCTCTTATTCCACCTCCTACTCATCTATTCATCTGTTCATCTGTTTTAGTGTTGTGGAGGATAGTAAGGACGTTTTCTGCGTTATTGACGTTATGACATTTTCACTTGAGTGGAGTCCTAAAGAAGAAATAACATTCTCACTTAAATTAACATGTCCCCTGTAATTTGTAACGAATTTACGTCTCGTCTGACCGACGTAGCAGCATTCACACTAAATTTTAGTTTCTATGTGCCAGATTGCTGAAACTTTGGAACAACATAAATTCTGTCCAAAAGGCACGAATTCAATGTACTGTTAATAGTGAAACCAATGCCAACCTTAGTGTCACGCAAGGCATACGCTGTTTTGATAAACACTGCACCCGTATGTGGGAATGAGGCGTACGTTTTAATTTTGCGACGTGTAACTCTCTGCAAGGTAATTTCCCTCTTATCATTGGAGGTTACACAGTACACTCTCCTATTATACGTTTTACACACCTTTCTTTGGGTCTGTTCATTCCTGCTCGCTATTTGGCTTAGGGACTTTAATTCCTCATACGCATCACCATCCGATAAAGGGACCTGAAATACTCTATCGTGGTTCTAAAATAGGTATATTTATGCCTCGATTTGGCGTCGATGACACTGTCTGTTATGGTCGGCTTCCTGTATATGCAGAATCCATGCATACTACCATTATAAAATATTAAATCCAGAAAATTATTATTATAATTTTTTTTTGACTTCCCGTTCAACAGTAAAATTCAGTTCATTATGCAAGGTACCTAGTTTAACTGAGCTCGCTTGCAATTTTAGTAACAGAATATGATAACCACCAGGTTAGTTACTTAGCTCTTTTAAATTTTCTGCCACAATACGCCTCCTGTAACATTTTTATTCATCACTTCTAGTCGTTCTGCGAGATCTTAACTATTCGTACTGCTTATTTAAAATAATTACTTTGTAACAGTATTTCAAAGTTAGTTACTTACATTAAAATGTATCAAATGACGACGCAGGTGCAAGTACTGTCATCATTTCTCTTGTTATTGCGCATAGTTGTAAGCTTTTGTTTGTATTGTAATTTTACCAAAAGGCTCTGAACTTCATTCCAATTCACTGTTGATTGCCCATTGTTGATCACGGGGATTTCCTAGCCTAGAGTAGTGGAAGAACGTTCTTGCAATGTCTTTCGTGCGAATGTTTACGTAAATTGTTATGAAATAGAATTATTTTTCCTTTAGAGCTCATGGAGTCAGTGTACTAGTCCTCTCATAAGGTATCTACACAGGCTTTCGTACACGTGAAAGGAACCGTTCATATTTAATAGTGTATCCAAATCGCATCAGAAGTGTTTGTGACGTAGTCAAAATTTGAAAGTAACAAACCTCCATATTTTCGTGATAAATCTGCTATTGTTATCTCCCTTCACATGTTCCGCCGCCCTTCTTAACTCTCCCAGAAGACGGAAATCAAAGCACTCAGAAATTTAAAGGAGATTTTCTTGATTTATTGCCTTTCGAGATAAGCCTATGCAGCCATCTCAGTAACAGAATGTCAATTATGACTATGTTAACGTAAGTAAATACAACACACAGTCCCCGAGCGGAGAATATCCCCGACCTGGCCAGGAATCTCACCCGAGCCTATTCGGTTAGCAATACGCGACGTTGAACCCAAAGCTACCGACTCGGAACTTAAAGGGTTTTCTCTTCTATCAGATTTATCATGAAAGGAAAGCGGAGGTGACTCCTGTATATAAGCAGGGTAAAAGAACTAAGTCGCTAAATTATAGACCAGTATCCCTAACTTCGGTTTGCTGCAGAATCCTTGAACGTATCCTCAGTTCGAATATAATAAACTGAGAACCTTATGTCCGTGAAACAGCATGGTATTATAAAGATCGCTCGCGTTAAACTCAGCTTGCCCATTTTCGCACATTATATACCGCGAAGGGCCACAGGCTGATTCCATATTTCTATATTTCCGGAAAGCACTTGACAGTGTGTCCCATTGCAGGCTGTTAAACGAAGTACGAGCATATGGAATAAGTTCCCAAATATGTGTCTCGAAGACTTCTTAAGTAACAGAACCCAGCATTAGTCGCGCAAACAAAGTTGACACTCGGCGCGATGGCTGATGGGAGCGGCTGTAAATGGAAATGCCTTCACAGTCGCTCCCATCAGCCATCGCGAGTGTCACTTTTGTTTTCTAGAGTAATATGTAGTTCTCGACGGCGAGTGTTCATCAGAGACAAGGGAATCTTCAGGAGTGACCCATGACGCGTGATAGGACCGCTGTTGTTCACTATATACATAGACGATGTGGTGGACAGCGTGGGCAGCAATATGCGGCTGTTTGCTGATGATGTTGTGGTGTACGGTAATGTGTCGCAGTTGAGTGACTGTAGGAAGACAGAAGACGACTTACATAAAATTCCTAATTGGTGTGATAAGTGGCAGCTAGCTTAAATGCGGGAAAATGTAAGTTAATGTGGATGGGTAGGAAGAATAAACCTACAATGTTCGGATACAGGATTAGCAGTGTCCTGCTTGACACAGCCAAGTCGTTTAAATGTCGGAGCGTAGCGTTGCAAAGCGATGTGAAATGGAACGAGCATGTGACAACTGTGGTGGGGAAGAGAATGGTCGACCTCTGTTTATTGGGACAATTTTACGAAAAAGTGGTTCACCTGTAAAGGAGACTGCAAATATGACGCTTAAGCGATCTGTTCTTCAGTACTGCTCGAGTGTTTGGAATCAATACCAGATCGGGTTGGAGGAGGACATCGAGGCAGTTCAGAGGCGGGCTGCTAGATTTGTTACCGGTAGGTTCGAACAACAAGTGTTACGGAGGTGCTTCGGGAGCTCAAATTGCAATCCCTGCAGAGAGGCCGACGTTCTTTTGCTGGAAGACAGAAATGTAGGTAACCTCCTAGTTTTTGTACCATCGACTGCATTCTGTAACTTACAAGATACAACAGTGACTGCTGATGATTTGTCTCACCCCTTATGTGGCCTGCCGAATTCTGGCAACATTACTCAGTCATCCATTTGTACCACAGCGACATGTTCTTCTGCCAGGTTTCGGAACAAATTTCCTCCATTGTACACCTTCCCACTACACGCTCTTGTTTTACAACAGTGGGTTCCCATCGGCGCTTCGTAGCCTACCATATTTTACATTCCATTCTCGTCTACTCTGTATCTAATGATCTTGTCCTGAGAGGAGTGTTTCACTCTAATCGACTTTGATTCCGTTCCTCGGAATTACTCAAACCCTTTTGTTTACTACGTATTCGTTTGATACACTGACCGATCAGTCATCAGTTTTGTATTTATGTCATTCTCATCAGCAATTCCTCTTCAACTGACATGTCCGGCATGCACTTACTAAAGTTTAAATCTTCTCGGTTGCTCGGCCGCGTTCGTATTTCCCCTAACATAATCGACGTTTCCACCCCTCTGCTGACACCTTGTTCAGGATCTTCCGGTGCCCACTATTACTGGAACACTTACTATTTGTATCATTCGAGAGCAAACTGACTTACACTACAGACGTTTTTCACGTATTGCCTGTTCGATTCCGTCTGGTGCTTTTCAGCTGATGTTTCGGCAGCATGACTTTCTGGCACTGTCGAAAGTGTTCTCTCTCCATTGTTGTGGCTAACTTTTTACAATACTTGCAGCTCATGGCAGCTGTCAGGAAGTCGTTATACATACGTTTCCCAACTGTCCCGAAACACAGACCAACAGGCAAGTGGCAATACGACAACTAGTGACCATGAAAGCCTTAACAATTTTTACATAAATTTTTGTTTTTCTGTTTCATTAGTCGGCTGGTCTATTTCCTGAGTTACTGAAGATATTAGTGCTTGGGATGTGGCTACACCTGTTGTGTCATGGCCTGCATTAATTATTTCCTCCCTTACTATATTCCACTCGACTTCCACCCTTTATCGTGCGCAGTTGTCAGTCAGTTTTCAGAGATCAGTACTTTAAGACTTTACATTTACCCTTCAGTCTCAGTCAACTGTTTTTTGACCGACAGCTTGTGATCCACGTCTATGAGTGGACTACAAGTCCGTACGGCAGGGGTATTGTCGACGGCTCACTTGGTTGCCGGTATGTGCACCAACTACGCTATTGTAGATCATTATAGAGGTTCATTGTAACGGTCTGCGTAGTAATTCATGAGGGCACAAATGTATCTCTTGCTTCAGAAAATCATTAACAGTACCAAGCAACTCTGCAACCCGTGAACAGACAGAGATCGGGACAAGTAGTCAGGGCCCCGTCGTTGATTGGTGACGCATCCTGCATGAGAAGTGGCAGAGGCGCGCCCGCGCATATTGTGCAGCTTCCGGCATGCCAAGATGTCGATATGGCACCCGAAGGTGAGCGTCCCAGTCTCAGCGTCATCCAGCGTCGAAGTTATCAAGGGAAACTCTTATTAAAGACAGAACGGATAGCGTGTGCTATTACTATAGCGATATTACTTCAATATAAACATCTTCTTGATTGCAGACTACGAAAGATGATTGCGGCAACTGTCTAGCATTTTAGTCATTAGCTAATATATACCTCTACCTCACTCTCACCTTTCATACTTTTTTTATGCTATTCAGGATTTCGTTTCGTGTGTCTACATCGGTATGAGTAGGATCTCGTTAATTCTGTCTTCCCAGGGGACACGATGATACATATTGTATCTTCCGGCAATCGGTTTCAGTAGAATACTGATAACTTTCGGTTGTTGTTGTTGTTGTTGTTGTTGTCTTCAGTCCTGAGACTGGTTTGATGCAGCTCTCCATGCTACTCTATCCTGTGCAAGCTTCTTCATCTCCCAGTACTTACTGCAACCTACATCCTTCTGAATCTGCTTAGTGTATTCATCTCTTCGTCTCCCTCTACGATTTTTACCCTCCACGCTCCTCTTCAATGCTAAATTTCTGATCCCTTGATGCCTCAGAACATGTCCTACCAACCGATCCCTGCTTCTTGACAAGTTGTGCCACAAACTCCTCTTCTCCCCAATTCTATTCAATACCTCCTCATTAGTTATGTGATCTACCCATCTGATCTTCAGCATTCTTCTGTAGCACCACATTTCGAAAGCTTCTA
The DNA here is from genome assembly GCF_021461395.2 of Schistocerca americana. Lineage (NCBI taxonomy): Eukaryota > Metazoa > Arthropoda > Insecta > Orthoptera > Acrididae > Schistocerca > Schistocerca americana. The sequence continues at coordinate 1,025,597,370 of NC_060119.1, forward strand.
TTCGCTTCTTGACCAAACTATTTATCGTCCATGTTTTACTTCCATACATGGCTACACTCCATACAAATACTTTCAGAAACGACATCCTGACACTTAAATTTATACCCGATGTTAACAAATTTCTCTTCTTCAGAAACGCTTTCCTTGCCATTGCCAGTCTACATTTTATATCCTCTCTACTTCGACAATCATCAGTTATTTTGCTCCCCAAATAGCAAAACTCCTTTACTACTTTAAGTGTCTCATTTCCTAATCTAATTCCCTCAGCATCACCCGACTCTATTCGACTACATTCCATTATCCTCGTTTTGCTTTTGTTGATGTTCATCTTATATCCTCCTTTCAAGACACTGTCCATTCCGTTCAACTGCTCTTCCAAGTCCTTTGCAGTCTCTGACAGAATTAAAATGTCATACAGTAAAGCTGCATGCCCTCGGGAAAAATTACGGCTGTAGTTTCCCCTTGCTTTCAGCCGTTCGCAGTACCAGCACAGCAAGGCCATTTTCGGTACTTCATGTTTTACTTTCGTGGTGTTGATAGGATTTCTTGGGTGCTCATGCGGAGGTTGAATTACACTCAATCCTTGGTTTCATTACGTTTAAGCGGATACTACTTCATATTCATATAAAGTACGTTCCGAAGGTTCAGATTAAAGTTTGAACGTAAAACCGCGACATATTAGAATAAATGCAGTGGTTATAAACGGTAGATCAACGATAACTGACTGCCTCCCAGGCTTGATTGTTAGTTGCTCTAGTTTCAAAAATGGTTCAAATGGCTCTGGGCACTATGGGACTTAACTTCTGAGGTCATCAGTCCCCTAGAACGTAGAACTACTTAAACCTAACTAACCTAAGGACATCACACACACCCATGCCCGAGTCAGGATTCGAACCTTCGACCGTAGCGGTCGCGCGGTTCCAGATTTTAGCGCCTAGAACCGCTCGGCCACCCCGGCCGGCTGCTCTAGTTTCAGAAATGGATGTCCCGGAACAGATAGCCAATGTCATCTTTGATCTTTCTTCTATTGCAGAAAAACTCTGTAACATACTCAAAACACGACTGTATGCACAGCCGGGAGAGTGGAAACGGAAGCTGAAGAATTCGCATAGAAGAGTTGTCAGGCATCGGGCTGACAAATAAATGAAATATTTCCCTCCCACAAGCTGATACGCTGTAACCGAAAGTTGCAGTTGATGATTTGAATAAGCAGCTAGTTTCTTTTTTTTTTTCACTAATTTCTTTCTTGTGCTAACCCCTGCATCTTAGAGAAATACTTACAGCCTATGTCGGCAATTATTTGTTCGGTGTAATGCAGTTTCTGTCTTCCCCTACAGTTATTCCCTGATGTTTTAACACTTGCCCTACCATCTTAGTATTCTCATTACTTTCATTTCCTCGCTAGTTCTACGGAGAATCGTTATCGGTCCACTTAAGTTGAAGCAACCTACCACTGCGTCACATCTCAAACGCTTGAATTACATACGGTTTTCCCACAACCATGATTTACTGTGCTCAAAATGTACATCATCTGAAATTCCTTTCTCAAGTTAAGACTTTTCCTTGTCTATTTCTTGTGTTCTTCTTGTTTGGTATCTCATTTGATACTTTCCTTGCGAGGTAGCACTCACCAATTTTTATCTAAATCTCATATATTCTGCTACCCATCACTTTAGTCTTTCTTTACTTTACTCTCAATCCTCGTTCTGCAGTGATTAGACTGTTCGTTCCATTCAACAGATAATGTAATTCACTTCCTTCCACTGATGATAACAGTGTCACTAATGATTCCTATCACCGATATTTCTCCACTCTGAATTTTTATTCCACTGCTGTACCTTTCCATTACTTCCATCATTGTGTCGGAGTTGTACAGATTGAACAGTAGGGTCTAAAGATGGTACTCATATTTTGAAACCTTTTCGGTTCCAGCATTTCGTTCTTAGTCTCCCGTTTTTATTTTTCCCCTCGATTCGCGCACATAGTGTATATTACGGTATTTTCCCGTAGATTACTCCTGTTCTTGTCACACTTTCGAACATATTATACCACTTTGCATTGTCGAACGCATTTGCTAAGTACGCAAATCCTATGAACATGTCTTGATTTTTCGAAGTCGTGTTTCCAGAATGAATCACATTGTAAGGATTACCTATATGGTGCCTTTACCTTCCCGAAAGTCAAACTGATTATCAGTTGACAGACCTTAGTTTTTTATTCCATTCTTTTTCTATTACTCTCCTCAGCAGATCGCATGCATGGGCTATTGACCTGGCTGTGTAGTGGATCTCGTACATATCTGGCCTTCCTATTTCCGCCACTGTGTGTATCATATTCCTCCGAAACTGCTGTGGTATATCGCCAGCCTCATACAGTGGGTACATTAGATTGAATAATCGTTGAGTCTTCACTTCTCCCAGTGACTTCAGGAATTCCGAAGTTATTTTGATTTTCCTATATGCTGAATTACTCGTTTCGAGAATCCTTCCTCTTTCAAGTTTTATCCTTTTCCTCTGGCCATTTCGTCTTGACATCCCTGCAGTTCCTTATCACTCCGTTCACGAATCTCTTATATTGATGTGTTGCTGCAATCACTTGAACATTTACGTATTTCATTCTTTCGTCCATCAATTGAAGTACACGCATTTCTTCTATCCAAGGTAGAAACATATTTAATCATCTTCAGTATTTCAGTGTCCAACTTCTTCCTACAAGGATTCTTCCTAACAGTTCCCTTCAGCATACGCTTCATTATTATTACACTGTGATCCGAATCTTATCTTGAGTACGCTTCACAATCCAAAAAGTGAGTACGGAATCTCTGTCTCACGATTGTGGAATCTTACGTTTCTCCGGCCCTCTTGTGATATCTGAACGTTGTATTCGATATTACCTGCTGAAATTTATTGCAGAATTCAATTCTCCTCTCCCATTCCTTACTACCACCCACACATTCTTCCGTAATTCTACCTTCTACTCCGTTCCGTACCACCTGTTCCAGTTCCCCATTATTATTGTATCATCATCCCCTTTTACACACCAAATTACCCGTCAGAATCTTCACATCACATCTTTAACTCTTAATCTGCTACTTATGACATCGGCATGCATAGCTGAACACATGTGGGTTTGCTGTTGATTTCTGATGAGAACTATCCTATCACTGAAGTCTCTGTCCCACCTTATTTATAGCGAATGCTACTCCCGTTACACCATTTTCTGATTCTGTTGAAAATTGTCCTATTTTCGTCTGACCATATATTGTTCTCTTCGTTTCATTTTAATTCACTGATGCCCACTACATCCACACTTCCCTTTACAGATTTTCTTGTTTTCCTACCACGTTCAAACTTCTTTCATTCCACGCTCCGACATGTATAATGCTTCACTTTCATCTACGTCTATACATACACCCCGGAATCCATCTTTCAGTGTGTGGCGGGGAGTACTTTGTGAACCAGTCTCATTTCCCCATTTTCGCGTTGCAGTTGCGTATGGTACGCGGGACGAACGACTGCTGGTAAGCCTCCGTGTGGGCTCGTACATATCTAATTTTATCCTGATGGTCTTTACGCGACATATACATAGTAGGAAGCAGCATACTGGTTGTGTCTTCTAGCAACTCATGCTTTGGAGAGTTTTAACAGTAGACCATAACGTGATGCAGAGCGCCTGTTTTGCAGCGTCTGCCACTGCAGTCGGCTGAGCATGGCCATGACGCTTCGATTCTACATAAATGAATCTGTAACGAAACGTGCTGCGCTTATGTGCATCCTGTCAACTCCCTCTATCAATCCTCTGTGTTACGCATCGTGTAGTCATAAAGTAGAGGGTATTTATCGCTATGAGGTCGTAATATGTTTCATCTGTTTATGCTGAGCGTCTGTTGTCGCTTGGTGCAACAAGCGTCGATGCTGTGAGGGCCTTCCTGCATTTCGCTACAAATCTGCAGCGTTGCGTCTTCTCTATGTACAACAGCAACCTCTGCGAAAGTCTAATGCAACTTCTGATGTTATATCCTAGGTCACTCAAACGCCAGAATGTGAAATGTTCGTATCATAGCACAAAAAGGCGATTATGCCTTAAGCTGAGTTAAGAACGTAAAAGAAGGTAAATAGCCTTTCGACATATCTGGCATCTTCAAAGACATTTAAATCGAAACATCTTGGCGTATTAGCGATTTTTTATTTGTTATTTGTACCCATATCATGTAACGTAATGCATCGTGTTAAGTAAAGTAACATGATACGTGATGTCTTGTAGTATAACAAGTCACATGCCACCAGTTCATGCAACATGTCGTTTGTCATGTCGTGCAGAATGACACAGTGTATCATTAAACATTAGGAAGCGTGCACCCCCACTCTGGGATATTTCCTATCACAGATGCAACCTCACATTCGGATACGTCATATTCTAGATGCATTCCACTTTGTAGAGGCACATAAATTTTTGCCTGTTTGTTCATAGTAGGCAAATTCTTATCTGCCCACTTAGCCCTCAGCATCCTTTCGTAACAATTCATTCCGAACGCTTGGATTTCATTCGTTCACGGTTTTCGCGCAGTCCTTGGCGCTCTTCTGTACACTGCACTGCTCCGTTACATGCAGCTTTTATTAGAAAATTAAGAAGTAAATGCTTACCTTTGTCGAAGCCACACACAAAACGGCACAAAGAATTCTTAACCAGTCTGCTGTCAAATGGCAATGCGCCATGTCGTCAGTCCTGCCATTACACTTACTTGGTGAGCTGGCTGAACTGGCGGCCTGCCATTTGGCACGCTCCTGTGTATTACCTCCAGACGTGGGCCTATATCTTCAGCTTCCCAACGTCGTCAATCATCTGAAAGCATTATGGCAAGACCGCGAAGAATGCCAAATTTCTTTATCGCCGTTTGTTATCAAGTCTCCAAAAATTTAAATGATGGCGTGAGATATTGCACTTTGCTGAGCGGAGCTTTTATAAACTGCAAGCTATAGGTGGGTATAGATGGACTAGAACGACAACTTATTTCATCCATCCTCAATTACATAAAGATCTCGGTGTTCTGGGGCGAAAGCATTTCATCGGTTTTTTTTATGCAAACCAGCCAAAACGCGTCCAGCGAACATTCCACTTGTAACATACCGCCCCCCCCCCTCCCCCCAGCATTACTATAATATTCGATACCTGGAATTTGTAGCTGGGTATCGGTACTTTCTGTTACACAAAAAATAAAAATCATGCCACTATGGCACCTTTTCCTGTTATGTTACTGTACTATATAATACTATGAATGATATTTAAACAAAATTTACGAACAATTAAATAATATTTAAATATGTAACGTAACAATCACTATGAACCATCAACAATTACTCAGAACTATAATAAACAGCATGTAATTTATTTGATTAGAGGTAGTTATAAATGTTAGCATCGTTATTACTTTCGTTAATTAACTGCAATTAGATCTCGAAAGTTCAATTTGGAAAACATTGTAAATCGATCAAAAAGCAAGAACCAAATTTAAATTCACGTAATTTCAAGTGATATGTAATTTCAAGCCGACATTTGTAAACCAGAATTAATACCATTACTAAAATAATTAATTGATCATTGTTAGCACATATAATTAACTCCATTACTTATGTTTGGATGCGTATTTCAAAGTTATGAGACATTAAAGAGGTTAGAAAACCTGTGTATACTACGCAAATCTTAGCAATATTTTCCGATCGATAATTGATTTGTATTTATTAAATTAACGAAACTCATTATTGTACAAAAGTCATATTTAATTTTCAATCTTAAATTGTACGATTTCTAACCTAAAACTCATCTGTAATGAACAATATTTTATGCTGTAAGTAATCTCATTGTCAAACTTTTGTATGTTTGTAACTTTTAATTGTAACTATTAATTTTACGATGGTGTAATAATTGAAGTAATGAACACTCATTGTTTGGAATATATATAAGCAAACGCGGCAATGCAGCGTCAGCTCGCCTAAGGGTTCACTTTGTAGTCAAGTCAATTTGCTCAGTAAGTCTGTCTGTCAGCTGCTGGATTGTCAAAGAGACTATATGTGAAGTTTGATGTATTCTGCAATGACTTTGGAAAAATGTTATCATCAACAAATAAACCTCCGCAAATTGTATGGTCTGGAGTTTTAATTAGAAGGAATCACGAGCTACCCGACTCAGGCAAATTACGAGATAAGTACAACAAAAATATTTTGTTATGCATCGCCCTTACTTACGTCCATTCCAACTGCAAATATATAAGTAATCGGTAAATAAATCATATGCATTCATAAAGTAAGGGAGATGTCATACACCCTCTGTGGATATCTGTGTGGATAATTTTGTCGAAAATGAACAAACACAGAGCGGTAGATAACTGACATATAGCACAAAATTTTTTGTAGCCTTCTTCGTGCGCTTTATGTGGCACTTCAACATGGGACTTATGTATTGTTACAAGGTGACTGAAGCAACGATGTAATCTGGAAGACAGACTGATGACTATGAAATATGACAACGCTGTACCCTCAGAAAGATTATGGGACTGTAATGTTTCTTAAAGTATTTCAACTATTGTGCTGTTAGGGGCAGTTCCCAAATTCATAAAATCTACGTGGTGATTATAATTAAGGTTAAACTTTGAAAATGATGTAGAAATAACACCACTGGTCAGAATGACGTCAAATTGCACTGGAATATTGTCGGAGAATGGGGAAAACATATGGCAGAAGATAAAAAAGTGTGAAAATTGATCAATTGATGGCGCGGTATGTGTCAGAATACGTAAATGAAAATATCTGTCATGCGCACGATCCACTGAAGTTGGTATAAACACGCCAGGTACACATCTATTTTCCTCTTTTCGTGCCTTTGAGTTCGCCATGACTGTCTCAATGCAGGATCGTGCTCAGCTCGTAAAGATGTACTACAAGAATGATTACTGTGCACACATCGCTCTGAATAAGTTCCAGACACTGAAGGGTTAGAAAAAAGGGGTTGGTCCGATGACTGCCGTGAGTCTGGAGAAAATGACTCGGAAATTCGAAAAGACGGGTTCTTTTGGTGTGCAACCTGGTAGAAACGAACAGGTTCGACGTCAGTGAAAGCAGTGGCCACAGCAATGCAGGAAGAGAAGAATGTGGTGTGCAAACGTGTAGTGCACTGAGAATTGCCCGAACATTGGACATACCCGTGAACACGGTGCGTAAAATCCTACGAAACATCCTTCTTTGCTAACCATTCAAAATTATTCACGTGCATGAGTTGCTGCCTGTTGACCTGCCACCAAGAGAGACCTTTGCTTTGCAATTTCTTGCTCGCAAGGAAGTGGACAATGATTGGCCGTGGAAAATTTTGTGGAAAGACGAAGCCCACTTCCACCTGATAGGGTATGTCAATAAAAAGAATTGTCGAATATGGAAAACGGGAAATCCACACGCAAATCAACCAGTACCACTTCATCCTGGAAAAGGTCACCGTGTGGTGGAGATTTGTGGCATCATTTATCATAGGGCCATATTTTTTCGAAGAGACAGCTGCTTTCAATCTTATTACCTCTACCGTAACTGGTAAGCGCTATGAGTGTCTTTTGCGCAACCACGTCATTCCAGCTCTCCAACAACGTGGATGTGTGGATGGGATCATTTTTTGTAAGATGGCGCAGCTTCGCACATTGCAAATCCAGTTAAGCAGTTTCTGAAGCGTCATTTGGGAAATGCTAGAATTATCAGCCGTAATTTCCTTCAGGCTGGCCTTTCCGATCACCTGATCTTAATCCGTGTGACTTCTGGCTGTGGGGCTATCTGAAAGATGTTGTGTTCAGTGTTCCGATTGCAAACTTAGCTGCATTGAAGGCACGCATTGCGCAACACATTCTGAACGTGACCCTGGAAACAGTTCGATCAGTTGTGGAACATGCTGTTTCTCGATTTAAACTTGTTGCAGAAAAAGGTGGACAGCATATTGAACATGTTTTGCGCCAGTCACACGGAAATTATTGATCCGATTTGATTTTGATTTGTGCTTTTTATGCCGTTTCTGATCTCAGGGCAAGTAAAAATCGAGTGATGCTTTTTATGCGGTTTTTGGCCTCAGGACAATTAAAAACTGATTTTTCCCATCCGATGTGATTTGACCTTGTGCGATGGACGGCCTTATGAAACTAACAGTATCACACCTGTACACCCATGCACACTGAGTAATGCAGTTTGTTTAACGTCATACGTACACCTTAGGCATTGCAGTATGATCCATGTTTCATTTGTAGTCGTCCATTATTAAATTATGATTCTTACAGCGCCATCTACTGCTACATTTTGTAACCACTTATTTTTCTTCTTCCATACGTTTTCCCCCTTTCTGCTATAATATTCCGTTGCAATTTGACGTCATTCTGACCTCATTATTTCTACAGTGGTTTGAAAGTTTAATTATAATCACCCTGTAGATAACGGATATTCCTTGGCCATACATCTCAATAACCTCCTTTGAATTATCATGTAATTACTACTATTAGCAGTAAAGCTACTTTATCATTGCTTCCTTTCTTTCTCATAACTGAATTACGCATTTGCTTCTAACGTAGCATTTGCGCAGTGCCTAAAGTAAAACATATTTTATTAGAGGGTTTCCACATATTCTTCTGTCTATAGACCACTTCTGAGAAACGAGTTTACTTTCAGACAGGCGTACGTGACTACAGTATGTGATTTATGTATTGTCACAACTTATTTTCGTCTGTCACACAGAGCAATGATTAATGATATCTGCATCTAGATGTCGGGCATAGTTGGTTTCCGTAACGACTAGTTCGTCAATGGTTTTCAGTGCTCAATAGCTAAAGGGATTGTCTTCTCAGGACGAATCATTCAGGGACTCGTGGTCGAAGCTGGGTAAAATCAGTCAAAAAGTTAACTTTGCTGATCGTTAATCCCTTACTAAAAAACTCTGTTAAACGTTAAAGCGTTGCTTTACAGGAGACTTATCGAAAGTTAAAGTTAAACGTTTACTCGTTTACGGCGCATTGGTCCACACTAGCTTGACAGACGCCGCTGTCAATAGCTGCAATATTAAAAGGCTATCCAATGTTTCGCTGTCGTATTCTTTTAACCGGGTTACTACTACTGGCTCCGCTGTCGATATCTCATTACCTAATATTGATTTTCGATTTAGGCTTTCCGCGACCTTACCATGCCTTCACTGTTTCTTCAGATTGTAAACACATCGATTCATGTGCTCTCCTGATATGTTGTTTCAAATTGTTAACCAAGGCTCCAAATGTAAGCTCTAATTTTTGATTCTTTTAGACAAGCACGGTTTAAAATAGGAAATGCTTCTTCTCCCTATCTGGACACAAAATTAATGTAATCATTTAAATACAGCCACGGATTTTCATCAGTTGTAGAGCTAGAGTATGATTGTAAGATTTAGCTCCCACAATCGATCCGCTAACCAAAAGTACTAACTTGACGGGAACTCTATAAACAAACAAGAATAACAGGAAATACCTAGTTTTTCTCGCTCGCACTCAATTGTTTCCATCCAAGGATGGAACATTTTTAATTTTTTATTTTTGACTAGTGCATCTCTGCTCCAAACATTGACTACTGCCTTCTCGCAATGCAACTGTACGACTATCAAAATTTCGTTCTGATGAGGGCGTCCCTAGAGATGACGAAACCCAGGCAGTGTACTAAACAATTGTTTGCAGCGGGTTGGTTGTGTTATTTCTCCGTTGAGATTAATACATAAAATACATAAAAAAAATTTCCGCTGAAGCGTCAAGACAAATTCAGAAAAAAGGAATGTTAAAAACCCTGTAGTGCTTCTGTGGGATCACGTAACTCATAACGTGCTTTATTCGGCGCGTTAAAATGGTTCAAATGGCCCTGAGCACTATGGGACTTAACTGCTGAGGTCATCAGTCTCCTAGAACTTAGAACTACTTAAACCTAACTAACCTAAGGACATCACATACATCCATGCCCGAGGCAGGATTCGAACCTGCGACCGTAGCGGTCGCGCGGTTCCAGACTGTAGCGCCTAGAGCCGCTCAGCCACTCCGGCCGGCTTCAGCGCGTTAAATAAAAACGCATTGTCTTTTAGGTATCAGTCGTAAACAATTCTGTTTAAAAATGGATCGATAAACACAACTGGTTTATTAATTTACAGTGTGTCATATCCGTGTAAGCTTTCTTACATGTACTTTAGAGCTACACAAACATATTATTTACAGTGATTACCAATTTCTTAACTGCTAATGTATTAGAGTTTTGTCAAATGTAAATGTTGGTGTCATCTCGTAGAATCGGGTTTAATGCCGGTGGTCCATGTTTTCCTGCAAGACGAGGCTCACGAAACAGCTGATTAAAACGCAGAGTTACGAAGTCGAAATATCATGTTGGGAAGACGCGGATCGCTGGAAATTCACCCAGTTCTACGAGATGGCAACACATCGCAGGGAAAGGCTAATAAAAAAAATGTTAGTAATTAGTGTTTTTTTCCATGTTGTATCAGCAGCTCTGCAAGTAAATTCCTGATTTTTCTGTGCGTGCTGAATATGTATGGAGCTATGAATATTTTAAAGTCTTAAACAAGGCGTAAACTTTAATATTTCAACTCGAATAAGAGAAAGGAATTTTTGAATTCGTGGTACCTTAATACTCCAGCTAAATGCATTCACAGTAAAAATGTCTTTCTAGAATATATTAAGTGAGTGTTACACTTCTAAACTCAGAGAGATTTAGTTAGGTTGCTGTTATCCATCGCGGTTTCACTTTCATGGCATGCGAAAAGTCTGTGGACACACATGAGTGGTACTTATATACACGACAGATGTCAGTGGAATGACATTAGTCAATCAGTATGAGGAGAACTGCGAAATATGAGTTTCGATAATTGCAACTTACAGATGAAACTATATTCGGACTTTTATCCAGTCATCAGTCTCTAGGTAGCACATTAACTTTTGGAATATACTTTTCCTTATATTTTACCAGTAATTGATATTGAGTTTACATTCTGAGAAATATAATGCTATGGACGAAGAGTAAATAATCTGCAGCTCACTGTGACTAAAATGGGCTGTTGCACTTGAATGTTGTCTTTTAGATGGACAGCACCTCAAAGTGTTACTGTACTCCCACCAAAGCGGCGTGTTAATGTCTAATAAACAGAACCGCAGAGTGATGTCTGCATTAGAAAGCACTTTGAATCACTCTCAGTTTACGACACCTGGCGAGCGTGTACCGACTTGGGCTACGACAGGATAATTCTAGATGTTATCTGGATGGTGCAGTTAAGGTTTAGGTAAGTAGTATAATTTATAGCGGGTCTGGCCTACTTTGTTTTTATTTCTGAATTCACATGACCCAAATACTATACATATCAGAAATGACCTAATTGTGCTTTGTAAGGCACATCCTCCTTCCCGTCACCATCCAATCTGAGCGCAGTATCAAAACGGGTGAGCCCAACCAGAATGTGGCTTCAGTAAATAAATAAAAAAAATTTAAATTTTCAACTAACCCAATTATGCTTTACGCCCCAATCCCCTCATCTCCTGTCGAGCCAGTCACGGTGTAGTATTAAAATGTGTATAAATTTCGCCAAGTTCAAAAATATGCACAAAAAAATTGTACTTCAGACATTGTCGTCAAAGATAATGCCTGTGAACTATATACGCGCTTTTGCGCAGACACACAAATACACACACACACACACACACACACACACACACACACACACACAAACTCGGTCACACACATACTAACACCCCCTCCCCCTCCCCCCACACACACACCGAATAAAATAGATGAATCACGATTAGTGATGTTCAAAGTATCTTCCATTCCGATATTTTTGGACTTGATATGAATTTTATTTTTTCCTCCTATTCAACCAGGAATATGGATTCCACTCAGAATGTTTTATTAACTACAGAATTTTTAATTAATAGCTACTGTTTCGTTAATTATTTTATACTTAGGTTTGTGGTTTAATTGTTTTGTCACGCCGTAAGGTTTCATTTTTTGAAGGTACGATTTTATTTTTAAACTCTTTGTACTGGCTTTTACACAATTGTCTGTTTACTTTGCCAGGTTAGAAACCTCCCATTACTATTACTTGCTCATTTTACATGGATTTTAAGTATAGATCCTATTCCACATATTGTACGTCAGTACTTGTTTTAAGATGCTCATTTTTCCATGTGAAGTAATTTCTTTAATGACTACACATACTAAAATAGAACTATTAAATTTGGATACTGGTTGCACATGTACCCTAGCTATAATGCCCTTTTTATTTTTCTTATGTATCACTACGCCTCTTATAGGCCTAACTTCAGCTGATTTAACTTAGTTGGTTACTCCACTGCTTTTTTTATTTTTTAACACATCTGAAGATGGCAGTAACTTAAAAGGATAATAGTTAAGTGTTGAAGTTTGTGTGATCAAGACGGACCTGTAATATAAACTGTCATAATGTGGCCACGGACTCATTTTCAGACTTCATGTCCTCAATCGATAATTCTGCTTTTTACTTAAACTCGACTAGGAAAAATCATCTGTAATAAAAATCTCTAATATCCAATAAATTGATCGATTATATTTTTATACTGATACGTTGTCTTCTTTACCCGTAAACAGGGGCTTCCTAAGGCAAAAGATTAGCGAAATACTTGTGAAAACAGTGAAGGCAGTATGTTCTATGAATCACCAATGACACATACTCAGATTGAACTTTCAGCGCCCTTTACGTATTTCATATACCTGGGAACCATTAAAACACTTGACATGCTTCACATAAAACTTTAGAAGAGGAGTTATTTAATTTATACGTTTATTGTGACGTTCACAAAGAGTAGACCTTAATCATGAAATTAGATTCCTCCAGTAGTCGACAATACTTCAGACTATCTGTTTGTGCGCTCGCCTCTTTAGTATACAGTTTTAGCTAACATGGAATTTCTGTGGTTCTAAGTCTCGTCAAGGTAGATTTATGATACTTATCTTTTAGGTCTAACTTGTAATATCAACTGTACGTTATCTGCAACTATTAGAGCATTGAAATATGACGGATACGTGTGCACGTGAAGAATAAAATGTGATATTGGACGCTAAAATTCTTTGCATTGTTGATGTATTTTTGCAGATATTTTAGACTTGTAAGGAACATAGTCACACACTTGACAAGTATCACAGATGTGGAAACAGTTGAGGGGGTCACTACAATGTTTGAGGCTTTGATATCAGGCGAGCTATTGATATGGTAATACCATTGTTTACCCTTGCCGACAAGTGTACCTTCACCTGTAGAGCTGATGGTTGTTTAGCAGTGTGGCATGCAACTCGCTTAACAACAGGTGGATGTAAAAGTTTTCGGAACAAACAAATTACACACATTGTCATGTGTGTCATGTTATGGCGAGTGGATGTCACTTCAAGACAAGAGTTTTCTTAACAAGTGAGTTCAGTGTTTCCTACGTCAGGCTGCACGTCTGCGTTTTGACACTTAATAAATAGTGTAGAACAATTTTGGTATGTCGAATAATGAATTTGAGGCTTCGTGTGAACTCTGCATTTACGCAAGTATTCTTTACGTAGATTCTGAATAAGTATGGCACAAAAAAGTTCTGAGCGTTCGCATGCTTTTGAGCATCCTGGAAAGTAATTAAGAATACTGCCGTTCACTCCCTTTGCCGAATGTTTTTCTTTGTCGAGATGTGTACCAAACTTGTTCTTATTTTGGTCATATGGGTGCTCTCTAAGACGAGTCTAGATAATCCTTCCCATGTGACAAGTACAAAACTTATCACAGCCTTGGCAGTTGATTTTATAGACATCAGAGTGTAAATATTTGTTGGTGCTCTTGCTTCGTGGCGTAGCCTAGAGCAAATTGTACCTTTCGTTTGAAATCCAACATTCACTTCCGTTTTACTGAAAGCTTGTGCAATTCTGCAGGTAAATGCACCATTGTATGACATAGCAACAAACTTCTCGCCCTCTGGACCTATTGTCTCCTTCATCTCTTTGACTTTAAAATAAAGTTCATTACATTGTGATTCTTATGTGAAAGACAGATGGATATTATGTATCGCCAGGCCTGTTATAGACCTAGCCTCAGCTAATTGAACTCAGTTTGTTAAAACACTGTTTTTTTCTTTTTCTTTTTTTTATAACAGATTCAAAAATGGCAGTTGACGAAACCTATAATAGTGAAGTGTTAAAGTTTGTGTGGTCAAGATGAACCTGTAAAATAAAGTGCAAAAACGAACTGCTACAGTATTACCAATCGGAAATACGGTGCTAAATTTCTCCAAAACGTTTGCCAATCGTAACTACAGTGCAAAGACTTTCTGAAACGCACAGACTGCAATTTCTACAATCACTTGTTACATAACACCAACATATAACAAACTAGGCAATTTAAAAACCACATTCCAAATGTAGGATTTTAGGAAGGAAGGAACAAGTTGTTTTTATCTCTTAAACTGCAACGTGATTTTACCCACACATACAGCACGAGCAAAGACGGTGCCACAGTTGAAGTTTCCAGAGAAAATGACAATCTATATCCCGAAAGTGAATTCGTAGATAAAATTATCATTTGTCGAGTATAAAATAGCAAATATAGTTTTCACGCAAGTGTAGGCTAGGTGCAGGTTCGAAAATTTAAACACCACACCACAATAAAATTAAATTTTCGAGCACAAAACATACTTCACAAGCACGGTGAACCTAGAAATTAGATATTTTCCCATCGGAATAGTCTATATTACGTATATGAACCTTTAGATTCAATATTTACAAATCCAAATTCTCTGCTTAAATTATTCGGATATTTTAGTTAACGTTCCTTTTCTGTAATTATAAGCCTCCTCTTGTAGTTTTATGACATTTACCTTTTAGGCTTAATTTTTAATGTCAACTGCCGGTTGAGAATGTTATTTGTATCTATATTGCCTTACAGCTTGCTAAGGGATAGTGACATCATTCAACAGGGATAGTCACAGGCAATGATGAATGACATGAAACAGTACTTACGTAATAGGGGTGAAGTGGTATATTTATAACGAAAGATAGTACAATTTCGCCATACGGGAAAGCAGGGTAACAGACATAAATAAAATTCATGTTTGACGCAGGTCAGACTCTTAAAATAAAGTTCGATATCGGACTCTCAAGAACCGATATGTCCTTCCTGGGCACTAAGACTCATCTTGCACCTTTTACTGATGCTGACTGCCAAACTGCTGAGGAGTCGTTGGGGGGTATTGTCCCACTCCTTTCTCAAGGTGGTTTTCAGTACTTGGACGGTTCAGAGAGGGTGTGTTCGTTGAAAAATAGGTCTTTTTAGGGAATACCAGGCATCCTCTAAAAGATTTAGGTCTGGGGTGTATGCCGGCCATCCCATACATTCAGTATCTTCACTTACCAGCATGTCCAACACCTCAGTGGGCGTATGTGGGCTGGCAATGTCGTCCATAAACAAAAGGCTGTGACCTGCTGCATCTCTACACAGTTGGAAATGATCCAGATTAATCTAGCTGCAATACCGCTGTGCCTTGAAGATGTCTCACGCAAAGATATACAGCAGTGTTCCGCCATTGTGTATGATGCCTGCTTAAAGCGTAACGCCTAGGCCACACTGATGACATTCGTGAATGTTCTGTGCTGTGTAACGTGTGCCCCTCTTTCCACACTAACTGCTGGCCAGAATCAAATACCACAGTGAAGCGGCGTCGTCAGAGAACATCACTCTGCACCACTGTTGTAGACCCCAACCAACTTGCTCCCTATACCAACGAGCTCGTTTCCGGCAACAGTGTATTTGAAGTGCGATGCATTTAACACACTTCAGAGCATCGCCATGAAATGGTTCTGACAAACACGTCTACTGGTAGCAGGTGCAGGGTTGCGGTGACCTGCTTAAGAGTATGATGTCTGTTCCCTTTCGCCACTAAGGTACGTATCTATCCTGTTGCGGTTTGGAGAACTGCCTACAACCACTGGTAATTTTTCTCTGTATTGTGATTTCATACCCCTGGCAGCAGCACAATCTGCCGCTTTTCAGCCGAGGGACATGAAAAGTCGATAGAAATGGGAACACACATAATAAGGGGGGAGACAATGCTGGCTGAAATAGATTCTTACACAGAGACTTTCATGGGGAGACACAGTTAAAAGAAGGGCCACATAAAGATAAAAATACAGTGTGCCACGTACAAAGCACATAAAATACAACGAAGTCACAAGCACACAACAGAATGACGACACTTTAAAACCACTGCAAGAGACCGAGCACACATAACAAAGAGTAAAAACTGATGGAAGAACCTGATGCGGGAGGGAAGGCCTGAAAGGGGGGAAAGGAGGGGACAGGACTGGAAGTGGGTCTGGAGAGGGTGGGATGAAAAGTGGGCTCAGGTAGTGCATTGAGAGGGTGGGAGAGGGGAAGCCAGGAGGGAGGGTAGACATGTGGAAGAGGTGCACTGCTTAAGAAGGGGATGTAGGAGAGAGGAAAAAATCTGTTAAAGGAAGGTAAAGGAGGGGAGAGCTGATGAGGAGGAGAAGATGTGATTAGAGTTGGTAGGAAGGGTGGATATCAGGGTGAAGCTCATCATCTAGGAGGTTTAGACAATGGAAGATATGTTGGTAAAGGAGGTGGAGTATGTGAAGATGGAGAGAGGGCGGGACACAATGTAGAGACAATGGGCAGAGGATAGAGGGGGTAGGAGACGCCAGGGCATCAGGGGGATCGAGTATGCAGACGATGTACAGGGTGCGGATGTGTTTGAGAGAAAGGAGAAGATGTGGGAAGGGGATGAGGTCAGGCTTTATAAAATCCTAGTGGGGTGGAAATCCAGGTGATGCTGCATAGCAAAGAATGGGACAGATCAAGGATTTGTAGGTGTGAAGGATAATGGAAGGATGCAGTCCTCAGAGTTGGCAGGAGGGGTAGATATCAGGGTGAAGCTCATCATCTGAGAGGTGTTAGCGCCAGACAGGAGTTTCAAGAGGCAGAGTCTATTGTGGGTTTCGTGCTGGATTGTCAGGAGATGGAAATCCAGGTGAGGTGATGGTTGAGGGTGAGGCCAAGGTATGTCAGGGAAAGAGTGAGGTGTATAGGGTGACCATAAATGGTAAGGTTAAAATCGTGGAGGCAGAAGGAGGGGATGGTACGACCTTTGATGATTGCCTGGGTTGATGTGGAGGAGCCACTGGTTGCACCAAGTGGTAAACTGTTCGAAGGGTACGTTGGGCCAGTTGAAAGGTAGGGTAGGCGATGTCATCGGCATATTGGAGGAGGTTGTGATGGGTTTTGTACTGTTTGTAGTTGTGGTGGTGTGTTCGTGTTATTTTAAAACATGTGAAAAAGGAAGAAGCAAAAATAAGACTATTATTTAAAAGAAATAAGTAACCTCTGATGATTCTGATTTATGTGCTGTTGAGCCCAACTATAATGAATCAATTTTGTCATACCTTATCACTACAAACAAATACTGAAATCCTGTTTCATTAATTCAGTAAATGACATTAAAATGTATGCACCAAATAAGTAAAATATCACACCACAATCTCTTCCCATAACAACAATGGTGTCGTAATTTCTTTTTTTTTTTTTTTTGTAAAGTCACCGATAAATTATTCTGAGATAATTTAATCTTCCGCAGCAACCATAAAAATTATTTCATTTACATAAAGTCTAAGATTGTTCTGCTGAATGTTATTTCCACTGTTGAAATAGAAAAATTATAAATTCCTGTGGGCTCTGGCCCTGGGAGTACATTTATTGTAATATCTATCGAAATAATTAGTGTCTGATTATTCCTGCAGTTTGAAACTGCCGCTCCATACGCTCACGTAATGGCGGCAGACAAAATAGAATCTGGACATGGTATTCTACCAACGCAATTTTTGGTAGAAAATCAATCACATCAACCTTTACGCTGGCTTGAATGTCAGAATCCTCCACCGTTTTGACTCTCCACAATATCAATACTATTCACCAGTTACCAATATTTCAGTATCGCCGTACCAGGCGCTAATGGCCGCTTTCCTGTTGCGGACACAAAACCAAAAACATTCATAGCAGGTTATCTAGTTACAAATAGAAGTCCGCACACTAGATTTCCATTTAGTAAATTGTACGTTATATTTAGGATTACTTGTACCTCACACAACACGACTATTTTTTACAATATTTAAAAGAACAGACCTCAACTTAATCTTTGATCTCAGCCGCTACATACATCATAGAGAACAATAGAAGGAAAAACTTTTCCCAGACAATACAATGCCAATTCATTCCTTTAGTGGTAGTATCTTTCTTATATGTATATTCTTTGTAGAAAACTGTTTATAAAAAATAATAAAACATATCTTTGTTGGAAATTATTTACATTTCACGATGTAATAATAATTCTTTACTTTATCAGTTTTCACATATAGGCTTAAAAGTCATTCCTGGGAAAATATGCATCACTTCATAAATCTCGAGCACTGCCGCATACACTGGTGACACAAAATATTGGCATTGGCATTATAAGGTGAACAGGTGGGGGATGTTTGGGCATATCTGCAGTATGCAGGAGGTAGAGGAGAGGGGAAAGGACAGAGGCTTGGGGCACGCCCACTTGTATACTTTCGCATAACATTTACTACTTCCGGGACCTTTTTGAATCTCAAGATGGCACTTTCTGACTCATCCATTAGCGTGGATATAGTAGTGGCACTCAGACTGGCTTCTAGCCATCCAACCGCTCGCCCACGATCGTAAGCATTCAAACCTCATCTTGCAGACATGTTTTCATACCACACTTAATGTTGCACTAATTGATTCGAGAACAATCTTCGTCAAACACCGTACTGCGTGAACTGTCTAATGCATACAGAGCGTTCGTGCACAGCCTTGGTTCAGTCAGCACGTCTCACCCTCTACATATCCTTTTACTACCATTGTTCAAGTGTTCTGTAGCACTTGTCGATTGTTTTGTAGCAGCTGACAGTCGTTCCTCAGCAACTGACGACCAGCAGTGTATTTAGGCATGGAAATAGCCTTATGGTGCTTACTTTCGAATTCTCAGTAATGTTTCAGTCAACAATTCGAAATAAATATGGCGCTTTTTGCATTGTTCAAATATTTTAGCAGATACTTTAGATGTGGAAAGAACTTTGTGATAAGTCATAAGCATCACAGATATGCAGAGTCACTAATTTAGGGGAATGTATGATGCACTACGATATGAGACGAATTTTTGATGTGGCAATAAAATTGTTCACCCTCGTCGATAACTGTACTTTAAGGTGTTTTGCATTGTGGAATGCTTGCAAAGTTACGACATTTGGATGTGAGACTTGTCAGAATAATCTCTGTGCTGTGTTTCGATACGATTTTTTGTCGTTGCACTCACACCATCCATTTCCAGACACATGTTCATGGAACCTAGTCTCCTCCATTTCCTGTCACTAATCCATTCCTGCCGTTTGCTCGTTTTACTAATGTTCACGCTGTATAACTTTTTGTATAAATGCTTTTGAACATAGCTAAAAAAAAAAATAAAAAATTCAGGCTGTTAGACACTTTTGTTTGGACAACAGCAAGTGATTGTTTCAATTGAATGGTGTGTGTGTGTGTGTGTGTGTGTGTGTGTGTGTGTGTACGTGCGTTTGCACACGATCTGCAGGTAGATATCTTTAACTTTAACGTCCGTGGATGAGCACTTGGTATTTTGTATGTCTTTGAACCTGAGAACATTTTTGTACACATTACAGTACTATTTGAAAGATATAACCACCACGTGTCTGTACAACAGGCTTTATTCCATAATCTAGGTTTTTTCTTAAGGCCGTTGTCAAGTGTTACACGTTTTAGCATTCATTAGTCTGGAGTAGAAGTCACCTTAAATTTTTTTTTCTTATTTGTATTTCAATTCCCGATCTGGGGCGGGCTGGCAGCAACATAGGCGATGCTGTTCAGCTGAAAGGCTTTAAGTATGTAACAGAAGAGATTTAAAAAAACATAAAAGAAAAAATGTGGTGGTACATAGATAAAAAAGGGGTAACATTATGTAAGAGAGCATACAAAAGGGGGTGACTGTAAAAATGGGGATAAAATTCTAAAAAAGTATTTTACACAAAATACCATACACTATAAAGATCTAAAGAACACAAGGCGAAATACAGCCAGAGCATAAAAGTTGCGATTGGTGGAATTGTACAGAACAATCATGCACAGAAACACTATATGTGAGTTAATTACAATGTAATAAGTTTCATATGGTTTTTTCCTTACTTGTGCTCTGAAGCTTCTTGTCGAGCTTCATGTTTGTAGGTCAAGGGGATGTACCCTATAGGTTTAGATCAGTCAGCTTGCTACTATCGGAGTATGTGACAAATGGCAGTATCTTTGGACTGCATTGACTTATAAGCTTACAATTTTTACGCTACCAAAGACGATGGACCTTAGTATGTGACATACATTTGATCTTGATACACCACACTTTTTCAGAGAGAAGTATCTTATCAGACGGACAGACAAAGAGACGGATAAAAAGTGGCAAAAACTGACAAAAATATATTTTTGGTTTTACATAACTACAAATTAACAATATTCGAATTCTTTCCTTTCGTTTCAGTGTCAAGCTTTGCCTCTTGACAAGTTTCATGATTCTAGGTCAATGGAAAGCATCCTACAGGTTTTTATGAGATAGTTTTCTGGTATCAAAATATCTGACATAAATGGTCGTACCTTCTGATTGAAGTGACCGAAGCCTAAAGTTTTACACCTCCAAGGGACCACAGACCGTAATAGGTGACATAAATTCGAACTATTAGTCTGTCCGTTCCTGAGAAAAAAGCGCTTACAGATTCTGTTTTTACAGATTGACGCACATAGTGCTAAGAACGATATATATATATATATATATATATATATATATATATATATATATATATATATATATGGCTTACCACATGTTTATAATAAATCAGAATATAATGACTCCCGACACAATTATTACAAAACAGATATTAATCTCTTAATTACATGTATCAGTCGACTGTAATTTAAAGACTTGGTAGACAAGATAGAAACAGTCTTAGAGAATACGCCCCAAAGAACCATGAAATATCCTGACTGAGTGGTATATTACATTATACCCAAACAACGAATAACATGATCTTATGCACGTCCATCAACTAGTTCGAATAGCGACACAAAGCGTCATTTGTCTGTATAATACGAGGGTTGCCCAGAAAGTACTGCACCACATTTTCTTCAACAATTCTTTATTGAACATAATGAGAAATACACACACGATAGAGTGGTATTTTATCTACACCCTCTATTTATCCACGTACCTCCATCCCGTTCCATGGCCTTCTTCCACCCCGAAACAAGGTCGTGTATGTCTTCTCAGTACCAGTCCTTGTCCTGGTGGCGGAGCCAGTGCCTCACTGTGTGAATCACCTCCTCATCGTCCTCAAAATGTTTTCCACGAATGGCATCCTTTAATGGCTCAAACAAGTGCACGCTGCAACACGTACCCGACCGCTGTAAATCGTAGAGCTCCGCCAAACCGCCTTCTGATGACCTTACCATCTGTGTCCAGCTACTAACTGTAACTTACGTCGACAGCAGATGCTCCATGGATGTTGCAAAAGCGTTTGTGAATACTCTCCAGTTTCTTTCTCTGCCATGACAAATTCAACAACGACATGTTGCTTGTAACGTACGTGTCCAACAGTCGCCATTTTTAAACTGTGCTGCAGTTACAAAATGTGTCGGAAGTAACGGAAACTTGGCGCGCTCACTCAGGAGGCTTCAAGTAATGCAGACGTAAAGTTTCCCATTCGCAAATTTTTTCCGTTAAAAAATATTTGCAATGCATTACTTTCTGGGCGGCCCTCGTTCAATTCAACACTGTTCTTATTCTTCAAAACGGGTCACTCCCGATAAACCGCCAGAGTCGTGCTTTGCTCAGTGTCGCACCGCAGCGAGAAGCACGCGAGAGAATTCAAGCCAGCGGAATTGATGACGACTTATGGTCGGCACATTCTCTCCCACCAAACTCGAGCCAACCGGAGTGGACTGTGGCTGAAAACTCGCGCTTGGGACGTTGCGGGGAATTCTCCTGTCCGCGTTACTCACACTTTAAAGTAGTGAAGAAAAAACTCGGGGTATTACATTTTTAATGATAAATTTTTGAAATGAGAGGAAAATACGCATGATCAAAATACGCACTGTAAGACAACTTCACTAAGATGCTACGAACAGGAGAAATCACAGCCATCCAACTTATCGACAGACTACACACCGTAAGATGACTTCCTTATTTAGGAGCATTCTCGTCCACATAAAGTTTAACTTGTAGTACGTGCATTCTAAATTTTCTTCTATTCTGGGGCATTTAACCAGAAAGGGGATGGGGGTGATTCAACGCAAAATTTGATCATATCCCGTAAATATGGACAAATGCTCTTACATAATTTTATCTCACTGCAAGTTGGCGGGCCAGTGCCATGCATGGTCTCCTAACTTCAGGGAGAATGGCCACCTACGCCACTGTAAGGGTTTTACCATTTTCTCATGGACTGCACCAAGATATTATGGGCGCGCTTCCAATTACCGCAGATCTGTGCAGTGTCAGCCTCATTTGAAAACAAATCATTAACTAGCTTTAAGCACGAACATCAATGTAGATAGTGTGGGCATGAGTTCATTTGCTAAATCATACAACAGAGATTCTTTTCGAGTATTCAGCGCGCGTTTGCTGGTCCCGCAAATTTTGGGGACTAGCACCAGCTCCTTGGCCTGTTTATACACACTTTTCCAAGTAAAAGTTTCTCTAATTTTCGTACGCATTTTGAACACCGGGCTTCGTTGACCCTCGTATTGGATGCGTACCCTAGCCATCCCTATCGGGATGACCGGTATGGGGGAAGGCCATCAGGGTTACCCACAAATTATAATTCACGCGCTCCTCCAGCGTAAGCTTTGGATAATAGGGCGTGATTTTACAATAGACCAACCCTACTGCAAAGCAGAAATTCCGAAATGCAGCAGATTTAAAGGACGTAGCGTTATCCAAAATCAGCATGCAATACTGCCCAAAGGTACTAAATATATCTTGCAAGCACCTTATGCACAATTGGACGGTAATATTACGAGTGGACAACAACCAACAGAAGCACGTGGACGTAACTATGCCAATGAAGATTTACTGGGTGCCCTCTGTGGGACACAGGAGCGGCTCCACACAATCAATATATAATTTCTGCATGAGTTCAGTTGCTACATCAGACGACAGAGGGCCTTGTTGAGGATTCAACGCTGGTTTGCTGGTCCCGCAGGTTTTAAACACTAATACCGGATCCTTGATTTGTTTTTCCATGCTTTCCGAACAGAATTGTCTCTAATTTTCGTATGCATTTTGAAATCCCAAATATTTTAACTCTAAAGAAACCAGGTCTTCAGGCAGTACGATTTTGTGCCTTCGTTGCCCACATCCAGTGCAACACAATTCTGTTCCCTCAACCAACAGGGCCTGACAGTTTCTCCTTCCCTTATTCTGTCCTTAATGCTATGTAGCTCAGGGTCTCTGTCCTCTTGTATGGCAATAAATATACTTAACGAGAACTGGGAACAGACTGAGAATGGCACAACGTTGGTTAGCTAACTACTCCAGCGTGACCTCCCCAGCGACGTCTTCACCACTCAGCTATTCCTCGAAGTCATTCTGCTCGGTCCATCCACCACGAAATTCTCCACGTCGCGTGTATGTCTGTCCTTATACTGAAACGCTGAAATGCGTGCTACCCATCTAGCGGTTGGCCCCTCCGACTTGGTTTTGCCAACACGCAACTAAGAGCATAATTAACGGTGTCTAACAAACAAGGTTGGTATTCGAGATACATCTTGTATATTAACAAAGTGGACAAGACTGCCAGGTCCTCCAGCTCATATACAGAATACTAGGCTTCCAATGGGGAAAGGCTACCCGAAGCATAAGCTGTAAACATTTTTCCATATATTTCCTCCTGCAAACGGACAGTAGCAACTCTGGACATGGAAGCATATATCTAGATAATTAATTCGTTACTGAAATCAGCCATAGCGAATACAGGGGTAGTGGATAAGGCTTTCTTCAAGGCATCAAAAGACGCTTGTTGCGACGGACCCTACTCATTGTTTTTTTCGAAGACCATTTAATGGCGCAGATAGATGAGTGAAATAAGGCACAAATTTATGAAAAAAAATTACCGTTTCAATTAAATGAGCAGCTGATGTTAGAATTGATCAAAGCTGCACTGAGGTGATTTATTCGTGTACCACTCCTAAAAATCTAAGCCATTTCTGAGAAACAATATGGATCTAGGATATTTCAGGACGAGCAAATTTTACCTTTAGAGGTGTAATAGTAGATCCCACCTTTAGCAACTATTGGAAACGCTTCTGTCATGACGTAAACGGTCCTGGAAGTTCTCTCTAAATATTACTAGATCTTCAAGATAATGGCACACATACTCAAACTTAAGATCGGAAAACACTCCACCCAAGATACCAGACGAAACTGCAGCCCCTATAGACAGCCTAAATTGGACCGTATTATGCTGGTAAAGTGTCAAATCAGTGGTAAGAGTCATGACGCGTTTGAACTTCTCAGAAAGCGGGATTTTGTAATAGACCTGGCTTAAGTAAATTGTTTTAAATAACTTTGCCCTTGGGAAACACGAGAAGCACGAATACAAATCAGCAAGAGGTGTGTATTTGAGGACTACCTTTTTATTAACAACGGGATACCCCACCCCTGTCACTTGGGCTCCACAAATACAGGGGAGGAGTAAGGGGATTTCGATGGCCTTAAAGCTCTCTCACGTAGCATTGCATCAACAGTGGGCTACAATGCTTTCGTTCGAAGTGACGACAACCGGTATGGTGGATTTCTTGTGGGGGTGTCATCTGTAAGTTCATTTTAATAATCTGATTCTTTAATCTCCCCTAACCTGTAGGTGACTGCATCACTAAATTCTTCACAAAACTTAAAAATCTGCACCTCGGTCCGGATGGCAAATGCCCAGGATCATATATGTTAATTTCAGTACCCACTGAGTTTTATGCACATTCTTTAAACCCCCTTTCTCACCATTCACCAGACACTTGCAAAATATAGAAACCTTTTAGCGATCA
Source organism: Schistocerca americana (assembly GCF_021461395.2). Lineage (NCBI taxonomy): Eukaryota > Metazoa > Arthropoda > Insecta > Orthoptera > Acrididae > Schistocerca > Schistocerca americana. Next base: position 1,025,622,567 of record NC_060119.1, read on the forward strand.
ATCTCCTTCCTTGACTGCTCTGGGGAACTACTCCAACCTGGTAGCTAAAGTTCAGACCCGAAATAGCTGGCACCGATAGATTACAGGCCACTTTAACTGGAAATTTCCATGTAATATCATTGATCTGAATCTCTTTCATAATCGTCCACGATATTTGCATTTTTGGGTGACTGACTAACTAACAGGACCCAGCTCCATTCGATAATTAACAGTGTTACTGATACGTTAACACCCATTCCTCGGTGATAAGGGAGACAGAGCTACCGGTTGTGAGCAGAGGATAAACTGGCTCCTTATTTTCTTATTTATAGACATAAACACTAAGGGATGTTCATAATTTTTCTGCAAAACCACCCTCTTCACGAGCCTCACTCTTAAGGCACTGTCAACTCTCTTTACAGCTTCATGGCCGAGCGGTTCTAGGCGCTACATTCTGGAACCGCGCGACTGCTACGGTGGCAGTTTCGAATCCTGCCTCGGGCATGGATGTGTGTGATGTTCTTAGGTTAGTTAGGTTTAAGTAGTTCTAAGTTCTAGGGGACTGATGACCTCAGCAGTTAAGTCCCATAGAGCTCAGAGCCATTTGAACCATATGAACCATCTTTAGTGGCCGATGAATGAATGGGTGACGGTGTGTTTTGCCGTTACGCGCCCGACGTTTTATTATTAAAAGTTTATTAATCACGCGGTGCGGATAGTTCAAAATTATGCAATGTCTTTAGTATTTACGATATATAGCCGGTTAATGCCAATACTTCGCACAGTTCTTTCACTGTGTTTCCACAGGATAACAGTCACATGTGTTTATCACTACAGCAGTCCGTTGAACATCAATTTGCGTCGTCGTCTTTAAGACAGTATGGACGATATAGTAAATGTTTCTTCATCAAATCACAGCACTGTTCTTTTACTTAACATTTTGGTTTGTTCCACTTTCACGCAATTTTAACAGTTAGTGTCTCCACATGACAATGCTGTCTGATTCATGGCTAACTGTCACAAGTTCACACAGTTTGTAAAATCGTCACCGCAAACACTCGATATACATTTCAGGTTTTACTGTTCACTTAATAATGCACGATCTCCTATTAACACAGCGGACGCACTGTAATTAATTGTTCCTCCGCCTATCACCGTCTTTCACACCGAACTTTTCCTCGTTTTTTCACCCGCGAACAGGCCACGTACCACAACAACTCGCACGCTCTTTATCGATAGTCGTTCGCTCTCTCTCTGGCACAGTACTTCTCCTAGCCTAACCAAAGATTTACAAAGCATACAGAACCAGAACATTCATATTCGTGCAATATAAAATATAAAACAGTAGCAAAATGAATGAAGAAGCAATGTGACGTATTGACAAATAAAGAATAGTTGAAATAAATGATACATACATACTATGAAAAGGTAATGCACAAAAGAAAAAAAAAAATATTACCGACTTTCGGGGAAAGCAATGTCTTTACAGGATGTGGAGCCATGTTAACTCCGATGCCATGGCTAGTTGCGCAATGTTACTAGTTTGAGGATCCATGGCACGAACACCGTGATCGAGGTGGTCCCTCAGAGTCTCAATTGCGCTTCAATCTGGAGAGTTTGGCGGCGTAGGGAGTTCCGTAAAGTCGTCTTGGTGCTCATAGAACCACGCACATACACTGTGCGCTGTGTGACACGTTGCATTGTCCTGCTGGTAGATGATATCGCGCCGAGTGAAAGCAAGCTGCATGGAAGGGTAGACATGGTCCCAAAGGAAAGGTGTGTATTTAACGTTGATCCATCATGCACCCCAGAAGCACGAGATCACTCAGGAAACGTTCTCCGACCTGGACCCTTCCGATGGCTGTTGGAGGGTGTTGGATTTCAGACGTTTCACGCAGTGTACGACAACGGCCATCTGTCTGAATGGAGCACATAATGTGATGCATCTGAAAGGCCATCTCGGTGGACACCCAGTTGCGGTACTGGTCTGTAAATTCCAGCCGTCATCGCCTATCAACAGCAGTTAGCATTGCTTTTAAACCATGCGCCCGCTGCAGATACCCTTAAGCAGCAACCATTGCTCAAGGATAGCTGAGGGAACGCTGTTTGTACTGCCTTAGCTCATTTGGAGGGTCAGATGTTCAATAGTTGGATATCTATTAGGCCGTACACAACTCCGCAGCCGTGGTTCAACCTTGTCATTTATGGCCCATGGTGCATCATACTGCGTGAAGAGTTTGACAGAGCACTGAAAAACCTGAGTCGAAACAAGGCCCCCGGAGTAGACAACATTCCATTAGAACTAATGACAGCCTTGGGAAAGCCAGTCCTGACAAAACTCGACCATCTGGTGAGCAAGATGTATGAGACAGGCAAATTCCCTCAGACTTCAAGAAGAATATAATAATTCCAATCCCAAAGAAAGCATGTGTTGACAGATGTGAAAGTTACCGAACTATCAGTTTAATAAGTCATAGCTGCAAAATACTAACGCGAATTCTTTACAGACGAATGGAAAAACTGATAGAAGCCGACCTCGGGGAAGATCAGTTTGCATTCCGTAGAAATGTTGGAACACGTGAGGCAATACTGACCCTACGACTTATCTTAAAAGAAAGATTAAGGAAAGGCAAACCTACGTTTCTAGCATTTGTAGACTGGGAGAAAGTTTTGACAATGTTGATTGCAGTACTCTCTTTCAAATTCTGAAGGTGGCAGGGGTAAAATACAAGGAGCGAAAGGCTATTTACAATTTGTACAGAAAGCAGATGGCAGTTATAAGAGTCGAGGGGTATGAAAGGGAAGCAGTGGTTGGGAAGGGAGTGAGACAGAGTTGTAGTCTATCCACAACGTTATTCAATCTGTATATTGAGCAAGCAATAGCGGAAACAAAAGAAAAGTTCGGAGTTGGTATTAAAATCCATGGAAAAAAATAAAAACTTTGAGGTTCACCGATGACATTGTAATTCTGTCAGAGACAGCAAAGGACTTAGAAGAGCAGTTGAACGGAATGGACAGTGTCTTGAAAGGAGGGTATAAGATGAACACCAACAAAAGCAAAACGAGGATAATGGAATGTAGTCGAATTAAGTCGGGTGATGCTGAGGGAATTAGATTAGGATATGAGATAATTAAAGTAGTGAAGGAGTTTTGCTATTTGGGGAGCAAAATAACTGATGATGGTCGAAGTAGAGAGGATATAAAATGTAGACTGGCAATGGCTAGGAAAGCGTTTCTGATGACGAAAAATTTGTTAACATCGAGTATAGATTTAAATGTCAGGAAGTCGTTTCTGAAAGTATTTATATGGAGTTTAGCCATGTATGGAAGTGAAACGTGGACGATAAATAGTTTGGACAAGAAGAGAATAGAATCTTTCGAAATGAGGTGTTACAGATAGAATGCTGAAGATTAGATGGGTAGATCACATAACTAATGAGGAGGTATTGAATAGAATTGGGGAGAAGAGGAACTTGTGGCACAACTTGACTAGAAGAAGGGATCGCTTGGTAGGACATGTTCTGAGACATCGAGGGATCACCAATTTAGTATTGGAGGGCAGCGTGGAGGGTAAAAATCGTAGAGGGTGACCAAGAGATGAATACACTAAGCAGATTCAGAAGGATGTAGGCTGCAGTAGGTACTGGGAGAAGACGAAGCTTGCACAGGATAGAGTAGCATGGAGAGCTGCATCAAACCGGTCTCAGGACTGAAGACCACAACAATAACAACGGTGCAAGACAGTTGCCTTGGCGCCAATTTTCAATAGGTGCGTTTTTGTCATGAACGGTGTACGTTATGCACGGCATGTCAACAATATACATACTTATCCATTTGGAAACTGCTTCCACCCTTGGCCCGAAAGCCAATAATCTTACCCAGTTGAAATTCAGATAAGTCGCTCCATTTCCGCATTACTACAACGACTGCACTGTTCTCCGCGTTTTCCCACTGTTAGTGGTACGACGTGCCGTCTGTGGGTGGGTACTGCATGTTAGCGCTGAGCGTAGGTGGTGGTAACATTAACATTATTGGACCGTGAATAAATGTAATGGGATTAGTGTAAATCGTAAAAACCTTGTGCGCTACGAAATTGGAAACAGTGTTCACAGGCTCACAAACTGCTAAGCATGAAAATGACTTAACACACTGAAGCTCAGGTTTATGATGCAGCGCGATAAGCTTTTATTACCACTCCGCTCTCGCAATGCGAATCACTTTTGTTTATTCACATATGAACATCACTAATGTGCCTTTGTGTTTGGCTATCCCTTTGGTTGGAAAATTCTAAACCTTCATTCCAAAACAATAGTTTTTATCGAATAAAGTATTCTGTGACAGATTAAAGCCATACATTCTTCCTACGGCTGATATTTAGTCAAAGGAAACGGAGACGCACTTCAGTTGTCCACGAATCATCACTCTTTGGCCAACTTGTTTGTGGATTATACTGAAATTCTGACGTAGGGTTTCAAACTGTAGCGATTGTCTTTGACATTATCAAGCGTTACCCGTCTTGACCTTGGGGACAGTAGATGCTAGTTTCGTTTTGGACACTAGATATGGCTGCCACTGAAAATGGGATCAATGTCGCAGAGTAATTTACACGGCTTGAGACGCGAAACTATCCGTACCTGTATTAGGCAGAAAAGCTTTAATACTAGAACACCGAATGAGATGAAAATACACCTTTCAACTCTTATTTCCGCAGTAATCAAATCAGCTTCAAACATCTTTCCACTAAACTTCTTGACTTTTTCTCATTTCTTCTACTTTTGACTACAGGCTGTTGCTGTTCGTCGAATTTTCACGATTTCATGGAAATTTCACAAAGCGTACTCGGAACAGCCTGAGGGGTCAACTGAACCGTGATACAATTCTTTTTTAGAACACTGGTGTTCTCAGATTTACTAATGTACTTGGACTGTATTTTGTACTAGTTAACAATCACTGCCTGGAATACTAATGTAATTGTTGTCAGGAAACTTACAACTCTGAACATTGTAACGGAACTTTTCAGTCTTACTTCAGGTGTAGCTCTGGTTACTCGTCTCATTACTGATGTATAATTTCATGTGCAGCTGTTGTTACTCGTATCATTTCTGATTTGTATATATACACACATTATGTGATCGAAAGTATCCGGACACCTGGCTGAAAATGACTTTCAGGTTCGTGGTGCCCTCCGTCGGCAATGCTAGAATTCAATATGTATTGGCCCATCCTTAGCCTTGATGACAGTTTCCACTCTCGCCGACATACGTTCAATCAGGAGCTTTAAGTTTTCTTGGGGAAAGGCAGCTCGTTCTTCACGGAGTGCGGCACTGAGGAGAGATATCGATGTCGGTCGGTGAGGCCTGGTACGAAGTCGGCGTTAAACATCCCAGAGGTGTTCTATAGGATTCAGGTCAGGACTCTGTGCAGGCTACTCAATTACAGGGATGTTATTGTGATGCAACCAGTCCGCCACAGTCCGTGCATTACGAACAGGTGCTCGATCGTGTTGAAAAATGCACTCGCCATCTCCGAATTGCTCTTTAACAGCGGGAAGCAAGAAAGTGCTTAAGACATCAATGTAGAACTGTACTCACCACACCATAACACCATTACACCGCTTCCGAATTTTACTGTTGGCACTACACACGCTGACAGATGACTTCACTGGGCATTCGCCATACCCACACCCTGCCATCGGATCGCCACATTGGGTACGGTGATTCGGCACTCGGCACAACCTTTTTCCACTGTTCAATCGTTCAATGTTTACTTTCCTTACACCAAGGGAGGCATGGTTAGGCATTTACCGGCGTGATGTGTGGCTTATCAGCAGCCGCTTAACCACAAAATCCATGTTTTCTCACCTCCCGCGTAACTGTCATAGTACTTCTAGTCCATCCTAATGCAGTTTGAAATTCCTGTGTAATGGTCCGGATAGATGTTTGCCTATTACACATTACGAACCTGTCATTCAAGAGACGAGGTCGGCCTGTACGCTTTTGTGCTGTACGTGTCCCTTCACGTTTCCACTTCACTATCACATCGGAAATAGTGGACCTAGGGATCTTTACGACTGTGGAAATCTCACGTACAGACGTATGACACAAGTGGCACCCAGTCACCTGACCACGTTCGAAGTCCGTGAGTTCTGTGGAGCGCCCAATTCTGCTCTCACGATGTCTAGTGACCACTGAGGTCACTGATATAGAGTACCTAGCATTTGCTAGCGGAATGCACCTAATATATAAATGATATGTTTTTGATCACATAGTGTATATACATAGTGTATTAACAGGTCTCTATTTGCAATACGACTTATGTCAGACATAGGGCATATAAAAGCGAAAAAGCTGGCATACTATGCTTAGCTTCATTCCATAATGACATACGGGACTATTTTTTGGGCTAAATCATCAAGCCAAGCTAATGTTTTCCACCCACAAAAACGTGCGATAAGAGTTATATGTGGTGTGAACTCAAGAACATCCTGCAGAATCCTGTTTAGGGAACTAGGGATACTGACTATTGTTTCCCAATATATTTATTCCTTAATGAAATTAGTCATGTAGTATTGTTTTTCTGACATGTTTTACATTCTGGAGCACCTCCTCACTACGGATCAATTGGCATGAAAGTAAATATAGTCTAATCTAAACAACAAGAGCTACATGAAATATGACTGGAAAGTTCCGTCTCATTGTTCAGCTTGGTGGAAAATTTTGTGACGACACTTACATCATTATCTGAGGCAGCGATTGTTAACTAGAACAAAATGCAGTGCAGGTACCTTAGTAAATCTGGGGACACCAGTGTTCCAAAAAAGAGGTACATCAAGGCTCAATTGACCTCTCAGATTGTTCCGAGTGCACTTCATATATTCGCTTCAGTAAGAGTGTCGTGTTTTGTTAGAGACATTAATCAGAAATACTGTTACAGTAAAAACAGCGGTAAATATTTTTTAAACAATTTAAGCTTTTCAAATGCCAAATGTCAAACCGTTTGCTACTAAATACGTTGTTAGTTTAGATCCTGTTGCATTGTTTGATGTTCTTCTTGTCTCATTCAGTCACCCATATGCTTTCTATGAGATAAAATTATCTATATTGGTATTCAGTCTAATTTTCTTTCGGTTCATAGGATTACTCCACTGGGATATTCTGTATTGCTTAAGACTTCTTCATATTCTGACTTGCCGTTAGATCCTTAAGTCTCTTGTCCAGTACCATGCCTAAATGACTGTAGCCTCTTGTGGCTCTCTTATTGCACCTCGTACATGAAAGCCAAGCTACACTTTTTCCTGGTGCCTTATCTAAAATTAATCGACATTAATAGATTCTTCCCTTCATGTTTTAAGGTGCGCTATTGTGCGTATCGTTTGCTGTCAGGGCCCCACATTCTCGGTTGCTGTGATATCTCAATATTTATTGCTGGTGACATTATTGTGTACAACGGGATTACATTTACTAGTATTGGCAGTCTGGTGCATACCCAAAATTCTGTTTCTTTATTATTTGTTTGGGTGTTACACGTTTCGTTGACGATCTCATTCATGCCTCCTTTGATCTTAAGCAAATCTCAGATGTTATTTATGCGTTTTCTGATCTTATGCAAATGTAAGCATCTTTCCATTTTCCCCGTATATACTTACATTTAAAACGTGATAAGCCCGCCTGTGTGAATACGAGACAACGCACAGAGCAACCGGGCGGCCAGATTGTCTGCAGGTAGTGTTGACAAACTCTGCCTTCGTGTTATCCTTCTCTAACAGCTTTCCGTCAGCAATTCTGCTACGTAGCGCCACTCCATAACTAGTTTCCATGTTTGCAGAATAGTACGCTTCAGCGACGCGGGCGAGGTACCACCGAAATTTACCCTACGCGCTACAGCTTCGAGGGACGAAATTCTCACACAGTTTAATGGACTGTTGTGTTGTGAGAAGTTTTCCGTTCCTGTCCAACATGCAGCCACTCGTACGCTCACTACTCACGTCGAACAGTTCCCGCACCGGAGCACTGTTACCTACAGTCCACTGGGCCCCGCAAGCAAATCTGAATGGTATCACGAAGTTTGTTTCACGATACCAGCGCCTGTACGCCAGACAACTTGGTAAGAGGACCAATAAATTAGAAACAAGACCATTCCGATGCGTAAAACCAAGAGACAAAAGCATCCATTCGTATCATTTAAATTACTTACATGTGACAGTTGTTTGGGCTTTGATCACCTGGGGTTCTAAGGCGCAGGAGAATTCAAATAATCAGTAAATTAAATAAAGAGATTCCTGACAGAAATGGAGTCAAACCTGGGACCTAAAACCTGAAGAAATAGCAAACCCTGTTCTGAAAACAAAATGTAACTAGTTGAGTCCACATAATCGCGTTGAGTAATAGTTCACAGCTTTCTAGAACTATCAGTTGCAAACTAATATTGCAGGGATGTTTGCTCACTGTCTCTGCGGTTAAAAATGACCTGGTAACTGAATTTCATCATCGTCCTTTTCATCATCATCATCATCAGCCATTCCGCATCCACTGCTGGATATTTAACATTTCATTAAACTAACTTCTTAGTTTTTTTATCTGTTGAAAACAAACAAAGAGCTTTGTTAAGCTATCTACTATCCAACCGTCAGGACATTTGTTCATTGCCCCAGTGGTAGTTCTCTTCAACTGTCCAGCACGAAGAAACTCATCAGTTTGTTTTACAACATTAATGTTAATGCTATTTCCTGGCGTAGTCAAGGTGAAGACAAGCAGTCTAAGAAAATATTAACCGTTAAAGATTTTTATACAAAATCCTTTTGTATGGTATTGTATAGAACTGGGGACCAAGAAACGACGGAAAGGCTTCATCCCCACCGTAGCCCGCAGTGGTACACTACCCTACAACAGACTACAGCAGTCCACTCACCCCACCGCCGCCCCACACCGAACCCAGAGACGAGTGTAACCCCAATGTTTCCGTGGTAGAGTAATTGTGGTGTACGCGTACGTGGAGAAAGTGTTAGTGCAGCAATCGCCGACATAGTGCAACTGAGGCGGAATAAGGGGAACCAGCCCGCATTCGCCGAGGAAGATGGAAAACCGCCTTCAAAACCATCCACAGACTGGCTGGCACACCGGACGACCGGCACGCCTTCCCGCCCGAAAAGCAGTGCGTTAGACCGCATGGCTAACCGGGCGGGCACAAAATCCTTTAACAGTCCAGATCGCAGGATTTTAACAGTCACGGATCATTAATTTCTGTTAGGTTATTAACCGTTTTCAAATAAATAAAATAAGTGTAGTGTGTCATCACAAGATTGGATGAAAATGACTGTCTTCATCCAGTCTTGTGATTAGAAGTGCACTCATGTTATTAACTGATTTGAAGATTGAATAATTACTTACCCGAAATTAGTAATGGATGACTGTAAAAATGTATGGATCCGGACTATTTGAGGATTTTATATAAAACAGCATAACGTTTATCAGTGTCAATCTTTACGAAATCCTTCGTGACGTTTATTACGTAAGCGGTAATTGTAAGTTTTGAAGCCTACATTCATAAATGCTCCATTACTTTATTGAAAATATCTAGAAACGTTTCTTTAACACTTAATGATCGTTCAATTTCTCAGGTTAAAGACAATAGAACTAGAAAGGGTAGGAACAATTTTGGTCAAACATAATTTCCCTGTCTGTCTACTCTTTCAACTCCGAATTTATTAGTATCCTGATGAACTGGAATGGAAGCTGTGTTATTGAGGTAAATATTCGTCGATATAGCAAAGTATGTTTCATCAGAATCTTTTCTTCTTATGATCTGTGAATCGAGGTTAATAGAAACTACGTCTGAAGTACTCTGAAACGAAATGAATCTAAAATAAGGTGGTAATTTATATTTTCAGCTCAGTTTATAGCTCACCCGTCGACTTAACATTGAGCTGTATCCGATTCTAAAGTCAACTAATTACATTGCCTGATAAAAATTTGATGGTAATGTTCTATATCTACATTGATAGTCTGTCAATCACATTTAAGTGCCTGGCAGAGGGTTCATAGAACCACCTTCACAATTGTCTATTATTCCAATGTCGTATAGCGTGCGGATAGAAGGAACACATATATCTTTCCGTACGAGCTCTGATTTACCTTATGTCATTGTGGTGATCGGTTTTCACTATGTAGGTCGGTGTCAACAAAATATTATCGCATTCGGAGGGGAAAGTTGGTGATTGGAACTTCGTGAGAAGATTCCGTCTCAACGAAAAACTCCTTTCTTTTAATAATGTGCAGCCCAGTTCCTATACCATTTCAGTGACACTCTCTCACATATTTCGCGATAATACAAAACGTGTTGCCCTTCTTTGAACTTTTTCGATGTACTCCGTTAGTCCTATCTGGTAAGAACCCCTCACCGCGCAGTAGTACTCTAAACGAATAAAATGTAGTCTTTCGTTAGCCTTCCCCACAATATTTTCTATGTGCTCCTTCCATTGTAAGTTGTTCGTAATTGTAATTCCTAGGTATTTAGTTGAATTTACGGCCTTTAGATTTGATTGATTTATCGTGTAACCGAAGTTTAACAAATTCCTTTTAGCACTCATGTCGATGACCTCATACTTTTCGTTATTTAGTGTCAACTGACAATTTTCACACCATTAAGAAATCTTTTCTAAATCGTCTTTCAGTTCGTTTTGATCTTATGATGACTTTATTAGTTGATAAACGACAGCTTCATCTGCAAACAACCTAAGACGGCAGCTCAGGTTGTCTCCCAAATCGTTTATCCAGATAAGAAACAGCAAAGGGCTTATAACACTACCTTGGGGAATGCCAGAAATCACTTCTGTTTTACTCGATGACTTTCCGTCAATTACTACGAATTGTGACGTCTCTGACAGGAAATCACAAATCCAGTTACACAACAGACGAGATTCCATAAGCACTCAATTTCACTGCAAGCCACTTGTGTAGTAAAGTGTCGAAAGCCTTCCGGAAATCCAGAAATAGGGAATCGATCTGAAATCCCTTGTCAATAGCACTCAACACTTCATGCGAATAAAGAGATACTAGTGTTTCACAAGAACGATGTTTCCTAAACCCATGCTGGCAATGTTAAGTGGTTCAAATGGTTCAAATGGCTCTGAGCACTATGGGACTTAACATCTGGGGTCATCAGTCCCCTAGAACTTAGAACTACTTAAACCTAACCAACCTAAGCACATAAGTCCCATCTATGCCCGAGGCAGGATTCGAACCTGCGACCGTAGCAGTGGCGCGGTTCCGGACTGAGCGCCTAGAATCGCTGGACTACCGCGGCCGGCACAGTGTTAAGTCACAAACAATGTACTTCGCGTAGCTGGGTCACATTGAGACATCTTTCTCAGTAAACTCAAGGTACCAGGGAACCACGCCTTGTTAGGCAGGTCGAGGGAAGTGGCAGTGCAATAGCAGTGGTATGTGGTAGTGCTTTCTATGAAACATATGCATTTTTAAAGCATAGATGTTATAATTTTTCTTCCAGTTTATGATGGGTGAAACAGCAAAATTTACCTACACAGATTTTCAATTGCAATGACGCAGCAGAAAGACAGATGACTCTACCTGAGAGCCAGGATTCTGTTTTGACATATGCGATGGAAATCAGTGCTACAACAAAACAAGGATGGCCCGAGTCCGTATAAATATTTCCAGAGATTACTTTTATGAGCGTCCTCTACTACACTGGGTCCACGGGATGATGCCTCACAGTACAACACCGTTTCTTCCACGGCTGTTTTGAGGCCACTAGGCAGCACGAGATTCACTGTGTGATACAGTCTTGCAGGTGTCACCAGCTTTTCGGTCGGTAGTTTCTAGTACTGTAGCCGTTCTCCACTGAAGCGCCAAACAACCTGCTATAGGCATACGTTTTCAAATACAGAGATATGTAGACAGACAGAATACGGCGCTGCGGTCGGCAACGCCTATATAAGATAACAAGTGTCTGGTGTAGCTATTAGATCCGTTACTAGTGCTACAATCGCACGTTATCAACACTTAAGTGAGTTTTTTCGTGGTGTCATAATCGGCACACGAGCGATGGGACATAACATCTCCGAGGTAGCGATGAAGTGGGGATTTTCCCGTACGACCATTTCACGAGTTTACCTTGGACATCAGGAATCCGGTAAAACATCAAATCTCCGACATCGCTGCGGCCGGAAAAAGATCCTGCAAGAGCGGGACCAACGACGACTGAAGAGAATCATTCAACGTTCCAGAAGTGCAACCCTTCCAAAAATTGCAGCAGATTTCAATGATCGACCATCAACAAGTATCAGCGTGCGAACCATTCAACAAAAACATCATTTATATGGGCTTTCGGAGCAGAAGGCTCTCCGTTATACCTTTGATGTCTGCACGACACAAAAACCTGCATGTCAACAGGGGACTGTTCAAACTGCTGGAGGCTCTGTAATGGTGTGGAGGGTGTGGAGTTGGAGCAATATGGGGCCCCTTGTACGTCTAGATACGACTCTGACATGTGAAATGTACGTCTAGATACAACTCTGACATGTGAAATGTACGTCTAGATACGACTCTGACATGTGAAATGTACGTAAGCATCCTGGCTAATCACCTGCATCCATTCATGTCCATTGAGCATTCCGATGGACTTGGGGAATTGCTACAGAGTGGCTCCAGGAACACTCTTCTGAGTTTAAACATTTCCGCTGGCCACCAAACTCCCCAGACATGAATATTATTGTGCGTATCAGGAATGCCTTGAAACGTGCTGCTCGGAAGAGATCTCCACCCCGTCGTGCTCTTACGGATTTATGGGCAGCTCTGTAGGATTTATGGTGTCAAAGCCCTCCAGCAGTACTTCAGACATTATCAAGTCCATGTCACATCGTATTGCGGCATTGTGCGCGCTCGCAGGGGCACTAGACTATATTAGGAAGGTGTACCACATTTTGGCTCTTCAGTGGAATTTTTCTATGCGTAATCTGCATCTACTATAGGTGGAAGCGCCTATGTCGCTGTCAACTCTCAGAAAATCAAGTATCAGTGAACTGGGTTAACTGTAGCAAGTAAAGATCAGTTAAGTAAGAATTAATAGGAAACTACTTGAAAAACAAAAAGAAGTGCGGAGCTCAGCACTGAAACCTTTACTGACTAATTTCGAGATGGATGAAATTAATAACGTTATTGTGCTAGTCTCTGAGTGCTAAAACATTCAGCACACCAAGATCGCCTACGGATTTATTTAAAACAATCGAAAGACTTTGTTGTCGTTGTTAGGTCTTGCTTTTCGTTATCAAGGGCCTTTATTTGACGTTGGACCTAAAACATGGTTGTGATATGGATAAAAATCAGCACATAGTAAAAGGTTCATCATAACAAAAATATTGGAAAACATAATGCACCTTGTACCCTATACGCCGTTTAAGGTGGATTATCAATGTTCAGAATATGTTCAGCTTTTGTAAACAGATGTGCTACTTGTTGCAGTCGCATGTAGTAAGCGTTGCTTCACGCAGTGGAGAATGGCAAAACACATGCACGCCGGCGACCGAGGCGTTGCGAAGTAAGGGCGGCACAGATAGCCTTACTGACAGCAGCAGTCTACCAACAAGCTGAGGCAAGGACGCACACAGACCGAGCGCCGAGCGAAGCCTGGGGAGTGCTGAGTAAGGGGAAGTGAGGCCAGCAAACTAAGCTACGCTGCAATATACTCCGGGAGTAATAACAAAAAGCTACCACCGAAGGTAAAAAACGTCCTCCTGCCAGATATAAATAGTGGAGCGCAGTCAGCAACAGACAGAAGCCATTAGGAAGCAGTTCGGATCTGAGGACGGACGTGATCCGTGTCCGAATGTTCAATCTTCGTAGGCGACGATTCCGAAAGTCTGTTCCAGCTCGTAGGAGTCATCCGTTCAGCCAGATGTCAACTTCAGCTCTGGAAGTCGGCCCGACTCCGGTCGGCACCATGGCTGACTAACTACAGCGAGAACTTCCAGCAGGACCTGCCGCAGCGCGGTCATGGTCAGAGGCGCCGCCGGGGACTGACGCCCGGACTTCACGGTAACCCGGTCCCAGGGCGCGTGGGCCGTCCATGACGGGACCCCGCGGACATCGCGACTGGCGGCTTCTCAGCCGCCGGTGCAGCAGGCGTTGGCAGCTGACCTCACGTACTGGGGCGCCGAGCGGCGACGAGTTCATCTCAACCACAGAGCACCCTGGCTTCAGCAGAGCACTGGTGGCCTGATGCCCCGAGTGCGATCAGCGGTGCGTTGCGCGCATTGTCGGAGAATCTACACAGCAGCAGCCAGGCGGAGGGATCCGCAGGGCTGGGCAGCAACGACGAGGGAGAAATTGTAAAGAAAGTCCAATAAATAATTGTAAAACTCCACGTCGTCTCAGTCTTTGGCGCAACCACTGTGTCTGCTGCTAACAAGTAACGCAAGATGCGAAACAAGTGGTGCAGAAGCCGTAGCAAGTGGCTTCTTCCCCATGTAACAAGTGGTGTCAGGCGCATCCACGTCACGGCTTTGACACTGTCGAGATTTTTCAGAATTGCCATGAACAGAAATCCAGAAGCTAGGTTCTCTGATGGAGGGTGGCGCGCTGCGTTGAGATAATTTATTCAGCTCAGCTGAGTGAAACTGATACATCTTCCTCACTAAACGCTAGAAGATAGGGAATCAGGCCGGCAAATGGGAGTTACACCATGAGCAACTTCCTGGTGCAGCGACCACTGTCACCGATGCGGCAAGATTTACTTAAACGCCATATGAACGTCGAAGAGGCAGATATTGAGATACCAGTCAAGGAGTAGAAAAGTAGCTACAAACGCTTGGTAGTGGAAAGGCATCTGTACCAGATACAATACTTATAAAATTCTACAAAGATTATGTGAAAGAACTTGCACCACTTTCCGCAGCAATGTATTGTAAATCGCTGGAGTAACAAAGCGTACCTAATGACTGGAAAATTAGGCAGGTCATTCCCGTTTTCAAGAGTCGTAGAATAAACGCACATAATATGATTCAATCGGTTTTCGAATTATGGAACATGTTTTATGCTTAAGAAGTATGACGATTTGGAGAACGAAAATCTCATATGTGAAAATCAACGTTGACTCCGAAAACAGATCTTGGGAGCCTCACCTCGCTCTTTTCCTCGATGAGACTGATAGCACTGTGACAAAGGTGCTCGGGTTGATGCCGTTTTCCTTGGTTTATAGAAGGCATTTGACGCTGTCCCGCAAAGCCGATTATTGAAACCCCCCCCCCAAAAAAAAAAAACAGAAAAAGAGAAACGTATTTGTCTAGTATCGCGCCAGATTTCCAACTGGATTCAAGACTCCCTTGGGGTCGCCCTTAACGGAACAAAATGAAAGTAATTTGCGGAGTATCCCAAGCAAGTGTGATAGTACAGATTTTGCATTGTTTATAAATGATCTAGCAGAAAGCGTCGGAATCTCTTCAAGACGCTGCAGTTTTCAGATGATGCGGTCGTCTATAAGACAGTATCAACGCCGAAGACATTATCGGTTTGCAGAAGTACATGCAGAAGTTAGATGAAAGGTCAGGGTCTGACACTGAAAGTGAATAAATGTAACATACTGTGCATACACAGGGCAACAAATCTACTACTGCACAATTACAGCATTGATGCATTGATGACAAACAGCGGGAAACAGAATCTACTGTAAAATATTTAGGAGTAGTTATCAGGAGCGATGTTAGGTGGAATAACCATATATTACAAACAGTAGGATAAGAAGACGCCAGATGAGACTCATACGAAGAATCTTACTGGAATGTAGATCAATCACAAAAGGAGTAGCCTGCTTGTTCAACTGATTCTTGAGCACTGTTCACGAATATAAAATCCTTAACAGAATATCCAAAGAAGAGAGGGGTGTTTCGTCACGGGATCGTTTAGTAGGTGCGAGAGCATTACAGAGATGCTGAACAAACTCCAGTGGCAGCCATTACAAGAGAGGCGTTGTGCGTCACGGAAAGATTTACTACTGAAATTTCGAGAGTACGCTTCTCGGGAACACTCGACCGACGTATTACTTCCTCACACATACAATTCGCGAAATGACCACGACGAGAAAATTCCATAAATTAGAGCTAATACTGAAAATTACTGACATTCATCCTTCCCAGGCGCCGAAAGCCTGAGACCTTGCAGCTCTTCAACCTCTATCGTCTGTGCTGACGAACTCCTTGCCACAACTGTGATGTTCAAGATGTTTTGCAATACAGGGACCGGTGAGCTCATCTGGAGTGGTGGGTGGTGGAACTGTGTAGTTGGAAGTCACGATGCTAGTAGTGCACCACTCAAAACAGGGTACCAGTGAAGGGATGTGTGGTTGCCGATTAGTCGTCCGACTTGTTAAGAAAATAGCATTGTTAAACCATTGATGTATGACTTAGCACTACAGTAGTCGTGAAGATGCCCAGAGAGGTCAAGGAAGATGCTCCATTCAGCACGGAGCTCGTGATCACAGGCAGTCGTCGGTGTCCTGCTGGCGAGGAAGCACTGATTCCACTTGTCTAGGCTGACAGTGATGTACCGACTCGCTTCTTCTACACTGGGTCCACGGCGTTGTCCCACAGGGCACGGCGTTCATCCTATGAGGCTACCTGGCTGCTATAGGCAGCATGTCTGCGGTACGCAGTCTTGTTGGTGTCAATGACCTTGCATTGCCTATGGCGTCAGTGCTTCCTCGCCAGCAGGACACCGACGACTGCCTGTGATCACGAGCTGCGTGCTGGACGGATCCTTTTCCTTGACCTCTCTGGACATCTTCACGACTACTGTAGTACTAAGTAATACATCAATGGGGTAACAATGTTATTTTCTTGACAACAAGTGGGACGACTAAGAGGCAACCACTTATCCCTTCAGTGGTAACCTGTTCTGGGTGGTGGACTACTGGCATTGTGGCTTCCAACTTCACAGTTGCACGAACCACCACTGCAGCTGAGCTCGCCGGTCCCTATATTGCAGAAAATCTTGAGCATCTCAGTTGTTCCTACATATACACCTTCACTCATATTTTGCAAGCTACTGTTATGTGCATGACAGGGGATTCTTTCCACTGAATCAGTCGTTATGGATTCTTCCCATTCCACTTTGAATGTCACATGAGGAGAATGAGAGTTTTAGTTCATCCGTGCGCTCTGTATTTAATTAGCCTTGTCCTTACGATTCTTACAGGATCGACACGTGCGGGGTTATAATATATTCTTAGATTTATCGTTTAAAGCTGGTAGTGGAGACTTTTTAAGAGGGCTTTCTAGGCATGTAGAAAACCTTGTAGACACGGCAACAACAGCTGTGGCTAATTCTCTTGTGGATCAACAAGCCGCTTCACCTTTATTTAATCATTTTATTATCAGATCGCAACCGGCTTCGTGGTACTGAAAACCAGATCCTCTGTTTAACAGTGAATCTGAAGAAGTAGCAGACCCTAAAGTACCCACTACCATGGAAAAAAATTTTCGCTGATAGCTTCCCCTTTGTTATTTAAAGCCGCGCGGGATTAGCCGAGCGGTCTAGGGAGCTGCAGTCATGGACTGTGCGGCTGGTCCCGGCGGAGGTTCGAGTCCTCCCTCGGGCATGGGTGTGTGTGTTTGTCCTTAGGATAATTTAGGTTAAGTAGTGTGCAAGCTTAAGGACTGATGACCTTAGCAGTTAAGTCCCATAAATTTCACGCACAGTTGAAAAGCAGTTGTTATTTAAACTAGCCTCTCAGCTGGTGTTTACATGGTTTTTATGTATCGTCACGTTACCAGAGGATTACCATTATGTAATCTGGTTAGGCTGCACCAACCATGTTGGACATAGATCCAGCGTCCGGCTGATTTTGATTTATTGACCTACCACCGTTTAGGAGATTTTTGGTTTGGTCTGACGATGAAAGTTGCGTTCCATGTTCGGGGCTCGTCTTCTGACTTAGTTAGGTGAGCACAATTTTCTCAAACTCACATGTTTAAAAGATTTTTTAAAGTTCCTTCATGTTTGAGGGCAGTTTACGGTCTGTTATTCATTTGTGATTCATTGTTACAGAAATATCAAACGAGGATGTGGTTTTCAGACCCACGAAGCCGGTTGTGATCTGATGAAGACAGATGAAATGTAGCTGAAGCGGCTTCTTAGCTTGCAAGATGATTCCTGAGTAAACTTTGCGTCTCTCTTGAAGTGTTTGACAGTTTATTTTGTTCAGCATTTCTGGCACTCTCCCAGGGTACTAGCGAAAATGCGACCATTCGTGCTGCCCTACTCTGTGTACGTTCAATATCCCCTGTTACTCCTGTTTGGTACGAGTGTCCCAATTAATACCCTAAGATGGGTTTCACGAGTGATTTTAGGCACTCTCCTTCGTAGACATTAAATTTTCTTAGTATTTTGTCAATGAACCAAAGTCTGCTATTTGCTTTACCGAACATTGAGTATAAAGGATCGTTTCATTTCATATCCCCGCGAGGTGTTACACGCAGATATTTGTATAAACTGACGAAGTCTAGCTTTGGTACCGTAGTCATAGGATACTACGCTTTTTACTTTTTCGATGCGCACATGTTCATATTTCTGAATATTTAAATTAAGTTTCCAATCTTTACATCGCTTTGAAGTCTTACCAAGATCGGAACAGTTTTGTAGTCCGTCATTTTAGACAACTGCGTCATCTGCGAGAGGTCTGAGCTAATACGGTCTTCAAAATCATAAACGTATAACAAGAACAGCAGGGACCCAACACACTTTCCTGGGGCATACCCAAAGTTACTCCTACATCCGTCGATGACTCTCCTTCCAAAAAAACGTAACACGAATTGACTTTTCTACCAATAAATCCTAAACCCAGTCACAAATTTCTGTTGATTCCCCATACGACCGCCCTTTTAACAATAAGCGTTGGTGTGGTACAAAGTCATATGCTTTTTGGAAGTCGAGAAAATCTGCATCTACCATGAGCCATGGCTTTCAGGATGTTTCATGAGAAAAGTGAGAGTTGCGTTTCAAATGATCGATGTTTTCGGAATCCATTGCGGTATGTGTAATAGTTACAGTATTGGAATGTTATCTTTCTGTGTCGATATTCTACACAGAACCTTACAAATTCCTTTTGTACTGTCTGGCCTGTAACTTGAACCATTTCTACTGCAACTTTATCACCCTTACGTACCTTTCATTTTCTACGATGTCTATCTAGTGGATTTATACATTTCATCTGACGTTACTCGGGAATGTGGTTTTTTGTTATTAACTGTATTTCTTATTTATCTCTCGAAATATACAATCACTCACAGGGCTCTTGGTACGTTTGTACAGTTTAATCCACATGTTAATCAATTTGGCGTCTATTATCTTAACTAATAGGCTACTTTGGGCGGTTGTAAGAGATGACGCAGTGGTAAGCACACTGGCCTCGCATTGCCGAGGACAATTTCTTATAATCGTGTTTCCCTAAATCGTTCCCGGCAAATGCCAGGATGATTCCTTTGAACGGGCACGGCATCTCGCTTCACCATCGTTGAAACAATCCGTGACGTTAAACAATTATCTTCCTTCCTTTCTACGTATTTGGGAGGATGGCTGTTCAAATCCCCATGCGTAAGTTTCTTGCCTTCGGTCGTCTGTCAAACTTTCTTTGTATCTCGTTACATATTCTATGCTCCTTGCACTTATTTACATAATGAGTAATTCTGTATTCACTGTCTCATGAGGCAATCATGTAAATAAGAGCACATCTGCATACGCACTGCACTGTCGATGTACGTGGGTAGGGTATTAGTGGGCGTATGAACGCAGATAGCCATGTTATCTTAAAGTCATGGTGTAATCTACTATTCCGTCGACCTATCTAGGGCATGTTTTTTATTCTTTTTTTTTCTTTTTCCTCTCCTGAGCCGGATTATTGATCTCGGAGCTGCTCTTGAACCAAGTCTCTTAAATTATTTATTGGATGTACACCACACGGTGCCTTCATTTACAGTTTTCACCCTCTACAACTCCGTCTAGCTTCATGGAATTTCTTTCTTGATGTCTCAAAGTATTTCCAATCATCCTGTCCATTCTTCTTTTCAGTGCTTCTCATTTGATCCTTTCTTCGCCGATACTGCGGAGACCCTCCTCTTTCCGTACCTTATTAGTCTACAGAACCTTCAACATTCCTCTGTAGCACCACATCTCAAACGTTTCCTTTCTCTGCACGGGTTTTCCTACAGTCCATGTTTCACTGCCATACCATGGTGTGCTCCAAAAGTACATCCTTAGAAGCTTCTTACTCATTTTAAGGCCTACGTATGACACTAATAGACCTCGTCTGGCCAGTAACGCCCTATTTGCCTATGGTAGACTGCTTTTTAAGCCCTCCTTGCTTTGACCGTCTTGGGTTATTTTGCTTCCAAGGTAGCAGCATTCCTTAATTTCGTCTACTACGTGATCATCAATTTGGCATTAAGCTTTTACCTATTCTCATTTTACTATTTCTCATTACTTTAGTCCTTCTTCAGTTTACTCTCAACTCGTATTCTGTACTCATGAGACTATTCAGTCTATGTAACATATCCGGAAATTTATTCTTCCTTTCTTTATCTCAGAATAGCAATGTCATTTTAATTACACTTCGGAACCTTTCTTTCATTTCTATCATTGCTTCTTCTGTATATGGATAATGAAGTAGCGGCGAAAGACTACGTCCCTCCCTTACACCTATTTTAAACTGAGCACCTCTTGGTGTTCCAGTCTTATTATTCCCTCTTCGGTCTTGCACATATTGTATATTACCCATCGTTTCCTAGATATTACTCCTATTTTTCTCGCAATTTCGGTCATCTTGCTCCATTTTACATTGTCGAACGGTTTTACAGGTAGACAGATGCTATCCACGTGTCCTGATTTTTCTTTTATCTTGCTCCCGTCATCAACCACAACGTCAGAAATGTGTCCTTGTGCCTTTACCTAGCCTAAAGTCAAGCTGATTGTTATCTAGCAGACTCTCAAATTTCAATTTCATTCTTCTGCATACTATTCTTTTCAGTAATTTTGATGCAAGAGGTATTAAACTGGTTGTGCGGTAGTTCTTGCACTTATCTATACTTTTTACCTTCGCAACTTTGTGGATGATAATTTTAAGGAATCCTAATGGCACAGCTCATTTCGGGCAGTGTATCACTTCATCCCACATACGTCTCACGAAATGACCACAATGGTCAATACATAGGTTTGACGACAACCATCCTTTCCACTCGAATGCAACAGGAGACTGTGTTTTTTTCGGCTGGTAGACATACCCCATATTAATGTCCACTAGTAGACGTCCAGATGCTATTGATCAGTTGTTGTGCACACAGTGTCGATCAACTGCCCGGGAATTCCATATGTGGATGTTCTAATGACTCTCAGATCGACATGTGAGTACCAGGCAGATAGCTGCAAATCACAGGCACGACATCTAGGGCCTCTTACCTACAATTCCGTTCCACCTTCGTGAAGACGTAAATTGTGTCCAGAATAATCTTCGTTTCTACCACCACTACCATGTGCACTGACCATGTAGAAGAGATATATGGTACTGTAACGACAATTACGCTCTCGAATAACAGGTTGCAAAAATGAAGAATGTGCTTATTATGAAATGACGTTTCTTACCAAGTGGAAAGACTGCCCATGTACATCAAACAGTAGCAAGCGGTGATTATATGTACCTACTCAGATCAGATGACCTTTTTGGCGGTAAAATACTGGTTCAACCACTCTAGGGTTTTGTAGTACAATATTATTGTCTTTCAAAATTACAAATGCGTCGGAACATGGAATGTCACAAATCTCAACGATGGAGGAAAGCTAGAATTTCTGAAAAGGGAACTGCAAAGGCTCATCCTGCATATAACGAAAGGCAGTGAAGGTGAAATCGAAAGAAGATTAGGATATCTGGTCAGTCGACTATCGAGTAAAATTAACAGGAACAGAAAGTGATATAATGGGAATAGATTTACTTACGAATAGGAAAGTAGAGCAGAGAGTCAGTTACTGTGAACACTTTAGTGATACAGCTATTCTCAACAGATTCTACAGCAAGTCAAGCCCAACACAAGCCGACGTCGCAAGTAGAACATAAAAAGTTAAAGAAAGTATATGACGATACTGAAAAGCAAATCATTTTTTAATAAGAGACCCGAGAAGACTCCAGTTAGATTACATCATGGTCAGACAGAGATTCTGAAATCAGATATTGGATGGTAAGATATGGATTATAGTTTAGTAATGGTGTAGAGTAGACTGACGTTTAAGAGAATCGTACAGAAGAATCAATGTGGAAGGTTGTGGGACACTAAATTACTGAGGAAAGGTGAGACGCGCTTTGAGTTCTTTACGGATATTGATATTGCGATAAGGAGTATCAGAGGAGACAATTCAGACGGAGAGGAGTACACACTTCTAAAAAAGGGCAATTACAACTACTGGACAGACAAAAGTAGTTGCCTAAATAGAAATTTCGAAGAAACTACGGATAATAGAAGAAATACTTCAATTGATCGACGAGGAATGGTAGTACAAAAGTGTGAGGGAAAGACAGGAATAAAAATCACCTAGAAAGTGAAGGGCGGACAAGGCGAAATGTCTGCTGGAAGAGTGTGAAGAAATCGAGATAGATCGGAACGACCGAATCAGCATTTCGGTGAAATAAAAAGCAAGGGTATGAACATTAAGAGTGGAATGGGAATTCCACTGTAAAACGCAGAGTGGAGAGTGGATACATGGAAAGAGAACATTGAAGTCATACATCAGGGAGACGACTTGTTTGATGTCGTGACAGATGAAGACATCATAGTCGATATGGAAGACATTGAGGATCCGGTATTAGAGTCATATTCTTCTAAGAGCTCTGGAAGACTTCGGATCAGAGAAGATAAAATGGATAGCTAACGTTCCATCTAACATCATTGTAGCCATGGGGGAATGAGAGGGGGAAAGGATGAGGAGGGGGGAGGGACCAAACGACTATTCAAGTTGGTGTGTGGACTGTATATCAGTTAGGCTTTAGGGAAGGTAAAGGGGTCATGAAAGCACTTCTGATGCGTTTGTTAGTGGAAGCAAGACTGAAGGTAAATCAGGATAAGTTCATAGAATTTATAGTAATGGTGAAGAATAGACAGAAGTTTAAGAGAATCGTACAGAAGAGTCAGTATGGAAGGCTGTAGGATACAAAATTATTAAGGAAAGATTAGTCAAGGTTTGAGATAAGCGTTCGACAATGTAACAAGGAGCTAGATGTTCGAAATTCTGAGAGAAATAGGACCAAGCTGTAGAAAAAGACGGGTAATATACAGTATGTACAAGAACCAAGACAGGACAATAAGACTGGAATATCAAGAACTAAATGTTCGGATTATAAGGGTGTAAGACAGGGATACAATCTTTCTCCCCTGTTATTACGTTTATGTATCGAAGAAGCAATGGTAAACATTTAGCGCAAGAATGGAACTGTCAAACTGCTGTCACGTCGTAATTAACATTTTATTTTCAACATTTTCACATCATTTACGATCTTATTAATGCAGTGACAGCGACAGTGATCAACGCTGTTATTCCTGCCACTAAGACGATCACGAAGTGGACGAGGTTACGGAATCCTTGTACCTAGGATGCAAACAACCTACGATGGACAAAGCAAGGAGAAAATAAAAAGCATACTAGCTCAGTCAAAAGGGCATTCTTGGCCATGAGAAGTCTAATGGTATTGAACCTAGGCCTTACTTTGAGGAAGAAATTCCTGAGAATGTAGCACAGCATTCGTGACAGTGAATCATGGACACTGGGAACCGGAACAAAGAAGAATGGAAGCTTTTGAGATGTTGTGCTTCAAAACAGTATAGAAATTTAGATTGAATGATAAAATAAGGAATCAGGAGGTTGCCTGAAGAACCAGATACTGACAAGAAGAAGCAACGAGGTGATATTACGTGTGTTACGACAACAGGGAATAATCTCCCTGGTACTAGAGGGAAGTGTCGAGGGTGAAACTCGAAGGGGGAAGACAGAGACTGGAATCCATCCAGCAAATAATTGTGGATGTAGGGTGCTACTGCTTTTCTAAGCTGAAGAGGTTGGAACAGTAGCGGAAATAGTGGCGGGAGGCGTCAAACCAATCAGACGACACACACACAAATAATAATAATAATCTGTTCGTAACTCTTGAATGACGAAATTAAACGGACGAGTGTGCAAAGTGTTACCGCGATTGGTGCATCCCCTTACTTATCTATGATCGATCCCTTCCTCAGAAAGAAGCAAATGTTAATAGTAGTATGGGATGGGATGTGTTCCTCATCATATGAGCATAGGTGAACATCATGCACACAAAGAGTCCCACTCAAGCCTTGAATACTGTATTTTAATGCAATATTTAAAACTCTCAATTTGTATGAGTACACGACAGTCTCTGTCAGTATCTGTGGCCACATTTACACGTTTCGATTCCCTGATAGTCAAATTATACGAGTATAATTTGGCGAACACTTGGTCATGGTTTGGCGGGTTAAGAAAACTCGAACGGTTGTGTCTCCTGATCCCACATTTCATGTAGCCCTTCTGCGTGATGCTGCGCAGACACCGGAATCTCGATTGGCTGATCCGATTAATTAGGTATCCAGTCTGTGTGCTGCTGTTACGACTTGACGAGCGACGGTGCAGCGAACAGGTGTCTGTCCTGCTGTAACGTATCGCTATCAGAGGGGTGTTCCTTTGTTAGTACAAAACCATAAGTAACCGCTAAATTACACATGCATACGCACTGAGAGAGGGAGAGAAATGGTAGAACTTACAGACGACTTCATATTCTCTTTGTTCTGTCGGGATTTAATAGCTAACCTGTGATGACGCTTCATGATGCTGAACCTTCCACTGTGGCGAACGGACGAGAGAGAGAGAGAGAGAGAGAGAGAGAGAGAGAGAGAGAGAAGGGAGTGGGAGGAAAAATCTAGCTGTGTTCATCGCCCTCAATCAATTGGGCATGCCCCACCCACCTGTTTTTCTGGTTTTTTTTTCGCCATTCTTAAGCCACACAGTTGATCCTGACATGTGGCACAGAAGATCTGACAGCCACGCAGGATGCGCTCATATATCCAGTAAACAGAATGTCAATATTTAATTTGCAGCAACATTTTAGGCACGTAATTCACCTAGACATGTCACATTCGGTAGTCACGCAGGCTGCACGCATATCCCAAACAAATACGAACTCTGTTTTTTTTTTTTAAATTTTCGCACGAATTTTCCATTTCCAGCTTTTTTTTATTATTATTATTCCTGGCATTTTTAAGTCACTCAGATAGGCAAGAGCGGGTGAGAGGAGAGTAGGAAAAGAGAAAGGGAGACGTTGGGTACCGTTTGAGTTGCAGTTTATTCACAAAACCGATTTCGATGCTGTTACGGATCATATTTTCCCTATTTTGCGTGGTCATGAATAAGGGGGAGGAGCCATATAATAAAACTGATAAAGTAGAAAGGAAAAATTTTAGTGCATCTATCAACAACGAAAGTCGTCATTTTATACACGTGCTGTCAATTCGATTAATACTGAACATACTTGAATATTATTCTAGCTGAATGTAAATCGGTTGTATGATTCAAATAAGGAAGTGTGGTTTGTAATCACCGACGTACATTAAAAAACTACGAAAGGACTCCGGCGGTGGGAAGAATGGTTCGTTTCCTCAAACTAATTCAGCACTTAAACCTCAGCCTCCTATTGTCTCTCTAAAATCCCATTTCGGTTGTCGGATTACCTTAGTCGACATATCTTTGGGACATCGTCTACAGTTGACCGCTAGAGGTACTAAGATGAACAACACCAATTAAATAACGCTAAGATCACGGTAATTACAAACAATTCATTATGAACGCATATCGAACGATGTTGTATAGTGACAGATATTCGACGTTTCTTTTGGAGGATCATGTTTTAAATCTCTGTAGGTCTATTCCGATTACCGTTTTCCTTGTTATTTCTAAAGAAAGTCCTAAAGGCAAATGCAAGGATGGATCCACTGAAAAAGCACTGCCGACTTTTGCCCCATCTGACCCCAGTCCGAGCTGCTCCTCAGCATCTAATGATACGATGGGATATAAAATCCTGAGTTTCCATTGTTTCTTACTGTGTAATCACTTCCTTTCAGCGCCGCATCTTTCATTTCTAACATTTTCTTTCTTATTCACCGATAATATTTCAGAATTTCGCTGTTTTACAGACATTTATTGGTAAAGAACAATCAGCTTGCGTATGCCATGCCACCTGTAGTAAGTAATCATATATCACACCTCTATACCACGAATGTATTGGTTGAGATTTGGAGAATCCTTGAAAATTTTGTGCAGCTGTGGCCGGAGGTAGAAATTAAGGGACTGGTGGGTACATTGTCAATGTTGTTATTCCACAAACGGTTCTCTAAGGCATGTTTACGACATCGCCCACAGACGAGGAAGCATGGATTGGCGGGCATTATACAGAGTGGTCCATTGATAGTGACCGGGCTAAATATCTCACGAAATAAGCATCAAATGAAAAAACTACAAAGAACGAAACTCGTCTAGCTTGAAGGGGAAAACCAGATGGCTCTATGGTTGGCCCGCTAGATGGCGCTGCCACAGGTCAAACGGATATCAACTTTTTTTTTTTAAAATAAGAACCCCATTTTTTATTGCATATTCGTGTAGTACGTAAAGAAATATGAATGTTTTAGTCAAAATATCCACGGGTGTGCTGCCGGTCTACAGTGTCCAACGGGCACAATATTTCGGCGATCATACATGTCGCCATCATCAGGTGAACTGACGGACTGAGCTCCTGTGAACGTGCCGGCACGGAGATCCGTACGCTATGGCTGCTCAGAGGGAACTGGGTTCGGTCGCGGCAGCGGCTGATTTAAATACCCTCCGCCCGCGGCGCGCTCCCTCCGCCGTCCGCGCCCCGCGCCATGGTCGCGCGGTGGAACAGATTGCGACGGCGTCTGAGATGACGTCGGAGTGATGGCTCTGTCCGCCGTGGTCGTCACAACT
Source organism: Schistocerca americana (assembly GCF_021461395.2). Classification (NCBI taxonomy): domain Eukaryota; kingdom Metazoa; phylum Arthropoda; class Insecta; order Orthoptera; family Acrididae; genus Schistocerca; species Schistocerca americana. Next base: position 1,025,649,596 of record NC_060119.1, read on the forward strand.
ATACGTTTGCTCGATTTACTCTTGATTAACCCGATCGCTGGTTCCCAAGCCTTGCTAAGATTATAGCCACAGTCACGGTTTATGAGGTCGTCATTGGTGCGAATTTCGATGGCCTCTCTAACAACGCTGTCCCAATATCTCGACGTCTCTACCAGAATCGTCGTGCGGTCATATTCCATGGCGTGATTTTCCGACAAACAATGTTCAGCGACCGCCGACTTGCTCGGATACATCAGACGAGTGTGCCTCTGGTGTTCACGGCATCGATCCTCGACGGTACGCATCGTCTGACCAATATACGACTTGCCACATTGACACGGAATCTGGTACACGCCGGCCTTCCTCAAACCGAGGTCATCTTTGGCGCTCCCCACTAGTGCACGAGTTTTATTTGGAGGACAAAACACAGTTCCGACCCGGTGTTTCTTCAGAATGCGAGCGATTTTCCCCGAGAGTGCGCCTGTGTATGGAATAAATGCAGTGCCTACCTCCTCCCTCGTGACTTCATCCATCTCAAGGGGTTGTGCTGCAGTGGTTGGGCGGAGAGCACGTTGAATCTGCCACTGTGAGTACCCTTTCGAAATACAGTTCTCAGATGTTCCAATTCCTGGGGTAGACTCTCTGCGTCAGAGATAGTGCGCGCCCTATGTACTAGAGTTTTAAGTACCCCATTCCTCTGTGAAGGGTGGTGGCAGCTGTCTGCATGCAAATACAGATCAGTGTGCGTAGTCTTCCGATACACCCCATGACCTAGGGTGCCGTCAGCCCTTCTCTTGACCAAGACGTCAAGGAAAGGTAATTTACCCTCCGTTTCAGTCTCCATAGTGAATTTGATGTTGGGGTGTATGGAGTTTAGATGTGTAAGGAAGTCACGGAGTTTATCCATACCATGTGGCCAGATGACAAACGTGTCGTCCACGTAACGGAAAAAGCAAGTAGGTTTCCATACGGATGACGACAGGGCTTCCTCCTCGAAGTTCTCCATGTACAAATTCGCTACCACCGGTAGCCCACTCTCACCGTGCACTCGTGCACTAGTGGGGAGCGCCAAAGATGACCTCGGTTTGAGGAAGGCCGGCGTGTACCAGATTCCGTGTCAATGTGGCAAGTCGTATATTGGTCAGACGATGCGTACCGTCGAGGATCGATGCCGTGAACACCAGAGGCACACTCGTCTGATGTATCCGAGCAAGTCGGCGGTCGCTGAACATTGTTTGTCGGAAAATCACGCCATGGAATATGACCGCACGACGATTCTGGTAGAGACGTCGAGATATTGGGACAGCGTTGTTAGAGAGGCCATCGAAATTCGCACCAATGACGACCTCATAAACCGTGACTGTGGCTATAATCTTAGCAAGGCTTGGGAACCAGCGATCGGGTTAATCAAGAGTAAATCGAGCAAACGTATAGTTGTGACGACCACGGCGGACAGAGCCATCACTCCGACGTCATCTCAGACGCCGTCGCAATCTGTTCCACCGCGCGACCATGGCGCGGGGCGCGGACGGCGGAGGGAGCGCGCCGCGGGCGGAGGGTATTTAAATCAGCCGCTGCCGCGACCGAACCCAGTTCCCTCTGAGCAGCCATAGCGTACGGATCTCCGTGCCGGTACGTTCACAGGAGCTCAGTCCGTCAGTTCACCTGATGATGGCGACATGTATGATCGCCGAAATATTGTGCCCGTTGGACACTGTAGACCGGCAGCACACCCGTGGATATTCTGACTATCAAATACGCCGGGAGAAACTCAAGAATCACATGAATGTTTTAGTTGGACCACTTTTTTCGCTTTGGGACAGATGGCGCTGTAAAAGTCACAAACATATGGCTCACAATTTTAAACGAACAGTTGGTAACAAGTAGGTTTTTTAAATTAAAATACAGAACGTAGGTACGTTTTAACATTTTATTTCACTTGTTCCAATGTGATACGTGTACCTTTGTGAAATTATCATTTCTGTTACAGCGTGATTACCTGTAAGTACCACATTAATGCAATAAATGCTCAAAATGATGTACGTCAACCTCATTGCATTTGGCAATACGTGTAACGACATTCCTCTCAACTGCGAGTAGTCCGCCTTCCATAATGTTCGCACATGCACTGACAATGCGCTGACGCATGTTGTCAAGCGTTGTCGGTGGATCACGATAGCAAATATCCTTCAACTTTCCTCACAGAAAGAAATCCGGGGACGTCAGATACGGTGAACGTGCGGACCGTGGTATGGTGCTTCGATGACCAATCCGCCTGTCATGAAATACGCTATTCAGTACCGCTTCAACCGCACGCAAGCTATGTGCCGGACTTCCGTCATGTTGGAAGTACATTACTGGCCATTAAAATTGCTACACCAAAAAGAAATGCAGATGATAAACGGGTATTCATTGGACAAATATATTATACTAGAACTGCCACGTGATTACATTTTCACGCAGTTTGGGTGCATAGATCCCGAGAAATCAGTACCCAGAACAACCACCTCTGGCCTTAATGACGGCCTTGATAGGACTGGACACTGAGTCAAACAGAGCGTGTACAGGTACAGCTGCCCATGCTGCTTCAACACGATACCACAGTTCACCAAGAGTAGTGACTGGCGTATTGTGACGAGACAGTTGCTCGGCCACCATTGACCAGACGTTTCCAATTGGTGAGAGATCTGGAGAATGTGCAGGCCAGGGCAGCAGTTGAACATTTTCTGTATCCACAAAGGCCCGTACAGGACCTGTAACATGCGGTCTTGCATTATCTGCAGAAATGTAGGGTTTTGCAGGGATCGAATGAAGAGTAGAGCCACAGTTCAAAGTGCCGTCAATGCGAGCAACAGGTAACCGAGACGTGTAACCAATGGCACCCCATCACGCCGGGTGATACGCCAGTATGGCGATGACGAATACACGCTTCCAATGTGCGTTTACCGCGATGTCGCCAAACACAAATGCGACCATCATGATGCAGTAAACAGAACCTGGACTCATCCGAACAAATATAGTTTTGCCATTCGTGCACCAAGGTTCGTCGTTGAGTACACCATCGCAGGCGGTCCTGTCTGTGATGCAGCTTCAAGGGTAACCGCGGCCATGGTGTCCGAGCTGATAGTCCATGCTGCTGCAAACGTCGTCGAACTGCAGATGGTTCTTGTCTTGCAAACGTCCCCATCTGTTGACTCAGGGATCGAGACGCCTCTGCACGATCCGTTACAGCCATGCGGATAAGATGCCTGTCATCTCGACTGATAGTGATACGAAGCCGTTGGGATCCAGCACGGCGTTCCGTATTATCCTCCTGAAACCACGGATTCCATATTCTGCTAACAGTCATTGCATCTCGACCAACGCGAGCAGCAATGTCGCGATACGATAAACCGCAATCGCGATACGCTACAATCCGTCCTTTATCAAAGTCGGAAACGTGGTGGTACGCATTTCTCCTCCTTACACGAGGCATCAGAACAACGTTTCACCAGGCAACGCCGGTCAACTGCTGTTTGTGTATGAGAAATCGGTTGGAAACTTTCCTCATGTCAGCACGTTGTATCTGTCGCCACCGGCGACAACCTTGTGTGAATGCTCTGAAATGCTAATCATTTGCATATCACAGCATGTTCTTTCTGTCTGTTAAATTTCACGTCTGTAGCACGTCATCTTCGTGGCGTAGCAATTTTAATGGCCAGTAGTGTAGATCGCCATTCTGTCATGCACTGAAACATGCTTTAGTAACATCGGTAGAACATTACATAGGAAATCAGCATACTCTGCACCATTTAGACTGCCACCGATAAAATGTGGGCCAATTATCCTTCCTCCCATAATGCCGCACTATACGTTCACCCGCCAAGGCCGCTGATGTTCCACCTGTCGCAGCCATCGTGGATTTTCCGTTGCCCAATAGTGCAATATTATGCCGGTTTACGTTACCGCTGTTGTGAATGACGCTTCGTCGCTAAATAGAACGCGTTCAAAAAATCTGCAATCGTTCCGTAATTTCTTTAGTGCCCAGTGGCAGAACTGTACACGACGTTCAAAGTCGTCGCCATGCAATTCCAGGTGCATAGAAATATGGTACGGGTGCAATCGATGTTGATGTAGCATTCTCAACACCGACGTTTTACAAATTCCCATTCTCGTCCAATTTGTCAGCTACTGATGTGGGGATTAGGGCGGCAGCAGCTAAAACATCTACTTGGGCATCATCATTTGTTGCAGGTCGTGGCTGACGTTTCACATGTGGCTGACCACTTCCTGATTTCTCAAATAACGTAGCTATCCGGCGTACGGTCCGGACACTTGGATGATGTCGTCCAGGATACCGAGCAGCAAACATAGCACACGCCCGTTGGGCATTTTGATCACAATAGCCATACATCAACACGATATCGACCTTTCCCGCAATTGGTAAACGGTCCATTTTAACGAGGGTAATGTATCCCGAAGGAAATACCGTCCACACTGGCGGAGTGTTACGTGGCACCACGCACTTATACGTTTGTGACTATTACAGTCCCATCTATCACAAAGCGAAGAAAGTGGTCCAACTAAAACATTCATATTTCTTTGCGTACTACACGAATATGTAATAAAAAATGGGGGTTCCTATTTTTAAAAAACGCAGTTGATATCCGTTTGACATATGGCGGCGCCATCTAGTAGGCCAACCATAGCGCCATCTGGTTTCCCCCTTCAAGCTAGACGAGTTTCGTTCTTTGTAGTTTTTTTGTTTGATGCTTATTTCGTGCGATATTTGGCCCGGCGATTGTCAATGGACCACGCTGTATATAGATATGGAGACGTGTGTGGAGTAATCAGGGGCCACAAAGGGCGCTGTTGTTCCATGAAAAACCTGTAATTTGCAGTTACAAGTCGGCCGGATTGGCCGAGCGGTTCTAGGCGCTACTGTCTGGAACCGCGTGAATGCTATGGTCGCAGATTCGAATCGTACCTCTGGCATGGATGTGTGTGAAGTCCTTAGGTTAGTTAGGTTTAAGTAGTCCTAAGTCTAGGGGACTGATGACCTCAGAAGTTAAGTCCCATAGCGCTCACAGCCATTTGAACCATTCTTAGCAGCTACAATAGCTCCTAGCAACTTGTATGTCGGGGCCGAAGTAGACTAGGAAAACCTGTCAGTATAGTTATTAAAGCACATTCCCCTCTCCCCTACAGTGGGACTACGTCAGAGGTGTTAAAAGGAGTATAAATAAGGGCCCCCAGAGACTCAAGGAACGCAGTCTTGTCACCATTCTGTCTGCGTCTGGAACCAGCGAGAATGAAGGTTGCTTAGGTTGCAGGCCAACCATGACGACCATCTGCTGATGAATGTCGGCGGCCAACCGGCCCACTGAATCAACCGCCAAGTTCTATTGCGCGGTCGCGCCACAGCTGTGGCAATGCGAGTCCGAAACTTGGCGCTGCACGGGCGCGGGGAGCAGGCGGTGGGACAGCTTCTGATCTCTGGTTGACGTCTTCCGACAGACTGCAAGCTCCCGTCTGCAATGATGTGGTCGGGGAGCGATCTAGCGGCCATTCGGCTCCGAGGTTGTCCTGAACCACGGACCGAGCCACCCAGGGTGGGCGACTGGAGGTGCTGGGGCTCTATCACAGCGCTAAGGCTCTATTACGACGACGGGCATGGCTGTTACCTTGCATGGTGACTGCAAGAGGGGCATAAGGGAATAGCCAGCCGTTCTCTGGAGAGCTGGAGCGGAGCTTTCGACTCGGCCGACACACCGACCACGTAGAACTGGCATTTGCGCTCACACACTTACATACGCCGTGTCACCGTCGTCTGTGTCAGCGGAGGCACTGTGTACTATTCGTTGGGATAAAAGTCAGTGTCAGTTTAGTCCGTGTATCTCTGCATGCTCCGGCGTGGTTCACCCCTCTCTCCGAAACCGTACGTTGCAGTCATCCTAGCACATTACGAGCCCAGAGGTCAGAGGTCAGAGGTCGAAATAATACAGAAAAAAACTTTCAAGAAAAGATTCTTTTTACAGCTTCATACCAGTATCTGGAGCAGAAGAAATGAACTGACCTAGACACCTGAGACGATAGGATGTTGAAATGCAGTGAAACTACTGTGGTCGCTTCTGATACTCAATAACTTTTGGGCAACGAATGTCGGAAACTGTTCTCTCGATTCTCCAAAGGTCCAAATAATCGAAGTACTGCTTACCACACAAATGTACAAGGGTTATTCAGAAATTAAGAAGACAATTTGGTCTGGAGAAAGAAGTGTTTATTTTTACAAAACAATACTTTTTCTACTTTTCAACATAATTCCCTTGAACATTTATGCACATGTTCCAACGGGCTACAAGCTTTTCTATTCCTGCTGCAAAGAACTCTTTATATTGATTTTTTAATGAATTTCCCAAAACCATTTTCACGACGTCGTTGTCCTGGAACGTAATGCCTCCTTGAGTACACCAAACAAATGGAAATCACTAGGTACTAAATGAGGAGTGTAAGGGAGATGAGGCAGTACTTCCCAGTCCATTTTCTCGATGGTTTCACGGGTTAGTTGAGCAATATGAGGACGTGCATTGTTTGCTGGAGAATCACACCTCTCCTCTGAGGCCCACGACGTCTCTCCCTCATGGCTGGCTTTACCTTGTTTATAAGCAAATCCGAGTAGTATTGGCTGTTCATTGTACGCTGATCTTCAATGTAGTCACAGAAAACTGGACTTTCAGCATCCTAAAACGCCGTCAACATGCCTTTTCCTGCTGATCTTTTGGATTCTGGCTCATAATAGTTAACCCAAGTTTCATCAAAAGTTAAAATTTTGTGCACACTCTCAACCTTGTTTCCTAGTGTAGCCGCGTCAACTTCTTTGGGACCCATCTTGCACATGTTTTCGATACTTCAGCTTGTTACAGATAATGTTATGAACTGTACCAGTACTAACTTGAGCCTCATCAACTATCATTTCCACAATCACACGGCGGCTGGCACGAATAATGTCATCAGTTCGACTTTCAAGTGAGGGAGTTGAAACTGCAACTGGTCGGCCAGAACAGTGTTCGTCAGTCACTGAATCGCGACAATTTTTGAACTGCTCTAACCACTTGTAAAAATTTGTACGATTCATACAACCTTCACCATAAACTTTAGATATTTTTTAGTATATATTCACTGGTCTCTCAACTTCAGCAAGTAAAAAACGAACAACGGAACGTTGTTCAACGATTGTGGACGTTTCAAGTGGACTCGCCATCTTGAAATGTATTATTGAGGTTATAAATAAAACAATGCTGATACATCAACTGGTCAGGTCTCATCCCAGTGATGTCAACTTCAATCCATAAAAGTACCAAACTTGCCCTACTAACAGTTTTTTCCCACACCAATTTGTCTCATTAATTATTGAATGACCCTCGTATGTAAGGGTGTAATGTGCGAAATACGAACTACGGAATGTACTGCCAAGATATGTTACAAACAGCTGTCAAGATGAATATCTACTACTGGACGTACATTAACTTGTTAAATAAAGCGCCACTGACCAACAACTACCAGGAAGTGATAATTAGACTGGTATCACACGAAACTGCGAGTTTCAGACTGCAGTTTATAAAACCACCATTTGAATAACACGGTTCTGACGGTGACAATATTGCCATCAAATATTATAGATTGAGAAAGGAAAGACAAGCCGTTTCACTGAAAACTTACTGATAGCGTTTTCTGTGGGTTTAAAACGTGTAATGTTTTCCTATTTTTCAGGGTACATTAGTCGGCAAAACCCGACGTCTCAAATAAATCAAGTCTACTTGACAGAAAGATACATTTATTCGCTGTTGCATTATCTTAGTTGTATTTGCGCTTTATGAGAAACATCATTAAAGATTTCTGAACTGTCACTGATCACACCATAAATGGGCGCATCAGTCACACATTTCATTTATAAAATGGAAGCTACGTATGTCAACATAAGTGTGTTACTTTTACGTGCTTAATCCCGTCGTGTTCTGAATATGGACTTGTAAATCGCTGCTGATGAATTCTGCTTGCACATTTGTATGTACACACGCCTGTGTATTTGTGATCTCATTTTAATTCTGGCGCACTGAGCATTTTAAGCTAGGTGAAATAGAGCATTTTTTTTACAATGCACGAAACTGAATAAATTGAGCTTCAAGTGAGAGTGCGCACAAATGTGGTTTTCGGCAATTGATACCATACTCTGGGGAGACAAACTGACAGTAATTCATACCTATGATAAAAGAAACAGTTTCTCTCTGCTTCGCGTGGTAAAAGCGACTATTGCAGTTTCTTTCACTCTAAAGGTACGAATACCATTCCACGTTTCCGGTAATAATCTGTGTAATGATAACTTCGTATGATGTTGCGTGAACTCTCGTAATTAAGATACACTTGCAGTTTTTATAATTTTCTAATATTTTACATTGGGATTTACAAATAGATCAACGGCTTTACACAATGTCATTGGTTGTCATCATGCAATGCACAGGCACAAAGCTACTCACTGTTGTAAAAACAGTGCTGTGGTGCTATCTGCACATATCGTTATTAATTAATATTGTTACTGTTAAAAGCAATATTAGCAGACGCAGACATGGTGGTAGATTTAGTAGTTGTATTTATTACGTTACGTTAACCACAATGATTCATTTTGTTTCTGATGTTTCTTCACCCTCTATTCGTATATATGAGTTATGAAACAACTGTGGCATTTTATGTTCGCGTCTTTGATGCAGGTTAACACCCCCGGTCCCCCCGCACTCACACGCATACACACACACACACACAACACACACACACAAAACGGTAGTCAGACTGTCATTTCCGAATCTTTCTCTTTCTCCCTCTCTCTCTCTCTCTCAAAATAGTACAAAACCATCTGAGTTTCGCCATGGTAAATTAATTTAAAAACCAATACAGAAACATGTTCAACTGCCATGTTATACATGGAATTATAGGACGAAGCAATTAATATGAATTAGCGAGCTGGTTTAGGGTTCACACATCCTAAGAAAGTTTACAACTTTCCTCAAACAAAATCTGTAGTAACTTCTCTTAAAAGATAAACCATGGAACGGGAAATGAATAAGCAATAAGAACCGAGGGAACATTGTGATACATATCCGTTTTCCAAACTGCGTTCCACTTTCTGACGGCACTGCAGGTAAACTACGAAAAGAAATCGAATGCCTTAACAAAGTTTTGAAGTGAGTTTGAAAATCAAGTGTTATATGTCCAATGTCCTGTGTAAACTATTCACTGAAACAAATAGTAGAACCGAACAAGTATCAAAAAACCAAATTATGTAACTAGGGCAGTTGAAGGAAACTAGTGTGTGGCACTAAAAGCAATAAATGAAAGTGTAAAATTGTGTAGAGGATATGAAATTAATAGAATTTTCTAGTGTGAGTGGCAATAGAAGTATACTATCAATAAATTTTTAAAGTTTTTATTAGTGGCAGTGAGTCATAGGTATTTGTAATGAGCTTTGAGCAACTGAAAGTTGCACAATCAGTGAAGATGTATGTTTTAAATTACTAAGAAGACAGATAAAGGAAAAATATGTCATCGGATGACTTAATAATTACTGCAATTCCACGAAAATTGTAAAGAAATGTTTCGTGGATATTAAGAAAAATTAGAGACAAGGAAAACGGTCTGCAGCAACGTGAGTGCATTTAGGTTGCCATAAAGTATTTAAAGGTCTAGAGGAAGGCTTTATCCAACAGTGGATATTTAAATAGCTGACGAAGGTAAGAATGACAGTGACTGAAATTAGGAAGCTTACAGTAATAATTTCACTGTGTCGAATACCGTTATCTATCATTAATTCACAAAATTAAGAGCTTGAGGATATTGTGTCGCCAATATTAAATCACCTGAAATCATTCCTTTGACAGCCTATGTAACTTATCAAATACATCGCACCAAAGCTTCGTATATGAACTTCGTCTTTTCATCGTCCCAGATCAATATCTGTGCAACGCTTTGCCTTTAAGAACATAAGAGCCACAGAGTACAACGTAAATTTAATAGCTTCACGAAATTCTGACGTTCTACGGAACTGAAGGTTCTAAAACCAATCTGAGACACATTGTCTCATGCTGGTCAAAGTTCAACTGTCATGACTAACGTAGGAATGCAAAATAAACAAATAATACACACTGTAAAAGTTATGAGAACCATGAAAGAAGCTCATCAAAATTCTTCTGTTAACATTATGAAATGCATCAAAACTATATCAGCTAATAAAACTGTTGCGCCGCAGAATAATTTAGGTGTAGATGCCTTAAGTTTTTAACGTTAATCCCGGATAGTTCAGTGCAAGAAGGCCAACTCAGAGCCGGTGTGCCAGGCTGAATGTCAACACGACGTACTGTCGACGTTGCAGAGCACGGGGCACCAGCTGGGCACTGCCAAGCAACCTCTGAGCGAGAGATGCACAAAACGCCACAATGCAACAAACGCTTTTCGGAAAGCTCCGATCTCGGCGACACAGAATAATTTTTGAACCACCGGAGTGAGGGAAGGAGTTCTGACAGAGTTGATAAACGACGGAAAATTCTGTCTTGCGCTGAGAGCCACCCCCGTCCCCCATCATGGGCATGGGCTCGACTCAATTAAGGATCTTTTGGAGCTGATAGATACATCCAGTTATGCCGCGATTCTGTCTATGTCTCTAAAACCAGAGATAATGACAGTCTATTGAGTTTTAGTGAAACCAGGTGAAGCTGATCAATGATGATCTGCCTACTACTTGCTTCGTGACTTCAACACCGCAATGCAGCCAGCCTAATGCAAAACACAGCCGTGGTCTGCCATTGATGCCCTCTGAGACATCGCGTATGAGAAGAAGACAGGTGTGCTGCCAGCCCTCATCTACTTAGAGTTAGTAGCAAATGATCTGCAAGTTGTCATCTGCACACCGTCTAGGCGTGACAGGAGATTTCAGATCGATTCTGTATTTCTGGATTTTCGGAAGGTTTTTGACACTGTACCACACAAGCGGCTCGTAGTGAAATTGAGTGCTTATGGAATATCGTCTCAGTTATGTGACTGGATTTGAGATTTCCTGTCAGAGGTCACAGTTCGTAGTAATTGACGGAAAGTCATCGAGTAAAACAGAAGTGATTTCGGGCGTTCCACAAGGTATTTCATAGGCCCCTTGCTGTTCCTTATATACAGGGTGGTCCATTGATCGTGACCGGGCCAAATATCTCATGAAATAAGCATCAAACGAAAAAACTACAAAGAACGAAACATGTCTAGCTTGAAGGGGGAAACCAGATGGCGCTATGGTTGGCCCGCTAAATGGCGCTGGCATAGGTCAAACGGATATCAACTGCTTTTTAAAAAAAATAGGAACCCCCATTTTTGTTACATATTCGTGTAGTACGTAAAGAAATATGAATGTTTTAGTTGGACCACTTTTTTCGCTTTGTGATAGATGGCGCTATAATAGTCACATACATATAAGTACGTGGTAACACGTAACATTCCACCACTGAGGACGGTATTTGCTTCGTGATACATTACCCGTGTTAAAATGGACCGTTCACCAATAGCGGAAAAGGTCGATATGGTGTTGATAATGGGTATCGTGACCAAATTGCTCAACGGGCATGTGCTATGTATCCTGGACGACATCATCCAAGTGACCAGACCGTTCGCCTGACAACAAGCGTCAGCGCATTGTCAATGCATGTGCGAGCATTACGGAAGGCGAACTACTCGCTGTTGAGAGGAATGTCGTTACACGTATTGCCAAATGCATTGAGGTTGACGGTCATCATTTTGAGTAATTATTGCATTAATGCGGTATTTACAGGTAATCACGCTGTAACAGCATGCGTTCTCAGAAATAATAAGTTCACAAAGGTACATGAATCACATTGGAACAACCAAATTAAATGTTCAAACGTACCTACGTTCTGTATTTTAATTTAAAAAACCTACCTGTTACCAACTGCTCGTCTTAAATTGTGAGCCATATGTTTGTGACTATTGCAGCGTCATCTATCACAAAGCGAAAAAAGTGGTCCAACTAAACCATTTATATTTCTTTACCTACTACTGGAATATGTATAAAAAAGGGGGGTTCCTATTTAAAAAAAACGCAGTTGATATTCGTTTGATCTACGGCAGCGCCATCTAGCGTGCCAACCATAGCGCCATCTGGTTTCCCTCTTCAAGCTAGACAAGTTTCGTTCTTTGTAGTTTTTTTTCGTTTGACGCCTATTTCGTTAGATATTTGCCCCTGTCACGATCAATGGATCACTCTGTATACAAACGATTTTCGCTTATTTTTGGAGGATTTGGGGATTACAATATTCAATCTCGCTACGACAACCCTGTGTTCGCTAATCCCTGACTCGGTTTTTACGCTCGTTATTAACTCAGGATTGTTTGCTACTAAGAGGTCAAGTGTGTTTTTCACAACCGTTTACTATTCGCGTGGGCTCATGAACTAACTGCTCGAAATAATTTTCAGATAATGCGTTTAGCTCAATTTCTGATGACATTTTATGCGTACTTCCGGAATTAAACATGTATTTTCGCCAACATATCGAGTGTAAATTAAAGTCACCACCAACTATTATCGTATGAGTCGGTTACGTGTTTGAAATTAAAGTCAAGTTTTCTTCGAACCTTTCAGCAACTGTATTATCTGAATTGGGAGGTTGGTAAAAGGATCCAATTATTATTTTATTCCGGTTGCCAACAATGACCTCTGCCCATACTAACTTACTGGAAGTATCAACTTCAATTTCGTGACAATTTAAACTACTTCTAACAGCAACAAACACGCCACCGTCAACCGTGTTTAGCCTATCCTTTCGGAACACCGTTAGGTTCTTCGCAAAAATTTCGTCTGAACTTATATCCGGCATTAGCCAGCTTTCAGTGCGTATAACGATTTGAGCATCAGGTCTTTCTATAAGTGTGTGGAGCTCTGGTTCTTTCCCAACACAGCTACGACAATTTACAACTGCTATACCAATGGTTCCTGTATCTACGTTCTTCCTGTGTTCAGCTTGTACCCTTTGTGACTGAAGCCCTTCTGTTTTCCTGACACCCTCTAACCTAAAAAACCGCCCAATCCACGCCACACAACCCCTGGTACCCGTGTTGCTGTCTCCTGCGTATAGTGGACACCTGACCTATTCTGCGGAACCCGAAACCGAACCACCCTTCGGCGCAAGTCGAGGAATATTCAGCGTCTTAGCCTCTGATTCAGACGCTCCACTCGGCACTGTACCAGAGGTCCACAATCGGTCCTGTCGACTATACTGCAAATGGTCAGCTCTGCTTTCATCTTGCAAGCAAGACTGGCAGCCTTTACCACTTCTACACTCCTGGAAATTGAAATAAGAACACCGTGAATTCATTGTCCCAGGAAGGGGAAACTTTATTGACACATTCCTGGGGTCAGATACATCACATGATCACACTGACAGAACCACAGGCACATAGACACAGGCAACAGAGCATGCACAATGTCGGCACTAGTACAGTGTATATCCACCTTTCGCAGCAATGCAGGCTGCTATTCTCCCATGGAGACGATCGTAGAGATGCTGGATGTAGTCCTGTGGAACGGCTTGCCATGCCATTTCCACCTGGCGCCTCAGTTGGACCAGCGTTCGTGCTGGACGTGCAGACCGCGTGAGACGACGTTTCATCCAGTCCCAAACATGCTCAATGGGGGACAGATCCGGAGATCTTGCTGGCCAGGGTAGTTGACTTACACCTTCTAGAGCACGTTGGGTGGCACGGGATACATGCGGACGTGCATTGTCCTGTTGGAACAGCAAGTTCCCTTGCCGGTCTAGGAATGGTAGAACGATGGGTTCGATGACGGTTTGGATGTACCGTGCACTATTCAGTGTCCCCTCGACGATCACCAGTGGTGTACGGCCAGTGTAGGAGATCGCTCCCCACACCATGATGCCGGGTGTTGGCCCTGTGTGTCTCGGTCGTATGCAGTCCTGATTGTGGCGCACACCTGCACGGCGCCAAACACGCATACGACCATCATTGGCACCAAGGCAGAAGCGACTCTCATCGCTGAAGACGACACGTCTCCATTCGTCCCTCCATTCACGCCTGTCGCGACACCACTGGAGGCGGGCTGCACGATGTTGGGGCGTGAGCGGAAGACGGCCTAACGGTGTGCGGGACCGTAGCCCAGCTTTATGGACACGGTTGCGAATGGTCCTCGCCGATACCCCAGGAGCAACAGTGTCCCTAATTTGCTGGGAAGTGGCGGTGCGGTCCCCTACGGCACTGCGTAGGATCCTACGGTCTTGGCGTGCATCCGTGCGTCGCTGCGGTCCGGTCCCAGGTCGACGGGCACGTGCACCTTCCGACGACCACTGGCGACAACATCGATGTACTGTGGAGACCTCACGCCCCACGTGTTGAGCAATTCGGCGGTACGTCCACCCGGCCTCCCGCATGCCCACTATACGCCCTCGCTCAAAGTCCGTCAACTGCACATACGGTTCACGTCCACGCTGTCGCGGCATGGTACCAGTGTTAAAGACTGCGATGGAGTTCCGTATGCCACGGCAAACTGGCTGACACTGACGGCAGCGGTGCACAAATGCTGCGCAGCTAGAGCCATTCGACGGCCAACACCGCGGTTCCTGGTGTGTCCGCTGTGCCGTGCGTGTGATCATTGCTTGTACAGCCCTCTCGCAGTGTCCGGAGCAAGTATGGTGGGTCTGACACACCGGTGTCAATGTGTTCTTTTTTCCATTTCCAGGAGTGTATTAGCCGCTCGAAACCAGAGAGAATCTCTTCCGATCCAAAGTGACATACATCATTGGTACCGACGTGAGCAACCACCTGCAATCATTTTCATAAGAAACCGACTGCACGGTACCTAAATTACTTTTCTCTGCAGGTGGCTCTTTTTCCACATCAGCCTAAAAAATTTCAGTATAAGTAATTTTTCAAGAAATACCCTTTCTTTTATTGGATAATAACTCCCTTGGAAACTTCAGTTTATTGGCTTTCAAATTATTAAACACGCCTGTTGGCACAGACAAGCAAACTCTTCCCAGTTCCTTTATGCAGTCTATATATGAGTAAACAGAATGAAACAACTTAAGTAAAGGTTCCTCCTTTTCAATTAAACAAATAAACGGACCCCAATGAGTATGAATGACAATCGTAATTCCCCACAAAGATAACAGGAATGTACCGGGGCAAAATCACCACAGATACATTAAGCAACAGTATAGAAAATTAAATAACAACTTGTTAAAGAGCAATTTCAGTAATGAAAAACTTAGTACATTAAACATATCAACAGAATTCCTCTAACAATATAATGACTGTTCCACACTCGTGGAATCCCAAGTATAACACCAAATATGTGCAAAACAGTTATTTTAATAGTCACTTTTAAATTCAATGCAAAAGCTGGCACACCCCTACAGATGTCCCACACAAATACAATAGAAACCACTTACTAGGAACAGGGGACGCACCTTGGTGCAACTCGAACACCCTAACGAGACAAATCCTCAGATAATAGGGGTAGAAAAATACTTAACTTCTGTTAGCTACGGGGGCGAGCAGCAACATTGACCGGATACAGCCAAGTCGCGTGGATCGTCACCAAAACACAGCTGGCCGAGCTAACGGCGTCCGAACACATTTCCCCCATGGCGACGCAACTCTACCGGACAATCCGGAACATGTTGTTTCCGCCGTTGTTAGTACACTGGAACATTTTTAAAGCAAAACAAGGACAGACAACCAAACCAAAAGTGGCAACACAAAACACTCTAATATCGAGGTTATGCCCCCTTTAAATTTAACACCCTTAACAGAAAGAAAACGTCAAATAAATAACATGAAAAATTATTCATTTCTTGCACTTCCTAATTCAAGATTTTTACAGGCAAGCCCCCCATTAACGAGCATAAAGTCAGGAGAAGTTAAAGGCCTACCAAATAAAAAATATTAAAACTGTGGAACAAGACACGAAGGTCACGGCCCCTTCAAACAGAGACCACAGCATAAATCACAAGATACTTAAGTACATTAGAAACCCACTGCCTTAATACAAAACAAGGCCTGCGCACCGTGTTAAAGTGACTCACGCAGGTGTAACACTACTCACGCTTGGTTACTCTATCACTGGGCAGTGTTTCATACTCTCAACACTACTATTCAATATATATCTACCGGAACCTTATTTCCGCCTCAGCAGGGATAATCACAGTCAAACACTGTTTCCGGCTGTGAAGACAAATTACGATCAGATTGATTACCAATGCCACTTTAAAGACAATAGCTGGTGCCCACCGTTAGTAGCAGCAAGCGACGAGACTCCACGTAGGGTACATAGGCATCGAGCATCGAGTCATACTGTATGCAATATTGCTAGTACATTAGAGGCCATCATCACCAGTCTAGCGCCGACACACCTCCCAAATCATAACACGGCGCCGCAATCAAGCAACGCTCCCTTTACAGTCACTGCGAATCTCCACAACACAACCTAAGCCCATACCACGGGCACGACCTCCCGGGCACCTGAGCGGAAAACCAAAACTCACATCGCCGGAAGAGCCGCACTTAAATAGCGGCCAGAAGAGGAAAACCAAAGAGAAAACACGCATGCCAGAACAACTTGGATTGCTGCCCCAACTAGAAAACGAATCATTGGCGCCAGCGATTCCCCCTCAGCGCAGCAAATGGAACATTTGTTTCATGATTCACGATTTCTGCACGATTTTATATGTTTCAGATGGCAACACCATTTGAACTACTAATTTATCTTATTCCACCGCTGTGGTTCGGCGGATACTGGCACCGTAATCTGTCCTCGGAAAACCCTTGTCACGATCCCTGTCGAACAAGTAAACAGGAGACAGACAGTAAGTGAGCTCTTGCCCGATTGTGAGGTCCGCTAACTACCGTAATCAATACACTTTTACTAGCACTGATTATGACAAAAACTTCTTCTCACTCGGATCTACTATTTTTGGTAATTTTACGACGTACATTTATCATCCAAGTAGTGGTACAGTACTTTGTGATTCTCCACATCAGTGACATGGATGGGTCCATTACTAACGAACGCAAGAAGTATGACTTCACTGAACCGCGTCTTACTTTTGTTACGTTCACAGGCATGTATAGATATGCTACACTTCTAGAAAGTTCGATAAGCGGCACCTCCACATCCTCCGCCCAAGCCAGCGTCCCCGCTGCTCGTCTTTCGGAACAACGGCAGACATAAGTAACCTGCTCGCCCTTGAATGCTACTGTTTCGCTGTCTTTTAATCTGCATACAACTAAAACAATAAGGTCGATTTCTATGCCGATTGCATCAATAAAATGGAAATATTTCATTGTATATTTCTAGTATTAAACTCTAACTTATTCTTTGCCTTAACTAATTTTGTTACGTAATACGCTGAGGCGACAAAAGTCATGGGATGGCGATATGCACGTATACAGATGGCAGTAGTATCGCATACAGAAGGTGTAAATAGGTAGTGCATCGGCGGAGCTGTCATTTGTAGTCAGGTGATTCATGTGAAATGATTTCCGACGTCATTGTGGACGCAAGACGAGAATAAACGGTTTTTCCATCCGGTATGGTGGTTGGAGCTAGACGCATACGTCATTCGAGTTCGCCGGCCGCTTTGGCCGAGCGGTTCTAGGCGCTACAGTCTGGAACCGCGCGACCGCTACGGTCGTAGGTTCGAATCCTGGCCCGGACATGGATGTGTTTGATGTCCTTAGGTTAGTTAGGTTTAAGTAGTTCTAAGTTCAGGGGGACTGATGACCTTAGAGGTTATGTTCCCATATTGCTCAGAGCCATTCGAGTTCGAAAATCGTTAGTGAATCTAGTTTTTCGAGAGCCACAGCCGCAGGAGTGCGACGAGAATACCGAATTTCAAGCATTATCTCTCACAAGGGACAACGCTGTGGCTGACGGCATTCACTTATCGATTGAGAGCAACGGCATTTGCGTAGAGTTGTCAGTGATAACAGACAAGCAACATTTTGTAAAATAACCGCACAAATCAATGTGAGAATTACGAACGTATCAAAGAAGACAGTGCGGCAAAGTTTGGCGTTAATGGGCTATGGCAGCAAACGACCGACGCGAGTGCCTTTGCCTGCAGCACCTCTCCTGAGCTCGTGACCATACCGGTTGGACCACAGACGACTGGTATACCGTGGCCTGATCAGATGAGTGTTGGTTTCAGTTGGTCAGAGCTATTGGTAGGGTCCGAGTGTGAAACAGAACCCACGAAGCCAAAGACGCAAGCTTTCCCAATTATGGACGGCTATAGAGAAGAATGGACATCAACGATTTGTTGAGTCCATGCCACGTCGAGTTGCTGCACTAGGCCGGGAAAACGGAGGTTCGACACGCTATTACTAAGTATCCCATGGCTTTTGTCAGCTCAGTGTATTACAGTCGCTAATGAGCGTCTTAATCGGGAGGAGGTGGTGAAGTTATCTTCCACAGCGTATTAGTTGATAGAAACTGTTTGAATCTTTATGCTAATGGAATTATCCATTTGTTCATGAAGATATGAAGACTGGATTGTACTGACAAAGCGACGCTATTTAGAAAACAAGTACATAGTGAACCATTTAAATTACAAACGCCGGCCGCGGTGGTCTCGCGGTTCTAGGCGCGCAGTCCGGAACCGCGCGACTGCTACGGTCGCAGGTTCGAATCCTGGCCCGGGCATGGATGTGTGTGATGTCCTTAGGTTGGTTAGGTTTAAGTAGTTCTAAGTTCAGGGGGACTGATGACCACAGCTGTTAAGTCCCATAGTGCTCAGAGCCATTTGAACCATTTTGAAATTACAAACTTTTAGTAAAAATATGTAATGGAAAATACGGATTAAATTCGAAATGATGGTGAAACTGTTGCGTTGTCCGTGAGTTGATTTGCTATTCTACAAAGTGCAAAATGTTTTGCTTTACATTGTGCACTAACAAAAAAATTCCTCCTCCCTCCAACTGATTTGTTAATCATTACATTTTAGAAGTATTAACAAATCTTTCCACTGATTTTCATTATCTACAAAACACGAATTTAGAGACGATTCGATGCTCAGGAAATTTTTGTGTAAGAGAGTTAGCACTGACTTCGCTTTACCCCCTGTCAAACAATACTGAAAATGTGCACCACCTTCAGCGATCCGGGATTCCTTCTGGTTCTGCTATGTTGTCTAGAAATTTTAGAGTGCCCAGAGCGTCGCTAATGTTGACGATCCTTCACACGAATATATAAAACATGTGTGTTAAGTATCCAACTAACATAACGATGAGAGCAGTTCTAAATTGTTTTCCCTGCGTGACTCGGAAGGAAACTACTGATGCAACTGTTTTTGCTCATTGCATCTCAAAAATTCAAGCTTTTGAAACCGTTAGTTCATTACACATATTAACACTTTCTTAAGCGTTGAGAGTGATATACTATGATTTATGCACACACATCAAAGTAGCATCTTTCATAGAATAATAAACATGCGTTTGACTTCCTTGTTATTCAAAATACTTTGTAAAGATTCAAACGGTCTAGACAACACGTTGAGCATAAAAAAAACGAATCTCCCTATAATTCGAGGGTCTGGATAATAAAGCATGTAGCTTGGTTTCTTCGACAAGTTTATACTGTGTTATTTGAAACACACGAAATCTGTCGTCCCTTGATGTCTATTCCGTACACAGTGACATTTATTTCGATTGTGGACATAACATGATTTGAAAAACATCAGTGGGACTACACAGAAGATGGTAGAATGTCGGTCACTTTTTACTCCATATACAGGGTGGTCCATTGATCGTGACCGGGCCAAATATCTCACATAATAAGCGTCACACGAAAAAACTACAAAGAACGTAACTTGTCTAGCTTGAAGGGGGAAACCAGATGGCGCTATGGTTGGCCCGCTAGATGGCGCTGCCATAGGTCAAACGGATATTAACTGCGTTTTTTTAAAAATAGGAACCCCCATTTTTTATTACATATTCATGTAGTACGTAAAGAAATATGAATGTTTTAGTTGGACCATTTTTTCGCTTTGTGATAGATGGCGCTGTAATAGTCTCAAACTTATAAGTACGTGGTATCACGTAACATTCCGCCAGAGCTGGTGCAGAGGGGTACTTCTGCATTACGCAGGAAGTTCGTAAAGACATGTGCCACGCGTGGATGGGTATTGCCTTGATAAAAACTGGCATCACGATACTGTCGCTTGTAACGTATGAGGAGGCAGTATGTCCTTGACGCACCGTTGTGACATCAAGGTTCCCTCAGTCACTCACTACCAGTTGCGACCAAAGCCGTGCCCAATGGATACCCGAACGATGAGTAACACTGCTGTGCCGCTCCAAAACAATCGAAGAATGGGACCTCTCCCCAGGTCGTCACCATATTCCCAATCGTGATCATTTCGTGTCGCACAGAACCGCGATTCATTGCTGTACACATTATGACGCTATTCATCAGCAGTCCATGTTTACCGGTCACAGCATTACTCCAAATGGTGTCAACGACAGTCTCCATACGAGTTTCAATACAGACATTTTCCCTCGAAGTCGTCAGGCGTGGTCGACTGGAACGCTGACGATGGGAATGGCTGCCCCCAAATTGCCATGCATTACAACATCTGGACACTGTGACATCCAGATAATCCACAAATTTGGAATCGACCACCCGGCCAAAATGAGCTTCACAGAGAATTCCACTGTGAATTCTGTCAATGGCTGATAAAGCTGTGGCACAGTCGTACATAGACACCTCCGTACCCTTCAGAGCGATCGCTCATCATCAGACTCCGTTGATGGCTCGTACACACGCATCAGGCCTGTTAACAACACAAAACACGAACAACACTAATGAGCTCTGGTAGTCTTTCTATATTTCACAGAGAGTCGTATCCTCAATAATTTAGATGCCTACAGGTGGCGTGTACATGTATGAAGCTGCATTGTTATTTGATAATGTCCTCTTGCTGCTTCACCTTTCTGCTCAGGTGGTATAATATATGACTAAGAAACAATTTAATTCTTGCAACTTTTACGTATTTTTGGAATAAAAATAATTTATAGTAGCGTGTAACTTTTCTCACTTTTTCATGATTTAAAATTCATAGTTGAAGACCTTCTTTTATTGAGTATTGTAGGAACTTGTATCGTCCGACAAATATTCACTTTCGAGGAACGTAAATACAAATTCAGAACAATGAGAGTTTCCACGAAGGAGTGTCATTGCTTAGCATCCGGAAGATAGAAGGTGAAAGATAAGGGCTACTGTTTCGTGTCTTCGCACTAAATGATCACACGTGTTTAGTAGCCATAGCTTGAGTTATACTTTACGTACATTTCCAGTATTACGCATGGAAATATACGTAAAGTATAACTCAAGCTATGGCTACTGAACACGTGTGATCATTTAGTGCGAAAACACGAAACAGTAGCTCCTTATCTTTCACCTTCTATCTTCCGGAAGCTAAGCAATGACACTTCTTCGTGGTTACTCCCATTGTTCTGAATTTATCTTTACGTTCCTCGAAAGTGAATATTTGTCGGACGATACAAGTTCCTACAATACTAAATAAAAGGAAGTCTAATTTCAGTACTCCGTATTTTCCTGTGTAGCTCGACGACAATGTGGTTTTATTTTGAAACGTTTCATGTTCAATGAAGGTTGGTCAAGAAGTATACAATATTTTTAAGGTCTACTGCAGTCATTTTAATTGTTGAAGTATTATCAAATGTGGATAACATATGAAATTCACTACCAAGATAAAACGTGATTACGTGTCTTTTCAAAGTTACCCGTGGCAAGCACTGAGCATTATCCTTCTGTATCAGTCCCAACCGTGAGAAGTCTTCACTTAATTTGGTACTATTCAGTTACTCCCAGCATGAAGATGGAAAACTTCTCTTTCACAAGAGGTTGAAAAATTATTTATTGAATTTTCATTTGTCACACTTTCTGGAACAGTAAACTCCTATGCGTGATTTCAATTGCACTTCATCATTGCCTGATACAATCTATATACGTGTTTGATTAGTTTTTCTGTTGCTCTTGTGAATGCGTATTTTTGTGACGTTCATTTCATGTTTAGTCTGTGTTCGTACACATTCATGTCATCTATTGGCGGACTGTTTGGATTTGAGAGCTACTAAATAACAACATTGTTTGCATAAATTCTTGGACTTGTCATATTTCACTGCTTCTGAGTCTTACCTCTAAATTCATTTCACAGTTTCTATTTAGATATATTATTTGTCGCCGGAATCATTCTTCATTCGACGTGAAGCTTTATCAGTGATGTAAAATATGTCGGAAAATAAAATATTTGAATGTCTGTTCAGTAGAGCTGTATTGACGTGAATCAGCAATGTGGAGACTACAAATATTCCGTTTAACGTTTTTCTTTGCGGAAGCCGTACACGATCAACGCTACGGCCGCGTATTGAATACTGGAGGCAAAAATAGGTTATGCAGGAGCGAGAAGACTAATTCAGTTAACCAGACAATTGTCGAAGTACAATAACGCTATTGACGTAATTCACTCCAGGAATACTTAAGATCGGAAATAAGTCTTTTATGACCTGAATTGAGCTAGTTCTTAAAAAGAGACTGTACAGTCTTTGTCCATATTCTTGCGCAAGAAACTTGGATAAAACAGTAATTTGAAAATACTATCGAAAAATAGCCAGTTAATTAATCGATCATGAAGTTAACCACGGAGAGTACGTATTTCTAGAACAAACGTCGAGAAGCCATAGTCCTCTTTTTTTCAGGGATGTACATATCTGAGTTGTGTCCGTTCTGCCATGCATGTCCTACAGAAGAGACATCACTCGTGATGACGCGGCTGGTACATAAATGTAAACAGGAAATGTAGGAAAGGTGACTGCTAGCCGCAGAGGGCACTGTGGTGATGAAATGGCGACATGTCTGACGGAACAGACAGTTTTAGTGCGAATACTCAAATATCGTCCGAAATCGTAAGGGAATCTGGATTTGCGAATAGTAAGTGTAATGGGCGAGGGACGCTGCATCCCAGCGTGCGAAAATTTGCAAAGTTCTGTCGTCAGGGACCGAGTCCGGATGTCCGAAGCAGTTAAGCGGGTCTCTCATGAAAAGCGGTAAATCCGGGTTCGAGCCCCGGTCCAGCAAAAATGTTCTACTTTCGCAACTGTATTATAACAGTACCCTATGCGACTAACCGCCACGATTTCCCACCCGTTCTTTCCTTTTTCTTCACCTTCCTACGTTTCACGTTTACTAGGACGCCATTCAGATATATTCGTGTACGTTTCTGAGAAAACATTTTAGTAAGCACAGTTCTCAAGATATCCTTAGTGTATTGCAGTAGCTAAAATTACTAATGTTAACCAGGGACCTATTCGTAAAATAAGATAATCTTATTAATAAATAAAAAACACCATAATGTATGTGGGATTGCGACATTATATTATGTCGGATAAATTCTGGTAGCACTGAGTATTCTGACGGGTTCGTTAGCTGCCCCCAGCCTGGGAGCGGCGTGGTAGGCCAGATGAGAGAAACACAGGCCGCTGTAAGAGGTTAGCTCAGACAGGAAGTGAGTTGTCAGAGGTGAAGCTCCAAGCAGCGACACAGAATAAGGAGATACAGTGTAACACACAAAATGTCTTCACTCCATTAGGTCACCTGGTACAGCAGCTGTATGTAGAATACCTTAATTAAAAACGGTCTTGGTTGCTCCTCATTCTTCTATTAACGAAGGGTTTCGCCTTCCTGGGACATCTTTAGATTATCTATGGCAAAACAAATAAGGAAAAATCTTGGTATGGTATGTATGTACTGACAGTAAAAGTTTCCTTTTGCAACATATTAAAAACAATAAAGCGGCTCTGTGCTAGACTGACGCAATCGTCAAATCAAATGGATCCGCCGGGACCTAGTCAAAAAACCACTAAAATAATTTCATGTAATCACGGGACCCGCTAACTAATTAATCAAAATGAACGAGACATGCCATAATTTCTATAAGCAGAGAGCTTGTTAACTTGAAGTTTATTTCAACTAATAATGGTTATAATCCACGGATAGTAGATAGACTACAGAAGCGAAAATTATCGAGTAAAAAGAATAGTACGCAATCGAATCTTTTGTCAGCATCACAGAGATATAGAAAGCTTCTGTGCGTAGGGAAATCTACGTATCAGCTATCAAACTTACTCAAAAATCACGACGTCTACAAAATAAAGTTCAGAACTCGTACGTGCATAAGAGAGGCCATCTAACGATCGGTGTGCATCTTCTGGGCTTTACGAATTGGAATGCAATGTGCATTAATTCTATATTGGTCAGACTGGAAGAATGTTTAGAAAAAGATTTAGGTAGCATTTGTCAACCAAAAAAAGGACAAGTAAAGCTACACTCCATACTTCCCGTAGACCCGAAGACTGCAAGGCACCAGCCGCTCACGCTTGATGGTCTCTGCATCGTAAATTGGGCTCCGAAAGACAAAAGGCTTGATTTACTGGAAAAACCTGGAATCCTTAATCATACATGAATGGTCGACGAGCAATTGCTGAACGATGATCTCATTAGTAGGAACCAAGTCTATTAGAGTTCAGTGAAGTCAGTCCTTAAAATTTTTACATTAGCTAGGTTACGTTCTTCTGATAGATTCTATTTCGGTTTTATTAATTACCCTTAATGATTCCTTTCTAGGCGCTATACTTTTAAAGCAGAGTAGGGTCTTGCTGTTTTAAGAATTTTTTTATCAACAGTTATTGGGATAGTTAGCTTATGGTTTTATTTAGTAGTTACTGATGTTGTTACTACTTTATCTGCTTGCAGCATTTTAAAGGTTCAATTACTGGCGACTATATTCTGATTAATTGTAAATGATTGCTTTCATTATAGTGATTCAACTACTTTTAGATCTTTTCTGTAAACATTAAATATGCCGACAGCCACATAAGTGCCTTGAGTACCACCTATGTACGTCCTATGGAGACACTGCATGCAAGTTTCATTTTATTTCTCGCCTGTCTGCCCGTTTGACGTTCCTACCGTTAAGATACGGGTTCAGGGTAAAAAACCTGTTTTATTGTTTTAATAAGGTCATTAACAAAGCCTTATTCACATTTAGAGTTGTGCAGTCCAGGAAAATATCCAAAGTTTTACTTATTTGTTATTCTTATAGATAACGAAAGAACAAAGTGAAACCAAAGCAGCTATTAATTCAAGTACGGAAGATACTTCACAGCCATTATACATGAAATGTTAATACATCATAGAGATCACGGCGACCATGACGACCACATCGCAAATTCTGTATTATTTTTAAAATATTATTTAAAATGTTGTTAGCATTACTCACTATTACAGTTTTGAAAATTATGACAGCTGAACTTTACGATACGTCGTATGAAAGATGAAGATGGCAACATTTACAACAACAGGTTTCTGGCTATAAAACAAAATGTTAAATAATTATAAACAATTTAAAGAGTTATAGGCAAACAGCACCATAAATATGAATTCCTCCACTGAACACATACCACAAGGTCCGCATTAGTATCTCAGTCCATGAACCAACAAGTGCTTATTTTTAACAAGCTACTCACCAGTGTTTCGCAACGGAAGTTAAAGAAAGGCCTTTGCATACCGTCGGTTTTTTAGGGCTCAGTATCTCAGTTGGTAAATATGGAACTCTTATAGGATCACTTTGTTAACATCTTCGATTTTCTTTCCCAAGAAGCCAAATGTAAATGCATCCAATAGAAAGAAGCAAAGCAGTATCGTTAAGTTTTTTATACAAAAACCGAAATCAGTGTATCTGTATGTCCTAGCCACGTAAATTCTATGTTCGTTTGTATTCGTAAAGAGAAGATTAACACTGACTTAAGCTTCCAAGAACACTTCTGTCACTAAAATAAAAACTCTAATAACATATCTATTGATTGTTTGGTGCACAATGAATCTAACAGTCCATCTATGGGTTTCTTGGTGCAATAAGGTAAACGGCTGTGCTACTAAACTGAGCATATTTCTAAAACCTTAAGTTATGACTTCTTTTTTTTAATTGTGATCCGATATTGATGAAGTAAGGGCTATACGTTGCTCTAAGATATGCCCAAGTTTCCTAAGAAATCACCATGAACATTCGTCTAGAAGTTTTGAAGATTCACGTGCTCAGACACAAACGACGGGTTTCCTGTTTCGTTATTGGTATACATACAGATTAGTCGTAATTCGCTATTTGTAAGGTATTTGAAGCTCGTGTCTTTATTAGAAACTCGTTGCAGCGTCGGGTGTGGCGAGAAATTCGTGTGTTTGCTCCTAGCGATTGAAGTAATATAGTGTTGCTTTATTGTGATGTCACAAACTGGCCATGAATAGTACTCTGTGTTTTTGTATGTGTATATGTAAAATATATATTAAAAAAGTAAGATCCGTGATCATTTTATGATCATCTGCTTTGAGCAGAGGTGATGTGTTTTAGTACGCATAGAGGCATGCAGAACCGAGCTCGTTGTCTTTTACTCGGTGTTCAAGAGAGTGGTAAGATCTTTTTTTTCTTTTGTTGGTAATAATTAAGAGTGCGAGAATGGTTGTTTTGGACGGTCAGGGAGCTGCAGCTGCTTTCACAAATGTAACTGAATTCTAAGACTTTCAAGACAAAGAAAAATTCAAATTTGCATAAATGAATGTTAAATTTTTAGAATTCATGTACACAGCACTTTCTATACAGGGTGTCCCAGGAGGAATGGTATATAGTCAGCGATATCAGAAACGATCATTCGAAGCAAAAAAAGATTAATAAACGTGGACTGTAACATGCACACTTTAAGAGCTATTTGCACTTCTTCGTCTCCGATACCGTGAAACAAATCTCTTCTACAGCAAGACCTTTCCTTTTCATGTGTTGAGAGGTGGTAACACGAATCAAAGTCCAGAAAACAAGGGATGTAAAGGGCGTATCTTAAGCGCTATTAGCACTTGCTTGTCTTCCCTCTGTACAATACACGTCTTCTTTTTGAACGAGTGCCCACAGCTTTTAAGGTAGGCATTTTAATGCCCATCTTTACTAGACATTGTTCTCTTGTTTTTGTTCATACCACATCTTTCCAAAATGGAAAGCAAAGAGCTTGCAGTAAAAGAGATTTGTTTCACATTTTCTAAGATGAATAACTGGTCCCAGCTATTAAGGTTTGTGGGTTAGAGCTCACATTAAATAGACTTTTTTTCTTCGAAATGATAGTTCCCTTCATATCACTGAAAATTGACCTAACCACCTGGCACACATCGCATAATCTAGTGGTAACAGTGTTTGAATAATTACCTACCATTTCATTGAAAACTCTGGGTTTCTTGCGATGTCTCCTACCTTGTAACGCAGAAATACTTGCAAGGAAAGAAGGAATGGGTAATTTATCAGCTATTCGAGACGAAGTTTTCCAAGGATAGTAGAATTCGGCAGCCAATGCTGATTATTAATCAAACTTTAAGCAATGGTGGGATTCGAACTCGAGACCGACGTCGTTTTGATTACTTATCAAAGACGCTACCACTACACTACAGGTGCAATCAAGAAGTTCATATGAGGTCTTTATAGAACCAGGTAATAAAATTACAGGGACTACGTCGATACCGATATATCCCCCCCCCCCCTTTCTGCGTTAATCATTTTGGTGGGTACATTTTCTCTGAGTTTTAATTGCTATTTCTTGTTTATGTATTAATTTCCCTTGAGATTCATTTGTGACGGTCACCTACGAGTCTTCGAACTTCAGACGCATTCTGCGTAATGACAGATATACTACGTAACACTGTGAAAGTCTTACGCGAAACTCTAATCCAAGTTTATTGTTGTAACTATCGATGATTTGTTATTTATGATCTCTTTTCGACTTAATAATTTCATAGTAACCTAAAATGTTTTGTGTAACCAGTGTTACATATCTTTATTTTTATTTAAAATAAGTGGTCAACGTATGGTAAAACTTAAATGATAGTAAGTTCCCTTCAAAATGTGAGTAACGGATGGACGAAGAACAGCAGCTCAGGTAATAGAATTTTGTGATTTTGTTTGAATACCTTCATAAGCAATTGCTTTACCTGTGTAGGACTTATTTTTAACTCTAACATCTGAAAGAGGTTGTCAAACAGACACTGCTAATCTTAAAATAACGCATTGTTTCCTACATTAAGGCTGAGTATTTATTGCTACTCATGAGGTGTATTTAGCTTCGTGAAGCGAACTGAGGAGCTTCTTGGATGAAGTATAGCGTTCCAGAGGTTCGAAATACAGACAAAGGCTAATAGATATATGTGCTGATCCCCTGCCCCACTCTAATGCATCCTAACGATGCCACCTGTAGACGATGACATGGCGGTCATTCAGCATAGCATGGTTCTCAGGACCTGCATATGGAATACATTTATTTTCATTCGTGGTTAACGAGGTTTACCATGGCTTCTCTGTACTAATCTGTGTGGGATAAGTAAGTGATCTGCAATACTTCGGCTATGTTTACGTTTACAGCGTTACGACTGATTAACCTTACGTTTGTGGTGTACGTTGAGTCATGAGTTGCACACCTTTCCGGAATTCTTCCTTTCGGTTGGGAGCCGTTCAGCGGATAAAACTGGATATTTTGCTGCCTTCCAGGGACACGTATCAGCACATTCAATTTTTTTCCATATACCGCCACTACACTGAAGAGAGAGCCTAATACCGTATAGGGCATTCGCGAGCACCCAGAAATGCCGCAACACGACGTGACATGGATTCGACTAATGTCTGAAGTAGTGCAGGAGGGAACTGACACCATGAATCCTGCAGTGCTATCCATAAATCCGTACGAGTCTCGGTCCGGCACACAGTTTTAATACGCCAGGAAATTTCATATCAGCGCACACTCCGCTGCAGAGTGAAAATCTCATTCTGGAAACATCCCCCAGGCTGTGGCAAAGCCATGTCTCCGCAATATCCTTTCTTTCAGGAGTACTAGTGCTGCAAGTTTCACAGGAGAGTTTCTGTAAAGTTTGGAAGGTGGGAGACGAGGTACTGACAGACGTAAAGCTGTGAGAACGGGGTGTGAGTCGTGCTTGGGTAGCTCAGATGTTAGAGCACTTGTTCGCGAAAGGCAAAGTTCCGAGTTCGAGTCTCGGTCCTGCACAAGGTTTTAATCTGCCTGGAAGTTTAATAATGTTCATGTCTACCGAGTTAGGTGGCCAGCGGAAGTATTTAAATCCAGAAGAGTGTTCCTTGGGCCACCCTGTACCAATTCCGGACGTGTGGAGCGTCGATTTGTACTGATGTCAATGTCCAAGACCGTCGGAATGCACAATGGACATGAATGGATGCAGGTGGTCAGACAGGACGCTTACGTACGTTTCACCTGTCACAGTCATATCTAGGCGTATCAGCGGTTCCATATCGTTCCAACTGCACATGCCCCACACCATTACAGAGCCTCCACCAGGTTGAACAGTCCCCTGCTGACATGTTGGATCCATGGATTCAAGAGGTTGCCTCCGTACCCGTACATGTCCATCCTCTCTATACAATTTGAAACTAGACTCGTCCGAGCAGGCAACATGTTTCCAGTCATCAACAGTCCCAAGTCAGTGTTGACGCGCCCAGGCGAGGAGTAAAGCTTTGTGTTGTATACGAGTGGGCCCTCGGCTCCGAAAGCCCATACCGAAGATGTTTCGTTGAATGGTTCGCGCACTGACACTTGTTGATGGCCTAGCATCGATATCTGCAGAAAATTTGCGTAAATGTTGCACATTTGTCAAGTTGAACGATTCTCTTCAGTCGTCGTTGGTCCCGTACTTTCAGAATCTTTTTCTGGCCGCAGGGATGTCGGAGATTCGATGTTTTACCGGATTCCTGATATTCACAGTACATTCGTGAAATGGTCGAACGGGGAATCTCCACTTTACCGTTACCTTGGAGATGCTGTGTCCCATGGCTCGTGTGCCTACTATAACACCACGTTGAAACACATTTAAATCTTCGTAACCAGCCATTTTAGCAGCCGTAACCTAGCTAACAATTGCGCCAGACACTTGTTATCTTATATAGGTGTGGCCGACCGCAGAGCAGTATTCTGCCAGTTTACGTACACCTTCACACTGTGCTAGATTATCAGACTCAAATTGCGTACACTTCTCTGTATTTCTTATCATTTGTTTATTTTCATGTCCATCGTCTGGGGAACAAATTTGTCCTAATAACAGGTTTCCTTCTTAGTTTTGCAATTTTCATAAACAATAGTATTATACCGACATACCAGTTTAAAGAGCTTTAAATAGAAAGTACATTATGTACCGGGTGATCAAAAAGTCAGTATAAAATTGAAAACTGAATAAATCATGGAATAATGTAGATAGAGAGGTACAAATTGACACACATGCTTGTAATGACATGGGTTCTTATTAGAACCAAAAAAATTCAAAAGTTCAAAAAATGTCCGATAGATGGCGCTTTATACGATCAGAATAGCAGTAATTAGCATAAAAAAGTAACACAAAGCAAAGATGATGTTCTTTACAGGAAATTCTCAATATGTCCGCCGTCATAGCTGTAATCGAGGAATAATGTTGTGAACAGCACTGTAAAGCATGTCCGGAGTTATGGTGAGGCATTAGCGTCGGATGTTGTCTTTCAGCATCCCTAGAGATGTCTGTCGATCATGATACACTTGCGACTTCAGGTAACCCCAAAGCCTATAATCGCACGGACTGAGGTCTGGGGACCTGGGAGGCCATGCATGACGAAAGTGGCGGCTGAGTACATTATCATCACCAAACGACGCACGCAAGAGATCTTTCACGCATCTAGCAATATGGGGTGGAGCGCCATCTTGCATAAACATCGTACGTTTGAAAGGTGGCTACACTGAGCCACAGCGCCAGAGATTGCGCCAAAGAGTATTATTCAGCCGCCTCCACTGGCAGTGCTTGGGCAGAACTTGTAGTAGTCAGTGCTTGTTAAGAACTCGTAGCGGAGAGTGCTTGTTGAGATGTGCTAGTGAAAAGTGGTTGCTGAGATGTCGTAGGGAAGAGTGCTTGCTGAGATGTGATACTGAAAAGTTCTTGTTGAGATGTGGTAGTAGCGAGTCGGTGTGGAGAGACTGTAATGATTAGAGTGCTTTTCATCAATATAAATGAAAGTAAAAAAAAATTTTTCTTTTTTCTCTCATTGTTTCAGTGTCCTAAATAATGCGTCATTACAGGTTCAGTCAACAAGGCATCTGGCGTGTGTTCTTGTATTAGAGTGTAATTCTGGTTTTCTTGCGCAATTATAGTATTTCTAATTTTTTTTATCACGTCAGTATAATTGGTATTTCAAAATTCTTGTCTTGTGGAAGAAGAACCGTGCCGGATGTGCGTTGAGTCATACTTCCACATACAGAACAGTTATACTTGTGCTTTGGTTTCGTAGGTTTTATAGTTGCTGGGGACTTAATTAATTAATTGTGTTAACGAAATTTTCATTTCATTCTTTGTTGTCGTTCTATGCAGTCAGATTGCGTACAATTACTAGTCAGGGCCAACCGTTTACGAGACACAGCGTAATCGGACATACAGCTACGAACGAAAAATAAAAATTATTTTCAAAAATATTTAATTAAGCCCTCATGCACGTGGCGACCCTGCCAGGATCGTCCCTTGGAATTTTTCTGATTGTAAAAATAGTAGACAGTAGTATTGTTGTAGTAATTTGTAGTTTAGTAATTGTAGTCTATATTGCATGTGTAGATTTGGTAATTAGCATTCTTCTAATGGTATTTTTCAAAATTTAATTTTTATTGCCTCGTATACGCGTTTGACAATTTAGTGCCATTATTTCAATTGTTCGATTAATCGTGTTTGAGGGAAACATTTCATGTAAATGGTATTGTTGGAGATAAAGAGTCATTGTGTGTAATTTTCGTACAGTGACGATTTTTGTATGTTTTGTAAATGATTACGCAATCAATGAAAAAGGCAAAAATGATGAATAGTGAGAATGACGTGTTAACACGGCGAACTCGCCAACGCAGGAGAACAGTGTGATGAATAACGAAGTGGAAAACAATGTAATAAGTCGCGAAAATAGTCCGGAACCATTTCAAAATTTTTCTCAATCAGAAAATTCACAGAATACGAGATTAACGATAGAAGATTCTGGAATAGTATTGAACACAGATAGCTTTATGGCTATGCAGAAGGAAGTTAGTTTTGCGGGAAATGTTAGGGGCGAAAAGAATTTCGAACAAGTTAATATGGAGCAGTTATGAGTGCAATATTAAATTTGGGATCTCGGTTAGACTCACAAAAGGGAACAATGGAAACACGGTTAGACTCACTGGGATCACAAATAGGAACAATTAAAACAGAGATAGGAACAATTAAAACCGAGATGGGAACTTTGGGATCTGAATTAAAAACTGATATGGGAACAGTGGAAACACGGTTGGACTCACAAATAGGAACAATCAGAACTGAGATGGGAACACTGGAAACACGGCTAGACTCACGAATTGGGACATGTTTCTAAAATATGAAAGATGAGCTAAAGAAAGAAATCAGAGAAGAAGTACAACCGATTTTGAATTCTCACAATAATAGATTGATTGCAGTAGAGATTAGACAAAGGGAACAGGTTAGAGAACAGGAAGAAAGAGATCGCGTGATAGTACAAAATTTTTCAGAGTTAAATTTACAATGCACACACGATAAGGAAGAAATATTTGAGAGAATCGAGGAATCCGTACCAAATGACAGAATAAATAACCTAACACAACAATATGAACAGTTAACTACCAAATGTGTTAATACTGAAACCCGAGTCGCGACACTTACGGAAGACGTAAATAAACAGAAAGAACAAATAGGTGATTTATCGGAATGAGTTGAGGAGATTTCAGATAAACTGACAAGTCTTAGTTTAAATGGGGACAGAGATTCAGATGATACAGCACCATTGGCATTTGCAGAAACCGAAGAGTATCAGAACATAAATAAGCATGTTGAAAATCAGGGAAAATTTAATGAACGCGTGAAAAGGGAATTTGAGGCATTAAAAAAGCAAGTCAAACAAATTGAAGGCGAGATCGTAGGAAAAGACGGCAAAAGAAATTTAGAATCACAGATACCAGAGGGGTTTGAAGAAAATAATTTGTTTCATTTACGGGATGCAACAAGAGAGCGCCAGGCGCGTGAATTTAACAATAATCGTCATTGGGACTGGGACAGACGCGGTAGGTCTTTGTCGCCACGAGGCGAAAACTTTGACTATAAACACTTTTTGACTGTTCGGAAATTTAAGATCTTTCGTAATTCTAAGAATGACATACATCCATGTGCATGGTTAGATCAATTTATATACGCACTTCCACCAAATTGGCCACTAAGTCACAAACTGGAATTTATGTGTGGATATTT
This sequence comes from Schistocerca americana, assembly GCF_021461395.2. Lineage (NCBI taxonomy): Eukaryota > Metazoa > Arthropoda > Insecta > Orthoptera > Acrididae > Schistocerca > Schistocerca americana. The sequence continues at coordinate 1,025,683,035 of NC_060119.1, forward strand.
AGAAAACGAACCGGCGACGCGGATTCGCGCACTCATTAGAGATTGTAATAATCTAAATGATTTTTATCATGCATTTTATCGGCATATTGGTCCGAAAACACACAAGACAGAGTCAAACAGAGTCTGATTATGCAGCGTAATTTTAAACAGTCTGAGTTCCGCACGCCGGCAGAATACTTTAAAGACATGATTCGAAAGAATCAGTTCCTGTCTAACCCTTATAGCCCGACTGAACTAATTCGCATATGTTTAACTAAGCTGCCACAATCCATAAGACAAATTGCTTTAGCCGGAAGATGTAAAGACGACATTGAGACTTTTAAGAATTTGTTGCAAGAACTTGAGTATGACAACGATGACGGGACTTCTTGTAACTTTTTCAGTAACTTTATTTACAATAGATATTCAGAGAAAAGGGATAGTGATCGGAACGGGCGTTATATGGGTAATTTTGAGAATGACAGACGTAACAGACAGGACAATAGATACCAGCCTTATGACAGTAACAGACGTTCTAACAGAAATTACACAGACAATAGCGGTAATTCGTACCGGAATGATCAATCATACGGAAACAGTAATCGGTATCATCAAGACAGAAATTGTTCATAGAGTAATAGAAATTCTTACTACAGAAATAACCAGGGTAGTAGATACAACAATAATTTCAGAAGTGACAGTCGAAATTACACAAGAAGTAGTTATGCAGACAGACAGGAAAACAGAAATTTTAATAACAGACACAACCAAGAATTTGCCTCTAACAGACAGGAGGGACCTAATTGGCATCCTCCACGTGACAGAACTTCAGAGAGACAAGTGCAAATAGTAGAAATTGATCCGCGAAATGACGCGAATAATCAAAGACGTGACGCAAACAATCGACAATGACTTGCAGCTTCGGCTTCTGGCAGCAATATAGACGGTTCAGAAAGTAATGACACTACGACTTTACACTACGTACGCCTGGAAGACATGAAAGACATTTTGTTAGACGAACAGGAAAATAATGTAGACGCGTTTTTACATCCTGTTATTGAAGTATGTGTGGAGAAGGATAAGTTCACTGCAGTTTTAAATTCTGGGAGCCCATTGAATGTCATTAGTGAATCAGTTTTTCGTATATGTGAAATAACTATTGCGTGTCCTGTGTTACCTGTTTCTAAAACTACAATTCGAGGAGCTATTTCTGGAAATAGTGTGGAAGTTAAACAACAGACCAACTTAAATTTCATTTGTCAAGGATACGAATTTTCTGCTAATTTTATTATTGTTCCATTACTCAGTACACAGATTGTATTAGGTATGGAGTTTCTTAACGCACATAAGGCAATTTTGAACTTTAAAGAAGGAGGTGTGAATTTGACTGTTGCCGGAATTCCGATAAGTTTGAAATTTTTCGAGTGTTTAACAAGATCTGAATCAGATACAAAATGTTTAAGGTTTCTTACTTCTGATGTTTTCGTTGAGCATTATGACGACAGTGTGTTTAGTCATGACAATGATAATAGATACAGAGACGCGATGGATGATATAATTAATAGCGAAGAATTAATTAATGAAAAGGTTAAGAAAGCTGAAGTGCCAGATGACGTTGCAAGGGAAGAGCTGCACCACATTTTGACTTCACATGCTACAGTGTTTAGTCATCACACAGGAACTATACAAGGCTTACAATATTTATTTAAAGTAAAAGAACACACACCATTTCGCGGGAAAACGTACGCTATTCCTTTGGCTTACAGACAAGGTTAAGAATGAACTTCAGTACATGTTAGATCAGGGCATTATTGAGCCTGCAGTCAGTCCTTATACTAGCCCATTACACGTTGTTCTTAAAAAGGATGGGTCGATTCGTTTGGTTCTGGATTCCAGACAGATAAATAATATCATCATTCCTGAAACTGATCGTTCACAAAATTTAGATGTACTTCTTCAACATTTTCATGGAATTAAAGTATTATCCACGATTGATATGCGCGCAAGTTTATGGCAAATAGAACTCCACCCTGATTGTAGAAAATATACTGCCTTTTTAGCCTTTGGTAACTGTTACCAGTTTCGGAAATTACCGTTTGCACTTACTGTATCTTCAGCAGCATTCATTCGTAGCTTAAACAAATTTTTACCTGTTTATCTTCGTGACAATATTACTTCATATGTTGACGATATTCTTATTGCTAAACGTTCTTGGAGTGAGCACAACAAAATTTTGGATTCATTATTACGTATTTTTGCAAGAGTTGGCATTACAGTGAACTTAGAAAAATCTGAATTTGGTCGTTCTCAGGTGAAATTTCTCGGTCACATTATTTCTACAGAAGGTATTCTTCCTGATCCAGAAAAATTAGACGCTATTCGTAATTATTCTTTTCCTACTACAAAACGTGATGTTCGTAGTTTCCTTGTTACCTGTAATTTTCTTAGACGCTTTGTTAGATTGGACAATTTGGCCACACCTCGTTTATGTGAACTATCTGGAAAGAAATCTAATTGGTGTTGGGATGATGAAGCTCAGTCAGAATTTGAACAACATCGTGATGCTTAGTTGCTGCTCCACTTCTTTCACATCCGGATTTATCTAAAGATTTTTGTTTGGCGACGGACTCATCATACAAAGGCCTAGGTGCACATTTATTTCAAGAGATAGAAGAAAATGGCGTTGTAGTACAGAAGACTATTGCATTTGGAAGTCGTGTTCTTTCTAAATCAGAAAAGAATTATTCGATTACGGAACTTGAAGCTTTGGCTGTTGTTTGGGATTTCACAAAATTTCGCACATTTTTATTTGGCAGACATACTAAGGTTTATACCGATCATCGAGCTCTGGAATTTCTTATGTCAACAAAATTAACTCATGGCAGATTGTCACGATGGGCGTTGTACCTACAGGAGTTTGATTTTAGTATTGTTTACATACAGGGTTCTTCAAATATTGTTGCTGATGCTTTATCACGTGCACCTATGGGTTTGGAACAAAGTGCTGATGAGGACTGCATAGAAAACAATTATTGTTTGATGCATATTCAAGGTGTTGCGTTTGAGAACTTTATTTCGTCTTCGCTCCAGGACATCGCTAAGGAGCAAAATAAGGATCCAATCTGGAAGGACATTAAGGAGAAGTGGAGGAGAAAGGAAAGCGTAGCGATTAGACAGCATTATTTAGTTCGCAATGACATTCTTTTTAAACGAAAATCGGTCGACAACTCTGTTTGGTTAGTTTGTATTCCTGATGAGTGGGTCAATAAATTGATTTGGTACACACATTTCAGTTATGCGCACTTTGGTCCCAGAAAATGCTTTCATAAATTACGGGAAAATTGCTACTTCAGTAATATAGAAAAACGTATTCGATCTGTTCTTGCCAAATGCAAATTATGTCAAAAGGCTAAGCCACCAACAATTTCTCACAGAGCACCGTTGTATCCTATCATTCCAGCGAAATTAAAGGAGATGGCTGCAGTTGATTTGTTCGGTCCAGTGGTTCGCTCTACTAATGGTTTTGCGTACATTTTCGTAGCAGTGGAGTTGACATCAAAATATGTGTGTTTTACACCTTTACGCAAAGCAACAGCTTGTTCAGTATCTAACGCTTTCATTAACCATTTTCTTAAAGAAGTTGGTCATGTTGATAAGGTTATATCAGATAATGGATCACAGTTTCGTTCTAAAATTTGGGTTCGTACTCTACGGCGTCGTAAGATTAAACCAATTTTCATTTCACTTTTTCACCCTCAATCTAATGCTTCAGAGAGATGGATGAAGGAAATCAATAAATTGTGTCGTCTTTATTGTCACCAGAATCACAGAACGTGGGATCAGTATCTTCATATTTTTCAAAACATTCTGAATGAACTCTCTAATGATTCAACTTCTTTACCGCCAATACTGATATTAAAAAACAAAGCACCGACAAATAGCATATCTGAAATCGTTCCTTTTCCGCCTTCACGAAAACTGCGGCATTCTGAAGTTGTGAACATGGCTCTGCAAAATATTGCATCTGCGGCTGCTAGAAGAGAGAAATCAGCTAAACATCCTGGTCGTTTAAAAACATTGTCAGTTGGTCAAAAGGTATTAATTAAGTCCCACCGTTTGTCTCACAAAGGAAAGGGATTGTGTCGCAAATTTTCTGCTTTATAACGGTCCATATAGAATTCGCAAAATTATTCATGATAACACTGTTGAAGTAGAAACTCTTAAATCACGACGCTCTAAGGGAATACATCATATATCTAACGTAAAAAATTTTGTGGAATGACATACTTTTGAGAAACTAACAGCTAGATGTAAACATGCGGAGAGTACAAGGATACCGCGCTGTGTTTTGGCGGCGGCACATACTCAAAGCAACAGTCAAGTTTGCGCGCCGCACAAGGCAGTCGTTGACCGCAAACAATTGCTTCCTACGTCACGCGCCTACAGCTGATCGAGCGCTCAGTGCGAATGCACTGACAGCCATAAACAAATACACAGTCTAATTTCTCCGACTAAATTCAGTATAAAGCTATAGTGACTTGATGAATTATGTTATTAACATTCAGTATTTTTCAGGATACGGTTCTATAAAATATTTAAGAACTTCAGGTAAATTCTGTGTGTCTCCGACGTTAAGAGGACTTGCTATCGAGAAAATTTCAGAAAGAATGTAATTTCGAAGAAGAAACTAATAAACTAAAAAAGGTAACTATTAATTGAGTTCATTTTTCAGGTAACATATTTCCACTTAGGTACGTACTTTAGACGTAATTTGCTGCTCGCGATTACGTGATTCACACTTTGTGCTAATTTTATGTTCTATGAATTTACTTGTGGGATCGACGTGCTTGCGTATATTTGCTGATTTTTGTCAATGTTTTATTAATGAACAGGGTTGTTATTTGTATATGTTATGCATTGCTTGGCTGCACTGCTTTTTCACTGATGTCATATTTTTCTATTATGTGCCTGCTGTGCTTACTTATTTAAATTATAATTGTAACCTGATTAATTGTGCTGACTGTGATTAGGTATGTAAGTTATACTTTGTGATTTACCTGCTTGCGCCTTCATATTTACTTATTAAGATGACATATGAACATTTATTTGCTTATGCTGATATGATGCTGTCTAGTACGTAAGATACATGTTTGCTGCTATGCGTATGGATTGCATATTTGTACATTTCTGTTTGTTGTCGTAACTACTCTTTAATTTGGTATACAGAAATGCTGATATACTGTGTATGAACATAGAGTTTAGGTCACACTACTGTATTAATTATAGATTGTTTGCTTGGCAGAGCCTCGTTGTAAGAATTGTGCTGCATCCACTTGTTGACATTCTGTTCTCTACTGGTGTATTTACTCGCTATTGCATGTTTTGCTTACGCTCAGTGCCATTTATTTTTAAGATAAGAAAATGAACTGCTATAATTCGACGAACGACATTAGTACAAGAAACTTATAGAAGTCACATGAGCTGGAGGTTTTATGAAAGCTGTATAAATGTATGCTAATAGGAAGGAAGCTAACGACATGACATACCATCACTAGGTTTAGGCCATTAACAGTTAGTACACTGCATTTTTCGTGAGCAATTGAAATTGGAAGTGACACTTGACACAAGAAATACTCTACATGTTTGCTTCTGTTTGCCATAATTCTTGAAGTGGTGTACACACTGTGAAATATCATGATCATTCACACTCCGTAATCGTGCTTAATTACTGAGAGTTATTCGAACTAAGTCTGTTAGAGGTCATGTATGCATTTCTTTTGTTTATAATTCATAATGAATAGAAGATTTGGGTCGGATGGATTACACAGAGGTTGTGTGTTGACAGTGTGTCTTCGGATTGTATGGGATGATGAGGTTTGCATTAGGATTTTATCTGTACTTGTTCGAGGAGACTGACTAGAGGAAAGAGTTGTTATGGAAGTAAAATGATATTGGTGCTAAGGTTCATATGTATTGACGTATTGTAGAGATATTATTGAGATTATGTGAAGTTGATGATTATTGGAGTTTTTGTGGACAAGAGACAAGGTAAATGATATTGATGATAAGATTTATATGTATCGACGTAAGAGGTATTATTGAAGTATTGAGATTATGTGATGCTGACGATTATTGGAGTTTTGGTGTATAGGAGGTAAAGTAAGTGAGGTGCATTTTTTTTTTGTTGCTCTATATGGAACAAAGAGGATGAAGATAGCAGACTAGAACACTAAAGTAGAATGAAGATAGTCTATACACACACTTTGTTAAATCACTAAGCAGTATATACTTTTTTTTGGAGAGAGGAAGTATTTGCATATCTTGGCTCACTGACAGTTGTTCAGCAACAGTACATTTGATCTGGCTTGGCAAACATTGGTCTTGACATGATGACTATGACGTTGACTTAACTGTTATACATTGCTGCCACTACTACTTGATACACATGATGAACATCAAGTTTTGACAGAATTGCATTTACACAGTTAACACTATTCAATTACACAGTAGTACTTAATATGGATGAAAAGATGAGTGAGTGTGTTTTGTGTGTTTTCCTTTCCTAATCCTACCCACCTATCTCCTGAATATTATTTTATTGTTTGTAGTGGCTTGCACTGACACTCATAAATATTATAGGTTTACTGATATTTGAGTATTTGTAATAGTTAATATGACAATTATCTGATATCATTTGTGTGTTTATTAGAATTTATATGTTTAGTGTGTAAAAGCATTTGTATATGTATTCAAACTATTGTTCATGCCTGAACTGTCTGATTAGCGATGGTGAATATTATGAACTGTTACCTGCACTTGTTCAACATTGATGTGTGACACTTAGAAATGTTTAATTTCTGCTGATGAACTGTGTGATTAGGATAGTGAATATTATGGACCGTTACTTGTACTTTTTCTACATGATTGGTGCCACTAGGACATGTTTAATTTCTGCTTATAAACTCTGATGAACAGTGTGATCAGTGATAGTGAATATTATGGACTGCTCAACATTGCTGGGTGCCACTGATAGAACTGTTTCTACTGAAATGATGTTACTTCTTGCTGTCTGCACCTACTCAACATTGCTGGGTGCCACTGATAGATTGCTTCTACTGAAATAATGTCACTTGTTGGTGTCTGCACCTGTTCAACAATGCTGGGTGCAACTGATGAACTGCTTCTATTGAAATGGTGTCACTTGTTGGTGTCTGCACCTACTCAACATTGCTGGGTGCTACTAATGGAACTGCTTCTACTGACATAATGTCTCTTGTTGGTGTCTGCACCTGTTCAACATTACTGGGTGCCACTGATGAACTACTGCTACTGAAATAACGTGACTTGTTGCTGTGTGTACCTGTTCAACATTGCTGGGTGCCACAGATGGAACTGCTTCTACTGAAATAATGTCACTTGTTGGTATCTGCACCCGCTCAACTTTGCTGGGTGCCACAGATGGAACTGTTTCTACTGAAATAATGTCACTAGTTGGTGTCTGCCCCTGTTCAACATTGCCGGGTGCCACAGATGGAACTGCTTCTACTGAAATAATGTCACTTGTTGGTGTCTGCACCTGGTCAACATTACTGGGTGCCACTGATGAACTGCTTCTACTGAAATAATGTCACTTGTTGCTGTCTGCATCTGCTCAACATTGCTGGTGCCACTTATGAACTGCTTCTACTGAAATAATGTGACTTGTTGCTGTGTGTACCTGTTCAACATTGCTGGGTGCCACAGATGGAACTGCTTCTACTGAAATAATGTCACTTGTTGCTGTCTGCACCTGCTCAACATTGCTGGGTGCCACTGATGGACTGCTTCTACTGAAAAGATGTCACCTGTTGGGTGCAACTGCTGGAACTAATCATTGAAAGCATTTTATGTGAACATTTGTATAAACTGATTTTTTGTGTATTGTGTGAACTATTATGTAAAGTCACATGTATGAAAGGAAGTTGTATTGCTTACTGTATTTTATATATTAGGTTATTGAAAGGTCAGTGTAAAGCCAAAATTTTAACTAATTATGTGATATTTAGGTATTAATATTATCGTTTATTTTTGTCTGTATTTTTGTGGACGAATTTGGTGGTATTTTCACCACCAATGCTGGCACAAATACCATCAAATTCTGGCCCATGGAGGAAGGCATATGAAAGGTGGCTACACTGAGCCACAGCGCCAGAGATTGCGCCAAAGAGTATTATTCAGCCGCCTCCACTGGCAGTGCTTGTTAAGAACTCGTAGCGGAGAGTGCTTGTTGAGATGTGCTAGTGAAAAGTGGTTGCTGAGATGTCGTAGGGAAGAGTGCTTGCTGAGATGTGATACTGAAAAGTTCTTGTTGAGATGTGGTAGTAGCGAGTCGGTGTGGAGAGACTGTAATGATTAGAGTGCTTTTCATCAATATAAATGAAGGTAAAAAAAAATTTTTCTTTTTTCTCTCATTGTTTCAGTGTCCTAAATAATGCGTCATTACAGGTTCAGTCAACAAAGCATCTGGCGTGTGTTCTTGTATTAGAGTGTAATTCTGGTTTTCTTGCGCAATTATAGTATTTCTAATTTTTTTTATCACGTCAGTATAATTGGTATTTCAAAATTCTTGTCTTGTGGAAGAAGAACCGTGCCGGATGTGCGTTGAGTCATACTTCCACATACAGAACAGTTATACTTGTGCTTTGGTTTCGTAGGTTTTATAGTTGCTGGGGACTTAATTAATTAATTGTGTTAACGAAATTTTCATTTCATTCTTTGTTGTCGTTCTATGCAGTCAGATTGCGTACAATTACCAGTCAGGGCCAACCGTTTACGAGACATAGCGTAATCGGACATACAGCTACGAACGAAAAATAAAAATTATTTTCAAAAATATTTAATTAAGCCCCCATGCACGTTCTAGCAGGTGTTCGGGAGGACGACGGTTCAATCCCGCGCCCGGCCACCCTGATTTAGGTTTTCCGTGATTTCCCTAAATCGCTATAGGCAAATGCCGGGATGGTTCCTTTGAAAGGACACGGCCGACTTCCTTCTCCGTCCTTACCTAATCCGATGAGACCGATGATCTCGGTGTTTGGTGTCTTCCCCCAAACAACCCAACCCTCTAGCAGGTGTTTATCAGCCAGGCTGGGGATGATGCAATTCTGTAACATATCGGCGTACCTCTCACCCGTCACGGTAGCAGTTACAAAACCAGAATCACCAATTTCCTCGAAGAAAAAAGGCCCGATAACGGTAGACGTGGTTAATACAAACCATACCGTGACTTTCTCGTCGTGCAATGGAGTTTCCACGGCAGTTCTAGGATTTTCGCTAGCCTAAATTCTGCAGTTGTGGGCGTTGACAGACCCTCGGAGCGTGAAATGAGCTTCGTCAGTCCACAACACGTCACTCAACGAACCGTTATCTTCCGCAATCTTTTGAAACGCCCACACCGCAAATCCCCTCCGCTTCACTAAATCGCCAGGTGACAGTTCATGATGCCGATGGATTTAGTACGGATAGCGTCGGAGGGTACGCCTGAGTGCCAGCCAAACAGTAGTGTATGGAATGCCGGTGCTACGTTCGACTGCACGAGCGCTGTCTTCCCCCTGCATAGACGAACCCGCTACAGCCTCCATTTCTTCCTGAACCGTCTCAGCAGCGTTACACCTTGTGCTCGGTGGGCCACTACGGGGTCTATCGTCTAAACAACCCGTGCTTCGAACTTAATCATTTTCGCCACAGCTGTATTTGTCAAAGGACCTTTACCCGTTCGAATCGCCTTCCTAGGGCGATAGGATCGTAACGCTGAACTAGCACATTCCCCATTCTGATAATACAGCTTCACTAATAGCGCCTTTCCAGGTAACGTCAACATGCTGCGACTGTTGGCGCATCTGATTCTCTCTCTCATTACAGCTCCTTCTATACACGATTGGCATGCGCAGTCACTGACGTTTTGCTGCCCAGCGCCATCTGTCGGACATTTTGTGAACTTAGTTTTTTTTGGTTCTAATAAAGCCCCATGTCATTCCAAGCATGTGTGCCAATGCTTACCTCTCTATCTACATTATTCCGTGGTTTATCAAGTTTTCAAATTTATACTGACTTTTTGATCACCCGGTAATTCAGTTTCTTTCACATTAGGAAATTACGTTTTATATTAATTAATGGAGATATACATGTGGCAATTAATGAACTTCGAACTCTGTTGGTTTGTTTAAAAGACAACTAACCTTGAAATCAGAATTATTCAGTACACCACGGATAAACGGATAAAGTATTGAAATGATAATCCGACAGCCATCGCTTGGTGCATGGCGGTCGGTACCTTCTGCTTCTAGTCATTTCCTTTCCTGCTACACTCGCAAATAGGGGAAGGAAAAACGTCTGTCCCTACGGCTTCGTAAGAGTCCTAATTTCTCTTATCTTCGTGGTCCTTTCGTTAAATATAAGTTGGCGGCAGTAGAATAGTTTTGCAACCAGCTTCAAATGCCTGTTCCATAAATGTTCCCAATAGTGTTACGCGAACAGAAAGTTATCTCTCCTCCAGGGATTAGTGTTTCAGTTCAGGAAGGATGCCTATAACACTCGAGTTTCGATCGAACCTACCTGTAACAAATCTAGCAGCCTGCGTCTGAGTTGCTTTGATATCTTCCTTTAATCCGATCTGGTGTGGATCACAAATTTTCGAGCAGTTCTCAAGGGGGCCACAATAGTGTTCTGTACGCATTCTCCTTTAGAGATGACCAACGCTTTCCTAAAATTCTCCCAGTAAACTGAAGTCGACAATTCGCCGGCCTTACTACCATCCTTCATTTCATAAGGCTTTACGACGATACGTTTACATATTTAATCGATGTGACTGGGCCAAGCACCACACTACTAATTCTGTATTCTAACACTACGAGATAGTTTCCCCACTCATCTGCATCAACTTACTTTTCCTACATTTAGAGCAAGCTACCATTCATCACACCAAATACTAATTTTGTCTAAGTCATTTGGCATTTTCCTGCAGTCCCTCTACGACCTTCCTTCCCATACAATACGGCATCAACAGTAAACAGCAGGAGACTGCTCCTCATCTTGCCCTTCACGCCGCTGCTGTACAAATGTAGAGAATAGGGGCCATCATGTCACATTTACTTGGGCTACGCCTGACGATACCCTTGCCACTGATGAACACGCACTCTCGAGTTAAGCTCGTTGGTTTATATTATTTAAGCAGTCTTCAAACCGCTCACACATCTGGCACTATATATCGTATGCCCAAACCTTTGTTAATGATCTGCAGTAAGGCATCATGTCAAACACATTAAGAAAATCTAGCAGTATGGAAACTGCCTGTTGCCCTTCGTCAGTGGTTCACAGAACGTAATGTGAGAAAATGGCGAGCTGATTTTTGCACGACTGAAATCAGCGGCGGTTTGTGAATATCAACTTCTCAATGTCAAAGAAATTTATCATCTTCCGTATCAGAACATGTTTAACTATTATGCAGAAAACCGATGTTAAGGACATTGATGTGTAATTTTGCGGGTCTGGTCTTTTACCCTTCTTATTGATAGGAGTCACCAGCGCTTTTTACTGACACTTGGAACTTTAGGCTTGACGAGATAGGCGATAAATGCAAATGCAAATGTAAATTCCGTAGCGTAGTCTCTGTAAAACCGAACTGGAATTCCATCTGGTCAGAGCAACTTATTTGTATTCAAATCTTTGAGTTGTTTCTGTACCCGAGGGATGTGTATGTCCTGCACACTGGACTCGCTGCAACGGCAAACAGCTGTATGGTTGTACAATCCTCCTGCGTGAGCTAGTTTTTAAACGAGTAATTGTAGAGTTCATCTTTCCTTTTCTTCTCTTCTATAGCCACACCAGACTGGTCAACGGCAGACTGGATAGAAGCCTCCGACCCACTCAACGATTTTCCGTAGGACCTTAATTTTCTAGGAGTCTCGGCAAAATCTGCTGAGGTATGACGGTGGAAGATGTTTCACGCTTCGTGCATCGATCGTTTAACAGACGCACGAAACTATGCTAACTGTTGCCAGTCACCATTTCCACATTCTTTTTTTTTTTTAACCGAGTTTGCAAATTTCTGTTCTTAATCCCTTGACTCAGCACATACTTCTTCAGAGCGTGATTTACAATCATTTTAAACTTTGACCACAGTTTTTCTACGTCTATCCTGTTGCAACTAAATGTCCATTCACTATCCAAATGGGATGCTAATAGCTGATTTCCTGCTATTTGTAGCAAAAGTACTATTCTAGCCTATTTCATGAATTTATTAACTTTCGCAACCATAGCTGTTATGATGAAAGAATGATCACTAATCCCTGTGTTCACACTGACGCTGTCGATAAGGTCCCGTTTTTAGCTATAAGGTATAAAATATTTTCCTTGCGTGTGGGCTATCGAACTTACTACTCAATACGGTTTTCGGAGAACGTGTTCCTAAGTGATTCTCAAGACTGTCTGCCCGTAACGCCTGCAATGAATCCATACACGACCCATTTTACATTGTGTAGACAGAACTAGCCTCCAACTAACACTGCAAGATCTGGCTATTTCCACGCTAATGAGGGTAGACTTTATTCGAATGATTCTGAAACTGTTACTGAAGGATCGGGTGACCGGTAAAAACATCCAACAGTTAACTTGAATTCACCAGGCTTACTCGAGTCCAGATAACTTTACAGTTAGATTCAATTTCGATCTCGACAGCTAAAATATGTATGGCGACTGTATAATGTCTATGGCGACTGCAATGAACAGTCATCTTTTTGTGGCGTCTGATTTGCCTTTCCAATATATGTTCCATGTCTCGCAAGATATGTCGGAGCTTTTTATTTCGGATTTTAGCCAGCTATCGGTTCCGAGAGTAATCTGAGCGCGATAATTTTTGTGGAGGGCACAAAGTTCAGGAACATTGTTACGAACATTTCGGAAATGTACCGTTAAAATTTTGACAGTCAAAGTGTCCTGTCTTCGTATGAGGTCTCATTTCGCTCTCTGTGTGCCGACTGGCGAGCATTCATAGGAGGACCGCCTAGCCGAGAAAACCTATTTGTGCACTCCACAAGTACTCAGCTACCCCAGTAGCAGCTTCTTTCGTGTAGTGGACCCCGGAGCTCTCAAGATGAGTCCTGCAACGCTCCACACAACACCGCAGGTCGAACTATCTGCAATCAGCACCGTCACAGAATCTACGGACCCTCTGAGGCGCTCCATATGGCTCCAAAGCAAAGAACCGGTGGGTACGACGACACAAATTGCGGGTTGTCTTATTTCTTCGCGAGTAAGGAGAACAGTCTTCACGGCTTCTGTCAGTCGCTTGAACTGAAGATAGCCTCAGAATCCAATCCATTCCATTTACGACATGAGTTACAACTGCGGATGACGGCTCCATGCATGCTCAATAGCGGCAGACGGGCCCTTCTCCATATCTCGGGTAATTCGCCCTGACAGACATAAGAAGCTCAGACTCGATATCGGGACTTTTGCCTTTGGCGGACAAGTGCTCTACCAATGAGCTAGCCGAGCACGACTTATTACCCCTTATTACAGCTTTAATTCCGCCAGTACCTAGTCTCCTACCTTCCAAACTTCACGGAAGCTCTTCTGCGAATCTTGCAGAACTAGCACTCCTGGAAGAAAGGATATGCGGAGACATGGCTTAGCCACAAAGCCTTGGTGGTGTTTCCAAAAGTGTTAGTTCGGCTAGGTTCGCAGGAGAGATTCTGTGATGTACGGGAGGTAGGAGACGAGGTACTGGCGGAACTGAAGCTGTAAGGACGGGTCGTGAGTAATGCTTGCGTAGCTAAGTTGGTAGAGCACTAGCCCGCGAGAGGTAAAGGTTCAAAATGGTTCAAATGGCTCTGAGCACTATGGGACTTAACTACTGTGGCCATCAGTCCCCTAGAACTTAGAACTACTTAAACCTAACTAACCTAAGGACATCACACACATCCATGCCCGAGGCAGTATTGGAATCTGCGACCGTAGCGGTCACGCAGTTCCAGACTGTAGCGCCTAGAAAAGCACGGCCACTCCGGCCGGCGAGAGGCAAAGGTCCCGAGTTCGAGCCTCGGTCAGGCACACAGTTTTAATGTGCCAGGAAGTTCCATAACAGCAGAGTGGAAATCTCATTCTGGATACCAAGCTCACATGGGATTTCTTTTCAGCCCCAGGCGCTGTTTACCTATGGTATTCCAGAACGCACCTAATATAAGATCTCCCAATAACTAGCAAACTCCTGTCACCGCGAGCCTGCTCGGATACTGCTGCAGGAGTGGTCAGCCTCCACAGTGACTCCCGCCTCGAGCTATGCGGGCGCGTTTCAACGTGGTTCTTGGTGGGTGTCCGGGCAGCAGAGGGCGTGCACGAAGCAAACGGCACCTGAGATGTATCGACTGATGCGCCAGGTTATCCACCACCGGTACTGCCCGAGACAACAGCTTGAAGACGGCTGGCCATGGCCGAAGGTGTCTCCAGCTGCTCGCGAATTACAAGCTAGCTCCTCCTGCGTCTGCACACGACCTACTATACTACTAGCTTAAGAATTAACTATAAAAGCGCTCTGAAAAAGCTAAATTGGCTATTGCCTACAGAGCGTCGAAGATTGTAATTTTGGTGGGAAGCCTTCTAAAACACACACTTTCAACGGTTCTGTGTTCTTGTGTGTTTGCATAATAGAAACCTTAGCTAAACTTATTCTCTTGCGAAGCATCACTGGTCTCTTCATTGCCGTGGTAGTGTTTTCACTACAATTTGCAAAGTTGCAGATCATTGCTATTGGATTTGATGTACTCATTCTCAGGATTTCGGCGTTAATTATTGCCTGAACTAAGGCGTTACAATGTTAACAGTTTCTTTATTTAAGGTTATCAAGTTTACATAAATATTTATCAAAAATGGTTCTGAGCACTATGGCACTCAACTTCTGAGGTCATCAGTCCCCCAGAACTTAGAACTACTTAAACATAACTAACCTAAGGGCCTCACACACATCCATGCCCGAGGCAGGATTCGAACCTGCGAACGTAGCGGTCGCGCGGTTCCACACTGTAGCGCCTGGAACCGCTCGGCCACTCCGGCCAGCATCAGAAACAAAACCACTATTTCCTGTGGAGTAAGTACTTTTATCCCTTGGCTCATGCTCTCCCAACTGCTTACTCTCAACCTTTCACCGGTAACACAGTGTTTTTTCCTGAATACTGCCACAAATTATTATTAATAATTTAATTTTTTGTTTGTTAAAAAACGAGTTTCTTATTTTTGGTGTTGTTATGTGCAGTGTCTGTTTCTGAGTCTTGGTTACAGGTGTCTTCATCACAAAGTACGCAGTCCTCAGACGTTGGGGGACCGTGTCTTAAAAAGGAAAAGGTACAAAAAATGGTTCAAATGGCTCTGAGCACTATAGGACTTAACTTCTGAAGTCATGAGTCCCCTAGAACTCAGAACAACTTAAACCTAACTAACCTAAGGACATCACATACATCCATGCCGGAGGCAGGATTCGAACCTGCGACCGTAGCGGTAGCGAGGTTCCAGACTGTAGCACCTAGAACCGCTTGGCCACCCCGGCCGGCGAAAAAGTACAATGTGAGTTAAACATCTGTAGTGAAGCAGCGGAGGTAAGGTCGTCGACCTGAGCGCGTGGTTCAATGGCTCTTTGGGCTGCTCGTTCCGAGTCACCAATGTCGTCGACATAGTTGGCACCCTTGGAGGTTGTTTCGCTTTACTTACCTGTGTGCGGGAAATCACTTAGAATGTTGTTGCCATTCTAGAGCTCAGATTCACGAGCTGCAGGTACAGTAATAAATTCCGCTAATTACTAAATACAAAATAAGGTAATGCAGTTGAAACCTAGTCATGGTGTATTGGAATGGCAAGGGATATAGTCTGATAGTAGGATGAGCCATCCTCCTCAGGTGAGAGCTTAAGTCAAAAAATTGGATGACGGGTTATTGAATGGTGGTTGTATAGCGATGCATAAACAGTTTCATAAATTAGCTACCACCATTTTGCCCGTGATTCAGAGCTTTCGTAGTTTATCTATTGGAACGAATCAATAAATTATCAAAGTCCTGTGGTTTTCCGTTTGATTAGAACACCAGCGGGTATACATCAACTTCATCCTTTAGTTATTTTTCAAATAGTATATCCCTAAGCTCAAGCTATCTCTATTAGAATGCAAGAAATATATTCGCAGTAGCGAATATGATCAGTTTGCATTTGCGCAACGTATTAGTAATGACGAAAATTTGTACATCACCAGATCTCGAACCCAGATTTCCTGCTATATGCGATCATTTTTTTTTTTCTTCGTCGCTATCAAAATAGTCATCTGCTAAACCGAAAACAACCGACGGAAATCGGAAATATTGAAAACAAAAGCGTAACTTGGGGTCAGACATTCTCGTTGACAGAGTAAATATTCACCACCAGAGATTAAATCCTGTTGTAAAATAGAACAAAATAAAATGTACCTTTATATAAAGGAAATAAAAGTTTCTTCTAGATGTTCTACAGGTGCAGTCTTAGGCAGTGTCATTCAATACACAAGCCGCCTATCCCCAATACACAAGGTGACATGTATTGGATTTTGCATCACAAAAAGCAAGTACAGAACACTTTTGAGCCAAGGTTGCCTAAGTCTGTTTTGAGTTAGTGCTCTTCTAACAAACAAACAAAATTTTCAGCACATGGAGCATAGAAAAGAATTTAAGGACTTGAGGCTGCACATTACATCACGAAATCAGATTAAATAAAAAGAAAGCAGAGCAGTCGCGTTAACTGCTTTGGCAATGTGGGCACATCCCGCTGGAGCCAAACCTCCATGCTGCCAGTGCCACTGAAATTCACCAACAGCCGTTGTAGGAAGCAGCCTACTCACGCCATATAGAATTCATATGCTTTCCAGTGTGTGGCAGCCTAGTCTGCTGTAGCTAGCTATGACGTCATGAATGTTGTGAAATACCTTAAAAGTAAAGTAAGTAATCTGAAATGTTAGTAGCACGTCAGGAGTGATGCTAAAATAATAACGTGTTAAGTTTCAGTTTAATAATTTTAACAATTTTCGAAATATGGACATTTTATGTAAAAATCATCGGTGCAACAGGAAGAAGCTAGAAACCACAAAATTTATATTCGGATATCTTTTTCACTGTAATTTAATGAAAACAGCATGCTGGATCTCACAAAGTATATTTTGGTTGAAATTCATGATTTTCTGTTTTTGTGTCCTAAAAGTACAGAAGCAAGATACATTAAGTAAGTGATTAGATAAAGCTAGGATGTTTAGATTTAGGTAGAACAGAGATACTCTATAGTAACAATGATGTGAGAAGTTACCAAAAGGTCGCTATAAAACTATAGGTGTAGCATTTCTCCAAAGGGCACGTTCAGAGCTGATATATTGCGTGCAGTGCTACTAAAATAATTCTCTCATCAACAGTATTTAACCTAGCCACATCAGAATTTTATTACAGATACTTACCTGTGTGCTGATATCACAATTAAATTTAGAGTTTCATTGGCCTTCAGCGAATCAAGCAATTAATTATTTAGTAACTTGATGTGGTGTTCTACTAGCCCCAGCGGCTAGTCAGGAAGGCAAATTTTGGTGGCTGCGTCTTTGGCAGTCCACACCGCGGCTATATAAATAAGAGTGCTGCGAGCTAGAGTCATGCCCCAGTTCTCTTCTAGATTCGTATCAGCACGCACTCCGTGTCGGAAGCCGCGTCGTGTCTGTGCAGTTGCAAGGAACAGCTTGGATGCCATATTATGTAACTTGGTATACACGTAAGAATAAGTTCGCATTGTGGTAAAGTGTTAATAGCAGAACGACTTCAGTGATTTATTCTCAGATTGCATATGCACATTTTCACGTGTCGCCGCAGGACAGACCTTCTACCATTACTGGCGTGGTATTTGATAAGGATTAACATCAAATTTTGGCGAGCATTCACTTTGAACATTTATATCGATAACGATTATTGAACAGTTTCGTTATCTAGGGATAATAGGATCTGTGCAATAGACTCTGAACAGTTCTGATAGTACAGTAGCTGATAGTAGCACTGCTTGGGTCAACATTTGTCTGAAATTTTACGCTTTATCGTTTTCAGAATATAGTGAAAATTGTTATAGTAAACTGCATTTTCTATGAATCCCAAACGTTATCCTAAATCACCAGCACAGTGAACTTCAATGATCAATAACTTTATTTCTCCATCAGAGTGGCACAGTGAACTTTAATTACAGGTATCATGTTTTTGCAAATCACTTTCTGGTTGCCAACAATGTAGTTAGAGAGCCTGCGTTGAGAATAGCAACAATAGAAAATTTTTCCACTTGCCGCCGCACACCGTGTAATGTAAGATCTTATGTTATTTTATTTTGAAGGCAACCAGTTTCATCATTTAATTATGCATCTCTCCAAATAAACGAAAATGTCATATAGAGCCATAAATCTCTGGATGTCGTGAATTCAGTCGTTATCCTAGTGCTTCATTCGAAGACTTCATTGGAACTTCGAGTGAAGCATTAGTGTAATGACTGAATTCACGACATCCGGAGATTTATGGATCTGTTTGATATTTTGTTTTATTTGGAAAAATTCATATGGGGCCTGAAAATTGCGTAATGAAATACTCAAACTGATAGCGATCAAAATAATATAAAATAACATCTTAAGTTACACAGCTTTTGGTGAATTTCATTGACATGATAATTACTTAAGCAGCTGATGTCCCCTGTCTATGATGGACCAACAGAGACCAAGCCCCCATATGTCTCCGTGTGTACATCCATTAGCCACACAGTTACTGTGATTCCCGCACAGGAAGGGACCTACAGTTATTGTCATAGTCTTGAAGGATATTGCAGAGGACATCTTAAAAACACAGGCACTGCCGTATAATTTTTCATGCCACGACAAGGTGGCGACAACAATCATAAGTCTCTCCCTGTGCTGGAACCAGAGCAATTGTGCAAGTAGAGTACGTACACACATGTTGACATATGGGGGTTTGGCTTGGTAGCTGGTTGGATGGCCGAGGCGGTTAAGGTGACTGCTCGCGTAAAGTGGGATATCAGAGTCGAGTCCCAGTCTGGCACCAATTTTCGTTGTCACCTATAAGTTGTGCAATTACAGACTGATCATATTCGCAATTACGAATACATTCCATGTGTTTCGTACAACTGTCGACAGAAGCAGTACATTTTAATAGAGGCACTACAATATAGTATTGACGGAGTCGTTGCCACGGTTTTACGTACTGGTGGTACATTCCAGCATTTACATTCCAGGATTTACCTCTTAGAGATGGTGCCTGTAGAAAATTGTACTACCAAGTTTAACTCCCAAATATTTACTGACGTTTTCAAGTTTGAGTTTATCGCTCAACTTCCTGTAAGCTTTTTTACTGTTAAGATGCGTAGTCACACTTACAGATTTGGAAGGACTGGGTTTCAAGTGCCAATTTGGTATAATACCATTGAATAGTATGTAGATCAGTATTAATATTAGCATCTAGCTGTTCAAATGTCTTTGATTGTTAAATCATCGTCACATGCAAATTCACATGTGTTGATCCAATGTGTATAAATTGAAAAGTAAGAGGGCGAGAACTGAACTTCGAGGAATGCCTTAGTGGACTGGTATGATAGTGTTTCTTTATCAGGTGAGCTCTCTACAACGGCACTGTTTTCATGACCTTCAGTGTACTTGCATTTAGTGACTTTTGCGAGTTTACTCAAAAGCCCTTGAATCCAGACTGTGACATAAAATAGTGATAGATCCAGCAGCACTACTACTGTTTTGAAAATGGCTCTGAGCACTATGGGACTTAACTTCGCTGTCGCGCGGTTCCAGACTGTAGCGCCTCTACTATTGTCTTCATGGCACCCTGGAAGACTCTTTGTATGTACGTGGTCAGCTTCAATACGCGTTCATAGGAGCTTCTATTTTTCCTGAAACCAGTTTGTTCCACCAGCAGCACCTTTTCGATAAGTGGGACTAATCACAAGCACGATAACTTATCAAACAGTTTCCAGGCTGTACACAGTAGACAGACAGACCTATAGTTCTTCGGATCGTCTGCGTTTTCTTTCGTTTTGCAATCATCTAAGCCTCTTTTCATATCTTCGGTACTTTTGGAGAGTTAGCTGTTTCCGTGAAGAATATGGTCAACCAGATTTTCACTTCGGTCCGCATTTTTTAATTCCCGCAGTACATCATCCATACCGAGGCTTTACAGCTTTTCACATGTTTCTGATTTATCTTTTTGATGGTTTCTTTAGTTGTGGATGCTATGTTGATCGGTGAGACACTGGTTTCACCAGCTTTCATCTGGTTTGCGCTTCCCAGCTTTCGTAGTGAATTCCATCCCTTACGACCAGAATATGTAATTTTAAAGCAGTATACTGACCTAGTTTTTGATCTAAGAGCTTGATTAAATGCTCAGCAACTTTATTGTCTTCTGTCCTTTTAAAATTGTCCAGTAGCATCTCACATTGTTGTCACCAGCATGTGATGCAATATTTTGTACGTCCACGAGGGGTGGATGTTGTAGCATGGCTGCGGTCGTTACTAGCCCTGTAAATCTTTAGTAGTTTGCCGGATACGGATTGATCCTATTGATGATTTTTTCCACACGCATTCTTGATACCTCCTCCGGTCTGCCCCATTTAGGTTCTAGTGAGGAAGTGATAAGTTGTCTATTATCGGGTGTGCTAGGAAAACCTCGATTATGACTGGCAATTGTTGACGTTTTGCAAAGCCCCATAGTAACCTTCTTGATGGGCGGTATCTTTTTTCCATGAGTAGTGAAGGCAGGAGTCGATCTCATATTCCACTCTTCGGAGTTTGTAATATTTCTGGCTTATTCAGCCATCATATTAGGCTCCAGGAAGCTATTCCAAGGGCAGTAGAGATGACGCAATGTGGGATGAGGTACCGGTGACAGATTTTAGATTCGGTACCATTCCTGTGAGAAAGACCACCTGTATGGTGCTGCTGTTATGTGATTGTCTGCTGTTTTCGGCGGTAGGGCGCCAAAACGTTAAACTTTAGTTGCTATTATTAGTTAAACCTGTCATCCAAATTACTTCATTTTCTAAATAAACATCTCTCAACAGCCAGCTATCTATCAGTCATTTCAAAATTATTAAAATCAAAGTATTACTCAAACAGAAGACTGATGATATTACTGCCGATGCACTTCGGTGGCGTTCGGGTCGCACCTTGCTGGCTTGGCGCGCGAGGTGTGTCGGGCAGTCCGGTTCTCCAGTTCTGACTGTTCCAGTAGACAGACATGTTGTCTGTTATAGCAGTATTTGTTTCATGCAATTTTATTTACTACAGTTCCGACCGTCGCTAGGTACAGACATGTTGTCTGTAATAGTAGTATTTGATTCATGTAATTTTATTATCCTGTTCTGACGGTTCCAGTAGACAGACAAGTTGTCTGTGGCAGGATGAATTTTATGTTATTTTAGCCAGATATAATGACTGTGGAAAGATATGTGATCAAGAATAGTTTCTCGTGTCTAAATCAATAAAAACACGAGGGGCATCCCAAATGAGTTACAGGTTATTCGTAGCAGCAGTACCTTGCGAAGTTAATTTCAGCCTGAAGAAAAAGAATCCACGACTTGCGTGCTGTTTTCTGCGCTGGGGACATCATAATCATGAAGACAGGAGGTTAGTGGAGTGTACAAGAACTTATGTATTCCACACAGGGCAGTGGAAACAACTAGGCACCTCACGTGTACTGCATGCACAGTACAAATGTGCTCAGTGACACATCATCTGCAGTAATGCAGAGGAGGTAAAGAAGGATGAAAGTATTAACACTATCTCACTGTTATTCCTTTTTCTTGCCGTAAGTGGAAAGTTGCTTTCTCTTTTGCGTCCAAAAGGAACTGTAGATTCTGACATTATGCCTAATTGGCCACTCTTTCTTCATCCTGATTTCATTTTGTGTAGCCCCGTTCTTATGAATTTTCCAGATTTTCAGGTCCCCTAGGTTTATACTCAGTGGCATTTGTCAGTGGTATGCCATCTTAGTATATAAATATTTAAGGCTCACCGGCCACTTAACCATCTTCTTCTTCTGTGCGGATGCACAAACAGTGCCCGAACTCTTACGGGAATCGGTTACGCGCCGCGATAATGAGTATAATTGGCGGGGGCACTGCGAATGTCGGCGGGTGTGGCCGTGCGGTTCTAAGCGCGTCAGTTGGGAACCGCGTGACCGCTACGGTCGCAGGTTCGAATCCTGCCTCGGGCATGGATGTGTGTGATGTCCTTAGGTTAGTTAGGTTTAAGTAGTTCTAAGTTCTAGGGGACTGATGACCTCAGTAGTTAAGTCCCATAGTGCTCAGAGCCATTTTTTTAGCACTGCGAATGTAGTGCGGGACAATACGTTGAGAACGTGGGATTCGCGGGAGTCGTGTTAGAGATAAATTCCTGCAGTCGCACTACCCTCTTTGTCCTCGGTATCTCAGATGGATAGAGCATCTGCCATGTAAGCAAGAGATCCCGGGTTCGAGTCCCGGTCGGGAAAAACAGTTTCATCTGTCCCCGTTGACGTATGTCAACGCCTGTAAGAAACTAAGGATTTTCATTTCATTCTAATTTGAATCTAATCAAATCTAATCATATCCAAATCATCACCGAATCTCTGGCACGTTTCACTCTCGGCACGTGAACTCGGCCAGATGTCGGAAACAGTGTGAGACAAGACTCATCTGGCAAAATTAAATTCTTCGATCGTACCATAGTCCAGGTTCTATGGAGTCGGCACAGCGCGTTCCTGCCACAGGCATTTCTATAATTGATGAGTGGTTTTGAAATTCCAGCTGACCCTGCATGTCACTGCTTACATAGGTGTCTTCATTTCGTTTTGTTGCCGACAGGGTTCTCGATTGCAATTTTCAGTTCAGCTATGACTTCTCGAATGACAGTCCGTCACGTTCACTCAACTCACATTTTCCTCCGCGATGTGACTGAAGGGATGATGTTTTCCCACTTACCCTGTATGCGGTATACATCTTCTAGACGGTGCGTCTTGAAACGCCAAACTCTTCGACTACCTTGGTTACGGAAACACCTACCACTGTACAGCTGTAAATCTTATCATTTCTCTAGTTAATGTATTCCTTTTAGATTACTGCGGCTATCAGCCTATCAGACTGAAATATGGGAACTTTACTGATAATCCTTCGTTACAAAAAGAATCTGACCATCTGCTTGATACGAATATGTGTCTCTCTTACGTTTCAAATATTTGAGTTACTCAATTAAATAATGAAAAATGTCACTTGAAATAGTAACAGTACAAGCAAATTACTTCGGCTTACTGTTCCTTTTGCACGTAACAATATTACCTAAAAATGCCAGCGCTCATCCAGTATCGTTTAACAGTGGTGTTTCTTTTACAATCACAATGAATCAACAATTCCACGTTGCGTTTCCGCATTAATTAAACAGGTAATTGCTGAACATAGAAGTCTTTTCATTCGTGTTCTACTATCAATATGTTTCCCAACGAAAATTTCCGATTCTCACCGCTTCACTGTAGTTAACACACCCAAATCTGAGGAATGCATTTATGCTCAAAACAGGATTAGAGTAAATATTTTGGGTCAAATAAGAATCAAATTCCTCAACAAGGTGAGCTAAACCCCAAACAGCTTCCATGGAAAGTCACTAAACAAGAAACGAGATGGGCCCATTTGCTACGTCGTGCCGGCCGGTGTGGCCGTCCGGTTCTAGGCGCTTCAGTCTGGAACCGCGTGACCGCTACGGTCGTAGGTTCGAATACTGCCTCGGATATGGATGTGCGTGCGGTCCTTAGGTTGGTTAAGTTTA
This sequence comes from Schistocerca americana, assembly GCF_021461395.2. Classification (NCBI taxonomy): domain Eukaryota; kingdom Metazoa; phylum Arthropoda; class Insecta; order Orthoptera; family Acrididae; genus Schistocerca; species Schistocerca americana. Next base: position 1,025,706,886 of record NC_060119.1, read on the forward strand.
ATTAGTTCTACGTTCTAGGCCATTTGCTACGTCGTGGAGCCTACTACAGTGCCGTACGTTTTATAAACAGAAAATTTAAAAGGAACAGTTCTTAAAAATAATAACTTAGAATAAAATGACATAGACATACTCTTTAACGGTGGCTGGGTTGCACCGCATGCGGACTTGGCAGTCTAAAACAAGCAGGTCCAGCCAAGAAAACCTAGTTTACACCAGTCGGTACACGAGGAGCAGAATACGTAGCATCGTCTGCCCTAGGGCTACACAGTACGACACAACAAACTTAAGCACGCGGCGAGTTTCGAAACGTGTTCACCCTTATTAAGTGTCCGACAGGATTCTAGAGAACACAGGCTGATGGCGGTACAAGAGCCGCTTTCTCCCAGAGGTAGAACTCCTTGGCTGTTGACTTCTGTTACTGCGATAAACACGGGCTGCTTGCCCCGCTCAGCCGCCCCGTCTTGAGTCCGTGAGTCGCAACGCTCAGCACGCCCCACTTGCACCAGGAAGGACTTCGGCGATGAACTACGAATCCAAAAGACGAGGTCACTCAAATCAACACAGAGTAATCTGGTGACCCACTCCCGACTCTGCCCTTCAGCGAACTTCGCCGTCCGAAAACCGGACTTCAAGAGAGCGAGCCCGCTTCCAGCATGCATATCAGGCCGCCAGTCACGCTCTCAGGCCATATTATCTCATGAATATACTGTGCGGTTATAGTTAAATTTTCCCTGCGTCCCACAGTGGCCCACTGTACGGAAGGTGCTTCGAAACATTCTCAAACAGTATCAAGATCCATATCGTACAGAACGTGCACTACAGACCACACAACGACCTGTTGACTTCGCTCTCCACTTTCTCGCGAGGATTGGAGTTGACGAGGGCTGGCCCTGAACCATCCTATGGACAGATCAAGTTCATTTTTCTCTGACGGATAAGGATAACATACAGAATTACCGAGTGTGAGGATCTTCACCTCCAGTCACTGTGCACGAAGTGCCTCTGTATGGTGAACGTGCCACCGTGTGATGTGGGGCTTCAGGGCTACGCCCATCATTGGCCCATTCTTTTTTGAACAGGCTGGTGTTTAAGGACCAAAGACGTGCAGTGTGACTGACTAGCGTTACTGCGATAAGCTTCGCCAGCATGTCATACCCGTCCTACAGGAGAGAGACGCATTGGAGCCCCACCGCACATCGCTCGTGAAGTTCATCTGCTTCTCAGAAACATATTTAGAAACTATCGAATTATCGGCTGATCGTTTCCAAATGCTTGGTCGGCACGATCACCCCATCACCCCCTGTGATTTCTGGTTGTGGGGCTACCTAAAGGACAGGGTTTACCACGGGAACATTATCATAGGTATTGATCGGAAGCGCAGCATATCGAAAGAGTAGCCGGAATACTTACGTACATGCTTCGTTCTGTTGTGCAGAATGCTTTCAGACTATTCTGGACAATGATGGGCGCCCTATTCAACCCCTTTTGTAGCGGTAATTGTAACAGTATAACGGTATGATGTACCGTAGAAGCATTCAAATGAATTGAATCTGTATTATTTCTCTTCCGTGTGCCCTTGACATTATTGCTACCATTTTTGGTACTAGAACTGTAGTTCGTGTCCGTATTATAAAGTGTCAAGTAGGGAAAGTTTAATTATAACCACCCGGTACTTGAGACTGTGACACGAGTATTGATTGCCGGCCGAAGTGGCCGTGCGGTTCTAGGCGCTGCAGTCTGGAACCGCGAGACCGCTACGGTCGCAGGTTCGAATCCTGCCTCGGGCGTGGATGTGTGTGATGTCCTTAGGTTAGTTAGGTTTAACTAGTTCTAAGTTCTAGGGGACTAATGACCTCAGAAGTTGAGTCCCATAGTGCTCAGAGCCATTTGAACCATTTTTGACAATTGATTCGCGGCGTGACTCACCTTCCTTATACGAGGAAGGTCAACACCGACTCTTCTACGCATCGCAATACGGCACGTGATCACCAGCACTGGAGCGCTGTCGTCGTCATACAGCAAGGCTACGTTCCCTGATAGAACGTGCGCGCTCGGCGCCGGAAGTTCCAGAAGCCGGCGATAAATAAGAAGCACAATATCGATACGTTATGATACCAAAGACAGTAGTACTCCTTACGCCACACGATCGCCAGCAATTGCCCCTCGTTAGAATTCGCTCAACTCATTGTCAGAGATGCTGCACTCACCTCCGACGTAATGCACTTAAAACTACACAGAACATTTCTCTGACCAAGACTGACAATGTTTTGACGACGTTGCACATGTGAAGAACACGATCAAATGCAAAAGGGTAACCCGCAAAATAAAACTTCATTCTGCCACGGCTCTGTTAGACGTTTGTCATTATTGAAAGATTTCAGAGATGATTTGTATCAGTTTGTCGGAGCACAATGATGAAACTAATAAACTACCTCAGCTGCAAATTTTATTCGTTCACATCTTCGATTTTATATTTATATATATATAGCAACACTGAGTAAAAGATGAATCAATGTGGAGTAATGATGTGCTAATAAGACGTAACTAGGGTTTAAAAAACTGTCTTCCTTTAGTTCAACTGGTTCAACTGGCTCTGAACACTATGGGACTTAACTTCTAAGTTCATCAGTCCCCTAGAACTTAGAACTACTTAAACCTAACTAACCTAAGGACATCACACACACCAATGCCCGAGGCAGGATTCGAACCTGCGACCGTAGCGGTCGCGCGGTTCCGGACTGTAGCGCCTAGAACCGCTCGGCCACTCCGGCCGGATTCTTTTAGTGTAATGGGCATCTGAGTGACTTTGTTATGCTATTGTTGACTGGAGCCGCTGCCATTATTGTGCACTAACCTTTCGTCCGCCATGAGGGCCCTTCCTCGCTCTCCTTAAGCCCTGTTGGACACAGTAAAGACTCGGAAAACCTCTTAGCGTACTCGTACAACAGCGTTAACAGTCGATAACCACAGCATATAACCATAGCCATAGTTCGATAAATGTGTAACCTGAGATTTCTGGACTTGGATATTCTTCGTTTTATAGCTTGTATGATCATGTAAGGTATGTTATGGCTCAATTGTCATACATAATGATTAATTAATTTTAATCTTTAAAATAAAATTAAATCAGTATATCTGAAATCGATATTAACAACCTGTTAAGATATTTCCGATACACAGTAGCACTTCTAAATACCTCAGCGCCACACAGTGTCAGCAATGACACAAGTGCTACAATTCAGAGACTCTGTTTGAATATTTAAATTGCAGTCGGCTTTAACGGTGGTGTGGGAGCAGCAAATATAATAAAGCACGAAATTTTATAATACATTTCCAGCTTATAGTCGATCTACCTTTAAAGAACCGACGTGTATTATGTCTACTTCCAAGCAAATAAAAGACAATTCTTCGCCTTTTTACCTGATTTACATTTTAAATTAGCTAATGTAAGAAAAGATAACTTGCAGATCTTTCAGAAATCTGTATTACTGTCAAGAGTAACACCGCTAAGTGTGTCTTACATTATTAAACGGAGCTGTAAAATAAAGTGTCCCGTGACAGTGCTTTCAGGCTTTGTTAGTTGTAATTCACAATATCAAACTTAACCACAATCCTTAACTGGAAATGTAGTTTCTCTAAATACCACCACCTCAGTGCTTCTCTGTTTTCCTTTGTTTTCTACACTCCTGGAAATTGAAATAAGAACACCGTGAATTCATTGTCCCAGGAAGGGGAAACTTTATTGACACATTCCTGGGGTCAGATACATCACATGATCACACTGACAGAACCACAGGCACATAGACACAGGCAACAGAGCATGCACGATGTCGGCACTAGTACAGTGTATATCCACCTTTCGCAGCAATGCAGGCTGCTATTCTCCCATGGAGACGATCGTAGATATGCTGGATGTAGTCCTGTGGAACGGCTTGCCATGTCATTTCCACCTGGCGCCTCAGTTGGACCAGCGTTCGTGCTGGACGTGCAGACCGCGTGAGACGACGCTTCATCCAGTCCCAAACATGCTCAATGGGGGACAGATCCGGAGATCTTGCTGGCCAGGGTAGTTGACTTACACCTTCTAGAGCACGTTGGGTGGCACGGGATACATGCGGACGTGCATTGTCCTGTTCCCTTGACGGTCTAGGAATGGTAGAACGATGGGTTCGATGACGATTTGGATGTACCGTGCACTATTCAGTGTCCCCTCGACGATCACCAGTGGTGTACGGCCAGTGTAGGAGATCGCTCCCCACACCATGATGCCGGGTGTTGGCCCTGTGTGCCTCGGTCGTATGCAGTCCTGATTGTGGCGCTCACCTGCACGGCGCCAAACACGCATACGACCATCATTGGCACCAAGCCAGAAGCGACTCTCATCGCTGAAGACGACACGTCTCCATTCGTCCCTCCATTCACGCCTGTCGCGACACCACTGGAGGCGGGCTGCCCGATGTTAGGGCGTGAGGGGAAGACGGCCTAACGGTGTGCGGGACCGTAGCCCAGCTTCATGGAGACGGTTGCGAATGGTCCTCGCCGATACCCCAGGAGCAACAGTGTCCCTAATTTGCTGGGAAGTGGCGGTGCGGTCCCCTACGGCACTGCGTAGGATCCTACGGTCTTGGCGTGCATCCGTGCGTCGCTGCGGTCCGGTCCCAGGTCGACGGGCACGTGCACCTTCCGCCGACCACTGGCGACAACATCGATGTACTGTGGAGACCTCACGCCCCACGTGTTGAGCAATTCGGCGGTACGTCCACCCGGCCTCCCGCATGCCCACTATACGCCCTCGCTCAAAGTCCGTCAACTGCACATACGGTTCACGTCCACGCTGTCGCGGCATGCTACCAGTGTTAAAGACTGCGATGGAGCTCCGTATGCCACGGCAAACTGGCTGACACTGACGGCGGCGGTGCACAAATGCTGCGCAGCTAGCGCCATTCGACGGCCAACACCGCGGTTCCTGGTGTGTCCACTGTGCCGTGCGTGTGATCATTGCTTGTACAGCCCTCTCGCAGTGTCCGGAGCAAGTATGGTGGGTCTGACACACCGGTGTCAATGTGTTCTTTTTTCCATTTCCAGGAGTGTATTAACACTTTCTACTCTACATCAGATAATGGGTAGCAAGGAGAAATTTCAAATTCGTTCGGTTAACTTATCAATCAGATGTAATTAAACTACATCCCTTAGAAATTACCCGGTTACGATGGGTAGGGATGGAGGAGTGGAAGGCGTGAAGTGGTGATAGAGATTGAGGCAAGTTATGACAGCCCGAATAAGCATAATATGTGACTGCCCTGTGTGGGCATATAGGTGAGGGTTGTTGTGGGACAGATACAGACTCTTGAAGAATTTCCCGCGACGCCACTTTTCACAGCCTTCCTCAACCCCTAGAAATGGTTTCAGTGTTATGTAACGGTGACAGTTTTCCCCTTACAAGCATAAACTGTGACCATCACGCCTCTACAGCCACAGAAACTACTCTGCATCACCTGGACCAGTGATGGTCTCGTGTTAGTCTTTTTTGACAACAGTGAATGCACATGTTTCCACAGGTTGCTTTGCACCTTTCGCTGTGGACAACAGTGATGCAGTCAGCACTCGTCCATGATGCTTAATTAGCTAAAGAAGTCATACAGACAGCCTTGCGACAATTGCATCATACCCACAGAGAGCGAATTACAGCACAGTACCCCACTATGTCAATGAGGTCCACCGCACTGTTTTGGCTTCTTTAATGCCGTCTTGCGGTACTGTGAAGCGGCAGTTTCAAGAGAATGTATCTGCAAACAAACAAAAAGTAATTACGTAACGTTGTTTCTTCTAGGTGGAAATTAAACCTAGTCGCAGGGTTCTGGCTCTGAAGATAATAAAATTTTGTACATTGTTCCGCATATAATGCTCAGCACCAGTCAGTGATCGTTTATCTCCACAGCTGTACACATTAAGAAAGAGTGAAAGAAAATGAGTCCACCTTGCTTCTAAGATCAGCGCTTTAGCAATCATATTAACACTCGAGGCCGTTTACCGCGTTGCTAATGGCAAGGGCCCTCCACCTGAATGTATTTTTCACTGCACTGTGCAAGCGCTACGTTCCATTTGCATTACTTTTAATCTCTTGCCACTGGCGAGGAAATTACTCGAAAAATTCTATCGTCGTAAAGCAATTTTCCTCCAGAACTCCTTAAATTTAACTTCAAACTTGTACATCTCAGTTACGCATTAATTTCTTAATCAGATTCCAGTCTATTTCCACTTCCCGAACAGAATCTTCTCAACCACTTCTGGTGGAGCTGCATTACATGCTGCTTATTCTGAAACGGAGCGACGAACTTTATTGCGCTGAAAGATCAGTTCCAGTAGATTTAAAGCATATTACATCCTCAACAAAGTAATTTTTCTATGCTAGGGCAATAAAAATGCGTTATCGTCATATTGACATTGAGGACGTTAATGTCCGTCTTATGTTCCACACGTACCCACATAAAGGTGTACTTCAATTGCCATCACTTCATCTTATCGACGACGTGCAAGTAGCGTCAAATAGTATCAATTAGTTACGTTACATGTTCCACAGATCATTTGAACGATTCATTTATCTAAATGACGTTGAACGAATCAATTTGCATTATATGTATACATGATTAGCCCTAACGTTAATGAACACATTATTTTTTCTCCTGCTTGTGCAGCTACAGTACTTTTTTTCCTGATTACTTGTTTTAAGTAGAAATTCTTCAGTAGAATAGAAGGAGCTTTCCAGGAGAAATGATTTTAAAATAGATTTGAAATTTGCTTTGTTACTTGTCCGACATTTTATCCTATTGGATAAATGATCATACATTTTTATTGCTACATGTTGAACTCCTTTCGGAGCCACCTACATCTTTAACAAACAATAATGTAGGTCTTTTGACCCCTTGTTTTGTAGGTATGTACATAAGTATTCTTCTCAGATAGTGATGAATTATTTATGACGAATTTTGATAGCGAATAAATATACATTTTGCAGCACAGATAATATACCAAGCTCATTCAAGGGCTACCTACATGGCGTCCGTAGATTAACATCGCATCTTATTCTTACTAGTCTTTTTTATGCAATCAATACTTTCTTTGTAAATGATAAGACTTGCACGAAGCGTCCGATCATCCCATGCGGGATCTCCCGCCACCAGTCCCATAGGATCATTTGATTGTTTTTCAGTTATATTAAGACTGTGTACGCAAATTTCTTGTTTTAATTAATTGAGTAAAAACTATAAGACTTATAGTCCAGCTCAGACCATACACAATGTTCTATCACTTATAGTATAACTCACAGAACATTGTGTATGGTCTGAGCGGGACCGGACGAGAAATACCTTCTTTTAACACATGTGTTGTGTTTGTGAGCTAGGTCAATTTTAAATCGTGCTCTATTTAGTGTACTTTGTGTTCGATTTAATATTAGGAAATCTAACATAATGCTTGTAAGAGCACACCAACAGCTATTCCAGGTCATTCGGCGCCCGACGGTCAGTGAGGTAACTTGTGTGTTGATGAATTGGTAGAGTGATTTAGAGCTTGTAAAATGATAGATTTTGGGCGTTACGTGGCTGCGCGAATGCTATAACATTTGTTCATAGTCAGACGAACCTTGGATTGAGTGGGACTTGAATTTGTGCGCCCCTTTCAAGCTTTGTGAGTGATAGGTGATGGGCAGCTGTGAACTCTGACTTATTTCGGCTGCATTCTGGATTTATTGCTGGTTAGCCTGATGGAATTTACATTTTATTCTCCGGGTCTTGCTATGAATTTACATTTTATTCTGCGGGTCTTGCTATGCTAATCACTATGTAGAATACTATTGGCTTGTGAACTGGCGATTATTTTGTAAATAGTTAACGGAATGCGGCTGTTCTTCGCGAGTCAGCTACGTTTAATTAGTATTTAGGGATTATGCTACTACTCAAATACGCAAACACACAATCCTTACCGCAGCTGATTATTATCATTTTATTTTATGCTTAAACGCTTATTTGTAAGATTACCACTCTAATTACTTAGGTGTTTTATTTTACTGTATTGAATAAATCATTGGTTAGTTTAATCTAAATACTTTGGTGTATCCTACAATCAATTTACGAAAGAATACAATCATTACTATGGTATTATGAACATTTTGTTTACTTCGTCTTATAATTCGTGTAAAGGTGCATAACTTGCCCAAGTCTCGATGATTTTGACTGTAGGATCGTGTGTTAATTGAATATTCCAGCATAAAAGCACATGATGCACGACTCGACATTACGATGGCATCACACTAATATTTTAAATAGAGTCATGTATTTGGCTAACTGTGGGGGTGTAATATATATCATCACATTGGCCTATCACGACTGGTTTTCTCAGCTATATAATCCTTTGGTGATGATAGATAGTGGCACACAGCAGTAACTTCCCTAGTTTGGTTGACCATCTGGCGCCAAATGACCCCTAGCGGCAGTATTCACACTCTTATAAGCCTTCGCTTAGCCCACCAAATCTTAAAACTGACACAAATTACATGAAACGGTCCACCATCCAAAATTTACATAACTCACAAAATACAACATAAATCTTAAAAAGCCTCTTTCTCTACTGGACCCCATCAGAACATACACAGTATCTTATGTCAAATAGTACAGGCTCAGTTAATTAAAATATGGAATTTGTGTACCGCTCTTAGTATAACTGACAAAGAAATGGTTTGAATACGTGATAAACAGTAAATCATTGCTTGATCAACACAAGAGTCACTTTATACCGTACTCAATGGCAGAATCCGATATTACATTGAAAGTACCGCTTTAAATTGATGTCTTTATTATGGGCCAAATTAGCATTTCATCAAAAAAACAAGAAATTCCTTAATGAACAATACGTAGGATACATGACTGCATAGGGAAAAGTACAAGTGGTTTGTTGCTATATTCATTCTCTGTGTCAGTGTGGAGAATACCATGTTCTGATGTTGTTGTTGGTGTGGTCTTCAGTCCTGAGACTGGTTTGATGCTGCTCTCCATGCTACTCTATCTTGTGCAAGCTTCTTCATCTCCCAGTACTTACTGCAACGTACATCCTTCTGAATCTGCTTAATGTATGCATCTCTTGGTCTCCCTCCACGGTTTTTACCCTCCACGCTGCCCTCCAATGCTAAATTTGTGATCCCTTGATGCCTCAGAACATGTCCTACCAACCGATCCCTTCTTCTTGTCAAGTTGTGCTACAAACTCCTCTTCTCCCCAATTCAATACCCCCTCATTAGTTATGTGATCTACCCATCTAATCTTCAGCATTCTACTGTAGCACATTTCGAAAGCTTCTATTCTCTTCTTGTCCAAACTATTTATCGTCCATGTTTCACTTCCATACATGGCTACACTCCATACAAATACTTTCAGAAACGACTTCCTGACACTTCAGTCTATACTCGATGTTACCAAATTTCTCTTCTTCAGAAACGCTTTCCTTGCCATTGCCAGTCTACATTTTATATAATCTCTACTTCGACCATCATCAGTTATTTTGCTCCCAAAATAGCAAAACTCCTTTACTACTTCAAGTGTCTCATTTCCTAATCTAATTCTATCAGCATCACCCGACTTAGTTCAACTACATTCCATTATCCTCGTTTTGCTTTTGTTGATATTCATCTTATATCCTCCTTTCAAGACACTATCCACTCCGTTCAACTGCTCTTCCAAGTCCTTTGCTGTCTCTGACTGAATTACAATGTCATCGGCGACCCTCAAAGTTTTTATTTCTTCTCCATGGATTTTAATACCTACTCGGAATATTTCTTTTGTTTCCTTTACTGCTTGCTCAATATATAGATTGAATAAGACCTGGGAGAGGCTACAATCCTGTCTCACTCCCCTCCCAACCGCTGCTTCCCTTTCATGCCCCTCGACTCTTATAAATGCCATCTGGTTTCTGTACAAATTGTAAATAGCCTTTCGCTCCCTGTATTTTACCCCTGCCACCTTTAGAATTTGAAAGAGAGTATTCCAGTCAACATTGTCAAAAGCTTTCTCTAAGTCTGCAAATGCTAGAAACGTAGGTTTGCCTTTCTTTAATCTTTCTTCTAAGATAAGTCGTAGGGTCAGTATTGCCTCAAGTGTTCCAATATTTCTACGGAATCCCATTGATCTTCCCCAAGGTTGGCTACTACTAGTTTTTCCATTCGTCTGAAAAGAATTCGCGTTAGTATTTTGCATCTGTGTCTTATTAAACCGATTGTTCGGTAATTTTCACATCTGTCAACACCTGCTTTCTTTGGGATTGGAATTATTATATTCTTCTTGAAGTCTGAGGGTATTTCGAATGTCTCGTACATCTTGCTCACCAGATGGTAGAGTTTTGTCGGGACAGGTTCTCCCAAGGCCGTCAGTAGTTCTAAAGGAATGTTGTCTACTCCAAGGGCCTTGTTTCGACTCAGGTCTTTCAGTGCTCTGTCAAACTCTTCACGCAGTACTGTATCTCCCATTTCGTCTCCATCTACATTCTCTTCCACTTCCAGAATATTGTCCTCAAGTACTTCGCCCTTGTATAGACCCTCTATGCCATTTTTCTGCTTTCCCTTCTTTGCTTAGAACTGGGTTTCCATCTGAGCTCTTGATATTCATACAAATGGTTCTCTTTTCTCCAAAAGTCTTTTTAATTTTCCTGTAGGCAGTATCTATCTTACCCCTAGTGAGATAAGCATCTACATCCTCACATTTGTCCTCTAGCCATTCCTGCTTAGCCATTTTGCACTTCCTGTCGATTTCATTTTTGAGACGTTTGTATTCCTTTTTGCCTGCCTCATTTACTGCATTTTTATACTTTCTCCTTTCATCAATTGAATTCAATATTTCTTCTGTTACTCAAGGATTTCTACTAGCCGTCGTCTTTGTAACTACTTGATCCTCTGCTGCCTTCACTACTTCATCCCTCAGAGCTACCCATACTTCTTCTACTGTATTTTCCTCCCCATTTCTGTCAATTGTCCCCTTATGCTCTACCTGAAACTCTGTACAGCCTCTGGTTTTACCAGTTTGTCCAGGTCCCGTCTCCTTAAATTCCCACCTTTTTGTAATCTCTTCAGTTTTACTCTACAGCTCATAACCAATAGATTGTGGTCAGAGTCCACATCTGCCACTGGAAATGTCTTACAATTTAATACCTGGTTCCTGAATCTCTGTCTTACCATTATATAATCTATCTGATACCTTCTAGTGTTTCCAGGATTCTTCCATGTGTACAACCTTCTTTTATGATTCTTCCTCTGTGCAAAATTCTTCCTCTTTAATTTCTTTCCCCCAATCTATATTCACCTACTATGTTTCCTTCTCTCCCTTTCCCTACTCTCGAATTCCAGTCACCCATGACTATTAAATTTTCGTCTCCCTTCACTACCTGAATAATTTCTTTTATCTCATCATACATTTCATCAATTTCTTCATCATCTGCAGAGCTCGTTGGCATATAAACTTGTACTACTGTAGTGGGTGTGGGCTTCGTTTGTATCTTGGCCACAATAATGCGTTCACGGTGCTGTCTGTAGTAGCTTACCCGCACTCTTATTTTTTTATTCATTATTAAACCTATTCCTGCATTACCCCTATTTGATTTTGTATTTATAGCCCTGTATTCATCTCACCAAAAGTCTCGTTCCTCCTGCCACCGAACTTCAATAATTCCTGCTATATCTAACTTTAACCTATTGTAGGGAAGTAGCCTACTCAAGCCTTATAAGATTCTCATCAGTCTTTCCATTGTGCGCCAGCCTAGTCTGCTGCAACTAGCTCTGACGTCGTAAATGTTGCGCAATACCTTAAAAATCAAGTAAATAACCTGAAACGTTTCTATCATGTCAGGAGTAATACTAAATCAATATGTGTTGAATATCAGTTCGATAACATTAACCATTTTCGAAATTTGGATGTTTTTCTGTAAAAATCATTGGCGCAACAGAAAAGAGCTAGAAACTTAAAAATTTATATTTAGATTCCCTTTTCATAATAATGTAGTAGAAACAGTATTCTGGATTCCACAGATTAAAATTTTAGAGGAAATTCATGATTTTCTGGTTTTTGTCTTAAAAATTAAGGAAGCAAGATAGATTAAGTAGGCGAATAAATAAGGCTAGGATGTTTAAATTTAAGTAGAAGGGAAATCCGCTATAATCATAAAGATGTGAGAAGTTTCAATTGAATAACTATAAAACTATAGCGATAGCGTATCTCCAAAGGTCAAGTTCACAGCTCGTCTACTGCGTGCAGTGTTATTAAATTAATTCTCTCGCCCAAAATATTTGACTTAGCCATGTCAGACTTTTATTATGATCACTTACCTGTGTGCTGATTGCACATTTAAATTGAGAGCTTCATCGGCCATCAGCAAAGGAAGCGATGATTTATTCTATAACTTAAAGTGGTGCATTACTAGCCCAGCGGCTAGTTGGGAGAGCCGATTTCATCAGGCGTTCCCTTAGCCGTCCGCTCCGCGGCTTTATATATAAGAACGCTGCGCGAGAGAGGAAGGCCCCAGTTCTTTTCAGACACTGAATAGCACACCATCTGTGTCGGGAGTCGCGTCGTGTCGGTATCATTGCTATAAACAGCCTCGGATGCTGTAATAAGCTACTCGGGATACGCATAACCATGGAATGATTTTTGAGTGAAGTGTTAATTCTGGGATGACTTTAATGATCTATCTTCAATTTGCGTATGTCGTAGTTTCACGTGCCGTCGCGGGACAAACATTCTACCATTATTTAGCGTGGCGTTTGATGAACGTTATCATCAAATTATGGCGAGCATTTACTTAAACATTTAATTTGGACATATATACTTGCTTCAGCGCATTAGACTCTGAACTGCTCTGATAGTTGGATTGTGTGGATTCTTTTTTTTTTTTTCTTTTTTTTATCTGTGACTTTCAGAATATAGCAAACGTTTTTAAAGGATCATTTTTGATTATGAATCCCAGACAATCTCCTAATTCCTCAGAGCTATAAGCTGTAGCTATGAGTGTATTTATCAGATGAAGTGGGCACTAGGAATTCTAATTACAGGCTTCACGTTTTGCTAATCGCTTTCTGGTTGCCAATATTATAGTTAGAGAGCCAGTGTTGAGAATGGCAAAAGACAGCATAAATAATAGGAACATTTATACTACATAATTTCAACCAGCCGCCCCACATATGGTGCATCGGCCAGGAAATGCATGTTTTCTGCATTCTTTACTACTTTACAATTCCATATTTATATAATAAACCATAATTCCACCAGCCGCCCCACAATTGGTGCATCGGCCAGGAAATGTTTCTACATTACATAATACAAAACCGTTTAAATAACAAGAAATTCCACCTGCCGCCCCACAATTGGTGCATCGGCCGGGAAATGCATCTTTTCTACATTTTGCATTATATAACTACATTAATTCCACCGTCGCCCCAGAATTGGTGCATCGGCTGGGACACAAACTGAGTAAAAGTGAAAGTGATTTTTAAATATTCGGATTCAGGAGTGAAATGCGATATGCAACTGAGTAATAGAACAGTGATAGTGTTACATGTGTATGTGGACGACGCAATTGGATTAAAACGCATCTGGATTGACAGAGATGGCACTGAGTCTAGCGGCGCTGCCAACATCGCAAGAAGCCAGTTTCGCCTCACTGCAGTCGTCCACCGGAGCAACCAGAGCCGCGCCTGCAGTTGCGGGCCTCGCAAACACACAAGAGCCATCGGAGTGCCGTCTGCAGTTCAACGCGCTGCGGCACATCAGTAATCCTGGTACGCCGCGCCGACAACGCTATACGTCGTGCGGAAGGAACTAAGTTAAGTGAAAAGCTGTTACAAATTTTACTAACCTGCACTAAAAGACTATCGGCAATGGAACTGCCAAAAGAAACTGAGGTTAAACTTAAATCAGAACCTATGTCTGTTGATGGAACTGTAAATCCAGACAACGGTTCAAGTGCAAATATGCATGAAAATAGTAGTGTTAAAGTGAAATATGAAGTATTGTCTCTTGACAGTAGTGTGAGAAGGGGCAATGATTCAATAATAGAGACCCCTGTAGTAAAGCAGAAAGCAGATATTGTTAATTCATTGGATGATAGTTTATCTGATGAATTAAAAACGAAACAGTCATCAGAGATGGTAGAGTTTAAGAAGGAGAAGTTAGATATGACTAATCAATCAGAAGTTTTATTTAGTTTTGATGATTCTGGTGTTGGAACTAGTTTTTTGTCATCTGAGTGTGATAAAAAGCCAGCTAGTGAGCAACCCAAAGGTACTGGGGCTATTGATTTAAATGTTATATTACAAGCAATAGCTGCCAGTAATGAAAAATTATCAGCCAGTAATGCAAAAATGTCAGCCAGTAATGCGAGAATGAATGCTGAATTAAAATCTGATATAATTGAGGTAAATAACAGAATTGTGGCCAGTCAAACTAATTTTAATAAACTGTTTGAGTCAATGGTCAATAAATTAGAAACTTCCTTCAAGGCTAGTTGCAATAAGTTGAAAGAGGATCTGGACAGTTTGAATTATAAAATTGATTACAACCATGAGGATATTGAGAAAAAGGTTGCTCAACTATTTTCTGAAATGTGTAAAACAGTAAAATCCGAAGTTGCTGAGGTTCGCAAAGACTTCCAAATGGAAGATCCGTAGCTGGAGCACAAGTTAACAGAAAAGGTCGAGGCGGAATCTGAACTGTTCTCAGATAGGTTTAAAGATGTTAATATAAAAGTAAACATATGTGAAGCAGAAGTAGACGCAATCAAAACTGACACTACTAATACTGTGTAAAGAGTAGATAATGTTGAAATAAGAGCAGAAAATATTAGTACTATTATTGCTAACATTAACAGTAAAGTAGCTTCAGTAACTTCTGGTAATGGTAGTATGCAACAAGTTGTAGCTGCAAACGCCACTTTTATCGGATGTCGGCAGCTCTTGCGGTTCGATCCAGATAAAAATATCCACCCGCTAGATTTCTGGAAAGATTTTGAAGATGTGATTCCACCAACTTGGTCTGAAGGAGAGAAAATCTTATTTATTAGAAGCCATTTAGCAGGTGACGCCATGCGTTGGTCAGCTGATGTAATGTTGAAGTGTGAAACATTAGCGGAATTTAAAACAGCTTTCATTAATGAGTATTGGTCTAGTAATAAGCAAAATGAAGTGTTGAGAGAATTTTGGAGTGGAAAACGCTTCAATATAGGCAAGGAATATATCAAAGAATTTGCTAGGTCATTGATCTCACGTTTGTCACATTTGGCCGAAAAGCTAAAATCTGAAATGATTGAAGCCAAACTGCCATGGTATTGGCAAACTAGAATTATATCTGCCCCTAGAGACAATCTGGATCGTTTCATTGAGTATTTGGAAAGTGTAGAACGTGTTGCTGCCAATGAGGAGCAAGCACGTAATAAAAGAAATGTTAATAACACTAGTAGTAATTTTAAGAACGAGCAGAATGGCAATGTAAGCATCAGAACAGTAGGTGTTCGCCATGCTAAGAGAGGTAGGAATTGGAGAAATAATTATCAGAACCAACAATGGCCTCCAAATAATAGTAATTTTGTTCCAAACAAAATTATGCAGGTAAACAACAGTGCGGAAAGCAATGCTGTGCCAGTTAACTATAATGGAAATAAAGGAAACAGTAGTAGGCCGAGGCAGGAAAACTAGTTCCCGTCTGTGAGGACACTGACGGTCACCAGGTGGTTACTTTTCCTAAGCCAGTAGTTACGGTAATTGGTAAGACAGATCAGAATACTCAAACTGAACATGTGGATGAAGGGTCGGTAGCATCTAAGGATACAACAGAAATATTAGATCACTCACAGTATTTGATAGATGCCGTGATGGAGACGCTTTCTAAGTGGGAAGAGAAAGAGAAGGCGCAGCAGTGTAACGATAGGGAGGAGCTACAAAATACTGAATTGTCAGGTGAAGAAGCAGAAGAAATTCATGCTTATATTTACGATGAGGATGATGTGCTCTTATCTAAGTGCCTGTGCAGGATGTTGATACTGTACTAATAAATTTAGGACAGGAGGTAAGTGAGAATGTAGAGGATAGCCTGTTGGGGGTCGATGAACCCGGTAGCTGTGACCAGTTGTCACTTGAGAAGGAACCCGACGATAATAGTGAAAGTGGTTTAGCTGTAACTAGTGTTATGCCCGGTCTGGAGGCGCAGAATCGCTCAGACTACAGTTATTTGGGTCATATTCAGCAAACTAAATGTAATGAAGTCGTGAGGTGTTTCGATTTGAAGTTAATAGACCGACTGGAAAAGGCAGCTGAAAATCTAATTCAGGAAACCCCTACACACTTGGATCTAAATGTAATAAAGACAGATGTCGATCACTTTAGTTGGAGACAAATCCAAATGGAACTATTGGATGAGTTTGAGGAACCACCTGTACAAACTAGAATAAGCCACCCTATAATAATAGTGAATATGTTGGGTATCAATGTACGTTGTCTCTTAGACAGTGGAAGTGAGGTGAGTGCGATATCTCAGTCCTTCTTTGATACATTACCTGGCAAAAACAAGCTCACAGTAATGAGGGTATCAGGACTAAGAATAATTGGTGCTACTGGCAAGGTGTCAAAAACGATAAAGCAAGAAGCTTTACTGCCCTTTAACATTAATAGTAATTTAATTGATCATCCATGCTTAGTTGTAAATAATCTCAGTATTGAGGTTTTAATTGGCATAGATTTCTTGTCGAAATATCCGAGTGTTGTTGGCTTTGAAAGAAGCCAGTTAAAAATGGTCTTGCCGATAACCGGAGTAATTACGGTACCTTTTATTGATTAACATGTAGTAACTAATGATGAAACTTGGGAGCTGCCTATACGAGTTCTGAAAAATAGGAGAGACTGGGACAAAGGTGTTAATCTTAGTAAATGTAAGCAAAACACATCAGAAAGAAAGAAGCATTATGACGCAAAAGCTGTACCCACTAGTTTTGAAATAGGTCAGTTAGTCCTTGTCAAAACCAAGGAAAAATCAAAGAAAATAAATGCAGAAACAAAGAAATTCATGTTCATATACCAAGGACTTTTCAGGATCATAGGAAAATCACATGCCAATGCATATAGGCTAGAGTACCCTAAGAGTAAAAAGCTTTTCGGTCTCAGGAATGTGATCGACCTAAAGAAGTTCATAGGTAGTGAATGAAGACTGTAGGGAGGAGGTTGTTCTGTAACCTCTACACAGTGTGGCCGCTGTGCAGTCCCAGCTGTGTGAGATCTTCTTTCCATTTCAGGTCTCACTCATTCTTCATCTTTCCTATCCACCAAAATTTCGGCTCTTACTCTCAAATACTAAAATCTTCCGGTATGACTATCAAGCCAGCTTTAAACCAATGAATTCTGTAGGGAGGAGGTTGTTCTATAACCTCTACACAGTGTGGCAGCTGTGCAGTCCCAGCTGTGTGAGATCTTCTTTCCATTTCAGGTCTCACTCATTCTTCATCTTTACTATCCATCAAAATTTCGGCTCTTACTTTCAAATACTAAAATTTTCCGTTATGGTTATCAAACCAATAATAAACTAATGAATTCTGTAGGGAGGAGGTTGTTCTGTAACCTCTACACAGTGTGGCAGCTGTGCAGTCCCAGCTGTGTGAGATCTTCTTTCCTTTTCAGATCTCACTCATTCTTCATCTTTCTTATCCACCAAAATTTCGACCCCTTCTTTCCAATACGAAAATTTTCTGAAACCAATGAATGCTGTAGGGAGGAGTTTGTTCTGTATCCTCTACTCAGTGTGTCAGCTGTGCAGTCCCAGCTGTGTGAGATCTTCTTTCCTTTTCAGGTCTCACTCATTCTTCATCTTTCTTATCCACCAAAATTTCGACCCCTTCTTTCCAATACGAAAATTTTCTGAAACCAATGAATGCTGTAGGGAGGAGTTTGTTCTGTATCCTCTACTCAGTGTGTTAGCTGTGCAGTCCCAGCTGTGTGAGATCTTCTTTCCTTTTCAGGTCCCACTCATTCTTCATCTTTCCTATCTACAAAAATTTCGACTCCTTACTTTGCAATACAAAAATTTTCCGTCATGGCTATCAAGCCATGAGTTCTGTAACCATTCTATCCACCGATTAGTGAAGAAAATACCTAATGTGACAAACCTTACAGTGACATAAATAATAGAGAACTATGATGTAATTAAGATACAAATGTATTTGAGCAACAAGTATGTATAGAACCCAGGTAATATTGTAAGTACAAAGTGTTGTTTTATTGGAAATGGTCCACCAACAGTAATTTAAAAAGATATACAAATTCGTGTACAAACAGGATCTGAAGTGTCAGTGAAACCTATTGTACGCTGTAGAGCTAACTAATTAATAGTAAAAGAGATTGGTTAGTGTTATGAAAAATATGCAGATAAGTTGTAAGAAGGAACTCACCTTGTGTAGCAAGGAATGGCAGTGTAATAGAATTGAACAGTGTGTGTGGTTGAGACGTGAAGGACACGTCCCTGAAGTATTTATAAGGTTGGAGCTGGCCATTATTTTGGTGTTGGGTGTGCGGTGACACACCTACAGGTATTGAAGTTATGAGTTGGAGGCGTGAATGCGACCATAGGTACCCTTATGTTAGATAAGACAGAGCAGCTCATGGTGTCCTATAGGTTTATAGAATTTAGCATTACGCTCGTCCATAATTAGTTGATGCACTTTAGCGGTAGGTCGAGAGAGACTACCTGTGGTTTCAGCGTCCGATCGAGTGGAAATGGATTGCCACGTGAGCAAACTGATCAGCTGCAATACACTGTAGATATGAAATAAATGTGCTATCCTATGCTTTAAATGTTAATAGAGTGAGTGTTAAACAAGTGCATACACTAGCAACATAATGGAATAACATAATGGCAGATGTGAAACATTATTTATAGCTCACTTCGATGAAGTAAGTACATAATTGCAGATGTGGAACTGACACAACAGCTGAGGACCAATAAGTGGAGTTAGTAGTCAACTAAAAGTAGTGTGTTTTGAACACTCAGAACTGTACCATTACCACAAGTTATTCACATGTACAAAGAAGCTGAGAATGCAACTACTAATCAAATATACTCATACTATCTCTAAGAATAAGGTAATTGAAGATGAGTCAGCTAAGTAAACAAAATACAGATTTATCAAGAATGTACCGAGCATTGGTTCAGTGTTCCGGCCCAGAAATAATAAATTGAAATTAAATAGGATTTATGATTGTATGCCTTGAGCATAAATTTTCTCTAGTACGTGACTAATGGCGTTTTGAGCCATTTGTTTACCGATTTTATGACAGTTAAGTAACCGCGAGAGTAAAATTAAAAAAGTTCTCTTAACTTTGTTCCAGTAACATATTGAAGGATGAAATGTATATATCCCCATTTCATTGTGACCCACTCTTAGATATTAAGTGAACCAAGTCTGAGGCACTCTTTTTGTTTGTTCTACAGGACAAACCAGATAATGGCAGCCTGGTAGCTGCATGAAATCGTGGAGTGACTTGGACACAACAGACAGTGACCCCTCCCCTTTCCCCATGTAATTTAGAGTGAACGTGAAAGACGCACACCGCGGCAACTTCCTCTCCTCTACTCTTGTGAATGGAAGTGTAGAACGCCAGCCAAAGCGGCTACAACCATGTGTGTCAAAATGAAATTGTCATGATTGTGAAATATTCTTTCAGGTTTAGAAAAGACTGCTAAGATATAATCATCTGTTTATGTATCATGAATAACTGTGTTAATTTATTTGAATTTGTGTATGTAAAAATGTATTTAATGGATTTAAGATTTTCATAATTTTACATATTTTTATGTGTTTATTTGTCTAAAGCAATATGTATGCCAAAGTGTTTCATTGATTTTGCTTAAATTTTGAGGGATAATATTGCTTAAGAGGCAGTGAACAAGCCAGCAATTTAAATAATTGAAGTAGGTAATCAGTTTTCTTTTAATATTTTTATATGTTTACATTTAAATTTAAATTTTCATAGGGAGTTATGCTGTAGTCTTGCTTCCGTTTTTGTAATAAAATATCTTTTTCGTTCATTAACATTAAAAAAAATTAAGTAGAGGGTGATGTAGGGAAGCAGCCTACTCACGCCTTATAAAATTCTCATCAGACTTTCCATTGTGTGCCAGCCTAGTCTGCTGTAACTAGCTCTGACGTCATAAATGTTGCGCAATACTTTATAAATCAAGTAAATAACCTGAAACGTTTCTATCATGTCAGGAGTAATACTAAATCAATATGTGTTGAATATCAGTTCGATAACTTTAACCATTTTCGAAATTTGGATGTTTTTCTGTAAAAATCATTGGCGCAACAGAAAAGAGCTAGAAACTTAAAAATTTATATTTAGATTCCCATTTCATAATAATTTAGTAGAAACAGTATTCTGGATCCCACAGATTAAAATTTTAGAGGAAATTCATGATTTTCTGGTTTTTGTCTTAAAAATTAAGGAAGCAAGATAGATTAAGTAGGCGAATAAGTAAGGCTAGGATGTTTAAATTTAAGTAGAAGGGAAATCCGCTATAATCATAAAGATGTGAGAAGTTTCAATTGAATAACTATAAAACTATAGCGATAGCGTATCTCCAAAGGTCAAGTTCACAGCTCGTCTACTGCGTGCAGTGTTATTAAATTAATTCTCTCGCCCAAAATATTTGACTTAGCCATGTCAGACTTTTATTATGATCACTTACCTGTGTGCTGATTGCACATTTAAATTGAGAGCTTCATCGGCCATCAGCAAAGGAAGCGATGATTTATTCTATAACTTAAAGTGGTGCATTACTAGCCCAGCGGCTAGTTGGGAGAGCCGATTTCATCAGGCGTTCCCTTAGCCGTCCGCTCCGCGGCTTTATATATAAGAACGCTGCGCGAGAGAGGAAGGCCCCAGTTCTTTCCAGACACTGAATAGCACACCATCTGTGTCGGGAGTCGCGTCGTGTCGGTATCATTGCTATAAACAGCCTCGGATGCTGTAATAAGCTACTCGGGATACGCATAACCATGGAATGATTTTTGAGTGAAGTGTTAATTCTGGGATGACTTTAATGATCTATCTTCAGTTTGCGTATGTTGTAGTTTCACGTGCCGTCGCGGGACAAACATTCTACCATTATTTAGCGTGGCGTTTGATGAACGTTATCATCAAATTATGGCGAGCATTTACTTAAACATTTAATTTGGACATATATACTTGCATCAGCGCATTAGACTCTGAACTGCTCTGATAGTTGGATTGTGTGGATTCTTTTTTTTTTTTTTTTTTTATCTGTGACTTTCAGAATATAGCAAACGTTTTTAAAGGATCATTTTTGATTATGAATCCCAGACAATCTCCTAATTCCTCAGAGCTATAAGCTGTAGCTATGAGTGTATTTATCAGATGAAGTGGGCACTAGGAATTCTAATTACAGGCTTCACGTTTTGCTAATCGCTTTCTGGTTGCCAATATTGTAGTTAGAGAGCCAGTGTTGAGAACGGCAAAAGTCAGCATAAATAATAGCAACATTTATACTACATAATTTCAACCAGCCGCCCCACATATGGTGCATCAGCCGGGAAATGCATGTTTTCTGCATTCTTTACTACATTACAATTCTACATTTAAATAATAAACCATAATTCCACCAGCCGCCCCACAATTGGTGCATTGTCCGGGAAATGTTTCTACATTACATAATACAAAACAGTTTAAATAACAAGAAATTCCACCTGCTGCCCCACAATTGGTGCATCGGCCGGGAAATGCATCTTTTCTACATTACATTTTACATTATATAACTACACTAATTCCACCCGCCGCCCCACACTATCCATTTCCACTTTTAAGTTTTCTAACCTACCTGCCCGATTAAGGGATCTGACATTCCATGCTCCGATCCGCAAACGCCAGATTTCTTTCTCCTGACAATGCTGTCCTTCTGAGTAGTCACCGCCCAGAGATCCGAATGGGGGACTATTTTACCTCCGGAATATTTTACCCAAGAGGACGTCATCATCAGTTAACCATACAGTAAAGCTGCATGTCCTCTGGAAAAATTACGGTTGTAGTTTCCCGTTGCTTTCAGCCGTTCGCAGTACCAGCACAGCAAGGACGTTTTGGTTAGTGTTACAAGGTCAGATCAGTCAATCATCCAGACTGTTGCCCCTGCAGCTACTGAATAGGCTGCTGCCCCTCTTCAGGAACCACACGTTTGTCTGGCCTCTCAACAGATACTCCTCCATTGTGGTTGCACCTACAGTACGGCCATCTGCATCGCTGAGGCACGCAAGCCTCCCCACCAATGTCAAGGTCCATGGTTCATGGCGGGGCATGTTCTGATACAGATACATAATTCAAAAAATATTAAACATGTAATAAATCAATAAATAAAATATAAGCAGACATATGACGTTTCATGATTACGGCTTCTTTCCTTCACAGTCATTTAACTCCCTCTTTGAACAAATCATTGAAGTATTCAACATTTACTAATTTATAATGGACTTTGCGTTAAAACTCTGATATATTCCGTAATTTTTAACGTTTACATGATATTAAGGTCTTATTTAGTGCACCTTAGTGCCGTGACCACGCTGGTGTGAATGGATTCCTAATATCATGAATCTGTGAGTTACTACTTACATTTAAACTTTTGTTTAGCTCTCCCATTTTGAGCCAGCCACCAGTTTTGGAGCCATATAATCAAGCCATCAGTCCAAATACTTGAAAAATATCGTAGGGCTGGCATATACGTGAGAGTTTTTTATCAGACAGTCTGGCACTCTGTGATATTACTCGCAGAATCGTTTATACTAGTGGTGAATTTTCGCTGATAGATAGTGTCTCACGGTTCTCTGCGAGTACTTTCTGCAAGTGTCTGAGAGTCTGGCGAGAGCTGATGTCGTAAGCGTTTACACGCAGCAGGGCGAGAGCGTCTGTGAGAGCTGAGAGATAAGTGTCGACGAGATTTTTCTGTAATAGATCTGTGCGTGAAGGTACAGGCTACGATGGATGAACGTCGGGCTGCCACTTTTAGTGGCAAAGAAAAAACATAAACTACCGTATTCGTGCTAGGTAAGATAGTAGTTTAATAATGTAACTTCTGACTGACATTATTCACAAATTATTTCATTTTGCATTGAAGAAACTGGGACAGGAGTAAAAATAAAAATTAAATGTGTCGTCCAGTTTTATACGGGCGGTTTAACTGCTTAAGTTCTATACAATATGTCAACAAAACTTACCAGTAAATTGTAACATTTAACGTGTTTCCTGTTAAGGATCCCAGTTAGGTGAGGAATGAACAGAAAATATTTCAGGTCAAACGCATTTACACTAACTAGGGCAGTATCTCATACTGAAGTCGGTGGCACAATATCACCGCTGCTCCTTAGCGCAGCAGACAACCGAAGTCCACGGCACTGCTGTCTTCCATATGACTTCGGAGGTCACAGACTGGTGGTGGTTTACTAGCCGTAATTTCTGCATCCGTCTGGGTCTCGAGCCGCTCATTTGCAGTCATCTCGTAATCGACAAAGAAATTTTCACTCTGCAGCGGAATGTTCGCTGACATGACTCTTCCTCGAAAATGAAAATTGTGTGCCGGGCCGAGACCTGAACTGGGGCATTTACTTTTTGCGGGCAAGTGCTCTACCGACTGAGCTACCCCAGCACGACTTACGACTTGTCTTCGCAGCTGTACTTCAGCCAGTATCTCGTCTGGAGCTTGAGCCTCTGTCCATCACACAGATTGATTCAGGCAGGAAGTTTCACCTCGTTGCGGATTCATATTTACGGGAACGGTTTTGCTTGTGTTACCGAATACTTTTTCGCCCATCCAGTCTTCGCTACTGATCGTCATACACCCGGCATACAAATTCTCTTTCTGGGCGCCTCTGGCACACCAGTCAACTCGCTCCCCGAGTGGTTATTTGTGTCGCTTGGGTCTTAAACTTGCCCTGCTACCATTCCTGTCCTATACTGACTAAGCACGTCCAGCACTTCGGCACAGTTTTCTATTTCTAGCCGCTTTCAAGATTGGCAATGCTTTTTTTCCATTGTTCCATTCACTTTCACCGAAATGACCTCCTGGAAACTATCCTAAAAATCTTATCTCCCACCTCGGTTTCTTATCATGGAATCAACATTCAGCTAATACAGTTACTGACGGGAACAACAGAACACAGAGGCAACCGGAAAAGATTTTCTGTTTTCCTTCTCCTTCTTTGTTTTTTTCTACCACAGGCTAGCCGTTTTCTCCTTCTAGTAGACTCCATTATTCCAATGGTAGGCTATTAACCATTCTCATACATTGCTCGATAAATATACAATTCCCATGTCAAAGGTGACTATCGCCTTTTAGCTCTTTTCAGGTGACCACTTTAACACTGTCTGGGGCCACTTGTTATTGCTCATTCATTGAACGTTACCTAACCATTGGAGATTTTTACTCTCCAGTCTGCTCTTTACGCACTGTCACATTCTTTTTTTCGTATTTAGGTGGTTTGATGGTATTTTCACGGGTGACATGCAGACATCTTCTCATGAAATCTAATTCAACTGGTCTGATCTTGTTCCTTCTTTTATTCGTAAGAGGCCATATTTCTGCAAACTAGATAACAATTTCTAAATAATGCTATGCAACGTCCTTCTCTTTCGTCTGTTGACTATTGTTTCAAATCAGTCCATGTGCAGACCTCATCGCCAGTTTACCCATCACTACTTTGGTCTCCATATATCCGTCACAGGTGCCAACACTGGACGTAACAGAACCTCAAATAAGTGTTTAAAATGTTGAAATTTTAAAATTTTTCATCTTCGAACAATAAATCCGTTTCTTTCTTATCAATAAACATTTACTGTCATTTACAAATTAATTTTTAGACCTCACCTTGTGTATTTTTTCTGTAATTTATCCCGCATGTGTGCCAAATTTTCTGTGTTCTTTGCAAATGTAATTTGATGTCTGACAAACGTAGTAAGTGCGTTCTCTCCTGTCCAACTACAGCAAACAATCCTGAGCTTCTTCTGTACCAAGCCGCCTGAGCACGGTATATGAAGAAGTTACAAAGTATTACGGATGGCCTGAAATCTTGTTTAGCTCCTTTGCTAGTTTTAAAGCTTTCTTTTGTTGTGTTTTCTACATTCCTGTATCTTTGAGCAGTGTTTTTGGAGAGTTGAATGGATGGCAGGAAGAACGTGGTATTACATTTTTCCGACCGCGTTTTCTTTTGAAACAGCGAGGTGAGAGTCCCCTCTGCGTTGTGTCAATTTCTGGTGGTGGTTCTGGAAGACACTGTTAGGTGGTTGTAGCAAGCACAAGTATGAGGCTCAACTGGAAAAATGTGGTATGTAGCTGAGGCAGGTTCGATTCGGAGTCAGTGATCAAAGAGCCAAAACATTATGAGCACCTGCTTTATAGCTCCTTTGTCCGTCTTTGGAACTAAATACATCACTGCTTCTGCGTATCACAGATCCGACAGTATGTTGGTAGGTTTGTGGAGGTATCTGGCATTAGATGTCTACGTGAAGGTCATGTAATTCTCGAAAATAACGGCACAATAATCCGTGTACGCGGTGATGGTGCCCGATAGCGTCTCATGTGGGTTCCATGGAATTTACATCAGGCGACTTTGCTTTCCCAGACATCAAAGTGAGTTCATTATGTTACTACTCAAACCACTGTAGTAGAGTTCTGGCTCCGAGACATGGACAATTATACTGCCGAAAGATATGTCGCAGTCAGAGAAGACATCATGCAAGAAGGGATGCAGGTGGTTCGCAGCCGTTCACTTCGATGACGGAGTTTGTGGAGACGACCGGCGACCTAGTGTAACAAAAATGTGATTCACCCGAAGAGCCGACATTTTTCCATTGGCCGACGTTCGAATCCTAATGGTCCTGGGCCACTGCAATCGTAACTGACGATGTCGTCGGGTCAACATGTGAGCACGTAGGGATGGACTGCCACAGAACTCCTCGTTCAACAACGTTAGATGAACGGCGTGCTCCGAGACACTTGCACAGCATTGAGCTCTTTCAGCAGAGATGTCACGTGTCACCATCTATATCCTATTGTACAGGGCAGACAAGCCTCCGAACCCCACACTATGTGAAGAGTCGTGGACACTGAAGCATTAACGCCTAGTAGTAGTTTCACTGTCGCTCTACCTCCTTCCCTACATGCTCACTGTTGTGGATTGGCAAGACAGCCAACGCCAGTATGAGAGGAAGCCGAAAGGCACGCGTTGTAGCTCACGCAGTATGCTGTGAGGTCTGGAACAGGTCAAGGAAATGAGACTAACAAAAAACGTACGTAGCTGCTGGAATACTTAACTTTAATCCATAATTGGTGAACATCGCTCTTGATGGTACATGTTTTACAGCATCAATAGTAATTGGTAATGGCGCCTTGCTAGGTCGTAGCAAATGACATAGCTGAAGGCTATCCTAACTATCGTCTCGGCAAATGTGAGCGTATTTTGTCAGTGAACCATCGCTAGAAAAGTCGGCTGTACAACTGCGGCGAGTGCTAGGAAGTCTCTCTAGACCTGCCGTGTGGCGGCGCTCGGTCTGCAATCTCTGATAGTGGCGACACGCGGGTCCGACATATACTAACGGACCGCGGCCGATTTAAAGGCTACCACCTAGCAAGTGTGGTGTCTGGCGGTAACACCACATTCCTCTCCCGCAAATCGGCGTACGGTTGTGTTACAAGGCTTCCGCCCGCCGTGGGGAGGACCCCATGTTGACGTATGCAACGAGGTGGGGAGCCTAACAACTGGCGGGGCTGTGTCACCCGCACCCTGCCATTCGGACCGAGGGGAGCTAGGAAACGCCTGAAAACCTGCACCAGGGTGCACGTCAACATGCGGTGTAAGCGCCCGTAGAGGGACAGGAGGGGTCGAAGGGTCGACTTCCATCGGGCCGGGGCACCCGACGGGCGAAGACGACATCTGGTCCGGAGCGGGCAAGAGTTCCATGTCGGAGGACAACTGGTCACGGGAAGCGATCGGCGGCGCGGGACCCAGGGAGGCGCCCGGCGGTTGCTGCGATGCGTCCACTGCGGGCGTCGCCGGCGGGAGAACAGGCGGCGGCGGCGGCGGCGGCGGCGGTGCGTCGCCATGGGACAAAATGGAAGGCAACGTCGGTAACACCTGGGGCTGAGGCGAGCAAGTAGATGGGTCCCCAGGGCGCTGACCGGACGGCACCGTCGCTGAAAGCAGACGGGGAGCGGCAGATCCTGTGCGACGACAGAGGCGCAGCTGTTTGAGATGCCGACGCACCTCACCAGAGGCCCCCAAAACCAGATACATAGCACGTCCGAGGCAGCGAAGAATGCGTCCTGCAAGCCAACGCCGTGAATCTCGATAGTGGCGGTAGTAGACAACGTCGCCTGGGGCAAAAGCAGGTGTCTGCCGCTGCACAGGAACCTGATGCGGCGGATGTAGCAAAGACAACAAGGTTCGATGAGGACGACCGAGCAGCAACTCAGCCGGCGAGCGACCATCTCGGGGCTGAGAGCGATACGAGGACAAAAAGAGCAATAACGCGTCCTCCCGAAAATGAGGCTCTTTCAACTTCAACATCTGTGACTCGAAAGTCCTGCATCAGCGGCACCGTTTGACTGTGGCGAAAACGGCGCGGACGTTAGATGTTGAATACCATTGGCCCTGCAGAATGACTGAAATTCTGCGGACATGAATTATGGGCCATTGTCGGAAACAATAGTCTGCGGAAGACCTTCAATGCAAAAGATAGCAGATAACGCTTGGATGGTGGCAGATGACGTCGTGGAAGACATCCGGACAACAAAAGGAAAATTACAGAATTAATTTACCACAATCAACCATCGAGCATTCCAGAATGGACCAGCAAAATCGATGTGTAAGCGTTGCCAAGGGGAAGTGGCTTTTGGCCATGCAAAGAATTTCCGCTTTGGTGCTGATTGTTGTTCGGCACACACCATGCAAGAAGAGCACATATTCGTAATCGCAGCATCGATTCCGAACCAAGTACAGTGCTGACGAGCAAGTTGATTCGTTCTCACTATACCCCATTGTCCTTGGTGGAGAAGCCGTAAGACAGAGGACTGTAACGAACGTGGGACCACGACCCTGGACTGATCATTATCAGAACGCAACAGCAAAACACCACGTCGAACAAAAAGTCTCTCCTTGTGAGCAAAAAATCGGCGAACCAACAGATCCTCGATCCGTGACTTTGACAAGGGCCATTGCGTGGCAACAAAACGCAGAACGGTAGCAAGGACAGGGTCGCCAGCTGTGGCTGTAGCTACACGACGAAAATCAATCGGAAACGATTCGACCACGTCATCGGTTTCCGCATCAATGAACATGCAAGCAAGTTCGGAGGAATTGAATGCTCTATCCTCAGCAACAGCAAACAGGACAACGCATCGGCGTTTCCGAGCTTAGCAGTGGACCGATACAAGATATCATAGCGGTACTGCGAGAGGAAAATAGACCAGCGAATGAATTTCTGCGCTGTACGTGGAGGTACAGGCTTGGCCGGATGAAAAAGCGATGTCAAAGGTTTGTGGGCTGTGATGATGGTAAAGTGACGACCATACAAGAAATCATGAAACTTTGTAACACAAAATACGAGAGCCAATGCTTCTTTCTCGATCTGTGAATAATGTCTTTCCGCAGACGAGAGCAATTTGGACGCAAAGGCAAGAGGGCGATTGTGCGAACCATCTTTGTGCGCAAGCACAGCACCGATCCCGATAACCTATGCATCCACCATCAACAAAAGCGGCTTCCGGGGATCGAATGGCGTCAGGCAAGTATTGGAAAGCAACGCCGATTTCAATTGGCGAAAGGCGCGTTCGCATTCCGTCGTCCAGACGAACGGAACACCTTTACGGCGTAAGCGATGAAGCGGAGCTGAAATGGAAGGGGCATGGGGAACATATCTGTTATAGTAATTTATTTTTCCCAGCACACTCTGTAGCAGTTTCAAATCCTGCGGCGAAGGCAAGTCTTGTATGGCATGGAGGTGCTCTGGACTGGGATGTATGCCTTGGGCATTGAGTACATGTCCCAGATAGGGCAAGTCACGAGCAAAAAACACATATTCGCTCTTCCGTAAGCGAAGACCATTTTGTCGCAAGACCTGAAATAATGTTCTGAGATTGGCTAAATGCTCTTCTTCCGTCTTTCCAGAGATCACAATATCGTCCAGATAGTTTGCTGCAGTAGGGGCCGACGCACAAACAGTTTTCAGATATTGCTGAAACAATGCAGGGCGGATGCACACCCGAATGGTAGTCATTTGAATCGATACAAACCAAGATGCGTGTTAACCACCAAAATGCGCTGGGATTCTTCGTCGACCGGTATTTGCAAGTACGCATATCTGCTAGGTCCAACTTCGAAAAATATTTACCCGGGCACAGTCTGTCAAAAAGATCTTCCGGGCGGGGTAAAGGAAAAGTTGCAGTCACTAGTTGTGGATTCACTGTTGCCTTGAATTCCACACAAAGTCTCAATTTTCCGGAAGGTTTTTGCAAAATTACTAAGGGTGATGCCCAGAGAGAAGCCTGCACACGTTCAATCATACCTTGTCATTCCAAATCGTGTAATGTTTTTGCGACCTCATCACGCAATGCGTGGGGAACACTGCGCGCGCTGAAAAATTTCGGTTGCGCGTTTACTTTCAGTTCCAAATGTGCTTTATAGTTCTTAGCGCAACCAAGGGCCGGTGCAAAAATGTCTGCAAATTCGTCACATATACGAGAAATACTGTCTGAAGGCACAGTCTGGTCCACTGATAGGACCTGATTTACTATAGACAAGTTAAACAACTGAAATAAATCGAAACCAAACAAGTTCACTGCAGAAGAAGAACAAAGGACGTACAATGACACAAGTTTTGTTTGTCCCTTGTATGTTGCAAGAATGCGGCACTGTCCTAACACAGGGATCACTTGTCCTGAATAACTACTTAACTTAACATTTGCGGCACGCAACGGAGGTGTGCCCAGCTGTTTCTACGTGTCTTGATTGATCAGTGAAACTGCAGCTCCGGTATCGAGCTGGAATGGTATCACTTTGCTGTTAATGTCCAAATCTACAAAAAGTTTATTGTCCTGCTGAGGACAAGAGCGACTGTCTCGTTCAACGTGAACTGACACTGGTACAAAATCACTTGCGAATTGACGGGAGTTCCGGCGATGTCGACGCACAGATTTTGTGGGACAAACACAGTCACTGTTAGAGAGAGTGGCACTGGGCGGAGTGGAATGAACTACATGAATTTCCATGGGAGAAGTTTCACGAACCTGAGTATCCTTGGTTCGATTTCGATGCCGGCGCGAAGCAAAGGGCCTGGAATGGTTGTGAGTGTCCGATCTGAGCTTTTTCTGGCAAACACTCTGAACATGTCCTTTTTTTATTACAGAAAAAGCAAATAGCCTGGCGTGACGGGCAATTCTCACGCGAATGTCTAGTAGCACACTGCGGGCATGATTTTAGCACTGCATTTGCTTGCCTGCGCGGCATACATGGCTGAGAGCCTGGTGGCAGCTGCGCGGACAGGCGTGAGGGCACTTTACTGTTCCATGCAGCGCGCCTGGCGGGCCGGCTAATTTGACACACGGCTGGTGAAAATTCATGTGATTCCTGAGCAAAGTCAAGTGTGTCCTGTCGATCCAATATGTCCATCACTTGTTGAAGGGAGGGATTGACTAGTTTCAAAATCTGTTCCCTAATACGAACATCAGAAACGTTTTGTGCAATTGCATTATGTACCATAGTATCTGAATAAGGGAGTCCACATTGACACTCAAAAGCACAATCCCTAGTAAGGCCTTGCAAAGTTGCAACCCACTCCCTATTGGTTTTACCGGGCGTACGTTTTGTACGAAAGAAGGTATACCTTTTTGCAACTACATTGACTGATTCTTTGAAATATGCATCTAATGCAGATAAAATTTCGTCTTAGGACAGAGTTGCTACGTCGCGCTGGGGAAATAATTTCACTATCACACGGTACGTTTGGACGCCTACGGAGGAAAGGAGAAAAGGCTGCCGCTGATTACCTTGAATTCTGTAGGCGGCGAGATGGAATCCAAATCGGCGTGACCACTCCGTCCAGCTTTCCAGTGCAGCATCAAAAGGACGAAGAGTTGGTGCAACTGCGTGTGGTGGCTGCGTGAGCGGTGGAGCGGCGGCTGCCGCATCGTTTTGCATTGCACGTTGACCCTGATCGAGCTGTCCAAGGGCATCCAGTAAGGCCTGCATCTGCTGATTCTGTAAGCGATAAAATTCGGACAGTACATCTGGAGATTGTGGTGAAGCCATTACACAAGTAAATCAGGGCAGTATTGATACGAACACGAATTGGCCTCGTCGCCAAATGTTGTGGATTGGCAAGACAGCCAACCCACTATGAGAGGAAGCCGAAAGGCACGCGTTTTAGCTCGCGCAGGCTGGCGTGAGGTCTGGAACAGGTCAAGGAAATGAGACTAACAAAAAACGTACGTAGCTGCTGGAATACTTAACTTTAATCTATAATTGGTGAACATCGCTCTTGACGGTACATGTTTTACAGGATCAATAGTAACTGGTGATGGCGCCTTGCTAGGTCGTAGCAAATGACGTAGCTGAAGGCTATGCTAACTATCGTCTCAGCAAATGAGAGCGTATCTTGTCAGTGAACCATCGCTAGCAAATTCGGCTGTACAGCTGGGGCGAGTGCTAGGAAGTCTCTCTAGACCTTCCGTGTGGCGGCGCTCGGTCTGCAATCTCTGATGGTGGCGACACGCGGGTCCGACGTATACTAATGGACCGCGGCCGATTTAAAGGCTACCACCTAGCAAGTGTGGTGTCCGGCGGTGACACCACACTCACGACCGTAGCACGTGAACTCTCGACCAGCTTTGCCATTTTCGTGATACTTGTTCACAGGCTCTGCGTAATAATAATCTCCCCTTTGTCAATGCCGCTTATCTCAAGTTATTTCCCCATTTCCAGCCAGTATCTTCGCTAGGAAGAACCCACCCATCCGTGTCTGCTGCGCTTACTTTCTTCTGTTACCGCGACACGTGCCCTCAACGCCACCCCAGGCGGCACCCAACGTCGCTGTGGACAGCCGTCATAATGTTTTGGCTTATCAGTGCGTCTCCTGCTTCGTGGCGTGCTGCGTGAATCCCTTGAATGTTACTGCCAGTGATCAGGCGAGTCTAAACAAGCAGAAAAGCGTTGTACATGTATTACAGTGAAAGCGAGACAGTGGGGAGTCCTTTGTGAACAGACAGGAAATGGAAGTTCTTACTAAGTCTGCACCGGTTAGTTTAAGTGTTTCTGCATGACATAGTTACAGTATTTCGATATTATTATTCTATTTTGATACCAAAATATTTATATATAGAGGTATTAAAGTTTTTCGAAACCGTCGTGTATTTAAATCTTAATATTTCTGAATTGTAGAACCTCAAAAGAGCTTTGTAATGTGAGCAGCTGTCGTTCTTCGTTTGCTCCAGGCTACAGCCTGTAATTCATCATGTAGAATAGACTACAAGAAGTTTAATATTGATTTTGTAACTGGTAGGTATCATATGACGAATAGTCATTAGTTCTCCTGAAACACATCTATATAGATGATCCTGTAAGAAGACGATCAGGGAAAACAGAACAAACATCTAATGTAAGGCTACATTCCATTACAAAGTGGACGAGAAACAAGTTTGTTCAAAGGCTTATTGTAGTATTTTTGTTGAAACTCTCCAACAATAATGGGGACATGGCTGCTAAAGACAGAAGAGGGTTACATAAATGGGCCTCATGCAATTGATATTGGTTTAATACGAGCCTATTTAAAGATCTTCCTGTCAACTCCAAGTCATTACAGACGGAATGTGTCGCTAAAGGACCATTTTAGCCCTGATTTAAGTGTTACAGAAATGTACTGATTATTCCTTTATCAAAACCCTCAGAACAGAGTTTGATATTGTACAAAACGGTATTTGACAATGAATTAGTATTTGCCAATGACATCAGCTTACGGTTTGGTGCACCAAGGTCAGATACCTGCCGACTTTGTGACTTGTACCATATAAACTTAAAACTGCTGGAAATGAGGAAAAGCAGTTAGAACAGAAGAGAAAACTGTATCACCAAGAGCTGAACAAGCCTATGAAAACCGGAAATGGACCCTACAAGTGCGAGTATAATCAGTTTATGTGTGGACTTACAACAGGTATTGCACTGCCCTTCCCTTATGCATTCCAGTATGTACTCGTACTACCAAAGGAACACGTATGGTACAATTTTGCTGTTCGCATCATGAATACAAAGCATGCTTCTATGTATTTATGGCATGTATCTATTGCCAAACGGGGCTCTAAATAAATTGAGTCATAGATACTGAAACAAATGACAAATTTTGCGAAACCGACCCATGTTGAAGAACGGAAGTTGATAATTTGGTCAGGTGACCCTGTAGGTCAGAACAACAATAGGTGCACTGTTTCCTTCTAGATGTATTAGATTCTTTGTGGGTAGTATTGCGGCAATACACCTGAAGCGTATGGCCTCTGGCTACAGCTTCTTACCATGTGACCAGGACTTTCTCATTAATGTGCGTCACAAAAAGTTATTTAAACCTATGGTTCCTGATGACTGGAAACACATCATTGTCAAATCTTGGATGAATAAACCTTCCTCTGTGACATAAATGAGCCAAAACTACTATAAAGACTGGTAGTGTGTTATGACTGGACTAAAAAAACCCAAAGTGAAAATAACAGACTTAATGAGGCTCAAAATGTCCTAAGATGATCCGGTTGCACCCTGCGCAAGGTTTTCACACAACATTCTGCGACCGAGGAATTATGACTCTTGGAACCGCGCGAACTCTATGATCGCAGGTTCGAATCCTGCCTCGTACATGGATGTGTGTGATGTCCTTAGGTCAGTTAGGTTTAATTAGTTCTAAGTTCTAGGGTACTGATGATGTTAAGTCCCATAGTGCTCAGAGCCATTTCAACCATTTGAATTGTGACAGTTTTTCCTCTACTACGAGTCGCTTGACTATGATCAGCTACCGGTCTTATACCAGACGTTGCTTCCCAACAGAAAAGACAAAAGAGTGGATTTGATAGACATGATTCAGTTCATGAAAAAATAAGAACATCGTGACTCCTATCAGAAGCTGCCCTCTGAATGAACTGGCTACGAGTTCTATTTCAATGTGAGGAAATTAGATGAAAGGTCTATTTTGTTAATGGCTAACAGCAAGTTTGATGTAATGAGTCGCGTTGAACGTTACTCAGCTGATGAAATGAAATGTCGTGTGACGAGGGCCTCCCGTCGGGTAGACCGTTTGCCTGGTGCAAGTCTTTCGATTTGACGCTTGCGCGTCGATGGGGATGAAACGATGATGATTCGGACAACACAACTCCCAGTCCCTGAGGGGAGAAAATCTCCGACCCAGCCGGGAATCGAACCCGGGCCCTTTGGATTGACAGTCTACCGCGCTGACCACTTTTTTTTTAATCTCATTTTGTTCGCTTTTGTTCGTTGCATCTGCTCGGGGCGGACGTCGTAAGACATCCGTTGAAGTTCGTTGTTGATCGATTAGCTCAGTTTTTTTATTACAGAGGGCTGCTAACCCTCTGACCAAACACGCTGAGCTACCGTGCCGGCCCCACTCAGCTACCGAGGGCGGACACTCAGCTGATGGACAAATAAGAACATCGTGACATTCACAAGAATTGTGTGTTCTGTTTGAAAGTTACTGTGTACTGCAATAATATGTGTAATAGTATATGTTTGATTCTGAAATCGTTTTGTGTTGCGGGATAATTCTTTACCCGTTCCTACAAATGGGAATATCCACTACAGTGCAGTGGAATAATATGGTAATTCGCCTCTTGAGGGCTTCCCAGCTCGAGCCACGTAAACACGGAAATACAAAAGTCCACTTTCTTCCAGCCGTCCATTCAGTTATTTAGCAGCTCAACTATCATCTGACAATGCCCCAGTATTTACGGTGGATTACTTCACAAATACGCATTGTGAAGCACAACTTCAATAAAAAAGCACATACAGTCAGTCCCTAGAAACGTGATTATAATAATGGAAGTACAGAATTCCTGTAGCTGAAAATGTGTGTACCGCTAAATAAACGTTCGTGAATGGTGTAAGAAGTAGCATTCATTGTGTTAGTTTTTCGCTACAGATTTTATTAGCACTGAGTGTTGTATTACCCAACAGTTTATTGATTAAGTAAAGTTTATTTGAGGCGATGTTAAGTACCGCGTCTTCGTTGTAGGGCAGTGAAAGCTAATTTTTTTGTTTCTCATATTTCATTTCTGGAGCATCTTTATTACTAGACTTGCAGAACCTCAGAATGAAGTGACTCATTATTATCGGGAAGTTTCTTTTGTTCCCTTGTCTTCCAGGAAAAGTTCGCACAGCAATTCTATACCCATGAAAAGCCTTCGTGGTCTCTCCTCCAAATTACTTGCTCTTTTATTGTATTTACCGGAGAAAAATCGTCTTTAGCAACATTTGCTTTTGTTCTTAATTAGTTCGTCGTCGGTTTTGTGATTAGCTCTATTCATAGGCTCATTAGCACGACCATTTCAGAACCCTGTTCGCTGCGTAATAGGGGTGAGATTCAGGTCTGGCGGATGGATCCCTGTAGTTACTGGGACGTTTATTTCGTCTTATGCAGCCGAACTTGCCAGTCAGATGTTTTCAACATGTTAGGGCTTAATTTTTTGAGTTTGTCGAATATTTTTTTGTACATGGTCGCTAATAAGATCAGTATTATATAGAATTCACATGCTGGTTATAGTTTCCTTGCGTCTATTGATAGGCTTTTGTTTTCCTTAACATTCATATCCTGAACAAGAGTGTAGAATACAACTTTATTCTAGCATATGGATTTATTAATTAACGCAGGCGAGCTAGATCTAAATGTATATCTCAGCTTTTCCAAGATATTTGACTTATACGATTTATAGACGTGTTATAAGAACAAATACTTGAGAATGTCACAAAAGATTAAATTCGCAACTCCTTTCGCAGTTTCAGGCTAATTGCCGATTTATTACTTTGGGTGCAAAAAATTGTTCAAATGGCTCTAAGCACTAGGGGAATTAACATTTGAGGTCATCAGTCCCCTAGACTTAGAACTACTTAAACCTAACTAACCTAAGGACATCACACACATCTATGCACGAGGCAGGATTCGAACCTGCGACCGTAGCAGCAGCGCTGTTCTGGACTGAAGCGCCTAGAACCGCGGCCAGCACTTTGAGTGTAGGATGGTAATAATCTCGAATAATATTCCTACATTACACACAAAAATATGCAAAATTTTGCTTTCAGAATGTGAGTGAATCGAAGTTATGTGTCGTAGCTGATATCTTTCTTTCTTCCGTGCTCGCACTGAGCACGCTTGATCCATTTATGAAAGGTAGAACTTAGTAACAGGATTGTTTTGTTTACAGTCCAGTTTTATAGCAGTATCTGTGAAGGGCAAATGGAACATTATGTTCTACTGGAATTCATAAGAAATCAGTTTTTTTTAAAAGTGGTCTGATAACGTAGTCTTACTGAATAGGGAAGGAGTACACTGTCACAATATTGTCGACCGGTTAGTGTGCAGTGTTTAAAGATTTAAAGGACGGTACCCCCACGCAACATTAAGCCTTCTCCATATCGTAAACACCTGTAACACCAAAAATATCAATGTAAGTGAGTGCATTACGGGTTCCCACCTCTCGTCAAATTATGGTATGGTCAGCATTGTCGAACATGATCGGACTGCTGGTCAAGGTGTTATGACGTTGGGAGGCATAACACTGCATGAGCGTCGTGGCCTCCGAATCTTTGAACACGGTACGCTCACCTTGAAACGTTATTGTGATACTGTACTTCTTAGACATCTGCGTCTTTTTGAGGGGTGAATTCGGCCATGAATTCATTTTAATGGATGACAGTGCACGATCACATCGAATAGGTGTGCGAGCTCTTTGATCGAGAGGATGTTCGGCAGCCGGACTGGATTGCCCGGACCCCGACTTAAATCCCATCGAGCAGAAGTTAGATGTGTTAGTGAGGCATAGCGCAGCTCCTCCACATGAACCAGTGACAATCCAGCAGTTGTCAATCTCGCTGGTGAAAAAATGGAACTCCTTACCAACAGTACCCACCATAAGAGTACACTGAAAAGCATGCATTAAAGTTCGTGGTGATCACGTGCACTATTAAGTAGCATTTCCCGCGCTTTTAATGTCTAGGGCAGCCACTATGAATTTTGGTGACTGTCTTTGGATAAAAGTGTCATTTATGTTGGTGTAATTGGAAAATCTGGAAATGTGTGACAAATTCCAATGGGACCAAACTGCTGATGCCATCTGTCCCTAGGCTTACACACTACTTAATCTAACTTACTTAAGCTAAGGACAGCACACACGCACACACCCTACGGAGGATTTGAACCTCCGACGGAGGAAGCTGCGCGAACCGTGACTGGGCGCCTCAGACCGCGCGTCTAATCGGCAGGGCGTGTAAGTGGATATTTCTTTTCGTGTCCGCCGGCTTAGCTGGGTGGTAACGTGCTTGCCTCCAGTTCAAGCGGGCCCGAATTCGATTCTGGCCAATTGGAGGTATTCTCCGCTCGTGGACTGGGTGTTGTTTTTCCCTCATCATCGTTTTATCCTCATCGCCGGCACGCAGGTCGCCCAATGTGGTGTCGACTGAAATAAGACTTGCTCTTGGCCGCCGAACTTTCCCGGTTGGGGCCTCCCGGCCAATAATGCCTTACGCTCATTTCATTTCATTTATTTCTTTTCATTACCCTCTGTGGTCTACTGTATTGTAGCAAATATTTCTACGTATGGTCCAAGCTTCACTTGGCAGTGGCACATTACACAGAAATTAATTTAGCCTTAAGTTTTGCATATCAGTGTATTATACGCAAAGGCTGGGTGTGTAGATGTGCTTCCTCGCTTCGTTGCTCTCTTCCATGCGACACCATTATCTACTCAGTATTTTTAATATCATGGATTTTACTTATGCGACAGCTTTTGCGGCGCTGTCACACTTGCGCAGGTCAGCCACTGCTGTTCGCCCGAGGGAGACCACTTGTAGTAGTCTATAAGGCTACCTACTGCCCATGTGAAATCCGGCTCACTTTGTGCCGCAATATGTATCGCTAATGGCAGACGCTGAAAAGTCGTCTGCTGTCCAAACAGAAAGATCCACACACCGTCTCCTCACGAACTGTTCTTGCCTGTGTCGTGAGTCGCGCAGCACCGCTCCTGGTCGCCTGTCAAATCAGTGCGCATCTAGACTCGCCTGAATCCCTTCTCTCAAGGTCAGTTGTAGAGACGATGTGTTACTAGGCAACAGTAAGCAAAGCATAACTCATCTATAAAAGAGACGGCCTAGAGAAACTTGTGCCGCCCACATTTGAGAAATGCTCTAGTGTTTTTGATCCCCGTCAGGATGGATTAAAGGAAGACTTCGAAGCAATTCGGATTCTAGCTGCTAGACTTATTACCAAGCGGTAGGCTCGATCAGTACGTGAGTATTATGGAGATTCAGATGGGAATCCCTGGAGAGAATAAGACGTTAGATTTCGTGAATCCCTATTAAGGAAATTTAGAGAAATGGCATTTGCGACAAGCTACAGAACCCTCGTATTGCCGCCAACATGTCTCACCAAAGGATCACGAAGACAAGACAAATGAAATAATGCTTCCTACAGAAAGCGTATAAAATTTTTTTTCTTCTATTTGGAAGTGTAACATGAAGTGACATAATCAGCAGTTGTACAAGGTACTACACCATGCACTGTACGGCGGCTTCCAGAGGGTGTATGTGTACATGTCTATACAAACGTAATTTCCTCTGTTGCAACGGACAGTCATGTGTAAGAAACCTATTCTTCTCCGTTTCTCTTTTCCTATGTCGGAAGCAACAACTACTTGGCAGGGAAAGGACGTGACCAAGTGAAGGAGCTATTCACGTGCAGGGTCACAACTACGAACTCAGAAGCAGCGGATCCTCAGCTGTAACGCTTGCCTCTCAGGCTGTTATGATACCGGTCGTGAGGTACGCTACACTGCGGCAATAGCGTCTATTGGCGCGGATTTCAGATTTGCCGTTCACGTTCTGGCCGGGGGAGGCGCTATCTCGGGGATCTTCACGGCGTACGAGATTGGATACCCGCTGGCTGCCGTGACCAGAGATTCTCCTTTGACAGCCACACTCCACGTGAGACTCGGGCCCACATCCGATAGTTCATACGGGCACCGTTCCAAAATCACCCACCGACGACTTTCCCTCTCATCACCGTTTAGGAGACATCTGTGTCTGCCACTGAACTGTAGTAATAAAATGATAAGTAATAATACCTGAGGAAAAAGATATTTTGAAATTACGTTAGAAGAATGCATTCTTCGTAACACATTTTCTAAATTTTCTCTAAATTAATCTTGTCGTTTACACGTGTGTTTATGGCTTTGTGTTTTTTCTTGGGAAATGTTCTGATGATAGACAGCACCCGAAACTCGTCAACAAATATGGCTTTTCGAAGAGCAAGTGACCAGTTATCCTACGACCTACTCAGCAGTGGCATAAGTCTGCTCGAGGAATGAGGTTGTCCGCAGAATCGTCGAATAACGAAACATGTAAAAAATACTGACAAGAAGAAAGGGAAGGATCTACATCTACATCTACATCGATACTCCGCAAGCCACCCAACGGTGTGTGGCGGAGGGCACTTTACGTGCCACTGTCATTACCTCCCTTTCCTGTTCCAGTCGCGTATGGTTCGCGGGAAGAACGACTGTCTGAAAGCCTCCGTGCGCGCTCTAATCTCTCTAATTTTACATTCGTGATCTCCTCGGGAAGTATAAGTAGGGGGAAGCAATATATTCGATACCTCATCCAGAAACGCACCCTCTCGAAACCTGGCGAGCAAGCTACACCGCGATGCAGAGCGCCTCTCTTGCAGAGTCTGCCACTTGAGTTTATTAAACATCTCCGTAACGCTATCACGGTTACCAAATAACCCAGTGACGAAACGCGCCGCTCTTCTTTGGATCTTCTCTATCTCCTCCGTCAACCCGACCTGGTACGGATCCCACACTGATGAGCAATACTCAAGTATAGGTCGAACGAGTGTTTTGTAAGCCACCTCCTTTGTTGATGGACTACATTTTCTAAGCACTCTCCCAATGAATCTCAACCTGGTACCCGCCTTACCAACAATTAGTTTTATATGATCATTCCACTTCAAATCGTTCCGTACGCTTACTCCCAGATATTTTACAGAAGTAACTGCTACCAGTGTTTGTTCCGCTATCATATAATCATACAATAAGGGATCCTTCTTTCTATGTATTCGCAATACATTACATTTGTCTATGTTAAGGGTCAGTTGCCACTCCCTGCACCAAGTGCCTATCCGCTGCAGATCTTCCTGTATTTCGCTACAATTTTCTAATGCAGCAACTTCTCTGTATACTACAGCATCATCCGCGAAAAGCCGCATGGAACTTCCGACACTATCTACTAAGTCATTTATATATATTGTGAAAAGCAATGGTCCCATAACACTCCCCTGTGGCACGCCAGAGGTTACTTTAACGTCTGTAGGCGTCTCTCCATTGATAACAACATGCTGTGTTCTGTTTGCTAAAAACTCTTCAATCCAGCCACACAGCTGGTCTGATATTCCGTAGGCTCT
This sequence comes from Schistocerca americana, assembly GCF_021461395.2. Lineage (NCBI taxonomy): Eukaryota > Metazoa > Arthropoda > Insecta > Orthoptera > Acrididae > Schistocerca > Schistocerca americana. Next base: position 1,025,747,666 of record NC_060119.1, read on the forward strand.
TACTTTGTTTATCAGGCGACAGTGCGGAACTGTATCGAACGCCTTCCGGAAGTCAAGAAAAATAGCATCTACCTGGGAGCCTGTATCTAATATTTTCTGGGTCTCATGAACAAATAAGGCGAGTTGGGTCTCACACGATCGCTGTTTCCGGAATCCATGTTGATTCCTACATAGTAGATTCTGGGTTTCCAGAAATGACATGATACGCGAGCAAAAAACATGTTCTAAAATTCTACAAGAGATCGACGTAAGAGATATAGGTCTATAGTTTTGCGCATCTGCTCGACGACCCTTCTTGAAGACTGGGACTATCTGTGCTCTTTTCCAATCATTTGGAACCCTCCGTTCCTCTAGAGACTTGCGGTACACGGCTGTTAGAAGGGGGGCAAGTTCTTTCGCGTACTCTGTGTAGAATCGAATTGGTATCCCGTCAGGTCCAGTGGACTTTCCTCTATTGAGTGATTCCAGTTGCTTTTCTATTCCTTGGACACTTATTTCGATGTCAGCCATTTTTTCGTTTGTGCGATGATTTAGAGAAGGAACTGCAGTGCGGTCTTCCTCTGTGAAACAGCTTTGGAAAAAGGTGTTTAGTATTTCAGCTTTACGCGTGTCATCCTCTGTTTCAATGCCATCATCATCCCGTAGTGTCTGGATATGCTGTTTCGAGCCACTTACTGATTTAACGTAAGACCAGAACTTCCTAGGATTTTCTGTCAAGTCGGTACATAGAATTTTACTTTCGAATTCAATGAACGCTTCACGCATAGCCCTCCTTACGCTAACTTTGCCATCGTTTAGCTTCTGTTTGTCTGAGAGGTTTTGGCTGCGTTTAAACTTGGAGTGGAGCTCTCTTTGCTTTCGCAGTAGTTTCCTAACTTTGTTGTTGTACCACGGTGGGTTTTTCCCGTCCCTCACAGTTTTACTCGGCACGTACCTGTCTAAAACGCATTTTACGATTGCCTTGAACTTTTTCCATAAACACTCAACATTGTCAGTGTCGGAACAGAAATTTTCGTTTTGATCTGTTAGGTAGTCTGAAATCTGCCTTCTATTACTCTTGCTAAACAGATAAACCTTCCTCCCTTTTTTTATATTCCTATTAACTTCCATATTCAGGGATGCTACAACGGCCTTATGATCACTGATTCCCTGTTCTGTACATACAGATTCGAAAAGTTCGGGTCTGTTTGTTATCAGTAGGTCCAATATGTTATCTCCACGAGTCGGTTCTCTGTTTAATTGCTCGAGGTAATTTTCGGATAGTGCACTCAGTATAATGTCACTCGATGCTCTGTCCCTACCACCCATCCTAAACATCTGAGTGTCCCAGTCTATATCTGGTAAATTGAAATCTCCACCTAAGACTATAACATGCTGAGAAAATTTATGTGAAATGTATTCCAGGATGAGAGGACATGTGTTAAGACACCAGGGAAAACTTCCATGGAACTAGAGGGGATGTAGAGGATGGAAACAGTATAGGTGCATTTATGATACGCAGAGGTGCTTCAGTTCTACAACAGAGTGGCACGTTGGTGGTGATGTGCCCAGCTCTCGGCAAACCATGACCACTGATTTTCAGTGGCTGAGATATGAAGAAAGTGCTAGCCAGCGTAATAGTTGAACTTCTGCTGTATCGAGGCAGGTCAGGACAGCGCAGAAAACATTTGGTGCTGCGTTATTTTGTTGAAGGATAGCATCATGGAAGCTCGAAGCTAAGGCACAGTCACAGGCTTTAACACGTCGCAAAGGCCACAAATGCCACGATAATTTTCCGGCTATAAAAACTGGAGTTTTTCTTGTTGATTTTCCGATTGCACCCCACACCATGACTAGGTGCTGGACCCATACGAGGATGGCTAATGAAATCTGGCAATTTTCGTTCCTCAGAGCATCCACACAGGTTTGCGGCCATTGCGATGCTGCATGCAGAACACAGGTTCATCTGGGAAGCATACGTGGAGCTACTCATACGTTCAACGTTGTCGCTGGGCACACTATTGCCAGCGCGCACTTCTTTCCATCCGCGTCAAAGACAGCGGCAAAAGTTGGTAGCAATAGTGATAGGTTCGTTGTACTTTAGACCTCATCGCACTGTTCGTATGGGGACTTGTTTAGTTGCAAACAAGTCCATTTCCTGATTAAAGGAACTTGTTGTGGTTCTATGATTTTACACAAGCAAGCACATATTGTTTTGGACATCTCAGATCCTTAGGACCGTTGTTTCACTGAGATGCTGCATGGCGTTCAGTGCGGATAAAAACTGCAAAGAAAATTGTACCTTATTACCGTTATGTAGATGGCACGTTGCTGCTCATATACGGTTCCAGTTGTACAGAAGACACACAGCATCAGATAACTTCATTAACGTACATTCCTGTCATCCGGAAGCCTCCAAATATGCTGACTTTAATGTGATGTTGAACAGACTAATGAACTGACAGTTACAAAAATCCGTAGTACAGAAGGGGCTTGCAATCGTCAAATACCCTGATGGAAGGAAAATCGCAACACCAAGAAAGAGTTGTGCGACATAAACGAAAGTTGGTAGGCGTGTGTCTACATCTGAAAGATGATGTCTATTCAAATTTCGCAGCAGTCACAGTAGCGCCATCACGAGGATGCAAAACAGGTTTACTTTAAGTATGCTGTAAAGGTCGTGAATGTTACTTAGCATTGAGACTGGACGTGGAGAGTTGATGATATTAAAGAATTTCTTTAGCCGAGAAAGACCATTTTCAATATCTTACTCAGTTTCAGCGTGGTCGTGTAATAGGGCTGGGAGAATCTGGTTATTTCTTCTGCGGTATGCCAGAAAGATCTGGCGAGAATGTAGCCGCGGTAAATGACTGTTGGAAGCGGTGATGTACTGTCTCAAGAAGACGGGTGTCTGGGCGGAAGACAGTGGCTCTGTCGCATGGTACTGCAGCTGAAGCAGGAATTTCAGCAGCAGTTGGCACCACATTGACAGAATTAACTGTTACAAATCAGTTACTTCAACGACATCCCTGAGCCAGATGCCCAGTAGCGTGCATTCCACTGACCCCAAACCATCACCATTTGGGACTTCAGTTATGTCAAGCAGGAGCTCACTGGAGGGCAGGGTGGTGCCTGTTGTGTTTTCTGATAAAAGCTGGTTTTGCTTCGGTGCCAGTGAAGGCCGTATGTTGGTTAGAAAGAAGCCAGCTGAGGGTCTGAAGCCAACCATTGTACGTGTTAGATACCCTGGACTTACACATGGAGTTGTGGCGTGGGACGCGATTTTGTATGACAGCAGGAGCTCTCTCTTGGTTAAGCCCTGCTTAAAATCTACTACACTCATGCTAAAAAATTAAGGAGAATGCTGATCCATGGTGAAACAACGATCTGGTGGGCGGTTTGCTGGTTTAATTCACCTCTAGGTATGACCATGCGGTGCATCTGATCTGCGGTCGTCGCACGGTGGCGGTGGCAGGAGTACACATACGCAGAGGAGTGTTGGTGCATGTCAGAGTACGGTGCAGCGAGTAAGTGTGCAGACGTTTACAGACGTGCTAATGGTGACTGTGTGTTGAAAATGGCTCAAAGAACACATATTGATGGCGTTATGAGGGCTATAATACTAGGACGACTAGAGGCTGGTGATACACAGCAGGTCGTAGCACGGGCCCTCCGTGTGCCACACTGTGATTTCAAGATTATGACAACGATTTCAGCAGACAGGAAACGTGTCCAGGTGCTACAGTATGGGACGTCCACAGTGCACAAGACCACAAGAAGACCGATATCTAACCATCGGTGCCCGCAGGCGGCCACGGATTACTGCAGGTAGCCTTGCTCAGGACCTTACCGCAGCCACTGGAACAGTTGTATCCAGACACACAGTCTACAGACATGGTTTATTCGTCCGGAGACCTGCAAGGTGCATTCCACTGACCCCTCGTCACAAGAGAGCCCGTGAAGCCTAGTGTCAAGAATACAGTACATGGTCATGGAAACAGTGGTCTCAGGTTATGTTCACAGACGGGTTCAGGTATAGTCTGAACAGTGATTCCCGCCGGGTTTTCTTCTGGCGTGAACCAAGAACCAAATACCAACCCATTAATGTCCTTGAAAGCGACCTGTATGGAGGTCGTGGTTTGATGGTGCGGGGTGGGATTATGATTGTTGCACATACACCCTGCATGTCTTTGACAGAGGAACTGTAACAGGTCATATGTATCGGGACGTCATTTTGCACCAGTATGTTCGCCTTTTCAGGGGTGTAGTGGGTCCCACCTTCCTCTTGATGGATGATGACAAACGGCCCCACCGAGCTGCGATCGTGGAGCAGTACCTTGAAACAGAAGATATCAGGCGAATGGAATGGCCTGCCTGTTCTCCAGTCCTAAACTGCATCGAGCACGTTTGGAATGCTCTCGGTCGACGTATCGCTGGACGTTTTCAAACCGCTACGACACTTCATAAGCTCAGACAAGCATTGATGCAAGACTGGGAGGCTATAACCCAGGAGCTGCTCGACCACCTAATCCAGAGTATGCTAACCCGTTGTGCAGCCTGTGTACGTGTGCATGGTGAACATATCCCATATTGATGTCCGGGTACATGCGCAGGAAGCAGTGGCGTTTTGCAGCACATGTGTTTCGGGACGGTTTTCTCAACTTATCACGAATATCGTGGACTAACAGATCTTTGTCGTGTGTGTTTCCTATGTGCCTATACTATTGGCGCCAGTTTTTTGTAGTGCTACGTTGAGTGACAACACATTCTGCAACTATCCTTAACTGATGAGTATGAGTGTAGTAATGTCATATTTAGATTTTATTATTCCATTTTCTATGAAAAAACTATTTACCTTATCCATATAAATTTCTGAATTCCTGATAATGCAAATGTTAAGTACAGTGACAAAATATAGGTGTACAGAGGATATGTTGATGATATTTTCGTAGTATATCAGGGATTCGAGGAAGAAAGATGCATAAGGTTATAGTTCTTACGGTAGAGCAAGAGCAATACGGCTCATTAAATTATCTGGACCTGAGATTCGGGAATAACAATGACGAGTTCCAGAGAGGAAACCAACGTTCCCAGGGGCGGTTGTTGATAAGTCCCCATGCCGGCCCCATAAACATAAATAAGCGTTTTTCAAAATTGCGGTGCAGAGGTCTAATTCCACACCTCTAAGTCCGGAAAACAAGACTGAGAAAGTGAAGACCCTTAGACATATAGCGGAGGAAAATGTTTTTGATGCGGGTTTTATAGAAAGGTTGGATGTAGCAATTAGGCATTGTAACCAGCGAACTGATAAAAATTCAGACAAATATAGTGCCATGCCGTAATGGGGGACCATCGCACATCAATTTTCCAGGTTGTTGAACCAGGAAGGTGTTAGAATTGTTTTCAAGACGGATAACAAATTAGGACATAGGCTAGTCATCAGATGGACACAGATGAGAACCGTATGAAAAAACCGGAAGTGTGAAATAAAATGTCAGGATTGTGAAGCCACAGATGGTACGGAATTCTAAAGTTAGTTTTAAAGAGCATAATAAAAGAGAGATCGGCTCGTCACCTGTAGCAAAGGATGAGCAGCATTCGTTGGGTGATATAACGGAAAACATGAGGGTATTGCACATTGAAGAAAAAGGATGGTTGCTATCAGATTTAGAGGAGGTAGAGGTCCATTGTACCATAAACGAAGACTGCGTCTGTGTATTAAATGAAAGGGACGGAAACGTATATAGGGCATTTCTGGGCACACTTTACTGATATCCTCCTTAAGAAGCAGGCACCAACACATTTCACCTATGTTTTTGTATTGATGTAAGATATACACACGCTATTTCCTTCTGATGCAGCGTGGACGTGGTTTTAAGTTAGAATGAGCTAGAATCGGACAGGCATTTCTTAAATATTTCGTAACAGATAGTACACTATTGGCCATTAAAATTGCTACACCAAGAAGAAATGCAGATGATAAACGGGTATTCATTGGACAAATATATTATACAAGAACTGACATGTGATTACATTTTCACGCAGTTTGGGTGCATAGATCCTGAGAAATCAGTACCCAGAACAACAACCTTTGGCCGTAATGATGGCCTTGATACACCTGGGCATTGAGACAAACTGAGCGTGGATGGCGTGTACAGGTACAGCTGCCCACGCAGCTTCAACACGATACCACAGTTCATCAAGAGTAGTGACTGGCGTATTGTGACGAGTCAGTTGCTCGGCCACCACTGACCAGACGCTTTCAATTGGTGAGAGATCTGGAGAATATGCTGGCCAGGGCAGCAGTCGAACATTTTCTGTATCCAGAAAGGTCCGTACAGGACCTGCAACATGCGGACGTGCATTATCCTGCAGAAAAGTAGGGTTTCGCAGGGATCGAATGAAGGATACAGCCACGGATCGTAACACATCTGAAATGTAACGTCCACTGTTCAAAGTGCCGTCAATGCGAACAAGAGGTGACCGAGACGTGTAACCAATGGTACCCCATACCATCACGCCAGTATGGCGATGATGAATACATGCTTCCAATGTGAGTTCCCCGAGATGTCGCCAAGCACGGATGCGACCATCATGATACTGTAAACAGAAAATGGGTTTTTCCGAAATAATGACGTTTTGCCATTCGTGCACCCAGGTTCGTCGTTGGGTACACCATCGCAGGCGCTCCTGCCTGTGATTCAGCGTCAAGGATTACCGCAGCCATGATCTCCGAGCTGATAGTCCATGCTGCTGCAAACGTCGTCGAACTGTTCGTGCAGATGGTTGTTGTCCTTCAAACGTCCCCATCTGTTGACTGAGGGATCGAGACGTGGCTGCACGATCTGTTACAGCCATGTGAATAAGATGCCTCTCATCTCGACTGCTAGTGATACGAGGCCGTTGGGATCCAGCACGGCGTTCCGTATTACCCTCTCGAACTCACCGATTCTATATTCTGCTAACAGTCATTGGATCTCGACCAACGCGAGCAGCAATGTCGCGATACGATAAACCCCAATCGCGATAGGCTATAATCCGACCTTTATCAACGTCGGAAAGGTGATGGTACGCATTTCTCCTCCTTACACGAGGCATCACAACAACCTCTCACCAGGCAACGCCGGTCAGCTGCTGTTTGTGTATGGAAAATCGGTTGGAAACTTTCGTCATGTCAGCACGTCGCTACCTGCGGCAGCATTGTGTGAATGCTCTGAGAAGCTAATCATTTGCGTAGCACAGCATCTTCTTCCTGTCGGTTAAATTTCGCGTCTGTAGCACGTCATCTTCGTGATGTAGGAATTTTAATGGCCAGTAGTGTAGTATCGTGCTGAACATTAGGATCTAAGTAAATATCATCGTTGGTAGGACATGGCAGCGGGTTTCAGTTTGCAACTGTTCCCCGGGAACGGCAGATTTACCGGCTTGTAATGCCTATGTTTTATGGTCTGAATTGACAATGCAGCTTATTTTTAAGTAGTGACGGGGCCTAATGGCATAAAAAGAAAAAGTTAAGGTAAGTTACAACTCAGGACATCTGTAATCCTTGTATGTCTGTCGGTTTAACGAGGATTATTTTAACTGTTTTCCTTGGTTTTAGCACTTGAAAATGGGACAACGTTGTGGCAATAATCGGACGATTGAGAACTGGTCTGAATATCATCAATATAATTTGCGTTTATGTGAGTTTAACGCGTCGTAATATACGTTTATGCTGTTTCATCTTCATTATGGTTATGCCGTCCTAAGTACCGAGAGGTATTGGATGTCACACAGCTGTAAACATGGTTCATGTGTTCAAGATCCCTATAGTCGATGCAGTGAGGCAGAAAATGCTCTATTCAGTTCCAAGGCAGGATTTCAGTTACCAATTATTCAGTGGTAAACTTAAAACTTGCCTTTGTTTTGAAGTTAATGTAATAATGCATGATGGAGATTTTGGTGTATTATTGTTTGCCATATCACTTGGCTTGTGTATATTACTATTAATGTACTTGTCTGATCATTTTCCAGGTCTGTCACAGTCATTTCTAAGCTAATAACCTTATGTGGAGAATATCTGCCACAGATGAAAGAACCATACTACTCCAAATTCAAAACCACGGCTTGATTCAGATGGCTTTTTAGAAAGTTTTCCCTTCTGTCCATTCTACCAGTCTTCATCTGCAGAATATCCAGAGAGGGACCAGAAGAAAAAAAGGAGCACGTTAGAGGCAGCAGTTGTAAGGTATCAGGCAAATCCAACACCTTCCATGAAACCCCTGACACGATAAGCAAATCCAGTAGTATGTCACATAGCTCCGAATAAATCGTGACATTAAATTAACCAAAGTAATAGGAGTAACGAGCGAGCAAATGGAATACCACAGACTAACACAAGAATGCCTAAATGCATGTCATACCTTCCCACCGTGAGACAGACGCAGTTCCGAGGGGAGAAACGAGAACAGAAGCCGAGAGCAGAACCGTGTTAAGCTAGAAGGCCCTACGATAAGGGACGGACACCCACGTGCCAGCTAACCGACAGGACCACCACCCACCCCATGTTAAAAGCTAGAGCCCTCCAGAAGAACAGTATAGATCTTAGGATAACACTAAAAGGGCCACACCAGCTGCAAGTTTTAGCGTGAGACTTTTTCGCGTCTCTGTTACGTTGTAAACTTTAAAAACGTAGCCCCACCACGAAAAGTATTACTTTTCTCATTGGATAGACAGAATTCTTGTAGGCAGAGCTTAAGGTTAACATTGAGACCGTGATTGGTCAGATGAAAACACAGCCAGATAGTTTTTTTTAAACCAACTTCGGTAAATTGTAATAAGGAGAAGTTAGAAAGGAGTTGCTTCCGGGACGGCGAGCTGGATGGAGCTGCGTCGCCCGACGCCCCTGACACTGCCTAACCAACGACAAGGTAATGAACGCACGCGATGCCACATTTTTGAGCGCATGAGGCTTCACTCAGAACTGCAGTAGTCTCATCTGTTACATCCCTTTTTTACGTAATACTAGTGTCGATCGTCAATTGAAGCTCATGGTATTCACATTTGCTACATAAGTTAAAATCTGAAAGGCGATGAATCTTCTGTTATATAATTATTGAGAAGCCACATCAGCCACGACAAGTTAGATAAGTAATTAAAGATAATTGAGGGTCACTGTAGACCATTTTGATAGTTTTCTCTTTTGTGAAGCTTAATTTAAACCTAGATTATAGATGTGATATGGCATAGGTCATCCTTCGATCCATTGTAGAACTTTGAAACCGATTCAGGGAATATCCGTTCACATTTTTTTTAACGCAGTTGGTTTTTATCATCCTGTATTATAACATTTCCTTTTATCAATAGTGCAATTTATAAACAATGTTTTGTGAGTAGAATAAAAGTTCCAATGGTAAACTTAACTGCTTTTTCGACGTTATTTTACCAGCTAACTAAAAATAGGAAAGCCTTGAACCCCTTCCACTAAATTTAGTTAGTATTAAGATTCTTTTACAGGGAGTGAAGTGGAGCTGACGCTGAAATCATTAAGTATTTGGTTATATCATCGCTAGTCTCACTGATCTCTTTTGTACTCTACATGTCATGTGTGCTCTGGCGCCTCCTTACCACCAACAGGTCCCAGGTTCAAACTAGTCAATTCCCTAAAAAACACGCTCAAAAATGGCTCTGAGCACTATGGGACTTAACATCTATGGTCATCAGTCCCATATAACTTAGAACTACTTAAACCTAACTAACCTAAGGACAGCACACAACACCCAGCCATCACGAGGCAGAGAAAATCCCTGACCCCGCCGGGAATCGAACCCGGGAACCCGGCCATGGGAAGCGAGAACGCTACCGCACGACCACGAGATGCGGGCAAACACGCTCAGAGCGTCGTTGCTCGAAAGCGGTAGGGAGACACGACTTAGAACAAACAGACACCACGCAGAATGTTAGACAGTTTTGTAGAAAAGCATCAAGATTACTGTAGGCAGTTGTAATGAGTGTTTTTTAAAATCATGTTACGATCTTCTGGAACTAAGACTTAAAGTTAATGTAGTATCTATGGAGAAGAAGTGGTCAAAACAGTGAGAGAAGAGTGTATTATTTTAATGTGTATCGATTTGTGTGTACAGTCCCAACATTTAGTGTATATTGTAATTGATAATCATTTGAAAGTGGTGGTCTATTCAGAAGGAGTTTCATTACACAGAATTCTAGGCACCGAGCTGGTTCTTGCACTTGTATTGACAGTGGAAAATGGTGTACACGACTGATTAAGATGGGCACGTCTCAGTGTTTTTCTATAAAAGTGTTGTTTAGAAATGAATGAATTTTTGCTGAACAACTAGTATACATTTAAAATGCTTCAGACATTCGCAGTAGATCATACCCACGAATACATCGCACATTTTCAAAGGCGTCAGCGGGATTGTCTACAAAACTGCTACACATGTTGCAGGCCTATACTCTACGAACGAAATGAATGGCAGTTATGAGTTCTTTATTGTTTTTGCTTCATTTCCACGTCAACAACTGTGTGTGGTTTCTCCTTTAACTAATCTCATTCAAATATCAACTTAAAAATAATTAATTTTACGAGCCGCACAATTCTTTTTGTGTTGGCTGCTTTACATTACGATCGCTATTTAGCTATGACGCAATAGTACGGTTTTTAATCTTGCCTCTAGATGGTGTTGGTCTCAGCAAATATTGCTGAGCAACAACACCCACTGCTGAGACGTTAAATATCCGAATGGTAACAATTTCGCTTGCGTTACAACTACAATACCCGGCAACACAGATTATTTGACAGCGACAGCGTTAACGATGTTGTTATCGAAATAAGTACTATGACAGATATACACAAAATTGTTGTTAGTTAAAGTTAGTTGTAGGAAAAAAAATCAGTCGTCATCTGCATAGATTTTTATTGAATTAACTTCTTAAGAAGTTAATCTGATAAAAAGCTGTGCAACCGGTGACTGATTCTTTCTGTTCTTAAAACGTGATTCATAGCTGCCGATTGACAGCCATGAATAAAATTTTAGTTACAAGTAGACATAGATATATGCACTAACAACGCAATATGTTTGACGTTGGCATGATAACAGCCATGGAGCCGAATTAAGCTCGTAGGACCAAAAAAAAGTCTTAATAAAACGTCTTGGAATACTGTAGCGATCTGGCTCACTGTATGTCAACTGAGTAGACAGAAGTCTTGGGATACCTCGTAATATCGTGTCGGACTTCCTTCTGCCCGGCGTAATTCAACAGTTCGACGTAGCATGGACTCAAGAAGTCGTTGTTAGTCCCTTGCTATAATATCGAGCCATGCTGCTGATATTAACATCCATAACAGAGAAAATGTTGCCGGTGCCGTATTTTGTGCACTAACTAACCTTTCGATTATGTCCCGCAAATGTTGTATGGGATCCTTGTCGGGTGATATGGATGGCCACGTCACTCGCTTGAGAAGTCCAGAATGTCCTTCAAACCAGTCGAAAGAAATTGTGGCCCAGTGACATGGTTTACTATCATTCATAAAAATTCCGTTGTCGTTTAGGAACATGATGTCTATGAAAGGCTGCAAATGGTCTCCGAGTAACCGAAAATAAACATTTCCAGTCAATGACGTGTTCAGTTGGACCAGAGGATCCAGTCTATTCCACACAGCCAACACCATTACGCACCTACAATCAGACACAGAGATTTTATGACAACTTAAGTCCATGGCTTCGTGGGGTCTGCGCCACACGCGAACCCTACCATCAACTTGTACCAATTGAAATTTCGGTGATAGTTATTGTAAGGCCTATGGTAAAAGTTCCTTGTAATTGTCTTTCTATACTGTAAGCAAATGCTTCTGATTTCGATTCTTCGGTGGAAAGTCTTTTACAGGTATATTTTTTAAAATGTTTCTAGTGTTAAAGTATCACTCAAAATGTATTTTCCTAAATCACTGTTAATAATCTTGTGTGCTTCTGGGACAAGTTCTTAAATGTTTGCTAGATTTCAGAAATCACACACGTAAAAATATTGAAAAAGAAAATTAGAAAAGTATAAAACATATGAGTATCGCGTACTCCCCACGTTACTTCTCCTAGATCCTGACTCCCTTTCATTTCAATCTTCATGTGCGTTGAAACAAATATTCGACTGAAATTCAAATACACTGTAGACGAGTAGCTCTTCTAAGTTCTGCATTTAATAGTCCATCTGTTACATTGTTACCATGTTACACACCAGTAATCAGTACAAGACATCAAAATCAGCGGAAGTATCATTAAAAATCAGTTCCAAGTTTAATCCATTTTGAAACAGAGTCCACCGGAACACAGATATCCATTTTCAAGAAGGGGGAAATTGTTAAGTTAATAAAGAAATTAAATTTATTTGCAAGTATCGCATATTCCTATGTAGAAGAACTTTTTCTATTAGATGGTACGAGATAGTGCACGGCCGACAATGTACTTGTTAAGTATACAGAAATACGAAATGTCAATGCCTGTATTGTGAAGAAGTGCGAAGCAACGGTCCTTCGGACATGTGTGCATCGTAGTTCTCCATAATACAGGCACCGAAATTTCATGTTTATCGGTCTACAGTGAGATTGTGATTCCCAAGTAAAATGTCTTCCCTGTAGTACCGATATGATACATGGATGATAACATGTGGGAGACTGGGTACTGACGCTACGTGTGCTCAGACAGACGACGCGGTTAAGGCGACTGGTCGCATGAAGCAGGAAATCCGGCTTCGAGTCCGTGCCCGGCACAAATTTTCTTTGTCATCATCCCACTAAACAGCCGTAGGTAGTTCATATTCGCAACACCGAATATATTTCATCTCTCTTACGGTATATAAATAGTTCTAAAATATACAGCATTTTACTGAAGATAAAAATCTGTACCTGCAGAACTACCATATATTTCAAATAACTTAAGTATGCTATAGGACACTTAAATGAGCAGGACGCGAAATATACTGATGAAAAAATCAAAACCCAACACGGTAATTAATTTAGAGTAATAAAATTTCGGGAATACAACTGTCTAGGTAATATACACTCCTGGAAATTGAAATAAGAACACCGTGCATTCATTGTCCCAGGAAGGGGAAACTTTATTGACACATTCCTGGGGTCAGATACATCACATGATCACACTGACAGAACCACAGGCACATAGACACAGGCAACAGAGCAAGCACAATGTCGGCACTAGTACAGTGTATATCCACCTTTCGCAGCAATGCAGGCTGCTATTCTCCCATGGAGACGATCGTAGAGATGCTGGATGTAGTCCTGTGGAACGCCTTGCCATGCCATTTCCACCTGGCGCCTCAGTTGGACCAGCGTTCATGCTGGACGTGCAGACCGCGTGAGACGACGCATCATCCAGTCCCAAACATGCTCAATGGGGGACTGATCCGGAGATCTTGCTGGCCACGGTAGTTGACTTACACCTTCTAGAGCACGTTGGGTGGCACGGGATACATGCGGACGTGCGTTGTCCTGTTGGAACAGCAAGTTCCCTTGCCGGTCTAGGAATGGTAGAACGATGGGTTCGATGACGGTTTGGATGTACTGTGCACTATTCAGTGTCCCCTCGACGATCACCAGTGGTGTACGGCCAGGGTAGGAGATCGCTCCCCACACCATGATGCCGGGTGTTGGCCCTGTGTGCCTCGGTCGTATGCAGTCCTGATTGTGGCGCTCACCTGCACGGCGCCAAACACGCATACGACTATCATTGGCACCAAGGCAGAAGCGACTCTCATCGCTGAAGACGACACGTCTCCATTCGTCCCTCCATTCACGCCTGTCGCGACCCCACTGGAGGCGGGCTGCACGATGTTGGGGCGTGGGCGGAAGACGGCCTAACGGTGTGCGGGACCGTAGCCCAGCTTCATGGAGACGGTTGCGAATGGTCCTCGCCGATACCCCAGGAGCAACAGTGTCCCTAATTTGCTGGGAAGTGGCGGTGCGGTCCCCTACGGCACTGCGTAGGATCCTACGGTCTTGGCGTGCATCCGTGCGTCGCTGCGGTCCGGTTCCAGGTCGACGGGCACGTGCACCTTCCGCCGACCACTGGCGACAACATCGATGTACTGTGGAGACCTCACGCCCCACGTGTTGAGCAATTCGGCGGTACGTCCACCCGGTCTCCCGCATGCCCACTATACGCCCTCGCTCAAAGTCCGTCAACTGCACATACGGTTCACGTCCACGCTGTCGCGGCATGCTACCAGTGTTAAAGACTGCGATGGAGCTCCGTATGCCATGGCAAACTGGCTGACACTGACGGCGGCGGTGCACAAATGCTGCGCAGCTAGCGTCATTCGACGGCCAACACCGCGGTTCCTGGTGTGTCCGCTGTGCCGTGCGTGTGATCATTGCTTGTACAGCCCTCTCGCAGTGTCCGGAGCAAGTATAGTGGGTCTGACACACCGGTGTCAATGTGTTCTTTTTTCCATTTCCAGGAGTGTATTTAAGCGATTAACATTCCTAGATCACAGGTTATGTAAGCGTGAGATACGCCATTGGAAATATGAAATGCTCGTACATTAATAATCGGTTTAGCTGCCAGAATATTGAATGAAAGCATGCGAACGTACATGTATTGTGTTATGAAGGGGCTGGATGTCAGTTTGTGGGAGGGAGTTCCATGCCATTAGAACTTGTTCGGTCAATACGGAGACTAATTCTGCTGTTTGTGAATGACGCTGGTGCTTTAGTCCGATGATCTATTAGAGACAGGTCTTGTGTCCAAGCAGCCCAAGGCAAAATGTTGACACTCTGTGGATTATGTTAGGTAACAACAGAGGTATGCGGGCGAGTGTTATCCTGTTGGAAACACGCACCGGAATGCTGTTCATTAACAGCAGCGCAACAGGTCGAGTCACATGGTACATACAGATTTGCAGTCATGATGAGAGTCCTTCCTGCTGTCACAGGAAATCGCAACCCAGTCATAAGTCCAGATGTAGGTCCAATGAGTATAGCGTGAGGACAGGTTGGTTGCATGCCCTCAGCTGGCCTCTTCCTAATTAACACACGGACGTCACTGGCACCGAGGCAAAACCAGCTTCCATGAGAAGAGGTAACAGACCTGCAATCTGCCCTTCAATGAGCCTTCACTTAACACCACTGAAGCTACAAATGTCGGTGGTTTGGTATCAGTAGAATGCACGCTACAGGGTGTCTGGCTCGGAGCTGTCGTTGAAGTAGCCGGTTAGTAAAAGTTAACTGTGTCTCTGCGCTGTCTACTGGTGCTAACATTGCTGCTGCAGATGCTTCACGGTGCGCCAGAACCATACGCCGAACACAATGGTGTTCCCGCACCGTAGTGCCACGTGGCTTTCCAGAGCTCGCCCCTGCCGGCTATCATGTACAGTGGTTACGTTCCTGCCCGGTATGTCTGCACTATCACAGAAGGAACAGACATCTATTCGTTGTTCTATTACACGATCTCGTTCAAACTCAGTGTTGATAATGGCGTCCTTCTCGCCTTACAGGCGTTTTTGACTAGCTTGACTAACAGTACCACGTTCAATCTAGAAGGTTACTAACGCTCACGACAGTAACACCGTCTGTTTAAAGCAGGGCTTAACAACTGGCCGGTTTTGAGCGCGAGTACTCGCGTCTGCTCAGGCACGTGCTCGCGAGCAGGTGCAAGGTCGCGGAGTATGGAGGGGAGGGAGGGGAAATGCGCACGCACGTTTGAATGTGATCTCGCGTTCGTAGCAGATTTAACTAGCCATATGAATGCTTTGAACATTTTACTACAAGGTAAAGATCTGCTAATTACTCATTTCATAGATCGAATACGAGCTTTTAAAATGAAATTGACACTTTGGGTGAGTCAGCTGGAAACAGGAAACCTAGCTCATTATCCCAAATTATCATCCATGCAAGATGTTCACAAAGACTGTGAACGTTATTCATATAGTTTAGTTGATCAGCGCTTTCAAGATCTGACAGCACTAGACAGTGATATTGATCTGTTCTCTCCATATTCAGCGAATATTTAAGAGATTCGTCCTGAGCTGCAGCAAGAAATTATTGACCTGCAGTGTGACAGAGAATACAGAGACAAATTTCAGAACAAGAAAAACATTTTGGAATTCTACAGACACTTCCCTCAGGATAGATTTCCTCGTTTGCACGAACTGGCGGCTACAATAATATCAATGTTGGGTTCCACATATGTTTGTGAACAACTGTTCTCTGCAATGAAATGTAACAAGACGCGCCTGAGAAACGCATTGTCTGATCGAAATTTAAACTGCACGCTGCGCCTAAAATGCACAAGAACAATTACTCCGAACATAGACGCAATTGTAAAGGGCAAAAAGTACAAGATAACCGAGAATCCCACACTTCAGTGACACCTTTTATTGTGTAACAGTTCACAAATTAATGCGAATGTAGAGGCATACACTACGGTAATAAAATTATGTGGCACGTGTACATTGTCCTTTATTTGTTTCATTTGTCGCAGTAATAATTCGTGAGTGATATCCCTGCAGGTGGCCGCGGATTTACATTGACTGGCGGCAGCTGTTGTGTGCCCCTCGTGATTCTCCCCACTCTCCGCTCTGGTCCGGTAGTGGGGGTAGCGTGCTCGCGCTGCTCCGTACTCGCCCCTTGCTGCTCACATCTTGCTCCGCGAGCACGTATGTTGTGAAGCCCTGGTTTAAAGCAAACCTGATGTGCGTCCTCATAGAGACGCTACTAGCGCCACTGTTTTGTGACTGGAGTGAAATCTCAATAGATATGTTTCAGAAGTAGAAACGCATGTACTAACTTTCGTTTATGTCGCACATTTCCTTCTTAGTGGTGTGGTTTCTTTCCGTCAATATATCTACATATTCTATGCAAAACTCACTCAAAGAAAACTGCAGAAAATATTGGAAACTGCTTATTACAGTCTCTAATAGAAAATCCTTCATGTGATTCCAGAATCAGTAAGTAGGCCGAAGGATCAAAAAATTATAATGTGTTCTTGGGTGTACTTCGCTTTCGGTGTAACACTGTCCCCTACTTGCAACAATTTTGATAATTTCTACCGAGCGAGGTGGTGCAGTGGTTAGCTGTCTCGACTCGCATGTGGAAGGACGACGATTCAGATCACCAGCCGGCCATCCAGATTTAGATTTATCTGTGACTTTCTTCAACAGTTCCAGGCAAATGCAGGGATGGTTCTTTTCACGATGTTCTTTCAAACCCTTCTCTAATTCGAGCTTGGGCTTTTTCCTTAATTACTAGTTGTCGACGAGCCTGTCTTCAACCTTCCTTGATTAATGGTGTGATTCGTTCATATTCTGGAGTCTTGGTGCTACAGGTCGTCACAGGATGATTCATCATCTCACTCTGCAAGTGAAAGTATCCTGATTAAACTGAAAGTGACAGTATACTAAGAAAAATGAAAACGATTTAGTCATCGGTAAACTGACTGCGACTGATTTTAAGTGGTATTATTACTGAATATTTGCCACAGGACTACACAGTGGCTGCAAAGATTAGGCAATTACTTCACCCGTTTGTATAGTGAAGTGCAGTAGAGATGTCCAAGAAGTCAGCGCTGCACGAGGACGACTGTTCACCTTTCACCTCAAACGCTGTTCCCGTGGGAAAAAGGCACCAACAGCTTTGAACATAATTCTGCGTCTAAAGTGTTCCTAGTGATGTGCTTTTGGAGCCCCTTCTTATATGTCTGAAGCTGTCAAAACACATTTGCACTGTCACCTGACGTATTGTGTGTTAATTTACCTTTAATGTAGCTCAGTCGTCGTCAATAGTCTTCTTGATGTGGGAGTCCAGCAAGGCAGTATGTCCGTAGGACTGTTGGTGGCCTTGCAAAGATTTTAACTCTTCTCCTTTGTAGCTGTTATTGATGGAAGGAAAAACGATAATTGTACTAATTGCGAAAGGACTTCACAATTTCGTCATTGACTGTCTGTATTTCTTTCACTAGGTGTACAGATTACAATTACTACGTAGATCGGAACAGATACAATTTAATACAAGCAAAGCATCTGCCTCGAAGGTTCGACAAGAAGTAGTCCGAAAGTTACGTCATTTCATTTCAGAGCTTCCTTTGTTCATTACTATTTACATTCTTGGAGAGGGTATCTGCTTATTGACAGTCAAGTCACCGACAAGACGCGACGACGAAACATAAACGGCCCCGCCCACAACACGTGAAGACGTTTAATCGCGGCGCGTGTTGCGGATTACTCGAATCGCACACCTCTCCGTTCAACTCTGTAGAAACGTGAAACAAAACGAGTGCGCACAGTATGTGTTTCGCGACTTATTTCTTATCTAATACTGTTTTAATATTTTGTCACGATCATCTTTCCTTGTCACAAATAGGGAGTGGGAAATGGTGTTTGCGTAAACCGCATGTAACACTACAGATTCATCCACTTAAAGGGAAGTTATCGGGAAAACTCTTTGCTCTGCTAGCCGTAGATGAATTCTCATAACATAAAAATATGAGAAACATAATTACTTAATGGGAACTGACATTTCTTTAAGGAGAAAATACTCCATCTCTAATATCACGAGCCGGCCGGAGTGGCCGTGCGGTTCTAGGCGCTACAGTCTGGAGCCGAGCGACCGCTACCGTCGCAGGTTCGAATCCTGCCTCGGGCATGGATGTGTGTGATGTCCTTAGGTTAGTTAGGTTTAATTAGTTCTAAGTTCTAGGCGACTGATGACCTCAGAAGTTAAGTCGCATAGTGCTCAGAGCCATTTGAAGACTTTTCATCATCTGTATTTGCAACGAAATATTTCTATCAAAGTGCTATTATACTATGTATTTATAATCCAGCTTCGCATATTTCTAATATCAGGACAAAAGTCTTTTACAGTTACATCCATTTACAGCTCTCATTACTATTTTTAATATTGTCTTTCACTTTTAACCTTTCAAGAAAACAGTAAATCTTCAGTTTCAGGCACACTCTGCTGTGCAGAGTTACCTTACGAGTTTTTGCCTTACATATACATTCTGTTTATCTAACGCATTAAAGTGTTACGCAATTAACAGCCTTTCTACAAAGATAGACTTGGCATTTAATATCTATAAGGACCATCTTGAAAATGTTAAAACTAAAAATAGTTGTTAAGACTCTGTCTTGTGGTTTCTGTATTTATGATATTTGCTGCTGTGTTGTCTTTAATCAAGTGCACCATTCAGATTTCTTTGCGTTTATTTATTACCTGAAAGTTACATCCTTACTTTATTTGAAATAAATATGTGTACGTATATGCTGTAATTTAATTTCAACCCGCCACGTTAGCCGAGAGCGCTAATGCGCTGCTTCGTGGACTTGGGTAGGCGCGCCGGCCCCGGATCGAATCCGCCCAGCGGATTAACGACGACGGTCGGTGTGCCGGCCAGCCTGGATGTGGTTTTTAGGCGGTTTTCCACATCCCCCTAGCTGAAAACCGGGCTGGTGCCCACGTCCCGCCCGGCTCAGTTACATGGCTCGCAGACATCCGAATACTTTCGCATTATGCCATGGATTACACTAGACACAGACAGTTGGGGTACACTAATTCCGTCCTGGGGGGTACGGGGTGGCGGCAGGAAAGGCGTCCAGCCATCCCTTAATCTAATATTTCCAAATCCGATTAATCATGCTGACCCTGCGTGACAAAGGCACAAGTGAAAGAAAGAAAGATATGCTGTACGTTAATTTCAATGTACTTTCCAACACTTCCTTACTTTCTTGTTACGTGAAGAGTTTCCTGTTGGAGCCAGCCGTAGCTTCCGAGCGGTTCTAGGCTCTTCGTTATGGGACCGTGCGACCGCTAAGGTCGCACGTTTGAATCCTGCCTCGGATGTGGGTGTGTGTGATGTCCTTAGGTTACCTAGGTTTAAGTAGTTCTAAGTTCTAGGGGACTGATGAACTCAGGAATTAAGGCCCATGGTGCTCACAGCCATTTCAAACATTTTTTTCCTGACGGATGTATGTCCATTGTACCACGTTTAGAGTTAAGTCGGATTACATGCTCTTGTCAGCTTGTCTGAAACAAAACCATCCTTAGTCTCGACTATCAGGTAAATCTATCCAAAACCATTCTTCGTCTCGTCTGTCAGGTAATGCTGTTCAATCTTATAACTAATTTGGAGAAAACTTATGACATGCTTACGGATTAACTGTACTTACACTCGTTCAAAGGACATTGTTTTAAATCTTACCATGTAGCTTATCATGTACCTTTCTAGCTCCACATACAAAAAATATGATATAGATCGTTCCCCAAATGGATTCACCTGACCAATGTATAGACCATCCCCTACAAGGGTTTGCATATAATTACACCACTCTTACCTATATAAACCGGTACAGGTTATTCTATCCGATGGATTAACCCGACCTAGTCGTAGGCCATTATTTCTACGGATACGCCAATCCTTTTCTTCTCCGAAACCTATTCTGGGATTTTGGGTACGCCCCTTCTTAACTTCATCAATAAGTACAGCTACTAGCCCTTTCCTGCAATCTTTATTAACTTTAAAAGAGAAGTTTCTCCATGATCATTTTACACTGGCTTTACCTGATAATTCTTTACCTCTGCATTTTAGCTCCTCTTTTTTAACTTCTTTTTTATTTGTTACTCTGTTTTTAACGCATATAATAAACCACTCACACACAGTTCTCACCGCTAAGTATTCTGCTTCTGCTTAGTGATACATATTTCCTTATCTTTCACTCTCTTACGTCTACGTGATTTAGACAACGCTTGAGTATGTACTTCTTTTTAATATACTACGACATTGTTGCCATCTTATCTCCTGTTCAACAAAATGTTTCATCGTGAAAATAGGTTAACGTTCTAGCTCCTATACTGCATTACATACTTTTTGTTGCAGATAAATTAGCACACCTTCTCGTTAGCTTGTTGACTGTTTAGCATATTATCTCTTGTTCCGTTAGCATGTTTGCACGCCATCAATTTCCTAGCCTTCTACGCCCTCTATGGACTCTCCTCCCCTGTAACACGTGGTGTGACTAACAGGTTGTCAACTAATCGACGCTCCATAAAATTCTGCCCGTCCTTTGCCGTCGTCATACGTGAGATACTCTCCAGTGCAATCCTATAATTGTAGATCGTAACTTCAATATGCAGACTGTAAAAGGAAACGGATAATGCGATAAGAACTTCGTATATGGACAGAGGGAGGATAAATTTGGTACTGCTGAGGAGAAGAAAGAAAAAGGAAACAAAGAGACAGGTACGTTTGGATCGAGCAAGGAAAAAAGACACTACCCCACAGACAGATTCCTTCACACCCCTATCCCAAGGACCCTATTTGCTGAAGTACTATATCATGGCGCCAGAGGAAGAAGGAGATCTGTATTTCCTACATAACGGTTTTGTCACGTTTCCACCCCCATAGAAAAGCCGAAAATTGACACTAAGAAATCTATATTAAATGCAATATAAAGGGAAGTATTTTCGCGTAAGTCATCGTCAGACTATCACTATGATCGTTACAGTCGGTCTAGTCGTCTGCCAATACTGTATAGAAGTAATACTCCTGACTGACGTCCCCTAAAAATATCATATCTAACAGTCAAATCTAAGTTTCATAAAATGTATACAACCATTAACATTTTACTCTTAATTCTTAAATGGTCTTTTTATTACATTCACATTTTATCGAAACACGTTGTCATTGCTATTTCACTTTTCTACACCATTTATAGCACTACTCATAACATCATATAAGATTAAAACAAAAATAATTGTTATTCTTAGTTTTCCGTGTACCACATATACATGGTAATATGCAATTAAATAAATGACATGGAAATATTAAATGTTAACTATCACATACTCGTGTTACATTACTCTACGGTACAATTAAGTTAATTGACTAACTGATCATTTATTATTTTAACGTACAAAACAAACATTAGATACCACGTTCCCAGCTGTTGTAGACGTAGTGGCCTACCGGACCGTTTTCATGTCGAGCTCGGTCCTCTTTCGTTTCCTTATTGTTACTTTTACGGAAGAAGTGATAGTGGAAGGTATTACTTTATTCAAAGATAACAGAATAGTCGAAAAAGAAAGAAATTGTATACAGGAAAACTAAAAGGCAAATACGGACGGAAACGTGGTTATCTCTCCTGGGGCTTTGAATATTTTAAGCGTATTTGTATTATACAGTCCTTTATTTTTTCCTGTGCCAGGGTCTACCAAGTATAGTACTTTGGAAGTGGTACGACTTGCACTTTGTATGGACCCCTGTAACGATGGAAAAATTTGTTTGCCTCCTTTTCTTAAGTCTGAGCAATGATAAAGTTAGGTGTAACAGCTTTGTTATTAGAAGCCTTGATTCTTCTCTGTGCTTGTGTACCAGATCGTCCTG
Source organism: Schistocerca americana (assembly GCF_021461395.2). NCBI lineage: Eukaryota > Metazoa > Arthropoda > Insecta > Orthoptera > Acrididae > Schistocerca > Schistocerca americana. The sequence goes on from NC_060119.1 coordinate 1,025,770,030, forward strand.
CACTCTTTCTTGCAATTTTCTAAGTCATCCTCTGGCAATAATGGTAGGCAAACATTTTTAGGAAGGTTTCCCCTGTATGTGTTTTATTCATAATCTCTACCGGAGCTAATCCCGTTGACATATGCGGGTGTTCATTTAGGATTGCCTCAAATTCTGGAGTTATTTGTGTAGACGTGCCCATGTAGTATGTTTCGTAGAACAGAATGTTTTACACGTGTTGTTGTTGTGGTCTTCAGTCCTGAGACTGGTTTGATGCAGCTCTTCATGCTACTCTATCCTGAGCAAGCTTCTTCATCTCCCAGTACCTACTGCAACCTACATCCTTCTGAATATGCTTAGTGTGTTCATCTCTTGGTGTCCCTCTACGATTTTTACCCTCCACGCTGCCCTCCAATACTAAATTGGTGATCCCTTGATGTCTCAGAACATGTCCTAGCAACCGATCCCTTCTTCTAGTCAAGTTGTGCCACAAACTTCTCTTCTCCCCAATCGTATTCAATACCTCTTCATTAGTTATGTGATCTACCCAGCTAATCTTCAGCATTCTTCTGTAGCACCACATTTCGAAAGCTTCTGTTCTCTTCTCGTCCAGACTAGTTATCGTCCATGTTTCACTTCCATACATGGCTACACTCCATACAAATACTTTCAGAAACGACTTCCTGACATTTAAATCTATACTCGATGTTAACAAACTTCTCTTCTTCAGAAACACTTTCCTTGCCATTGCCAGTCTATATTTTATATCCTCTCTACTTCGACCATCATCAGTTATACTGCTCCCCAAGTAGCAAAACTCCTTTACTACTTTAAGTGTCTCATTTCCTAATCTAATTCCCTCAGCATCACCCGACTTAATTCGACTACATTCCATTATCCTCGTTTTGCTTTTGTTGATGTTCATCTTATATCCTCCTTTCAAGGCACTATCCATTCCGTTCAACTGCTCTTCTAAGTCCTTTGCTGTCCCTGACAGTATTACAATGTCATCGGCGAACCTCAAGTTTTTATTTCTTCTCCTTGGATTTTAATACCTACTCCGAAATTTTCTTTTGTTTCCTTCACTGCTTGCTCAATATACAGATTGAATAACATTTGGGACAGGCTACAACCCTGTCTCATTCCCTTCCCAACCGCTGCTTCCCTTTCATGCCCCTCGACTCTTATAACTGCCATCTGGTTTCTGTATAAATTGTAAATAGCCTTTCTCTTCCTGTATTTTACCCCTGCCACCTTCAGAATTTGGAAGAGAGTATTTCCGTCAACATTGTCAAAAGCTTTCTCTAAGTCTACAAATGCTGGAAACATAGGTTTGCCTTTCCTTAATCTAGCTTCTAAGTTAAGTCGTAGGGTCTGTATTGCCTCACGTGTTCCAATATTTCTACGAAATCCAAACTGATCTTCCCCAAGGTCGGCTTCTACCAGTTTTTCCATTCGTCTGTAAAGAATTCGCGTTAGTATTTTGCATCCGTGATTTATTAAACTGATTGTTCGGTAATTTTCACATCTGCCAGCACCTGCGTTCTTTGGGATTGGAATTATTATATTCTTCTTGATGTCTGAGGGTATTTTGCCTGTCTCATACATGTTGCTCACCAGATGGTACAGTTTTGTCAGGACTGGCTCTCCTAAGGCCATCGCCCGCATCTCGTGGTCGTGCGGTAGCGTTCTCGCTTACCACGCCCGGATTCCCGGGTTCGATTCCCGGCGGGGTCAGGGATTTTCTCTGCCTCGTGATGGCTGGGTGTTGTGTGCTGTCCATAGGTTAGTTAGGTTTAAGTCGTTCTAAGTTCTAGGGGACTGATGACCATAGATGTTAAGTCCCATAGTGCTCAGAGCCATTTGAACCATCCTAAGGCCGTTAGTAGTTTCAATGGAATGTTGTCTACTCCCGGGGCCTTGTTTCGACTCAGGTTTTTCAGTGCTCTGTCAAACTCCTCACGCAGTATCGTATCTCCCATTTCATCTTCATCTACGTTCTCTTCCATTTCCGTAATATTGTCCTCAAGTGCATCGCCCTTGTATAGATCCTCTATATACTCCTTCCACCTATCTGCTTTCAATTCTTTGCTTAGAACTGGGTTTCCATTTGAGCTCTTGATATTCACACAAGTGGTTCTCTTTTCTCCAAAGGTCTCTTTAATTTTCCTGCAGGCAGTATCTATCCAACCCCTAGTGAGATTAGCCTGTACATCCCTACATTTGTCGCCTAGCCATCCCTACTTAGCCATTTTACACTTCGTGTCGTCTCATTTTGAGACGTTTGTATTCCTTTTTGCCTGCTTTGTTTACTGCATTTTTATATTTTCTCCTTTCATCAATTCAATATTTCTTCTGTTACCCAAGGATTTCTACTAGCCGTCCTCTTTTTACCTACTTGATGCTCTGCTGCCTTCACTATTTCATTCCTCAAAGCTACCCATTCTTCTTCTACGGTATTTTTTTTCCCCTATTCCTGTCAATTGTTCCCTTATGCTCTCCCTGAAACTCTGTACGTCTAGTTAGCCAGCTTACCCAAGTCCCATCTCCTTAAATTCCACCTTTTTGTTTTACCCAACAGTTGTAATTTCTTTCGTTGCTCTGCAACATCTTCCTTTTGAATCTGTGGGTTGTGTCCTTAGAAGGTCTTTCCTTGCCGATATATATATATATATATATATATATATATATATATATATATATATATATATATATATATATATATATAGGGTGTTACAAAAAGGTACGGCCAAACTTTTAGGAAACATTCCTGACACACAAAGAAAGAAAATATGGACATGTGTCCGGAAACGTTTACTTTCCATGTTAGAGCTCATTTTATTACTTCTTTTCAAATCACATTAATCATGGAATGGAAACACACACCAACAGAACGTCAAAATGTCCTCCGTGAGCGAGGATACATGCATCCACCCTCCGTCGCATGGAATCCCTGATGCACTGATGCAGCCCTGGAGAATGGCGTATTGTATCACAGCCGTCCACAACACGAGCACGAAGAGTCTCTACATTTGGTACCGGGGTTGCGTAGACAAGAGGTTTCGAATGCCCCCATAAATGAAAGTCAAGAGGTTGAGGTCAGGAGAGCGTGGAGGCCATGGAATTGGTCCGCCTCTACCAATCCATCGGTCACCGAATCTGTTGTTGAGAAGCGTACGAACACTTCGACTGAAATGTGCAGGAGCTCCATCGTGCATGAACCACATGTTGTGTCGTACTTGTAAAGGCACATGTTCTAGCAGCACAGGTAGAGTATCCCGTATGAAATCATGATAACGTGCTCCATTGAGCGTAGGTGGAAGAACATGGGGCCCAATCAAGACATCAACAACAATGCCTGCCCAAACGTTCACAGAAAATCTGTGTTGATGGCGTGATTGCACAATTGCGTGCGGATTCTCGTCAGCCCACACATGTTGATTGCCAAAATTTACAATTTGATCACGTTGAAATGAAGCCTCATCCGTAAAGAGAACATTTGCACTGAAATGAGGATTGACACATTGTTGGATGTACCATTCGCGGAAGTGTACCCGTGGAGGCCAATCAGCTGCTGATAGTGCCTGCACACGCTGTACTTGGTACGGAAACAACTGGTTATCCAGTAGCACTCTCCATACAGTGATGTGGTCAACGTTACCTTGTACAGCAGCAACTTCTCTGACGCTGACATTAGGGTTATCGTCAACTGCACGAAGAATTGCCTCGTCCATTGCAGGTGTCCTCGTCGTTCTAGGTCTTCCCCAGTCCCGAGTCGTAGGCTGGAATGTTCCGTGCTCCCTAAGACGCCGATCAATTGCTTCGAACGTCTTCCTGTTGGGACACCTTCGTTCTGGAAATCTGTCTCGATACAAACGTACCGCGCCACGGCTATTGCCCCGTGCTAATCCATACATCAAATGGGCATCTGCCAACTTCGCATTTGTAAACATTGCACTGACTGCAAAACCACGTTCGTGATGAACACTAACCTGTTGATGCTACGTACTGATGTGCTTGATGCTAGTACTGTAGAGCAATGAGTCGCATGTCAACACAAGCACCGAAGTCAACATTACCTTCCTTCAATTGGGCCAACTGGCGGTGAATCGAGGAAGTACAGTACATACTGACGAAACTAAAATGAGCTCTAACATGGAAATTAAGCGTTTCCGGACACATGTCCACATAACATCTTTTCTTTGTGTGTGAGGAATATTTCCTGAAAGTTTGGCCGTACCTTTTTGTAACACCCTGTATATGGGGTTCGCTGGGAAGAAGGTGGTGATTGGTGGTAGCGTGGCGACAAAAGGTGGTCACGAGGTCCGAGCGGCCGATGCCACTAGCTGCGGGAGGGCCTGCGTAGAGTGAAGGTACCGGAGTACTTCACCGGGATCAGCGTCGACTACAAGCAGCAGGCCGACATCCCGTCGGTTGGTTGGCAACATTCGTGTCGGACGACCGCTCGTGGCCGGGCTGCCGTCTTCTGCCTGGCTTTCATCGGCATCACTCAAAGGGAACCTCCCCATCGCACCCCCCTCAGATTTAGTTTGCACAGTGGAAAGGCCTTGAAAAACTGAACACAGATCAATCGAGAAAACAGGAAGAAGTTGTGTGGAACTATGAAAAAAATAAGCAAAATATACAAACTGAGTAGTCCATGCGCAACATACGCAACATCACAGGAAATTGTGAGCCCACGAGCTGCCGTGGTCCAGTTATTAGCGTGAACAGATGTAGAATGAGAGGTCCTTGGTTCAGTTCTTCCCCTGAGTGAAAAATTTTTCTTTATTTTCGCAAAGTTATGATCTGTCCGTTCGTCCATTGATGTCTTTGTTCACCGTAATAAGTTTAGTGACTGTTTTTTGCGACCGCACCGCAAAACCGTGCGATTACTAGACGAAAGGACGTGCCTCTCTAATGGGAACCGAAAACATTTGATCGCAAGGTCATAGGTCAACCGATTCCTCCACACGGAAACACGTCTGATATATTCTATACGACACTGGTGACGTCATGTGCGTCACATGACAGGAATATGTTGTCGACCTGCCTAACTTGTACACTAGGCGAATGGGTAAAAAGATTCTTCTATCTTGCCCGATTTAGGTTTTCTTGTGGATGTCATAATCACTCCCAAAAAAGTGATGAAAACGTAAGAGTTTGTCACATAAACTGCAACAAATGAATGCAACAGTTTCACAGTCGCGACTTGAACCAGGGACCTCTCATAACGCAGCTGCTCACCCTTACCACGTGACCATGGCGCTCCTAGGCTCAAAAGCTCCTGTGATGTTGTCTATCTTTCTCATGGACTACTCAATTTGTATATTTTGCTTATTTTTTTCATAGTTCCACACAACGTCTTCCTGTTTTCTCGATTGATCTGTGTTCAGTTTTTCATGGCCTATCCACTGTGCTAACTTATAACTAAATTTGAGGGGGGTGCGATGGGGAGGTTCCCTCGTCAGTAACCGCTGCGACGCACCGTGGATCCGAGGAACTGCTTGCTGATGAAGAAATGGTTCAAATGACTCGGAGCACTATGAGACTTAACTTCTGAGATCATCAGTCCCCTAGAACCTAGAACTACTTAAACCTGACTAACCTAAGGACATCACACACATCCATGCCCGAGGCACGATTCGACCCTGCGACCGTGGCGGTTTTACTCGGTTGGCTCTTCGGTCGTAAATATAGGCCGTAGTACTGTACTAAGACACTAGCTCTCGTTTGAAAATTTGTCCCACTATTATAATCCCTTTCCTTTATGGTTTACACCCGATCATTAATGTTCTAATGAATCAGCTCCCGGTCGTAAATACAGCCGGAACAATTGTATTAAGGCTCAGGTTACCGTTAAACAAAAGAGGGACCTTGCGGTTAGATTTTGATGTTAACTAGTTCAGTTCCATGATTGTAATTACATTTCTCAGTCATCAGTTATAATGTGAACAACCAGTTGTAGGGTCTGGTGACACTGTAGTTTGGTCCCTTTATACCCCAAATCAACCGACCAATCTGTTGTACTAAGCTGTGCGTTGCTGTGCTTGAAAGACCGGGTCTTTATTGATATATTTTAGCTGGATCTCGTGGTTCTGCCGAGTGAGTTCTCTTGTAGTAAATGTTCACAGCTACTGTTTCAAGACGTTCCTTCAGAGCGATCTTAACAACTGACAATCTCTTTAACTCTGAAAATATTAACAGCCAACTGTCACCAGGGCTTTAGTCAAAATAAGATCGTCAAAAGGGACGGGTGGGGCTCCCATTGCACCTTGGTTGTCGATTGAAATTATGAAGTTGGTTGCTTTGAACTAAGCCTTATCCTTGTCATATTGTTTCCTAATCTGTTTAATCTGTAAGCACAGGTGCGCATTTTAAACCCGAACCTTTCGACATACAGCTTTCAAATTAAAAGTTAGGTCATCTGTTTGAGTAATTGAACCACTCTTGTCACCAATGGTGCTTACATAGTTTTCATGTGTTGCAGAAGAGCATTCAATAAGAGAGACTGTGTTCAGCGCGTTAGTAAACACCGCTGTTTGACCCGATAAAGGAAGGGATGCAGGTCCCTCCGTCTTGGAACTTTTGCCAAGTTGTTCATTTTGTAATAAATGTAATTTGTGGTAAGTGCTATGGGACCAAACTGCTGCGGTCATCGGTCCCTAGGCTTACACACTACTTAATCCAACTCAAACTAACTTACGCTAAGGACAACACACACGCACACACATCCATGCCCAAGGGGTTCATTTTGTAAAAAAAGTTATGGTTGTATATTGTTATATAAACAGGTTGTGTGAAAAGAAAGTTATATTGGTGTCTCCTCCCTTCCACGTATGATTTACAAATTCCTGTAACCGTAGCTCCAAATTAAATAAAGCATCGGGCGTTCTAATTACAGTGAAATCCAAAATTAAAGCAACAATAGAAAATTTGGCAAGGATGAGTTTATTTTGCCACAAGACAGTATAAACAGGCGATAGTAAAGTAGAAACAATGCAAAAATGCGGAACGCAAACAACTGCAAGATACATAACGGTAGACACAAATGTTCGTCGTTTTTCCAACTTAACGGGTTTGCATACACATTGCGATAACTGGTTAATGTGATCAGTATGGGATGTGACAACCTTTGGCAGCAATACAGGCCTGACAACGACGGTACATGCTGTGAATAATGTCATCAGTCTCAAGTTGGGGCACAAACGCCCATTGTTACAGCAGAGCTGTTCGCAGTCTTGGAGAGTGGTTGGTGGATGCTGACGTGATGCAACCTGTCTCCCTAGTGCATCCCAGACATGCTCTATAGGATTCAAATCGTGGGAGCGAGCAGGCGACGTCATGCGTGCAGTATCCTCCGTTTCCAAGAAAACGCTAACCACCCGTTATCTACAAGGTCGACCTCGTATTTCAATATCGATACAACGTCTGGGTCCACAGCACCTCGCAACAACAACAAATGACGTCCCAAGATATCGTCACGGTACCTGACAGCAGTTAAATCTTGCTGATTCACCAGTTCAGTTTCATGAAGAGGGGTCCGTGTGGTAAACGTAATCCCTGCCCACACAATTAGGGATCATCCTTGATACGGGTCTCTTTAAATGTCTGGGCCCCAAAATCATGTTCCACGTTCGCCCCAGATGTGAATCAATCAGGAATCTCTCTCCAGATTATATCGGGACTCATCTACGAAAAGAAAATTGGTCCACTGTTCGACAGTCTAGGTAGCATGTTGATGACACCACTCTAGACGTTCCCTTCTGTGAAGACGCATCAGAGATAGACATACACCGTGTCTCCGGCAATAAAGGCCACTCTTCCGACCGTCGTATGATGATTGAAAGGCGGGGCTGTGTTACGATCTTCCACTGTGAAACAATTTCAGACAACCGAATTCATTATTACGGGGTTCTTTTGTTATCTTCCTTTTCGGTGCCGGTGTGGTTACTGAATGAATGGAGGATTTCAAACTGCTTGCTAATTTTTTATAGACCAAAATCTCTTAGGCCATTTACTTAGATTGGTTGACAGAGTTCCTCTCATTGCTCTGGTTACTCTCATTCTCCTTTCATTTAGCTTCTGTTTGTCAGCTACCTGTAGGTTTTCACTTCTCTTGCATATGAAATGAAGCTCTCCTCCTCCACAGAGCAGTTTCCTAACACCGCTGTGAAAGCAAGGTAGGCCTTACCTGTTCCTTAAGGCCTTGCTCATAACATACCCTTCTGTAAGTCATATTGAACGATGCTTTTGAATTTATTTTCCTTTTGTGCTCCACATCTTCATCCTCATTACTAAATATCCGATGCTGACTACTCAGGTAGTCTGGAGTTTGTATCCTGTCACTCTCGCTTAAGGAGAAATATCTTCCTACCTCTCTTACCACTCCTCGTTAACCCCGTAGTCATCGTTGCTATCACAGCTTTTTGATCACTTATACCTTCCTCTAAGTTAACTGATTCATTAAATTCATGTTTGTTCATCCGAGGATGTCTAAACCGTTTTCTTCACCAAATGGTCTTCTACTTCCTCAAAGCTATTTTCAGACATGGTCTATACAGGGCACGTTGAAGTCAGCCCTGATTATAAAAGCATGAAGAGCAAAAATTACTAACGATATTCTGGAAGTTCTCTCTGAAGCGCACGACCACTACAGCTCCTGACATAGGCGGTCTATAAAATCATCCAATTACCATTCTTTACTGACTTCTGACACTTAAATTATCCCACATTAAATCACATCTCGGATTCATGATAAACTCACTGCATATTATCAAGTTCTTTACTGCAATAAACAATCCGCCACCAGTGGAGACTAGCCTACCGTAACTAGCCTACCGTACTGTAAGTATTCCAATCTGAACTTAAAATTTCGTTGTTATTCACTTCTGGTTTCGACTAATTTCGACTAACTTACTCTTCCTGATACTATCTGGCAATTTTATCCTTCAATAACCGATTCTATCTCTGGATATTTTCGTTGGATGCTCCTGTAATTTATTAATATATTTTTAACCTTTTAATACGCGATTTGCGAAACCGTGCATTCTCCAAGAACGTTGTGGCTGATGTAACTTCGATTTTGCCAGGTAATTCGTCTCTGCTGCCGAATGATATGGGGGAGGGCTCTCTAACGTAACTAACGTAAAAGAAACATGTGCGTTCCACGTGTACTCTGCTACCATACTATCCGATGTCTGTGTGTAGTGCACGCCTGACTCATTTAGGGGAAGCCCTTAATTCTCTACCCGATAGTAGAGCCCGAGAAACTCGCATGCGGTACCGGCTGGTCCTCTGGTTTGAGCTTTCCACTCTGCCGCAGACCAGAGGACTACACACGATCATTGGTACGATGTTATAAATAGTATAGCCTGTACACCATGTGTGATGCTAGTTGCCTTCACCAAATCAGCCACACGCCAAGAGGAGTAGAGGGTGGCCTGATAAACCCAGCAGCATGCGTCGTTCGTGTCGACATGTGTCACTATTAGCAGCCGGTTGCACCAAGTGCACTCGATTGCACTGGCGAGACCTCCTCCACATCGTGAACGAGGACCCCTGGCCAACATATGTCATGCACAATTGCGTTTTTTCCCCAACTTGTAAGTTATATCCCTAAAAGGCTCCATCACCGACGTAACACTGGAGCTCCCAACGACTAGTACACCCACCTTCTGCACTTGTCTGGATTGGGCAAGGGAATCGGCTGCTGGCCCAAAAGGAGAGACATACCTTGTTGGCTCAGAAGCGTTGTCAACGCTGGACAGTACTCCATATCTGTTGCTAAGATGTAAGGAGCCTGCTACGCAGCCGGTTCCCTCTTTCACCTTTCGCCTAGTGACACACCAGCTCGCTACCGTCCGTCACTCACTCTCGAGCGAGGATGCACCGGTCATATGTTGTGTATTGGAAGACGCAGCGACATGCAGATCACCGTGGGATTCCAATGGCACCATTAGTATCTCAGAGCTCGTTGCTTGCGACCCCATATCTCTGCAGCTTTCAGCATTAGCCAGAAGCCTTTTGGCTGCAGCCAAGGCACTTTCTGGCTGTTTATGGGGAGCAGCCAATTCTGCTTGTATATTAAATGCATTCGCAATTGCGATCAAGGACAACAATCTGATGGAGAATGACGACAATGAAAATTTGTGCCGGACTGGAGCTCGAACCCGGATTTCCCGCTTATCTCCAGCGGTCGACTTACCATTTGGCTCTCCGTACATGACTCGTGGCCCGACCCAAACTTCCGTAAGTCGTCAATCATGCGTCTACGACAATACTTAATCGAGTTCTGCACTAACTTGTAAATGGTAGTAGCAAATAAACTGTTCAAGAACCACAAGAGGAGGAAATATAGCTGGGAAAGGCCGGGAAACACGGCCAGATTCCAGGTAGACTGCATCATGGTCAGGGAGAGGTTCCGAATCCACATACTACAATTTAGGGCGTACCCAAAAGCAGCTATAGACTCAGATCACAATTTAATAATGATAAAGAGAAGACCGGAGTTTAAGAGAATCTATGATAATGAATGCAAACCGAAGCAATAAATTAAAATATGAAGGAAGGCTAGGATTCGCACCCGGTCTTTTGCTCATTAGGCAGATGCGCTAACCACTTTGCCACCCTGGCACTGCGCCTAACAGAACTGCATGGAATATGCTAGTATGGCTCCTTCCCTAAACCCGCCAGGTATTTGTTTTCTGTTTGAAGAGCCACTGCAGTAGTTTCAAGCCCCAGTCTAGTGCTAGATTTCGCTACTGCATCAGCATACCTGCGAACACCATTTTGTTCTGTGAGTTTGATACAGCTTCTCATAAGAATCAACTTATTTTAAGTTTCCAGTGTGCTCTTTAGTTTAAATTCGCTGATTTCATGCATGTATGTTTAGCTACCAGGCACACGTCTGATGGCATTAGCTGTCAAGAGTATATTTTCGCCGTCTTTAATATGGATAGGAACTGCGGTTGCTGTTGCTCAGATGCGAGCTGAGTTAGTGACCCTTCTCTCACAGGTTCAGGCGGTGTTGGCTTCAGTCACAAAGCTTCAATCTGCTGCCAATGGTCTTCACTGTGGGGTGCCGGACGTGGGATTCGAGAGACGTTCAGCACATCCCACGTGTCGCTCGATAGGTCCAACACTGTGGCCACCCTTGTTGCTGGCTGCCGTGAGTTTGCCCCCTCACCGGAGCTCGAATGTGAGGACGTTTCAAGGCAGCAAAGAGGAGGCAGGCAGCAGATGATATTCCAGGGGGCTGATAGGAGAGACCCTCGTTTTATCTAAGGGACAGGTTTCCAGGGCTGTCCGGAACTCGCAAGGTACATGAGCCAGATTCAATCGCTCACCCTGTTCTAGAGGAAGCTCTTCAGCCTTCTGCGTTGACAAAGGGTGGGTTTACTAATATTTCTTAGGTCCAACGCTAGGCACAAATGGGCCCCTTTAGGGATGTGGCAGCCAAGCACAAAAGAGAATAATCTGGGCAGTCATTTACCGTCTTGTAATGTCATCAGATCATCAATACCTATCGCAAAATGTTTTAGACAAGGGGTCTGTATGGTGTGATAAACGACAGTTAACTCTAAATAATGAAAACAGTGAAGTCATCCACATGAGTACCAACATATGTCCGCTAAATTTCGACCAAACTATAAATCACATGAAGCTAACGCCTCTTAATTTAACTAAATACTTAGAAGTTACAATTAAGAATTAATTAAATTACAACGATCACATAGATAATGTTGGACTGAAGCATGTCAAAGACTTTGATTAATTGGCAGAGTGGAATGATAGAAAAATAGCTTGAAGATGGTTCGATGTAACCTCTGCTGGCACTTAATCGTCAATTTCAGAGTAATATAGATGGTTAGTGTATCTGACTAGTGAGCGGGGGACTGAGCAGTTTTTTTAAGTTACAGGGTTCTGGGAAAATATAGAATGGGCGTCAGTCTAAAACTGAGCAAAGCGAACACAGGAAGGTAGAGCTAGCAACAATCGGTATTGTAGTTTTAAACTGTCGTAGATCGTTAGCTCATCTGCCTAATGAGCGGATGACCCACGGCTTGATACAAATTTTAATTCATTGCTTCGGCCTGTACCCGTTATCATAGATAAAGTTCAGAGTACATATGTCTCTGGCACATGAAATTTAATACGTTTAAGAGAATCTTCCGGAAGAATCAGTGTGGGAAGAAGTGGGATCCTGACGTACCGACGAATGATAAGACGGATCAGAAGTTTGCTAAGGATGTGGATACTGCAATAACGAATACCAGAGGAGGCAATTTAGTTGAAGATCTCCAAAAATGGCAGACCATGATGTTCGACAGGCAACGTAGGTACGATGGATGTAACTGTGAATAAAAAGCGTGAGTAACGGAAGGAATAAATTAGTCGATCGACGAAAGAAGCAAGTACAAATATGTTCAGGGAAACACAAGAGAACAGAAATATACATCTCTGGCGAATGAAATAAATGGGAACTGCTGTGAAGCCAAGGCGAAATAGCTGCGGGAAAGATGTGAGAATATCTAAGAGAAATGTTCATCGAGGAAACTGATTCAACTTATCGAAAAGGAAGACCAACGTTCGGTGAAATTGAAAGCGAGGGTGATATCATTAAGAGTGTAGTACGAATTTCACTGTTAAAGGCAGATGAGAGAGTAGATAGATGGAGAAAGTGCAATGAAAGCTTCTGTGAGAGGGTGGATATATCCGATGACGTGACGGATATTATGTCTGTATGGAAGGCAGGGGGCATCCGGTATTAGAGTCAGGATTTAAAAGGTTTCTGGAAGATCTGAGATCGAATAAGGCAGAAAGGATAGATAACATCCCATAGGAAGTTCTAAAACACGAGTGTTGAGTGTGGTGTGTAGAATCTACGAAATTGGCGTTGTACCATCGGACTCTTGGCAAAATATCATCCACATAATTCTGTAGATAGCAAAGGCAGATATCTGCGACGGCTCTTGCACAACAGCTTAACATCTCATGCTTCCAAGTTGCTGTCAAGGATAGTATACGGAAGAATGGAAAAGAAAATTCAGTGTCTGTTAGATGACGATCAGTTCAGTTTTATGAGAGGTATAGGTCCAGAGAGACAGTTCTGGCATTGCACTTGATTATATTAGCAAGGATCAAGAAAAATCAGTATGTGCTCATAAGATTTATCCACCTAGAAAACGCGTTCGACAATGCAAAATGATGCTAGAGGTTCGAAATTCTGAGAATACTATCAGTAGAGAAAGAAGTGTAATATACATTTTTTTGGGACATCAGTCTTCTAACTGGTTTGATGCGGCCCGGCACGAATTCCTCTCCTGTGCGGACCTCTTCATCTCACAGTAGCACTTGCAACATACATGCTCTTCACCAGAAATGCCGTTTTGCCGTTACTAGTCTTCTTTTGATGTCTTTCTTGCTCCGTCTGTCAATGTTTATTTTAATGCCTGGGTAGATGAATTCCTTAACTTCATGACCATCAATCCTGATGTTAAGTTTCCCATTGTTCTCATTTCTGCTACTTCTCTTTACTTTCATCTTTCCTCGATTTTACACTCAATCCATATTCTGTACTCATTAATTTGTTCTTTCCGTTTAGTAGATCATGTAATTCTTCTTCTCTTTCACTCAGGATAATAATGTCATTAGCGAATCGTATCATTGATATTCCTTCACCATGAATCCTAATTCCACTCCTATAACTTTCTTTTATTTCCATCATTGCTTCTTCGATGTTTAGATTGGACAGTGTCGAGGAAGACTACATCCCTGTCTTGCACCCTTTTTAATCCGAGCACTTCGTTGTTGGTCATCCACTCTTATTATTCCTTCTTGGCTCTTGTACATATTGTATATTACCTCTTTCTCCCTATAGTTTACCCCTATTTTCCTCAGAATTTCGAACATCTTGCACCATTTTACATTGTCGAAGGCTTTTTCTGAGTCGACAAATCCTATAAACGTATCTTGCTTCCATTATCAACCACAACATCAGAATTGTCTCTCTGGTGCCTTTACGATTTGTAAAGCCAAACTGATCGTCACATAGCACGTCCTTAATTTTCTTTTCCATTCTTCTTGTGAGCAATTTGGATGCATGAGGTATTAAACTGATTGTGTGATAATTCTTGCACTTGTCAGCTCTTGCAGTCTCCGGAATTCTGTGGATGATATTTTTCCGAAAATCAGATGAAATGTCGCTAGACTCATACATTCTACACACCAACGTGAATAGTCGTTTTGTTGCCACTTTCCCAAATTATTTTAGAAATTCTGAGGGAATGTTATCTGTCCCTTCTGCCTTATTTGATCTTAAGTCCTCCAAAGTCATTTTAAAATATGACTCTAATACTGGATTCCCTATCTCATATATATCGACTCCTGCTTCCTGTTCTACCACATCATATGTATTATTTCCACACATCCACTCTCTCCTCTGCGTTTACCAGTGGAATTCCTGTTGCTCTCTTAATGTTACCACCCTTGCTTTTAATGTCACCGAGAGTTATTTTGACTTAAATGTATGCTGAGCCTATCCTTCCGACAGTCATTACTTTTTCGATTTCTTCACCTTTTTCATGCTGCTCTCTTAGCTTTCCTGCGCTTCTTATTTATTTCATTCCTCAGCGACTTTGTTCCTGTGTTCCTCAGTTTCCCGGAACGTTTTTGTACGTCCTCCTTTCATCGATCAAATGAAATATTTCTTCTGTTACATATGGTTTCATCTGAGTTACCTTCTTTGTACCTATGTTTTTCTTTTCATGATGACCCGTTTTGTAGATGTCCATTCCTCTTCAACTGTTCTGCCTCTGAGCTTCTGAGGTAACAGGCGAGTTGTGGCCCCCTGAAAGTATTTTAAGTTCGGAGTTGGCGTGGCCCCACGGGCCGCTCGGCAACCTGGGGCTTGTCAGCAACCGCGTGGTGCCAAATGTTAGCCGGAGCAAGAGGGGTAGCCCCAGCATGTGGTCAAGGCCAACCGCGTAGTTGGGAATTCCATGTAGACACTGTGTCACGGAATGTGCTTTGTGTCGATGCAGGAGATTTATATGCTGGGAGTGCCAGAGATGGTGGACTATGTGAAACAATAAAGGCAAACATTTTACAGTTCATGTATACAAAATAATAGCCCAAGGAATCATGATACCTCAAAAAGAATCATGGACATTACCATTTTTTGCACGATGATTCTGATGGTGTGATCAGATTTTCAATAACACGAATAAACGGTAGCAGCTTGCTTATATATATATATATATATATATATATATATATATATATATATATATATATATATTCGTCTATGTCTCTGCTTATATCCGATGTATACTATTGACGAATAAATTTGTCAAATATTTACTGTGTTTTAGAAAGCACAGAGACATTAGGCCACTGGCCCACTTTTGTTTCTATTCATTTGATATATGTTTATTTGATTTGTTTATTTATTTAATAATGCGTGATAGAGCGTGTTTATGTTCCAGCCGTAGGAATATTTATTTAAATTCAAGTTATTTGAATGTAAATCCAGTATTTCATATGTGTTTCAATATGTTTGTGAGTGTGCGTTGGCTTGGAGACATGGTGGGAGCACCCTAACCAATCACAGCGCTCGTTACTACGGTAGGCAACTACCAAAGTCAATGGAGAGACCGTATGGAAGTGGGGGAGGAGCATCGAGTGGTAGAGGACACGAGGAGTGCTGGACGGGAAGGTTCAAATGGCTCTGAGCACTATGGGACTCAACTGCTGTGGTCATCAGTCCCCTTGAACTTAGAACTACTTAAACCTAACTAATCTAAGGACATCACACACACCCATGCCCGAGGCAGAATTCGAACCTGCGACCGCAGCAGCAGCGCGGCTCCGGTCTGGAGCGCCTAGAACCGCAGGGCCACCACGGCCGGCGGACGGGAAGGTGCGATGGATTGTTGCAGGAAATTCTTGGAGAGTGTTGAGATGTTTGCGCGAGGCCGTGGGAGAATAAAATATTTCGTAGTACCGACTTGTGCAGTTGTGAGATTTTCGAGGCTTCTTCAGTGGAAATGGAAACGCCGCATGGCTGGGGCCTCCCGTCGGGTAGACCTTTCGCCTGGTGCAAGTATTTAGAGTTGACACCACCTCGGCGACTTGCGTGTCGATGGGGGTGAAATGATGATGATAAGGATAACACAACACCCAGTCCCTGGGCGTAGAAAATCTCCGACCCATCCGGGAATCGAACCTGGGCCTTAGGTATGACATTCCGTCGCGCTGACCACTCAGCTACCAGGGGCGGACGATTCTACAGTGAAGACGTAGTATGCATTTAGAAGTGAGTATCTCGCGAGTTGCTCATAACTAATTACATATACATCTACATCTACATGATTACTCTGCAATTCTCATTTAAGTGCTTGGCAGAGGGTTCATCGAACCACATTCATACTATCCCTCTACCATTCCACTCCCGAACAGTGCGCAGGAAAAACGAACACCTAAACCTTCCGAGCTCTGATTTCTCTTATTTTATTTTGATGATCATTCCTACCTATGTAGGTTGGGCTCAACAAAATATTTTCGCATTCGGAAGAGAAAGTTGGTGACTGAAATTTCGTAAATAGTTCTCGCCGCGACGAAAAACGTCTTTACTTTAATGACTTCAATCCCAACTCCCGTATCATATCTGCCACACTCTCTCCCCTATTACGTGATAACACAAAACGAGCTGCCATTTTTTGCACCCTTTCGATGTCCTCCGTCAATCCCACCTGGTGAAGATCCCACACCGCGCAGCAATATTCTAACAGAGGACGAACGAGTGTAGTGTAAGCTATCTCTTTAGTGGACTTGTTGCAACTTCTAAGTGTCCTGCCAATGAAACGCAGCCTCTGGTTCGCCTTCCCCACAATATTATCTATGTGGTCTTTCCAACTGAAGTTCTTCGTAATTTTAACGCCCACGTACTTAGTTGAATTGACAGCCTTGAGAATTGTACTATTTATCGAGTAATCGAATTCCAACGGATTTCTTTTGGAACTCAAGTGGATCACCTCACACTTTTCGTTAATTAGCGTCAACTGCCGCCTGCCACACCGTACAGCAATCTTTTCTAAATCGCTTTGCAACTGATACTGGTCTTCGGATGACCTTACTTTTTTTTTTTTTTGGTCATCAGTCTACTGACTGGTTTGATGCGGCCCGCCACAAATTCCTTTGCTGTGCTAACCTCTTCATCTCAGAGTAGCACTTGCAACCTACGTCCTCAACTATTTGCTTTACGTATTCCAATCTTTGTCTTCCTCTACAGATTTTGCCCTCTACAGCTCCCTCCAGTACCATGGAAGTCATTCCCTCATGTCTTAACAGATGTCCTATCATCCTGTCCCTTCACCTTATCAGTGTTTTCCACATATCCCTTTCCTCTCCGATTCTGCGTAGAATCTCCTCATTCCTTGCCTTATCAATCCACCTAATTTTCAACATTCGTCTATAGCATCACATCTCAAACACTTCGATTCTCTTCCGTCCCGGTTTTCCCACAGTCCATGTTTCACTACCATACAATGCTGTACTCCAGACGTACATCCTCAGAAATTTCTTCCTCAAATTAAGGCCGGTATTTGATATTAGTAGACTTCTCTTGGCCAGAAATGTCTTTTTTGCCATAGCGAGTCTGCTTTTGATGTCCTCCTTGCTCCGTCAGTCATTGGTTATTTTACTGCCTAGGTGGCAGAATTCCTTAACTTCATTGACTTCGTGACCATCAATCCTGATGTTAAGTTTCTCGCTGTTCTCATTTCTACTACTTCTCATTACCTTCGTCTTTCTCCGATTTACTCTCAAACCATACTGTGTACTCATTAGACTGTTCATTCCGTTCAGCCGATCATTTAATTCTTCTTCACTTTCACTCAGGATAGCAATGGCATCAGCGAATCGTATCATTGATATCCTTTCACCTTTGATGACCTCAGTAGACAGTAAATTACAGCATCATCTGCGAACAACCTAAGAGAACTGCTCAGATTGTCACCAGGTCATTTATATACACACCTGGAAATGGAAAAAAGAACACATTGACACCGGTGTGTCAGACCCACCATACTTGCTCCGGACACTGCGAGAGGGCTGTACAAGCAATGATCACACACACGGCACAGCGGACACACCAGGAACCGCGGTGTTGGCCGTCGAATGGCGCTAGCTGCGCAGCATTTGTGCACCGCCGCCGTTAGTGTCAGCCAGTTTGCCGTGGCATACGGAGCTCCATCGCAGTCTTTAACACTGGTAGCATGCCGCGACGGCGTGGACGTGAACCGTATGTGCAGTTGACGGACTTTGAGCGAGGGCGTATAGTGGGCATGCGGGAGGCCGGGTGGACGTACCGCCGAATTGCTCAACACGTGGGGCGTGAGGTCTCCACAGTACATCGATGTTGTCGCCAGTGGTCGGCGGAAGGTGCACGTGCCCGTCGACCTGGGACCGGACCGCAGCGACGCACGGATGCACGCCAAGACCGTAGGATCCTACACAGTGCCGTAGGGGACCGCACCGCCACTTCCCAGCAAATTAGGGACACTGTTGCTCCTGGGGTATCGGCGAGGACCATTCGCAACCGTCTCCATGAAGCTGGGCTACGGTCCCGCACACCGTTAGGCCGTCTTCCGCTAACGCCCCAACATCGTGCAGCCGGCCTCCAGTGGTGTCGCGACAGGCGTGAATGGAGGGACGAATGGAGACGTGTCGTCTTCAGCGATGAGAGTCGCTTCTGCCTTGGTGCCAATGATGGTCGTATGCGTGTTTGGCGCCGTGCAGGTGAGCGCCACAATCAGGACTGCATACGACCGAGGCAGATAGGGCCAACACCCGGCATCATGGTATGGGGAGCGACCTCCTACACTGGCCGTACACCACTGGTGATCGTCGAGGGGACACTGAATAGTGCACGGTACATCCAAACCGTCATCGAACCCATAGTTCTACCATTCCTAGACCGGCAAGGGAACTTGCTGTTCCAACAGGACAATGCACGTCCGCATGTATCCCGTGCCATCCAACATGCTCTAGAAGGCGTAAGTCAACTACCCTGTCCAGCAAGATCTCCGGATCTGTCCCCCATTGAGCATGTTTGGGACTGGATGAAGCGTCGTCTCACGCGGTCTGCACGTCCAGCACGAACGCTGGTCCAACTGAGGCGCCAGATGGAAATGGCATGGCAAGCCGTTCCACAGGACTACATCCAGCATCTCTACGATCGTCTCCATGGGAGAATAGCATCCTGCATTGCTGCGAAAGGTGGATATACACTGTACCAGTGCCGACATTGTGCATGCTCTGTTGCCTGTGTCTATGTGCCTGTGGTTCTGTCAGTGTGATCATGTGATGTATCTGACCCCAGGAATGTGTCAATAAAGTTTCCCCTTCCTGGGACAATGAATTCACGGTGTTCTTATTTCAATTTCCAGGAGTGTAGATCATGAACAGCAGAGGTCCCAGGAAGCTTCCCTGGGGAACACCTGATATCACTTAAGTTTTACTCGATGATTTGCCGTCTATTACTACGAACTGCTACCTTCTTGACAGGAAATCACGAATCCAGTCGCACAACTGAGACGATACCCCATAAGCCCGCAGCTTGATTAGAAGTCGCTTGTGAGGAACGGTGTCAAAAGCTTTCCGGAAATCTAGAAATGCGGAATCAACTTGAGATCCCCTGTCGATAGCGGCCATTACTTCGTGCGAATAAAGAGCTAGCTGCGTTGCACAAGAACGATGTTTCCTGAAACCATGCTGATTACGTAAGAATAGATCGTTCCCTTCGAGGTGATTCATAATGTTAGAATACAGTATATGCTCCAAAACCCTACAGCAAACCGACGTCAATGATATAGGTCTGTAGTTCGATGGATTACTACTACTACCCTTCTTAAACACTGGTGCAACCTGCGCAATTTTCCAATCTGTAGGTACAGATCTATCGGTGAGCGAGCGGTTGTATATGATTGCCAAGTAGGGAGCTATTGCATCAGCGTAATCAGAAAGGAACCTAATCGGTATACAATCTGGACCTGAAGACTTGCCCGCATCAAGCGATTTGAGTTGCTTCGCAACCCCTAAGGTATCTACTTCTAAGAAACTCATGCTAGCAGTTGCTCGTGTTTCAAATTCTGGAATATTCCATTCGTCTTCCCTGGTGAAGGAATTTCGGAAAACTGCGTTCAATAACTCGGCTTTAGCGGCACAGTAGTCGGTAACAGTACCATCGGCACTGCGCAGCGAAAGTATTGACTGCGTCTTGCCGCTCGTGTATTTTACATACGACCAGAATTTCTTCGGATTTTCTACCAAATTTCGAGACAATGTTTCGTTGTGGAATCTATTAAAGGCATCTCGCATTGAAGTCCGTGCCAAATTTCGCGCGTCTGTAAATTTTAGCCAATCTTCGGGATTTCGCGGTTCTTCTGAAATTCGCATGTTTTTTTCGTTGACTCTGCAACACCGTTCGGACCTCTTTTGTGTACCATGAGGGATCAGTTCCATCTCTTACCAATTCACCAATTTATGAGGTTCTCTCAATTGCTGTTGCTACTTTTTTTTTTTTTTTTTTTTTTTTGGTCATCAGTCTACTGACTGGTTTGATGCGGCCCGCCACAAATTCCATTCCTGTGCTAACCTCTTCATCTCAGAGTAGCACTTGCAACCTACGTCCTCAATTATTTGCTTTACGTATTCCAATCTCTGTCTTCCTCTACAGATTTTGCCCTCTACAGCTCCCTCTAGTACCATGGAAGTCATTCCCTCATGTCTTAGCAGATGTCCTATCATCCTGTCCCTTCTTCTTATCAGTGTTTTCCACATATTCCTTTCCTCTCCGATTCTGCGTAGAACCTCCTCATTCCTTACCCTATCAGTCCACCTAATTTTCAACATTCGTCTATAGGATCACATCTCAAATGCTTCGATTCTCTTCCATCCCGGTTTTCCCACAGTCCATGTTTAACTACCATACAATGCTGTACTCCAGACGTACATCCTCAAAAATTTCTTCCTCAAATTAAGGCCGGTATTTGATATTAGTAGACTTCTCTTGGCCAGAAATGCCTTTTTGCCATAGCGAGTCTGCTTTTGATGTCCTCCTTGCTCCGTCCGTCAATGGTTATTTTACTGCCTAGGTAGCAGAATCCCATAACTTCATTGACTTCGTGACCATCAATCCTGATGTTAAGTTTCTCGCTGTTCTCATTTCTACTACTTCTCATTACCTTCGTCTTTCTCCGATTTACTCTCAAACCATACTGTGTACTCATTAGACTGTTCATTCCGTTCAGCAGATAATTTAATTCTTCTTCACTTTCACTCAGGATAGCAATGTCATCAGCGAATCGTATCATTGATATCCTTTCACCTTGTATTTTAATTCCACTCCAGAACCTTTCCTTTATTTCCATCATTGCTTCTTCGATGTACAGATTGAAGAGTAGGGGCGAAAGGCTACAGCCTTGTCTTACACCCTTCTTAATACGAGCACTTCGTTCTTGATCGTCCACTCTTATTATTCCCTCTTGGTTGTTGTACATATTGTATATGACCCGTCTCTCCCTATAGCTTACCCCTACTTTTTTCAGAATCTCGAACAGCTTGCACCATTTTATATTGTCGAACGCTTTTTCCAGGTTGACAAATCCTATGAAAGTGTCTTGATTTTTCTTTAGCCTTGCTTCCATTATTAGCCGTAACGTCATAATTGCCTCTCTCGTCCCTTTGCTTTTCCTAAAGCCAAACTGATCTTCACCTAGCGCATTCTCAATTTTCTTTTCCATTCTTCTGTATATTATTCTTGTAAGCAGCTTCGATGCATGAGCTGTTAAGCTGATTGTGCTATAATTCTCGCACTTGTCATCTCTTGCCGTCTTCGGAATTGTGTGCATGATGCTTTTCCGAAAGTCAGATGGTACATCGCCAGACTCATATATTCTACACACCAACGTGAATAGTCGTTTTGTTGCCACTTCCCCCAATGATTTTATAAATTCTGATGGAATGTTATCTATCCCGTCTGCCTTATTTGACCGTAAGTCCTCCAAAGCTCTTTCAAATTCCGATTCTAATACTGGATCCCCTATCTCTTCTAAATCGACTCCTGTTTCTTCTTCTAGCACATTAGACAAATCTTCACCCTCATAGAGGCTTTCACTGTATTCTTTCCACCTATCTGCTCTCTCCTCTGCATTTAACAGTGGAATTCCCGTTGCACTATTAATGTTACCACCGTTGCTTTTAATGTTAGCAAAGTTTGTTTTGACTTTCCTGTATGCTGAGTCTGTCCTTCCGACAATCATATCTTTTTCGATGTCTTCACATTTTTCCTGCAGCAATTTCGTCTTAGCTTCCCTGCACTTCCTATTTATTTCATTCCTCAGCGACGTGTATTTCTGTATTCCTGATTTTCCCGGAACATGTTTGTACTTCCTCCTTTCATCAATCAACTGAAGTATTTCTTCTGTTACCCATGGTTTCTTCCCAGCTACCTTCTTTGTACCTTCCTTCCCAACTTCTGTGATGGCCCTTTTTAGAGATGTCCATTCCTCTTCAACTGTACTGCCTGCTGCGCTATTCCTTATTGCTGTTTCTATAGCGTTAGAGAACTTCAAACGTATCTCGTCATTCCTTAGTACTTCCGTATCCCACTTCTGTGGGTATTGATTCTTCCTGACTAATGTCTTGAACTTCAGCCTACTCTTCATCACTACTATATTGTGATCTGAGTCTATATCTGCTCCTGGGTACGCCTTACAATCCAGTATCTGATTTCGGAATCTCTGTCTGACCATGATGTAATCTAATTGAAATCTTCCCGTATCTCCCGGCCTTTTCCAAGTATACCTCCTCCTCTTGTGATTCTTGAACAGGGTATTCGCTATTACTAGCTGAAACTTGTTACAGAACTCAATTAGTCTTTCTCCTCTTTCATTCCTTGTCCCAAGCCCATATTCTCCTGTAACCTTTTCTTCTACTCCTTCCCCTACAACTGCATTCCAGTCGCCCATGACTATTAGATTTTCGTCCCCCTTTACATACTGCATTACCCTTGCAATATCCTCATACACTTTCTCTATCTGTTCATCTTCAGCTTGCGACGTCGGTATGTATACTTGAAGTACCGTTGTCGGTGTTGGTCTGCTGTCGATTCTGATTAGAACAACCCAGTCACTGAACTGTTCACAGTAACACACCCTCTGCCCTACCTTCCTATTAATAACGAATCCTACACCTGTTATACCATTTTCTGCTGCTGTTGATATTACCCGATACTTATCTGACCATAAATCCTTGTCTTCCTCCCACTTCACTTCACTGACCCCTACTATATCTAGATTGAGCCTTTGCATTTCTGTTTTCAGATTTTCTAGTTTCCCTACCACGTTCAAGCTTCTGAAATTCCACACCCCGACTCGTAGAACGTTATCCTTTCGTTGGTTATTCAATCTTTTTCTCATGGTAACCTCCCCCTTGGCAGTCCCCTCTCGGAGATCCGAATGGGGGACTATTCCGGAATCTTTTGCCAATGGAGAGATCATCATGACACTTCTTCAATTACAGGCCACATGTCCTGTTGATACACGTTACGTGTGTTTAATGCAGTGGTTTCCATTGCCTTCTGCATCCTCATGTCGTTGATCATTGCTGAATCTTCCGCCTTTAGGGGCAATTTCCCACCCCTACGACAAGAGAGTGCCCTGAACCTCTTATCCGCTCCTCCGCTCTCTTTGACAAGGCCCTTGGCAGAATGAGGCTAACTTCTTATGCCGGAAGTCTTCGGCCGCCAATGCTGATTATTTATCAAAATTTAGGCAGTGGCGGGGATCGAACCCGGGACCGAAGACGTTCTGATTATGAATCAAAGACGCTACCCCTAGACCACGGGTACAAAACAGAAGTATTTGGCGAGTAATGCGGCAACTACGTATCCCAACCCCCAGACAACGAAACCAGCCAAAACTTTTAATATTTCAACTCTGAGTCTGAAGGTACGTAGTAGAGGGCCACTATTAATTTTTTTTAAAAGCCCGTATGCTATTCCTTATTCCTGCATCTATATCTTTAGAGAACTTCAAGCGTAGCTCGTCATTCCTTACTCCTTCTGTATCCCACGCCTTTACGTATTGATTCTTCCTGACTTATACCTTAAACTTCAGCCTACGCTTAGTCACTACTACATTGTGATCTGAGTCCATATCTGCTCCTGGGTACGCCTTACAATCCAGTATCTGATTTTGGAATCTTCGCCTAGTGTTCTATTAATCCTTAAAGTGATTATGATGTAATCCAATTGAAATCTTCCCCTATCACCTGGTGTTTTCCAAGTATACCTCCTCCTCTTGTGGTTCTTGAACAGAGTATTCGCTATTACTAGCTGAAAATTGTTACCGAACTCAGTTAGTCTTTCTCCCCTCTCATTCCTTCTCCTGCAACCTTTTTTTTCTACTTCTTCCCCTACAACTGCATTCCAGCCCCAATGACTATTAGATTTTTATCCCCTTTTACATACTGTATTACCCTTTTATATCCTTATACACTTTCTCTGTCTCTCCATCTTCAGCTTGCTACGTCAGCACGTATACCTGAACTATCGTTGTCGGTGTTGGCTTGCTGTAGATTCTGATACGAACAACCCTGTCACTGAACTGTTCACAGTGACACACTCTCTGCCCTACCTTTCTGTTCATAACGAACCCTACTCCCGTTATACCATTTTCTGCTGCAGTTGACATTAACCTGTACTCACCTGGCCAAAAATCGTTATCTTTTTTCCTTTTCACTTGACGTACCCCTGCTATATCTAGATTGATTCTTTGCATTTGCCTTCTCAGATTTTCTAGTTCCCCTACCACGTTCAAGCTTCTGACGTTCCATGCTCCGATTCGTAGAACATTTCAGTCCTCTCCCAGAAAGGCGGGTGGGGTAATATTCCGAAATCTTTTGCCAATGGAGACATAATCATGACACTTTTGAGTTCCATGCCACATGTCCTGTGGATACACGTTAAGTGTTTTTAATGCAGAGGTTTCAATTGCCTTGTGCATCCTCATTCCGTTGATCGCTACTGATTCTTCCTCCTTTAGTGGCAGTTTCCCCACCCCTAGGACAAGAGAGTACCCTGAACGTTTGTCTGCCCCTCCGCCCTCTTTGAAAGGCCATTACCAGAATGAGGGTGACTTCTTATGCCGGAAGTCTATATCCGCCAATGCTCATTGTTAACCAAAATTTAAGCAGTGGCGAGATTCGCATCCGGGACATAGGACGTATTGATAACTAATCAAAAACGCAACCTCTTGACCACGAGTGATGAATCCAATAAATATGTTACATATACAAGTACTGAGAGGGAACAATGAGAGCTGGAGACAAGGTTGTAAGGCAGGGATGCAGCCTTTCACTCTTGCTCTTCAATCTATTCATCGAAGAAGCAATGAGGCATATAAAAGAAATGTGAATGGATATCAATGATTAGATTCTCTAATGACATTGCTGTCCTGAATGAAAGTGAAATATTATGGGATCTGCTCAGTGCAATGAACATTTCAATCAGTACGGAATACGGATTAAGAATAAAACGTAAAAATACAACGAAATGAGAAGTAGGAGAAATGAGAATAGCGAGAAGCTTAATATCGAAATTTGTGTTTACGAAGTAGAGGAAGTTCAGGAATTCCGCAGAGGGGGGGCTCTTGACCAATAGTTTACCGCTATCAATCATAGGCTCACATTACAGAAAGAAATTTCAGAGAATGTACGTTTGGAATACAATATTGCGTGATACTGAAAACCGGAACAGAGCAGAATATAAGCGTTTGATATGCGGTGCGTCAGAAGAATGATGAAAATTATGTGGTAATAAGTAATGAGTACTTCTCCTTAAAAACGGAGAAAAAAGGAAACTTTGCAAAAACAGACATAATGTCTATTGGGAGACAAGTAACAAAAGTAACAAAAAAGGAAACCACTGTCAAGAAGAAGGGACTGGATGGTGAGACACATGTTAAGACATCGGGGTATAACCCGAAAAGTATCATAGGGCTTTGCAAAGTGTAAGTGGGACGTAACGGAGAATGTGCATGGGTTACCAGCGAAACTTCTACAACGTGCTCGAACAACCTGAAACAACTTTGGCAACACGTGGGCACCTACTTTTGAGAGAATAAACAGTTTACTTACTTATTCGATGTGTCATTTTTGTGTTCCTTATAAGAAATTGACTGCCGTGATTTCAGAAAATTTCATTTGTGTTTCTTTTGTCCTTCAATGTTCTTCTTATGTTGGCAATTTTAGTAATTTTCCTGCACATCCATAATTTGTTCATATGCCACGCCACATGCCAAATATTTTAAAGTGGTTGCCTGTACTTTCGGTTTATTGTGAGGACTATTTTAATTATCACTGGATGAATATCCGAAAAGGTTAGGATTTTAGTTTTATTTATAAATATTGTCATTTTATTTCATTTAGTTTATTTAGCAAACGATCTCCTCGTCCATGTAATGAGGGCCCGAGGGATGTCGACCGGCCATCGTGTCATCCTGTGTCTTGTGACGTCATGCGGATGAGGTATGCAGGGGCATGTGATTAGCACACCACTCTCCCAGCAGTTTTACCTAATTTTCCAGACGATGCAGCCGGTACTTGTTGTTAAGTAGTTCCTCACGAGTTTGAATGCACTCTGGGACCAGTTCTTCCACCAAAGAACAATCCTTCCACTGGGAATCACTCCTCCGTGCTCCGCATGACAGCCATCTACGTTGACTATTCGACTACGGAGGCGGACTAGTTATCTGTATCAGTTCTAATTACGGTGTTCCAATGCAGGCTTTTGGCCAGTTATATCAGATGATTAGGGATTTCTCTTTATCCCATTACTGCCAGTAGCCTATCTCTCTGAAATCTACAATATACCTTTTCATAGTTCACATATGCTAGGTGAGTTTCCGGTTAAATTCCCAATGCGATAACATTGTCTGTGCAAGATTCTTTCGGAAGCCTGCTTGTTGCTCAATTAAAATTATATCTGACGGATTTCGAAGCTTTTCATTATTTTGCTGTAGATTCTGTAAGTATTATTCATATCCCTGTAGTTAGATTTATTACTTATTTCGCTATCTTATGTACAGGAATTATCTTCGTTATTTTCTATTCCTCCATTGTCTCCTGTATTACACAGTACATGTAAAAGAGATGTAACATTCTGAATTTAAAGAAAATTCCTCCTTGTTTAATCAATTAGGAATTTATTAATCTAGTCCTAATGATTTGCGGTTCTACATTTTCTTTAGAAGTCTCTTCATTTTTAACAAATGTATAGACTCTGTTCCGTAAAGCTGTTCTTTATTATCTGCTTCTTTGATTATTTCATTGTACCATAGTCCTTTATAAGAGGTAATTCTGTCGTATTTTTACATTGCATTTAGAGTTACAGCGTCTCTTTCTCCTTTGCTAAAGTTTTTCATTAATTTGTAAGCTGTTTCTTGTTTACCATGGATATCATAGTCAACTCTGCTTATAATTGTATCCCATGATGTCCTATGTGATGACCCTACTATCGATTTTGTTTCATGTCTTTTTTGATGGTTCTGCTCAGCCCCTAAAGATTTCACCTGTAAGTACTCATTATACGCTTTCAGTCCATGGTTTCCTGCATTTTGAACCTCATCATTCTACATTTTTAAACCTGTTTTGTGATTTCTTCTGTGTTCATACAAATGCGCGGTTGGCTGTGATTCCTGAAATTTTCCGAGCGAGTAGAATGCGCCATCATCTTTTTGCAATAATTCATCTTCCAGTGTTTTCGTGGAGGTACGTACCGTCTGTGCAACTAATTGAAGGCAGTTTGTTTAGCTGCCATACGCGTTTCGCTTCTTTTGTTGTGGAAGCTGCATCACTCGCCTGTAACACATATTTCCGTCTATACATACAATAAACGTATTATGTGGTAGATATAATACACTACGATTTTACATTTTGTCGTGTGTTTGTCTTGTTTCTAGGTTAAAATCAACTTTTGTAGGACAAAGTTAACAATGTGAACGTATCGTTCGGTGTTACTTACCATTCCCAGCGCTGTTAACTCAAGTGTGTGGTCCTGGAGATGTATTCGTTAGTCTCCACACTCCAGCTGGACGATTTCTGGTGTTCTTTCACCCACGTTTGTCACATCGCATGTATCACACTTTCCATTTTTTTTTTATCATCATGTATGTGTTTTCGGTGTGTGGTGTTGTTGTGTGTTTGTCTGCCTTTTGTTTGTGTTTTGTTGTGGTTTGATATTTTTCATTTGTTTTTCGTATGTTTATGTATGTGTGTGTGTCTGTGTGTGTAATAATAGCGGTAATGAGCGTATGGCATTGGTGGCCGGGAGACCCCTCGCGGGGCGGTTCGGCCGCCGCTCCACAAGTTCTTTAACGCCACTACGGCGAGGATTAAATGATAATGAAA
Source organism: Schistocerca americana (assembly GCF_021461395.2). Classification (NCBI taxonomy): domain Eukaryota; kingdom Metazoa; phylum Arthropoda; class Insecta; order Orthoptera; family Acrididae; genus Schistocerca; species Schistocerca americana. The sequence continues at coordinate 1,025,798,482 of NC_060119.1, forward strand.
GACACACAACATCCAGTCATCTCGAGGCAGAGAAAACCCCTGACCCCGCCGGAAATCGAACCTTGGACACCGTCCGCGGGAAGCGAGAAACCTACCGCAAGACCACGAGCCGCGGACTGTGTGTGTGTGTGTGTGTGTGTGTGTGTGTGTGACATCTACTGCTCTTCAAGGTGATAACCACGCCGTTGACAACCAATAAGCTTCATTCTCGCTCCTTCAACGTGACTTGGTGCCTGAATTAAAATCAGTCAATGACATATTGTCGCGAAAACTTCCCGTTTAACTATAAAGTTTGTCATGGCTTCAAGTGGCGTTAATGCAGTCTTCCACCCACCTTCAAGTTCGATGTAGAAAATAGTCACAGTTGCCAAACTCAGTTCTTCTTAGATAACTGATGACGGGTTTCGGACACCACAACCCATTCCCAAATCACCCAGGCAGAACAACACGATGATAGCTGTGCAGTTAGCACCTGTTATGTCAGAGGGTGAAATATTTACGTCCCGGGCGCACGTTCCTAGAGGTGATGCTGTGAACATGGTAGGTAGTTTCTGCAAATGCATGTTTAAAATATAAAGTAAAACACAATGTAACCTCCCCCTCACTTATCGACCTTAATGACAGTGAAAAATTAAACCGCGTGTACCTAATGGAAATTTGGGAAAAAGCAATCGTCACCGAAGTTAATCTGTCGGTAAAAAGGGAGGAAAGGGTTACATCTAAATGAAAGGAAAAATGCAAATGAAACTGGTGGAAATTAATTTTGAAAAGGGGTAAAGTTAATGGAGAAAGTAAATGTGCGGCCGTTACGTTAACAATTAACTAGCGGTAATTAGATATTTGAGATTTGGGGGAAATTACGGTCGCCAGCCCTAAGGACAATTACTATAGTAACTGAAAACTAAAGGTAATTACACATATAATTAGCACTAGAAGCGTGGCAACTGAAGGTTGACACGTGTAGTGTGAAAACTGAAAGTTTGTCAGAAGTAATAACTTTCGCTGCACTCTGACTTAATTTAGCAAAAGAATTAATAAAACCGGAAAACTGAAAGTTAATTTAGTGACTGAAATTAGTAAGAAGCTTTCTTTCTTAAGCACATCGAAATTCAGTAAAATACGGTTAGTCTGGGATTACCTCAACAATCATTTCTAAAGCTACTTGAATCTACGCAATTTAGAAATAAGAGATTTAGCTTTGAACTTGAATTAAATGAATCTGAACAATTAACAATAGTAAGATTTAGTACGTACCAAGCTGAGCTGCAGTCACAGGTAAGCTAAAATACGGTAACTAAACTCGCACTCTTAATTTGTGCTTGCGTAATCTAAATATTGTAGCCAGCTATGAATACTTAAACTGAACTTTGAAATTAAAGCAGTGAAATGGAATGATTGTACTTTAATGCTGGCATCTGAATTTCAACGACACTCGGGTTGATTTCGGAAAAGGAAGGGACCCTGCTTGGTGACGCAATTGGGACAATGAGCAACAAAGGTTCATGCCAAGTTGCTGTAATTTTGCGAGGCAAATGGAACAATTTGAAAAGCTGAGGTCTGCCACACAGTTCTAAAACTTAACGTGCTTCCAGTCTTCCTTGTTGGTTGATTGAAGGTTTGAAGCCGTCGGTCGAGGAGGTGGAGACAGTCACTCATTGTCGGCCGTCCCTGTTGCAGAAGCTGGATTTTGGCGCACCTTCTTCTCGACACGGTCACCAGACGAAACGGGCTCTTGACGTGCGCCAGCAAATGCTTCCCGTCCGCGACACCATGTCAGAAACTATCATCGCAAGTCGAGCGCAATTACATGCTGCCAAACCCCGAAGGCGCGGCAGCTCGCGGGAGCTTCACACCACACACCTGCTCCACTCGCTACTCCAGCCAGACTCCCTCATGCTCTGCCCGCGCTCCACGCGGCAGAGTTAACACTATCAAAGATCCTACACACTTTGATTCTTCACACGACCTATCGATGTAATCGTTCGATAGCAGTTTTCCCTAGGCAAGACCCAGCGTAAAAATACAAATAATATTTACGAAACAAACCAATTATACATCGACATAAATGCATATATATATATATATATATATATATATATATATACAAATAGTAAAACAATTACAATATGTAAAGACACAGAAATGTCATATATTCAGGTAACAAAATTAAGGAAAACAAATTATAGTACAATAGATGGAAGTACGAGGATATGCATTTCCGGCGTTTTCTGAGGATGTTCGTGTAACCTAAACAGACTCAGAAAATGTCCCAAAAAAGAAACAGCGGAAATGCATATGCTCAAAACATCAAAAAAATTTAGCATTCGTCTAATTAAGCATAAATCAATTTTTAGACCATAATAATTGAGTGGAGACACTCCTAATCTTATTCCACTCTGTCATCTTGTACAAAATAAAACAAGTTGACAACATATCAAAATTCATAGAAAACATAGAAAATGGTTTAGCTATTCCAAAATCATTAAAATTCGTAACACTACAAGAAATGGAATACTGTTTGCAAAATTAATTAGAGTGCATGTCATAAAAACAGGTAGATCAAAATACACAAATAAATTTCTAAATAGACTACACATTTTGTATTTTCATATTTAATATTCTCGTCACGAGAATCTATTTAACGCTAAACAAGAAAATAATGTATAGCAGATCGACAAAAACATAAATATTAACAGCAGAATTCTTTCACATCAGCTGTCCGGGAAGAAAAACAACTCCGCCTTCCGTACTCGCAAGTACAAAGAATGCCGACAGCGGCACAAGAGCCAACAGCGGCACAAGCGCCGACAGCGGCTCCGCCTTGCCAGTATTGTTGCGCACGCCTGTGCGGCACGCTTGATCTCACTCGCAATTGTAACGGCGTTTCCAGAACGTCCGTTTCACTGAATTCTTTAGGAAAAACTCACTCCCGAGTAATCTCAAGGAGTCCCTTAATACTATCACAGTGGATAACTCAACACTGTCCATCATCACACGCATGTACTAGCCTGAAACTTAAAACAGCGTCTAAGTACACCGGCAGTGACTAATAAAACACACATTCATTAAATCTTACAGCAAGTTACAAAATCATATTTACATTCCTTAATCTACTGTGACTCAGCTGAAAACTTAAACTAGCAGCTTGGTTTTTTCAGTTGATTAGATCATGATTAAATTGATTAAAATTAAATTGATTAATCAATATTAATTACTTATTAATTACAACTTCTTTAATGACCTTGGTCAGTCAAAAGCATGGCAATCTAGCAAATCGTCGAATCTTACACTCTATTTTACATACTGTATAAATTACCCATTGTGTGGTATTAATCGATCCTAGGTCGGTACAATTTCAAGTCTACAATGTTCCGTATACCTAATAGTTTTCCAGAGCTTGGATACTCTAAGCAATAAGCATTTGTGTGAGGTATACCAATGACTTTATATGGTCCATTATAAACAAACTTAAATTTAGAGATTTCATGGTCTAACTCGCTCGATTTCTCATGAGCTTTTACAAGTACTAAGTCTCCGATTACAAACTTAGCAAAACGCGCTTTAGCGTCATGACGACGTATGCGACCATCGGCTTTTAGCTTCATTACTTCTCGCAAACGATCCTTTTTCACACCAATACTAATGTCAATCCGTGGAGGGAATTTGATTATCTCTTCATCTAAACTTTTACTTCTGTCATCCAACAGGATTTCCTCTGGAAAAAATCCCGTAGGTTCATGTCTCAAGGTGTTCATAATTCTCTCAAATACTGCTACATATTTTCCCCATGCCCTATGGTTGTGATGGCAATAGGTACGGCACAGTCGGCCTAGCTCGCGCATATACCTCTCAGCGGGATTCCCAGCCGGACAATAAGCTGAAATGTGGATCACCTCGACCCCATTACTTTCCATGCCTTCATTCCACAACTTAGAAGTAAATTGTGCCCCATTGTCTGATAGAATCGCCTTGGGCTTACCAATATGAACAAAATAATCGTTAACAAGCTTGCTATAGACCGCTTTGGCTGTAGCTTTCCTAATCGGGTATAGTTTGATGAACTTGGAAAAAGCTTCTAGCACTACTAAAATGTAGGCAAAGTTTCCTGATGACTTGGGCAAAGGTCCGTACAAGTCCACGCACAGTAACTCAAAGGTGCCATTAGGCCTTATACTTTGCATAGGACCACGACTCGTACAGTTGGTAACCTTCACCTTCTGACATAAATCGCAAGTTTTCACTCTGTCAGTAACTCGTTTTAACATGTTGTTAAAATGCACTACTTCACTCAGCTTTTCCGTACATTTCTTTGGTCCACAGTGACCATACGCCAAATGGTAGTAGTCTATTATTTCCGTGACGCATTTGGTGGGCCAGCATACCCGCCAAATATTACTATCTTCACCCTTACGTATGTACAAGATATGATCGTATATCTTGTAATACTTCCTTAATTTCTCTCCTTCTGGACTCTTTTCATCATATCGGGTTTTCACCATATTTAAACAACCATCCTCGTTCTGATGACGACGTAGATTCTTACAGATGTTCATTATTAATTTACGTCCCTCAACTTCTTTAAAATAGTACAATTTGACCACTCCATCTGCCTCATCTTTCAATAGACCTTGATTAGACTCGGGCAACCGCGACAGCGCATCCGCTACGCAATTGTCGGTCCCTTTTACGTAACAGATGTCATAGTTAAATTGGTGTCAATACAACGACCACCTAGTCAGTCTTTCGTGAAGTAGTTTACAATCCTTCAGATAAGTGAGCGCCTTATGGTCCGTATGAACAATCACCTTACGGTCCCATAGGTAACCCTTGAACTTCTTGAATCCCCACACGATAGCGAGACACTCTTTCTCAGAAATCGTGTAGTTTTGCTCACTTTTTGATAAAGTTCGACTCGCGAACGCTATCGGCCGGTGTTCCTTATCCTCTCCTTTACCAACTTCTTGGAACAGTTCTACCCCCACCCCGTAATTCGACGAATCCGTTCCCAGATGGAAGGGTAGCGATAAATCAGGATGAAATAGTATGTTAGATCTTAACAACTCGTCTTTTAATCTCTCGAAAGCGGTCTGACACCCGTCAGTCCACACAAACGGAACATTTTTGTTTAAGAGGTTATTCAAATTTTCATCATTAAACACTTGTCCTTTTACAAATTTACGGTAAAATCCTGTGAGCCCTAGAAAACTTTTTAACTGTTTCCTAGACTTGGGTGGAGGACAATTCCTTATTGACTCTAGTTTCTCTGGGTCTTTCGTAATACCAGCAGTGGTAATTACATGCCCTAAAAATTTCAGTTCCTGCTTCACAAATTCGCATTTCTTTAGCTTTAGAGTCATTCCGCCACGGTGCAATGCTCTAAAAACTTCATCTAACAGGTCACAATGGTCATGCCAAGTGGCATTGGCCAACAATAGGTCGTCAACATATACAGTTAATCTTGAACTCAAAGCCGGTCCTAGCACTTTATCTAGGGCCCTGATGAATACGGACACAGATATATTAAGTCCAAACGGCAATACTCTATACTGATAACACCTGCCCGCAAACAAGAAGGCGGTGTATGGCCTAGATTCTTCTTCGAGTTCTATTTGCCAGTAACTAGCCGTCAGATCGAGGCTAGTCATGAACTTAACGTCATGAAAACGTTGCAAAATCTCCTCCATACTCTCTGGTCTGTCTGTTTCGCGTTGAACGACCCTATTCAACGTGCGTGCGTCAATCACAATACGCACACTACCATCCCGTTTTGCTACAATGACCAAACCGTTATTGTATGGACTCGTACTTCTTTCAATCACTCCCTATTCGATCATCTTATCTATCTCCCGTTGCACTGCTTCCTTTTTGGACAGCGGTATAGCATACGGTCTCACGAAGAATGGTTCGTGCGGAATTACATGCAACTTGCATTTACATCCTTCCACAAGTCCCGGTTTGTCTGAAAACACACTCTTATTCCTCATTATTACTTCATGCAGGCCTCGTCTTTGTTCGTGTGTTACGTTTGACACACCGTCTACAATACTTTCCAATTCACTTTCTACACTATTGTCAATGCCGAGATTCCTCACATTACAGTAGTTCAAATTCATACCTACGTCAATACCATTCGGCCAGTTAACAATGTGTATAGGCTGGTATTGCCTATGCACACCGTCTCCTGCCTCGTCAAAACTAACTACTATTGTTTTATCTTGGGACGTACATGTCAAAGTTTTGCTTTCGCAATTAATCACTGCACGGTACTTTAATAGCCAGTCTAACCCGATAATTACTTCCGTAGTTAAGTCTGGCACGACGACAAACTCTTGCTCAAATCGTGCCCCACATATCTCGAAGTTGACAAAAATCTGTTTTGTGACCGGTTTACTGGCCTTCCCAGTAGCACCGATAATTTTCACTCCTGTTACTGGCATAACTACGATGCCGGGTCTGTCTTTCAGTAACTCAAATATTTTCCCAGATACAGCACTCAATTCTGCACCGGTGTCAATCAACACGTTTAGTTGTAGGTCGTGCATATTAACAGACACTACTATCTGTCTACACTTGTCCTCGACTGTTTCATTATTTTCTTACAGTAAATCCTCGTCTATATCCAGGTCATTCCAGAAAAAACCATCCGGCTTTGATCCTAAATTCGGCTTGTCTGGCGGCTTTTTCAGCCTCTGTTCACATACAGTTTTAATTTCAACACGTTTGTCCTGAGGCTTAGTCTGTAGCTTCGCCTCCAATACCGAAACCTTTTCCTGTAACTTGTCAACTAGTGAGTGTTGCTTTGCTATCAATTCACTAATTGTCACCTTTGTTGATTCCTCTTTGGCCAGATTGATCTCATCTGCCAATCTACCTGGAGGAATGTGCCCAGTCGCATCTGAAATTACTTCCTCTGGATCTGCGCAACCCACACTGCTACCGTCTGATCGCATAACGTCAGCTCTAACCTCATACACGCCGTAATCTATGTGCTTTTCTACCAATCGTGTCCGGCTATCACTAACATTTTCGTAATCTTTCTCCTTAATACTCTCGCAATGTTTAAACTGGATGTTCGCGTCGGATGGGTCGGCTACTTCCACCACTACGACTTTCGCTAAGGTCTGCCGGTTAGGGCCAGAACTTTGCGTTACTACTTCAACATCCAACTCCTGTGGGACGAGACACGACGAATCTTGCTCGTGCTCCCCATTAACATCAACTATTTCTAGTAAAGCCTGCCGGCTAGGGCCAGAACTTTCTATCATTTCACAAACACTATCTCCCTGCGGGACGAGACGCTGAAAATCCTGCACGTACTCCCCATAAACACTTCTCCCATACAGGCCCCTATAATCTCTTAGTTCGTCGTATAAGCGACCGAACTGCCTTAACCCTCTCTGCATCCCCTCGCTCGATGGCGGACGTTTTATCCGACATCTGATCTTCTCTCAACACTTGCGAATCATTCTTAAACTCAATCTCCAGTTCCGCTGTGGGTATTACGGCTGCCACTTTATAATCGATTTCCGGAACACTACTTAAATTGTTCTCACTGACAGTGAATGTATTTTCTACTGCCGTGTCTACAGCTGATCTACTACTTGTGGGCGCACTCCTTTCTCTTAACACTGGCACACTCTCCCGCCGTTGATTATTCCATACGGAATTTTCATAACGACGACACCTGAGTTTTCTCCTGTTATTGGGCCGCCAAAATTTCTCCACGCCCGGTCGGCCCCTCACCGGCGCGGCTAATGGTTTCCCTGTCTCGTCCCAGCAGATACGCTCCTCGGATGCTGCTGAGGCGGCTGATCACACCCTCTGGCGTTATTACTATTCTGTGAAGTCCGTATCACGTTAGTATGATACTGGTTTCCGTCATTCCTGTTATTATTTGCATTGTACCGATTGTTATTACGGTCCGAACCATTATTGGTATTGCTGCCATGGTTGCGGTATGCATTATTCCCATGGTTATCGTTGTTGTGGTTGCTGTGGTACCCGTTGTTGTTACCACGGCCTCTACCACTGTCGCGATTATGCACCAATTGTCCTCGTCCTCCACTCTTTCCAGGAAATCATTTATTGTCCTGTAATTGCTTCCTACGTAGCGTTTTGTATCATCTGGAAGCTTTTTGTAGAGTTCCCAGACTATTTCGGATTCCGTGCGGCGATCACGCAAGTTTTCCAACTTGCGGATCCAGCCCTCACAAAACTCCTTCATCGAACCGCGCGAATTCGCATCGAAAGGCCTCGATACGACAAATTCGCGCCAGACACTTTGCTGTTTTTGCTCTGACCAGTATTCAGCCAGAAACAAATTTTTAAATTCGTCAAAAGTCAGGTTCGTAATGTTGAGGTTTAAGCCCCAACGCTTGGCATCACCAGCCAACGCATCAATAATCGCATTAATTTTTCTCTCATTAGTCCATGATCTGGGTAAAACCCTTTCACAATTCGTAATGAAATCCGTCGCGTGTATACCGCCTTTTTTCAAGGGATCGAACCGCTCCTCTTTCGTCAACAATTCCGAACTATGTGCATAGATTGGCACATAGCTCTGTTTTTCGTCAAGTTTCTTTTCTAATTCCGACACTCTCGTAATTACTTGGCAAGTGGTTGTCGCAAGCGTTTCCACTTCCCTCTTTTTCTCTTCGCAGGTATTAGCCTGCTTCGTCACTTTGGTATATACTTCGGATACTAAAGCCTTTAAAGTTTCCACCTTCTTTTGATCCTCTTTTTTTCACTAATTGAATTTGTTCCGTCACCTTATTCTCGATGATCGGAGCAACTGATTCTCCTACACTTTTCTCGATTCTGCTAATTTCGGAATTAAAACGAGTATTTATGCTCGCAATTTCCGCCTGAACGCCTATCATTTCCTGTTTAAGATTACCGATTTCGGTATAAATTACAACAATATCTTCTTTGATTTTATCAACTTTTGTGTTAACAACTCCAACATTCTTGATAACAACGTTAATAGCTTTGTTCTGATTGTCTAGCATCCGTTCAAATTTTTCAGACTGAGCTTCTTGCTTGGCAGCCCGAGCTTCTTGTTTGGCAGCCGGAGCTTCTTGCTTGGCAGCCTGATCTTCTTGCTTGGCCGATTGACTCTTGATTTCGTTAATCAAAACATTCAATAAATCAGTTAAATTCGCGGAAACTACCGGTTTTACTTCCGTAGCGGCTTCCTCTTTAATTGTCCCCCCGTATTCGTCATCAAGGGATTCAGATTTGATTTTCACTTCCGATTCCGAAACATTTTCTAAAGTTTGGAATTCCATTTCTGCTCTTTGTTGCGTTTCGGCGGTCGCGTCTTTCATACTAGCCGCCTGCGCGTTTCCCACTGTTCGACCGATTGTTCCGTATCCAAGTCTACCAAATTTTGGCAATTGTTGCCTTCACTCATTTTAATAATTTTCAATATAAATGCCAACTTTCAAATATAATTAGGATTACTCCCACTACTTATTCTCGCTGACGTAACGGCCTGTACGTAACCAGTACTATGTTACGAGATTTGCACCATACAAAATTCGTGTCCAGAACAACCTCAAAACAAGATTGTCCTGTCACCAGGTCGCCACGTGTAACCTCCCCCTCACTTATCGACCTTAATGACAGAGAAAAATTAAACCGCGTGTACCTAATGGAAATTTGGGAGAAAGCAATCGTCACCGAAGTTAATCTGTCGGTAAAAAGGGAGGAAAGGGTTACATCTAAATGAAAGGAAAAATGCAAATGAAACTGGTGGAAATTAATTTTGAAAAGGGGTAAAGTTAATGGAGAAAGTAAATGTGCGGCCGTTACGTTAACAATTAACTAGCGGTAATTAGATATTTGAGATTTGGGGGAAATTACGGTCGCCAGCCCTAAGGACAATTACTATAGTAACTGAAAACGAAAGGTAATTACACATATAATTAGCACTAGAAGCGTGGCAACTGAAGGTTGACACGTGTAGTGTGAAAACTGAAAGTTTGTCAGAAGTAATAACTTTCGCTGCACTCTGACTTAATTTAGCAAAAGAATTAATAAAACCGGAAAACTGAAAGTTAATTTAGTGACTGAAATTAATAAGAAGCTTTCTTTCTTAAGCACATCGAAATTCAGTAAAATACGGTTAGTCTGGGACTACCTCAACAATCATTTCAAAAGCTACTTGAATCTACGCAATTTAGAAATAAGAGATTTAGCTTTGAACTTGAATTAAATGATTCTGAACAATTAACAATAGTAAGATTTAGTACGTACCAAGCTGAGCTGCAGTCACAGGTAAGCTAAAATACGGTAACTAAACTCGCACTCTTAATTTGTGCTTGCGTAATCTAAATATTGTAGCCAGCTATGAATACTTAAACTGAACTTTGAAATTAAAGCAGTGAAATGGAATGATTGTACTTTAATGCTGGCATCTGAATTTCAACGACACTCGGGTTGATTTCGGAAAAGGAAGGGACCCTGCTTGGTAACGCAATTGGGACAATGAGCAACAAAGGTTCATGCTAAGTTGCTGTAATTTTGCGAGGCAAATGGAACAATTTGAAAAGCTGAGGTCTGCCATACAGTTCTAAAACTTTACGTGCTTCCAGTCTTCCTTGTTGGTTGATTGAAGGTTTGAAGCCGTCGATCGAGGAGGTGGCGACAGTCACTCATTGTCGGCCGTCGCTGTTGCAGAAGCTGGATGTTGGCGCACCTTCTTCTCGACACGGTCACCAGACGAAACGGGCTCTTGACGTGCGCCAGCAAATGCTTCCCGTCCGCGACACCATGTCAGAAACTATCATCGCAAGTCGAGTGCAATTACATGCTGCCAAACCCCGAAGGCGCGGCAACTCGCGGGAGCTTCACACCACACACCTGCTCCACTCGCTACTCCAGCCAGACTCCCTCATGCTCTGCCCGCGCTCCACGCGGCAGAGTTAACACTATCAAAGATCCTACACACTTTGATTCTTCACACGACCTATCGATGTAATCGTTCGATAGCAGTTTTCCCTAGGCAAGACCCAGCGTAAAAATACAAATAATATTTACGAAACAAACCAATTATACATCGGCATAAATGCATATATATATATATATATATATATATATATATATATATATATATATATATATATATATATATATACAAATAGTAAAACAATTACAATATGTAAAGACACAGAAATGTCATATATTCAGGTAACAAAAATAAGGAAAACAAATTATAGTACAATAGATGGAAATACGAGGATATGCATTTCCGGCGTTACAACAACATAAAGAGTCAGTAGCTCCATTAAAGAAGAATTTACTTCCTGGTTTGGTGGCAAAACGTCTTACAGATCTTACAAGTCTCCTGGATTATCGAGGTGTTATCCTTTTTACATTTATGATGCGATGACACTACAATACGGCAGAGATTTTGTATAGAAATTCCGCAAAATATGTCCTCAACGAAATTTACACTACGCCATGCTAGTATAATTTGTAGGGCCGTGTGATTGCCACCCCTACAAATTTCCTGTTGGTGGAAATCAAGGATGTCGTTGAATGTTCCTAGACATCTGTTAACTTAAAATTGAAATTTCGAGAAGCAGCTATTCATTACATTCCCATTTTCAGAGACTTCTGTTGCACAACGCAACTATTAGGCCTTAAGATATAACGCATGGCAGAAGATTACCTCTGTTACCCTTTCCAGTGGCCGACGGCTCAACGAAGCATTGTCAGTGCAGGCGGAGAGGTTTGCGTGCTCCGATGAGGCCGGGGGCCAACTAATTGTTAGTGTGGCTGGTGGAAGCGTCACGCTTGACGAACAGGTCCTCGCCGCGAAGCCAGACGAAGTGTGCCCTGCAACAACATCTCATTCCGTGTTCTTGCCTTACCCTCAAGAGCCAGTAGGTGAACTACGTAACTCACAGTGTCTGGCTATTGCCGGCCGAAGTGGCCGTGCGACTCTAGGCGCTACAGTCTCGAACCGAGCGACCGCTACGGTCGCGGTTCGAATCCTGCCTTGGGCATGGATGCATGTGATATCCTTAGGTTAGTTAGGTTTAATTAGTTCCAAGTTCTAGGCGACTCATGACCTTAGAAGTTACGTCCCATAGTGCTCAGAGCCATTTGAACCATCTGTCTGGCTATTCTTAGTCTTCCTTTCCCATCTGCTCCTCTCGTAAAGGAAGGTAATCCCGACAGAGAACTACGGTGTCCCCCAGGTTGGGAACAGTGTTTAGGAATAACAACTTCCTCACCCAAAAACAAATTGTTGCGAGTCTCTCACGTACGCCTCGAAATGATTTAAGAAACAACTCTTTACGATGACAAAGCGAACAAGATATGTACTGACGGATGGGTACGTAGAATGGAAGAAGTGTGTGGAAACCTGGAGACCTGGGAGACGAATTAGAGAAATACAGTGAAGAAACTGCTACAATCCTACAAACAAGATTTCATGAAGGATAGATACAGAACCTCAGCCAGTACACAATATTTAACAGCACTTTATAAACCTGAAAGCACGAATTTGGAACAGCATTTCTAGATGTAGTAGAAATCAGCAATACTATACGAAATAAAAAGTGGCTGTACCTGAAGCACACAAAGATTTTGCATAGAAATTCCGCAAAATATGACCTCGACGAAACTTACACTACTGCAGTGCTAGCATAATTTGTAGGGCCGTGTGGTTGCCACCCCTACAAATTTCCTGTTGATAGAAATCAAAGATGTCGTTGAATGTTCCTAGACGTCTGTTAGCATAAAATTGAAATTTCGCGAAGCAGAACGATCAAATGAAAACAATATTCTCAAAGTATATGGCACAGAAAATATCATCGGGAAGGTATATGAACCGTGAACGGCAGGTCTTCACGACAACAATGATAACATTATCGCTGGATCAAATGACATACTACAGGCTTCGCAAGAGGTGGCAATTTATTGAACTGACCTGAATCGGAAAGCAAACTAGAGAAAACATGTTCTCCAACAATAAAATCTATTGCAAATGACTCAACGTACTAAGCGGAAAGTAGCGGCTTGAAAAAACCTGTACAACGACAAAACGGCTGCAACTGATGGAATACCATTGAAATTGATAAATTATTGTGGTCAGAAACTTCACGAAAAAATCCTTAAAATTTGGCGTGATGAGTGATACCTAAGGAATGGTTAGAACTTTCGTACTAGTTAGAGCACACAAAGTTTTTTCACGTATAATATTGTGAAGACGTCCCCCACATTCTGCCTCCGTAGCTCACAATCAGTGGAACAAATGGGTAAAGAAGAGGAACAATTTTATTTATATGCAGAAGAAATTATATTGTTTTAAAAACTGTACTGTTTTAAAAGGCGAAGAAGCTGAGCCGAGAAAACAGAATATTGAGAGTACCAGGCACAGCTACGAGAAAAAAAGTAGTAAAAGGACGAAAAAACAAGACTAAAGCTTAAAAAGAAGGAAAAGAAAAGTGGTCAACGTGTTTGGCTGGGATCGATCTCCAGTCCTGCCAGAGATATTTCCTTGATGGGAAGACTGGAACGGAGTGCACTCTGTCTGAGGAGCTAAAAGTAGTGGCTCCAAGGGCAACGAAACCGACAAAGCCCGGTAGCGCGGTGTACTGTCGACACGCTCCTCTCTAGTGCATAGTCGCAGAGTCGTCTGGGCATCTAGTTTAGGCATTCCACTCTGCTCCAAACCACAGGAGCATGATCAACCCTGGGGACGATACTACACACAGACAGCTTAGCCTCCACCCCGCGTGCGATGCTAGTTGCCTTCACCAAATCAGCCATCCACCGAAAGGATGGCAAAGATTAAATGGTCGTCGGAGGGTTCCAGTTGGCTCATGAGGCCAAGAACACGGAGATACGTACTACACACTCTATATCGAATACATAAAAGGGTTACCTGAAAGCTTGTAGGAAAGACAGATCAAAAATATATAGAATATCTTTCATCGTGATCATCAATGTTAAATAATGGAAATACTACAAGAACCTCCATTACCGTTTGATTGACTCTGAGGAGGTGCACAGAGGAACGGTATGGGAAATTAAAATACGGAACCGCTACGAAGGTCTTCAGTCTGGTCAAAATGTGTATGGAGAAGGCGTCAAGACTGGTGACGTACTGCCGCTCGTTATTGGATTTTTTAGAACAAAACTGGACAGAAGTAACGCAGATAACCAACCAAATATACTGGCCTTTGCAGAAGACATAGTTTTAATAGGCCAAGAAGTCAATGGCAAGACGAGGAGACCGCGGACTGCAGAGTGATGAATATCACTGGATGGATGGAAGCTTAGCAGCAACGATATTGTGGTAAGAACAGTTTTGTGAAGCTCCCCCACAAAACTAGACCATCAGTCCCGGAACTTGGAAACAATTCTCTCTTTACTGTGCAGAATCTATCAATCGATCTATCGAACTACACATCTTCTAAGGGTGGCAATTGTCAGCACAAATGACACCTGCCGCTTCGATTCAGTGGGCATCTTCGGCTCCTTTCGGTGGATGGCTGATTTGGTGAAGGCAACTAACACCGCACGAGGGGTGGAGGCTAAGCTGTCTGTATGTAGTATCGTCCCCAGGGTTGATCACGGTCCTGTGGTTTGGAGCAGAGTGGAATGTCTAAACTAGATGCTCAGACGACTCTGCGACGGTATCGGATGCAAACTGCTCGACCTTCGCTATCGGGTACAGAACTGCAGAGTTCCCCTTAATAGGTCAACCGCGCACTACATGCAGCAAGCGGCTACTAGGGTAGCGGAGTACGTGTGGTGTGCACATGGGGCTTTTTTAGGTTAGAGAAACCCTCCCTTGGGATCAAAGACGATTTGTCTGATAAATTACAGACAATGTCGTCGGAGAACGTTCGTCGTCGCCGATCAGAGATAGAAAAGATCAATCTCATTTTAATGAACTGCAGAGATAGGAAAGGTTAATCTGATTTTAATGAACTGCAGGAGTATCCAAGGAAAGGTTTCATAATCAGTACTTCTTACTGATGGTCATAATATAATGATAGTGTTAGGAACAGAAACTTGGTTGAAACCGGACGTAATGACAAGGAAATCCTGAGTTTAGACTGGAATATTCATCCTAAGGATAGATTAGACGCCAATGGCGGCGGTGTGTTTTTTTTCTGTAAAGAATTCGTTAAAATCAAGGGAGTTTATCAAGGATTCCGATTGTGGATTAACCTGGGTGAAGTTATGTTTCGAAGACCGGTCAAGAATGGTAATCGGGTGCTTTTATAGACCGCCTGGGACAGGAGCTCTAGTGGTAGAGCGCTTCAGATAGAACTTGCAGAATATCGATAGTAATTTTATCATGCCATTGTAATAGGTGGTGACATCAACCTGCCAGGTATAAATTTGGAGTGCCTTGCTCTCCAGGCTAGTGTCAGAGACAGGATTTGTGAGTCATGGTTCTGGATATCTTATCCGAAAATTACTTTGAGCAGATAGTTAGAGAACCAACACGTGAGGGTAACGTCTTAGAACTCTTGGCAACAAACAGACCTGAACGTATCGAATCAGCTAACATAGAGGAAGATATCTGTGATCATAAGGCTGTGATAGCATCTATGTCAACGGGACTGAAAAAAAGTTAAGAAACGTAGGAAGATATTTATGCTTAGCAAGAGTGACCGGATACAAATTTCAGAGTATCTGAGCAGTCAGCGTCAAATATTCGGTGATGAGGACGAAGATGTGGAACAGAAATGGAAAAAATTCAAAGGAGTCGTGCAATGTGCCTAGACAAATATGTTTCGAGTAAGATCTTAAGGGGTGGGAAAGACCAACCATGGTATATTAGTCGTGTTAGAAAACTGCTACATAAAAAAAATTAAACTCAGATTCAAGAGAAATAAAAACCTAGCTGACAAACAAAAACTGAACGAAGCGAAAATGATGCTAAGGAGAGAAATGAGAGAAGCGTTCACTGTCTTTGAAAGGAAAATTTTGTCAACAGATCTTAGTAAAACCCCTAAGAATTTTTGGTCGTACGTAAGATTAGTAAGTGGGTCAAACTTATCTATTCATTCACTCAGTGACCACAGTAGCAGCGAAACAGAAGATCACAAATAGAAGGCTGAAATACTGAATTAGGTGTAACAAAATTGTTTAACCGCGGAAGATCGTAACACGGGCCCTCTTTTCAATCGTCGTACGACTGTCAAAATGCCACCCTCTGTGGCCGAGCGGTTCTAGGCGCTTCAGTCCGGAACCTCGATGCTGATACGGTTGCAGGTTCGAATACTGTCTCGGGTATGAACGTGTGTGATGTCTTAGGTTAGTAAGGTTTAAGTAGTTCTAAGTCTAGGGGACTGATGACCTCCGATGTTAAGTCCCATAGTGCTTAGAGACATTTGAACCATTTTGGAATGTCAAAATAGTGGATTTTGAGATAGTCAATGGGGGAATAGAAAAACAGATACAGTCGCATAGTGGAAAGGCCGTCAGGACCAAATAAGATGCCAATAATATTCTACAAAGATTATGCGAAAGGACTTGCTCTCCTTCTACCCTTAATTTATCGTAGATCGCAGGAGCAACGAAGGGTACCTAGCGATTGGAAGAAAGAGCAGGTCATTCCCGTTTTTAAGAAGGGGCGTAGGTCAGGTCAACACAATAATAGACCTATATCGATGACGTCAATCTGTTGTAGAAATGAGGAACGTGTTTTATGCTGAAGAATTATGACGTTCTTGGAGAGGGAAATTCTCCTCTATAAAAATCATCATGGATTCCGCAAACAGAGATTCTGTGAAACTCCGGTCGCTCTGTTTCTTCATGAGATCCACAGTGCTATAGACAATGGCGCTCAGGTTGATGCCGTGTTCCTTGACTTCAGGAATGCATTCGACATCGTCCCGCATTGCCGTTTAGTGGAAAATATTACGAGCTTATCGATATCGGAGCAGATTTGTGACTGGGTTCAAGACTTCCTCGCAGACAGAACTCAATACGTCCTTCTTAAAGGAACAAAATCGACGGATGTAAAGGTAATTTCTGGTGTACCCCAAGAAAGTGATAGGACCGTTACTGTTTACAGTATATATAAATATCCAGTAGGAAGCGTCGGATGCTCTCTAAGGCTTTTCGAAGATGATGCGGTTGTCTGTAACATAGTAACGATTTGCAGAGTGACTTACAGAGAATTGACGAATGGTGCAGGCTCTGTCAGTTGACGTTGAACGTATATAATTGTAACATACTGTGCATACATAGGTAAAGAAATCCACTACTGTATAGCTACGCTATTTATGACAAATCGCTGCAAACACTCTCCACCGTGAAACATCTAGGAGTAACTATCCGGAGTGACCTTAAGTGGATAAAACAAATAGTGAGAAAAGCAGATGCCAGTGTCAGATTCATAGGAAGAATCGTAAGGAATTGTAACTCATCCACGAAGGAAGTGGCTTGTAGGCCGCTTGTTCGACCCGTTCTTGAGTATTGTTCAATTGTCTGGAATCCCTACCAGGTAGGGACTGATACATGAGAAAAAATGTTCAAATGTGTGTGAAATCTTATGGGACTTTTCTGCTAAGGTCATCAGTCCCTAAGATTACACACTACTTAACCTAAATTCAAACACACACACCCATGCCCGAGGGAGGACTCGAACCTCCGCCGTGACCAGGCACACAGCCCATGATTGCAGCGCCTTAGACCGCTCGGCTAATCCCTCACAGCGATAGAAGAGAAAAGAAGATCCAACGAAGAGCAGCACGTTGCGTCACGGGATCGTTTAGTCTGTAGACGTTACAAGAAAGGCGTTGTGCATCATGGGGAGATTTACTGCTGAAATTTCGAGAGAGCACTTTCCGGGTAGAGTCGGACAATATATTACCACCGCGTAATGACCGTGAGGAGAAATTAGAGCCAATAAAGAGGCTTACCGACACACATTCTCCCCGCGCGCTTTTCCCAAGTGGAACAGGGTTGGAGGGCTCAGTTAGTAATACAAAAAGTATCCTCCGTCACCCATCATTAGGTTGCTTGCGAAGTATGATGTAAATGTAGGCACTCCTCAATCACTAACGAAATAGCTGACTAATTAGCAAGCAATAGCATCACGGAAGGGATGTCTTTCATTCTAAATTTCCTTTCAACAGACCTTGAACCCACTGGAGAGAAGAGTCGTTTGATGAATAGTATCTCGATTTCTAGAATACGTGGTAAGTAACATATGCGGATATGTCGTGAGCAGTAAGTCACCAGTGACCTCCTCGCTTCACTGCACCGCACCGAAGCTTATAGGCATACCACGCACACAGGGAAATTTCAAAAATAACGCACAGGTTGGAATTATTTAGGATTGTTTAATGCATCAACAATGAAAATGACGTGAGATGTAGTTCAGATCTTGAGGAAGAAGCATGTGTTCTTATATTTTCGCTATATACATTGACATTCAATTGGGAGAAGTAGATAAGGACCCAGTAGGGCTCTCGAGTACTGTGACCTTTGAAAACCAGAGGTCGTATATCAGTATAGGAACTTTAATAGGCAAAAACACGACAGAAATGGACAGTATGTCAAGGAAGTTTGTGCTGAGTTCAGAGTGGACCGTAGAAGAGTTCCACGGTTGGTTATTGATTTTCATGGTGGAGTATAGGCGATAATTCAAGACCCGGAAAGCGAAAAACGTCAACTTGTTGCAGACGCTCTTGAAAAAGATCGCAGTGCGACTTGTGAGGAACTCTCTGAAGCCTTGGGAATCCCCCAACACTAGTATTTCGCATTCTAGCAAATGATTTGGACAGAAGAAAAATTTCTGCGATATGGGTTCCATCTGATTCACTGCTGAAGAGTATCAGAAACGCCTGGACATTGAAACTTTGCTCAAGCAAGTATTCGATCGTGAAGCTCAAGGATTCTTGTGTCGAACTGTCGCTATTGATGAAACGTAATTAAAAGCTTCTACCCGGAGTTGAAGTCACAACGGGAAGCGACAACGCTACCGCACGACGACGAGATGCGGGCTTGACTCTGTTCCGTTTGTTTTCATTCTCCGTGTGTGTGTGTGTGTGTGTGTGTGTGTGTGTGTGTGTGTGTGTGCTCGTGCGCGCGCGCGGGCGCTTTGTATGTGGATGTGTGTATGTGTCATTGATAATATTTTTTACCTGTGTGACAACTTTTTGGATGTGGTAATTTTCTGCAACTGTTAAAAATTATACAGATAATCGCTGTTTTGCGGTACGGAGTTCTTTTTGCATGACACTGGGGTGGTGGTGATTTTTGATGAGATGGTATGCTAACATGGAATGTATGCCGTCACGTTTCAGTGCTCTTAACTTTTCGGATGATCTCATCCTGAATATTTACCTTATTCAAAACAACAGAAACACGTTTCACAAAAATAAGTCGGTCACAGCTAATGACTAGCCAAAAACCACAATGGAAAGGCCAAACACTGATATAGGGTACGATTTTTACTTGAACATGCATTTTGAAGATTGCTTTACTCATTCATGTTTGCGGATGACATGGTGTATTAGTTTATACCTGTGGCTGATTTTTATTTGTAGCCATACGACACAAACAATGGAAAATCAATGGTAAAGTGGTTATAGGAATCAGATGACTACAAAATTGCACGGAACAAATTTCTGCTAAGCTAAACTTAATCTTTGTTTACGTGTTTCAGAAAAAGCAAAGAAGAAACTCACTGAGTATGCCACAGCGGTACTGAAATACTTTTGGGTGTTAATGCAAAACAATAATTTGTGTACTTTCAGAAAGCCGAACCCATTCTTAATTCATAATTATTTTGCACTTAAAACATTTTCAACTTCGACTCTTCACTTGCTACCATCATATGCTATTTTCTTCTCTGCACCTTTTCTGTACATTTCTCAAAGGCATCACACGGTTGTGCTGCAAACTTTCACTAAGAAATGCGACTTTCTTATGTTTCTAGAAAGATGCTCGCTAGTGTTTCCCGAAATATAGTATCTATGACTGCACCCTGGTACAGTACAGGCATGAACTATGCATCACTGCTTGCCGGCCGAAGTGGCCGTGCGGTTAAAGGCGCTGCAGTCTGGAACCGCAAGGCCGCTACGGTCGCAGGTTCGAATCCTGCCTCGGGCATGGATGTTTGTGATGTCCTTAGGTTAGTTAGGTTTAACTAGTTCTAAGTTCTAGGGGACTAATGACCTCAGCAGTTGAGTCCCATAGTGCTCAGAGCCATGCATCACTGCTTCAAAGTCTGGTCCTTTTGAGGCATAATGATACAACTGATTTCTGTCACATCGGTCAGTGTGCACGCAGAGTAATCTTATTACATGAAGTGAAATATGGTGCTTAATGTATGAGCATCTTATAACATGACTGAATAGCGTCTGTTGTATTTCTACATTAAGTGTGTTCTTTTTCGCAGATGCCATTGGATGCAACTTGGTCCTAAAGGCATCGTGTTCCATCTTAAATTGACAGTACTTAATTAAACACTATTAATTTTTTAGAGTATGTATATGTAGCGTATACGTACTTGAAACACATATTCCGTCTATGACCCAAACAGCCGAAGTGGATTTTCAATTTTGTCACTAATCCGAAGTCATTCCTAACTGTTTCGTTTTATTATCAAATTTTGATCTAGGACTCCCGGATCTCAGCTACACATATCTTCCTGTAATTTACATTCGCAGCATTCTCACAATTCTTCTGTCAACGCTTTAAATTGAATCTGTTAAGGAAGTAATACAAATCAGTACAGTGAGGACCTTCTACTCGTGATTGTACTCCTGAAACTTGAATCTATGTAATCCATGGCGAGAATTCTGTTTTCTTGAAGTATTTACTGCATTTCATCGACTGCAGTAGCTTCTTAGAGTTCTCGTCTGATATCAGAGCCAATTTTCATACTCGGTCACTGACAGCGTTTCAGTTAATATCTCGCCCAGGTACTCTTTAATTCGGTCATCAAGATTATCATTTTGGTCCTAGTATCCTCTATTCTTTATTTTATTGCATTTTAATAAAACAAACCTGAAATACATCATAGTGTGGTATTTGTTTTAAATGTTTAACCTCTGGGTGATATACGACAACTTAAAAGTGGTGCGGGGTTTAGAATCCGGTAGTTAAAAATAAAAGTATGTTGCGCCTGATGTTGTTTTGTTAAATGCCTCGCATTTTGCTCTGACTGGTCTTTCACAGTTCTTATGATAATGCAATCAGGAAGATGCCAACTGTTTTTTCATAGTTTAGTTTTCCCACGAATATAGGAATGTTTCCACAAAGACCTCGTGTGTCCATCGTTGCCCCATTCTTAAGTCATAGTTAGCCTCCCATCTTTAAGCACCTATTCGTTGATGAGACGCTCGTGTAACTTGTTGTTTCTTTATTTTGGTAGTCTTCCCAGGGTCCTCGATGCCTACCGTAGTTTCATGACATTCCGCTCTTTATTAGTGCCAGACTGATAATGTGCTCTGTATGCAACACACTTGCTGTAAGCAATGGACAGCGGGGTTGGCCGCTGACGTCACGCCGCGGGCTGCGCTGGCTCGCTGCCAGAGGTTCGCATGGAGCCAGGTCCCCAGCCGCAGCTATGCCCCAGGCTGTTCCGCACAGCTGTGATGGCAACCCCACCCACTTAGCACAAGGGCGCATCCGCTAACTCCATCAAAACTGTGAGAAGTATCCAGGATAACGTGAGAAAAAGGACGCGAATGAGTCTCTTGTAGAGATTCAGCTACAATATATTTGTGTTTCTCTTTGCACCATTACAAGATTGGTTTTTAAATCTAATTACGTATAGCACAAAACCTGAAAAGTAAATCCATATTCAGCTCTCAGTGTATGTAGAGTAATATAGTCTAAAAGTACTAAAGCTTGCCTTAATGCTAAAAATCCCACTGAAACGTTTAAGTTTGCGGAAAATTTTACAACCTGAAGCCAACTGAATTACGTTCTTCCATGCATAGAAATATTTAAAACGAAATGAGTAGAACAAACCAAAAATTGTTACGAAGGAGAGGGGTTTTTGTAGGAAAGTCTACTGCCAGAAGATACTGACTATAGAATATTTTGAAATATTTTAGCGTCTAATTCCTGATATCTATTAAAGTATTACGTTCAAAACAAGTCCAATGTTACGCATCGAGATAGTGAGTGAAATCCGTACAACTTGGAACTGCTCAAGCACACGGCAGTATCAACAACAGCCAGCCATTAGGTGCAAACTTTTTGCAAGATATAATTGTCATTTATCTGTACAACAGGTTTTACTAATTAATCTAGATTTCTTCCTTAGGCCCTTGTAAACTGCCGCAAGTACAAAAGATCAGTAGACTTGAGTAGGACACAAGTCATCGTCAAACAAATTGTTTTTTCTTTATTGTGGTTTCATTACCCTGCCCCATATTTACAAGGGAGGGCTGGCAGCAGCGTAATCCACCACTCTTCAGCCGAATGATAAATTTAATAAAAAGATGAAAGCGATACATATAAAAGGTGATAAACAGCGGCATAAAAACATATAAGCGGAGTCTTTCGGGGCCAAAATATATACGTACACGAAGAAGTTCATTGTGCAACGGCTGAAAAGTTCACATAAAGTAAAAAAACACAGTTGGCGAGTTGCCTTGCACGTAAAAAACATTGAAGTCACGCGTACAACTTGAAGGTTGGCAACAGTATTAAAACACACCAGAACGACGATACTTTAAGACCACTGCGTGAGACAGAGCACACACGGTGAAGAGTAAAAACTGCAGGGATGAATCGTCAAAACTTCTACCTTCGGTTACATAAAGCAGTTTTGTCGAAGGTAAATGAGATAATATGTGTGTAATAGGTTAATTTACGACAATTAGCGTGACTTTTTCACTTGATAAGTTTGTGAAATATAATATATGACCTATATGTGGAGTGTGGCCTGCTATGGGTGTGAAAGATGGACTCTCGGGACAGAGGAAGACCAGAAGCTAAATTCTTTTGAAATGTGGTGCTATAGACGCATGCTCAAAATAAAATGTAACGACAAGGTCACAAACGAAGTGGTTCTGGAAAGAGCAGGTGAGAAGAGAAGCTTCTGGAGTTTCATTGTTAAAAGAAGAGTGCAGTTTACAGGCCACATATTAAGACATAAAGGACTCCTGAACACAATCATAGAGGGATAAGTGGAGGGAAAAACAGGAAGACCACGACTGAGGTACATGGATCAAATCGTGAAAGATGTGGGATGTAACACCTATAAAGAAATGAAGAGAAAAGCTGAAAGACGCACAGAATGGAGACAAGCTGTCATTGTAGCTGTTGCAAACCAATCCTTGGATTGACTACTACAGAAGAAGAATATATGACCAAATCATACGTCATGATTTGATCATCCGTTTTATTCCACAACCATATCAAACGAAGAAGTCAAGCTGACGGCCAGTAAATTGGCCTATTACACAAATATTCTCGCATCAACTTTTCACAAAATTGGTTTATATAAGCGAAGATATAGGTTTCGACGAGGACTCGTGTTGTATTAAAGTCCAACGGGTTTTAATGTTTATAGAACTTGATAAACTAAGACCAAAATGTAGGTTGTGTAATGAATCCAGCTCTACATTCGAGTGGTGATTATACGTTTCTAAAAGTTTTATGTGACTGTGGATCCACAGAAAAGTAACATCATTAGGATCAAACATTTCAACAATATCAGGGTGTCATGAGCGCGATTGAGCTCAGCGGAAAAGCGTAACACAAGTGCAGACCAATCTGCCTGCATTATTCTGGTAAGAAGCACTAAGTAGGACGCAATAGCGGTCCTCAGGAGTCTGGTGAAGGATCGAAACCTTTCATTTCCTTCGCACTCGATTCTCTGATTACTCTATTGTAACATCTGGTGTGAGATTGTTGCATTATTGCTCATACTCTTGCTGGCCACTGACACAAAATCCCAGATTACTACGATCCAGCATCCAGTACTGAAGCTGCCACCGATGGTTACTCGACGAGACTATCAACACTGCTCCAGTTTAGGGCACCAGTTGCTTGGCAACGTCAGCACCGTACTGGTTAGACGACCTACCGAACAGGCAGGCCAAGATCATCGTTCCGTAGGACATCATAGCATCAGATATTGCGGTCCACCTGAAGGGACAAGAGGGACAGTGACCTGAGAGGGGCAGACTACTCTCAGGACAGCGCGGCATCCAAATACACAAGCGGCGAAGGTCGCAGCCTCACCGTAGCAGACCGGCCGATGGGAAGCACATTCCGAACCAATGGGCGGGCAACCCGCCAGGCTCCGATTCACCCACCTCCGCTCGGACCAGATGCATCGATCTTCGGTAGCCACCAGACCGCCTCAAGACTCAGCAAATTCCATTCCAGCATACGAAGCCATCAGCCATCGCGGAAGACACGGCGGCAGTATGTATTATGAGGAATAAAAAAGTAATGTTTTATTGGTTCTGATGACGCCACACATGTTTCTGGCTTCCATCCTGACTTAATGGTAGGCGCTCCCAGCGTGGGAGTGAGTGCGAAAGTGCGACCTCTGCAGCGCTGAAAAATGTAACCTACCTTCCTAGCGGTCCCACCGTTCGGAATACTCTGAGCTTCAGTAGGGATATCTCTTCAGAACAATCATTTCACATTTTAACTAGCTTATTTAAGGTCTTCCTGATTTATTGACACACGAAATCAAAACAAAGCGTATATGGGTATTGAAGGTATTTCGACATGTGTGCACATATCATTTGTACTTCCTGCTTTGAAACTGTACTTTACCACAAGTCTCCATTTGGGAGAATTCTATTCAGCATGTAATTCAGATGTTTCACTTTGCTGAAGTGAGTCTTGCCCAGCGGGCCAAACCACGTCCTCTTATCTTATAGGAAAATTATTTTTTCTCGTTTATTTTCTTTTTGCAGAGCCTGCTTTCAGTGCTAAAAGACCAGCAACTGCCCAGACTAATTTTCGAGAACATTATGATGCTAATATGACACACAGTTGTCTTTTTCCGTCAGGCTATTGAAGTGTCCTTTTATCGTAACTGAAGTACTATATTGCTCTGTCACTTAACATGCAAACGAGTTCACACACAGAACAACTATGAATTAAATATAGTTCTGACCGATAGAAACTCGTAAAGACATCTATATGAAATGAGATAATCCATATTGGTGAAATATCCCAAGCACGTAGACTCAAAATGAGCATCTGTTTGACAGTGTGTCCATACATAAGCAGAGAAAATGACCTTGTTTACTTGGTGGTCGTGATTACCATTTCACATTCTATTACAGGATTCCACCTCTGCTACAGACGATTGTGCTGATATATGAACAGGAAACATTTCTAAATGATTATTAAATTAACCATCAAAATACAGGAGATATAAAATTGAATTTCTAGTCAGACTGATTAAGGAAATTTGTTCTAATGGAAGTCAAACCTTTGTGTTATTTTTAGGAACATTACGCAGCAATTTTGAAGCACATTTACTGCCGTTTATTGTTTAGAGAGCATTGCTGTTTTCGGAGTACATTAATTTTAGTTCAGTTTTGTCAAATATCGCTTTTCCGCAACAGCAAACTCCTTATTTCATTACTAGCGGTTATCTACTTTCATCCCTTGAATTCTATCAATTTGTATCGCATCAGAAATTATGAAACAAGCTTACACCATATTACGGTCCATACAGCAGTGCGGGAAAAGATCACGTAACGATGTCCCCAGTAAGAATGTACTACAGCCATAGCAGCTATTGGTGCACTGTCACAGACGTGAAGTTCTGTATGAAGTATCAAAAATAAAGTAACTCTGAAGGTAAGCGTTAGGAGAGTTCATTTGAAGAGGACACCGTCTACTCCTTTTCCAGTGCTCCTCGAATTTGAGATGATACTCGGTAACTATGACTTCTCGCTAGACAGGACAGTAAATCCTACTCAGTCTTCCTTTGTTTTAGGACAGTCCAGCATAATTATACCCTCTCCTGCTGGTCTAGTGCCAAGTGAAAAAGAAAAGTCCAGGATGTCTAGCAATTTACTCCTTTTTCTTTTGAGATACTTTCGACATCTAATTTTTCTCGCGTCTTTTCATTTCATACACATTTGAATTTATAAAGAATATTCAGCACCTAATAATTATAAAATGGTCTGTACCTCTTTCCTGTCACAAATACTGAATGATTCGAAACCATGCAAAAACACTCAGTGCAACGAAATCAGACGTTATAAAAAATTAAGTCTCCAAAACATCTGTCTGAGGCTATTCAGTCTTTGTGAATGGAAACAATCACGACACTAATGTAATATTCTGCAATATTTATTTTTTATATCACAAACCAGTTTTCGTCTGTTACTCCATTATCAGGTACAAAGATAAACATGTGGTGCAGTGAAATTTATGTAGGGTCAAAGATTTTAAACTAGTTTGTTTATAGAGTTCCCCACTTCTAAAGACGGAAATTGTTAATGCTTGATTCAGAAAGAAAACGAGAGGAATTATTTCAGTGAAA
The DNA here is from genome assembly GCF_021461395.2 of Schistocerca americana. Lineage (NCBI taxonomy): Eukaryota > Metazoa > Arthropoda > Insecta > Orthoptera > Acrididae > Schistocerca > Schistocerca americana. The sequence continues at coordinate 1,025,824,952 of NC_060119.1, forward strand.
ATGCAATGCAGAAGTATTTAAGTAAGATAAAAAAAATGTTCAAATGTGTGTGAAATCTTATGCGACTTAACTGCTAAAGTCATCAGTCCCTAAGCTTACACACTACCTAACCTAAATTATCCTAAGGACAAACACACACACCCATTCCCGAGGGAGGACTCGAACCTCCGCCGGGACCAGCCGCACAGTTCATGACTGCAGCGCCCCTGACCGCTCGGCTAATTCCGCGTGGCAAATAAGATAAAATATGTGATACATTAACTAATAAGCTACGTAACACACTAGAACAGTTGTTCCCAGAAGAAAGTGTCTGCCACGAACCGATAGAACAGTCAATCAACGCAGTATTTTTGAAGCTTTCTTGAAAACTGTCGTTGGGTTAGATAGGTTTGTGACTAAAACATAGATGGTCAAAGACGGGTAATGGGAAGATTTTAAACTGTTAAAAAACGGATTACTGTGGTAGGGAAACGTTCATTTAATGACGTGTCACTCAAGAAGCACACATTGAACGGAACCTTGCTCTGAGAAGATATAAGAAGATGTTTATCCAACATCTTCCACGTTGCACTGCGGATAGGTGCCGGGCGGAGTTGCCGAGCGGTTCTAGGCGCTTCAGTCTGGAACCGCGCTGCTGCTACGGTTGCAGGCTCGAATCTGATTCGGGCATGGATGTGTGTGATGTCCTTAGGTTAGTTAGGAGTAATTAATTCTAAGTCTAGGGGACTGATGACCTCAGAGCCATTTGAACCATTTTGCGGATAGGTATTTGACAAAGTTTTTCCAGCATATTCATTAACAATAGTCTGCGCTAAACCAATTTAAAATCAACTGACATATCCTTTAGAAGTAGAGGATGTTACTACATTGCTATCTGTTCGAAGCTGGGACGGCGTACACGACATAAAAAAAAAAGTGATCTGCAACGTGCGTGTCCAATGTACCTGTCATGTACAGTTACTTGAACCTGCCTTGCGTAAGAATTCATAAAATACATCATACCTTCCCAAAATTAGTTACAATACCTGAAATCCTCAGTCGACGTAACTTCAACCTTTACATTAACTTTCATATTTATTTTTAATGCATTTCACCTCCTACTCTGGCTGTTAGAGTGGCGCTAGTGGGGCAAATAGATTCAATGTTCAGAATATTTGAGAGGATACTTCCAGTTCTAGCATTTACTTTATAACCAAGACAAACCTCCAGAAAACCTCTGTTATAACCGGAGAATGACAACTATTTTCAGTCTAATTCTGATGTCTCATAAAAAGTGAAATCATGCTTAGTGATGGTATCTTTGTAATTTCCGGTGTGTAGAGACGTTAACTTACTGGATATGTACCACGCAGGCCTATCTGTGCCTTGAGAGTGCCTCATAGTGGTTTTAGCGATTTTATGTACTTCAACACGATAGTATTGAGCGATGGAAATATAACTGTCTACATTGCCTGACAAAAAGGTCAAGCACCCAGAAGATTAGGATGGAACGAGATGAAACCAGGTGTTTATTGCCCGATGTTACAAAGTTGAGTCACATTTATAAAGAAGTGGATGGTATGGGTCCATTCCATTGGCATGATTTTGCACGCCGTTTGGCCTGGATGCATGAACTGATCCAGTTGAAATGATGTCATCATCGCGTTATATGGTTCTGAGGCAATCTGACCTAGAGCTTTTCTAACCTGCCCATGATAAGCCGGATACTGCCATGAGGGCAGAATTGGTAGCCGAGCTGGTTCGATACACGTTCTATTGGGGACAGATATGGGGATTTTGTTGGCCACAGGTGTATCTCAGTATGACGCAGGAACCTCATAGAGAGAAGTGTCATGTGTGGACGAGTATTGTCTTGTCAGAAAATCATATCATTATACAGTCGCGTGAGAGGTAACACTTGAGGACCCAGCATGTCTGTGATGTAATGCCTTCAGAGTTACCTCAGTTACGGAGAATCGCACCGTGAAGCGACGAATAATACTGCTGCGTCTCTCCAAATCTTGGATAAATAGCATCTCTCTCCAGCTCGCCACGATATTCGGCGACAGATCATCCGGCGTAGTGCGCAGCAGCGATTCGTCGCTGAACGCAATACAAAGCCATCCATCAGCAGTTCATGGTGTCTTGCCACGGCACCACTCGAAACGTTGCTGGGTATGTTGTGGTATTAGGGTGACCTACGCTTGGAGCGGTAATTCCCTTGTCCAGCTGCTTCTAATCTCCGACGAATGTTGCGGGATGACACAGAATATGGTACGGAATCCATAACTTGTTCTCGGATGACGCGTGCAGATGTGAATGGATTACATTATGATTGGTGCACAGTACGGCGATCCTCCCTTGTGGTGGCTAGACAATCGGTATGTCAGCCCTCAGGTTTCCATGCAGTCCAATACGTGGCAGTATCATATCCGAATGCCCCACTAATAGAGAGGCGGCCAAATTGATGAGGCACCCTCCGAACCCTGTCTGGTGCTGGCAACACTGTCTGACACTAGTGGCATCTACGTATCCTTCACACTAATCACTAAACATCTTGCGCTATTCACGACCTTTACATATCCTGGCAAGTCTGGTAACAACATTGAATACGAACAACCCCAGTGCACACGGGTGGACGTTCTACCTGTCAGAGAGAATTTCAAGTCTAATAGTGTTTGCGTGTACAAAGATACATTGATACGCTACGATACACTGACAAGCATCTGGGTGCTTCTCGGATTTGTCAGGTGGTATGTATGCTCCTGTACGCGCTCTGATCTCTTTTGTTCTGTTGTAGATTTTAGGTATCTTTGGCACCTACTTTTAAACATTTAAACTTTTAACTAATATTTAGTGCTCCAGTGATTCACCACTAACTTTACTTTACAGTTCCTCTCTGCCACTGTCTGGCATGAATTTGTTCAATTACAGTTTCGAAATGAGCGAGTACACTCCCCAGCACAACTTCTATAGATTGACGAATTAAATTTATATTACAATATGATGACAGTGTATTACTCATATTTTTATCACCTGACAATGTTTTATATTATGGTAACCATATATGGTTATATTCTAGCTGCCATCTTTATTTATTAACTGGAGGAAACGTTTTCTAAAATTATGGAGCTGTTGATATAGGTATTCATTCGTATTCTAGGTTGCTAGACGAGTTTTTGATCGTTTACAGTGGACCTAGTAGTGGAATTGATTGTTCATTTAAGACTTTTAATGAACATAAAGAAATAGTGAACTTTAACTATATTTTGGTGTTGGCTTTTAAGATAAGTTTTATTCGTTTGTCATGAGCACTTGAGCTCAATAGTTGTACCATACCCCCATGCATTATCGACCTTTGTATGTAACACGTGTTCTGTTTCTAATACTTGTAATGCTACCAACATTTTTGATGTGCTTGTTACTCTACTTTGTTGATTATAAAATTTTTATAGGTAATATATTCTGATGAAAACACCCTTAGTTGGTTTCAAACCAGGTCAATGTAGCAAAATTTGTGCAATCGGTTGGCTAGTTCTACCCTCCATTAAAATAATAATAACAATATAAATATTTTATGTTACGTTCTTGCATACCCTATGTCAGCCACAAAATCACACAGATGTTAGGCTTTGGGGGTCGACTGAAGCGCCGGGGAAATTTTTCGCTGTCCTAATTACCCAGTCTTGCTATGCAGCTAAGGCCCTTGCTGCCTCGACTCTCTTCTGTAACCACCTGCCACAGAAGTTGCGCTGTCCATTGTTCCCACTTTTTAATGCTTAATACCCATGCCAGAAATTGTCTTAAAAGCCAACACCAAAATATAGGTAAAGTTTACTTTTTTCATTACGTTCATTAAAAGTCTTAAATGAACTATCAATTCCACTGTTAGCAGCTCTAGAAAATGACACAACTTCGAGTGTAAGTCAGACGATACGCCCCATTCGGAAATCAGAAGTACCTTTCAGTTAATGTGAGCTGTCAGATTATATCGTCATCTTGAAGAAGGTAGCTTAAGCGCGTGCGAAAGTCAATAGTACTGTAAGGTGCGATAATACGTATGAGTGTGAGTAATATGAATTTAGCTGCTACTCCGCAAATAAAAATAAAAATAAGTAAAAAGTGAAATATGAATGAAATAAAATGAAACACGGTGTCGAGAATGTTCTGGAAATCTTCTGGGAGCCGCTATGTACTGCCTTCAGAGACTCGTGGTGAACGAAGCAGATTTGGTTTCACGCAATCGGTATTTGCTAACACATGATAACAAATTCTACAACACAATGAGGTCAGTGATGTAGGTCTGTAAATTTGTGCATGCTTCAGATGGCCCGTCTGGGAAACAGAAATTACCTGCGCGGTTTCTCCAATCCCACGGTATAGAGCTTTTAGGAGGAGAGCAACTTCTTTCACATACTCTGTGTCGGAGCGCATAGAAATCTCATCAGGTCCAGTGGCCTTTCCTCTGATGCGCGACTTCAGTTGATATTCGAACATTGATTTCATACAAGACCAAAACTTCTTATGACTTTTTGTCATTTGGGTAGATTGAATTTTTCTTTCGAATTTGTTGAACGCTTTACGCATTTCACTTTTACTCTAATTTTGGCTTCCTACAGTTTCTGTTTGTCTATGAGGTCTTAGTTTCGTTCATAACTGCAGTGGAGTTCGCTTTTATTATCGGAGCAGCTTTCTAGCGTTCTAAAACGGTTGCAGGTTTGCTTTGTATGAAGTAATGTTATTTATTAATGAGAATTATAATACAAAAATGTTAAATTATGAATTAAATGCAAATCACTGACAGACCAGTCAACGTAATTAAATCGTAAACCATAGAAAACGAAGTTTGTGTAATTTCAGGCGCATACGGTATTCCTCCCTCCCACTTAAGTTGAAATTACACCACAGGAAAGCTATTCAGCCAAAAATATAGTTGCTAAATACACCACAAGCAAAAGACTGTTAAAAAGAAAGTTGTCTGATACGCAGATATTGACGACTCCGAAGAAACATTTTAGGGTTAAAGCTTATGCATAAATATGCAATAAGTTTCTTATAAAGCGAAATAATGATGTCGACCGTTAACATAAATGACGGACTCGGCAGCAAGGTATGACTAAACAATGTGAGGCCAAGAGCCGAGATAACAGTCAACGTCAGCCGCGGACAGACTGAGACGTCACGTCCCGCTGGTGCTCCAAATCCCCCGCTACAACGCTAATCCGATTCGGCCAGGCAAGATTGCTGACAGCTAGACCATACATGACGGTCGAGAGTGCTGCTGCATGCAAGCACGAGACGTGGTGTAGCTACTGAGTTCCAGAGAGCGTAGCGCAACTGTACCGCGTTCAAAAATCACAACGACATGATTGGCATGTGGCGGCAACCGTATGAGTATTTGGGACCACAAGGTAAAGTTATAGGTTTTGCATTTTAATATGGCATACCAAACCAGCACCACCAGCTGTAGTTTATGTATACATGCCAAAATCACAGAAAGACGATGTCCAGATCGAATGCATGAGGGGATTGTACTGATTACTCAGTCTATAAAGGCAAGGTGGAAACGTAGTAACCTTCAGGAGTTTTATCTACAGTAAATTTCCTCTGGCACCAGCAAACAGATTGTTCGAAAACCATGAGAGGAGCACGTATTACTTGGTAATGTAGAGGAGAAGTGAGAAGAAACCAATTAGATAACAACATGCTAAGGCAAAGTTCGGCATATCAGATTTTAGACTGCAAGGCGTACGCCGGACAGATATAGACTAAAAAAGGAGATTTAGAAATGGAGAAGTGGAGGCTCAAATTTAAGAGAATCGTCATTAAGAATTATTTTATTGGAAAAAGAGACTGAAGTACTGAGAAATGCTCTAGAAGTGCTCTGAGGATGCTGATACTGCGATATTGAATACCACGGTAATTCAGGTGAGCAAGACTAGACATCTCTGAAAAGGTAATCACAGAAGATGGATAGTCAAATACAGTTGTAAGGTAGATAAATGTGAAGAATTAACGTTACATTATCGACCGTAGAAGGTTCAGAATCCAACAATTATTTGGAGTCCCCACATAATGCGAGAATACAGAGGGAGAACAAGTCAGAGATACTCGGGCTTCAGAGGACAGCCGCGGCTTGCGCATGCGCAAGGTGGGGCAGCTGCGCCAAGTAAGTCAGGTGGCACCTCCCTCTGAGGAGTCTTCACCGCCAAATTCCACATCCTGGCCATTGTTAGCCAGTATCTCGCTCGTCTCTGGAGACTTTACTTACGCGTTATCGAACAGTTATGACCATATTGGCGACTCGGATTACTCCCTGGAGTGTTGTATACGCTCAACTATAGTCGTGCTCTATTGAAACTACGGTTCGGTTGTTTTGGTGCAGTACATAAATGACGTAGTACGTGATAGGATTACAGGTAGTATTGGTAGCATTGGTGGGAAAAGAAACATAAATGAATATATGAGAGAGAAGCTGGGAGCCAATGAGTTCCCTTTGCTATTTGTTTGCTTGCTTGTTGAGTTTGCACAAATTAGAACCGCACGTCGTTCAGTATTAGTCCACTGTCTTTCATATCCTTACAAAATATGAGTGGCATTTTATAAGCTGCAAGTACAGTTTACATGAACAAACAAAAAAGTTACGCAGGATGTTCATTTTAACTGAAGACATTCAAATAGCTCGAAAACTACAGATCTGTTCAAAAACAGCTATAATTCCCAATTGTTTCTGTAGGAGGGAGACATCAAACGATACCACTCTCGAACCGCTACACCACGCAGTGCGTGAGAAAAGGGCCAACTATGAAATACTCATTGGGAACTCCTGTTTCTTATTGCAAATTACTATACTACAGCAAAATCTGCGTATGTTTTGCCTGAAGCATTTTTTTCGTTTCGCCAAAAATGGCACTGTAATTGGAGGAATAAAAATGGTTACACAATCGTAATGTACGATATGACGCTCAATGGCCCTTGAATACCAAATGGCACGTGGGACCAGACCTCCAAGCTGCGGGGGTAACACAGGCCAAACTTCTATTTGGAAACCCGAAAACCCCAAGCTCAACGTTATATTCCTCCGGCAGATCGAACAGGGAACTACCCGATGCACCACAGTGGCCGTCTAGCGAACTACCACGTGTCACAGGCAGTGCACTGTGACCGGAGCTCACGTATCGTGCAGACGTGGAACAGATGGCGGCTGTAAACATTACAGTACTCGTGCAGTATTTATTACCTGTACACCCATCTATCATTGGGTGCACAGAAGTGGAAGTGGACGATGAATGTTGGAACCATAGAAGAATAAAATTGGAATTATCGTGATTTACGGAGACTGCAGGAAAGGGGTTGCATTGTATGCCGAGCACTCTGCAGCGAAAGTTCGTTGTCTTAGAAGTTTGTGAGAGCCTTTCTGTCTGATGGCGGCGTAGAGACCGACAAAAGAAAACGAAGCAAATGTGTTAGAGGAGAGGCTAATGAAATAGCTGTACTAACGGCAGTGCCCCAGCAACGGCAATGAAAACGCGATTCCGGTATGCTCATAGATCGTAAGCATCATCCATACCACTTTTCACTACATTAAGAACTTCATGATACCGATTTCTATAAGACAGTAGTGTTTTGTGAATAATTGGTTCTAATGGCTCTGAGCACTATGGGACTTAATATCTGAGGTCATCAGTGGCCTATAACTTAGAACTAGTTAAACCTTACTAACCTAAGGACATCACACATACCCATACCTGAGGCAAGATTCGAACCTGCGACCGTAGCAGTCGTGCGGTTCCAGATTGAAACGCCTAGAACCGCTCGGCCACACCGGCCGACTTTTGAGAATGGGCACGTCAACAAATGCAAACGACCTCCGCGTTTTTTACCGGGGTATTATATTCCGATGAGTCTACATTTGCAAACCATGGAAGGGTAAACCATCATAACATGCATTACTGGAACACAGACAGCCCCAGTGGTGACGACAAGTTGATCATCAACGACCTTGATCGGTAAACGTGTGGTGTGGCATCTTGAGAACAAATCCCTTGGTCCGCATTTTATCGACGGCACGTTGAGTGGACGCAAATATCGAACGTTTTTGGAACTGGAACTGCAGGTACTACTACAGGATGTTGCCCTGCACGTCCTACAACGTATGTTGTTCCAGCATTACGGTTGCACAGCGTATTACGCAAACGAGGTACGGGAGGTATCAGACCATGTTTACACTGGTCGGTGGATCGGCAGGAGTGGCCCATTTAATTGGCCCGCTACATTGCCGGATTTGACGTGGGCGGATTTCGTTCTGTGAGGATATTTAAAAGATCATGTCTACCAGCATGTGCCAAAAGGCTGTTGAGGTATGGTCAAAACACTTGTGCTGACGTTCTCGCAGATATACTTCTGTCCAGTGTACGGCGGCCATTTGAAATGCGTGTCACTAAGTGTATTGAAGTTGGTGGTACCACTTTTGAATACTTACGCGAATTCGAAAAGTAGAGTAGCGTACACCTCGAGCGACAGCCACAGTGGCGCGTCGACTAGTCCCCTGTTCGATATTTCGGAGGAATACAACGTTGCTAATGGGGTTTCCAATTATGAGTTATGAAACACTGGCCTGTTCTACCATCGCAGCATGGAGTTGGGATCCATCGAGTCGTAAATTACGGTAGTGTACCCATTTCTATTCCTCCGATTGCAGCGCCATCTGTGACGAAACGAAGAAGGCTTCAAGCAAAAAGACTTTGCCGTAGAATCGTAATCCGTAATAAAAAACGGGGGCTTGTATTGAAGGTTTCAAAGTTGTTCCCACCACCTACACACTGGGTGCTGCGGAGGGGTCGAGTCTGGCATCACTGGATGCCTCCCTCCCAGACAAAAAAACTGGGATTTCAACTTTTTTAGATGCGATGTCTACTTCTCAAGATCTATCAACATCTTCAGTGAAAAGGAACACCCTCTGTAGTCATTGTTGTTACTTTATACTGAAGAGAACGTTCTTCATCAACGTAAAACGGAGGAGTTTCCTAATATTATTGATATGCGCGAAAGTTGTTTGTGAATAACAGAAAAATGTTTTATATAAGCTAGACCATGTTCCGAAACTATGTTTGATATGTTTTTATTTTCCTTGCTTTCATTTTGCTTTCGTTTCGGTGGAAATTGTGTTTTCTGCCGCTACATGATAAATCAGTATTGCTTTTCTTTTTTTTTAATTTTTGCTACTACATCCCTCCGTTTCACATTACAAACCAATTATTTTCGAATGAAACATAAATTAAACATTGATACTTTCAATTTTGCTATAAATAGTGTTTATTGTAAAGTAATGAACTGGTATATAATTACGTGCTACGGAAATGTTCCATAGATTACGTGGCGCTTTATATAACCTATATGGTTCATTGCTTCGATTTTCTTAGGGGATTTAGTAAGACAGTGATTTCATATACAGACAAAGCGATCGGAATGAGGCAACGCCCTATACGTACGCAACTCACCTAACATACAGGCAATGCGGTTACGATCTTAACTAACCAAGGCAACTAGGTAAACTAACGTAATCTACACTTACTTACGTTAGTTTACGGTAGCCCACTGTTGTTTTACAACTCTATGCTCAACACTACTTCGCTATGCTCTGGATTTGGTTTGGTTGTTTGTGAATACCGCTGTCCTTTACTATGAGAAGCGAATGTTTCTTTCTGAAGGTCTCTGTGTTACCACTAGTGTGAGTTACAGTAAACTGGCTACGCAGAGTAGAATAAAAAGCAAAGTATACACCGACCACCCAGAACATAATGACCGTCGACCTACTATCAATACTGCCCACCTAAGCGCGAGCGGCGCCACCTGGCGAGGAACGACTGCTAGTCAGACACATGCACGGTGCATGCAGTACCAGTGAGCGTGTTGTCCCTGTGTAAAATGGGGAATGAGCGCGCCCTCTCTGAGTTTGACCGAGAGGACATTATGATGACCCAGAGGCTCGGCACGAGCATTTCGGAAACTGCTCGACTTGTCGGGTGTTCGAGAAGTGCTATGGTGGATGTCTTCAACAAGTGGCGAAACCAAGGTAAAACCACGTCCAGACATCGTTGGGTTGGGCAGCGAGCCCTCATTACAGACGTCGGACGTCGTAGGCTGGGCAGACTGGTAAAGCAGGACAGGCGGAGAACGGTGGCGGAACTAACATCAGACTTTAATGCTGGACAGAGTACAAGTGTGTCTCAACAGACAGTGCTCCGAACACTCTTAACAATGGGCCTCCGCAGCCAAAGACTCATGCATGTGCCAATGTTGACACCACAACGTCGGAAACTACCACTAAAATTGGCACGTTGCCACCGGCACTGGATATTGGTACAGTGGCAGAGCGCTGTATGGTCTTATGAATCCTGATACTTTCTTCATCATGCGAATCCGTTGTCTGAGGAGTACTTTGGTAACTGAAATGTCGTGACAAAGTGCTAGGGCTGCGAAAAACGCCTTTGTTTTAATAACTGCCATACCAATTAGTGTGTCATGCCTGTGGAACTCTCACGCTTATTTCGTGATAATACAAAATACAAAATGAGATCCCCTTCTCTGAACTTTTTCAATACCCTCTGTCAATTGTATCTGCGCCGATCCCACACCGCTCAGCAATACTCCAGAACAGGTCGGACAAGAGTAGTGTTAGTAGTTTCTTTACTAGACGTGGTACATTTTTCAAAGTGTTCTGACAATAAACGGCAGACATTGGTTTGCTTTCTCCACAACATTATCTATGTAATAGATCCACTTTAAATTATTGTATTCCCTAAGTATTTAACTGAGTTTACAGCCTTTAGATATGTAACGTTTCTCGTGTAACTGGAATTTAACGGATTCTTTTTAGTGCTCATGTTGGTGACTTCACTCTTTATGTGATTTGGAGTAAATTGCAACTTCTTGCACCATACGGAAATCTTGTCTAATTGAGTTTGCAGTTCATTTCGATGTTCTGATGACTTTACAACACGATAAACGACACCATCATCTGCAATCAATCTAAGAGGGCTGCTTAGGTTGTCTCCTAAAACGTTTATGTACATCAGGAAATATTGGATGTATATGTGACATAAACAGCCGTGTCTTTTGGTAGCCTTAATTTCGGAGCTTCAATTTTTTACATCTGCAAGGGACGGCAGACCTTAAAATGTGGCATGAGTTCGAACTTGATGCGCCTAACCCCCCCGCCAACCCCCACCCCACAAAAGAAAGGGCTTTAACAGTCGCATAGGCAGACAAGCATACATCCGACCAGACAACATATTGCTCCTATAAGCGTTCCGTTTTTACCGATGAGGTATGGAGCCCTGAAAATGAAGAAAATAAATATCTTAGAAGAGGAATTAACAACAAAGATGAGGCTGTTTGCTAATGATGTTTCTCACCTCTGTGAAAATGAAGAAGAATTACAGGATTTGAGGAATGCGATGAACAGTCTAATAAGCGCCAAGGATAGCCTGTGACTGAGAGGAATGTGTTAAGCAGCAGCAGAAATGAGGTTAGCGTCAAACTTTGCACAAGCGTTTGTGACCACTAATAAAGCTGACTGGAAATATATGAAATAAGGTGGTTATTCGTGCAATTGACGACGAAAGTAATGTGCAGAATAACAATGTTTTGCACCTCATGATAGCGACTGAACGACTTAATGAAATGGCTATGGTGCACACCAACACTCCGGATAACCACAGGTGGTGACAAGCCTTATAGTCTTAAGACAATACTATTGACAAGAAGCTTTCAGGTCAAAACACACACTCCGTGAGGATACTGCCTACCGCTTTTTGAGCACTTTACCTAAATAGCTATATGCCTTCATGTCAACAGAATCTGTTTGGACAAAAATAACTAACTGAGGTACTTCTGGGTACTTCTGAGCTGATATTTCTGTTTTGTACATTAGAAACTCACAAATACAGAATCAGTCAGGCTGACACAGTCTCAGAAATCACAAAAATAGCTAGGTGCTACCAGATACATAATAGTTTTATTTTGCCTTTTACTTATTTCAAATTTAAGTCATTCGTGTGACAGTATTTGAACGATATTACTGCATGAGGTACCAACAATAACTGTTGAACTCAATTAACACGTCAGCGTATGTTTATGAGTTGTCATGATTGATTTAACACAGAATGTTCACTGGCACCTAACTGACTTGAAAGGTGCGTCTGTTTTAACATTGTTATATCTGCTTTGTTCTGAAAGAAGCGCCAGCCTATTAGTATCTACAAAGTACCATTGAAATGAGACCTCAGAATTCATTTATAAATATCAGGAAGAGTTTTTGGTTTACTCCCCAGTGTATCCAGTAAAATATATCATTTTGTCGAACATGAACATAAAGTTAAATACATTCGCGGATGAATAGTAAGCCGGCCGGAGTGGCCGATTGGTTCTAGGCGCTACAGTCTGGAACCGTGAGACCGCTACGATCGCAGGTTCGAATCCTGCCTCGGGCATGGATGTGTGTGATGTCATTAGGTTAGTTCGGTTTAAGTAGTTCTAAGTTCTAGGGGACTGATGACCTCAGAAGTTAAGTCCCATAGTGCTCAGAGCCATTTATGAATAGTGAACTACTGGTCTCAAATCTATGAAACATATCCCTCTCCACGTTTTACTTACATGTCAAAATAACTAAGAACGGAAGCTATTTGTGGCACAAAATGGCCTTTAGAATGTAGTGAATTAGCCGACAACAGCTCCTGGTGGAATCATTCCTCTGCGAAAGTCTTTTCTTCCACCCGAATATCGAAATCTCAAAGGAACCGTGTTCTGAACTAAAGGAAACGTTGGGTAGTCAGATGGTAGTTAACAAGCCGCTTCTGAATGGAGTCTGTTACTGGGGATGTGGAGGGGTTGGAGCATGCCAAGCCAAACGTAAAGACTACGAAGTCTTGTATTTTTCATTTTTCTATCTGGTGGCACAGTTCAGTGATCATCAAGGGGGAAATCAGATGTAATAAACAAAGGTACTCAAAGCTCATTCATATTATTCATCTATTACACTTGTGCACTCATAAAAGTCAACCTGTAGCTTCTGCAGCAGAATACCTAATACTTAACACTGATGCCTCTGTATGAATATAAGCCTACTTGAAAATACGGCACACACATACGTACCTGACGAGACTCGCAACAGAAACACTGCCACTGAGCTTGTTGGTTGCTGTACGCACTTCATTCAAGGATATCACATTATTTGTCTCCTAAACGGCGACAATATGCTTGTCACACATTTGCGGAAAGCATTATCATATGTCAGTATTTATTTAAATGTTAATAGCTATTGCTATGTGTCATAGGTAACCTGACGACTGCTTGCTCATGTAAAAGGGGATATAAAAAGTGCCACATTTTAAACCTCTTTATGACAACTGTAACGGAAATCCTACTGCACAGCGCTATGTAGCCACTATGTGGCCGTAGCATAGGAGCACTATTGCTTCATTAACTCCAGTAACAGCCATATGCTGCATCGCTATTCCCTACATTACAACTTTTTTAACGTTATGTGGTTTTTCTTTTCCAGCACTCACTATTAGGATATTACAACCCGATTGGTTTCCCCACTTCCTCTCCCATCTTACGCTGTCGTCCTCCTACAAACGACGACGGCGGAATTGCTCCTCGGGCTGTGTGGTACATCCTTTACAGGAATGTCGTGAAACAGACGAACAACACAAGCGGTCCGTAATGCTATAACCCCCAGACTTTAGCTTTAATACTCGAGCCACATAACGAACACCAATATTTTAACCACACCTTACGTCATCATTGTACATACATTAACATTCGTATTATTATATGCAAAAAGACTGTGTAATTTCGAAGAGCACGATATTTTACACTACCGAATATTTAAGAACTTCACAACAGTGTGTCTCGTACTATGTGTTGCATAAGAAAGTCAATGACACATATTTTCTGAATTCAACATGTGACAGGAGATGTAGATCAAAGGTAGGTACAGAATGCAGTTGGTCCGAATCAGTTCGTATTTGCCTCGTGTGACAGACAGGGAAGATGCGCGGCTTGTTCCTGATCCTCTTATCGGTTTGCTGAGAGGTTCCTAAGCCTCGGCATAAACTGCAGGTGACGGAGCTCTTCGCTTTGAGTGGAAGCTGAGATATGCAACTCAGCAGGCAGTAATCCGGCTGTTCACAGACGGGAGCGCCGTCTGATTTCCACCTGACGTATAAACCTGCAGTAAAATCCAATATATGCGATCGCTGAGGGGAAAAATTTTACCGCTCCACGAAGCACTCATTCGCGCCTTCTGGAAATCAGCCCGTCTTTCGGCTTAGATACGCGTGGAATTTTATTCAAACCATTAATAGTCAACCAATATTTATTCCTATCTTTTGGATACGTGCAATAAATTTCCTTCAGCAGTGAAATCTGAGAACATCGACATACAGCCGGCCGAAGCGGCCGTGCGGTTCTAGGCGCTACAGTCTGGAACCGCGCGATCGCTACGGTCGCAGGTTCGAATCCTGCCTTGGGTATGGATGTGTGTGATGTCCTTAGTATAGTTAGCTTTAAGTAGTTCTAAGTTCTAGAGGACTGGTGACCTCAGATGTTAAGTCCCATAGTGCTCAGAGCTACTTGAACCATTTTGAAATACCGGTTTTAGCAGTATATTTAAGTTCTGATTTATCATTAGATATTCTGTACAGTAACTAGCTACCAGCATGCCTATTCCCCTTAGAGCAAGAATTGAAAGGAAAACGATGCACGTTCTCTCTTGGCGATAACCACTTTGCTAACAAAGGTAATTGCATGTAAGTAGCTCAATGAAAGGTGTCGGATGGGTCCGTCTTTGTGTTTCGTCAAATATCACATTTGTTCGGAGAACTTCATGTTGACTTCCCTGATCATTCATTTCTGTAAAGGCCAGCACACTAGCAGCTGTAGTGTCAAAATTGTGTGGTGAAGCTGAAAGCTGCAGTTTCTGTTGGTGGCACCGAGCGCTGATTACGTCTGCATTTCACCTCACACGTGTTCACCCAACGCTTTGGATGCCTTCGTATGACAACACGTTCATTACAGAGCAAAGGAACTGACAATACCTCGAGCATGTGTACAATATGTCTCATAACGGATGTTAGTTTCATGTTTCATGGATCGCTTACACAATAAGTCATAATGTTGCGGAACGATTCGTTGTATATTCGTATCATAAATTATGTTGTAAATATGGATCTATGCTGGTTATTTCGAAACTTTTTCAAACATACAGGTAACAGTAATAGTAGCTCTTCTACTGATGGAAAGGAATTGTCACCGAGAAACTTTTCAGTTCGTTTCAATTTTTTTCTTTGCTGTTTGTCACACACTTTACGTCACTGTATAAGCGATCAAAAATTTTGGTTGCAGCATTGTACAAAAGACTTTTTTAATATGACTTAATGAATCAATCTCATTTTTTCTTCTGGTACTTTAATTATGTATGTCATTGTTCCTTTTGAACTGCGGTGCCAAACTTCATGAGGGAATAACTATACTCTGAAGTAGTAGAAAAAAGTGCCTCCTCCTTAAAAAGAGTTCTCCAAGATGATCGTGGGTGAGAACCACATACTACTCTTCAGCACGTTTTTGGACAGTGAACACTTCCTTTTTTAAAGATGGGTTACCCCAGAACACTATTCCATGTAACAATGGAAATGAAATAACATGGTTCTCGACAGAGAGAAGGGGAACGTTGCGGAGGAGCCGCACCGTCGTACTAGGCACGATCCTAATTGAGGTGGTTTGCCGTTGCCCTCCTCCGGCCGTAATGGGGATGAATGATGATGATGAAGACGGCACAACACCACCCAGTCATCTCGGGACAGGTGAAAATCCCTGACCCCGCTAGGAATCGAACCCGTGGTCGGAAAGCGAGAACAGTACCGTGAGACCACGAGCTGCGGACTCCATGTAACATTACTGAATGAAAATATTCTACATAGTCAACCTATTGACTTGTCTCTCTTCAAGAATTTCAATGATTCTAAGTGCCAATGTAGCTGAACAAAGTTTCGTACTAGTTGCAAAATGTGCTTTTTCTAGGTTCAATTCTCATCAGTAACGGTACCTAATAATTTTGGAGTTTCTGTCCTATTTATTAATTCTTTCCCACGCTTATCTTTGGTGTAGAACTTATAAATCTTCAGGAGTGAAACCGTTATTTCTTGCTTAAATTGATAGTCATACTGTTAGGAGAAAACTAATCAGTGTTAATTTTAAGAACATTGTTTGCCATCGTTCCCCTTGCTGTCTGTATGCTTGCATTGATTACAATACTTTTTAGCCGCAAAAAGAATTAATTCTACTGATTGTATACTACTTGGAAGAACCTTTACTTATACACACACACAAAATTGCATCATCTCGGTTCCGGGAGTCCCAGAATCTGTACAGAAAATTGGAATAGAGACAAACTTAAACATCATTTCCGCCCTTTTCATTCCTCATGAAAACCACACATTGCATGTTGTACCACTATACAGCTAGACCTTCTGAGGTGGTCGTCCAGATTGCTGTACGTACCGCTACATCCAATACCCAGTAGCACGTCTTCTTGCATTGATGCATGGCTGTATTCGTCGTGGCATACTATCCACAAGTTCATCAAGGCAATAATGGTACAGATTGTCCCACTCCTCAACTGCAATTCGGCGTAGATCCCTCTTAGTGGTTGGTAGCTCATGTCTTCCATGATCAGCCCTTTTCAGTCTATCCCCGGAATGTTCGATAGGGTTCATGTCTGGAGAACATGCTGGCCACTCTGGTCGAGCGATGTCGTTATCCTGAAGGAAGTCATTCACAAGATGTGCACGATGGGGGCACGAATTGTCATCCATGAAGACGAATACGTCGCCAATATGCTGCCGATATGGTTGCACTATCGGTCGGAAGATGGCATTCACGTATCCTACAGCCATTACGGCGCCTTCTATGACCACCAGCGGCGTACGTCGGCCCCACATAATGCCTCCCAAAAACAGCAGGGAACCTCCACCTTGCTGCACTCGCTGGACAGTGTGTCTAAGACGTACAGCCTGACCGGGTTACCTCCAAACACGTGTCCGATGATTGTCTGGTTGAAGGCATATGCGACACTCATCAGTGAAGAGAATGTGATGCCAATCCTGAGAGGTTCATTCGGCATGTTGCTGGGTCTATCCCTACCGCGCAGCATGATGTCGTGGATTATATATATATATATATATATATATATATATATATATATATATATATATATATATATATATATAGCTATCCGTGGACATTTTAAAATGTATGGACGTTGTCAGTTGCGTACATTCATATATTCATATAGTTTGTTGTTACATGTAGTTAAACATTGTGACATATAAGTTATTTACAATCGTTTTTGCTCCTTAACAAATATTGTGAAACAAAACCTATTTACAATCATTTTGTACTAAGGAATTCACTTATAGTGTAAAAGCAGTGGTCCTGCAAAAACCATTTAAGATTTTTCCTAAAGCGGTACATATTATCTGCTTCTTTTATTGTCTGCAGCAGTTTATTATACAGTTTTACACCTTCATACAAGAAGCTATTTTCAGTCTTATGTGTATTCTTCCTGTCTAGGTGAAAACAGTGACTTGTTCTGGTACTATAGTTATGAAAACTACTATTTGTGCTATAATTTTCTATATATTTCTTGATGTACACTACGGTTTGGAATATAAATTCACAAGGAACAATTAGAATTTCTCACATTTTGATCATTTCTCTGCAGTGGGCCCGCTTACTGCTTTTTGTTATAATTCTTACTGCTCTCTTTTGCATTTTAAATACTGTTTGTAAACTCTGAGCACTGTTTCCCCAGAAGATAATACCATAACTGATTACTGAATGAACATAACTAAAGTATACAGTTCTCAAACATTCACTACTGAATGTGGATACAAGGACTCTTAAGTGCATAACATGTAGTGGATATCTTTTTCGAGAGTTTCACAGCAAGTTCATTCCACTTCATTTGGCTCTCAGTGTGCAACTCTAAGAATTGTGTGGTAGGTACATCATCTATGGAGATGTTATCTAGTTTTAAATTCAAGGGACTCTGTTTACTGTTCATTCTAAAACATATTGTATTTGTTTTCTTCACGTTGAGAGTTGCTTTGTTTTCCTGAGACCATTTGTGAACATCCCTCAGCACTTCAGTAGAATCTTCCAACATTTGTGTTGGTGTCTTACTGATGATTACTATGTTGCTGTCATCCGCAAACAATATCTTCTCTCCATGGCTGTTTTGCTGCGGAAAACCTTTTATATATACCAGAAATAATACAGGGGCCTACTACACTTCCTTGAAGCCCCAATATTGACACATTGTCGATCAGATATATGTTTCACAATGTACTTTGATCCGCTGGAGACATGTGTGATCTCTGACTGTACTTTGTTTTCTAGATATGAACGAAACCATTTGAGAAACACTCCCCTTACTCCTAGTGCCTCTAATTTATGTAACAGCTTCTGGTGATCCACTGTATCAAATGTCTTAGACAGGTCTAGGAAAAGGCCAGTTACATAGCTGTTCTCATCTAGTGCTTCTAAAACTCTTTTTGTAAATTGTGCTATCGCAGATTCTGTACCTCTACCAGGCCTGAAACCATGCCGGTCATTGGAGAGGTTGAATTTACTTAGATAGCTCAAAACCCTGTTTTTCATTATTGTTTCTATCACTTTGGAAAAGCATGACCATAGGGCTATTGGTCTGTAGTCCTCAACGTTTTCTAAGTCACCTTTCGTGTGAACTAGCAAAATTTTGGCATACTTCAGATAGTCAGGGAAGCAACCAGTTTTGAAGGATTCATTTATGATTTCTGTTAGTGGAGCTTTGATACCGTTTATGCATTTTTTTCAGCACACACATTGGGATTTCATCTAAACCTGCCGAGTTTTTGTTCTTTAATTGCCTTACAACATTGCATACTACCTCCTTAATAGTTGGAAGCAATACCATTGAGTTTTCTATATGCTTCTGTATTGGTTGATTAGCACCTTTTGGAAAATTTTTCTGTAAGTTCGTTGCAATGCTGCTAAAGTAGGTAATCACATATTTGCTAATTCTTTCGGGTTACTTTCTAAGTTTTCCTTGTTCCTGATTTGTCTGTTTAGCCGGCCACTGGTGGCCGAGCGGTTCTAGGCGCTTCAGTCTGGAGCCGCGCGTCCGCTACGGTCGCAGGTTCGAATCCTGCCTCGGGCATGGATGTGTGTGATGTCCTTAGGTCAGTTAGGTTTAAGTTCTAGGTTCTAAGTTCTAGGGGACTGATGACCTGAGATGTTAAATCCCATAGTGCTCAGAGCCTTTTGAACCATTTTGATTTGTGTCTTGTCATCTTGTCTTTACCATTCTCTCGCCTCGTTTCTTATTCGATTTACTGGCGTCACTAAGTTACTGGCTTGCCTGCCCACGAGTGGCAGCAGCAGCCTTATCGATTAGAGCATTGTCGTATTATCTTTGCAGCGACCGCTATTATTTCCTGGACATTGTGTGTCGGGAGTTCAGTTGGGATGGAGCTCCAGTGAGGTCTGCACAGCCAGTACTCGCCCGACCGCTGGCGACACACATGCATTGTCTGATGGAAGCAGACTTGAGAAGGGACGACTGTTGGCTGGCCGTTCGGTCGGTCGTCTCATCGGGCCGTTTCCAGGATCTCTGTGTGTGTCAACTTGTGATTCCTACTAGTTGTTCCACAGTGACTGGTTTTAGTATTGTTGGAGTTGTTTTTGGAAGTGTTTTGTGGAACCGTGTGTAGCTTGTGTGGTTTTGACTAAGCAGTTATTTTAATGCTGTCTGCGTGCTGAATTGAGTCGGTCAGTTGGGACAGAGCAGTGAGAAAGTCTCCGCGGCATGAGGTCACGCCATGGCCGCTGACGGCTTGCACGTGCGGTCACGTTTGCCAGGCGCTGGCTGCGAGAGCTACAAAGTTCGTTGTCCACCGAGCCTGGACACTGAAGTTGAGTTATCAGTTAACCTGTTATGAAACCTCAACTGCTGTGACATCTCTTCGTTCATTGCCGGTTGTTGCTTCGTGGGTCGTTCCTGCAAGCAGCAATGTATGGTGTGTTGGAGTCGGCAAAATTTCGCAGCCGTCTTCCTCTATGGTGCTCAACTATTGAATTTTTTTTTTATTCTTTTTTTTTTTTAAAAAAAAAATCTTTATTTCTTTTCATAATAGTTATACAATAATGACCCACCACCTTAATGATTAGTGGGTCCTACATTTCTAAATTTACAATAGCAGCTATACATTTTTCTTAACTACAGACAGTTCTACGATTTCAACTAGGCAGACTACTTCTTAGTTTACTAGCTAGCATAATTTCTAGTTACTACTACTGGTTAATACTAACTGCCTGCAGCGTTACAATTGTGCCAGTTAATGATATAAACCTACTTGATGCCCTGCTCATAGAGCTAATCCCTATGAGCGAGCCCCTGGCACAGGGCAGGCAAGGGTTAAGTTATCGCTGCAGGTTCCTAACTTACTATCCTATTCTAATTAACTACGTCTACTTTCTAATCTATGTCATTATCGGTGCGTTGTCTTGATCAGGATTTGCCCCAGTCCCCCTGGTCCTGGTCGTGCGGATTCCAACTATAAAGTCGACCTGTCCACGAACCGGTGGTATGGGATTGGGGCGGTGGTCGCATTCAGTGTTGTCTATTTACTTAATCATGAAGGTCTCTCAAAAAAGTTGTCAGAACTTTCTGTGATACCTCGTTTGCCAATGTATTTAGTCTGTGAAATGTCTCCTCCTGTCTTAAAAGGTCATAGGTGTTTGTGCTAGGTAGTTGTCGTCTCAATGTCTCGGCTACATCATCGAAAAGGGGGTACTCATAAACCACATGGTCAGGAGTACCCTCCAGTGCGCCACAGTCACACGCAGGCGTAGCCTTTTTCCCAAACCGACAAAGATATGTCGGATAGGGGCCAGGACCGGTGAGAAAGTGGAACAATCCCCGAGTTGGCTTAAAGTACTTCATTTTCAATCTGTCCCTTACATCTGGTAGGAACTGAAAGGTTCTTCTACCAGTTTCATCCGATTCCCATATTTCCTGCCATAGGTTTACCCCTCTTTCCCTAATCTCACCTTTGTCCCTGACTGGTGCTCCTATAATTTCTTCTACCTTGGTGATAACCCCCTTTTTTACCCAGTACCAAGCTGCCTGTTCCCTAATCTTTATATCTAGGGGACAGAGGCCCATTATGATTAACAGGGCTCCTCCTGGGGATGTTCTGTAAGCTCCCACGGACCTTAATATCATATTTCTTTGTACTCTCCTCACCGTCACAGCAGGCACCACCCTCGTGAGCCTGTGAGCCCAGACTCCCGAACCGTAACCCACTATTGATGTCAGTATACTGTTGTGGTAGAGTTTAATTAATTGAGGCGGGAGGTGAAATCTCATGTGTCCTATGGTAATCAGATTACTTAGTGATTGTAGTGCTTTCTGGGTCACGGTTTCTATGTGCTTTGCGAAATTCCACCTTTCATCGATGATGATTCCTAAGTATCGTGTCTCTCGTCTCCTAAGAACAGGTATACCGTCAATTCTCACAGTCGGGTTTCTTATTAATTGTCCTTTGAGTAATAAGTAAGTCGACTTGGTTGGTGAAATTTGGTCCCCATGCACGTGGCGACCGCTGCTTCGGATCGTGCCTTGGAATTCTTCTGATTGTAAAAATAGTAAACAGTAGTATTGTTGTAGTAATTTGTAGTTTAGTAATTGTAGTCTATATTGCATGTGTAGATTTGGTAATTGTCATTCTTCTAATGGTATTTCAGAATTTAATTTTATTGTCTTGTATACGCGTTTGACAATTTAGGGTAATTATTTCAATTGTTCGATTAATCGTGTTTGAGGGAAGCATTTCGTGTGAATGATATTGTTGATAATAAAGAGTCATTGTGTGTAATTTTCGTACAGTGACGAGTTTTGTATGTTTTGTAAATGATTACGCGATCAATGAAAAAGGCAAAAATGATGAATAGTGAGAATGACGAAATTGTTAACATGGCGAACTCGCCAACACAGGAG
Organism: Schistocerca americana; assembly: GCF_021461395.2. Classification (NCBI taxonomy): domain Eukaryota; kingdom Metazoa; phylum Arthropoda; class Insecta; order Orthoptera; family Acrididae; genus Schistocerca; species Schistocerca americana. The sequence goes on from NC_060119.1 coordinate 1,025,847,036, forward strand.
AACAGTGTGATGAATAACGAAGTGGAAAACAATGTAATAAGTCGGGAAAATAGTCCGGAACCATTTCAAAATTTTTCTCAATCAGAAAATTCACAGAATACGAGATTAACGATAGAAGATTCTGAAATAGTATCGAACACAGATAGCTTTATGGCTATGCAGAAGGAAGTTAGTTTTGCGGGAAATGTTAGGGGCGAAAAGAATTTCGAACCGGCTAATATGGAGCAGTTGATGGGTGCTATATTACATTTGGGATCACAGGTGGGAACTTTTCGATCTGAATTTAAAACAGAAATAAGAACAATTAAAACAGAGTTAGGAACAATTAGAACTGAGATGAAAGCAATGACAACACGGTTAGACTCACGAATACGGACGTGTTACAAAAACATGAAAGATGAATCAAAGAAAGAAAGTAGAGAAGAAGTACAGCCGATTTTGAATGCTGACAATAATAGTTTAATTTCAATAGAAATTAGACAAGAGGAACAGGACAGAGAACAGGAAGAAAAAGATCGCGTGATAATGCAAAAATTTTCAGAGTTAAATTTACAACGTGCACATGATAAGGAGGAAATATTTGAGAGAATCGAGGAATCCGTACCAAATGACAAAATAAATAACCTAACACAACAATATGAACAGTTAACTACCAAATTTGTCAATACTGAAACCCGAGTCGCGACACTTACGGAAGACGTAAATAAACAGAAAGAACAATTAAGTGACTCATCGGAAAGAGTGGAGGAGATCTCAGATAAATTGACAAGTGTTAGTTTAGCAGAAGGGTTTGAAGAAAATAATTTGTTTCATTTACGTGATGCAACAAGAGAGCGCCAGGCGCGTGAATTTAACAATAATCGTCATTGTGACTGGGACAGACGCGGTAGGTCTTTGTCGCCACGAGGCGAAAACTTTGACTATAAACACTTTTTGACTGTTCGGAAATTTAAGATCTTCCGTAATTCTAAGAATGACATACATCCCTGTGCATGGTTAGATCAATTTACGTACGCACTTCCGCCAAGTTTGCCACTAAGTCACAAACTGGAAATTATGTGCAGCTATTAAGTCCTCAGGGGATTCACTACACTAAGTGAATATGTGCCGTAGCGTGCATGGGGGCTTAACTATTAAGTTTGAAAATAATTTTTAATTTTGGTGGCTGTATATCCGATTACGCTGTGTCTCGTAAACGGTTGGCCCTGACTAGTATTATTACGCAATCTGACTGCATAGAACAACAACAAAGACTGAAATAAAAATTTCCTGTTAACACAATTAATTAATTAAGTCCCCAGCAACTATAAAACCTACGAAACCAAAACACAAGTGTAGCTGTTCTGTGTGTGGAAGTGTGATTCAACGTACACATCTGGCACGGTTCTTCTTCAATAAGACAAGAAATTTTAAATATCATTTATACTGAAGTAATTAAAAAATAGAAATACTATAATTGCGTAAGGACAGCAGAATTACACTCTAATACAAGAACACAAGCCAGATGCTTTGTTGACTGAACCTGTAATGACGCATTATTTAAAACATTGAGATAATAAAAAGAAAAGGAAAAATTTTTTTTCTTTTACCTTCATATATTGACGAAAATCACTCTAATCATTACAATATATCTCCACACCGACTCTCCACTACCACATCTCAACAAGAACTTTTCAGTATCACATCTCAGCAAGCGCTTTTCACTAGCACATCTCAACAAGCACTGACTACTACGAGTTCTTCCCAAGCACTGCCAGTGGAGGCGGCTGAATAATACTCTTTGGCGCAATCTCTGGCGCAGTGGCTCAGTGTAGCCACCTTTCAGAGTTTCTCCGCTCGAGGACTGGATGTTGCGCTGTCCTCATCATTATTTCAGCATCACCGGCACGCAAGTTACCCAGTGTGGCGTCGACTAAAATAAGACTTTCACTCGGCAGCCTAACTTCCGCGGATGGGATCTCTCGGCCAGCAATGCCGTACGCTCATTTGATTTCTGTTGTATTGTATAACCAACCTGTAAAAAATATTGCAATAATAAAAAAGTCATTCCTGAAGTGAGTCTATACATGCGCTCCGGTTGTGTCTGATGCGGAAATCGAAACTATACGGGCCGCGGTGTAACACGAGACTTAAGTGACTGAAATGTAATACAGTAGTAAGGCGATTTAGCGGACGACTATAAAGGACGGAGTTATAACTCAAATCAAAATGGATGTGTGCACTCACGAATTGAAGTTGCATGGGTGATAGAACCTATGATTGCCAATAAAGCAGAGACAAATATAATACTGGGAACTCGAAGTATAAGTACACATGTATGTAAGCTTTCTCGGTGGCATATCCCTGTGTGGACCTTGCTACTTTGAATCAAAACTAGCGCGAACGCGAACTCATTCTAATGATATTATGAAGAACAAAATGGTAATGAAAGTGTTACCTGCGAGATTACATTTAGTAGTTCAATAGTTCACCTCACTATTGACAAGGAAATTATCGAAACTTTTTCCACTCTAAGAGTGGTTAAAGATAATTTCATTATAAAGTACGCATGTTACCGAAATTGATATATCCGCTAACTCGAATCATTTTCGATGTCGTGTTGAAGCTTTTAGATTACGCAAGCATCAGAAACTAGTGGTGACAGGAAAGCACGACTGGAATAAATAACCCTTTATTGAGCAGCTGCAAAGCTTTTAATAACAGGCTATTTACAGCGAGCAATAGTTTGAAAAACTGCCAGTAGCGCATGCTATATATTTACGATTTTCGTACTTTGGGCTCGCAATATCTGGCAGTGGATATATCACTGCACTGACAATACGATGTTAGCACTTCGATGGAAACTGCCACGAATTTCCACAGAGATTCAGTAACTGGATTCCAGTGCTTATCCGTCAATGTGTTCTTGACATCGAGGAAAAAGGAGCATTATGTAAAGGTCGCGATGGATTCTGATATACATGAAATTTAGCGCTAATAACACTGGGATAAATATACTGAATAATTCACATGACATTTAATTTTAGTTCTTCAAGAAGGACCGGATATCGAAGATAAGAAATTTCATGTTGATTGTCCTAGTAGTTCCCGCCGATATTAAGACACTGTGTTTTGTCATTTGGTTCACATATTTCATTAAGGAGTTTCATAGTTTGCGGTTCATTTTTTATAATTCGTCTGGTTTCATAGTTTCAGGCTCTGTGTTCACTGACAGTGTCTTGGTGCATAGGGTATTTTCAATTTTTATCATTTTCTTAGCTATAAATGTTATTAAGGACGTAGGCGTTCCCCAAGCCTTACAGTGATACTCGATTGTCGACTCACAGCGGGAGTGCGTGATTTCAAACGCTTAGAACATGATTCAAATGTGCTTAGAACATAAATCATTAATACCAAAAACAGTGCTATGAGCCATTCACATGCAAAACCAAGCGTCCTAACACGACAATTAAGATTTCGGATAATACAAATAGGCAACGTATGTATAAAATAGAAATGAAAACACGTTTCTTTTACTGTCGTAACTCACCCTCTTTAAAATAATTACTCTCACTGAGCACAAAACTTCTGTACTGATCTGATAGTATTGCACAACTATTCAGTCTGCAAAGTGCTGGTGCGAGATTTCAATGAAGTACTCAAAGCAAAATGAGTCAGAACAGCATGCACGTCTGACTAAAGCCACCTTTTCGCCTATCACATAACCTGTGCATGAAATCACTTGAGTATCAAACGCCAGACTAAATATATTTTCAAACGATAACATTGGTATGCCGACGTCGTAACCTGTTTTTTGACAAACAAAATTTGAGCGCATTTGAAAATTTTCATCTAAGAGGGTACCATATTTGTGGCCTGGTCAGGAATCTCACAGAAATAGACTTTTGGCGCTGTGTTCATGTTCACCAACGCCTGTAGTTAGAAGACTCTTTCCCACATTTTACCACCTTTACTTCCTGTAACATAAATTTTTTAAAACATTAGTGCCTCAAGTTGCTTGTGGACATGACATTAGAGATTGTTAGCTACACTACCACTCACATAAATTGTATAGCAGCATTCAGGATTATGCACAGACTTCAACACACCATCTATAGTCTCCTCACTTGTATGCTATAGTTTTGAGAATGAAGACACTTCAAAAATTAAATTGATTTTGCCGTCCGTTCCAAACATTTCGATTGTCCACACTCCAGTCTGTTACATATGCGTTCATTTTCCGCCACAAACTTTGTGCCTTCTAATGTATACTCTGATCGTCTTGTATGTCCTTAGGTGTGACGAACGTAGTAACGTACCTGGGAGAGATGCCATATGTAGCTTTGTAAAATCATCAAAATACTTTTGACGCTTCCAGTTACTATATTTGCAGATGCCAATAATGAACAACGGATCCGTATGATCTTGTTCTTCAAGATTATGGAATTTCGTACTATTTAAAAGTTTTTGATTGTGACACCATGTTTCCGGTGAAGAGAGCTCACCTTTTCCTAGTCATATATTGTAATATTACTGTGCCATGCATGCGTGACATTCTTGGCGCTCAGTAATCAGTTTTACCTGATATGTGTATGTCTGTGCCCGTTGCTGCGGATACTGGAACATGCTGGACAGTGAGATGGCACGAAAGCAGCGGCACACGGCGATATAGGTGCGTACAGTACTGTGCTATCAAACTTGAAGTGACTTGCCGGCAGCTGTGTGAACAGTGGGCGGTCAGATTTTATCAAGGACGTGTGTGCGCTCCTTTGGGGCGAAGATGCGGCGGCATGACCTGTGGAGTGTTACCGGCGTCATCTGGGTGGCTGGAGTCTGTCAGCTGCTTTACAACTGAAGGAAGCGAGCCTTCTTGGGGAATCCTTCAGCACCTATACTGTCTAACACGTCCTGAGGTCTTCTGTAATGGGCATTAATTATGTTCTTGACTGACGTGTGACCCACTGCATCCTGTTTCTTTTCAGTTCTATCTGGTATTTCTGCTCACTGCTCTAATGTTCTGTTGTGAGCTAAGTTGATCGTCTGTATTTTATCTACCAGGCAATCTTGAACCAATTCTCTGGACACTTATTCGCGACTTGCGGCGAATGAGATTTATAATTTGATTTTGTCGCCTTGAATGGCTTGTCACTCATTTAGTGCTTTCCAGACCTCTTTTATTCATCACTGTTTTACATTTTATTACAACGGTGTTTTATGCATTCACTACTCGCAAAATTTATTTATTCATTGGTGTTTTGCGTTTTTTAGAATAATGTCTAATTCTACCTATGCGTGCTTGTGCTACAGAGCATTTTAACCATTATCTAACGCCTCATTTATTGAGTTCAGAAGCAAACACGGAAGGGGGTCTCATTAGCTGCTTTGGTTGGTCTTCTGGCATTCAACAAAATGTTTTGCAATGTCGATTCCTTATAGATATCCGGAAAAAGCTATTTGTCTTGAGAAGACAACTGGCCAGCTGATTATAGAACACCCACATTACCTCTTATTAGCTGTTTTCAGAACCAGGTACCTGTGTCATAATTATTTTGTGATTTATTTCTTCGCAGTTTCTGCCCACCGGATTTAGTTGATTCCGTTTGTATAGTGCATCGGCTATTGCCGCTGTTTGCTTACCTGTAACCCTTGAGATTACTCGTGTGCCTTACTTTGATGTTCTGTATTTCAGTTCTATATGGTACCTATAAGGAGGCTTTTATATTTAAAGTTTATATTTCTTAAGATTTAATGCAAATGATTTCTTGCAAACCCTCCTCAAGTAATTGTAAGAGACACAGTTTAGAGGCAACCTATAGTCAAGTTCGGCTCGGCAATGAAGGAGTCTTCGTATTGAACTTCACGTCCAGCGTCCACAAGTGGTGCTACCCATTCTAGTATTAACCACATGAACGTCCCTCTTCAGGAAAACTCGATTTGTTGAGCCCATGCAGATATAATCTATGTCGATGTTGTTTGTTTGAATGCTGTGTGAGCTGCTGTTTATTGGGTTACATTACAATTACAACCACTATGTTAGTAAACAAATTCTGCATGGCTTTGGAACAATATCCTGTCTCAACATTATTTAACCAAGTTACATACTGTTCTACATAGCTGTAGGACTAATAACAAATCACCACTAATCTATTCTTGATCTTGTAAAAACATTTTGTATAACAAAACTAGACTGTTTTCACTAGTGGACCCATTAATTTTGTACAATTGCGTAATGTGCATGATTTGTTTCTGTTGTGTATTTACACCGTTTGATTTTACTTGCTTACGTTACACAAAATTTGTATCACATTCATAATATTACATTTGCTACGATGTGTTCATTTATGAAACGTCTTAACAATATTGGGCACTGGTTTAACATGGATTCTAGAACGATATCTATCCACGGACTATTCTGATAAGACCTACTTTTAATTGGATTCATTTATAATAAAATGTAAACTGCAGTCTTTAATTAATGATCTGGTGAGCGGTCGTGCGCGATGCAAATTTTTTGTATTTATGTTGAGTCAGTGTTGTCGCTGCCACTCGTATCATAGTCAGTACTGGAGCTACTCGAGCTATCTATGTCGGCCTGTCTTCGTCTTCTGCGCCTTCTATATTGACGAGTCTGTTTGCATATGTTATGTTCTGCTTTTGAGATGTCGCTGGCGATTGCGTTCAACAGTGTCCATATATCTGGATACCTCAGTGGATCGTATAGTGTTGTTTCCGTTATGTGTTCCACGTCATTACGTAAGTGCCTGTATCTAATCCATTTCAAAAGAAAGTGTTCTCTGGAACAAATTTCCCTATATGTGCAACAATTGATTTCTGAAAGCGACAAGTACTGCAAGTGCGTGGGACAAGGACCATGTCCAGTCACAAAATGAACCATGCTTCAGCAGAGGTTGACATGGCGCAACCGTAACCGTTCCCTGATGTTCAGGAAAAATGAGTAGCCTCGTCGGCCCGTATCGGTCTCGTCCCACTCTTGCTAAGTGTGTCCATACCTCAATATTTTAGTTAGCGCCTATTTTCTATGTGCTATTCGGTGATCTACAACACTCTCTCGGGTCTACCCATCTTCAGCCAACATGCTGCAGCCTGTTACCTGATGGCCATATCGATCGGGTATATTCCAAGCACCACATACAGCGAAGCGACTGATGTAGTGTCGAACGCCCAAGATAGTATAAGGAACACACTCTTGTGCCACCGCATAACACTTATCCTGTTCACGACGAAACCAAGTCTATGTGACCATGTACTAGTTGCAAAGCTCAAAACCGACTCTAAAAGTGCACAGTGGTACATTCTTATGTGTGTGAGTGATAGTCTGTATGTGTCGAATTTAACGTCGCTAGTTTGTGAAGTATACTTTCGGCTTTGTTGTGATTAGTTGTATGTGTCCGTTGAAGCTACGAGCTTGTGTACACCAAGATATGTACGTCTGTGTTCTTTATTTTGATTGCCAGGAGTCTTTGTAGTGATCCTTTAAGCTTTATGCATGCTGTTTGTTTGTGCTGCTATGGATAATTTGTTTTGGCTACACCACTTTTGTATTGCCTGTAGCATACCACTGGCCTAGTTTTCCTACATTGCTCTTGCATTGGCTGCTATCACAAATAACAGGACGTCAGAAAAGACAACGATCCCGTCTGAACGTTCACCTCCCTCCATTAAATTCAAGGGCAGTCCCTTGAATTCCAGAAGATGGGTCCGCAGATAGTGCCCTATGGACATCCTTCGGTAATCCATTTACAAACTTGCAGGAGCCCTCTTGCCAATCAGCCACTTTGTTCCTACAGTAGCGTTTAAGACAACTGCACAGAGATCCCGGTATCTGCAGTTCTCAAAATCATGCAAACATTGCTGGCCACCAAAGATTATCAAACTCGTTAATAATGTCAACAAGAATCGCAACTGCGTACTTCTGTAATGTCTGTTCTACACTTTGGAAAGCCCAATTAACCTTAGCATCACTAAGCTCGGATCTTTCACACGGAAGTGGGGGGGAGGGAGGGGGGTTAAATTTTCCCACACAAACAGACCGTTCTTGCAACTTGCACTCCATTGTGATGTCACATGGCAAGTGCATCGCTGAATACAAGGTTCCCAAATGACAATTGCCATCTGTGTCATTCACTAGAAAACACTAGGACACCGGTACCCAATTCCTTCTGAGGTGTCACCTGACATTGTAATGCATTATACAGCCAATAGATGGTGAATGATTTTAATTATATCCCATACTGAAAGCGAAGGTCTCAAGCCATGCATTTAGATCACAGGTACCGCCTGTGTCGAAATAGATTTAATACACCAGGCGTAGATAAACTTTGTTCCCTTAACTCTCGTGTACAGTGTGGTTACACATGAGTTTCTAGTATTGTAACGGAATTTCATGAATCCTAAAGCACCTTCACCGATTGTAAAGCTTGTTTACATGGCTACCGTAAATTGATTCAGTTATCAAAAAATGGTTCAAATGGCTCTAAGCACTATGGGACTTAACATCTGTGGTCATCAGTCCCCTAGAACTTAGAACTACTTAAACCTAACTAACCTAAGGACATCACACACATCCATGCCCGAGGCAGGATTCGAACCTGCGTCCGTAGCGATCACGCGGTTCCAGACTGAAGCGCCTAGAACCGCACGGCCACATCGGCCGGCGATTCAGTTATCCTGAATGTATCTTAAGCTCTTTCTAGTGAAATGTTTTTCACTTGAGATGGTCAATGTTGCCACAAAGGGGCCTTATGGTCAAGGCAACGTGCTCCTTAATGAAAGTTTTACATAAAATTATGTGTTTTAAATTATTTGGGTTTCACCGTGCTAGGCACTTTTTACTGGGCCTTAAGCCGGTTCTGCCGTTGGTTATTGGCCTGACCAGTTGATATTCTTCATCTGCTGACAACTAACGCCTTGTTGACACTACTTAATACTTAAATCTGTTTTGTTAATTTAATTTTAGAGTGCGCCAGTGAGCTGCAATCTCGTGTAATTAAAGAATTGTATGTAGGATATGGTGAGATTTGACTGTAACTGCCTTGTTCGCTAGTTGCCAGTGCTCCCACTGTTAAACTGCGGTTTTTTTATTTAAAAGGGTTTAATTTTTTTGACAGTAAAGTGCTACTTTGATGTTGATAAAAATTCGAGCTCTCTGGGCGCTGGATACGGAGACATCTTAACAACGACAAAAGATAGTGAGACCAGCGATGATTAAGAGTGAGCAATCCAGCGTGCATAAATTAATTACTAGCTGTCTGTCTGAGTTGAGATATGAAAGAGACCTGACACGTATTTGGATTTCTGTAAAAAATATATGCACGTCAAGTATTATTAATTGGTGAATGTACTACGTAAAAGTCGTGTGTGAAAATATATGAGAGGCAGTTTTAAAAAGGTGTTTGAATATTTATTTATTAGTCCACGAAAGTACATCTTAACAAGTGTTTGGACGATCGTCAGGACCTGCGAGGAGACCAATAATAATGCAGGGAAACTGTGGTGTCACTGCCAGACACCACACTTGCTAGGTGGTAGCCTTTAAATCGGCCGCGGTCCGTTAGTATACGTAGGACCCGCATGTCGCCACTATCAGTGATTGCAGACCGAGCGCCGCCACACGGCAGGTCTAGAGAGTCTTCCTAGCACTCGCCCCAATTGTACAGCCGACTTTTCTAGCGATGGTTCACTGACAAAATACGCTCTCATTTGCCGAGACGATAGTTAGCATAGCCTTCAGCTAGGTCATTTGCTACGACCTAGCAAGGCGCCATTACCAGTTACTATTGATGCTGTAAAACATGTACCGTCAATTTAAGTATTCCAGCAGCTACGTACGTTTTTTGTTAGTCTCATTTTCTTGACCTGTTCCAGACCTCACGCCAGCCTGCGTGAGCTAAAACGCGTGCCTTTCGGCTTCCTCTCATAGTGGGTTGGCTGTCTTGCCAATGCACAACAGAAACACCAGCGTGCCACCGGAGCGTTGTAGAGGTATACTAAATCATTTGAAGAAGGGGCATAAGAATATTTTTTTAATTTTTACATCTATGTATTCATAACGAAATCTTATTGTTCAATTTTTTTCTGGTTAGCTATGGCGACTGTTCTGACAGCTGAGACTCCTCCTTTATCCGATAATATACTCCAGAATAATCTTAAAAATCATTTAACCCTTTAAACAATATTTTACTTATCATTTTCAAATCCCTTTCCCATAAATTTTACAAACTGTGACCGTGAAAACACTGCGATCTCCTAAAACATTACGTGTAAGTACAATAAAAATTATAATCCATTATTTGAGATCGACAGTGCACTAATAAAAGTTTATGTTACGTGTAAGTACAATAAAAATTAGAATCCATTATTGGAGATCGACACTGCACTAATAAAAGTTTATGTTGAATATATATGGTATGAAAGGAAGAAAAACGGGAAAGGCAATTAATAAAGACTGGGAACAAGAAACATTTAAACAATCGAAATGTATTGGAAATTACGAAATTTCAAATTACAAGGAAACGCGAACTAGGCAACGTACAAGGTAGGATCATGAATATTGTTGAATTTTATACATGTGAGAGCAATTCCACCACGATCCCATCCTTTGTTCAGTTTCCCAACCTTTGTAGCAAGCAAGGAAATCTAGCCTTGTAGAGCATATTCTTATAGTATTTGTTATGTATTAGTGCCACAATTACCTATCCTCTTGTTGAAAGCAAAAAGTAGTTTCTAAGGAGACAAAGAAAAGGGTTTTTTGTAAGAATTTAACATTTTTTACATATTCAAATATTATGTGTATTTGTCCAAAATGGAACCCAAAAACAAGCAACAAATAACTATTAGTAATAGTGAAAACGAAAATGTCCACGTATCGACAAATTTGCCAATCACAGATGATAATATTGAATCGCAACAAGGCGTTAATTTGCCAAGTAATATTCAGCGAAACTCTACTCTTATTAGTGAATCACACGTGCATTTTGGGGATAATACGTTAGTCACGCTTAATGAGACCGGCCCTCAATCAATGTTGGAAGGTGAAATTCTTAATAGTAACGGAGAAAGAGGTGATGAAACTGACAATGAAAATTATCTCGACTCAGTTTTGAGCGAACGAAGCGAACTCGCAAGAATGACTACTGTGAATTGATCAAAACATAATGGTAGGAATGAGTAGCCAAATATTGGAGGCAATATGAAACATAAGTTCAGAAATTGCTAGTATACGAGGTCTGTTCAAAAAATTCCGGAACGTCGTCCACAAAATATTTCTTTGCTTACGGTTTACTTACTGTACATGGTCTCCTTCGAAATACTATCCTTCACGATAGTTATACCGCTCCAAACTCCATTTCCACTTCCGGAAGTAGTATTGATACGCCTCTCGCTGGATCGCACGAAGCGCCGTCTGCGAATTTTCTTTCATGCCGTATATCGTTGTTGTAAACCTTCGTCCTTTCATTAGGATTTTCAGCATCGGAAATAAAAAAAGCTTACAGAGGCCAGGTCTGGAGAGCACAGGGGATAAGGCAGCAGAGTGTTTTCATTTTTTGTGAAATAGTCACGCACAAATAGGGATGAATACGCGGGTGCGTTATCGCGATACAAAAGCCATGAATTGTCTCACCACATTTCAGGCAGTTTTCTTTTCATATTTCCTCGCAGGCGTTGCATTATTTCCCAGTAGTACCATCGACTAACAGTTTGCCCCTGTGGCACGAATTCATTATGAACTAATCGCTCAAAGTCAAAGAAAACTTTCAGTATAGCTTTGACGTTTCACCTGACCTGACGAGCTATTTTTGGTCTTGGAGAACCTTTCCCGACCCATTGTGGAGATTGATCTTGGTCTCAACGTCATAATCGTAGACCGACGTCTACCAGCTATGGTTCTCTTAAGGAACATCTCGTACTCGTTTTGCCCGCAGCTCGTGGTGTTGCGGTCGCCTTGTCGCTTTCCGAGCACGGGGTCCCGGGTTCAATTCCCAAGCGGGGTCAGGGATTTTCACCTGTCTCGAGATGACTGGGTGTTTGTGTTGCCCTCATCATTTCATCATCATTTATGAAAGTGGCGAGAATGGACTGAGCAAAGGTTGGGAATTTGTACGGGCACTGATGACCGCGCAGTTTAGCGCCCCACAAACCAAACATCATCATCATCGTCGTACTCGTTTGCGTGACCCAAAAGCTCTTCACAGATTGCAAGGCGAATGTCTCTCTGGTCTTGACTATTGAGCCGTGGGACGAACTTTGCGGCAACACGAGGCATTCCAAGATGCTGTGTCAGGATCCAACTGAAACTTTACATTCTTCTGCTATCTTTCGAACAGTCAGTCTTCGATTGGCACGCACAATTTCGTTGACGTTCCTGACATGAGCGTCGCCGGTAGAGGTCAAAGGGGGTCCTGAACGACGGTTCTCTTTAACTTCCGTCCGGCCATTTTAAATCGTGTGAATCATTCCTAACTCCAAGTACGGCTTAAGTACACATCACCGTAGGCTTTCTGCGCCATTTGGTGTGTCTCTGTAACCATTCTCTTGGGTTTCACACAAAATTTAATACTGGCGCGTTACTCCTCTAACCGTACCATTTCGAAATTCGCAAACTGTGCAACAAAACGTTCTACTCAATGCAGCACTGAACAATAACTAACAGACATACAACATTGAAGCTCTCGGCAGTGACACGTTAAACACATTCGTGTTCAGTAATGCCAAACGCATTTCCCTCCAATACGGTATTGGCCCAAAATTATGAAAGATCCGGAATTTTTAGAACAGACTTCGTACGTTCAGATAAAACATAAATAAGTACTGAATTTGCCGGGATACGGGCAGATAATACGAAATTGACGATCAAAATCAGTAGCTATGATACAAAATTAACTTCGGAAATCGAGACTGTTGCAACAGAAGTAAAAAATCTGTACAAAAATATTTATAATCGTCTTAGTGTGGTAGAACAAAAAATCAATACGTTAGTTGATGATCTTAAAACGTTGCGTAGTAATTGGAATACAGATCTAACAGGGACCACTAACGATCTTGACACGAAGTTTTCTGGTATAAATACGCAGTTAAGCCAAAAGTAACCGGACATTGAAAAGGAACAGAAAAAACGTGCGGACCAAGTACAAAAGGCAGTAGCGGCGCAAGAAGCCATGCAAAATGGGCACAAAAACCTGTCCGAATTGTCTCTACTGTGCAAACAAACGTAGTCGAATTTGTATCGACTTGCGGAGAATTACTAGTTGACGTTCGCGAACTCACTCGAGATGTTGGTCTTTTAAAACTGGGTCATTCATTTCTAACATCCGAATGTGAGGGGCTAGAGAAGTTTGTAACGAAATCAAACGAAAGAGCAGAAGCGGCAATATTCGACAGTGAAACCACGCTCACTGAAGAGTATAGCCAGGAACACAGGTCTTACGTGGAGGCCTTAGAGGAAACAATTAGTGAGCATGAAACAAAATACTTACTGAAATTGACAATGACAAGATGAAATCTAATAAGCGGAAAGAATAGTTCAAACGGTTCATCTGTAGGTACAAACCAAAATTGGCACTGATGTAGTAAATAGTAGCGCGCGCGAGGTTTCAGAGTACGACAAACGCGACCCGGAACAATTTGCAAATAATTACTCGAATCTGCGAGCTTTGCCGAACACTGACATGTCAACAGAGAGGTTGAGAGCTACATCACGCCGAGCGAGGTGGCGCAGTGGTTAGCACACTGGACTCGCATTCGGGAGGACGACGGTTCAATCCCGTCTCCGGCCATCCTGATTTAGGTTGTCCGTGATTTCCCTAAATCGTTTCAGGCGAATGCCGAGATGGTTCCTTTGAAAGGGCACGGCTGATTTCCTTCCCAATCCTTCCCTAACCCGAGCTTGCGCTCCGTCTCTAATGACCTCCTTGTCGACGGGACGTTAAACACTAACCAACCACCACCAACCACCACCAACTACATCACATCCAGATGAAATAGCACAAGGAATATCGTCAGTCCTTATTGATGAAAGTATTCTCAGACACAATTTCCGATCTTTTCGCATCGAAAAAGATACACCCATTGGTACTTGTGCGAGCATTTAGGAGCCTGTTAGCCCGGCATCGGTCCTAACAACAAAAAATCTGACTTGTTGCAGGACGGATTCAGGGTGACGCCCCTTTGTGGGCAGCGGAAGAAGTCGGAAACTGTCGCACGTACGACGAATTCGAACAAGCCTTTTTAGAGTCACACTGGCCGCAGGGAATAAAGGAGAAACTTCAAATGAAGCTATTTGACCCTTAACCATTCATTACAAAACACGGTGATTTGCGAAAATATTTCGAAAAATATCTAAACAAGACAAGATACTCTTGTAACCCGATGTCACATGTTGACGTGTTAAGAATATTAAAAGGACGGTTACCCACACATATATGTGAAAAACTGGCCGCAGTTCCGACGTACGACTTGGAATATTTTTTTATCTGAAGTCTATCCCATTGATCTCATGTATTAAAGAAGCGCTAAAACAAACGATTACAATCGGATAATCTGTCACGTGCAACCGGATATGGGAAGTTTAACAAATACAACAAAATTGGCAATAATGATAGTGGGTACAGCTACAACAACAATAATGGTAGCAACCACTGCAACCAATATGGTACAGAGCAACAAGCCTACCATCCATACCCACCACTTCGTGGGTATAGTGAGAACCGTAATTTCGAAAACAACCGAAGAAATGGCAACAGAGGCCGTAACGGCACGGGATGCAATCAACGAAGCCGCGATTCTCAACACCGCTATAGCCAGAATGGATGGAATAATGCGTATCTTCCGAACGGCAACGCAGAAATATTTTTTGGTAATAGCCGCCAAGCAACTACGATAAAAACAGTTGTTACGGGAGCGAGAGAAAGGCAGAATAGAGTAATGCCACCCCCAGTCAAATGCAAGGCCGTACGTGGAGTAATTCTGAACCCACGATACACATAGTTAATGTGACGAATGGAGGGATTAACCCCCCACCTCCGCCACAGCGAAACAGCGATGGGTCGGGCCAAGTCCCCTGCCAACGACTGCTAACGGAATCGGGGGCATAAGGCTTTTGAACAGCTATTTTATAAGATAGTGAAAATTGGACGTCTATGGTTCTGCTGTGTGCGTACACAAACTCTGAGCCTGAGATATTAATATCGCGAGTAGCAGCGACCGAGCAGTTGTCGAGTGGCGGCAGAAGTGGTCGGACGCAGCGAACGGTGGAGAGAAGAGAAGCCGCGCGGCGTGAGAGGTGGCGGCCTGCCGTGAGCGTGCTAGTAGCGCCGAAGGAGACTGGTATTAATTGAGGATTTTTTGGTACTTTGCCTTTTGGCTGCACGTAGTTGCTGGTTGCTTGTGCACTGGAGGGATTTCGTCAGATCTGTGTGAAGATACGTTCAGAGTAATATTCGTATCTTTGTTGAAGCCAGAAACGTTTTTATTGAGTATAGACATTCTGGAATAATTAGAAGTCTGTATAAAGTTTGTCAGCATTTAAATCATCAATTTTTTGAAAATGCTTAATTAAAAGTTTTTATTGGTTTATTTAATTTTTCTTTATATCGTTTAATATTAGTTGACTAAACCCTTTTGACCATTCGATTTCTGTGTATACAAGTTTGGCAGTAATTGTTGCAGTTAGTCCATGCATTGCACTCTGCATGGATCGCAGTATGCGATGTTTGTACAGACGTGATGTTTATACAGATGATGACATCAGTAACACTAAGGGATTAGATGACGAAGTTCAAGCTATTGTAAACTCGAAAACTGGCAACACAGTCGTACAGGTTGTGCTAGACATTGGCGCAGTGGCGAATTTAGTTCTGCAACGTCTGTTTCACGAGTTTCGTAGCAAACTTAACTTCCATACTTTACCAGTTCAGAACAGTCACATTATAGCTGCACTGGGTAGTAAACCAAAAGTTGTCAGGCTGGAGACTCGTTAACCCATTAACATAACTAAGAACTTATTTATGTGCACTTTTTAATAATCGAAAAATTAATGGTTAACTGTTTGTTAGGCCATGGAATTTTTGAGGAAATATCAAACTGATCTAGAAGAAACTAATTGCAATTTGTGTGTTGACAGAATACCTATTTCAGTTGATTTGGTGAAAATTAAGGCAAATGTCCACATTAATTTGATAAACAAGGTTAATATTCAGTTGATGTATTCTGAAATGTTATATACAAACGAAGCATTTAGCTACGTAAATTAGGAGAAGCTAACCACCCCATACAATATACATAAAAACGTTAAGGAGTCAACCATACCTACACAAGAACAGAAACACGATTTACATGCTCTACTGAAACTATTTTCAAGGTTGTTGAAGAATAGCCCGGTGCAATAAGGGGATAAGTGTATCAGATGAAGGTATATCCACATAACACTCTGTCGCACGTCATACTCAATACCATGAACAAAAAAGAAATGTCATTTAGTGTATGTGGGACCTCAGGTCGTACATAAAATACCAAATACCACACCCAGGATGTTACTTACTAAATAATTCAAAAACTAGAAAAATGCGTGGATTGTACCCGCATAACGATCTTAAGGTATTTATACGATAAGATGGAGATCATGGACCTCAAACATTACACAGAATACAGTTATGAGAGAGAGTCGTTACCATATCACATATGAAGGCAAAATAAGGAGGTTAACATAAGAAGCACGAATTATTGTTAGGATGACATTTATTACACACCGTAGCAACTTGTGTATAAGGAAAGAGGTTGAAGCAACCAAGTGAAAACACACACTTTTTTATATTTTGAGGTGTAAATATAATGTAAAGTAAGTTAAGTGATATGACTTGAAAGGAATTAGTTTGTAAGAGAATTTATGTTTGTATTACTATTTTCGAAGTTAAACATTGCCAGCACGCTGTGCACCCATCGTATTCATCAACGGTATGCATATACACTACTGGAAATTGAAATAAGAACACCGTGAATTCGTTGTCCCAGGAAGGGGAAACTTTATTGACACATTCCTGGGGTCAGATACATCACATGATCACACTGACAGAACCACAGGCACATAGACACAGGCAACAGAACATGCACAATGTCGGCACTAGTACAGTGTATATCCACCTTTCGCAGCAATGCAGGCTGCTATTCTCCCATGGAGACGATCGTAGAGATGCTGGATGTAGTCCTGTGGAACGGCTTGCCATGCCATTTCCACCTGGCGCCTCAGTTGGACCAGCGTTCGTGCTGGACGTGCAGACCGCGTGAGACGACGCTTCATCCAGTCCCAAACATGCTCAATGAGGGACAGATCCGGAGATCTTGCTGGTCAGGGTAGTTGACTTACACCTTCTAGAGCACGTTGGGTGGCACGGGATACAAGCGGACGTGCATTGTCCTGTTGGAACAGCAAGTTCCCTTGCCGGTCTAGGAATGGTATAACGATGGGTTCCATGACGGTTTGGATGTACCGTGCACTATTCAGTGTCCCCTCGACGATCACCAGTGGTGTACGGCCAGTGTAGGAGATCGCTCCCCACAGCATGATGCTGGGTGTGCCTCGGTCGTATGCAGTCCTGATTGTGGCGCTCACCTGCACGGCGCCAAACACGCATACGACCATCATTGGCACAAAGGCAGAAGCGACTCTCATCGCTGAAGACGACACGTCTCCATTCGTCCCTCCATTCACGCCTGTCGCGACACCACTGGAGGCGGGCTGCACGATGTTGGGGCGTGAGCGGAAGACGGCCTAACGGTGTGCGGGACCGTAGCCCAGCTTTATGGAGACGGTTGCGAATGGTCCTCGCCGATACCCCAGGAGCAACAGTGTCCCTAATTTGCTGGGAAGTGGCGGTGCGGTCCCCTACGGCACTGCGTGGGATCCTACGGTCTTGGCGTGCATCCGTGCGTCGCTGCGGTCCGGTCCCAGGTCGACGGGCACGTGCACCTTCCGCCGACCACTGGCGACAACATCGATGTACTGTGGAGACCTCACGCCCCACGTGTTGAGCAATTCGGCGGTACGTCCACCCGGCCTCCCGCATGCCCACTATACGCCCTTGCTCAAAGTCCGTCAACTGCACATACGGTTCACGTCCACGCTTTCGCGGCATGCTACCAGTGTTAAAGACTGCGATGGAGCTCCGTATGCCACGGCAAACTGGATGAGACTGACGGCGGCGGTGCACAAATGCTGCGCAGCTAGCGCCATTCGACGGCCAACACCGCGGTTCCTGGTGTGTCCGCTGTGCCGTGCGTGTGATCATTGCTTGTACAGCCCTCTCGCAGTGTCCGGAGCAAGTATGGTGGGTCTGACACACAGGTGTCAATGTGTTCTTTTTTCCATTTCCAGGAGTGTATATGCAACAATGCTGTCTGCACTGTGTCCGCACAGCACAGGAATAAATGGGGCAGTTTTGAAGTTCATTCACCCCACACACACACTACTTCTCACTTAATTACATGAGAGCACAGAAATCATCTCGCGCGTGTGCAGGATTGCAAAAGACTAGCAATATGCTGTTCTACTTCTTACGAAGCGAAGAGCGCTGCCACGCGCAGCTAAGGCAGCAATTAATCTGAGCAATGAGATAAAGATTTCTTAATTCGTTTGAGAGTAATTGTTGTAAACAGAACTTCGTTGGCTAGCACTAACAGGTCCACCTGCAATGCTAAGTGGCGATAAGTGGTCTAAATAGTAAGGACCAAATCATGTACATATTTATTGTAAAGAATGTGACCCATTTGGCAGCTCCAGGAGTGAGCTAATATTGTAGTTGAATGAATGAACGTAGCGCCAGCGTTGCTGCTCCTTATGAACTCGTAGGTAAAATAGGATATAGATTACGATAGTGGGGAGCAGTATTATAGAACAAGGAGAATGAGAATATTTACGAAAAGGAAACTAAATGCTAAAAAAAGAAGGAATATATACAGGAGAAAAAGAAATACACACGCGAACTATTTACAAACATATAAACACACAGAGGAAGGAAAAACTGTGTACAACGAGATTATTAAGCGAATGAAAGAACGGGTTATACTGAAACTAAATATTCTACTAGGTACACCCACTTAATCTAAGAACGCCTTATGATAAGTCTGATACGATGTACGACCGATTAAGCTACTCGACTACAAACTTCACGAAACTGCGGCTGGCAAAAGTTATATCTAATTGAATTACTACTATGCTAAAACGGCGAAAAGAATGATAATTATATACGTGAACGGATTAGACGCAGCACAATGAGCAAGAGCTGGCTGCAAGGTAAGTTAAAACCTCACGACGCAAAATGTGGTCCTGAAATCACATACTGTAAAATTCACTGTCAAATATTAAAAAAAAAAAAAAAAAAAAAAGTCCGCTGGTGTGGCCAAGCGGTTCTAGGCGCTCCCGTCCGGAACCACGCTGCTGTTACGGTCGCAGGTTCGAATCCTGTCTCGGGCATGGATGTGTGTGATGTCCTTAGGTTAGTTAGGTTTAAGTAGTTCTAAGTCTAGTGGACTGATGACCTCAGATGTTAAGTCCAAAAGTGCTTAGATCCATTTTTTTTTAAAAAAGAAGGTGATGGAGCCATCTGTTCTTAGGAAAGCAAATAGACAGGCATGTAGAGCAATCTGCAGAAGTACATAGCTGCAAAATTTGTATATATGTATATGTATGAGTGGAAAAGTTGTATAGTCCACGAGAGATGACACGTATATTTGAGAATTTATATAATAATTAATACTGCATAGGGTACGTTGCGAGTGCACGACGCCATTGAAGTAAATTTTTAGTGTAGCTGGCAGCTACCCAAGAAGGGTTCGACCCTAATGTATTAGTTTGTAAGTAGTATGTTTATGATTGTGTACGAGTGGCAATGAGAATTGTCCAAGATAAGTACACTTGTTCTTGCTATTGCAGCGGTAAGCATCAACTCTGTAGCATTGTTTCCAAAGGAAAAGGACGGATCAAAGTCGCAATAATGACAGCCTGCGTGATGAAATACTGACACAAACCTTGAGCAACAAACATAGTGATGATTAGGCTACTGTGCAATTCGCTTGAGAGAAAGTATCAAACGTTCCTTGTTCACGCTTTACATTAAATTATACATTACATATAAATGCATTAATGAGCATTTTATTACTCTAAAGTATGAAATTACAAGCTCGTACTTCCACTTTTGAAGATGAATGTTGCTAGTAATAGTCAAAATTTAAGAAATAGCTTGACAAATAAGTTACTTAATGAAGTCCTTTCCTATCCTCTCCTCGTGTATGGTGGAAATGTTCTTGTACCTATAATGACAGCAATACTCATGATTTTCAGATGCAGCTCGCGGATTTCTTCTCTTGTAATGACATTTTCTCTTTATCTGAAATAGAAAACTTTAATAAATAAAAGGAAAAAAGGAATGGTTTTTAAGAAGAAAGTTTACCTCAAAACTAGCTAGTGAGATGAAGCTATGTGGGAACTCTAATTTAAATGTCAAAAAAACGTAAGGTTTGAAACCTTTAATCCTTCATTAAAATGTCTGTATGTAAAGATTGTTTCCAGAAATTTTGTTTAATTTTCGTGTATTTGTATGCGTATGTAAATGTTCTTGGGAATGCAAATATATGTGATCAAAACGTGCCAATCAGAAAAAATCGGTAGTCCCAAGATGTTGTGATAAAGTGGTAAAGTGCAACGCAATTAAAGTGTGACATACCTCAAATCAGTGAGGCATCCACGCAGTGAAAAATTAATGTGCTTTGCATCATTGAAAGTACTCTCGTCGAGTGCACAGATTTTATCTGCAAAGCAGGAGTAGGAATCCATTTAATAACGACGCCAATTTTTACGAGCAAAACAAAGACGCGTTGTTGGCGAAGACATGCGATGCTCACCTCATGTACTGGGATAATTTCGTCGCACGTGGATGTTCCGGCGGTTTCTTAAGGCGGTGCGCACCCGTGCTGTCGTCGGAGTCTACGCATTACGTAGACAACGTTAAGAAGAACTGGTCTTGGACTCTGCGCGGTTACAAGACTAGTTCGTGTGCGAGCTCGAACGGTACCGTGTACGAGTAAAGACGATGCCACGACTACTCAAACAATGAACAATACCTGGCTGTGACGAGTAATACCACAAGTGGCAGTCCAGTCCAGAAGTGTATCCAACCAGCAACACCGACAAAAACAATTAAATTTTTCCTTTCAACAAGGACCTTGTGTAATCCCACAACATTAATCGCAAAGTTTGCAAACTTAGCAAATAAAGAACGGAAAACAAAAATGATATTTACCCCTCTTACTTACGTACTGATCAGAAAAAGAGGAAGTGAAAATTTTGCGTGTATACATGTGTCTATGTACTGTAACATTGGGAGGTTTTTGTTTGTCTATATAACGAGGAGTGTAGAGCTGTTAAATAAATATCGTACTTCCACATAAATGGATAATCTGTTTATGTAATTAATATCTGATTCTCTTTTGTTTATTTTTGTAATAATTGTAGAAAGTAATGTTTAGAGTTGAGATATGGTCAAAGACATTCCCTTCACAACTAATTAAGCATATCGCTTTATGTTCCCAGAGAACAGATTAAGATAACAAAAGGTCGAACAGTAAAGACTCTGCCCCTATGACCTTACTATTAATGACACACAGCCTCACCTTTTATTTTTGGACATGTAAAATTTTTATGTTAACTAAAACACTTATGTAAAGTCAATGATCTATGATGTGAATACCATGCTGTATATCTTCGTAAGTATCACATAGTGGGGGGCAGCTGTGGCTCTAATTTTTAAGTTGATTAAAAGAGGCGGTCTCTGGCCGCTAGATAGCGATAACATCTATGACAACGATAAAAGATAGCGAGGCCAGAGATGGTTATTAATGAGCAATCCAGCGCCCACTAATTAATTAGTAGTTGTCTGTCTCTGGTGAGATAAGAGAGACCAGACGCGAATGATGACTTGTGTAAAAAATTTACGCACGCCAAGTATTATTAACCTTGTGAATGTATTACGTAAGGGTTGTGTGTGAAAATACGCAAGAGGTAGTTTTAAAAAGTTCTTTGAATATTTGTTTATTAGTCCTTGAAAGTAAATATAACGTTTGGGCGATCGTGAGGACCTGCAAAGACACCAGTAATAATGAAGGGAAACACCAACGTGTCACCACAGCGTTGAAGAGGTATAAGAAATAATTTGAAGAAGGGAATTAAGAATATTTTATTAATTTTTATATCTATGTAGTCATAACGAAATATTATTGTTAAATTTTTCTATCCGATTACATATTCCACAATAATCTTAAAAAAAATCATGTAACCCTTTAAATAATATTTCCCTTATCATTTCCAAATCCTTTTACCATAAATTTTACACTGCTGATCAAACGTAAATAATTTTCTAATCCCACTATCTTACCACTCGATGCCGCTTGAGTCACCGTGCAATTTAATTTACTTCCAAAGCATTTAGTTCATCTCATACGTTGCAGTGGAAGTTGAAGGCAATAGTGTGATAGTCTTCATACACGTTCTCCAGAATGTTGTCATCAATATCCTATATTGTACCAGGCCCTCGACATCTTGAGAGAAAATGGTTCGTACTTACTCTCGCTTGAAGGTCTGTCTTTCTCTGGTCCGTATTCACCGCGCCGCAACTTTGCCTCTAACATGATGACAAAATTCGTTCCATTACTTCACCTCGTAATACCAATGCCCACTCGTTACTCTATAACCCACAACCAAACACTCCAAAAAATGATTTCGCACTGCACATATATTGTTCACAAAGCCAGAGAATTTTGTTGTTAATGTAGGTACAATCCACCAACATCAGATAGCGGTAGCAGATAATGGCTCATACCGACGTTTTTGCGATGCAAGATTTACATTGTAAGTACATTTTTGTGCAGATCTGAACGTTCGAGACCACGCACTTGTTTTGTCATCGAAATAATGACGCTCCTTTGATTCCGTAATATAATTACCTCATATGCTTCCAATGCGATGTACAGAGACATACACTGACGATGCAGCACTAGTGATGGATATGTGCGTAAACGATATCACATTTCCTACGATTATCAGAAAAACTTCAGCATCAAAAGTAATGACACACTTGTACTTAGTACATATTTTGAAGTACCATACCAAAACCGTAATGTTTTATAAGCCTGTGAGCCGTCCCATTAATTTTATAAGAGTGGTTGTATATGCAAATGGCCAGTATTATGTGCACTGCTGGGATCATGAGCAACTGCACCTTTTACATATTTACTGCGGAATGCATCTACGTAAGTTTCCTCCCGTTTTAGTGGATACGGACGGCGCCGTATATCTGACAAGTACACCAAACAATGTTTCTCGAATTCTGTCCATGGCAGTTTCCTGCTGGGAGATTTATATGCATGACATCCTGTGTGCTTAACGCCAGATCTTACCAGCCGATCTGAAGATGCCTCATATAACGCGAAACACGCCATTGGAGGATACATAAAATAAAAACCCCAGTTTGCAACCAAGACTGGTTGTTCTGTCACATTGTTACCACTGGTTGCTGTATCACACCGCCATAGACTGATAAAAGATCCAAAAATTAGCAACTTGCTTTAAATGTAGAGAAATATAATCTCGTGCATTTATTCATGTTTTAGCTAGCGTTCACCCCGCTGTACTCCGATTCTGGCGTATTTTATTTAACTTTGCACCCGGATGCCGTTCCTGTCACCGCAGTCGTAATGTAGCTAATGAAGGGACGTCAAATGCGACACCTGCCTGCGACGCGAATAAACTTTATTCTATTTGTGCACCGCATTTTCTGAGGTGGAAAGCGGGGACCAGGGCAGCTTTTGCCTAAATGAGCGTGGGAAACCACGTAAAAACCACACTCAGGCTGGTCAGTGCACAGCCACGGTCGTAACTCTGACGCATGGATTAGATTCTGGTCTAGCCCACCTTCTTGTCTTGGAAGCTAGCGTGTTCTCTTCTGAATTAACACTGGAATCAGTAAACTCATACTAATCTGGTCTGGAATCAGCCAAGCCATACTAATATCTGAGCGTAACAGTCTATAGAGATATGAAGCAGAATGATCAGATGGGCTGAGTTGTGGGCAAATCAGATGGGCAGAGTTTGGCCCTATCTTAAGATATTGGAAAATGTAATCAGTCTGCGTAGGATAGGGCTTACAAAACACTCGTGTGATCATTCTAGCATACTGTTCTAGTGTATCAGATACATACCAAACATGACTAACATGACTTTCTATTTTTTTTAAACTTGCAGCTCACGCTCTCAATTTGTTGCTTGTTGCATTCCAACTTCCGTTTTCCTCTACAGCTTTTAGCCTTTACAGATCTCTCAAGAACCATATAGTTATTTCATGATGTCTCATAAGATTTGATATCATCTTGTCCCTTCTTCTTGTCAGTATTTTCCACATATTTTCTTCAGCGCCATATCTCAAATGCTTCGATTCTCTTCTGTTCCAGATTTCTCACAGTCCATGTTTCTCTACCATACTATCGCGTGCTCCGAACGTACATGTCAGAAATTTGTTCTTCATATTAAGGTCTACGTTGGATACTAGTAGATTTCTCCTGACCTGGAATGCCCTTCCACCCGTGCCACTCTGCCTTTTATGTCCTTGCTGCGTCCGTCCTAGATTATTTTGCTGCCTAAGTGGCAGGATTCCTTAACTTCATCCACATCGTGATCCCCAATTCTGATGTTTTCTCGCTGTCCTCATTTCTGCCACTTATCACTATTTTCATCTTTATTCGATTTACCCTCTTTCCACATTCCGCGCTCACTTGACTGTTCATTCCCTTCAACACATCCTATAATTCTTATTTAGCTTTCACTGATCAATGTTATCAAAGAATTTTATCACTGATATTCTTTCACCCTAAATTTTAATCACACTCTTGAACCTTTCTTTTATTTCCGTGACTGCTCCTTGGATGTCTAGACGGAATACTAGGGGAGAAAGACTATGTCCCTATATTACTTCACGTTTTGGACGTATACAAAGAAGGAAGTCTGCTTACAGATATGTTTGACATATGGAAGAACACCACGGAAACGCAGAAACCTTTAATTTTTCAGCCAGTTAACAATTGACAGCAATTAAACGAAGAAAGCCTGCTTACAAACTTTCGATAGTCAGTATTATGTGAAGAATCTAGGAATGTACGTAACCCTGCAATGCGGACCACAAAGAGAAGATCAAACTAATTAAGGCACGACCACAGACCGCTTTCATAAGTCATTCTTCCCGCGTTCCCTACATGAGTGGAACAGGTAGAAACTGTAACACATTTATACCATGCTTTTCCCAGCGGTTTAATTAGTATTTATTTAGATTTAGTTGCATAGTTGTAAGTAAGGATGAGAGTTATAAAACAACAGTTACACAGAGTACAGATCAGGAAAACGTTAACATGAGTACATCAAACTTTAGTTAGATAAACCGGAAGATATGAAGTAGTCTGTTATCTAGAACGTCTGATTTAACCAGGGATAGTCATATCAAATGCGACAATACAAGAATTTCCGTTAGATAATTGTATTTACAAATGAGCAACTGAGATTGACTGGAATTAATACCTGACAAATACAGCCTTGAGTTAGAAGCACGTGAATGTAGTATCTGTAGCGCACAGCATTGTGTGGATAGTGTAATATCCACGCATATATTTATTCAGGAAATACGACATCATTGTGTGGAATATGAGTGAACATTCTCTTGATATTAATAAAAAAAGGACTTCATCGTTACTAAAATAATAAATAATTATTGTCAATGACATAATTTAATATTCTGTGAACTCCTGTATCTCAGACAATACCTATGGAAAAAAGATAACGAAAATCTCCATCTTTTGTTTTCTATGATTCTTCTAGAATAATTCCTTCTTCTTCTTCGAACTGTTGTAATGATCGGACGTGACTGAGTTCGGTAAAAAACTGTATTTTGTTGCTGATTTAATGTATGAAAAATAGGGTTTGTGTCATTGAAAAGAATCTACTTTGTGGAAGTTTTACTTCATTGTGACTCTCGTCATATATAAATATTAATTTTTTCTAGTGAGCTACAAAGGTGCGCAACCATTAACGCTATTGCTCTACAGCTCGTATTATTGGTAAATGCTGAGTAATAAGTCATTAAAATTGAGAACTACTTTTGAATGTAAATGCAAATAGTAAAGGTAGAGAAAACATTTAATATATATTATTTGTTGATAGTAAAACAATGCCTGAACCTGATTCCATAGTGATTGTCTTACGTTAGCTGCCATCTTAGAGAAATATTGCAGCGGCAGTTTTAAATCAAACATAAATCCTGATGGTCAATTTTTACGATAATAATTGTGTATTGGTGGCCCAGAACCCATGCAGATATAATAAGTTCGACTTACTGTTAGATCGTGAGTAATCTTTAAATAGAATGCAAACAGCATCTTACGTGATAAAATTGTTATCTGCTAATGTATGAACTCTGGCTATTTCGTAAGAACTTTTACGAAATATTTTTGACTGGAAAGAATAGATTATTGTTGCGCGCGTGTGGTATTGTGTGTAAAAAAAGTTCATTTTCTTAAGGAAAAGTGTTGCCACCTTGGATAACAGTTCGCTAAATTGTATGAGAACACTCTTGTTCACGAACTTAGTGCCATTTACACTGCTTGACAGACAACATTTCTACGCGTTTGAAGGTGGAGATTTCCTTAACAGAATGCTGCGCGGGATTAGCCGAGCGGTCTGGGGCACTGTAGTCATTGACTATGCGGCCGTTCCCGGCGGAGGTTCGAGTCCTCCCTCGGGCATGGGTATGTGTGTTTGTCCTTAGGTCAATTTAGGTTAAATAGTGTGTAAGCTTAGGGACTGATGACCTTAGCACTTAAGTCCCATAACATTTCACACACATTAGAAATTTTTTTTTTTTTTTGTTTTCTGAAGAGAATAACTATCTGTAGCCGGGAGGTGCAGAGATAAATGAAACCTCATGTTACGCTAATAAGAAGTAATTGATTTTGTTGTAGTCCTCCTCACGATTTGTAAAATGCCGCAATCTAACCACACGCCACAATAGGAAACATGGAGAAGAAAAGCGTTTCATTTATTGTCCAACGGCTGTTTGGTAAAATTTAAGCGAAAATATATGAAGCAACTATATAAAGATTGTGCAATTTGCAGTTATTTCGAAGCAAACGTAGAAATTTGCCCTGGAGAAACTGGTGTGATTTTAAATTTATATAGACAACTAAAGATTAGAATGTAAAAATGTAATAATCGAAGAAGTGTAAGTAATATTTATACTACTTATTCCACGAAGCTTGTAAAGAGAACAATGTCAACAACAGAAATGTGTTTTGTTATTTACTTAGCAGCTTGAGAATCCCAATTCAGTCGTTAATGCGAAGTATACTGATAATACTTTGAAAAACCGAACAAAATACCACTCAACTAAATATATGTGCGACTTCTATTAGTTATAGACTGAAGAATATTTTAGACTGTTCTCAACTCATCAAATGGTGTCCCTTTGCATGCAGTTTCCCACATTTTAGAGAAGGATGAAAACCGTCATGGAAGAACTTATTCTAGACATCAAGAGCAGTCTGAATTTAGCTCTTGGGTTACGATTCCAGGCTACTAACTGGCAGATTAATGTACAAGCGCCAAAGAAACTGGTATAGGCATGCGTGTACAAATACAGACATATGTAAGCAGGCAGAATATGGTGCTGTGGTCGGCTAAGCCTATAGCCTATAAGACAACAAATGAATGGGGCAGTTGTTAGATCGGTTACTCTTGCTACCGTGGCAGGTTATCAAGATTTAAGTGAGGTTGAACGTGATGTTATAGTCGACGCACGACCGATGGGACACAGCATCTCCGAGGTATCGATGAAGTGGGGATCATCCCTAACGACCATTTCACGAGTGTACCGTGAATATCAGCAGTCCGGGAAAATATCAAATCTCCAACATTGCTGGGGCCGGAAAAAGATCCAGCAAGAGCGGGACCAACGACGACTGAAGAGAATAGTTCATCGTGACAGAAGTGCAATCCTTCCAAAAATTGCTGCGGATTTAAAAGGTGTGCCATCAAAAAGTGTCAGCGTGCGAACCATTCATTGAAACATCATCGACATGGGCTTTCAAAGCCAAATGCCCACTCGTGTACCCTTGATGACTGCACGACGGAAAGCTTTACGCCTCGCCTGGGCCCGTCAACACCCACATTGCATTGCTGATGAATGGAAACATGTTCCCTGGTCGGACGAGTCTCTTTTCAAATTTTATCAAGTGAATGAACGTGTACGGGTATCGAGACAACCTCATGAATCCATGTACCCTGCATGCCAGCAGGGAACTATTCAAGTTGGTAGAGGTTCTGTAATATTGTCGGGCACGTGCAGTTGGAGTAATATTGGACGTCTATATACGACTCTGACAGATGATACGTACGTAAGCATCCTGTCTGATCACCTGCGTCCATTCATGTCCATTATACATTCCGACGGACTTTGGCAATTCCAACTGGACAATGCGACACCCGACACGTCCGGAGTTAATAGAAAAGGCTCCAGAAACAGTCTTCTGAGTTTAAACAGTTCCGCTGGCCATCAAACTCTTCAGACATGAACATTATTGAGCGTATCTGGGATGCCTTGCAACGTACTGATCTCCACCCACTAGTACTCTTACGGATTTATGGACAGCCCTGCAGGATTCATGGTGTCAGTTCCCTCCAGCACTACTTCAGGCATTAGTCGAGTCCATGAGACGTAGTGTTGCGGCACTTTTGCATGCTCGCGGGGGCCGTACACAATATTAGTTAGCTGAACCAGTTTTCTTGGCTCTTCAGTGTATTTTATTCAGAAAAGTAAACTATCCGATCAGAAATATCGAGACACGTCTATGTAATACAGAACTGACACACAGGTGTGACGAGAACTAGGCCTGCCAGTAAGAAAGAAGGCGAGGACTATTGATTTGTCAGCAGAGAAGCAGTAATGTCGGAATGGATCGTCAGGAGAGCTCACTAAATTCGAACGCGGTCTAGTCACTGGATGTCACCTGAGTAACATACACACCAGGGATGTTTGGAACTGACTAAAGCTGCCCAAGTCGAATATTGGTTATGTGAATGTTAAGAAGAAACGCGAGGGTACAACTACAGGTTAGCGAGGATAAGGCAGATGTCATGTACTGACGGACAGTGACTGTCGAGCAATGCGGAAGGTAGAAAAAATCGCATGGAATCAACGGAAGGTATCTCCCGTGAGTTTCAGAAGCGCCTAGAACCGCTCAGTCACCGCGGCCGGCAAATTTCAGAATGCCTTTTATGTTTATCCTACACGATTGCTCACAAGAGGAGCGTCTGACGTATGGGTAACCGATTTTGATCAAGTTTTACAAGGACATTCTATGTTAAAGTAAATAGGTACCTGTTTCGGCTTTATGCTATATATTCCTTAGTTTTTCAGACCATGGAAGTCGAAGATGATGACGGAAATCATATTTTCAAAGTAAATATTGAAAAGATGTATAAAAACAAATAGTTTTCAATAAAATAATATGGGTCCAAAGTTAATAATGTTCGAGATATTATCATTTATGTCTTTTCATGGTGCAGTTTGGGTACCAGTTATTCTGAGTGTCTAGGAAAGCGAGATTGGCGTTAGGGCGATCAAGGCATTAGACGACGAAACTTCCGATCTGTGTTCGATTCCTGTTGGTGGCTGTTTTTAGATTGGATGTTTTGTTTGCTTTATCTCATAATTAATTTCTGATAAATTGGGAATACTTTCTTACCTTTCTTTTAAGTAAATATCTGAAGATGTGATAAATAATCAAATATGTACAGAGTGAACGTTAATGAAATCGACAAACTGCAGTTACGGATTCCTGACTGGAAATGGATGAAGAAAAGTCCTATGAACAAGTGTCCGGAAGTGCATCGATGCCACGGTGGATGACGCTGACAGATGAATGTTCCTCTGACGAAGTGCGGTGTGTTCCTTGTGTGTTGCAGGCTGTATGATGGACGCAGCAGAATGGTCCGGCATTCATGTCGGGAACAAACTGAGCTGATGATTGTGTACACCCAAGCAGATGGAAACGGTCGAGAGCCAAAACGCGGCCCTCCAAATCTGGTGTACGCGCAGTCCGCCACGTCCCAGCACATTCGTCTGTCTGAAAGGACCTATGATCACACAAACCCCCATAAAAGGCTTGAAATGATGTGTGATGTGGTTGGTGTCTGTGAGGGTACAGCCGTGCTGCCTCTCGACCGTTTCCACCTGCTTGGGTGTATACAAACACAATCTCGGCTTGTCCCCGACACGAATACCAGACCAGTCTGCTGCTTACAGTACGCTGCGCCGATCACAGAGTTGCAACAAGCAAGAAACACACGGCACTTGCTCAGAGGAACTTTCATTTGTCAGCGCCATCTATCGTGGCAACGACGCATTTCCGGACACATGTTCATAAGATGTTTTTTTTTATTAATGTTAACATTATATAATGTATTAACGGTTATTTTCATCGTAATACATAGTAAAAATGCAGCTATATTTTAGTATTTCGTAATTCTAAATGTTGGGTTATTCGAGAGCGTTCTTGCAATCACTGGGGTGAAACTTATCGCAGCAATACGTAAAATATCACAAACCATTCTCGCCAAGCTTCGATTATATAAGGCGACGGTGCTCTCTTAGGTACTCTACTGCAGTGCGGCTAGGGGTCTTGCTAGTCCAACACAAATTGGCAGTCTACAAGTTTTACAAAATATAGTAATCAGATGGATACTTCGTGTTACCCGTGATACTCGCATCGTTGACTTGCACGCTGCCCTCCGTCAGGATACAGTACTAGAAGCATTTCTTAAACAGACAGCGACCTTGCGCTACGAAGTAGACACTTTGCCCAACACAGTGGCAACATAAGAACTCCGGGCAGGACAATAACCCTCCCATGGCATCGGTGTAAGGTACCTCGTTCCTTGCTTGGTACTATGACATCCTAACCCATTCCACCAACTGGCGGTATCTTTCGGGCCGATATATAGACCCTAAGAAGTTGACCGCAAATTTTTATTCATAATAAAGTGAATTCAAACACCTAATTACCTTCCACCATGAAGTCTGGATCGTCATCTACGATGGCACTTCGGTTAACAGCATGTTAAAAAATCATTCTCTCATTATGGGTAACTCACCACTTAGACATAAAGTATTGATTGCACAAAAGAGATCAGTGAGAATAATTAGTGGTGTTCACCCAAGGACGTCACGTAGGCATCTTTGCAAGGAGTTAGGTATTTTAACTGCACCATCAGAGTACATATAATCGCAAATTAAATTCGTTACAAATAATCCATCTCAGTTCGCGAAGAACAGTAATGTTCATACGTACAATACTAGAGGGAAATATGACCTATCCTATCCGTTATTAAAGCTGTCAGTTGCTCAAAAGAGTACATTATTCTGCAACAAAAATCTTTGGTCATTTTCCCAACAACATAAAGTGTGTGGCAGGTAGCAGATCAAGTTATAAATCTAGCTTAAAATCATTTCTTTTGGACAACTCCTTCAACTTCATGGACGAGTTCCTGTTTCAGAAATGGTTAAAAAAAGGAAAGATTGTACCTCTAAACGTAATTGCAAGTGTAGAACTAAAATTTTCAGTAATATTAATATTAGCACTAGTCATGTGTGTATATATATCTTGTAATCTGACCTGTTCCACATCATATCAATAAAATAATCGGGAAAATTATCTACGGAACATGACATAACTAAAACTAAAACTAAGGTTGTGCGTCATGTCTCATGATTAAAATAACTGTCAATATTCATTGTACATATTTTTTTGATTATTACTCACACTTCGGTAAAGAAAAGGAAAAAATATATTTCCATTATCACAACATAAACAGATTTTTTTTTTGAGTCATCAGTCTTCTGACTGGTTTGAAACGGCCCGCCACGAATTTCTCTCCTGTGCCACCCTCTTCGTCTCAGAGTAGTACTTGCAACCTACGTCCTGAATTATTTGTTGGATGTATTCCAATCACTGTCTTCCTTTACAGCTTCTTCTAGTATATAGAAGCCATTCCCTCATGTCGTAACAGATGTCCTCTCATTTTGCCCCTTCTCCTTTTCAGTGTTTTCCGTATACTCCTTTCCTTCCCGATTCTGCACATAGCCTCGTCGTTTCCTACCTTATCAATCCACCTGATTTTCAACGTTCCACTGTAGCACCACATCTCAAATGCTTAGATCCCCTTCTTCTCTGGTTTTCCCACGGTCAGTGTTTCACTACCATACAATGCTGTGCTCCAGACGTATGTTCTCAACAACTTCTTCTTCAAATTAAGGCCTTTGTTTGATACTAGTAGATTTCTCTCGGCCAGGAATGTTATTTTTGTCAATGCTAGTCTGCATTTGATGTCCTCCTTGCTCCGTTCGTCATTGGTTATTTTGTTGCCTAGGTAGTACAATTCCTTAACTTCATCTGCACTGCAAAAAATATCGAATGAAGGGAATGATACGACCCAGAATTGGACACTGATCAACAGTTCGGTAATCTGATATCTTTTGACCACTAGGCCGCTAGTCTCGCTCTGCGAGATGAATAGACTGACGGAGGTTCGAGTCCTCCCTCTGGCATGGGTGTGTGTGTTGTCCTTAGCGTAAGTTAGTTTAAGTAGTGTGTAAGTCTAGGGACTGATGACCTCAGCAGTTTGGTCCCTTAGGAATTCACACATATTTGAACATTTGACGGGTGCTCAAGCTACAGCAGACAAACACGGAGACGTCAATAACTCGAACATTATTAACTTTGGATTCCATATTATAATAACAAAAATGTTTGTTTTTAGACGATCGTTCGATGTACAGCATTGAAAATACTATTTCCTTTCATTAACTTTGACCTCCATTCTCTTAAAAACTAAGTAGTATGTTAGAAGAAACATGAAACACGTGTATATTTGTTTCCAGAGTAGAACGACTTTACAAAACATGGGCAAAAGCGGTGACCCACATGTCAGTACATAAACCTACTTGGACTGTATGAAAACAGCGTAAGCCGCGGATCTCGCGGCACCAGAGACCAATTACTGACTCTGTGGCCTGGCTGTTCATTGCAAGAGCCGCACCGTGTTACGCCGTTGGCTAAATCCGCAAGCCTTCGGCTGTAGTCGGAGCGCCCAGCTCGGCAGAGGAGGAGAAGCAGCATTGCAAGATTACGCTGTGAACTGAGCCGTGCCAAGCCAGCTCTGGCACAGCACACCACTGCCGTCGGTGTGGGCGGAGTGGAAGTCGAGCAGCAGCAAGCAAGCTCGTTTCACAACAGCAGACGCGACTTCAGACGCAGTCTGCACCGTGCGCTTCAGCGCAACCCAGTGCTCGGGCGATTACCGTCGTCGTTACAATGGTTGCACTGAGTATCTGAATGTTCTAAATGGCTTTGAGCACTATGGGACTTAACTTCTGAGGTCATCAGTCCCCTAGAACTTAGAGCTACTTTAACCTAACTTACCTAAGGACATCACACACATCCATGCCCGAGGCAGGATTCGAACCTGCGACAGTAGCGATCGCGCGGTTCCAGAGTGTAGCGCCTAGAACCGCTTGGCCACCCCGGCCTGCTCTGAATGTTCTAGTCAAGACTTCTTGTAAACAGTTTCTCTTCATTATACAGTATGAATAGCTCATCAAAGCAGTGGGCAGTTCTATTAATATAAATTCGTGCTTTTTGCATTAAATGGCAACATTTAAAGTCTCCTATTGAACAGCAACAATTGTATTAAAAATCGCCTGACATAGTTCGTGGGACAATTTGGTGGTTTTTTAGTCTTCTGTTTTATTTATTTTTTTCATGTCAGCAATAGTAGATCACTTGCTCTAAGAAATAAACATGATATAATAATTACTTTGTTGATATCTAGCGCTGATTTAGGTTACTACTACTTACACTCGACTGCAAATTAAGCAACAAAAAGAGAATGTATCTGGAAAACGTTACCTCCTGGATGAGAATGTCAAAACTTCATGTACGCTGGGAGTAATTTTGCTATTTTTATTTTGAGCTTAAGGTTTGCAAAACTTTTTTCCTGTTAAAAATTTTTCTTTCAAAAATTCAGTCCTCATCACACCACGTATGCTTCAAGAACGTAGTTGACCGGTTTCGGTCATATCACATAACCATCATCAGACCTGTAATTTAATTTACAAAGTAGTAGAAACCTTACTAGATTGACAATAAAATATGACAAAATGCTTATAAGGATAAAATACAAGAAGACTTGTTATACCCATGGCAGCCTTCGAAGATGGTAGGTGCAGCACTCTTCTCAGCTGCTGTGATGTCAACTGGTGCCAGCAAGTGACGGGCATACGCGTAAATACGAAGATGCTCCGCTACTTCTTCTCCCTCTACCTCACGTCAACCAATCTGTGTAAAACGGGTTCACATACTCGTCAACACGTAAAAAAACAATGTACAATAATAATATAAAAATAGTTATGTATAAAATATCTCTTTACAACCATGGAACTACTGAAATATTGTATAAAATATCAGTTAAAAGCTTTAAACATAAATGTACAGACGATGTATACCCAGTGTGCCCTCTATGGGCTAAGGTGGTACTACCACAAAGGTTTCAAAGTCAACGATTGTGGCATCGTATCAATATGTGACTTGTAACTTAACTGCAAGTATACACCTACGCTAGATTCAGTCTGTCTGTCTTATATTAACATTATTTGCCACTGGAGATATAAGTAATAGTGGAATGATCAGCTGCAGAGTGGTATGATATTACATACATTTTTTTAATGTCACAAAACTGATGTATTAAAAATGGAGTTATATTTCGTAATATTTCTAGCTGGAAGTTTAAGATTGTGATTTAAATATTTATGTACTGTTCAAAGGCATATTTCTGCCATGGATAGAACTGGGTCCTATAATTTTCTGAACAAAAGAGTACATACGTTTCACAGAATTTCGTCAAAGAGATCATAAAAATGTTTTTCACGAAAATCCAACTGTTCATTGAGAAGCACCGATGGTTCATCTCTATGATGGGTATGTATCTCAATCGCCTCCAAAATATGTAATAATAAGCCTTTATTAGCGTAATGAAGGACTTGAAAATTCTGTTGTACTATTCCTTCGGCATGCTTATTAAAAGTTATGTGATGGCCGAAAACTGATTTTCTTCGTGCGGTACCTGATGTATGTTCTTTGTATCGTGTAGTAAAGCTCCGGCCTGATTGGCCAATGTATATTTTTCCACAATCACCACATTGGATCTTGTAAACCCCTGATCTAAGAAATCTATCGTTATCGTTACCTACAGTATGTCTTAATTTATTTTGCTAAGTATTGTTAGTTTCAAAGGCTATTGTTATTTCAAAGTTCTTAAATAAATTACTGATCCTATCTGATATGCTCCCCATGTTCGTCATTTTTGTGTATTTATGAGCTCCTATTAGTGGTGTACTTTGTGATTGTTGCATTTTATTAAATATAATGTCAACTTGACGTGTATCAAAAGAATTGGTCTTCGCAATCTGTTTTAGAATACTTGTTTCTTTTTTAATCTCATTTTCTTCAAGAGGTAATTTTAGCATCCGGTGGATCATTGACTTACAAACGCTTTTTTTATATTTGTCAGGATGACATGACCTAGCATTAATAATAACATCAGTGTGTTGTTGGTTGGAACGAGAGGGACGCTGGAAGCTAAACGTTGCGTTAGTTAAAACATTAGGTCCACACTATTGTTTGTAATAATGGAAGTAGACAACCAGTGTACAACTAGATGCCCAAGGGCCAAGGTATTCCGACCAACGCTAGCCCAACTGGTGGGCAGAAAATAGCTGCTGCCTTTCGCCATACCGACAACCGTATTTATCGGCTGCTAGTGGACCCAGCATGGCGTGGTGAGTCCCTTCCGAGAGCAGCCAAGAAGGTCCGGTCAGTAGTATCTGCTACTTGAGTGTAGTTAGCTGGCCCAAAGAAGCAAGACCATTGGGTTACGTCATAGTGCTGGAGGAAAAATAAAGTGATGGTGTGGCATTGTTGACCGCGAGGCCCTTACCGGGCGAGTTCGGTCGCCGTGTGCAAGTCTTATTTCATGTGACGCCACACTGAGTGACTTTGGCGTCGGTGATACTGAGAAAACAACATCCAGTCCACTAGCGGAGGCACCTCCAAGCCGCCCGGGAATCGAACTCATGCCCGCTGAATGGTAAGCAAACACGTTCCCACTCAGCTAAGCTGGCGGACAGTGCTGCAGTGGCAAGCGCCTGCACAGCATCCTGGTTCACTAGTTTTCATAAAAGGACGTGATTGGTAGTTATTACAGCATTACCTGTTCAGTATTCTATGGTCTGTAGAGGAGATTTAGTAGACAAGATTTTGATAAAGCATCCACATCCGGAAATGCATAATAATCATTTTCGTATCTTCCAATTCATGATAAGGTACTTGAAGATGGAGCTGCACAGGTTGTGTATCGAGAAACTTTTCCGGATCACCTCAGTCTATCACACTTCATTTTCTTCCGACTTCAAAATCAATAAACTAGTACATTCGCAGCTAGAAGGATTGGCTGCGATGCTCTACAGATGCAGACAAAGGTTTGTGGACCCTGCATATGAAAACGAACGTCGCAGATACTGTTTATGCAACGAAAAGGAAGGTCACCAAGTTAGATAGCTTCTGCAGAGCATACACACCACAGTTCTTTGTGTCTACTGCGTCCATGCCGCGACGCGGGAGATTTGAAGGTGACTTTCTTTTTTTAAACTTATTTTATATCCCAAAGGTACATTTCCGGACAACAGCTCCTTATCAAAACTATCTACTACATCCCCTCAAAACCTCTAGGAATCTGTAATAGAAAATTTAAAATTTTAGAAAAAAAGTCCACCCGGACAGGCCATGGAGGCCCAACGGTACCGACCGGCCGCCGTGTC
This sequence comes from Schistocerca americana, assembly GCF_021461395.2. Taxonomy (NCBI): domain Eukaryota; kingdom Metazoa; phylum Arthropoda; class Insecta; order Orthoptera; family Acrididae; genus Schistocerca; species Schistocerca americana. The sequence continues at coordinate 1,025,884,046 of NC_060119.1, forward strand.
GTCTTCAGACCACAGGCGTCAGGGGATGCGGATGTGGAGGGGCTTGTGGTCAGCACAATGCTCTCCCGGCCGTATGTCAGGTTCCGAGACTTCTCAATCGAGTAGCTCCTCAGTTTGCCTCACAAGGGCTGAGTGCACCCCGCGTGCCAACAGCGCTTGGCAAACTGGATGGTCACCTATCCAAGTGCTAGCCGAGCCCGACAGCGCTTGACGTCGGTGATCTGACGGGAACCGGTGTTACCACTGCGGCAAGGCCGTTGGCTTAAAATTTTAGAAAGCCTTATGTAATTGGAGAAAAGGAGTGATCGGTATAATGCTAAAAATCAAACGATAACTGCCTCGATCGCATTTTAAGATCTTTATTTGTTATTAAGCGGTTTCAGCCATTTCTTCAGACCATCTTCAGACCTGACGCCATCATTGTGGCTGCTGGTGGCGGCAGACGGAGAAAGATCCGTAGAAGTAAAAACGCTGACGAATAAATTTCTGAAAACACGATCGAGATTGTTTTTTATTTGATTGTCTGTAATAGAAATTGTTAAACATCATGTGTAATGCACATGAGAATCATTTCGGTGTGAGTTTTTGCCACACTGAACTATAAATTTTACTAGATGAAACTAGTTATAGCAAGACATAGCTTCATTGAACTCGAGCTTTTAGAGGTGAATAAAAATTATAAAAAAAAAAAATCAAAGCTATCGAACTCAGAAAAATCTTCTATCTTACAAACGGCTAATCCAACTAATAAGTTATGGAGTATAGCCTAACCTCATAAAGGCAGTCACAAAATACGTCTACGTGTTGTAAATGGTTCCTGCTAACTAATGATCTACAAGTAGTCGCCATGTAAATGGTTCCTACTGTAATGGCAATAAAAATCCTTACACAGTTCAGCTTGTAATTAATTACTATGCTATTATCTACGTCTACATGAATATGCAATTCATACTTAAGTGCCCGGCAGGCGGCTCACCGAACCACACTGTTTCTCTACTGATCCACTCCCTACAGCGACTGGGAGAGACGAAAGCATAACTCATTCCATCCGAGCTCTGATTTCATTTCGATGATCATTTACCCCTGTGTAGGTGGCATAAAAAAAAGTTCACATTCGGGAGAAAGTTGTAAACTGAAATTTCATAAAAAGATTCCATTGCAACGAAGAACGCCGTTGTTTTAATGATTATTTGAAAACATGGTGTATTTTCCTTCGAAATAACGGACACCATGCAGACCTCGCAGCTGTGAAACATTATCAGTAAACTGAAGGGGGATCACTGCTATCAGCCGCAACGGGACATTTAGATGAAAAAGCGGCGATGAGCGAAAATGTGTACCGGATCGGAATTCGAATCCGCGATCTCCTGCTTACTAAACAGATGCGGTAACCAGTGCGCCATCCGGGACAGCGTTCTCACAACTGCACGGATTATCTCGATACCCTTTACGACCAATACGCACTCCCACCGAGCGCCACCTATGATTTCTATCCCAATTCATGTATCACATCGGTGGCACTCCATCTCTGTTGCACGACAACACAATACTAGGCGCCCTTCTTTGAACTTTTTCGGTCGTTTCTCAGTCCTGACTGGTAAGGTTCCCACACCGCACAGTAATACTCTAACACAGGGCGGGCGAGATTCGTAGCTATAGGCAGTCTGTTCTGTCGATTTGTAACGTCTTCTGCCGATAAAACGCAGTCTTTGGGTTGCCTTACCAACCCCATTCTCCATAACGACTGCCCCCTTCCAGACAACCTCAGTAAGGCCAGCCACTTCGCTTCCCACCTTTCTGAAGTCTTCTCCATCACAGATGATCCCCACTTTGATTATTATCTTTTCCCCACCAACGTGCCGATACGTCGGTATCTCCACTTGCTCCTAGTCTCCAGTACTTGCGTCAGTGGTCCCCCTCCGACATCAACACTCCAATCACAGCACAAGACATTAAACGTACCCTCCAGTCCAAATGCAACACGGCCCCTGGTCACAACTGTGTCACCTAACGCCACCTTATAGAAAGCCCCTTCTCCTTCGTGACAGTCCTTGCCATTCTCTATAACGTCATCCTCTCTACCCGCTTCAATCCTGACCTGTGGAAGACTTACCACGTCCTCTTATTGCTCAAACCCAACAAACCCCCTTCCGTCGCCTCTTCCTATCATCCCATCTGCCTCACCTCCGTCCTCAGTAAGGTCTTCAAATCCATCCTCTCCCACTGTATCCATCTGCACCTTAATCAACACCATCTCCTCCCTCTTACCCAGTGTGGCTTCCGACCCTCCTTCTCTGCTGAAGACCAACTCCTAAACCTAGTTCGCCTTCTCTCCCTCCAGCTTAACTCCTGTCACTCCGCCATTTGTGTTTCCCTCGACCTCCATAATGGCTATGATCATGTATGGCATCCTGGTCTCCACTTTTTAACTCCAAACCTACGCCCTGCCTATCAGTTTTGTCCATCTGGTCGCTTCCTTCCTCTCGCACCGTCCTTCCTATGTCACCCTCCACAACACCAACTCTCGTATCTTTTATCTCACTGCTGACGTCCTCCAGGGCTCTGTTCTCTCCCCTCTCCTTTATCTCTTGTATACGACTGATACGCCCAAGCTGCCCCCACCTGTCCACCTTCTCCAGTATGCTGATGACACCACCTTCCTAGCTCTCTACTCTACCCTTCAACGGTCCCAACACGCCCTCCATACCCACCTTGACCAGTTCACCACTTGGTGTAACCAATGGTTCCCACGTCTCAACCCCTCAAAACCCATGCAATCATCATAGGCCGCACCAACCACTCTTTCCGTCTCGCCCGCATCTCGTGGTCGTGCGGTAGCGTTCTCGCTTCCCACGCCCGGGTTCCCGGGTTCGATTCCCGGCGGGGTCAGGGATTTTCTCTGCCTCGTGATGGCTGGGTGTTGTGTGATGTCCTTAGGTTCGTTAGATTTAAGTAGTTCTAAGTTCTCGGGGACTGATGACCATAGATGTTAAGTCCCATAGTGCTCAGAGCCATTTGAACCATTTCTTTCTTTCCTTCTCCATGATTTCTACCTCACCCTTTATTGTCGTCCCATCCAGCTCAACGCCAGCCTGAGGTACCTTGGCCTCAGCATCGACTGTCACCTCACCTGGACCCCTCACATCCTGACCATCCAGCAGAAAGCCCATTCCCGCCTCTACCTCCTGAAACTCCTGTCTGACTGGACATGGGGATTGCATCCTTCCACCATCCTCCACACCTACAAATCCCTCATCCATCCCAACCTCTGTAATGTCAGTGTTGCCTGGATCTCCGCACCCACCTGCTTTTTACAAGGCCCTCCAAATCCTTGAATGCCATGTGCTCAACCTTGCCTTCTGTATCCACCTTCCTTCACCCACACGGCTCCTGTACGACCTCATCCCCTTCCCCCACCTCCTCCTTTTCCTCCTACATCTTCATGTCCTTTACACTGTCTGCAGGCTTGATCCCCCCCCCCCCCCAACACCCCCTGGTTTCCTCTCTGCTCTCCACTCCCCACCCGTTGCTGCATCTCTATCGCTGTATCTCTCCCTCTCTTCAATTCCATACCCTCCATCTCCTTTGTCAGTCAATTTCCAGCACCTCACCCTCCTGGATGATGAACTTTGCCATGACATATACCCTTCCTTCCAACTGTAATCTGGTCTTGTCCCCCCCCCGCCCCAGGGCCCCCGTTTTTCTCTCCCCTCCTTCTTCCAGAGCGGATTTTCCTCCTTCCCTCCCTGATTCCCTGCACCCCCTCCGCAGCTGTTTTCCTCTCCCGTCCCTTCCCTTCTGAGCCCTCCTTTGTCGCGCCCCCCACCTCATCCCCCTTTCTCTCCCTTCTTCCTCGCCTCCTTTTCCCCTTCTTCCCATTTCCCTTGACCCCCTCCCCCCGCCTTGCAGTTCCTCTCAGGTCTTTATTCGTCATCAGTGTGCTACGGTAGTGTTGAGTTTCGGTGCCATTATACAGGGTCATGTAGTGGTGTGGGTTTTAATTGTGTGCTCCACCTGTTTATCGTCCATGACAGTTCCTGTTACTCGTTCTATGGACTTTTTTGTTTGTAACATTCTTTTTTAGATTTTTATCTCCGATTTATAGTCACTGCTTTGTATGTCTTCTTTGCTTCTGTTCCGCCTTTATTGTTTCAATATTCCGCCATGTTATCTTCTTTATATAGTTTTAAATGTCTTTCTGTCTATTTATGTCTCTTGGTTGAAGAGCAGCTCTTATGCTGTTGCCAGCCCGCCACTGATGAGTAATGGAAATGACAATAAAGGAAAAAAAATTGCCTTACCCGCAACTTTAGTTGCTCTTAGTTGATTCTCTAGAGATTTAGTTGATTAAGACCCTTTTTTTATGTATTGTGTAAGTGAATACTGACGGATTCCATTCAGTACTCGTTTGATGTGAATGGGCTTGTACTTTACATTATTTAAGATCTCTTGCCACTTTGCGCACCAGACAGATAGTCTAAATCATTTTGTGACTGTTTTTCATCTTCTGATGACTCTACTAGATGGTTAGATAATAGCATTATCTACAAACAATTTAAGAGTCACAGTCTAAGATGACTACTCAGATTCTCTCCTAAATCATTTATATAGGTTAGGAACAGCAACGGACATATAACACTTCCTCAGGGAAGGCAAAATATCACTTCTGCTTCTCTCGACGACCCTCCTTCAGTTATTACGAACTGCAGCCATTGTCACAGGAAACCATAGATTCAGTCATACAATTGAGATGGTACTCCATAGGCACACAATTTGATTACATGTCACTTGTGAGGAATGGTATCAAAATCCTTCTGGAAGTCTAGAAACAGGGTATCAGTTTTAGATCTTCTGTCGGCAGTTCTCATTACTTCATGAGATGAAGAGGTATTTGTGATGCACAAAAACGATATTTTTTCAATCCGTGCTATGTGTGAATAGATCGTTTTCTTCGAAGTAATTCTCAGCGTTCGAACACAGCAAAAGTTTCCAAATCCTATTGGAGATCAACGTCAATGATATGGGTTTGTAATTCAGTAAATTACTCATATTTAAATTCTTAAATATTCTGGGACGCAATATATTATAAAAAAAATTCCTTGCAGGTTGCAAAATGGAAATTATTTCTGCTTCTGTCATTTCTGCGGTTTTATCGTGAGTCTCGATACGAAGCGCATCTAATTTTCAGTGTCTAGGTAAAACAAACTGTTCTGTCAAAAACTGTACTTTCATGGAAGTACACTATGTGATCGTCCGTCCCCGGTAGCTGAGTGGCCAGCGCGACAGACTGTCAATCCAGAGTGCCCGGGTTCGATTTCCGACTGGATCGGAGATTTTCTCCGCTCATGGACTGGGTGTTGTGTTGTCCTCATCGTCTCATCCCCATCGACGCGCAAGTCGCCAAAGTGGCGTCAAATCGTAAGACTTGCACCCGGCGAACGATCTACCCGACGGAAGGCCCTATTCACATGACATTTACATTTATTTACTAGGTGACCAAAAGTATCTGGACACTTGGCCGAAAATGACTTACAAGTTCGTGACACCCTCCATCGGTAATGCTGGATTCAATATGGTATTGACCCAACCTTAGCCTTGATTATAGCTTCCACTCTCGCAGGCATACGTTCAATCAGGTGCTGGAAGGTTTTTGGGGAATGACAGCCCATTCATCAAAGAGTGCTGCACTGAGGAGCGGTATCGATGTCGGTCGGCGAGCACTGGCAAGAAGTCGGAGTTCCAAAACATCCTAGAGGTGTTCTGCACACTTTTGTGATGTGCGTGTCCCTTCACTTGTCCACTATCACATCGGAAACAGTGGACCTAGGGATGTTTAGGAGTGTGGCAATCTCGCTTACAGACGTATTACACAAGTGACGGACATAACATCTATGGCCAAGCATACGCAAACATAAGGGCACAGGCGAGCCCCTGTTAACCAGACGCCATTACTGGATATCCAGCTGAAATATACTGCCGAATAACTGGCACCACACAGGGAAGCTGTACCGTACACTGCATGCAAACAAGCTCCACACATCCCCCACACAGTGAGATGATCTATGGCCGATCTCCCACTACTGTATAACGATCTTGATTGTTCCAGGAATGTAGCAGCTGCAGCAACTGGGACACATCGCCATCGCTTGTCACGGTAATGATGCATGATACCTATACTAACAAATCCAACCTTGCATGAGCTATCGTAGCTAATAAGCCACTACTGCTCTTACTACCCATCCCACTGTCGCAGAGTTTTTTTTTTTCCCACGGCACGAGCCATGGCACTTTTTTCCCTCTGCTCTTCAAATCGCTACCCTCACTCGCGTTTCGTCCACTATCTATCACCTGATGGACCGTGTTAATGCGTAGTCTTACCCAGTCGCACGGACAACATCACAGCCCAGCATCCTGTGATCCACTTACTAGATAACTAACATGTTTACGGAGGTGACGGTAGAACTTATGGTTTGGTCACCACGTTGGTGCGGGCGTGGAGGGGCCCTATCTCTCGCGAAACCCTATCCTCTGACCACGTTTGAAGACCGTGAATTCCGCGAAACACACCCCATTCTGCTCTCTCACGATGTCTAATGACTAATGAGGTCGCTGATATGGAGTACCTGGCCGTAGGTGGCAGCACAATGGCACCTAATATGAAAAGCGTGTGTTTTGGGGGGTGTCCGGATACTTTTGATCACATAGTGTAATAGTGCCCCATGAAAAAAATGAAATGGATAACTTTATGTCATTTAACTGATTAAAAAAAAAGGGTCAGAATATGATATTTATAATAAATTTAACTTATTTCGTAAATCCCTTAAAGATTCTGACAGGGGTTTCACATGTGCCTTGGGTTTCAATAAACTCTCAATACCATCGTCTTATTTATCAAGTACACTTGAAAAGATTCGAATATACACTTAGAAACTGCACTTATCAACCCTGTATATAGGCATGGTCCTGAATTTACAGAAAAGTAAGTACACAAAACTATCGTCCCCGTACACAGAACCCGTGTTCTAAGGATAGGGTCCACGGTTCGAAACCCACCAGTGCTTATGTTTTTATTAATTATCAGCAGTGGCATAAGAATCACCCTCATTCTGCCAGTGGCCTTGTCAAAGATGGTGGAGGAGCGGACAGAGATTCAGGGAACTCTCTTTTCCTTGGGGTCGGAAACTGTCTCTAAAGGCAGAAGAATCAGCTATGATCAACGGCATCAGGATGCAGAAGTAAATGGAAGCCACTGCATTAATGACACATAACGTTTATCCGTAGGACATGTGGCTTGTAATGGAAAAAAGTGTCATGATGATTCTCTCCATTGGCAAAACACTCCAGAATAGTCCACCTTTCGGATCTCCGGAATGTCAGGAGCTTGAACGTGATAGGGAAGCTGGCAAAGTCTGAAAAGGGAAATGCAAGGGCTCAATCCAGATATAGTAACGGTCAGTGAAGTGAAATGGAAAGGAGACAAGGATTTCTGGTCAGATGAGTAAAGGGTAATATCAACAGCAGCAGAAAAGTGCAAATGGCAGTGGGATTCTTTACGATTAGGAAGGTCGGGCAGAGAGTGTTATTGTGACCAGTTCAGTGTTAGGGTAGTTATTATCAGTATTGACAGTAAACTAACACTAATAACGATAGTTTAGGTATACATGCCGTAGTCGCAGTCTGAAGATGAAGAGACACAAAAATGATAATACAGTATGTAAAAGGAGGTGAAAATTTAGTAGTCACGGGGAATGGAACGCAGTTGTAGGAGAAGGAAGCAGAGGAAATGGTTCCAGGAGAATATGGGCTTCGGGCAAGTAATGAGAGAGGAGAGAGACCAATCGAGCTCTGTAATAAATTACAGCTAGTAATAGCGAACACTTTGTTCAAGAACCACAAGAGGAGGAGGTATACTTGGAAAAGGCCGGGTGATACGGGAAGTTATATTATATCACTGTGAAGCAGAGATTCCGAAATCAGTTTCTGGACTGTAAAGCGTACCCAGGAGCAGACATAGATCACAATGTAGTATTGGTGAAGAGTAGCTGAAGCTTAAGAGATTAGTCAGGAAGAATTCATATGCAAAGAACTGGGATACAGAAGTACTAAGTAATGACGAGGTACGCATGAAGTTCTCTAAGGCTATAGATATAGCAGTAAGCAATAGCTTAGTCCGCAGCACAGCTAAAAAGGGAATGGACATCTCTAACCAGAACAATCACAGAAGTTGGAGAGAAAAACATAGGTACTAAAAAGGTAACTGCGAAGAAACCATAGGTAAGAGAAGATATACTTCAGTTGATCGATGAAGGAAGGAAATAGAAAAATGTTCAGGGATATACAAATACCAGAGGGATGAAATAAATTGGAAGTGTAGGGTAGCTAAGACGAAATGGCTGCACGGAAAATAAGAAGTAATCGAAAAAGAAACGATTACTGGAAGGACTGACTCAGCATATCGGAAATTCAAAACAGCCTTCGGTGTAATTAAAAGCAATGTTGGTAATTTTAAGAATTCCACTGACAAATGCAGAGGAGAGAGCGGATAGGTGGAAACAGTTTACTGAAGGCCTCTACGAGGGGGAGATTTGTCGGATGTGATAGAAGAAGAAATAGGAGTAGATTTAGGGGAAATGGGAGATCCAGTATTAGAATCATAATTTAAGAGAGCTTTGTAGGACTACAGAACAAATAAGGCAGAAGGTATAGATAACATATCACCAGCTTTCTAAAGTCATTAGGGGAAGTGGCAACAGAACGTCGGTGTGTAGAAGGTATGAGTCTGGTGCATACATCCGACTTTCGGAAAAATATCATTCACACAATTCCGAAGACTACTAGAGCCGACAGGTGTGTGAATTATCGCACAATCAACAACGAAAATGACGTACTACAGACGCGAAATTTAACCTACGGGAAGAAGATGCTGTGATATGCAAATGATTAGCTTTTCAGAGCATTCACACAAGGTTGGCGCCGGTGGCGACACCTACAACGTGCTGACATGAGGAAAGTTACCAACCGATTTCTCATACACAAACAGCAGTTGACCGGCGTTGCCTGGTGAAACGTTGTTGTGATGCCTCGTGTAAGGTGGAGAAATACGTACCATCACGTTTCCGACTTTGATGAAGGTCGGATTGTAGCCTATCGCGATTGCGGTTTATCATAGTGCGACATTGCTACTCGCGTTGGTCGAGATCCAATGACTGTTAGCAGAATATGGAATCGGTGGGTTCAGGAGGGCAATACGGAACCCCGTGCTGGATCCCAACGGTCTCGTATCACTAAAAGTCGAGATGACAGGTATCTTATCCGCATGGCTGTAACGGATCGTGCAGCCACGTCTCGATCCATGAGTCAACAGATGGGAACGTCTGCAAGACAAGAACCATCTGCACGAACAGTTCGTCGACGTTTGCAGCAGGTTGGACTATCAGCTCGGAGACAATGGCTGCGTTTAAACTTGACGCTGCATCACAGACAGAAGCGTCTGCAATGGTGTACTCAACGACGAACCTGGGTGCACGAATGGCAAAACGTCATGTTTTCGGATGAATGATGTTTACAGCATCATGATGGTCGCATTCGTGTTTGGCGACATCGCGGTGAACACACATTGGAAGCGTGTATTCGTCATCGCCATACTGGCGTATCACCCGGCGTGATGGTATGGGGTGCATTGGTTACACGTCTCGGTCACCTCTTGTTCGCACTGACGGCACTTTGAACAATGGACGTTACATTTCAGATGTGTTACGATCCGTGGCTCTACCCTTCATTCGTTCCCTGCGAAACCCTACATTTCAGCAGGATAATGCATGACCGCATGTTGCAGGTCCTGCACGGGTCTTTCTGGATATAGAAAATGTTCCACTGTTGCTCTGGCCAGCACATTCTCCAGATCTCTCAGCAATTGAAAACGTCTGGTCAATGGTGGCCGAGCAACTAGCTCGTCACAATACGCCAGTCACTACTCTTGATGAACTGTGGTATCGTGCTGAAGCTGCATGGTCAGCTGTACCTGTACACGCCATCCAAGCTCTGTTTGCCTAGGCGCATCAAGACCGTTATTACGGCCAGAGGTGGTTGTTCTGGGTACTAATTTCTCATTATCTGTGCACCCAAATTGCGAGAAAATATAATCACATGTCAGTTCTGGTATAATATATTTGTCCAATGATTACCCGTGCATCATATACATTTCTTCCTGGTGTAGCAATTTTAATGGCCATTAGTGTACAATATGTACAAGAGCCAAGAGGAAATAATAAGAGTAGACGACCAAGAACGTAGTGCTCGGATTAAAAAGGGTGTAAGACGAAGATGTAGTTATTCGCCCCTACTGTTCAATCTATACATCGAAGAAGCAATGATGGAAATTGAAGAGACGTCAGAAGTGTAATTAAAATTCGAAGTGAAAGGACATAAAGATAAGATTCACTGATGACATTGCTATCCTTAGTGAAAGTGAAGCAGAATTGCAGGATCAGCTGAATGCAATGAACAATCTGATGACTGCAGAATATGGATTGAAAGCAAATCGAAGAAAGACGAATGTAATGGGAAGCAGCAGAAGTGTGGACAGAGAGAAACTTAACATCATGATTGATGGTCATGAAGCAGATGAAGTTAGGAATTCTGTTATCTAGGCAGCAAATAACCCATGACGGACAGAGCAAGGAGGACATCAAAAGCAGACTAGCAATGCGGGCATTTCTGACCAAGAGAAGTCTACTAGTATCAAACATTGGCCTTAATTTGAGGAATAAATTTCAGAGGATTTGCGTTTGCAGCACAGCATTGTATCATAATGAAACATGAACTGTGGGAAAGCGGAACAGAAGAGACTCGAATCATTTGAGATGCGGTGCCAAGACGAATGTTGAAAATTCGGTTGACTGATGAGGTAAGGACTGAGAAGGTTCTGTGCAGAATCGACGATGAAAGCAATATCTGTATAACAGTGACAGGGAGTAGCGATAGGATGGTAGGACATTGTTAAGACAGCAGGGAATGACGTCCATGGTACTGGAGGGATATGTAGAGCGGGAAAACTGTAGAGGAAGACCAAGATTGGAATACATCCAGCAGATAATTGAGGGCGTAGGTTGGCAGTGCTACTCTCATATGAAGGGGCTGTCACAGGAGAGGAATTCGTGGTGGGCCGCATAAAACGAGCCAGAAGAGTGATGATTCAAAAAAAAAAAAAAAAAAAAATTAAATTAAAAAAAATACGCGGAAGAGTGATAGGGGAAGGCCGAGATAGTTCACGAAATGGCACGTAGTTTAGGAGAGGAATATCATAATGACATGCTTGTTAACTCATCAAGGGCACAGAAACGAAAGGAACTCTTCACTACCGATATCTGCTAAGACCCCTGATGCGTCCTTGACAGAGATTCCTTATCACAACCGAGGATATGTGCCACAGTGCGAGAAATCCATTAAACTACACAACTTCAAGTAGAAGAAAACTAATCCACACTTGTGGCTATTCATTTTATTTCGCAATGCAGATCTAACAGTGATCACTAAAACAACGTGTTAAGGTGCAGTCTGAGTTTCACCTGGTGGAACACACCGATATGCAAAGAAACCCCCTCTCCTCTCAGAGGAAATTTACCTCAAATTTGGGAATCTGCCCATAAATTGAATGAGCACTGAAGAAGAACGCATTTACTGGTAAGTAATGGAATAAAGAACCTGATTTATACCACTGTCAAGACGCGTCCTAGCTGAACAAAGTCGTCAACTTTCAAGTCCCCAAAATCCAAGAACAAATGTAAAACGAATTCTTTATTTCATAGATTTATGCTCCTCGAATTTACTTTATATTCTTATGCTTTGAAAGCAGTTCATTTTAACCAACCGTATTAGTGAATAAAATTTCTTTCTACTGAACACCACTCACAAAGCACTCCCTCTCAAAAATACAAGGATGATGATAAATCCACACTCGAAATTATTTTTATGTTTATTAGCATGAATTCCCCCAATACCAAAATCTTGACATAAAGTGTGTTAACTATGAACATCACACTGTAAGTAAAATCAGATACGACCACCCATATCCATTCTTAGCCTCAGCTGCAAGAAGTACTTCTACCGCATGAGCGGTAACCGTTTCCCGCTATCTCCCATAGTGGGGGCAGCCACCAGAGGTGGCCAAGGCACTCTCTCTACACCCTAGCCGCAACTACGTGCTCAAACACCTGCCAGCTGACCAAATTAAGCGTTTCTGCCTTTTCATCTAGCCTACTACTACTGATAAAACTGCACTAGCAGATGACAGTTACCGGTCGCCCATTATAAGAAACACGCTTTTATTCATACCAGTTACACATATTGGACCAAATAATAGAAAGAGGATAAAGGAAGGGCACAGGTTCACAAATATTAATGTAAATTTCGAGAATAAAATGACTCACTTCCATCTGAGCGGCATGCCACCTTCGCAAATGCGAAATGCAAAATAGGACTGACTTGCACCTGCAGAAATATATATCAGCCTGAACTGACTAATCCAATTTACTTGATAGTGTTTCATGCCTGTTTCTAACAGTTAATCATTTAAGTGGCTAAACATTCTATCTAGCCTAACAATGACATACATTCCAGTACACTCTCTTTGGGAATAGTAATTGATAAAAGTGCCCAATTTATTAGGTCCGCCATGAGTTGAGGGTGGTAAATATTTACACTAATGAATGACGTGCGCAAAATACATGCTGAAAATGTTTGAACAGATCAGCTGCAAATTAATAATGTCCATTTCTCTTGGTAAGGAATTACCCTCAAGAAGAAACAGTTCCCAAGAGACTGTAACTCATAACAAATTTTAGACCACTCTTATCAATCCACATTTGCAGCTACTTCACTATCAGAGTCAGTTTCACGACTTTCATGAAATGCTTCTTCACCCTCATCCGAAATTTCATTTGCCGTGGAACTATTCCTTCTCCATTAGTTCTTATATATCTAAAAGAAATATTCGCAAATAACAGTATGGTCCTCTAATTAAAAGTCAACCAAAACTAAATAAATTATGTGCCTATTACACCCAATGTGAGCACAGACTCTTTCAGTAATCATCCCACATATGCACTGTCAGTGGAAATAATTTAAATTATCTCAGCACTAGTATTTTCGAGATAATTTATGAGCATTAGTAACTTCGAAGTTTATTGTTCACTATCAGAAACATTTCACAAAAGGTAATCGGTGAAATTGGATGCACTTGGCAATTGTACTCACGACAATCCATTTGCATATATTTATGGCTCGGAAGAGAACCAGCTATAAATATGCTTACTAACGACTTCCGTATTGATTTTGTTGTTGTTGTGGTCTTCAGTCCAGAGACTGGTTTGATGTAGCTCTCCATGCTACTCTATCCTGTGCAAGCTTCTTCATCTCCCAGTACTTACTGCAACCTACATCCTTCTGAATCTGCTTAGTGTATTCATCTCTTGGTCTCCCTCTACGATTTTTACCCTCCACGCTGCTCTCTAATACTAAATTGGTGATCCCTTGATGCCTCAGAATATGCCCTACCAACCGATCCCTTCTTCTAGTAAAGATGCGCCACAAATTTCTCTTCTCTCTAATTCCATTTAATACCTCCTCATTAACCATGTGATCTACCCATCTAATCTTCAGTATTCTTCTGGAGCACCACATTTCCAAAGCTTCTATTCTCTTCTTGTCTAAACTATTTATCGTCCACGTTTCACTTCCATACATGGCTACACTGCATACAAATACTTTCAGAAACGACTTCCCGACACTTAAATCTATACTCTATGTTAACAAATTTCTCTTCTTCAGAAACGCTTTCCTTGCCATTGCCGGTCTACATTTTATATCCTCTCTACTTCGACCATCATCAGTTATTTTGCTCCCCAAATAGCAAAACTCCTTTACTACTTTAAGTGTCTCATTTCCTTATCTAATTCCCTCAGCATCACCCGACTTAATTCGACTACATTCCATTATCCTCGTTTTGCTTTTTTTGATGTTCATCTTATATCCTCCTTTCAAGACACTGTCCAATCCGTTCAGCTTCTCTTCCAGCTTCTTTGCTGTCTCTGACAGAATCACAATGTCATCGGCGAACCTCAAAGTTTTTATTTCTTCGCCATGGATTTTAATTCCTACTCCGAATTTTTCTTTTGTTTCCTTGACTGCTTGCTCAATTTATAGATTGACTAACATTGGGGATAGGCTATAAACCTGTCTCACTCCCTTCCCAACCACTGCTTCCCTTTCATGTCTCTCGGCTCTTATGACTGCCATCTGGTTTCTGTACAAATTGTAAATAGCCTTTCGCTCCCTGTATTTGTCCTCTTCCATCTTCAGAATTTGAAAGGGAGTATTCCCTCCAACACTGTCAAAAGCTTTCTCTAAGTCTACAAATGCTAGAAACGTCGGTTTCCCTTTCCTTAATCTACTTTCTAAGATAAGTTGTAGGGTCAGTATTGCCTCACGTGTTTCAACATTTCTACGGAATCGAAAATGATCTTCCGTACCTGACTATTCATGATAAATTACTTGTTTATCTGTGTACCAGGCGTCGCCCTAAGAAGCATGTTTGCAAGTGAAGCGTAATCTAGGACCGACTAGACTAACGAGTAAAAATATCACCAAGAATAATACCTAGAGGAGATTGTCGAGCTGGGAAAACAAAGAGTGAGATTTTCTTCTTTGTTCTCAGCTTTTTGCTTCATGACCACATAGCCATGAATAATTTAACAAATTAACATTTATCTTTGTTAATTAGTTAATCACATTAACACTAATTATTGTAATCTATATACGATGGCACCTATACACTAATTACAAATTTACTGCAATGGGAGAGGAAAAAATAAATTCATTTCAAAATAAGTAGTAGTAATTCCGTAACTTCGTATAACATTTGCAGTAAGTATAAACTAAAATATATTTGTGAAGATATTCCGCTTACACAATGTCATTGAAGTCTTGGGACTTCTTGAAGAAACAGGGAAAGACACAAAAGGGTTCTGTTACGAAGTGCCTCTAAATTAACTACAGAAGGTAGGGAGATATTCCTATTTTCGATCGTTAGTAATATTGTTTCTTATGTTAGTGTTTGAATTATAAGTCTGCCTCCATTGAAACTTTTCATAACAGCTGCAAATCTACTTAGTTTGTCAGCTAAACCATCTTTGGACGTAATTACACCAATATACAAATCTACTATCAGTATTAAATCCCACGCATAATCAGTCCCCCATAAAAACACATGGGAGATCAATAACCGCATAAACGTCGCTATTTTGGACAAACAGACAGAGCACTTAGTATAATTACAATTCAGATCAACAATAACGATGACAATAAAAGGAGAAAGGCCGTAGGAATGAGGGACATTACACATTTCCTGGAAGATGTGAAAATCTGTGTACATGTAATCTCTGGTTAGAAATCTGATGAATAATCAGCTGATTCGACAACATGATATTACAATATAGCATAAACCATAGGGTACCTTTAAATGGATGTAAGGAGCTATGTATTGTGTATTGATACAATGTATTGTAATGAAAGATTTCCGTAAAACAGCAGGACTAAATGTGATACCACGTATTAACTTGGGCTATATAAAAGCATTTAAAAATCCTGCTGATAAAATATTCTCAAAATCAATAAGTCCTATGTGTTTCGTTAAAATCTTGAGCAGTATAATTATTTAACGAAACATTACAATGACTATCGATTACAATTGACAAACAACCAAGTCAGAGAGGTATGTGGCGCATTCTGCTTTAAAACGAGTCTAGAATATACAAAAACAAGGCGAGAGCATTAATTGAATTTTAGTGTTCTGGAAATGTCAGCTACGCAGCTGCGATTGTTCACTATCGCTGCGTCACAAGGTCACTGCTACGAATGAAACATTGTTTTGACAGCTGAAATTTGTGACATCCACCCGCCTCGCACACAACATCCGACAAACGAATCATTTATGGCGTTGGGCGCCTCTTCAGTACTTTATGGGGCCGGCAGATCGAGATTGACGACAGAACATGAAACAAAACATTCCGCCAAATGGAATCGAGGGCGACAGAAAACAACTGACGTCATTCTATCCATTTATCGGGAAAGAGAATCTCTCTGTGCAGAGCTCAGATCAACCGGCTGCGCGTGACAGGGCCAATATACAATAAAGCAAAGTAGACGCACGTGTGCGTACTCATGTGATATCATTCTTCCATGATTGTGGAATAGCCACATGATATCCGGATGCACATGAAGTGAAATACAAATTACGTAATACTAAGACAGTGAGTAAGAAGTGTAAAACTTACGATTATTGCCGTAACTATGAAATTAATCTATATTGCCGAGAAATCTTTGAAGTTGTGATATTGCTTATACCAAAAAGCTTCGAATTTGCTGTTCCTGTTTTAGCAAAGTGGAAATATTTCTGTGCAACCGACTACGTACGAAAAAACATAAATATAACATCACAGCTCCTGCCTGCATTATTCACTACTCCCGCAAATAGTTGCGCATCACCAGCATCTGTTTTAGGTATGAATCCATAAATTGCGTAGATCGTGAAGCCGGACTTTGCAGGCAGTACAGAATTTATGACATATACTAAACGAAACAATCACTATACTAGTTTCAAATACTTGCTGTTGATGATAAGAACTTTATAAAGGCAAAATATTAGATCGTATAGATCTGAAAGTAATCGATATAAATGCAGGGTGCAATATGTCTATATACCACTGTGTTAAGCGGTAGGGTATGGATCTAACATTCCTGACCAGTATGACTGGAAACGTGCTAAGAAGTCTTTTATACTTATTTAAACTCTGCATTGCAAAATTTTAGCAATAAAATAAAACAACAGGGATCTGCCGAAAAGCTTACATCTAAGTGTGGTGAGATTTGTAAAACCGCAACTACGTTCAACAATGTGACTAAAGCATAATTCTTAATTTGGTTTTTGTATTATTTATTTCATAAACTGTCTAGTAAACCACATTTCCTCACTTTCGCCGCCGTAGAAAAAATGGGTTTTCATTGGAAAAGAAAGTTTCATTCTGTTACATCCAGTTAATATTTTTTTGTTTCATAGTAATTTTTTAATCATTCTCATAATTACACAAATTAGAACATTTATTTCTTATAAGGAAATCATACACAATATATTTATGCAGTCTGTTAATTGTAAATGCAGTTCCATCTCATCATTTATGCAAACATTTTTAGAATTGACGTACAAATTTTGAAAACTCTCTGAATCACGAATCTTGTTAAATGAAGGTCAGCTGTAGAAGAATATGCAGCTTCATCCAAGTATAGTAGGATACTTCTACAAAATGGCGAAGAAATATCTATTTTGTAAGTATATTGTGTGTTAACTGGACAGGTGAACCCGTGTTCTTCCATTTTTTAATTTATTTTTAAAATACCTTGTATATGTGTAAGGTTGCAAAGGGTCACGGCGGAAGTATTGAATAAAAAGTTCTCGGGTTTCCTGCCACGCCAAGTGATTAAAATTACAGGAGCTTTCAGACAAGCACTCCTTGGCCCTTGTCAAGTGGTATGACTGCTAATGCACTGTTGGTACGCCCCATATATAGGGTTAGTCCAACATTTTGTGTCAGTTGAAGCAGGTGATATTGGGTCCACAACCGATTATACTGAGATACGCAGTCACTGGTCGGAAATGAATATTTATTGTGCTATGGACATAGCGTACATCGCATAACAACAACGTAGCTCAGTTCCAGTGCACCTTTGGCAACGGCACATGAAGTTCTGCTGCACTCTCTCATAGATCTCCAGTGTCTGTTGCACCAGGAGAGAGGCAAATATGACTCTAACAGGCAGGTCATCCGATTCTACGGGGTTTTCATACACCAACGTCTTTAAGTAACATCAGAGGAAGAATCTCAGAGGTGTGAGATCCGGCGATCACGCTGGGCATGGGACAGGACCTCCCCCTGCCATCCAATGAGAGAGTACATGGTGTTCGGGTGCCGGAGGACGTAGATGCAAGAAATGTTGTTGCAGAGACATGGCATAGCCACAGCCTCGGGGTTGTTTCCGGAATGAGATTTTCACACTGTTGTGGAGTGTGCGCCGATGTGAAACTTCATGGCAGATTAAAACCGTGTGCCAGACCGAGACCCAAACTCGGGGCCTTCGCCTTTCGCGGGCAAGTGATATTCTTCCAAGTGTCCCAGCAGAGCTTCTGTGAAGTTACGGAAGTAGGGGCTGAGGTACTCGCGGAAGTAATGCTGTGAGAACAGGTCGTGAGTCGTGCTTGGGTAACTCTGTCGGTAGGTCGCTTGCCCCCGAAAGGTAAAGGTTCAGGGGTCGAGACTGGATCCGGCACGCAGTTTTAATCCGCTGGGAAGTTTCATATCTGCGCACACTCTGTTGCAGAGTGAAAATCTCGTTTTTGAAATACGGATCTATTTGGTGGTCAGAAGTGTGCGCTGTTTCTCACCCACTACCTACTCCATAGTACTACAGACACCCGGGATCTTAGCGAGAGTGAGATACAACTGCGTGCGCAGTTGCAATAGAAGAGCTGAGGCTGGTGGTCGTCGCTTTGAGTTGTTAATGTGAGCTATGCTGTTGTTTTTCTGTGTAAGCTACGAATATCCCGAATACAATAAATAAGCATTTACTACCACTGGTTCCCAACTCAATCTAATCGATTAGGGACCCACTGTCACCTGTTGCACTTTGACCCAAAGGTTTGAGGCATACTGTATACACTAGTTGCCGGATGTAACGTCGCTGGTGCTCGCCGTGTCACCGTAAATGGGCATAAGTTGTCTCGGCATTAGCATGATTTAGGAAATGGTCACTGGTGAAAATTTATCGAAACAACCGTCTTAGCTTCCACTAACAGCTTCTGGGTTTGTGTAATTAAAGATGACATAGAAATAAAAATCACGATAATATCTAGAACAGAAACCATGACCTGCAGATCAGTACCGCGTGGGACCCTGCGATCGCGCGTTTGAAGCGAGTACATCGAAAGTGAAGTTAATGTATGTCCATATATGGCATTGCAGCTATTGTTCACTACATATAAGAAGGCGGCAAACTTTTCAACAGTTCTGCGCATCCCCCTCCACTAGCCACTGTCGGCCAATAATATTCATTCTCTTTTTGAGTGGCTAGCAGAGAGTTACAGCTAGAGAGAAAGACTCTAGCTTTTATATGCTGCAGTGTTGCCACACTTCGCGACAACCAAATTATTCATTCACTATCTATTTTTATGTTTCCTTTTTTTTCTTGCAGCAATATAGCTGCGAATGTGTATCTCGTAAATGTTTAAGCGTGGTTAAAAAAAGTCAGGTGACAGCAATAAACGTGAAGTGCTACACAAGCAGGCAAGGCGGATTCTTAACCGCATTTATACACTACTGGCCATTAAAATTGCTACACCATGAAGATGACGTGCTACAGATGCAAACTTTAACCGACAGGAAGAAGATGCTGTGATATGCAAATGATTAGCTTTGCAGAGCATTCACACAAGGTTGGTGCCGGTGGCGACACCTACAACTTGCTGACATGAGGAAAGTTTCCAATCGATTTCTCATACACAAAAAGCAGTTGACCAGCTTTGCCTGGTGAAACGTTGTTGCTATACCTCGTATAAGGAGGAGAAATGCGTACCATCACGTTACCGACTTTGATAAAGATCGGATTGTAACCTATCGCGATTGCAGTTTATCGTATCGCGACATTGCTGCTCGCGTTGGTCGAGATCCAATGACTGTTAGCAGAATATGGAATCGGTGGGATCAGGAGGGTAATACGGAACGCCGTGCTGGATCCCAACGACCTCGTATCACCAGCAGTCAAGATGCCAGGCATCTTGTACGCATAGCTGGAACGCATGGTACAGCCACGTCTCGATCCCTGAGTCAACAGATGTGGACGTTTGCGAGACAACAACCATCTGCACGAACAGTTAGATGACGTTTGCAGCAGGTTGGACTATGAGCTCGCAGACCATGGCTGCGGTTACCTTTGACGCTGCATCTGAGACAGGAGAGCATGCGATGGTGTACTCAACTACGAACCTGGGTGCAAGAATGGCAAAACGTCATTTTTTTCGGATGAGTACAGGTTCTGTTTACAGCATCATGATGGTCGCATCCGTGTTTGACGACATCGCGGTGAACGCAGATTGGAAGCGTGTATTCGTCATCAAATCAAATGTTCAAATGTGTGTGAAATCTTATGGGACCATACTGCTAAGGTCATCAGTCCCTAAGCTTAGACACTACTTAACCTAAATTATCCTAAGGACAAACGCACACACCCATGCCCGAGGCAGGACTCGAACCTATTCGGCATCGCCATATTGGCGTATCACACGGCGTGATGGTATGGGGTGCATTGGTTACACGTCTCGGTCACCTCTTGTTCGTATTGACGGCACTTTGAACAGTGGACGATACATTTCAGTTGTGTTACGAACCGTGGCTCTACCCTTCATTCTATCCCTGCGAAACCCTACGTTTCAGCAGGATAATGCCCGACCGCATGTTGCAGGTCCTTTACGGGCCTTTCTGGATACAGAAAATGTTCGACTGCTGCCCTGGCCAGCACATTATCCACATCTCTCACCAATTGATAACGTCTGGTCATTGGTGGCCGAGGAACTAGCTCGTCACAATACGCCAGTCACTACTCTTGATGAACTGTGGCATCGTGTTGAAGCTGCAAGGGTAGCTGTACCTGTACACGCCATACAGGCTCTGTTTGACTCAATGCCTAGGCGTATCAAGGACGCTATTATGACCAGACGTGGTTGTTCAGGGTACTGATTTCTCAGGATCTATGCACCCAAATTGCGTGAAAATGTAATCACGTGTCAGTTCTAGTATAATATATTTGTCCAATGAATACCAGTTATAATGTGCATTTCTTCTTGCTGTAGCAATTTCATGGCCAGTAGTGTAACTTTTTCAAACGTAAGTTTAAAAGCAGGTCCCCTACTGTTGACATTGGAAAACACAAGAACGGACTCCAGAACCATGTGCTGTCGGTAAGAGAACTGTAAAGAGAATTGTAAAGGAAAGTGACAGAGTGTAGGAACTGTAGAAACAGTTGGCTTTATGTCGCCTGGAAAGCATCGATATCGTAAAGAACCTGTAACACAAATGGATAGTTTTAACAACTATGTTTTTAAGTGCTCCATATGAATGTTGAATGCTCGACATAACAAAAACATCTGACAGTTATGTAGGTTTCAATGGTAAGCGCTTCGTGAAGGTAAAGAATTTCAAAAGACCTTGGTTCCAGATACGTTAGTAAGAGAGTTTTTAGTTCAAAGAAGTGACCTAGGTGCTGCATGAACTATATACCACATAAAGATTCATGATACAGGAGAAGTAGGTAGTTAAAAAGTCTATTACTTTGATAAAACATGGGTCAATTAGAATCATTCCAAGAAGATCTGCTGGAAACTGAGTGATGGTACTGGCAGTTTTGAAATTCTCATAGGGATAGGTTCTCGGATTATTATTCTGCATGCTGACACTTCTTCACGTTTTGGTTCTGAGAATAAACTTGTATTTACGTGCAAGAAAAACAGCAGTGATTCCATTCGGTAATGAATGCTGTCAGTGCGTGACGTGATTCACAATTGTTGTCATACCTTGCTTCGAAGCTGGTCATTGCCAGTTGTAATTCAACTGTTATAAAGAAAACATCAAGTACAAACACCACAAAAGCGGATATTTTTCCCAGCTTTAAACTAAAAATATTAACACCCTATAAACCAGACTCGTGCCCATCTCTTGCAGATGACAGAGCGTACAAACTAGGACTTCCTTGCACGTGAATGGGGTCACACAGTTTTGCTTTTACCCACGTGTCACTGTCTTAGTAGCCCCATGGAATTAATTTGGGCACAGGGTTTTGAGGCTATGTGGGAGAAAAAAACGAAACATTGACGATAACATACAGTGAACCGCTTGTGCATGAGGCAATAGACAATGAGGCAACAGACAACATCCCCCCTCAAAAAATGGCTCTGAGCACCACGGGACTTAAAATCTGAGGTCATCAGTCCCCTCGACTTAGAACTACTTAAACCTAACTAACCTAAGGACAACACACACATCCATGCCCGAAGGAGGATTCGAACTTGTGACCGTAGCAGCAGCGTGGTTCCGGACTGAAGCGCCTAGAACCGCTCGGCCACTATGGCCGGCTGTGCCACGCTGAAAAGCTTCAGAAAGAAGTATTTGACACTGAAGTGATGATGGACCTAAGCATTGAACCTATCATCGTACATTTAAAATCAGATTGTTCGGGAACAGAGTCAAGTAGAAGTGACGATGATATTATGATGTAGGCTTTGGAACAATGTAATAATGTTTCATAGTTTTAAAGAATCATAGCTAAAAAAATGTGTTTCTCAACATATCAGTTGTATACATTAAAATGAGAAATTTCTAACCTTTTTGATGAGGACATTGTATCCTTATAATCATGCAGACTATATAGTTCGTCATATTGCCGAAGGAGAAGTTAAGCTTCTCCCACCACGTTGTCATTTTCAAGGCACAAGTTGAATAAGGCCCTAAAATGACAATAACTTTTACTCGTCGAGATATCGGTCGTTTTCGATGTTATCGCTCAGATTCCCTTTAGTTATTCGAAGATGATGGTTAATAGGTTGCTTGTTCAATGGATTGTAAATGTGGTCTCTCACTGTAATATCGAACTTGTTAGTTTATACTCATACTGCCCATTAACAACGAACAATATGACAACTTACTGACCATTTTTCCGACAGTCTTTTACATTAATCTTTTATACCACTAAATCTTTTCTACACGCAGTGATTACACTTAACTATTGTCAAACACACACACACACACACACACACACACACACACACACACACACACACACACCTTACACATTTTTAAAAATTCTATTGAGCAGGAGCAGTTGCCCAGCCAATATAATGATTTTGGTTTGTGCTTGAAGTTAATTTGGTTCTTTATTAAATTCTTATTTATAATGCAGATCAAATCGCAATAAAAGGTAGTTATTGCAAGCAGTATCAAAGCCTCCCGACGTCACGCAGAGTAAAATCTGCGGAGAAGTGGACGTGAATTAACATTTCTCTCATGACGATTGATCTTAATTGGTTTTAATATTTAGTATTCCCTTCATAGGTTTCAACGTATAATAATACAATATACCATAGGCAAACGAGCATGACTGTTATCCGCAGGAATGCAGTTCCGCTCCACCTCTATGCGCGGAAGCGCCGTTCTAGGTGACGGGAGCTTTTAGTGTACGGAAGGGCGTACCAGCAGCTCATCACGACTCATGCCACGTGACAAGGACGAACGAGTGCTTGACCGAAAGCTCGGGTAATGGTAATCACTTAACGACAGTGGAAACCAGAGAAATTTTTGTTTACTTTGTATATGTGTTTTAGAAGTGCCCAGTGTTTACGCTGCACGAGGAGTGTGTACTGTGGCGCAACCATATTCGACGACTTTGGGTTTAGAGTCCTGTTTCCCGAGGTGTCACCGAGGTTAAACTTGATTGTTTCTGACTAGAGCATTTGCACTTTGCTATTACACTGTCCAGTCGCATTAACGTGTCCACCTGTGAAAAGCCTGAACAACCACGTTTTACCCACGGACCGCTGCGAGACATGTAGAAAGATCGAGGTTGTCCCACAGATTCTAGATTAGGTCAAATGCGGGGAGTTTGGCAGCAAAGGCGCTCTCACTGCGGTGCTGTTCAAGCAACGCACGTACAACGTGAACTGTGTGACACATTGCAGCCGCGCGGAGCGGCGGCGCGGTCAGAGGCGCGACTTCACAAATCGGGCGGCCACTCCCGCCAGAGGTTCGAGTCCACCCTCGGGCATGGGTGTGTGTGTGTTGTATTTAGCGTAAGTTACTTTAAGTAGTGTGTAAGTCTAGCGACCGATGACCTCAACAGTTTGGTCCCATAGGAGTTCACACATATTTGAAAATTTTGACACGATGCACTGTCATGCAGGTAGATGCCACCATGCCAAGGGTAAATGAACTCTATGTTGGGGTGGACATGGTCCCCAAGGATAGATGTAAACGTGTGATGATCTTGTGTGCCTTCCATAATGATGAGATCACCCAGGCAATGACACAAAGATGTTCTCCAGATCTTAGCGCCCCATTCTGCGGCCTGGACTCTTCCGACGATGGCTGCACGGTGTTTGCTGTCCGACGTTTCACGCCGATGGAACATGAAAAGTGGTCTGGGGGCAACTTGTCGCCACTCAGTGGACGCCCCATTGCGTTATTTGTTATCAAATTCCAGCCCTGACGCCGAACTACAGTCACTTGGCTGCACGTACTAGACGCCTACTGCAGAGGCGCAGCAACGTTCGCTGAACGGCTCTACAGAGACGCTGTTGATAGCTCCGTGGTCCATCTGGGTGGTCATTTGTTCAATAGCTACATGTCTCTTCGCCCGTACGTGTCTCCGCAGTTGTTATTCACGTTTTCCATGTATGGTCCCGCGCCGGCTTTGGATAGCGCCATTCTGCCATATATACCTTAACAGCGGCGGCACACGAGCAATTTCGGAAATGCTTCCATCCTTAGCCCGAAAGACAATGATCATGCCCTTTTACACGTCAGATAAATATTTCCGTTTCCGCATTACGACAATGATTGAACTGTTATCTTCATCCCACTGACAAGATTTATACACCCTCTTATGGTAGTATCGGCACTTGGCGTCTGTGAGTAGCTATTGCACGTTGACATGGAAGACAGGCGATGGTCACATTACTGCGACTAGTTCGCGTATTACGTTCATTAACTATGAGTGTCGGTAGATCACATGTGCACGCTTTATACTGCAATTTAGGGAATATACATACACTCCTGGAAATTGAAATAAGAACACCGTGAATTCATTGTCCCAGGAAGGGGAAACTTTATTGACACATTCCTGGGGTCAGATACATCACATGATCACACTGACAGAACCACAGGCACATAGACACAGGCAACAGAGCATGCACAATGTCGGCACTAGTACAGTGTATATCCACCTTTCGCAGCAATGCAGGCTGCTATTCTCCCATGGAGACGATCGTAGAGATGCTGGATGTAGTCCTGTGGAACGGCTTGCCATGCCATTTCCACCTGGCGCCTCAGTTGGACCAGCGTTCGTGCTGGACGTGCAGACCGCGTGAGACGACGCTTCATCCAGTCCCAAACATGCTCAATGGGGAACAGATCCGGAGATCTTGCTGGCCAGGGTAGTTGACTTACACCTTCTAGAGCACGTGGGGGGCACGGGATACATGCAGACGTGCATTCTCCTGTTGGAACAGCAAGTTCCCTTGCCGGTCTAGGAATGGTAGAACGATGGGTTCGGTGACGGTTTGGATGTACCGTGCACTATTCAGTGTCCCCTCGACGATCACCAGTGGTGTACGGCCAGTGTAGGAGATCGCTCCCCACACCATGATGCCGGGTATTGGCCCTGTGTGCCTCGGTCGTATGCAGTCCTGATTGTGGCGCTCCCCTGCACGGCGCCAAACACGCATACGACCATCATTGGCACCAAGGCAGAAGCGACTCTCATCGCTGAAGACGACACGTCTCCATTCGTCCCTCCATTCACGCCTGTCGCGACACCACTGGAGGCGGGCTGCACGATGTTGGGGCGTGAGCGGAAGACGGCCTAACGGTGTGCGGGACCGTAGCCCAGCTTCATGGAGACGGTTGCGAATGGTCCTCGCCGATACCCCAGGAGCAACAGTGTCCCTAATTTGCTGGGAAGTGGCGATGCGGTCCCCTACGGCACTGCGTAGGATCCTACGGTCTTGGCGTGCATCCGTGCGTCGCTGCGGTCCGGTCCCAGGTCGACGGGCACGTGCACCTTCCGCCGACCACTGGCGACAACATCGATGTACTGTGGAGACCTCACGCCCCACGTGTTGAGCAATTCGGCAGTACGTCCACCCGGCCTCCCGCATGCCCACTATACGCCCTCGCTCAAAGTCCGTCAACTGCACATACGGTTCACGTCCACGCTGTCGCGGCATGCTACCAGTGTTAAAGACTGCGATGGAGCTCCGTATGCCACGGCATACTGGCTGACACTGACGGCGGCAGTGCACAAATGCTGCGCAGCTAGCGCCATTCGACGGCCATCACCGCGGTTCCTGGTGTGTCCGCTGTGCCGTGCGTGTGATCATTGCTTGTACAGCCCTCTCGCAGTGTCCGGAGCACGTATGGTGGGTCTGACACACCGGTGTCAATGTGTTCTTTTTTCCATTTCCAGGAGTGTATTTGTTGGATAAATCTGTGACTCTCTCCCCTCTTTCTGTTTCTGTGAGCTTGTGCTGGTGGGTAGATATTTGCCATGGTTCTTAAAATAGCCACGAGATTGATGGGCCACTCATACTCCCTATTAAGTTGGAGAGCTCATGTTGTTTCGCATTATGATGCGACGGGATACCCAAAATGAAATTTATGCGTGATAATTGACGGAAAATCCTCGAGATTTTTAATATGGGATTTGGGTAGAGTGGATTCCCGGTTGAAGGTTTTGCAGGTGTGAACTCACTTTCACAACTAATTTACTAGACATAAAATTTTCCTTACAACTGAACAGAACTTAAACTGCGGCTCGATATAGCTCTACAAATCAGGGCGCAAACAAGAGAAGAACAAAATAACTCCGGCACAATGAAACTCAATTAAAATCAATATTGCCTCAGCACACAGAATCAGGCTACTACAATAATAATTGCAATATGTGGCCCTTGGCCACAAACCATGACAGACCAAAAATGCTTCATAGCTTCTGCAAATGACCACTGGACGCTAAGACAACTTTCATACTTCATTAAGATTATGGTACTACGTGTCGATACCACCCTACCGGAGTCGTAAAGTTGGGAATAGAATTACAAGTTTCTGTCACACGGCGACAGTGGTTGCGCAGGACCTGCCGAACCAACTGTGCGGGTTCACCGACCCACGCCTCTAGCGGTTGTGGAATACGAGTGGCCAATACAGGGTGGCCTGTGGCAGCCACGTAGCCCACCTGTACTCGGAGTTCCTTCCCTAGGTGACGCTACTCAGACTCTATCTAGTCGTGGCTCCGACACCATCGTTCATGCTGTGGTAAAGATAGCCTCATCCTTGTTGACAATGAGATAGCTTGAAAAAATGCAGTTAAGAAAATTTTTGCTCCTGTCCAGCTTTCCTACGACAACAGCTTCCGGGCTAATCTGTAGCCCATCTCTCCTTACCATTGTGTACGAACACTGCTGTTCCTGCAAGCGGCGGGATTCAAGTTGACTTCTTCCTGTTATGTCGTTTCTTTCATTGATTTTTGCTCCGTTACTTGTCTTCTGTGTCCCCAGTGATTGCCTTGCTTTTGCTGTTTAGGTTCTAGGTACCGAAGTTGCTGCTTTTGCAGCCCTTTTTCGCTTTCCCTGTGCTTATTTATCTTGATGATTTGCACTATGCATGGTTTCTATGGCTACCAAGCCACGAAGCCGCATTCGCCTGCTGCACCAACTGGAATTGATCAAACTCAGTTTATTCAGCTTCAGAGTCAACAAATGGCGCGACTGCTTGAAGTTATGAAACGTTCATGATGTCACAGATGACTTCACACTAGAATCCGGACTCAACGGCAGCGCCATCACCTGCACAGCCTGCGTGTATGCAGCTGTATCATGATTTCGACAAGACGAGACAGACAACCTCGTACATTTCAAAGCGCACATCGCAACACATCACATACAAGCTACGGTCAGACATTCATTACTTGGCCATTATCGGAATGAGTGTTTCTCGCTTGCTCACCAAACGTTTCCCGCCTTAACTAGTACAATATGAGGACCTATTGCAGGTGCCGACGTCATATTATGACAGTGTTCAAGTAGAGGCTGCCCATTACAAATCCTTTACGTTTTGTAAGCAAAAAGGACAGACAGACCTTCAACGGATGACATTGTCAGTCCTTAAGAACACCTTAGCAATCTTCCCCACACTATTTCAAGTGTTATTGCTGATCTCAAATGGGACAGAGACAAATGTGTGGGCATTGGAGTCTTTCTTTGGGAAGCTCACCTGCTACTTCCGATTTATTCCTAAGGCCACTTAAATGGCGGCTCGTATGCGTCACTTGCGCCGGAACAATGTTCCTTTTGTTTGGTCAAAAGAATGTCAGTCTGTTTTCCAGAAGTTGAACGATGTTTTGCTCGATCTAGCCAAGCCTTTGGTCTTGGCTGTGGATGCTTCCTCTTATGGCTCGGGGCAGTATTGTCGCATAAATTTAGGGCTGTTGACAGTCTAATTGCCTCTGCTTCGAAGTTGTTGAACAGAGTTCAATGTAACTATTCGAAAATTGAATAGGAGGCTCTAGCCATTGTCTAAAAAGTAACTTTTCCGCAGACAATTTTACTTACTGACTGACCGTAAACCTGGCCAATCTTTGTTTAGTCCTCAGTAACACCCAGCTCTCGTAACGCAGAAGCTGCAGGGGTAGACTCTTCTTTAGTCAAATTACCATTATCAGATTGTGTTTGGGACCCTCTGGTTCCTGATGCTACGTTGATGAACAAGAAATTGATGATTTGCATAGCTTTCTGGTTAATTACCAGAAAATTGCCCAGCCGACAGCAGCGGATCCTGATTTGCAGATTTTGTGTACTACATCGACACTGGTGGTCATGTTCAGCCGAACAGATTCGTAGCTCTATATTCGCCGATATTTTACCCT
The DNA here is from genome assembly GCF_021461395.2 of Schistocerca americana. NCBI lineage: Eukaryota > Metazoa > Arthropoda > Insecta > Orthoptera > Acrididae > Schistocerca > Schistocerca americana. The sequence continues at coordinate 1,025,912,837 of NC_060119.1, forward strand.
CGGCACTCCCTTGCAGTTCACCAAGATGTCATTTGGGTTTGCACCGATAATGAGGAGTCACATGTTGTGACTCCGCAAGCTCCCTAATATGACGTGCTTTATTTGCTACACTAAGTTCATTGGGGCAATAGCACAACGTCACTACACTTGACACAGTGTGGATGCACAAATCGAACAGTTGACTTCTCCCTGCCAGGTCCATGCTGAACATCAGTCAGCCCTGCCTCAATCACGTTTGGGAATTACGTCGGTCACTACTGGGATACACTTTGGCTCATCGTCCTCGATACTGTCAGAAAATTTCTCTTTCTGGATCTTATGCAATCGATTACAGATTATTCCACAATCCAGGCCTTTCCGTCGCTGTTTTGCCTCGAGGGACTCCCTGAAGTGAGTGTGACGGACAACGCTCCTCAATTTGTTGCCGCTTAGTCTGAACAGCTTGCACCGCCTCCGGCAGTAGCTATATCATGAGTGTGCCATTCCAACCGCAATCCAGCGGCGGAGCTGAACGCTTTGTACCAACATTAAGTAACAGATGGACAAACCTCCTGCCTCCTACTGTTGCTAATCTTTCCTTCCTGCCGCTCCCAGTCACGGACAGACCATCGCCGCCGGATTTGATACATGGACGGCGTCACTGCATCTTGCTTCAGTTGCTGCACATCGAATGGGCTCACTGGGAGGCGGGCACCATTGTATGACTTCTGGAATATTGTCTGCTTTTACTTCATTGACTGAGAGGATTGTTGCCGAGGCGCCACCAGAATCAAAGTCTTCCATATGAATTTCGCGTTTCTGCCATAATCCTCGTTCTTTCACATTCGTTTCCTTCCTAGATTCAGCAACCCTCGCTACCTCCGGCTCCTGTGGGCCGCACTCCATTCACGCTGGTCCCAGAACCCGTTGAAAGTAGACGCCGTTTCACGTTCGTCACCGTCTCGACATCCACCATTGGGATGAGCCTCTTTTCCCAGTGGCTGTTCCATGTGCCGCCTCGTGTTCCTCCGCAATCGTCGAGATGCCTCCGTCTTTGTTTGTTACCCCACCTCTGGATGTGGGTTGCTTGCCGCTGTGGCCGAGCAGTTCTAGGCGCTTCAGTCCGGAATCGCGCTTCTGCAACGGTCGCGGGTTCGAATCCTGCCTCGGGCATGGATGTGTGTGATGTTCTTAGGTTAGTTAGGTTTAAGTAGTAAGTTCCATGGGACTGATGACCTCAGATGTTAAGTCCCATAGTACTAAGAGGCATTTGAACCATTTAATATGCGTTGGTGCTCTGTGCTTGACGTTTTGGCTTGTGTTCCCAGCTAGGCTCAGGGCATAGGCCCAGGCATGAGTGGGAGCTTTACACTGGCCTCAGTTTCGGCTACCGTCTTCACATTGCAACTAGCATCCAGCTCTCCCCCTTAGCATGGTCGTACGCTCATCTACAATACACGATGACAGTGAGGATATTAGGGGCGAAGGGATGTGATATCACTTGTCCACACCACCCTACTGATGTCACAAAACTGCCAATGGAATTGCACGTGTCCGCCAGACTTCGATAGTGATCGTCTGGGACCAGGCGGGCCCAACGGTATGCGCCCACTGAACCACACATCCAGCGGCTCTGGACTATGAGCGTGCTCTGCCACCGCAAATACATGATGGCCAGCGGCAGCCACACAGCCCACTCACACACGGAGTCATTTCGCTATTTGACGCTATGCCAACGCCGCCTACTATGCCGACTCCGCCTACTCGCGGCTCTGACGGCATCGTTCGTACTTTAATAGAGACAGAGCCTCATCCTTGTGGACACTGAGATAGCAGCACTCTGTTCCTTGCTGTATTATTTGTAATGAAACTTCCTAAGATTGAAAAATGCAAGTTAAGTAAATCTTCTGTTTATTGTGTTAATTTGGTCGCTTATCATATCTGCTAGTGTCCAGAGTTCCTATGCCAAAGCACTCTATAGCCCACCTTTTCTTATGGCTGTGAATGAAGTCGTAGACCAAACATCGCCCATATAGCACACTGAAAAACGTTGATCTTCAGCTGCACCCATCAACTAATCACTAAGACAAGGTCTCTCAACTATCTACACAATTACCTACAATATATTGTACCACAAAAATACAAGTGAATCACTCTCACAGTGCAAGATAATGAGATACATTCTTTGTACGAATGGCGTAAATCAAATCAGACACACTCACATCGCAACAACAAAAATATCACTACCCTAAAACGAGACATAGAAATCAGTCCCGCCCAAGGCGTGTTATTAACAAAATCAAGATGGCTCGGCCTTTAGAGAAGATATTCATACGTCCGTCGTGCCATCACACAACAACTATAGCACGTTACACTATGACCAAAGGCTTTCCATACGTAATACTACTTGTCAACAAATACGCTCAGTGCACTGCTTGTACTTAGCACTGTATATTACAGGGTGATCAGAAACAGTGTGAAAAGCTGGTAAGGGTATTGGAGGGTAGGATGTGCAGAGAAATACACTCCTGGAAATGGAAAAAAGAACACACTGACACCGGTGTGTCAGACCCACCATACTTGCTCCGGACACTGCGAGGGGGCTGTACAAGCAATGATCACACGCACGGCACAGCGGACACACCAGGAACCGCGGTGTTGGCCGTCGAATGGCGCTAGCTGCGCAGCATTTGTGCACCGCCGCCGTCAGTGTCAGCCAGTTTGCCGTGGCATACGGAGCTCCATCGCAGTCTTTAACACTGGTAGCATGCCGCGACAGCGTGGACGTGAACCGTATGTGCAGTTGACGGACTTTGAGCGAGGGCGTATAGTGGGCATGCGGGAGGCCGGGTGGACGTACCGCCGAATTGCTCAACACGTGGGGCGTGAGGTCTCCACATTCCATGATGTTGTCGCCAGTGGTCGGCGGAAGGTGCACGTGCCCGTCGACCTGGGACCGGACCGCAGCGACGCACGGATGCACGCCAAGACCGTAGGATCTTACGCAGTGCCGTAGGGGACCGCACCGCCACTTCCCAGCAAATTAGGGACACTGTTGCTCCTGGGGTATCGGTGAGGACCATTCGCAACCGTCTCCATGAAGCTGGGCTACGGTCCCGCACACCGTTAGGCCGTCTTCCGCTCACGCCCCAACATCATGCAGCCCGCTTCCAGTGGTGTCGCGACAGGCGTGAATGGAGGGACGAATGGAGACGTGTCGTCTTCAGCGATGAGAGTCGCTTCTGCCTTGGTGCCAATGATGGTCGTATGCGTGTTTGGCGCCGTGCAGGTGAGCGCCACAATCAGGACTGCATACGACCGAGGCACACAGGGCCAACACCCGGCATCATGGTGTGGGGAGCGATCTCCTACACTGGCCGTACACCACTGGTGATCGTCGAGGGGACACTGAATAGTGCACGGTACATCCAAACCGTCACCGAACCCATCGTTCTACCATTCCTAGACCGGCAAGGGAACTTGCTGTTCCAACAGGACAATGCACGTCCGCATGTATCCCGTGCCACCCAACGTGCTCTAGAAGGTGTAAGTCAACTACCCTGGCCAGCAAGATCTCCGGATCTGTCCCCCATTGAGCATGTTTGGGACTGGATGAAGCGTCGTCTCACGCGGTCTGCACGTCCAGCACGAACGCTGGTCCAACTGAGGCGCCAGGTGGAAATGGCATGGCAAGCCGTTCCACAGGACTACGTCCAGCATCTCTACGATCGTCTTCATGGGAGAATAGCAGCCTGCATTGCTGCGAAAGATGGATATACACTGTACTAGTGCCGACATTGTGCATGCTCTGTTGCCTGTGTCTATGTGCCTGTGGTTCTGTCAGTGTGATCATGTGATGTATCTGACCCCAGGAATGTGTCAATAAAGTTTCCCCTTCCTGGGACAATGAATTCACGGTGTTCTTATTTCAATTTCCAGGAGTGTAATTGATAAGTTAAAATCTGTTACGTTGAGCCGTTTTCTACTTAATTATCATTGAAGTTAGCTAACTAAGACGTTGTGCTCTGAAATTCAAACAGCTAGCCACAGACGGTGTTGCTAAATGAGTTCTTCGTTTCAGTTCCTAAAACCGAACAAAAGAACGTAGCAAAACTCCTATTTGGCACGGTAGTAAGGACTGAACCTCAACCAATGGCTGAGAAGTCTCTTATAGTATCATCTATACTACGAGAACGTCTGACGTCAATTGTATCTGGCTGGCTACTTGAATGTGGTTGCACGACGATTTCATAGGGTGACTTCATATCTAATGAAATCGGAAATGGCGCTACTTAACGAATTTCTTCTCTTAAGAATTAATTTTGAACACAATGTACCCCGCACCCTACAACATACTTGGAGCTTTTTTACGTATATAGACTGAAGCGGCGAATGAAAATTTGTACCAAAACAGGGAATTACAGAATACGGAGTGTCTCGGCAATGCTGTTCATGTGTAAGGGGGAATTTAAAGTAGATTTGGACGGCAGTAAGAATTTGGATGGAGGAGGTACAGGGTACAAATTTTCACTCGCCTCTTCACTCTGTATACAGAAAAGCAGTTATGTATGAGACCAGTCAGGTCTCTGAAACTGTGGTTTCATGGGCTACTCACACTGTCCCTGACCATCCTCTATATTGAATCACTGAAGAAGATGCAGCCAACAGCTACTAAAGCAAGTAGATTGTGGACCTCTTGAAATTCAGAAGCCCCTTTCGCCCGCGTCCACTGGACTCGTTTACCTCTGGCTTGCGAAGAGACATCAACTGCTCCACCAGGTTATTTATGTCCACACAGCAGCCACGCCCAACTCTGACCATTAGTAATATCCCGTAGACAACTCCTTTGTATAACTACTTGGAGAGGGCTTCTCGTTGTAACGAACTGACTTACACAGCGTCCATCACAGTAATCCACAGCTGAAATTGTGGCCGCTGTGACAGCTTCGACTTGTTACGATAGTTTGAGACAAGTCAGGAAAAAGCTGCAATACTTTTCCGATCCCTCACCAAGACTCGTCAACAGCAGGTGCAATGGTATTCGGCGGAGGGTCGTGTTGTTATGGCCGCATCTGCTGCTCCACTGCCTGCAACTCCAAACTTAACATGTCTCAGTAACATCTTCAGTCACCATCTCAGCTTGGTGATGCTCCTCGATGACCGCTGGCAATGCCGCAGGCTGCCAGATCGTTGCCACGTGATAAAGACGTCAGGAAGATTTGTAGATGTTACAATGAGGATCGCTACTAACGATTAATAGGCTGCCTGGCTATTAGCAATGAGTCATACGAGCTCTTTTCATTTATTGTAACGTTGTTCCCCAAAAAACAGACGGAATATTCAGTTAACAGAAATGTACTGCAATCTTTTTGACGCTAACAAATGGCGTAGTGGCATAGGTACTAGAGCGTCGTTTGTATCTAGCCTTTAATAGAGATTACTCACTGCCAGGAGTTACAGTGTGAAAAAAGCAGCAAACTATGCCATGGAGACGCATTCATGCTTCCTACAGCCAACCGAGGTAGTATGAAACGGGTCAAATTGCGGCCTTCCGAGTGTTGGGATGGTCATTTCGCAGAACTGTCATACAAGCTGGGCGTGCTGCGTCAGTCTTGCAACGATTCTGATGTGACTGGTCACGTGAACATTCTCAAATCAGTAGACGTGGTTTTGAATGTCCACGCAGCATCAACGTATTGTAAGGGCAGCCGTGTCAGATTGTACAGCTGCCACAGCACAGATAAAAGGGCTTGTGAGCCCAGGCGTGTCAGCGTGAACTGTTGGGCAAGAGGCACGCACACCTCAAGCCTGTTTTCCACTCACGCCACAGCAGCGACATACATGGCTCGATGCAGAGGATCACTTGGAAGATGGAATGCCGTGGCGTGGTCTTCAGCGATGAAAGCAGATTCTGCCTGCATGCAAGTGACGGTCGTTTGCGTATACGTTGTCGACCTGATCAGCATTGTCTTGTAGAGTGCATTCATCCAACGCCAAACCCAGGCGTTATGGTCTGCAATGCGGTAGGCTACAACTCTTGTTCACCTATAATGTTTCCGGAGGGAATACTAACGAGCACTGGGTACGTGCAGAATGTTGGTAAACCCATTGTTTTACCGTTCTTCCCACAGAAAAGTGGTGTGTTGTTCGAACAGGATAATGTTAGCCCCCACACTGCCCTGCACCACTCTACATCCTCTGCAAGACGTGCATCAACTTCCCTGGCCACACGATCTCTGGACTTGTCTCCAAGCCCGCACGTGCGAGACTCGTCAACCAGCAACCCTTACGGAACTACGTGGACACGTTGAGCACTCGTCGAATGACGTATTCCAGGACAGTATTCGCCACTGGATTTCAGTAACAGCACCTGCACTGCCGCCTATGGAGGCTACACCACACTGTAATACAGGTGTTACGGCATGGGTCGATACCCGGTTACCTCAGAACCGCAAGTGCTATTGACCAGTAAATCATTTCACGCACTCAGTATAAACTGCTACGACAATAAAGCTCGAGTGAATTGGAAGCCTCTAAAGGGGTGTACCAATTTCTTTTCTGGCAGTGTGTCACGGACTCCTGCACACTCTTTATTTAACACAAGAACTAAGGTCATGTGAAGTATACCATACGAATTCGTAATTCAAATACAATCTACAGTTCGCGCGCACACTAGGTACGTCTTCCTCCTTGTACGTTGACCCTCAGACTGGCTGTCCACCCATTCGCCTCAGGCCTTTGTCGATTCTTTCAGTTGACCCCAAATTGAACAACATTCTACCATGTACGCCGTTATTTGGTCCAAATGACTGTCTTCAATGGAAATAACATCATGTTTCGTATTTGGCAGGCCTCAGAATAGGGCCAATTAGACAAAAATGTTACAGCTGGTCTGAAGTGAGACGAGGGCTGTAACCTCCCCCTCACTTACCGACCTAAATGACAGTGAAAAATTAAACCGCTTGTACCTAACGAAAATTTGGGAAAAAATAATCGTCACCGAAGTTAATCTGTCGGAAAAAAGGGAGGAAAGGGTTACATTTAAATGAAAGGAAAAATGCAAATGAAACTGGTGGAAATTAAATTTGAAAAAGGGTAAAGTTAATAAAGAAAGTAAATGTGCAGTCGTTACGTTAAGAATTAACTGGCGTTAATTAGATATTTCAGATTTGGGGAAAATTACGGTCGCCAGTCCTATGGACAACTACTATAATAACTGGAAAAGAAAGGTTATTGCACATATAATTAGCACTAAAAGCGTGGCAAATGAAGGTTGACACGTGTTGTGTGAAAACTGAATGTTTTTCATAAGTAATAAATTTCGCTACACTCTGACTTAATTTAGCAAAAGAATTAATAAAACCGAGAAACTGAAGTTAATTAAGTGACTGAAATTAATAGTGAACTTTGTTTCTGAAGCACTACGAAATTCAATAAAATAACGTTAGTCTTGGGCTACCTCAACAATCATTTCAAAAGCTACTTGAATCTACGCAATTTAGGAATAAGAGATTTAACTTTGAACTTGTATTCAATGATTCTGAACAATTAACAATAGTAAAATTTAGTACGTACCAAGCTGAGCTGCAGTCACAGGTAAGCTAAAATATAGTTACAAAACTCGCACTCTTAATTTGTGCTTGTGTAATCCAAATATTGTAGCCAGCTATGAATACCTTAACTGAACTTTGAAATTAAAGCATTGAAATGGAATGATATTACATTAATGCTGGCGTTCCAATTACAGCGACACTCGGGTTCATTCCGGAAAAGGAAGGGACCCTGCTTGGTAATGCACTTGGGACAATAAGCAACAAAGGTTAATGCTAAGTTGCTGTACTTTAGTGATGCAAATGGAAGAGTTTGAAACGCTGACGTCTGCTATTCAGTTCTAAAACTTTACGTGCTTTCAGTCTACCTTGTTGGTTGATTGAGGGTTTGAAGTCGTCGATCGAGGAGGTGGCGACAATCACTTATTGTTGGCCGTCGCTGTTGCAGAAGCTGGATGGTGGCGCGCCTTCTTCTCGATACGGTCACCAGGCAAAACGGGCTCTTGATGTGCGCCAGCTAATGCTTCCCGTCTGCGACACCGTGTCAGAAACTATCATAGCAAGTCGAGCGCAATTACATGCTGCCAAACCCCGAAAGCGTGGCAACTCGCGGGAGCGTCACACAACACGCCTGCACCACCAAACACTACCAAAGTTCCTAAAACACTTTGGTTCTCCAAACGACCTATCGATGTAATCATTCGGCAGCATGGTTTTCCCTAGGCAAGACCCAGCGTAATAATACAAATAATATTTACAAAATAAACCAATTATAGATCGATGTAAATGCATATATATATATATATATATATATATATATATATATATATATATATATATATATATAGTAAAACAATTACAATATATAAAGACACAGAAATGTCATATCTTCAGGTAACAAAATAAGGAAAAAAATTATAGTACAATAGACGGAAATAGGTGGATATACACTTCCGGCGTTACAGGGCCTTGGCAGTATAAGTGTTCCGGCGTAACATCAAGCGCCGGCACGATCAAGAATGGGAGAGCAGAGATGGCGGTGAGACGACGTCAGCCAATAGTACGCCGAAGGACCCCTCTTCAGGACGACACCGAGTTAGGAGCGGCATCTACGGCAAGACAATATATGCACTGGTCTGCCAGGCCGCGTGACTTAGGAACCGTATTGGTTCACTTGTATTACCAACTGTATATATTGAAGAGCTTGCTTATGTTTGTCTGTTGCCCCTTGCTTGCGACATGTCTGTATCTAGCAAAGTTATCTATTCTAGTCATTTTCTTTTGTAATAAAATCGATTAATACGATTTGCTTGAATTGGTGTCTAGCGATCCGAGAGCCAACAGCCACCACTGCTTCCTTGTTTTGACTTTTTGTGGGCTATTGTTTCAAAAAAAATGGCTCTGAGCACTATGGGACTCAACTGCTGAGGTCATTAGTCCCCAGAACTTAGAACTAGTTAAACCTAACTAACCTAAGAACATCACAAACATCCATGCCCGAGGCAGGATTCGAACCTGCGACCGTAGCGGTCTTGCGGTTCCAGACTGCAGCGCCTTTAACCGCACGGCCACTTCGGCCGGCGCTATTGTTTCGCTGGCGCCTTAATTATCTATTGTCTTTTCTTTGCAGGGGTGTTTACGTACTTTAACAGTCTCTTACTGTGTTTTAGCAAATCAGTAATTTCAGGTGGGCGTTCGAGAAATTTTCTTTGCTTTTGTACTTACTTTTCTTGCTTGACTTGTCCGTTTCTCTCATTTGTCACTTCCAACATGCCCACCCCATCTATCCCAGCCCCTGATCAGGCGCCTCAGCTGCAAACGTTAGATGCAATGCAGCTAATGCAAATGTTTCAGTTCCAGACACAGCAAGCATCTACACTGATAAACACAGTGCAGCAGCTACTGGCCAATGCTGTGAGCCCAACAGACCAAGCACCTACCGTAGCTCGAAGTGCTAAACCGGCTTTACGCCAGTTCCACGAACAAAAAGAGGAGTAGATCGAGTGGCTGCAACAGTTTGAAGCCCACGTACTTGCTCATAAGATGCCAGGTACTGTGAAATTGCCTTATTTATCGTCCACAGCAGCAAGTGCAGTGTTCCGCCTCGTTCAAAAACTCTTTTCTAACGCCACTCCGAGTGAATTCTTCTATGATCAGGTTGTGGATTCGCTAACTAACTATAATGATCAACAAGTTCATATAGTAGCGCCTAGGTACCAATTCTTTAATTGCAAGAAATAGTCCTAACAAACTTATCGCGAGTGGGTAACAGATTTGCAGGGTATGACGAGGCAATGCAAATTCAAGTGTGCTAGTGGTGCTTTACATTCAGATGTTACGTTGCGTGATGCGATCGCGTACAATGTAACTGATGTCAAACTCAGAGAACAGATTTTGAAACAAACCGATCCATCATTTCAGCACGTAGTGCAAATACTAGATCAGTACGACTCAGAGCCGGCCGGTGTGGCCGTACGGTTCTAGGCGCTTCAGTTTGGAACCGCGTGACCGCTAAGGGTCGCACATTTGAATCCTGCCTCTGGCATGGATGTGTGTGATGTCCTTAGGTTAATTAGGTTTAAGTAGTTCTAAGTTCTGGTGGTGGTGGTTAGTGTTTAACGTCCCGTCGACAACGAGGTCATTAGAGACGGAGCGCAAGCTCGGGTTAGGGAAGGATTGGGAAGGAAATCGGCCGTGCCCTTTCAAAGGAACCATCCCGGCATTTGCCTGAAACGATTTAGGGAAATCACGGAAAACCTAAATCAGAATGGCTGGAGACGGGATTGAACCGTTGTCCTCCCCAATGCGAGTCCAGTGTGCTAACCACTGCGCCTCCTCGCTCGGCCTAAGTTCTAGGGGACTGATGGCCACAGCAACTAAGTCCCATAGTGCTCAGAGCCATTTTGAACCATTATTAACGATTCAGATGCCCTGTCCGCCGACAAGTTTGAGCAGCCAACAATTTGTCGGGTTGAGTCGTACCTTGGTAGCGACCGGCCCATTAAGCAACAGTTTGCGCATGCCACGATGTGTAAACAATTCTCCACGCCGTGTAAGCAGCTCGCCAAACAGGCGGCTACAAAGGCGTACAGAATTAAGTCATGCCCTTGGTCTTATTCACAGCACAAACACCATGACTACCCGACCCAACAAGCACAGTGTTACGCTTGTTGCAAGAAAGGACATGTATAATCCGTATGTTTGCAATTGAACAAACATAAGAATTCGTCCCACTCACAAAAACCTAGTCACAAGACCCATTAATTAATGCAGTGTATTAAAAGCCTGCAGCAGGCATTAGTAACTCCAGCAAGCGACAGTTTCTTCAGTGCTACACCAGTCCAACAAACTTTTTGTTCATTTGCCTCTTGTGGAGAACGTGTGAAATTTCTGTTGGACACGGGTGCCTCTGTTACATTGCTAAATTGTCACGCATATGAACTGTTAGGCTCCTCAGGCCTGTTTAAAACTAGCACGCACCTGACGGCTTATAATGAACAAGACATTCCCGTTCTCAAAAAATGGTTTAAATGGCTCTGAGCACTAGGAACTTAACTTCTGAGGTCATCAGTCCCCTAGAACTTAGAACTAGTTAAACTTAACTAACCTAAGGACATCACACACATCCACGCCCGAGGCAGGATTCGAACCTGCGACCGTAGCGGTCACGCGGTTCCAGACTGCAGCGCCTAGAACCGCTCGGTAACTCCGGCCGGCTTTCCCGTTCAGAAAATGTACCTTAGCTGCCATGTATCGCTCGCCTATGCGAACAGTGACCTTTACGGTGCTACAATCATGCGATTGTAATAACGTATTTGGTCTTTATTCATTTGATTTGTTTGGTTTTCAAATTCAGGAAATTGTGTTGTCAGCGTCTGTCTTTCATGCAAACGACAGTGTAGCTAGGTTGCTGAAAGAATTCCATGACCTCCTTTCTGAAAGTTTAGGCAATGTTAACAGTTTTCTTTACACATGTCACTGTGAAAGACAGAAATATTTGCAAGATAGCGAAGCTATTGCGCCCATACAAGCTAGTCAATTGGCAAGTCCACTAGTTTTGCTCCCTAAACCTTCAAGTTGCATTTGCCTCTGTGTTTATTTTAAGTCTATGGTCAACCCACAAATTCTGATTGATACTTATCCATTGTCACGCCCAAAGGACCTCATGGACAGATAAGGCGCTGGTTGTTACTTTTCAAAACTTGATTTGCGCAGCGCATATCTCCAAATGCCATTCGATGAACAATCTCAAAAAATATGTGTCGTCAATATTCATTTGCGCTTGATTAAATATTTGCGTTTGCTTTTACCAGTGCTACCGAACCCACCATTTTTCGACCGTATTTGGAAGGGCTGATTGCTCAAGTGCCAAACTTTTCTAACTATTTGGACGATATTAGCGTAGTAGGTCGTACACCTGAAGATCAAATTGCAAATTTGCGTGTGTTACCTGATGCAGGACTAAAGTGTAGACTGGGAAAGTGTGATTTTTTTTAAACCTGAGATGCAGTCTCTTAGTAATGTCATCAGCAAAGGTGTACATCCCCTTCAGTCGCATTTGTTAACCATACGAGATTTGTTCCTCGCAATGTCTTAGAATTGCAGTCAATTTTAGGGAAAATGAACTATTATATATGGTTCATACCGAATGCTGCACAAATCGCAGCTCTATCGCATCGCTTGCGTCGCAAGAATGCCCCTATTGTTTGGACAGCTTAGTGTATGTCAGTGATCGATGCTTGGTTCGCTTTGATTCTGAAGAACCAGTTGTATTACAAGCTGACGCTTCTTCTTACGGAATCGGTGCAATGCTTTCGCACAGAATTGGTGATAAAGACAGACCTGCTGCTTTCGCATCAGAAGTGTTGTCCAAAACTCAGTGTAACTATTCACAAATTGAGAACTACTTGTATGGCAGAAAATTCTACTTAATAATGGATCACAAGTCATTGCATCCCTTGTTTCATCCGACAAAGCAGGTTCCTGCACGAAATGCCCACAAACTGCAAATATGGGCTCTGTGGTTGTCTTAATACCAGTACGAGATTGTGTACCGTCCAACGGCTAAACATGATAATGCGGACACACTTTCAGGTCTTCCGATTAGCAGACTTCGAATGCTTCTGCTGCATCTTGTTGTCACATCGATGCTCAGTATTCTGAATTGCTTCAATCTTGTCCACCTAACTATAGGAAAATATCACAGGGCACAGAAGCTGATCCAGATTTGAACGTTTTGCTAAAATACCTTCGTACATCTTGGCCTGGTTCCTCGTATAGCATAAAGGATTCTGTAGTGCACCGACACTTCACACGTCGGCATAGTCTCGCCATACAAACAGGTGTGATCCTTGTTCAATAGGACAGTAGACTTTCTCGTGTGTTGATCGCCAAAGCTTTGCAAAAAGAAGTGTTGCAGTTATTTCATCAAGGACACTGGGGGATTGTTCGTGGGAAACAGTTAGCGCGTCGACACTGTACTTGGCAAGATATGAACACCCAAATAGAACAGATGACATCACAGTGTTCCGACTGTGCGGAAAATAAGTCCGCACCATCACAAACTTTTTCTGCTGGACCTAAGTCGCAATCACCTTGGCAACGTGTGCACACAGACTATGCAGGACCTTTTTCGAACACTTGTTGGCTGATTGTCGTTGACTCGTATAGCAAATTTCCTTTTACTGTACCAATGAACTCTAAAACGTCACGTAGCACAATTGAGGTGTTGTCCACTATTTTTTGCCTCGAAGGTTTGCCTGAAATAGTACACCGGCCCTCAGTTCACGTCAAATTAGTTTGAAACATTCTGTGAACGCAACGGCGTACAGCATCTAACGAGTGCATCGTTTCATCCACAGCCAAACGCCGAAGCGGAACGTTTTGTCAGAGCTATCAAGCAGCAGATGGACAAACTTCGCACTGCACTCACGAGAGGTCAAGAATTTCAACTGTATCTCGTCTCCTATCGTACGCTTCCACGAGATAGACCATCGCCGGCGAAATTGCTTCACGGCCGCCTCCATCGGACACTACTCCACCTGCTCCACCCTTCTCAGAATACGGCGCCGAAGAAAAGCCGCAAGTATCAAACCGCGGCGCATGGTACAGGGACAGGGTTTTTAGCGACGGCAGACGTTGGGCGCGAGCCGAGGTCGTTCATCGATTTGGCGCTTGCATGTATCTCATTTCAGGCCCCGACAGATTGCAGCGCCCACATCACAGTCAAATTCGCCACTGTCACGTGCACTCTGATCCTTCTGTGTCTCTCACCCCCCCCCCCCCCCCCCTCCCTCCGATTCATGCATCCCGAGGACACCACGGCCAACGCAGCCGCCATGAGGTGTCATCACGCCACCGCGGGACGACCCATGGAGCGTTTGCCTTCTCCGCCTCCTCTCAACCTGCCGATGGAACTTGACCAGCCCAAGCCGCAGCAGCCGACGCCTTCGACATCTTCCTATTGGCCTCAGGAGGTGGACGCGTACGCTTCTCGTCGTTTTCCGGGGGACGTTTCCGCCAGAGTGAAGGCCGGATGGCGAGGTACGACCGAAAGCTTGACGCCTCCTGCAGCCGCGGCTTCCGTCCAGCGCAGCATCCACACTCCTACCTTTCCCGCCGTTGTCGCGCTCCCTATACCAGGACGGTCCGTCGCTCTGGGGAGGGGGGGAGGAATATTCTGGCGTAACGTCAAGCGCCGGCACGACTATCAAGAACGGAAGAGCAGAAAGGGCGATGAGACGACGTCAGCCAATACCACGCTGACAGAACCCTCTCTAGGACGATACCGAAATAGGAGCCGGATCTAGGCCAAGAGAATAAAAGCGCCGATCCGCCTGGCCGCATCCGGGCTGAAGTCGAGCCGCCCTACGAACGCTACAGGAATGACTTAGAAACTGTTTTGGTTCACTTGTATTACGTATTGTATATACCGAAGAGCTTGCTTATGTTTGTCTGTCACCCGTTGCTTGCGACACGGCTATATCTCACAAATGATGCATTGCAATCATTTCTTTTGCAATAAACTCCATTAACATGATTTGCTTGAATTGTTGTCCAGCTATCCGAGACTGGCAATGGCAAGGAAAGCGTTCCAGAAGAAAAAAAATTTGTTAACGTCGAGTATTGATTCAAGTGTCAGGAAGTCGTTTCTGAATGTATTTGTATGGAGTGTAGCCATGTATGGAAGTGAAACATGGAGGATAAATAGTTTAGACAAGAAGAGAATAGAGGCTTTCGAAATGTGGTGCTACAGAAGAATGCTGAAGGTTAGATGGGTAGATCACATAACTAATGAGGAGGTATTGAATAGAATTGGGGAGAAGAGGAGTTTGTGGCACAACTTGACTAGAAGAAGGGATCGGTTGGTAGGACATGTTCTGAGGCATCAAGGGATCACCAATTTGGTACTGGAGGGCAGCGTGGAGGGTAAAAATCGTAGAGGGAGACCAAGAGATGAATACACTAAGCTGATTCAGAAGGATGTAGATTGCAGTAGGTACTGGGAGATGAAGAAGCTGACACAGGATAGAGTAGCATGGAGAGCTGCATCAAACCAGTCTCAGGACTGAAGACCACAACAACAAGGTTTCCTAGGGACCCTATATTAGCAAGTGAGCAGAACACAATAATAAGCAACCCGAGTTTCTGTCGTACAGACATATGAAATGCTGAAAGGTAAGTTTATTGCCTCTATTTTGCCTTCTGTAATGCGGGGGTGAGGTTTATATTGTAATCAGCAGGGTAACTGAAGCCTCTAGCACGAATTCTTGGTGGCGTCTCCTCGGATACTGCGGTTTTGTTCATTCTTGGTCATAATTTCTCACGAACGTATATGTTTTTAGATAATCTTGCATAATGGCTGACACCGTAAGTAACTAATATTCTATCCGTATCGTTGTCTGAGAGTTAATGTCATCATAAAATCACTGATATCTGTAATGTAGTCACTTACAGCTAATGGTGAGTTAAAAACTGTTTTAGTTCAATTTTCAAGTTGAACTGCGCCTACAGGGCATAGCGTAAATCTGCCATTTAATATTATTGATTACTTTCAGCTAGTAAAGTCACTTCCTATAAATGTCCACAAAACTGTTTCAAACTCATTATTTATCTTTTTTAGCTAAATCACTTCCATTAAGACCTTAAAGTATTGGTTACCTGTCCAATTATATTTATATGTTTCCGCAGGTTTAAGCTTTGTCAAATAAAATCCAATAATTTCACCCTTTTGAACATATTTTCACAGATCAGAACTTCTACAGTACAATAATGGAAATTAGTGCTCCCCAGAGGGACACACAAGCACTCAAGGAACAAGAACAGGGAGAAAGAGAAAAGGAAATCCAAAAGCATCACATCTTCTGCTTACATAGCCTATAAGTTCTTAGGGATCTGATTACTTAAATATTAATACTATCTCTTAAATGATTGTTGAAATATATTAATTAATTATTTTTATTACAAAAAAAATTTTAAGTTACGACTGAGTGCTGTATAAGATTGGTTAAAGCTTGCTAGGTTAATGCTGCAATATTTGTAACCTGAATGAGGTTTGGACTCCAATTGCGGTACGTTCCTTTCTAGGTTCTGAACTATTTTTCCTTGTGTATCGTTTGACGTTAATAACTGCTTATTTGCTCTGTAGTTCCGTAGCCACCCGGAGTGGCCGCGTGGTTAGAGAGGCCATGTCAAGGATTGCGCGGCCCCTCCCGCTGGAGGTTCGAGTCTTCCCTCCGGCATGGGTGTGTGTGTTGTTCTTAGCATAAGTTAGTTTAAGTAGTGGGTAAGTCTAGGGACTGATGACCTAAGCAGTTTGGTCCCTTAGGAATTCACACACATTTGAACACATTTGTAGTTCCGTATTTACTTCTTTATCTGTTAGAGTTGTATCAATGTTACGCGTGATCCTCTATTTATGTAGCAAGAAACTAGGGATAGGCACGTTAAGATTTTTTCTTCAAATATAAGTTCAGTATATTTTTCTTTGCTGTAGTAGACTTAACTTCCATTTTCATTCTGTTCCTACCTGAGGGATTAATGTTAATGATACACTTTTAAAAGTGGGAGCTGCAGGATTATATCAATTTATCAGTACATATGGAATGTAAGTTGTCAATATTTTTGTCGAAGCTGTCAACAAAGACAAAGTGCTCGAGATCCGTTCTATTTTACTGTTCTTAATATCTCTACATTCACGCATATTTTGTACTGGTCCCCGCCTCATTAGTGATTTCTTCATCTGATTCGTCTATAGGGCTACTTTCGCAGGAATAAGTAATTATTTTCTCTATCATTTCAACACCCATATGAGAATTTGTGTTATTCAGAACAAATATGTTTATGCTGTAGTCAAGTAGGATCTAGCACTGTAATAGTTGCACATATATTTGACAATAAGCATGTGCTGCTTCAAGGGTGGTTCAGATATTTTGGACAGATCTTCTGTTCTTATTGCTAAGTTAGCTGCATATGATGTTGTTGCTGCAGGTGCTGTTGTTGTTTCTGTGGCAGCAAATTATGCTGCTGGACTTCCTGATATTGTAGAATATGCTGATGTATCTCCCGGTGTTTTTACTGTAGAATATGGCGTTGCCGGTGTTACTGACATTGTTGCCCGTTGTAGTCCTGTTGTTTGTATTGCTGAATCTTCTATGGGGTTTTAGTTCCTGTTGCGCCACTACCATTGGCTACATCTACGTCTACATGGCTACTCCGCAATTCACATTTGATTGCTAAGCAGAGGCTTCTTCGAACCACATTCTGACTATTTCCGTACAGATTCCATCTCGAAAGCGCGCGGGAAAATTCAAAATTTAAATCTTTCTTTGCGAGTTCTGATTTTATTACGATAATCAATTCTTCCTATGTAGGTGATCCTAAACTAAATATTTTCGTATTCAGACGATTAAGTTGGGTATCGAAATTTTACGAAAATATTTTCCCCGACGAAAACAGCCTTTGTTTTAATTACTGGCACCCAAACTCGGATATCATACCAGTAACAACCTCCCCTTATTTCGCGATAACTTAAAACGAGCTGCCCTCCTCACAACGTTATCCATGTGATCCAATTTCGGTAACTCGCACTCGTAGTCTTAGATATTCAATTAATTCGACAGCCTGTGGATTTCTGTGATTTATCGTGTAGTGGAATTTAACAGATTCCCTTTAGTACTTACGTGGATGATCTGACACTTTTCTCTACTGAGAGTCAATTCCCACTTTTCGCACCTTGTAGTTGCCTTGTCTCGACCATTCGCAGTTTGTTTTGGTCTTCTGATGACTTTACTGGAAGGCAAATGACAGCGTCATCTGCAGATAACCTAAGAGGCCTACTCAGATTTTCTCCTAACCCGTGCTTTACACTGAAATCAGCAGATCGCCTATACGGCTTCCCTGAGGAACGCCAGACATCACGTTGGTCTTACTCGATGAGTTTCTATCTTACTATGAACGGTGGCCTTTCTGGCAGGGAAATGACATGTTGTGGATACCGTGGTAACAGGCTTCTATCGTCGCCTGTATAATTCACTGTGGCGGAGTTCAACATGGGTTTTATAAACACATCTGCCATCACACAAGAGTCCAGAAGGATCAAATCAGGGAATCGAGTAGGCCATGGTACAAGACTACCACTGACAATTCACTTCACTTTTTTGGAAATTGCCGGTTCAAGGGTCGACGCACAGGACGACTGAAACGTTCCGGCCCCCAGCCATGCTGGAACCACATGGAAAACATGCGCTGTCACGTAGGGAGCGGCAAGTCATCCAGTTGCTCTGGCAATATTCTGGCGAGGAAACTGTAGTAGTAGTAGTAGCAGTAGTAGTAATAGTAGTAGTAGCTCTATTCATCTGTAGATCTCTTTTTACAAGAATATAGGACATGTAAAAGTATTTACAAGCTTAGACCAATTTAAAATAAGCTTATTTGTGTACACGTGCATTTACAGATATCTTCTTCTTCTTCTTTCGTTTCACCCTCTTTGGCGTACGCTGGATCAATCATTTGTTTGAGCGTTGTTCTTTTCTTAGGGCCCAGTATTTCTTCATTCTTTCTGATCTTCTTTTCCTCTCTTCTTCCGAGAGACTTTTGTGTAGATTTGTCTTGGAACCTTATGTTTTCTTCTTTAGTGATTAATTTAGCTGTTCGATCGATAAGTGAATTTTCTGAAATCTTTAATTCTTCTAGGTCTTTCCTAGTTTCCTTAAACCAGTTTTGTTTCGTTTTGCATTTGCGGAAAAAGTCAAAGATTAGTTTGGTTAATTTGTGGGAACTCATTCTCAGAAGATGACCATAAAAATTTATCCTCCTTTTTCGCATAGTATCTGAAAGTTTTTCAGTTTTTTTTTTTTTTTTTTTTTTTTTTGTAGAGAGTTTCATTTTTGATGTACGGTATGTATATCTTATTGTATTGAAATTTTGGTCCTTCGATTTTTCTTCAAATTTTTCTTTCCTTTAGCTCAGGTTTCTCCATTTGGCCTTTGAAATTCATGTTTAGTGTTTCTCCTGCATGCAGTGCTTCTGGCTGAATCAATGTCTTGTAATGTGTAATTTTGGACCACCATGAAAGGGATTTTTGTTGTATGTATTTTTTGTTATTTGGAAGGCCAATTCAAGTTTATTTTTTCTGGATTCCATTGCTTTTCTTTCCCCAGCATTCCAACTAATCCATTCTCCGAGATATTTGAATTCTTTTACTATTTCAATCTTTTGTTCTTGAATTTTGATGTATTTACATGAGTGTTTGATGTTTGTCAATATCTTGGTTTTTTCAAAGGAGATGTGAAGACCTATTTCAGTTGCTTCTTTCTTTAGCTTAAGGATTTACTCCTGTGCTTCTCCCATTGTTTCAGGAAACATGACCATATCATCTGCAAAAGCAATGCAATTTTCTTTAAGGTTCTTCTTTTTGCAACCCAGTATTATACAACTCTTAATATTTGTGTTCCATTCTCGGACTACTTTCTCAGGCGCACAATTGAACAGCAACGGTGAGAGCCCATCCCCCTGTCGCACCCCGTTTTTGTTTCAAAGGGTTCCGATAATTCGCCCACAAATTTGACTTTCGAAAATTTATTTGTAAGGGTCGCTTTTGTAATATTAGTTGTTTTCTTACCCAAACACATTTCTTCCAGGACTGATAATAGAGATCTCTATCAATAGAATCATACACTTTTTTGAAATCAGTGAAGGAGATTACGTATGTCTTTGCCTTTGATTTTTGGTGTGTCACGATGTTTTTGAGGTTTAGTATTTGTTTCGAACATGATCTACCCTTTCTTAAACCTCCCTGGTATTCCCCGATTTGCGGGTCCAATTACAGAAATAAACTGGTTCAGATGGCTCTGAGCACTATGGGACGTAACATCTGAGGTCATCAGTCCCCTAGAACTTAGAAATACTTAAACCTGACTAACCTAAGGACATTACACACATCCATGTCCGAGGCAGGATTCGAACCAGCGACCGTAGCGGTCACGCGGTTCCAGATTGAAGCGCCTAGAACCTCTCGGCCACAGTGGCCAGCTCCAATTTCAGACATCTAGTTAGAGACAATCATTAGACTTGCTCCTGGTATACAATAGTTTTCTTACAAATAACTTATGAAATAATGTTCACTCGTTATAGGTCACTACACATATTATACACACATTGTTTCATAACACTTGCACTCAATACTCACACAAACACACACACACATACACACACACACACACACACACACACACACACACACACACACACACACACACTGGTGATCTCTGGGACATTTTCTCTACCATAACTTCCCATTTGCTATCCTAAAAATCTGAATCAGCATACCTCTACAACGAGTGAGATGTTGCGCTCAGAAAGCCTGCTATATCGTTAAATTCGCGATGAAGCAAGCGTGTCAAAGAAACTGAATTCCTCTCGTGGGAAATACAGTGCATTTAGGAAGCCTGCAGTGAATAGCGTGCCGCGAGGCTCCGAATCGATTCCCCCGGTCCGGTGTGGTCTGCTCCCAGTTCCCAGGCCGTGTGATCCAATTTGCTGACGTGTTGTCCGTTTAATAGAGGACGGCTAATTCGGTAAACGGCCGTGACAGTTGGCCGCGCGAGGCTCTTGACAGACCTGTTACCGCCACTGGGAACTGACTGACGTCCGGAACACTGGCCCATCTTCAGTGAGATGGGATGACGCGCTGTGGTACTGCACCTACCACTGCGACTAGATTTTTAGTTTTCGTTTAAAATACGAATGTAAATTATTTGTTTTGATCTGTTTCTCTTCATATATTTTGTGCAATACAGATATAATCTATATGCACAACAGTTAACAATGAACGCTGGTGTGCAGAACTTATAAACGGAAGTATCTTTTGCATGATGTCTCACTGCAGCTATAGTATCTCGATGAAACTTGGACCATGTAGAGATAGAAGTGCTACAGTATAGTGCAGAAGAGAATTGAAACAAATATGTAATGCATTAAATGAATTGGCAATTGCGAATAAGAACCACCATTAGCTGTAGAGTGGAATGACTGCAATGAAGATTTGTGCCGGACCGGTGAACGAAGCCGTATTTCCGCTTATCGCGAGCGATCATCTTACCGTTTGGCTCTCCGTGCTCAACTCGCCGCCAGACCCCAACTTCCATATGTCGTGAACCATGCGTCTACAGCTAATGGAGGTTCTTATTCCCAATTGCGATTTAATTTAATGTCTTTAACAACGGCTGTAGTCACCGCTGTGCCTGTTCCTATGAACATCCACGTATGTCCAAAGGTACTTTGCATCGCAATCCGAATAACACAGGCATTGCAATATTAATGACACGAATGACCCTTTTATTGAAACACAATAATTACACAAAAATTATCGTTATTAATTATGGGTCGGAGGTTCGAGTCCTCCCTCGGTCATCAGTGTGTGTGTGTGTGTGTGTGTGTGTGTGTGTGTGTGTGTGTGTGTGTGTGTGTTGTTCTTAACATAAGTTAGTTTAAGTCGTCACGCAGTATCATATCTCCTATTTCATCTTCATCTACATTCTCTTCCATTTCTATGATATTGTCCTCAACAACATCGCCCTTGAATATAGAGGGTCTACAGAAGGGCGATGTCATTGAGGACAATATTACAGAAATGGAAGAGAATGTAGATGAAGATGAAATAGGAGATATGATTGTGCGTGACGCGTTTGACAGAGCACTGAAAGACCTAAGTCGAAACAAGGCCCCAGGAGTAGACAACATTCCATTAGAACTACTGGCAGCCTTGGCAGAGGCAGGCCTAACAAAAATCTACCATCTAGTGAGCAAGATATGTGAGACAGGCGAAATTCCCTCAGACTTCAAGAGGAGTATAATAATTCCAATCCCAAAGAAAGTAGGTGTTGACAGATGTGAAAATAACCGAACTATCAGTTTAATAAGTTGTGGCTGCAAAATATTTACACGAATTCTTTACAGACGAATGGAAAAACTGGTAGAAGCCGACCTCGGGGAAGATCAGATTGGATTCCGTAGAAATGTTGGAAAACGTGAGGCACTACTGACCCTCCGACTTATCTTAAAAAATAAATTAAGGAAAGGCAAACCTAAGTTTCCAGCTTTTGACAACGTTAACTGGAATACTCTCTTTCATAGTCTGAAGGTCGCAGGGGTAAAATACAGGCTATTTACAATTAGTGCAGAAACCAGATGGTAATTATAAGAATGGAGGGGCATGAAAGGGAAGCAGCGGTTGGGAAGGGAATGAGACCGTGTTGCAGCCTATCCCCGATGTTATTCAATCTGTATATTGAGCAAGCAGTAAAGGAAACAAAAGAAAAATTCGGAGTAGGAATTAAAATCCATGGAGAAGAAAAAAATTTTGAGGTTCGCCGATGACATTGAAATTCTGTCAGAGACAGCAAAGGACCTGGAAGAGCAGTTGAACGGCATGGACAGTGTCTTGAAAGGAGGATATAAGATGAACATCAACAAAAGCAAAACGGTGATAATGGAATGTAGTCGAATTAAATCGGGTGATGCTGCGGGAATTAGATCAGGAAATGAGACGCTAAAAGTAGTAAAGGAGTATTGCTATTTGGGGAGCAAAATAACTGATGATGGCCGAAGTAGACAGGATATAAAATGAAGACTGGCAATGGCAAGGAAAGTATTACTGAAGAAGAGAAATTTGTTAACATCGAGTATAGATTTAAGTGTCAGGAAGTCGTTTCTGAAAGTATTTGTATGGAGTGTAGCCTTGTATTGAATTGAAACGTGGACGATAAATAGTTTAGACAAGAAGAGAATAGAAGCTTTCGAAATGTGGTGCTACAGAAGAATGCTGGAAATTACATGGGTAGATCACATAACTAATGAGGAGGTATTGAATAGAATTGGAAAGAAGGGAAATTTGTGGCACAACTTGACTGGAAGAAGGGATCGGTTGGTAGGGCATATTTTGAGGCATCAAGGGATCACCAATTTAGTACTGGATGGCAGCGTAGAGGGTAAAAATCTTAGAGGGAGACCAAGAGATGAATACACTAAGCAGATTCAGAAGGATGTAGGTTGCAGTAGGTACTAGGAGGTGAAGAAGCTTGCATGGGATAGAGTAGCATGGAGAGCTGAATCAAACCAGTCTCTGGACTGAAGACCACAGCAAGTAGAGTGTAAGCCTAGGGACGGATGACCTACGCATTTTGGCCCCTTAGTAGCTCACACACATTTGAACATTTGAATTATGGGCCCCTGAACATTACACAAGGCGGGTCACGATTATTAAAAGGTTGTGTCATGCCACGGACGCTCTGCAACGTGCCACCAGGCCATGGGCGCAAGGTTGTCAAGGAGATCGTATGGTACGACGTTTCACTCCTCCATCAGCTCGGTTGTCACTCGCTGGATCGCCGTTGGTGTACGTGAACGTGCTGAAAACGTCTCCCCAGTGCATTCCATCGCAAACGGTGCCACCCATACTCGTGTGTCAACGGAACACAACACACTGGTCGTCGGGCAAACAGACAACCGCCGTGCTGTCACCGTGCCACTTTCTAGCGTGAGACCGCGTGCTTTGCAGTCCTACTACATGTGGTTGCAATTAGATCCGCTGTTTGACGTTGGGCCCTTATTGCCCGTTGCGCAATGTCGCGGCCGTATGCTACTGTAGCTGACAGTGGTCGACCGCGCCCTTTCCTCCGAGCAGCAGTGTCTGCGGTTCAGAACGCTCCCCGTGCACTGCAAACCATTATGTGAGCAATACACTCATGGGCAACTCTCGTCACACGTCGTCTTTCTTCCAGTTTCCTCAGATTATTTCTCGTGTGACGTCGTCTAAATGCTGTCTCTGGGCCATGTTGTCCTGAACATCACGAACTCACTGCACCGTAACTGCTCATTGACAGACACACATTGTCTTTCTCCGTTCCTTCAAGTGCTTCGTGCTGCGGGTTAATCACAGTTGGCACTGTGGTTATACTGACCTGACGCCACGCGATGTCCAACTTCCAGTTCACAACTGGGAGACCACTGGCACTTCCATTTATTTCCACTCGGTAGTTCAAATACTACTTTACACCCGCCAGAGTAGCTGAGAGCGCTAACGCGCTGCTTCCTGGACTCGGGTAGGCGCGCTGTCCCCGGATCGAATCCGCCCAGCGATTTCCCGACAAGGGCCGGTGTGCCAGCCAGCGTGGATGTGGTTTTTAGGCAGTTTTACGCATCCCGCTAGGTGAATATCGGGCTGGTCCCCACGTTTCGCCTAAGTTATATGGCTCGCAAACATCTGAACACATTCACACTATTCCATGGCTTACGCTAGACACAGACAGTTATGGTACACTCATTCCTTCCCGGGGGGAGGGGGGGGGGGTACAGGGTGGCGACAGGAAGAGCATCGGGCCACCCCTTAACATTAACAAGCCACATCCAATTAACCAGCAGGCCTCGCAAGTCGGGATAAATGCTTAGACAGAGAGAGAGAGCTCAAATATCACTTTACCTTATCTATCTCGTCCTTAAGTTTGGCCGTGCACTGCATCTCTCTTTAGATGACAAATAATTAACTGCCCGCCGGGGTGGCCGAGCAGTTCTAGGCGCTACAGTCTGGACCAGCTCGACCGCTATGGTCGCAGGTTCGAAATCTGCCTCGGTCATGGGTGTGTGTGTGATGTCCTTACGTTAGTTAGCTTTAAGTAGTTCTAAGTTCTGGGGGACTAATGACCTCAGAAGTTAAGTCCCATAGTGCTCAGAGCCATTTTTTTAAAATAATTAACTTATACTTTCGTAACTGTTTTGGCTGGATTCGGATTTCATATGCAATAATCACCATATTTCTAAGGCTTAAAATGACATTTCTAAACTGGGGACTAGTGAAAAATGATTAAAGGAATTGCGTGAAAGAAACTCTTCTCCTTCCTCTTCCCAATAGGAACCATATTGATTTCTATCACTACTTTCATCAGTAATATGCAGTGACGTTCTCCAGTTCAAGGATCATGGGTGACGAGAAATTTAATTAGTTACAAAACCAGGCTTCGAGATCTAATGGCAGTGAACATCGTGATATAATAGTAGCGCATTAGCACTGTAAATTTCCCGGAATTCCAGTAAGATACAGGATTTAGTCGAAACAAAATCACTGTTGGCGGGCCAATGGCTATCATTACATGGCCTCGTCACTGATTAACGCAGCTATTCAGTTTCCTTCCCAGACTTGGCGATATACACATGGTAGACAGCTCGTGATGTCGTTACATGGTAACCTACCGCTCGATCAACTACTGCTGAATAATGCAGGATGAACCTTCATTTTTCTTCAATGTAGAGATTTCAGTCATGATGTTAGTTTTGTAATA
Source organism: Schistocerca americana (assembly GCF_021461395.2). Taxonomy (NCBI): domain Eukaryota; kingdom Metazoa; phylum Arthropoda; class Insecta; order Orthoptera; family Acrididae; genus Schistocerca; species Schistocerca americana. The sequence goes on from NC_060119.1 coordinate 1,025,938,200, forward strand.
GTGAGGTCCTGCGCAGCGTTTTACTACAGGGAAAAAGTATGCAAACAGGATTAACATTTCGTCAAATGGGTTGGGATTTTTTTTTAATTTCAAAATTATACTAAATACATATTTATAGGTCGAGTTGCTGAATGGTACGTTGAGGTTAAAGAGATATGTCAATACGTAGCGGAAGTGTATGATCCTTAACATGAACAGTGTTTTGTGTATAACTGTTATGCATTTAATGATACACATCGTCATTTATCTATCTCATAGATACACGTGTAGTAATTTATGAAGTTCTAACCAAACAAACGTATCAGTCTCCTGACATTCTTTTCATATTTCCTATCACTAATGTTGTACGGAATAATATTATGGGGTAATTCATCACGTAGAAAGAAGTGTTGATTGCACAAAGGTATGCAATAAGTGTTAACCCATGGACTCATGTACGTACCTCTTCAAGGAGCTAGGCATTTTAAAAGGAAGGAAGATTGGGATTAACGTCGACTCGACATCGAGGTCATTAGAGATGGAGCACAAGCTCGGATTGTGTCAAGGATGGGATAGGAAGTCAGCCATGCCCCTTCAAAAGAAGCATCTCAGTATTGCCTAGAGCAAATTGGGGAAATCACTGAAAATCTAAACTAAGCACTTTAACTGCTTCGTCGCAATACGTATTTTCGCTAATGTGATTGGTCATAAATAATCCATTACAATTTGAAAAGAACGTTCATATACAAGACTGTAGGACCAGAGGGAAAATTGACCTTTATTACCCATTGTTAAAGCTGTAGTGCCTCAGAGAAGAGTTCTATACGTAGCAATAAAATTTTTTGATCATTTTTCCCAACAACATAAAATATCTGACAGGTAGTGAAGCACATTTTCGATAAAAGAATCGCTATAATTGTCTATGAGATGTGTGTCTGACTAACTAGGTACGAGTAACTGTCTGTCTCTTTACCCGTCCATGGTTCGAATGTCGTAAGTGCTTTTAAATTAATGAGTAATACTGGTAACGGTTGATATACTGACGAAGTACGAGCAAATGTGACACTTCGATTCAAATCGAAGAATTTTAATGCAAATAATGACACAATTATTATCAGAATGTTTTAGTACTGCTGCCTTCGGTGTAGGAATCAAATGAAGCCAGGTGATACGAACGTCAGCTTTAAATTTTAGTTAAGAGCCTAAAGGGTAAAACAGCAAGATCTCTTTATAAAAATACATACAAGAAGCGTTGTATGTACTTGGAAATGAACTGTAAGATAATTTTATGTCATTTTATCGACGTGACTACAGAAACAAGTTACAATCGTGAAAAACGTGTAGATTAATTCCATCTGAATTTGCATTTATCTGAAGACAAAAATCGCCAAACGGGTATGCCATGTTTACACACAAGTCGGGCATTATGAATAAAAGCAGATGATTTTTCTAGTAACAGAAAAAACGTTTCACAAAAAACAGCATTGTGCCACGGGAAATAGTTGTGGCCTTGTTTTATTATTTTTCGAAGAAAACAATCGAGATCTTTCTTTTCTTTAACTGCTGTTATCGATTTCGTCCGAAATGTGCCCTCTTTGAATCTGAAGCTCAATGACTCACTTACAACGAGGCGTACTAGTTGAAGTCGGTGGTAGTTACCGTCCTCTTATGTTTCAATTTTATATCTCAACCTAATTCGACCGAAACAGATAATTACAGCTGTACAAGAACTTTGTCTAGACTGTTTTGCCCGCAGACAAATTGGTGTACTGTGTGAAATCTGAATTAGTGCTTCCAAACGCCTTCCTAGCCGGTTTGAACAGTGAAGCAGATGATGCGCAGATTTGCAATATAGAGCAATTTTCTGAAGACAACCATGTCCAGGCTTTTGTAAAAAATCATACCGGTATATAGGAACAGCTGCGACATTTCGACCTGATATTTTATGGTGTCATCTGACTAAATGTTACAAATATAACCATCGCATTAATGTTAGCAATCCCGTAGAAACTGCGTTAGTTGTAGTTTTACGTGTGGAATGCTTCTGTATGCCACCCAGCTGCTAAAAGTGAGAAATACTGAGATTGTCAGCCCCACTTCGCATAGCGCGTGGACAGAAAATTCATTTTTTTATTTTTTTTATTTTTTGCAGGGTATCTACCTTATTCCACACGACAGGTGACCTTGTGACATTTTGAGTGGCCGGCTCGTGGGTTGAGCGGAAGTGGAGACTATTGGACTGCTAGTGGCAGACTGGTAGTCTGACGGGCCCAGCGAGAAAGGCAAATAAGACCAGAGCGCAATGCAGGTGCCTCAGCGATTATACGTGGGGTTTTCTGCGGCTGTAGCGTGAACATCCAGCTGAAGGGGTTCAGGTGAGATAATGGAAGCTAAGATGGACGAAATTAAGGATAAATACTGAATATTTTTAATGAAAATACTTTACAGACCCTACAAACACTACACAGAAAACCAAATAATGTTACATGAAAGCGGTATAAAACTCCCTCGTCTACTAGTTTAATAGCACAGTATACTATCTGATACGCATTTATAATTTTACGTTAAGTTTTGACATGTTGAAAAAGTAGATGTAGGTCTGCTGCATGAATTTTGTAAATAACTTTGTCAATTCTGTATCGTTTTTCAGTGAGAGATCACCAGATAATCACAATAATTTTCTCTGTAATATAGCATATATCTATATATGTAATTAATTTTGAATCCAAATGATAATTATTTAAGTATCTAATTTGGATCGAGTAATGTGTGACGTCGCAGAAAGTATTTAAGGGGTAAAGAGTGGGATGCGCAAAATCACTTGTCGGCGGGCTTTTGATGACGTTGGTGCGTGTGTGTTTTCTCGAAAGCCTGTGTGGGCGAGCAGCCACATGTGAGTTAAACGCTTTAACGTTGGAGTGTACCGTACTTGAAATAACTTCATGCACCTGTGTGACGGTGTGTAATTTTCCGACAGACTTTATTTGACTGTATTTTCAGTGGTGATTTCGTGAGACTCAAGAATAATTTTGTATTCGCGATTTGAGGCATCCGTGAAAAACAGTTACTGCTGCAGTTAATACTTAACATTCGTGTGTGATACACTTGTTACACGTTCTTGGCAGTGTCTATTCAGATTAACGAACTTTACTTTGCATCGCAATTGGTAGGGGGAATTGTACGTTCTTGGCTGTAAGCGTTAGCCGATAATTTTAGTGTACTACTGTGCGGCAAAATGAGCTTTGCTCAAATATTGTACAACACAGCTACATAATAACTGTGTGATTGTTTTCCTCTCGAGTGTTCAATCCATATGTGTGTGATTTAGTTAGTAAACATATATTTACTTTAAAACATAATCCTCTGGATTCACCAAAATCATTAATCTACGGGACTCACCCAGTGCTTTCCTTAATTATATATAATTCTCTTTCTATGATTTACTTAATTACTTAAAAATGGTTCAAATGGCTCTGAGCACTATGGGACTTAACATCTATGGTCATCAGTCCCCTAGAACTTAGAACTACTTAAACCTAACTAACCTAAGGACATCACAGACATCCATGCCCGAGGCAGAATTCGAACCTGCGACCGTAGCGGTCACGCGGTTCCAGACTGAAGCGTCTAGAACCGCATGGCCAGACCAGTCGGCTAATTACTTAAAAAAAAAATGGTTCAAATGGCTCTGAGCACTATGGGACTCAACTGCTGAGGTCATTAGTCCCCTAGAACTTAGAACTAGTTAAACCTAACTAACCTAAGGACATCACAAACATCCATGCCCGAGGCAGGATTCGAACCTGCGACCGTAGCGGTCTTGCGGTTCCAGACTGCAGCGCCTTTAACCGCACGGCCACTTCGACCGGCAATTACTTAAAACACTTAAGTATTATTTATGTGTGTAGTGTGTGGTCATTAAAGGGGCGGTGCTCGACGAACATCTTCCGACAAAAGTGAATCACGCCAACACGTAATTAGGGATTAATTTGCCCACACCGATAGTGACACAGAGAACAGTCCGGTTCACTCTTAACCTTGATGTTGGCTTTGAAGTACAGCCTGGAATACGTGAAAGTCCTACTTTCCTAGTAAAACGCTTTATTGCAGTATTTACCCCACTATGGAACGGACTTTTCTCCTACTAAAACAATAGTTCATTGATATGGATCTGCAGTACTTAAGAAAATTAAAATTGACCTCCAGCATCAGATAGAATCTGTCACATTGCAAGTTTATAGAAGATAAGTCCACAGAGTTTTACAGTTCGCATGAATCAAAGGCACTGCAGCTAAGGTAGGCATAACACCACCATGTAGTTGCAGTACACCTCAAACAGTGAGTGCATATTGAGAAACATAATTTTTTTTTTCTAGCATTATAATAGAAGTTTTCGTATCGAGTAGTAATGGATCCTCATAAATATATCTGGAGATATTGATTGCTTCCTTATTAAAACTATTGAAAGGCAATATTTTGAGAGGTGGCATGAGCCCCCTCTCACATTTCTATCTTAGTCTGAGTAATTCGATCTTCCTTTCTAATTGCATGCGGTGAAAAGTCGCTATTCCTTCACAAGCAGACTTCCCACGCAGCGTCTCTCGTCACTCGGATGGTCTGGTGACAGGCGGGGAATGCTGATCTTGAAAGGGTTAAGCTGACGGGTGTGAGGAAGTCGAGTGAATGCTTTCCGGATGCCGACATTGTCATGGAGCAGGAGACACTACCTTTCCATGAGCAATGTTTTCGTCCTTTCCTGTCTGGTGTCCATGTTGGGATAATGATGAGTGAGGAGATGTTGCACAAACGGGCGCATACAAGAACGTGCTCTTAGAAGCTTTCTGAGAAGTCGTGGTACGCTCCATAGCGGCCACAACCAGTTCGTGAGACGTTCATACCAATTCTTGCAGGCACGCGTCAGTGCACTGCAAGATTGTGGTATATTGCGTGATTTCGAGGATGAATATGGGCAGTGTAGTTTTTACAGTGATGCGCCAGCATCGTTGTCTTGCAAGTCGGGGTGAACCTGTGAGCGTTTGACTCCAATGGTGCCCTAGACGGTAGAAATGCGGGCATAAAGCCTACCATGCCAATGTGCTGGTTGGGGATTTAGCGTGCTGCTCGTGACTATCACAGGTGAATAACCAAGGAATTATACTTGGAGATCCGTGACATACTGTGTAGCTGGTGTATGGTGGGCGACGAAATCCTCAACAGGAACCAGTCCTGGCTTGGCCATATTACATTGCCTCTGGAAAGATGCGCTCTGATCGCGAAAATCACATCACATAGAAAAAGAAGTTGCAACTATAATTTATTGTCTTGTGTAGCCATGGCTAACCCAGTCTCTGGAGTTTCAGTGAGGCGTAGTTAGAACTCGGAGGCCGTGTCGTACGGCGCGCACATCACTGTCGTCGTCAATAGCGGCGAGGAGCGAGACATCTCAGCGTAACAGGAATTATGTAAGAGTATTGTATAAGGTAAAAAAAAATAAAAAAGGAGAGTACCATATACTAGTATAAGTTAAACTTGAGGATTTAACAATAAGTATATCCTTAATATTGTGGGTGTTTTCTACCACAAGTGTTTGGCGCGCGCTTGTTGGGATGTTATTTTTCAGGTCACCAAACCACAGAACCCGAGATGGAGGGACGACGGGCGAGCGAACGTAGAATAGTTGCATGTTCTTTATAACTCAGTAAAACTTCCACCTGCATAATAACATAATTTATTCAAAAGACATAGAATGTAGATCGTTGCCGGCCGAAGAGGCCGAGCGGTTAAAGGCGCTGCAGTCTGGAACCGCAAGGCCGCTACGGTCGCAGGTTCGAATACTGCCTCGGGCATGGATGTTTGTGATGTCCTTAAGTTAGTTAGGTTTAACTAGTTCGAAGTTCTAGGGGACTAATGACCTCAGCAGTTGAGTCCCATAGTGCTCAGAGCCATTTGAACCATTTTTTTGTAGATCGTTGGCAAATGGTAGTTAACTCTTGAGCATGTCTGCTGTCGCTATATATAAGTAATAGTAATATTAGTGCGGGCCCGCACATTTAGTTGTTCATCCAATACAGCGTCACACACCATGTACAGTAGTGCGATCGGTCTCTACACAAATATCAAGATAGTTATTTCCATGTCTAGATTAGACATACCAAGATTTTGTTACAATGATAGCCATAGATTGATAACTATAAAATTAAAACAAGAGTGTCTGAAATGACAGACCATCAATGTATCGTTATGTAAATTTATTATAACATAGAAGGTCATGGGAAAAGTTAGGCATAAGATTTTTGTCAGAACTGTGCAGATAACGGGAATCGTGGCAATGCAGAGGCCAGCCAGAGCAGAAAACAAGAGGTTATCGGCTATCTGCAAGAAGGGGAGCGTCAGCGCGCCACCTGACGAGAAGGGTGCGGCAGCGTCCGGTCCTACAAGCTGACAGTCACCGGGCTGTATACCTGAGGGATTAGGCGGCAGACAGCCCTCGCCGGGCCACAAGCGAAAGTGTGGCTGGCCGTGTACACTGACATGCGACCAGCACGCAACAGCCAGCTAGCTCTCCGGATGCGGCAGCCGTTTGGAAGGATTTCCTGCAGCAGACCACGTTGTCGTGAGTACACGAAGAAGATCACGTAAGGTGTCAGAACCTGCGCCTCATGTGCCTCAGGACAGAAAGGGACGCTATATAATCACCTGTTGAGTTTTTTCAACTCACTATCATTAGCCGATCTGCATACACAAAGCAGTATCGTGCCACAAACTCTAACAAATGAATTGTCTCATTTCTAACTTCTCCTCTCACTTAGAGAGCAGTTGTAGCAATCGTCGCTCCTAGTTCGATACTGTCTGGATGACCTCACACACTTGTGGAGTCATTCCACATGCCATCATCCCTCGTCGAACTGCAATATTGGGAAACATAAAGTACTGTCCAGGGAGAGAAGAGACCTGGACTAGTGATGTATCCCAACTAGTAGACCTCAGAGACAATTAATCGACGTGAGGAGAGCCTATCACTATGTCTTCCTACCGTACTGACATGATCATATGCGTGGGTCTTGCTGCAATCTCAACAGCGTACTGCAGATGCTCCGGCACACCCTATTGCTGTTGCAACAACGTAGCAACAACACCTGACGTTGAGCCTCATGTGATGCCAGTACTATGGCCCCATCCCAAAAGCCCCCCTCCGATGCTCAAGACATGGAACCACGTGCATCAATGCATATGACTCAACATATACCAACCCCCTCAGAGAAACTAACGAATTTGTGAAGTGCTTCGAATATTTCTAACAATGTGATTTACTGCCTCATTCTCAGCACAGTCGTGAACATTGTGCAATGTGCAAGCACAACTTGACACCCCATGAACCTTGTCTTTTTTTTTCTTAAATTTCTTTCTCTGGTGTTGTTTTTGTAATGTATGTTATACCTTGTATGTGTTTGTGTTTTGCATTGTAATTCTTATATAAGTATTAGAGTAGGGCGCATAAATTACTGTATTGTTCTCCACAACATGTTTTCTTGTATTCTGTATTTATTGTTGTGTGTATGCAGTTTGCCTGAAGTTCCCATAAACTGAAGCAGATACCAGCACTGTCATTGTGAGTGGACCATCAGTTCAGGGAACATTTTGTAAAGGTTATTCTTGCAGCAGGGAGACAGAATGAATCGGGGGTTGTAATTAGATTCTGAAAGCTCACAAAGAGGTTGTTAACTTAAACAGTAACATGTGTGATTGAGTTAGGGTTAGTTTAATGATTGAAATTGTTGTAACATCTTGGGCATTTAATTACGGAACGCTCCAACTTTGTAAAGAATAAACTGCTCCATATTTGGGTCACATGCCCGGGCCGTATTTAGAGTGTGAATGTCTGTGTGAATCGGTGGTGGAAGGGGCTCCCTGGGTATGGATGTGTGATGTGAGTTTTAGAGTTCCATATTAAGAAGGTGAAGTTGGCTACATCATAAATAATCCTCCCTCTATGAACTGCATTTTGTCAGTTGCAGTGTTTTTTTTATAGAGTGCGGCATGTGGAGTCAGTTTGCAAGATCGTTTTTGGGCGATTGATTCACTACCATGCTTCTAAGGGAGCCAACTGCTCACCAATTACAATCTAAAATGGCGTACGGGCTATGAGAGGTGGCATGAGCCCCCTCTCATATTTCTATCTTAGTCTCAGTAATTCGATCCTCCTCCTCTGATTGCATGTGGTGTAAAGTCGCTATTCCTTCACACGCAGACTTCCCACACAGCGTCTCTCGTCACCCGGGTGGTCCGGCGACACGCCTGCAGGGGCCTAAAGGAGCGGCTGGGCTAGAGATTCCGTTACTTCGCAGAAACTTAGCGAAAACACTTTCTGGCGGGCTACCAGCGAGGAGCGGGAATGACTTGACTTGTGTTCCCAGGCAGTCTTGGCGGGCAAATTCCCGCGTTTTCTGCAAAATCGTAACTGTGATTGGTTCGCTCAGGGCATAGCTCCGTAACGTAGCAAAATCGGCGCAGAAATTGGCGCCAAGAATTTCCATTGGTGGAATGGTAGTGCTTCGGCAATAGAGTGGATTTTTCCACCAGTTTTCGAGTTGCTGATTGGAACGTTTAACCACGGCCACTGTTGTGGGGGCGGGAATGTTCTGTGTTCGGTTTGTATGGGCGTTCTTACGAGAGTCGGCTCTCGCCTTTCGGTCAGAGTAGGTTACAAGACTGAGCTCTCGCTGCTCTGAACAGCCTGCCTTCCATTGGATGTCTAATATACTTTTATTTAATTGTAACTGTTTGACCAAGTTGCTGAAGTTTCGACTTCAGCGTAACTTTCCGAGCACAGTTGGCAATTGAGTGTTCTGCGTACAAGTGGCCTATGTTGTCTGTCTTAAGCAGTTTTGGCTAAAGTTAACTGTATCGGAGTTACTGTGTGACTTCGCTTGTTAAAATCAATCACTGTACCGTCAGTGATTGTGTGGCGAGCCTCAGAAACGCATTTGCATTGCTAGGAAGTCTTTAGTCTGGAACAACCAGACCAGGATAATTTGTTTCAAGCTATACATGCAACATTATCGTCACCACGACGGGACGTCGAAGCAACCAGCCATCGCCTCCGGTACGCCAGATCGTGTCCTTGCAGTTAAGAAGACAGCTTGGTAATGTACGTCCGCAGCACCGGCAAAGGAGGCAATTTTGCTAGGTGTTAATCAGAACTCAGTAAAGCTCGCCTGTTTGTCTTTTCTATCTTTGTTCTGTCTTGGGTGTTCATTTTCTGAGTTCTCACTACTGTAGCAGCAATTAATGTTGAGTTGGCTACGTGTTTCTTTTAAAATTTGAGTTGGAAGGAATTGGCTCCACATACCACTTCGTCATAAATGTCAAATCTACTTTAGGGACAACTTCACCTTCACAGCATTTATTTGAGTATCCAATTTGAGCCAATTTGATGTATTGTAAATGTTTCATGTGTTTTGTTTATTATTTTGAGTTTAGTCATAATAAATCATATTGTTATTTTGGGCAGAACTTTCATTCTGCTAGTCGGTAGAACAACCCTATCATTTCTCACTACGTTAATGAAACTTTCCTTTATTTAACTTATTTATCAAACTAAATTATTGCAGGTGCCAAACTCTTTTCTGCTCCACTTGCAGGGTCGATTACAGTCAGTTCACGTTTGTTTTTAATCCATGTGCAACAGCAAAAGTCGGAGGTAGAATAGGGGTGGGGGGTGGGGGCTTAGAGCATCATTTACATTTGTAGATTCTAGAAGAACTTAGTGTTAAATACACTGCTTGCCCCGGCACCTCGAGAATTCGTCGATGCCTCCAAGCGAAGCACCATGAGTCTCATTTCGGTCTTGTAGCTGTATTTCGTATAGACGTTGGTTCCGCATAGAAAGTCACTTTCTTTTGGGCTTAAGTAATTGTTGTAGAAATTATCGCCTCATCTATTCACAAAGAAAAACAGCTGATGAGTTGTACACGTACTAATTTATAGATCACGTTTCAGCATAACACAGCTGTGACTTGGCCTTGAATACGCTACTGTTTTTCTTTAGATGCTGTCGGTGATCATATACTGCCTCCTATTAAATCCAATGAATTTTTGATCATGTATTTGTCAGTATTTACATAAACTCATAAAACTGCAATCTTGGTGGTTACAGTGATATTTTTCAGACAGGTCATAAGCACGTGAAATGATTTTGCAGTCGATAATTACGTAAATATTCTTGTTAGACACGTCTCATCCATGCAAAAAGTCATGGTACAAATTAAAATATGCATAATAATTGGACACGACAATTTAAATGAATGTTATGACAGTTATTACATGGGCAGCACTAACTCTCTGTGAGTTCCTGTTTGCTACAGTAATGATGGTTATTGGCAGATAAGATTATGTCAGGGGAGAGTGCCTGTGCAGAAACTAAGAGCTGCACCAAAGATCATCCTTTGGGACGTAGCAGGCAGCACACTTTCGGGCCAGACAGCGAAATCACGGTCAGGGGGGAGCGGAAGAACTGAGCTTTGAGCAAGCGGCTGGGCCACCACGAGCCAGGTGTCGGCCCACAGGCGGCGAATGTTGGGGGACAATATACATCTGCATCTACATCTACATTTATACTCCGCAAGCCACCCAGCGCTGTGTGGCGGAGGGCACTTTACGTGCCACTGTCATTACCTCAGTTTCCTACTCCAGTCGCGTATGGTTCGCGGGAAGAACGACTGCCGGAAAGCCTCCGTGCGCGCCCGAATCTCTATAATTTTACATCCGTGATCTCTCCTGAGTCGGGCCGTAACATGAACCCACAGGTTAGCGAAAAACCTTCTTCGGTGGTGTGACGGATTTCCTTGAAGCGCTGTTGGCGTCTCTAGGGCTGTGTAGCCTCAAGCCGCAGATAACATCTTTAGAAAGCATACTCAAAACACATCGGAGTTTGACTTTATTGACTGGCTGGTGACAAAGAGTACAGCGTCTTGTTGTTTTTTCTCCCTTTCATTTTCGATTTTCTGCGGTGACGAAGACGCGCCAGCGGGAGAAGCACCAGCATGTGACGCAGGCCCCAAGTTCGAATTTTTAGATTGAGAGGGGCGATAACGGCAACGCCATTGATGGAAAAAATAGTTCAATGGAGCCGCTGGACGCAGGGTGAAAAAGATTACAAATATACGCTATGGGCCAGTGTTGGCGGTAAACTGGATGATTCATCAGAAAATTTTGCGTGCACGAAAAACAGCTGCCAGGACGACATGACTTGCTTTTTCTAGACGGTCAGTTGAAGGGTATGCTGGAGTGAGGATTCAACCGGCGGAAATGGGAGAAGACGTACGCTACAGAGATGATAGGGAGTATTTCGGCTCCGCAGGAAGAGAGAAGCCAGACTCCTAACGACAAACAGAGGGCTCCCTCGAGCACTGACGCTATTACGACCTACTGTAGACTACCTCTGATTCGGGTAAGAACACATTGCAGCGAGAGAATGATAGGGCTGGATTGGCGTGTTAACTCGTTGACTTCATGGAGGTAGTACATCTACATGCACGCCTACCTGGCTACTCTGCAAATCACACGCAAGTGCCTGCAGAGGGTTCATCGAATCACCTTCACAATAATTCTCTTTTATTCCTATCTCTAACAGCGCGTGGAAAAGACGAACATCGGTATGTTTCAATAAGAGCTCCGATTTCCCTTATTTTATCATGGTGATCGTTTCTCCCTATGTAGGTCGGTGGCAACAAAATATTGTCGCATTCGGAGTAGAAAGTTGGTGATTGAAATTTCGCGAGAAGATCCCGCTTTTATTTTAATGATTGCCATCCCAAATTATGTATCATTTCCGTGGCACTCTCGCCCTATATCTCAATAATTCAAACTTTCACGATGTACTCCGTAAATAAAATCTGGTAACGATCCCACACCCCGCAGTCGTATTAAATGAAAAAAAGAGACCGACAAGCGTAGTGTAGAGTGCCTCCTTAGACAGATCTGTTGTATCTTCTTTCTTCCAATAAAACATAGTCTTCGACTGCCTTCCAACAACGTTTGCTACGTGATCTTTCCAATTTAAGTTGTTCGTAATTATAATTTCCAGGTATATAGTTAAATTTACGATCTTTAAATGTGATTAACGGATTCCTTTTTGCACTTATGTGGATAACTTCACACTTTTCGTTATGTGGGGTGAACTGAGAATTTTCGCACCATATACACTGCTGGCTATTAAAATTGCTACACCACGAAGCTGACAAGCTACATACGCGAAATTTAACCGACAGAAAGAAGATGCTGTGATAACCAAATGACTAGCTTTTCAGAGGATTCACACAAGTTTGGCCCCGGTGGTGACACCTACAACGTGCTGACATGAGGAAAGTTTTCAACCGATTTCTCATACACTAACAGCAGTTTACCGGCGTTGCCTGGTGAATCGTTGTTGTGCTGCCTCGTGTAAGGAGGAGAAAAGGGTACCATCACGTTTCCGGCTTTGATAAAGGTCGGATTGTAGCCTGTCGCGATTGCGGTTTATCGTATCGCGACATTGGTGCTCGAGTTGGTCGAGATCCAATGACTGTTGGCAGAGTATGGAATCGGTGGCTAGAGGAGGGTAAGACGGAACGTCGTGCTGGATCCCAACAGCCTCTTATCACTACCAATGGAGATGACAGACATCTTATCCACGTGGCTGCAACGGATCGTGCAGCCACGTCTCGATCCCTGAGTCAACCGATGGAGACGTTTGCAAGACAAGAACCATCTGCACGAACAGTTCGACGACGTTCGCAACAGCATGGACTATCAGCTCGGACACCATGGCTGCGGTTACCCTTGACGCTGCATCACAGACAGGACCGCCTGCGATGGTGTACTCAACGACGAACCTGGGTGCACGAATGGCAAAACGTCATTTTTTCGGATGAGTCCAGGTTCTGTTTACAGCATCATGATGGTCGCATCCGTGTTTGGCGACATCGCGATGAACGCACATTGGAAGCGTGTATTCGTCATCGCTATACTGGCGTATCACCCGGCGTGATGGTATGGGGCCCCATGGTTACACTACTCGGTTACCTCTTGTTCGCATTGAAGGCACTTTGAACAGTGGACGTTACATTTCAGATGTGTTACGACCCGTGGGTCTACCCTTCATTCGATCCCTGCGAAAGCCTACATTTCAGCAGGATAATGCACGACCGCCTAATGAAGGTCCTGTACGGGCCTTTCTGGATACAGAAAATGTTCGACTGCTGCCCTGGCCATCACATTCTCCAGATCTCTCACCAACCAAAAATGTCTGGTCAATGGTGGCTGAGCATCTGGCTCGTCACAATACGCCAGTCACTACTCTTGATGAACTGAGGTATCGTGTTGAAGCTGCATGAGCAGCTGTACCTGTACACGCCATCCAAACTCTGTTTGACTCAATGCCCAGGCGTATCAAGGCCGTTATTACGGCCAGAGGTGGTTGTTCTAGGTACTGTTTTCTCGGGATCTATGCACCCAAATTGCGTGAAAATGTAATCACATGCCACTTCTAGTATAATATACTTGTCGAATGAATACCCGTTTATCATCTGCATTTCTTCTTGGTGTAGCAATTTTAATGGCCAGTAGTGTAGATATCTTATCTTAATCTTTTTGCAGTTGATTTTCATTTTCTGATAACTTTACTAGACTATAAAAGACATCATCAGCAAACAACCTAAGACAGATGCTCAGATTGTCTTCTAAGTTTATACACATAAGGAACAACAAAAGGCCTGTAACACCACCTTTGGGAACGCTAGAAAACACTCCTATTTTAGTCGATGACTTTCCGCCAATTACTGCGTACTGTGATCTCTATGGCAGGAAATCGCGAATCCAGTCGCATAACTGAAACGATATTCCATAAGCACGCAATCTGATTACAAGCCTCTTGTGAGGCACAGTTAAAAAGCATTCTGGAAATCTTGGAATACGGAATCAATCTGAAACACTCGATAACACTCAACACTTCATATGAGTAAAGAGCTAGACCGTTCTCTTCGAGGCAATTAATAATGTTCGAACCCAACATACGTTTCAGATCCTTGCTGCATATTGACGTTAGTAACATGGGCCTTTAATTTAATGAATTGCTGCTATTGTTTTTCTTGAATATTAGTGTGGCCTGTGCAACTTTCCAGTCTTTTATGGGTACGGAACTTTCGACGAGCATGCGGATGTATATGATTGATATGTGTGGAGCTATTGCATCAGTATACTTCCTGAAAAGAACCTAATTTGTATACAACCTGGTCTGGAATATTAGCTTCACTACTTGGAGGATATCTACTTCTAGGTTACTCATATAGGCAGCTGTACTTGACTCGAATTCTGGAATATTTGCTTCGTCTTCTCTGCTGAACGCATTTCGGAAGGCTGTGTTTAGTAGCTCTCTTTTAGTGGGACTATAATGGACAGCATTTCCATCGCTGTCGCGCAGATAAGGCGCACATTGCGTCTTTCAGCAAGCCTACTTTACATGGGACCAAAATATTTTTAGGAGTTTTTGTCGGGTTTCGAGACAAAGTTTCTATGTGGAAACTATTATAAGCATTTCACATTGAAGTCCGAGCTAAGTTTCGAGCTTCTGTGCAAGCTCGACTATTTGGGAGATATAAATTTGGCATCTTTTTTCGTTGTTTCTGCAATAGTGTTCTGACCTGTTTCGTCTACCTTGGAAATCGCTCAGTCATCTGTTACTTTGTTTGATACAAATCTGTCAGTTTCTGTAGATACTATTATTTTGAAGTCAAGTCACATCTGGTCTACACTTACTTTGTTAATTTGCAAGGAGTGGAGATTGTCTCTCAGGAAGCTGTCAAACAATTTTTTTTTAATTTTTGCTTTGTAATATATTATTCCTTTTTTGGTGATTTGGCTGTTACCGTATTCGGTGTCATTACGACAACCCTATGTTCACTAATCCCTGTATCCGTTTTGATGCTCGTTTTAAGACATCAAGTGCGTTTTCACAACCGTTTACTATTCGAGTGAGGTCATGAACTAACTGCTTGAAATAATTTTCGGAGAATGCGTTCAGTACAATTCCGGATGAATTTATGTGTGTTCCTCCGGTTTTAAACATGTGTTCTCGCCAACTTATCAAGGGTAATTGAAGTCACCACCAACTACAACCCTATGGGTCGGGTAGGTGTTTAAAATTAAACCAGTTTTCTTCGAACCTTTGAGAAATTGTGTCATCTGGGTTGGGAGGTCGGTAAAAGGATACAATTATTATTCTATTATTGTTGCAAAGATTGCCCTCTACCCATACAAATTCACAGGACCTATCTACTTCAATTTCGCTACAACATGAACTGCTTTCAACTCCAACAAACGCGCCACCGCCAATTGTATTTAGCCTATTCTTTCTGAACACCGTTAGGTAATTCGCAAAAATTTCGGCTGAACTTAGCTCTGACTTTCAGTGCCTACAACGATTTCAGCATCAGTGCTTTCTATTAATGCTTGGAACTCTGGTACTTTACCAACACAGCTACGACAGTTTACATTTATTATACCAATGGTTCCTAGATCTGCGTTCTTCCTGTGTTCGTACGCCACTCTCAGACTGATACCCTTTCTGTGTTGCCCTCGAGACGCCCAGTACACGCCACACAGTCCATGCTACCTGTGTAATGGACTTCTGGCCTGTTTAGTGTAACCCAAAGCCCAACCACCCTGTGGCGCGAGATATCTGGAAACTACACAGTCGCAGATCGATCTGAGCCTCTGTTTCAGACCCTCCACTTGGCTCTGTACCAAAGGTCTGCAATTGCTACTGTCGACTATGTTGCAAATTACGAGCTCAGCTTGCTTCTCGCAAGCAAGACTGGCAGCCTTTATCACTTCTGATAGCTGCTCGGAATCAGAGAGAATCGCTCCTGATCCAAAATGACACACATCATTGGTACCAACATGAGTCACCACTTGCACTAGTCTGCTTCCTGTGCTCTTCATGGGGCCCAGAAGGATCCGTTCCATGTCTGGAACAACTCTATCCGACATGCACACAGAGTGCACACTGGCTTTCTCCCCATCCTTGGCAGCCATGAGCCTGGAGTGTCCAGCTACCCTCTGTGACTTCCCAGATCTTGCGGCTCAGAGGTTTTTTCTGATACAGGACAAGTGACTGCATCTGGCAGAGAGACGTTATTAGCTGTAGAGAGCACCTGGAACCTTTCTGTCGCACTAACTGGGGAGGGATTACATTCGGCCTCCTAGAAGACTTTTGCAGCATTCAGGTGACCTTCCCTTCGCCCATGGGTGAAGATTCAACATCAGTGCGAAGTGGGCTGGCCATCAGTGCAGAACGATCGGTGGACCCCTGGGTTGTGCTGGACGTCCATTGGTTCCTCATGGTCATCAACAACAGTGATGTCCATCCACTGTAGCCTCAAATGTGTAACCGAAGCCAACACAGCCTGGAGCAAAGAGTAAGGTGCAACCAACTCAGCTTGCATTCGTACACAGCAATCACAGTGTCTGTCCATACTAAAGACGGTGGAAAACTACCCTTGACACACAAACAAATGATTATCGACACATGCCATGAAACTCTACTGTCGACAATGTCAAAAACGTAAAAACTGTGTCACTTATCGACCTTAATGACAGTGAAAAATTAAACCGCGTGTACCTAATGGAAATTTGGGAAAAGCAATCGTCACCGAAGTTAATCTATCGGTAAAGAGGGAGGAAAGGCTTACATCTAAATGAAAGGAAAAATGCAAATGAAACTGGTGGAAATTAATTTTGAAAAGGGGTAAAGTTAATAAAGAAAGTAAATGTGCAGCCGTTACGTTAACAATTAACTAGCGGTAATTAGATATTTGAGATTTGGGGGAAATCACGGTCGCCAGTCCTAAGGACAATTACTATAGTAACTGAAAAAGAAAGGTTATTACACATATAATTAACACTAGAAGCGTGGCAACTGAAGGTTGACACGTGTAGTGTGAAAACTGAAAGTTTGTCAGAAGTAATAAATTTCGCTACACTCTGACTTAATTTAGCAAAAGAATTAATAAAAGCGGAAAATCGAAAGTTAATTTAGTGACTGAAGTTAATAGTGAGCTTTCTTTCTGAAGCACATCGAAATCCAGAAAAATACGGTTAGTCTTGGACTACCTCAACAATCGTTTCAAAAGCAACTTGACTCTACGCAATTTAGAAACAAGAGATTTAACTTTGAACTTGAATTAAATGATTCTGAACTATTAACAATAGTAAAATTTAGTACGTACCAAGCTGAGCTGCAGTCACAGGTAAGCTAAAATATGCTAACAAAACTCGCACTCTAAATTTGTGCTCGTGTAACCTAAATATTGTAGCCAGCTACTGAACTTTGAAATTAAAGCAGTGAAATCTAATTATATTATTTTAATGCTGGCGTTTGAATTTCAACGACACTCGGGTTCATTTCGGAAAAGGAAGGGACCCTGCTTGGCAATGAAATTGGGACAATGAGCAACAAAGGTTCATGCTAAGTTGCTGTAATTTTGCGAGGCAAATGGAACAATTTGAAAAGCTGAGGTCTGCCATACAGTTCTGAAACTTTACGTGCTTTTAGTCTTCCTTGTTGGTTGATTGAAGGTTTGAAGCCGTCGATCGAGGAGGTGGCGACAGTCACTCATTGTCGGCCGTCGCTGCTGCAGAAGCTGGATGTTGGCGCGCCTTCTTCTCGACACGGTCACCAGGCGAAACGGGCTCTTGATGTGCGCCAGCTAATGCTTCCCGTCCGCGACACCATGTCAGAAACTATCATCGCGAGTCGAGCGCAATTACATGCTGCCAAACCCCGAAAGCGCGGCAACTCACGGGAGCGTCACACAACACCTGCTCCACTCGCTACTCCCGCCAGACTCTCACTGCCCGCGCCCCACGCGGCAGAGTTAACACTCCCAAAGATCCTACACACTTTGATTCTTCACACGACCCATCGATGTAATCGTTCGATGGCAGTTTTCCCTAGGCAAGACCCAGCGTAAAAATACAAATAATATTTACGAAACAAACCAATTATACATCGACATAAGTGCATAAATATATATATACAAACAGTAAAACAATTACAATATATAAAGAGACAGAAATGTCATATCTTGAGGTAACAAAACAAGGAAAAAAAATAATAGAACAATAGATGGAAATAGGAGGATATGCATTTTCGGCGTTACACGTGCCCCACATTGTCTGAGGATGTTCGTGTAACGTAAACAGAGTCAGAAAATGTCCCAAAAAAGAAACAGCGCAAAATGCATATGCTCAAACATCAACAAAATTTAGCATTCGTCTAATTAACCATAAATCAATTTTTAGACCATAATGATTGAGTGGAGACACTCCTAATCTTATTCCACTCTGTCATCTTGCACAAAATAAAACAGGTTGACAACATATTAAAATTCATAAAAAATATAGAAAATGGTTTAGCTATTCCAAAATCATTAAAATTCGTAACACTATGAGAAATGGAATACTCTTTACAAAATTAATCAGAGTACATGGTCATAAAACAGGTAGATCAAAATACGCAAATTAATTATTAATTACATAGAATACACATTTTATATAACCTTTTCATAATTAATATTCTCGTCACGAGAATCTACTTAACGCTAAACAAGAAAATAATGTACAGCAGATCGACAAAAACATAAATATTAACAGCAGAATTCTTGCAGCTGTCCAGGAAGAAAAACAATTCCGCCTTCCGTACTCGCAAGTACAAAGAATGCCGACAGCGGCACAAGAGCCAACAGCGGCACAAGAGCCGACAGCGGCTCGCCTCACCAGTATTGTTGCGCCCGCGTGTGCGGCACGCTTGATCTCACTCGCCCTTGTGACGGCGTTTCCAGAACGTCCGTTTCACTGAATTCTTTCGGAAAAACTCACTCCCGAGTAATCTCAAGGAGTCCATAAACACTATCACAGTGGATAACTCAACACTGTCCATCATCACACGCATGTACTAGCCTGAAACTTAAAACAGCGTCTAAGTACATCGGCAATGACTAGTAAATCACATATTTATGAAATCTTACAGCTATTTACAAAATCATATTTACATTCCTTAATCTACTGTGACTCAGCTGAAAACTTAAACTAGCAGCTTGGATTTTTCAGTTGATTAGATCATGATTAAATTGACTAAAATTAAATTGATTAATCAAAATTAATTACTTATTAATTACAACTTCTTTAATGACCTCTAGGTCAGGCAACAGCATCGCCACATGGCACATCCTTAAATCTTACACTTATATCTACATACTGTACAAATTACCCTATCTGTGGTACTAATCAATCCTTGGTTGGTACAATTTCAGGTCTACAATGTTTCGTATACCTAATAGCTTTCCAGAGCTTGAATACTCTAAGCAATAAGCATTTGTGTGAGGTATGCCAATGACTTTATATGGTCCGTAATAAACAAACTTAAATTTAGAGATTTCATGGTCTATCTCGCTCGATCTCTCATGAGCTTTTACAAGTACTACGTCTCCGATTGCAAACTTAGCAAAACGCGCTTTAGCGTCATGACGACGTATGCGAGCATCGGCTTTTAGCTTCATTACTTCTCGCAAACGATCTTTTTTCACACCAATACTAACGTCAATCCGTGGAGGGAATTTGATTATCTCTTCCAATTCACTTTCTACACTTTTGTCAATGCCGAAATTCCTCACATTACAGTAGTTCAAACTCATTCCTACGCCAATGTCATCCGGCCAGTTAACAATGTGTATAGGCTGGTATTGCCTATGCACACCGTCTCCTGCCTCGTCAAAACCAACTACCATTGTTTTATCTAGTGACATACATGTCAAAGTTTTGCTTTCGCAGTTAATCACTGCACGGTACTTTAATAGCCAATCTAACCCGATAATTACTTCCGTAGTTAAGTCTGGCACGACGACAAACTCTTGTTCAAATCGTGCCCCACATATCTCGAAGTTGACAAAAATCTGTTTTGTGACCGGTTTACTGGCCTTCCCAGTAGCACCGATAATTTTCACTCCTGTTACTGGCATAACTACGATGCCAGGTCTGTCTTTCAGTAACTCAAATATTTTCCCAGATACAGCACTCAATTCTGCACCGGTGTCAATCAACACGTTTAGTTGTAGGTCGTGCATATTAACAGACACTACTATCTGTCTACACTTGTCCTCGACTGTTTCTTTATTTTCCCACAGTAAATCCTCGTCTATATCCAGGTCATTCCAGAAAAAACCATCCGGCTTTGATCCTAAATCCGGTTTATCTGGCGGCTTTTTCAGCCTCTGTTCACATACAGTTTTAATTTCAACACGTTTGTCCTGAGGCTTAGTCTGTAGCGTCGCCTCCAATACCGAAACCTTTTCCTGTAACTCGTCAACTAGTGAGTGTTGCTTTGCTATCAATTCACTAATTGTCACCTTCGTTGATTCCTCTTCGGCCAGATTGATCTCATCTGCCAATCTACCTGGAGGAATGTACCCAGTAGTATCTATTACTTCCTCTAGATCTGCGCAACCCACACTGTTATCTTCTGACCGTATAATGTCAGCTCTAACATCATACACGCTGTAATCTACGTGCTTTTCTACCAATCGTGTCCGGCTGTCACTAGAATTTTCGTAATCTTTCTCCTTAATACTCTCGCAATGTTTAAACTGGAGTTTTGCGTCGGATGGGTCGGCTACTTCTACCATTACAACTTTCGGTAAAGTCTGCCGGTTAGGGCCAGAACTTTCCGTTACTACTTCAACATTCAACTCCTGCGGGACGAAACACGACGCATCTTGCTCGTGCTCCCCATTAACATCAACTATTTCTAGTAAAGTCTGCCGGTTAGGGCCAGAACTTTCTATCACTTCACAATCACTATCTTCCTGCGGGACGAGACGCGGCAAATCCTGCCCGCGCTCCCCATAAACACTTCTCCCGTACAGGCCTCTATAATCTCTTAGTTCGTCGTATAAGCGACCGAACTGCGTTAACCAGACCTCATCCCTCTCTGCATCTCCTCGCTCGATGACGGACGTTTTATCCGACATCTGATCTTCTTTCAACACTTGCGAATCATTCTTAAACTCAATCTCCAGTTCCGCTGTGGGTATTACAGCTGCCACTTTATAATCTATTTCCGGAACACTACTTAAATTGTTCTCACTGACAGTGAATGTACCTTCTACTGCCGTGTATACAGCTGATCTACTACTTGTGGACGCACTCCTTTCTCTTAACACTGGCACACTCTCCCGCCGTTGATTATTCCATACGGAATTTTCATAACGACGACACCTGGGTTTTCTCCTGTTATTGGGCCGCCAAAATTTCTCCACGCCCGGTCGGCCCCTCACCGGCGCGGCTAATGGTTTCCCTGTCTCGTCCCAGCAGATACGCTCCCCGGATACTGCTGAGGCGGCTGGTCACACCCTCTGGCGTTATTACTATTCTGCGCAGCCCGTATCATGCTAGTATGATACTGGTTTCCGTCATTCCGGTTATTATTTGCTTTGTACCGATTGTCATTACGGCCCGAACCATTATTGTTATTGCTGCCAAGATTGCGGTATGCATTATTCCCATAGTTATCGTTGTTGTGGTTCCTGTTGTTGTTACCACGGCCTCCACCACTGTCGCGATTATTGCGCCAATTGTCCTCGTCCTCAACTCTTTCCAGGAAATCATTGATTGTCCTGTAATTGCTTCCTACGTAGCGTTTTGTATCATCTGGAAGCTTCTTGTAGAGTTCCCAGACTATTTCGGATTCCGTGCGGCGATCACGCAAATATTCCAACTTGCGGATCCAGCCCTCACAAAACTCCTTCATCGAACCGCGCGAATTCGCATCGAAAGGCCTCGATACGACAAATTCGCGCCAGACACTTTGCTGTTTTTGCTCTGACCAGTATTCAGCCAGAAACAAATTTTTAAATTCGTCAAAAGTCAGGTTCGTAATGTTGAGGTTTAAGCCCCACTGCTTGGCATCACCAGCCAACACATCAATAATCGCATTAATTTTTCTCTCATCAGTCCATGATCTGGGTAAAACTCTTTCACAATTTTTAATGAAATCCGTCGGGTGTACACCGCCTTTTTTCAAGGGGTCGAACCGCTCCTCTTTCGTCAACAACTCCGAACTATGTGCACAGATTGGCACATAGCTCTGTTTTTCGTCAAGTTTCCTTTCTAATTCCGACACCCTCGTAATCACTTGGCAAGTGGTTGTCGCAAGCGTTTCCACTTCCCTCTTTTTCTCTTCGCAGGTGTTAGCCTGCTTCGTCACTTTGGTATCTACTTCGGATACTAAAGCCTTTAAAGTTTCCACCTTCTGTTGATCCTCTTTTCTCACTAATTGAATTTGTTCCGTCACCTTATTCTCGATGATCGGAGCAACTGCGTCTCCTACACTTTTCTCGATTCTGCTAATTCCGGAATCAAAACGAGTATTTATGCTCGCAATTTCCGCCTGAACGCCTATCATTTCCTGTTTAAGGTTACCGATTTCGGTATTAATCACGACAATATCGTCTTTGATTTTATCAACTTTTGTGTTAACAACTCCAACATTGTTGATAACAACGTTAATAGCTTTGTTCTGATTGTCTAGCATTCGTTCAATTTTTTCAGACTGAGCTACTTGCTTGGCATCCTGAGCTTCTTGCTTGGCAGCCTTAGCTTCTTGCTTGACCGATTGACTCTTGATTTCGTTAATCAAAACATTCAATAAATCAGTTAAATTCCCGGAAACTACCGGTTTTACTTCCGCAGCGGCTTCCTCTTTAATTTTCCCCCCGTATTCGTCATCAAGGGATTCAGATTTGATTTTCACTTCCGATTCCGAAACATTTTCTAAAGTTTGGAATTCCATTTCTGCTCTTTGTTGCGTTTCGGCGGTCGCGTCTTTCATGCTAGCCGCCTGCCCCTGAACAATGGGTACCGCGGTGCGCGTTTCCCACTGTTCGACCGATTGTTCCGTATCCAAGTCTACCAAATTTTGGTAATTGTTGCCTTCACTCATTTTAATAATTTTCAATATAAATGCCAAATCTCAAATATAATTAGGACTACTCCCACTACTTATTCTCGCTGACGTAACGGCCTGTACGTAACCAGTACTTTGTTACGAGATTTACACCATACAAAATTCGTGTCCAGAACAACCTCAAAACTGAAGATTGTCCTGTCACGGTCGCCACGTGTAACCTCCTCCCTCACTTATCGACCTTAATGACAGTGAAAAATTAAACCGCGTGTACCTAATGGAAATTTGGGAAAAGCAATCGTCACCGAAGTTAATCTATCGGTAAAGAGGGAGGAAAGGCTTACATCTAAATGAAAGGAAAAATGCAAATGAAACTGGTGGAAATTAATTTTGAAAAGGGGTAAAGTTAATAAAGAAAGTAAATGTGCAGCCGTTACGTTAACAATTAACTAGCGGTAATTAGATATTTGAGATTTGGGGGAAATCACGGTCGCCAGTCCTAAGGACAATTACTATAGTAACTGAAAAAGAAAGGTTATTACACATATAATTAACACTAGAAGCGTGGCAACTGAAGGTTGACACGTGTAGTGTGAAAACTGAAAGTTTGTCAGAAGTAATAAATTTCGCTACACTCTGACTTAATTTAGCAAAAGAATTAATAAAAGCGGAAAATCGAAAGTTAATTTAGTGACTGAAGTTAATAGTGAGCTTTCTTTCTGAAGCACATCGAAATCCAGAAAAATACGGTTAGTCTTGGACTACCTCAACAATCGTTTCAAAAGCAACTTGACTCTACGCAATTTAGAAACAAGAGATTTAACTTTGAACTTGAATTAAATGATTCTGAACTATTAACAATAGTAAAATTTAGTACGTACCAAGCTGAGCTGCAGTCACAGGTAAGCTAAAATATGCTAACAAAACTCGCACTCTAAATTTGTGCTCGTGTAACCTAAATATTGTAGCCAGCTACTGAACTTTGAAATTAAAGCAGTGAAATCTAATTATATTATTTTAATGCTGGCGTTTGAATTTCAACGACACTCGGGTTCATTTCGGAAAAGGAAGGGACCCTGCTTGGCAATGAAATTGGGACAATGAGCAACAAAGGTTCATGCTAAGTTGCTGTAATTTTGCGAGGCAAATGGAACAATTTGAAAAGCTGAGGTCTGCCATACAGTTCTGAAACTTTACGTGCTTTTAGTCTTCCTTGTTGGTTGATTGAAGGTTTGAAGCCGTCGATCGAGGAGGTGGCGACAGTCACTCATTGTCGGCCGTCGCTGCTGCAGAAGCTGGATGTTGGCGCGCCTTCTTCTCGACACGGTCACCAGGCGAAACGGGCTCTTGATGTGCGCCAGCTAATGCTTCCCGTCCGCGACACCATGTCAGAAACTATCATCGCGAGTCGAGCGCAATTACATGCTGCCAAACCCCGAAAGCGCGGCAACTCACGGGAGCGTCACACAACACCTGCTCCACTCGCTACTCCCGCCAGACTCTCACTGCCCGCGCCCCACGCGGCAGAGTTAACACTCCCAAAGATCCTACACACTTTGATTCTTCACACGACCCATCGATGTAATCGTTCGATGGCAGTTTTCCCTAGGCAAGACCCAGCGTAAAAATACAAATAATATTTACGAAACAAACCAATTATACATCGACATAAGTGCATAAATATATATATACAAACAGTAAAACAATTACAATATATAAAGAGACAGAAATGTCATATCTTGAGGTAACAAAACAAGGAAAAAAAATAATAGAACAATAGATGGAAATAGGAGGATATGCATTTTCGGCGTTACAAGATTAACACGCAGAAATTCAAAACCTAAGCTATCAAAGCACACAGGTGAGACTAAATAATTTGCTCCTGGTTAGAAGCTTGTTAAATGTCACAAAACCGCTTACTTTCCGACACAAACGAAAACGCGTGAGTGTCCCTAGTAAATATTAAATTAACATGCAGAAATTCAAAATCTAACCTATCAAAGTAAACAGATGAAACAAAGTAATTCTTTCCTTGTTACAAACTCGCATAATGTTCACAATTGCTTACTTCCATGTTGCTGCTGCTGTAGCTGACAAGAATAGCATACAGAAGAATGGGAAAAAAACTGAAGATCTTTCATATGACTATCAATTGTTCTAGGATAGGTAAATGCACCGGAGTTTTGATTTTACGCTTGATAATGGAAGAGAAACTGGAGAAAAGTCAAGACGCGTTCATGGGATTTGTTGACATGGTAAGAGCTTTCTTCAATGTAAAATGGTGCAACATGTTCACAGTTGCGAGAAAAATGGGCGTAGGTTTCAGGGAAAAATGGACAATACATAATATATACAAGAACAAAGAGGCAACATAAGAGTGAAAGACCAAGAACGAAGTACTTAGATTAAGAAGGACGTAAGACAGAGATCTGGGATTTCTCCCATACTGTTCAAGCTATACATCCAACAAGCAATGACGGAAATAAAAGAAAGGTTCAAATGTAGGAATAAAATTCAAGGTGAAAGAATGCAAATGATAAGATTCGCTTATGCCATTGCTATGCTCGAAGAAAAAGAAGAAGAACTGCAAGATGTGTTGAGTGTGATGAACATTCCGAGTGCAGAATATGGATTAAGAGTAAATCGAAGACAGACGAAAATGATAAGTACCAGAAATGAGAATACCGAGAAACTTAAATCAGAATTGGTGATCACGAAGGAGACGAAGTTAAGGAATTCTGTTACCTATCCAGCAAAATAACCCATTATGGACATAGCAAGGAGGATATAAAATGCAGACTAGCACTGGCAAAAATCACATTCCTGGCCAAGAGAAGTCTATTAGTATCACACATAGTCTTTGAGGGAAAAATATCTGTGAATGTAATTTTGGAGCAGACCTTTGTATGGTAGTGAAACTAGGACGGTGGGGAAAGTGGAACAGAAGAGAATCGAAACATTTGAGATTTGGTGCTAGAGACGAATGTTGAAAGTTACGTAAGTTGATAAGGCAAGGAATGAGAAGGTTTTCCACAGAATGGTTGACGAAAGGAATATATGGAAAACATTGTCAAGGAGAAGTGACAGGATGATGGAACACATATTAAGACATCAGGGAATAACTTCCATGATGCTACAGGAAGCTAAAGAGGGAAAAACTGTAGAGGAAGACAGAGACTGGAATACGTTAAGGTTGCAATTGCTACTCTGAGATGAAAACGTTTACGCAGGAGAAGAGTTAGTGGTGGACCGCATGAAACCAGTCAGATTATTGATAACTCAAAAAAAAGTGTGTATTCTGTTATAGTGGTCCCTGAAATTCTCTTCCAGACTAGGAATCACTCAAGGTACTGTACGAACCACGAGAAAACCTTCTGACAGACAATCAGCATAAGTAGAAGAAATTTTGATTACGTCGATTCTAGTACGTATAGGACGATTCAGTGATAATATCACAGACTGTCAGGGAGGATGGAGAAGAGTAAATGTAGAAATTCTTCTAATCCATCTGTGGCATACAACAAACCAGTGCTTATCTGTATTGGTTGAAAACAGTCTTGGTTGAAATTTTAGTTTTTTATTTTTCAACTACGCGTTTCACCTTATTTAGGCATCTTCAGCTTGATCTTAATTTGGTATTTCTTAGAAATATCCCTTACACAGTGTAGCCAAAGGGCATCGTCGAATACATCAGGCTAACATCGCCTTCGTTAAACTCAGTAAAAACTTCCTAGTGGGACGTGAGTGATTCCAAGACCTGCATAACGCGTTCCCGTTCACAGGAGTGAGTAATCCATCCATCTAGGATGTTTTTACTGAGTTTAACGAAGGCGATGTTGGCCTGATGTATTCGACGATGACCTTTGGCTTCACTGTCTAAAGGATCATTCAAAGAAATACCAAATTAAGATCAACCTGAAGATGCCTAAATAAGGTGAAACGCGTAGTTGAAAAATAAAAAACTAAAATTGCAACCAAGACTGTTTTCAACTAATAAGAGTAAATTATCAAATTTTGGTAAGGGATCATGACGCGGAAACGTCCAAATCGAAAGTCAGAAGCGAAAATCGTTCTGATAGCTCTGACGGTGTAGCATTTGTACCGGTACTGTTGTTCCTGTAATGATAAGGTTGGCAGCTTTCATGGGTAGCAGTATGGAAAGTAGGGAAAAATATGTGTTGTAAATATGCGCTCTAAAAATCGTGTCTTAAGAGCTGTGAACACTTTTTCATCTGCGATCCCTTGAACCATATATCTTCTATCGCCAACTCTTTGGTCCAAAAGAAAGAAATGTCCAATAAATATGTGAGCTAAAATGTTTACCTTAACAGCTATGGCCCCTCGTTTGTTAAAAGACATGTGTTTCACGGTTGCAAAGATTAATACGCTCCTAATGTACGCAATTTAGCAACTACGTGTATTGCGGTCCATGCTACCTTCTCTAAAACTCGCCTACTCTAAATTCTTAGGACCAATAGTCAGAGGTTTGAAAACGATTTTCGCTTGTAGCTTTCGACTCGGTCGTTTCCGTACCAGGGTCCTTTACCTCAGATTGATACATTTACCCTTCTTCATCATCCCTGAAAGTCTGTAACATGATCACGTAAACATCCTTAGATTATATTTTCGTATTTTTTCTTCTCAATGTGCAAGAAAATATTTTGTAAACGTAGTCGCATCAGACATTTGACACGCTTACAAAGTAAAATTTTAAATAGTAACTGAGAGTAATAAGAGGGAGGTTAGAAGGTAGAGTACATGGGTCTATGACGTCTGTGCTTGTTTTACACCGTCGTGCACCCACCTTCAGTTAGGTCGTGTTTTCGTTATTCATCCATTGCTCGAGTCGTTAGCCTACATTCCATCCAGATCGATGGCAACATCTACTGGAAACCTGTGTTTCATTTCCGCTACAGATGCGTGTGGGTGATAAATCAATCCGATGTTATCAGGAGACGTCGTGTGGTCTGAACTCTGCCCCCGCAGCGTCGCTGTGCTAGCAATGCAGACAGCCAGCCGCGAAGGTAATTACGGCAGCCGCTGCCCTCATTCGTCAGCAGTCTGGCGCCAGCAGTCGGTGGCCTAAGCGAACTCTAGCCCCGGCGGCGCTCTCTCAACTGTTCTCCACGTCACCTGCATGATAGTGTTACGTCAGCGGCGTGCCAGTTTCTCCGAAGTCTAGTTCCAGAATCTATTACGATCCGGTCTGCCAGTTTCCTGTACATATCCACGATCTCTGGAGAACACGAGTTACAACCTGATAACGCTATAACAGTAATTTACATTGTGATATAATTAAAATTTTTATACTCAAGTTTATTTGTAAACGACTGATTTAACACAAAAGTCAATGCAAACACGTCGTCTCTATTGTTCTGAAGAAAAAAATAAAACAACATATACATCTCCAGGGTGGTCACAAACAGCCTGGAAAGGTATGTGTGTTGCAGCAGAGGTTGTGCTGAGAAATAATTGTTACTAAAAAATTCGA
The DNA here is from genome assembly GCF_021461395.2 of Schistocerca americana. Taxonomy (NCBI): domain Eukaryota; kingdom Metazoa; phylum Arthropoda; class Insecta; order Orthoptera; family Acrididae; genus Schistocerca; species Schistocerca americana. The sequence goes on from NC_060119.1 coordinate 1,025,966,666, forward strand.
TACGTCGCACCATTTCTTTTTTACTCGCAGAGAGGCAACTTCTTCACCATCTAGATACTAATAATCAGTTTCTCGACTAAGGAACAATGGAAGGTACGGAAAAGGATGGAAATATAGTTCTTCATCACAGCGAAATTACCATCATTAGCCAATCATGACGTCGTGCGTGCAAATTCAAGCTCCTGCACACGCTGAACTGTTGTAATGCACAAACATCTGTGGGACCGCGAGTTTCGACTTCTTCAAATGATTATTACGACGTACAATGTGCCTTTTTCAGAATTTATAAATTTAACCTAGGAGAGCGAAAGCTACGTTTTCTCGGTTTGAGGAAACCAAGCGACGACCTGAATGGCTAAATTCGGTGGCAAAGATGTCGGAAACGGTAAAAAGTGTAGCACTCTTCTCAACAATTATTTCTCAGCAAAACCTGCCCTATAACACTTATACAAGTTTCTCGGTCCGTTCCAGGAATTCGCAGAAAATGGATTAAAAGAGGCTTGAAACAACCAGTTTCGGACTATTTTTCAACCTTTCCATTCTCCAATAACGCATGGGAAAAATAAACACAAATATTTCCATGCGAGCTCTGAATTCTCGTGTCGTGTTACAGTGCCAATTTCTCTCCCTTACTGGTGAGAATCCACAAAATATTTTTGCTTTCGGAGCGGAAAGATGGTGTCTGACATTTAGTGCGGAGATCTCGTCGCAAAGAAGCCTTCTTTTTAGTATTGCCACCCCAGTTCCTTTACGTTATCCACGAGACTCTGTCCCCTGTTTCGTTATAGTACAATACGTGCCGTCCTTCTCTCAACTTTTTCAACTTTTATACCATCCCGTCTGGTAACGATCCCACACCTCGCAGAAATAGTCCAGAAGAGTTTAGGCAGTCTCTTGATTTGATTCGTTGTATCTCTAGCCCTCTATAAAACACAGTCTTTGGATCGCCTTCATCACATTAGCTGCGTCATGGTACGGTTTGAAGTCGTTCGTAATTGTAATCCATAAGCATTTAGTTGAATTGACAACCATTAATTTGTGATTGATCGTGTATCCGAAATTTAGCGGTTTGTCTTTAGTACTCCTGTGGGGAACGACACACTTTCTTGTTTGGGGTCCGTTGCCACTTTTTGCACCATTTAGATATTTTATCTAAATCATTTTCCGATTAGTTTTCCTCTTCTAATGTCTACACTATACAGAAAACGACAGCATCGTTTGCTGTCAGTCTAAGAGGGCCCTACAGATTGTTTTAAGCTCATGGCAGTGAATGGAATACAAGATTAAAACAGAGGTTTATGTATAGGTTGTGAAATTACACGCAAATGATAAAAATAATAAATCTATGACTATAAAAGGAAAAGAGAGTTTCATTGCGACACATATGTGAAGATTGAGGCAGGCGAAATTGAGACTGAGGAGGGTTAAAAAATAAAAAAATATGGCGGAACTTGTGATGCAAATCAAACAAAATTTGTTTCTATTCGCAGAGGGGCAACTTCTACACCTTTTAGATACTAATAATCAATTTCTCGGCTACGCAACAGTGGAAGATATGTAAAATAATGGAAATGTAATTCTCCATCATAGTAAAACCCATAATAATTGTTAGGGTATCGAAGGTGTCGGCCACTATTCCGAGAGGAATATCGACATCTATACTCTGCAAACCATTGTGAAATACATGACGTAGGATACACCCGTTGTACCACTTATTAGGGCTCCTTTGGTTCAAAAAAGCAAATGTGTGTGAAATCGTATGGGACTTAAGTGCGAAGGTCATTAGTCCCTAAGCTTACACACTACTTGACCTAAATTATCCTAAGGACACACACACACACACACCCATGCCCGAGGGAGGACTCGAACCTCCGCCGGGACCTCCTTTGGTTCGATTCGCGTAAAACCCTATCATGTAATGACTGCTTAAATGCATCAAATTGCGGTGTACTTAATCTAATTTAGTGTTCTGGTCCCTATTACAGCCTTACGTACGAATCAGTAGCATATTTCTAAGTTCCTCAATCAGTGCTAGTTTTTTTAAATTTAGCAGTCGGTTTTTGCACCGTAGTTGGAGTCTATCTTCAAATGTCCGCCTCCTCAGGTGTCTCAGCATCTGCGTGAAGCTCTCAGCCGTGACCATTTGTGGTACCCTTCTTTTTATTTATTCATTATCATCTGGTCTCTGTTATTTGCGTGTGGAATGGGTCCCACAAACCTAAACAATACCCTAGGATAAGTTGCACGAATGTTTTGCAAAGTGATTACATTTGTCCATTACGCTACTACTGAATCGAAGCCATTCTTCCTACTGTAGCTCATATATCTTGATGCTGATCGGATCTTTTCAGGAAAGTTAGTGGTTGACCCAAGTAGTATATCCGTGAGGATTCCGACAGTTCAAGTTTCCGAAGGTAGCAGGCGCCACAGTCGCGGCACTGCAGTCATTGGCGGTGCCCGGAAATTCAAAAATTCAAAATAGCAAATGTCAGGAAATTCAAAAAGTACAATATGGACGATAGCTGGAAATTAAAAAAAAATGCAAGATCTTGGCAAATAGAAAAATAAGTAGGGAATTTAAAAATCCAAGCTGGAGAAACTAGCTCAATTGTGCTTTGTAGTCAGCGTTCCCCCCTTACCCTACCCTATCCAATCAAAATCTAAGATGATGGAACTAACCTAGTTATGCTAGTGGAAAAAGAATCCAAGATGATCTCAAAAGCCCAGTTGCGGTTTTTAACCCCACCTCATTCCCTCTGTCCCACCTTTTCCTCTCCAGTCAAAGAAAGGCAGAGCATTTTGTACTATCGCGAAATATGGGAGAGACTGTCACAGAAATGATACAGTATTTGGGGTGGAAATCATTAAAAGAAAGATGTTTGCTGAAGACCATGCAGGCAATGAACTTCCCACATTTATTAAGGATAACTTAAATTTGTGACAGTCATCTCACGTCTTCTGCGAAACGCGCAACCCAAATTACTATTAAGTGTGGTCGACATCAGTCAATAGCTCAGTTAGATAAGGATGCCCACTTACAGTGGCACTATTTGCTGTAGCTATCGAGCCATGTTAACTGCGGTGAAGAGACAACACAGGGAGTCTTTACACAGGGTCATAAGTTCGTATGCCGTGCCTAGGGAGTACACCTTGCCTTTCTAGAGAAAACTATCACTGAGATACACACAGAGATGACATAGTAGAACAATACAGAAAAGCGACTGGAGCTAAGCTAAATATGATGAAGTCCTGTGTTCTGAATACCGGCCCCAGACTAATGGTTCCCATAGAAGAATCGATAAAGGGTATCACGGTTGTGAAGTACGCTTCTGTATGTCAATATAACCCGGAAAAACTACAAAGGGTGGGCTCGATGAATGTCATCTCGTATCTAAACTACAAGGCACTCCCATTAACCCCACGACAGCGAAGAGATTACTAGCAGCCTTTTGCCAATTTGTCAGCCGCGCCACATTTTCAAGGTCAAATATTCTGCGTTGACACTACCACCTGCAGTAGGCGGACTAAACTTCACCCACGTGTACACGAATACATGGGTTCTGTACATACATTCCACATACAAAATGTGGAAGCCTTCTCCGAATAGAATCGCCAACTTTTTATTGAACAAAATAATGCCGGCTAGTGAACATTCACCACATACCAAGTGTTCAACATGTCAAATATGTAGAGCTGCATCAGCATGGGAATGCCTGAGACGCAGCTAGCCACAAGCCGAGCAGTCTACAAATATCTGACGGCGCGCTCCAAGAACGATTTAAAAGCGAAGCACCAGTAGGTCGATTGGAACATTGTATGGAAATGTATCCACCAACGACATTTGTCAAGGAGTGCGAGAGCCTTGTGATGTTACGAGATCAACAGGAAACTTCCAACGAATTCGCGTTTGCGTGTATTGTATTTGGAAAAGTCCCTCCTCTCTGCAACCAGTCACATCCAAGACACTTATGACGACCAATTTGTGTGTGGAACGGTGCATGAAATGTGGAAAGAATTCAGGAACCTCTTAGCATCTCTCCAACGTACGTCACCAGACTCCATCACACTTAATAGTCTATTATTCCCAGAAGATGACCTAAATGGTTCAAATGGCTCTGAGCACTATGGGACTCAACTGCTGTGGTCATAAGTCCCCTAGAACTTAGAACTACTTAAACCTAACTAACCTAAGGACATCACACACATCCATCCCCGAGGCAGGATTCGAACCTGCGACCGTAGCGGTCGTGCGGTTCCAGACTGTAGCGCCTTTAACCGCTCGGCCACTCCGGCCGGCCAGAAGATGAACTATTCCGTAATGCAAAGAGAAACCCGCCAATTGGCTGAAAGGACAGGCATATATTCTCTCCAGTACGAAACGTAGAGTTTGGAAATTTTAGACGTACTTGAAACCATAACATTATTGACTTAAACGAATCCCTTATTACAGAACTACACTACTGGCCATTAAAATTGCTACTCTAAGAAGAAATGTAGATGATAAACGGGTATTCATTGGACAAATTTATTATACTAGAACAGACATGTGATTACATTTTCACGCAATTTGGGTGCATAGATCCTGAGAAATCAGTACCCAGAACAACCACCTCTGGCAGTAATAACGTCATTGATACATCTGGGCATTGAGTCAAACAGCTTGGATGGCGTGTACATGTACAGCTGCCCATGCAACTTCAACACGATGTCACAATTCATCAAGAGTAGTGACTGACGTATTGTGACGAGCCAGTTGCTCGGCCACCATTGACCGGACTTTTTCAGTTGGTGAGAGATCTGGAGAAAGTGCTGGCCAGGGCAGCAGTCGAAGATTTTCTATATCCAGAAAGGCCCGTACAGGACCTGCAACTTGCGGTCGTGCATTATCCTGCTCAAATGTAGGGTTTCGCAGGGATCTAATGAAAGATGGAGCCACGGGTCATAATACATCTGAAATGTAACGTCCACTGTTCAAATTGCCGTCAATGTGAACAAGAGGTGACCGAGACGTGTAACCAATGGTACCCCATACCAACAGGCCGGGTGATACGCCAGTATGGCGATGACGAATACACGCTTCCAATGTGCGTTTACCGCGATGTCCCCAAACACGGATGCGACCATCATGATGCTGTAAACAGAACCTGAATTCATCCGAAAAAATGACGTTTTGCCATTCGTTCACCCAGGTTCGTCGTTGAGTACACCATCGCAGGCGCTCCTGTGTGTGATGCAGCGTCATGGGTAACCGCAGCCATGGTCTCCGAACTGATAGTCCATGCTGCTGCAAACGTCGTCGAACTGTTCGTGCAGATGGTCATCTTCGTGGTGTAGCAATTTTAATTGCCAGTAGTGTACATATATAAACTTCCAGAGAAAAGCAATTATGGATCCTCCAGCGAAATGGGGAGGACGACTGAAGAAAGAATATGAAAAAGAAAGACAGATAGAACGACGGAAATACAGTGGACTGAAAGCAAGGTGGCCTGAGAACACCAACTTTACGGTTCCACCGGCCGCTGGGGTAAATAACGATCAGAAACCAGAAAAAGATCACTGAAAAGTGCTTACCAGTGCTGACGAAGACGGCGAGTCAGATGGTTTCGGCCAGAGATGTGGCAGTAATGCGATGATGCCACCCTGGATATTTGTTTCAGACAACATTACGTTATACACTAAAATGAAACAATGAAGAAAAAGAAAAAAACTGCAGCCTACAGGCTAGCCAATGAAGGCTGTTTGTTTGGAGCTCAACGCCAAAGTTATCAGCGCCCTTACACACGTTAAAAGAAACGAATATGGTTAAAATGACCACAATTGTTGTCACCCAAATGGCAAAAATATGAGCGTATAGATTAGCTGTGAGAGGAGGAGGGAGGCCTCCAAAGAGGAGAAAAGCAAGAAAAGTGGTAAGCTTCATGCTTTGTAAACATTAAGTCCTGTGCTCGAGTCCCCTCATTTCCCTAGTTTCTTTAAATCATTTATTGGATATCTGCTAAAGTTAACAGTCTGATGGAACCTCAAATATAATACGTTTTATTTGCTAATCCAACTGTGATAGCAAAAAGTTCCACAAACATTTCCGTCATACAGCTCGTTGCTGTGTCAATATCAGGACAGTTTGCGCTAAAGAATTTCCTCGCCCCAAGGCACCTAACGTTTACCGGCCACACGCAGCATACGCCGCCAGTCTCCAACGCCAGGCGCCACCGACCAGGTAAACGTGGCACGGCACAAAAAAATAAGAAAAAACATGCAGGAGGAGCCGTGTTCGATTCCTGGTACTGCCAGGGATTTTTCTTTGCGGTATGACCCGTGTGCACTCAGCTTCGTGATGCCAATAAAGGCGCTACCTGATTGAGAGGTAGCGGCTCCAAGATCGGAACATCGACAACGGCCAGGAATGCGGTTCTCTCAGCGCATGTCACTCTATACCACATCCGATGATCAATGACAGAGTGAAACGGTGATCGGTCGGTTATTGTGTTGTCTTCAGGCCTGATCAACGGGCTTCCTTTCTTTCCTTTCCTTTGTACGCAAAACATGATTGTTTCAAGAATTGGGAGAAGGGCTCTCCATAACACCTTCGCGAGAGTAAAATGAATTAGCCAAGATAATGAAACAGAATAATTAGACCAATATGCCTACATCTATATGATTACTCTGAAGTTCGCGATTAAGTGCCTGGCAGAGGACTCACTGAACCACGTTCAAGCTCTTTCTCTACCGTTCCATTCCGAACAGCGAGCGAGAAAAACAAACACTTAAATCTTTCCGATGAGCTCTACCTTCTCTTATTTTAATGTGATGATCATTCGTTCCTATGTAGGTTGAAGCCAACAAAATATTTTGACACACTGAGGTCGAAGTAGGGGACTGAATTTTCATGAGAAGATCATAATTGCAACGAAAGTCGCCTTTGCTTTAATGATTGCCACCCAGATTCACGTATCATATCCGTGGCTCTCCATCCCCTATTTTGATGCAATACTAAACGAGCTGCCATTCTTTGAACTTTTAGGATGTCCTCCGTCATTCTTATCTGATGAGGGCCCTAGATGTGTGTGTTTTATTCTGAAACCGGAAGTCACCTGATTCCCTTTAGTACTCATGTGAATGACTTCACACTAGTCATTATTTAGAGTCAATTGCCACTTTTCGCACTATAGAGATTTCTTGACTAAATCGTCTTGCAATTTGTGTTGATCATGTGATGATCAGATAAGACGGTAAATGACAGTATCATCTGCAGAGAATCTAAGACGGCTGCTCAGATTGTTTTCTAAATCTCTTATGTAGATCAGGAATAGCAGATGGCCTATAACACTTCCTTCGGGAACGCCAGATACTTCTGTTCTACTCTATGGTTCTTCGTCAATTATTATGAAGTGTGACGTTTCTGACAGGTAATAACGAATGCAGTCAAACAACTGAGATAATATTGCATAGGCACAGAATTTTATTAGAAGCCGCTTGCAGGCAACGGTATCAGAAGCCTTCTAAAACCCTAATAAAAATATGGAATCAATTAGATACCCCGTCGATAGCGCTCATTTCTTCGTAAGGATAAAGAACTATTTGCGTTTCACAATAACGGTATTTTCTAACTCCATGTTTGTCAATAAATCGTTCTCTTCGTGGTAGTCAATAATGTTTGAGCTCAGTATGTCTCCCGAAATCCTACTGCAAAACGACGTTAGGTATATGGACCTGTAATTCAGAAGGTTATCCATATGTGAAAACATATTTCGTCTTAAGCAACTGGATACAAAAATTTTGCAACGTATCCTCCTTTTTATTGTAGTTTGTCTTTTAGTAGCTACGAGGATGACGAAACAGAGAAATTGTGAGCAGACAAATGAGATTGTGTCTGGCTGTGGAATTGTTAGATGTTGTTCTTGCTTTCTGAGCTTTCTCATTAATATACATCATACAGCTACAGAATTTCTCATGCCGTCGTGAGTTAAATAAAATTTTAACCAACTAATGTATAAAGAGTGCGAAATTCAATACCATTCTTACTCTTTACCTGGCTGCATCTATTTGAATTAGTTTGCTTTCTCAGTGTAACGTTTTTGGAGCAATGCTACACTGCTACGTCTCCAGTTTTAATATTTACCTTATTGGCAGTCTTCACCCAAAAGTGCTCAATTTTTTCTTTTAATTTACTGGATCAAGCTTAATAGTGTTTTTGAGATGTAAAAGCGTAGAAGATCATATTTGGCATTCCACTTAGGACACAGTTGAGTTGATTGGGCTACTTTCATGCTATACAGAATTCGTCCCCATAGAGGAAGTTGTGGCAGCACTAAGCAAAGTTATGGGTTAGTATCTTGTCCTCGCATAAAACAAGACGGAATTACGTAATCCTGGGAGCCGTCACTTGCCAGTGGCTGCCATGCAAAGTCAGCGAAACATTCTCATCCGACTGGGGTGGGCATAGCTGCGGATGGCACTTCATTAAGGACCAAGAGACAGGGAGGAGCGCCAGACGTAAAGCGTGCTTTCTTACGGAATAAGTCATGAGAACTCCTGCTGCAACACTGACGACAGCTGGCGGGTTAAAAAGCAACGAATACAGACGCCAGATGTTGCTGTCTGAATCCAAGAGTGCGTTCTCGAGACCTGGTGACGGCGCCTGTACACTTTATTGCTGTTTAATGAAAGCAACCTTTTTGCTAAAACCGAACGAGAAAGAGGTAAACGTATTACTACTAAGCGATGTGCAGATACCAACAACTCGACGCTACAAAATTGTACTGAAAAGCAGGAAAATCCGTAGTGATCCTATGCTTATTGTCAACAAACACAAATGTAATGTTGGTCACATAACTAGGCGGAAATAGCAGATATTAACTACACGACTACCGAACAATCGCTGGAAAAACTAGCATCCGTTACCTATCAGCGACCATGTTATGGACGTTTTGAAATGGCACAGTCACATAAATAAATCCCAAAAAGGACAGATTCTAGAATTACTGGAAGGATTTTCAGAACGTCTAGTCCATCACGAAGCACGTGACTTCCAAACGTCCCCCTCAATCGGTGTGTGATTATTGCTTGTGAGTTCTGGCTCCTAATCAGATTCGACTGATGGAATAAATAGGCAGATCTCGAAGAGCCCACGAGATACCAGGAGATTCTAGTTGGATTACACTAGCTCAGACACACCAGAAGATTCCAGATGCATTACATTACTGCCAGACAGACATCGGAAATCAGGTTTTCGATTTTAAGCCGTACACTGGACTAGATATTTACTCGGATAGATTCAATTTGTTCCTTATCGTTTATCAGCGAACAACTTTCGCTCTTACCTTTGAACCCGCAGATCAACTTCCTTTACTGCTTTTGTTATGGTGGTGTATCTGTTTATGTCGTCACTTGAGAGTCCTGTGCAGTGAGGTGCTTAGGGGTGCATTCGTTGGCCATGCTCTGCAAGTTTCGATGGAGAACAATAACTGAAAATTACTCGTATTCCGTTCGTGACTTATGTGTGTGTGTGTGTGTGTGTGTGTGTGTGTGTGTGTGTGTAGAAACAGCAGTGATTTGTTATATATGCATTCATTTACTAAACAAAGCTCCTTTTCTACAATGACTGGACAAAGGGTGATATTTTTTCGCTACTAAATGCATGGAGAGTCGTGTTGGCTTGTCGAGTTTTATCTGGATCATCAAATATTGAGGTTCGTGGCGGAGTGGCTGTCACAAACACTACTCAGTGGGGCAGTTTCCACTCTCACATCTTCAGATGCCGGGTATTCTGCCAGATATCAGCGTAATTAACTCACAAAAATTCAACAAATTAACCCGTTACCTTCATCAAGTACATGGTGTAACTGGATTTTCTCTTTTGATGCTAGTGAATTGTCAGGATGAGCATTACTGCAAAGGGCATTTGATTCTAAAGCATTATGTCAGGGTAAAAAACACTAAATAAATTACTTTTTCTCTCTTAACAACATGTGGCCAGGGTGGGTTCTTCCTTGGCTCGGGTATGAGGTAGAATGAAACAGCATTTTCACATAAGATAACTTTTATTGGAAGTTTTGTACAACTGTTTCCTTACTCGATTGTTCTGGCTGGTAGAGCAGCTGCTGTGTCGTTTGCGAAGCCTCTGCTGCGGCAGCGGCCGCGTCTGATTACTCCTGGCGGTGTTTATCTCGTGTCGCCGTGTCGCCCAGTTGACTGGAGACGCGCCTCGTGCGGTGGCCCGTTTAATTATTGAGAACGAAGTCGTGCATCGGATGGTGATACCTTGGATGTGGCGTCCCAGTGTTTCTCTTCTCTAAGCGGCCGCGTGTGTCAGTGTTGTGCGTCGGCCAGCGGAGCGGCGTGGCGGGGGAAGGCCAGTGTCTCGGACTCAAACAACGGACTCCAGCTTGCCAGTCTTCAGCTGTCCGATCTTCATCCCAGCTCACAGGTGACTGCTGACGTGAGGCCGTCTCCTTCCCGTCCTCACGAGTCACCCGGGTACGTAAAAATCAGTCTTCAAATACCTTCTAACTTCTGTCATCTGGCGGCGAGGCTGCCGCTTGCTATTCCATTACAGCGGCGGACTTCGTGCTTCTGTGTACGATGTAGTCTCTTCCTACACGACGGTCTTCAGCTCCAAAACTGAACTGAAAATTACTCTTCTTCTGTCGGGCCCACTGCGTCTCGCGTATTTATCCACTTCAGTTCACTGGAGGTGAACGACTTCACGGTCATTGCCTCTTCTGTCATGTTGAAAAGCTTCTCGAAGAATCTTCTTAACGTCGGTCATTGGCTCTTGGAATGCAGGCGAGGGCCTTTGATCACTTTGACAATTGAGAAACACGTGAGCCAGTCACTGCCTCTTCTGTCACTTTGAAAAGATTCTCGAAGAATTTTCTGAACGTCGGTCATTGGCTCTTGGAATGTAGGCGAGGGCCTTTGGTCACATGTGCCAATGAGAAACACGTGAGCCGGTAGGGCGATGCCCTGGCGGCTGAATCGACAGCTTCCACTTATCTGGGGAGTCGATGGCTTCTCCTGACGTGCTGACTTCATGGTCATTGGCTCTTCTGTCACTGCTGCTCTTCTCACTGTTTACCAGCGTGTAATTCTTCTAAACTAAACTAAGTTTTTCACCACCCGACACCTCACGATATCTGCATACCGCCGAGAAAGTCTGAAGAATTAGAGTTCCTATTCTGCTTACGGACTGTAGTTGTCCTGAAATCGGTTTAGCGGGACGTTATTTCATTCTATCAAAAGGTTGTGCGTCTTACATGATTTCCTATTATGTATCGGAGAACAGGTCTCTGTATGGGTTTGCTGCAGTCAACAGTTGTGTCCTGTACCCTTAATTCTCGCGAGCTATGTAAACTTTTTTGTGCTTGAGGCACAATAATAATAAAAGTTAACGCCAATCTTATACCTTCATTTCAAATCTATGCTCATATATTCAGTTAAATGAATCTTTTTTGGAGATAATAGAAGCGAGCAGCTATAAACTCTCACACGAATGTCTTGTACGGAAGTAACTAAATATTTACAATTACCACACCTGTGTAGTGTGGTGCTCTTCCAGTGTAAACACATCAGGACTAGGCGTCAACTTTTCTCATTCATCGTGCAGGCATGATTCAACAGGAAGCAGCAGCAGAATATCAAAGAGACATCCCAAGCAACGTAGTCCCAATCACAGAATGACGTGCTGGGCGACCACGCACAATAACAGGAAATACACAATCAGCAGCCGCACTAGGTAAGGCGATAGTGTGGCCGGGTCCGCAGCTCGTGGTCGTGCGGTAGCGTCCTCGCTTCCCGCGCCCGGGTTCCCGGGTTCGATTCCCGGCGGGGTGAGGGATTTTCTCTGCCTCGTGATGACTGGGTGTTGTGTGATGTCCTTAGGTTAGTTAGGTTTAAGTAGTTCTAAGTTCTAGGGGACTGATGACCATATATGTTAAGTCCCATAGTGCTCAGAGACATTTGATAGTGTGGCCGGAGTGGCCGTGCGTTTCTAGGCGCTACAGTCTGGAACCGAGCGACCGCTACGGTCGCAGGTTCGAATCCTGCCTCGGGCATGGATGTGTGTGATGTCCTTAGGTTATTTAGGTTTAATTATTTCTAAGTTCTAGGCGACTGATGACCTCAGAAGTTAAGTCACATAGTGCTCAGAGCCATTTGAACCAATCATAAGGCGATAGTGTGTCTGACTTGTCCAGTAAGGAAGGTGGCACATTAAACTGGTATCGGCCAACTCTACATGTCAAAGATATTTTCCTCTAATCATTTACATGCTTACAAGATCCACGTCATATAAGAACTCCATGGTGATGATATTGATAGGCCGGAGCAGTTCTATGAATGGTTTGAAGAAAGACACGCACACCAGCGGAACCTTGAAGCTGACATTTTTTTTTTCGGTTGTGAAACTAGTTTACATTTGAACGGGTGGATAAATGTAACACGATGTACGAGTATTGGGCAAATGGTGACCCCTATCTCGCTCTCGACTCATAACTTGAGACTAATCTTGGGTTAAGTGTGTGATGTGGCACATGTGGCAATGTCCTTATTGGCCCCACATTTGTAGTGGCAGGCTCAATGATGCACGCTACAGATCTAATCTTGAGTAAACGTTATTGCCCCAGCCGTGTACCGCAAGTCTCTAGAGGAACGGAGGGTTCCAAATGATTGGAAAAGAGCACAGATAGTCCCAGTCTTCAAGAAGGGTCGTCGAGCAGATGCGCAAAACTATAGACCCATATCTCTGACGTCGATCTGTTGTAGAATTTTAGAACATGTTTTTTGCTCGAGTATAATGTCGTTTTTGGAAACCCAGAATCTACTATGTAGGAATCAACATGGGTTCCGGAAACAGCGATCGTGTGAGACTCAACTCGCTTTATTTGTTCATGAGACCCAGAAAATATTAGATACAGGCTCCCAGGTAGATGCTATTTTTCTTGACTTCCGGAAGGCGTTCGATACAGTTCCGCACTGTCGCCTGATAGACAAAGTAAGAGCCTACGGAATATCAGACCAGCTGTGTGGCTGGATTGAAGAGTTTTTAGCAAACAGAACACAGCATGTTGTTATCAATGGAGAGACGTCTACAGACGTTAAAGTAACCTCTGGCGTGCCACAGGGGAGTGTTATGGGACCATTGCTTTTCACAATATATATAAATGACCTAGTAGATAGTGTCGGAAGATCCATGCGGCTTTTCGCGGATGATGCTGTAGTATACAGAGAAGCTGCAGCATTAGAAAATTGTAGCGAAATGCAGGAAGATCTGCAGCGGATAGGCACTTGGTGCAGGGAGTGGCAACTGACCCTTAACATAGACAAATGTAATGTATTGCGAATACATAGAAAGAAGGATCCTTTATTGTATGATTATATGATAGCGGAACAAACACTGGTAGCAGTTACTTCTGTAAAATATCTGGGAGTATGCGTGCGGAACGATTTGAAGTGGAATGATCATATAAAATTAATTGTTGGTAAGGTGGGTACCAGGCTGAGATTCATTGGGAGAGTGCTTAGAAAATGTAGTCCATCAACAAAGGAGGTGGCTTACAAAACACTCGTTCGACCTATACTTGAGTATTGCTCATCAGTGTGGGATCCGTACCAGATCGGTCTGACGGAGGAGAGAGAGAAGATGCAAAGAAGAGCGGCGCGTTTCGTCACAGGGTTATTTGGTAACCGTGATAGCGTTACGGAGATGTTTAATAAACTCAAGTGGCAGACTCTGCAAGAGAGGCGCTCTGCATCGCGGTGTAGATTGCTCGCCAGGTTTCGAGAGGGTGCGTTTCTGGATGAGGTATCGAATATATCGCTTCCCCCTACTTATACCTCCCGAGGAGATCACGAATGTAAAATTAGAGAGATTAGAGGGAGCACGGAGGCTTTCAGACAGTCGTTCTTCCCGCGAACCATACGGGACTGGAACAGGAAAGGGAGGTAATGACAGTGGCACGTAAAGTGCCCTCCGCCACACACCGTTGGGTGGCTTGCAGAGTATAAATGTAGATGTAGATGTAGATGGACGAACTACCTTAGCCTGCAGCAGAGTGGTGCACCTCCACACTTTGGACGAAATGCCTGCTGACGCCTGGATGAAGCTGTTCCTGGTCTATGGACTGGTGGATAGGGTCTAGTGAAATGGTTGCATGGGTCACCAGACCTGACGCCCCCAGACCTCTTTCTTGGAATGGTGGGGGGGGGGGGGGGGGAGGGGGCACCTCACGTGTATAGTGTACACCAACACACCAAGAATACTGATTGACCTGCAGGAAAATATCACCAGTACCTGCACAGAAATACCAATAGTGCCATAATGGTCAGTATCCAACAATAACCGTCGTCGTGTACAGATGTGTTGTCTGAGGATGGGAGTCAGTTTGAAAACTCTTTATTAGAGGTACGTGTAAACAGCTGATAGGAAATGACAGTTGCGTTGTACTGATCAGTTTCTGGTCGTCATTGACTGATGATGTACATTTTGTTTGCTTGATTAAAGCCCGTTTGTAGCGTGTAGGTCTTCTCTTTGTATTTTCGCTATCACCAATAATTACAGTTTTGTTCTGTGGGTCAACACTGTTCAATCACAACTGGAGGCTTTGTCCTGTGGGTTATGACTTTTGAGTAACATTGTGTTTCTTATGAGTAAAAACAGAGAAATAATGAAGAATGAAGGAATAACTTAACAAGGATTTGGAGAGTTATAACATTGAAACAGTGAATCAGTGAACCCAGGACATGATAACCAGGACATTGGGAATAGATTTGAAACTTTAACACACAGAAATGAAGAAGGGTAAAAGTTTCAAAACCATTACTCATGTACTGGTTGTCATGTCCTGGGTTGACCACCACAACAATGAGGAAGGTGGTGACCCATTTAACAAACAGAACATGATAGGGGCAAGACAAATGAATGTTATCTGTGAACCAAACCAAATGCTGCGACGTGAGGAAGTGTCACTAAGGTTCCAGGAGATACAGCTCTCAGATCGGTACCCAGTGCATCTACTTTCCAGTAAGTCATTCATATGAGCCGTGATGCAGTGAGTGATACTTCTGTGTGCACTGCTCCATGTGTATGAAAAGGAATTGGCATGTGATCTGACGCAACTATAACTCATTTCTTAGCTCTCCGCGTGTTACAGAACTCTCCTGAACTATTATGACACATGTAACTTCGCCTCCTGTCGCTGAATAGGACAATAAACATTCATTCTTTGTCATCTTGATTAACTAAGACTCTCATATACAGAGACTTTGTTATTTATATTACAACTTTGTCGGTATTATCGTACGAACAATGCGTACTTATGGTGGTTCTGCCCTGAAGCATGATACGATGATGGAGCCTGGCATGAGAATCTCAGTTGGGAGTCTTTACACCGAAATAGCCGATTTACGCCACCTTGTCTTACTATTTTAGTATTTTACTCCCGTAATATTGCCATAACCTTGAAGAACAATGTTGAAAAAAGCAATATCTACCAGAGATTGGGAGTATACAAGATTGAATGATGAGTCTGTGACGCATTTTTAATGGGTAGTCTGACAGACAGGGGTTAGCTATGGCGAGCAATTGCCGTTGAGTGGAGGTGTGTGGCTGTAATCCAAATTTCGCCGCCCATCTGGTTTCAAATGGCCATGGTGTGCTCTTCATGTATTCACACATGAGGAGATGGAATCCATGTAAGAAGATTAAGAATATGCAACCGTTGGAAACCGTCCATATTTTTCGCCATCGAGCGTCTCCTAGTAGGACATCGCTCTATGAGCATATGACGACGACGGCTTCTCAGTTTATTTCAGACATCTGATTATCAGTGGCAATTGACCAACAGAGATGAGGGAACTGAGGGCCAAAAACGCAAGGATATGGCATTAAAGATGTATTTATAGCCATCCACCTCCAACACTATTTACGAGTACTCATCATCTGTGAGCTTTTATAATTTGATTTAAACGCTTTTAAATGCTTTACCTAATAATTTACTCTCTATAACATCAGTTAATACTATAACAACACGCACCATCATATTAGTTTGGATGTGAGGCACATTATTCCCTAAAAGCTCCGAAATTGCGCAGGAACTAGCTGTCAGTATGCTCACTAATGTTTCAGTTGAATGTTGGTCCATTATTTATAAAATTGGAAACAATATAATTTGTGTCTTATTTGTATTTTAGTAGTGGCAGCGATGTATAATTATGGAAATTACAATAACTAGGTGGGTGACAAGTTCACATAAGCACCACTAGGTGCGCATAATCGTGTACACAAAATTGTGGTTTTATTATAACTCTCTTTTATCTGCTGTTGTAAACATTTTTTTTGGAAATAAATGAAAATGTATCGTTTCTAGATAGTTTTTTATCTGTAGGTACCACACAATGTCGTCCACAATGCTACCACTTTCAGTGTAGCGAAATTTTACTATTTTAACTACTCTCACTGTTTTAGTCGCTTCTATTGTACACCGATAAAATGAATTTCCTTAAAAAGACTGTTCTTCTGAGAATATAATTAACCAACTACATATACTGCGTGGTATGAATGAGACTGTTTTCCAATATATGTGGGAAACTACACATCGTGTTGCAAAATGGGTTGAAATAGCAGTTGTTCGTCTCGATAGGGGCATCCAATGACACTACTCTCGAACCTCCCACCACACCCCAGGGGGTGGGAGGGGGTCAACTTCTAAATATACAGTAGGAACCCTCCCTTTAATGGCGGATACAGATTCTTCTGGAAAAAATGCATAAGTTTTCTATGCAACAGTTTCATCGTTGTTTGACAGATGGAGCTGAAATTGATACAAATCCAAGTTGGCTAAAATACGTGGAAAGATAATAGTGTCTCAGGAAATTACTCAAGAGCTCAGAATCTCAGGAGGGTAGAAGGGCGGCATTCTTACATTCTATAATGCGACACTGGCGACTTTTAGCAAAGCAACATAATTCTCCAGACCATAACGCATTACGGTGACCGCACTGTTGGTGTGGACTGAGTGGTTTTTTTAGGTCAGAAGGCTTCGGCGAAACACAGAAAGGGCTTCAGTCTCAAAGGGTGCAGATCGAACACAGGAAGAACGTAAATCTAGGAACCATCATTATAAGAATTGTTAATTGTCGTCGCTGTGTTGTGAAAGTACTAGAGCCTCAAACGGTAATAGAAAGCAATGGTGCTTATGGGCACTGAAAGCTGGCTAGAGCAAGAGATAAGTTCAGCCGAAATTTCTTCGAAGGACCTAACGATGGTCAGAAAGGATAGGCTAAAAAGAGTTGGCGGCGGCGTGTTTGTTACTATTAGAAGGAGTTTATCATGTAAGTAAATTGTGACTTAGTATGGGTAGAAGTCATTCTTGCAACCAGAGTAAAATAATAATTGGATCCTTTTACCGATCTCCCAACTCATATGATACAGTTGCCGGAAGGTTCAAAGAAAACTTCAGTCGAATTTCAAACAGGCAACCAACTCAAAGAATTGTAGCTGGTGGTATTTTCAATTTCGCTTGCTGCTTTCCTGAGAGACAATCTCCACGCCTACCAAATTAAAATGTATGTATATGCCAGACGTGACTTGAATTCAAAGAAATAGTATCCACAGCAACTTAGAGACGCATAGTAAATAAATTACAAATGGCAGAGATTGTCCCCATGGTACTCAGAACTGATCAGAACACTGTTGCAGAAACGTTGAAAAAGCCTGCCAAATCTAAACGATCGCAAAACACCCGAGACTGACAATCTTTTACATATGCCCGAAATTTAGCGCGAAAATCAATGCGAGATTCTTATTACTCTTTTGACAACAAAACTTTTTCTCCAAACTTGGAAGAAAATCCAAAGAGATTATGGTTGTATATGATGTATGCTACCAGCAAGACACAATCAATGCCTCCTCTGCGTGATGACAATGGAAATACCATCGATGACAGTGCTGCGAAAGCACAGTTGCTACACATAGCCTTCCGGAATTCCTTCAACAAAGAAGACGGAATAAATACTCCAGAATTCTAATCAAGAACAGCTGCCAACATTAACTTAGATAGCCTCGGGGTACTCAAGCAACTTAAATCACTTAATAAAAGGAAATATTCCGGTCCAGAGTCTATGCCAATTTGGTTCATTTCAGAGTATGCTGCTGCAATAGCTTCACAACAATCACATACAACCGCTTGTTCGACAAAAGATCCTTACCCAAAGACTGGCAATTTGCACAGGTCACAGCAGTATTCAAGAAAGGCAATAGGAGTAACCCACTAAATAACAGGTCCTTATTACGAACGACGATATGCAGCAGGTTTTTGGAACATATATTGCGTTCAGACATCATGAAATACCTCGAAGAGAACGGTCTATTGACGTAAAGTCAATACGGATTTAGGAAACATCATTCTCGTGAAACACAAAAAGCTCTTTGCTCACGCGAGATTGAAAGGTAACCCTAGAGGGGACTATATAAATGATTGAGAATATTGGCATAATTTCAGTGTTCAAACAACTTTTATTTTTTCTAAGAAAAGACATAAATTATGCTAAACAAGTTGTTCATTGAATACCGTAAACAACTAACAGCTGCCAGGATGAGATTTTCACTCTGCAGCAGAGTGTGCGCTGATATGAAACTCATCAACTACCTTCCAAACTTTACAGAAGCCATCCTGCGAACCTTGCAGAACTAGCACTCCCGAAAGAAAGGATATTGCGGAGATATGGCTTAGCCACAGCCTCGTGAATGTTTCCAGAATTAGACTTTCACTCTGCAGCGGAGTGTGCGCTGATATGAAACTTCCTGGCAGATTAAAACTGTGTGCCGGACCGAGACTCGAACTCCGGACCTTTGCCTTTCGTGGGCAAGTGCTCTACCAACTGAGCTACCCAGGGGTGGAAGGTAGGAGACGAGATACTGGCAGAAGTAAAGCTGCGAGGACGGGGCGTGAGTCGTGCTTGGGTAGCTCAGTTGGTAGAGCACTTGTCCGCGAAAGGCAAAGGTCCCGAGTTCGAGTCTCGATCTGGCACACAGTTTTAATCTGTCAGGAAGTTTCAACTTACAGGTGGTTTAAGACTGTACTGGACAAGGATCATGGGTTGGCAAAGATGGTTTAACTCTGGTCTTAAATATGTGGATAACGCAATCTGAATTGCTCTGACACTGAGCAGACTTTGACTCATCAAATCTACTGAAGTTTCTCTATATAGATGCAGCTGAGAGGAAGTGGCGATTGACATTTGTATGCCCTGACAATACCGGAGCGGCAGTACATTACCCTGTCTGCTTCGTGCGGCGATGTAAACTGGGTCTGGCAAGATAAGTGCGGCGCAGGTGAGAAATGGAGGCGGCACCTGTGAATCGATCACGGCCACGAAAGAAACGCAAAAATCTCACGATCTAGCCACCAGGTAGACGGATCGCAATTTACTCTCTACCAGAACCCTTAAATCACTCCGGCGGGGTGACCGAGTGGTTCTAGGCGATACAGTCTGGATCCGCGCGACCGCTGCGGTCGCAGGTTCGAATCCTGCCTCGGGTATCGATGTGTGTGATGTCCTTAGTTAGGTTTAAGTAGATCTAAGTTCTAGGGGACTGATGACCACAGATGTTGAGTCCCATAGTGCTCAGAGCCATTTTTGAATCTTAAATCACGGCAGATTTCAGTGTGTGACACACCCATTCACTGGTCGTACCAAGGACCAATGTGGCACTCTTATACGACAGAGTGCAAAGGATACCAAACGTGAAGACTGGTACACCAAAATTGAATTAGTGTGCCCTCAGGAAACGAGTAGTCCGATATGTTTGAAGTCACACTGTCAGTACAGTAAGAACTTCACCACAGGCTTTCTAGTCCAAACTACTCGCAAGCGAAGTCAGTCTCAGGATAGGTCCCAAGTTCCAACCACACATGCCAGAGCTTCGACCAGAAGTGCATACCAGACCAAAGTCCCACACCTGAGTGCTTCACACCATCCCAGAAAAAAATTCCATTTTCCCGCAAAGTGCAAGAACGACACCGCCTTCACCCCATCTTGAGCCAATCACAGGGCTCTAGAGGCGCTAAATCTCCCATCCCACACGACAGCACAAACTCATGTCGAACCAGGGTAAGAGTTAAAAAAACCTGTGTCTCTGAAAAACAAGGAAACCGCCAATTAATGGCTTTCTTAAGTATTCAGAGAGGGAAAGAGATGATTATCTCCAAAGATGTGTTGCTCCCTATAGCAACAAGCGAGCAGATACAATCTTAAAGATTTTTACCTAAATCACCTGTGCCTTGGAGCTTGTTGGTCCTAGCTATGAGGTGTAATAAAGATTCTATCACTAAACGTTTCTCAGATGCCAGATTTTTCTTATACAACCGAGGCGGCTGGGGGTAGTGGTTCTCTAGCCCATTTGTACTTTCAGTGAACATGAAAACTTGTGAATTTTTATTATGCATGGCTCTGCACACAATGCCCGGATTACGACTCCAATGTGTAGACGTGTTTCTTCAGACCATCGCCCTCAGCCCAGGCTACTGCTAGCGCTGCAGCAGGTAGCTCGCCATTGTTCTGCTGGAGGCCTGTCTCAATGAGGGGCTGCCTTGTATGGGTGTGGAGGGATGGGCTCGCCGCCAGTTGCTTTCAGCTCCCAACATGCCGTTTATACGGGGTAAGAACCACAAAAATACCTCATGCTTCTAGCGCCCTACCAGGATCCATCAACATCAGGCCCTTAACTTTCTAGAGTCTTTCTCAAGGTGCATCTGGTTGTAATAAAGTCTTTAATAATTTTCTGTATATGGAAAATAGGTGAGAGAGTAACTTGTCCTCTCTCAAGGTGTTGTGTGCTAACGACAAAGGTTTTCAAATAGGACACCGTATCTCACAAGTGGCTTGTAATCAAATTGCTTGCTTATGGAACATCGTCTCAGTTGAGTGACTGGATTCGTGATTTCCAATCAGAGAGATCACAGTTCTTAGTAACTGACAAAAAGTGTTCGAGAAAAACGTAAGTGATTTCTGGCATTCCCTGTGGTAGTGTTTTAGGCCCTCTTTTGTTTTAGGAGACAATCTGAGCAGCTGTCTTAGGTTGTCTGCAGATGATTCTGTCGTCTAGTAAGCTCATCAGATGATAAAACCGTTTGCAAAACGATTATATATAATATTTGTATGATGCGAAAATTGACAATAGGCTGTACATAATGGAAGTGTCAGGTAATACAAATAAGCGACAAAATGAAACCGATAAACGTCGGTTACATGATAAAACAATCAATTATGAAGGTGGTAAAGTCATCTAAATATCTAGGAACTACAATTACGAACAGCCTAAATTGGAAAGAACACATAAAAAATGTTGTGGGGAGGGCGAACGAAAGACAGAGCACTTAGAAGATGGAATTGATCTACTAAAGAGTGCTTTTGGAGAACTGCTGCACGGTGTGGGGTCCTTACCAGATAAGATTAAGAGTACATCGAGAAAGTATTATCAAGAAATAGTGCCGGCCGGGGTGGCCGAGCGGTTCTAGGCGCTACGGTCGCAGGTTCGAATCCTGCCTCGGGCATGGATGTGTGTGGTGTCCTTAGGTTAGTAGGTTTAAGTAGTTCTAAGTTCTAGAGGACTGATGACCTCAGAAGTTTAGTCCCATAGTGCTCAGAGCCATTTGAACCAAGAAATAGTGTATAGAGAGTAACGGACATGATTCAAGGTTTGGGTTGGACATCGTTAAACGAAAGATGTTTCTCGTTGCGGTGCGATCTTCTCACAAAGTTTCAATCACCTGCTTTCTCTCCCAAATGCGAAAACACTTTTTTTAACGCTGACCAACATAGGGAGAAGCGATCACCATAATGAAATAAGGGAAATCAGAGCTCGCAATGGAAGGATATAGGTATTGGCTCTTTCCGTGCGCTGTTCGAGAGTGGAATAAAAGAGAATTATTGTGAACTCCATGCACTAAAATTTGATTTGCTGAGTAGACATATAGATGTAGATTTAACTACCTTCATAGATGATGCCGAAGTCGAAAGCGACTGGAACAGGTAATTGGATTGTTTATCAATGCAGTAACAACTACATTTATCGTTACCCAGGAACAACGATGTGGATGTAGTAGTGTTTTGTTCCTTTGGGGCTGCTTTTTTAATATGAGTCCCATTGTCTCCCACCATTAGGGTGCTTGCTTGGGTCAGGTGTGTCCCCTTGCCTCTCACAAATCTTCTTACGAGGGTAGGAACTTTAATAGTGGCAACTATTTATTTACAGCTCGTACTAAACAGATGCGTTTTTCAAAGTTTTACTGATCTTCAAAGTAGTCACCAGCATTGCGTATAACCCGTTGCCAGCGATGTGGAAGCCATAGGATACTCTTATCAATACCAGTTGTGTTGACAGTTCGACCGGCGCGGTCTATTCCCCGAGGAATTTGTAGCAGTTCTGAAGTGAATGCCGTGTAGCGTTTCCTTCAGTTTATAAATCGAGTTGAACTCACGAGGGCTTAAGTCAGGGGTGTGCACTAGGTGGTATAGCACTTAGCAGCCCCATCAGTCAAACAAATCAGTAACAGCTTGCACTGTACGTGCTTGAGCATTGTCCTGCAAAATGATGGTCAGGTCCTGCAGAAAGTGTCATCACATCTGTCTCTAAGCTGGTCATAGGTTGTGTTCCAAAAATGACACTCGAAATGTCAACACAACTGGCACTTCTAAGAGTATCCTACGACTTCCACATCGCTGGCAACGGGTTATACACAATGCTGGTGGGCTGGTGGCTGCTTTGAAGGTCTGAAAACTTTGAAACACGTATCTATTTAGTACGAGTTGTAAATAAATAGTTGCCACTGTTGAAGTTCCTACCCTCGTGTTTTATTGAAGCAAATGTTCGAAATGGTGCCTGTCTGCTGCAAACACATTCCAAGCCTATTTCTGAAAAACTATCCGACATCTGTAAGCATCTCGTTGCTAATATTTTGATGTTCAGTGATAATTCACTGCCGCATATTTTCAAGGGTTGTTTTGGTACATCCATGTAGCTTGTGTCTTTTAGGTTCCTAGCAGGAAAAAATCTGGAAGTATCTAACTGGGTGAACGCACAGGTCACTGTCGAACACATCCTCGTCCAATTTAAAGACCAGGATAGTGTCGATTCAGTACTTCACGAGATATCGATGAATGTTACTTTGGCAGCCACCGTGTTGACATCACATATGTGTTCTTGTTTGAAGTAGTATTGGCCAAAAATTATCTGAAATGTCAACAACCATTCAACCATTGACATTATCGTCTATGAAGTAAGAGAAAATTATCCGGATACCTAACACACTGCATCAAACACTGACACTCCAGGGGCGCTGAAGCTCGACTTGCCATAACCAGTGGGCGCTCTCCACTGCCCAGTAATGCCTAATATGTCCATTCACATGATCACAATTTGTAAACACTGCTTCACCAGAGACGAGTAGCTATGAATGAAAGTCATCATAGGCTGCTAGTTGTTGTCTGCTAGTTGTTGTTGTATCCAATTGTAAAAGTTCCAGCGCCTTTGAATGTCACTCCCATGCCTGGCTTGATGCAACGGCTGGTGATATGGCTGGTATTTGTGTTTATGCAGTATGCGCAGAGCATTTCATCGCGAAATTTTGGCACTTCGTGCCATTTGCCGCGAACTAATGTAAGAGTACCGTGGAGTTACAGCTAGAACATCCACAACGGTATTTTCATTCTTCGCAGGCCGTGGTCGGAGTATTCGTGTGGGTTGAACACTTCCAGTTGCAGTAAACAGTTGGAACACAGTGCAAAATGTCGCTGCAGACGTAACATTCCTCTCAGGGAATAAATTCGTATACTGTCGACGAGTTTCTCTTAGACGCCTATTTGACGCAAAGTACGAAGAAGTGTTATCTACCCTCTCCGCAATCCTCAACATCGTTGCACACTTAGGAAGACAAGTTAGCGGTTCGAATGTCTGTATGAAAGAGAACCGCGACCGCTTCGCGCCGCCTTCTTCTTGGATGTTGCTCGCGGTACGGCCACAGTCGCGCTCCACACAATGGAACTACGTCCTGTCACCTAGAGGTGTTGCACCTACAGCCAGAGTCTAATCAAGGGCTGCGACACATATTCCCCTGGGGGTTGGGGCAGAGGGATCGAGTTTTCTGTTCTTGGATGTCCCCTTTCGAGACGAACAACTGTTATTATAACCTTTTGTCATTCGATTTGTAGTGTCCCAGATATTTTTACAATTTTAGTCGGGCCACCTTGTTTACAGTGCACACGTCCAGATTGTTCCATACAATGAGGTAAGTTGTGAGGTAAGAGTAAATAGCGGGCTCAGTGCAGTTCGAACATTTGATGTCTGTAGTCCAAGAGGGGATATGTCAAATAACTTCTGAAATCTGTTAATATTATCGGCTGGTATGTGCCGTCTGCTTACATGTGAAATTTATACAATTGTATTTTGGTGATAACATGTAAGAGATTGCATTCTTATTTGTTCCTGTATTACTTCTGGCGCTGAAGATGGTCACTCGGTGACCAAAATCTTCATCTGCTACAATAAACGCAAGTTGCAACTGATAGCTGTGCTTTCTTTCTCCAGTTGTATAAGGACGTTGTTGTGAAAAGTTTCAACTGCGGCATTAACAAGACTTAACTTACTGAGCTTGTAGTTTCAATGCTTTCGGATGCCGTTAAAGAAAGATCTATCGTTCCACTTAAGAAAACCAAATCTGTTTCAGTATCATGATTAACAGGATTGAACACAGACGTTCACCGAGATCTTGAATGAAAAAATAAATCGTCCCTTATTTGTTACAACCTAAACTTGGTGACGAGTACGTGTATTAAAATAATTCATTTGTTTGAAGATGCCGATGTCTGCACATACTGCTGACGAAAGCGCAGGGGAACTTTAAACTGAAGACTTTTATGCTCACAGCAAGTCACATATTTTTGTAAATACTGCAATAGCAAAATTTATGTGAGCGTAAAGACGCTAATTTGAAAAATGTACAGAGTGAAAATTAAAGTTGAAAAAACATTAAAAGCAGTCTAGTTCGCCAATAAAGCGGCGGTTTTCAATTATCAGCAGCTATGAAGCTGCGAAAAAGCAGAGAAATGACTGCGGTTATTTTCCGCATTCTGGAAAATGAAGATTTTCGGCAGTGGATGAATGAATTAATCGGAGGTGAGAGAGCGTTTTGTTAATAGAACTCGTCTAAAAACAATTGAGGGAGACTATCGTCCGCTCAATAGAACAACGACAAAAAATTTATCTCATGACGCAAGCAACAGGGAGAGACGTCGTTATTTGAATCGCGCGCCAAAACCAAGACAACCAATCAGAGACTGTGCTCGACATCTATTGAGCAGCCCACAGAGCATCCCAGGGTGCCCCAGAGAGCATCGCAGAGTGCCCCAGGGAGCTAAAATACCAATAAGAATCGCTTCTCGGCTTTTGGCAAGATCAATGTGTAGTATTTGTGGCCCTTAAAAGGGCCGATTTGAGAACTGCTTTCGATGATTATATAAAGTTCAATCACCCACAATACGACAATCTTCCAAAGAAGAAGGACCACTAGCCTTCACCCATAAGTGAATACTACAATCGGAATTTATCTTACAACGTCTACGACAAGACAAAGACAAACTCCCATGCGGTAAAAGGTAGGAACCCTCACTAGAAATAATAATCTCAGAAACAGGTATAGTACGGTAAGCTAGCATTTCCCGAGTTTCAAAGGATTCCAAACCTGCTCTTCCTGCATTGTTACAAGCAACAAATGCTACAGTTATCCATCCGTTACCCAAACTGGAAGAAGAAGAAACTTTCATTAAAGAAAAATTTAACTTCGCACCACAAAACAAACTAGGTCCATTAAGAACAACAAATTGAGCAGTTTTACCTACTCCTCTTACTTCATTCTTTTTACCCTTGTGTTTTCGCAGAGTTGTTGACAAGCGTTGAAACGTGGAAAGAGAAGAAACTTTTTTGTAGCAAATCTTCAAGTTCTCGAGGCAGCAACGTCAACGGAATGTGCTCTTGGAATTTTTGTGGTTCTTCAGAAATACAATATACGGTATGGAAATAAGAAACCAATAATGGGACACGTGAACAGATGTGTTGGCGCTTTGAAAACAATCATGTTCAGTGCTGCGCACATAAACTGAATCTGATTGCAAACGTTTCTTCGAAGGAACTTAGTAAGTTGAACACTACGATAAACAGTTTATAGAGGGCTTTCTTGAATATCAGTTAGAGGAAGTATTTGTATGTATAGTTTCTGAAAAAAAAAGAAAACAGCGACGTAAAGGCATCTCCTATTCCAAAAAAATGGTTCAAATGGCTCTGAGCACTATGGGACTCAACTGCTGAGGTCATTAGTCCCCTAGAACTTAGAACTAGTTAAACCTAACTAACCTAAGGACATCACAAACATCCATGCCCGAGGCAGGATTCGAACCTGCGACCGTAGCGGTCTTGCGGTTCCAGACTGCAGCGCCTTTAACAGCACGGCCACTTCGGCCGGCTCTCCTATTCCAGTTTCAGAACAGTGGAACTGATAGTTGTCCACAGCTACTAACATGGAAGATTATTTTGTAGAAATGACTGAATTCCTCCGTAGTGCGGGAGTCTTATAATGCAGGCACTGAGTGTGTTCCTTAGTCATAGAACGATGAATTGAACGGCGTTCTAGTGAAGGCAACGTTCGTTAAGGAAAATGTTGGCGTCTAAATTAATATGACTGAACCGTGAATTTACTTTCAAAACTTTTCCTTAAGAATTTATTTACTAGCGATTCATCAAGAACATTAATACATTTAATCACACTATGTGAGCGTGGAAGTAGTTGCCAGGGAGTAGCTGATGAAATGAAAATGAAATTGCTTTTAACAAATGGGAATTTTATTCCTAAAAGCCTTTTTTTAGAAAACAGATTTAAAATTATAAGCAGAAAGCACCCTCTAAATATCAAGCTATAATTTATTCAGAAGCAGAAAGAAACAAATTTTTGAGTGTATGAGCTTTCGGGCTGAGAACCTTGCCGCTCCCTTTCGACACGGCCGTAGTGTCGACCGCTCACAACAACCTCTGAAAGACTACACAGGTACAAATCTGCAACACACCAGATTACCTTAAAGTTTTAACAATTCACACAAGCACACAAACTATGCATCCCGTAGGAGGGATGGAAATGGTACAAAACACTAAAATTAAAAGATTAACTTGCCACCGAAGGTGCAACTTGATTTTAACTTTTAAGAAAAGTCTTACGGTGGAAGGGTGGCAACTTTATATACAAAATTGACCATTTAAATAAAAGCCCATGAAATGCAGTCTTACATAAAATTACAAAAGGCAGGCCAAACATACTCTACAGTACACATATACCCCTCTCAAGATGACAGGCAAGATAAAAACATATTTCAGGAATTAGGCCGTTACACTTCAAGCAATAAATTCGTTAACACACCGAATCCGACAAACAAGACAGAGGCAGCTATTAACGTACGGTAGACTGATAGGGAGAATACCGAACAACCCGAACCGCAGGTTGTTCTAACCCACCCCTACTCCACAAGGGAAAAACGGACCACCCAGCTCATAAATAACCACCTTCCCGCGGGTGGGCAAACGGAGAAGAATGGTGGGACGACCCCAAAACAAAGCGGCTGGTGACCTCACCAAGAAACAACTAGAATTTAACAAGTAAATGAAACAACATATCACAAATCACTTAACTTCTAAGAAACTGCGATTTCTGGCGAAGACATGGCGCAGCACCCCCAAAACGATCTCCCGAACCGTCCGCTGCCAGCCGCTTCAACGGCCGCAGGGAGGCGCGCCGATCTCCCGTCTCACGGCGTCGTAGCTCGCACCGGCCAGACCGATGTCGTGTGTTGACTCCTGTTGCTCTCGTGTCGGCCGCGAAGCCACTACCGCTCGCTATACGTCGCGGCCCACTGGACTCACATGGCGACCTCACATGCACCGACGCTCAAGGCGGGCAAGTCGTCTTGTGTCTCAGTGCGCGACCGACCAACAGATCGATCGAACCGCCAATGAGCGTTGCTTGAACAACTCGAGCAGACTGGCGGCCTAACGCGCAGACTCAGATGCAGAAACTAAGCCGCCGACCCGACGACCACTCGTTGAGTTCTCTCACTGCGCCACAAATTCGAACGAGAGACAGACTAGCAAGCTGGGGACGAGAGACTGACCCCAGACTGAGTCTGGAGTCAGTCTGGGGCCAGACTGGCCCACTGGCGAGCTCATAGCGCCCCTTAACTGCACGTGAACAGGCAACCTTTCCCCTTTCCCACCAGAGGGAGACACTAAAGCGGCGATTGACACAGCGACATCACCGCCAGAAACGGAAGGCGACTGCTTCATACTACGCGCTGCGGCGCGCTCTTCAAAACAGCAATTTTTACCACGGCTGAATGACTGTCTTCTCAGACAGAGATAAAATAGCGAGGTGAATGTTGCAGTATTGTGGGTAAAGGAATTTTTGGGAATGAAACAAATAAGATTTTGCAATATTAAGAGGGAAGTACTTCATGAAGATGAGAAGGACTGAAGCGCACTAGGCTACATCCGTAGACGATGTTTTCCACACTCATGGCCACAGGTCCAAAGAAATCACTCTTCAGTGTGTTATATTCTTATTTTAACCTAAGGACAATAAGCTCGAACGCTGTCAAGGATCTTGTAGTATGAATCTGCAATGACTGGTTGTAGCTGTGGCATTGAAGGCTATTTAGATGGCTACACCAATGTACTGCTGCTTTCTAACTACAGTGAAATTCTGACAGATCAGAGGTAAAATCTCTCACAAGACCTTTTTGAAATGATGACACTGATGCAATTTTCATAACGTATTTGGATGAAAATCTAGCTGCCTTGGTATTTTATTTTTCCCAAGTGCAATGTTATTTATTTTTTCCTTTTTTCTTCTCAAGTCAGTGTAAAGTAAGTAAATGTAATGTGACTAGTTTTACTGATATAATGTAAATGGTATAGTTTTATTTTTCAACGTACCATTGAAAAATGTATCAATAAATAAATAACCGAAAAGGATAACAAAATGTTCAGATGTGTGTGAATTCCTAAGGGACCGAACTGCTTAGGTCATCGGTCCCTAGACTTACACACTACTTAAACTAACTTAAATTAACCTATGCTAAGAACAACACACGCCCATGCCCGAGGGAAGACTCGAACATCCGGCGGGAGGGGCCGCGCAGTCCGTGACATGGCGCCTCAAACCGGACGGCCACTCCACGCGGCAAAGAGTAACAAGCCAGCAACAAATAGCACCAAACTTTTCAAAAAATTACACACCGTAATTGGCCATAAAATCAAAAAGGTATTTTCCTATCTTTGTCTGTAAATTATCTGTCAGCAGAAGTTGTATAATCGTATAATCCAAAGAAATATTCACTACATCATTCCATTCCTCTTTCCTCTCAAAATATCGTTACAGATCACAAGAGTACCTAAGTTAACATGTCTAGCAGTAGTACCTAAGGGGTTGCAATTACTTGAAAACTTCTGTCCGTGTGATTTTTCGATTGCTGAGGCAATTTCCTTAGGTGAATGATCCTACATTCACTCACATTCATTTATTAACCATCAGACAGCTCTGACACCACATTTATATGTGTGCACATCATTAAAGGAAGATCTCTGAAACAATGCTGCAGACGCATTTCTGCTGACTTATTTCCAGAACTCGTCCATATCAGCTTCTACGTGGTTAATCTGATTCTTCAGGAACCATCCGAAGATCTCTATTTCCTGTCCTCGCAGACCATCACAATTACTGGAGTGCAGGCAGACTCAACTGGTCTCTTAACACAGATGAGCTTTTATCGTAAATCTCGCAAACATCATCCTTACAAAAAACTTGCCCTAAGTCACAACACACCTTTAATTAACAACAAAGCTAAACAACTAGATACTAACTATCGCCTGGTATTCATAGTGCTGTGGACAACTTGAGAGTTTTCACAATTTCTTATGCCCTTAGAAGACATTTCTTTTTTATTTGTTCTTTTCTGTTTATTGGTATCAACTAAATCAGCCCGCCATCTTTTACAACGATACTAAACTATTATTTGATGCATTTTTGCATTATTTTATTTATCGTACTGCTAGCTAAGCACCCGGCGTTTCCTGAATATGTACTTATTCCAATCTTCTATTAGTCCTTCTCCTTCTCCCCCCTCTCTCTGCCACCTCACACATATTTCACAGATATCACGCGTATTGTACACGTACTTCAGCTGTATGTCAGGCGAATTTCGCCATGTAATTTTAATTTACGCAGCTCAGTCTTTATGACGAAGTGTGTTTTGAAATACGTGTTTCACAATGACATAATTTTGTAGGTACGTCCAGTGGTATATGTGCCTACTGTCTGTGTAATGAGTTGGGAGTAGAGTAAGTAATTCATAAATAAATTAAAATGTCATGCATGTGCGACCGTTTCTCACGCATCCCAGATGTTGTGACGTTGTATCTCAAGAACCATGTGTTGCACAACGATATATTTTTGTAAGTACATTCAGTGGCGTAAGAGGATACCGCCTGTGACATGAGTTACAGTTTCTCACGCGTCTCAGTATCCGTAGCATCATACCTCCTGAACTATGTGTTGAACAGTGATATACTTTTCCAAGTACACTAAGCGCCATGTGTGGATACTGGCTGCTAAATGTGTTTCCAATATTGTTAGAAATGAAGAAGTAATAAATTAAAACATCATGCTTGAAGCGACTGTTTTTTTTTTTCCTCGCATCTCAGTATCTGACGTCATATCTCCTGCAATTGTATGTGTACCATATTTGGTTGAAATCGGTACAGTGGCTTAGGAGGAGATGTGGAACATACATGTTTACATACATATATGCGTTGTTATAATTTGTATGCATTACTCTCAACTACTTGATATTATTTACAAAGATTTGAAGAAGATCAAGTGGAACGGTCGGTCCAAACTCATACTACAACTACACTGAGACTAAAATTTTTGTTGATTGTGGAGGAAAATGAAATCTAATGACAGTAAAATGGACGAAAATAGTGATTTAGCCACCATATAGGTATTCCTTAATACTTCCAACTTTTTTATTTCCCCTGCTGAAGATTCACTCTACCTTTGAAATGCCTGGACAAAACGCACTATTCTCAATTTAAATGTACATACAAGTATAGTATAGTACCTTACTTTCTGTAACGGCTGCCCTTACTGGTATACAACAGCATTTTGTGAGAAGCAAATCTAGCTATACAATATTATGGAATAATATTTGAATGAAGTTTGAAAGACTGTTTTAAGTTAGTATCTCTAGCGATTTCAGTTTCGTTGAAACGCTCTCTGAAGAGGGTCAGATGGAGGGCAATACGTTTATTTATCTATTGATAACAAATTTCTCATCTGTGCTAACTTCTCATTCGCATTGAGATCTATTAGAAGAAAATGAAACACAATAAAAATTTAGAACTGGATGTTTTTATAACAAGTAGCATAATGAGAACAACAACATTAATTATAATCCATAGAATTACGGAAATCCAGCATCGTCTGCTGCTAATATTTCGACTGACAACAGTGCAGCCACATTCGGAGAGAGTCGTAAAGACTGCCAGTAAAACGTTTCCGTCCATCTTGCACATCGTTATAGTGAACCAAGTGCGTATGAGTACTCAGCAAATTATGATGGAAGAAATCCAACACAGGCGGCAGAGATATAAGCATACAACCGTTATATCTCTGTGAAGTATTTGGTTTCGTAAATTCTGGCTGACAGGGATGCAGTAGTGTTCTATATGACTATGTGAACTGACTGTTGCCAGTGACAGATTACGTATTACGTCAAGGTTAAAACCATCACCATGATTAATTAAATGAATAGTTAAAAGTATTTCAGTAGCTTTCTTGATCCCCTAATCCCAAAAGGATGAAACAGATGTTACAGTGTATAATGTACTCGGCTATAAAGTGCTCGAACTTTGCAGATTTATCAGACCGTAGCAGACGGATAAAGCATTGGTGTTCTGCGCAGTTTTACTGAACTGCGTACCGGTACACATGAAAAGAAACAGAAGTAATCCGTTGAATTATGGAGCCATATCACTCACATCGATTTGAGATGGAGTTTTGGGAGATATAATGTTTTCGGACATTAAGTAATACCTCAAAAAAAAAAAAAAAAAAAAAAAAAAGTCGGTCGACACATGGCCAGCCTAGAGTCAGAAAATGTCGTTCTTGTGAGACACAGCTAGCTGTTTATTCACACAAAGTAATGCGTGCTATCGACGTGGGATCTGAAAGTGATTGAGTATTTCTTGATTTCCAGAAGACTGTTCCTCACAATCATCTTCTAATCACTATAGTGAAGTCTCGAAGAAACTGTGTTAACGATCAAGAGCCTCGTTCAGTTAAGAGTAATCTCGCCAACTGCTATTATCATTCTGCATCGGTTGTAGAATATTTCAGAACAAATGAAAATTTTTGCGAGACCGGGACTCGAATCCGCATTTCCCCCATCGTGTGCTGTAGGGAGTTGAAACGCCCTATCTCGACAATGTTAAATTTAATGACTTGGCTTTCTTATATTCCAGGAACCAATGTAGCCATTGATATGAAACTTTTACAGGACATTAAACTGTATGTTCTGAGTCTACTGAACTACAATAATTGCATTTCAGCCTCTTCTTTCGGAAATACAATTTTTTAATTACACTGTTAAAATTTTGAGTGCCTTTTTTGTACGTTATCCTAAATAATGTTAATTATACATAACTGCATGTTCTTTTTTTAGTTCAGTAGACTCAGGATATGTATATTATTAGTCCCTGATAATTTGAATACTCTACTCGAAGTGGTTTCTGAGATTTAGGAAAAATGCAACAGAAAATGTAAATTTCTAGGAACGGCTTCTAAAGGTGCAAAAGACTGTAACGCACTAAATATATACTTAAATTTGTATTTTTAGTCACTCAGAAGCAACCTGCACCATACTGTATATCATTCTCTGGATCTTTTTACAAGTTTTTTCTTCTTTCCTCTTCCTGGACTCCTTAGTGGCCAACTGTACTGCATACTCTGCTTTATCAACGCGAACCTCGTCCATCCGTTCAAGTTCTCTGATGCAGTTTGCTCCAGGATTAAGTCCTATATACTGTAGCACTTTCACCCTACCAATGTTGCCATCATTAAAAGCAATAACAACATCAATGACCCCCCACTTTAGTGTCTTCATTCCAACAAAACCATGTTTTTGGTAAGTGCGTCTAAATAAGATTATCGAACGACTCATGGATTTTGAGTCTGACTATACAGACACTTCTTCAGTAATTCAGGATTTTCCAGGTCTCTGTAAATAGGTTTTATGATATCCATGACTACTGTTCAGATGGAATGGTTATGGCTGTATGAACAGTTTGAGTACTGGGCATTGCGTTAATTGCACCATGAGTCAGGTCCAGGAGGGCAAAGGTGGTGTACTGGTTTTTCATCAGCTGACAATCTGTGGAAGAAGGTAGCCCATATTGCCTGCTTCATTTTCAACAAACCCTCAGTATTATTTCTTATGACCATCTCATAATACTGCTGTAGTTCATCAATCATTTTGTGTGTCAGCCTGCCTCTTATGGTTTTACCATCAGAAAGCTTATCGTCTCTGAAACTTTGTTTCAACTTCCTCAAGCTGCCTCCCATCATATTCTGGACTTAACCTTTATAACACAGCAATCCACAGCCTTCTATATAAAAAATTACCTATTTTATTAGATCTTGAAGTAATGCACGTAAAAATTTTAACATTTTCAACCAGTATAGATTATATTTACAAAAATTAAATAAACTACTTCCCATGTGACTTTATAAGTGATATAGATATCATTTTATTCGGAAAACTGAAAATTTTATAATGAGATAAAAACCCGAAAACGTGAAAAAAAATTCCCTTCTTACTCCCCTCAACAACTTACGCTATCCGAGCACGCTCACATGAGCAGCCCTATTCCATGCAATAGCAATGAAATGAGGGAGAAAATAGTGTCTCACTCTATGGGGTAATCACGATAATATAGTGCGGGCACAAGGAAGAGTACATACGAAGACAGAATATTGGGGCCTCTGCTGGGAGCATGCTCAGGTAGCTGGAGTGCAGCCGGCACGTTACATCAGCGTGTTCGGTCAGACGGTTAACTGCACTATGTAATAAGAGACTAAGTTATATGATCAACCATGAATTGTGATAAGCGTCATGGGACGTCCGCATCGATCAACTAGAACGAACAATAACGAGCAAAATAAGATTTAAAAAAAGTGGTTGAGGCGACCGCTCGCCACAAGCTAGAAATCAGGCTTGCTGTTGCGATGTAGCACGTATTTTCACTTCTCCTGAAAAATTTAAAGGCCGATGCGGATCTATAATCGGAATTCGCGAGTTCATTCTTACTCTTATAATAAAAATTGCGTGCCTGTGGAGCATATTTCCAGTTGTGCGACTGGATCCGTGATTTCCTGTCAGAAGGATCACAGCGAGTAGTAATGGTCCGGAAGTTACCCAGTCAAACGGAAGTGATATCTGAGATATCTCAAGGAAATGTTATAGGTAGTAATTTTTAACTCACTGAGAAACTATAGCGATATTTTAATAATAAAAATCAGTCGAGATCACTACAGATTATTGATTTTCATTAATTTAATGAATTAATAATAAGTAAATAATAAACTTAATTATTTAATAAATACAAAAAATATTGGGAACTCGATTATTAGAAATTGTTATAGGCGCTCTGATATTCTATTCTTAATGTACATAAAAGATTTAAAATACGCTATGAGCAGCCCTCGTAGTTAGCAGTTGATGCTGTTGCATATTGTCTTATGATCGAACGAATAGCAAAATTTTTTCAAATGATTTCTGACCAACCACCCGCCCGTCTTACCCCTTCCCCACCGCACCCCAGGAGCAACAGTCTGAATGATTGACTGATCTGGCCATGTAACATTAACTCTCAGGAAGACGTCGTTATTAAGAGAAAGAAAACTGGCGTTCTACGGATTGGAGCGTGGAATGTCAGATCCCTTAATCGGGCAAGTAGGTTAGAAAATTTAAAAAGGGAAATTCGTAGCTTAACGTTAGATATAGTGGAAATTAGTGGAGGTCGATGGTAGGAGGAACACGACTTCTGGTGAGGTGAATACAGAGGCATAAATACAAAATCAAATAGAGGTAATGCAGGAGTAGGTTTAATAATGAATAAAAAGATCTGAGGGCGGATAAGCTAATACGAACAGCCTAGTGAACGCCTTATTGGAGCCAGGATAGACACGAAGCCCACGCCTTCCGCAAAGTACAACTTTATATGCCAACTAGGTCCACAGATGATTAAGAGTTTGAGGAAATGTATGACGCGATAAAAGAAACTATTCAGATAGTTAAGTAATAGTCATGTCAATGGGGACTGGAATTCTATAGTAGGGATAGGAAGAGAAAGAAAAGTAGCAAGTGAATGTGGAATGGGGGTAAGGAATGAAAGAGGAAGCCGCCTGGTAGAATTCTGCGATGAGCGTAACTTAATAATACCTAACACGTGGTTTAAGGATCATGAAAGAAATTTGTATACGAGGAAGAGACCTGGAAACACTGGAAGATTTCTGGTAGGTTATATAATGGTATGAAAGACATTTAGGAACCAGGCTTTAAATAATAAGACATTTCCAGGGGCAGATGTGGACTCTGACCACAATTTTTTGGTTATAAACTGTAGATTAAAACTGAAGAAGCTGCAAAAAGATAGGGATTTAAGGAAATGAGACCTGGATAAACTGAAAGAACCGGAGGTTATAGATAGTTTCAGAGATGAAATGGTGAAGGCAGCAGAGGATCAAATAGTTAAAAAGACAAAAGCTAATAGAAATCCTTGGGTAACAGAAGAGATATTGAATTTAATCAATATAAGGAGAAAATATAAAAATGCAGAAAATGAAGCAAGCAAAAAGGAATACAAACATCTCAAAAATTAGATCGACAGGAAGTGCAAAATGGCTAAGCTAGGATGGCTACAGGGCAAATGTAAGGATGTAGAGGCATATATCACTACCAGGTAAGATAAAAGCTGTCTACAGGAAAATTAAAGAGACCTTTTGAGAAAAGAGAACTATCTGTATGAATATCAAGAGCTCAGTGGGAAACCCAGTCCTAACCAAAGAAATGGAAGCAGAAAGGTGGAAGGAATATATAGAGGGTGTATACAAGCAATATTATAGAAATGGAAGAGAACGTAGATGAAAATGAAATGGGAGTAAGATACCGCGTGAAAATTTGGCAGAGCACTGAACGACCTGTGTCAAAAAAAAGGCCCCGGGAGTAGACAACGTTCCACTGGAACTACTGATAGCCATGGGAGAGCCAGCAATGACAAACCTCTATCATCTGGTGAGCAAGACGTATGAATCAGGCGAAATAACCTAAGACTTCAAGAAGAATATAATAATTCCAATCTCAAAAAAAGAGCAGGTGCGGACATGTGCGAAAATTACCGAATATGTCATGGCTGCAAAATACTAACACGAATTCTTTACAGGTGAATGAAAAACTGGTAAGACCCGACCTCGGAGAAGATCAGTTTGGATTCGGTAGAAATGTTGGAATACATGTGGCTACAGTGACCCTACGACTTATCCTAGAAAACAGATTAAGGAACGGGAAACCTACGTTTCTAACATTTAGAATTCTAAAGATAACAGGGATCAAATACAGGGATCGAAAGGCTATTTACAATTTGAACAGAAACCAGATGGCAGTTATGAGTCGAGGGACACGAACGGGAACCAGTGGTTGAGAAGAGAGTGAGACAGGGTTGTAGGCTATCCCTGATGTTATTCAATCTGTATATTGAGCAAGCAGTAAAGGAAACAAAAGAAAAAGGAAAAAAACTTTCAGGTTTGCCGATGACATTGTAATTCTGTCAGAGACATCAAAGGACATGGAAGAGCAGTTGAATGGAATGGACAGTGTCTTGAAAGGAGGATATAAGACGAACATCAACAAAAGCAAAACGAGGATAATGGAATGTAGAGTCGAATTAAATTAGGTGATGCTGTGGAAATTAGATTAGAAAATCAGACACTTAAAGTAGTAGATGAGGTTTGCTATATGGGGAGCAAAGTGACTGATCATGATCAATGTAGAGAGGATATAAAATATGGACTGGCAATGTCAAGGAAAGCGTTTCTCAAGAAGACAAATTTGTTAACATCGAGTATAGATTTAAGTGTCAGGAAGTCTTTCTAAAAGTGTTTGTATGGAGTATAGTCATGTATGGAAGTGGAACATGGACGATAAATAGTTCAGACAACATGAGACTAGAAGCTTTCTAAATGTCGTGCTACAGAAGATTAAATGGCTAGATCACGTAACTAATAAGGAGGTACTGAATGGCATTCGGGAGAAGAGGAATTTGTGGCGCAACCTCAATAAATGAAGGAATCGGTTGGTAGACACGTTCTGAGGCATCAAGGGATCACCAATTTAGTATTTGAGGGAAGCGTGGAGCTTGAAAAACGTGGAGGGAGACCAAGAAATGAATATGCTAAGCTCATTCAGAAGGATGTAGGTTGCAGTAGTTACTCGGAAATGAGGAGACTTGCACAGGACACAATAGCATGGAGAGATGCATCAAACCAGTCTCTGGGCTTAAGACCACAAGAACAATAATATCAGCAAGGTGCGAAAATTTGCAGTTGACACTCAACAATAAAGAGTGTCAAAACTATTCCATACGAGTATTGTGAAAAACAGTTAAATTTCGGTTATATGATAAGTCACACAAATTTAAGTGCTGTCGATTCAACTAAATATAGAGGGATTACAATTATGAACAGAAATTGGATCCATCACAAAAAAAAAATTTTGTTATGAACCAGAGACTACTTTTTTATTGGCAGAAGACATAGAACGTGAGACAGCTCTGCTAAAGTCTGCCTAC
Source organism: Schistocerca americana (assembly GCF_021461395.2). Classification (NCBI taxonomy): domain Eukaryota; kingdom Metazoa; phylum Arthropoda; class Insecta; order Orthoptera; family Acrididae; genus Schistocerca; species Schistocerca americana. Next base: position 1,026,004,662 of record NC_060119.1, read on the forward strand.
ATTAGGCTTGTACAACTTTTCTCGGAGTGTTACTTACCACATAGGATTGACGTAAGAAACTGAAAATATGCAAGGCAGCTCGTTTTGTATTAGTACGATAGAAGAGAAGGGAGCCATGGGTGTGACGGAGGACACTGGAAAAGTTCAAAGAAGGGCAGCTCACTTTGTATTATTTCGAAACAGCGGACATATGCTCACGGAGATGGCAAGCGAGTGGGAGTGCCAATCATAAAATCAAAGGCCTTTATAAGTTGCGACGAGATATTTTCATTAAATTCTCCTTCTCGTTCTTCTAGTTGCCGATTATCTACGGCTCGCTTCTCTTTTCCGTCCCCAGTCGCCATTTTCTGTCCCGTGTTTCCTCGACGCTCATATTCCCTGTTTCCATTGCCTCCTTCACATCATCTAGCCTGCTGCGTCGTTGGCGGCCACTTTTCTTCTGCTAACATTGCGTCCATCGTAGTACCCTATTTTAATCTGTCTTCATTGATCCTATTCACATGACATGTACGTCGGCTGTGTTTGTTGCATTTAGTCACAGCATCCCCATACGTATTCATCTTTTGTCAGATTACGTCATTTTTTATCCTATCTATCCTTCTTAAGTAATCCGTCTCAGTGGCGAGCAGTTGATTCTTATTTATTGTGGTAATGTTGCAGGATTCTGCTGCGTAGAAAACTACACATTAGACTACAGTCATTTCCATTCTCTTCTTCGTTGTCCGTCTTAACCTTTTCTTCCACGGAACAGTGTACCGTGTGCTCCTGGGAATGTCAATTAATGAAAGACTCTTGGTTTAAATAAAGATTAATAACCAGGAATAATAATAGAAATGTAAACAAGGCTCTGCAGTTACGTTGTCGGGAAAATGCGGCAGCGAATCTGTATATAAAAATGTATATTCTTTGAAGCGAAGGATATTATTTAACGCTTCACAGCACAATGTAATTCAAAAATGATAACTGTGACTCTCTCATTTGTGCTCTTGTCTGAATAGCACACACAGTCGTCCATTGCCTACGTATATGTAAACTATCGTAATAACTTCATGCTAAGTACATGTTGTCTGGCGTAGAATGTTTTAACTTAAGTATTTAGTCCACCCCTTCTCCCAAAGCAAAATATTTTTATAAGTTTTCAGTAATCTGAGCCGCGTCAAGCGCTGGCAGATCGGTAGCACTGTTGTCATCCATTAAGTGCCTCAGCTAATAAAAAATTCCCAGCTTCCTGCACGAGATACGGCTGCGAGTATGACATATAGGTGCTCTGCAAATAAATTTCAAATACATCAATAACAACTGTTTTAAAAATAATAAGAAATTCAACCAGGACTACAGTTCATTGATTTCTTTAAGCCGCTTCTCGACCGATGTTTTTTAATAGCTTTTGAAGAATTAAAGAGAAAGAACACTTGAAAGAAATTATTAACAGTTGCATACAGTATTCATAATGCAACTACACGATAATTAATTTCTCACGCTTCTCCTCTGTGATAAAGCTCTGAGATAAACATTATAATTGCAAAATTCTTACGTACGTAGTTACGTTCCATACTTTTAGACGCTTCACGCTGAATCATAAATAATAAAAAAGATACACTGATGGTAAAGAGTATCTGAAAGTACCCAACTCACATTATTGAGTTTACTGATATATAGATACGACCACTATAAAAAAATAAAACCAGTTAATAAAACGGCTCCCTAATTGTGGAGCTTGAATTACTGTACGTATTTAGCTGTTTGTATATCTCGGTAATATACAATGTGTTGTTTTCCATGTACAATCTACACGAGTGAGTCTGCGTATACATAGACGGGATAAAAGGAGAAATTGACGCTAACCATTTGCTGGGATTTCAAATGGTTCAAATGGCTCTGAGCACTATGGGATTTAACATCTGAGGTCATCAGTCCCCTAGAACTTAAAACTACTTAAACCTAACTAACCTAAGGACATCACGCACATCCATGCCCAAGGCAGGATTCGAACCTGCGACCGTAGCGGTCACGCGGTGCCATATTGAAGCGCCTAGAACCGCTCGGCCACACCGGCCGGCTACTGGAATTAAATCTTGCGTCAGTACCTAGAACTGGAGAGATGCTTGAATCAACAAAAAGTATTCAAGGTAAGGATACGGTTACATGGTCTCTCAGATTTCAGAAAGTCAGGCAATTAGGTATCTGGGGTCATGCATGAAGCTTAACTTACGTAAATGGAAGGTAGGTTCTTTGATTATTCTGAATAAATCCTGAGATTTTATACACCATAGTAAAGTTCCTGGTAGTTAAAATCAATATTTCACATGACATAGTACAGAACTGTACTTAAGGTGTCTCAGTGTTAAAGACAGATCTTTGAGATAGCTAAAAAAATTCTTCTAAGTGAAGTAGTACGAAGTGTGCTTACAGTGCCTCAGTTTTAAAGTACAGATGAAGTCTGAAGAAACTTCAAATCAACTTTTTAAGTGACTTAGGGCAGAGTTGTACTTACGGTGTCTCATTGCTAAGGAACAAGCAGAGTCATGTGACTGTGTTTCATTTGCCTCAAATGAAAGAGTTAAGCTTAATTTAATACAGTCAGTAATTAAGCAGTAGTATTTTATATTTGTGGTGTATATATGTGTATGTCTGTGTATAGTTGCTGTGTGTCATTGTGTATTTTTGGTGCGAATTTGTGAAGTATAGAACATGGGTAGACCACGTAAGAAAGACAAAGCTGAAGATGTCACGTCATCCGAAGCCGAGATGACGGTGGATAGGCGAAAAGGTAATTTAATCGCTTAAACTGAGGAAACTGACTCGGGAATGCAGAATTTAGAAACCGATGTCATGCTAAGACAAAATGTTCTGCTTGCATCCAGTGCGGAAGCGCTGGAACAGCAGACAGGCGCTGAATCATCTGGAGCTTTAAACAAAGCCGAATCGGCCACGGCACCAGCTGATGTAACGTCACTGCCTCGGCAAACCAATGACTTCTTGACGTTATTGTTAGCGCAGCTTGACGTGAGAGAAAAAGCAAAGGAATGTGAGAGGGAGGATTTAAGAGAGACGGAGGGAACGCGAGAGGGAGGAGAGAGATAGACAAAGGAAACTTGAGAGGGAATAGAAAGAAAACGGTAGAGATGACAAACCTGTCGAAAGATTCAATAATGTTTTAGATGACAGAGATCAAGCTATTACAGGTATAGTTCATTTCAAGAGGGAAACCGATTATCGCAAAGAACAAATGGCGAACTTGATAATGCAATCAAAATATCAGCGGGAAAAGGTCAGATAACTGCACACGAAAATAAACAGTCTCTATCGCGTAACTTACTTTTTTGAAAAGAGAGAAAAAAATGTTCCCTTAATTTGGAACGAAAATGTTTGATTAAAGAAAATCTCTTTTACGTTCAATGAAACCCACAGCTGAATTTTCCCTGCTATGGCCAGAAATATCATGCGTATTCCAACGTGAAGACACCCGTCTTACTCATGATGGATAAAAAGAATTATCTTTCTTCAATGTTACGCGATAAGTAAATTTAATATAATATTCAAACAATTATTTTTCTCTGTGAGGCAATGGCAGCGTACGCAATTAGAATAATTTCTTTCAATAAAAGTACTCTGGCCAAAAATGAAATGGAAATTATTATGAGACGCCGTTTTACATTTACTGAGATTAAATCTTTTCGATATTTTCAGAATTCAATAGCTATGAAGAAAATTTTATTAATTTTATCAGCAATGGCGTCGCTTCAACAATGCAACTACAAATGGCCAGGGCAACATTTAATTGTTACGTAATTAATTAAATAAAGGAGACAGGGACTTGCTACTAACAAAAAGACATACTGCATTAAATACTGACATACATATTTAGCAGAAATTCTAAATACGCTACGAAAAGTAGAAATAACTTTTTACAGACCGTAATCGAAATGCGACACCAGGACCAACCAGGCACGGAAAACAAAGAAGAAGAAGAAGACTATGAAATCTTTTCTTATATACTACGATGCAGAGATAATAGTAATTACAATTCTCAGATCACGTATAATGGCTCCATTATAGTCACCTATCGACAAAGTAATTTACATTACTTTTTTCAAGAAGCGATGCTAGAAATTCCCCTTGGAATGCCATTTGCGTAATTGCATACAGTTTTGGAAATGGCATTCCCCGATAGCATATTTCTCTTTAGTAGGTGTAAGTCCAAACAGGTGATGACTGCATATTTATTTTATGTATTTTTTTATCATTATTGAGTGATTGAATTAATCTACGTCCAAACAGCTGACGACAGATTGATCATTTTATTAATAAGTTTGCAGTAAGCCTTTGTCCACACAGGTGACGACAGGTTTATAAGCTTTGTAGTTTTGATAACATATGTTCTTCCTAGCATTCGTTGTTTTTGTATACAGATGATTTTAAAATGAAGTGAATTGCAGTCTTTTATTATCTTTCCTCGGAATGATTTGCTTTATGCTCCCCCATTGGGATAAAATCCACTGGGAAACCGAGGGAAAGCCAGGGCAGAGCTACAACACTGTGCTCTTATGAAACATTTAAAGACATGATTATAAACATGGTCCATTTCTGTTCATTAATGTTTTTACCAAGAAAGCCAAATGTTCATTAATTGTTTCACAAAAACAGAATATTCATTGTCAGTCTATATCCATGTTGAGGTGGTGAGGCCGGCCGAAGTGGCCGTGCGGTTAAAGGCGCTGCAGTCTGGAACCGCAAGACCGCCACGGTCGCAGGTTCGAATCCTGCCTCGGGCATGGATGTTTGTGATGTCCTTAGGTTAGTTAGGTTTAACTAGTTCTAAGTTCTAGGGGACTAATGACCTCAGCAGTTGAGTCCCATAGTGCTCAGAGCCATTTGAACCATTTTTTGAGGTGGTGAGGTGGTGAGGACGTGGGCGCCGGATTGCGCCCCCGACAGCGCGTACTGCAGGTCGTGATGTCACCGACGCGAGCGACCAGCTGACGCCCGACAGTGACGACCCGCACCCAACCGCGTTAACGGGCGCGCGTCGTCTTCTGCCCCTCCGTGCCGGTGTGCTTCGCCACCGATCTGATTTTATGGAATTCAAAAAACAACAGCAGCATCATTTCATTACAAATCAATAGATCCAGAATGAGATTTTCACCCTGCAGCGGAGTGTGCACTGATATGAAACTTCCTGGCAGATTAAAACTGTGTGCCGGACCGAGACTCGAACTCGGGACCTTTGCCTTTCGCGGGCAAGTGCTCTACCAACTGAGCTACCCAAGCACGACTCACGCCCCGTCCTCACAGCACAGTTTGGTAGGTAGGAGAGGAGGTACTGACGGAAGTAAAGCTGCGAGGACGGCGCGTGAGTCGTGCTTCGGTAGCTCAGTTGGTAGAGCACTTGCCCGCAAAAGGCAAAGGTCCCGAGTTCGAGTCTCGTTCCGGCACACAGTTTTAATCTGCCAGGAAGTTTCAAATCAATAGATGTTTATTCCTGTGGTTGTGGGAAAACACATTATTATTCGTCCTGTTTTATTGTGTCGTCCAGCTTAAGTTTATGTCGGTTTGCGTATGAACTAATTGTTTATTTATAAAGGTATACGAAGTCCACTGTATGGCACTGTTTAAGCACAGTTTGTCACACTTTCACTGAAGTCTACGTTTCAGTTTCGTGTTGCTGTATGACACTGTTCCAGTGCACAGTTTGTCATACGTTAACTTAAGCTTTGCACTGTTGTTGTGTCCCAGAGTAAGCTGTTTATACAGTCTCACTATTTCGGTCAAACATCATACTGTTTCTGTGGTCTCAAACAAGTCTTTCTGGACACACTTACACATATCAGGTGTTCCGTCCGCTTGTGCTGGCGGATTTCCATTGTTGACTTCCTCCAGTCCTTTCACTGATTTGTATAAAACACTTGTGTCTCGACTACGTTAAATGACGACTTTATCCGAAACACACTTTTTAATTCGTCGCGGTCTGTAAACTATTCACTACATTTAAACTTCATACAACGTCTTTGGCGTTGTATTGTTCATGTTGTTTCATGAACACTGTTCATCACCATATTTACAATGAAAGACGTTATTCTTTTTCACACTGAAGACATAATATTGACACAACGTTTATTCAGGCGTATGCACACATAGACACTGTCCTTTACAGTCTTTTGTGGTACAGTAAACTGTTCATGGAAACCCTAACATTTGGTTTACATTACGAAATTTACACACAGTGTATGCGGAGGCACATTATAACTTAATATAATGTACATTCGGTTGTGGTAGCAGAGGTACCTCCCTGTTACATGTGCTGTGTCAATTAGACCATTTTGTGGACTTTCCGACACTGGTCTGGTTTCTGCAATAACTCAGTTCGTCACATCTTAGGATATATACAAATAAATAAGCATATTAACTGATTACAGGAGGCCGGACGGAATGGACGAGCGGTTCTAGGCGCTTCAGTCTGGAACCGCGCGACCGCTACGGTCGCAAGTCCGAATCCTGCCTCGGGCATGGATGTGTGTGATGTCCTTAGGTTAGTTAGGTTTAAGTAGTTCTAAGTTCTAGGGGACTGATGACATCAGATGTTAAGTCCCATAGCGCTCAGAGCCATTTCAAACATTTTTTTTAAATACAGGACTTCTGAATATGTCCTTGCTTCCATCTTATTTTTTAAAGTCACTGTTCTTGACAGTTCGGTTCACTGAAAATGTGAACGGATCTTACTGATATCGTATCTTTATACATTAGCTAGGCTAGGTTCTACCTATTGATCCTTTTTTGAGTGATTCATGGCTTGTACCGTTAGGTATACTACGCTCATGACTGATTAAGGAATTTTTTTAGTCTCTCCAAAAATTCTAGAGATGCCCTTGCATGTGTCATTAAATATGATTAAGAAATTCTGTTATGACATTAAGTGCACAAAACTTTGACTACATACGAGCAAAAAAACTTTCATTCTGACTACAAATAAAGTGAAAATTCATTACTGAAATGGAACATCCTTAAATCTAAACTTATGGAAAGAATCCTGGAGATACAATAAGGTATCAGATAGATTACGTAATGGTAAGACAGAGATTTAGGAACGAGGTTTTATTGTAAGACATTTCCAAGGGCAGGCGTGAACTCCGACCACAATCTATTGGTTATGAACTGTAGATTAAAACTGAAGAAACTGCAAAAAGGTGAGAATTTAAAGAGATGGGACCTGGAGAAACTGACTAAACCAGAGGTTGTACAGAGTTTCAGGGAGAGGATAAGAGAACAATTCACAGGAATGGGGGAAAGAAATACAGTAGAAGAAGAATGGGTAGCTCTGAGGGATAAAGCAGTGAAGGCAGCAGAGGATCAAGTTGGTAAAAAGGCGAGGGCTAGTGGAAATCCTTGGGTAACAGAAGAAATATTGAATTTAATTGATGAAAGGAGAAAATATAAAAATGCACTAAATGAAGCAGGCAAAAAGGAATACAAACGTCTCAAAAATGAGATCGACAGGAAGTGCAAAATGGCTAAGCAGGGATGGCTAGAGGACAAATGTAAGGATGTAGGGGCTTATCTCACCAGGGGTAAGATAGATATTGCCTACAGGAAAATTAAAGAGACCTTTGGAGAAATGAGAGACACTTGTATGAATATCAAGAGCTCAGATGGAAACCCAGTTCTAAGCAAAGAAGGGGAAGCAGAAAGGTGGAAGAAGTATATAGAGGGCCTATACAAGGGAGATGTACTTGAGGACGATATTATGGAAATGGAAAAAGATGTAGATGAAGATGAAATTGGAGACGTGATACTGCGTGAAGACTTTGACAGAGCACTGAAAGACCTAAGCCGAAACAAGGCCCCTGGAGTAGACAACATTCCATTAGAACTACTGATGGCCTTGGGAGAGCCAGTCATGACAAAACTCTACCATCTGGTGAGCAAGATGTATGAGACAGGCGAAATACCCTCAGACTTCAAGAAGAATATAATAATTCTAATCCCAAAGAAAGAAGGTGTTGACAGATGTTTAATAAGTCACAGCTGCAAAATACCAACGCGAATTCTTTGCAGACGAATGGAAAAACTGGTAGAAGCTGACCTCAGGGAAGATCAGTTTGGATTCCATAGAAATGTTGGAACACGTGAGGCAATACTGACATTACGACTTACCGTAGAAGAAAGATTAAGGAAAGGCAAACCTATGCTTCTAGCATTTGTAGATTTAGAGAAAGCTTTTGACAATGTTGACTGGAATAGTCTCTTTCAAATTCTAAAGGTGGCTGGGGTAAAATTCAGGGAGCGAAAGACTATTTACAATTTGTACATAAACCAGATGGCAGTTATAAGAGTAGAGGGGCATGAAAGGGAAGCATTGGTTGGGAAGGGAGTGAGACTGGGTTTTATTGTCTCCCTGATGTTATTCAATCTGTATATTGAGCAAACAGTAAAGGAAACAAAAGAAAAATTCGGAGTAGGAATTAAAACCCATGGAGAAGAAATAAATACTTTGAGGTTCGCCGATGACATTGTGATTCTGTCAGAGACAGCAAAGGTCTTGGAAGAGCAGCTGAACGGAATGGATAGGGTCTTGAAAGGAAGATATAAGATGAACATCAATAATTACAAAACGAGGATAATGGAATGTAGTCGAATTAAGTGATGCTGAAGGAATTAGATTAGGAAATGAGACACTTAAAGTAGTAAAGGAGTTTTGCTATTTGGGGAGCAATATAACTGATGATGGTCGAAGTAGAGAGGATATAAAATGTAGACTGGCAAGGGCAAGGAAAGCGTTTCTGAAGAAGAGAAATTTTTTAACATCGAGTATAGATTTAAGTGTCAGGAAGTGAAACATGGACGATAAATAGTTTGGACCAGAAGGGAATAGAAGCTTTCGAAATGTGGTGCTACAGAAGAATGCTGAAGATTAGATGGGTAGATCATATAAGTAATGAGGAGGTATTGAATAGAATTGGGCAGAAGAGGAGTTTGTGGCACAATTTGACAAGAAGAAGGGACCGGTTGGTAGGACACGTTCTGAGGCATCAAGGGATCAAAAATTTAGCATTGGAGGGCAGTAGGACATGTTCTGAGGTATCAAAGGATCACAAATTTAGCATTGGAGGGCGGCGTGGAGGGTAAAAATCGTAGAGGGAGACCAAGAGATGAACACACTAAGCAGATTCAGAAGGATGTAGGTTGCAGTATGTACTGGGAGATGAAGAAGCTTGCACAGGATAAAGTAGCATGGAGAGCTGCATCAAACCAGTCTCAGGACTGCCGACCACAATAGCACACCATCTCTATTACATATATACACAATATTCATAAAAAATTTTCAAGTCCTTGTATGGGTATAGACCCACTGCCTTCTGGTTCTCAGTATTAATCAGAAAATAAATACATCCAAAGGTATTTTCTTGATGACACATGGACCACTGTACAACAATTGCCACTTCTTATTTATTTTACTTTTCAGAACTGGTTCTTTAGCAGTACCTTCTCTGCTACTACAAACTCTTGTACTTTCATTAGCTGTCTTATTTTCGTTTCCTGATTTCTGCACATTTTTGAAGAGATTCGAAAGCTTTCTCGATCTTCTCTTCTCTAGTCTGCTGCTGACAGACTAGCCTTGGCAATGAAGTTAACCACTAGTCGATTTCATCTCCAGATAACATCAATTCTGCTGGCGTGAATTGGGTGACAGAATGTGATAAGTGGTTAAATATGTTTTCAATGAGGTTCACATAATCGCCGGCCGCGGTGGTCTAGTGGTTCTAGGCGCGCAGTCCGGAACCGCGGGGCTGCTACGGTCGCAGGTTCGAATCCTGCCTCGGGCATGGATGTGTGTGATGTCCTTAGGTTAGTTAGGTTTAATTAGTTCTAAGTTCTAGGGGACTTATGACCACAGCAGTTGAGTCCCATAGTGCTCAGAGCCATTTGAACCATTTTTTTCACATAATCAGTCCATTTTGTACGCTTATATGGAGCGTATGTCCACATGAATCTATTGAACTATTTGAAAATGTGTTCCACCGCACTAGCTTCGGTATGGAACCTTGCCATCAGAATCTATCTTATCCTATGACTTCCTAGAAAATTTTTCCACCTGTAACCCATAAAATATGAAGCACTATCTGAAATGACAGCTTCCGGTATACCAATTGTGGTATATAATCTTTTTCTATCCTGTTTAACTATGGCTGTGGCTGTGGGTCATTTGAGCGGATACATCTTTAGGTACTTAGAAAATACATCGTAAACTGCCAAGTTATGCACTCCTGGAAATGGAAAAAAGAACACATTGACACCGGTGTGTCAGACCCACCATACTTGCTCCGGACACTGCGAGAGGGCTGTACAAGCAATGATCACACGCACGGCACAGCGGACACACCAGGAACCGCGGTGTTGGCCGTCGAATGGCGCTAGCTGCGCAGCATTTGTGCACCGCCGCCGTCAGTGTCAGCCAGTTTGCCGTGGCATACGGAGCTCCATCGCAGTCTTTAACACTGGTAGCATGCCGCGACAGCGTGGACGTGAACCGTATGTGCAGTTGACGGACTTTGAGCGAGGGCGTATAGTGGGCATGCGGGAGGCCGGGTGGACGTACCGCCGAATTGCTCAACACGTGGGGCGTGAGGTCTCCACAGTACATTGATGTTGTCGCCAGTGGTCAGCGGAAGGTGCACGTGCCCGTCGACCTGGGGCCGGACCGCAGCGACGCACGGATGCACGCCAAGACCGTAGGATCCTACGCAGTGCCGTAGGGGACCGCACCGCCACTTCCCAGCAAATTAGGGACACTGTTGCTCCTGGGGTATCGGCGAGGACCATTCGCAACCGTCTCCATGAAGCTGGGCTACGGTCCAGTTAAATACAACGAAACTAATTGTAATGGGTGTATCGGTATGGTTGCATGTAATTCATTTTTTGTTGAACGGTTGCCCTGTTTGGTTTTCTGACATATGGGACATGGTCTAAAAATTCTGTGAACATTCCTTCCTAAATACGGGTATCAGCGAAACCGTTCGATGTCCGCGATAGTTTTGTTTATGCCGAAATACACCCAAGTTTTATGTGCATATCAGACAAAGTCTTTTAGACAACTTTCCGGAATACATACACGTCCTTCCTCCTTCTTAGGTTTACGATAAAAAATGCCATTTTCTGTTTTGAATTGTTTGGTTAATTATGAATTCGGATTCTGAGTGACCAACTGCATAATGTCTTCCACTTACTGTCTGTCATTTGTACTTCCTACATACGCTTACACATGTCAAGAAAATTACGCCTGCACGTCCGATCTTTAACTTTAACCAACAGTACTTTGTACTCTGATGCCTGTTCAATAAGTTATGCATTTCCTGACATGCCCTGTGGCAACCTAGATAAGTCATCAGCAATAATGTTATCCTTTCAGTTAATATATACAATTTGAAAGAGATATTCTTGCAACGCCAGAGCCCATCTCGCTAAGCGTGAAGTTCCGAAAGAAAGACCCTAAGCCCAATAACGCCTTCAATTGCCTCTTTGTTCGGGGCGATGGAAAGCTCTTTATGGCCTGTATCTTTTTGTCATCTGGGACAATTCCTAAAGGTGAGATGACATGTCCCAGGACTTTAATTTTCTCTGCCACGAACTTTGATTTTCCTAGGTTGTTAGTGACAGCAGCCTGCTCGAATTTGTTCAATATTCTGATTACTATTTCCATTTGTTGCGGTGGAAGTCGCAAATAAGATCTCATCTACGTTTACGGTTACTCTATCAAGCAACTCAGGGCCTAACACCGAATCAAGAGCGGCTATAAATACTCTATCACTAGTATTTAAACCGAATGGAGTACTTTAAACAAGTATCTCCGATCAGCGAAAATAAAAGCTGTGTACTTTCTCGACTGTTCTGTCAAGGGGATTTCGCATATCAAAATCGCAAATCATCGGAGGAAAGTTATTTTGCTCCAAAGAACTTTTGTAACTGTTCCTCCAAATTCTCTGGCCTAGCCCTTACCGGCACAATAATTTTATTAATATCACGAGCATATAACACACGACGTATTTTCCCACTATCTTTTGTAACTGCTAGTAACACGCTATTGTAAGGTGGCATTGACGGCTCAATTATTCCCCATTCTAGCACCTTACGTATTTCTAATTTTACTGCCTCCTTTTCCGACCATGGAACGGAGTAAGTAACATTACAAAATATTTTGTTTGGTATAACATGAACATTGTACGTATAACCTCTGATGACCCCTGGTATCTAAGAAAATACTTCTACGTTTTCGATCAATAGCTTACATAATTGCAACTGTTGCTCTGGTGTCAGATATGTGGGTTCCTCTCCTTTATCTTTTACTGCTTGATAAGGCTCTTTGTTACCAAGATACTTTTCACTGTGATGGTTATAATCTCTCCCCCTGTCCACCCTCCCCCCCCCCCCCCACCCAAACACTGCTGCATGTGCAGTATCTTTGGCAGGTTACACTTTACTTTAACATTGTGACAATATTTGCAATGTACAGCATTAGTGCGCAAAAATTCCAGTTGCACTCGTACTTCTCCATTCTCTAAACTGCAAATCCCTTGAGGAGAGGTCCACATAGGCATTCCTTTCTCTCAAAAACTCTAAATCCAGAATACAGGCGACTCTCAACCCCCTTACAACCAGGAACGCGCAATCGCAATTAAATGCTCCGTTTCCCATGAATAATTCCACCTGTACCTGGCTCTTAACTATCTGTGCTTGGGTACCAATAGCACCTGACACTTTGCAATTCTGAACCGGCACACTGGCACTTTATGCAATTATCATAACTTCCTATAGAAATCATCACTCATCACATTTTCTGTGTCTCCTGTATCAATTATGATATTAACAGTTATACTAATAACTTTAGCTAGAACCACAGCCTGTATCAACTCACTATTTACCTGAAATGATAATTAAATCTAGAACTTACGCTGTTGACAGGCGTTGATATTCATCAATGGGGCAGTTGAAAATGTGTGCCCCGACAGGGACTTGAAACCGGGATCTCCTGCTTGCATGGCAGACGCTCTATCCATCTGAGCCACCGAGAGCATATATTATAGTGCGACTGCAGGGACTTATCCGTTGAACGATCCCTGTGAGACCCACTTTCCCAGCTTGATGTCCATACACTATATTCGTAGTGCCCCAATCCCATTACACTCATTACTCACGGCGGACAATCTTACCTTGTCACGTAAGAGTTCGGGCAATACGTGTGCATCCGCACAGAAGAAGATGGTCAATGGCCGGTTAGCCTTAAGTATATGAAGATGGTATCCGTTCTTTCGGGGATTTTAAGTCTGCATTTTAATAATCTAATCACATCACGATCTGATATCGGTTCGTCCCAATATCGCATTTTGTTAATGTATTTTTGTAAATATTTCCTTAAACTTCCTTGTTTAGGATTATATGCCTCTGGACTGTATACTTCCTTTCTACGTCTTTTTTAAATACAGGGTGACCAGTATTTATTTAGAAATGCTTTCCCAAACTGTTCACAGGTGTAGTTTGTTTCAGCTGCATCTGTTGCCCATAGAGCAGCATCTCCTACTATGTGCGAAACATTAAACTGTGTCTTTTGTTTCTCGGTGCATGCTCTGGGCAGTACATTTCGAAACTTTTTTTTTATGAATACTACTGGGTGAATGTTTTTCTTATCGGTGTTTGATTAAGCTCTCCTCCAACATTATTGAAGATACAGTAGGCACAGCCCCCGCACCATTCAATAATTCACTGCTAGGGCTACACGTTCCTGCCGGTACTCCTCAAAGTGTGTTGTAAGTGGCAGCGAACGGTGGAGTATCATGTGAAACATGAGAAGTAGGTATATAATTGTCCTCCCTTCTCATGTGGTTTATCCTTTCGTGTTGCGTCTGATTGATCGGACCAGTTGAGTGAACTGCGCGAAAAGCGAGTGTCGCTTCGGTCTGTATTTTCTCGTCTATTTGTTTCTCTTTGTCATCGATCCATTTTCCTACTTTGTCTACGACCTTTTTAGTGTGTTCCGCTAAACAATTCTGTATCATTTCTTCATTCCATATTTCTATGTTTCCTACTCTTTCTATTATGTTTTGGATATCTTCCTTCATACTATCTTGGTCTATCTGCAAATTTTGTACATATGTCGTTAGACTGGCCACCAAATTTGGTAATTATTGGTATGCTTGTTTTAAGCTAGCGGTGTCTGCCTTCATGAGTTCGAAACTTTTCAGTTGTTCGCATATTTTGTTTTCCCTTTCTTTTTCCCTTTCCTCTATCTCTCTTTCTCTCTCCGCCAGTTGCTTTTGGAACTGATCTAATTTCATCGAAATAGGAGTTACGGCGTCGTAACCTTGCACGGCGCACATAACTTTTTGGCTTACTTGAGGGCGCAGCAGTTTCACCCGCAACAGTTGGCAACACACTGCCCTCAGAGCTACGCTCTATCTCTGGGTACTGGAGTGCAGATGATTCGTAATATTGTCTTGTATATTTCTTTGCGAGGTAGATCCCATTGGAATTTCCTCTAATTCGTTATCCCTATACTCTAGTGAATATGCTTCCACATCGACCTCTCTCCTAGCCTTGCTACGTAACCTCATGAATTTTGAACGAGACATTATTTTAACACAACTGTCTTCACACGGGAATCACCACAAAAATAATAATAATACAATCCAAAATTTCTAATTCTACACAAAATCCACAGCAAATATAAATTTCCTTGCCTACTGGAATCGCTGTTTGCCAAACATTATCACTCGGTACGAACCATGAATACTGGTGCACAACACGACAGACGAAAGCAAAAGATATTTTCAGAAGCCCTTACCTTCGTTCTTATTGTCAACTTTATTCTATTTATTCATGTGGTGTGTTCCAGGTTTTCACTTTTCTCTTTACATCCAAATTAATAGTGCTCGTAGACGTGTAACAGTTTACAGCATTAATTTTCTTATCTTAAAATATTTTCTTTATATGTACATAAATTTCTCGAACATCGAGCCCCGCGTTGGTGCCATTTATCATGTAACTTACTTTTTGGAAAAGAGAGAAAAAAATGTCCCATTAATTAGGAATGAAAATGTTTGATTAAAGAACATCTCTTTTACGTTCTTCAAAACCCACGGCTAAATTTCTCAGTGTGCTATCGCCAGAAATATGATGCGTATTCCAAAGTGAAGACATCCGTCTTACTCACGATGGATAAAAAGAATGATCTTTCTTTAATGTTACGCGATAAGCAAATTTAATATAATATTCAAACAATTATTTTTGTCTGTGAGGCTTGATGCTCCAGTATAGCTGCCTTCGTGCAATGGCAGCGTACACAATTACAATAATTCCTTTCAATAAAACTACCTCTGACCTAAAATTAAATGGTAATTATTATGAGACGCCGTTTTACATCTACTGAGATTAAATCTTTTCAGTATTTTCAGAATTAAATAGCTACAAAGAAATTTTCATCCATTTTAACAGCAATGGCGTCGCTTCAACAATGCAATTACAAATGGCCAGGGCAACGTTTAATTGTTATGTAATTAATTAAATAAATGGAACAGGGATGGAGCTTTCTTGCTACTAACCAAAACACATACTGCATTAAATACTGACATATATATTTAGCAGAAATTCTAAATCTACAGACCGTAGTCGAAATGCAACATCAGAACCAACCATGAACGGAAGACAAAGAAGAAGAAGACAATGAAATCTTATCTTAGATACTACGATACAGAGATAATACTAATTAAAATTCTCTGAGCACGTATAGTGGCTCCATTATAGTCACCTAGCGATAAAGTAATTTACATTACTTTTTTCAAGAAGCGATGCTATATCTCGACAATGTTCAGCAAAAGCCAGAGTGACTAAAGCTTAGTGACAAAGTCAAATTTACCAATCACGGCCATGTGAACCACCAAAACATGCACTACTGGTCAGTTGACAATCCCCGTTGGCTTCGTCAGGTACAACGTCAGTGTCCATCGAGTGTAAATGTGTGGTGTTGGATAGTGATCCATTAGCTCATAGCGTCATTTTTCATAGACAGAAAACTAAACGCGGACAATTATAGTAGTCTCCTAATAGAAAACGGTAGAAAACGTTCTTCTGCAGACTAGAGGGAATCTATTGTACCATGGTCTCGGACCAGTGCTTGGTGCACGAAGGACTAAAGCATGTCTTCATCCCTGTTTCCAAATCGTTGGATTGGACGCAGAGGACCGTTCCGTGCCTGTAGACTTTTTCTGGGGTGTAAGCTGAAGACACTGCTACACAATGACGTATTACTGTAGCCTCCTCAGATATCTCCACTGAAATGCTAGCAGGTGTGCAGCTTTCGTTCCATACCAGACTGGAAGTGTGCTGAAGCTGCCGGGGGTCCTTTCAGACAGACGAACGTGCAGGGAGATAGAAACAAGACACATGAACGTTGAGGAAAGTTAAGGCAGAAGATGAGGACTGGGAGCGGAGAAGATAATCTGCAACTAGACCGAAAAGAAGGAGAAGAAGGAGAAAGTAGAAGATTTAAATTTCGTGAAAATATCTCGCTGCATCGAAACAGCCTTTGCTTTTATGATTGCCACGCCAAGTCACTTATCACACCCGTGACACTAAATGAGCTGCCCGCCTTGAACTTTTCAAGTGTCCTCCGTCAGTCACATCTGTGGCATCTTTCTGCTCTATTTCAAAATAATACGAAACGAGCTGATCTTCCTTATTTTTAATTTCTTACGTGTGTTCTACGTGATAAGCAGTACTCTGGACGAGGTTGCACACGAATAGTGTAGCCAGTCTCTTTAGCTGAGTTGTGGCACGTTCTATCTGTTCTGCCAATAAAAGGCAATATGGTTCTCCTTCCCATCGACGTATTTTGTGTGATGCTTCCCAGTTTTGTTCGTTATTTTTATCATTATGTATTTAGTTGAATCGACAATCATTAAATGATTTCTCACCTGACCTAAATTTAACAGAGTTTTTCATTACTCATGTGGAGGACCTCACACTTTTTGTTGTTGCTGGTAAACTGCCGCCTTTCACACCATGCAGATACCTTTTTTAAATAATTTTTCGATTCGCGTTGATACTGGCGAGATTATAATACGGTATGCGGGAGCAACATCTGCAAACTGACATCACTTAGATCGTATCCTAAATATTTTATGCAGATTAAGAACTGCTGAGGCCTATGACGATGTTTACGAATGAAAAGCAGTTTATATCGCAATAAATCACTTACTTTATTAATTAGTTGAGATAATTAAATAATCAAATGAATTAAAATAAATTATTTATTGGAAAATGGACTGCTTTTTATTATTAAAATATTAAGTGGAACAGTAAGAGCAGTCGTCAAATGAAATAAGGTACAACAGATTCTATATCATATTTGTATGTACAGTTAACATTCAGAACATTGCGTTTTAGTTAGGCAATTTAGTGATAGTGTGAATCATCAGAAGTGGAAATAAAAAAATTGAAAGTTCCAAATGTCATCACTTTTTAAGCAAGGTATGCCTAAAGTGTGGCGAACTCGTTCTTTTCATCTGTTTTGTTTGGATTTTCTATTATTTTACTCCACCTTAAATAAAAATATAGTTGTATTATGAATTTGATGGCTTGTTTCATTTGGTCTGGTTCACATCGTTGTAAATAATATCAAGTAATAGAGAATAATAAAAAGATAAAGAAAATAAAACATCAGCTATAAGAAACCTCATTTAATTTGAAGAAACACAATATAAAAATTGTGGGGAATTTCTTCAACAAAGAGTGAATAATGTTCTAGAATTTTTAAAGACGATAACAGGCTGATTTAGTGGATAGAAAAGACAGAGTAAGAATAAATAAGAGCAATTGATGCTAATGGTATGAGAAACTGTGAAAACTCCCTAGCTTTCCATAGCACTCTGAATAACTACTGGTTTAACTGGCGAAACAGCCAAGTACCAAAAATTTTACCTTAGCATTTTACAAGCTCATTTAAGTTTAAAATTCATTGCTCTGTACTATGAGTCATTGTTTTTCAATGTTGTTACCTCATTCATCTACGGAACCTTGCCTTGGCAATCTAAGATCACACGAATGGAATATTTTAAGAGTAACAGTGATAAAATTCAACAGCCAAGATCGAATGATGATGGGTCTGTGGTTTTTGTGGTACTAGTTTTGGTACAGCCGTGCTATTTCTTGACCGTTTCCATCTGTTTGGCCGTGTACTGACACCATCTCGGCTACTTTCCAACGTGAACATCTGACCATTCTGCTTTTTAAAGTACGCTGCGTCAATCTACAGCGTGCATCATGCATGGACCACATGACAGGGAGTCAAAACGACTTTTACTCGTCAGCACTACCCAGCATGGCAACAATGCATTTCCAGACGCATGTTCATACGTCCTTTTTTTTCTCTATTTCCAGTCAGAAATCTGTCCCGGCAGTTTGTCGGTTTTATTAATATTCAGACTAAATATTAGAGACTTTCTTGTCTCCCCTCTTTAAAATTTTACACTATAAGTTCGATACTATGGAATAACAACTGATACTTATGTAACTTCATACACTAGTATCTCCATTTCTTACTTTAGACAACACACCCCCAAACAACAGATAAATTTACTTTAGTTTTATGTTACTATCACTTTAAAGCCCTACTATCAAAAATAGTTTCTCGGATGTTCAGTGAGTGCAGAATAAACTATTTGTTATGTAACTTTAACCGTGTATCATATTATGAGGCTGTCCATAGTTGCAGACTGGAAGGCTCCGATATTGCTGATTGTAACTACCCTCAAAAAATATACAATATTACAAAGTTAATAATAACTCTTAATTATCGTGGGTGAAAATTCCAAAACTGATTTTATATTCAAAACCAAGGAAAGTAAGATGAATGTTTTCTTACTTCCGTCTCCTCTCAATAAAGTCTGACAGTCACTGGTGGTCCTTCATCTTTTGTTTTGAGCTTAACACCTCTTATGAACAAAAATTCAACCGTCGACCAGTCAGCCATCAGTGATATCGTATTAAGCCTCTTTGATCGTAAACCAACAAATTAGTTTTTCATATTCTTTTTAATTGCCTTTTTCCTCTTTCCCTAGAGCTGTACTGGTTTAACTGGCGAAACAGCCAAGTACCAAAAATTTTACCTTAGCATTTTACAAGCTCATTTAAGTTTAAAATTCATTGCTCTGTACTATGAGTCATTGTTTTTCAATGTTGTTACCTCATTCATCTACGGAACCTTGCCTTGGCAATCTAAGATCACACGAATAGCACATCTCTGATTATATAACGAATATCATTTGAGTTTAATTTCTTTTTAACTATTACTCTCTCTGAATTCTGGTCTCCTAATTATTTCAAAGACTATTGGTGGGAGCGAGTTAATTCGTAATGCATATGGCAAAATATTATTCTTTTTTATTTATATCCCTTTTTATTTCTTTTTGCTTTTATTTCAGTTTGGAAGGGGTTTATTGAAATATTTATTTATTTAGGGAAACTGAATTAACAAGTCATATCTCCTAATTATCTTTTCCAAACTTCCATGTCAAATGTGGGTTATTCTTAATTAGTCTCACATATGAAACGTCGTTGCGCACACGTGGCTGTGTTGTTCCAAGTCTATCACTGAATTAGCTTATTAATCAACAAGAAGAAAATAAATTTAAAAATTCTAATTTGCCAATCCAATGAAACCCTAAATGAAATGGGATTTATCAAACATTAGCCTCTTCAGGTGTTGGCATCTACTCTACAATACTTTTCCCAATTGTTGTACTGATATTTACACTCGCCACCGCCACGGATATTTTGTAAATAGATGCTGTCCCTATTCGTCACCCATGTTAATGGATCCTTGAGACCCTGTGTTAAGCAACTGATTGGTTTAGGTCTGTCCAGTTGGCTTAAAATGCAGTACTATTTTTCAATGCTTATACTTCATCTGTACTGTTTTATAAGCAAACTGACGTCATCTGACTAGATGGAGCTCTTTCATCCGACACGACACATCAGTGGCTTACGTTGAATCCAGAGCCTCTCCACTGTCTCTTAGAGTCAACATCCTAAGTCACATTTTTATGGCATTACTCCGACATATTAGACCATTAATATTTATTGCAATCTATTTATGGATTTATGGGAGTAACCAAGACATCACTAATAGTGCAAACACAACAGTGCACACTGCAGGCATTCATCGCATTCATCATAACGATTTGGATTCAACTTATTATTGCTTTAATATTGCAGAAAAGCTCTGGCAGAAGTATCACCTCAAGGACATTTTCAAAGAAATCCGTGAAGGATCCGTGCCCCATTGAAATATAGCATATAGTGTTGCTCAGAGGAGGAACAACAGTTCCGTCTACAGATATTTCATGACAATGGTGCTAATCAATTTTCCGTCTGTATCCCACAGACATCTTTCTTATAGCACTTGCGAATAGTGTGCAGCAAAGACGATTGCTTAAAAGTCACCTTGTGAGATCGCATCACTCTCAGTTTACCTTCGTGAGCTGTTGAAGAGACATATGTAGGAGGATGTGGTGTACAGGTTAACTCTCGTTATTTCAACAGTAAACCACGCAACAGTGCGCAACACCACTCTCGTAAAGCCTGCCACTAGATTTGCATGAGACCCTCCGTGACGTTTACAGGCTTACCAAACGATCTTCTTCGGGTCTAACAATCCTCTGTGGTGAGGAATCCTTAAAAAGGAGCAACATAAATTGGTCGAACGATTATTTTATGGGCTAGCTACCTAATTATTCTTGCAACGAATCTCAATCATGTTGGAAGGAGTACGTTGTTTTCGAACCCCCCTTTATTATTTTGTCTTTCTCTGACTTAAATACAGTTTTATTTATACTTGCTGAATATCTTACGTTGCTCGAGCATGTATTTCTTCCAGTCTTCAATTAGTTCATTTCCTCCTTCTCATCTCTCTAAGTCCATCTCCACCACCCCTCTCCCTGTCCACCTCCTCCACCCCCAACCAGCTGTCCATCTCCTCCTCCACCTCTCCCTCTCAATCTACTCCGTCCCCCTCTGTCCACCCCCTCCTCTCCCCTCTAATTCCGTCTCCTCCTCCACCTTTGGTTGTCAGTCTCTTCTTTTCGTCCATTTTCTCCTTCTACTTTCTCTGTTCGTCTCCCCCCTCACCCTCACCTTGTTCATCTCTCCACTTTCCTTTTTGGGTCTATTTCTGCTTTCCTCTCTCTCTCTCTCTGTCTCCATGTTCTCCTCTTTCCTTTCTCTGTCCACTTCCTCCTGCCCCTCTGTCTATTCGTCTACTCCTCCCAATATTTTTGACTATGTGCCTCTTCCCTTGTGTCTGTCTATCTCCTGTTGTGTCCTTTCTGTGTCCATCTTCCCCTCATTCTTCTTACTGTACCTCTACCCTACCTCTATGTGTCTCTACCTCCTCCTATCTGAGCCTTTCTGCTCCTCCCCCTCGTTGTCTATCTCCTCGTCGCTCACCCCAACAAGAAGGTGGCTGTTCTTACTCCTACGATGTTTCTTTCCAGATTGTAACTAATTTGTGTACCAAATTTGATACTAATCGTTTCAGGAGTATAGACGGAGCCTCCTACCCTTGGTTTTGCCAATATATATACATTTCAAACACATTTAACACATATTTAAGATATCTGAAGTCAATTAGTTCCAGTATTTCACCTATGTGTCTGGCATAGTTTCGTTTTCACGCTACATAGTATTTATGAAGTCGTATCTCCTGAACCCTGTGTCGTACAGTAATTTCTTAGATACATTCAGCGGCATGTGTCTGCGAAATGTATTGTGAATATAGTTAGTAGTAGAGAAGTAATAAATTTAAACGTAATGCTTGAAGTGCCAGTTTTTCACAAACTTCAGTGTTTACGGCGTTAAGTCTCCTGACGTATGTGTCGTACAATGATATACGAGGGCAGTTCAATAAGTAATGCAACACATTTGTTTTCTCGGCCAATTTTGGTTGAAAAAACTGGAAATTTCTTGTGGAATATTTTCAAACATTCCCGCTTCGTCTCGTAGAGTTTCATTGACTTCCGACAGGTGGCAGTGCTGTACGGAGCTGTTAAAATGGCGTCTGTAACGGATGTGCGTTGCAAACAACGGGCAGTGATCGAGTTTCTTTTGGCGGAAAACCAGGGCATCTCAGATATTCATAGGTGCTTGCAGAATGTCTACGGTGATCTGGCAGTGGAAAGAAGCACGGTGAGTCGTTGGGCAAAGCGTGTGTCATCATCGCCGCAAGGTCAAGCAAGACTGTCTGATCTCCCGCGTGCGGGCCGGCCGTGCACAGCTGTGACTCCTGCAATGGCGGAGCGTGCGAACACACTCGTTCGAGATGATCGACGGATCACCATCAAACAACTCAGTGCTCAACTTGACATCTCTGTTGGTAGTGCTGTCACAATTGTTCACCAGTTGGGATATTCAAAGGTTTGTTCCCGCTGGGTCCCTCGTTGTCTAACCGAACACCATAAAGAGCAAAGGAGAACCATCTGTGCGGAATTGCTTGCTCGTCATGTGGCTGAGGGTGACAATTTCTTGTCAAAGATTGTTACAGGCGATGAAACATGGGTTCATCACTTCGAACCTGAAACAAAACGGCGAGCAATGGAGTGGCGCCACACCAACTCCCCTACCAAGAAAAAGTTTAAAGCCATATTCTCAGCCGGTAAAGTCATCGTTACAGTCTTCTGTGACGCTGAAGGGGTTATTCTGTTCGATGTCCTTCCCCGTGGTCAAACGATCAACTCTGAAGTGTATTGTGCTACTCTTCAGAAATTGAAGAAACGACATCAGCGTGTTCGTAGGCACAAAAATCTGAACGAACTTCTCCTTCTTCATGACAACGCAAGACCTCACACAAGTCTTCGCACCCGAGAGGAGCTCACAAAATTTCAGTGGACTGTTCTTCCTCATGCACCCTACAGCCCCGATCTCGCACCGTCGGGTTTCCATATATTTGGCCCAATGAAGGACGCAATCCGTGGGAGGCACTACGCGGATGATGAAGAAGTTATTGATGCAGTACGACGTTGGCTCCGACATCGACCAGTGGAATGGTACCGTGCAGGCATACAGACCCTCATTTCAAGGTGGCGTAAGGCCGTAGCATTGAATGGAGATTACGTTGAAGAATAGTGTTGTGTAGCTAAAAGATTGGGGAGTAACCTGGTGTATTTCGATGCTGAATAAAACAACCCCTGTTTCAGAAAAAAAATGTGTTGCATTACTTATTGAACTGCCCTCGTATAATCTTTGTAGGTCATTCAGCGGCACATGTGGAAACTGTCGGTGAAAACTGATGTGCATAGAGGTATTATCTACGAAATAATAAATTTAAACGTCTTTTATTATGTAGTACTTTCTCACTCATCTGTCATACAATGACGTAATTTTTCTGGTACATTCAGTGATAGATTTCAATACTCTCAGCAAAATGTTTGACGAATACAGCTAATGGTAAAGAAGTAATAAATTAAAACGTCGTGTTTCGTGGGGTAGTTTTACTGTATAAACAGCGAAAATGTAGTAAGCGATAAAGCTTCTTTCATTCATCATTTTATGGGAGTCGTCAGACAGAAGCATTTTCTTAAGAGTTTGACATTACATGTAAAGTTCTTTGCAAGTCCCTAAGTGCTATCACTTTCGAATACTGGATGACTAAATTATGGGTATTCTCGAGTCACTCGCAACACTGCTTTTTCACCCCTACTCCCTCCTCTTTCATAGATGTGTTCTTACCCACTCAGTGATATTTTTCAGACAGTAAATGATGTATGTTCCCAGTTTGATTGAAATCAGTCCAGTGGTTAGGAGAAGATGTGAAACGTACGTACATGCATACACACCCGTGGTCCAAAATTAAAGCAACAAACCCAAATTTTACAAGGTTGCGCTATTTTGCAACAAAAGAGTATAAATAGGTGATATAAAAGTGGAAACAATGTAAAGAATACACAACGGAAACAACTGCAACATGGATCACGGTAGACAAAAATGTTGATTTGTTCCAAGTTAACCGATTTACACACACATTCCGACAGTTGACCAATGCGCTCAGTATGGTGTACTACCACATCTGGCAACAATACAGACCTGACTAACGCTGGGGCATGCTGTGAATGAGGTCATCAATCTCATGTTAAGGCAATAACACCCATTCTCCTGCAGCACTGCTCACAAGTCTTGGTGAGTGGTTGGTGGATGCTGACGTGGTGCAACCTGTGTCTCTAATACATCCCAGACGTACTCTATGGGATTCCAATCGTAAAGGCGAACAGGCCACGTAGTGCGAGCAGTATCTTCCGCTTCCAAGAAAACATCATATCGTCCAACACCAACCGCAACTGAGGTCCCGAGATCTCGTCACGATGCCTGACAGCAGTTAAGTATTGCCTGTTTTACCGTACAGTTTCATAAAGAGGTGTTCGAGTGGTCAACATAATCCCTGCCCACACTATTAGGGATCATCTTCGATATCAGCCTCTTTCCGCAATGGTTGGGTCCCGAAATCGTGTTCCACGTTCCCTCAAGATGCGAAACCGGGGAGAATCACTGTCCAGACCAAATCGGAATTCATACGGTCCGGGTCGGCATGTAGGCGACACCACTCTAGACGTTCCGTTCTGTGAAGACACGTCAGAGGTATACATACAGCAAGTCTCCGACAATAAAGGCTACCCTGCCTAAGCCTTCTGTACACCGTTTGCGCCGCTACAACACGTCCAGTTGATGCTACGAGATCAGATGCCAGTTGCCGTGCTGTACTAAGGCGGTAACGTCGTGCCCTTACAGCCAAGTAACGGATCTATCAATCTGATGTTACGTGTGGTAGGCCCCACCCTGGTCTTCGGGATACAGTTTCGATCTCTATAAACTGTCGCCACATCCAAAAGACAACAGAACGATTCACATTAAGCCATCAGGCCGCATCACTTTGCGACTGTCCTGCTTCCATTCTTCCCATGGCCCACCACCGCAGAGAAACTTCTAGGTGTCTTCTCTGTGCCATACTGCACCGTATTTGACTGTATAGATAGCGACTGTGAATGTGGTATTAACCGGAAAACACTACTCCGTTTAATATAAGCCTTGACGTCATTTTTGGCGTGGTTATCCGTTGACCTGAATGCCATCTTCCATGCTGGACACGATCTGTTGACAGTTTGTATGATTAAATCGTGAATTATTAACAGGAGCCGGAAATAGCGGTTTGTTCCTTTAATTTTGGACACCAGTGTACATACATACTGGAATGTGGTAATGGTAATGACACACCAAAATCACGATAGTAATCCGTTGTAGTTGCTACATATTTTTTACAATCAAAAGCATTATAAAATCACAACCACAGCACTACAAGAGACTGCCTTACGAGGCCAGATCACTTGGACAAATAACAAATGAATTTCTTAAACCGACTAGGTAAATACACCCAGGTAAAGCTTTACTTAAATAGTACAAATGTCCCTACATTTCCCATCAGAACTCTCACTACTTCCAGTCAGCTGAGGAACAGATTAAGGGTAAGAACACAGATCTTTTAAGGTTTGACTAGCCAACTTTCCTAAATAAAACTATATTAAAATGACTAAAACAATTAAGGAGGTGCTTTAATTTCGACCAAGCCAATCTTCAAATTTACTTAGTTGACTGATCAACAATATTTTAGAATGATTACAACTAGAACATGACCATATGACAATACCCCTAAAATGAGGTCCCTTCAGTATTACGTGTGAATTAGAGATAGACGCGAGCAGACCAAGGATTCAAATCAATACGAGAGATCCACGAGACAGGAAATGACATACAAATGTACTCAACTTTGCACTGCAATTGAACTTCGGATGCTATAATTCTCCACCGGGAAGATGGAATCATGCAACAGTGACAACACAGCCCAAGATGTAAAGGAGAGGACAGGGCCTTAAATATCTCTCTGCCCCCCCTGGTGGTGCTCTGCTACCAGTATGATCGCACCGACCGCTGCCAATTATCTGTAACACAACACACATCAACGGCAGACAATATTCTGACACTACACAATCCTATCTAGAGAACAGGTGATCAATACAACTGAATAGAAACAAATTAGCCTCCGTGAGTTACTTGGCCAGTGCCAGCCCTTAAAACTTCGATTAATAAGTTCGCTAAAAATCATGCCTTAAGTTAAGATGACAAGAATTATTTCGACGCACATTTACACTCCAAACTACCAAATGAACTACAAGGTACTATAGAGGACGTATCTCTGCGTATCTTGAAACGCCAGAGCCGGACTTACTCACTACTCGTTGCACTTCTAGCTACGTCTTTAGCCGCACTTAAAGGCGGTTGGTTTGGCGTAGCCACACTTCCTCAACTGCCGCCAAGATAGTTAGTCACGACACCGAGGTACGTGATAAACAACTAAAACAATTCCAAATGATTTTTAGTACACTGGCATATTCAATTAAGCCGCACACAACCCACCGAAGCAACCTGGCGACTCCAATTCAATCGGCCGGCGTACCTTATAACAGACTCGAAGGGGCTTATCCTTCCGACCTCTAGGAAAACCAAATCACCACGGGCGGTGGATCTGCCGTCACGACACACAACACGCCGTAGCCGCTGGCCCCGCACCTTCGTTGTTCGACTCGTCCCCTTGCCGTCCTGTTTGCGTCCACAGTCCCACGTGACTCTCACTCACCGCCGGTCGCGACACACCTCCCGAGCAGAGTGCACGAGCTGCCGTTAAATCTAAAACTTCAAGCAGTTCCTTTCTTTATTCCTATGGCAGGAGAGGTAGAGTGGAGTTCCTTTAAACATGACCAGCGGATGTGAGTTTCAGTGGCACAGGCGAACGTCTCCGCTGCTTTTAAATGTCGATTTCTATGATTTACCTTGTAGAATCCCATGCTGAACTTTCTAGATCATTATGGAACTTCTCTCTGTTCAGAAATAAACGGGAGAAACGACCGCCCGCACTTCCCCAACCCCTCTGGTCGGCTTATAGGCCCACGCTTGTTAGCAGACGCAGGGAATTGGTCATTTGGCGCCGTGCCATAAATAACTGACACTCGATACAGCGTCCGGAGGAAGCTTACGATTGTTTTCGAGACAGGCACTCGAAAGCCAGGAATCGGTGAGAGACACATTCTGATGGAACGTGGAGCTAGAGGCTGAGTTAGCTTTTGTTAGTTATGTAATGGTTAAAGCTGTTGGTATCAGCACTATCAGAGAAAGGGGGAACTGGATTTGTTTGCATCAACTTCCGCGTGTGAAGTTTCATTATTTTGTGTGGAACTTAAGATCACGTGTTCAGGTTGCTGCGTGGGTTTGTAATCATTCGCGTGTTCGCTACGTGACATGCATGGTTAGATTGGCACTAATCCGTTCCCCAAGATCAGACAATGCAGCTAGGTGGGTGACACACCGCGTTGGGTGCCGTGGGACCCCAGCCCACTCTAACTTAACAACTTGAGAGAACTCAGGCCCTCAAATCTAATGAGAACCAATATTCGCTGTTTAGCTTTCCGTGCTAAATTTCTGTGTAAATTGAATATACCCACTTCTCCATTGTGTGTACGTAAGATAGGAAACAACTATATGTTTGTTTCTGTTTTGCATATGTTCAGTCCGGTATTAAGCATTCTAATAAATTAAAAGACTTTTGAAAGCAGGGTAATTGTCATTCACGATTATTTTCCTTAACGAATACCTGTATAACGTCAGTAACCTCTCAAAGCAAGTGCACAATGAATAAATAAATGGATTCGTCAGTATATAGTCAAACTGGATCTTTGTGTCCGTTTTTTCTTCTCTGTCAGGTCAGCCAGAAAATGTAGCGCTTAAATGTTCTATTGTAACATATCAAGACCCAGTTCTACCCTTGCACACAGAAAGAATTGTATCTGCTCTCGAGGTGAACTACAGGGAGTGAGATCTTCCCCTGTGTGTTAGCTTAAATACAGTTCCCGTCTGTTTTCTTGACAACAACGCTCACAATTGACCAATTAATGAAAATGCGTTACAGTTAAGCACAAAACCCTATGTAAACCGCGACACCTTCTAAGGGTTACGTTATTATCAATGGTAGCTAAGTCCAAAATTAAGATACCCCGATTCACGAAGAAATTCGGATTAGGAGTCCTTCATAGGACTGCGACACCAAGCACCACATAATATGTTTCTAAACGCCGCGCATAACAACGTGATTCACCAGAGGCTCATATGTCGGATTTCTGTTTGTGATAGGAAGGGAGGGTCCAGTGGTTTTAGATAGTCAGTGGGATACGGGCGGTTTGTATATCCAACAGAATTGTAATCTTACTGTTAGTACCCTACACTAAAGGATCGAAATATGAAAAGTAAACACGCCGTTCTGCTCAAGGAAACAGAGAAAATTAGTTCGTTCCGTTTTTATTTGATGTGACCGGTTTCTTTACCATTTTCTCGTACCGAATCTGACCCGCGGATTCAAGAAAGGCTAAGAACAGTATATGGATGAAACTTTTACATTATATTCCTAAGATCTCGTTCCCAAACAAACTCAAAAATTTTCTTGATTTCTTTATCCGTGTCCTTAAACAGAGATTCAAAGTTGCCTCATATGTGCACTTAAAGTACGCATGTAAAATCCAGCGTGAGGCGAAATCTAAATAATAAATAACCGCAGAACATTGCTCAATTTTTAACGTTATATTCCGTAGGCATTTATCTAGATGTACCATCTTCCCGTTTTGAAAAAAAGTTGGTAAGATATGGAGAAAGATGGTTTTTTTGGTACCAAAACAGAGCCGCTGATTCCAAGACGGCTATGCACAGAAAATGACTGAAATTTTTACGATAGTTTCCATACATTCCTAACTCGAACAAAATGGAAACTTTTCTTCATACGTACGTAAAACACATGTAAAAGTTCGGTATGAGGTGCACCATAGGACAAATTAAGATGTTCCATTAGAAACTGTCTTTCTATAGGGTGGGCAAAATAGAGCTGTCCTCGAATATATTTCGCACACCTTTAGATAGTCAATTCAAGATACATCATCTCCTCCCGCGTGAGATGACGCAAGTTTGATTGCATACATTAAAATGTGCGAAATATATTTCGGGCCGGTTTTATTCTGCGCAAGTTGTGTAAGAGTATAAAAGAGTGTGTGTAAAACGACACCCCGTGATACACCAAGCTGAGTCAGCCAGTGGCCAATGTCATGCATATGCCAAAGCCGTTTCTGATTTTCAGGTCATACAGTGAAGAGATGTTTCCAGAAGGCAGACTTACTGATTTAGTCGGAAAGAACTGTAATCAAAAAATGGCGGTAGCGTTGTAGGTTTCTTAGAATACCATTCAGTAGCATGTGAAACGTCTGCTTAGAAAAATTTATGAATGATTGTGCTGGTAAACCCCTTACGTTATTTTAATTTCAAACAGCTGAGCAAAACTGAACGTACTCAGACATTACTCTCTTTACTTATTCTGATCATCACTAAACTGAAACACAATACTTTTAGCGCAACGCAATCTGACTTTCAAAAATCCCTACAAAAGAATGGCCCTGACTAACAATAACCTATACCTTTCATGAATCACTTACCTCACAAAAATCTTCGTTACTCGAACCACTGCAATACAGCGAGCGCCAACACTGCCAGCTAAATAAAAGATTCTAACTACTGAAGGCACTAACTACTGATAGGCATAGTTAGCAAATGAAAGATTTTGATAGAGAACAAACAATGTATTTACCTTAATAGTGTTCAAAAGTCGTAATATATGTACCAGTTCATGATATCCAGTCTTACAAATTTACTGTCTCTGATGGGCACACGTCCAGATCATCCGCTCTCAAAACTCCGCCATCTCTCTCCCCACATCCACCACTGCTGGAGGCTCACCTCCAACTGCGCAACGCTAGGCGCTGTTAACAGCCAATTGCCCAACACTACAATAGCAAATACCAACAATGCAAACTAGCCACAGACTGCACACAGCACAGTCAGTGATTTTCATATAGAGCACTACATGGCGTTACCAACGTAAAAACCTAAACAGCCTACTTACACATGGAATTCATGGTTTAGCTGATGGCCACTTCTTCTAGTATTTAAATGTTTGCACCCACACAGCTGTAAATACTGATGCTTCATTTGATGGACACTGGGATACGTTCCCTAGCTTTTCATAACCACAGAATTTCCGTAGCATCGTGCCACTGTGGTCAGTACTGTAATATAGATTATGCGCCGGCTATACCCCTAAACATCGCTCAGAACACTGTAACGTCCTTTTTATTTGGTACACAATCCCATCGGCAATCATTCAACACGCACATACAATGGTTATTTCTAAATCATACCAACTGGGTCTTCATTTGTGTCTAACTTCTCTACAACGGAGAGCACAATCACAAACTCCTAATGTAGCAGTACTTGTCAAAAATATCGGATAAACAAAATGGATATACACCTGTAGTACGTATGTGTATACAGTAGAGTCCCGTTAATTAGAACTAATTTGGGGCCGGACCTTGTTCGGATTACCTATTTGTTCGAATTCGCCGGAGTTACGGTGACGAGTTTCTAGAATGAAGTATACCACGCAGATAAGTAGATACATCATGTTAACAAAT
Organism: Schistocerca americana; assembly: GCF_021461395.2. Lineage (NCBI taxonomy): Eukaryota > Metazoa > Arthropoda > Insecta > Orthoptera > Acrididae > Schistocerca > Schistocerca americana. Next base: position 1,026,035,306 of record NC_060119.1, read on the forward strand.
AGGAACACGTGTGGGAACAATGGCTCACTCTTACTCCCTGCCCTTGTTGTAGCGCATTGTTGAGACCTTTGTAGTGACAGGTCATTGCACTGCCAGTTGGCTCGCAAAGCGCTTGGTTATGTTAGTTATCTATCGCTGGCACGTATAAAAGTTGTGCTGTATTCGTTCAAGTGTAGTGGTGTACGTATTTTCGTCATGAGTAAACGGAAACATACAGTCTTAAATCTCAAAGAAGAATTGAATGCTTTGAAGCACTGGTACAGGAGAAGGCTGTTTATCTGGACAAGTTGATGAATGGTGATGAGTCTTTTAGTATTAGTACGGGTTGGTTGGACAGACTCAAAAAACGTCATGGAATCCGTCAGCTAAAAGTTACTGGAGAGAAGCTTTCTTCTGACCGTGACGCAGCGAAGGAATACTTAGGTGTGATTGAAAAAATGATAAGAGAGGGAAAGTATTCTCCCCAACAAATTTATAATGCTGACGAGACTGGCAGTAATTTTAGTGCATTGCCAACAAGAAGCCTGGCATCAAAAGCAGAAGACCATGCTCCTGGTTTTATAATGTGCAAAGATCGTGTGACTTTATTAGCGTGTAGCAACGCTGCAGGTAATCACAAACTGCCTTTAATGCTGATCGGCAAATCTGCTAGGCCCAGAGCTTTCAAAAACTTCAACATGAAGTCCCTGCCCCTATAATATCGCATGGATGGATGGTAAGCTGTTCAGAGAATGGTTTCAAGGCCAGTTTGTTCTCTCTGTTCGACGGTTTTCTAAGGAAAATCATTTGTCTCCCCGTGAAGTCCTTTTGACTGATAACCCTTCATCTCACTCCAGCACTGAGGAATTATGTGATGGAGAAATTGTGGCGAAGTTTTTGCCGCCGAATGTTACAGCACTTCTACAGCCGATGGGCTAGGGCGTACTGCCAACATTAAAACTGATTTACAGAAAACAATTTTTAAGAAACCTGAAATCCTGATTCAAGATGATAGCATCCCTTTAGAGGACAAAATAAAAAAGACCAATGCGATGAATGTTGTTTGTTGGGCCCCTGAGGCACGGCAGAATATTTCAGAAAATACTCTAAGAGAATCGTGGAGAAAACCGTGGACATCTCTTGAATTTCAGGACAATATAATTAAAAATGAAGAGGAAAATTTACTACAAATGATACAGACAATCACTGGATGCGAAATAGCTCTTGAAGGAGACGTAGATGAGTGGTTGGCAGCGGATGGGGCATGTGTTGAGAACCTTACTGATGCTGACTTAGTTGCTGCTGTGACTCAAGACCAAGAAGAAGTGGACTGCTGTGACGGAAGTGACAGTGAGCCTGAAAGCGACAAAGGAGAGCTGGTGCCTCACAGTGACGCAGCAGAAGCCCTTGACCTCGCGGTGCGTTGTTTGGAGCAACAGCCCACTGCTACACCTGCTGATTTGATGTTTATGAGGCGATGGCACAACTATACATCGTGTAAGAGACTGTTTTCATTACGCCAAAAAACAATGACTGATTTTTTGTCATCTAAAAACTAGGGATAAAATTTCCGCTGTATTTTAGTAAGTCTGACAGCTTTTCATTCATTGTTATGCATTGTTTAAACCTAATGTTTTCTTGCCATTTTTTCTAATACATGTTTACTATACTGTGTAAATCCAAATAGGATGTTTGTACAGCAGTTTACCGCACGGTTTTCCATACTTAGATTAACATTTTTTATGTTCGGATTAACCAAACGTTCGGATTACCGGGGTTCAGATTAGCGGGACTCTGCTGTATGTACTTATACTACTAGGATGGATACAAGCAGACAGCTAAAATTTTTACGGTCAGAGCAAAATAATTTTTCATGACTTGTAAGTACTTGCACTCATGTTAGCTTCCACTACAATCTCACTGGTTTGTTGGTACAGAAACTGGATTTATGGCTGGTTCTAAGCAATATGGGACTTAACATCTGAGGTCATCAGTCACCTAGACTTAGAACTACTTAAACCTAACTAAGGGCATCACACAAAGCCATGCCCGAGGCAGGATTCGAACCTGCGACCGTAGCAGCAGAGTGGTTCTGGACTGAAGCTCCTAGAACCGCTCGTCCACAGCGGCCGGCCTGGGTTTATCTTCGTCGAATGCTCTATTAATTTCATACATGTGTGAAAATAAAGGTGAACGCAATTTGCAACAGATATGGCATAACAAAAGACCGGGACCTCTTACGAATGCGTAACTACTCAAACTGCTATTACAATTTAAAATATTATTCATTAACTTCATTACCCACAACTGCAAGGAATGAGGAAAAACTAAAATTTTCTTCCTCACAGGAAATAACGAATTGTCATTTACCTGATTATCGTATTCGTATTAAAGAACCATGAAGCAACAATTCTACATTTCAGTGTCATCACGACGTGCTATACCGGGAGGTCGATGCCCTTCCAACCTTCATACTTTCACTTTTAGCACCCACAGGGTTTTCGCGCTCGTACCAATACCAGAACTTGATATTCGGTGGAAGTGGAAAGAAGTGCGAACGTTATTCGCTTGCGTGAATAAAAGAATAATGGAGAAGGGATTTGCCGCGTGCCCTGGTACTAATGGTCCTTTGAGCATTCAAAGTTGCGCCGGCGCACAAAGAGCGACTCTGAAAAGCCAGTTCCGTCTGCGCATCGTTATTCGCGCGTGTGGCTGCTACATCGCAGTCCTCAGAGGACGTAACGAAGCAGTCGAAATATTCTCCGACGGGCGATGGAGAACCTCATCGATGAAGCCGTTGTAGCGCGGGCTAAATCAAAGACTCAGATCTCCCGCATTTTCAACAGTCCCAGACTAACTAATGTGAATCGCTCGCTTGTAGAAAATGATTGTGAATGGAAGAATTCCCACTCTATGTTTAGATTACATGGGAACACGCACTTAAGTAATCAGAAATCACTGATCTTGACCGCTACAACTAGGTTACTTATTTTACAACAGGAGTTTGCATTACGTAATTATCAGCACTTGAGTCTCAAGCATTGGCCATCTTGTTCTATACGAGGACAAAGAGTTAAATGAATAAACAGTACCTTCATGGTAAAAAAGAGCCACAATGTATTTCGAACTTCGGTGGTTACTACCTATACATAGGAACGGTAGTAAGAGGACTGCCACATCCAAGGTTCTTTAATAGAAAAAAAAAACAGAACAATGCTAAACCTTCACGGCAAACTGATTGTGCCACGTATACGCTAGAGAAGCTCGCAGGGGTTTTAGGACTTCAGACGGTAACACATACTGTGTGACAAGACACGAAACCGGCTTAGGAAAATATGTTCGAAAGTTTGATAAGGAAAAGATTTTGGAAGTTAGTTTCACAAACACCAAGACCATTACTTGGTAACGAACTAGTATTTGCTTTCTCTAACTCTTAATTAGTATTTCGTGTACTCGAATTGGAGTTAAGTCTGCCGTATTGGTTAAATGGTATAAACAGCTTGGTTACGAGATTTGTGTTTGCCATTACAGTGAAACACACTCTCTGGTCAATCGAGCCAAATACGGAAATATCGATATTTTGGTTTAACGTTTATTGTTCTACTGATATTTGTGCAGTTCGAAACCGGATGTCGGGCTATTGAAGCATCGTCAGGATATTACTGACAAGTGTCTTCAACCGATACTAGTATGTAGGAAACGCACATTTGGAAATAAGATACTACCAATACACATAATTTCTAGGGTCATGACGTTATTTGGGAAATGTCAATTCGAGCGTTCAGCACTCGTGAAATACACCAAACATCTCGGATTACGGATTTAAGTTTCAGTTTTCAAGAAAGTTATATGGAAGAACTGACTGAGGTGTAATACCGATTATGTGATGGTACAAGTTTGTGAAGATGAACGTGTTCATTAGGAATGAGGTCAGAATATGTGTGGCTGTTTCACTGAATGGTGTGAAGCTTATGAGTGGGGATGCGCTCTGTTGTAACTCATAATTTAGAAGCAGGTAAGGGTTTTGTACTAAAAGTTTGTTCACTTCAGGTCCCGATAGGCTAAATATTTTCGTTTTGATTGGAAGACACAGAAGGAAATCGGCAGTGCTCTTTTCAAAACAAAAAACAAAACAAAAACGATTGACCGATTTAGAGAAATCACGGAGATGCCAGCTAGATGACTGAGACGTGTTTGCCAGGCACAGGCCACAAATATATCCTGGCTCCATTCTTAATGTTTTTAAGAGTATTCAGTACGTGATAATCATAATAATAACCCAGCACTGAAACTTGTTTCACTGCATGTTTACTGACAGGCAAACTGATGAAAATGTTCTTGTTTCTCATGTTTGCGGGCTATGTTTAACACAAAAAGTGACGGACGACAGAGTAACGTAGTTGGTTAAAGCAACCCGATACCTCTTGCAGTACTAAGCTTCAAAAGATACAGTTCATTAGAATCTTTCTAATGCAATAGTGTGGAGTAGCAGTCTCAGTACTTTCTTCTTCAGTACTTTAAAGAAAGAAAGCGTGTTCGATAATAGGTGAATAAATTGAGCGTTGAGATCAATAAATGAAAACAGGGAAGGAATTGATCTACGATGTTAACATGCTCTTGTAACTTGTTATCGTGGCTTCCCACCCGTTTATTTCCGATTGTATTACCGACGAGACACTACATTTATAACGCCAAGGTTCTGTTTCTAACCCAGTTATCCTAATTTAGATTTCCAAAATCCGGTTCCATCTAAAACCTTTCTCCCTTTATTTCAGCCGTATTGGGTTAAGCTGTCGACTATGCCTGTGAGCCAGGCGCACAGGCTAAGGATTCCCCGGATGATAGTCGGTATCTCGAGATGCTGTGGTGGAGCATAGTTGATTTTTCGTTCCCGTCGGGCCTTGGATGAGTTCTTCCAGTGTGGCTATAGCGTGTGGCCTTCACTCACGCCCGATCCTCGCGAATGCAAGGCCATTCTATGATAGTTTATGACTGAACCTCAAACTCAGAAAAATCTGAAGCAAAGGACTTCATCGTCGGCTGTAAAACTAACATCAGCTGTGATTGCAGATTCAGTGGTGGAAATCCTGGTGCGCCTTTTATGCAAATAACTAGTTGTTTCATTGCCAAAACAAGTGTTGGGACATTAGTATCATTATCAATGGAAACTTTTACGTGTGTTTTTGAAACACAAACATGATAGAATAATAATTGTAACGAGACTGGTACAGACTGCTTCATGATCCCTGCACTAATTATAAATATTACTTCAACTAAAGTGCCCAGTGTGGACTGTTGGGTAGTGGTTAAAAAGTAGTCACACAGTGTAGCGCATCCGGGACTGCCCTTGACCTCTGTGATGCACGAGAGAGAAGCTTTGCTCAAGGTTTGCGTGGCATACTAGGGTGGCTCCCTTGGCTTTTTTACCTTACCCTGAAGGCGGTTTCCGGGAGTTAAGCCCTAACGTGCAGCCTCAACAGTACAATAGTGGCCCATTCACAGGCCAATGTGTAGGTCAAATCCACCCCTACCCCCATTCCTCTGCTGAGCGGTGCCGACACGTGTGACTTAGTGAGGTCACAATGCGATTGGGTGGTGGACTCTACCTGCGCCTAGTCACGTGGCAGATTTCTTAAAGACAGAACATAAAGGCAAAGGGTGGAGCGTGGGGTAGCAGGTAGAGGTTGGGGCTAGCAGGCAGCGGTGCATTGGTGGAGCTTTTGCAAACCGGGTCTGGACCAGACCACTGTAAAATCGCATAATTCAAATGTGATGGTGTCGGAGCAGACCTGTTGGCATGGGGGCTTCACCTGCCGAACGGCCTATGAATGGGGAGCTTTAGCCTCTAAGTGCCCACTTGAGATATAACAAGTAACTAATCATCAAGAATGTCAATAGAAAGCCTGCCTTTCCGTTTCCATGAAAAGTGAGAAATTTAGCGCCTGCTCAACAGTATTTTTTTTTTCAGCCAACAGTGTGTATAGCCTCCCCCTTCTAGACACTGTATGTACTTCGTCAGTCAACAGTAGAAGGCAGTTAAGGCCTGGTACTAAACTTAGACACGGTTTATGTGTACCTCTATGGCGTTTAGGGAAACCTTTCACAGTGTTCGCTCCGCTATTTTCATTCTTCGAGTTAACGTAGTTCGCCAACATTGTCTACAAGTATTGCTGTCACCCCTGCAACAGAGTTTGGGTTAAAAATGATGAACTTTCGGTTCCCTGGGAGTCGTGTGTTCCCATGAGAACTATCATTCGCTTCCAGGGCGCCGTCCCATGCAGACTGTGCAATCTGAGGACGTAAGTCTCGCTTTTTGATACAGCGTGAAGATTTAGTTTCATATCTCGCAAGGTACCTCCTGAATCGAATGGTACAAAAGGCCTATGATGTTTACACCATTCCACACCCCACATATTATTTTCCGCAAAACCACAATAATGGCAACAGGAGGCGGGACTGGAGGTATCCACTAGTGAGCACGGAATGAGGCTATGGAGTTTACTCGAAGGGTAACTCACAACATTGCTACAGCGCTAATGGTGAAGATACAAAGCAGAGCAATGTAAATGACAAACAAAGCAATCACTGCACTATATCTACAACAATTGTTGCCGAAGTTGACATTTCGTCAGAAAGAAACCCAAGGAATCTCGAAGAGTGAAAAGAAGTGGCAGATGAAATATTAGCGTTTCTGCAAGATGAGTCGGTGGAATGTGTGGCTTCATATACACTCGACCGTGCGGAAAATGTACGTGAGTAGCGCAACTGTTCCAGCTAACGACGGCGCCGGCACGACGATCAAGAACGGAAGAGCAGAGAGAGCTGTGAGATGACGTCAGAGCGAATAGTACGCTGACGACCCCCCCCCCCTCCCGTTTCTAGGACGACACCAAGGCAGGAGCAACCTCTACACGAAGAGAATATAGGGGCCGCGCCGCCCAGCCGCGGGCGGAGGACGAGGCGTCATACAAACGCTACAGCATTGCATTTTGAACTGTATTGTTTTGCTTGCGTTGAAATTGTATACACCGAAGTACATGCATTTCGCCATTTCCTTGCTTCAGACCTTTGCGAATAGCCAAAGGCAAGTATTGTCAATTCAACTTACTGTAATAAACGCCTTGAATACGATTTGCTTTACTGTTGTCTAGCGATCCGGGAAAACAGCTTCCTAGGCACCCTGTATTACACGAGTGGGCGGAACACAACTAAAACGATACGTGGCGAACGAATAAAAGTGAAAGTGAAACAGGTTCAAAATGGCTCTGAGGACTATGGGACTTAACTGCTGAGGTCATCAGTCCCCTAGAACTTAGAACTACTTAAACCTAACTAACCTAAGGACATCACACACATCCACGCCCGAGGCAGGATTCGAACCTGCGACCGTAGCGGTCGCGCGGTTCCAGACTGTAGCGCCTAGAACCGCTCGGCCATTCCGGCTGGCCTGAAACAGGTGTCGAGCCATGTAGTTCTTCATCCTTGTCAGACAGGGAGCCACAAATCCCGCCTACAGTGAAGTGAAGTAAAAGTGAATCGTTGTCCAACGAGCGGGTGCTAAACTAACTGCATCCATGGAAGATCATCCGCAGCATAGTAAAAAAATAATTCTGAATAGATTTCTATTAATTCCGCAGCAATATGACTGTGTTATGCACAAGAAAAACAGCGGATATTCAAGGGAGGACAGAAACTAGTGTTTGCGCATTTCAGGGATGCTCCATACAATTTACAGGATGTGTATGATAGGGATCTGCTGCATTATACACATTAAATTGGGCGCGAAATGGATTAGAATGATTCCAAGGAAAGCAGTGGATGGTTGCATACCTTCAAACAATGCTACAGAATCGGAAGACGTAAGATAACGAAATTTCAAATAAAGCATCAACTTGACGATGCACAGCAAATTGCAGAATCTGCCTGAAAATTAGTAGATGAGATAAAAAAATTTACCCCCTCGTTCATTAAGGAATTTGTTTTCAACTCCAACCAATTGGGATTTGAAGAGTAAATGCATACGAAAGAAACCCTGCAAATTAGAGGTGCCAAGAGAGTTGTATCAAGTAACATCAGTGCCTTAATGACAACTGTTAATCTGAATTTAAACCGGCTGGAAAGTTATTTATTGTGCTGCGAGAAGTTGGAGTGCTGTGCCCCCTACGACTCTTTCTCGTGTGTGTAACCTTGCAAGGAAAGAGGGGAAAATCTACGTCGAAGCAAGTAAGAGTACGAAAATGAGCGTAAGAGAACTACATCTATGGTATGAGCCCTACTTTTAACGAATACCTGATCAAAATAATTTCCCTTTGTTTGATTCAAGGTCTGCGTATAAACATCATACTTTTTTAGAGTAAACTATCCCTCCTGAAAAGCATGTGACACTGTAATTCATACCACCCGGAACCACTGGACAAATTCAACCTCTGGATGTTCGTTTTCTCCATGCCTATCTAATACATTTTTGCGCTGTCGGCAGCTATGCGTTAAAGGATAGCCAGTTTAACAATAAGCTCCACGACAGGCTGCATGCCACAACATTCCATCAGTTATAATCAACCCTTTACACCAACATGATTGTATAAGCAATCTTTAAGAGTTGGTACCGAGCCGAACGTCCTGCTCGGTTTGTAACTGCCAAGGAGTTCCGCTTCTGTCTCGAAGTTAGATAACGTTTTTGACCAGTAAGTCGCGCCATTTTTCGTTGGATGTTCATGGTGCAATTTAATGGTTTGTTTTGAACATTTGTTGAATGTCGACGATCTCAATTCTGTGAAGCTTAATACATATGAGTCCAGTCCGTAGAAGGTTGATCTCTGCACCTACCAGACACATTCTCTGTCGCCCTCCTGAAGCACGTGGTGGATCATTACCAGCTAATATTTTTCCTGTCGTAATTGTTAAAATAACTCTTTCAAATGAGCTTCCTAAAGCTTGAACTTGTGGCCTCGCGCTCAAGGGGTTCATTATCAGTGTTAGCACTCAAATGGCTCTGAGCACTATGGGACTTAACATCTATGGTCATCAGTCCCCTAGAACTTAGAACTACTTAAACCTAACTAACCTAAGGACATCACACACATCCATGCCCGAGGCAGGATTCGAACCTGCGACCGTAGCAGTCGCGCGGTTCCGGACTGAGCGCCTAGAACCGCTAGACCACCGCGGCCGGCCGGTTAGCACTCAGAGCAGCTTGCAATTTAACTCACTGTTTGTGCATCGTGGATGTGAGGTCGGGTTAGGAACTCTGAATTGGTTCCTACTTCGGTCATCCTGCCGATATATTTCGAAGTCCCACATTACTGATGATGATGTTTGGTTTGTGGGGTGCTCAACTGCGTGGTTATCTGCGTCCGACCACATTATTATTTCCACGTTAGTTTTCTGTGTTTCTCTTTTCCAAAGGTCACTTTGTAATTAAATTCTATTTTGGTTTTGAATTTGAATGAATGCTTGATTATTGTGATATCGACTTCCATTTATGTATCCCACTTCCTACAACCTCTCCCATACTTGGACGACACTTGTCTAACAAATATAGCCAGAAATGCATTACGGTAGTGTTTTAAATGCCATGTTTTCCATTGTGCGTGGTGAACGTATTGTTGATGGAATGTTGGGTAAAAAGCAAAGTTGCCTATTCCAGTGACGAGAGGGTTGCCTTGGCAGGTTTTTATTTCGGCGCTAAAATCGTCATTAATGCAGGTTGCTTTCGTAATCATTGATTCGAAATTAAGGCCTACAGACTCTTTGTGTATATTGCGATTATTATCATATTCTGTAAAGAAATCGTGTTTTTGTGCGGTTTGTTGGTGAGGTAGCAACCCGCTTTATCTTTGAAAAAAAATTTTACTTGAAATTGTTCCGTAGCTGTTTTTTCAGATTACTTACGTCCTGTACTCACTCGCACTTCATTGTTGCAGGATTATTCACAGAAAAACCGCTCATGGTTTCAATGAATAGCCCTCGCAAATTAATATTTATGTCAACAGGTACCAAACATACACCACGAACGTAATTTATTGTCTTTTGTGAAGTTACGCGTTTTTAACGTGTGAACGTTGTTCTTTGGAAACAAATAAATTATTCCGGTACGTAATTCAGCTATAAATTAGTATAAATGAGTATATGACTACATGAATAACAAAATAGGTTGTCAGTACTCTCAAAATATCAACGAGAAACATTTTAACTAAAAACAAAACTTTCAAAGATACACTAAACAGTTAATTCGTTACCCAACTGCGCCAAAGCATTTCGTTGCAAATGGGAAGATTTATACTAATGTAAAGACGCTCCTAAGAAACGTACTATTTTAAATAATATGGTAATAATCTCAATGTACACAAAATATTTGTATGATTAATTTTCGTGCCAGTAATTCTAGCTTATATCATTTTTCTGTTCGATAGAATATCCACGATGATAACACAGTTGTGCCAAACCGTGTTTGGGCAAGGAAAATATTAGTTGTTAGCATGAAAGGACGAACAAAATTCCAAAGCTGAAAAGTCTTTTCTATAATTGGTGAGGTGTATTTCAAACTTATTATAGTATAAATATAACTATCCCTTGCACATAATTAAATGGGAAAAACATCGCATAAGAACAAATAAGGATGATTTATTTATTAAAACATGTTTAGAATGAGTCACATCACATACAGTTTATTGGTACCCAGCGAAGTGATTCTGCTATCATAAAAAAACATAAAAACACATTACGGACTAAGCAAGGAGGATGTAATAAGTGGATTAGTACAGGCAAAGAGTGCAATTCTCGTTGAAAGATATGGGCTTGTATCAAACATAGACCTTAACTATAAAAATGAAATTTCTGCAGCTGTTCGTTTGGAGCACAGCATTAAACTGAAGTGAATAGTATATTGTGTGGAAACCAGAAAAGAGAACAATAGAACAGCCAAAGATGTGGTGTTACGGAAGGATGGGAACATCACCTGAACATAAAATAAAAAACGAAGAGCTTCGCAGATCTCACGAGGAAGGAGTTACGTGGAAAATACTAATTAGAAAGAGGAAGTCGATACGTGCTGAGATATGAGATAGTAACTTCTATAGCGCTACTTCCGCTGACGCAACAAATTGAGAATCCTGGTACTTTGATGGAACATGTTGTTTATTTCGAAGGTTACTCAAAAGCTTGACACCGAGGAAAACTTGTTTTACTCAGTAATTATTTCAAATTTACGTCATATCTAATAACACAGAAATTGGAAAAACAATTCACTAGGCAAAGCTAAAGGTGAAGACACAGTTTAGAAAATACGGAACGAATAATTGTGGACGCTGAGCGTAGATACTGCTGAGAGGAGAGAAGGAAATTACGTTGGTGACGAATCTGTGGTGGGAACTCAGAGAAAATGGCAGATGGTATGTTAAGATAAATTTGTTGCACTTTTTTCCCTTTGGTGTTATTATGGTTTTAAATCACTGAAACTACTTAAAACTGCGTTAATAAATCAAATGTAAGGAACTGAACCACATAAATGACGCTTTTTGAGGAGCTTCCGGTTTACTGAAGTACTGTTCCTGCTATTTTCAGGTAAAACTCTGCGAAAACACGGGCGGCTCCGAGGAAGCGATCGTACGGAACTTTGGCGACCCGAGGGACAACGCTGGAGAGGAGAAAACAAGTGAATGTGGAAAGATTCCTGGCGCCTTACCACAGACTGTCGACAAAAAGTAGAACAGAAGTAGCTGTGGTTATCCGCCTACTCACATCCTGGCCGATAAAACGAAGAGCCACCACTGAAGAACTGAATGCAGATGTCGAAAAAAAAAAAACACTCTGTCGTAAAAGCTACCTCCCAAAGAAAAATTATGTGAGGAAGCTAACAGACTGCTTACAACTGCAGCAAAAACGCTCGTAGGAGCAACTCACCTTGCAAATGAGCATAGAAGAAAACGATTGGGTGCGCAAAGGGCTCTACTTGTCATCGCTAAACCAACCATTGTCATTTGCATAGTTTTCGCTAGGCTGCTACGTTCCGTTAAATGGCCATGAACTGGTTTCTTCCAGCGCCTAGGACCGCGTCTTTGAAGCCTCGATTGCTCAAAGTCAGCACAAGGGGCTCCGCTACGAGTTGGTGAAAATTCATACTGCTGAATTAATTGCAATTATGAGCAGCAGAAATTATAGACAACACCTCTATAACAGGACATCCTACCGTTTATTTGATATATTCCATTGGTCTCGTAACATGCATCATATAATGAATCAAATTTTAGTCAAAATTAATTCATATGGACTATCACTGCCAGTCTCAGAGGTGTTTTAACATCCAATTAACACAGTTCTGGTATTGGTGACAAGAGTTTGGCACCACCGGAGAGCTATACAGAATCTCAGCTTCATAAAGTGCCTGACTTCATTATATTAAGCATAATACAAATAAAATTTGGTGAACGTCTTGAAAGAAGTAAATTTCCTGAGCTGGCTGTTTTTCTTATCCATTTTTTTCTTATTTATAGTGCTGAACCTTCAATTGTGTAGCCGATTTCAAGCAACTGCATACATATACCTGTACCTTCTGACTTGTCCATTCTGTAATAATTCTGAGCATATTTGCGAGTCACACGAGACTTCACCTTTCATTATTTTGTAATTTTCAGTTTAATATCGAGTTTCACCTACGTTGCGTCAAACAAATTTAGTCTCTCTTCCGTTCCTAGCAGCGCTCCGCAAGCTCCTCCCAATGACACCCGTATCAACGTTCTGTCTAAACACGTTCCAACGCAACACCAATTTACAACCTCACACAAAGATGATTTGTAACAATCACGCGCACGCGCCTACACGTGTACAATGGTATAACATGCAAAGCAAGTACTGCGCGACAAACGCGTGAAGACGCGATCTATCCGTAGTGAACTGAAGCGTTCTTTACCGTTTATTAATGAAATGGTTCAAATGGCTCTGAGCACTATGGAGCTTAACATCTGAGGTCATCTGTCCCCTAGAACTTAGAACTACTTAAACCTAACTAACCTAAGGACAGCACACACACCCATGACCGAGGCAGGATTCGACCGTAGCAGCAGCGCGCTTCCTGACAGAAGCGTCTAGAACCGCTCGACCACAGCGGCCGGCCGGTTTATTATACTCGTAGCTATTAACAAATCAAATCTGACGGTATTTTGTCACACAACTTGATATTTCCACGTCAAAATCAAAATAAAAGCATAATAAAATCAATAATTACAATAATTAACCCCTTAAATGCGTTTGTTTTGGGTTGCAGGCCTATAATTCAACGGGCACTCCGTGGTTGGGCTGATATTCATAAAGTAAGTTACACAATATACACTGTACGAGCAACGATGAAAACAGCAAGTTGGTAATTGTTGAAATCGCGATATAATAAAATGGTTATCACGTTAGAAGACTTCGTTACAAAAAAAAGGTGCAAAGAGAATGTAACCGTTTCTTCGTTCCGTTCCTACCATCGATCCTGACGTATCACACAATAAAGGTCACACATAGAGCTTAACTGTTTACATAGTTTTTTGAAAACTGCTTCACAGCCGAAACGTCGTAGTACACAAAATAAAAAGGAAATCTACGTCTACATCACACTCTGCAATCCACCTAGTGGTACGTGGTGGCTGGTATTTTTAGTACCTTTAACAAAGTCCTCCAACTTTGTTCCACTCGCGATTAGTTCGTGGGAAGAATGATTGTCGGTAATCCCAGCCACTGCAGGGAGTTTATTTTTTCAAGACATTTATCATAGTTGTTGTCTCTGTTGAAATTATTTTATTAGATAGTAAATAAGCCAGATCGGATTTATGGCTTGGTTTCGATGGCAAAAAGTACAAAATTCATGATAGTCTCCTCTGGACCGTTTCCAGCCACTTCCTCGATGTAATATCTCTTATTATTCGTAATCATCTCTACAAGTCGATTAGACAAGTAGTGACAAGTTCCATACGTGACGGAAGAAAGTATTATGCTCCATATAAGCACAAAGACAATGTGGGCCACATTATGCTGCAAGTATGACAGCATTTCCTCATTCATACCCTAATACATACCAACAAACTTGAAGGCTACTCTATACATCAAACTGAAAAACATAATTACCAATTAACTCGAACTGTCCACAATTTTCCCTTTAACTTAACGAAAACTACATCTCCACATGTTTACTCGTTGCGGGTACGTGTAGAGCGGTCTGTCTTCGCTGCCTAAAGCTATGATATCGCTGCCTCCCTAGTTTTAAGATATGTGTCAGTCTATAGCTTTTGACGGATACTGGATGGGATGTCTGTGCGGCCTATTGATAGTGTATTCTGTTTCAGTAATTTTACAATTACCCTTACTTTCTTCATTCTCTGTATTTTTGACACAATACAGTATGCAAATACTCATAATAACTAAGGGAAACTTAAACCGACCCAAGATACTAGTAAAGAGATATCTGTATGATATTTGACGCCGTTTTTATGATCAAAGACACACTCCGCCTTTTTGAAAAATCGTAATTCCCACACATTGCGACATTTAAGTTTCATATTCGGCTCAAAGGTGTCTACAACCCTCCTCTGTAACGGTGCTAAAGCATGGCGCCCTGTGACGTCACATTCATGCTTCACCCAATGTGCTCTACAAAGTGTCGACATGTTTCCTTGGTCTGCTCGATTACCGGATCTGTCTCAAATTAAGCACATATAGGACATCATCGGATTTAAACTCCGGCGTCATCCATAACCATCATTAACCGTCCCTGTATTGACCGACTATGTGCAACAGGCATGCAACTCCATCCCACAAACTGACATCCAGCACGCATACAATACAATGCATGCACATTTTCATGCTTGCGTACAATATTCTGGCGGTTTCACCGGTTATTAACTTACCAAAATTTCAAATTTTCAACCGATTATCTCGAGCATTCATTGATTTTCAGATTTGGCTGTGTTAATCATATAAATGTATTACCCATACAAATGTATTCCCGACATTTCATGACGCTACATTCATTATTTCATGATGCTGCGATTTTTTCTCCTTCAGTGTTTATTGTTCTGGAAGAAATATGTGCAGTTTATGTAAGTTTACGATATTATTAGCTGACTGTAATGACTGAGGCAATTAAAGTGATTGTTCGAGTTCTATGAGTTCAAACGTCCTTAGTTGCGAACGTTTAGCTAGCTATACATCCCCACTCAACAACAACTCAGACGTCTTTTCAATAATTCAACACAGAGAGAAAAGAGATAACTGTAAAGGGACACTAGTCCCCTGATGTGCTCACGTGTCTTCAGATCAAGTGTTATGGGTGTGGAACGAAAACGTCAGGAAAGGAAGATACGCAACACGTCCCTCCTGTAGGCCTCAGAAATTAACTGATACCGGCAAGTTGTGAACTGTCGTTTTGCTTATAATGTCCGTTTTAATCTGTTGCAGTCACACGGCAATGCTTTGAAGGACTGAAGAAACTTCTGTTTCCCTGGAGTGCTGTTGGTCAAGTCATTTGTCGCAAGAAAGTGTGCTTGATGATGCTGTAGAGTTTAGTGCAGCCTCATCTACGTTCTATGTAACAGTGAAGCTGGTTTAATCGAGTCACGTATCGACCTCATGGATACGTTGTGGACAACATATGAAAAAATTACGATGAAATGGTGGCCTTGTATAGACATTCTTAGGCTGCTATTCATAGTGGCGAAATGGATTCAGCTCATTATGAAAATGTTTGAGACCTTAACATACAATTTTTGTCCAGTCCCTGAAATACCGGGTTCTCTACGGTCCGATAAGAATGGAGTGGATTTCCATGGATGGTCACGCCAAATCCCGATCCGAACTCAGCCGAATATCTCCCAGATGAACTAAAGTACAGATTGTGTAACAAATGTTTATGCAGAGACTACTGGCCCAACTCTCTTCCACATATTCCGCTAGTGATGCCGATCTGTTTCCGCAATTGGATCAGATGACAGATCAGTCCAACAAGTGGAAGTGGTCACGGAGAAGTTGGACTTGTTCAAGATTAAATCCTTGTCTGGGACTCAAAGGAGAAAGCTTCCCCACTGACAAAAACAAAAAGTAGGTAAAGAAAAGCTTCCTAAACAAAAATGGAGGGGACTAGAAAGTCTTTCAAATGAGACCTCCAAATAAACACTGTCTTTGTGTGAAGGGGGTAAACAGACCCCTTCCACCTATAAGACGAGCACGGGAAACAAGATACCAAGGGAGAAGTCTCATTCTCCCACTTATCAGGATAATCGAAATGTATTAACAGAATCTTCCGTCGGTTCTTGATATAATAAATGAAAACCACCAGTTTGCTTTTGTTCTACAATATTACTTTTATTGTTAACCGGTTTTCGGCTTGCACGGTATCATTGCCACAAAATCTGATAAAGGCAACAGGATTGTGCTTTTGAACAAATGTGATTATGAGGATAAAGTTAATGATTTCCTGAATACCACAGGCTTCTAAGCCCTTCCTAAAGACCCTACTAAATTGTTCAAAGAGTATGTTAAATATGCAATCAATTCATACAAAAGCATATTCTCTGAATCTGAAGCAAAACTGTTAACCAACATGAACCCAGTGCCTCCTAGAATGTATGGGCTTCCTCAACTGCATAAACAAGATGTTCCTATTCGTCCAGTTGTATCATCATTCACTGCTCCATCTTACAAACTAGCCAGTAAACTGGATGTCCTAATTAAGAGCAAGACTAAATTCAAACCAATGCATGGTATTTCAAACTCTGTGGACCAAGTAAACAAGTTAAAAGGTGTATCTGTCTCAAACAGTGATAAATTAGTATCTGTAAAGTCAGCAGTTTGTTTTCAAATATACCACTAGTAGAATGCATTGATATTCTGACAGAGCTGATGCACAAGTCTAACGTCAATCCTGTGGAATTGAATGACTTGAGACTGGCCACACTGACATGCCTTGCACAGAACTATTTTCAGTTACAAGGGACTCTTTATAAACAATTAGATGGCTTAGATATGGGTTCCCCTCTTAGTACACTGTTGGCTGAAATAATAAAAATATTTATGGACCATTCTGAACAAAATTTTCTAAAAACAGAACCTTTGAGTGCAAACACGAAATACTGGTTTAGATATGTAGATGATGTACTGTGTATGTGGACTGGTACTACAAGACAACTCAACACATTCTTGAAAAACCTAAACAGTCAACATAAAAATATCCAATTCACTATGGAGATTGGCAACAAATCCATAAACTTCTTAGATCTCACCATTGACATCAGTAAACACACACATTGTTTCAAAATTTACAGAAAAACAACAACTACAGACACAGTAATACCTTCTTGCTCACAACACTCCATAGCTCACAAACATGCAGCATTCCACTCAATGGTACACCATCTCATATGGGTCCCCATGTCCAGAGATGATTTTAAAGGAGAGTTAGGTACAATAAAATTTATTGCCACAGCCAATGGCTGCAATCCAGTTCTTATTGACCACATTTTGTACAGGAAACAAAAACGAAAAATTATACCCCTCCTCTATGCCCCACCTGCTTCCCCATCCACTGTCTGCAAGAAGTGGTGCACAGTACCATTTGTAGGTCAGGTATCACAGATTGTAGCCAAAGCACTGAAATCCCGCAAGTATAGGCTTTCCTACTATGTCAGTAACACAACAGACCAGTGTGTTTGTAATAGCAAAGACAAGATCCAGTTATTAGCCAGCAGTGGGGTATACAGAATCACGTGTTCTGACTGTGACAAATTTTACATTGGTCTGTCAGGCAGAGACATATCAACTAGACTGGTTGAACATGAACGCAGCTGGAGGTTGCAGAATTCAGACTCGTGCATTTGCTGAGCATGTACTGAGTGAGGGTCACAACTACCAGCCAGTGTCCCATTTACTTCACTTAGCAAACGAAGGCCATAAACTCAACCTGCTGGAAGCCCTGGAAATTAACAAACATCTTGCTCACAGTCCAGATCTCATCCTAAATGACGAGACACAGCTCAACACTTCCCCTCTCCTAAACTTCATATAATCATCTTTGTTGTTCATTACTTCCTACACTCTCTCTTCCTACATATTCCCATCTTCCTGTATTCATTGAGTTGTTTTGTTTTTTGAAGTTGTCTTTATATTCCACATAGTTAAGGCTTTCTTTTAACTAGTACTTGTATTACGGTCCATGTTTAACACCCCTTGCAGTTGTCGCGTCAAATACTATTGATATTTTACTTTGCTCATTTATTTAATGAAAACTGTTACACAGTCACTGCTTTGATTATAATGTTAATGTTAAAATGCAGTACCACCACACGCTCAAACTGTAGGTTCCCTCAGACACCTCCATTTTCCTGCATTTATTTATTTCTGTTTATCTTATTGATATTGCTTAAGTTCCTTATGTTTTCTGTATTTAAATTTATACCTGTCTCTTCTTTTAATTTGTTGTGTATCACTCTCCATGTTTCATACCTCCTGATGCAGCCTTGTCTAGTAGTAATTTTATTTTATTTTGTTAGTTTTGTTTATTAATAGAAACTGTTATGTAGGCAGGCTATTCCTATTTTGTGCTAAAGGTTTTCCTGTCTACTCCATTGTTATTTATGCACAGTTCAGTTTTTACTTTTTCATTACAAAGATTTTACTTACTGTATATTTCTACTTCAGTCCAGATGTGTTACTTCTCTTCCAATGTTGTCTGCTAACATTGAACTTCTTTGGTGATAATAGTCAGTAAATGTCTGAAGGTGGCCTTGTAAGCCGAAAACCGGTTAACAATAAAAGTAATGTTGTAGAACAAAAGCAAACTGGTGCTTTTCATTTATTATAATCGGAACGAGCAACTGTCGATGCAAGAAATATGGAAACGGACCTATAGTACTGCAGTCTCGGTTTTAATGATCATCTAAAAATGATGTCCGATGCTCAACATGACATCGCAAGTGCGTGGAGCTTGTTCAAATGGCTGTGTCTGAGAATGTTAGGGAGGATGCTAGTCCAGGTTCCAAATACAGGAACGTCAGTTAGGACAAGCGTGCTGTTATCTCTATTTGAGAGGGGATGGGAAACGGGGACAATGGGCTTGCTTAAGGAGATGATGCCCAAGATATCTCCGTGGGAGGAGCCGAAACTCCTGTTGAAGACAGCGGCTGAGCTCTGCAAGAAAGCAAATATATTGTTTTGAGCATCGAAACTTCTTAAGGATTTTCTTCCAAAGATAGTGCTCCAGAAAATAGGGGTGCAGGACATGAAGTAGTATTGGACGATAATGAACCGGAAGGTTGTGCCGGACGGCCAAACCCTCGTAGGGAAGTCGGTGAAAATTACCTGGGTGCAGTACGAGAATAGGATCTGATATAGCATGTTACTGTCAGGGTAACCAAAGATATCGGAGGTGACCATGACGACAAGATGACGACAGCAGATATTGCAGATGAACCTGCAGCACAATAAAGGAGCTACTGGCGCCATGAGTCGTCTTCTAGGAAGACAGGAGGTGGACGTGGCCCTGACCCAGGAACACTATCTGTATAACGAGGATGTTTCAGGCCTCGGAAGAATTAGAGGTAAGTTTATCTATGCTAGAAATCTAAGAAAAGGAAGCGAAACTGTCTTCCAGGGACGTAATCTTTGAGGAAGTGGAAAACACTGCTTCCTGCATCATACTTCATAAAACGCTCGTCGATATACAAACTAATTCAGGAGGTACTCTAAGGAAAAAAATGTGTGTACCCTAGGACAACGAATGAGATACAGGATGTGCTTCTGAAGACTCACTTTCTAGATGACTTCTGGCATATAACATAGACCAAGATTCAGTCAACGAGAGGCACTGGTTCACAAGTTTTAAAAGGGAGAACTGGCAGCCTGCCGGAGAATGTATTGGTTTAAAAAAATTCTAATCGGCGGTGGGAACTTTTCAGCCATTCGAATCACCAGGCGAAGAAGGAATCTTTGCAGTTTTACTGCAACTAGCAGGAGAGAGAGGTCAATTTGAGCCCTGTATAGGCTGTTTAGGGCTAGCCTAACATTAGAAGCCATTCCTAATGATTGGAGACCAGTGAGGGTGACAGTGACAGTGAGATTGCCATTACGTAGGTGGATTAAGATGATGTTGAGCAGAAGAAAAGTAAAAATCATCATGATGGATGAAGAAATGGTGATCGACACCACTAGAGAGTGTTTGCGACGATGAGTGTTGTTGCCATACAGTGGAACTAAGTGGGGAATGGACTCATTGAACAGCTAAATACTACATATCACTTTCGGCAAGGATACGCAGACAACTTTGTCTTAATAATGCTTGGTAAATTTGCTAGTACTATTAGAACAATGGAACAACGTGCAGTGAACGTTGTGTGAAACTTCTGCAGGATGTAAGGATCAGTGCCAAGAAAACTGTTACGAGGAAGTGTATCCAGTAGAAGTAGTACCTAGAGAGGCGAGATACTAGAGTGTCTAGGGATAACCAAGCTAATAAACTATCATAAGGAACATATGTCACTAAGCGAAATATACTCGTAAGACCAGTAGAAGCGTCGAGGAACAAATTGGGATCAAAACAGCAAGAGTACGTACTGGATACAGACACCTGTAATAAGCACTATGGTATTTAATGGGACTGGAGTAGGGTGGAACAAAGTAGTAAAGAAGGTTTCTGCTAAGGAGCTTGTCAAGACGCATAGACTAGCCGGCTTTGTCACAACAGGCAGAAGTAGCAAAACACCTGCTGCTGTGTTGGAGACTATTCTCGACACGCCCCCACTACACCTTTGGGTTACAAGGGAGGTAGCGTTAGGGGCATACAGGCTAAAAACTTGAAATAGCAGGATACCTTTGGGGTGTTCGCATTCCCGTACCAATACAGAGAATGTGCTAAATATATGAATGGCCGAGCAAACGCGGCTGACTATACTATAGCTTCCAGCTGTCAATAAACCTTTCAATCTATTATAACAATTGGAAGGAGGAATCGCGACAAAGCGTAGATTACTGACAGTCGAAAACACTGGGACTGGGATATACGGTGTACAGCCTATACTAGAGAGAGCAGTCTCTGTAGGGAGGATGGTCACAACATTCTACCAGGGAGCGCGCGTAGGAGAGTTTTCATAGACGCTATAAACATCGTAGCATCTACATTTATCCAGAGAGCCAAGGAGGTCAGAAATCGCTATCAGCCCCTGCAACGAGATGAAAGATCATTGCAAAATGTCACAAAGCCCTTGTGAGACTAGGGTCCCAAGTCATACAGGAATCAATGGTAATGAGTAAACTGACAGTCTGGCCAGGACATATGCGACGACTCCGTTTATTGTACCGGAATTGTCGTAACCATCACTAAGGCAATAGTACAATCAAAACACGAAGCTGGATCACAAGGCAGTGCCTTGATCCTAAAAGAAAACATGGAAAGCTAATTCTGCTGTATTTTAAGAGAAGTTCTGTAATTTTGTGCTTGTGTAGGAGTCAGACTAAACTCGTGTTAGGATTAATGACAGCCCATGGGGCCTATAAGAAAGACATACACGATGGTTATAGTGAAGGAAGCCCATGAGTATAGGTGTGTGTGTGAGTGCATGCATGTGTGTGTGCGTGTGTGTGTGTGTGTGTGTGTGTGTGTGTGTGTGTGAAAATCAATGAAACCGAACCACCTCAAATCTTCCAATGCGAAACGTTGGAAATCAATAGACACAGAATATTCGAGACACCAAGTCCTGAAGAAACTGTGTCTACTAAAGAACCGGTAATTTGCCTCTCTGGAATAATGCAAGTGAAACCGTACAATATATTCAGTTCCAGTGAGAGCAATAGTGGGCTGGGTATTCTGTTGTCTTTGACTCACGGCTCAAATCAAATCAAATCCATATCTTTAATCTCTGTTTAATACTTTTCAGTTCCCATTGAAGCAGTTCTCAACGTAGATAGAATTTCACTGCTTTAAAGCTTTGTGGCAACAGATGCGAATGTTTCGCATTAATACGAGTGAGCAGGTAAAGTATTCAAAGCATGTATTATAAATACAAAATGCAATTCTAATAGCAACCGTTATCAAAGGCCGTAAATTTACTAAATTATATTCCGCTTGAATTAGTTTTGTTGGGAGGTATTTGACGTCTGAAATAAATTAAACGCCGTCCATCCGCCGAAGGACAGTTGTGTGTGCATTGTACGTGAGCGCGAGCGAGCTTGTGCGTGTGTGTGTGTGTGTGTGTGTGTGTGTGTGTGTGTGTGTGTGTGCGTGCGCTCACGCGCGATCGTGTGCGAGCTATAGCGCCAGCTGATCCCTGCCCATCCTTTTCTCCTATTGAGTGTTCCATTCTTTCATTTTTCATTTAAAGCTTTGCTCTGTGCCTATGGGCACCCAAGTCAATGCACCAACATTTCACTTCATGGCATAAATTTATGAGTGATATTGTGTGAATCCCGTCATTCATTCACTTCAAGTAATTCTTCCTAGAAGTGAGTTAAGCTGTTTCAGCAATGTAATTTGATCACAACAACTTGGAATGATCACTTTGTTGAAGCTTATTGATTTCTGTTTCGTCGCCTTTAGTGTACTGCTGCATGTATAGGGAACTTATTTTTGTGTATTGTACATTTTTAACCCTCTTGTGAAACTGATTGCAGTATTTGTCTATCTGCTCAAGCTAAACGACAAGTTGAAAAAAAAAGCTTTGGTATTTATAATATAAACCGCAAACATTTGGTTATTCAGTCAAATTGGTACGGTAAGCGTACATCAGTCTACAGAGTATAAACTTAAGTAGAACAGTAATGCCTTGTGAATAGTCAGCGACGACTTTAATATGAAAAACATTAAAAATCTCAGACGACTCTAACACAGGACCACAGGACTGGAAACACGAACAGTGTGAATTAGAATCAAATTTCATGTTTCTAGCCTGTGTTGCGCAATTGCTACTACAGCTATGAACATTAAATTCTTCCCTATTTTTCTCCTTCCCTACTTTTCTCCTTATGACTGGTTTTCGCATTTTGAAAAGTGAGAGTAAGGCCAGTGATGTCCGACAGGTCAAATACCAAAGGGAAGAAAATTCGGTTTTGATCTATGGTATTCCTGAAAGCGACCAATAGGCCAACGTCGTATTTCACAAAAAAGAAAATTATATGTTAGTTTAAAAACGTAACTTTTCTTTCATTCGCATTCACTTCTGATGTTATTTATTTCATAGTCTCAACATTTTGACATGTAAATGGAAATTGAATTTCCTTGTGCCATCCTTTCCATTTGAGAAAATAAAGTAAAACAGAGTTTATTGAAGCAATGACATACTTAGCAACATGGATAGGCAGCTTAATAAAGAGATATAATTCAGCTTTAATAGACAGCCAAAGTATTGAGTTACTTAGGTTGTAAAATTGTGTAAGTGTACCAAAAGAAGTTGCACGTCTGTAAACGACTGGTGTTGCCGAAATAAACTAACGAAAGAGATTCACTGGTATTGGACGTTGGCAAGAAATATACTGGTGTAATTGATGAGATGACACGAAGCATTCGGTTGAATTTACGGACCACGTTCTGATCAGCACGGAGGTTGAGATAATTAGTTGCTTTAGAGGTATGAGGAAGCTTCCATTATACTAATATACAGTGCGTTTCCTGTAAAGCGATGGTCATCCGATCTGCAAAATTTGGTCACGATTATTCCTATAGACGGAAACTCTAACTACAAAGAAAGAAGAAAGGAGGATTAGAGTTTAGCGTCTCCTCGAGATAAGTAGAGAGAAGTTATTAACTATGTTTAAAATTGTGGACGCCTTCCTCACAGCTACTCGTGGAGCGGCTGAGGGTGGTCCGTAGGGTTCCGGTCACAGAGTGTTATTGGACTTTCCAGATTTTCGAGCGACTGTGTGTGATTTTTCGGTGTCATCTTTGCTTTAGTGGCAACTAATCGAAAGTCAGGATATTCAGAGTGTACGGTCTAGCCAGAACTACTACTTGGTGACAT
This sequence comes from Schistocerca americana, assembly GCF_021461395.2. Lineage (NCBI taxonomy): Eukaryota > Metazoa > Arthropoda > Insecta > Orthoptera > Acrididae > Schistocerca > Schistocerca americana. The sequence continues at coordinate 1,026,059,257 of NC_060119.1, forward strand.
TTCACGTTAGGTAGGGGAATTAATGAGTAGAGAAGATGTTCGTTAAGGGATACTGTTTACATACAAGCCGATGTGTTCTCAGAGCTCACTCTCTTTCCCATACTTATTAATTTACTCATATTACTGAGAATATTGAAAGGAACCATTTGGAAGATAAATACATGTCGTTTTAGGTTCCAGTACTGTGTTCCTGTATTGGAATTTATGTAAGACTTTTAATGTTTTCCGTAGTACTGTGAGCATTGACGAAATGCGAGATAAATTTATTTTGTAGTGTACTCTACACTCAGCGAACTTTCAATTTTTTCTCGAATTATGAGTACAATACTAATTTGACTGAATAACCGAATACTTACAGTTTATACTCTAAATACCATTGTTTTCTCATCATACTTGTTTTTTGGCTGGATGAAATAGTTAAGTACATGGAATAACTTTTACAAGAGAATCAACATAAATAATCACGGAAGCCGTCGGTACAACCGTATTCTTACTTAATTAATATTAAGTATGTATTAAATATTTGTCAGCTGGCGTAAGTGATCTGATAACTCGTAACTGGATGTTTATCATTAGACAATGGACGAGAAATAATTTTTACGACGGTTGAAAGCAAACATGAAAAACAAAATTTTTTCGCTAATTCAAATCGCTAAAAACAGTATTTTTTTCAATTGGAGACTTACTGCGTGACTTGTGCACGTTTTGAAAGTTATCTAACTTAACGTAAAAATGAAATATCCCAGAAAGATTATTAGCTTCAGAAAATTGTCTGTGGCCCCTGTTAGCGTCCTAGACGACATCGTTAGTGGTGTATATCATCAATAAATAAACTGATGAATAATTCTAGAATTATCTAATATATTTTGTCATTTTAACATTGTCCTGTTTTTAAAAAAAATCTATTATTATGATGAACATGAAATGACCAACACGTAGTATAATTTTTGATTTTTGCCTCGCTGGAATTCAGGAGTGACCAAAAATACGATAAACAAAAAATACCATTTCTATTTACAGCTGTGTGTGATGTTACCATGATTCTCTATAATACGGACCTCATAGCTCGCCTTAAACTGGATCTATTAAAACGTCGTACATATGGTGGACAAACTACCTTCAGACCCAGCAGGAAGACAAAGAATATTTAAGATCGGCTAAAGATATATTCTTTGGCTACTCCCATAGAATAAATATCTCTGGAGTGAGCATTGCGTTCTGCGCATGTTGTCAACATTAAACCAGGATTGTCACGTGATCTCGGGACTTCGCTGTGCCTGTGTGCTTTCTGCAGCGTTTGAAGTTTATAATACCAAGAGTTTTTGTTGTGTTTCATCATTTGTTGATAGTGTAATGGCGATGGTGAATTACGTTGTTGCTACGGATGCAAAGAAAAATATGCGAAAGGAGGGATAGTAACTTTTCATGGGTAAATTCCATATAGCTCTAATTATAGTTTTCATTTTAGTAAGAGACACTGTATACGTTTAAAAATTTCGAGACGCATTATAATTAAGACTTGATTCTGTAGACCTATTTTTCTACGATTTTATGACTATATAATAGATATTACGGCTCGTACAAAAGCTTACAAACAATCGCTTCCTCTCGTAAATTTGCAAGTGGAACAGGAAAGGGAAAGGTTAGTTGTTTCAGTAAATACTATCCTCCATGCATTTATCAGTGACTTGTCAATTATGTATATAGATTACTCCGTGTACTATTTATTTAATGAACTGGGAGCAAGTACTTAAAATGCGTTAAATAAATACCTCAAAGTGCCACCAGTAAGAAAAATTGTGCTTTAGGTCGCAAAAACGAGAAAATAAATACGCAGAAATACAAGAAAAAAGGACGAATTAGCAGGGATATAATCGCTAATGTGTGGTAAATTCGGTGTTTTTCGGACACTTGCGAAAGTACTAACGTACTGTCAAGTCGTTTTGCAGGACTATCACTGCAAATATGTACTTCAGGCTCTGTAATACTATAAAGTGCGGTATCATACCAAAAACTACCAAAAATCGAGTGCATCTGAACTATGACACCTATCGCAAAGAAGCTGAATGTAATATCACTTGCCCTTAAAAGTTACGTACCTGGTTTATTCCCGGTATCAAATGGATACTGTTAAAATGTCTGCGCAACATATATAAATAATCCACGACACGTACGAAAAGAATCCATCTGTACTATGGATGTAGTAACATTCTAAATATACAGGGCGCTATACGAACAAACACACGTCCCGAGATCACGTGACCAGGCCGGCAATGTATGTTGACAACACAAAATCTGTTCTGCGCATGTGAGTGCTCACTCCAGAGATATTTACTCTATGGCTACGCCGGGTGAATATAACATTCTTTGTGGTTGTGTTCTGGTTTATATAGGTACCACAAAAAGAAGTGTCAACAATCATCTTGTAGAACGCAAGAGGAATTGTCGCCTGGGACATACGGATAAATCGGTCGTAGCGGAATATCTTACCAAGGGAGTGTAAATTTCACTGAGAATTGTGTCAGATCGAAAACATCACTATATCATGCCTGTATGTAATATATTTATCAGAAAAGAGGACTGTGTTAAATTAGATCAAATTTGGATTTTAACACTGCAACATAAGAATGAGTTTCACTTGAGAATGTTGGCACTACCAGAGATGATCCCTTAGCTGACGTCACGTCATGGACTGTGGTGTCCTCTACACTGCCCATTCTGCGCTCCCTCGAGTTCTGGATGCAGTTTGCCACTTTACCTTGAAGATTTCTCCCTCAGTCGGAGAAGAAACGTCAGCAAAAGGTTTTATACATAGACGAAGACCTACTAGTCCGGTAGTTTCAAGTAATATCGTACGTATAATCCTTTCAACACAGTTTGTGAGATCGTCATCGTCATCATCGTCATCATCATTTAAGACTGATTATGCCTTTCAGCGTTCAGTCTGGGGCATAGTCCCCCTTATAAAATTCCTCCATGATCCCCTGTTCAGAGCTAACATTGATGCCTCTTCTGATGTTAAGCCTATCACTTCAAAATCATTCTTAACCGAATCCGGGTATCTTCTCCTTGGTCTACCCCGACTCCTCCTACCCTCTACTGCTGAACCCATGAGTCTCTTGGGTAACCTTGCTTCTCCCATGCGTGTAACATGACCCCACCATCTAAGCCTGTTAGCCCTGACTACTACATCTATAGAGTTCATTCCCAGTTTTTCTTTGATTTCCTCATTGTGGACACCCTCCTGCCATTGTTCCCATCTACTAGTACCTGCAATCATCCTAGCTACTTTCATATCCGTAACCTCAACCTTATTGATAAGGTAACCTGAATCCACCCAGCTTTCGCTCCCATACAACAAAGTTGGTCGAAAGATTGAACGGTGCACAGATAACTTAGTCTTGGTACTGACTTCCTTCTTGCAGAAGAGAGTAGATCGTAGCTGAGCGCTCACTGCATTAGCCTTGCTACACCTCGCTTCCAGTTTTTTCACTATGTTGCCATCCTGTGAGAATATGCATCCTAAGTACTTGAAACCGTCCACCTGTTCTAACTTTGTTCCTCCTATTTGGCACTCAATCCGTTTATATTTCTTTCCCACTGACATTAATTTCGTTTTGGAGATGCTAATCTTCATACCATAGTCCTTACATTTCTGATCTAGCTCTGAAATATTACTTTTCAAACTTTCAATCGAATCTGCCATCACAACTAAGTCATCTGCATATTCGAGACTGCTTATTTTGTGTTCACGTATCTTATTCTCACCCAGCCAGTTTATTGTTTTCAACATATGATCCATAAATAATATGAACAACAGTGGAGACAGGTTGCAGCCTTGTCTTACCCCTGAAACTACTCTGAACCATGAACTCAGTTTACCGTCAACTCTAACTGCTGCCTGACTATCTGTGTAAAGACCTTTAATTGCTTGGAAAAGTTTGCCTCCTATTCCATAATCTCGTAGAACAGACAATAACTTCCTTCTGGGAACCCGGTCATATGCCTTTTCTAGATCTATAAAGCATAGATACAATTCCCAGTTCCACTCATAACACTTTTCCATTATTTGCTGTAAGCTAAAGATCTGGTCCTGACAACTTCTAAGAGGCCTAAACCCACACTGATTTTCGTCCAGTTTGTCCTCAACTAATACTCGCACTTTCCTTTCAACAATACCTGAGAAGATTTTACCCACAACGCTGATTAAAGAGATACCTCTGTAGTTGTTACAATCTTTTCTGTTCCCATGTTTGAAGACTGGTGTGATTACTGCTTTCATCCAGTCTGATGGAACCTGTCCCGACTCCCACGCCATTTCAATTATCCTGTGTAGCCATTTAAGACCTGACATTCCACTGTATTTGATGAGTTCCGGCTTAATTTCATCCACCCCAACCGCTTTATTGCACTGCAATATATTGACCATTTTCTCCACTTCCTCAAATGTGATCCTATTTGCATCACCATTCCTATCCCATTGTACATCGAAATCTGAAACATTTCTCATTGTATTTTCACCTACATTGAGCAACTCTTCAAAATATTCCCTCCATCTGCCCAAGGCATCAACAGGATTCACCAGCAGTTTTCCTGACCTGTCCATAATCCTTTTCATTTTCTTCTTACCTCCCTTTCGAAGACTGCTAATTACACTCCAGAATGGTTTTCCAGCGGCTTGACCCATAGTCTCCAACCTGTTTCCAAAGTCTTCCCAAGATTTCTTCTTGGATGCTGCAATTATCTGTTTCGCTTTGTTTCTTTCTTCAACATACCTTTCTCTGTCTACCAGAGTTCTAGTATGTAGCCATTTTTGATACGCCGTCTTTTTCCTTTTACAGGCTGCCTTGACTGTGTCATTCCACCAAGCTGTTTGCTTCATCCTACCTTTACGCACTACTGTTCCAAGACATTCTTTAGCCACTTCTAGTACTGTGTCCCTGTACCTTGTCAATTCCTTTTCCAATGACTGTTATTGCCTACATTCAACTAACTGGTACCTTTCTGAGATGTGCGTGATTTCCTTATCCTGAAGCTTCTCCACTCTTATCGTCCTACATATGGAACTGACCTGCTGCACTTTCGGCCTCACAATACCAATTTCACTGCAGATTAAATAGTGATCAGTGTCATCAAAGAATCCCCTGAATACACGTGTGTCCCTCACAGCCTTCCTGAATTCCTGATCTGTTATTATATAGTCAATGACAGATCTGGTTCTCCTGCCTTCCCAAGTATACCGGTGAATGTTCTTATGTTTAAAAAATGAGTTTGTGATTACTAAGCCCATACTGGCACAGAAATCCAAGAGTTGTTTCCCGTTCCTGTTGGCCTCCATATCCTCTCCAAATTTACCCATAACCGTTTCATACCCTTCTGTTCGATTTCCAATCCTGGCATTAAAATCACCCATGAGCAGAACACTGTCCTTGTCCTTTACTCTAACAACTATGTCACTGAGTGCGTCATAAAAACTGTCCATCTTATCTTGAATTGTCCCTTCACAATGCGAATATACTGACACAATCCTAATTTTCTTGATAGACACTGTCAAATCTATCCACATTAGTCGTTCATTTACGTATCTTACTGCAACTACGCTGGATTCCATTTCTTTCCTGATGTAAAGCCCTACACCCCATTGTGCTATTCCTGCTTTGACTCCTGACAGGTAAACCTTGTATTCTCCCACTTCCTCTTCTTTCTCACCCCTTACCCGAATGTCACTAACAGCTAAAACGTCGAACCCCATCTTACTTGCAGCCTCTGCCAACTCTAGCTTCTTCCCAGAGTAGCCCTCATTGATATTAATAGCTCCCCATCTCGTTACCATTCGTTTGCCGAGTCTTATCTTAGGAGTCCCTGGTTTGTCAATTGGAGGTGGGGCTCCGTCACCCCCAAAGGTCCGAGGCATTTTGCTCTGATTGTTGCCAGCATCATATTTAAAGTACCAGGGAAGCAGGTTGCTAGCCTTACCTGCCCCGGGTCCCATTGGGTTTTACCCCTAACGGTTGAGGGACTAACCGGTGGATTTGGTAGTCTTTGCCGTCTGAGCACAAAGGTGACCACGACTCAGAATATGTCCGAGATGTCCAGCCTTATTCCAGTGTAACTGGTATCCTGACTGTCAGGACCACTTACTTGGCCACTCATACGTTGCCCGTGGTTCATGAACTAGGACATGACAACACCATGGCCCACAGTTTGTGAGATGTGTTAGTCAATTTGACAATCACCCAGTGCTGCAAACGAAGAATATTGCAGAGCTGTTCAGGCATAAAACTAGCGAAATTCACTGTTCAGTATTGTCAAAATGGTCGTGGACACTAGTGAAATATTACATGGAAGCTTTCAGTAATGTAACAAATACTCATATCATAGCCAAAACTGACGGTATTTTTGTTCCTTAATAGCAGCGTCTGGATCATAATTATTGGAAGAGAATTTCACAAAAAAATTCGGTACTGTACCCTCATGAAAGAGTACGCCTACACTTTCGTGTTGTTATTCACTTTAATACGCTTTAAATGTCAATATCAAGGGGAAAGACATTTTAGCTATAATAAAACTTCAGGTCTCTTCTCCTGCTTACGCAAATTCGATGAATGCATTGGTTTTCCATCATAATATGAGTAAATCAAATAGCAATTACAATAAATAAATTTAAGCTTCATGTATGTACGTCACAGGCCTTTTGCTTTTCTCCACTAACAGTAACCCATTAACAAGTGTGAAGAAGCAAATACAATAGAACGGTAAGCGACAAGTAAGAGTTTTTAGGTGTCTGGAAATTCGTCGAAACAAGACTATTCCACTGAACTCTTTCGTCATTCGCTCTCACGTCTGGAGTTCATTATAAATCGGGATAACTCAATAGTTTCGCCAGGGCAGGAAGTACCAATACCCGTAAGAGAAATCTTACTTGTTGAGCTTCTGCGACTGCTCGACCTCGTCAGTCAGCAAAGCTAACTTTGAGTCAAACAGGACACATATGGCTGTACATACAGAATTTAAGTATAGTGAAAACTTATTTATCCGGATTAGGTGGGACCGTGGATCATCATTATTATCGAAAATCCATATAGCCCAGGAAATTCTGAAGGCTTGATCAAAGGAAATAAGATTTTTCAAATTCTTTTCGAAATTGTCAGCTGCTGCTGTATCACATAAAGGCTTTCATCAATCATTGACAACTTAGGTATAGCAAGTTGATATTTCTCCGTATATAGCCAATCCTGACTGGCTGCGATGTTATTAGAAGGTTTCTTGTTTAAACTTAATGACTTTTCCACCAATTCAAGAGTCTGAAATCGGAATGCGACTCTCCCTCTTGGTGATACACCACGTGGAAGTAACGTCAGCAATTCAGTCTTTACTTCCTTCGTTATATCGCAGTTCTTCTAAACTGCCTTTTGAGAACATCTTTTTTAGAAGGTCTTTCATTTCTTTCCTGTTATTCTTCCAGTCTGCCACCATTGGCCTTCCAAAACCAAATTCAACATCAAGAAAAGAAAAGGCTACATAATAATTAGGAAATTATGTATGTCATGTAACTATTGTACTTATTTCTTGTGGAAATAATAAACAGCCAATCATGTGAAAAATGGAAAGCTTTTTTAAAATTCCTTTACCATGTTTTCAACGTTTATAAAAATGTCGCCTTTAGAAGGAAATAGTGACAACCTACACAAGTTAAAACGGCGTACAAATACAACAAAAGAATGGATATGATTGCAAGAGATTATTCAGGCTGACTGGTTTACATGCTGTGGCATAGAAACGTTAAAATACAGCGGAGAAGAGTAGGTCAAATATAAAATTTCACCCCCATAACAATTATAAGACACAAAACGTGGGTATTGTCACTGTGTATTTCCTCACCAATGTACAGCTTGTGCACTAGCGTCGCGTACGCCATGCTTGGGCTAAGAAAAGCTTCCGGCAAGAAAGGGCGCTAGAAGTACGCGGTAATGGAGGGTGCTCGATAGTGAATTATACTAAACTTGATTAAAACGTTAAAACTGAAATATATCATTAAAAACCAGATCATGTATAGCAGTGTACGTATTTAAAATAACAAGTTACCATATGAAAAAGGTCATTGTGATAAAAAAGTCATGTGAATTGTGAGATAGTGCAAATAGAAAACGATAAAAAAGACCACGGGGCAGAAAGTGAGAACGGGAGGAAAAGGGGAAATGGGGGAGCGATAAGGGTAGAGAGAGGGGAGGAAAGGTGTACTGGAAAGAAATAGTGTAGGGAGGGGAAACTCGTAAAACATGTATGACTCACAAATGTAACATATCTGAAAATTGTGAACATCAAACCCTCTAGATATGAAAATACATCATAACAAAGAAGGAACACTTTACCACTTGTATTAACAGACGAGGAAAATGACATATCAGATAGTCATATAGAAGATCGAGCGGTACTGGGCGAGGAAAGTGACATATCCAACATTCATACGGACGATCGAGCCACTTCTCTGTTGCGTTAACGAAAGTAGGGGTCTGAAGCTATTTGGAAAATTTCTATTTTTGAGCTGCACCTGTTCATTTAAAACGGATCCATCTCTTCGAGCAAAATTTTTAAAAATTATTGTTTAAATACTATTATTTAAGTATTATTTCTGAAAGAGAATTTCATCCCACGGTTGCTGCCCCGGCCACGTACCAAACTTTAAAACACTGTACGTTTTGTTGTTGTAGTCTTGAATGCGAGGACTGATTTAACATAGCTCTCTAGTCTGTTCTGTGCAGGTTTCTTCATCTCTCCATAACTTTCGCAACGTAAATCCATTAGAACATGCTCAGGGGAGAGATCTGCAGGTTAGTATACTTTGTGGACTTTCGATACTAGTGAGCCCTGTGATAGAAGTTTAGTACGTTTTCTTATTCCAGTTTTAGGTGACTGAATTCACAAAATCCATTTATTGCATACTTGTTCCAAAATGACACAAATTATTCCGGAAAATGAAGGTTTTTCGAAATTTGAAAGTATGTTACAAGGTACATTTCGGTCAAGTACCTAGAAATAAATATTCGTTTGAAATTTACGAGCGTTGCAGTAGAGAAAATCTTGCGAATACAGTATTCAATAGTGTACTTGTTATATTATTCCCCTACTACACACCAGTCATCGTAAGTGAATTTAACATAAGCAGAAGTATTGTCAAACACAAGGCACAAGTGAAATATATTTAGTAATAGAAGGTGTGGCCGAGCGGTTCTAGGCGCTTCAGTCTGGAACCGCACGACAGCTACGGTCGCAGGTTCGAATCCGGCCTCGGGCATGGATGTGTGTGATGTCCTTACGTTTAAGTAGTTCTAAGTTCTAGGAGACTGATGACCTCAGATGTTAAGTCCCATAATGCTCAATGCCATTTGAACCATTTTGAAACTAAACCAAATTTCCGTTTTCAAGAATGGAAAAATTGTTAACACCAAAAAACTCAGTTCATTTGCATGGAAAAAAGACCTTTTGTTTCAAGGTGCAAGATGGTGCACGACCGACGTAGTCTGGCGTAACTGTCGACATATTATATAAGTATCTCTAAAACGCAGAATGTTCGGAAATTCCGGAAATTCTCGTTACAAACTTCTAGGACTCGTAGAGGGGAGTGAATAGATAATATTTTAGTAGGAACCCTTGTCTGGAAACATGCAGTTTGCGTGCTACAGCCGTTTGAAAATATGTTTGCTAGGTAGGTGTGCAACAGGATAGTCCTGGTTGGGGGTGCATACGTTGGATCGACTGATGTCACTTGACGTCTGTCCAACCTCTCTGACTTGGTTCGACCCTCATGCACGTGTCTCTAGTGTTAGAGCAACGTGACTGTGTACAAATTTGTAGAACACACCGACATGATCCTTCTCATAGGCGAAGCTCACGGTAGTGGAAGAGATGCTAGTCACCTTTGTCAAGATATTTCTCCATAACGTCCGACTCCATCGGATACCCTTTTCCAAACAGTTATGCAACAGCTTCGAGAATGGGTACCTTCACGTTCAGCAGGCGTGACTATGGTACGCCAACGAGACGCCGCACACTGGAACTGGAAGAGCCTATACTGCAAGATGTTGAAGAGACCCGTCAGGGGGTACATGAGCAATTTATTTGGCCATTAGTGAGTAGAATTGTAAACAAGTGATGTTCAGGGTCACGCCTAAACAATTGCTTGTAAATGTGGTCACATTACCAACATGCTTTCAAATGGCTCTTTCGCCGAAACGGTACATTCCCAGACGTGATTTTGAGTTCTGAATATTATCTACTTACTCCCCTCTACAAGTCCTATAAGTGTTGTAACGTGAATTTCCGAACACCATGCATGTAGCATTTTTCTCAGCAAAAAACATTTGAAGAATTAGGTAACCATATTTTACGAATAGCTTTAGTATGTTGTTCAGAACTTAGATGTACAGTTCGCGAAATATTTACAAATGCTGTACAAAACACAACCTCATCCAAAGACGGTTTAAAGCGCAAGCGGCACACAAGCCTCCGCTTGGCTCGCCAAGCCGAGAAGTGTTCCACAGGCCCCACGACCGTACTCTGAGCTAGTTCTGTATAGAACGTTTGACAGCTGACCCGGCTGCTTGGAGTTCCAAGCTTAGAGGGCGCCCCGGTCAAGTGATACTGTATGCATATCACACAAAGTAGCGACAAATGACACTTGGGTACGAGGAGAAAGAAGTGAGTGAAGGGATGGCGGAGGGGGCGGGGCGCCAAATGATTAGTCGCCTGTATAGAAAAATGTTCTGGAACCGGCCATGACTTCATATCTAATAACAACGAAAATTGTAGGAAATGTCGGAAGTTGCTTATGGCGATCTGTAGTGCATTTTCATTCATGTGATTCAGAAATCAGTCTGAATAACGGACAGTGCTCCTGGGTATACTATCCTCTATGTGCAACACTCTCCCCTGTATTATTCAAATCACAGTCTCCCTCTACAACCTGGACCAGCCATTCTTTCTTTCGTTAACGAATTGACGATTCTTGATGCCTTCGAATTTGTTCCGTCAGCCCCCCACGTTTTCCTTCATTACCAATATGGCGACTCCTTGATACCTTCGAATTTTTCTTATAAGCCGATTTGTCGTATCACACTTCTTTTAAACAAGTTGTGCCACAACTTTCTTTTTTCCCCAGTTCGACTAAGTTCTCATTATTTATTTGATCGTTTCATCCAATTTTCGGTATTCTACAAGACTACATTTCTAAAACGTCTATTCTTGTCTTCTTTCAACTTCATTTTATCCTCATTTCACTTCCGTATAAGGCTACACTACATTCAAATACTTAAGAAAAGACTTCCTACCACTGAAGATTATACTCAGCGTCAAGAAATTTATATTTTTCGGAAATGATTTTCTTGCTGTTGCCAGTTTGCATTTTATTTCCTCTCTACTTCGGCCATCGTCAGTCATTTTCTTGCCCAAGTTTCGAAACTCATACATTGCTTTTGTGTCTCATTTACTAATGTCACTTCCTCAGCAATGACTGATTTAATTCGACTACATTCCATTACCCTATGTTACGATTTCTGCAGTACTCGTTAGCAGCAGACACAGTGGCTGCGTCAAAGACTGAGACGGCGTGGAGTTTTACAATTATTTATTGAACTTTCTTTACAATTTCTCTCTCGTCGTCGCTGCCCAGCCCTGCGGATCCCTTCGCCTGGCTGCTGCTGTGTAGATTGTGCGACAATGCGCGCAACACGTGCCGCTGATCGCACTCGGGAGCCTCAGGCCACCAGTGCTCCGCTGAAGCCAGGATGCCCTGTGGTTGAGATGAACTCGTCGCCGCTCAGCGTTCCAGTACGGCACGCCCACGGAGCCGCGTCGCCGTGAGGTCAGCTGCCGACGCCTGCTGCACCGGCGGCTGGGAAGCCGTCAGTCGCGATGTCCGCGAGGTCCCGTCATGGACAGACCACGCGCAGTGGGGCCGGGTTGCCGTGGAGTCCGGGCGTCAGTCCCCGGCGGCGCCTGTGACCAAGACCGCGCTGCAGCTGGTTCTGCTGTAAGTTCTCGCTGTAGTTAGTCAGCTGTGGTGCCGACCGAGCTCAAGCCGACTTCCAGAGCTGAAGTTGACGTCTGACAGCGAACGGATGACTCTTGCGAGCTGCAACAGACTTCCAGAATCGTCACGTACGAAGATTGATCATTCGGACACGGACCACGTCCGTCCTCAGATCCGAACTGCTTCCTAATGGCTTCTGTCTGTTGCTGCCTGCGCGCCACTATTTATATCCGGCAGGAGAACGTTTTTTACGCTCAGTGGTAGCTTTTTGTTATTTCTCCCACAGTATATTGCAGCGTAACTTAGCGTGCTGGCCTCACTTCTCCTTGCACAGCACTCTCCAGGCTTCGCTCGGAGCTCGGTCTGTGTGCGTCCTTGCGTCAGCCTGTTGGTAGATTGCTATTGTCAACAAGGCTATCTGTGCGTGCTTAGCCCGCATCTCGTGGTCGTGCGGTAGCGTTCTCGCTTCCCACGCCCGGGTTCCCGGGTTCGATTCCCGGCGGGGTCAGGGATTTTCTCTGCCTCGTGATGGCTGGGTGTTGTGTGATGTCCTTAGGTTAGTTAGGTTTAAGTAGTTCTAAGTTCTAGGGGACTGATGACCATAGATGTTAAGTCCCATAGTGCTCAGAGCCAATTGTGCGTGCTTACTTCGCAACGCCTCGGTCGCCGGCGTGCCTCTGTTTTGCCATTCTCCACTGCGTGATGCAGCGCTTACTAGATGTGGCCGCAACACCTAGCTCAGTTTCTGTTAATGTTCAACCTGTAATCACTTTTCAAGACACAATTTATTCCTGTTGGTGCGTAAGTGCGTCGCGTTTTCGTTTTCCATGGAGCTATTCCGATTACTGTGGGTTTAATTATCGACTGTCATTATTTATTTGTGGTTCACTGTTGCTATTCGAGCCTACATATTGACATTTTTTCATGAGTGGAGCTGTGGACGCTAGAAAATGGAGTGCCAAGTGGAGTAATCGGAACATTTCCGACATATTCTTCTGTTTTAGTTCAATAAAGGGGTGACAGCAATAGAGGCAGCCATAAAGATATGCATATTGTATGGAAATAATACCATTGGGCAGAGACCTGCAAGAATATGGTTATCTTGTATTAAGGAGAATCGTTAGGATATTAGTGATTCTCCAAGTTCAGGAAGACATTCAAGATTTGATGCAGATCGTTTAAAAGCGTAAATCCACGATGACCCACGTCATTGTACTCGATAACTGGAAACTGTGATGAAATGTGATCATTCCACCATCGTGTGACATTTGCATGTAATGGGGAAAGTTAAAAAACTGGTGTATGGATGCCAAATGCTCTAAGCCAAAATCACAAAAATCGGGCAGGTGGCCTTATGTACATCTGTGATTGCTCATCATTAATTGGCTCATAATAACATCGAACATTCCTATCTGTATCGTTACTGATGAAGAGAAACGGTGTCTTTATGCTAACGTAGGGAAAAGCAACAACTAGCCTGTACAAAGACCTACGACAATGTTATGCGTCTGTTGGAACAACGACGGCGTGATGCACTACGAATCTCTACCCCGCGATATAACCATCACCGCTGACATGTATTGTCAACAACTGACACGTCTTTCTGACGTACACCAAGAACAACGACCTGGAAAACTTCGTGAAGTGATGCACCTACACAATAACATCCACCCTCGTTCTGTTAAGCTAAAAAAATCACTGTACAGGAGATGAGTTGCGAAGTCATTCCGCACCACCTTATTCAAAATGGTTCAAATGGCTCTGAGCACTATGGGACTCAACTGCTGAGGTCATTAGTCCCCTAGAACTTAGAACTAGTTAAACCTAACTAACCTAAGGACATCACAAACATCCATGCCCGAGGCAGGATTCGAACCTGCGACCGTAGCGCACCTTATTCACTTGAACTTCCGCTCTCAGATTTTCACCTTTCCCGCTCTTTATCGAACAACCTTCAAGGAACTTCCTTTCTGGATGAAAATGGGCTCCGAACATAGCTCAACGAGTTCTCTTCAAAACCACGTGATTTCCACAGTCGCGGAATCAAAAACTTACCCCAGCGTTAGCAGACTGTGAGTGAGAATATATTATTGACGACTAAAGTCTGTTAAGTGTGTGTATTGTGTTTATGAAACTTATGGAAAAACACTACGAACTTATGCACCAATGACTGATCTTCCAAGTCTTTTTCCGTTTCTAATAGAACGACAATGTTTTTGGCAAAACGCAAATTTCATTTTAATTCTTCTCCCTGAAGTATCTATACCTTTCCCACTTTCTCCTTGATTTCCTTTATTGCTTACGCATCGTACATATTAAATAACATCGGTGAGAGACTACAACGCTCTCACATGCCCTTCTCAACGTTTGCACTGCTTTCATGTCCTCAGACTGTTATAACTTCTAGTAACTTGTAGACAACTTTTTTCTCGCTGTATTTTATCCCAGTTACCTCTAAAATTTCAAATAGTATGTCAACATTGTCAAATGCATTCTCTAAGTGTACAGTTGCTATAAAAGCAGGTTTCTCTTTCTTTTAAGACGCACTGAGATGACAAAAGTCATCGGATACCTCCTAAGTGTCAGACCTCCGTTTGCCCTGCGTAGCGCAGTAACTCGACATGGCGTACACTCAAAAAGTCGTTGGAAGTCCCCTGCAGAAATATTGAGCCATGCTGCCACGATAGACATCAAAAATTGCGAAAGTGTTACCGGTGCAGGATTTTGTCCACGACGTCTTGATTACGTCTATTAAATGTTCGATGGATGGCTAAATCATTTGCTACAATTGTCAACAATTTTTCTCAAAGCAATGGCGAGTAATTGTGGCCCGCTGACATGGCGCATTCTCATTCATAAAAATTCATGGTTGTTTGGAAACATTTACTCTATGAATGGCTGCAAATGGTCTCCAAGCAGCCGAATATAACTATTTCCAGTGAATGATCGCTTCAGGTGGATCGGAGGACCGAGTCAATTCCATCTAGACACAGCCCATTCTATTATGGAGCCACAAAAAACGTACACAGTGACTTGTTGACAACTTTGGTCCAAGACTCCGTGGGATCTGCACCACACCCTAAACCTACCATCAGCTCCAACCAACTACAATCGGGGCTCATCTGACCAGGCCACGGTTTTCAGGTCGTCTAGGGTCCAATCGATATACTCATAAACCCAGGAGAGGCACTGAAGGCGATTTCGTGCTGTTAGAAAAGGCACTCGCGTCGGTCGTCTGCTGCAACCTACATCTACATCTACATTTATACTCCGCAAGCCACCCAACGGTATGTGGTGGAGGGCACTTTACGTGCCACTGTCATTACCTCCATTTTCTATTCCAGTCGCGTATGGTTCGCGGGAAGTACGACTGCCGGAAAGCCTCCGTGCGCGCTCGAATCTCTCTAATTTTACATTCGTGATCTCCTCGGGAGGTATAAGTAGGTGGAAGCAATATATTCGATACCTCATCCAGAAACGCACCCTCTCGAAACCTGGACGCAAGCTACACCGCGATGCAGAGCGCCTCTCTTCCAGAGTCTGCCACCTGAGTTTGCTAAACATCTCCGTAACGCTATCGCGCTTACCAAATAACCCTGTGACGAAACGCGACGCTCTTCTTTGGATCTTCTCTATCTCATCTGTCAACCCGATCTAGTACGGATACCACACTGATGAGCAATACTCAAATATAGGTCGAACGAGTGTTTTGTAAGCCACTTCCTTTGTTGATGGACTACATTTTCTAAGGACTCTCCCAATGAATCTCAACCCGGTACACGCCTTACCAACAATTAATTTTATATGATCATTCCACTTCAAATCGTTCTGTTCGCATACTCCCAGATATTTTACAGAAGTAGCTGCTACCAGTGTTTGTTCCGCTATCATATAATCATTCAATAAAGGATCCTTCTTTCTATGTATTCGCAATACATTACATTTGTCTATGTAAGGGTTAGTTGCCACTCCCTGTACCAAGTACCTATCCGCTACAGATCTTCCTGCATTTTGCTACAATTTTCTAATGCTGCAACTTCTCTGTAGACTACAGCATCTTCCGCGAAAAGCCGCAGTGAACTTCCGACACTATCTACTATGTCACCTATATATATTGTGAAAAGTAATGGTCCCATAACACTCCCCTGTGGCACGCCAGAGTTTACTTTAACGTCTGTAGACGTCTCTCCATTGAGAACAACATGATGTGTTCTGTTTGCCAAAAACTCTTCAATCAAGCCACACAGCTGGTCTGATATTCCGTAGGCTCTTACTTTGTTTATCAGGCGATAATGCGGAACTGTATCGAACGCCTTCCGGAAGTCAAGGAAAATAGCATCTACCTGGGAGCCTGTATCTAATATTTTCTGGGTCTCATGAACAAATAAAGCGAGTTGGGTCTCACACAATCGCTCTTTCCGGAATCCGTGTTGTTTCCTGCAGAGTAGATTCTGGGTTTCCCGAAACGACATGATACGCGAGCAAAAAACATGTTCTAAAATTGTACAATAGTTCGAGGACCCTTCTTGAATACTGGGACTGCCTGTGCTCTTTTCCAATCATTTGGAACCTTCCGTTCCTCTAGAGACTTGCTGTTCACGGCTGTTAGAAGGGGAGCAAGTTCTTCCGCGTACTCTGTGTAGAATCGAATTGGTATCCCGTGAGGTCCAGTGGGCTTTCCTCTGTTGAGTGATTCCAGTTGCTTTTCTATTCCTTGAACACTTATTTCGATGTCAGCCACAGTCTAGTAACGACAAATTTCGCAACACTATCCTGACGAATAGGTTGGTCGTACGACCTACGTAGATTTCTGCGGTTATCTGACACATTGGTGATTGTCTGGTAGCACTGACAACTCTCTACGAAAACGCCACTGCTCTAGGTCGTTAAGTGAAGGCCGCCGGGCACTGCGTTGTTTGTGATGAGAGGTAATGTCTCCAATGTGGTACCCTCAGCATACTCTTGACACTGTGAATCTCGTAATATTGAATTCCGAAATGGAATGTCCCTATAACGATTTCCGAAGTGAAATCTCCCTTGCGTGTACCTTCAACTAACATTCTGAATTCAAAGTCTGCGGCCATAATTAGGGTGGAAACATTTTGACATAAATTACCTGAGTAAAAAGAGACAACTCCGCCAATGAACTGGTCTTTATACCTTTTGTACTCGGTACTACCGCTTTCTGGGATATCGCTATCCCATGACTTCCATCACCCTAGTGTAAGTCGTAGTGTCGGTATCTAGAGCTCCCATGGTTCTCCGGACCGCACACTGATGTTCAAAGAGGTTGGTCTCTACCAACTTTTCCATTTTTCTGTAAATAATGTCTGTCAGTATTTTGCAACTATTATTTATTAAACTATTGGTTCGGCACTTTTCACAACTGAGCTTTCAAAAAGTTTCAATAATCGCTTTGTGTCAGCAGTCGCCAAATTAAATCGAAATTTTATTATTTTATGAATGTAAAACTCTTGAAAGCTGGTATTCTGAGTCAACTACAGCACATGCAGCTACAGGAATCAATCAGTCATCAATCATCAATTACATTATTATAGAATCTGGTCGGGCAGCCGAGCGCGTCAAAGCACCTCTTTCGGGAGGCGGAACTTCCCCGGATCAAGTCCACCTCGAGAATTAACAAGGGCATGTGAGGTGGTCAGCCTGTATGTGGTTCTTGGCGGTTACCCATATGTAAATACCACGCTGGTATACACGATAGCAAACATTTAGAAAACGCTCTCGCCCTTGAACGTGGGATTTACGCTAGACCTAGGCAGGTGGGATACAGACTTTCAGACTCGGTAGGAATGCTACCATCTGCCAGTAACGTTGTCAAAACCTGTATAACACTGCCGATCGCGTAGAGGAAGGGTAACAGGCACGGAAGCAGATTACATGAAGAGTAAAGAGTCCTATGGATATGGTAGAACTTCAGACAAGATTATGTACATCAATCCACCATGTATTGGTTCTGTACTCGGTAACTCATTCAGTGTGTCCTCCTTAAATCTCTTTGCTACCAGTGTTTTCAAAATTTTTGAGGAATTTATGTTTAGTAGAGTAGTGCCAGATCTCTATACTCGCAGTATTCGGCTCCAGTACGCACAGGAGATGCTGTTGTGAAGGAATCACTAGTACATTTGAAAGACATGTTGAGGACAGTGTATTTCCTTTGATTTGAAAAAGCGTTTGATTGTGTCGGTCATACCACTTTTTTGCAGAAGTTTTAAAATACCGAATTAAGGATCTCAACAATGATTCACTTCACACCTCGGAAGCAGAAGATTGTCCTCCAGTGTAAACAACCAGGGGAGAGCTTTCAATTTGCTTTGGTTCATGTAAAGTGAGGCAAGCCAGAGGAGTCTGATTTGCGTCCATTACTTTACTTGGTATATGTCAATGATCTGCCACTAAATATGTTACACGACACAAAAACTCTTCTCTTCATCGATGGTAAAAGTGTTGTTTCGGAGGACATGAAAAGAAATATAAATGATGCAGCTAACAGGGTAACCAGTAACATCAACGAGTCACTTTGAGAGAAAAAATTAGTGCTTAATTGTAACAAAATGCAATGCATACAGTTTCCAACAGGAGAGTGTTGAAAAATCTAAACTTTGTCCTCGGAAGGTGACAAGTCAGCAGTTAAGTTGATATTTAAAATTTTTCTGAAACACAGTACCTCAGGTGGCAGTGGAGCAAGGTTTCGGTTATTAAAGTGCCGAATGCCGATTCAGAACATTATTAATTAATGTCATACAATATTTTTAAAAAAACTTTTAGGAAACAAAGCTGATGTGACAAGAAACAGACTGAAACTAAACTGATGGAAAAAACAAAAACATAATTAATGTAGAGTAATGAAATTTAGGGGATACATTTCTCTACCTAAATTATTTAAGTGATTAACATGCAAGATCACAGGTTAATCTACGCGTGAAATAATTAATTGCAAAATTGAAATGCTGTTACTTTAATATCTGGTGCAACCACCAGAGCCGGCCGAGGTGGCCGAACGGTTCTAGGCGCTTCACTCCGGAACCGCGCTGCTGCTACGGTCGTAGGTTCGAATCCTCCCTCGGGCATAGATGTGTGTGATGTCCTTAGTTTAGTTAAGTTTAAGTAGTTCTAAGTCTAGGGGACTTATGACCTCAGATGTTGAGTCCCATAGTGCTTAGAGCTATTTCAACCATAACCAAGCATGTTTAATGAATGTCGAATGAAAGCACGCAAACGTGCATGCATTGTGTTGTACAGGTGCCTATTGTCATTCTGTGCGATGGAGTTCCATGCCTGTTTCACTTGGTCGTTCAATACAGGGATGGCTAACGATGTTTGTGTACGAAGCTGTAATTGCCATCAGATGTTCTATATGTCCTCGACTGGAGACTGCTCTGGTAATTGCGCAGGCCAAGGCAACATTTCGACACTTTGTAGACTGTCCTGGGTTACAAAAGCAGTATGTGGGTGAGTGTTTCCCTTTTGGAAAACACACCATCGAATGCTGCTCCTGTATGGCAGCACAAAAAGTCTAATCACCAGAGTGACGTACAAATCTGCATTCAGGTTATTTGGTTCAAATGGCTCTGAACACTATGGGACTCAACTGCTGTGGTTATCAGTCCCCTAGAACTTAGAACTACTTAAACCTAACTAACCTAAGGACATCACACACATCCATGCCCGAGGCAGGATTCGAACCTGCGACCGTAGCAGTCCCACGGTTCAGGACTGCGCGCCTAGAACCGCGAGACCATCGCGGCCGGCTCAGGTTATTTGGGATAACGACTAGAGTGCTCCTGCTGTCATTTGAAATCGAACCCCAGACTACAAGTCCAAGTGTAGTTCCAGCGTGTCTAGCACGCAGACAGGTTGGTTGCAGGCTCTGAAGTGGCTGACTTGTAACCAACACACGGGCATCATTGACAGCGAGGCAGAAACAACTTTCTTCAGAAAGCACAACAAACCTCACCCGTCCTCACTCTCGCTTGACACCACTGAAGTCACAAAACCTAGTGAAACTTCCTGGCAGATTAAAACTGTGTGCCGGACCGAGACTCGAACTCCGGACTTCTACCTTTCGCGGGCAAATGCTCTACCAACTGAGCTACCCAAGCACGACTCACGCCCCGTCCTCACAACTTTACTTCTGCCAGTACCTCGTCTCCTACCTTCCAAACTTTAAGGAAGCCATCTTCAGTGCATATTCTTTACAATCTAACAAATTCACGACATACGTTCTCACAGGTGTATAGGTAGAAGGGCACTGAGGCCTCAGTGTCCTTCTGCCTATACACCTGTGAGAACATAAACGGTGACATGAACTGCTCGAGGTCTGTTGAAATGTAACGAAAATGCACTGAATATGGGTATTTACAGCGGAAATCTAGATTTTTAAGAATAAAAAAAAGTAATGGGACTGCGACTGCCTGCTGTGTGCCTCTCCTTCCTTATTGTCTATGGCCACCGTGCACAACGTTTGCTGATAAAATCAAAGTTGGTTATGAGTTTGTTGATACCGTCATAGTAGCATGTTCGACTTCTTGGACGGAGCCACAACCTCATCTCCACTTGTACCGCTTCATCAATACCAAACTGAAGTCCTCCAAGGTTTTCTGCAAGTTTTCTAAACACGTGAAAATCGGATCGGGCCATGTCGTGACTGTATGGAATAGAAACGATGTCAGTCAACCCAAGCCTTGGGCATGGGTGTGTGTGTTGTTCCTAGCATAAGTTAGTTTGTAAGTCTAGGGACCGATGACCTCAGCAGTTTGGTCGTTTAGGGATTCACACACGCACACACGAGAATAAAAGGTAGAATGTTAATAACATTTGTTTTATTTTTAAAAAAGCTGTAGAGGGTTTCACATAAAAGAAAGTCGGAGGCATTACTACTGCAACTCTTCAAAGATGCCGAACATCGAAGAAATGAAGCTGACTACGCTCGCCTCCGCACAACAATGTACTACTCGCCAAACTGCGTAAAGTACCTTCGTTAACTCGATGACGAACTTAATTTAATGGTATTTGTCCGTCGCGGAAAGAACAGCTTATACAAAACTGAAGTAATTGATTAAAATATATTTTCGTAACATATTTCACATTATTTATATTATATTTCAAAAAATAAATAAATTCACACATATTTATTACAAGTAATAACACGCGTAGTGTAGTGTAAACTGCCACATACACATAAACTTACATAACTTTGTTAACAGGATTATACCACGTATCATGTACGTGCATATACGTGTGAAGTGTTGTTACGTTACAGGCGGAGGGTTATGAGGATCCTATACCTACACACGTCATATTTTCACACTTTTTGGGACTTTTAACGTTATTTTTTTCAGTTTGGTTGCATAGTAAGTGTTGATAGTCCTGCAGCAAAAACCGATTGCGTTGGTGCAGCAGTTAAATTAATCTTTAGAAGCTAACTATGTTTTGTATATATCAAATAAACATTCACAACGCATTCGCAGTATACCTGAAGTTTTAATGTGATAAAATACGTTATTTGTTATGGCATACGGTATTATTCAAAGTAACGTGTAACTAGAATTCGTTTTTCTAGACTTAAAAATAAAACAAATAACAATAGTTTTTGTGATCCATCACTAAACGCTGGTAGTTAAGGCATTTCTTTTACACTTGCTTACGTGCTACTGAAGGAACACGTGTGACTGTCCAATTGGAGAGCTGATCTCTTCATAACAGTGTTCTTGTAGCTAGTGCCAGTATCATCGATTTTCTGTCGTATTGCATTCGCATATTGGCTGAGGGGAAAAGAAAGAAATGTTTGCATGGATGAACTCGAATGTTAGCTTCTACACACGGTAGCTCACCATGAATATCTCGGAAACCTGTAAGAGCGATCTGTATCAACGGACGTAGTTAGTTGTATATCAACGGACGTAGTCAGTTGATCCACTGTTACGATCATATGTAGAGACTACTCTTTACTCTCCGAAGTGTCGAATGTCTACAATTTTCCGCTCATTTCTTGATGCAAAAGCTCTCACGATCACGCAGAAACGACGTTTATTTACGCAGACCGCGGCAGTGTGCGCCCGTAGCCCCGCAGCCGAATCGGCAGTAATCAACTAAGTGAGGAATCAATTTCGACTCCAAGCAGTTCAGTGCACCCATTAATGTTTGTTTACACCAGCAAAGTCTGTCTGGCTGATTTACGGACCTTCTAATTTTATAGCAGTCTGCAAAACACTTTTATTTCTCGAAACGAATGAGTCCAGAAAATCACATTATCTGTCACGTTTACTGTTGCAATGATTCAGAAGAGGTCGCTCTAGCAACTGATTGATCATAACAAAAGCTTTTGTGAAGTGTAATTAATCAGAAATAATGTCAATGGTGCTCGAGTATCATTGGTTCCCTTAACAGATCGTGATGCGTCATGGACATAACTTCTGCCATGAAAACAGTTTCTTGCAATCTGCATATTAACAACAATATGATCACATTCCTTTCGTTGCTCGTGTTCTGAAATTTGTGCCACACGGGAGCATCATGCAGCTGGATAAGAGGTGTCAATTTGTCACAGTTTCATTCCATAACGGATACCACAGAGTCTCACCTGGTAATCCAGCAGGACGGACAGAGACCTTAAGCTATTTGTAAGCAATCAACGCACTTAGTATTTAGTAAGAGGTAAAAAAATTCCTGTGTTTTTCCATATCTACAGCTAATCATTCCACATTACAATAGGACGGGGCGGAGAGTGGGAGGAAGCACAGGGGGATGTTGTATGCATGGAAGGTTTAGCATAGAGCAAGCCCAGTTTAGAATGAAAGCTAAGAAAAGAGATTTACTCCTTCTTCTGCACTTCGAGTATTATGACTTAGCCTGTTACGATAACCCATTTCTTCCTCGTCCTTCCCAAACTCCTACGGTCTACTGTACTATAATTTGGGACCTTTTAAATTAGTCTACCACAGCTCATTCTGTCGAGACCTTCACTCCATTGTCTTCTTTAGTATTCAAGTACGTTTGATAGGATGGTTATATGTAATTTCCTCCTAAGGTCACTGTTTCTTAGCATCCTTTTATAGCCATAAGGTATCTCAGTTTAGCTGCAGTCGCAGGTTCGAATCCTGCCTCGGTCATGGATGTGTGTGATGTCCTTAGGTTAGTTACGTTTAAGTAGTTCTAAGTTCTAGGGGACTGATGACCACAGATGTTAAGTCCCATAGTGCTGAGAGCCATTTTGAAATCTCAGTTTAACTGCCTGGATCTCACTTGCATTTCTAAATGACCCACGACTCACATCAGTAGGATAGTATGGGGACTGCCAGAACTTTATAAAACTTCAATCTGGTTACTTTCTGTGTTTTGTTTTGTGTGTATGTTTATCATGCAGTATGCATTTCCTAATTTCGCTGCTCTCTTGTCTATATTATAATAAACCAAAATTTATTAAATCATGGAAATAAATTTTATCAATATTATTAAAGTATTAGAACAGTGGGAAATCTTTATTATTATATCAAAAATACAAATATATTGAGGCCAATGTGACTGGGCATAGTAACTGGACAAGCGGGGAGGGGCGAAGAGATGATGTGCCTCATCCCACCACTCGATGGAGTCGGGTTTGGGTGGATACATGTGTGGTCAGCACGACAAATCTATCTGGGCCATCTCTCGTGTTCTGTGGCTTTTCGGTGACGCCCTGGGCGACTTAACATGTCCCTTCTGGCTGGCGTGAGCCCTCATCTATTATGCTTTCCGGTGGAAACACGGTATCGTGTTATTGTGTTCCTAGCAGTTATTTTCTGCATTAATTATCTCATAGAGGTGGTGACAGCATAATATTGGAGGTCGAGGCCAGATAAGGAATTACAGATTCAGCACCGGACCACAAGGGAAGTACGTCCAACATCGAGCAAAATGTGGGTACGTCGAAAAGACTCCGTAGGTATAGGCATGAAAGTAGGGAAGTGACTCAAAGTCCGAAGATTGAGCAAGAATAGGTTGGCAGGCCCCCAGAACTGATTGTCTCCCTCCTCCTGTCCGAGTCCTCCATCGCTGCATTTCTAACTCACTGCTTGATGACTGCCCACTAACAATTGCTCATTCCCAATTAGCAGCTGTATTCTACTGTCCATTGACTGTGTGACGAATGCCTGCACACTGTCTCCTCGATCCATCTGACTGACTGCCGACTCACTAATCACTGTCTCCTATATGCATCTGACTGTTCACTTCCTCTTTCTGTCCACTGACTGTCTGATCACTGTCATCTCTGGTTGCTCTTCCCTGGAAAATAGTTTACTGGTCTGACTCGCTAGCTCTCCAGGACGTTCACTTTTTCATCATGTTGACCATGTCACTGGTGGGGTCAATCTGCAGTCCCAGTGTAATGAACGTCTCGTTCACATGCTCTTCCTCGGCGTGGCAGATCCTCACATGTTTACTCCTCAGCCTAGCGAACTGCGCATCGCTAGGTATTGGTTCAAGCGCTTGTCTGCATTCCTGTATTCTCAAGAAAGGAGCCAACCAGCAACAAACTCTCGCATTTGTGCTTAGCTCAAGTCTCCTCAGGTGCTTATGGGTTGGCTGCGTCCCTGTTGCTGTCTATCATACTTGAAACGCGGTGGCCCTTTCTGAGCAGGACAACCACCTCAGTTAAGCTGTCCCCGTCTGGCTTTTGGGATGTATGGCTGTATCTTAAGCACCCCTCTGCTCCTCAGTGCGAAATACTGCAATGTCTTAATTATATCCGTATGTGATATTACATTATAAGAAATTAAAATGAATAACCTGCTCTACTACAGTATTGTTCCCATTGTTCTTGTTCTGACAGCGTACCTCCCTACAAAACCGAACGATTTACTTTTCTTAGGGGATGCAGTCGTAATGTCAACTGTGGCTATTTTACTTACAAAGTAAATTCCGTTCTGCAGGTCGTTCTCACGCTCTGTTAAAATTGTAACATCATTTGCTTATTATATGCAGGAAATGTTACACCTTTGACTGATATCCTGTTTGCAGTGAAACGTCCTGCCAGTTCCCAATTGTTGTTGTTGGTTTTTCGAATACACTTCTTGAGTTAACGTTACAGTGATACTTAGAAGACCTAAGTCTAGTAAAGTAAATTGCGTGCACTTAAAAATAAAATTATTACCGTTATTTCCTCTGTAGACCACAGTAGGTGTCTCCAGACAGATGAAGAATGTAAAATTAAAGGCAAAAATAAAATTCGGTTGCAAAAGACATGCAACAAGATTAACAGCTATAATAGATACTGCTAACGCATCTGTATTAGAAAAGATGTATTTACATAAATCAGAGTCTTAGGATTGACAGTAGTAGAAAGTAATGTAAAGCTAAGATTAGAAAAATAGAAAAATGGCATGGCAAAGATACTATCGTCATACTTCTTCAGCCTTTTCACCGAAAAGGTGTTACCTTCAAAGAAAAACCATCTGCAGCTGAATTGTCTAATAGTGTCTCAATAGCTGATAGAAAAATATTGGGAATATTCTTCCTAAATATGAAACAATTATGGTTCAAATGGTTGAAATGGTTCTGAGCACTATGGAACTTAACGTCTGAGATCATCAGCCCCCTAGAACTTAGAAACACTTAAGCCTAACTAACCTATGGACATCACCACATACATACCCGAGGCAGGATTCGAACCTGCGACCGTAGTGGTCGCGCGGTACCAGATTGAAGCGCCTAGATCCGCTCGGCCACACTGGCAGGCGCAACAACTGTAAAAGAACTTAAAGTTAATAGGGGGTACGTCAACATTAACAGCAGGGTAAGTTGGGGATTGGAGGTGACTGAGAGTTGTGGGGGCACATACACGTTGTTATTACACTATACAATTTGCGTTAAGGTTATGTAGAAAAACAGTAGAAGACAACAACGAAAGTACCTTAATACAAATTCTTAAGTAACACTGAAAAATATAATAAAATTCAAGTCAGAATGGAACTTAGTCTGATAATCAGGAACAGCGTTAAATACAGAATAACTAGAAGCAGTTCTTGAGTAACTGAAACTGACAAATAACGGAAAATCTCAACAAAAGAAAACACAATCCCAATATTTTACTACCAACAGAGGTAATTTAAATTAGGCTAATCCCAAGAATTAAAATTTACTACGAACATAACAAAATTTTATAATGAAGGATCCTTGCTGAGGGTACCAGAATATCTTAATTTATCTTCCTAGTTCCTAGCCCACAGACACCACAAATCGAGCGGTATGCTGAAGTGCTCAGAATGTCTCAGAGATGGATAATAACATGCGCTAATTGTTGTTGGAAGAGCCTAGTAGTCGTAAGTCAGTGAAAAGCAGTATTAATATAAAGCCATCTTGTACAGAAATGCTGTCCATGTAAGCTCTGCTGCACTCGGGACCGTTCTCTTTCTCGTTAGCACATACTCAGCCGTAGAGTTGGCATACAAACTCGCCCTTGTCCTTGGTACACCTCCCGACACCGCTTTTTTTTCCCAACTCAGAAAGTCTGCTGCCTTCTCTGCATAAGGGATAGTTTTCACTAGAGTGAGGCGTCGCAGGATGTGGGTACTGCAATGTTTGCGTACGCCTGGTTAACGTTAACCATTAATACGCGCTCATCTGGAGATAGATTGGGTCGAAGTCGAACGAAGGGTAGCGATTTGAGGGGCAGAGGAAAAAAGTGCCAAGGCAAGAGCTAAGGGAAAAAACCCTCTGCGGTAGTTAGGTCGGGTGGTAAAAGCAGTAGCGGATGCCTTGCTGCCTGTGATAGGTCATGCAAGGGTAGGCTTTGTTAGTAGTGGGTATCATGCATGTCGATACCTTTGACGTTGTGCAGTGCTGTTGCTCAGCGGCTGCCGCTGGGTGCCGGTGTTGAAATCACGATCAGCGTCAGCAACCGGCAACAGATAGGTTTATCATCTTTTTTGTGTCCGATAGGTCATATATCGGTTGCACAGTGTAGGGTGATGTTGGCGATTTGTTTGTGCGTCAGTGAGCGAGCTCGTCGGTTTCCCTGTTGTGGTCTCTTGGTCGGCCCTAATAGCAGCTGGTAATTTCCAGTCAACGTTTCAGATATGCAGGGGCTTGCCGACGTTTGTCGCTTGTTGGTGTATGTTAGCTCGCGATGGGTGGTTATGCCCTAGATAGTAGTGTCTTTGGCCGCTTATGCTTCCACCTATGGTTGTGATCGTAGTTTCAAAAACTGTTCAAATGGCTCTGAGCTCTATGGGATTTTACATCTGAGGTCATCAGTTCCCTAGAACTTAGAACTACTTAAACCTAACTAACCTAAGGACATCACACACATCCATGCCCGAGGCAGGATTCGAACCCGCGATCGTAGTTTCCCAGAGTAAGGATGAAAGGATTGTTCGAGTGTCTTGAATTCCTGTTTAGTCGTGTTGCGTGTTTTTTGAATACTGCCTTGAGGGTTTCAAGGCAGTATTCTTTGTGAAGATCCACGGTGCGTGTGTAGCGTGGAGCGTTGCTAATGATTCGTAGCACTTTGTTCCCGACACCGCAGCACTACATCCCTTCATAACCGGAGCTGTCCAGGAACAACTGGGCACAGACTCCTCGGACACCGGAACGACCCCTTCCCGCCCGTGCATCTAGCCTTCGGGACCGCTCACTCGTGTTGTCAGCCCACAACCACTGAAAGGCTCCTCAAGCAGTGCTGTTCCACACCTCAACAACCAGACACCATGACACGAGCTACTGCCTCGTCTTCCATACTTACGTATCGTCGGCAACTGTCACTGGACTCCACAGGGACGCGATCCAAGACCAGGTGCTTCCGCTGCTCGCCAACAAACGAAAATCCATTCCACGCGGCCACTAGCTTGTTGGTACCGTGTGACACTGATGCAGATCCCATCCTTGAAGCCAGTGACTTCCCGGCAATAAAGTAAAAATGCTGCAATATTGGCGACACCTGTTAAGTAGTTAGGACGTGGATTCTACCGTGTGCGGCTAAATCAAGACACATAGGAGAATAAACAAGATTATGATCGGTAACAAAACTTTATATTGACATCTAATATCAAAAGATATACACTCCTGGAAATGTAAAAAAGAACACATTGACAACGGTGTGTGAGACCCACCATACTTGCTCCGGACACTGCGAGAGGGCTGTACAAGCAATGATTACACGCACGGCACAGCGGACACACCAGGAACCGCGGTGTTGGCCGTCGAATGGCGCTAGCTGCGCAGCATTTGTGCACCGCCGCCGTCAGTGTCAGCCAGTTTGCCGTGGCATACGGAGCTCCATCGCAGTCTTTAACACTGGTAGCATGCCGCGACAGCGTGGACGTGAACCGTATGTGCAGTTGACGGACTTTGAGCGAGGGCGTATAGTGGGCATGCGGGAGGCCGGGTGGACGTACCGCCGAATTGTTCAACACGTGGGGCGTGAGGTCTCCACAGTACATCGATGTTGTCGCCAGTGGTCGGCGGAAGGTGCACGTGCCCGTCGACCTGGGACCGGACCGCAGCACAGATGCACGCCAAGACCGTAGGATCCTACGCAGTGCCCTAGGGGACTGCACCGCCACTTCCCAGCAAATTAGGGACACTGTTGCTCCTGGGGTATCGGCCAGGACCATTCACAACCGTCTCCATGAAGCTGGGCTACGGTCCCGCACACCGTTAGGCCGTCTTCCGCTCACGTCCCAACATCGTGCAGCCCGCCTCCAGTGGTGTCGCGACAGGCGTGAATGGAGGGACGAATGGAGACGTGTCGTCTTCAGCGATGAGAGTCGCTTCTGCCTTGGTGCCACTGATGGTCGTATGCGTGTTTGGCACCGTGCAGGTGAGCGCCACAATCAGGACTGCATACGCCGAGGCACACAGGGCCAACACCCGGCATCATGGTGTGGGGATCGATCTCCTACACTGGCCGTACACCATTGGTGATCGACGAGGGGACACTGAATAGTGCACGGTACATCAAAACCGTCATCGAACCCATCGTTCTACCATTCCTAGACCGGCAAGGGAACTTGCTGTTCCAACAGGACAATGCACGTCTGCATGTATCCCGTGCCACCCAACGTGCTCTAGAAGGTGTAAGTCAACTACCCTGGCCAGAAAGATCTCCAGATCTGTCCCCCATTGAGCATGTTTGGGACTGGATGAAGCGTCGTCTCACGCGGTCTGCACGTCCAGCACGAACGCTGGTCCAACTGAGGCGCCAGGTGGAAATGGCATGGCAAGCCGTTCCACAGGACTACATCCAGCCTCTCTACGATCGTCTCCATGGGAGAATAGCAGCCTGCATTGCTGCGAAAGGTGGATATACACTGTACTAGTGCCGACACTGTGCATGCTCTGTTGCCTGTGTCTATGTGCCTGTGGTTCTGTCAGTGTGATCATGTGATGTATCTGACCCCAGGAATGTGTCAATAAAGTTTCCCCTTCCTGGGACAATGAATTCACGGTGTTCTTATATCAATTTCCAGGAGTGTACAACAGAAAAATTTACAAACTCTGTTTATAAAAGACAAGAGATACAGCACTGAAATGAGAAAGAATGGCAACAGCAAAATATTTTTCGAATGAAAGAACGATTAACGTTCTAAACTTTTTATACAGGAAAGAAAAAGCAATATCTCCAGCCGTTCGACTGGAATGCGGTGTTTTAAGGATGTGAATACTGTTAACGACGCACAAAAAAACCCATAGAAAAGATGAGAATGTGACTTTGGCAAAGCCTAATGTGGGCCTGATGGAAATAATAAACATCCAATGACGATAATGAGAAAAGTATCGTTGAGCAGAGAAAGCTCGTAATAACTATCCATAAATGGAGAAAACCGAACATCGAAAAATTTATTTAGACAGAATAAGACATGGACAAAAACAATGGAAAGAAATATTTTGTCAAAGAAATACAGGGTGTTTCAAAAATGACCGGTATATTTGAAACGGCAATAAAAACTAAACGAGCAGCGATAGAAATACACCGTTTGTTGCAATATGCTTGGGACAACAGTACATTTTCAGGCGGACAAACTTTCGAAATTACAGTAGTTACAATTTTCAACAACAGATGGCGCTGCAAGTGATGTGAAAGATATAGAAGACAACGCAGTCTGTGGGTGCGCCATTCTGTACGTCGTCTTTCTGCTGTAAGCGTGTGCTGTTTACAACGTGCAAGTGTGCTGTGGACAACATGGTTTATTCCTTAGAACAGAGGATTTTTCTGGTGTCGGAATTCCACCGCCTAGAACACAGTGTTGTTGCAACAAGACGAAGTTTTCAACGGAGGTTTAATGTATCCAAAGGACCGAAAAGCGATACAATAAAGGATCTGTTTGAAAAATTTGAACGGACTGGGAACGTGACGGATGAACATGCTGGAAAGGTAGGGCGACCACGTACGGCAACCACAGAGGGCAACGCGCAGCTAGTGCAGCAGGTGATCCAACAGCGTGTAACACTCCGGTTTAATCTACTGACTTATCCCGCTCGATCGGGATCTGATAGCAGCCCAAATAGATAATAATTAATGTGACCGTGTACCTAATGGGGCTGGCAATCGGGTTGGACTGCTACGCAGATGTTACATTCCATTTTATCCTTCTCAAATGCTGTAATAATAAAATGTCTGGTGGCAAGAAGAACGACAACACAGCATCATTATTCAACAACCTATATTCATCACAAAAACACAAAGTAAGGAGATAGCCACTGCTTTCGTCGTACAGAATTAATAACGGCTAATCTCAGCACAGGCCCTTTCGTTATTCATTATCGTCACACGCAATTTCAATCATTGTAATTCACCACTACAATCCAACACTGCAATCCAACACTGCAATGCAAATGATGCCGGCGCGGTAGACGCGTAATTACAATATCGGCACAAAAATGTCACTGAATCACACTAGTAATTATACTTTTTCACTTTCCCGTATATTTTTAACACAAAGGGGTTAAACCACAGCGATGGCCACTCCCTTTGTGGGTACGGTCTTGCATTCCAGCAACAGAACTCCACCCGGCTCGGCCCGCAGCGCGTACCACACACGCACTGTCTCAACACTCGCTCTCGCTCACGCAATCCGACACACACTATCGATTGTTTGTCCTGTCGACCTGTGCTGTCGCAAAACTTATAGTAAGGGCCTACGGACCCCTTACATCCCCGCCCTCGAAAACTTCTTTGAAGCCACAGGCGTAAAAGAATCGGCTAGGGAAATAGACATTACTACATATGAACAAAACACACAGTGCAAATACATAATGAAATTACAATCACCAAGAAAATCCTTGACTCCGGTAGTGGGCTGCCTCTACAATAATATTCTACAAAAAGTTATTACATCTCAAAAATATGGCATTGTCCAAATAACACACAACATCAATCCTACTTACTTAACATAGCATGGTAAATATTTTTTATAAACTTATCTTACCAAAAATTTCCAACAACTCTTCACTTCCAAAGGTTTGTACGAGTCATTAACTACAAATCTGTTATAACTTGCTATACAAAGACAAGAAAAGAAACTAGTTGAATGCCAGCTACCCCTTTGGTATACCATCCTTTCAGCAGGGTTTGTGCCGTCCATACTACTACCACACTAACTTATAACTCACTTGGCCAACACACATAAAAGTTAAGGAAGAAATTCACAACTTATTCATTACAGATTCCATAAATTTAAATGCTACCTTGTACCGCTAAGCATGTCTTACATAATTATTTGCAACACTAAAACTAATGTGGTGACCCAATGAAAAATTTTAAACTACTGATCATTTCATTTTGCCAAACATTACTGCCATATGTGAATTGTTATCAAGAAAGCTTAGATGAGAGGTACAATATTTCCTGTTATATTCACATTAATTCAAATCCACTATATGGATATTTGTCATTCATTACTCAGTGCCAGAATCCTGCTTCTAAAGCTTGACGTACGTATAACCATAATTGACTCTGATAGGTAATTGGATACATGAATTACTAATTATTCATTAGTTACACTTTGTTTTATCAGCATACTTTAGATAAACATGTATACCTACAAATAACTTGCAAACAGATGTCGCTCATGTGCTAAATGACATACTTCAATACTTCAAACATCTCATACTCCATATTCTTCATTACACATAACTTAACACCAACTTCAACTGCAAATAAATATATATCTTCAACCTATATCAATCCTCCATATACTTCAATACTTCAAACATCTCATACTCAATATACTCATTACACATAACTCCCTCAACTTAATAGCAACTTCTACTGATATATATCTCTTCAACCTACATCAACCCTCCATATTTGCTGCAATAACCATATAAAAATACTACTTCAGGCTCCTTAGCCTCTCTGTTCATCATTATTTCACATCATTTATTCGAACAACTATCTCCTCATGTATTTGTTTCTTTATATGTTCATTTACTTACAAGCTGATACACTACTTAAATTTTCTTACCACAGTTGACCTTTTCATGTCTCATAAAACAACTCTATAAGATTACACAAAATCTTGCTTGACCAATTAGCTTCCCACGACATTTTGTACACATTAGCTTTCTTATCTGGTTCTCATCTTATTACTTCTGGCACTATTCATTTTGTAATGTACTCACACTAAACTGAGCTTTCAACTTATTGATTCTTTGACACCTCACACACTACATCAACAGTAACTACTTATCCTTATTTTAAGTCAACTATAAATTTACTACATGGTTCCTGACTGAATTACTTGGATGACCACTACCAATCCTAACTACTACTCACTAACTTTCTTAACCTAAGGATAGAGAAAGATGGTAGAGGAGTGACACTTGAAATTAGCAATAAAGTCTCACCCAGCTGGGAGTGTACCAGTCGCCACTTGGTATACCAGCAAAAGAGTTGCTAGCTCCCTACACCTAACTTTCTTCAATTCGTACCTCTTCCTCATCTGGGTTATCCCTGTTCTCGTGTGAGTAGTACCTTTTTATGTTTCCCACATGTTCCTTACCATGCACTCTCTTTGTCCGTGCATACTCCAACTCCACAGTGTTAGGATGACCAATTTTTATAATTCTGTATTGTCCCTTATAAACGTGGTTGAATTTATTTATTTCCGAGTTTATTTTCTTTGATTTTGCATGAACCTTTACTAGTACCAAATCTCCCACTCGATAAGTTATCGGTTTCACTAGCTTGTCGTGACTTTCCTGTCTCTTCCTAGCCTTCTCCTTCATGCTTAATTCCACTAGCTCCAGTTTCCTTTCCCAAGTCAATGAACTTCCTGGTGGGTAGACCAGCAACTCACGAAAAATACTGTCGGGTTCGTGATTGAGCAATACTTCACATGGTGCAAACCCTGTAGAATCATGTGGGGGGTGATTCCTGACCCGCTCAAATTCTTCCAGATATTCTTTCCACGAACCATGCTTCCTATGACAGTATGTTCGGCATAAACGGTTCAATTCCTTCATTGTTCGTTCTGCTGGGTTAGAAGCTGGCCTATACCTAGAAATGGCAATTTGCTCTATTCCATGCTTATTTAGCATCTCTGTCCACTCCTTTTTTCTGACTCCCCAAGTGAAGGCCTCACCTTCCATTCTATCTATTACAAATTGAATCTTGTCTGAGTCTTTAAGATGTGCTGGGAAAACTCCTTTTAACCATTTCATAAATATCATTGGGTGCAACCCTCCTTTCGGTCTAAATTTCTGCCCTGTATTATTTTGGACATACCGATTATCACTGCTCATCAAGGTAACTACTCTACCTTCCCCAACGGTTAAAGTGGCTTTGCTAATTCGTTTATCCATTTCTTCTGTCTTGCTCTCCAATTGCTGCACTCCCTGTTGTAATTGCCTGACCTCCATTGCAACCCTCTTGTTATCCTCTTCTCGTCGCACGGCTATAGCATTTCTCAGATTGACAGCCAGTTGGTTTTGCCTATCTCCTATCCCCTTAACCGCATCATTGCATTGTTTCTGCATTTGTGTCACCTCGGCGATTCGATGATTACAATTTGTTTCCACTTTGTTGATTCTTTCTCCCAATTCGGCTTTCGTATCTTCAATATCGTCTTCCATCTTTTTTGTTAACTTTCCTTCCATCTTCTCCACGTCTCCCTGGACTTGGTCTATGCTCTTCTGTAGCTTCCTCTCTCTCTCGTCGACGTCTATCTTCAGTCGCTCTTGTAATGCCTGCATTTCCTTCTTCAGACTACATTCCATCTTCATCTGCGATGTTTTGATCTCTTGTGCTATAGTTTCTTGTAAATCTTCCCTTAATGATTTTCGTAAATCTTCCTTTAGTCATGCATTGTTTTCTCGTAAACTTTTCTCTACTGATTCCTGGAATTTTTCTTCCCTTTCTCGTAAATCTTCCTTTAGTGATGCGTTGTTTTCTTTTAGCAAGGCTGCCAACATCGACCGTGTATCTGCACCCTCTGAAACTGGCTTATTTCTCATTGTTTGTTCCGGTGTCTCGGGATAACTGGTTGAATGTGCTAATGGGCTATCTAATGACACTCCATGATCACTGATTCCTGAATCATCTCTGTCTTCGTGTCCTATCCCTTTCCTTTCAACTACTGCCTCACAAACCTGCTTATCTTCAGTAGACATGTTTGTTTATTTTTAATGCACAGGTAAGTAATATAGAATAACCTCTAGTAACCCAAAACACTCCTAATTACCATGAAACTAATCAAACAGTATCTGAAGTATTTTTCAGTTAATCTCTAAATTGATACAATATGCAGGAGCATCGAACATAACAACTCTCAAAACCTAATCACTTCAAATATCAATTTTCACATACACAGCTTATGTAAAATGTTTTAAATAAGATAAATCATACCATTCACAAAATCTATGCATATAAAATCCCCCAAAAACAATAAGCATATCTGTATAATTATCATTTAGACAGCGCAGTAAGCATAAATAAGTATGCTCAATTCAGAGTATTTTTCGCAAACTTTTCGGAAATTACTGCAATTGGGCAATTTTCCTAACACGCAATTCAGTTTACAAACGTTTATTTACCGCGAAAACTGCACATTGCAATTTAATGTTATGTCAACCAGTCGTCTCCACTCACCAACCGACGTTACCACTAGTCGCGATGTTTTGACGTTTGAAGTGGGCATGGCGCTGTACTTCCGCCGGAACCGCGTGAAGTCGCGCTGCTCGCTGTGGTTGGATGTCGTAGTTCTCCGTCGGCCGCTCCGTGGCGCTGCAGGCGGGCGTAGCTTGTAGTTCGGCTGCTAGATGTCGGGACGGCGCTTAGTGTAGTGCGTCTGTGCTTGAACTACTCTTTGCACAGGTAGTTGGTATGACGTGTGAAATCACCTCGCTGATTGAAGCTCTTTGGCGCAACTGCTACACGTGTCTGTGTGACATCACTCAATAATTGCGTCGCTACACGAATTGTCGTCCACATAACAGTTTATGGGTCCACAAGAAGCTGTCCGATTTTCACTATTCAAAAAACAATTTCAGTCACAATATTACTATTAAACACTTCTGTAAAGCTTTCGTGACGAATTCTTGGCCCGTTTGTCGTGATAATGTTCACACGTGTCTTTCTTTGGTGTTCACTTTTCACAGTTTTTCGCGCGGATTTACGCATTTGCACATTATAACACAGTTTATTGACACTATTATTCTCATCTAAAATGGCAAGAATAAGTTTAGTCACAATCGTAAGGTGCTATTACTTCGTATTGTTCAAAATGCACTGTTTCTTGTCGTGATTTGAAAGTTTATGCTCTGTCTCGATCCAACATTGGAAAATTTTTTCTCACGTTAAATAAGTTAATATTACCTATTGTTCTTTATGATTCGTCCGAAAATTGCACTTGTCCTTTCACGGTAAGCCAAGGGTGTAACACTCCGGTTTAATCTACTGACTTATCCCGCTCGACCGGGATCTGATAGCAGCCCAAATAGATAATAATTAATGTGACCGTGTACCTAATAGGGCTGGCAATCGGGTTGGACTGCTACGGAGATGTTACATTCCATTTTGTCCTTCTCAAATGCTGTAATAATAAAATGTCTGGTGGCAAGAAGAACGACAACACAGCTTCATTAATCAACAACCTATATTCATCACAAAAACACAAAGTAAGGAGACAGTCACTGCCTTCGTCGTACAGAATTAATAACGGCTAATCTCAGTACAGGCCCTTTCGTTATTCATTATCGTCACACGCAATTTCAATCATTGTAATTCACCACTACAATCCAACACTGCAATCCAACACTGCAATCCAAATGATGCCGGCGCGGTAGACGCGTAATTACAATATCGGCACAAAAATGTCACTGAATCACACTAGTAATTATACTTTTTCACTTTCCCGTATATTTTTAACACAAAGGGGTTAAACCACGGCGATGGCCACTCCCTTTGTCGGTACGGTCTTGCATTCCAGCAACAGAACTCCACCCGGCTCGGCCCGCAGTGCGTACCACACACACACTGTCTCAACACTCGCTCTCGCTCACGCAACCCGACACACACTATCGATTGTTTGTCCTGTCGACCTGTGCTGTCGCAAAACTTATAGTAAGGGCCTACGGACCCCTTTACAAGCGGCCTCGGGTTTCCGTTCGCCGTGTTGCAGCTGCGGTCCAAATGACGCCAACGTCCACGTATCGTCTCATGCGCCACAGTTTACACCTCTATCTATACAAAATTCAAACGCGGCAACCCCTCAGCGCCGCTACCATTGCTGCACGAGAGACATTCGCTAACGATATAGTGCACAGGATTGATGACGGCGATATGCATGTGGGCAGCATTTGGTTTACTGATGAAGCTTATTTTTACCTGGACGGCTTCGTCAATAAACAGAACTGGCGCATATGGGGAACCGAAAAGCCCCATGTTGCAGTCCCATCGTCCCTGCATCCTCAAAAAGTACTGGTCTGGGCCGCCATTTCTTCCAATGGAATCATTGGCCCATTTTTCAGATCCGAAACGATTACTGCATCACGCTATCTGGACATTCTTCGTGAATTTGTGGCGGTACAAACTGCCTTAGACGACACTGCGAACACCTCGTGGTTTATGCAAGATGGTGCCCGGCCACATCGCAAGGCCGACGTCGTTAATTTGCTGAATGAATGTTTCGATGATCGTGTGATTGCTTTGGGCTATCCGAAACATACAGGAGGTGGCGTGGATTGGCCTCCCTATTCCCCAGACATGAACCCCTGTGACTTCTTTCTGTGGGGACACTTGAAAGACCAGGTGTACCGCCAGAATCCAGAAACAATTGAACAGCTGAAGCAGTACATCTCATCTGCATGTGAAGCCATTCCGCCAGACACGTTGTCAAAGGTTTCGGGTAATTTCATTCAGAGACTACGCCATATTATTGCTACGCATGGTGGATATGTGGAAAATATCGTACTATAGAGTTTCCCAGACCGCAGCGCCATCTGTTGTTGACAATTGTAACTACTGTAATTTCGAAATTTTGTCTGCCTGAAAATGTACTGTTGTCCCAAGCATATTGCAACAAACGGTGTATTTCTATCGCTGCTCGTTTAGTTTTTATTGCCGTTTCAAATATACCGGTCATTTTTGAAACACCCTGTATATGAGAGGTCAAGACTAGTCATAACGGATCTTTTGGAAACAATGAAGCGTCAACAAAATTAAAAGTTTTTTGGACAGACTATAGTGTAAGACAACTGTCGCTCGATATAACGGAAGCCTTGGCCACAGATCGAATGGCCGTCCTCTGGGTCTACTGGTGTACTCGTATTTTTGTTGTTCATTGTCTGTTACATTTCATACCGATTTATCTATACATGGCATTACGTCACTCTTATCTTGGAACGAGTGGTTTCCTCCTCTGCAACGAATATGAACGTGCTATTGTCCATTCTCCCTTAGTGCATTTCCCATGATTGGTAATCATCAGCAAACAGAGTGCTGACTCTTGTTTTCCCCTTGCGGTAGTTTTTTTGTTAGTAACTGGCCTTCAGTGGTAGCCATTTACCTAGAGAAGTGATCGCTAATAGAATGGTTATATAATATCATTCATACTCGTAAAATACTGACATGAATTTGTTTACAGAAGAATGAAAAAATAAGCGGAGGCCGACCTCGAAGAA
Source organism: Schistocerca americana (assembly GCF_021461395.2). NCBI lineage: Eukaryota > Metazoa > Arthropoda > Insecta > Orthoptera > Acrididae > Schistocerca > Schistocerca americana. The sequence continues at coordinate 1,026,097,403 of NC_060119.1, forward strand.
AATCAGTTTGGGTTCCGGACAAATGTTGGAACACGCGAGTCACCCTGACCCTACAACAAATCTTGGAAAACAGATTAAGAAAAGGCAAACTTACGTTTATAGCTTTAATTGACAGAGAAATGTTTCGACAGTGTTGACTGGAATACACTCTTTGCAATTCTGAAGGTATCAGGCAACATACACTGGACGAAAGGTTGTATACAACTTGTACAGAAACCAGACGGCAGTTAGAAGAGTTGAAGCAGTGACTGAGAAGGGAGAGAGAGAGAGAGAGAGAGAGAGAGAGTGGGAGAGAGAGAGAGAGAGGGCTAGTGTAACCCATGTATTATTCAAATCTGTAGACTGGGCTAACAGTAAAGGAAGCAACGAAAAATCTGGAAAAGGAATAAAAGTTCGACAGAAGAAATAAGAACAGCGAGGTTTGCCGATGACATTGTAATTCTGTCAGAGACAGCAAAGGACTCGGAAATGCAGTTGAACGGAATGGACAGTGTCTTGGAAGGAAGATATAAGATGAACACTAACAAAAGCAAATCCAGGATAGTGAAATATAAGCGAACTAAATCAGGCGATAGATTAGGAAATGACACACGAGAAACAAATGACGAATTTTGATTTTTGGGCTTAAAATAACTAATGATCTGTGAAGGAGAAAGGTTATTAATGTAGCCTAGCAACGATAAGAAAAAATCATTTCTGAGGAAGAGGAATTTGTTTCCATGGAATATACGTTTGAGGAGTTAGGAAGTTTTTTATGACGTTATGCGTCTGGAGTGTAGCCTTGTACGAGAGTGAAACGCGGACGTTTAGCAGTCCAGACATGAAATATGGTGCTACAGAAGAATGCTGAAAATAAGGTGGGTGGATTGCATTACTAATGAGTAGATACAGAACATAATTGTCGAGAAAAGAAATTTGTGGAATAATTTCACTGAAAGAAAAGATGGGTTGATACGACACATCTTGGCACATCAACGAATTGCCAGTTTAGTATTGGAGGGAAATAAGAGGGGTAAAATTTGTAGAGCGAGGCAAAGAGAGGAGCACGTTAAGCACTTTCAAACGGATGTGGATAGAAATAGTAATTCGGAGACGAAAAGTATCGCCTTGGTTAGAGAAGCATACAGAGCTGCATCACACAAACCTTGGGACAGAAGACTACGACAACACATCATTTATACGACACAGGCATTTTACATTATACTAACAAAATTTAAACTTCATGATGCACTTTTTACAATTAAAACAGAATCGTATCCCTCTTATTGATCACACGTACTTCAGCACAGTCCATAGTCACATCTATTCACGCTGCATTCGAATTGACGGGGAAGGAATTCATCAGGTGCTTTTTGAGTGTAGGGATCTCTCTACAGTGAAATTTTCTCTACCTTTGCATCTAATATATACACTATGTGATCAAAAGTATCTGAACACCTGGCTGAAAATGACTTAAAAGTTGAAAATGGTTCAAATAGCTCTAAGCACTATGGGACTTAACATCTAAGGCCATCAGTCCCCTAGACTTAGAACTACTTACACCTAACTAACCTAAGGACATCACACACATCCATGCCCGACGCAGGATTCTAACCTGCGACCGTAGCAGCAGCGCGGTTCTGGACTGAAGCGCCTAGAACTCCTCGGCCACAGCGGCTAGCTTAAAAGTTCGGGGCGCTTTCCATCGGTAATGCTGGAATTCAGTATGGTATTGACCTAGCCTTAGCCCTGATGACAGCTTCCACTCTCACAGGCATACGTTGAATCAGGTGGTGGACGATTTATTGGGGATTGGCAGCCCTTTCTTCACGGAGTGCTGCACTGAGGAGAGGTATCGACATCGGTCGGTGAGGCCTGGCACGAGCTCGGCGTTCCAAAACATCCAAGATGTGCTTTATAGCATTCAAGGCAAGACTCTGTGCAGGCCAGTCCATTACAGTGATGTTGTTTTCGTGTAGCCACTCCGTCACAGTCCGTGCATCATGAAGAGATGGTCGATCTTCTTGAAAGATGCAGTCGCCATCCCCCAATTGCTCTTCAACAGTGAGAATCAAGAAGGTGCTTAAATCATCAATGTACACCTGTGCTGTGATAGTGCCAAGCAAAACAACAAGGGGTGCAAGCTTACTCCATGGAAAACACGACCACAGTATAGCACCACCACCTCCGACGTTTACTGTTGGCATTACACACACTGGCAGAAGACGTTCACCGGGCATTCGCCATGTGCACACCCTGCCACTGGATCACCACACTGTGTACCGTTATTCGTCACTCCACACAATGTTTTTCCACTGTTCAATCGTCCAATGTTTACACTCCATACACCAAGAGAGACGTCGTTTGCCATTTACCGGCGTGATGTGTGGCTCATGAGCAGCCGCTGGACCATGAAATCCAAGTTTTCTCACCTCCCGCCTGTCATAGTACTTGCAGTGGATCCTGATGCAGTTTGGAATTCCTATGTGATGGTCTGCATAGATGTATGCCTATTATACATTACGACCCTCTTCAACTGTCGGCAGTCTCTGTCAGTCAACAGACGAGGTCGGCCTGTTCGCTTTTGTGCTGTACTTGTCCCTTCACGTTTCCACTTCACTATCACATGGGAAACAGTGAATCTAAACATGTTTAGGAGTGTTAAAAAATCGTGTACAGACGTGTGACACAAGTGACTCCCAATCACCTGACCACGTTCATAAGTCCGTCGGTTCCCCGGAGCGCCCCATTCTGCTCTTTCGTGATTTCTAATGAATACTGAGATCGCTGATATGGAGTACCTGACAGTAGGTGGCAGCACAATGCACATAATATGAAAAATGTATGTTTTAGGCGGTGTCCGGATACTTTTAATGAATTAGTGTAGTAGTATATCATCTTTTAGCAGAAACAGGGCAATGTTAACATAATCCGCTGTGGACAGCAGCCGAAATTGTTCTGTCACTGACGTATGTTCGTGAATTCCTGCGCCGATCAAGTCCATGAGAAGCTTGAGCTCTTGTCTTTCGCAAAGCGTACTCAATAGTATCACTTGGTTCAGTTTTATGAGCACATTTGGATGTTCTTTGCAATACGGAGATGGTTGAACTTCCATCATGTAGACGTGTGATGCCGTGACGCAGTCGGACATGCGTTATAGTCGTGGTATGTCGTCTAGATTAGTTTAACTTTTAAAACTAGTTTTTTTAATGTTGTTGCACAATGACTCCCTTTTGACTATTGTCAAATCCGACACATCCATGACCATTCTTGAAAGATGTGATTCTGTGCACTAGCAAAGAAATCTGTGTGCGGTAGAGAAGTGTAGTAAACCTGACCATCAATCATGCTGAGTTTCGGCAGTTGTTCTGCCAACTTGTTATATGAGACGAAAGTGACCCTTGACAGATAATATTTGGATAAGATTAAGTTGTCATTCACAAAATTAGATCAATTTAGTACTTAAAGGACACGGCGGTTACTTTTGGAAGATCGTGATTTGCACGTAGCTGCATTATCACTCTACCAAACAGCCGGTTTCAGTCATGAACGGACCATACTAAGGAATAATTTGACTTCACAATCATATGTGTGGCAAATCATAAGTATTAACTAGTTAATAGTTTAATGTACATCATGATCAGATTTGTGCTAAACCATAACTATTAAGCAGTCGAAAGTTGTGGGTTGTCAAACGTCAGATTATGATGAAACTTCCTGGCAGATTAAAACTGTGTGCCGGACCGAGACTCGAACACGGGACCTTTGCCTTTCGCAGGCAAGATTCTACCATCCGAGCTACCCAAGCACGACTCACGCCCCGTCCTCACAATGTTACTCCCGCGTCCGGCCATCCTGATTTAGGTTTTCCGTGATTTCCCTAAATCACTCCAGGCAAATGCCGGGATGGTTCCTCTGAAAGGGCACGGCCGACTACCTTCCCCATCCTTCCCTAATCCGATGAGACCGATGACCACGATGTCTGGTCTCCTTCCACAAACCAACCAACCAACCACAATGATACTGCACTATCGGACGGGGGATGGCATTCACGTATCGTTCAGCCATTAAGGTGACTTCCATGATCACCAGCGGCGTGCGACGGCCCCACATAATGCCACTCCAAAAAGGCAGATAACCTCCACCTTGCTACACTCGCTGGACAGTATGTCTAAGACGTTCAACCTGACCGGATTGGCTCCAAACATGTCTGCGACGCTTCTCTGGTTGAAGGCATATTCGACACTCATCGGTGAAGAGAATGTGATGCCAATGCTGAGTGGTCCATTCGGCATGTCGATAAAGGACACAACCTTTCGTTTGGCAAATTGGCCAGCATTCTGTTGCATGTGTCATCATACCCAGGACCAGCATTGCAGTTACCCTTTAAGACTTTTCTCAGTTATGAGAACTGAAATGTTTTTAGTAATGTATCGAATTTAGTAACAAAAGAGAAAACGCATCCAAGATATGCGTTCACTCTGAGATAAACGAAGAAGGTACGAGGGTATGTGCGAAGTCATCCAGCCAGCCTCGCATAACTTTACCCAATAGGAACTCCGTTTGGAATTAGCGCATGGTGGGTCATACTTAAGAAAATTGTATTTCTCGAATTAGCGACTCGCAGTACTGTTTGCAGGATTATTTTTTCCGCACCTTCAGAAATAGTTTAGCGACTCCGTCCACCTGCCTTCATTTGAGAAGACTTAGCCAGGTATAATCTCTTTTATAGACTCTGTGATTTACATTAAGTTTAGTGGTTTCTCTTGAGCAGTCCTGTTTCCATCTGGGAATTGAAAGGTCTTGGTTTGGCGTGGCATTTAGAAGAGCTAGTAACCGCAGTTATTAGAGAAATGAACTGACAGTACCTTTCATTTGTGGACCCTTGCTGTAAACCTGAGTGGAGGTACTCAGTGACATATGCTTCATATACCTCAGAGTCAGCTTTACGTATGAGGGTGTGTGTCAGCCCAGCGTGCTCTCATTCTGCATAGTCATTATAATAGCAGAGGATATTAGCAAACCGTCCACTGTGATATGTTGCGAGGACAACAAATGTCTATCGCAGATGAGCGTCTTCCAGGTGCTAGGATTACATTTTGGCGACCACGTAAGTAAGTTCGCCTATAATATCCAAAACAGCTGATCTGTATCCCAAAACAGCTGGTCTGTATCTGTCGGCCATCTCACATCCCAAGGTCGTACGGTGCACATTGAAATCTCCATAGAACAAGGGTAGAGCTGAGTAGCCACCGCATACCATTCATCATTTCCGAATTTCCACAGCACCACCAGGGGAAGGTCTAAAGTCTTCAACCGAGCTCATACCGTTACTGCATGGAAACCTATTATACAGGGCGTAACGGGTATAAGTGCAGATATTTCTGTTGGTGACTGAGGACGGAGTACTAAACACCATTACATCGCTATTTACATCATATGCAGAATGATAACAGTAGCTATTATTATTTTAGGTTCGGTATACTTCCAAGCGTGTGTCGAGAGAGCACGTGCTTATTACTTATTTTCCGCTGGGGAGCAGGTCAAATGTCGAAGTGTAGGCACGTGGACACATGATCGTTAGTTGATACTGACATGCGTAGTACACTTAATGGTGCACCTACGGCAGTGCAGGAGAGGTCATGTTGTAAAATCAGTTTAAAGAACTGTGAGAGAGAGGTTCTCAAAGATTTAAATGCAAATGAGGAGATGTTCTTCTGCTAACAAAGGCCGTGCTTCTATTGTTATGAACAAAGAAGATTATCAAAACAAAATTTTGAATCTTTTATTTTCAGGACAGTACAGAAAACTTAAGAAAGACCCCACAGCTGGTGTACTGAGGAAAACAAATACTCTGAGAAAATCATTTTCTTCAGTTCAAAGATTGAAGCAATGTATTGCAGACTTTATGGTGTGCTCAAAATATATGAAATTGGTCTTTCTCTGAGATCAATTGTTAGTGTTATCACTTCCCGAACATATTATCAAGTAACAAGACACCTGGCAATTAATTGCAAGCATATGTTGGTCAAATTTACTCTTATGTAAAAGACTAGCGTCATTTTATGAAGAAACTTGAAGGACTAACTTCGGCGTCTGATGATATTCTTGTAAGTTCCGACGTAATGTCTTTATTCCCATAAACGAAGTTAAAATTTATACAATGTGCGTTTATCCGGGGGACCTGACTCCTCCTTTTAGACACTGTCTCACTTCTAGTTACTTCCAGTGTGACTATGATTTATGAGAAAGTTGATGGTGTCGCAATGGTTAATCCATTAGGTTCTGCGATCACTAATTTTGGAAAATTTCGAACAGCGAGCTCCAGAAAATGCAAAACCATGTCGATGATATCGGTTTTTCGATGATAAATTCTTGGTTTGGTCATATTGTAAAAAAACTTTAGAAGAATTATTTGGATTGTATAAATCCAGAAATCGAGTTTACCATGGAGACCGAAAGAGACAATGCAATACTTTTCTTGGATGTTTTAGTTATGAGACAGAAAATTGAAACCTACAATTTTTTGGAAAGTAACACATATGTATAGATAGTTGCACAAGAACTCCAACAATAGAGAGGTTAAATTAAAAGTCTTTTTGATCGGTTCAAAAGAACTGCGCGCTGGAACACCTGGCCGCCGAATTAAAACATCTGAAGGATGCCTTCGAGAAGGAGGACTATTCAGATGAAGAAGCATATATGGTTCTGCAACCGAATGCAAGCAGGAAAAAGAAACGGTGAAGCACAGCGTTGGAAGAACATGGTTTCTCTCCCGTATGAACGTCGACAAGATTCTGCAAAAACTGACGAATTAAGATACTATGTCAACCTCTTCGATCTGTAAAGGACAAGCGCCTTTCTCTGTCAGCAACTGGAGTGTATAAGATTCCGTATACTTGTGGAACTGTACACATCGGAACAATCAAGAGGGGGGTTAACACAAAACTGAAAGAACATAAAAATCGCTGCCGACTAGACAAAACAGAAAAATCAGCTGTAGCAGAGCATTCTCTTTAGTCGGGAAATCATGAAGTTTTCCGAAAACAGAATTTTATCCACTACGACAAACTATTATTCACGACTATGTAGAGAAGCCATCGAAATATCTAAGCATAGTGATGATTTTAACGGAGAGAAGCCATGAAACTCAATGTAAGTGGATAGTGCCTCTACAGAATCAATAGATAAGTTTTTATCCTTAACAGGTGAAAATCGACAGTTAAGTTTTATCTCTAAAAACGATCATCTCTGCTGATCACATTTAAACTCAAGCACGCCCACTTTACACAGTATTTATGTCGCTCTGCGACGTCAGACTCTGCAGTTGGCAAGACTTAGCGTCACCAGGAGTACCTCTGAACATAAACAGCACTGGTCTGGACGAAGCGTCAGGATAGACCACGGCTATAGATCCCGGAAGACTCATCAGCATCTCAGGTGATAAAGTTTGTGAGGTGTTTGTGGCAGGACTGTTGGACGCAGGAGGAAAACAACCAACACACTGACGTGTCTACATATTAAGGTACAGCATATTAAAGTATAACATATAAAAGTATCTACACTTATTTCCAGTACGCCCTGTATATGTGGCGTCTACGTTCCTAGCAGAGGCTGGAGGTAATGACACACGAACGGTGTTAGAGCGTCTTTTCCGTCGTGTCTGACTTGTCGAAAAATGCGTTAGTCTGGTCGCGAGAACAATGAATATAGTTCAAACCAAGTTATCGAGATAGCTGCAGTGTGTATGTCTTGCGAAGTGAATTCCTTTTGCAGGGATTTTCTGTTTCAAAAACCGACTTGGCGTTCAACCGTAGGCTTTTAATCGTCATTTAGATGTTTCGAAATTTATAGTAAAATCTGGCGAATTGCTGTGAGATTGATTGCTCCTTGAGGCGCCGTTTGGATGTCATGATTAACCTGCACTATCAGACAGAAAAGTTTGTGGTAGAATGTAACCTCAAGAGAGATGGTCTTGCTGTTTCCAGTTCTGGAACCGAGATTGCGTTGCTATAGTTGCTCTGTGGAATGGAGGCGTCGTGTGGTGGTAGACACTCATTGCTGCAAAATGGTCCAAGTGGCAGGATTTTGGGGTGCAGATGTGGCAGTGGCTTCCAGCGGAGTACGGCTGCCCGGCGGGCAACCTAAAGTTGTTGTTCTGTGAATAATTCTGTGCGGCAGGGCCGGTAGTGCTGAGGAGGGGCGTTCATCATGTTGGGATGATGGAGAGCGTGCTCCGTCAGCATACAGTCTGTGGGACACAGCCACTCTGCTTCCTTGAAATTTACGGCTAGCTAGTACCATATTCTTTAATGTAATTCTGGCGCACGTGCTCGGGACACGACTAGTTTAACGTTTCGTGTGCCTTGTTCGAAAGCACACATTCAATAATCGTACGAGCCTTCAGATGTCAGATATTGAGCTATATGATCGCGGAATAGAAGACCAACTAAAATCGCTTTTTAGTGTAAAGGCATGAGGACCAGATAAGGTACCTGTAAGATTTTACAGATATTATGCGGAATAACTTTACCCCTTCTGTTAGCAGTTTATCATAGATGACCGGAGCAACGAAGGATGTCTGGTAACGTAAAAAAAAGGTGCAGATTATTCCCATTTTCAAGAAGTGTCGCAGAACAGATAATCTTGATTATAGGATTCAATCTGCTGTAGCATTATGGAACATGTTTCATGCTGAAGAATAATGACGGTTTTGGAAAACGAAAATCTCTATTACGAAAATCAATAAGGGTTATGCAAACGGCTAACTTGTGAAATTTAGTTCGCTTTGTTCCTGCATGAGATTCATGGCGCTGTACACATTTGCTCTCAGGTTGGGGCCGTGTTCCTCTTCTTCAGGAAGGCGTTTGACACTGGCCACACTCCAGTGTACTGGGAGAAAAAGTGAACTTACCAGGTATCTGACCAGATATGCTACTATAGTCAAGACATCCTTGCAGATAAATCTCAACACTTCGCCCTTAGCGGAACAAAAACGGCAGAGGTAATGATAATTTGGAAGGAACCCCCAGGAATTACGATTGAACCGTAAATGTTGACAGTGCATATGAATGATCTAGTCGAATGCTTTGGGAGCTCTTTCAGACTGTTCGCTGATGACACGTTTGTCTATAAGAACGTAGCAACGCTAGAAGACAGTAATGATTTGCAAAAGAACTTACAGAGAACTAATGAACGTTGCAGGAACTGGCAGTCGACCCTGAACGTAAATAAATGTAAGATGTTACGCATACATAGGGAAAGAAATCCGTTACTACACAAATACATTCTTGATGACAGATTGCAACCAACAATAACTACTCTAAAATACTTAGGAGTATCTATCGAGACCGACCTTAAGTGGAATGACCACATAAGATAAGTACTAGGAAAAGCAGATTCCAGACTGAGATTCATAGGAAGAATCTTAAGGAAACATAATCCCATCCACCGAAGAAGTGGCCTGCAAGGTGCTTGTTTGCGCGATTCCGAGTACTGTTCATCAGTCTGTGATCCTCACCAGGTAGGAGAGATAGAAGTGATAAAGAAGATCCAACGAAGACCGCCGCATTTCACCACGGGATCGTTTAGTCAGCAAGAGGGCGTTACAGAGACGCTCAATAGGCTGCAGTGGTAGACGCTACAACTGAAGCGTTCGCATCACAGAGAAGTTTACTATTGAAATTTCGAGAGGGTACTTTCAAGGAATGGTCCGACAATGTATTACTTCCTCCCACATACGCCTTGCGAAATGTCCACGCCAAGAGAGTTCGAAAAATTAGATCCATTACAGAGTTTTACTGACAATCAATCTCCCCACGCGCCGTTGGCAAATGGAACAGGGAATGAGGGAACAGTTAGTGCTACCGGATGTATCCTCTGCCACACGCCGTCTGGTGTCTTCCGTAGTATTGATGTATATGTAGATCTAGACGTCGTGGCGTGGTTTTCACCACAGTGCTTCTTTGAGGAGCACTGGCTGCTTAAGTAATAAAAACTGAGAGAGGTAAACCATTTTCACACAGAGGTGACATGTACATCCACTTGTCAATGCGCCGCATAAATTGTAACAATTGGCACCACCTGCGATTTGAAATGAATAATGCACGTTCCAAAAGTTGCTCTGGTGTTAACTGCGTCCTTACCTTTTTTGACAGCTCTTACATGCAGGAAGGTATAGTGTGAAATGATCTCGTGCAACAGTTTTTTACTTAAGTAGGCGTCAAGTTTTCGAAATACTCCATTGGTTATAGCTGCGTGACATGGTATCTGGTGCTCTAAGTGGTGAGCTGAAAATACCGGAGACTCTAACAGTAAATTACCTGCTTTGGAGGAGTTAAGTTCAAATCTAGTCTTATTTCGTCTTACGGGTAATTTATTTGTAAAGTCTTCCTGCATCGTGAATTGTAGTGAACACAAGCCTTCCTACTGCTGTTGCATGCAGCCTACTGACCTTTCCTTCACGTCCTTCCAAATAGATAACGAAAGGTCCAATTTAATTGTTCCGTTTCGGTTATTCCTAGTCAGTGCAGAAGCTCACGGACCTTAGAGACCACTAATACTGTATTACGACGTTCTGCAACACTATAAGCACTCGATACGTACGAGATCTAGGGTCTACTGCTGCAGGGCGATCCAATTGTAAAACCTTATCTTCGCAAAGTAGCGATAGGCATGCTAGTTCTCTTCGTTGGCTGTCGTACTGCTTCAGTGCGAGTGCTGCCCAGTTTTCGTGCTGGTGTTCTTCAAGCTCCAAGATATGCTTCTGTGTACTGCACTCAAAGCACCACTGCTGGATGATGTTTTGGCTGGTGTAGTCACATATGACGTCGGTAGCCTCCACGATATCAGAATATAATGCTATTCATGCTTAGCAAAGGGGCAGGGTAGCCTCATTGCTCATAGGAGCACGAGCACAAGCGACGAAGTGGCACCACACAGAAATTGAACTGGACATCACTTCAATACAAGTGTACGTCTCGGAGTGTTGGAGTGGAAGGTCGCAGCGACACTTTCTCACGAAGCCCGCTAGAAAGACAGGCCGTGGCCCCTACTTCACAGTACGTGTTACTACAAGTCTTAACGAGTCTTAACGAGTCTCTAGCGGGGAGCGAGTAATTATTTTAGACGAGTTGCATAATGTTTGAATGGGTGTTTAAATGCAAGCAAGCTTTCGATAGCACACAAGTTTAAGTTACATATTGTTCTCGTACGAACCCTGCACGGAGCCGACCGTTCGCGAAGTCTGCCGGGCAAGACGAGTAGTTTGACGTCACAGGCTGTAGCTGGGCCCGAGATTCTCGTGATCCTCGCTTTCTCTCAGGGAACGCACGCGTCTCAAGCTCTTTTTGTGGCCTGTCGAGCTCTGACGACTGGTAGCCGGGGTGGCATTATTTATATTGACTATCCCTTGTCAAGTATATAAGTTTCTCTGAACGTCAGTTCCTTGTCACAGTCCTTCTCATTTCCTGCCACTGCTGAATTGTCGTGCAGCAGAAGTCGAATGTAGCGCTCTTGCGCCAATATACGTATTGCTACTGGCCTGCCGGTTTCGCCGATCTGGACTTTTCCCGACGTATAGTCCATCACTACACGCCTACAGTGTACAGAATGTCTTTACTTGCCTTTGCTGACACGTAGCACGTTCTAGATCTAGCATGTGAGAAGCTCGAAAATTTGATCAGCGAAACTCTTCACACAAGATAAGAGCGCTTCTGGCTCTTGTTTCTCGATATCCTGCCTATTTTGTGTTCTTTTATTCACTGACACGGCTGTGCAGATCAGTATGTGATTATAAGCATTGGCCGTGAATGTCGTTGTAAGCCTTTTAAGCTCAAGCGTTTTTTTGGGGGTATTACTTAGGCGCTGCACCCGAATGGTCGGCTACAGATATCTGAGTTCACCAGCTCTGGTTGGTGCTGGGATTAAGCTAATAAATAATTGATTGTCTCTATTGTCTTCCGATATACTCTGTGCACTATTGTGTCATCCGGTGTCCCGTATAAACTGGGTGCGAAGCTTGAGGATAAAAGTAACTTCCGCATGATGTGTCAAGTAACATGTCTTTACAAAACATGGGCCATAAACAGAAAGAACTGTTATATTATAGAACAGAAGGTGACAGTGAAATACGCAATGAGACGAACAGGAAATTACACTTTTATTCAAAGGCACTAATTACAATCAAGTGGTGGTTCCCTAGAGATTAAAAAGGCGGAACATGGTTCTTACACTACTGGCCATTAAATTTGCTACACCACGAAGATGACGTGCTACAGACACGAAATTTAACCTACAGGAAGTCGATGCTGTGATATGCAAATGATTAGCTTTTCAGAGCATTCGAACAAGGTTGGCCCGATGGCGACACCTACAACTTGCTGACATGAGGATAGTTTCCAACCGATTTCTCATACACAAACAGCAGTTGACCGGCGTTGCCTGGTGAATCGTTGTTTTGATGCCTCGTGTATGGAGGGAAAATGCGTATCATTACGTTTCCGACTTTGATAAAGGTCGGATTGTAGCCTATCGCGATTGCGGATTATCGTATCGTGACATTGCTGCATTGCTGCTCGCGTTGGTCGAGATCCAATGACTGTTAGCAGAATATGGAATCGGTGGGTTCAGGAGGATAATAGGGAACGCCGTGCTTGATCCCAACGGCCTCGTACCACTAGCAGTCGAGATGACAGGCATCTTACCCGCATGGCTGTAAAGGATCGTGCAGCCACGTCTCGATCCCCGAGCCAACAGATGGGGACGTTTGCAAGACAACATCCACCTGCACGAACAGTTCAACGACGTTTGCAGCAGCATGGACTATCAGCTCGGAGACCATGGCTGTGGCCACCGTCAGGTGGCTTGCGGAGTATGGATGTAGACACTACATCACAGATGGTGTACTCAACGACGAACGTGGGTGCACGAATGGCAAAACGTAATTTTTTCGGATGAATGATGTTTACAGCATCATGATGGTCGCATTCGTGTTTGGCGACATCACGGTGAACACACATTGGAAGCGTGTATTCGTCATCGCCATACTGGCGTATCCCCCGGAGTGATGGTATGGGGTGCCACTGGTTACACGTCTCGGTCACGTCTTGTTCATTGACAGCACTTTGAACGGTGGACGTTTCATTTTAGATGTGTTAGATGCATAGCTCTACCCTTCATTCGATCCCTGCGAAACCCTACATTTCAGCACGATAATGCACGGGCCTTTCTGGAAACAGGAAATGTTCGACTGCTGCCCTGGCCAATTGAAAACGTCTGGTCAATGGTGGCCAAGCAACTGGCTCGTCACAATACGCCAGTCACTACTCTTGAAGAACTGAGGTATCGTGTTGAAGCTGCATGGGCACCTGTACCTGTACACGCCATCCAAGCTCTGTTTGACTCAATGCCCAGTCGTATCAAGGCCGTTATTACGGCAAGATGTGGTTGTTCTGGGTATTGATTTCTCAGGATCTATGCACCCAAATTGCGTGAAAATGTAATCACATGTCAGTTCTAGTATAATATATTTGTCCGATGAATACCCGTTTATCATCTGCATTTCTTCATGGTCTAGCAGTTTTAATGGCCAGTAGCGTAACTTCCGCATGATGTGTCAAGTAACATGTCTTTACGAAACTTGGTCCATAAACAGAAAGAACTGCTACATTATAGAATAGAAGGTAACAGAGAATCAGGAAATTACACTTTTATTCACAGGCAATAATTGCAATGAAGTGGTGGCTCCGTAGAGATTAAAAAGACGGAGCACGGTTCTTAATAGGGTGTGTGATCACCAAGGACAGCAATGCGAGCTGACCACAAGGCTGGTAAGAGTTCTTGTTGTATGCTTTCCCTTCTTCAACCACCGTGATTGACACCTCCGGGATGGTTGATGGTGCACTTGGACCTGCTTCAATACGTGTCCCCGCCGCATCCCACTTGTGCTCGATGGGATTTAAGTTGGTGGAATGGGCACGCCAGTCAATTCGCTGAATATCCCCTCGTTCCAAGAGCTCCTTTACCAGTGCTAATCGATGCGGTCGCGCATAGTCATCCATAAAGATAAAATCAGAGCCTACCGAGCAGCTGAACAGATGCACATAGGGAAGGAGTACAGTGACACAATAGCACTGATCGACGTGAGTGTGCCGTGTTCAAAGATTTGGAGGCTATTACACACATGTAACAGTGTCTCTCCACACAATACAATCTGGACCACAAAACGATCATATTCGACGATGTTTTTGGGGGCATTATGAGTTCCCACCTCGCCCTATATGGGAGTACGTCCAGAAACCGTTCTCATTCTACAAGATGATGCGACCCCACGCCTCACTGGTCCAGTTCCAATGCTCTTCATACCAGCGCATCATCATTCTTCCTGTTTTCCTACGGTCCTTCAACGTGTGAAGTCTTCAAAATGTCGCCGGGCTATGTTGTAATGAAGAACACCGCTACAGGGTTCTGTAACTGCTACTATAATTATACACACTGTCTTTTCCTGTTCCTTCAACTGTCTCTTGTTTCGGGGTCAGCCCCATTTGATGCTAAAGTCAAGAAGATCTCGCACCATGCGACGTCCAAATTTCTGTGCGAAATGCTGCACACTTTCCATCAGTGCCACCGAGTAGTCAATATGACTCGTTACTTCATACATTTCGACCTTAAGTTTGGAGAGCACGGTTCTTCAACGCCAAGGAATGTAATTCTTCTCAGAATGCGTACTGTACTGAGAGAGAGATACCTGATGCACCATGAGCGAGGCTCTAGAAAGTTAACGGCCTGAGCATCAGAGCAACCTCTCTTTATTTCGTTGAACATAAGGGTTCCTAATATCCTCGTACGGGGTCACAGTAACTGAACTACGCGAAGAAAACGTAAATTAGTTATAAGGTACAGCGTGCACACATTTTATTCATGTAAACGTCACTACAGATAGCCGGCCGCAGTGGCCGAGCGGTTCTAGGCGCTTCAGTCTGGAACCGCGCGACTGCTACTGTCGCAGGTTCGAATCCTGCCTCGGGCATGGATGTGTGTGATGCCCTTAGGTTAGTTAGCTTTAAGTGGTTCTAAGTTCTAGGGGACTGATGATCTCAGCTGTGAACCACTACAGATAATCGGATTTATGTTATAACATGTTCGATATGCCTGCCTTTATTGGCGAAGATGTGACGTAGACGAGTAGCGAAATTCTTCACTATCCGCTGAATTGAAGAAACATCGATGACCTCCTGAATGGCTGTTTACATCTCATCAATGATTTTGGAGTCATTGCTGTACACCTTGTCCCTTATATAGCCCCACAAAAAGGAGTCATATGTGTTCAGACCCGGAGAGTATGGCGGCCAATCGAGGCCCATGCCAGTGGCCTCTGGGTACGTCAGAGCCACTATTCCTTCCCCAGAGTGCTCCTCTAGGACATCATACACTTTCCTGGTTGGACAGCGTCGAGGTCCGTCGTGCGTGAACCACATCATGTCGCAAACAGTGTCACTTGGGATAAAGGGGATGAAATCAGATCCTAAACCATCAAGTACCGTTCGGTAGTCACCGTCGTATCAAGGAATATGGCACAGACTATTCCGTGACTTGACATTGCACACCATACAGTCAGTCGTTGAGGATGAAGAGACTTCTCGATATCAAAATGCGGATTCTCAGTCCCCCAATTGCGGAAATTTTGCTTAATGACGAACCCACCGAAATGAAAGTAAGTTTCGTCGCTAAACCAAACCATACTATTTTCCATCATGACCCGGGGCCACCCGTGCAGTTTGAACGTCCTAACACAAATCGTTCTGAATTTACAACGATTTTATTTCATGCAGTTCAATAACGTCACGCTGTATCTGAGCGAGCTGTATGGGCGTAAAGTAGCTGAAAAAAGCAGCGTTGCTTCAAGAGTTTCCGTGAATATGTTAGCTACAGACGAGAAAAGGTAAACTCTTTGCTACCCTGTCTATCTGTTAGCAGTATTTTCTCTGCCGTTTGAAGTGTGTTAACGAAAACAAATCACATACGTCTGGGGGACGAGACATGCTTAGGTCCTTAGGTCGGATGCTAACAGCAATGACACGTTTCTAAATAGAGCCTTTACGTCAAATCTGATCGTAATGCCTGTGGTTAGAATTATCTCTTCATTTATGTATTTTGTAAAGTGCATCGAGTTCTTCATTTCCTATGGCTTTGCCAACCAGAGGTTTTAATTTGTTGGCTATGTATTTTGCTAAATTGTATGTACTTTGATTCCATTCACATTCAGCCTTGAACATTCATCCTGTTTATGTATTTATCACAATCCAAAAGCTCCAGGTTGGACTGGAGTCCCGGGCCTTGCTATGCATGAGACCCTTGACTGGGTCAGCACAGTTCTTGAATCTTTTGTAACGGTCTGCATCTTTGCAGCTAACTCTGGGTCCACCCCTTGTTCTTTGTAGACAGGTGCATTTATTAAGTCATTCATCTTATCTACGTACAGCACGCTGTTGAGAATGACAGTAATTTTGTCCTTAAACGCATGTAATGCCGCAATTTTGTTCTTCTTCTTTGGTTTTCTGCCAGTAGTCATTTTGTCTTGGCTACGATCATATACTTCAGTGGCTTGGCATTTAATAAAATTTGAACAGTTGCCTAGCTGATTTCTCAGTTTCAATCACAGATGTGTGACGGTGTGGTATTTGCACAGACTCGATGATTCCTTCAGTAGGGATCCATTCACGCGTGAGAGCGAAATTTAATTCCTGTGCCAATGCTTTTGTGGCTGCGTTACTGATAGAATGAGAGATTTGTCGATGTTCGAGTTGCATCCAACGTAGGCTTTGTCAGTTTGTCTTTGTTAGCTCCTCATTTTGTTTATTCTAGCGGTTGGTGAAAATTTCTGGCAGACGCTTGCTAGTGAGTCTTCCGGCGCTCTTCGAGTCGGTCGACGATAGCGTAGCTGATAGGAGAAGATGTATTTGTGCCAAACTTCTACTGTAGAAATCAAGATCTCTTCGTAGCCCATTGAATTCGATCCTACAGAATTTTAACTCTTACATTCAGTATCCAGGGGCCGTGTTAATATGTCTTATCCTGGACATAAGTCCCAATAAATAGATGCAAGAATCAGGGAATATTGTGGATTAATTTCTTGTCGGCGACAAGGGCAATGGAGATTTGGCAAGGACATTTAAGGACAACGATTGCCATTTCTGAATAAACCATCGCAGCATCCCCCTTGATCGGTTTATGGAAACCTCGGAAATCATAACTCAGAATGGCCAGCCACACACATGGTCTGTTGCACACTCTAAATTATTATGATACCCTAGCATCTTAGTTACCTGGATGAATCACAAGACAGTGAAGTATCAGTGCGTCGTAGAAGAACCCTGTAAGAAACTTGGTGATCTACTTGGTAGCCAACCAACAGATGCAATGAGATTTGCGCTCTACCAAAACTACAGCTCGGTACACTACATAAGTGACGTAGTAAATGATTGGATTATCGATAATATTATCGGTAGCACTGCTAGGGGAAGGAACATAAATGAACGAGAGAGAAACTGGGAGCGAACGACCTCTTTCCGTTTTCGTTTGTTTCTTTGTTTAGTTGTTTGTTTTGCACACAGAACCGCACAGCATTCACTGTTAGTCCATTGTATATTTTATAGCTTTGCAGAACATAAAATGTACTTTGTTAGTAATAAAAATTAGCTGATAGAGTAACTTCTGCGACTTTATGTAACCAAAACAGTCACGTTTGATGTAAGTACAGCCTACATGCACAAACGTAAAAAAATATTTAATTATTGTTGTTATTTTGTACTCAATAGAATTCTTTATCACGATCAAAGGCAAGAATTTCCTCTTGTTATTGATAAATGCGAAAGTTGTTTATGAACTACAGAAACGCGCTTTAAATGAGTTCGAGGAAATATTGAATCGATATTTGATTTTTTTTTCGTGTTTGTTTTGTGATTTTTTTATACCTTACTTTTCTTTCTTGGAAATTAAGTTTTCTAGTGCTGTATGAGAAACTTGTACTGTCCTCTTCAGTTTTATTAAATCATCCTTCTGTTTCACGATACAAATCAACAGTTTTCGAATAAAACGACACTTGAACATCGATGATTACAATTTTGCTACAAATATTGTTTATTTTTAAGTAACAGACAAGAGGAAAACAATGTGGAAGAAAAATAACGTGGAGGTTACCCTGCCTTTCATAGATCCTCACTCAGTTTCTAGAAGGCTGACCGCTTACAGTTTTTAGGTGAATCTAGTAACTGATCGCAAGCGTAAAGGAAGCGATCGTTATGAGCCAAGGCCCCATAGGTATGCGACAGATGAAACCCCTAGGTAACGTTAGTACGAGTAACTTGGATAACTAGAGCACTCTGTGCTTACTTATGATAATCCACAACTCTTCTTTGCAATCCGATCGACGGGAACCATCTACTTCGCCATATCTGTAAGTACCTATCAGCAAAAATAATCATAGTTCTAAAAAAAATTATGACATCATTTTCACCGTTGACTGTAGGAAGAAATTATTGTGCAATCGCAATTTCGGCCTTAAGGCCACTATCATGTACTGCAAAAGTTTTTGGTCCAACACATGTCAATCTTTAAATTACTCCGACATGTCTACGTGTCAGCATCAGAATCGTGTCTTTTCACTGTAAAAATACAGCAATATTGACGACTTACAGAGCTTCGTTCTCGTTTAATGTGGATATATTATTACGGCATAAAGCATTAGCTTTGATTATGACATGTATACACATCGGGCTATTTTACAGTTTTACACATACTGAAGCAAAATATTTTACATTATCACCTAATAATGGCCTTAAGAACGAAACTGCATTTGTGAAGAAAATGATTTCTACAATCATTGATGAAAATGATGTCCTTTAAAAAATTCTGCAGAACTGTGACCTCCAAACATTGTAAAGGTTTTGTTTTAAAGAGAAAATTGTAATTTTGGTAATACTTTGGATGTTACGCGGAAAAGTAGAGCTTCAATTGCATTTGAGTGATAGTGGGCAACATCTCTGCCAAAGAGTCTACGCTGCGAAAGGCTGTTTGTAGAGCCTTTACATGTGAGTGGAGTACAGTCTTGGAGATCGAGAAAGATGTGTTTAGGTCATGCTGAGTGCCTGCAATAACTTTCTTACATTATTTTTCATTTATGGAGAGATATTTTGTAATTCATTCACAAAACTTCAAAAGACACTGTAATAGCGCAGTTGCCGAGACATCGAAGCGTAGTAATTAGTTTGGTCAGGGATTTAGAAGTGGAAATTTTTATGATACCGTAACAATGTGTGATTTACTGAGTTTTCTTCAAAGATGGATAGCATACTCGTTTGTATGAAAGTAGAGAGAATTTCTTCAGATTTTTCCACTATTAATGTAAAGTGAATTTTTTAATATGTGAAGGGTTAAAATATTTTGTCTTAGCGATGTAAGGTTCTGTTAATACAGTTACTTTATTGTTTTTCCCCAATCAGCATTCGTCCCTTTATTTCAAGTTTCACATATATCACTTTGCTTTCCAGAGTTTCTCGGTAAAAAAACTTTAGTTGACAAAGACATTACAGTAGTGAGATTTATTAGCACAGAAGTTTTGTGGATGTCTCTACAGTTTAAAGGAAGCATTGCACATCGTGTTGTTTGTAGTCTGATTTTTCTTTATTTTTTAACTAGCATAGCAGCACCAGCCACAGTAGTTTGGAGATAGCAGCAGCAAAGCATTTATTCATTGCGAAAACAGGTAAGCTATTTGTAATTTACGTGTGATGAATTAACATTTCAACAGTGGTGTACTTTTCAGACAGGGCATTTTTGGTAGTCATTTATATTTCATACTTTTCTCGCTGTCAGATTGCTTCTATTTTTGCTAACAGGACAGTTTTCTATAATTTAACACAACAGAGTGTACTCTCTCCGGAAACCCTGTAATACACAGTTTGACTTTGCACATCTAATTAACTTTTGCATTTCTGGTCACTTTTCAAGAATTACGAGATTATTTACAAACTTAAACACAAACATAAGTGTTTTTCTAATCACGAGTTGAACTTCACATTACCACACAGATAAAATACCAGTATATATATAATTATATCATACAACAAAAACTAACAAGCCACTTTCAACATGGGAACTTATTCAGTTTTAAAGAACACCATGGGTTTATCCTTAATCATGATTTATTTGGTTTTTAATGTTTTGCGAACAATGCAAACGGCAAAGTCGGTTTCTACCATTTGTTGGCCAGTAGTAAACCTCGTCTACTAAATAAATTTCAAATGTCTTCAGAGGTTGTACGAGTTTACACATTATGTTATTTATGTACTTAACGATCACTAGCTTTGGAATAAACTGTAATATTAGAATAGAAGACTCATTACCAAGCTGACAGATAAAGATGCATGTGAATAATTACCACGGTACTGCTTGTCTATAGAACATTATATGGAAAACAGATTTTTCTAGCGGTAAATATATTTCGATTTTTATCGGTAGTCTTAAATAAAACTTCTTTCTTGCCGGTAACTGACGTTGACTAATCACGCTGCTTACACCATCCTCGCTGTCCACCTCCTCCTCACCGCTGTGGTCCTCTGCAGATGCTATCCATCTTCTGACACCGCAGACTGAAATCTAATGTAACGTAATGGCGGCTATTCTTTTGGTTTACGGAACTGCGGCAGAGAGTAGAACATAAATTCATAATGGGCGGTGGGAGGGGCTTCCATCCTTGTTCTCGTACCAGCAGCGGCGATGTTCTGGTGCTGCTTTGTGCTTGTTAATAAGCCCTTAAGTTAGACACTCGCCCAGTTAGCGCTTCTCTCTCTCTCTCTCTCTCTCTCTCTCTCTCTCTGTCTGTCTGTCGGTCTCTCAGTTTCTCAAATCTAAAGAAATAGTCAGATAAAAGTTGAGTACCATTACGACAAAGGAATTCCGCGTTTCAGACTGCTTTCTCGACTCGCGTCCATTTTATTTTGATTGTGGACGGTTCACAATTCTACAAAGCATTTTCACTGACGAACTACTTATCCTTAAGTGCTGTTACACAGCTTTGGCGAAGGATTGGCACCAGCTCACATCTGCTTAAATGAATGAAGTAACTAAGTGCAAACGTAGAATTTTAGCATGTGGACATTGTGGACATTGTAGAGCTCCGGGCGGTGATTTGTAAGTGCTGTTTTCGAAGTCACATCCCTTGAGTGTAATATCAAAGCTGCCGTCGATGTACTAATCTGGCTTTGTTGTAGTTGTAGGCTTCTATATGGGTATCTAAATCCACATCTAAGTCTGTACTCAAACGGGCAATGTGAGGTGGGCTGCAGCCGGAACTTTCTACTGTATTGTACTCTTTTCATTACATTCGCGGTCGGAACATGACGAAAATAACTGCAGGCTTGCATCTATGCGTTGCTACGCAAGCTGCAGGTACAGAGTACGTGAATGTTAACAGACTCCTGCATCGAATTTGCGAGACGTTAGCTGTCGAGATTTCCTGGTAGGACTTTATAGTATTTTACTATACTGATTGGCCACTGAAAAATACCTTTGGGTGTCTGCCTTGATATTCGTTGTATGCACTTTCTGGACCCCAGAAACCATTGTCTTTGCCACTGTTTTGTAATCATTTTACTAACCACACTACAGTTTTATATCAACGTAACCTACTAACAAATCGAAACCTCGTATCAGCACCGAATCACTGTTATTCGATACCGTTTGTTTCGCATCATTAACCACTCTACTCGATCAACTGATGACCTGATGAAAATGTTCTATTTTTCACATTTCGTGCTTTGCATACCATCACGTTCGGCATATTCAAAGCTTGTCCGCATTTATCAATAAAATTTCGGAAATTCAGCCATAACCATACTTTGTCTTCGTCTTGTATTTCAGCTGTAAACAATACAGTCATTTTCAGCGAGCTGCAAAAATTAACGCTGAAGTCCACCTTGAATTATAACAGGGGCGAGCTACTAGGGCATACGTACACGGAAGATCACAGTGAAAGGAATACTACGTGGATGGCAGACATGTATGCTGCATTTACACCCTGTGTAACGGCTGGTTGACAGGCGAACAGTACAGTTGTCTACGAGAGATAACTATTGCCAGTGCCCATTCCACTTTTTATCCAGCTTAAAACTATAACCACGATTAATCAAATCAATCGTCAAACGTATTTCAAATGCTTCATGAACACCAAAACACAGAACGACAATACAAACGTATAATACGGACCTCTCGTAGTCCATCCGTACAACGTTCTTCAACTATACGTCCGACGTATTACAATTCCAAACTGACAGAAATTCTTAGATAAACCACCCCGCAGAACAAATTTACCGTTCACCTGAACTAGGTAATGAACGAGGTGCCTCGCGCTGCAGATGAAGCCTGGGAAAGCCCCCGTATGCTCTCTCACAAGTAATTTTAAATCTTTAAATTATTCCTCGTCAATGCTGCTATCAATTCCTCGACTGTACTACTGCTACATAATAATACAATTCGATCAGATTTCTGGTTGACGTCATTATGGACTACCCTTTGAATAAACTAAAACTAAACTCCGTCCGAACAGGCCTTGGAAGGCCAAACTGTACCGAGCGGCCGCCGTGTCATCCTCAGCCCAAAGGCGTCACTGTATGCATATATGGGGAGGGGTAATGTGGTCAGCACACCGCTTTCCCAGCTGTGTATCAGTTTACGAGCCCGGAGCCGCTAATTTTCAATCAAGTAGCTCCTCAGTTTGCCTCACAAGGGTTGAGTGCACCTCGCTTGCCAACAGCACTCGGCATACCGGGAGAACAGCCCGACAGCGCTGAACTTCGGTTACCTGACGGAAATCGGTGTTACCACTGCGGCAATGCTGTTGGCAACCTTTGAACAAGGCACTGATGATTTCGCTGTCTAGTCCAAAACTTCAGTCCACCCCTTCCAACCAAGCAGCCAGTCCGGTACCAGATGTCAGTTGATGCCATTCTTAGGTATGGGAATTAAAGATATTGACACTTAACGTTGTTTTGTGAGACTGAAATTTTGATATGATAATGGCAGCAGCCAAATCGACGCTGTAAACAAAGATATATATTTAATGATCTAGACGATGTTATTCACAAAATAGCCCATAGTCTTCTCTAACTCCTCTATCCCTTCCGCAGCTACAGTACTTCAATCATCCATGATTATTAGAATTCCATCACCCTTTCCCTAGTGAATTAAACGTTCAATGTCCTCACACATGATCTCTTCAGAATGTGCATATGATGTCCGGTCGTTTACTTGAGCTATCGTTGTTTGCGTTTGTTAGCTGCCCACTCTGAAGTGAATAATCCTATCATTGAACTGCTAAATGTAACTCACACTCTGCCCTGTCTTCCTTTCATTTTTCTCTCTGCTCGCTTTTAGAAGTTCTTGTACAGTAATTCTGATGATGAAGGCTTGACCTTAGAAACTGGTGAATTGTACTGTTTTTTACATTGTGAGCAGCCGGTTGAAGCGATATTTTGACACTGACTTTTATAACCACTGCCTCATATCCATTATGAATAAAATCAAAATACCCTATATTCCTCTGACTAGAAATCCTTATCTTGTGACCAGAGCTCTCCAATGACCCCTAACACGTCTAGACTATTTCTTTGTATCTCCCTTTTCAGATTTTCTAGCTTCGCTACCACAATCTTTCACTTATGGTCGCCTCCCCTTTGGTTTTTCCCTCGAGGAGGTCAAAATGGGGGGCTAAACGGGAATGCTTTGCCATGGGAAGGTGATCATGGTTCTACGCTTCAGCAAGCCTTTAACGACTGTATAATGCAGCGAAACGAAAGTGATTTCCATTTGGTACAACTTCTTAGTATTGCATCTCATTCGTAAGCCATTTGACATGCTCCACTGCTCATCACAACTTTTTCAATTGTACGACATTGGGTTCTTCTCTTAGCTGTGGGGATTATCTTGGATCGATTTAGACTTTAAGACAACTGTCATTCACCATACTAAGTGGGGTTTGGTCTATGTCATATCACATTTCATTTCCCCGTTCAGTGACAGTACTTTATTGTAGACAACAAGATCGTCAACGACTGATGGGATGGCGCTGATGGCCCCCTTCACTAAAACCCTTCTGTACACCGAGAATGTCAGATGCCATACTATGCTTCTTTGTGGCGGATCAGATGCTACTTCCGCCTGTGTTGAACACTCGCCGTTCCCTACAGCATTCTGTGAGGACTGAATTGCTTATTAGTTGGCAGTGTAGTACAGCGTCGAAATCTCTTTCGGAAATCTAGGAACAATGAATCCACCTGCTCACCAGCCTCTACTATGTGCCAGACACAATGTGTGAATATGGCAGTTGTATTTCGTGTAAGAAACAGTTTAGAGGGGTGATTAGGTGAAGCTTTTAGGAATTTGAAGAACTACTTGTTTGGCATGAACTGTCCAAATTTATTATTTATTTTCTACCAGTATCGATTGTAGCGAACATCTTCATAAGAAGGAAAAAATCTGAACATGATCATGCGACTAAACAAGCTCTTGTATAAATTTAAAATTGTCAGAGTCTTCAAATTTTCACAGAATCACATATAAAGGGCTACAATTTCAATATCAGCACAAAACCGACTTCACTAGGATTACGGAGATCGATCATTAAGACGAGGACTGACCTCTGTTGATGCGAGCACACCAAAGAACTTCAGCATAAAAAAATGGTTCAAATGGCTCTGAGCACTATGTGACTTAACATCTGTGGTCATCAGTCCCCTAGAACTTAGAACTACTTAAACCTAACTAACCTAAGGACATCACACACATCCATGCCCGAGGCAGGATGCGAACCTGCGACCGTAGCGGTCACGCGGTTCCGAACTGAAGCGCCTAGAACCGCACGGCCACACCGGCCGGCACTTCAGCGTAAATAACAATTCTAATATGCAGAGTGTTATGAAACGATGCCGACACATTTGATGGGGCTGTAGAGGGTGTCTTGAAGAACAAACTGGGGACAGAAACCCGTGTCCGGAAACTCATCATACGACGCTACACAGCGTCGAAGTTACAGACACCGGCGCCTGCTGAAGGACAACCCCTTCGGCAGAAAAAGTGACTTCGTACCCTGATAGACCCTAGGCGGAACGTCTCGCAGTGTTGTTTGTTGTTCAGTGATCGCAACTGATTGCCATGGACCCTAGTGGAGCAAATGAAGCTACTTCTGCAAAGAAAGGCCTTTGCTCTTATGAACGCAGTGCACTGTTGCCTTGGTGGAGGGTGGTTCGACCCTGGTTTCCAACCGCAGTTTACTTTTCTTCTATAAAGAGGAAAGAACTGTAAGTATTAGAGAGTTACAGGTAGCAAAATAAACTGTGGGTGGAAACATATGTCCAACACCGCCATCCACCAAGGAGACAGACCATCGCATTCACTGGAGGTGAGGCCTGTCTGCACAGCAGGTAGCTCCATCTTATCCACTGGTGATCGTGGCAATCAGTCGCGGTCGCTGAATAATCAACAACATTGCGAAACTTTCCACCTAGGGCCAAGCAGCATACGACATCACGTTTGCTGCAGAAGGAATAGCCTAGCGGCAGACACCGGCGCTTTGATTTAGACGCTCTTTAGCGTCGTTCGATGACGCTTCCTGACACAGGCTCCTACCCTCAATTTTAGATTACATTCAGTTTTCGTTCCATGGACCCTAAAATGAGAAGATTCTCGTGGGTGTGGAACATGTCAGAAAGAATAACATAAAGAATATAAAACATTAGAATACACTGCTTACTACCCTGATCATTTGTCAGGAGATTGTCAGAGTAAGTGAATGCATTAGAGTAAACTGGACCTGCTAATATTACCAGAATTAATACACTGTCAAAATGAAACACTGTTATGCACATTTAACAAATTTATCATATCTAAAATACCTAAACTTGACTGTTGTGACAAAGTGCTGTCAAAACTGAAATTTAATAGACATTTATACTTAAGCCGGTCTAACAGTCCCTGTTAAGATTTTCATGTATGGAGTACAAGGAGATGCCTATCAAAATGTCTTTCGAACTCTGTTTAAATCGCGCTTCATCTGAACCCAAGATTTTAATGGCTGCTGGCGTTCCTGAATATTGGAACCTTTTATGGACCAGGATAAGTGATTTTAGGTCTTTACTTAGATTGTTCTTATTCCTTGTATTGATACTATGTATTGCGCTATTCGTTAGAAATACAGATATATTACATGCGACATAATTCATTAAGGGGGTTGTTTGGGGAAAGAGACCAAACAGCGAGGTCGTAGGTCTCATCAGATTAGGGAAGGACGGGGATGGAAGTTGGCCGTGCCCTTTCAAAGGAGCCATCCTGGCCTTTGCCAGGAGCGATTTAGGGAAATCACGGAAAACCTAAATCAGGATGGCCGGACGCGGGATTGAACCGTCGTCCTCCCGAATGCGAGTCCATTGTGCTAACCACTGCACCACCTCGTTCGGTATTAATTATGGAATAAATATACTGTGAAACAGTGGTTAGAATACAAAGTTCTTTGAACAGGTTTCTACATGATATTCTTGAATTTACACCACAATGATTGTTATTACACGCTTTTGCTTGCTAAAAGCTTTCGCTCGGTTTGATGAGTTACTCCAGAATATGATCCCTTGTGAGACAATAGTATATAAGTAAGCATAGTATGCAAGTTTTTTTCATATTTATATCTCCTTCATCTTACATAATTCACATTGGAAATACAGACTTGCTCAGGCGCTTCAGCAATTGTGTGTTATGCCCTTCCCAATTGAATTTAATATCGAGTTGTAATCCGAGAATTCTAACAGTGCCAGCCTCGTCGATCTGTTTGTCTTCATATGTTATACATATGCTGGAAAGAAATCTTTTACACATTCTGAACTGCATATAATGAGTCTTTTCAAAGTTTAATGGCAGTGAATCAGCTTTAAACCATTTATTAATGTCAATGAAAATTTGATTAGCTGCTTTTTCTAAATCTAAACTTGACTTGCTACTTATTGCAGTGTTTGTATCATCCGCAAAAAAAACACACTTAGCATCTGCCAATGCAGCAGAGGAGAGGTCATTAATGTACACAAGAAAAAGCAATGGACCCAAGATGGAACCTTGAGGAACACCACATGTAATTAATTCCCAGTCAGAAGAAGACTGACTGCTTACTGCACAGGTATTTCCTGTTGGATAACACTCAAACCATTTCGCAGCATTGCCAGTGACATGATAATCTTCTAATTTAGTTCTAATTTATTATCTAATGAATTAAGTACATTCTCACTGTAATTGTAAATATCTTTCTCTATATCAGAATACTAAAGGAACCCAAACTGTGACTTGGACAATATATTATTTGCAGTCAGATACTTAAGGAGACTCTTCAACAGAGGCATAATTTGTTCCTCAACACACCATCTATAACGGATCGAAGTTCGTCGGTATCGTTTTGTAACACCCTGTACCTGTGTAAATTCTTTGACGTACTTGTATCAACAGTGATCAGTCCTTGTGTTGTCACCTTAATGGCCACTGCGACCGAAACTGGTAGAAAAACAACACATTTTTACAGATCATGGCAAACATGCAATTCTTCAAATTTCATAGTCGTGATTTTCTCGTAACGTCACAAATAGCTTCCAGTCGATGATGTCCTTCGAGAATATGGTCATTGTCGTTTGACTCTGGGAACCAAAAGCCTTTTCCTGAATAACGAATCATGAACATTCAATTTTTTTTAATGTGATGAATCGAAAATAAATCCCAGCGCCAAAAAGTTCTTAACAATTGCAAAGGAAACCCACTGAGAGAGTACAACAGTGAGTATTTTCAAATCCGTAAAAATCTAATTTTTCAGTGATTCAGACTGCAGATTGCTTAACTAACACACCTATTTCCCTTGCCTTTCCCACGAGAGACAGAATACATACTCTATAGTTAGCTGCTTGGATTTCAATCTACGCAGGTATTGGTCTAATTCCTGTCATTGCGTTTGCGTGTACAGCATCTGCCTGTATAATTAATTCCAGCATGGAGAATATTTAACGAATTCCAAAGTGGCGTCTATTACTCAACCTCCACGACCCATGGCTCGAAATGACTGGCGGCTCACGACTTGAAACGTATTCAGGAATGTAATTAATTCTGCCGATTACGTCGGTGTGATCAGAAATTTTATTTCCTTCGCGTACGAGCAAGTACAGATTATTTCTTATACCTACATCATTAATTTTTTCACCAACACACGCAAAACTTCGAACTGTTTCACGAGTAACGCCTTATGACATTATTTCACTACGATCCGTAACTTAAACAGCTAATACATCAGATGATTTGTTCCTTACGGAATTTCTGTTCACTGAATGTCCTCATTTATCCGTACAATGAGAGCCTTCTACGCAAATGTATTGATTCAAGAAATATGTTAGATATTTTCCTTGCTTTTATCTTCTTTCATTGAAGCAAAAATCGCTGATTACCTATGATACTTGACGCCTTTAACACTTTTGACTTGGAAACATATTCTTGGCCATCTTTCTAACGCGGCTACACAACAGTGAGTGTTTAATGGTTTGCAGTCATGGTACCAACAACTGTACATACATACTCTAGACTTCATTTGTGACTTCAGTTTTGTGATTGGTATCATAATGAGCAACGATCGATTTCAGAACTAATTAAAGAGATATCAGAAACCGAAAGGACTATAATTTTTATTTATTTATTTATTTTTTCATTCTCCCACTTCTCTTTAGGTAACAAGCTTAGGGGTATTTCCTGAAATACAACGTTACACAATCATGTGTACGAGAAAATTTATAAGACATATGCATCTCAGAATATTCCAAAATTTCTAAGAATTTTATCAGGAACTGCGGTAAGGTGTACAGGCATAGTCTAATTACTAATCAGAAGGGCGAAATTCCGACTAAACGTCATTGCTTAGCAGTGAATGTGTTTGAATTACAACATTAAATGGCTGTAGTTTAAGTGCAGAGGAGTTTACGAAACAAATTGGCACAGACATGTTAGTGTGTCACACGTTTGTCATGGAAATCCAAAAGATAGAGCCTTGTTGAAAGAGCGTCGGATGACAAGCCGCTAACTTTCCATATCTGTCTGTGTTTGAGTTTAATGTACTTGTAATATTTTACTGTTGAAGGAACTTAGAAGCTTTCCGTAATCAACTTTCGCAATTATGAATCCAAATATAATGTTACTTGCTTTATAACATACATCATTTCTGTCGAATGACATTTTCATAATGTTAATTGCAGATTTTAGACTTCAATTGCAGCAAGAATATTTTAAAACTTGCTTTCATTTCCAGGTAAAACAGAGCATACGCTTTAACAGAAAATACATTCTACTGAAATACCTGTCACAACCGACTGAGTACAAGCTTTTGGGGGGAGTGCATCATACGGAATATTAAGAGAACCGTCCCGAGTAGATCGCAGTATATAATCGAAATCATCACTCCCAGCTGGTATTAGCTCTTGAAGGATCACTTTACGGCAAACAAATATGGATGTTTATTTCATCTAGTTTTGACTAACAGAACTGATTTTAGTTTTACAGTTGCTGATTTCAGCTATGATCTATAACCAACTTCAGATCACTGTTACGACATAAGAAACATTGTTACACAGGCAAACATGCGCTGTTAATAGTCACAGCCTTCTTTACAACAATAGTTATTTCGTATTTCACACATTGTAGACGGAGTGTTCTCAAGCTCATAGTAATCGAAATAGAAGCAGTCGGAAAGAAACGCCTACGTTAAACAGAATTGTGACATTAACGTAACTAAGCACAAGTACTACTATGTACAGGATGAAGTTTTTGATGGCGATGATGTTTCAGGGCTTTTCGCTCGAGATAAATATCATTGGCGGTGGTAGATGCTGAGATACAAAGATGTTTTTACTGCATGGTCTTTACGTATTTTGTAATCAGAACTGGTGATCTTAATCCACTTGCAGCACTATGACCTACGGTCATCTCCACTGAAGATGGGTATGCTAGTGGATAGCTTACGATGTATGGCAGATAATGATAATGGTGAATGTAGCTCACTCGGACGTTGAAGTTTTACTGCATGGTCTTTACGTATTTTGTAATCAGAACTGGTGATCTTAATCCACTTGCAGCACTATGACCTACGGTCATCTCCACTGAAGATGGGGGTGCTAGTGGATAGCTTACGATGTATGGCAGATAATGATAATGGTGAATGTGGCTCAGTCGGACGTTGAAGTAGTTTTGGTAACAGGTAACAGGTTAATCCCTTGGATGTCAGGCTGTCTAATTCTATGTGATTTGGATCACACCACCATGATGACGCGAATAATTCTGACGAGCGTTGACGAGAACTATGACAGGAGTGTTGTGATCGACTGTTATACCGTCGATGACATAGTGTATGAGGCAGATGACAATCGTGGTCCCTACGAGGAGATTTGGAAGACGCTAATGCTGGAGTTATGAGAGTCCCGCCGACACAAGGGATTACGACACATGATGAAAGCCTCGGCGACACATGAGCTATGGCAGATTATGTGGTCGATGCCAACAGGGGAACTGGGAGGCTTCATCAGCACACTGCTCTCTCGACGGTTTTCAGCTTTCCAGACCTATCTGCAAATTTTCCTTCGTGCAGCTCCTCAGCTGACATGACGAGGATGAGTGCACCCGTTTTTGTTCACCCCATCAAAGAAATCTCACTAGCATTAAGAAGAAGCCGGCCGATGTGGCCGAGTGGTTCTAGGTGCTACAGTCGGGAACCGCGCGACCGCTACGGTCGCAGGTTCGAATCCTGCCTCGGGCATGGGTGTGTGTGATGTCCTTAGATTAGTTAGATTTAAGTAGTTCTAAGTTCTAGGGGACTGACGACCTCAGAAGTTAAGTCCCATAGTGCTCAGAGCCATTTGAACAATCCCTGGTATGTACTAAATTTTTAGATAACTTAAATGTGAGAATAAACCTTTGTGATGGTCATTATACCTTTCTATAACCATGATAAAGTACCAACATTTCGCTTTGTAAATTATTTACAGACCAAGCCACCAGAGATGCCATGACTCTAGGATTTGAAAGGCCCTCGTGTCAGACCACCACATCCGTAGTCTGTCACAGTCATCTTAATTGTCTACACCTAGTCGTTGTATCCATAAAGACTTCGCTATCTGCCGCTGTCCCGTTTCCTAATGGATGTCATCATGGGTCATGTCGACCCGGACATAATTTGTCTTAGGCTCTATGTTTGTATCTGTTACAGTTTCCGGGTAGACACCACGGTTGTCGTTTGCAGCAATCATAATCTATCTCAACCTTTTACACACAGTCCTATCATTGCTGCAAGCCACATCTCAGTCATCTGATCATTATTATCTATCTTGATACAACGTTGCATCAAATGGTCAGCAAAACCACTCTGTTCTCTCTTGTCGTCGTCAATCGCAGTCTTATGAAATAGCATCCATATCATCCCATCCTTTACAGTCTAACATATTTTTCCCAATCCCAGCCTTGACACCCCGTATTAAAATTGTCCACGCCCGCTGAAACTTATACGGCTACACCACTTACTCGTAGAAATCCACTGCAGATGTAACTTTATAATTCAGGTATGCAAGAATCTGCCAAGAGAATGCGCGATTCGATTAATATGCGAGGCTGTATACGCGATTATATCCTAACATTCTATCCTTTTAAGGGTCTCTTTTTACATTATAAACCAGTTTACATCTGAATATTGCATAGAGACCAGTATGGCAGTAAAGGCATTATTCTAAATGGTAAGGCACGTCTTGGTCAAGAACACAATTTTTTACTTATCATATAATTATGAGGTTCGGGATAACCGTCAGCAGCTCAGTTGTATAGGATAAGACTAGGTATTAAAAGGAATATATTGTAACGACCTAATGAAGAGTGAAAAATGCACCTGTCAAAATCTTTGCGAAGTACCCTGCCGTTCTATTGTTTTCATTGCCATGAATAACTGTTTTCAAAAGGCTAATTGAAATGTTGACTGTTATTTACAATTGTTTTAAATAATTTTATTGTCATTTCTTATTCTTTAAGTAGTTGGTTGAAAGTGCCATACTAAAGAGTCATATATGAGCTGAATTTCTAGATTCAATTACAACAGCCTCAGTGCTGCAGCTATGGCTTTGTTGCTAGCAATCACTGACAATTGTTTCAGCGCAGTTCTAATGACCGAAGACATTGTTACAAGCATTACCTGCTGCTATGCTATAATAGGCAATGGTTCCTTACACTCCAAATAACTGTCCCCGATTCTTTCTCTCCACATCTTAACGATTATATTTATTGATTTATTTGTAATTTTGTTATGCTATATAACACTGCTTTTAACGTTTTGCTTGAAATTTATGCAGTGAGCTACTTCGATTACTTTCTCGTCTTTTCTTTAAAATTTAACGGCTTGGAATATAACAACTGTGATCTTGTTACATACGGTTCCTTTATTAACAAAATTAGCGTTCTCGCATAACCATTTGCTTGTTCTCATAAGCATATTGTGACTATCGTTACATACTGTCTAAACCGTTTGCTTTGCGCCATTTCGAAGTGACTGTTTCAGTTTGGACAATTATGGAGTTTTGGAATGTAGTAGCAGTCTACAAAGTATTATGTATCGATTTTGATTGGTACGTTTCTCACCTTACCTACGTTATTCCAATGCATACCTTTTAATATCTTGTGTTGTGTGCTTCGTACCACATATCTGAAGATGCGGTTATGCCGAAATTGTTAATGTGATGATCAACGAAAAATTACATTCGTGATCAAGACAAGAGTATTGTCATCCAGTGCTGAAGATGGTCGCAGATCTCCTGACAGCCTTCTTTTCTAAATAGCTAAAGCCATTATTTAAAGAAATGTGAAATTAAATTCAGTTGAAATCGTTAATAAATTCACTGTATCCTTAATAATTCACTGTAGCTTAGACGCTTGCAACAGACTCACGCACATAGCAAAATGTCACGTTCCAAAATATACACAACAAGGTACTCAAGAATAAATGGGTGCTGAAAACAGGAAAGAAATTCAAGTGCTTGGTTCTACAATTATCCACTAGGTATAACTGATTATTACGTATATGAAACAATTTACTTTCGTATAAGTTGCCCATATGTTAAGTTTCGTCAGTATAAGAATATTCCGAGAAGCAACTAATACGTTCCTGTCGTTTAGATTAGGTGTGATTTTTCACATTACTGAAACAGAATTTTTGTATTGACTGAACTAATTATGTATAATATATACTACTACTGCTGGAATAATAAGAAAATTCTGCTATGCACAATTCGCACATACGTTGCCGTTTTATGCATATAGCAAAGTAATACGTAATAAATACGGCACTACTATAAGTCCGTATTTATACGACATGATGAGGACTTAAAACGCTTCACAGTTTTACCCTAGATACTTCCACGCCGCTTTATTTTACACCACACCTCCCACAATTACGACTCTCCGTGGCTACGCAGTAAACAGCACGGTTATCAGCCACTCTGATTGCCCAAAACAGTATGTACAAGAAAAATAAATAGATTAAATTTAAATTACCTAGCGTTATCAGAATGAGAGCGATCTCTATATCAGTCTAAAAAAGCTTCCAAAGTAGAAATTTTATTTCCAGATCGCAGTTGATACATATCCCGATTACTAGTGCCAGAAAAGTTACAGGACCATCTTTAGATCATCGGGTACGTGAATTATAAAGCCCCTATGTGTGTCACATTGCCATGTGGCCATTGAATGGTTGGAGCTAAACTTACAGAAAGAACACTCCCATGCAACAATAAGTACACTAAAATAAAAACCATAACTGTATCAGCACTACTTAGATGTGTCAAATACATCAGATGAGGCACATCAACAGGTGTCAGATGTGTGTATGTTGATAACCGGCTCCGTAGTCTGTGCCTTGCTGATACAATTATGGCTTTTATAATAGTGTACTTAGTGTTGCGTGAGAGAGTCCTTTTTATGAGTTTACTTCCTTGCAGCACATAGTGGCTTCATAATTCACTTTTCCGATGACCTGAAGGTGGTAATATAACTTTGCTGAAACTAGTAATCAGGATATGCGTCACCTGCGATCTGGGATATTTTGGAAACTTTTTTTACGCAGATCAAATTGATATTCAAGTCTGTCTAACGAAATAACACAATATCCTGAGGCCAAAATCAAGTTGCTGTAAGGTGTGAACTACCAACACTTTCTCCTTGAGTGGTAATTCTGCCCATTGAAGGAATTACAGCTGCCGTTTGCATGTGAGCAGGTGAGAAGGATACGCAAGAGAAAAATTTCTACCGCTTGCGACATAACGCACTGGTTACGCACATTTCCTTCCGTTTAGAAAACTCGATTTTCCTGCGACTATTCATGCTTTCATAAAGTTATTGCGGGGCCCGCGTAATGTGAAAAGCTTGGGGCTGCAGCCGGCCACAATGGGAGGAGTGATTTCAGGACCATTAACCCGCTTTATGAGGTGCATCCCGAGTGGGGCGGCATGAATATAAAGCAGGGCCCCGGCCAGCGCGAGGAGCGGCGGCCAGGGGTCGGCCAGCTCTCTCACCGCGTGCTGCATTCAGCTTTACCGCCCGCTCCACTACCTAACCGTGTGTCGGCGGCGGCGCCGCAGGTATCTGATGCACTACTCACGTCTTGTCTAATGGATTTTAGGGTTAACTAGGTTATGCGAACCATGATTTGTACTGTATATCTGGCACAACGTGTTTCTCTGTGAAGGACATAGTTTACCGAAACAACATGGGGCGCTCAATAAGTAATATAACGCATTTTTTACTGAAAGCAGGTTATTTTATTCACGATTCCAATACACCGTATTATTAGTCACTCTTTTTGTTACAAAACCCTACTTTTTTCACATAATCTCCGTCGAGAGCGGCAGCCTTACGCCACCTTCCTGGTAGGGCCTGAATGCCCTCATGCAACCAATCGACTGGTCGACGCAGGAACCAACGTCTTGTTACATCACTAACCTCTCCATGCTGCACCTATTGCCTATAGGTTATTGGAGTGTTCTTCGTAGGAAGCGCTGTGTATGTGAGTTTCTTTGAAACCATGTCCCTGAGCGATGCTTTGATATGAACTCAAAATCCTGTTCTAATCGCTGAGGGTGTTTTCGTCCCGTCGTTATAGCTACGACAAAATGTGTAGTTCTCTCACCAGACGCATTCCCCTTTACAGAGGTAAAGCGTCACCAGTGGTCTGTAGTTATATATATTTACAATAAGATTTGTTTTTAAATCGAAAAACATTTCACTGACTATGTCTTTGTTTTGAAATACAATAATTTCTGCATGGCTTCTCGCCTACATTAGGAAATGCCATTTGCAAGCACATCTTTGGTGAATTTCTTCATTAGACGCTGATTCTTGTAGTCTAATTTTTCGCTGCTTTACAGAACTACGATTTTTTATGTTTTACGCAGAACGCTTTTTCGTACACCGCTGTTTACCGTTTATTTTTACACTTGTCTGTATTGTGGTTTCTAGTGTTGCCAATATCGTCACTAGTTCGGTTTTGACCTGTACACTACTGGCCATTAAAATTGCTACAGCAAGAAGAAATGCAGATGATAAACGGGTATTCATTGGACAAATATATTATGCTTCACGCAATTTGGGTGCATAGATCCTGAGAAATCAGTATTCAGATCAACCACCTCAGGCCGTAATAACGGCGTTGATACGCCTGGGCATTGAGTCAAACAGAGCTTGGATGGCGTGTACAGGTACAGCTGCCCATGCAGTTACAACACGATACCAAAGTTCATCAAGAGTAATGACTCGCGTATTGTGACGAGCCAGTTGCTCGGCCACCATTGACCAGACGTTTTCAATTGGCGAGAGATCTGGAGAATGTGCTGGCCAG
Source organism: Schistocerca americana (assembly GCF_021461395.2). Taxonomy (NCBI): domain Eukaryota; kingdom Metazoa; phylum Arthropoda; class Insecta; order Orthoptera; family Acrididae; genus Schistocerca; species Schistocerca americana. The sequence goes on from NC_060119.1 coordinate 1,026,133,362, forward strand.
GGCAGCAGTCGAACATATTCTGTATCCAGAAAGGCCCGTACAGGACCTGCAACATGCGGTCGTGAATTATCCTGCTGAAATGTAGGGTGTCGCAGGGATCTAATGAAGGGTAGAGCCATGGGTCGTGACACATCTTATATGTAACGTCCACTGTTCAAAGTGCCGTCAATGCGAACAAGAGGTGACGTGTAACCAATGGCTCCCCATACCATCACGCCGGGTGATTCGCCAGTATGGCGATGACGAATACACGCTTCCAATGTGTGTTCACCGCGATGTCGCCAAACACGGATGCGACCATCATGATGCTGTAAACAGAACCTGGATTCATCCGAAAAAATTACGTTTTGCCATTCGTGCAGCCAGGTTCGTCGTTGAGTACACCATCGCAGGCGCTCCTGCCTGGGATGCAGCGTCAAGGGTAACTGCAGCCATGGTCTCCTAGCTGATGGTCCATGCTGCTGCAAACGTCGTCGAACTTTTCGTGCAGATGGTTGTTGTCTTGCAAACGTCCCCATCTGTTGACTCAGGAATCTAGACGTGGCTGCACGACCTGTTACAGCCGTGCGGATAAGATGTCTGTCATCTCGACTGCCAGTGATACGAGGCCGTTGGGATCCAGCACGGCGTTTTGTATTACCCTCCTGAACCCACCGATTCCATATTCTGCTAACAGTCATTGAATCTCGAGCAAAGCGATCAGCAATGTTGCGATGCGATAAACCGCAATCGCGATAGGCTACAATCCGACCTTTATCAAAGTCGGAAACGTGATGGTGAAAGTTTACCATCTTACCTCCTTGCCTAGGGACGCCAGATGAAAGTTGATGTCGTCAAGCCCTGAATGAAAATTGCGCAACGGATAACTGGAGAGTGGAGCTGGAGAGCGCTACCTAGAGAGCGTGCCCTTTCAGTACGACACTAGGCAAGGGGCTGGAGGGATCACACGCTGTTGTGTGGGTCCCTGCATTCAATAGTTTTTATTTCAAATAAATTCCTTTTACTTGACTTCTTTGTGATTTTTAGGTATGTTAAAGATTGATGGCAACTGATTACGTATTTATTTTTAATATTATCACTCGATTTTACAGCGATTGCAGCGATTGTTCCCGCTTACAGATATTACAATTTTACAACTTATAGCTCGGGTATATCATATACTAATCTGCACGCACATTTCTACGGGCAAGACGGAATTGCGTTGGCCAAATGTATACCACCAAAGCCTCCAAATATTTTACGCAGGACATGCACTACGTGAGGAGGATAACAGGCAAACTGGGGACCAGATACATTAACACAGGAGGTCAAATTTCCGAAATTAAACGAGAACATTCATTTCCTTACACAATCCGAAGCTGGAAATAAAATAATTACTACAAATATTCAAATATCTCTCTTCCACGCTTGAACATTGAGACAGACGCACTGAGGGCACGTCTGCTCACTTACCCGTCTTCTGTAACACTCCTAGAATCTGGCGGGCACCCGGAGGTCCTCCTAGGCCCCGGTGGAGGGGGTGGTCGATCCACTTGGCCGTGACCAACCTCTCCAGCCCAAATCTTGTGACACTGGAAAGTCTTTCACTTGTACCTGCCTGTGCTGTCTCTCTGGTCCCCTACCCAGGAGTAAGGTTGGCACTACTATACTACAGAACTACTTCCCAACAAAGATTTGGCCACGCTTTACGGAAAGGTGTGAGGGGATTAGGAAAGTTCATGTGCAGATTCACATTCACATACAAGAAATGCATAATACACGACACATATAAATACGTATTATGAAGCCTGACACATTTCTTTCCACCCGTCCACATGGGTTCTGTTGCACCCGCGGCCGGCCGCGTCGTGTAATAAAATTGGCTGCGGAGCCGCCCCTGTTTCTATTTCCCGGTGCGAGCGAGCAGCGAAACCTGCTGCTTATAGAGCGAAAACTACTGTACCGTTTCAATGATACGCATTTCTCCTCCTTACACGAGGCATACGTTTCACCAGGCAACGCCGGTCACCTGCTGTTTGTGTATGAGAAATTGGTTGGAAACTTTCCTCATGTCAGCACGTTGTAGGTGTCGCCACCTGCGCCAAGCTTGGGTGAATGCTCTGAAAAGCTAATCACTTGCATATCACAGCATCTTCTTCCTGTCAGTTAAATTTCGCGGCTGTAGCACGTCATCTTTGTGGTGTAGCAATTTTAATGGCCAGTAGTGTAGTTTGACTCATGTGGGCGTTGTTGTTAAGATTTAATTTATATATTCTTTGTGTTCCGCCGTAAAGTCAAGCGCGGGCACGCCAGGCGGGAACATTAGAGCAGAAATGGCTGCGAGGCGACGCTGCACGCTGACCGACCAGTCTCCAGGACGATAAGGCGATGGCAACGCACTCTATACGAAGAGGACATGAGCGCCGAGCAGCATGGCCACTGCCCATTTCTACGAGTTTTACAGAAGCGTCAAGACCAAAGACCTGGATAGAAGTATCCACCGTATTACTTCACTTGTATTTGAATCGTTATACAGAAAGACACTGATAATGTTGCATTGTCGCCCTTCGCTTGCTAACACATCTGTATTTCTCAAAGTTAGGTGCTGTCATTTAATTTCTGGAATAAAAACTCATTAATACGATTTGCTTGAATTGTTTGTCTAGCGATCCGAGAAGCATGTTTTCTAGACCTCCCATCTTCGACAACTTGGCAGGATACAACACTTTCATAAAAGTAGCCTGAGTTATCACAACTTAAAGTCAAGCTGCGAATCTTGCTACATTTGACTTGATCGAGAATATCTTTCTATGTAATTAAATGTTCACCTATTCTTCTTAATCTCGGGCTCTTAAATGAGATAACAGCAACCTATTTATGAGAGTTCAACACAAAATCAACTGATTTACGTTTAAGTTATATTACACACTTTTTTTATAGTTGCTCTTAGTCCGGTGTGATGTGGTATGCTGACCGCTGTTAACTGATGCGTTAACGAGGTATTTATTGACATTTCATGTATTATCCTGGAACATTTGTGAATTGAATTACTTTTTATGTCTATTCTATGAGTACCTGAACTCAACTGTGCTTTACTGAATTATTTTTTGACAGAACCATATGAGTGGTTTGAATATCTACGCAACGTCATCATTTGAAACCTCACATTAATACTGATCAGATTTGAAATACTAAATGTTTTTTGTCCGCAGCTCGTGGTCGTATAGTAGCGTTCTCGCTTCCCACGCCCGTGTTCCCCGGTTCGATTCCCGGCAGGGTCAGGGATTTTCTCTGCCTCGTGATGAGCGGGTGTTGTGTGCTGTCCTTAGGTTAGTTAGGTTTAAGTAGTTCTAAGTTCTAGGGGACTGATGACCATGGATGTTAAATCCCATAGTGCTCAGAGCCATTTACTAAATGTTTATTGACGTTTCCCTGGGATTGTAATAAACAAAGACGTCCATTACAGTTTATGTGTTAAGAAGTTGTAGAAGATCTTATTATTAGTTTCTTAGGGTTCTGTGCCTCCACCGATAAAAACGGAACCATTGTGCAATCGCTTTGTTGTCCGTCTGTCTGTCTGCCTGTCTGTCTGTCCAACTGTTGAAAATCCTTTTCCTCAGGAACTGGTAGACGTGACAAGTTGAAACTATGTCTCTTGGCTGTGTAGAGAATTGAGGCTTCGAAGTCAATGCGGTTAAAAGATATCGCCATTTATGTCACATATTTTAACAGTGGCAGACCCACTCATCAAAACTCATACTTCGTGTTGGTCTGGAATCATGAAATTTGCCAAAAACGACGGATTCATAGTTCAACCCAAGGAAAATAGTTTGTAATTATATCAGATGAAAAAAATTTGTCTTTTGTATCAGCCTGACTGTCCGTTTATATATTAAGAACACTTTCTGTCGGGAACGAGTGGAAGTATCAAGCTGAAATTTATGTCACATTCTAATGTCTACGGTTCTTTGGCCGTATATTAAACGTTAGCTTCTAAGTCAATGCAATGTAAACATACAGTAATTTATGTCACATATTTTGATACTCGTAATCTCATTCGTTAAAAATGTATAGGTACATCTGCTGATCTACACTGATGAAACTTGGCAAGAAGTAAGGTTTCACAGTACAAGTAAAGAAAAACTTACGAAAATTGTTAATTTGTAATTACATCACACGAAAAACATTTTTTATCCGATCTCGATCTTGAAGGCATCAGCAGTTCTGCATTCAGGCTCAGTGGGTCGCAATGCTAAAAGTAAATCATCAGGCACTGCCTATATGACGAGTTTCGGAGTTTAACCGTCATCAGATAGGAAGGAGCTATTACCGCACGCTGATATGGCGTTTCATGTTGCAAGTGAAGCAAACGTTCGCTGCAACGTTTCACATACAACTTGGAACGCCATATAAGCAATATAGTCATTCCTTGGCTGATGTTTGACTTTTACCATTGCGACCCGGTCAGCCTGAATAAAGACCTACTCATCGTTATAATAATGGTCACCTGTTTCATGCCGTAATTCACAGCACAGTTATATTACTGACACTGCAATATTCTCGAAAGTCTTGGAATACGTGAGACCAATATCTTGCCAGTGTCAGCGTCGATAACAGATTCTGGAGATTCTCGGTTCCCATAATAGATGAAGCGTCTGTATACGTAATTCAGTACGTACGGGACCGTTAGTGCACGAGTCCTGGCTGTATTTAATTTATTTTGAGACAGAACACCCGAGAGAGGTGAAGATCCACCCGGTGCCACGATTTGAAATTTCAAATAAAAACTAATGCAATTTAGAACACTAAATTTTTATTGCTGATTCTTATATTTTTATAAATGATGGCATTCATTAGAGTCTATTAAATTTTATATGTGAACAAGCCGTACAAACTTTTTTTATTAATATTTCAATTGAAATCATTTTCGAACCACATGAATCACAGAACAAGGAAGCTTTCTTCCCGTGTACAGCTAGTAAAGTAGAACTGTTTTCAAAGTGTAAACTAAATTCATGAAGTGCAACTGTGCAAGAAGGAGGGTTTAATTTCTTATTTTTCATGTTTTGTGGGAAGTTGAAGGTTGATGGCCTTGTTAAGCCACGACTCCACATGACCAGCGGTAGGAAGCAGATTGTGAAATAGTCTTCAGTTAATTCGTTCGCCTTCAGAAGTTATGTATTACGTACAGCTATTGCCAAATTTAAGTTGTTTATGCGCAGAATAGTGGGGACAACGCATTTAGATTGTGTTGCAGTGAGTATTATCTTTGCATATGATGTAATGGGATCATCCATACATTGTCAATGAAAAATTGGGATGGAATACCTAAAAGAGAAACAGCTCCATTGGTAATGTCATGAGATTAAATTTCCCGTTGCGCATTAAACGAATTTTCGCCAGAGTCAAATTCGGAAAGCTTCCATTTTGCCTCCGCAATTTATACATAACACAGGAATTTCTTATAGAGCTCACAGTGCCGGAACTTAGATTTTGATTTCCCTTTTCCATTAAAAATTATATTTTTCGATTATCTAGATGGATTTTACATTTGAGAGCTTAGACAGCATTGATATCTTCTTGTTACCATGCATGTTTTATATATTCGAGCGTGTCAAGCCATATTTTTATTATTATCATTAGAAAGCTTTAATTGTGGGAGTTTATCAAGCAGAACTGAAACTCTTTGAAACAGTTAAAAGAAATTTTCCTCTCAGTAATAAAAAGGTGAAGAAGGATGTCGTCGCTACTGTTTGTGACACGCAAAGTTTGTGGACTAGTACCCAATAAAACAGTTCGCTTTTATACAACTTGTATAGGCAAAAAGAGAAATCTCTGTTTGAAGAAGTCAAAAATTTACAAGAATACCTTTGCATGTTGACTGGATTTTGTTCGGCGGATACACTTAATCGTGGCCACAGGATAAGAATTTATTTGCAGTCAGCAGCACATTCAATAACAGTGAGTGAATTTGTGAACCGGTCTGGATACCGCCGCGTTGCAGCGCGTATCCGTTTCGACAGCTCTATGGCAGAGAGGTTACGACGCTGATATTACCAGCAAGTGGACTGTTATAATGTAAAGCAGGCGTAATCTGTTCCAGGTCAGTGAAAACCCTCAATGAAATGCTGAAATCACGAAATTTGGCCTATTTAGTCCGGCCAAGATCTTCTGTAACACAGAAACACTATGCTAGTGTTGGACGCCGCGTACCAAATACACTTGTACGCAAAACTTAAAAACGAATAAACTTTCGCATGGTGTGTCACTGCCAGATAATATGGGTCGATGAGATTTTGTCCATACCTATAAATAATTGTTACAATATAGTACAGAAGATAAGTGAGAGAAATCGAAATAAGACGACCAGAAATAACAGTTTTACGCAGAGTCAACAATTACTGAAGTCTGCTACTTATGATGGGCATTCGCCATTACAAATGGCGGGAATGGGTTCTTAATAAGTTGTGTGGTCAGCACGGACAGCAGCTCATGCTCTGCAGTGTGCTTCAGTACTGCCTAAAAAGTTGGTAAGGCGTCCTTGTACGCCATTACATTCCACCAGCGCAGTTGACGACTGCGTCAGTGCCCACGGACGTGCAGCAGTAGGTATCCTCGCCGCATTTCACATGTACTCGATGGGATTTACGTCGGGGGAACGCTCAGATCAGTCCATACGCCACGTATCCTCTCTTTCCACGAGCTGTTACGTGTGCACTTCTCGTTGCAGTCCTGCATTGCTATCCATAAAAATGAAGGCAGGGCCGAATGCAGCCCTGAAATAACGCCCGTGGGGAATGTGACGGCACGTCACATAAATATTGACTTTTTTATCGGTTGTAAACCACAGTTAAAATATTTTATGAATATAATTAGTGTAAATTATATAGTTAATGTTCTTGAAACAACTGATATGCAGCGATAGTTTAAGAGTCGCATCTTCATTTAATGTCTATGAAAATAAACAAAGATTGAAAGAGACGCGATTGTACGGTCGAAGAGGAAGGACGTATTTTATGGGACACACACTGTTTTGTTTCGCTGTACGGAAGGCAGCCATTGAGCGGCTACACATATTTTATGTAAGTTGTTCGTATTTCTGCTAAAATAAAATTGTTATTATTATCACAAAATGAATTTCTTTGTAATAGTTGTCACCTCAAAGGCTCGCAGTGGCTAAGTATTTTTAATAAGCAATTTTTCAGTAATTTGCGCTGCGAGAAACTCACCTTCCGATGCAGCCTCTGGTCGGCCATTACGCGCCGAAGTATTACTTTATTTTTCAAAGTGTTAACAGTAACTGTAAATACGAGAGGTTTCGTTGTAAGAACCTTTCTAAATTGCAACAGACAATTAATTTACGTTAAAACTCATTTTTTTTAAATTATTCAGATTCCATGAGTTCAGTAAGTTTTATCTTGGCCGCTCCACGGCAACGATCGAAATTCTCTCGAGCCTTGCTTTGCAGTCAATAAGCAGAAATTAACAAAATTACAATTCAATTCAGTTAACGATAACTATATTGCAGTCATCCCGTTCAAAAACTAAAGCTGGTACATGAATAACAGCGGCCCTTCAAGAAACCGTCTTATATTTACTTATGCACGTAAGTAAAAGTGATAAGAAAAGATAATATCCCTGAGAGAAAGAATCGTGCTCAAACAAAAGAAAAATTCATGCTGATAAATTAAAAATAAAAATATATGAAATATATATGTAATTTTTTTATATATAAGATAACAATTGGCACCGACGTCACAGGAAGAAGCACATGTTTGTTTACAGTGTTGCGAGACTTAGATGTCAACAAGCCCATGCAACATTATGCCTCTCTACACCATGACCTATACCACCAAAACGATCATGTTCGACAATATTGCTGCGTGCATTACATTTTACCACCTCTCGGCACATACGGATACGTCCAGCATTGTCTAACATCATAGTTTTGGTGATCCAGCTGTTTTGGTGTGGAGAGGCATAATGATGCACTGGTGTACTGACCAGCAAATCTTTGAACAACCTACACTCACTGGTCAACATTGTTGTCATACTGTACTGTTTCCCTAATTGCGTCATTTCAGCAGTTCTCTTTGCCCTAATTTCTTTATTTTGGACGGCAACTACAGTAAGTGAAACAGAGAGAAAAATAACGAGAGAGATTTACTTGTGTGTGATTTATACCTTCCTTTGAAGATTTCCTTCCTTCATACCTCCTCTTTGTTACCACAGATAATTTATACTGACTGCAGTACACGCGAGGTGCCTAGTTGCTTTCACCGCCGTGAGTGGAATGCTAAAGTTCTGAATATTGTTCAACAACTCGCAGTCTTCTATAGTTGTTATCCCCTGCGCAGGAAACAGCACATAGTTCGTGAATCTGTTATCTTGAGGCTGTAATAAACTTTTAGCAAGGAACTGGTATTTTATAAACAATTAAATTTTGGCCAGCCGCTGTGGCCGAGCGGTTCTAGGCGCTTCAGTCCGGAACCACGAGGCAGCTAAGGTCGCAGGTTCGAATCCTGCCTCGGGCATGGATGTGTGTGATGTCCTTAGGTTAGATAGGTTTAAGTAGTTCTAAGTCTAGGGAACTGATGACCTCAGATGTTAAGTCCTGTTCTGTTTACAGCCATTATTTGAATTAAATTTTGAACTGAGTTTGTTTAAACGGGATACCACTCTCTTTTCATTAGCAGAACACGAGAAGCTGTATGATTATAGTCCTGTCTATGAATCTTAAATAATTTCCATTCTTCACTCGTTCACAGAGAATAAACAAAATAATGAACTGCATCTTTGTGTAATTACTGTAAAACTAGTTCACATTTACATATCCAAAAAAACAGAGAATCCTAATTAACTTCTTAACCAACGCCAACGCCGGCAGACAGCATGTCTGTCCTCCGACACTAGCGATAGAGCTCTGATCTTACAGCGGAATCACCTAGCCCACCATCCAAGTTTGGTGCAACCCGAATATATCCGAAGTGCTTCGTCCGTATTTTAGTTTAGCAGCTGTTTATTATTCTGCCGGTAATTAACACTTTTGAAATAATGGAATGATGGCCTCCTGTTTTTATATACTTTTACGGCAAATGGAAGTAAATCCACTGTTTAGTTTTTGTAGTATTAATAACTGACGTTTCCCATTTTGTAGCACTATTTCCGAACACAGTAGCCAATTGTAGAGGACCAAAATTTATGCGGTCTTTCTGACAATAAACCTACCGAATAAATCATCTGCGACCTGTACCTCACACCACATTACGCCATCTCCCCGCTGCTGCTTTCTCAGCTGCTCAAACAAGAGCTGCTTCTAGTTAAATGTGATGGCTGTAAAGCCAGAGATATTACACCACGTGCGATGGTATCGAACTGCCCGAGTGGTAGAGAGTTCTTGGAACGAGAGAATTTTTGGCGAATGTAGTGGCCCGCAGGTTGCAGCGACTTAAATCGCGTCGCACATTTGTGGTAAGCGTTAGGCGACATGTTCCAGCAGGTCCATAAGGCCCAACAAGCGTTCACCACTTGTTGTAGAAATGGAGCGTCGTATCACAATTTCTTACCAATCTTGTGGACAGCGCTGGAGCATGTCTTCGGTGATTACACACCCAATAAAGAACCACGTCTCGACTTATGTAATGTCCATGCTTCTATCATAAATCGCAGTGACGGTAGTGAAATTATTGTCTTTAAATAACAATGTCATTACGCATTTTTTCAATTACCTTCTGAACTATATCCTAGCTGCTTTTGCTATGTTGTCGTCGAGCTATGTTACTTGACAGTGACACATCAGGCCAAAACTACTCACGCATTTAAGTTTTGTACACATGTGTATATACGTGTAGAGTAACATATGAAGTCCTGTGTAGCTAATAACGTAAAGAAAATGAAAGGACGTTTGGAATAGTGAACACTATAGGTAGTATATTGATAAATTTTTGTGGTAAATATTTGCATCGAAATTAAAATTCTCTTAAAATTCTAATTCAGTGAAATCATAGAATAATAATTATAATAAAGATTGGAAATATAGTGTACCTTAGTGGAACGGTGGTCTGATCATTTAATATTAAAAGACTAGGACCAAGGTGTGGACGGGGCCAAGGAATTGACATATGAGACGCGATTTAACAAATAAATAATTTATTCATAACATACAATACATAACACCAACTACGTAAATCCTGCTTCGATGCTTACAATTGTCCAAAATGGGAGGGCCACCACTTTTGAATTGAAAAGGTTTTAATTAAAGAAACTAAAACGTCTATTATAATTTTTTAAAATAATAATAACACAACACATAAGTAAGCGCTAAGTAAACGCAGTCTTAAATCTTTAATTATTAATCACAAAGCGTGGGTTTACACCATTTAAATTCTCATTGCAATATAAAACATAAATACATGAATTCAAAACACAGCATGGCTTCAAAGTTTCTACCTGGACAACCTATGGTCCTGAAACTTTCGTATTACATTCCAGCCAATCACATTAATAACTTATAGACGTAAAACTTCCTGGCAGATTAAAACTGTGTGCCCGACCGAGACTCGAACTCGGGACCTTTGCCTTTCGCGGGCAAGTGCTCTACCATCTGAGCTACCGAAGCACAACTCACGCCCGCTACTCACAGCTTTACTTCTGCCAGTATCTCGTCTCCTACCTTCCAAACTTTACAGAAGCTCTCCCGCGAACCTTGCAGAACTGGCACTCCTGAAAGAAAGGATATAGCGGAGACATGGCTTAGCCACAGCCTGGGGGCTGTTTCCAGAATGAGATTTTCACTCTGCAGCGGAGTGTGCGCTGATTTGAAACTTCCTGGCAGATTAAAACTGTGTGCCCGACCGAGACTCTCATTCTGGAAACAGCCCCCAGGCTGTGGCTAAGCCATGTCTCCGCTATATCCTTTCTTTCAGGAGTGCTAGTTCTGCAAGGTTCGCAGGAGAGCTTCTGTAAAGTTTGGAAGGTAGGAGACGAGATACCGGCAGAAGTAAAGCTGTGAGTACCCGACGTGAGTCGTGCTTCGGTAGCTCAGATGGTAGAGCACTTGCCCGCGAAAGGCAAAGGTCCCGAGTTCGAGTGTCGGTCGGGCACACAGTTTTAATCTGCCAGGAAGTTTCATATCAGCGCACACTCCGCTGCAGAGTGAAAATCTCATTCTGAACTTATAGACGTGGTTGCTAAAATACAAAAGTTTACACTATAATGAGTTTTAATAATCCACAATCACTCAAAAAAAACATTAGAAGTTCGATACGGAGCATGTAAGCCTGTTTATACAATCTTTCGGACCAAAATAAGCACGAGGCCCACCATAACAGAATTGCGCTAGTTACTTTTAGGATAGGTGCTCCCATTAGGTTAATCACTGAGCAGATATTTACTTAAGCGACAGGTAAGATAGTTAATGCAAATGGAAGGTATTTCTGAAGTTTTTTTTCCTCCCTTTTAACAAGGGGGTTTTAGTAAGGTGGAAATTACACTTTGAGCTGACGCAATAGCAATCTAGCTGGCACGCCTTCACGAGGACGCCATGCCACTACACACGTACTAAACTAGCCGCGTGTCCGCTGTTCAAGCCAAACATTAATAACACAGTTCCATATTCCTGACCCCCGAATAGTCGGGATCAAAACAAAACCAAAAATACCAAGGGCGCAAGATCCAGCATAGGTTCAGAACAGATCTTACTTCATGCGGTTGCCTTCACAAATACAGATATCGAAATGAAAACAAGAACGTGTAACAACATTCCCTAATCAGCACAATGTTCTTCGTTCGGTCCCGGTAGCGCTAGACAACGCAGGACATGCCAATGTTAACAAACCTCTAAGGTAACACCCTCCAACTGACAAGCCGAATCCAATGTGAACCCTTATCAGCTCCGTGACAGGACTCGAACCCCCAACTACTATCAGTGCAACTCACTTAGAATAAATACAGCGCAAATAGTATGGCGGACACATATACCTGGGGATTAACAGAACACTAGACTGAACTAGAATTAACCTTAATAATAAAGCACTAGATCTTGGGAGACAAGGAACTAACTTCCCACCCCTGCAACCACAGGGCGGGAGGATGATCTACCAAAACATAGAAGTGCAAACGTACACAAATAACTACCAAAATACACCACTAAACCGGTTAGCAACGATGCGTGGAGGAATCTGCACTGTCAGAATTGCACCGGTGAACAGAACAGAGGATTGCCACAGCGGTGGCCACAAGGCGGGAAAAACGACTGGATGAACTCAATCCCAAAGAACGATCAACTTGAAACATTCACACTTAACTTCCTTTCTCCTTTCCCTCGCCGCAGTTCGTCGTTTGTCCGGGACGGCTGTGCACAATTCTGAGCGGTCCCCAGTCGTCCCGGCAGACACCGACCCGGCCGAACTGCTCCCGGACTCAAACCCTCGCCGAACGGCGGCTCCACCGCCCCATGATGGTCACTGTTGCCTTCGTCGACGCAGGCGCAGGCGCAGTTGCATCTACCGATTCAGTTACACAACTTGCAAAAACTCAGGAAAACTTAAAGGACACAGTAGATACGATTTCAACACAAATGGACACTCTGAAACTTGGTTAAGAAAATCACACTGAGGAAATAAGTACATTATCGGAGAAAGTAGCCGAACTTTCGGATCAGTTCACTACCTGATCTACAAAGGTAGATGATGATCTGAATGACACAAGACCTGTAGCCATCACTGACACAGAAGAGTATGAACAAATTAATAAATTCAACAAAATCAGAATCAAATTAATACGCAACACAAAAGAGAAATCCGGGAAGTACGAGATGAGTTGGCACAAGTAATACAAAAATTACATATTTCAGAGGACACTCGCGCTCCAACACGGGAAGAGGGACATAGAAATACGGAACAGCCACAAAATAATAACACAGAGCACTTCGGAATTTATGAAAGAAATTGGCAAGGTGCACTGAATTTTGAGATGGAACCGCCGAAACGAGGTAACAATGACCGATATGCGGATCGCCGACATGATGATTTTGACTGTAAGTTCTTCATTACTACACGTAAATTTAAAGCATTTAAGAATTCTGGCAACGACATTCATCCACAAGCATGGCTCCATCAATTCTCTCTGTTTTCCTCCCAACTGGTCATTGGAGCACAGGTTAGAATTTATGTGTGGCTACTTAGAGAATGAACCAGCTAAAAGAATGCGATCGGTCATTCACGATTGTCACAGTGAAGGAAAATTTTATCATCCCTTCCTCTCAGCATATTGGTCTGAAGCTACACAAGACCGAGTAAAACATAGCATCATGAAACTTCCTGGCAGATTAAAACTGTGTGCCCGACCGAGACTCGAACTCGGGACCTTTGCCTTTTGCGGGCAAGTGCTCTACCAACTGAGCTACCGAAGCACGATGCACGCCTGGTACTCACAGCTTTTACTTCTGCCAGTACCTCGTCTCCTACCTTCCAAACTTCCTACCTTTATATCAGCGCACACTCTGCTGCAGAGTGAAAATCTCATTCTGGAAACATAGCATCATAATGATGAAACATTTCGAACAATCTGAATTTTCCAGTCTTGTGAAATATTTCGAAGACATGTTGCACAAGAATCAGTACCTGTCAAACCCTTACAGCGCCTCAGAGCTCATCCGCATTTGCTTAATCAAATTGCCTGAACATTTACGACATATTATTGTGGCAGGACTTTGCAAAGACGACATTGAAGCTATTTAGGGACTGTTACAAGAATTGGAAATTGACGCTGACAATCGCGGAACGCGAAAACAGGAGCACAACAATTACAGGTCACATCAGTCACAATTCCGCGATGACAGAAATAATAACTGGACATGACAAGGCTATTCTTACAACGTAAATCGTGACCAAAACAGACACCACCCATATGACAACCGTTGGCAGAATAATAGTTACAGAGAAAGATCGCACTTCCGTAGTAATGAATATGACCGAGATAATTACAGAAACAGACAATATGGGAACCAAAACAATTATTATCAAGGGAGACACAGTAACTTCAGACGCAACAGTTCAGCGCGCAGTTATGATTCAGGGAGAAATTCTCCACCACGTGACCAACAAGAAAGAAACTATGTAAACTACCGACAAAACAAGAGACCTGAATTTCATCAGAACTGGCGGGATTCAAACAGGGCAGGGCCCTCTCGACAAGGTGAATTTGTAGAAGTTAGATCTCCAAATCCCAATAACGACGCGCGCCAACAAAGAGACAACAGACAATGTCTTGCACCGCAGGCAGCCACGTGCGCCGGCTGGCTCAGAGCAAAATAACATAGACGCTAACCATGAGAAAAATTCCAGTATTCTTTACTGACGTATACCGCATGATAATTGCGTTCAAGTTTAATCTCTGCGTACTAGGAAGAGGAAAGGATTGCACCACATTTCACATGTAAAACCGTTTATTGAGAGGTAATCTGTTTTTTTAACTTAGTCTTTGCTATAAAATTTTTCACTTCATGTTACTAGTATGCTTTATCATACTTAGAATCTGTTAACATGCAACAATGTTTGAAGTTAAATATCCAGTCAAGATCCAAGAGAACTTATTTAAACAGAAATTAAAAATGCATTGTTATAGTGAACAGACGATACAGTGTTGTTATTTGTACATTCTTACTTGTTAGTTGCACGATTACGTAACGAATATACGGCTTACATACTTAGAACATTTACTGCTAATGAGATTTTAATGCAACATTTTGGTTTACTTGAGAATACATTCTGGATTTAAAGTACTTTCTGTGAGATTAAAGATGACTTAGTATTTGGTTTCTTTGACAGCTACACGACTATATCACGACGCTACTGATGTGTGACACAATTTACATTGTTGCTTTGCCGTGTATCTGTTTTATATCTCCACAGTTTTTATGTATTATTCTGGAAAGTAAAACATGTTTTAGTAGTAACTTTTGTGGTATAGCTACAATGAGACAGCATTTTCCGTAGCACAACAATACGTTACAGTACAGTACTTTCTTCATCACAGCAATAAGCATAATAACTACGATATCTATATGCAAAGCATTTCACTTTTGTTTATGATGAGGTGAGTACATTGACTTCAGCAGAACTTTGCTTACAGAGGACGATAACTACGACACTTCCACAGAATTATCTTACAGCAAGGCGCACATTTAGCGCTACAGGACACGCATTTGAGTGAATAATTTTGTACTTAAAACATTTATTTTTAAAGATTTTTGAATTACAAAGAAAGTTTTCTGTGATACGTTTCATTCCATTGCTGTAGTCTGTAACACCTGAGGATATAATTACATTAATCCTCAGGAGGGTACACGTTTACTTTGTGTACCAAGTGTGTGGCAAACACAAGGAGCCCTAGCTAATATGGTATTTCCTTATACAACTTTACACATCGGTACAATGTATCTCTAACACAGAATTACACAGCTATTTGATTATTTTAACAGAGAAGCAAACATATTTTTACTACATCAGTGACAGATGTTTATGTACTTACACAGTTGGATAACTTCACACTTATGAAATTGTATTTTGTCTGTACTTCGTGAACAGTTCATATTTTTCGGAACCATTGTGATACTATGAGAGATTTGAATGATGTATTTGGTATGGGATAATGATTTTTAAAGTACGTTTGAGTTAGATGACACTATTGAAATGAGCAGAGAATTTTTTTTCGGTTTTAAAATTATTGCAGAAAGCTACGACGTTTTTGAGATTTGGCTGAGGTGTTATGATGTTGTTATTACGACGACAATGTGTATTACGCTGTTGAGGTATGTTTATGATCAATAAGCTGATGCTATATGAGGTATCTGATTATGCTACATATTTATTATGATGAAATATTGAAGTGTCGACGCAAGATTGACGTGTCGACGAATATGTATATGTGTAATAAGTTAAGGAATAATGAGTAGTGGTTAGGGTCTCTGACTTGTGTAGAAGGATGTTGGGAACCAAGAATCGTACTTTAAGAGTTATGAAATGTGTGTAAATGCGTGAATGTATCACAATGCCGGCGTAAACTTTTTGGACACTGTTATATTTATAGGATTTTGTTTCTACAGATTTCTAACACAAATATTTCGACCTGCGAAATTTTATTTGTATCAAACTGTCACTGTAGTGGAAACTGATGTCGTAAATATTTCGATAAGGAAGGTAGGTCACTGTAAGCACCCAGCTGCACAACAGTCACCTGGAAAAAAAGCCACTAGTGTGTGCCTTTCAGGGGCACAGGTGGAGAAAAAAAGAGGCCACTATCCTAGCAATTGACATTTCTTTGTAGAAAGCATCGCAAATACGACACGTTCAAACATGAAAACATATGATTACACTGTGGAGCTCTTAATTTATGATATTTACTAAATTGGCTAATGAAATGATGAGAAACATTTTTACATATGTTGTCTTTCTAGTTGAGAGATTTTTTACTGCCTTTGGAGACGCCATTTGCCTAGTGAATGACGTTTCACACATTGTTTTGTATATATTTGCTCATTTCGTTTAATATCTAGTTTCTAGCTGCACTGCAGCATTGGTTAAAATAAAATTTAATAGATGTACTAATATAGATATTTTATGCCTACAGATCCAGTAAATAACAATTTTATGGTGTACTTCCAAAAAAAAAAAAAAAAAAAAAAAAAAGAAAGAAACGAGGGAGCACAAAAAGACATTTCCCTTCACAGGAATTGCTTATATAATTTTTTTTACAATTTGGTAACTTGTCTGATAGAGTAAGTCAAGGTGATGCATCATGCTAGTGTTAAGATGTGACATAGATATTAAACATGGCCATTTTTACTGTAATATTTTTTCTGCTTGAGCTTTGTTATATTTAGGTATAAGTTATTGCATTTGCTGCTGCTGTTTGCCAGGCATAGTGCTACTAAATTTCACTTTGTATTCCTCTGTTAAGCCTATTTTACTACTGATTTATTTTTCTTGTTGCTGCACATTGGCTCATGTTAGTTGTAATGTTGCATTTGCTTTGCTAATTTAGATTTACTGCTGCTAGCTTTGCCGACCACGAGTAAGGAGGAGAGGACACAACGCTATGAGAAAGGAATGCGGCGGTGCGCGAGTTGGCGATTGGCGGGCGGACAGAAGCGAAGACGGCGTGCCTGAGGCCGGGCGGCGGTTGTCACATGGTTGCACTGGAGGTGGCGGGAGTTGGCCGGCGCTGTGCATTCTCCGGCAACCTCGTGAGCTGTGGATGTGACCGATTCCATTGAGGGACACGCTGTTATATTATGGTCTTGCGAACTGATGGTCTGGCATCTTCTCAAAATCGCCCCAGCATCAAGACACCCACTTAAGTACGCTAATTACTAAGAGCGCTTAGTTAACTGTGATTGTGGACGCTCTTGGTACACTAAGACGTTGCACGACGTGTGATGTTATGCTTGTTTCATTTCATTTGTGGCCTCCTAATAAGCGTGTGCTCTGCTTCTGCATAATATTGTTGTATTTGCAGATGTGTGTCATTAAGTTCTAGTGAATACCAGGTCTCGTGAGCCAGTTCATTTCCCACTCTTAGAGTTTGTTTATCAAGTACTCTTTCAGTTAATGGAAGCACTTCCTAGTCAAATAAGTTGTTGTTTAGCCTTGATTTAATGGAGTTCATTTACTTGTCAATCTTAAATGCTAAGGTTAAGAAAGGTTTTTCTGTCTTCTCTTGTTATGTGTGGTCTGTGTTTCAGTGAGCTGAGGCAGCGGGCAACCGAAGCGCAGGGCTACACTTTAGATTACAAGTTTGCTTTACGAGTGGTGGACTTCGCTTGAGCTCGTGATTTCCTCTTCGGTAGCGTTTGCTGGGTTCATATTTTGGTGGCCTACTCGACTTTGGAAACGGAGCCACCTCTTGGTTCGAAGTTAAGTGTTACCTCTCTCAGTCGGTTCCACCGTTCGTGGTTAAACTTCGGCGTTACAAGCTTGGGCCTTGCTTCGGTTGTTACACATTTATCATTGTACAAAGTTGTAACTATCTAAGTCCTAAAAGTCCATCTTACAAGTCAATGGGCATCTGAATAATTTCGGGATCGCTCTGTAAGATTGATCAAGTTATAAATATGTTTTAAGTATTCGTCTAAAAGTTGAAGCTGTGTGTCAAATGTTATTTTACATGTTATGTAAGGTTTTAATTGAAAGAGTCTTAAATAATGTGTCTTAACTAGAGTTGTTTGTTGAAGTTATGGTTAAATTGAGCGTCAGTGGCTTCTGTCAGTTTTTTGGGAAATCGTGGGCTACATGTAATGTTAATTGAAAAGGTCTTAAATAATGTGTCTTAACTAGAGTTGTTTGTTAAAGTTATTTATTAACTTGCTCATGATTTATGTAATGGATGTCTCTTAAATAATTTTGCCCGAGTGACGCTTGTCATGTTTTAAGTGAGATTGTTTTGGTTAATTAATAAACCCCTTTGGATTGAAATGTTCACTTTATTGGGTCAGCCCTTCCACCCCCTTTAGATTTAAAGGTTAAACAAAACAGTTGTTAAGTATTCCGCACCAGGACATGTCAGAGACTGCGTCTTCGTCGCTAGTAAGGAATTATTAGAGTTCAGTTATTTATTCACATCGTTTACAAGTCATCGTTCTCCCAAACCAACTACGGCTGTTGGTTATTCAGCTGAGGGGTGGGTTCTAGCTGACGTCCTCGAGTCAGTTCAGCCGTTACGGCCCAGGAGATATCATCGATCATGGCACCGCGGCGGACTGCTGACAAGCAAGAAATGCGTTGACCAACACGAGGTGGTTATCGCGCTGGCTGCTGGTCCCATTCTGTATGAAACTACTGACCTTGATGACCCTTCCGCTACGTACATTTTGTCTGTAGTTGATTGAACTCCTCCCTCCCCCTGATAGCACTCAGCACAAGAATATGCCCCAGTACTGAATAGGAATGTGGACGCCAAGAGGACGTGTTGCTGGCTTCCGTGTTGAAGTTCGGTACTTGCAGCACTCTTTGATGTGGTGGTCTCGGAAGACAGTCAGTTTTTACATCAGTAGATCGTAGGCGACTAGCAGCATGAAGTTCATCAGCTGGACACCATTCTGAGTACATTATCGATTAGTTCATAGACTGTATTGGAGCATGTGGGACATACGAGGGGCGTTTCAAAAGTCCGTGCAAAAATAAAAACTACTTACTTGTTTGGGGTAAACCTTTTTTATTTTTCGACATAGTCTCCTTTTAGACTTATACACTTCGTCCTACGCTGTTCTAATTTGTTGATCCCTTCCCAACAATAGGAATTTTCCACGTCTGCAAAATAGCTATTAGTTGCTGCAATCACCTCCTCGTTTGAATAAAATATTTGTCCCGGCAGCCATTTCTTCAAATTGGGGAACAAATAGTAGTCAGAGGGAGACACGTCTGGAGAATAGAGAGGATTTGAAACGAGGTGGAATCCTATTTTCATTAATTTTGCGACCACAACCGCTGAGGTGTGTGGTGGTGCATCGTCGTGATGGGAAAGGACTTTTTGCGGTCCAATTGCCGGCGTTTTTCATGCAGCTCGGTTTTCAGAGGGTTCAATAACGATAAATAATATGCACCTGTAATAGTTTTACCCTTTTCCAGATAGTCGATGAGGATTATCCCTTGTGAATCCCCAAAGACAGTGACGACTACCTTTCCGGCCAAAGGAATTGTCTTCACCTTTTTTGGTGCAGATTCTGCCTTGGTGACTCATTGTTTAGATTGTTGTTTGGTCTCAGGAGTATAGTAATGTATCAATGTTTCATCCATGGTGACGAAACGACGCTTAAAGTCCTGCAGATTCTTCTGAACAGCTGCAAACCATCCTTGCAACACTTCACACGATTCCGTTTTTGGTCAAGCGTGAGCAATCGCGGAACCCATTTTGCGGATAGCTTTCTCATGTCCAAATGTTTATGCAAAATATTATGTACCCGTTCATTCGATACGCTAACAGACCTAGCAATCTCACGCACCATAACTCTTCTGTCATCCATAACCATATCATGGACTTTATCGATGATCTCTAGAGCCGTAACCTCCACAGGGCATCCAGAACGTTCAACAACACTTGTGCCCGTATGGCCACACCGAAAACTTTGAAACCACTTATAAACTGTTCTAATCGAAAGTGCAGAGTCACCGTAATGTTTATCAAGCTTCAATTTAGTATCCTTAGGCGTTTTGCCTTTCATCAAGTAATGTTTAATCACCACACGATATTCTTTTTCGTCCACTTTTTGACAATCACTCGGCTTCCTTGATTCACACGAATGTCAAACACAAAGAACTAGACCAACATGGCTGAAGCTTGGTGTGCGTTATTTCCAAAGATGCTACTAACTAAACATGATCTCGATAAGCGCCAGTTGTGCCATCTCTCGGACTTTGAACGGAATTTTCAAACGCCCCTCGTAGTTTCACTACAGTATCATAATATGGAATCGAGTGTTATTACTGTGAATGCCATTGATCCCAATGATCAGATGATGACAGTAGTTGGAGAACTGGAGTATTTAAAGGGGCTAGAATGAGGCTGTCATGCAAGGCTTGGTTTCTAACGATGGATTGTGTCCTTTTAATTCTGCTGTATTCACTTAACAGGCTGCTGACTTCTGCGTCATACTTCGGTGTGAAAGAGAAAGAGTCTCTTGCAGCATGTCTCACATGCTAACGAATACGTTTATGTCGCTTACTTTGGTTTTCTGCCGCAATCTACTTGCTGCTAAATGTCCTCCTTACTCGGTAGACTGTGACGTCGACCTACTGCTGCCTCTGTCTCTATCATGACTGCAATTAACCTGTGGCAATGTGAGTTTTAATATACCTTTTTTTATTTCTAGTCCTCTCTATTATCTACCGTGACAATAGGCTACAAATAATTATGTACAAGTATGTTCAGTAGCAATTGCAACTGAAGGAGGAATTTCAATTGCAAAGGAACAGGCGAGAGAAACGTCTCGCCAGTGTCAGGCTCTTTCTCGCTGATGTGCCTATTTGGTTTCCCAACGTACAGTAATGGAACTGCCCGCCTTTTTCACAGTGGCTGGGATTGAGGGTGGTCCCAAGCGTGATTCGGCATTCCGCCCGCCCACATTTACGCGGCGTCGCTTTTAATTTCCGTGTGTCTACACTTTATGGCATCCCGCGGCGGCTCGTAAACGCCAGAGGCTAGCCATCCTCATGCCGCCCTCAGCTTATTCCCTCCGCTGTAAAACTGCGGCGCGGCACAGCGCGGCGCTATTTTTAGGACAGATGCCGGCACGACTCCCAAGAGATCGTGCTGACGACAGCAGACACGGCCTGCTCCTCGCTTCGCTTTAATAATACCGCAGCTATTCGTTTTCCATCAACGAGGCTGTGACAGATTATTTTCTCGTATACGTGTGTGTCCAGTATTACTCATTTCAGAATAGCTGCGTGCTTCACAGAGGTCAGACAACAATATACCAGCAGTATTTCATCCTCCCATTCATTATTTCCTTTCCATCAGTTGCTGTTGTGGTATTCAATCTCTAGACATACCTCGAGCAGCTCTCCACGTCAGTCTAGGCTGTTGGTCTCCTGTTCTTTTCTGCGCAACTACCGCAAATTTTTCATCACTTTACTGTATTCAAATCTTCGTGTTCCTCTGCATTTTGTATCCCCCTCACCCTCTACCCTCCCTCCACTGACTTTCCTCAATTCCAGAAATGACGATTCCTTGAAGCCTTTGCATCTGTCTTCCTACTCTTAGTCACGTCTTACCACAAATTTCCTTCCTCTCCAGTTCATCACAGTAACTCTCAACTAACGATCTAAACTTCGGCATTCTCCTTTAGCACCGCATCTAACATATTCTATTCTGTTCTTACAAGAACTGTTTATTGTCTGCATTTTCCGCGCATGCAAGGCTACTACACTCAAGACAAATATCTTTGCGAAATACTTAAATTTGAATTCAATGTCAACACATTACTCCTTTTCATAAATGCTTCTCATGTTATTCTCAATCTGCTTTATAATACTCTCTACTTTGGTCTCCTTCCGTTAATTTTTGTTTCCAAATAACAAAACTCATCTGCTACTTTTTTCATCGTTTTCTAATCTAATACCGTCAGCAACGCCTGTTTTAATTCAACTGTGTTCTATTAATCCTGTTGAAAATTATTTGTTGTTTATCGTATAGCCTCTTTCCGAGACACTATCAGTTCCCGTCCAATACTCTTCCAAGACCACGAGAGAATTACAGCATTACCGGCAAAAAGCTTGGTTTTCATTTATTCTCCTTGATCTTCAAATTCCGTTCCTAGTTTCTCATTATTTTAATTTACCTGAATGTATACATTCAGAAACATCTCATTTTTCTCTCAATCCCTGTTCCTCTTTCATACCTTCGAATCTTTGTAAATTTTACTTAAATTATGAATTAATAAAGCAACTATTGGGCACATACAAATCTGATATGTATGCTGTACCTAAGGTAATTTAATTTTCCGGTATATTTATACTTATCTTTTCTATTTATATATATATATAGTAAAAGGCTAAACAAGTATGCCTTTAAACACTTAAACCTTCATTACATATTTGCACTGGTCCATCATCTAGAGATTTCTAAACTATACCATCCAGTTTTTACGTGTACATGTGAAAGAAAAGGGTCACCCGTCAATATATATATAGAAAATCATGAGCCACTAACACAATGGTGCATTCCACATTCCAAGGAGCAGGAATATGCAGCCTTGAAAGCCAAATTTGTGTACATATAGGAATGACATTTAGAAATCTTAGAAGACATCAGACCTTGGAAGTATGAAAAAACCCATACCCCATTCGAATTCATTTGTAACATCACAATCATCACACGAGAAATATAGAAAAATACATTATTTTATCATCAGGATAAATACGCACAGCAAATCATAGCACGCCTTATCCCTATGCAGGAAAAGTTCCACATCCAGATAGGTATCGCAGAAAACGAACAGCTTAATAACCGACTAGACTAATATAAACATTCTCTGCAAAGTCTCATAAAATAAATGAAGGGGTTCAAATAATATATAACAATTCATGAACCGACACACACACACACACACACACACACACACACACACACACACACATACAAATGCAGTCCACAGATATCACGAACACAAGTTCAACAGTTGGTAACAACATTAAATTTTTGGCAGCTGTGTTCAAAGTATAATATAAAGAACATGTGTGTTCCTGTCCTCGACGCTGTGATAGTGAAATTTCGAAGGGTGCAGGCATAAAACAGCTTTAAACTCAGCAATGCAGGCACGTAGATCAAAAATTATTCCGTTACACAAAATGAAGAAATGGTAGCACTGTTGCTAAGCTAAAAGTAAGATGCCAAGCATGTAAAGTGAGATAATATGCACACACATATGTTTCTATTTCAGGTCGCTGGTGATTCAGAAAGTTAAGCTGAAACGTGTGTAACATGATGAAATTAGTATTACTCCATTGAACTTAGACGGACATGAAAATTATCAACATAATACTTCATGTTCCAACAATGCTTGCTTCACTTCAAGATCTGCAGAGTCGTATGTTTTTGGATGTGACTTGTATGACATAGAATTTCAGAAGTAGTCTTCTTACTTAATTGCAGAATAATAACTTCTGCATGTTGATCACATAATACCTTTAGTATCATAATTAGCTAAACCAATAGCATTTAAAGTATGCATGACTGAGTTGCGTAATTAGTTTAATTTCTAGATTGGGCGTTTCAGAAATCCCACAGCTAGATTTATTTTACTTAGCAACCTCCACAGGAAAGTAGTAGTATTTGTTTATTAGTTCGTGTAGCACGTGATGTGAGTACGTATCTGGACTTTAAATGAAACAAAAAGTTCACTGTTACCAGTCACTGTTTTATTTATTTCCACGACGCGTTTCGAAGGTTTAAACCTCCATCATCGGGTGGATTTACATTAGTAAGTATTACATTTGTGTGTGTGTTGTGTTACGACGTTTGGAGGAACTTGTGGCACTGCCTTCAGTGATCACAGGTTCCTTTTGCTGTCGTAACACATCACAAGTATACTGCCACATTTGTAAACTCACAGACACACACACACACACACACACACGTGTTTTTCTTCCAAGTACCCCTACCATCTTCTCCCACATTTTCAGCTTTAAGGCTTCATATTCCAGATGGTTAGACGATTTTTCACGTCAAAATTAAGCTTTACCATGTCGATATCCATAATGATTGAGGCAAAAGTCAAGAGCAAATGAGGCCACGTATAGGGTCTCCCGTGGAAGTTTGTGGATGTCGACAACCACATCACCGCGCAGTCGTCAAGTTTACTGCGAGCGACAGCGTTGGGCGTGAGCCCACGAGGTTAAGCGGCGTGAAATTGGGAGCCTCTTACCAGCCAACTGCCGCGGCTCGCGGCCAGTGCCTTGTTGCCCTAAATGGCGCAGCCCACTGAAAAAATGGTGATACTATGCGTCAGATGTTTTAGCTCCTGTACCACCACAATGCCGACTTATGTACCAAAAATCAAGGTACAAATGAGGAAACGGAGACAATATTAAATACGTGAACTCGATATTTTTCGGGGCGATAACTGAAATTATATCGCCAACGATATTATTTTCGTACTGAAAGTACAAAAAATGGTTCAATTGGCACTAAGCACTATGGGACTTAACATCTGACGATCAGTCCCCTAGACTTAGAACTACTTAAACCTAACTAACCGGCCAGCCGGAGTGGCCGTGCTGTTCTAGGCGCTACAGTCTGGAACTGAGCCACCGCTACGGTCGCAGGTTCGAATCCTACCTCGGGCATGGATGTGTGTAATGTCCTTAGGTTAGTTAGGTTTAATTAGTTATAAGTTCTAGGTGACTGATGACCTCAGAAGTTAAGTCGCATAGTGCTCAGAGTCTAGCTAACCTAAGGACATCACACACATCCATGCCGGAGGCAGAATTCGAACCTGCGACCGTAGCAGCAGCGCAGTTCCGGACTGAAGCGCCTAGAACCGCTCAGCCTCAGTGGCCGGCTTGAAAGTACCGTAATAACCTAAATGAAGGTAGCGATATTGGAAACAGTCATTACTGGGTGGAATATTCTCAATAATGAAAGTAAGGTGGTAAGGATGTACGTTGAGTTGGTCATGTGGTTCATGTATTCATAGTTGCTTTTACAAATGTAGAATAATACTAGCCTTATTCTCATTACATCCCTCACTGATAAAATGCTTTTTGGGAAATGTGTTAGGAAATTATTCCTACTTATCGTCGAAAGCACACGTGGCTCCAGATTCGTCGCACAATTCAGTAAATATACTGAGGTGAAAAAGTCATGGGATGCCTCCTAATATCGTGTTGGACCTCCTTTTGCCCGAGGCAATTCGAAGTGGCATGGACTCAACAAGTCTTCGGAAGTCCCTTGCAGAAATACTCATCCATGTTGCCTCTACAACCGTCCACAATTGCGGAAGTGATGCCGGTGCAAGACTTTATCGGCAAACTGACCTCTCGCTTTTGTCCCATAAACGTTCGATGGCACTCATGTCAGGCGGTGTGGATGGCCAAATCATGCGTTATACTTGTTCACACCAACTGCGAAAAGCTGTTGCCGGGTGGCATGGCACATTGTCGCCCATAAAAATTCCATCCTTATTTGGGAACATGAAATCCTAGAATGGCAGCAAATGGTCTCCATATAGCCGAACATAAGCATTTCCAGTCACTGACCGGTTCAGTTGTACCAGAGCGCCCATTCCATTCCATGCAAAGACATCTCGCACCATTGTAGAGCCACCACCAGCTTGCACTCTGCCTTGTTGATAACGTTGGTCCATGGAGTCTGCACCTCCTTCGAACCCTACCATCAGCTCTTACCAAGTGAAAACGGGACTCGTCTTACCAGGGTATGTCGTGCAGTTAGGTACACGCGTCGGTCGTCTGCTGCCAAAGTGCATTAACGCCAAATTTCATCAGGCTGTCCTAACGGATATATTCCTCGTGTGTCCCACATTGATTCTGCGGTTACACTACTGGCCATTAAAATTGCTACACCAAGAAGAAATGCAGATGATAAATGGGTATTCATTGGACAAATATATTATACTAGAACTTACATGTGATTACATTTTCACGCAATTTGGGTGCATTCATCCTGAGAAACCAGTACCCAGAACAACCACCTCTGGCCGTAATAACGACGCTGATACGCCTGGGCATTGAGTCAAACAGAGCTTGCATGGCGTGTACAGGTACAACTGCTCATATAGCTTCAAACCGATGCCACAGATCATCAAGAGTAGTGACTGGCGTATTCTGACGAGCCAGTTCCTCGGCCACCATTGACCAGACGTTTACAGTTGGTGAGAGATCTGGAGAATGTGCTGGCCAGGGCAGCAGTCGAACATTTTCTGTATCGAGAAAGGCCCGTACGGGACCTGAAACATGGGGTCGTGCATTATCCTGCTGAAATGTAGTGTTTCGCAGGGACCGAATGACGGGTAGAGCCACGGGTCGTAACACATCTGAAATGTAACGTCCACTGTTCAAAGTGCCGTCAATGCGAACAAGAGGTGACCGAGACAAGTAACCATTGGCACCCCATACCAACACGCCGGGTGATACGCCAGTATGGTGATGACGAATACACGCTTCGCCAAACACGGATGCGACCATCATGATGCTGTAAAAAGAACCTGGAGCCATCCGAAAAATGACGTTTTGCCATTCGTGCAGCCAGGTTCATCGTTGAGTACACCATCGCAGGCGCTCCTGTCTGTGATGCAGCGTCAAGGGTAACCGCAGCCATGGGCTCCAAGCTGATAGTCCATGCTGCCGCAAATTTCGTCGAACTGTTCGTGCAGATGGTTCTTGTCTTGCAAACGTCCCCATCTGTTGATTCAGGCATCAAGACGTGGCTGCACGATTCGTTACAGTCATGCGGATAAGATGCCTGTCATCTCGACTGTTAGTGATACGAGGCTGCTGGGATCCAGAACGGCGTTCCGTATTACCCTCCTGAACCCACCGATTCCATATTCTGCTAACAGTCATTGGATCTCTACCAACGCGAGCAACAATTTCGTGATACGGTAAACCCCAATCGCGATAGGCTACAATCCGACCTTTATCAAAGTCGGAAACTCGATGGTACGCATTTCTCCTCCTTACACGAGGCATCACAACAACGTTTCACCAGGCAACGCCGGTCAACTGCTGTTTGTGAATGAGAAATCGGTTGGAAACTTTCGTCGTGTCAGCACGTTCTAGGTGTCGCCACCGGCGCCAACCTTGTGTGAATGCTCTGAAAAGCTGATCATTTGCATATCACGGCATCTTCTTTCTGTCGGTTAAATTTCACGTCTGTAGCACGTCATCTTCGTTGTGTAGCAATTTTAATGGCCAGTAGTGTATATCACGTAGTGTTGCTTGTCTCTTAGCACTGACAACTGTACCCAAACGCCGCTGGTTCGGTTGTTAACTGAAGGCCATCGGCCACTCCGTTGTCCGTGGTGAAAGGTAATGCCTGAAATTTGGTATTCTCAGCACATTCTGTACACTGTGGATCTCGGAATATTGAATTCCTCAATGATTTTAGAAATGGAATGTAGCATGTTTATAGTTCCAACTACCATTCCGACTTCAGAGTCAGTTAATTCACGTCGTGCGGTCATAATCACGTCGGAAGCCTTTCCACGTGACTCACGTAGCTTACAAATAACAGCCCCGGCAATGCACTGCCCATTTATACCTTGTGTACGCGGCAGTATCGCTAACTGTTTCTTTGCATATCACTGACCGAGAATTTCTTCACCTCATTGTATTTATACTATTACGGATCAACTGCAGGTTAGTGGAAACGTTCATACATATTACGCTACATTCTAGCTATAGCCCCACTCAAAGGGGAATGCGTCAATGCTGTTGTTAAAACGAAATTCTCTGCCATTTACGCTGAATAAAGTCGGCTTTCGGTAAGTTCTGTAACACATGGCTTGTCTGCATTTAATGTTAATTGCAAGTAGTTGAATTTGGCTTTGGAAACAGGAAACAGGTATTGTCCACTGTTAGCAGGGCTATTGCTTGGGATGCACCTTCATGGAGTTTCACGTTATTTCCACTTACAAACAACCAAACAAACAAAAAATTCTGATACAGAACTCATCAAGGAAACACAATGAAGAATGCTAGACATACTTGCTCGGTATTTTATTTCACATGGTTCTTTTTCTATGTTACAAAACACTCCATTGTAAGAGACTAAAGACATGTTAATGATTAATAAAAACTACCTCAGCATCTTATTACACTTTTATTGCGTTACGACCGGTTTGGTTTGTTGAACATCTTCATGTTTCCGAGCTGTGCGTAAGTGGTGACATAAAAGGTCTGGTTGTCTTTAATATTAGCTGCGACAACTAAATCATTTTTGTGTCACGACTTTAGCAAAACTCGGCAACCTGAAAATGTTCGATGAATGAAACCAGTTGAGGTGCTTTCTGTTAATCGTTAACATCACTGTCAGCTGTGATCAGCATGGTCAAGAATATACACAGCTACTCAAAAAAAAAGTTTCAACAAAAGATCATTACCCGAGGAAATGTTGTTGAGAATTGTTTCATTCACTGTTTTGCGCGCCTAATGCAAACTTGTCGGCACAGCAAGAAGAAATGAAAATAAATGCGTTTAATTTCGTCACCTATGTGTGTCCAGTTCTTTCTAGGAACGAGTTTAGTTCTGGCATTTGGTTAATGCAAATATTATTTACCGGATAGGCTTACGATGTACTATTATGCTGCGATCTACAGCGCTCGCAGTATGCTCTTGTGGCTAGCATCGCTGGTTCAAGCCCGGCCACCGGCAGTTACATGTCGCTTTATATTTAACGTTTCTAGAACGTTCTTGAAATGTCTATTGCCTGTAACGTTGGTATATTCTAGAATATCGGTGGTCCTATAAATACTAGTTTTCTAGAATATTAGATGTTTGTATAAATAACAGCTTTATCCACCCAGGACGTCTACTCTGTTCTAGCTGTATGTCGGTGTTAGTCATAAAAGCGCTTTCAGCTCTATACAATGTATTCCACTGACGATCCTGCCTTTGGATTCGGAATTGCTAGTGGTTTCGACGTGACGCTATTTGCTGGAGACGCCAGGTACTTCAAAACATCTACAACACCGTGACTCCAATTAGGCAGCATTGACGTAATCGCCTACACGGTCAGGAACCGGAGTTCAAGCAGTCCATCGTTCCTAAGATTCGTATATTCAGGAGACGGATGGATTCTGTAGCAGCTGAAAGTCAGCTGGTCAGTATCCGATGAAACGCTGAAATGATTCTACTGAGTCACCAAATACAGCAGATTGAATGAAATAATGCGTCTGGAAAATATGTGCTTTTACTTCGACGGCACAGCTCAACAACGAAGGAAAGTTTAATATCTGTAACAAATTCCAAGCCCAGAAGTCCGCTCAACGGAAGAAAAGTTGAACAGGACCCAGCGTCACGGAGAAAAGACACAGGCGTTCAAACGGGATATTTGGGCTATATGCCACATCGCGAATCCTAACAGGACAGAAGCCTACTAAATCTTTTAGTTGAAATGAGTGGCAGAAATATACAAGCCCTTCTGATGAAGGATGTCACCGTGATAGAGGAATTTGTCAAGTGACGAAGAATCGAGGAAATGCAGTGGAAAAGAGTTGGACGAAAAAGGTATCACCTACTACCGGAAGTTGTTCCTTTGGCAATTGTGGAAGACCACCATGACACGCCTCTTTTTCATACTCCACAGAAGAAGAGAAAAGATAGAGAAGTGTATGGCAACAAGAAATGCCTAAGTACACAACAGGTAACAGCCTTGAATGTTGATCCGATACGTCAGGAGGTAACAGACAATGTCGAAAGAGAGGTGTGTCGGTCTTTAACACCGATCTCCGTCACCAGTCGAATGCGCCAGAAGATTGGACTCGGCCAATTCGGACTTCCGCTACCTCCGTTAAACGACAATCAAGCATCAGGCCAACAGAGGTACAAAAACTTCTCCACAAAGTAAAACTCTCTGTATTACAGCATGAGGGCAGAGGACAACACGGCTTTCTCTTTTCACTGACGATGGCACGGGCATGTTATGAAGTACTGCAGAGAGAGATGACGATTGGACCACGACTATTATACCGCAAGACTTCAACCGCAGCAACAGTCTTATTCACACCAGTCAACTGCATGTAATTACTGTAGAACTGTTGGCCGAAGCTCATCGTCGTAAACTGGACGAGATCGCTTCCCAAAATGCTGTAGTCATTCTTATTCGCCGCACAGAGGTAGCAGGTTCACCTAGCCGCCCATTTCAAAAAAGTGAGCGAGGTAAACATCTACGGAGGTGACACCACGGATGAAAATCCTCCAAGGACGACAGGTTCCAAGATGACAGAAAATCTTATTGACGTCATGGTCGACGGCTAATCTGCCTGGGCGGTATCGACTTAGGGCCCCTTTTCTGTAACGTCGGACGTCTGTCGTTGTCAGATGAAGAAGATTATGTTCCTTGAAATGAAGACAATTTGCTGAAAGTTGCAAATGCGAAATACGCTCAGCCGACAGGAACATATACTGCAGGAATAATTGTCAATGAGAGATGCAGTACCTCGAGTTCGTCCTTGTAGCAGAATGCAGTCATAATGTTGTTTTTAGATGGGGCATTACAAGCCGTCATAGACGGTGGAAGACGAGTATTCCAGACTGACGAAGCCATTCGAAGAAACACCCATAACGAAGATTCCTCTGAGCGATTGTTGGGGGGGCTAAAGAAGCTTTTATACCGCTATCAACAACGAGAAAAGTTCTAGTCGTCAGTTGAGATGCTCATTTAAACTGTGAAGCTTTTGTCGACTGTAAAAAGCTACTCAGTCTTACAAAAGAAATGTACATGCCAGTGGCGAAAACAAGCTTGTAGGTCATCAAGGATAATTTTGGATCACTTATTGTCACGAGCAACCACAATCTTTTCTTCAGGTGTGTGCTTACGGACAGTCGAAAAAACTTCAAGGAAGAGCAGCTTATTGCCCTCGACAAATAATCGTACTCCACTGAGACTGCGAACAACGCATGGGAGGAAGCTGATGTCGAACTGAATATACGATCTGGTCTGTCAGGAACTACGTCGGTAAGTTCAAATGTTCAAATGTGTGTGAAATCTTATGGGACTTAACTGCTAAGGTCATCAGTCCCTACGCTTACACACTACTTAACCTAAATTATCCTAAGGACAAACACACACACCCATGCCCGAGGGAGGACTCGACCCTCCGCCGGGACAAGCAGCACAGTCCGTGACTGCAGCGCCTGAGACCGCTCGGCTAATCACGCGCGGCACGTCGGTAAGTGATAACTGTTACGCGACAATTTTCGGAGCCTTTCAGATCCGGAGTGGACAAAAGACAGACCCTACAGCCCATTATATAACACCGTATCAACACTTGCACTTTTGCAGTATGTCACCGGCTGAACGATGGAACAACCTGGGACGAAGTGGAAACGATGCAGTAAGCTGACATTACTGAACATTCGGACAGTCACTGGTCCTCTCTTGTGGTTCTTGTGAAGAACGTAGGCGGCATATAGCTTTTCTGTCTCGACTACCGATGACTGCACAAAATCACAAAGAAGGACGTATATCCACTGTCGCGCATCGATGACACCATAGACTACTTGAAAGGAACAAAATATTTCGCAGGTATGGGTATGTAGAGAGGCTTCTGTTGCGAACAGACCTGCTCGCTGTAGCCAAACCTTGGTCAGCCTTCTATAAATTGTAGCGCTCTCCGCCCTCCCCCACCCCGACAAAAAAAGCTTCCGGCCATTACCTAATAACCATATATCTGATGTCTCAGTAGAATCCTGTATTTTAGTCAAGTTATGACATAATTTTTGTTCTCAGTCGTTCCTTTCATTGGATCCTCGTTAGTTTATCCGATCTATCAGTCTAATTTTCACAATTTTCCTGTTGTACCTCGTTTAAAAATTTCCGCTTTCTTCTTGTCTGTAGCGTTAACGTTTATACTCCAGGCAAACAAATTTGTAAACGACTTTCTAACTTACAATATTAGACATAATGTAAACAGATTTCTCCTTATATATACTTCAGACGCCAAGATCGCAAAAAAATTAAAAAAATGGGTGACCGGTTTCGACAGAGCTGTGTTTTCATCATCGATAATTATGCTTTTGAATTTT
The DNA here is from genome assembly GCF_021461395.2 of Schistocerca americana. NCBI lineage: Eukaryota > Metazoa > Arthropoda > Insecta > Orthoptera > Acrididae > Schistocerca > Schistocerca americana. Next base: position 1,026,165,602 of record NC_060119.1, read on the forward strand.
TACAACACATTATCCATCACTTTTACAAGATACTTCACACTGCAAGTGCACACCCCACTACCATGAAGATCACTACCCACTGGCATGTCAAATTTAAAAATACGTGGTAAAGTAAAAATAGCTCTATTACACCATTTTGCTACAAGCTGACAGTGAACATGAACACTTGCATTCGGAACACTTGCAGACGGAAAAAACGGAAAAACATCGCAACACCAAGAAGGAATTGTGCGACATACACGAAACTTGCTAGGCGTGTTTCTACATCTGAAGGACGATGTCTGTTAGGATTTCGCACCAGTCGTATGAGAGTGGCACTATGAGAATGCAAATCAGGTTTGATTTAAAGACACACTGTAACGATCGTGAGTGTTAGTCACCTTTGAGATTGGACGTCGTGAGTTGATGTTAGTCAAGAATACCTTTAAAGCGACAAATACGCCATTATCAACACCCCACTGAGTTTGAAAAAGGTAGTGTAACAGGGCTACGAGAAGCCACATGCTCATTCTCCGATACTGCAGAAAGACATGACAGGAATGTAGCCACTGTGTATGACTGTTGGCAGCGGTGGTCACGAGAATGTGCACTCGCAGGATTACCGAGCTCCGGACGGCCACGTCGCACTAGTGAGAAGAAGACCATTGGGTTCGGCGTATGGCTCTGGTGGATCACACTGCATCTGCAGCAGCAATTTGGGCAGTAGTTGGCACCACAGTGACACAACGAACTGTTACAGATCTGTTATGTCGACTGCTAAGAGACTGTCGCCGTATAGCGTGCATTCCACTGATCCCAAACCACCGCCATTCGCGACTTCACTGGTATCAAGCAAGAGCTCATTGTTGGGCGGGGGGAGATCTGCTGTCTTTCTTGATGAAAGCTGGTTCTGCCTCTGTACCGGTGACAGCCGTGTGTTGGTTGCAAGGAGGTCAGGCTCAAATGGCTCTGAGCACTATGGGACTTAATTTCTAAGGTCATCAGTCCCGTAGAACTTAGAACTACTTAAACCTAAGGACATCATACACATACATACCCGAGGCAGGATTCGAACCTTACTTAAACGCAACTAACCTAAGGACATCACACACATCCATGTCCGAGGCAGGATTCGAACCTGCGACCGTAGCGGTTGCGCGGTTCCAGACTGTAGCGCCTAGAACCGCTCGGCCACTCCGGCCGGCCGCAAGGAGGTAAGTTGAGAGCCTGCAACCAACCGGTGTGTGTGTCTGGAGACACTCGACCTACACCTGGAGTTATGGTCTGTGGTGTGATTTCGTATCGCAGCAGGAGCAGTCTCGTTAGCCCACGCATTCCGACTGCAGTCTAGTGATTCGACCTGTTGTGCTGCCATTCATGAACTGTATTCCAGGAGGTTTATTCAACAAGATAACTTTCACTGTTGTAACCCAACATGCTCTACGGATTGGCGACGTTGCCTTGGCCTGCTCGATCACCAGATCTTTGTCTAAAGGAACGCAAACAGGACAACATTGAACAGCTACTCCAGCGACGTCCACAAACAACATTAATCGTCCCTTTATTGACCAACCAGGTCCAAAAGGGATGGAACTCCATTCCAGACACTGACATCTGGCACTTGCATCCATGCCCGTTTCGATGTTTGCGTTCAACATTCTGGCAGTTACGAGGGCTATTTATGTACCGGCGTTTCACATATGCAATGGCTTACCTTGCGCGTACACTATCCTGTGATCTAGCAAGTGTTAATCCATTACATGTGTTACCAAGATAAATGTGTTCCCGAAATTTAATTACTGTACATTACTTATTTTTTGCTGTTGCAATATTTTTCACCAGTTACGTTTCTGTTTCTCATTTTTACATTTAATTTACGCCGATATACAGTGGTCTCCGCGCTAGGGGGGCTGTAAATATGCACTGTAAAGCGACTTGTAACACTGGTGGATGTGTTGTATGAGTTCTAAAGCCTAAGATCCGATGAAGGTAACATAGCGTTGTCAAAAGCAGTCATCCAATTAAATGGTTTTCTTAGCGACCTTGGTTTGTGAAGTCTTCTTCAGTTACCAAATTTCTAATCAGTTATGCTTTTCTTGATAGTGCTAGTCTATGTTTTACAACCTCTCGACCTCGTCCATTATCAGTTATCTTTCTGCCCAAATAAACTGGAATAGAAAACATACAAACGGAAGTAAATTTTGCATGATTCATTACTGCAAAGTGATATAACTCGAAGCTGGACCATACAAGGAAGGTACGGGAGAAAGTAATTGAAAGCAATGACACGAATAGAAATGACACTTTTATTCAAAGACAATAATTACGATGAATTCAGTGCGTTATAGAATGGTCCACTGGAAGGCGGAAATTATTAATAGAGTGTGCGATCACGACGGACAGCAATACATCTCGTAGCGTTCCACGACAAGGTTGGTGTGGAGTTCTTTTGGCACCATCGTAAGCCGTGCCGCCGATGGGCAGGCGGTAACGGAACTTACGACCATCGAGCAAAGAGACCGCCTCAGTGCAGTCGCCATGCCACTGTGGAGCCTGACATTGCGAGCCTTGAAGTCCTGTGAAACGTTGTTACAATTACACACGGTATTAGACGAGGGCTCTTGTCTGTGGCACAGCGAAGTAGCCATCTGCAGCTGTAGTTGACCGTGACTGACCCATTCTTCAGCAGTGCTTGTGTTTCGATCCGCTCCCTATGCGTGTGAAACAATGCTAAGATCTATACCAAGCTCTTATGTTAAATTCCTGACACTTTTCCCTTCATACAGGTTCCGAATGATTTTTTCCGGTAGTAGTCATCCGAAAGTTGTCGCCGGGCCACGTTGTAATAAAGTCACCAGCACAGTGCATCATTGCTACTCGCTGATTGACACACACTGTCTTTGTCCGTTCCGTTCCTACACCCCTAAATGTCGCTATAGTCGCGCTGACCTCAATGCCATATGGCGTCTAACCTTCTGTGTTCTCTGGCTACAGGCTGACGCATTTACATTCATCATTGCCCAGTAGTTAATATGTCATGTTACTTTATGTATTTGTCCCTAAGTCTTGCTATGCGACGTAGCAAAACTCATCTACTACATTTAGTGTCTCATTTCCTAGTCTCTTCTCCTCAGTGTCGCCTGATTTATTTCGGCTACGTTTCAATACCTTTGTTTTACTTATATTGACATTTCATAATGTTAACTCATTTTTAAGCTACTGTACATAAACCAAAACTTGTCTTGGAAGTAATTTGCCGTCTCTGTCAGAAACAAAATCTCATCAGAAAGGCTCATAGTCTGTATTCCTTCTAGCTGAACTAATTCCTTTTCCAAATTTCTCCTCGACTCAATTTGCTCACTGCCCAAGGTGAATAACATACTGGATATGCGACGAAATCTGTCTCGCTCCCTTCTCGACAACTGCTTTACTTTCATGGTTTCAGACGCATATAACTGGAGTTTGTTCCGTTTGTAGGCTGTAGATATCCATTCGCTCCCTGCACTTTTCCTGACATCAGGATTTGAGAGTTCCAGTCAACGCTCCGTTCTCTGTATCTACAGCTGCTACAATACTAAGTCTACATTTATTTATCCTGTTTCCAAATATAGGTAATAGGGTGAGTTGACTCGTGAGCTCCATCATTTACCCGGGGACCCAAATTTACCTTCCCATAGTCGACTGCTACCAGCTTTTCTATCCATCAGTAAGTAATTCATGTCAATATTTTATAACCACAGCATATGAAATTGATAATCCTGTAGCATTGTCACCTATCACACATTGCTACCACGGCATTAGGTTCCATATATTCGTCTTCAAATCTGGGAGTACTTAGCCTGTTCCAGTATCTCACGTACTAGGTGTAATAGTTTTGTCATGGTTGCTTCTCCCAAATGTCTTAATAAATCTAAGGAAATGTCTACCGCTAGTGCCTTGTCAGAGCATGTCTTTTAGTGTTGCGTCTAAATTATCTCGCATGATATATCTCACCGCCTCATCTGCATCTGCTACTTATCGCTTTTCCATTCCACCCTTCTCATGGTTTTGTTCAAATGGTTCAAATGGCTCTGAGCACTATGGGACTCAACTGCTGAGGTCATTAGTCCCCTAGAACTTAGAACTAGTTAAACCTAACTAACCTAAGGACATCACACACATCCATGCCCGAGGCAGGATTCGAACCTGCGACCGTAGCGGTCTCGCGGTTCCAGACTGCAGCGCCAGAACCGCGCGGCCACTTCGGCCGGCTTTTGTTCTTTATACGACCACTCTAACGTGCCTTCCACCTTCGAGCGTTCGTATCTTTGCGTAGTAGCAGCTTGCTAGATGACTTCTCGATCATAGCACAGCTTTTACTTACCTCCAAGGTCTCTTTCAATTTTCATATAGGCGGCCTCTGTAAATTGCATAGTAATGCTCGATCCTACAGGTCTGAATTTCCTCTGTAGCCATGCGTGCTTTGCAATGGACAGGAAAACTGCCCACAAGTACAGCCCAGTGGATGAGTTTTAATGGAGTCTGTTGTATACAAATAGCATATGGCAGTTGCACAAACAGTAACTTAGTGGAAATGATATGTACGTAGTAGGTTAATTAAGGAATTAATAAAAGGATCAGAACAAACATTCACATTCAAATGTTCAAATGTGTGTGAATTGCTAAGGGACCAAATTGCTGAGGTCATCGGTCCCTAGACTTACACACTACTTAAACTAACTTAAAATAAGTTATGCTAAGAACAACACACGCACCAATACCCGAGGGAGGACTCGTAGCTCCGGTGGGAGCGGCCGCGCAGTCCGTGACATGGTGCATCAAACCGCGCGGCCACTCCGCGCGGCATTCACTTTCAAATCACACTGTTTATGTTCTGTTTCTCTAGCGGGACGTACGACAGGAAGGCGTTGGAAAATACGGGTGTAGTGAAGGATACTGCAGCGTGGCTAAAATAGACTCTGTGTCCCAGAAAATCGAAAGAAGTTATGTCCCTCCACTTCCTACCGAAAATACTAGCGCGACAGAGTTTACGATGAGGAGCTACATCTCCCTTCCGGAGTGAATATCAAGAGAATCTACGATTGGAGATTACTGTCTGAAGTTTTCTCCTGGACTAACAAACACACAAATCTGGCACGTCAAGTAAACTTCTGCTGCCTTTAGGTAACATAATTTGTGCGCTTTACAAGAAATATGGAGGAATTAGTTTATCTGCTTTACAGTTAATCACATGTGTGTGTGTCAGGCAGTTATGTACCGTAGATATCTCAGTTAATTTAAATTTAATGGAATAGAATGAACGCTAATACTTCGACCAACAATTCTGCCAATCTTTCCATGTAGAATCTAACATGCCTTTAACTGCTTTATGACAACAGTAAATACTATTTAACGTTTCTGAAGAGATCTCCGAATGACTTAACTCGCCCAAAGATATGATTAAAACTTGTAAACGAATATACTTACTATTCATAGCCTAGCTCACTTGCACAGCAGTGGCTTGTGTTTCATGACTGTCCTTCACTGGTTTTCTGGAGAACAGTTACTGAGCAGAAAAACGATTTAGAGTAGAATAAACACCGGTTGTATACTCGCATGTGCTGTGCTTTTGATTGTAAGGTGTAATATAACGTATTACAGTTAACGCACTAAAAGCCGCGAAATAATTTTTTAAGACTGCTGAAAAACTATATTTTGTTGCTGATTCTTGTCAGAAATTATTCGTATTTGTAGTCAGTATATGTGGATATTCTTATATCAACGGAGGCGTCATAACCAAGAAGTTTATCTGAAATGGCGGCATCGTCAGTTGGATACGGCGATCGCTAATCCGTTTGTAATTTTCTTATTCGACCAGAAATTACTTGTATTAACTTATGCCAATCCCAGCGCCTTATGCACCATCATCAGAGGTAAAACTCTTGGCTGCTAGTAGCACGTCAATAGAAACTGCAGTATGATAAGCTGTTTTTTAAAATATGGCATTGAAATGAGTCAAATGTTAATGAGAATATATCGCGAATCATGAAATGATTTCACATTTGGTGAACAGGTTTTATCGCCAGATACTCGTGACAAATGAAAACTTGTGCCACACGGGGATTCGAAACCGTACCTACCGCTTGTCATAGGCTGTCCCTTCAGAACTTCGGCTATTAGAGCACGCCCCCACTGCCCTACGCCGGTACAAAGCTCTCTATGGCACCAGTCACAATCCAAATGCTCGCTCATTCGTAAAACTAACCATAGGGAGACAAAATATGTTACTTTTGTCCCGTCCTTTTAGCCAAGCCAGGCGTGATTATAATCATTAATGGCGACAATGTCCGTGTCTATATAGCAATTCCATTTTATTGCAATACATTTTATTACAATACAATACAGACATACATGTCTGAAGGACATTGTGTTCTTATAGAATGCAGTTGCTGCATAAACAGAGACACAAGAAAAACTGTTGTTGCTAACAATATACTCACATCAAAAAAAGTTTCGCATCACCTTGATTCCGAGAGTTCCGGAATCTGTACAGAAAATTGGAATAGAAATCAACATAAACATTATTTCCGCCCTTATTGCTCATGAAAACCACACACTGCATGTTATATCACCAGACCTTCAGAGATGGTGGTCCAGATTGTTGTACACACCTGTACCTGTAATACCCAGTTGCACGAACTCGAGCATTGATGCATGCCTGTATTCGTCGTGGAATACTATCTACAAGTTCAAGGTACGGTTGGACCAGATTGTTCCATTTCTCAACGCCGATTCGGCTTGCTACCCTCAGAGTGGTTGGTAGGTCACGTCGTTCATAAACAGCCCTTTTCAATATATACCAGGGATGTTCGATAGAGTTCATGTCTGGAGAACATGTTGACCTATCTAGTCGAACGATGTCGTTATCCTGAAGGAAGTCATTCACAAGATGTGCACGTTGGGGGCGCGAATTGTCGCCCGTGAAGACGAGTACCTCGCCAATATGCTGCAGATATGTTTGCACTGCTGGTCGGAGGATAGCATTCACGTATCGTACAGCCGTTACGGCGCCTTCCATGACCATCAGCGGCGTACGTCAGCCCCTCAAAACGTCACCCCAAAACAACAGGGAACCTCCACCTTGCTGCACTCACTGGACAGTGTGTCTAAGGGGTTCAACCTGCCCGGGTTGCCTCCAAACACGTCTCTGACGATTGTCTGGTTGAAGGCATATGCGACACTCATCGGTGAGGAGAACGTGATCCCAATCCTGAGTGGTCCATTCGGCATGTTGTTGGGCTAATCTGTAGCGCGCTGCGTGGTGTCGTGGTTGCAAAGATGGACCTTGCCATGGACGTCGGGAGTGAAGTTGCGCATCATACAGCCTATTGCGCATAGTTTGAGTCGTAACACGATGTCCTGTGGCTGCACGAAAAGCATTATTCGACATGGTAGCGTTGCTGTCAGAGTTCCTCCGAGCCATAATCCGTAGGTAGTGGTCATCCACTGTAGTAGTAGTCCTCGGGTGGCCTGAACGAGGCATGTCATCAACAGTTCCTGTCTCTTTGTATCTCCCTCATGCCCGAACAACATCGCTTTGTTTCACTCCTAGACGCCTGGACAGTTCCCTTGTTGAGAGCCGTTCCTGGCAAAAGTAAAAATGCGGACGCGATCCAACCGCGGTATTGACCGTCTAGGCGTCGTTGAACTACAGACATCACGAACCGTTTACCTCCTTCCTGGTGGAGTGACTGGAACTAATCGGCTGTCGGACTCCCTTCGTGTAATAGGTGCTGCTCATGCATGGTTGTTTACATTTTTGGGCGGGTTTAGTGACATCTCTGAACAGTCAAGTGGCTGTGTCTGTGATGCAACATCCACAGTCAACGTCTGTCTTCAGTAGTTCTGAGAACCCGAGTGATGCAAAACGTTTTTTAATATGTGTAGCTTACGATGTTTTTTTTTAATTACTGGCATCTGTGCAGTCATGTTTCGATTCGTCCAACGTATTTATGCGTTACTAGAACAAAATGGAGTGACACTCTACACCTAAATAAATTGTCTCCGAGACCTACTTATAATTCCTGCAATACTAAGCAGCAAATCGGGCAACATATTTCCTCCATCGATCTCGATAAGCCGTCAGGTTTTCGGACTCCTCCCACTTTATCTCAGTGCATTGAAGAGCATTTGTAAATATTCACTTCCAGCTCTTCCTATATTTCTGTCTCCATCCCTTGTTTCCACAATAGTACCGATTTGGAGATTTTTTGTTGAATATACGTTATTAATGTCGATGTGTGCGTAGTGTGATGTCATAAAAAAAGCCTTCTTCTCTCGAGCAGCACCAAGGGGACCGTCGGTCTTAACACCCACATCTGACTGACGGATCCCCTGAACAGTGTCCTATACCTTAATTTCATGAGACACTCTTGAGGTGTTTGGAATTTAATGTAGGACATTGGCGCAAAGTCTGGTGATCACGCCACCATCTTCCCACCCCTTGCTGGCGAAGTGTAGGATAGCGAAGCTGTATTGTAATGTAATCTTTTATGGGTTATGGATTAGTATCTGAACTGTATGTGTGCGTTCATGAATAAATGTTAAATCTTGATTGACTGACAATAAATCATAATTAACTGTGCCCATACACTATGCGGAATAATTATTTGGGTTACATTGCTACGCACACATTTAATTTATTTTCTGTTTAGCTTAATACAACACTATATGTTTTGTGCATCTCCAGACGTATAAACCGAGCGAGGTGGCGCAGTGGTTAGACACTGGACTCGCATTCGGAAGGACGACGGTTCAATCCCGCGTCCGGCCATCCTGATTTAGGTTTTCCGTGATTTCCCTAAATCACCCCAGGCAAATGCCGGGATGGTTCCTCTGAAAGGCCACGGCCGACTTCCTTCCCCATCCTTCCCTATTCCGATGAGACCGATGACCACGCTGTCTGGTCTCCTTCCCCAAACCACCCAACCAACCAACCAGACGTATAAACATACAGGCATACTGATTATTTAATGATAACCTTTCTAAATTAACCTAAAGCACCACATGAATAGTATAGTTACACTTTCGAGCACTGTTCTGCTGATGGAGAAGAAGTGGGATGATGCGAACGAAAGGTGGTGGGCGGAAGAAGTTGATTGGTGGTGTGGGGAGTGGCTCTATTCTGAGAGGGAGGGTGGTAGCAAGATGCATCTCGATGTCTACTGAGCTAGAACACACAGGAATTTCGGCTTTCCTTTGCTTCAGGCGCACTGTATTTCCTTCTGGTACACACCGTTGGGTGGCTTGCAGAGTATCAATGTAGATGTAGATGTAGCAACCCTATTTTGTAACATCACACAACAGCACTGACACTAGCTTTGATGTATTTCTCTGCGCAACATGCATTTACATGAAAGTAATGTTTAATTTCATTACACACTTACATGGAAATGCACAAAACATCTTTATATGGAAGTAAACATTGGTCCTTTATAGCAAAATGCGCAGCACTCTTTTAGATGGAAGTAAACATTACATATTTACAACACCATGGCGGCGTTGCACTGTGTTGTTTCAGAACACATCGATATTGTAAGAGGTCCATGATTAAGGAATTTGTTGTTAGCGCACTCGAGCACATGTAATTTCGTTGGATTGCTCACGCGCTGCCTGCGATATGTAAGCTATAAGAGAATCTCAGACCAAAGAGCAGTGTTGACTGCAGTAGGAACTGTGTGTTAGTAGGAGTAAGTAGTTACTAGCGAGAAGTATGGTGTATTGTGTTGGCTGGGCCGGTCGTGGTGCAGCGATGGCGGAGCCTGAGCGTTGTAGTATAAGGTAAAAGAAGCCACGCGCGTATGTAGTATTGTTATATCAAGTCCCATGTAAATGTGTCTAAAGAAATTTCTTAATAATAATCTTTCTGATAAAAAATAGCTTTTGACAATCATTCATTTCAATTTAAATAATTTACTAATTTCTCCAATCCTTGGTCATCCCAATTATTGAAAAGAAAAATCAGTTGTTTCTTTTTATACATGACAAATCTATCGGCCAGCATTGCACAGAGCTGCGCCAGAAAAATTTCTTATAGGGGCAGATATATACGCGTTATCCGGCGACCTAATTGAGGTAAGATTTTTCAATTTATTCAGAATGAATTTTCAGGGCCATGACGCAGCACTGCTGACGTCCTACATTACCAGTTTAAATTCACAGTCATTATTGAAAGGTGAGCGACAATTTTATTGAGAGGTTAGTCACATTGTATTATTGGTAGGTTACGGAATTTATCTGTTGGTAGGTTACGCTAAATGTCAATGTTATGGTTATATTTTTTACCGTTGGGAGGTTTCGGAACTTTTACTATTGAGAGGTTACACTTAATGTGAATATTGTTTATATTCATTTTATTTTGTGGGGAGGTTACAATATTCGTGATAGTAACCGTTAGGTAGCCGTCAGTTTTCTACTGGTGCTCTTAAAACTGTTGCAGTGGAACTAGCTTCTTCATCTACACACATACGCCGCTAGCCACCGTATGGTACAGTCGTGGACAAAACGAGCGAGACCCCTCGCCTTTTCGTTATGCTGATCCGCACAGCTTTAAAGTCTGCTACACAGCATAACAGGCAAGGCGACGAAGTGCTACCAACATACTATGCTCAGGCGTGAAATTGAAAAACTATCCGAACTTTGTCAGACTGTTAGCAATCATGTGTAAGACTATATTAATGCTAATTGGTTTGTTAAACACAACACCTAAATGTAAGATATAAATGAAAGAAGAAACGCTAATTAATATGAACTGTACAAATAAAAATTAATTTCAGCTTATCGAGATAACATAAATGTTTAGTAAGACAAAGTACCCCAAATGGTTACGAATTAGCAAAATATTATGCGCATTCTGCCGCAAAACGGTCTGTGTCAACGTTCAGACCAGTCATACTGGATTACCGTTGCTGACCTACCATGAAAGTGTGCAAATTTAGCAATGCGTGAAGATTCATAACGAAATTCAGTTAAAAATCGTTCAGTGCCATACTTAAGTCAATTCATTTATTGGCAGAAGTGGAAAAACTAGGCAGTAACAAGTATGAACTCCTAAAATATTTTCATATTTACATCCATAGGCGCCGGTACACAATAAAGGTAGCAGTAAAACGTATTGGGGGCGCGAGAACTTCTTACAATAGCTTTACTGATAGTCTACCTGCCTACATCGAGATTAGAAATGAAAACAAACCAGACCTCCCTTGCAGTAGCAAACAGCTTTCACTACGCTAGCAGACAACCCAGGCAAACAGCCCTCTATTATTACCCCACACATGAAGAAGCTGGCAATTTCGCAATGAAAATAGCAAAATGATCTACAGTTTCTGTTGCATAGAGCTTTCTGGATTCAGAAACATGAATTTTCTACCTTTATGTCACAGCTTATGTGACAATCATTCGGGATGTTTATCGAAATAACAAAATACTGTTATTAACGAGTAAATTTAGTAGGATAATTATGCACCACCCCAAGAAATAAACGACTACATAGCTGCCAAACGTATTCTACAATGTTTCGAATCCTCCATTAGATTCGCCACAGCCAGAAAACGTTCATTAGCCGAAATGTTTCTTAAGCTAGCTAGCAATGGGAATGCTCTTACTTCTAAAACGCGGTGGCATTAATACTGCGATCTGAATTACCACGTGTATAGGCAAATGTATTTGATTTTTATTCCTGCAAACGTCATTTGGATCGAAAGTATCGCTACGATTAATATACTGACGTATCGACTGCAAGTAGAACATTTCGAATAAAAAGTAGGGGGAATTATTTATGCGTACCTCATCTTCAGCAAGTGCTGTAGCAATTTTCGTTGTTAGGATTTCGTCACCTAAATCGGTAAAAATGGAACCCTACTAGTCTCACATTCTTGACCGTCTATCCGTCTACCCACCCCTTAAAACACGTTTACCTCCAGTACAGTTAGACCTCAAAAGCGGAAATGTATCGTACAGTCTGACAAAGTTCGTATAGTTTTTAAATTTCAAGCCTGTGCATAGTACGTTGGTAGCACTTCATCGCCTTGCTTTGTATGCTGTGTAGCAGACTCTAAAGCTGTGCGGATCAGTATAACGAAAAGGCGATGGGTCTCGCTCGTTTTGTCCACGACTGTACGTGGCGGAGGGTTTTTTGTACCACTACTAGTCATATCCTTTCCTGTTGTACTCGAAAATAGAGCGGGGGAACGACTTTCGATATGACTCCGTACAAGCGCTAATATCTCTTATTTTTCTCCAAGGTCCTTAAGCGAAATGTACGTTGGAGGCAATAGAATCGTTTTCCAGTCAGCCTCAAACGCCATGTAAATGTACAATCAATATTGTTAGTAACTTGTACTGATTAACTCTGCAAAATGTCAAGTGTATATTCTTTACTACGTGATGCCTTTGATCTACTGTAAAGAAGTGGAAAGGTAGTGTGACATGCTTACTCTTTGCAAATTAAGTTCTTTGTATTATTTGGAAGGAAGTGGTATTTAGTTACTATACTTGTCTTACTGGCAACTATGTAATAATTGGTTCATACATAGGGACTTTGTATTGTATAAAGAGAAAGGGATAGTAGTTAGCTTCTGCAACGGAAGTGGAAAGGGTGGATGTGGAGCTCAGTCTGGGCGGCAAGTGAGAGAGTACAGTAGTCAGTAGGTAGCAAGTAACTTACGAGGAAACAGCGCAGGTGCCGAGTGAGACTTACAGTATTGCAATTGAAATGAAATGTCTTCGGATTTAATACGCGGCTGTAAAAGGATGCTCTCGATTTTGGAAAAGCTCTAAAATGATATTAACAACGCCAAGAAGAGGTAAATAGAGCTAATTATTGCCACTGGAAAGACCACCTAGCCACCACATGCTCGCCACCACGACTGCGCATCCACTTCGTCACACATACGAAACGTCAGAACTGTATTACTGTATGAACAAGTAATGTTGTGTTTGGTTCTGTGAAAATATAATCCTAATGCTCAAAATGTGTTTGAACAATGTGTCCATCCTAAGCACTTGTCCAAGTAGGATCCTCTCCTTTAAACGATGAAATCCGAGGGTGTCCTTTGCATAAAAAGCATTAAGAGTTTTGCAGTGCATTTTACTGATGTGTGGCAAAGCTGTTCCAGTACTCTTAGTGTACAGGGTAAAATTTACTTGTTTTTAACACATATAAAAGAGACTATATATGTTTGAGTATTTTGAAACTTAACTAGAAAATGAACTTGAATATTAGTTTAGGAAAGAGTATAACTTGAAAAACAAAAGTTCTCTAATTTTTGGTGCTTTAAAGATGTTTGCGAAACTACTTGCTTCACAAGAAGTATCATAACACTTTATCTTGAGGTTGTTTGAATTAAAATTTTGCTGGAGATTATCTCTGATTTGCAGAGGTTATTGTCAGGGTAAAGATTGTTAAATTAGTACAAACTTAATGATCTCAGATGAAAGAGTAACCCAATTCTACCTTAATGCTACATAATTCTCGAATTGTGTATAGTGTTTTGCTACAGTGGAAGGCATAGTTTGTGGGACCATATTTCTATAGCATCATAACAAAAAAGGATAAATTAGATTAATAGGTTTCTAGCTAATGATTCTTGAAGTGATTACTGAGAAGCAAAGGTAGAAGGTTTGTATGCTGTGTCTCCTTATTGCTTTTGTATAGTAAATGTGTGTATTAATTGTACTTGACTATTATTATGGCTATCTGGTCTTGTGTTGGTTGTGAAGAGCAAGTTTAGAATATATTAGTTAAAGACGAAAGTAATGATTAAAGTAAACAAGAGAAAGGGCTCATGTGCAAATCTTGTGCCTGATTTACTGGTAAAGTGACAACTGCTGTTATTCACTGTGTAATTTGTCCATTTGAGTGTGTTCGTTGCACTTCACAGAACAGTATTTAATGAAAGTTCGTTTTGCATTAGTAAAAATACGTTATTTATAAATACTGTTTTGACATTATTATGCCTAATCAGGCTGGCGGCCGTATAACTATTTCATTTAACAGTAATCAGTTGCTGTTACTTCTTGCAAAATTATATCTTTCTGCTGTCTACCTAAAGCTATTATTACGAAATTAAGGTTCGATACCAATCTTTCCTTTAGGTAAACTCGATCAATTTTCTAAACTTCTCTCAGAGGGTAACATTTACTGCAAGTTTAGGCCATAATTGGCAAATTTTCTACCGCAATAGTGTTACACGTGGCAGACTTGTGACGGAAATAAACCTTGTCGTGTCTAGGTAAACTGCATGCCAGTATAACGAGCGAAGCAGTAGTGTTATACGCGGCGCCGTGTGACAGGACGTTCGTTTTACTATCAAAGACAGCAAAAAAATAGAAATATTAGGAGTAAAACAAAGGTAGAACGAGTAAGAAACATCCAGTGGCACGAGTCTGCAAAATATTCGAAGAAAGTGTAGACAGAAATTTTCCTAGAATAGAGAGATAAAGACACCAATTTGCTGTAGAATATAAAAGATGGACAATAGGGCGAAAACAGATCAAGAGAAACTGGACGAGGCAGCACAGAATGCGTTAGGCGGCAGTTGTTCACTAGATCTAATAGATGGCCTCACAAGACGCCAGCAAGCCTAAACAGAATACCACACACATGTAAATGAGCAAATCAATATAATGAACGTATCACAGACAAACAAAGTAGGGAAGAGGACGTGAGTAAAGATAGTGAATGTATTGACGAGTCAATGGATATGTTTGATTCGCCAAAGGTCAAAAGAGAAGTGCGTGAATCATGAGAAGTAAAATTTGAAGAAGAAGACTTATAAGGACAGGAAAGCGATAAATCACCAGATATGACAGAACTGTTAAAAATGATAGCCACGCAGATTGCAGCACAAGGCCAACAAATTAACAAGCAAATTGTAGAAAAGGGTCAGCAAATTGAAATGCAAGGGACCAAAATTAGTAAACAAATTTATGCAATAAATTCGAGAGTAGGTGTTGTGAGTAACGCTATCAAGGAGTTAAAAAGTGAAATTAATGTTATCAATGATAATATTACCAATGTACAATGACAAATAAACGACATTAATGAAAGATTTGACACTGATGGTTCAATTGGCTCTGAGCACTGAGGTCTTCAGTCTCCTAGAGCTTAGAACTACTTAAACCTAACTAACCTAAGGACATCACACACATCCATGCCCGAGACAGGATTCGAACCTGCGACCGTAGCGGTCGCGCAGTTCCAGACTGAAGCGCCTAGAACCACTCGGCCACAACGGCCGGCTTTGACACTGAGATAATGAAGATTCACGACCAACTAGAGCCTTTAATAATAACAAAAGTTGACGATAAAGTATTCGGTCTTAATCCCGAAATATTAACCAAAAACAGCACCGAGTTTGCTCAAGTGAGACAATCGGTGATAGAAACTGAAAAAGAATTATATTAACAGATAACTACATGCGAAAAAAGTGTGAGCATCACACTTTTCAAATCCAATGCAAAGTATGCGACTTGGAAAGAAAAATAAAGGAAAAGCCGACCAATTTTACCGAAAGAGTGATTAGTAGAAAACTATTAGAGGGCGAAGAAAGGTTCGACCCTGCGAAAAGACACAATGGATGGCATCCTCTTGATTTCGTAAAGGACTGAGAAAGGAATGTTCCTAAATACCTGACAGAACAGAACAAGATTAATTAAATTATTAGCGCCTTAGCAGACGATGCTAAAAGATCGGGGCTAAATTTGTAAACAGATAGGATGTCTTTTGAAGAATTTAAGTAGAAATTTGTCGAAGAATATTACTCTGAACAGAGGAACGACTATCTGTGGCGCGAATTTCTAACGGCCAGGATGTACGATATTAGAGGCAGGTAGTCTATGAAATAATTCTGTGAGACCTGGTATCTAAAGCTGATCTAGCCAGACAGAATCAGAAATAGGCTAGGCGCAAATTGAGACGCGTGTAGCACGTGTGACGTCACACGACACTACAGCGCCACGTGCCGCACGAGTCGCGTGGGTCCATCGCATATTGCGACGCGTACACCATACTTCGCATGCACCGACTGGTGACGCTCTGCGCTGACAGAACCGAAGCGCGCGTAACCTGTTATCTTTCTCAAACGATTTTACAGAAACTATCCCTGAAAATATTTGATTTTTGCCTTACTTGTAGCGTTATATGTCATCACCTCGCTAATGACCATTATTATTGTGTTGTACACATTTTAGTAAGACACTACGCAAAACTCAAAAAGTTTGCAACGAAAATTAGGGGTCGCTATGATTTTGCGTTTGGTGCGTATTACACCATATGTTGCTGCGTATGAAATTTAGCTAACATGTTGAATTTTTGTTTAGAGTTGGGAGGAGGTCTCTAGCTGCCTCTGATCTCGAGAAAATGGATCCCATGTAGCTCGCTCACTTCCGATCTCACGCCCGCGAGAATGAAATACTCGCAACATCTCTCATATCTCCTAAACCGCTCGAAACATCGAAACGAAAGTTTGGCGAATGATAGCACACAAGGAGGAGAGTGTTTTGCCAATTGTTTAAATACAAGTAACTTTCTTATCTATGGCGATATATCAGTACTTAATACTTCGCTTTTTATTTATTTCACTCCAGTGACTGTAATTTCTTAAGAGTGATCGACAGCTTGCGAAACACGAGCTTCCTAGTATGAAAATAAACATGAATTTTTTTCTTTTAGGTTACTGCAAACCGACACTATGAGGTTTTTCGTAATCTATTGAGGTCTGTGATTGGCAATTACTAGTTTAAAGAGGCACTCCGTTTCGGAATTCTGTCTCAATAACTGCTGTGAAATGAGTTTGGCAAATTACACTGTTACAAAGGAAGCACAGTTAAAGCAGTCACCAAGAGAAATGTGGCCGTTACTCACAAACGGTGATGCTTCTTCGAATGAGAAGAGGTTAACAACTCACACAAAAATAGATTGCTAATTTTGGTGGAGTCCCCGTAACCCATCCTATTTTTAACATTGAGTGACTGGAATGGAAACTTATCAAAGGATTTTATTCCTTCTCTTGATCTGATCAGTATTAAAATAATGACGAGCGTTCCTTCAGGCAGAATGATAGGCACATTCCAGATACTGGTTACTCACCTACAGCCTGCCAAACCGACAATGTGTGATAGCGAGTAAAATAGTTGTTATTGAGGAAAATAAACAATTGATGTGTCGCACAACACAGTGGTCAGTGTATTGTCAGCAGCGGAGCATAATGCACGCGACAGGAAAGCACAAGCTAGCCACGTGTGCCCTATGAGTTGGAGTTCGAAAAACATTGTCGTGAAACCAGATCTGCCTTTGTCAGCAGTACATTTCAAAAAATTAAATATACCTAATCATAACACTCTTCTAGGATAATCCTACTTTCGTAATAATACGACCATTTTCTTCATTTGTGTAGCCTGTTGGACAAATAGTTTATTAATACTGATAATGGGCATGCAAAAGTTGAAATGCTTTTTCTCATCACGGCGAACCAATTAAAACATTGTTATTTGTGATTACTTTTCGACTGTTTCTAGCTTGCAGTGGAAATGTGATGTTCACGTGGATGTAGTACAGTGTGTCGTACTACATTATTGCATCCATATCCTAGTAATCACAGTGAGACTTCTATACTTCAGATCTTGGACGCTTTTTACCAGGAGCACAAAGGGATCACACCTGTGGAGATTATCCCTTTCTAAATTTTTGTAACAGATCGTACAGATACGCCAGCATACTAGGCAGCGAGAAGAAAACCTTCTTTTACTTGCCTGCCTCGCTTCTTAATCACATGATTTTATAATATTCCTTGCTTCCTTATTCACTACCCTCTGTCCCTTCTTGCGATCTGAAAACATCGCGGAGGCATATGAAACAATTCCAGCGGCCAATGGATCATCAGTTACTGAAGTATGCATCTTGACAGAAGAAAAGCAAAACAAAACAATACAATACAGATATAAATAACTGAAAAGTATAATGTACTAACGAAGAAAGCTGGAGCGTTAAATGGCGGAAAACGAAACACTACCCAAAGGCAATAAAATTTAGTACACAGTAAGGCAAAATTTATCGTATGGGCACTACTATAACTGCTCATATGCGCCGTTCCGATGTGAGCATATGGCCGGGCTACTTCTCCGCTCCCCGCCTCAAATTTCCCATGTTGCCAGCGAGGCACGCGCGACACCACAACCACAACGCCGCGCGACCTGGGGCAGGCGCGTGTCGCGTCCAAGTTGCAACTTGCGCGGTCCCATTTGAACCTGTGAAGTTACAAAAACGCGCGCTGCGCTGCGTCGCGCCACACGCGCTGTACGCATCTCAGTTTGCGCCTAGCCTATGAGGTACGTGGGAAGCAATCATAAAAGCTTCTCGTCCTTCTTACAGAGGGTCGAAGACAAAGACCATTGGAAGGGAAATCGTCACCCCCATCCTAGTAATAATAACAGAATGAGAGAAAGCCCTGATCAGAGTGAATGAAATGAAAATGAGAGATATCGCGTAAATATATTACAAGTAAGAGGTAGAGGACGTGGGAGTGTTGCGTTCCGAGGCAGAGGGTTTGCACCTCGAAATTTCAAAAACAGAGACGACACAGTAAACTAGTGCCCGTGTGTATTATGGGCCAGATCTGCGCAGATAATGAAAGCGAACGTAGAGGCAACTATGCGAATGCGTCGATGGGCGACACGAGTAGAGTAACAGATGGTAATGCGTATGAGTCACACCCATGCGAAAAGTTAACAAGCAGGCGCTCGTGCTCTGAGCGGCAGAGCACAATGAACTCCGATAGGCAGGCAGCTGGCCATTCTGCAGCCGACTTAACTGCAGTGGAAAGCGAGCATGGAATCAGACACTTCAGGAGGCAAGTTTCGACGGTTTATGAACCCGAAACCAAACAAAATTCGATTATATCAGTTAATAGTAATAATATGAAAGAGATATTGTGCAAGAAAGAGTTGTCGAAGGGCGAAGATGAGCAGAGTAAAATAAGTGAAATTGAAAATATTTATATGGCCAATGATATTACAAAGGGGGTAGTAGAAGATGTAGAGGTGGAATCTGTAGGCAGAGAAAAGGTAAAAATAGGAAGCGCCGTGCAAAGTACGCTTGCAGCAAATACTGAAGAGATAAATTTTGGAAACGAAGGCACTGCAGAAGATATGGGAGTTCTCATTATTAGTGAAAATGAAGGGAAAAGTAATGAAATGGCTAGTGTAAATAAAACTAGGTCGGAGGATGAGATCCTCTATAGTATAAACGAAGTAGAAATTGACAATAATCTTGCACAATTTACCAGTAATGACAGTGTGGAAGAAAATATGTCGGAACACAGCATGCGAATTACTGAAGTGCTTAAAAATTATACTAAACATGAAATTAAAGCTGAAGTCCTTCAAAGTAACACCGATAATTGACCTGTAACCCAAAATACACTGCATTATGTAAAATACAGTCAGAAAACCGAAGTTAATGAAACATCAAATGATGATTTGCCTCGTTGTTTAAAAGTTGCTTTCTTACTTGAGTCAGAGAGTGAAGAAGAGATTAGCAGTAATTCGGATGATGAGGATGAATTCTTGGGAGCGGATAAAAACGAGCATACATTACCGAAACAGGATATGAAAAAGTAAGTGAAGTCTTTTCGAAACGAAATCCGGATATTGAAACAGAACCGAAGAGCCACCGAATGATACGGGGGCTGGGGCACGGATTAAGAGAGCCTCCAGATGATACTATACTGGGGCACGCTCTACTTACTGCCATGAAGGAATTTGAAATTCCGAAACCAAAAGAACCTCCTGACGAATCGATAGCAGGACAGAAGTTACTGAGGATCGCTAAAGAAGTAGAAATAAAAATAAACTGAAAAAGCCACGTGACGATACGATACGATGGCAAGAGTTGGAAAGGATTGTAAACGATGTAGAAAGTAAGAGACCAAAGACTCCACCAGATACAGGTATTTGATCAGTGAGTAACAACTTACTGTCACCATAATCACAAGGCTTGGGGCAGGTTTGTTTCATATTTTGAGAACATTATGAATACCCTCTATCATGAAATCACAGGTTTTACACCAGAAGAAATTCTGCTGAATCATAAAAGTAAAAGTGTTATTGAAGAGGCTTTGCAATTTCCACCCATCGCAGGGATCGACTTGAATGAGAAAAAAGAGTTAGAAAAAGGTTGAAAGAGAAAGCGGCTGCCAGGTCTAAAAGGCATACATAGTAAGGGCTTTAGAACAACTAAATTCAAAATTGGAGATTATATTTTAGTGAAAACGCATAAAAAATCTAGCGAAATCAACAATGAAATTTCAAATTTAAATATGTTTATAATGGTGCGTTTGAAGTGCAAGGAACGTCACATGTTAATGCTTATTTTCTTGGGCACCCAAAGACTAGAAAACCCTTGGAGATTCGAAATATTGTTGCCCCAAAACTGTGTTTGGCATCCTTACCTGGTCAGATTAAAGGGAGACATTGAATCAATTCAGAAGGAGCTGCTAGTTTTGTCTCCGGTAACTTTGATGGTGGTGGTGGTGGTGGTGGCTAGTGTTTAACGTCCCGTCGACAACGAGGTCATTAGAGACGGAGCGCAAGCTCGGGTTATGGAAGGATTGGGAAGGAAAGCGGCCGCGCCCTTTCAAAGGAACCATCCCGGCATTTGCCTGAAACGATTTAGGGAAATCACGGGAAACCTAAATCAGGATGGCCGGAGACGGGATTGAACCGTCGTCCTCCCGAATGCGAGTCCAGTGGGCAAACCACTGCGCCACCTCGCTCGGTCCCGGTAGGTTTGAATAACACGTAAGTGTTACAGAGGTGTATCGGGACCTCAAATGGGAATCCCTGGAGGGAAGGCGACGTTATTTTCGAGAAACACTATTGATAAAATTTAGAGAACGGCCATACGAACTGACTGCCCAACGATTCTAGTGCCACCAACATACATTGCTCTTTAAGACCACGAAAATAAGATACAAGTTAGAGCTCATACGGAGGCATATAGATAGTCGTTTCAACCTCGCTCTATGTTAAAGTGGAACAGGAAAGGAAATGAATAGTAGTGATACAGGGTATCCTCCGACCTGCATCGTACGGTGGCTTCACGAGTTTCTATGTAGATGTAGACGTAGAAACGAGCCATATGGTAAAGGCTGTATGACGGTCGGACGTCTTCGTATAATCCTGTTTGGGCATGGTTTTATTCTCCTGTGCCAACCTCTCCATTTCAGAGTAGTACTTCCAACCTAAATCCTATAGTACTCGTATTTGTTGGCAGTATTCCAGTCTCTGTCTTCCTCTAGAGTTTTTACCCTCTACACCTTCCTCTAGTGCAATGGATGTTATTCCGTGATGTCTTAAGGGACTCCAGAAGCCCTATCTCTCCAATGTTAAAATAGCGCTTATAAATAACATGTTTTCTCAGAAAGCATTTGAGCTAGAGAGTTGAAATTTATACAGGTTATTTATTGGAGAATTGGCTCCAACTTAACACCGGATTTTTAAAAATTTGAATTCAGTTGTAAGAGATTAATTTTTTCCATTCTAATGAAAATTTACTACTTTTTGTGCTAATTTTTTCTTATAAGTTCTACAACATACAGGTTTTTGGAACAAAGGCTGTGTTATGCTACGCAGGAGAGACTGTGCAACATTTGCTGAAAATCTGATGCAAATTGGTTTGGCAGAACCTGAGAAAACACGTAATCTATACAAAAAAATAAAACTTTTGGGAATGGAGCGACAAAGTTTGGATTAACCTTTTAGTGCATCCCAGGTCCATTGTATGGAGTTTCTTCATTTTTTGCAAACTCTTCCTCCTGTTTGCTCTTGCTTGTATTTATAGGCTATTTCTCATACATTCGTGTTTCTTATATTTACTCTCAGTCCGTATTGTGTACTCATTTGAGTGCTCATTTAATTCAGCATTTTCCCTATAGGTTACCCCTGTTTTTCTCAGAATTTCGAACGTTTTGCAGCATCTGACATTTTCGAACGCTTTTTCCAGGTCGACACATTCTACGAAAGTTTTTGGGTGTTTCATCAGTCTTGCTTCCACTATCAACTGCTACGTCAAAACTGCCTCTCGGGTAAATTTACCTTCCCTAAAGTCAATCTGATCCTCATATAACAGATTCTCAATTTTCTTTTCCATTTTTCTGTATATTATTCTTCTCAGCAAGTAGGATGCATGAGTTGTTAAACTGATTTGGGGCGTATCTCGCACTTGTCAGCTATTTCGTCTCCTGAATTATGTAAGTGATGTATTCCGGTGGTATATCGCTGGACGTATATATTCTACATTCCAACGTGATTTATTGACACTTCCCTCAGTCATTTCAAAAATTTCTGAAGAGATGTTATCTATCCGTTTTGCCTTATTCGATCTTAAGTCTTCCAAATCTCTTTTAAATTCTGATTCTAATTGTGAATCCCCTGTCTCTCGTATATTGAATTCTGTTTCTTTTATAACATCATCAGACAGGTCTTCCCATCCTCATAGAGACTTTCAATCTACTCTTTCCACCTATACTCTCTTTCCTCTGCTTTTAGCAGTGGAATTACCATTGCACTCTTAATGTTTTCACTATTTCTCTTAATTTCATGGAATGTTGTTTTGGCTTTTCTATAAGCTGAGTCAGTCGTTCAGACAATCATTTTTTTATTGATTCCTGTGCAGTTTTCATACCGCTATTTCGCCTTAGCTTCCCTGCAGTTCCTATTTATCTCATTCCGTTAAGTGACTTATATTTCTATACTCCTGAATTTCTCTTAACATTTTTGTACTTCCTTCTTTCATAGATAACTGAAGTATTTCTTTTATCACTCATGGTTTCTTCGCAGTTATCTTATTCGTAGTTTTCTTTCCAGTTTTTGTGATTGCCTGTTTTAGTGATGCTATTCCTTTTGTATTGGATCTGGGAGATGTGTTATTTACTACCGGATTTTTCGATACCAAATATAATGAGGGAGGTTGTTAATGTTTTCTTATATTTTTGTCAGAATATTTTTTGTGAATTGTAATTTGCCTTATTTTATGCTAATTTGCTTATATGTTCGAGAGTGACAGCATATTGATTAATATTAGTAGATGTGACGAATAATATCAAAGAGACTGGTTACAAGTGGAAGCTTGTGTGTTGTGTGAAATGTCTTTGACGCTGGAGTCGTCTTTGACCTTGGTCAGTCGGCAGTGAAAACTCGGTGTGTGACGGTGGAACAATGTACAGGTCCCCGTTATAATAATTTGCAAGTGACCAGCAAAAATGAGTTATTCTACTGCCTTTTTATATAAACATCAAGAAGGAAGCACATTCGGAAAAATGGTATTTCAGTCTCCAAAAAGGAGGCAAACGCATTGAACCAGGACATTTCCGCAGCTGACGAAACAGCATTGTGGAATCATACTTTCACTAGACGACTGAAGCCTACACAAAAAAGTCAAATATCTTCTTATAAACATCCACGGAAAAGTGAGTACTGTCACGAAATATGCTAAATTCAAGTACATAAAAATAGTTAGCATATTTCACTCTTCAACTGAACTGCCAACTGAGCTATAAAACGGCTCTGAGTACAATGGGACTTAACATCTGTGGTCCCCTAGAACTTAGAACTACTTAAACCTAACTAACCTAAGGACATCACACACATCCATGCCCGAGGCAGGATTCGAATCTGCGACCGTAGCAGTCGCGCGGTTCCGGACTGAGCGCCTTAACCGCGAGACCACCACGGCCGGCAACTGAGCTATAGCCTCAGAGAACTTCAAGCGTATTTCTTCATTCCTTATCTACTTCCGTAACCGACTTCTTTGCGTATAGATTCTTCTTAAACTTCAATCTGCTCTTCATCACTACTAAGTTGTGATTTGTGTTTATATCTGGTTCTGGGTATTAGATGTAATACAATTGAAATCTTCTCGTATCTCCCGCCATTTTTGTTCTATTCCCTTGTGATTCTTGCGCGCTGTATCCACTATTACTTGGTGAAATTTATTGCAGAACTCAGTTAATCTTTCTCCTCTCTCATTCCTTATTCAAAGACCATATTCTCCTGTGACGTTTTCTGCTACTTTTTCCCCTACAACTGCGTTCCAGTCCTCCATCACTATTAGATTTTCGTCTCCCTTCAGGGTACTGTATTACCGTTTCAATAGCCACATATACTATTTCTATCTCTTCATTTTCAGCTTGCGACATCGACTTGTATACCTAAACTATCGTTGTGGTGCTTGTTTGCTGTCGAGTCTAATAAGAACAACCCGTTGAAGAGTTAAAAGTAACGTAATCTCTGCTCTACCTTCCTATTCATAACGAATCCTACTCCCGTTATGCCATTTTCTGCTGATGTTGATGTTATCCTTTACTCATCTGTCCAGAAATCCCTGTCATCTTTCCAACTCCTCTGATACCTACTATATCTAGATTGAGCCTTTGAATTTCCCATTTCAGATTTTATAGCATCCTTACCACGTTCAAACATCTGACATTCCACGCTCCAACTCGTAGAACTTGGATATTCAATAGTTTCCTCACGGTCACCCCCTCCTGGGCAGTAGCCACCCGGAAATCCGAATGCGGAACTAGTCCGGAATGTTTCGCCAATGGAGAGATAACCATGACACTTTTTTAGTTACAGGCCACATGTCCTGTGGATACACATTATGTGTCTTTAAAGCAGTGGTTTACATTGCCTTCTGCATTCTCATGCCATTGAGCGTTGCTGATTCGTCCGCCTTTAGATGCAGTTTCCCACCCCAAGGGCAAGAAGTGTCCTCTTTGACAACGTTACTGGCTGAGTGAGAGTGACCTCTTCTCATGATGATCTTTATTCTAAATTGAAGCGGTGGCAGGTTCCGAACCCGGAACCGATGACACTTCCTTTTCTAGGTAAAAACGCTATTCGTAGAGCATCCGTAATTAATCTTTTTATGTCTGCCACCGACTGTGACTCATATTCGGGTTTTAAATTCCCTTGGTTTTCGTTCTTTGCAGTGTTTTTCTTTTTGTTTTCAGCAGATAGAAAAGATGTGAAGTGTTATTTTTTGTCCCGTCGTAAACAGAATCGTCACAATGTTTACGACGATTCAGAATGTCAGTTGAATAACTGACAGAAGATGGCAATTAATACTCTTAACGAGGAGCAGATATGCAGCAGATCCTGAAATAAATGGTTCAAATAGCTCTAAGCACTATGGGACTTAACATCTGAGGTCATCAGTCCCCTAGACTTAGAACTACTTAAACCTAACTAACCTAATGACATCACACACATCCATGCCCGAGGCAGGATTCGAACCTGCGACCGTAGCGGTCACGCGGTTCCAGACTGAAGCGCCTAGAACAGCTCGGCCACAGCGGCCGGCTCCTGAAATAACAAGATTATTACAATAATATGCGCATGAACTTCTGTGAAGTTGGGAAGGCAGGAGATGATGTACTGGGGGAAGTAAGGCTGTGGTTGCTGGCTTTGAGTCGTGCTTCGATAACTTATTCGGTCGGTATCAGAAGAAAAATCTGAAAGGAAGTTTCACTTGAATAAAAAAAATCCCAAAAATTAAAACAGCTGCGATAAATTAAATTTTTTTTCTACAAGAACACATATCACTTACAGACCTTTAACAAAAGAACTGACATATTATAGTGGTTACAAACGTAATTTAAGCATTCTTCGTTACCTGTTTCCGTAGAATACTGTCAAGTTTCTGGGACAGCAGCAAACACGTTCAACTGTCATACATAGTAAAACATCTCAAAATAACACTAAGATGTTCAAATTACTAATACTGGCTGGCAAACAAAGGTTTCATAACACATGGAAGAAACTCTTTTTCTCTGCCGACTGTTAAACTTTCTCTTGCACACTTCTAAACCTTCCTTTTCTTTGTCTAATGAACGACTCTGTAAAATGTGCTATGATTATCACAGATTCGCTGAGTCATGTTTTATTCCGGAAACACTGATATAAAAGTTTTGGTGCACGATCCACATACACTGCACTTTATTTTTTTTTTTTTTTAAAGAAGGCATTGTTCACTTGAACTAACATCAAGAGTCTCAAAACAGTCTCTCACTAATTTTAACTAAAACCCACATTCTGTACATGGATTCAATGTTTTTAATGAACTTCTTTGGAAGAGCATTTCGCCCATGTAACGTGTCAGTGTGTCATGGGCTTCATCTCAATTGCAGTATCTGCTGCATCCAAGTCGGTCTTAGACTGGCGGTGATCTTGCGACAGCTGAGATTTTGCACTTGCTACCTGCGAAAACAGAAACATTAGACAGGATTAGTAGGCGTCGATCTGCACAGGATCTTTGGCGTAATTCTTTAAATACAATCACTAGAGTATACATTTTTCGTATCACTTTTGGAGTTTTAATTACTAACAACTGGTGTAGATTTATGTAAATATTCAACATCCTGTCTCAACTGGTATACGCTTCATTGAAAAGAATAACTTTCTTATGAAGAGTGTTTACCAAACCCTCTAAGTCAACTGCAGACACAGCTGAACGTCAGTAATCATTTACTGCGAAACGAAGCCAAAAGCTACCTGCACGGAACAAATAAATAATTTATGAGCGCTGTACCGACTTGCAGTGTACTACGAAGGAAGACGTTTTTAATTCACAAACTGGCAACGAATAGAAGAAAATATGGCAATGACATTAATACTTCCTGTTAGGACGTCAAGTGAATGCAGGGTTTCCTTGGGAATCCAAATTGTCGTACAACTTTATTCAGGTCTAAGGGGGAAGAAGACAATTCTCCTATAGGCATTAGAGACGTAGAACGGAAGAAAGTGTTTGTTCCAGACATTCCTCAGGTAGATTTGAAGACTAATGAGGAAATAGGAAGTCTATAAATGTAAATAATGAAGGGAATTAAATATTCCAATGTCAGAATTATTTTTGTTCAAGGGAGCGCAAAGCCACACAATTCATCTTTTATTGTGATTTGAGACTGGTCTCTCATCCTCCGTTGGTTTTGGATCATTACCAAGTCAGAAGAGGTGTCTGTGTCACATAGCAAGGGGTGGGCAGTGTTTAGTTCAGTGCGCTTGTTTATACTGCGAGAAGCTGAACTGGAACGAGAAAATTAAAAAAGTTGTTCAAAGATATTTTTTTCCTATCGATCTTATTAATGTGGGGGTTTTTCATTTGAATGGGATGCTGTGAACTTTCATGGGAGTTCAAGGCTTCTACACCAGTCAGAGATTAACGGTGCAAAGCTTAATATATGAAAATAGCTCATTTGAATTAACAACAACAATCCCTGACCAAGAAGCCGCAAAATCTTAAAGAAAGACTCAAGAACAGACCAGTCAGGAAATATAGTTTACCAAAGTAACTTTTCAACAGATCGTAGTTGACATAATCAGGAAACACTTGACCAAAAATAACAACATAGAGATTTTGAAACTTTCTAAATATTTTTGAGAGAAATAGTGAACATTGTTACGTTAAGCCCATCATTCACCATTGTCATTGTTCGTCGGACATTCTGTTCTGTGGACACTTCTAAGCAGATCAATGGCATCTTATCGCTGATAAAAAAAAACCACGTAACCAGTTTCATCGTTGACGGAATTTTGACTTACCAGTAAAGATGCATGGTTGACTAAGAGCTTCCTATTTATCATCCTCAGGTAAAGATTTCGCATGAAGACGATGAGGAGGAAACACGTACAAAGGCTACTTCAACATCATTCATCTCTGAACCTCACCGAAAAATCCTCCAAACTCGAATAACCATGCTGTCTAGATCACTGAACAGGTATATTACTTCATTTAATATTCAACTTGTCAAGCAGACTTTGATGAGTAACGTAGCAGCTCAACTATACCAATAAAACTTCACTATTTTATATTTCTTTATTAGTGAGTGACACCATTGCTTATTGTTTTATTATGGAATAATATAATTAACTGACTATGGACTCGGGCAATAGATATCAACAAATATATATATATGTGTGTGTGTGTGTGTGTGCTTGCGTGTGTGAGGTGTGTGTGAATCTGTGTCTGTGTGTTTGTTTGTGCCTGTATTTGCGTGTGTTTGTGGCTGGTGGACACAGAAGACTTACGACTTACAGAGGTCACCCTCGTTCCGCCAACGGCCTTGTCAAAGAGAGCGCAGGAACAGACAGAGTGGTGGGAAACAGCCCCTAAAACGTAGAAGAGACAGCTATGATAAACAGCTTGAGAATGCAGAAAGTAATGGAAACCACTGCATTAAAATGTGCATCCACATGACATGTGGCTTGTAATTGAAATGTCTCATGATGACTTCACCATTCGCAAAAGACTGCGGATTAGCCTTCCATTCGGGTAACCGAGATGGAATGATCTAGGGAAGGTGACCATCAGAAGAAAATAGAACAACCAACGTAAAGCTATCGGGGTGTGGAATGACCGAAATGTAAACCTGGTAGGGAAGCTAGAAAATCTAAAATCAGAGATGATAAGGTCCAAATGGCTCTGAGCACTATGGGACTTAACATATGATAAGGCTCATTCTAGATATTGTCGTGTTAGTGAAGTGAAATGGAAAGAGTACAAAAATTTCAGGTCAGAAGAGTAAAGGGCAAAGTCAACAACAGCAAGTAATAGCTTAGTGGAAATATAATCCGTTATTAATAGGAAGGCAACTCTCAGTGAGTTACTGTTAACAGTTCAGTCATAGGTTCGTCCAAATCGGAATCAACAGCAAACCAACATCAACAACAACAGTTCATCAGGTTATCTTCCATTGGGAAAGTGGGTGTACTCAGCGACTGTTATATGATTTATAAATTATAGAGCGCAGCAATCAGTCGTCCTTTTTTGTAGGTCATATTACGCAAATCCAGATTTCGGCTAGTGCCTAGCCATTATCAATGCATTTTCTAATCTCGATGCATGTTAGTCTCCGGTTGTTCGGGAGTCAGTCACAGTTCTTTGAATACTACTAGAACTATGACTGACGCCCGAACAACTGGGAACTAACACGCATCGAGATTAGAAAATGTTGCATTGATAATGGCTGGGCACTATCCAAAATATGAATTTGCGTAATAAAACCTACAAAAAGGGCGACTGATCGCTCCGCTCTATAAATTATAAAACAATAGTTCACATATACACACCGACGCCGTAAGTAGAAGATGAAGAGACACAGAAAGTATATCGGGATACTGAGCGGATAATTCAGTACATAAAGGGAGACAAAATTCTAATAGTTGTGGAGGGCTGGAATGCGATTGTAGAGGAAGAACCACAAGAATAGGATATGAGACAATGGGCTTGGCGCTGGGAGTGAGAAAGTAGAATAACTGAGTTGTGTAATAAATCTAATTTTGTAACAGTGAATACTCTCTTCAAATATCATGTGACGAGGAGGTATACTTGGAAAAGGTTGGGAAGTAGAGGAAAACTTCAGCTGATTACACCATGGTCAGGCAGATATTCCGAAATCAGATATTAGATTGTAATACGTACGTGGAAGAAGGTACAGACTCAGATCAGAATTTAGTAATAATGAAGAGTAGCCTGAAGGTTAACAAAGTAGTCAGGAAAAACATATATTCAAAGAAATGAGACGCGTGAGTACCAAATAATGAAGAGATACGGTTGAAGTTGTCTGAGGCTACAGATTCTGTGACAATGAATATCTCAGCAGGGAGTTCAATTGAAGAGGAGTGGACATCTCTAAAAGGGGTAATCATACATGTTGGAAAGAAAAATGTAGGTACAAGGAAGGTAATGGCGGGAAAAGCATCGGTAACTCAGCATATTGGAAAGTCAATGCACCTTCGGTGAAATTACAAGCAAGGGGCTACACTAAGACTGCGATGGGAATTCCAGTGTTGGATGCGAAAGAGAGAGTGAATGGGAGGAAAGAGTAGATTGAAGGACTCTGTATGGGGGAGGTCGTATCTGTTGGCGTGCTAGAAGAAGAAACAGAAGTCGATAGGAAAGTTGTACTGGATCCAGTATTAGAATTAGAAATTAGAAGAACTATGGAAGACTTAAGATCTAATAAGGCTGGAAGCATAGATAACATTCCACTCAAATTTATAAAATCTGCGAGGGATGTAGCAACAAAACGACTATTCACGTTGGCGCGTAAAATGTATGAGACTGGTGACGTATCAACAGAATTTCGGAAAAACACTACCCACACAATTCAGAAGATAGCAACAGAGGACAAGTGAGAGCGTTATCGCCAAAGTAGATAAGAGCTTACACATCTAGCTGCTGACAAGAATAATATTCAGGAGAATGCAAAGGTGGTTTGGGATCTGTTAGATGACGATCAGTTTGGCTCTAGAAAAGCTAAACGCAGCAGAGAGGCAATTCTGACTTTGCAGTTGATAATGAAAGCAAGACAAAAGGAAAATCAAGATGCGTTCATTGGATTCATCGAAAACGAAAAAGTGTTCGGCAGTGTAAAATGGTGCAAGATGTTCGAAATGCGTAGAAAAATAAAGGTCAGCTATAGGGTAGCGGGTAATATGGGATATGTACAAGTACCGAGGAGGAATAACGTTAGTGGAAGACCAAGAAGGTATTCCTTGAATTACAAATTATGTAAGACAGCGATGTAGCCTTTCGCCCTACTGTTCAAGAAGAAGCAAAGATGAACATCAAATAAAATTGCAAGAGAGGGATTAAAATTGAAGGTGAAAGAATATCAACGATAATACTCGCTGATGACGTTATTGTCCTGTATGGAAGGTAAGAAGAATTACAGGATCTGTTGAACGAAATGGACACTCTAAGGAGCATAAATTATGAACTGGGAGTAAATTGAAGAACGATGAAAATAATGAGAACCAGCGAAAATGAGAACAGCTAGAAATTTAACATCGGAATTGGCCATAGCGAATCAGATGAAGTAAAGGAATTATAGTACCTAGGCAGTAAAGTAACGCACGACGGCCGAAGCAAAGAGGACATAAAAGGCAGACTAACACAAGCAAAAGAGGATTTCTGGCCAAGAGAAGACTACTTCTATTAAACATAGGTCTTAGTTTGAGGAAGAAATTTCTGAGAACGTGCATTTGTATGTTAGTGAAACATGGATTGTGGGAAAAACGGAACGCAGAACTGCATTTGACATTTTATGTTCGAAAGCCTAGATCACGGTTACGGCTACTCTGCGTCAACCAGTTTTTGGTCACTTATGCATCGTTCATATGGATCGTGATAACCTCTTCAGCATCACCTAAGGCCTGAAGATGGCACACAATAAATTACAACACAAGGGCGTTTGTAGGTTTTTTTTTATCCTACAAAAATGAAATTGGTGCCATTCCATACCGGGTGGCTGGTACAGAAAGTTGTTATGAATTTATAGAAATATGACGGTCTCGTTGCAAAATCTTTTTCATTCACAGAAAATGACACGTTTGGCCCTTTTGGGCAAAACCAACATTCGTCGATGACTTTTCCTAATACTACATCCACGACCTGCCTTTTCGGTTTTATGACACTGTGGATTATAACAATATAAATAACAATGAAACACGGACTAAAATATCTCCCAGGGTATATGTCAAATCTAACAACGCCAACTAAGCAATAAATAAGAGTTTCCAATTATGTTTCTGTTAAACTATCGAGCTTTCGCTGCGGTCTAGTGACGGCTGATAGTATTTTCTTCAAGACGGGTATTGCCACTGTATTTTTTCTCGCAATACGAATTAGAGTCAGATTACCACGATATCGGCATTTTATTTTTCATTAATTTTCTTCATTGTTTCATCTGAATGTAGAAATTTGAAGTAAATCGGCCAAGAACTTTCAAATAAATCAGTCAAGCACTTTTATATACGTTTGGTAACAACATTTCTCCTTTAAGGATATTTTATATATATATATATATATATATATATATATATATATATATAGCCTATGTCGACCAAATGTTCATTAGGGCATCATGCAGAAATTTCAAGTAAATCGGCCAAGAGTCAAGAAGGTTTTTCATAACAAGACATCCGTTCTATGTATTACATACACATGTGTTTCAGTCAAATTGTGGAGTCTTATGTAGACAGTGATCTTCGTCTTGTCTTCAAGGGAAAACATGCAAAATTTCATCAACATCGGAATAAAACTGTAGATTTGTATGAATAAAAAACAAACTCACAAACAGACAAATGGACACTGTTTCTGTACATATGAACTGGTTGTTACCTGTGGCTGCAAACGCATATCAGGAGTTTTGTTATAAAAAGTCACAGTGAAGAAGTATGTTATTGTACATGCGGTAATGTTGGGTGCCCTCATGCTTCTGCCTATTTATGTAAGCAAGGCTCATGACATGCGTGGCCCGATGCCCCCTCGAAATCTGTCACAACGCACGGTGAAGCAGCATGTGCACCATCGCAGTCACGCAGTGCATACAGAGGGGCATGGTCAGGAGCATGCATCTATGCATTGTGCTACTGAAGTAGCTATGCATTGTGCTATATGTACATTATGTAACAAATTTAATAACTGTTTTAACACTGTTCGTGTTCACTGGTGTAAATAAGAGATGATCCATTCCCTATTTCATGCTCTTAGGGATCGAATTCTTTCTTTAAATTTGCCTATACCCTTATGTCCTTCCCCAGGCTTCAAGCTATCTCTATAGCAAATTTCAGGAAATCGGTTCAGCAATGAGCCGTGTCGGCTCCCTTTCCTTTTACGAATTGCCCGCATCGTCCGTATGAGTTCGTGGGCGCAGTATAGAGCGCGCTGTTTCTATTACGGGGCTTGGTGGAGGTGTCGCGATCTGGGAAGCGAAGCGTTGCCACAGGTAATAGTGGGCTGGAACCGGTGTTGCTTGGGCGGCAACGTCCTCCTCTCTCGGTGTTAAGGAGGTCACGTGCCTCGAATTTGTGGCGCGGTGTACTAACTTTGGGCTTTGGGGTGTTTGGGTGTGTACAACGACTTTCTTATTATAGAGCTCACTCAAGTCTTAAGTGAGTGATTTTCCGTGTGGTGGTCTAGTTGCACAAGGTAGCTGATTCGTAGCTGCAGAATTAAGCCCCATTGTTGCTCGTTCACCGGCCGTTGTGACCGAGCGGTTCTAGGCCCTTCAATCTGGAACCGCGCGACCGCTACTGTCACAGGTTAGAATCTTGCCTCGGGCATGGATGTATGTGATGTCCTTAGGTTAGACCTCAGATGTTAAGTCCCATAGTGCTCAGAGCCATTTGATTTTTTGCTCGTTCGCCTAGTTCTTCTCTGAGAGGCTAGATCGAACTTGCACAGGTGAGCGTGATTGTTCCTGCCATGTAAAAGTCTCGCCGCCACGCCTGTCTCGTTCTCGGTGCGACGAATCAAGTTGGTTTGCAAATTTCTTGTCTTTTTCTCGAATTATTTTTTTAAAATTCTACCACGTTTTGCGATACTTGCAGCGCTAAATGCTGTAACTGCGGCAGTGGTGAGCATGTAGTGGTGGCCCAGACTTAGATGGGCTTTTAGTCTCTGCCAGCAGAATGGACAGTGTGGTATGCCACCTTATGGGACTCTTGGACAGTAGTGCCTTCACAGATATCACCCTATACGCCAGCCTGGCAATTTTCTGCCTTTGTTTTAGCAGTGCAATAAGTTTTTAAACTTGCCCAAGATTTTTATTATTACTGGAAGCTACTTCTGTTATTAGCTGCCCATTCTTTTGGTGTAGTATTTTATTTAATGTGGCATATTTGATGTGACTAGTGTTGCCTGCAAGAAAAAAAGCGTCAGGGGAAATGAAAAGGCCACAATGCCAAAAAAAAAATTAGTTCTTCACTCATTAAATTCTAAGATTAGCAACGGCGCCGAAGTTTTTTCTCGCTGGAGATACAGAGGCAGCGCCTAGTCCTAATATTTCATGTTCGTTATTTTTCTTTTTTTTCTTAATCCTAAAATTCAGGACATTGCGCCTTAGTTTCATGGTTGTTCAAATGGTGAGTCAGCCTAGAGAGGCAAGTTTGTTGCATCAAAAGTAACGAAAAATCGCATTTAAGTTATTTCCACCCATTACTGTTTTCCCAAGCTGCGCTCTTTGTTAAAATATATACAGTCTATGGTTTCAGAGACCGTAAAATTCGTGGTAATTTGACATTAAGGATTTACCGTTCTTGAACTTATATAGAAAAGGTTAAGATTTGGCAAAAAGCTCTGTTTCATTTTAAAATTGCTGTTGGTATCCAAACTGTTGTTCCATTGGTAATTACTGTTTACAATGAATGTTGCTGTTCTCTGAAATCGTTTCTCGTGGTAAATATATAGTGTTTTTAATGGCGATAAAGTTTGTCAGATGGTGAATAATGTATACTTAAAGCCATGGCTCTGTCCTTTCAAGTTTTTATTTTGGTTAAGCTGCTCTCTAAAAGGTGGCATTTCAAGCAGTTTAATCGTGAAAATGTAACAGGCAGTGTTACTCTCGCATTTATAATGTTATGGATAAAACTTTCAATTAAGGTATCGCTTTTTTCTGTGACGGAGTTAAGCATGTATGTCACACCAACACACATTCAAGTTCCTTGTGAAAACCCGGCGAAAATTCGTATAGTGGTTTTGGTCATTGGCATTTTAAAACAGACAATCAGACAGACATGAAGATCTTCGATAAAAATTTTAATAGCGGTATCTGTTGTTTTCTTTTTCCGATTTTTATTAAGTGAAGCCTATGCGTTGACCCAACTACGCTCCAGCTACCTACGAAAATCTCGTGAAAATTCGTCTGGTTGTTTTGGAGATTACCGTGTTCAAAGAGACAGACACGATTTTTTTACAGTTTTATTATTAGTAATGATGATTTAGATATCATTTACTGAATAACTGTCTTCACTGCTAAAAATACAAGAAAATATACAGGAATCAGTAATTGAAAGACGTAAAATAAAACCACATTTTACATAGTAGCTACGAAGGTAAAGTACCGTACAACCCGAGTCATAAAAACTCCTAAACCTTGTGACAACAGATGCTGCTATATGACTTCAACACTTACATAACCAGATCCTAACTGAGGCTGCTGTTTACAGAGCAGCAGGCAGAGCTCGTATTATATGAGCAGAGGAACACCCTGTATACCACTAATTATTTCAGTTACTGATTCCTGTATATTTTCTCCTACTTTTAGCATTGAGATAGCTAGTCAGTAGGTGAAATCTAGATCTGCAATAGAATACAGATCGCATTCGTGACTGACTGCGGAAATCGTTTGCCTTTCTTTGATACTGTATGGGAGCTATGTCTAGAGCGATTAATGGCCGAGCAGAATCAAGGGAACGGTCATTAGAATGAAAGTCGAAGGAGAGTTGGAAAAGTGGGTTGGTGTGACATTTTCCAGACATCGAATGTCTGAGAATGAAGCTGTGGCCGATTTAAGGACTAAGAGTGAAAAGGCGCGACAAAGGATTTGTGATGGATAAATCTGGGATAAAGACCGTATGATCGGAAATAATGAAAGTTACTGAGAATCTGCAAACGATTTATGTGGTATGTGAGCTACAAAACACGGATGAACGTGGTAAACAATGCTTTCAGGTCATAGTTGTCGAACTTCCCCGGATGGGGCCTCAAGACCAACAATGCCACACGCTTATTTTATTTATTTATTTATTTTTTGTTTTAACC
This sequence comes from Schistocerca americana, assembly GCF_021461395.2. Lineage (NCBI taxonomy): Eukaryota > Metazoa > Arthropoda > Insecta > Orthoptera > Acrididae > Schistocerca > Schistocerca americana. The sequence goes on from NC_060119.1 coordinate 1,026,201,222, forward strand.
GTCTTTTCATTTTGGCCACTTTGAGGTCATAATTGTTTTAATTGGTCACTTTGAAAACATGATTGTTTTAATTATCTTGTTTCTTACTGATCAATGTTAAGGAGTGTTTAATCAGTATACGATATTTTGAGATCATAATTATTTTAACCATCTTTCCTCTTTGATTACTTTGAGGTCGTAATTGTCTTGACTATCTTTTCTCTTTGATATATGATTGCCCACCTACAACTATACAGCAGGCATTGCGATAATTTGAGATCATAATTATTTTAACCATCATTCCTCTTTGATTACTTTGAGGTCGTAATTGTCTTGACTATCTTTTCTCTTTGATATATGATTGCCCACCAAAACCTATGTGATTCAATATAGTTTGTTGCCTAAAGCTATTCATAACTATTTTAGTGTGTACTCCAATAATCGAGAGAGGTGCCACGCTATTTTGGCAAAATTAGCGAAGCAGAGACTTCAGCATCAGCCACCATGTGCATACGCCCTCAGCTAGGAGACAATTCATTGCATATATATTTGGACAAAGAAGTAACTGCAAGGAAACCATGGGTAACAAAAGAAATACTTCAGCTGATTGATGAAAGAAGGAATTATCAAAATATTCAGGGAAATTCAGGAATATGGAAATTCAAGTTGCTGAGGAATGAAATAAATACGAAGTGCTGGGAAGCTAAGACGATATGACTCAGCATATAGGAAAGTCAAAACAATCTTCGATGAAATTGAAAGCAAGGGTCGTAACATTAAGAGTGCAACCGGAATTCCACTTTTAAATGCAGGCGAGAGAGCGGATAGGTGGAAAGAGTACATAGAAGGCCTCTGTGAGGAGGAATATTGTCTGATCTAATAGAAGAAGAAACAGGAGTAGATTTAGAAGAGGTTAGGGGATCCAGTATTATAATCATAATTTAAGAGAGCTTTGTAGGAATTAAGGGGTGGATAATATTCCATCAGAATTTCTAAAATCATTAGGGGACGTGGAAACAAAGCGGGTATTCATGATGACGTGTAGAATGTATGAATCTAGCAATATACCGTCTGATTTTCGGTCAAATATCTTCCACACAATACCAAAGACTGCAAGAGCTGACAAGTGCGAGAATTATGGTACAATCAGCTTCACACCTCATGCCTCCATGATGTTCAGAAGAGTAATATGCAGAATAATGGAAAAGAGAATTGAGGATGTGTTACATGACGATCAGCTTGGCTTAGAAAAGGTGAAGGCACTAGAGAGGCAATTGTGACATTGCGGTTGATAATGGAAGCAAGACTAAAGACAAATCAAGACGCGGTCATACCATTTGCCGACTAAGAAAAAGCATTCGACACTGTAAAATGGGGCAAGATGTTCGAAATTCTGAGAAAAATAGGGGTAAGCTATAGGGGGAGACGGGAATTATACTATATGTGCAAGAACGAAGAGGGAGTAATAACAGTGGACAACCAATAACGAAACGCTCGGATTAAAACGTTGTAAGATAGGGATGTCGTCTTTCGCCCCTAGTGTTTAATCTGTACATCGAAAAAGCAATGAAGCAAATAAAAGGAAGGTTCAGGAGTGGAATTAAAATTCAAGGTAAAAGGATATCGATGATACCATTCGCTGATGACATTACTGTCCTGTGTGAAAGTGAAGAAGAATTACAGGATCTACTGAATGTAATGGACAGTCTAATGAGTACAAAATATGGACTGAGAGTAAATCGAAGAAAGACAAAAGTAATGAGAAGTAGTAGAAATGAGAATAGCGAAAAACTTAACATCAGGATTTATGGTCACGAAGTAGATGAAGTTAAAGAATTGTGCTAGCTAGGCAGAAAAATAACTAACGACGGACGGAGCAAGGAGGACATCAGAAGCAGACTGACACTGACAGAAAGCGCATTCCTGGCCAACAGAAGTCTACTAGCATCAAACGTAGGCCTTAATTTGAAGATGAAATTTCTGAGAATAGGAGTTTGGAGCACAGCATTGTAAGGTTCGGAAACATGGAATGTGGGAAAATCCCAGCAGAAGAGAATCTAAGCATTGAGATGTGGTGGTACAGGCGAATGTTGAAAATTAGGTGGACTCTTAAGGTAAGGAATGAGGAGGTCCTGCGCATAATAGAAGAGGAAAGGGATACGTGTAAAACACTGATAAGAAGAAGAGACAGGATGACAGGACATCTGTTAAGACATCAGGGATGCTGCACTGCATGGGAACGTCAAGGCAGGTGTACTCCTCTTCAAGGTTCCGTTCGACCACGTCTGACCATCACAAGGGTGGCTGTATTGTGGAGAAAACACATCGTAACTTATTCGCACCTCCGCCTGCCATCCGAGAACAAGTAACGGACTCTTTGCAACATTCTGTGTCATCCATTGCGGTTGGTCGGAAACTAGCAACAGCCCCACGTGAAGTCTGTCATTAACCCACATTACGAACTTCTGAGTTTGGAATGATGCCGTGACTGTGAAAGATGCGCTTCGGATGACTGGCGTCGCACTGTTCAATGACGATTCGTGTTTCTGTGTCAACAGCGTACATGGCAGTGACCTAAGAGGTCCCATTCTCCCAATGTTTTGGATGTTTACAACGGTGTTACTCCTGGGGTAATGGTGTGCGGAGCTATCGACTATGACTCCAGGTACTGACTGCGGTAACTATGATGGCAGAACGGTACATCATGGACATAGTGCGTCCTCTTGTGTTATTTCTCATGCAACAGTATTGTGATCACATTTTTAAACAGGACACTGTCACGTGTGTCTATGAGGTGTCTGCGCGATTCTGAAGTACTCACGAGGGCAGAAAATCAGCAGATCAGTCCCCGATAGAAGGTGTGGGTCCAGCTTGGACTGAATTCCGCCCATGTGCCAGTGTGCGGTATGTCCATGACAAGTTACAGAGTTGTTGGACAGTATGCCTCAGGAGAGGTTACAACAGCTTTATGGCACCAGTCTGAACCGAATCAGAGCAGGCCGGAAGAGGCGGAGAGCCATGCTGATCACCGAAGTTACACTGCCGAGTTCTTTCGAAATTTGACTCGAATTTGTAATTACTGAAATAACATTACATAGCCTCTCCCCTGTCCGGTGCTTCACTTATTTTTGCAGGCATTGTGCCTATCGGCATGCAATATTTCAATTTTAGTTTGTAGAAACTAGGATAAAACAGGAAAAGACAGTCATACATGGAAGACGGCCAAAGACAGTAGTTCTCCAACTCCCCGCTTTAGAGCGCTGCCGGTCGCTTGATAGTGAGTTTTTGTCGCGAGTGACGTATTGATGCCTCCTTTGATTCTTTATTAAAAAAAAGACGAGTATTTTTAATGGTTTAATACACCTTAAAACATATCCATACTTTTCGATATTTTGGTACATTAGACTGTTGGGTAGATATGAAAACTTACATTTCAGGGCTCTGTAGGTCTCGCTGCATCCAGCACGTTGTTTCTCTTTGTGTTCACGTCCACTATGTCTGTTGACACGCTGTGACCGTTTCTCTCTCTACCGATTGGGAGATGAGGTCATACCATATTTGGATTAGTTATTGAAGCCGTAAATCATTAATCAATTTTTAGTTTTGATGTGAATTTTTTTGGGGGGGGGGGGGGGGGGGCACGCCAAGTAAGCACGTTTCCAAGTAAGTACTTAAAGCAGACGGAAAGAAAAGTGGTTTCTAATTGCTATAAGTAAAAAGTGACACTTATTCTGACAGAAAAGATCCTAGAGAGTTTAGCACTCCAAGGAAAAGAGCGAAAAGTAGAAACCACTTGCGATTTAAAAACTGCAATGGGTACAGGTTCTCATTTGTGTTTAGCCAAACAGGAACGACTCGCGTGATTTCCTACGATTTTCTCAACAAAACTTACCTGTAACAAGCAGTTCAATAACAGCATGTTAACATTATTAGGTGCTCTTTTAATACGATTTCCTCTTTGTTTTGAAAGTGTTTTGCGAGCTGGACACCTATCCCTTGCGTCTATGACAGTCTAACCCTGACAGGCAGGTGAGAAGGCCAAGTATTACATAATTCTACAAAAAAAATAAGAAAAAGAGAAATCGTGCTTAATTTGATATTTGATCTAACTTCCGAAACGAAGCCTTATTTTGACTTTTATTAATATTTGCACTGATGAGATAGAGGTAGTGGGATACCGGAATGCACTTTACTTTTACAGTTGGCAGTAATACCGCATCGACGAGGTGTAAAAGGGCAGTGCGTGTGCGGAGCTGTCATGTACACTCAGGTGATCCATGTGAAAAGGTTTCTGATGTGTATTATAGCTGCACGACGGGTATTAACAGACTTTGAACGTGGAATGATAGTTGGACATAGAACCATGCGACAATCCATTTTGAAAATCATTAAGCAATTCAGTATTGCGAGACCCACTGTGTCAAGAGTGTGCCGAGAGTACAAAACTTCCGGCGTTGTCTGTCGTCAGGGAAACGCAGTGGCCGACGACATTCAGTTAATGACCGCGAGCAGCGGCCTTTGTGTATAGTTGTCACTGCTAACAGACAAGCAACAATGCGCGAAATAACAGCAGAAATCAATGTGGGACATAAGATAAACGCATCCGTTTGGACAATACGCCGGAATTTGTCGTTAATGTGCTATGGCAACAGACGACCCACGAGAGTTCCTTTGCTAACAGTGCGACATAATCTGCACTGCCTCTCTTCGGCTTGTGGCCATGTCGGTTGGATCCTACACGACTAGAAAATGTAATCTGGTCAGAAGAGTCTCAGATTGAGTTGTAAGAACTGACGGTCGGATTCGAGTGGACCCAAGTTGTCAACAAGGCACTGTGCAAGCTGACTGTGGCTCCATAAACGTGTGGACTGTGTTTACAAGTAATGGACTGTCTTTTCTGGTCCAACGGTAGTGATCATTGGCTGGAAATGGTTATGTTCGGCTATTAGAAGATCATTTGCCCCATTCACGTACTTCATGTTCCCAAACGATGGAACTTTTACGAGTGGGAGTGTGCCATGTCAACGGCCACAGTTGTTCACGATTGGTCTGAATAACATTCTTTACAATTCGAGCGGATGGTTGGCCGCCCAGATCGCCCGATATGAATCCCATTGAAAATTTATGTGACAGTCGAGAGGCCAGTTCGTGTAAGAAGTGCTACACCTGCAACTTTCGCTACGGTGGACGGCTATGGAAGCAGCATGGCTCAATATTTCTTGGGTGGTAAGAGAGGGGTGGGGGTGGGAGGGGGGGGGGGGACCTCCAAAGACTTGTTGAGTCCTTACCACGTCGCGCAGAGTTCCCGCACTACGCCGGGTAACAGCAGGTCCGACACCATACTCGGAAGTATCTGTTTAGGTTTTTGTGTTGGTAACGCCACGTAGCTCTCTGTATGAAAATCACTGACTGTGCTGTGTGCAGTCTGTGGCTGGTGTGCATTGCTGGAATATTTACTATTGTAGCGTTGGGCAACTGGATGTGAACAGGAGGTAGCGTTGTGCAGGTGGCGGTGAGCCGCCAGCAGTGGTGGATGTGGGAAGAGAGATGGCAGAGTTTTGAGAGGGGACGATCTGGACTGGTGTCCGTCAAAAAAACGAAATTTGTAAGACTGAAACTTCTGAACACTATTAAGGTAACTACATTGTTTGTTCTCCACCAAAATCTTTCATTTGCTAACTGTGCCTATCAGTAGTTAGTGCCTTCAGTAGTTAGAATCTTTTATTTAGCTGGCAGTATTGGCGCTCGCTGTATTGCAGTAGTTCGAGTAACGAAGATTTTTGTGAGGTAAGTGATTCATGAAAGGTATAGGTTATTGTTAGTCAGGGCCATTCTTAAGTAGAGATTATTGAAAGTCAGACTGCGTTGCGGTAAAAAAAAAAATTTTAAAAAACTGTCAGGTTAGTGTTGATCAGACTAAGTAAAGAGAGAAATGTCTGACTACGTTCAGTTTTGTTAAACTGTTTCAAAAACAAATAACGTAAGGGGTTTACCAGCACAGTAATTAATAATTTTTCCTAAGGTGATGTTTCATATAGTGTAAAGCAATTCAGGTAATTTTCCCAGTGTTTTTTTTTTTTTTTTTTGCGTAATAGGGTATGATATTAGCAGGTGAAAAGAATCGTGGTCATCTGTCCTTGTTTTAGCCTATTATTTTTGTGGATTTTTCGATGTGTCTAGTGTTATGTATTCGTACGCATTTCGTGTCAGCGTGGTGAACGTGATTTAGCCGTCGAAATGAAGACAAATAGTATGCAAAGTTTAGGAAGAGAATTAGGGAAAGTTGAAATGGACTGTATAGTTAAGGCACGAGTTGAGGAGAACGTACACCACGCTGGTAGCCGCCGGCCGCGTGTGGGAGGCAGGGACTGGGGGCGTCTCCCAGGAGGCCGTGCAGGGAGCCGGCGGCGCGCGCCCGCCCGGCGTCGCGCTCCTTGCCGCGGCCCGCCGCACCGTTGTTGTTGTTGGCGGCGAGGCTGAGCGACGTGCAGGAGGTGCGCGAGTAGCACGAGGTGCGGTGGTGCGCCGCCGACAGCCGGCCGCCGCCCAGCACGCCGTTCATCGCGCCGCCGCCTCTGCCGCCGCCGGCCCTGCCGCGCCGCCTCGACCACCACGAGCACGACTTGCTCAGCTCCGTCCCCACCTCCGCGTTCAGGAAGCAGTAGAGCAGTGCTACGAAGAAACCCTGAAAAATGGAGCATAGCTGTAGTCATCACTTAACCCTCCTATCAGCACCAAGGTCAGTATCACCCAATAAGCGCATCGGCAATGTGCAGGGTAATCAGAAACAATGATAATTAAATCGACACCCTAGCTGCAAGCAGGCATTGATATACCGGGTGCTCAAAAAGTCTGCCGGACGCGGTGGTCTCGCGGTTCTAGGCGCGCAGTCCGAAACCGTGCGCCTGCTACGGTCGCAGGTTCGAATCCTGCCTCAGGCATGGATGTGTGTGATGTCCTTAGGTTAGTTATGTTTAAGTAGTTCTAAGTTCTAGGGGACTGATGACCACAGCTGTTAAGTCCCATAGTGCTCAGAGCCAGTTGTCAAAAAGTCAGTATGAATTTGAAAACCGAATAAATCACGGAATAATGTAGATAGAGAGGTACAAATTGACGCACATGCTTGGAATGACATGGGGTTCTATAAGAACAAAAAAAAAGAAAAATACAAAAGTTCAAAAAATGTCCGACAGATGGCGCTTTATCTGATCAGAATAGCAATAATTAGCATGACAAAGTAAGACAAAGCAAAGATGATGTTCTTTACAGGAAATGCTCAATATGCCCACCATCATTCCTCAACAACAGCTGTAGTCGAGGAATAATGTTGTGAACAGCACTGTAAAGCATGTCCGGAGTTATGGTGAGGCATTGGCGTTGGATGTTGTCTTTCAGCATCCCTAGAGGTGTCGGTCGATCACGATTCACTTGCGACTTCAGGTAACCCCAAACGCAATAATCGCACGGACTGATGTCTGAGGACCTGGGAGGCCAAGCATGACGAAAGTGGCGGCTGAGCACATGATCATCACCAAACGACGCGCGCAAGAAATCTTTCACACGTCTAGCAATTTTTTTTTTATTTTTGTTCTAATAAAACCCCATGTCATTCCAAGCATGTGTCTCAGTTTTTACATCTCTGTCTACATTATTCCGTGGTTTATTAAGTTTTCAAATTTATACTGACTTTTTGATCACCCGGTACAACATTGGGAACATGTTGACAATGTGTGCCCCGACCGGGACTCGAACCCGGGATCTCCTACCTACATAGCAGATGCTCTATCCATCTGAGTCACTGAAGCCATAGAAGATAGTGCGCCTGCAGGGACTTCTCCTTTGCACGTTCCCCATGGTATCTGTTCTTTCAGGAACAAAAAATGGTTCAAATCACTCTGAGCACTAAGGGACTTAACATCTGAGGTCATTAGCCCCATATAACGTAGAGCTACTTAAACCTAACTAACCTAAAGGCATCACACACATCCATGCCCGAGGGAGGATTCGAACCTGCGCTTGATATCGAGGAGTATGGCGAAAATGATATAATATTACGGCGAAAATAGGTGTGTTCTTGTAATCCCAGAGTCTGGAAATGGGTGTAGAAAAGCAAGCAAGCAGCCAGGTCCGAACCAGAAACAGTAGCGCATTTCTACCGAGGGGAAATGAGCCTGTCATTGCACTAAAGTTCTGAGAGTGACTTCGATTGAGTAAGGACTTTATGATGTAAAAGAGGTGATATCTTAAGGCAGAGGATAGGAATTCGGGGTGCACTCAGCCCTTATGAGGGAAACTGAGGAGCTACTTGATTGAGAAGTAGTGGCTCCAGTCTCAGAAACTGACATACGGCCAGGAGAGGGGTGTGCTGACCACATGCCCCTCCATATCCGCATCCAGTGACACCTGTGGGATGAGGATCAAACGGTGGCCAGTCAGTACCTTTGGGCCTTCATGGCCTGTGCGGGAGGAGTTTTTTAGTTTTTTTAGTTTAGAGGATAGGAATTGTATGTTTACTACATCGACACGATATGCGTTGATATATTGCTGAGTTGGAGATTGGTTTCACGCACTAATATTCAAGCTCCTGGGACGAGTGGGAGGACAGTGTAAATGAGTTGGTGTCTTTAGTATTTGCCAGTATGTACGGCACTTTGCGAGGTTTAGTTGTCGGTGCAATATGGCGAACAGTATTAAATAGTTTATTGCAGTTGAATGTCACGTCTGTAGAAAGAAAGAAAAGGTGGACAGTGCTTTCCAGGAGTGGGTAGCATCGTGACATATAACCTGTGTGAGTGTAGGCATATGATAATTTTTTCGGGTGCTGTATAGATATAAAAGATAATTGCACTGTTTGTGCAAAACGTGTATATATTGTATTGTAAAGTTACTATCATTTATGTTATGACATGACTAGAGAGAATGACTGTGCATCCTGTTGTGAGGGACGTATAGATTCAGCGCATCGATAACAGCGACAGATTTTTTACATGGAAAATTATATGTGCTATAGGTACTGAAGCATAGTCATCAAGAGGAGACATTAACTGTACATTGATCGGTGTCAGACTGTAGCATGAATAGTAATATTTAATTGTAGTTACACTGGTAAATATGTTCCTGGCTCCCAATATTCTTGTGAGTCTAGTATGTATTTTATGATCTGTAGATCGTGCAGTTCCAGACTGAAGTGCCTAGAACAGCTCGGCGACAATGGCCGGCTTTCGCGAACAGATACTACCTTCATATATAGTTAAAATATGGCTACCCGGCAATTGACCTTCTTGTGCGAATGCACACGCTATGCCCCAACTCGTATGGAACTTGGTAGATTAATCTACTACGAGTAATGAGTGTGATGGGCTAACATCTATTAGGTGCACTACGGATGTAGTGGTGTAGGCATGCTGGAAATGTGGGGAGCATGCAAAGGATAAGTCACTGCAGGCGCCTTATCCTCTGTGCCCTCGGTGGCTCAGATGGATAGAGCGTCTGCCATGTAAGCAGGACATCTGGAGTTCGAGTCCTGGTTGGGGCACACATTCTCAACATGTCCCCAGTCATGTATACCAACGCCTGCTTGCAGCTTTGGTGTCGATTTAATTATCATTTCATTCTAGAGAAGCTGCACGCTCATCAATCGTGTCTGTTCTTTCGGGAACAGATACGACCTTCATATATAATCAGAAACAGTATGGAACGCTTGGGAGTCGTAGGGGAGTTTGTGCTAAGAAATAATTGTTTAAAAAAAGCATTTCGTACATCGCACTGCTTCAAAATTAATTAGCATTGATGTTAAACTGTCAGGCCGCTGATCATGCAAATTCAAGCGGCCATACAGTTCTGACATGATCTTCATTTGTTTTTCTCATAACGAACACTGACACAAAAATTTTACGTGGGACGGTAGTAAGGATCAAACTAGAGCCAAACGCTGAGATGTTCCATATGCTGTCACCTACATTATGAGGAAAACTCACAGTAACTGTTTCTGGCGAGCCGCTAAAATTTTCGCATGCAGGTGAAATAGCACCCCAGACCATTACTCTGGTTGACGGGCCGTGGGTGAAAGTCAACCGCTGGTGGGGCGTCTTCAGACACGTCTTCGATGGTCATCGGTGCTCAGTCCAAAGTGGCACTCGTCACTGGAGATGATTCTACTCCAGTTAATGGCATTCTAGGTCTTGTCTGGAGACAACCCAGGGATGGGTAGGTTACTAACCTGTCACCCGGCGTACGACTGTACAACTTGGAGTGATAGTGCGGGGTGCCATTTCATTTCACAGCAGCACCCCTTTGACTTTCATCCGCAGTACCCTCATAGCAAACCGTTACGTCGGCGATATTCTAGGCCACGTTTTGTGGCCCTACTTGGCAAACAATCCTGGGCTTAGATTTTCGGCAAGATAGCCTAATACTGGCCCGCACACGTCGAGAGTTTCTGCTCCTTGTCTTCGTGCTTGCCGAACCCTACCTAGGCCGGCAAGGTTGCTGGATCTCTCCCCAGTTGAGAATGCTAGAGGCGCTATGGCAGCGCCCTGCAACTAGGTCGGGATTTTGACGATCTAACGCACAAATTGGGCAGAATGTGACACAATATCGCTCAAGGAGTACCCAACAACTCCGTCAATCAATGCCATACAGAATAACTGCTCGCATAAGGGACGAAATGGACTAACTAGTTACTGACATATGCCATTTGTGAAGCTCTTTCTCTTGAATAAATAATCCAACTACAACACATTAAAACATTCTCCAGCAGCAGTAGTTTTCTACATTATCGCGCGGTACCATAGCCGGAAAACCTTTATGTCGACATTAAAATTTAATCACCGTTTTTGCACTTAATTTAAAGGTTTGTTTCTTGATTGCAACATTTATAAAAATAGAATGATGAATGTTCCGTTGAGAAGCTGTTATAGGAAATGCAGTCCGAAAACAAACGAAGTAGGTTACAGAACACTTGTTCGCCCACTGGTTGAATAATGCTCACCAGTGTGCGATCCGTACCAGATAGAGATGATAGAAGAGATAGAGAAGATCCAACGGAGAGCAGCGCGCTTCGTTAAAGGATAATTTAGTAATCGCGAAAGCGTTACGGAGATGATAGATGAACTCCAGTGGAAGACTCTGCAAGAGAGACGCACAGTAGCTCGGTACGGGCTTTTGTTGAAGTTTCGAGAACATACCTTCACCGAGGAGTGAAGCAGTATATTGCTCCCTCCTATGTATATCTCGCGAAGAGACCATGAGGATAAAATCAAAGAGATCAGAGCCCACATAGAGGCATACTAACAATCTTTCTTTCCACGAACAATACGAGAGTGGAATAGATGGGAGAACCGATAGAGGTACTCAAGGTACCCTCCGCCACACACAGTCAGGTGGCTTGCGGAGTATGGATGTAGATGTAGGAAACACCTGCAACAATGAAAATCTTGTTTCCTAATTCATGTTGTACCCATTGTTAGGGTTTCTTGCATCAGCTGTTGTACTCTTCCTAATACCTCTGGGGCCAAATAACCTCACAAGTTAACTGAAATAATAGATGTTCCCTTTTTCCCTTTTTCTTCTCCCTTTGAATCACTTGTATCTGGGGATACGTTGCTCAGTTTTATATTTACAATACACTAAAATTTGTTAACGGTTACTGTACTGAGTGTCACTGGATGCGCTAACATCCCAGTCTAAATTTCATTTTGTTTATTTAATGTAATACTGTATTCATGAAAATAGAATTATGATTATGACGTCGAACATCTGTAATGCCTCTTTTTATGTTACATCGGTAAAATACTGCCAATATATCCCCTGTAATCAACCTGGGGTGTTTATGACCACAGTGGTACTCAGTACAACCAAAATATCTTGGAAGTGGGAGTGTTAGCCCTCATGTGCTATTGCCAGACCGTTCTGTTGAGTTTGTAACACTACGTGTCAGGACGCTCTCGTGTCCGCCTGTGCTAGCCTCCAGACAAACAAATAAAATAGTAATAATAAAAAATTATACAATCTCATTACAGATTCAGGACCCTATGGTGGTGAATAATGCACCATTGTATTTCTGTTTACGTATCACTTTTAATTTCTTTTAATGTAAAATTGTGGTTAAACCTGTTAATACCAATTATGAGAGAAGAGTACACTACTATAATTACATGAAATTTATTCGGAGTTGCGAATATGGGAAATCATCAGCTGTAGGTATAATCGATGACGACAGTGAAAGTATATGGCGGACTGTATTTCACGGCTATCGCAAGCCCTCGACTTCCCATTACGCTATCCGAGCACGCTGCACGACGAGAACTAAACTTCCTGCTGTCGTCACCGATGTGTCTCCTACTTGTACTGGTACATCCATTATACAGGGTGGTCCATTGATAGTGACCAGGCCAAATATATCACGAAATAAGCATCAAACGAAAGAACCACAAAGAACGGAACTCGTCTAGCTTGAAGGGGTAAACCAGATGGCGCTATGGGTGGCCCGCTAGATGGCACTTACATAGGTCAAACGGATATCAACTGCATTTTTTAAAATAGGAACCCCCATTTTTATTACATATTTGTGTAGTACGTAAAGAAATATGACTGCTTTAGTTGGACCACTTTTTTCGCTTTGTGATAGGTGGCGCTGTAATAGTCACAAACGTATAAGTACGTGGTATCATGTAACATTCCGCCAATGTGGACGGTATTTGCTTCGTGATTCAATACCCGTGTTAAAATGGACCGTTTACCAATTGCTGAAAAGGTCGATATCGTGTTAATGTATGGCTATTGTGGTCAAAATGCCCCACGGGCGCGTGCTCTGTATGCTGCTCGGTATCCTGGACGACATCATCCAAGTGTCCGGACCGTTCGCCGGATAGTTACGTTATTTAAGGAAACAGGACGTGTTCAGCCAAATGTGAAATGTCAATCACGACCTGCAACAAATGATGATGCCCAAGTAGGTGTTTTAGCTGCTGTCACAGCTAATCCGCACATCAGTAGCAGACAAATTGCGCGAGAATTGGGAACCTCAAAAACGTCGGTGTTGAGAATGCTACATCAACATCGATTGCACCCGTACCATATTTCTATGGACCAGGAATTGCGTGGCGACGACTTTGAACGTCGTGTACAGTTCTGCCACTTGGCACAAGAGAAATTACGGGACGGTGGCAGATTTTTTGCACGCGTTCTTTTTAGCGACGAAGCGTCATTCACCAACAGCGGCAACGTAAACCGGCATAGTGTGCACTATTGGGCAACTGAAAATCCACGATGGCTGCGACAAGTGGAACATCAGCGACCTTTGCGCGTTAATGTATGGTGCGGCATTATGGGAGGAAGTGTAATTGGTCCCCACTTTATCGATGGCAATATATATGGTGCAATGTATGCTGATTTCCTACTTAATGTTCTACCGATGTTACTACAAGACGTTTCACTGCATGACAGAATGGCGATGTACTTCCTACATTATGGATGTCCGGCACATAGCCCGCATGCGGTTGAAGCGCTATTGAATAACATTTCTGACAGGTCGATTGGTCGTCGAAGCACCATACCATGGCCCGCACGTTCACCGGATCTGACGTCCCCGGATTTCTTTCTGTGGGGAATATTCAAGGACATTTGCTATCGTGATTTACCGACAACGCCTGACAATATGCGTCAGGGCATTGTCAACGCATGTGCGAACATTGCGAAAGGTGAACTACTCACTGTTGAGAGGAATGTCGTTACACGGATTGCCAAATGCATTGAGGTTGACGGACATCATTTTGAGCATTTATTGCATTAACGTGGTATTTCTAGGTAATCATGTGTAACAGGATGGGTTCTCAGAAATGATAAGTTCACAAAGGTACATGTATCACATTGGAACAACCGAAATAAAATGTTCATACGTACCTATGTTCTGTATTTTAATTTAAAAAACCTACTTGTTACCAACTGTTGGTCTAAAATTGTGAGCCATATGTTTGTGACTATTACAGCGCCATCTATCACAAAGCGAAAAAAGGGTCCAACAAAAACATTTATATATCTTTACGTACTACAAGAATATGTAATAAAAATGGGGGTTCCTATTTAAAAAAAACAAACGCAGTTTACATCCGTTGACCTATGGCTGCGCCATCTAGCGGGCCAACCATAGCGCCATCTGGTTTCCCCCTTCAAGCTACACAAGTTTCGTTCTTGGTAGTTTTTTCGTTGAACGCTTATTTCGTGAGACATTTGGCCCGGTCACGATCAATGGACCACCTTGTATATTCTCCCGCACAAGTGGGACATTTTAACTGAATGTCGGTTATCTGTTGTTGGCGGATAAATATGACATTGCAGTATCCGTGTAGTTCAGAAATACGGTGCACTGTTCCTTAGGATGCGCGTCCGAAGGAGCATTGCGTAGTACATCTGAAGAACACAGGCACTGCAATGCGTATCATTCTTTTTTAATTATTGGAAAATTGAAGAACCGAAAGCTGGAAATGGATTTCAACTGCGGATATTTTGAGAGAACTTGTTAGTTTTCTCACAGTGGTGGTAGCCTTTAAAAACTACTTAAGACCTAAGCTGTTCCTTCTTCGTCCACACGCAGGCGTGAGAAGGTAGTAAAGAACAGTCTTCCGACGACTAGCACTGAGCCAGAATGTGGAATACACTATCTGATCAGTGTGTTGCCAGCAGAGACGCAGTAACTGCAGATTTGGTTGCTCTGGGGAGGTAAGTGATCTCGAACTAGGACTACACATTGGATGTTTTCTGTGTAACATATCCATCAGGGACATTTCAACCATTCTGAAGATGCCCAAGTCGACTGTCGCTGATGTGATTGTGAAATGGAAATGTGAAGTAACGACCAAACCTAAGCCAAGGCCTGCGCCGACGGATGATCGAGAATTACTGAGGGTGGTTGCAAAAAAGCACATAAAACCTGCGGGAGGAGTCGCACCTGAGTTCCTAAGGGCTACCAGCAGCTCAACTAGCAAAATCACTGTGATGGTCGACCAGCACCTCATGAGTCACTTATTTCTGTAGTCAGTTTTAAGCGACACTTGAGGGATGTCAAGAGTGATGCCACTGGACAGTGGATGACTAGAGACGTGTGATTTATATTGATGGATCACGCTATACCCTGTGGAAAGCCGGTGGAAGTGTTTGGGTTTGGCGAATGCCTGCAGAACATTACCTGTCATCATGTGTATTGTTTATTGTGAAGTCCAAAGGAGGTGGTGTTACAGTATGAATGTGGTTTCCGTACTCGATGTGTGGTCCCCTTACTGCGATTCCTAAAACGCTAAATGAGGTAAGACATGAACACATTTCACAGCATTCTGTTCATAGACTGTAACAGCGGGACAATGTACCTTGCCATAAAGCAGCACACTTTCCACAATGGTTTGTGGACAATACTATTCCTGAAATGGACTGCTCTGCTCAGACACCCGACATGAAGCCATTGTAATACCTTTGGGTTAAGTCAGAACATCAACATCGGCCTGTACCACAACAGCCACCAGTACCTCCTCTGGTTTCAGCCCATGTGGATTAATGGGCTGTCATTTCTCCAGAGGCATTCAGGGCACCATTGACAGTGTACCCAGCTAGTTTGAAGCCTTCATAAATATGAAGGGTGGACGTACTTCAATAACAAGTGTCCAGATACTTTTGATCAGATAAATCAGACTAAGAGCAGCCGACCAGTTGCAAAGGATAAAGTAATCTTTACCTAGGTTTCAATAGATATAAATCTATCTTCTTCAGAAGACGGCAGTATTATAACAACATGAAGTGATATGTCCTTATCGTTTAGGCAAACATCTGCATAGTTACATTAATCATATAAAATATAGCCCTGAAACCTAGGTAAAGATTACTTTATCCTTTGCAACTGGTCGGCTGCTCTTAGTGTGATTTACGCGCAACCGTTGCTGTAGCGCAGCTATGTTTAAAGTACTTTGATCAGATACTCTGTAGTCGGCAAACATAACTGGTCAGTTCCCTATTTCACAGGAAGTACACTCTCGCCCTTAACTCTCCACGTAACTTGGCAACGGCTGGGGTCCTTAGCTCACTACACGTAATGATCACAGATTCATAAAAGGTCGGACCGCCATCGTACCAGTACTATACAGCTTCGATGCACAGCAACAGTTTCAGCTTTGTCTCCCTCGTAGACACGTCATGCTATAGGCACTGGCTGCCTTGACTATACTAACAGTTTAACTTGAACAGAACTCCATGGTTTGTGGCACTGTCTCGCCGCGATACGGCAGCAGACTGACAGTGCCAGCCAAGCTGTAAGATTCCATCGCGACGACCTCCACATCATCTGAATCGGTCATGGTTCAATAATCTCTCTCTCGCTTCAGCGAATCCTCTCCAATTGTCTCTATCTAGCACAAAATCGCTTTTTGTATAGTTTATGTAAATTTTCGTCGAGTTTTGTAGTTCTGTGGACTTCAGCTCACTTTTCTATTCATTTAGTCTTATTTAGCAATAATCAACATTAGTGAAGGCTGCCTTCTGCTGAATATTGAGAACTTATAATCTCTGAATTCATCCATTTCTTCTGTCAATCTGCTTTATTCCCTCACTTCTCTCACTTCTGTTCCCTCTTCTGTTTCCTCAGTCCTAATACTAATGAAGGTCCTCGTGACGCAACAACCTTTCCGGCGTCTTAAATGATCGCATGTGGAATAGACAATATTTATTGTATCAGTGGTTTAGAGGTGGCGTCTTTGACTAGTGATCTGAGTCCGGGGTCTGAATCCAACCTCTGCTTATACTTTGAATACAAACTGTCATTAATGGCTTCCGAATACTCCATGCATAAAAAGTCACCTTTGATCTGCCAACGGTAGTGTCAAAGAGAGCTAAGGAGCTGGTAGTAGTTCGGGGCACTCTCTTACCCTCGAGAAGGGAAACTTTCCATAAAAAGCGAAAATATCGGAAATGAAAAAGCACTGTGAAGATACAAAAGAGAATGGAAACCACTGCATTAAAGACAGATAGGTGCATCTGCAGGGAACTGCCAAGGAGCAAGTGAGCACGAGGAAAGGATGGAAGAACTAACGAAGAGATAACTTTCTGCAATTCCTAGATTCGAATGCGAGAATTTTGAACGTAATATGAAAGCTTGAAAATCTGAAATGAGAAATGCAAAGGCTACATCTAGATATAGTGGGGTGAGTGGAGTGAAATGGATGCAGGCAAAGATTTTCTGGGCAGACGAAAACAGAGTAATATCAACAGCAGCAGAAAATGGTATAACTTGTGAAGATTCGTTATGAATAGAGAAGTAGGACAGAGAAAGAACCACTGTGAACAGTTCAGTTACAGTTTTGTTCTCATCAGATTCGACTGCAAACCAAAGCTGACAACGATAGGTCATGTATAAATTCCAACATCACAGGCAGAAGGTAAAGAGATAAAGTACACGAAGATATTAAACTCGTAATTCAGTACGCAAATTGAGATGAAAATTTAATAATCACGGAGGACTGGAGCGGTATGGGAAGGAACAGGAAGAAAGAAAGATTACGGGAGAATATGGGCTTGACAGTAGGAACGAGAGGGGATAAATATTAATCGAGTTATGTAACAAATTTCTGGCGATAGTAGTGAATACCCTATTCATGAATCGCAAGAGGATGAGATATTCTTAGAAAAGAAGCCTAGACACGAGAAGGTTCCAGCTGGATGACATTGTTATCAGACAGAGATTCCGTAATTATATATTGGAATGAAACGCGTTTGCAAGTGCTGATGTAGACGCAGATCACACTTCAGTAATTTTGAAGAGTAGACTGAAGTTAAGAGAATTGTTCAGAAGAATCGGCGAGAAGGGAAGTGGGATACAGAAGAACTGAGAAATGGTGAGACGTGTTTAAAGTTAGCCAAATATGTGAATACTGCGATTAGGAATACCTGAGTAGCAGTCCAGTCGAAGAGCAGTGGTCATCTCCAAGAAGAGGAACCACAGATGGAGAAGAGACGAACACAGGAACAAGGAAGACTGCTTAGAAACCTCGGCGTAGGGGATCCACTATTAGAGTCCCAATACAAAGGAGATGTTCATGACTTGAGATCAAATAGAGCTGCAGCGACAGATATCATTCCACTTTCAATTGGGGAAGTGGCAGTCGAAAGAGTATTCAAGTTGATGTGCAGAATCAATGAAACTTCAGAAAAACATCATTCACACAATTCCGAAGATAGCAAGGGGGAAAACCATCGCACAGTCAGCTTGGCAGTTCATGTATCGAAGCTGCTGACAAGGATAATATACAGAAGAGTGAGAAACAAAACTGAACATTTGTTACACAACAATTAGTTTGGCTTCAGAAAGGTAAATACGCCAGAGAGGCATTTGTAAATTTGCCCTTGTTAATGGAAGCAAGACAAGAAAAATCCATTGGACGTGCTGTTCTAGAAAAGCGATCGACATGGTAAAATGGTACAAGATGCTCGGAATTGTGAGGAAAATAGTAGTAACCTGGGAAAGACAGCAGTATAGAACATGTAAAAGAACCAAGAGGAAAAAACGAGATTGGAAGACGAAGAACGAAGTGGTTGGATTAAATATGTTATAAGACACGAACGCATTCTTTCGGCCGTACCTATCATCCTATACATACATCGAAGAAGCAACGACGGAAGTAAAACAAAAGTTAAAGAGTAAGATTAAAATGCTGGGGAAAGGAAATCAGTGATAAGCCCCAGTGATAACATTACTATAATCATTGAAGGTGAAGAGCTGTTGAAAGGAATGGCCAATCTAATTAGTGTCGAATACTGATTGAGAGTAAACTGGACGAAGGCGAAAGTACAGAGAAATAGCAGAAATGAGAAAATCGATGAGCTTAATATCAGACTTGGTGATCACGAAGTAGACGAATGTAAGGAATTCTGCTACTTAGGCAGAAACGTAACCCATGACGTACGAATTAAGAACATAAAAAGCCGACTGAAACAGGCAAAAGACGGCATTCCTGGCCAGGGCCGTTGTAACACGGACTTAGGGAAAACCGGAATAAAAGAGAATCAAAGTGTTTGGATGTGGTGCTACAGAAGAACGATGAGAATCACTTGAACTTATAAGATAAGTAATAAGAGGGCTGTCCTCAAAATTGGTGAAAAAAAAGGAACATAATTACGGAATACTCTCACATAAAGAAGAGGGATTATTAAGCTCTGTGGTAATAGAGGGAGCTATAGACGGTGAAAACTATAGGGAAAGACAGAGATTGGACTACAACCAGCAATAAATGGAGACGGAGGGTGCAGGTGCTAGTCAGAAACGAAGAGGTTGGCGCAGAAAAGGAATTCGTGGCTTTTCGTATCGAACAAGCCAGAAGCCTAATGGCCCCAAAATAAAAACGTAAGGAATTAGAATCTAGGCGGCCTGTTGATCTGCACTGTCTGCAAAAAAATGAGGCAAGTTGCTTTCGTATTAGCGGAGGTCCATGTTAACAGGTATCGAGTGGGACGCTCGCAAGTTCTATCTTTCCGTGAATTGAAGATAGCTTGTAATGACTCGATCGACATACAGTCAAGTGCTTCGGAGCAAAGACATTTTTTTCATCACAATCGGATTAAGTTTTGTTCTGATATATAGTAAGAGATGCCTTCGGATAGAACATAATATATCTTAAATATTTGTTGCTGTTTTCATTTTTATCTGTTAAGTACGTTTACTCTATAAACTCTGTCGTGTTATTTCAAACTTTCGCCGATGGGCTTTTTTTTTTTTTTTGGAAATAATGCCTACCATTACTAAAATTTATTGACAGTCAGAACCATCTCCTATACCCCAGCGACATCATATGTAGAGGCGTCTACCAAGAATTAATTTCAGAAAACCTAATAAGAGAGCACTGATAAATTACAGGATATATATGCAGCTACATCGATTGCACAAAAGTTTTTGTCAATTGACCACGTAACTTTTTATTCTGAAGAAGATTACCCTAGTGCAATCGAAACCATGGTCAACCGACAAAAATTTTGTGCAACCGAATTGGCGGTATATACATCCTGTAATTAAATAGCGTTCGGTTGCTGGATCACAGCCAATCGAAATGCTTAAAATGTCAAGCACTGATAAATTTATTTTTTCACACCCCTTAATAGTTATTTTGAAGTAACTATCGTATCTCAGTTTAAGTCTAAAGTCAAAATAGCTTGATTAACTAATCCGTTTCACTTAAAAACGATGTTTTGATTACTTTTAGTTAATTATATCAGCCATAAAAAAGCGTCAATAAGCCAGGGGGTAATTTTCCTTGAGAAAGATCCTAGATTTGTATTCCACTAGTTAAGTACAGTCGTTTCATATACGCACCAAACACGTTCTGCTGTTTTTATGTCGAGTCTTAAGGCGATTTTTTGGTCATGTTTTTGGTCCTTCACTTGCCATTTTAAGCTGGTTCAGTCAACATATTGTAAACATAATTTACATGTGAACAGTACTGGCAGATTACATGGATCTAAGATTTTTTTTTATATATAATGTATCTTCCTGGCATTGGTGTAACTTAGAACTGTATAAATGATAATTGGATTCAAAAGACATGTAATTCTGACACCGGGAGAATGACATTACAAGCCATCCTTTTAGAGGGAATCAGCTGCAATGGGGCAGTTAGTCGCTGTGAGACTGGAGCGTCCCTTGGTGGTTAGCTGCAGCCGTGTACCGGTATCATTGCAGATGGGACTGTATTTTAATTTCATTTCGTTAGTAGGATGGCACCACTGACTGCGGTCGTATCGAAGTATTGTTGTTGTTGTTGTTGTTATTGTGGTCTTCAGTCCAGAGACTGGTTTGATGCACCCCTCCATGCTACTCTATCCTGTGCAAACTTCTTCATCTCCCACTACATAATGCAACGTACATCCTTCTGAATCTACTTAGTGTATTCATCTCTTGGTCTCCCTCTACGATTTTCACCCTCCACGCTGCCCTCGAATACTAAATTGGTGATCCCTTGATGCCTCAAAACATGTCCTACCAACCGATCCCCTCTTCTAGTCAAGTTGTACCACAGACCTCTCTTCTCCCTAATTCTATTCAATACCTCTGCATTAGTTATGTCATCTACCCATCTAATTTTCAGCATTCTTCTGTAGCACCACATTTCGAAAGCTTCTATTCTCTTTTTGTCCAAACTACTTATTGTCCACGTTTCACCTCAATACATGGCTACACTCCATACAAAAACTTTCAGAAACGACTTCCAGACACTTAAATCCACACTCGAATTTAACAAATTTCTCGTTTTCAGAAACGCTTTTCATGCCATTGCCAGTCTACATTTTATATCCTCTCTACTTCGACCATCATCTGTTATTTTTCTCCGCAAATAGCAAAACTCCTTTACTACTTTAAGTGTCTCATTTCCTAAGCTAATTCCCTCAGCATCACCCGAATTAATTCGACTACATTCCGTTATCCGCGTTTTGTTATTGTTGATGTTCATCTTATATCCTCCTTTCAAGACAATGTCCAGTCCTATCAATTTTCTCCTTTCTCTTTCGTTTCCTTTACTGCTTGCTCAGTATACAGATTGAATAACATCGGGGGTAGGCTACAGCCCTGCCTCACTTCCTTCCAAGCCATTCTTCCCTTTCATACCCCTCGACTCTTATAACTGCCATCTGGTATCTGTACAAATTGCCTTTCGCTTCCTGTATTTTACCCCTGCCACCTTCAGAATTTGAAAGATAGTATTCCAGACAACATTGTCATATGATTTCTCTAAGTCTACAAATGCTAGAAACGTAGGTTTGCCTTTCCTTAATCTATCTTTTAAGATAAGTCGTAGGGTCAGTATTTCCTACGTGTTCCAACATTTTTACGGAATCCCAAACTGATCTTCCCGAGGTCGGCTTCTATCAGTTTTTCCATTCGTCTGTAAAGAATTCGCGTTAGTATTTTGCTGACGTGACTTATTAAACTGATAGTTCGGTAATTTTCACAACTGTCAACACCTGCTTTCTTTGGGATTGGAGTTATTATATTGTTCTTGAAGTCTGAGGGTATTTCGCCTGTCTCGTACATCTTGCTCACCAGATGGTAGAGTTTTGTCAGGACTAGCTCTCCCAAGGTCGTCAGTAGTTCTAATGGAATGTTGCCCACTCCCGGGGCTTTGTTTCGACTCAGGTCTTTCAGTGCTCTGTCAAACTCTTCACGCAGTATCGTATCTCCCACTTCATCTTCATCTACATTCTCTTCCATTTCCATAATATTGTCCTCAAGTACATCGCCCTTGTGTAGACCCTCTATATACTCCTTCCACCTTCCTGCTTTCCCTTTTTTGATTAGAACTGGGTTTCCATCAGAGCTCTTGATATTCATACAAGTGGTTCCCTTTTCTCCAAAGGTCTCTTTAATTTCCTGCAGGTAGTATCTATCTTACCCATAGTGAGATGTGCCTCTACATCGTTACATTTGTCCTCTATCCATCCCTGCTTTGCCATTTTGCACTTCCTGTCGATCTTATTTTTAAGACGTTTGTATTCATTTCTACCTGCTTCATTTACTGCATTTTTATATTTTCTCATTTCATCAATTAAATTCAATATATCTTCTATTACCCAAGAATTTCTACTAGCCCTCTTATTTTTACCTATTTGATCCTCTGCTGTCTTCACTATTTCATTCCTCAAAACAACCCAGCTTCTATTCTGTTTCTTTCCCCATTCCTGTCAATCTTTCCCTAATGCTCCTCTTACAACCTCTGATTCTGTCAGTTTATTCAGGTCCCATCTCCTTAAATTCCCACCTTTTTGCAGTTTCCTCAGTTCATAACAGAAGAGATTGTGGTCAGAGTCCACATCTGCCCCTGTAAATGTCTTACAATTTAAAACATGGTTCCTAAATCTCTGTCTTACTATTATATAAACTATCTTAAACCTTCCAGTATCTCCAGGCCTCTTCCATGTATGCAACCTTCTTTCATGATTCTTGAACCAAGTGTTAGCTACGATTAAGCTATGCTCTATGCAGAATTCTACCACGCGTCTGCCTCCTTCATTTCTTAGCCCCATTCCATATTCACCTACTAAGGTTCCTTCTCTTCCTTTTCCTACTATCGAACTCCAGTCACCCATGACTATTGAACCGGCCGCTGTGACCGAGCGGTTCTAGTTCCTTCTGTCCGGAACCGTACTGCTGCTACTGTCGCAGGTTCGAATCCTATCTCGGGCATGGGTGTGTGAGATGTCCTTAGGATAGTTAGGTTTAAGTAATTCTAACTCTAGGGGACTGATGACCTCAGATGTTAAGTACCATAGTGCTTAGAGCCATTTTAACCGTGACTTTTGAATTTTCGTCTCCCTTCACTATCTGAATAATTTCTTTTATCTCATCATACATTTAATCAATCTCTTCGTCATCTGCAGAGCTAGTTGGCATATAAACTTGTACTACTGTGGCAGGCGTGGGCTTCGTGTCTGTCTTGGCCACAATAATGCGTTCACTCTCTTGCCTTTAATAGCTTACCCGCACTCCTATTTTTGTATTCATTATTAAACCTACTCCTGCATTACCCCTATTTGATTTTGTATTTATAACCCCGTATTCAACTGACCAGAAGTCTTGTTCCTCCTGCCACTAAACTTCACTAATTCCCACTATATCTAAGTGTAACCGGTCCCTTTCTAAATTTTCTAACCTACGTGCCCGATTAAGGGCTCTGATATTCCATGCTCCAATCCGTAGAACGCCAGATTTCTTTCTCCTGATAACGACGTCCTCCTGAGTCGTCCCCACCTGGAGATCTGAATTGGGGACTATTTTACCTCCGGAATAATTTACCCAAGAAGACGCCATCATCACTTAACCCTACAGTAAAGCTGCATTCCCTCGGGAAAAATCACGGCTGTAGTTTCCCATTGCTTTCAGCCGTTCGCAGTACCAGCACAGCAAGGCCGTTTTGGTTAGTGCTACAGGGCCAGATCAGTCACTCATCCAGACTGTTGCCCCTGCAACTAGTGAAAAGGATGCTGCACGTACGGTACGGCATCTGTATCGCTGAGGCACGCAAACCTCCCAACCAGGCAAGGTCGATGGGGGGGATCCAGAACATATTTTTATTTCCGATGGAAGCTAATCACACAAAACAGTACGCAATAGTTTGATTAGTTATGGGCATCTAATCATCATCTCAGATCTCATACAAAGTTGTGGACAGGCCAACTTAGACGAAAAGTCAACGGAGACAAACATATCTGCGAAAGTTGTGAATTTCAGTTATTCTGATCGTGGCTCGATTCTGTACCGTAAACTGAACTTAGGTGGATCTCTCACTGCAGTGTTATTTGTCGGCTATTGGACAGGAAAGTTACATTATTGTGGGCACTTGTACATAAAGTCGTTTATAAGATGACATCAATGGCGAAGATACTATACAACTGATAGATTTTAACAGAAGTTATACATAATACACGTCCTGAGGTTATATGATCTCATTTATGAAATCATTATTTCCTTCCAGGGAGGCACAAGGAATAAGGTACAGCAAAAGGACAGTGGGTCACAAAGAAAGAAACGTCACTTAGCGGTAACCCCATGTTGTAACTTATGGAGGACGACATGATATACATTCAAAAAAGAGTCTACATTTAAAAATATTTTGCCTTTTACATCATATGACACTTTTGCAGTAAAATACGTTTTTATTTTAGAAAAAATAACGGTACAAAGAAGTAATACGAGAGTCATAACTTTTCCAGTTAGAGAAAAGGAAAGCACTACAGGTAATGGAATAAATAATTCTAACATAGGCGTACCTGGAATGAGGTAAACAACTGGTTTATAAAAAGTGCAACCATTTCTGTTGTACTTTCAGGTTCTGAATATAAGTGAAAGCCCAGGAATACTACGTAGTGCACTCCAAATAACGGTATAAGTACGAGTGTAGATTTCGCCAGACGTCTAGAAGATAAACAAAATAATGTTAATTAGCTTGTCATTTTATTAATACCGAATTAATTTGTAGCTGTAGCGCCAATATATAAGAAACAAAAGGTTTACCTGTAGATTTTTGTCTCCTCACACACGGATGATCGTAGTTTCCTTAATATAACCCACACAAGGATTACAAATAATATGAAACATATCTGAAAAAGATGTTAAGATATATTATCACTGGATAAGTTTCTGTAGTTACAACAAATTACGATGAGGATGTTATACACAGTTGAGCTCTTTAAAACATGTGTAACTACTACTGCAGAAGCAGAGGCAAACTTATGAAGTATGTAGAAAATATAAAGTATCTGGAAATATATGTTTTAAAAGTTTTCTTGTTAACTTATCTGAAAAACTGAAATTTTTAAGTGCAGTAATGTAAGAAACAAGAATAAAGTGTCTCCTCTAACTGCAAACGAACATTTAATTTACAATGTGAACTTTATGCGGAGAGAGAGTTTCTCGTAATTAAGTAATCATGTATGTAATATCATCTGAACATTTATTAACACGGAAGTATTGACGCATACCCATGCAGACACGAATGTATATAATTAAAGTATATTTGTTTCCTACTTACGATATTCGAGACTGCTATAGGAACAAATATTATCCCAAACACAATTTTATTTCTGTTTACAGTCCAACATAGATCATCTTCTATGTAAATCCTGCATACAATCCAGGGGATGACACAGAGGAGTGGCAAACCTGGGGACAAAGAGTAAAAATTAAGTCTTTCCATTTACTTTTCTCGCTGGTATGTTCGTTGTACATATAAAGTAATAATAATTACTGTAGTAGAAGAGAAATATGTGTTACAAAAGCACAGAGTGGGAGAAAATATGATATGTTCTTCAGCTTTTCTTTCATTTTGGAGTATTTCTCAGATCTCTGAAACATTGGTTCAAATGGCTCTGAGAACTATGGTACTTAACATCTGTGGTCATCAGTCCCCAAGAACTTAGAACTACTTAAACCTAACTAACCTAAGGACATCACACACATCCATGCCCGAGGCAGGATTCGAACCTGCGACCGTAGCGGTCACGCGCTTCCAGACTGAAGCGCCTATAACCGCACGGCCACGCCGGCCGGCTCTGAAACAATGATGTGGCTTGTCAGATACATGGAGATCTTTCCTGATACGTACTGTTTACATCTAATTTTTCTCTAGCATGTATTTGCATCTGATGGTGACTGGTACGAACCTTACAACCTTGTAATTCACTTAGATGGTCTTTTGTTTATTGATTTTGAAAGTACATCTCCATCTAAATGATTACTCTGATATTCACATTTAAGTGCCTGGGAAAGGGTTCATCGAACCACCTTCAAGCTATATCTCTACAGTTCCAATCTCGAAGAGCATGCGGGAGAAACGAGCACTTGAATTGACCTCTGATTTTTTTAATGTTAATAATGAGGATCATTTCTCCTTATGTCGATGGGCACCAAAGGAATATTTTTGCAATCGGAGGAGAAAATTGATGATTGAAATTTCAGGAGAATGTCCTGCCACAAAGAAAACCCCTTTGTTTTAAAGACTCTGTATGTAACATTGTTCTCTTTGTATTTATGGGACCTTAACCTTCTGCCTAATATTATGCGTCTACTGAATATATTTAGGCTCTAATTATTGACTACCACGCTTTTCCATGTCTGATAAATTTACAATTTCGTATTAGTCAGCTCCAGAAATGTACATGAATCCAAAACTTAAGTAAGACCAGTTCGGTGTGGTGTGAAGTCAGAATTTGAGTATAAATTCACACGGAAACCACAAAAGGCCCTTCTTAGCATGAATTCAATTTAGGTTAGCTGTGCCAGCAACTTAACACTCAGCCCTTTTTGTACGAAATAATTTCCTTAAGTAATTCAGATTTATTTCTCTTATGCCTACTTTTACGTACATCTGCCTACACATTGCATCAGTTTTAATACGAGAGAAAGGCACTGTATTAGTAAAACCAAGCAGACCACGTCCCTAACATCTGCATACTCTTAGACGCGCTGGTAAGACAATAACTGTGTGGCACATAAAATAAACTGTTACGAGCCGAGATAGTACGGTGTCATGAATCCCCACAGCCGCGCATTTAAAAGTAAAGGCTGTAATATTAAGAGTGCAATGGGAATTCCACTTTTTAGCGCTGAGGAGAGAGGGATAGGTCGAGAGAGCACAGTTAAGGAGGAGGACTTCTCTTATGTGGCAGAAGAAGGAACAGAGCTAGGGGATCCAGTATTAGAATCGGAATTTAAAAGAACTCTAGACGACTTGTTATCAAATAAAGCAGAAGGAATAGGTAACATTACACAGGAATTTCTAAAGTTATTAGTGGAAGTGGCAATACAACGACAATTCACGTTGTTGTGCAGAATGTATGAGATGCGATATTCCATCAGACCTTCGGAGAAGCATCATCGACAATATTCCGAAGATTACAAGAGCCGATAAGTTCATCCAAGTTACTGAGAGAATAATATACAGAAGAATGGAAGATAAAATTGTGTGTGTGTTAGATGACGATCAGTATGGCATTAGGGAAGGTGTAGGCACCAGAGAGGCAGTTCTGACGTTTCGGTTGATAATGGAAGCAAAACTAAAGAAAAAAAATTAAGACACGTCCATAGAATTCTTTTACGCGGAAAACGCGTTCGACGAAGTCAAATGCTGCAAGGTGTTCGAAATTCTGAGAAAACTAGGGGTACGCTATAGGCAAAGACGTGTGCCATGCAGTAAGTACAGGAGAGAGGAGGGATGAATAAGAGTGGAAGGCTAAGAACGAAGTGCTCATATTAAAAACCGTGTAAGGCAGGGATTTCGTTCCTACAGTTTAAGATAGGTTCAAGAACAGGATTCAGATTCAAGCAGTGATAAGATTCGTTGATGATATTACTGTCATCAGTGAAAGGGAACATACACATTTGGCTTTGTAAGTTCATAATTCTAACTGAGAACATAGTTAGTATATGGCTCTGCGATCAGCAAAATCTGAATAACTCCCTGGCAGCCGAAACCAACAGGTAAAGCCAAGACAATCTGTGCTTAAACTCACCGACTGATCATCAGAGAACACACGATCAAGAGAATGGTTACAAAGTAATCCATCTGCAGAACATACTCAGAATTACCACTAATTTCTAGATTCTAATATAGCATATTAGCGCAGTAGATCTAAGCTCTACAAATAAAGGTTTGACCTTTTATTAGAAATTTACAATGTAAACTTGATCAAATTTATCACTTCAAGATGGAGCATCACCATTAATGGAGCAATTATCTTGCTTCCATGACCATAATATGGTTGTATTATTATTAATTACAATAATTATCTAGCTTCGAGGAGGATATAAATATCACCCCAACTACCACACGATTTCCCATGGTTGACTTAATCAGAACAGTGACTCAAGCGGTTTTTAAAATTATCTTGGAAAGCAGCTGAGGAGTCAAAGAGGAAGTGTGCAGTGCAATGTCAAAGGCTCGTCTACCTCGGACTAACATCACTGTAGCAGACACATAAGTTTGACTTTCTTTCAGTTGTGATTCTGAAGTCTGTGCTGCTCATTGTGTATAACAGTGTAAGTTGTTTTCTAGGACGACAGGACTGCATCGACCAGATAAAATGACTCTCCCATGATTCGCATTTTCGAAAATACTGGATGGATCCAACGCAGGAAGTGATTTTCCTTGAGCGCATGTCCATATCACGGGAACTTATTTTAAGACTCGCTCACTCTACATTCCCCCTGAACTATATTACTTCCTCCTGAAATTCATGAAGATGCGTTATTCAATGGAAGCTTAAATTTTACATAAATGTTATTTCATGACTGCAGTTCTACATCAAGATACATACTCCACAAGATCATATATGGGGTAGGGCGGAGAGTACCACATACAAATCCCCACAAATGGAGCGAGGAAAAAACGACTGTCTCTGCTCCTCCACTTTCTTTTTGTCATCGGCCTTCTGACTGGTTTCATTCGGTCCGCCACGCATTCCTCTCCTATGCGAATCTTTTCATCTCAGAGTAGCAATTGCTACCTGCGGCCTCAATTGTTTGTTGGATGTATTAAAAGCGCTGTCTTCTTCTACAGTTTTCACCCTCTACAACTCCCTCTAGTACCTTGGAAGTAATTCCATGATGTCTTAACACGTACCTTATCATTCAGCCTCTTCTTCTTGTCAGTGTTTTCCATGTATTCCTTCCCTCGTTGACACTGGGGGAACCTATTAATTTCCTACCTTATTAGTCCAGCCAATTCTCAACAGTCTTCTGTAGCATCACATCTCAAATGCTTCGATTCTCGTCTACTCCGGTTTTTCCACACTCCATGTCCCACTATCATACGAAGCTTCATATTGGCACCTATCTTCGATATTAGCATACTTCGTCGATTTTTCCAGTGCTAGTCAGTTTTTTTATGTCCTCCTTCCTCTGTCAGTCATGGTTTATTTTGCTGTCTAGGCAGCAGAAGCCCTTAGCTTCATCTACTTTGTGATCCCCAATTCAGATTTCGTCTTTCTTCATTTTACTTCAAATACATATCCTATGCTCATTAGACTGTTTATTCTTTGTTTGTTTCGCCAACCAAGGATTGGTACAGATTGTGATAACTACTGAACAAAATCCTAACTATGTTCTTAATTAGAATTATGGACTTACAAACGTGCATCTTAGACATTACGTGTTTAAAAATACGGAAGAAAGTTTAGAAAGTAAGGTACAGAATATAGCAAACTTGCCTCATACATTCTCATAGAAGGGTGTGATTAACAGTTCGTTTCAACAGCCAATACACGAGTAAATCATTTGGCGACTACAAACCCTTCTTAAATTCTATGTTATAAGGTTTGTATAACAGTCTGTCTTCACATTCCAGTATGTAACGTCTTGCATTACACATTGAGAAATGTGAAATGAATTTCTGCAAACTGTATTTCAAGAAAATCACAGTTTTCATTTACTTATCAGCATGAGAAAAATAGACATAATTTTTGTGAGCTCGCGTTTGTTCAATTACAGCAATAATTCAACACCTCTTTCATTTTCTAACTAATTGCCTGTTCATATTCTTCACTGTTATGCATAAGTTGGAACAATGAGGCTTAGAGTGAAATTGTAATTATTCCAGCTGAGATTTTATGATGTTATTACTGTCAGAATACATACGACTGTTACGGAAAATCTGACGTCATAATTGATTTTACTTATCCTTTATCCTAGTAATGTTACTTTCTGAACATTCTTCACATATTTACTACTGTTAGCAATTTAAGCTGTCACTGTACATACCCCAGCCTAGAATGATGTAAACCTTAATGCTGCTCCTATCTGAAAAGAGTGCGCTGAAAATAAGGTTGTGTAAATATAGCGCTTCCATCAATATCCAACTGTAATTCGCCAGCATGAAATACTGCCATATGCTTGAAACTAGTTTACAGTCCCAGATGGTTCCCTGTGAAAGAAAAAGGCAGTATGTCAAAGAAATTATTTTTGTAAGAGACAACAAAGGGGCTGATTACAATTCCAGATAGTGACTACAAATATTAATTTTCATGACGGTTACCATATATTACAGTTTTATGAACACGGCAATTTATGAGCCATATTTTCTAACTCTGACAAAACAACTGTACACACATTTTATCTTACTAGACACATATCCAAATTAATTTACAACAGACATTCTGATACCTTCACAGTAATGATTGAACAACTGTGTCAGCAGTGGCCGAGCTCCATTTCACTTCATTAAACTAATAACTGATTGGAATAAAGATATCAGTACTGGTGGCAACTGGACTAATGTACTCTATTATCTATGAGCTACTACAGAAGAAGATGAACTGTGAGCGTTAAATCAGACAATGCTGCAGCTGCGCGACAAGTGGTACTCGACATGTTCACTGTTCCACAGAGGTGACTGGTGGCTGGCTACTTCCATCGAGGCGATTAGTCGAAGCAGTCGATAATAGTATGGGTGTCTCCTGTTACTAAACTGAAGCTTTCATATGCGAAGAGTATCACCTCATCGTAACACATACTCCTGCCACAGAGCTCAAATGGCTAGTGTACTCCGCGCCAGACATCTGAAAGCATGGGTGATGTCACGGAGAGAACCGCAGCGAAACTCGATACAAGAGATAACTGACTGCATGTACTCACCTTCAATCACTATAAGGCAGCTCAGTTATCCTTCCAGTTCTCCATCATCTTCAGAATGAGAAACACAATAATCACTTTCGCAGTCACTATCTACGCCACATAAACGTATTTATCTGTTATAGACTTCATCGTCGAAAGAGGTTTCTTGCAGCATGTATTCTCGCTCAATTGTTAACGGGTTCACACAACGGACTCCAATCTTCTTTAGTCATTGAATTAAATTTCTCCTCACACAAATGTTTTGTTATTAGAAACTACCCTACCTTTCACAATAGACCAAATATTCACTATTGGATGTAATTCCTGGTGGTACGTAGGAAGGGGTAAAACAACGTGAGACGCACTTTTGTAGAATCTTATTTTACAAAATACTCGAAGGATCCTAGCTTGGTTCTTCAACCACCTCGTACAGAATAGGTTTCAGCATGTCATCTGAGAATGGGATACGTCGCTTCCTGATATTGTCTTTATTGGAATTAGACGTTGGAGCTTTATTTCAACGCTGCGATCTGGAGCAGAGTCGAGAACTAGCACACAGTTAGGTTTTACATTCAGAATCACCTTTCGTGTCAAACACTTTTCATAATTTTGTTGGTTCGTTTGGTTGTGATAATCTCCCGTTGCTTGATATGACTTCCACATGACAACGGTCTTCTGAATACAGCCATTTCAATCGGCTCAATGAGTTATTATTAGGCGTTGTCCCTTTAATACCGGTCTGAGGAGTGCAATCACGTTTGATGATAAAATCGTAGTTTCGTAATCAAAACAGTATATATTTCATCCTCCCTAATTTTTTAATTGCTTCAAATGTGCAATTATCTTTTATGGTCAGAAAGGAGAAATTCCGATATCTGGCGCATTCGGGCAGTGAAAGAACTCATTAACGACGAATAAAAATTTGTACCAAGCCCATGGCTCGAACCGGGGTCTTCTGTTTATTGGACAAAGAAGTTAAACTATTTGCGTGATCTTCGCAGAGTGATTACACATTACTACAGACTTCCCAAGTATACGCCTCGCCCTCACCCAAACTCCTATTTTGTGCATGCTACCAACGTAGCGCCCCTTAGCCTATTTTACTCTTTTTGCTCGTTGCATCACCCGGAGGCTCTCACTAGGTCGGACGAAGAGTATTCTGCACAATTAATATATTAGCCTCCACGGTGTATAGGTGAAAGGAATACAGTAGAAAACCAATAGGTAGCTTTAACAGATGAAGTATTGGAGGCGTCAGAGGGTCAAATAGGTAAAAATACAAGGCCTAGTAGAAATCCCTGGCTGAAACGAGATACTGAATTTAAATGATGAAAGGATAAAATTTAAATGTAGCAGATGAAGCCGACGAAATGGAATACAAACGTTTAAAAAATGAAATTAGCAGGAAGGGCAAAACTGCTAAGCAGGAATGGCTACAGGACAAATAAAAGGATATAGAAGCATATTTCATTAGGGAAAAGGCAAATTAAAGAGGCAAGCTGTACGAATATCAAGAGTTCGGTTCGTAAAAGAAGAGAAAGTTGAAAGATGGAAGGCGTATATAGTGTCTACACAGGGGAGACGAACTTGAAAGCAATGTTATAGAAAGGGAAGTGGACGTAGATGAAGGTAGGTGGGAGATACGAAACTGCGAGAAGGATGTGACAAAGCTCTGGAAGATCTAGGTCGCAACAATGCCCAGGGAGCTGACGATATTCCGTCAGAACTGCTGATAGCCTTTGGAACGCCAGCGAGACAAAAGTCTTCGGTCTGGTGAGCAAGGTGCATGAGCCATTAAAATACCCTCATACTGCAAGAAGAATCTAGTAATTCCAATCCCAAGGAAAGCAAATGCTGTCAGATGTGAAAATTACCGAACTCTCAGTATATTATGTTTTGGTTGCAAAATACTAGCACGAATTACTTAAGGAAGAATGGAAAAACTAGTAGAAAACACTCTCGGGGAAGACCAGTTTGGATTTCGGAGAAATGTAGGAACACGCGAAGCAATACTGACCCTACGACTTATCTTAGAAGATAGGTTAAGGACAGGTAAGCATACTTTTATAGAATTTGTAGACTTCGAGAAAGTTTTTGACAATGTTGACCAAAATACTCTCTCTGAAATTCGGAAGATAGCAGGGGTACAATGCAGCGAGCGAAAGGCTATTTACAACTTGTACAGAAAGCAGAAGTCAGTTGTAGGAGTCGAGCGGCATGAGAGGAAAGCAATGGTTGAAAACGGAGTGAGAAAGAGTTGAAGCCTTTCCCCGGCATTATTCAATATACACACTGAACAAGCAGTAAGGGGAACCAAAGAAAAATTTGGAATAGGAATTAAAGTTCAGAGAAAAAAATAAAAACTTTGAAGTTTGATGATGATATCGTAATTCTGTCAGATACAGCGAAGGACTTGGAAGAGCACCTGAACACAATGGACAGTGT
The DNA here is from genome assembly GCF_021461395.2 of Schistocerca americana. NCBI lineage: Eukaryota > Metazoa > Arthropoda > Insecta > Orthoptera > Acrididae > Schistocerca > Schistocerca americana. The sequence goes on from NC_060119.1 coordinate 1,026,234,772, forward strand.
CTTGAAAGGTGAGTATAAGATGAACATGAAGCAAAAGAAGGATAATGGAATTAAGTCGAATTAAATCAGGTGATGTTAAGGGAATTAGATTAGGAAAGGAGATGGGTTTCTATTTGGGCAGCATAATAACTGATGACGGTATAGAACGTGCACGGGCAATGGCCAGAAAAGCATTTCTGAAAAAGAGATATTTGTTAACATCGACTCCATATTAAGTGTGAGGAAGTCTGTTCTGAAGGCATTTGTCCGAAGTGTAGCCATGTATTAGATAAAAAGAGAATAGAAGCTTTAGAAATGTGGTGCTACGGAAGAATGCTGGATATTAGATGGGTGGATCACGTGACTAATAAGGAAGTACTGAATAGAAATGGGGAGACAAAAAGTTTTGCCACATCTTGACCAAGAAAAGGGATCGGTTGAGATGAGACATTCTGAGACATCAAGGGGTCACAAATTTAGTGTTGGAGGGAAGTGTGGGCCGGGAAAGGGGGGGGGGGGGGGTAAAAGTCGTAGAGGGATACCCAGAGATGAATACAGGAAGCAGATTCAGAGAGATGTAGGTTGCAGTAGTTATTCGGAGATGAAGAGTATGGCACAGGACAAAATAGCATAGAGAGCTGAATCAAACGATTCGTCGGACTGAAGAGCACAACAACAACAACAACAACAACAACATAGGCACAGCTCATACAGAAATTATTATTTTCTCAAATATAGCTTGTCTCTAATTGCATGAGCCTGCTTCATACTTTTTTGTTTTTAGCGGAAACCTAATTTCCTTAATAACTGCCTTAGCGTTGCTACTTCGAAATTCTATAGCTTCTTTCAACCTCTGTTTAATTGCTTCCACAGTAGACACTCGTTTTTCTGTCAAATAAAAGTTGTAGACAATTCTCGTAACAACAGCCCCTTTAAAACTATCAGTGTCTCTGCGATTGCCTAGCATTTACTCTTTTTTCTGGAGTTACGAATTTCCTTCCCCCGCCAAACTCCGATAGCCTGCTTCCCCTTTAAATTCTCTAGATACAGATACCCGAAACACCTGTGACCACTGGGCTCTCAAGTGACTCAGGAATCTCCTATCTCCTATCGCCGAGTGGACACATCTACGATAAACATAAAACCGACTATCAAGGTTTCTGGCTTTCTGTTTTGAAGTACTAAGAAGCGTCATAATTTCCTGAGCTTCTCTGTCGTTCAGGAAGATAGAGATGGTGGCTACAGTGTTGTTAGTAAAACAATATGTCCACTTTTCCGTTGTACCATTGCAAATGGCGGGTATCCGTGTGCGGATCAAGGATCTCCATCAGACTTCGATCGCAGTCTACAAAACACCTGATGACACGACAACAAAAAGCCAGCCACAGTCGGAAAATTCATTTCTTTTATTTACTCGACGAATAATTTGGGACCGGAACCCGTTTTCAAATCATCACAACAGATAGTCAAAATGGTATTTCTGCAAATGTAAAAACTCTGTCAAAAATATATGCTTGTTATGAAGTGCAAATGAACAGTTATTGCACTCTGTTATGATGATTTCAAAATGGGTTCCAAACCGAAGCTAGTGATTGAGTAAATAAAACAAGTGGAATATGCGACTTCGTCCGGTTTTTCCTTGTACTGATCAACAGAAGTTGGTGACCTGCAGTTGTTCCAGCATGCTGGAAGTTCGTTCCAAACGATAGGCTTTACAAACAACATATAAAAACAATCGTTGTCTCCCTCGGAAAGTCCCTTCCCTCCTAGGCGACTTACTGCCAACATGCACTGTTAGGCTGTAGAAATGCCAATGGAATGTACTAGATTTGGAAAACCTTATAGTACTAATTGATGGCTCATCCACACGAATAGTCCGTCCAAATGAAGCCCCGATGTCAGTGGACCTGAGCATAGTACCCGCTGCGCTGTCTCTAGAAACGACGTGGGAAGTGATCATCGATATTTTAAGTTCGGATCAGTTGTCCAATCAATGAAACCTATACCAAACACTACTGGAAGGCAAAGATAATTCGATCATCGGAAATGAGAACCCCGAAAAGGACTTGGGATCTTGGTATCGCTTTTCAGTGAAGTAGCGGAAGAACATAAGGGTGCTACTCAAATAATTTATCTAATGGTACAAACTTTCTTGCTCTTAAGGAAGCATAAGCGGCAACCAAGAAAATAAGCACTGCACTGCAGTCTGCAACGAAACTCTATTAACCATGATCTGGAATGTAATACGGAACATTAAAATCAGTCTGACAATGGATACGCACACACCTCCACCATCCTACGTACTTTTGGAAACTTTCTTGTGTATAATAGCTCCACCTGACGTATTGGACAAGAAAGACGGTGTGGAATATGAAGAGGACAACAGTGTCATTACACAACCTTTTTCGCTGGAAGAACTCACGATTGCACTCTTCCAAGGAAAGGGTACTGCACCAGGCCTGGATTACACTGACTACCCAATGCTACGACATATCCCACACTCCACACTGAAGGAAAATGCTGTTGCTGAGAATTTACAATAACTTCTGGACACAAAAGATCAAAATCGGCATGCGTCGTCCCCATCCACGGATCAGAAAAAGATGGGGTAAGGTAGAGTCGTATCAGCCTGCCACTTTACTACTGTGTTCGGCGAAGGTAATGGAAAATATCATTAAGAAGTGCTTAGAGTGGTGATATGGAAACATGAAACTGGCTGTCGGGCCGTATGACGGATGACACTCAGGCTGGCGTCCACCACTGTCTGGGGCATCTCCAGACACTTCTTCGGCCTGGAATCTTATTTAATGGAGTAAAATTATCTTCGGTAATGATTTCCTCTTCGATGACCAAAGAAGACATGTCTGGATACCAATCTGACTGTCACACGCCATAGGAAACGACAACCAGGAGCGATGATCTGATGTCAGATGGTTAATACAGTACTGTATACATTAAAACAAGTACGACATACCTCTGCAGGTACTCTAAAGTAATATCTGCCACTTCGTTCTACGAGGTTACTTGGAAGACCAACTCCAAGGACGAAAAGCACATCTTTTAACAGTATTACAAATGCTCTCATAATAAATGAAGCAAATAGGTGCATGTGCAATATATTTCGTGGACATCGTAATGTTCTGGAAAACAGAAAACACAAAAATCAATATATCTGGATCTACTGGTTTCAGTAAAATGTATTGTAGTGAAATGTACGTCACTTTTCTAATCTTCTAAGACATATTTCTTTTACTTTTGTAGTTCAAAAAATTTCATTGAACAGTGTCGGAAAATTGAGTCTTTCAAGAACACAATTTGTATGATACTACAGATATTCGATAAATTCAGCAGTTACAAACAACCTCCGAATCAACAACTGCAGTGTGATACGGTACAATAAGAAAAACCTCAATTTATATTCTAATTAACTTTATATTAAATTATATTCAAAATTTTGGTGTACTGAATGATAACTATTTAAATGTGTAAATGCAAGGGATTTACATGATTTATGGTAAACATAGTGACATACCTCACAGAAGCCAAAATGGAGAAAGCAAGAAGTAGTGACAGAAGAGAAATGCTATACCCAGCTCTCGAAATATCAGTTACAACTGGCAGGTATGCCTGGAAAAAAGACATATAATTAAATATATAGAATTTCATGCATATTACTGTCCTGATGTGAAGCAAATTACTCTTCGCAAAAGTTTCGAATTCCCAACATCACAACTCCGAATATGAAAAAGATATACCCTTCACAAAAGACAAAATATTCGGTATCGTATTGCTTTGTGTCACATCTTCTTCCACGTCCAGCCAGTCATCCCAACTAATTACCCGACTTGCTGTCACATCGGTTATCCTACCTTAGTGAATAGACAACACTAAGTGTCACACATTAGCAGATGTTTTCGGAGTAAAAGTACCGGGTGGTTATAACTAAAGTTCGGCTGCCCATAGAAGTCCAGTGTAGACTTTAATTGTTGTATGACAGCGAGACGTAGTACACAACCGATTTACGGAGGGAAAAAGCTCCAATTTTGGCCACCAGTTGCAAATCTGGCACTTTCACCCCAGGAAAAACGTATAGAAATATGTCCATATGTAATGGATGAGGAATGGGAAGTGGACAGAAATGGTCAACAGGTGAGAAAGGCATAATGTTGATTTTGTCGTTATCTGTCGTTTGCATAATTTGTTCATATGAGCACCGGAGACGTTAACGAAATGCTGCATCCGTCAAATGACGTGGTGAACAGTTGCTCGCTGCAGCTCTGGCGGAATCTGACTTAGGCGTTCCTGTACACTGGCTCTCAGATCAGGTAGAGATCGAAAGTGTCCCTAGTAAACGCATTTTTTTATATAACAGCAGAAGCAAAAGTCACACCGATTATGGTCAGATCTTGCTAGCCATGCACCTGGAAATCCTCTGAATATACCACGTTCGTGGAAGGTTGCATTACACAGATCTCTCACTGGCTGAGCGACATGAGGCATTGCCTCATCTTGAATGAAAGTAGTTGTTTGCACACATTGTCTTCTTTAAAAGCAGGAATCATACGCTGTACAAGGAGGTTCAAATGGTTCAAATGGCTCTGAGCACTATGGGACTTAACTTCTGAGGTCATCAGTCCCCTAGAACCTAGAACTACTTAAACCTAACTAACCTAAGGACATCACACACATCCATGCCCGAGGCAGGATTCGAACCTGCGACCGTAGCGGTCGCGCGATTCCAGACTGTAGTGCCTAGAACCGCTCGGTCCCTCCGGCCGGCTACAAGAAGGTCTCGATAACGGGCAGACATTAGATGCACTTGAGAGGCCATCTGGGTATATTCTCTTCAAAGAAGAACGGACTGGGAATAAAGGTGCTTGTGAATTCACACTGCACAATCACGTAAGTCCCACTACTCTTCGCACACAGCACGCAGTTAAATAGTACCCCAAATTCGCCAAATGAGCTTCGTCACTCCATGCAGTATTTCCCACACAAATATCATCAACTTCGACCCGCACCAGAAACCGAAGAGCAAATTCAGAATGTTGCTGCGGATAATGAGGCTTCAGTTGTTGTACCGTCTGGATCTTGCGTTGGTACCTGTGTAAAACAGACCGCAAAAATTTTAGTTCTGTTGTTGACCATGGGATGGATAATTCTCGTGACACTGCACTAACGCTAGAACAACCCGGGGCACGTGCTGCGTGATCAGTAACAGCAACAGCAACCCCGTCGATAACTTCCATCAGGATAGGATGCCTTCCTCTTCCAGGTGCCACACCAAGCTCACCCTTGTTTCCGAATTTCATTATAATACCCTTTAAACAATCTGATGAAATCGGGCTTCTTCTCAGACCTTTCAGTCGGCAATACTCCCTCAATGCGGTAGTGTAATTGCTACCTTTCACATAAAACAGTTTCACTGACAGCGCACAGTCTCTCCTCTCGGCAGCCATACTGTTCATTCACATGTCAAATGACAAAGTGGATGAAATACCGTCACGCAGTCTACAGAGTTAGATTAGAGTCTTATGGCCACAACTGAAACTAATTTACTATCCAGCGTAAATCGTTTTCACATTAGCGCATTAGTATATGTAACAAGTTTTGGTGCCATACGATAATTACACTCCACAAGCGACCTCTGTGAGTAGCTGCACTTTAATTATAACCACCCAGTTTGATCCGACCCCATGTTTGTAATAGTTATATCCGTTGTGTATTATACAAGTTGACTCGCACTCGATTGTGGTTGGCTAAATGGGTCATTTATACATTACGACTACAATAATACTAATCCCATATTCTTCGCTGTGCGATAGTTGTTAAATGATGGCTACAGCATAGACAAAACTCACGCAGACTAACAGTAAAGATTATACTCGATAACGACTATATCATACATGGGGATTTAGCTGCTCCTAGCAATGGGTTTTATGCGCACTACAAAGCAAAATCCACGTGCGAGATTTTAATACTCTCTCGATCACTACGAGCAAACTACCTGCCTTCAACAAAAAAAGCGCAGGACCTTTTTATAGCAAATTTAATGTAGTTAATTTTTATACTGGGATGTGTGTTCGTTAGAGACTGTAGTTTCTTTATTATTTAAGGGAAACAAAACTGACCTGAAAATTGGTTTTTCTTTAATTACTCGAAAGCCATGGTCTCTAGCGCATGCCAGTACAAAATTTAACGCAGATGTGAAGCACGCGACTCACTGATCGGTTTCTAGCACAATGCGATAGTATCATTCCATTGGATAGAAAGAAGTCTAGACTTCTGCCTGACACTGAGCAACACATTAAATTCCATGCAAAACACACCACCAAGTGCGATTTCCTTTCACAGAGATAGCAACTTACACTTTTACATATTAATAACATTCGCACCGGCAGGGAACTGATCAACGCCTCGTATAATTGATATGCCGTTGACAAATAATTGGGAAGTTCTTGCGTATAAAACCTCCTGGCAGATTAAAACAGTGTGCCAGACCGAGACTCGAACTCAGGGCCTTTGCCTTTCGCGGGCAAGTGCTCTACCATCGGAGCTACTCAAGCAAGACTCACGCCCCCTCCTCATAGCTTTACTTCTGCCACTACCTCGTCTCCTACCTCCCAAACTTCACAGAAACTCTCCTGCGTACCTTGCAGAACTATCTCTCCTGGAAGAAAATATACAGCGGAGACATAGCTTAGCCACAGCCTGGGAGACGTTTTCAGAATGAGATCTTGACTCTGCAACGGAGTGTGTGCTGATATGAAACTTCCTGGCAGATTATAACTGTATTGCCGTGAATGGCAAAGGTTCCGAGTTAGAGTCTCGGTCCGACACACAGTTTCAGTCTGCCAGGAAGTTTCATACCAGCACGCACTCCACTGCAGAGTGAAAATCACATTCTGGAAACATCCTTGCGTATAGTTTTTAGCAGAACAACATCCTTGTTGTCTACAAAAGACTTTCAGATTATATATTTAGACCATAAAAATTTACACAATGACGATGTTTATAGATTAAATTTACCCTGTGAGTATACGCCTTACGCATTCTGTAGGAGACACAGATTTGTTAATATTGCAAACATTTTAAAACTGGCGACAGTAACAAGCTCTACGGCAAAGTTATAAAAGTACGGTAATTTATATTCAGAATGAGATTCTCAAGTCCGGAACCGCGCGACTGCTACGGTCGCAGGTTCGAACCCTGCCTCGGGCATGGATGTGTGTGATGTCCTTAGGTTAGTTAGGTTTACGTAGTTCTAAGTTCTAGGGGACTGATGACCACAGCTGTTCAGTCCCATAGTGCTCAGAGCCATTTGAACCATTTGAGATTCTCACTCTGCAGCGGAGTGTGCGCTGATATGAAACTTCCTGGCAGATTAAAACTGTGTGCCGGACCGAGACTCGAGTCTCGGTCCGGCACACAGTTTTAATCTGCCAGGAAGTTTCGGTAATTTATATTGTTTGGAAATATGTATACTAAACGCATGTAGCTGCGGAATTTGTAGTGCACATATTTTTAGTTGAACAGACTTTAAAGTGAGTCACAACTGCTTCAAACTCACAGCAACATTCTGTATCTAAACAGAGAGAATAGGGATAATCCCTATATAGTTCAACTTTTAGTGGTTTTACATCACGATCGTAATCTTTCAGACATTCCCTTCGAAAAAAAAACTGATCAGCACCTGCTTAAAACTATCAAAACGTGACAGCAGAGGTAACCCAAACAATAGCTCTGTATATAGACATGTGGTGCCTGATTTAATCGGCTTTCAGTACACCTAGACAGTCTTCCATAGAGTTTAAAGGCACACCATCCATCTGAATCTCATTCCCTGTCGAGTATTACAGCTATGACACTTAGGCCGGTAGTACATAGTTCTATATCATATGTAAGCGAGTGTTTGCGGTGTGAGAGTATAGTTATATGAAACGAATGAATATTCCACACACCCACGAGACACGGGTTGTAGTAATGAGACAGAACACTACAGAATTCGGAATCTGGCTAACATATACAGGGAGCAACCAGCTTGTACACAAATCATACTTCACTAACCTAGCAATAGCAATAAAACTACTCGAGGGAACTTAATTTGAGGTATAGCACGAAAAGTATGTGATTCCGTTTCCACAAAATCTCTCCGCAGCAAAACAATTGTAATTAATTACCTGTGGAAGACTGGCATAGCATCTGTTGGAATTCACGCGGCCTAGATGCAGATGTAACAATACATTCGTCACTTAGCATTATTGCCTAGTCTGCGCAGAATATATATCTACCTGCCTTCCAAGAATGCCTACAGCCTCGCAAGGAATTCACAGCAGTGTGATAATACATACATGAATAAAGGCGTATTTGAAAATTATCTGTTGCCAGAACGTCTGTAGACGCGCGTGCAAGGCATCAGGTGAAAGCGGAAAACCTGTTACGACCACACACCAGCCTGTTATAGCCGCAAAGACACCCAAACGATGGAATCGTTTACAATTCTCAATTTATTAATATCCATTTGATTTACACATGAAATAGATGCACTGATGGTAGTTCAGTCAAAAATTAAAATAGGCCTCCTAAACAAAAAAAAAAGTTTACATGCGTACAAAGATCCAGAAGGCAATCACGGGGAGTAAACAATCTAAAAACAATAGCAACGCTATTTAAGCTACTAAAACATCTAGGAACCATCCTCTATCATAACAACATTAGCAAGCACGCGTACACACCCATGAACATCCACTCTAATGTCAGAACTTCATGTCGGTAAACTATTATGATACCAGAGTCATGAGAAACGTTATGGCACAGTAAATTTTCACTCGTTCAGTACACAAATGTAATGCTTATCTGGGTCATAATTTCTTATTACATATTAGACGCAGACTTGATTCTGTGACTTTGTCTGTCGATACATATTTACTATTATGATAATGTTAATAAGCAATAATATCGGACCTAACAATGAAAGAGTATTAATCATCAATAAATAGAAGACAATTGCTGCAAATCTACTAGAGGTGTACAGAGAGACTGTATCTAGTATTACATCAGTGTATGTGGTTCATGGGGAAACCTCATGAGCTACACTAGAAGAATAATTAAATTTAGTAAAGGACTGTATTAAAAATCATTGCGACCGACCTATGCCAGGAAGGTGATGGCTTAATACAGATCTAGAAAACGGTGTCCGAAAATATTAGGACGGAATCTGAAGAAATCACTCAATCAGTCAGTAACAAGATAGTCCATGTTTCTACTAACTCTCTCTTTCATGCTCTAGCGGAACTTGCGTGTAGAACTTTAAGGCCAAATCATTTAGACTACGAATGTCCATTAAATGTAGTTTTCCCAATGGTTTACACTTCTCTTACAACACAGCGTTTCAGTTTCAGTGCAGTCACATTCAGTAGGTTTTCAGATGGTAAAGTTCTCATTCTCTCCAAACGTATATGTTCATACATAGATTTATGTCACTGATCTGCCCACGTTTACCCAACTACAACGCCACCAAGATCTGTATATTTGCTGTCACTTTTTTAATTAGTAATCCGTGCAACGCAGGTGTTTCTGTGCTACGGAACACAATACACTGCAGTTGCAATTACATGTATATCTCGTTCTAAAATCTCTATTTTTGTAGTTGTACTGAATAGTCCTGTGGCACTGGAAGATATTGATACTACTTTGACTAAGATAAATTGTCATCGAAAAATACTTGAGACATAATGGAGTTTACAGCATCTGTATGCTTATTTGATATTGTTGCTGCAATTGTTTCGTTGTTTGTTGTTGATGATGGTGGAGGTGTTGACGATGTGTGAGCATGCGCGTGCATGCGTGCGTGCGTGCCCGTGTGTGTGTGTGTGTGTGTGTGTGTGTGTGTGTGTGTGTGTGTGTGTGTGTGTTTGTGTGCATATTCTGTTTTGCAGGCATTAGATGAAGGTCAGCACAGATGTTAAGCACGATACTTCTTGCACTGTAAAACCGTCGTAGCAGGTAAACAAAATGTACATCTAACTAAAGATTTAAAAGTCTATCGTAAGTTTAAGCTTCATGCTTTTTCTTATACCCCTTGGTAAAATTACAACTAAAGTCATTAATGAATATTTATCTGAATATTAAAAGTTGTGGAATGGAGTACTTCAAAATAAAAAGAGGTTCTTAGTTCGCCTTCACTCTTTCATAGGCATATATATTGACAGCTTGAATCCAATATTAGTTTTATTAGCAGGATGACAAAACTTCTGGGACTTGCAGAGTAAATTACAGAATATTTCTTCTAGGACTTAATAAAACGTCAGTACTGTGATCAGTACAACGCATTTAACGGCTTAAAATCTTATAAGACACGAGTCTGTCTTAGATACGTCTGACGAATGTAAAAAATTCTCCTTCAATACTGACAGCAACATCATTAATACAATGAAGGCAGGTGGAATTGAATATTTTCCTGGGAAGTGAAGCGAATGGTAATAATGCTACTGTAAATTCATAATGTTATTATAATTAGGTAGTTTGCCTACACTTAGTGATCAATGATCAGAGGTCATGAGCTCTGATAACTTCTCAGTCGTTATTCGGAAAACAGCATACATCATGAGATCAGCATTTAAAGATTTGCGGAATAATAGAGAAACAGCATCAGATCGGTAACAGTTTCCCATTTTCGTCCGTCCATGTCGGCTCCCAACATATTTTTCTTTATTAGTTTCAAATAGTTCCCTTACGTTATTTTTTAAACTTACTGCATACGGATCTCTGTGCACATGGATGCCAGTTCTCTCTTTAGAGCTATCAGAAACGTACATAATTCCATATCTTGTAAAATTGTGTGTTGCTATGTACTACCCAGTTCATAGAGAATGTGGTTGCTGGTATACCTGATATTCCTCCATTACTACTAAATTTTCAACATAAAATTTTATTAACACTGTATGTAATCTAGTACAGAAGAACACAGCGAGTGTTATGATAGAAATACATTTGCTATTTTATTTTTTAATCCGTTGAATATATTTTACACTTTAAAGAATAAAAAAGAATTACGTACCGCTAGAGTAGAATCATTAAGAGCTCCGGTAAAAGGCTCAGTCACAGTTGCATATAAAGAATCGTAGCATTCAGAATAGTTACTCCATTGCATCCAGGTACCATTGTCGTGACAGAATCTTGTTGCATTTTGCTGAAAACATGAAAATTATCTTTAGGACCAGCTAATAAAGGAAATGTTTGTAGTCAATTTTGAATGACACGTTAATCATCAGGGAACAAAAGCAGTTTGTGAAGCGTAACTGATGCTGTAGCTTCAATAGAATAATATAAGCTTATAAATGATCATCCGGTGTGACTGTCGTCAAGGGTAGAATTTATAGATAAGACTCTCTTGAAATGTATATGAGCTGAGAGCCACCATCTGCTAAAGTAAGACAAAGGAACATAGCTAAACTGGAATCCACTAGAGAAGCATTTCTCTGCACTACAAAAATCATTCTAGAAACGTTTCATGTGAGCGTTAACTAATTGCTGTAGAATGAAACAACCAAACTAGGATGTAAGCCTTGACTTTTCGTGACTTCCTGATTAAGATCTCGTTTTGAATCTTCATAAAGTGTGTCCTAATTCTGCCACCATATCCTACGGAATGATACTGAAATACACTCTATGAGAAAAAAAGTTAAGCATCCATAAGACATAGTCGGATGTCAATGTAACTTCGTACTTGTAAACAGCTTCGGCGGGTAAGTAGATGATTACAGCTGTATTTTTCTGAGTCACGCAAAGCGCCTACCAGTAATCATTGGTGTTGTTCGTGTTTAGTGTTGTTACCTCGCCTGATACGGTATACACGGGGCGTGAATAGCGTCAGATGTTAAGGACTTGGTGTTGCCGAGTACTCCTGTGAGACAGCGTTAACAGCAATTGATACAATTTTAAGATGCCTAATTATGGATCTCTCTTTGGCCGGATAATCGAAATATGTAATATCCTGATTGGTGGTATACTCGAATGTGGCAGTGGCCTCATGCTGTACTGCATGGGAACGTGAGAGCAGACATACTAGTCGTCAAGGGTCTGCTCGACAACGTCTTATTACCACAATGGAGGATCGCCATATTGTGCAGCAAGCACATCGTAACCCCTTCATACCTCCGTCTGCTGTCCGAGGAGAAGTAATGCGCTGCCTACAACGTTCTGCGTCATCCAGCACCATTTGTCGGAGACTAGCAGCCACCGATCTGGACACTTGCCGGTCCATGCATAGCCTGCTGTCAACGCCATGACACAAACGGATATGCAGTGACCAGGAAGCATTGACTACTGGAGAATTGCTTCCAATTCCCTGCAGTGATGAATCGCTATTCTGCGTTACCCAATGCTATCGTTGGCGAGAATGGCGGCCACATGGGGAAAGATCCCATTCTTCCAATGATTTGTATACGCTGCTGGCATCATGGTGTGGGAAGCCATCAGATATGGCTTGAAGTCACGGCTGGTAAGGCATGAGGGACATGTCATGTCACAACGGTACATCACGAAAATCTTGAGTCTTCATGTCTTACCTGCCACTCGACAGTATTGTGGTGCCATTTTTCAGTAGGGCATTGCTCGCACACACATTACTCGAACTGTTAGCGTGATGTGACGGTAGTCCAGTGGCCAGCAGGATCCACAGGTGTCTCCTTGAAAGAACATGTGTGGCATCATGCTGGACATGAACTCCGTCCAGGAGCCTGTATCAAGGATATCATGGGCGCAGTAGGTGTGCGCCAGTTTGCCACAGGAGATTATACAACGGCTTTATAACACTTTATTCAACCTAATCAGTGCTTAGACCATGGCCAGAGGCTGTGCAGCACTATGCTAATAAATAGGCACATACTGCCAAGATATTTGAAAATTAGACTCGATTTTGCAACCACTGAAATAACATCACATATCCTCTCATCTCGTGATGGTTCATTTCGTTTCCTATTCCCGTTCTGGGTGAACACTTTTTTTGTCATGCAGTTTGGTTAGCTCAAGTGAAATATCATACAGAACATTGGTACCAATCTTCTCCCAGGGAAAGGAACATGTCTGTATCTTATAATGCACATGTTGCATGTTGGAAAAAATATATAAAACTATTCGGTAATAAATGTTTTCGGTGGGTAGGAGAGTTGTTAGTCAAGAAACTAATAAATGAGCAATTGGACGTCCACTTGAAATTCCTACAATTATTAGTCCAAGGGGACCTAATGATCGTGAAACAACTAGTAATCAACATAGAGGAGGATGCTCTCAAATAATTACACGGTGACGGCATTAAATACCAGTGACATAAAATTTAGCGACTTTATCACGGTTCCCGAATGTGAATTAATCTGTGTGAAGTTCAGCGTCCAAGGTCGGTTAACAATCGTAATCGAATATTTGTACAGGCCATCTGGGTCAGGAGTTGTAATGGAAGACCGCTTCATCAATTCTACATGATTACTCTGCAGTTCACAAGTTAGTGTCTCGCAGAGGATTCGAAGAACCGCTTTCAAGCTGTTTTTATACCATTCCACTTTCGAACAGTGCGCGGGAAAAAGCTAATACTTAAATCTTGCCGTGAGAACTCTGATTTCTCATATTTTATTATGATGATCGTTTCTCCCTATGTAGGTGGACACAAAAAATACACTAACGGAAAAACGTCGCAACGCCAAAACGTAATTAATATAAACTAAGTGAATTTCGGAAATATATTTGTCTAGATAGCATATATAAGTGATTCACATTGCAAGCTCACAGGTTAATGTAAGGGCGACATATGCCATTGCAACTGTGAAATGCTGATGTACTAATAACCAGTGTAACGCCAAAATGTTGAATAAAAACGTGTAAACGTGCATACATTGTGGTGGACAGGTGCCGGATGTCAGTTTGTTGGATGGAGTTGCACGCCTGTTGCAATTGGTCAGTCAATACAGAGACGATTAATGCAGTTTGTGGATGATGCTGTAGCTGTATTCCGATGATGTGCCAAAAGTGCTCGATTGGAAACAGATATGGTGATCGAGCAGGCCAAGGCAACATGCCGACACTCCGTCCAGCATGTTGGATTACAGCAGCGGTATGTGGGCGAGCGTTATCCTGCTGGAAAATATCCCGTGGAATGATATTCATGGCCGGTCACTGTGGCCGAGCGGTTATAGGCGCTTCAGTCTGGAACCGCGCGACCACTACGGTCGCAGGTTCGAATCCTGCCTCGGGCATGGATGTGTGAGATGTCCTTAGGTTAGTTAGGTTTAAGTAGTTCTAAGTTCTAGGGGACTGATGACCTCAGTGTTAAGTCCCATAGTGCTCAGAGCCATTTGAACCATTTTATGATGTTCATAAATGGTAGCACAATAGGTCGAATTGCCAGATTGACATACAATTTGGCAGTCAGAGTGCCTCCGATAACCACAAGAGTGTTCTTGGTGTCATACGAAATCGCACCCCAGACGACAACTGCAGTTGTAGGTCCAGTTTTTCTAGCACAAAGACGTGTTGGTTACAGCCCTCAGCTGGCCTCTTTCTAACCAACACATAGTCATCACTGGCACCGAGGCAGAACAAGGTTTCATAAAGACCTCCAACCTGCCCTTCAATGAGCCCTCTCTTCATACAACTGAAGTCGCAAATGGAGATAGTTTGAGATCATTGGAATGCACTGGTAGTGACCGATTTGTAAATGTTCGTTGTGTCACTGCGGTGCTAACGTCGTCTCAAATTGCTGATGCAGATGCAGTATATGTGCCAGAGCTATACACTGAACCCAATGATGTTCCCTCTCAGTAGTGCCACGTCGCCGTCCAGAGCCCGGTCTTCCTCCGATCAGACATTCTGGTGACCACCGCTGCCAACGATCATCTACAGTCGCTACATTCCTGCCAAGTTTTTCCACAACATCGCAGAAGGGAAAACCAGCTTCTTGCAGCCCTATTACTCGACCTCGGTCAAACTCTGAGTTGTTGATAACGGCGTCTTTCACCCATTAAAGGCATTCTTGACCAATATCAACTCACAATGTACAATCTCAAAGGAAACTAACGCTCAAGTCCATTACAGTGCGCATTTAAAGCAAACCTGATTTGGATCCTCATAGTGTCACTACTCTTGTGCGACGAGCACGAAATTTGAGTATACATCATCTTTATGATGTAGAAACAACCCTAACAACCTTCGTGTCTTTCTTCTTCGTGTTGTTAGGTTCATAACTTTCTGAAGGGCATGGCAGCGAGCTGGTATGACATGGATGTACAAAAACTGCCACAGCGTCTACAAATATGCATCGACAGAAATGGTGATTATGTTTTAAAAAATAGCTAAATGTTCAATCTGTACACTAATGTAAACCATTGTAGAAATATACAGGTCTATGTAATTATAAAAAATACCTTACTTCTGGGGTTACCCTCGTAGATAATATAAAGAATTCGCACACATCTTTTACCATTTTTACATTATTATTTCTCGACCAAATACAGAATAAGCTCTCAGATGAATTTTGTATCTAGGTAACAAGTCCAAGGAATTTCAGGTACCAAATTAGATCTTGTTGCTATATGATTTTGTAGATAATTATGAAAAAGCTTAAACAAAATGTAACAATATTCAAGAACCACAATGTAGCCTTATTTTCCGAAGAAATGACGTTATATTCATGACACTTATAAATTTAATTGATGTGTAAGGTGTCAGGCAAATCCAGCACCTTCCATGAAAACCCTGACATGATAAGCAAATCCAGTAGTATGTCACATAGCTCCCAATAAATTGTGACATTAAATTAACCAAAGTAATACGAGTAACGAGTGAGCAAATGGAATACCACAGACTAGCACAAGATTGCCTAAATGCATGTCATACCTTCCCGCAGTGAGACAGACGCAGTTCCGAAGGGAGAAACGAGAACAGAAGCCGAGAGCAGAAACGTGTTAAGCTAGAAGGCCCTACGATAAGGGATGGACACCCACGTCGCCAGCTAACCGACAGGACTCCCCCCCCAGCCCATGTTAAAAGCTAGAGCCCTCCAGAAGAACAGCATAGATCTTACGATAACACTAAAAGGGCGACACCAGCCGCAAGTTTTAGCGTGAGACTTTTTCGCGTCTCTGTTACGTTGCAAACGTTAAAAACATTGCCCCACCACGAAAAGTAACCGACAGGACCCCCCCCCCCCCCCCCAGCCCATGTTAAAAGATAGAGCCGTCCAGAAGAACAGTATAGATCTTACGATAACACTAAAAGGGCCACACCAGCCGCAAGTTTTAGCGTAAGACTTTTTCGCGTCTCTGTTACGTTGCAAACTTTAAAAACATTGCCCCACCACGAAAAGTATAACCTTTCTCATTGGATAGACAGAATTTTTGTAGGCGGAGCTTAAGGTTAACATTGAGACCCTGATTGGTCAGATGAAAACACAGACAGTTAGTTTTTTTTTTAAACCAACTTCGGTAAATTGTAGTAAGGAGAAGTTAGAAAGAGAGTCGCTTCCGAGACGGCGAGCTGGATGGAGCTGCATAGCCCGACGCCCCCTGACACTGCCTAACCAACGACAAGGTAATGAACGCACGCGATGCCGCATAATAGCGCATAAAGCCTTACTCAGAACTGCAGAAGTCTCATCTGCAACACCCCCGTTTTGCGTAATACTAGTGTCGATCGTCAATTAAAGCTCATGGTATTCACATTTGCTACGTAAGTTAAAATCTGAAACGCGATGATTTTTCTGTTATATAATTATTGAGAAGCCACATCAGTCACTGTAATTTACGACAAGTTAGATTAGTAATTAAAGATAATTGAGGGTCACTGTAGAACATTTTGATAGTTTTCTCTTTTGTGAAATTTAATTTAAACCTAGATTATAGATGTGATATGGCATAGGTCATCCTTCGATCCTTTGTAGAACTTGTAAACCCATTCAGGGAATATTCGTTCACATTTTTGTTGAACGCAGTTGGTTTTTATCGTCCTGTATTAAAACATTTCCTTTTATCAATAGTGCAATTTATAAACAATGTTTTGTGAGTAAAATAAAATTTCCAATGGTAAACTTAACTGCTTTTTCGACGTTATTTTACCAGCTAACTAAAAATAGGAAAGCCTTGAACCCCTTCCACTAAATTTAGTTAGTATTAAGATTCTTTTACAAGGAGTGCAGTGGAGCTGACGCTGAAATCATAAAGTATTTGGTTATATCATCGCTAGTCTCACTGAACTCTTCTGAACTCTACATGTCACGTGTGGTCTGGCGTCTCCTTACCAGCAACAGGTCCCAGGTTCAAGCTAGTCAATTCCCTAAGAAACACGCTCAGAGCGTCGTTGCGCGAAAGTGGTTGGGAGACACGACTTAGAACAACAGACACCACGCAGAATGTGAGAGATGTTACGGTCCCAAAAATTAATTGTTGCCTTAATTCCTGAATCTAAATGGTATTCTGAAAAATATCTTTTAGCAATCAGAAGAAAGAAAACTGCAGAATCAAGTTTAAGACGTCAACACAGGAAACAAAAACAGAGTCAGTACCTTAGGATCAAACCCGAAGAAATATCCTGGGCATGGCAGAATTTGATTTTCCCCAGGCTCTGTCTCTGGCCAGCACAAAATTTGGTCCCATGTTGGTTTGCAAGTTCCTGAAACAAAAGAAAATAAATATCATCGTGAACAAATAGATCATATTGTTACATTTTAAATACTTCTCAACGTTATGAGACAAAAAACATAAATAATTCAGAGTTAGATCTTAAGCTGCCGACAGTAATTAGTGTAATGGGCTGGGACACTACGAATGCAGTGAGTGGTCATTACGCTGGGAATGAGGGTCTCATGGGTAGAGTGTAAGGGATAAGTCCCTGCAGTCGCACTATCCTCTGTGCCCTCGGTGGCTCAGATGGATAGAGCGTCTGCCATGTAAGCAGGGGATCCCGGTTCCTAGTCCCGGTCGGGGCACACATTTTCAACTGTCCCCGTTGATGTATTTCAACGCCTGTCGGCAGCTTAAGGTCTTGATTTAGTTATCGTTTAATTCTAGGGAGCTGCAGGGTCACGGTTCGGACATGTTCGAAAGAACAGATACCATCTTCACATATTCACATGTTACGTTGTTATGCGCTGACCAGCGACTTCGGGAAACAGGCGGCTTGGGAAGGCGCATCAGTAACAAACGAAGTCCTGAAAGAAGTGAGGAGACGCAGGTGTTTGTTTCAGCTACAATACACCACGATCCACATGCCAACTTAAGAGACGTTGCTGCAGTCGTTGGTATCACCCTCACATTTGTGTGGCGTACAGTACAGGGTCAGAGATTTCACCCGTATCGCCTGTCACTGACCCAAGAGCTACATGGGAACAGTTTCAATCGCAGAGTTACTTTCTGTGGATGGGCCATGCGTATTTTCACTCTGGACTCCTCAGAAAGCGTTTCGTTTTATGGTGAGCCCACGTTCGCAAAATTATGGTGCAGTGAACCGTCGTAACATGCACTACTAGGCCACAGACAATCCTCGGTGGTTGCGACCCATTGAATCCTTAGGGATGAAATCATGGGGCCACACTGTCAGGTGACATGTATCGGGCGTTTGTAGTCGACAGTTTGAATGCTCTCCTTGAACATGTGTATCTAGACATCAGAGACCATATGTCGATGCAGCACGATGGTCACCAGCACAATCTGTTCATGTTGTTGTGGAAGAACTCAACAACAGGTTCCCTGGAAGATGGTTGGGGAGCCGTGGTCCTCATGAATGGCCTATTTAGCACCAGTAAATTTCTTCTTGTAAGAATATCCAAAGAATCGTGTTTATGTGACTGAGGCCATAGCCCCAGATGATCTAAAACGGTGCATCGAGGAAGAGTGTCTCTCCGTGACAACGGCAACGTTACGTCTCGCCCGCATATCCCTTAAAAGGCGCGTAGCGTTGTGGACACATATTTGAAAACCTCATTTAAATCAACATTCGGCCGCCAGAACATCAATCACCACAAATTCACTTATTATGTACAGCGTGTGGTATCCGCCCTTGAAAGTGTGAAGGGTTGTAGTTCCAGAACTAAGCGTGATAAAAATGTAATTTAAATTGATTTATACACAGCTGATTCGAGTGCATCATAGAAGAAACTATTGCTCCATTTAAAAAATTGTATCTCTTTGCTGCAAGTCTTTGGGAAATAACACAATAAGCTATGTTCATAGCACCGCAGAAAGTGTAACGTTTCTTATGTTGACCTGTCGCAATAAATTTTCGCGTCAGCTATTACTATGCAAGTTACAGAGGCAGACACTTTTGCTGAAACACCCAGATATACAGCCTGCGTCCGTCTAAACGATTATTATAGTATAGTGTAAAACTTTGAAGTAAATCAGTTGATAACTTTTAGAAATTTATGTTAACAACTTTTCCACATTATATGATATACATATTTATATACAACATATATTAACAAGGATATAGCGTATTTGGGTCCAAATGTTTGTTAGAGTATTGTGTAAAAATCTGAAGTAAACAGTTAAAGACTTTTGGAGATTTCAGCCTATGCCTTTCCCCTTTATATACTATGTAGGTATTTCTATACAATATAAATTTAAAAAATGTAGTTTACGTTCATCTGAACGTTTATTAGAGTATTGTTAAAAATTTGAAGAAAACAGGTCAAGAACGCTTCGAATGCAAGCTTATACATCATACGTATTAAAAATGTATAGCTCAGGTCAGTCGGAACGTTATTAGAGCGAATAACTTTTCGAGATATTTGGTAATAATTTTACTCTACAATTTGTCGTCACACCCTTTATGCCACCCCCTGAAGCCACTTTGTGTCGATACAGAGGAATGTCTGAAATGTTTTCCTGGGCCTCTCATAAAAAATCACGTGATTTCAACGGTGAGCGTCACAGTTCTCAGCGTCATCGCAGAGGCATCGAAAGAAGGTAAGATGTACGTAAGAAGTGATGTGATGACCCTTCAGCCTTGCGACACGTCCACGGTGGAGCTGGACAGAATTGTTATGAAATTTGGTGCAACTGTAACAGCATTAATCCTCCTTAAAACTCAGATAAACTTCTGAACAGTGGTTTTTTTTTTCGCCTGTGTCGACACCTTGCTGCTTGAAGCGTAACTTCGTGGGTGCCGTCACAGCGCACCGCGCTTTAGCGCATTTACGGAGGAAGGTTGTACACACCTTAATTAAGTGCACAACGAGAAATAAATTCGTATCTCTGTTGGTCGACAAGTCATACAAAGAAAACGACAACATTATCACAAGAATGTGGGTTCATAGGTGTATAGACGAAAAAATATGTCAGGGTAGACTCACCTGAATCATTTGATGGAGATGCAGTTGATAAGTTTCTGCATTCGCTTTCTTTCTGCTTCAAGATTCTCTTCTGCTCGTCCATAACATTCTGTAACAATGGACACTTTTTTATTGTAGATAAGCCAGGTTTAATTAACACACAGTTGTGTCTATTTAACAAGTAGTTTAAATTTCGCATAAGTTACTTTACCGTCCAGTAGTTCGATAATACAGCTATCTTTATCTTTACACGGCAATGTCAAATTATAAAACGTCACAACTTTCTAAGATAGTCGGTTGCAATACGAAGAACGTTGATTCCAATTTCAAGCATTGTAAATTTTTTTTATCTTTTCATTTAGATATCCTGTCAATAAATAGCAGAATGTATTTATTTCTTTTAGTTAAATAGTCTTAATGTTGTTCGAAATAAGCACTGCATGAAAAGGAAAAGAAGCAGAGGGATACAGCGCTATTTAAAACACACAATATTCTGCACTCAGAGTACTTATCAAACAAGAATATTACATAGAAGAAAAAAGAATAACACGTAAAGAGGAAACAGGTTGGCACCTGCAGGCCGTGTTCAGAATGCGGAATCGTATTTAACTTTAAAGATTCGATAGAAGTTGGTTAGCTGATTTGGGAGACGCCACCAAACAGCGAGGTCTTCGGTCCCAGTGGATTGGGTGAGGATGTGGAAGGAAGTTGGCCGTGCACACTCAAAGGAACCATCCCGGTGTTTGCCTGATGCGATTTAGGAATATCACGGAAACCTAAATGAGCATGGCCAACGCTGGTTTGAACCGTGGTCCTGCCGAATGCGATTCCAGTGTGCAAACCACTGCGCCATCTCGCTCTTTCGACAGAAGTCATAGAATACAAGGCACTTTGATACCTACAAGAAAAACCGTAAATAATATTCCTTCAACAAGCAGAACTGAAATATCTACAAACTACCTTTTTCTGTGAAGAGGTATTCGCTTTTACGTTTTGTGAGTTTCAAGACACATAAATATTAATGTTCATTGTGGCACCATTTATCGTAATTTAAATATACGTATATCTGATCTAAAATGAAGAAAAGATTTTTGCAAGTGCAGTAACCCATGGATTCCACATTACGTTTTTTTATAATGATACTTGGATGTAACCAGTAAGCTAACGATCCTTTAAGGTATTAAAATCCCATTTTTCAAACAGCTTAAAACTTATGATTTCTCTGTACATGAGTAAATGTATTAAATATTTTCCTTTAAGCTTATAAGCGAAGGAAAGTTTTGGAACATTTGTAATTATGCTTAAAGTTCATTGTAAGTCACTAAGTGCTCTCATTATGAAACACTGGCTGAATATAAACTCGGTAACTGGTGTGTCATTTCAAGAAAATGCTAGCTTTTCACGCATCTCAATGTTTATGAACTCGTATCTCAAGAATTACAGGTCGTACAATGATATAATTTTGCAGACGCATTAAGGGGTATATTTACACACTCTATCGAAAGTGTGTTTCGAATTGAGGTAGTAGAAAGAGGTAATAAATCAAAACTATATACATGATGCTGGAGTTGGACTGTGTGAAAAAACAAAAATTTAACGTGTGAAAAACTTTTTTCTTTCATCATTTTTCGAGAGGTGTCAACCGAAAGGGTTGAAACAGTCACCCACCACGAAGGAATTATCTGAATGGAACGGAATTCGGTAGATTCAATATACATGTACAGGAAAATAAATGAATACAGTTTCAGAAAAATTGGATGATTTATTCAAGAGAAAGAGCTTCACAAACTAAGGAAGTCAACAACATGTTGTTTCACCTCTGGCCCTTACGCAAGACATTACTCGGCTTGGCTGGCCATTGGGGCACAGTTCGGAGCGGAACTCATCACCGAAGTCCGTTCTACTCCAGTTAATGAGATTTCAGACCGGAAAAGTGTCCCGAGTCGCCCTGGACAGATGTGGGACATCAACCTGACTGTCGCCGACACAAGATCTGACAACAATGGGCGACAGTGTGGGATATAGCAGAGCTCCTTCAGTTGTTATCTGAGGCACCCTTACAGCCTAGCAGTACGTCTACCATATCCTACGAGGCCGATTTATCCTGGGTTTACATTTCAAAGAGATAACGCCCACCCACACATGGAGACAGTTTCTACTGCTTATCTTCATTCTTGCCAAACCCTGTCTTGGCCAGCAAGGTCGCCGTTAAGGAGCATTACGAGCAGGACCCTCCCAATAGTTCGGGATTTTGCAGTTCTAAAACGCCAACTGAACAGAGTTTTGCACGGAGTCCCTCAGGAGGACAATTCTATCAATCAATGAGAAGCAGAATAACTGCTTGAATAAGAGCCAGAAGTAGACCAGTGCGTTACTGACTTGCTCAATTTGTGAAGCTCTTTCTCTTAGAACAAAAAATCGTCAACATTTCTGAAATTGTAACAATTTGTCTGTCTGTACATGTACGTCACATCTACCGATATCCGTCTCATCCTTCGAGGTACGTTGACTTTTTTTCCCCATTTTTTAGTTTTTCTAACGCCTACAGCGATACATTGTGCTGCTATTCACGCCGGCTGCTGGCCATGTCTGTTACCTTGCACGCAACGTAAATGTTCTTATGAATTTTTACTCTAATGCTGGTTATTTGATGTTTGTGTATGAAACTCCCTACATCCTTCCGTACGTACATTTTAGTTTATGTTCTTCAAAACTTTCATCAATTTTATTGTTTGGTAATTATTTAAGCAGTGTTCCCCAAGATTTTTGTAACATTTCTGTACGTATTCTGAAGATAAATTTATTAACCCTCACTGTCTCCCCTTATTATGTTCTTATGTCCCCCCTTTGTATCGCCTTTTATATGTATAGTTTTCATCTTTTTATTAAATGTATCACTCAGCTGAAGAGCGGCGAATTGTGCCGCTGGCAGCCCTCCCCTGCGCATATGGGCAGCGGAATGAAATCACAATAAAGGAAAAAAAAATTCGAAACGTGTGTCAATAAAGCTGAGTTACTGAACATGAAATGCATGCATTCCTTTTGCAGTGACTATAACCGTAGTGTATAAAATGTTCCATGTGTATACAACCTTTGCATACCTAGATGACTGTATGTGGCGGTTCAAAAAATATATTTTAGTTCAAGTAAAGACGACCAGTGCAACAGATATTAGACATTCAAAATATTTCCATAAACATCAGTAACGTTGAAGTACCATAAAATTTGAATTTGCTACTGGCCGTTTTGTTTTAATTATCATAGCTGATTACGTCATCCACTTTCGTGAGTTACTTACATTTGTAATTGCAAACAGACTGCCTCACCAAGAATGTGAAGCACCCGCAAGGGAGGACAAACGAAATGAAATGTGATGTTGCTTCAATGTTTAATCCATTGCAACAAATTTACAAAGAGCTTAGAAGTACGACGTTGCACCCCTTCTAGCCTAGATGCAGTCGTTGGCTCGGTTGGGGTGAACTATCTAACAGCAGGCGCTAGCTGGAGAGCCTGAGCTTTTAGAACTTCCTGCAGTCTCTCGCGTCTTCCGGTGGACGGGGCATTGTGGTGCTGCGACGACAGTTGGAGTTAGTAGTGGGCACGTGAGAACTGTAGTGTGTTAAAGTCTGTCGAGTGAAAATATAGTGAAAGAGCTG
This sequence comes from Schistocerca americana, assembly GCF_021461395.2. NCBI lineage: Eukaryota > Metazoa > Arthropoda > Insecta > Orthoptera > Acrididae > Schistocerca > Schistocerca americana. The sequence goes on from NC_060119.1 coordinate 1,026,258,724, forward strand.
TGAATAAGAAATATGCGAAGCTGGATTATAAATACATAGTATAATAGCACTTTGATAGAAATATTTCGTTGCAAATACAGATGATGAAAAGTCTTCAAATGGCTCTGAGCGCTATGGCACTTAACATCTGAGGTCATCAGTCCCCTAGCACTTAGAACTACTTAAACCTAACTAACCTAAGGAAATCACAAACATCCATGCCTGAGGCAGGATTCGAACTTGCGAACGTAGGTGTCGCGCGGTTCCGGACTGAAGCGCCTAGAACCGCTCGCCCACCGCGGCCGGCGTTGAAAAGTCTGTCATGTGTTTGCAGTGAATGACCCTCTATAATGGCCAGTCTCATCAGAGTGAATGATTAGCCCTATTTTCCACTGTCTGACGGCAGATAAATTAAGTGAAATCGCATTTTATTATTTCAGAGTAACCTTTCTCTTTCCCATAAATAATCTGGCAATAAATATTTACAGTTAAACCAAGTTCAGTTAGCTTGCAGTTTAGTATTTTATGTGATCATTGGCAGCCATCATGAACACGCAGTCAGATCTCTTAAAATTGTAGGTGAGGAGGGGGCAGGGTCTGTTAGGGGAGGGCTTACGAACTGTTGTAACTGATCGGCGATTTCCTGCGCACTGGTAATGGGAAAGAGTTGACGATCGAGCTAGTCCCACACATGATACACCAGCTCTTGCTGGTCTCGGGAGCACCTCAGCATCAGATTGATCATAGAGACACGTGCCGTAAGTGGAGAGCACTGTCCGGTTTGAAAAATGCCACCACGGCACTGCGCAGACGTAGGATGTCTATGACATACAGTTGTGCCGTAAGGGTTTTCTTAGTCACAACCAGCTGTGGTTTCAAATAATACTCTTTGATTCGTCTCACCATTGACACTAGCATTAACACCGTTGTGCCTCTGTAAAACACTGTAATAAGGTGATCTGCCCAAGGCGCCACCATACCCTACAACGATGGCTATCCAGGGTAGTGGAGAACACCTGTAACCAATGCGATGCCGTTCAGTAGCAGCCCATGCTTGCCGTCTTTGGCATATCTCCATCGCTGCCGTTTGTGTTGTGGAGTTAACGGCAGCCTACACATGGGGCGACAATACCTCAGTTAGGCTGCTGCTACCGCCCAATAGTGCAGGATGATACAGTACGTTGCACGGTGTCCTTCACTTGCTCTAGGATAACAGAGAGCGAGCGAGGTGGCGCAATGGTTAGCACACTGGACTCGCATTCCGGAGGACGACGGTTCAATCCCGCGTCCTGCCATATGCCATACTGATTTAGGGTTTCCGTGATTTCCCTAAATCGCTTCAGACAAATGCCGGGAGGGAACCTTTGAAAAGTCACGGTCGACTTCCCTCTCTATCCTTCGCTAATGGAATCAGACCGATGACCTCGCTGTTTGGTCTCTTCCCCAAACAACCAAACCCAGCCCTCGGATAACAGACGCGTATGTGAAGGGGTTACGATGTGATTGTGGCACGTTACGATGATTGAAGTTGCTTTCCCAAACTTTGTCAACATATGCTTCAGTATATTAATGTCTGAACTGTTGAATTTCAGAGTGAAACAGATGAATATCTTTCACTAAATGCACCGCTTTAAGAAAAAAAGAAGAGGTGCTAGATTATAAAACTATGAAGCTAAAAGTCGGTCAGAATGCGCAAATGTATGACGAAATTAACTGTTATAAATTTCAACATGATCAGAGCAATATTTTGCTCAAAAGCAATGTTTTTACAAAAGAATTAAAGGCTCTAAAGATTAGACTTAGAAATATGAAACTTGTATGAAGATTCAGTTCGGTATAAAACAGTAAATATGTGAACACATTAAGCTACCCCAAATAGTTTTCGAGTAATTTACTGAAAACTAAATTTTGAACAAATACGTCCTCATTTGTAATAGATCAAGTATCAGTTATATTAATGATATGAAGTTTTGATTACAGTATGTGATGAAACCCTTTAAATAATAGAGCTATAACAAGTTTCAAGACTTTGATGTAAATAACAATCAATACAAGATCTCTTAAAGTGATAGTTCAGAGGTCATGTTCTACTGCCAGTTCCGGTCTAAAAATTCTAGACGGAAAAATTTAAATGCAGGCGAGCTTAAACTTTTTCTGTAATTAAAGCCTAATTAACTCCATTCATACAAAAATTACGAATATTTGAAACTGATTAATGACAGTGTTATAGAATACTATGTGCCCGAGAAAGCGGCCACTTAGATGCCGCGACTTGGGGTAGAGCAGGTGACGGCAGGTTTTTCCCTTCGGCCGTCCGCTGCGCCCTTATATAAATACGTCCTGGGAGGCCGTGACTTCACTTCGCTCGCACCCGCGTTAGTAAACGCCGGCTCACGCGCTGCCTCGGGTGACGTCACAACCTTGCTGCTACTAAACGCATGTTTTTAGTAATACTAGAATGTGAACTCGCAAGGACTGTACACCATCGTGTAGCGCTTAGATTTCGCGGAAGTAACCGTTTGTGTGGCACCCGTAATATTACCAAACTGCGTGGCAAGCGGTGACTTCTGTAGCGAGCAATTAACTTTGATTATCAGAACTCAGGTCGAACGACCGTTTTATGGAAACCTACCGTAGCGGTCGCCGCTGAACTGCTCATGGTGCTGTTTATGACAGAAACACCATTATTATTATTATTATCAGGAATATTACTATGTTGTGCGTGTGAATGTTTATCAAATATATCAATTAGAACTCAAAATTTTCAATTATAATCATAGTTCCTGAACCCGCTGAGCAAACTGAGGGTCGAAATATTTCTTTCAGGAAACAAAAGAAGAATGTTGACGTGCAGACTGGAAACTATGGTCAGTATGTTCGCTTTCTGGCTGCCCGCAGAAATAGTTTCCAGGCTCTCGTTAAAGACGGCGAGCAATATTTCATATTTCTTATTTTTAACTCGCCGCCCCATAAGTGGTCAGACGCGGGTTGACCGGAACTTTAAGGATGAGTGAGTCTGCCCACATGTTCTCATGCAGTCCAGCATGGGGCCTCGGTAACATCCGAATGCTCCACAAATCTGGTTATTTCACGATTCGAGCAGCCGCCAAATTGGACACAAAATAAGGCCCCTTTCAAACTCAACAACGTAGTCTACTGATAACGCTGTCTCGTATGAATACGCGGAATATCCGTGTCCTACACGGTCATCAGTCGACATCTAATGCCGTTCACACCCCTTATATACCATACCAGGAGCCGGTCGCTGTGGCCGAGCGGTTATAGGTGCTTCAGTCCGGAACCACGCGGCTGCTACGGTCGCAGGTTCGAATCCTGCCTCGGGCATACATGTGTGTGATGTCCTTACGTTAGTTAGGTTTAAGTAGTTCTAAGTCTAGGGGACTGATGACCTCAGATGTTAAGTCCCATAGTGTCAGAGCCATTTGAACCATTTCGAACCCTACCAGGACTGGCAACAGCACTAAATACGAACAACAATATGGACTCTGGAGGCTGTTCTACTTGTGACAGAGAGTTACAGTTGTAATCATTTACATACCCGTCGAAGGCGTTTACATAGACGATGTTACATCGAAGTCTGTCACTGCCTTCTTTCACTTTTAGTGGGGCAGTGTATTTTTCACATTTTTTGATGACATAAAAAGGTTTTCTACACTTGTATAATAAATTTTTCTGTGTAGTTAATGTTCCTAACATTATCAACAACTGAAATATTGGATAAATTCATGTTTTAAGAATGGAACTGTTCGCTTCAGAGCAGCACTGGGAAGCCGTAGAAAGGATTATTGCAAATTCACCCTTTGATTATATCTTTATCTTTCCGTTAATTCTGCTGTCTTTAAATACCACTTGAAGCATACGTATACAACTATGTTCAGTTTCGGGTCGGTGCGAAAAAACGAAAAGCAGAATTTGACTTTCATAGAAAATCCTCGTATTTGTCGGAACTTGGAGTAACATTCTTTGCTCAAATAATACAGCAGAAACACAAATCAAGCTAAAAATAGCTGTATTAGCACTAATTTCGTGCTGTATACCATCCTTTAGAAACTCTGATTACATTATTCACAAAATAAATCCGCAAATATCGGCATCATTGTCAGCCTTCTTCTTCTGAAGCATCTAGCCACAACAACGACAAAACTGCACGGCACGTGCTAGCAAGCAACATCCAATTTGCGCTGCCCTTGCTGCTGGTGTAATTCTACTGTTTTCTGTTGCGACGAAATACAACTCATCCCTCCTACCCTATAGACCCGTTAACAAAGGAAGAAAAGGAAATAAATAACCGTATACCCCAATTTTTTGTACGTCGGTAGGAGGAACTGCTATGATTAACATACTGAAAATCCTGAGCGGTGAGGGACAAGCGTGGCGGTCGTTTCAGCGTCACTGTTTTTAGGCTTTTCTTGAATAACTCGAAAAGGGCGGCATTTAGTGAAAATGTGTTACTTTATAAATTTGAGAGCATTAAGTTTGCTACAAAAAAGTCTTATTCATCTCATTCCGGGATTAATTATTCAAAATTAATAAAAACAATGGCTTAGTTGCATAAAAATAATTACTGTTAAAGGAGTGGGTTAAGTAAACTGAGGTTATAAAAGTCATGCGATAGCGTTATGCACGTAAACACATGACGGTAGTATCGCGTACACGAAATATAAAGTGGCAGTGCGTTGGTGGACCTGTCATTTGTACTCAAGGTGATTCATGTGAAAAGGTACGTGATTGTGACTACACGATAAGAAATAATATACAACTGGCCATTAAAATTGCTACACCAAGAAGAAATGCTGATGATAAACGGGTATTCATTTAACAAACATATTGTACTAGAACTGACTTGTGATTACATTTTCATGCAATTTGGGTGCATACATCCTGCGAAATCAGTACCCAGAACAACCACCTCTGGCCGTAAAAACGGCCTTCATACGCCTGGGCATTGAGTCAAACAGAGGTTGGGTGGCGCGTACAGGTACAGCTGCCCATGCAACTTCAACACGACACCACAGTTCATCAAGAGTAGCGACTGGCGTATTGTGACGAGCCAGTTGCTCGGCCACCATTAACCAAGCGTTTCCAGCTAGTGAGAGATCTGGAGAATGTGCTGAGCAGGGCAGCAGTCGAACATTTTCTGTATCCAGAAAGGCCCGTACAGGACCTGCAGCATGCGATCTTGTATTATCCTGCTGAAACGTAGGGTTTCGCAGGGATCCAATGAAGGGTAGAGCCACGGGTCGTAACATGTCTCAAATGTAACGTCCACTGTTCAAAGTACCATCAATGCGAACAAGAAGTGGCCGAGACGTGTATCCAATGGCACCCCATACCATCACGCAGGGTGATACGCCTGTTCGGCGATGACGAATACACGCTTCCAATATGCGTTCACCGCGATGTCTCCAAACACCGATGCGACCATCATGATGCTGTAAACAGAACCTGGATACATCCGAAAAAAATGACGTTTTGCCATTCGTGCACCCAGGTTCGACTTCGATTCCACCATCGCAGGCGCTCCTGTCTGTGATGCAGCGTCAAGGGTAACCGCAGCCATGGTCTCCGAGCTGGTAGTCCGTTCTGCTGCAACGTCGTCGAACTGTTCGTGCAGATAGTTGTTGTCTTGCAAATGTCCCCATCTATTGACTCAGGAATCGAGGCGTGGATGCACGATCCGTTACAGCCATGCGGATAAGATGCCTGTCATCTCGACTGCTGGTGATACGAGGCCGTTGGGATCGAGCACGGCGTTCCGTATTACCCTCCTGAACCCACCGATTCCATATTCTGCTAACAGTCATTGGATCTCGACCAATGCGAGCAGCAATGTCGCGATACGATAAACCGCAATCGCGATAGGCTACAATCCGACCTCTATCAAAGTCGGAAACGTGATGGTACGCATTTCTCCTCCTTACACGGGGCATCACAACAACGTTTCACCAGGCAACGCCAGTCAACTGCTGTTTGTGTATGAGAAATCGGTTGGAAACATGCCTCATGTCAGCACGTTGTAGATGTCGCCACCGGCGCCAACCTTGTGTGAATGCTCTGAAAAGCTAACCATTTGCATATCACAGCATCTTCTTCCTGTCGGTTAAATTTCGCGTCTGTAGCACGTCATCTTCCTGGTGTAGCAATTTTAATGGCCAGGATTGTAGATTTTGAACGCGGGATGGTAGCTGGAGCGTTGGACATTCCATTTCGGAAATCGTTAGCGAATTCAGTATTCCGAGATCCACAATGTAAAGAGTGTGCCGAGAATATCAAATTTCAGGCATTACTTCTCTCCACGGAAAACGCGGTGGCCGACGGTCTTCACTTAACGACCGAGGGCAGCAGTTCTTGCGTAGAGTTGTCAGCGCTAACAGAAAAGCAGCACTGGGTGAAATAACCGTAGAACCTAATGTGGAACGTACGACAAACATCTGTGCTGTGATATTTGGCATTAACGGGCTATGGCAGCAGACGACCGACGTGATGGCTTTTGCTAAGAGTACATCGCCTGCAACGCCTCTCCTGGGCTCGAGAACATATCGATTGGACATTAAACAACAGGAAAACCGTGGCCTGGTCAAATGAGTCCCGATTTCAGTTGATCAGATCTGATGGTAGGTTTCTAATGTGACGCAGACTCCACGAAGTCATGGACCCAAGTTGTCAAAAAGGCAGTGTGCATGCTGGTGGTGGCTCTATAATTCTGAGAGCTATGTTTACTTGGAATGGAGTGGGTCATCTGGCGCTGCTGAACTACTGCGAAAGCAAAGAGAGCTCCACTCCAAGTTTAAACGCAGACAAACAGAAGCTAAACGATGTCAAAGTTAGCGTAAGGAGGGCTATGCGTGAAGCGTTCATTGAATTCGAAAGTAAAATTCTATGTACCGACTTGACAGAAAATCCTAGGAAGTTCTGGTCTTACGTTAAATCAGTAAGTGGCTCGAAACAGCATATCCAGACACTACGGGATGATGATGGCATTGAAACAGAGGATGACACGCATAAAGCTGAAATACTAAACACCTTTTTCCAAAGCTGTTTCACAGAGGAAGACCGCACTGCAGTTCCTTCTCTAAATCCTCGCACAAACGGAAAAATGGCTGACATCGAAATAAGTGTCCAAGGAATAGAAAAGCAACTGGAATCACTCAATAGAGGAAAGTCCACTGGACCTGATGGGATACCAATTCGATTCTACACAGAGTACGCGAAAGAACTTGCCCCCCTTCTAACAGCCGTGTACCGCAAGTCTCTAGAGGAACGGAGGGTTCCAAATGATTGGAAAAGAGCACAGTCTTCAAGAAGGGTCGTCGAGTAGATGCGCAAAGCTATAGACCTATATCTCTGACGTCGATCTGTTGTAGAATTTTAGAACATGTTTTTTGCTCGCGTATCATGTCATTTCTGGAAACCCAGAATCTACTATGTAGGAATCAACATGGATTCCGGAAACAGCGATCGTGTGAGACCCAACTCGCTTTATTTGTTCATGAGACCCAGAAAATATTAGATACAGGCTCCCAGGTAGATGCTATTTTTCTTGACTTCCGGAAGGCGTTCGATACAGTTCCGCACTGTCGCCTGGTAAACAAAGTAAGAGCCTACGGAATATCAGACCAGCTGTGTGGCTGGATTGAAGAGTTTTTAGCAAACTGAACACAGCATGTTGTTATCAATGGAGAGACATCTACAGACATTAAAGTAACCTCTGGCGTGCCACAGGGGAGTGTTATGGGACCATTGCTTTTCACAATATATATAAATGACCTAGTAGATAGTGTCGGAAGTTCCATGCGGCTTTTCGCGGACGATGCTGTAGTATACAGAGAAGTTGCAGCATTAGAAAATTGTAGCGAAATGCAGGAAGATCTGTAGCGGATAGGCACTTGGTGCAGGGAGTGGCAACTGACCCTTAACATAGACAAATGTAATGTATTGCGAATACATAGAAAGAAGGATCCTTTATTGTATGATTATATGATAGCGGAACAAACACTGGTAGCAGTTACTTCTGTAAAATATCTGGGAGTACGCGTGCGGAACGATTTGAAGTGGAATGATCATATAAAATTAATTGTTGGTAAGGCGGGTACCAGGTTGAGATTCATTGGGAGAGTGCTTAGAAAATGTAGTCCATCAACAAAGGAGGTGGCTTACAAAACACTCGTTCGACCTATACTTCAGTATTGCTCATCAGTGTGGGATCCGTACCAGATCGGTCTGACGGTGGAGATAGAGAAGATCCAAAGAAGAGCGGCGCGTTTCGTCACAGGGTTATTTGGTAACCGTGATAGCGTTACGGAAATGTTTAATAAACTCAAGTGGCAGACTCTGCAAGAGAGGCGCTCTGCATCGCGGTGTAGCTTGCTCGCCAGGTTTCGAGAGGGTGCGTTTCTGGATGAGGTATCGAATATATTGCTTCCCCCTACTTATACCTCCCGAGGAGATCACGAATGTAAAATTAGAGAGATTAGAGCGCGCACGGAGGCTTTCAGACAGTCGTTCTTCCCGCGAACCATAGGCGACTGGAACAGGAAAGGGAGGTAATGACAGTGGCACGTAAAGTGCCCTCCGCCACACGCCGTTTGGTGGCTTGCGGAGTATCAATGTAGATGTAGATGTAGATCGTTGACTACAAATGGTTATGTTCGGCTAAGTGGAGACTATTTGTTGCCATTGATGGACTTCACGATAATGCGCCATGGTAACCGGCAAAAATAAGTTCCCGACTGGTCTGAAGAACATTCTGGACAATAAGCGTATGATTAGGCCGTTCATATCTCCCGACATGAATTCCAGCTAACATTTGTGGGACCTATTCGAGAGGTCAGTTGGTGAAAACAAAAGCCTGCAATGGCAATACTTTCGCAATTACGGGTGGTTAAAGAGGCCGCATGGCTCAGTATTTCTGCAGACGACTTCCAACGACTTTTTGAGTCCATGTCACGTCGAGTTGCTGCACTAACTGGGCAAAAGAAGGTCCGATACTATACTGGGAAGTATCCCATAATTTTGTCGTTACAGTGTGCAAAAATATGTTAACGACTTCCAAGCGCTGTACAGCCGTATTAAGAAATAAACTGTGTTCTGAATGTGTGACTGGGTGAAGGAGCAGTGGATGGTAGCAGCTTTAGGGAGAGCAGGTCGCCAGAATGTAATCAAGTTCTTCCCTTCTTTGTGGGTCTGGAAAGCGGTGAGAGAGCAGGTGAGTCCCAAACTGCGCCACAAAAAGCATATAAAGACAGTTTCACACAGTTTTACCGACCATTCCGAAGAACACTTTATGTATCGATGGTGACGCAGTGCGCAGAGACGCCGTGATTGTTTATCTATCGGAAACTGCATTAACGATACATGGATATTAGTTACTAATGATACTACCCAGGACTGTGCACCGCCAAAGGGAAAATATATGGTAAGTTCCTCATTAATTTTATTTCTACTGTTCCTCGTTAATTCCGCCTTTCTACAGTTTCCTCCTACTGCATTTATGTGCTCAGTAGACTGTTTATTCCAGTCCTTGTGTCCTGTGTATCTTCCTCTCTTTCACTGAGAGTAGCAGTATCATCAGCAAATCTTAGCATTGATATTCTTACATTCTAAATTAAATCCCATCCTGAATTCACTTTTTGCTTCTGTCGTAGATTCTTCGATGAACAGTTGAACAGTTGGCGCCAACGACTGCATCATGTCTAGTTTACACCTTTTTTAATCCGAGCACTCGTTCTTGATCGTCCATTTTCATTGTTTCTTCTTGATTTTTTATACATATTGTACATCTCCAGCTTTTCCGTTGGCCTTACACTTACATTTTTCTAGAATTTCTAAGAACTTGTACCATTTTACATGGTCGAACGCTTTTACTAGATCAACATATCCTTTGAACGTGTCTTAATTGTTTTAGAACCTTGCTTTCAACGTTAATTGAAACCTCTAAACAGCCTCTATGATGCCTTTACATTTTCTAGCAAATAGATCGTCACTTAAAAAGAGATCCTCAGTTTCTATTTCTCATTTTTCTGTGTATTATACTTGACAGTAACATTGGTGCATGAGCTTTTACGCTAATTATGTGACAGTTGTGGCACTTATCTGCCTTTGCTGTTGTCGGAATTCTGTGGATGATATCTTTCCGAAAGTTTGATACTATGTCTCCAGTAACACTGATTCTACACACGAGCTTGTTGCCACTTCTGTCAATAATTTTTCAAATTTCGAAGGGTTATTATGTACGTCTGCGGTCTCATTTGATCACTATTGCAAAGCACATATCGCCTTCAAACCGACTTCTGTTTCTCCCTCTTTCACGTCAGTAGAGGGCTTCGATGTATTCCTTCTACTTTTTAACTCTCTCTCTCTCTCTTCTACTTTTAATATCTGAATTCGTCCTGCAGTCTTTATGTTGACACATTTACTTATAGTTTCACTAAAGATTGTTTTGACTTTTGTATATAGTGAATCGATGCCTTTGACGACACTTTATTTTCGTATTTAGTCATATTTATCATGAAACCATGTCGCTTTAGCTGCGCTGAACTTTCACTTTGTTAATTTTTTAAGTGACTAATGTTGTTGTATCCCTGAGCACTTTTATACTTTCTTCTTTCGTCAGTCAGTTGAAGCATTCCTTCTTTTATGGAAACTTCTTCGCAGTTACCATTGTTGTACTTATAAGTCTGTCCAACTTCTATGACTGCTCTTTTTATAGACTACTACAATAGGCAGTCGAGCTGAAGATAGTAGTAGTCATTATACGCAGTATCTACAACCTCAGAGAACTTCACACACACACTCATCTCTTGATTTTGTGCTTGTGACGTCGGCATATAAATGTGAATTCCTACTGTTGGTGTTGGTTTGCTCTTGGTTCTGATGAGAAACACCCTGTCACTGAACTGTTTAAACTAACTCACTCCCTGCCTTGGTTCCCTGTTCATAACAAATCCTATTCCCATTATGCCATACTCTACTGTTGCACATATTACCATTTATTCTTCTTACCAGAAAATATTATCGTCTTTCAATTTCACTTCGCTTAAGATTAAGATAATGTATTTTCTTTTTCGCTTTTTGTAGATTCAGTACCGCATTCATAGTCGTGATATTCCACGCTCTGACATTTTGAATGTTCTCCTTTCGCTCGATATTCAATCTTTTTTCGCAGGGTAACCTCGTCTAATCATTGCCCTTCCAGAGATCGGAGTTGAGAACACTTTGCCCATGAAATGACCATCATGACATTTTTTCAATTACAGCTCATGTGTCTACGGATATAAATCATGTCTCTTCAATGAAGTGTTCCCAATTGCCTTGTCTTCTACATCCTCATGCTGTTGATCATTTCTGATGTTTCTGTCTATTAGGGGACTCCTTCGCACCCCAAGGGCAAGTGGGTGTTGTGAACTGCCCGTTGCTTTCTGAACAACCCGTTGCTCGATCCCCTTTGACAGCGCCGTTGGCAAAGAGACGGTCCTACCTTATAACGGGAATATTCGGCCACCACTGTGGATGAAGCTTTTTCACAATTTAAGAAGTGGCTGAAATCGAGCCTTTTACACTTGATATTTTAAGTAGCAATCGAAGACGCTACGCCAAGACCACGGCGACTGTTCCTCACTATATTTCACTAGAGGCATGTTAAATAGGATTTCAATTTCCTCTCTACATCTACATCTCCGTCTACGTACATATGCCACAAGCGGTCGTCTGATGCATGGTGTGGGTTCCATGTACCACTACTAATCTCTCATCTGGTGATACACTAGCAGATCGCCACCACCGTGTGGTGCGTGATTGAAGGACCACTCACCACAGATAGCAGCCTCCTTTCCTGTTCCGCTCGTAAAAGAGTGAAGGAAAAACAAGCGAATATACAACTTCGCAGGTGCCCTAATTTCTCTTATCTTCGTGGTCGTTACTCAAAATGTACGTTGTCAATCTTAGAATCCTTTTACAGTGAGCATAAAATGGCAGTTCTCTAATTTTTCTCAGTTGTGTTCCGCGGAAAGAATGTCGTCTTTCCTCCAAATATTCCCATTTGAGCCCAGGAAGCATTTCCGTAATACTCTCTTGTTGATCGAACCTACCGGTAACAAATTTGGCGACCCGCCCCTGAATTGGTTCGACGTATTCCTTTAATTCGACATGGTGGGGATCCCAAACACTCCAGTGTTCTATACACAGCCTCCGTTACAGATGAACCACATGCTCCTAATACTCTCAAATAAGCCAAAGTCGAGAATTTGTCTTCCCCACCACAATCCTCACCTACTCCTTCCATTTCATGTCGCTCTGTAACGTTACGCCCACATACTCAATGACGTGAGTGTGTCAAGCAATACACTACTAATGCTGTATTCGAACACTAAGGGATTATTTTTCCTACTCAACGGCTTTAACTGTCATTTTTCTACATTTAAAGCAAGTTGCCATTCATAACACTAACTGCAGATTTTAACAAAGTCGTCTTGTATCCTACTACAATCAGTCAACGATGACACAGCATCATCATCAGGGAAGATCCGCCGATTGCACCTTCCCCCGTCCTATAATTCATTTATGTATATAGTGAATAAGAGCGGTCCCATCACATTTCTCTGGGGCTCCTGGTAATACCCTTGTCTTGGATGAACACTCGCCGTCGAGGAGAACGTACTGGGTTCCATTACTTAAGAAGTCTTGAAGGTACTCACACATCTGAGAAACTAGACTTTCATTAACAGTCCGCAGTGTCAAATGCTTTTCGGAAACCGGGGAATATGGAATCTACCTGTTGCCCTTCATTCATGGTTCGCAAGATTTGCTGTATGAAAAGTGCCAGTTGAATTTTACACAAGCAGTGCTTTTTAAACCAGTGCTGATTTGTGGACAGAAGTCTCAAGGAAATTAATCATATACGAACTGAAAGTGTGTTCAACAATCCTACAGCATACCTATGTTACGGTTACTGGTCCGCATTTTGAGGGTCCCTTTTTTTCCCTCCTTATATACAGAAGTCAGCTCAGCTTTTTTCCCGTCTCTCGGGATTTCGTGCTGGGCGAGAGATTCGCGATGTGGGCCATCGCAGTAGAGTATTCTGTAAACCTAATTATGATTCCATCCGGATCTGGTGACTTATTTGTTCTCAACCCTTTCAGTTGCATCTGTGCACCAAAGCAACGTATTACTATTTCTGCCACATGAGAGTCTGTACGACAGTCGCACAACAATATGTTCGTATCATCCTCCTGCGTGAACGATATCTTAGTGCGATGTTTAAAACTTCAGCTTTTGTTTAGCTGTCTTCTATCGCCACGCCAGGCTGGCCAACGAGTGACTGGACAGTAGCCTTGGAGCCGCTTTGCTATTTTACGTATGACCAGAACTTCCTTTGGCTCTCGGCAAGATCTTTTGCTAAGGTAAGATACGACGATGGTAGCTCTTGTATTCTTCGAACATCGATCTTTTTACAGACCGTAAGACGATGCTTAAGAAATGCTAGGCCACGCGAGGTAGCCGCACGGTCTAATGCCTCTTGTCACGGTCCGTGCGGCTCCCCTCGTCGGAGGTTCGAGTCCTCCCTCGGGCATTTATGTGTGTGTGTTGTGCGTAGCGTAAGTTAGTTTAAGTTAGATTAAGTACTGTGTAAGCTTAGAGACCGGTGACCTAAGCAGTTTGGTCCCATAAAAAAAAGCTAAGGCGTACCGCCTCCTGAATCAGATGTTAGGGCGCTAAGCAGATTAGTCAGAGGTGAAGCATGGCTGCAGGCGGTGATCGGGAGGCCCGTGGGTGTTTTCGTTTCGGCGTTTTGGATAATCGAGTTGGGAAGACCCACAACAGTTTCAATAACAGAATGTAGATCAGACGTCTGTGGAAGACATTCGCAAAGTTACCATTTCAATAACGCAGTTGTTAGTAAGACATACTTGTTCAAGATTCCAACAGAATAGAACTGTTTCTGTTCTTCTCCAAGACCCTAATCAATATCACTCTCTTCGTAGGCTCTAAATAGAAAGAAATCTGTGTGTTGCAATGATGCCAACGGCCTCGCCGCAGTGGTAATATCGGCTCCCGTCAGATCACCGAAGTAAAGCTCTGTCGGGCTGGGCTAGCACTTGGATGGGTGACCATCCGGTCTGCTGAGCGCTGTTGGCAAGCGGGGTGCACTCACACCTTATAAGGCAAACCGAAGAGCTGCTTAATTGAGAAGTAGCGGCCCCGGTCTCGTAAACTGACATACGGCCGGGAGAGCGGCGTGCTGACCACAAGCCCCTCCGTATCCGTATCCCGTGACGCCTGTAGTCTAACGACGACACGGCGGCCGGTCGGTACCGTTGGGCCTTCCAAGGCCTGTTTGGATGGAGAGAGAGAGAGTTTTCCACGTGTTCCTCTATGTGTTCCAAGTTTTCTTCTACGAGGCTCCATTTGAACTGCTCTATCGCAACATTCTACTGTTTTTGTCCTTATGTTCCTTGGCTTGGTTTCATTGTTGGTCCATTTCATATAGTGCTGCCAATGGATTGTAGCATTATAATCTCGTAGCTTGCACCCATTTACTGCGCGCCACTGTTTCCATCTCTCTAACAAAGTCACACGGAAACATTGCGACCGCTATTTCCATCTTTGGTTTCCATATGATTCTGAGCGCTTTCTAACACAGCAGGATCCCCATCGACTTGCGTCTGAAGTAAGGCTCGCCAGCCCTGCCGCTGTCTCCCTCCGGGAATGGACGTTTCCTGTGTCCAAGCGGACAGGGGAGAGTACAGAAACAACAGCAAGTTGTTTGCTGACAAACAACTAAAGGGATACTTCCGGGGATGCCTTCACTTCCAACGAACTACGATGGTGGACTGAATAGTAAGCAATACGTATAGAAATACGTGGGATCATGGTGAAGCGTGATACACTGAAGAAGACAACAGCCTAATGTTTCAGAACTTGTGGAATCGAAAGCCCTCTTTCATCGCCAGTTTGTTCTATATCTATTGACTGCCTTCAATCAGTTAACTCATGATCACATTTGCCAGGATAAAAATAGTATAAAAACTTATCAGTTAGAGCATTATGACAGATTACAATAGTATTAGCAGTAGTATTATCGTTCATGAGCTCAGAAGCAGCTAAGAAGTAACGTACCTATCTCCTTCAACCAGCAAAGAAAATAATTTTAAAAAAATGGATGTGATAACACTGTGACAGCCACCATGACCCGTAAAGTAGGGACAACATCAGCATATAACGCTTGCAGTTGCCTTGCCAGCAGCTTTAGAGGCGTCATTTTTTTTCTTTTTTTTTGAGTCATCGGTTTTCTAAACGATTTGATGCCGCCCGCCACGAATTCCTCTCCTGTGCCAACCTCTTAATCTCATAGTAGCACTTGCAGCCTACGTCCACAATTATTTGCTGGATGTATTTCGATCTCTGTCTTCCTCTACCGATTTTGCCCCCTACAGCTCCCTCTAGTACCATGGAGGTCATTCCCTGATGTCTTTACGGGTGTCCAATCATCCTGTCCCTTTCCACACATTCCTTTCCTCTCCGATTCTACGCAGAACCACCTCATTCATAGCCTTATCAGTCCATCTAATTTTCAACATTTGTCTGTAGCACTACATCTCAAATGCCTCGATTATCTTCTGTTCTGTTTTTCCCACAGAAGAGGAAGACTCTTCCTCAAGTTAAGGTCTAAGTTTGATACTAGTAGACTTCTCTTGGCCAAGAACGCCCTTTTTGCCAGTGTTGGTCTGGTTTTGAAGTCCTCCTTGCTCCGTATATCATTGTTTATTTTGCTGCCTAGGTAGTAGAATTCCTTAACTTCACCTACTTCGTGACCATCAATCCTGATGTTAAGTTTCTCGCTGTTCTCATTCCTGCTACTATTCATTACTTTCGTCTTTCTTCGATTTACTCTCAATCCATACTCTGTACTCATTAGACTGTTCATTCCATTCAGCAAATCATGTAATTCTTCTTCGCTTGCACTCAAGACAGTAATTTCATCAGTGAATCGTATCGTTGATGTCCTTTCCCCTTGTATGTTAATAGCTCTCCTGAACATTTCTTCTATTTCCATCATTGCTTCTTCGATGTACAGATTGAACAGTAGGCGCGAAACACTGCATCCCTGTCTCACTCTCTTTTTAATCCGAGCACTTCGTTCGTGGTCGTCCACTCATATTATTCCCACCTGGCTCTTGTACGTATAGTGTATTACCCGTCTCTCCTTACAGCTTACACCTATTTTTATTTTAAATTCGAACATGTTGCGCCATTTTACATCATCGAATGCTTGTTCAAAAATGGTTCAAATGGCTCTGAGCACTATGGGACTCAACTGCTGAGGTCATTAGTCCCCTAGAACTTAGAACTAGTTAAACCTAACTAACCTAATGACATCACAAACATCCATGCCCGAGGCAGGATTCGAACCTGCGACCGTAGCGGCCTTGCGGTTCCAGACTGCAGCGCCTTTAACCGCACGGCCACTTCGGCCGGCTCGAATGCTTGTTCCAGATCGACAAATCCTATGAACGTTTCTTGATCTTTGTTTAATTTGCTTCAATTATCACCGCAACTTCAGAATTGCCTCTCTGCTGCCTTTATCTTTCCTAAAGCCAAACTGATCGTCGCCTAGCACGTCCTCAATTTTCTTTTTCCTTCTTCTGTATATTATTCTTTTCAGCAATTTGCATGCTTGAGCTGTTAAGCTGATTGTGCGATAATTCTGGCACTTGTCCGCTCTTGCAGTTTTCGGAATGGTGTGGATGATATTTTTTTTCGAAAGTCATATGATATGTCACCTGAATCATACATTCTAGACACTAACGTGAATAGTCGTTTTTTTGCCACTTTCCCCAATGATTTTAGAAATTCTGATGGAATGTTGTCTATCCCTTTTGCCTCATTTGATAGAAAGTCTCGAATGCTCTTTTAAAATCAGATTTTAATATCAAGCGCAAACTTTTCTACCTCAAAAAGCATTTCTGTTGCAGGGACACAGAATTCAAGCAAAATGTTCAGTCATCTAGTAACCGAAAATTTTCTGATTTTTTACTTTTTAACTAACTATAATCAAGAAGCAGCTTTATCCGGAAAGCCATTTTAGTTGATTTTAGCAGTTTCATTGGGTGGCGTTTCTGTTATACATCCTGACAATAATTTTGTGACATTCGTGTACCTATCGCATTATGCTGAATATACTGAAGTTCGTACAGGCTATCGTATTTACCTACAACAATAATTTTTGTTGTTGGCTTCATGAGTCAGCTACCGCCATCCTTGACAGCAAGTTATGTAGTGGCGTTCTACGAAGGACATGCCTCGTTCATCCCTAGGAACGGGTACACAATAGAAGTAACTAGTTCAATGCACAATTTAGCGTCTGCAGAAGCGATGTTTGCCGATTAGTATTTCAAAGCAGTATGCGCATAGTACGAATATCCCATTCTGCCTCGGAATGCATGATGCTATGAAATTTGCTGAAATACAGAACCATGTATCAAACCGTGCTGCTGACCACACGCATCTCATGCTTCTCAGCTTATTTTTGATATAATCTGTCTTATTCTGTACGTTTTCTTTCAAAAATTCAGAACGGTATGCTGGAAAGTTTATGAGGAGTTATACTTTCTGAATAGAACTGCTAACAGGTGAAAGCAGTGAGGCAATCGGGAGGGGTTGCTGCGATTGACGAAATGCAGTCTCCAGAATGGGATTTTCACTCCGCAGCGGAGTGTGTGCTGATATGAAACTTCCCGCCAGATTAAAACTGTGTGCCGGACCGAGACTCGAACTCGGGACCATAGACCACTTATCCGCGAAAGGCAAAGGTGCGGAGTTCGAGTCTCGGTCCAGCAAACAGTTTTAATCTGTCAGGAAATTTCGAAATGCAGTCTATTGATAAAAATCTGTAACGAATTTCAACACAAGAACAATGCCAGAAATTTATTGTATTAAGTATTCCTGTGTAGGGATTTGGTGCAGATTTATTATTTTAAAATTTCTCATTATTTACCAACCGAGCCTCCGATTACGATCTAAGTGACTGGAAGATAGGTTAGGGGGGAGAAGGTTCCGAAGCCATAAATCTACCCCGTTATGAAACCATTTAGGAATGACAGTTTGTGTTATACGCCCAAGACACGAGGCTTCACTTTGCCATCGTGCTGATCTTAGAACTCAACAAGAAGCCGTTACGTCGCCGTACTCCGCGCGACTGCAACTGCCTGCGGTCTTCAGCTGAGGTTCCGCCGTGTATCTGTTTAATATTCATGGCTGCTCTCTTGCGTAACTTCTCATTACGAGCGGTAATGCTCCTTGGAGCACTCATTACGTGTTATGAGATAGCTACTACTTGGCACCTTGGGTTCTCTCGTCTCTAACGTAACTTAATGAAGAACCAAAACTTTCGCACGAGCATCTTGTACGGAAAATATTCATTGCTAATATTCATTCACAAGTCAGCGAAAGAGGTTTCTCCCCAAACATCAGTCACGACATGGCATTATTTTTTTTCGAGGGTTATGACTACATAGATTTGAAATTACACGGATATTTCAGTGTTTTCATACTTGTTGTATGAGGTTTGAACAGACTGTATCACTGCTACCGCCGTTAGGCGTTCATATGTGTAGCAGTGGTCACCTCTTGAAGAAAATCTAAGCTGACTTGTACGTCAGAGGTCGACTTCATATTTTGTGCCCACAGATTGTAAGTAATTGTTTTTGGTTTATATAACAAAACTGATAAAATTTGATCAACTGCAAAATGCTGAACATTGTTTGGAAACACAGGAATTGACACAAAACAGGGCTTTATTGGTTTCTAATTTGGGTATGGTTTAACAATGAACGTGCACAAGTATTTACGAAATCCACTGTGTGAGTGACCAAAATTAAAGCAATGTGTCACGTAAGGAAGCGACAACGTTACTTATTTCAATAGTTTTACAAGTTATGAGGATTATGATTTTTTTTTTCATTGGGTGTTTGTTTTAACTTGAGACAATTAACGATCTTGGGTTCAATTCTGTATTTGCAAATGTGAACTCCTCATTTGTATTGAATATTCGGATTCTACGCCATAAAATACATACGGTTTCCTCAAACCATTATTTCCCGTTCACGGCAGATTGGACAAATATCAAATGTGCCTGTTTTTGCAACTAAGAACCAATGCATCTGATTCTACACTCCATATATGATGTAACTGCAAACTTCTGCGCTGTAACAGTTGAGATTTATGTTGAAACGTTACTTGAGTGCTGCAAATGTGATTATACAGTACAAATAATATGGCTAGACATTGATAATTAGCTTATTTACAAGATAACTTATTTTTCTGCTCCCTACTGGGTAGGTTGCGGTGAAACACCGAACAGTTGAAATGCTTTATTTTGGTGGACACCCTCGAAACTCGGCCTCAGGGCGACTGATTTCGGTGTGTGTTTCCATCCAACCACCGTGACCCTCTTCCTGGCCGCTAAGCGGCTACCGGTGGGATGCAAACAACAACCATTTTAATAATGTGAAATGTCCATGAGGTGATAGTAGCAAGCGCACCTGTAATTGATGCTCACCGAAATCAAGCATTCCAGTGGCGAGAGGCACGAAAACTCACTGAAATCAAGCACCCCAAGGATGAGAGACAAGAAGACCTACCGATATCAAGCATCCCAGTTGGAACAGTAACCTATTAAATCAACGTCGTCGTTCCCGGATCACGCTATACGTAGTTTCCAACCAGAAACTGAAACTGCTAACAGTATTGTACTGTAAAATCAAATTTGCAATACTAACGTAAATTTCGAACACAAGGTTTTACATTTATATCGCCAAAGAAATGTAAAATGAAATGCTTCGGTTCTTAATTGCAAAAGCAGACACACTTGATATTTGTAGATTGCAGCACTATGTACTACTATTGAAAGACAATGGTTTGAGTAAATCGTACGTAATTTTTGGGGAGAATCCAGTTATGCAATAATATGGAAGTGCTACTATTTGAAAATACGGTTTACTCTGCTGCATAGCAGGTGGCCAGTTGTAGAAAATGAAGATGCCCCTTTACTAAAATTAACTTTGTAAATTTTTATTGTGCGATGCGTCGTTTTCAAGATATTAGTTGCCTAAGTTAAAACAGAGATTCCGTATATTGTGAATTAATACCAAAACTGTATTCTAATATTGTAAAAGCCTGTGGGTGGGAGGTAGCAAGTCGCAGCAGCTTCTCTGAACTGCCATATGCTGGAGTACGAGACATGGATGCTAACGAACGCCTAACGTATCGAAGTTGGGGCTGTGCAGCCAAGGAACGGCCGTAACATAGAGTCGAGCACTGCTAAAAGGGCCAATAATTCTGTTCATCTTGTTGTTGATATTCAGAATCAGGAGGGATTTTTCAGAAAGATGAGTTTTGGGTTCGGAATCGACTCAGTATCGACAAAGTATTATAATCTACGAGTTAATGATAATGGAAAAGCTATTATCTATGGGATATATTTGGTACATCTTACTGTTTTCAGTAGATGTATTCCTATTAACGTTGCTTTCAGTTTTTCGGTATCTCCATGTTTAGGAGAAAGGAGGCGGAACCGATACTCACAACATTAATATTCAATACGAGTACTGGTTTCCATTTTGGGGGTACAAAGGTAATCAGGAGTTGATCGTGAGCTAAATTATAAAGGGCAGTCAAATGAAAATGAGACAGATGGAAGAAAACTAAAATGGTTATTATTTCATAAGTAATAACCATGATTGTTACACATTTACCCCATTCTGACACAAGACAGTCAATGCCCTCAAGAAAAAATGTTTGCAGTTGCCTACGGAACCATGATTTTACCCAAGCGTGCACCTCTGCGTCCGAAGCAAATCCACGGCCACGAATATCTTTCTTCAGCGCTCTAAAAATATGGAAGTTGCATGGGGAGGGATCAGAATTGTATGGAGAACATGCAACGGCTTTCCAGCAAAACTTCTGCGACGTAGTCGAGACAAACTTAGCAACATATGGGCTTGCAAAACTTTAAAAACCTCAGCGCGAGAATGAGCTCTGCAACGAGACAACAATTTGACCAACGAGTTCTGGGAGCCTAAAATAAACCACACAGACCAATATCAGTATCGAATGCATAGATATTTCGGTCGCAAGGCTCCTAGTAAAATCCTAATAATGTTCGTCCCCACGTGTGTGTGTGGGGGGGGGGGGGGTGGGGGGAGCTGGTTTGGGGTGTGGGGTGGGGTTGTGGGAGATTGAGGGAGTGAAAAGACAGTGTCATATCAGCCCATCTCTGTAACGGTCCAAGAAATTTTTACTGAACTTTTCACATGTGTCACTTGCTAACTGGAAAAAAAATTACTGTCTCAGTAAGACCACCACAGTGGGGGTGGAAAGTGGTGATGTAAAAGCATGACTCAGGGAGTTCTGTAGCAACTAAAACAAAATCTGATATTTGCATTAGTAATTTTTTGTACAAAAGTAATGTGGATATGGTATGTTGTAAAACAGCAGAAATGTTACACAGGCATATGCATGTAAATCATGAAATTCTGCTAGACAAGCTCAAGTATTGTGGCATGAGTGGGACAGTGCACAAATGGTTTAATTCGTACCTAACTGGAAGAGTGCAGAAAGTTGAAATAAGCAGTTCTCATAATATGAAAAGATCAGCACATTCCTCAAACTGGGGAACTGTCAAGAATGGGGTTGCACAAGGATCAGTCTTGGGTCCTTTGTTGTTCTTAATATATATTAATGACTTGCCATTCTATATTCATGAAGAGGGAAAGTTAGTTCTCTTTTCTGATGATACAAGTATAGTAATCACACCTGACAAACAAGAATTAACTGATGAAATTGTCAATAATGTCTTTCAGAAAATTACTAAGTGGTTCCTTGTAAACAAACTCTCACTGAATTTTGATAAGACGCAGTACATACAGTTCCGTACAGTAAATGGTATGACGCCATTAATAAATATAGACCTTAATCAGAAGCTTATAGCTAAGGTAGAACATTCAAAATTTTTAGATGTGTCCATTGATGAGAGATTAAATGGGAAGAAACACATTGATGATCTGCTGAAACGTTTGAGTTCAGCTACTTATGCAATAAGGGTCATTGCAAATTTTGGTGATAAACATCTTAGTAAATTAGCTTACTACGCCTATTTTCACTCATTGCTTGCATATGGCATCATATTTTGGGGTAATTAATAACTGAGGAATAAAGTATTTATTGCACAAAAGCGTGTAATCAGAATAATAGCTGGAGTCCACCAAAGATCATCCTGCAGACATTTATTTATGGATCTAGGGATATTCACAGTAGCTTCTCAGTATATATACTCTCTTATTAAATTTGTTATTAACAACCAAATCCAATTCAAAAGTAATAGAAGTGTGCATAACTACAATACTAGGAGAAAGGATGACCTTCACTTTTCAAGATTAAATCTAACTTTGACACAGAAAGGGGTTAATTATACTGCCACTAAAGTATTTGGTCACTTACCAAATAGTATCAAAAGTCTGACAGATAACCAACAGGTATTTAAGAAGAAATTAAAAGAATTTCTGAATGACAACTCCTTCTACTCCACAGAGGAATTTTTAGATATAAATTAAGAAAAAAAGAAAAAACCAAACAAAAAAATTATAAAAAAATTACAAAAAAGTTGTTATATTAACTTAATTACGTTGTTAAATTAACTTAATTATGTCATGTATTGGAAAATTTGACTCGTTCCATATCATTACGAAATATCGTATTATGATCCATGGAACTAGTATTAATCTAATGTAATCTAGCAGGCGAAGCTGCGGGTGAAAAGCAATTAGTAACACATGAATGGTTCCCTTTTCTGCCGCAGTTAATTTCCTTTTTCTACAAAAATAGAAGTTCATTATTATTATGGGCAGCACTATTTAAATAGCAATTAAGAGTGGTTATTACTGACTCTACAGATATATTAAGGAAAAAACGGAATGAGGTGGGACGTTGAAAGCTGAAAGAAGTTGTTGAGGCGGCCGAATCACCGTGAAACCATCAGTGTGGCCGAGCGGTTCTAGGCGCTTCAGTCTGGAACCGCGTGACCGCTACGGTCGCAGGTTCGAATGCTGCCTTGGGCATGGATGTGTATGATGTCGTTAGGTTTAAGTAGTTCTAAGTCTAGGGGACTGATGACCTCAGATGTTAAGTTCCATAGTGCTCAGGGCCATTTGAACTATTTTTTTGTGAAACCATCACGAGTTGTTAAGACACTCAGTCGATACCAATTACGAGAATATGAAATGATGCAACAGCGGTGCAGCTGACTCTTCGAGAGCCAAAAGTGAAAAAGGAAGACAGTTTTACTCACTTAGTTGCAGTTGAATGGTGGATGTTGAAATATTGAAACAGTAGTGCATTGATCATATTCTGTTGTTGTAGTTCTTCTTCTTATGTCCGTGCTTGCTTTGAAAATAGGATGAGGAATTCTGCCTTGTGCCAGACGCCTTTTACTGTTGTGTTTTATCTAGAAATTTTTCAGCACTTTTTGTGCTATCTTCAGTGGGTTATTTTCTATTATCTTACTTATACGATGCTATTGGACATTTATGTTAGTAGCTATTCTGTTACATAATCTACAACTTCTCATGGTTTTGATATTGCAGTGCTTTCTCATATGTTGTTCGTGAAGTGAATACGCTGATTTCGTAACCTATGGTCACTTGACAATACACTTTCACCGATTTTTCAAAACATATGCCTATGTTTTGAAAAGTCGAATAAAATGTAGTGTCAAGCCACCATAGGTCACGAAATCAGTGTATTAACTTGAGAAAGCACTACAACATTAAAACCATAAGAATTTGTAAATTGTGTAGCAGAATAGCTACCAACATAAATTTCCAATAGCATAAAAAATAACCCACTGAAGGTAGCACAAAAAGTGCTGAAGCATGTCTGGGTATAACAAAACGGGAGAAGGTGTCTTGCATAAGGCGGAATTTCTCGTAATTGTAGTGAATTCTTTGTAGTGGTGTAAATTAGAGATTGGTACCAGATTGTGACTAACAGCAGATTTTGGTTTATGAATCTGACGTGGCAGAAGTTGGGATGAATTGTGTTGCATATAGAACAATTATTTAGGATTCGTGAATTAACAAATAAGGAGGTGTTTTAGTATGTAAAATACATTAAAGTATAAAACACATCCTTCAGCGGATAATTGCTGAGCAACAAGACTTAAGCGACATGAAAAAGGGGCATGAGGAGAAAAAAGAGGGACGGAAGACATTAAGAAATAGCTTAAAAGATAGTTTCAATAGAACAAGTACAATAATTATGTTCACGTTCTGGAGAAGTTGTTTAGTTTAAAGACTCTCACGACGTACCTTTGGGCTATTGCTAAAAAATGTGACATAACAGAGAAAGGCGAAAAATGCAATAAATTAAACGAGTATACTAAGATATACAAGAAGGACACAAGGGAAAGATTCTGTAAATCGTTAAGGGTAGCAAATAAGTACCGAAACAGATTAAAATTTTAGGAAATATTGTTAATTGAAGGTTAGGGACGACAGGAGAATGGGTCGTTGATAAGCTAAAGCAAATCAGTATTCCGCTGAAGGAAATTATTTTTTTCACTAAAAGTGGGAAATTTGGCCTAGAAACCAACCAGAATGGTGAAGTACTTTATCATTCCAATTTCAAGTAGTAAGAAAAAAGTAATAATCACTATTGTAATGGTGCTAATTCAGTCGGAGACAACAGGTCACAAACTCCATGTAATAGAAATAATGATAAATGACTAGCAAAAATAAACTGAACTCGGTGGAAGACTAGAGGTCAGAAATAATAATTATTTACATTACTTTCCCCAGTTCAAATCAAACAGCAGAGTCTTTCCAATCATTTTCTTATATTCCTTACGTCACGAGAAACGTTAGGTTCATGATTAGTCATCTAAAAAGTAACGCTTCCCAGTGGGCTATGTTTGCCATATATCGGTTTGCCATTATTGAAATCCTTACCCAAGCCTTGAAGGCCAAGTATTGGGCGGAGAACGCACAGAGAACACGGAAGCTTACATTGACCTTAAGAAATCTGATCATAACTTGGGTGGATACACAAATTTTTTGGAATGCCATCCAAACCAAGCATTGTACTTAGATGAATCATTGGACTTAGCTGGATAAAACGGTAGAAAGTTCGAGATAGAGCTTCGTGATATTCAACATATAAGAACTAAGGAGCCTACAATGCAGATTAGTGGTAGCAGGTTATGCGTGTTACTGGGAGTGGACTGAATGAAGTGTCATGATGTGTCGCTGTATTTACCAAGGGAAATGATACGACTAAATGTAAGTCATAAATAAACTTTTATTAAATTAAGCGAAGGACAGTTCAGTGAGAGACAGAATAAGTCAACAGGTGGAAGTTAAAATCTGAAATAGGGACAAAATCATGTCAAAGTGTTGAGGAAGAAGTGGCAAATCAATGGGAAGGTAAAATTAAATCTATATGTAATGGATCGTTAGTATTAAAAGAGAAGAAAAAGGAATACTTAATACAATTTTTAACGAATCATGCCCAGATATTTAGAGTGAGACATTGGGCCACCGAGGTTTACGAATGTAAATTAAAAATTGAAGATCTCGCAACATTTTTAAACCACCTTATCCTGTAGCAATGCCTGTCAGGGAGGCTGTGTAAATGTAGATAAGTGGTATGGTCAACTGGAATATTATTGAAAAATCAGATAGTCCACATTGTATCTTATCATTCCCGACAAAAAACTCCAATTGCGAAAATTGAATGGTGTTAAATGCGCACAACCTTAATAAAATAGTCAAGATAGAAGGAAGCAGTTAAATTTCATAATTGAAAGTACTTATGTACAATGGACTTGACATTTCGTTTTTGGCAGCTGCCTTTAAGCGTTAAGCACATGTGGAAATTTTTCTATCTTTGTGGCGTACCCGATGAAGTTAAAGCAATACAACATTCCTCTCTAGCTTTGTAGAAGACATATATTGAGAAAGAAAGAAGATATAACATACAGGACACAAAAAGATATGAAACAGCATGTTGTATTGGGGAAAGTACTGTTTAGGAAGGAAAGGGAAAGAAAACAGTATGATAATAGACCTATAACACACTGAAGAGCCAGAGAAACTGGTAAGCCCGCTCAATGTGCTGTAGGGCCTCCGCTAGCACGCAGAAGTGCAGCAACACGACGTGACAGGGACTCGACAAATGTCTGAAGTAGTGCTAGAGGGAACTGACACCATGAATTCAGTAGGGATGTCCAAAAATTCGTACGATGGGGTGTAGATCTCATTGCAAGGCATCCCAGATATGCACAATAATGTTCATGTTTGGAGAGTTTGGTAGCCAGCGGAAGCGTTTCAACTCAGAAGAGAGGCCCTGGAGCCACTCTGTAACAATTCTGGATCTGTTGGGTGTCGTATTGTCCTGCTGGAATTGCCCAAGTCTGTCTGAATGCACAATGGACATGAATGGATGCAGGTGATTAGACAGGATGCTTACGTACGCGTCACCCGTCAGAGTCGTATCTAGACGTATCAGGGATCCCATATCACTCCAACTGCAAACGCCAACACCACTGCAGAGCCTCCACCAGCTTTAACAGTCTTCTGCTGACATGCAGGATCCATGGATCCATCCGGTTGTCTCCATGCCCGTATACGTCCATCCGCTCGGAACAGTTTGAAACGAGACTCATCCGACCATATAACACTACAACTCTGCGGCTGATCATAAATTTTCTACGCGTTTTACAGAGTTTGTTTTATTAGTTGTGCTGAATATTATATTTCTAAATATGTTGTCAAGTTAGAAATGCTATTTGTTATTTGGGAAAGAGAATAAGCATACCATGTTAACATTTTATGAGTAGAAACACTGGCCTACTCAGGGAAAAGCGATTGTCAAAGAGCATAACAAATTGTAAATGCATTATCGCTGGGTGTGCGAACGCGCTAAAAATGTAGCAGCTCCGAGTCGCGAGGAGACTGTTGTAGCTGTTGATTGTATGTATTCGCCGGTGTGGCTATGCAAAAGTGCGGAGATAAAAAGTCTGTTTCCAAAGTGCGGAGCAGTGAAAACTGGAATGGTTGTTTCGGCGGATGGTTAATATGGGCAGGCTATGTGTATGGCATTCATTGGGCATAGTACAAATGCAGCAACAGTAATTCACATAACATCAAGAGTACTGTGACCCCTTGTTATTGGCCATGGAATGGCAAGAAGAGCAACCTGCGCCCTATTTTACCGCTAAATGAAGCCGCTCGACAAACCAACGGCTTCATATAGTGAAGTAAGATCTAGACGTTTTATAAGTACAATAGGCTGACCAGCGTTGTTGGAAATTTATTGCTTAAATAACACTGTTTTCGTGCATAATGGCACGTAAATAATTTTCCTAATTGTGATCCAAGTAGTATCCATCCGATCTCTTTGTGCGAACCGAGATAATCAGAAAATGAACTGAAAATGAAGTGAACATTACTTTATTAGATTATCGAAACATAATTTTTCCAGTTTGTGGACAATTACGTAATAATGAAATCTTTGGCTGTAGTATGAATAATTTCAGAAATAGAATGAGGCAAACGCCAGTATTAATTCATTTGCTAAAAATAGAGTAACTTCCATGATGAAAAGTTGGTAGAAAAACTTTACGCAGCTTGGACACTGAATTTCACTGTCAAAGCACAGTTTCTAATTTACAGCTTACGGCAAAATTTATAACTTTTATTGCAAAGAAATATCAGAGAAACTGCTAGGTAAATGACAGTCCTTACCAGTTAGTAAATACAAACAATCTTTCTGCTTGCTACAATTACGATAGTCAGCATGACGGTGAGTAACGTAACAAAAAGTTTCTGTCCACAGCCAATAAACAATCTTAATTTAACTGATCTTTGAAATTTAATACAAAATATTGTATGTGTTAGCTGTTTGATTATAATTTGACTACTATTATATATGTAGTTTGAATTACTTGAAAGTGTGCGTTAGGTACTGTTCCTATGTCATGACGCCAATAACTATTCTTACGTAAGACTGGTTACGAGTATAAACTTCAGTTTCAATTTAGTTATTCTTGTTCCAGTGAGCAACTGGCGATCGTTGGTTATTTTCACTAACGAAATACTTTGTAAAACTTTTCTCCAAATTTTCCAATAGCTACTGTTAATTAAAAATTAAATTACGTAATAAAAATATAAAAGTTGACCGAACTTCGTTTCTAATCGTTATTCATAAAGTACTGAGCAGTGGCGATTCGGTTATAACTTCATCTACTTCTCTCGAATTTGCTTTATTCTTAGGAGTAGATGCCTTTTACCCACAGATTAATGACTTTAGGTACACGGTCATATAGAAAAGCCTAATTAGCCGGAGAGGTAGGAGGATTATAACCAGACAACATGTTTCCAGTCATCAATAGACCAGTTTCGGAGTTGACAGGTCCACGCGAGGCGTAAAGCTTTGTGTCGTGCAGTTATCAAGGGTACACAAGTGAGCCTTCGGCTACGAAAGCCCATATCGATGATGTTTCTTTGAATGGTACACACGCTGATACTCGTTGATGGATCAGCATTGAAATCTGTAGCAATTTGAGAGAGGGTTGCACTTCTGTCACATTGAACGATTCTCTTCAATCGTCGTTGGTCCCGTTTTTGCAGGACGTTCTTCCGGTCGCAGCGACGTCGAAGATTTGATGTTTTACAGATACACTCGTGAAAAGGTCGTACGGGAAAATCCCCACTTCATCGCTACCTCGGGGATTCTGTGTCCCATCGATCTCGCGCCAAGTACAACACCATGTTCAAACTCACGTAAATCTTGATAACCTGCAATTGTAACGGCAGTAACCGATCTAACAACTGCGCCAGACAATTGTTTTCTTATATAGGTGTTGCCTACCGCAGCACCATATTCTGCTTGTTTACGTATGTCTGCATTTGAATACGCATTCTTCGGCTCTTCAGTGTAGAATTATTTCAGAGAGATGTCTTAAGCTGACTAGCTTATGCGTCAAGTTGAGACAAGTGATAAGATAGAAACGAGATTCCTGTACTAAGGAAGGTAATGAAGAAGAAGATCTAACCGAATCAAGTAGATGCATAGTCGGTACCATTTGTAATAACTAAACTGAACTGTAAAAGATTGTTGAAAGCTCTCTTGCTGTGGGATTGCAATAAGAGAAGAGATCAGAAAGTTTGATTAGCTTGTCCATTGAGTCTTCTTACATGGGAAGAATGCGTAAAGAGCAGAAAATAAGTGTTAAGAAGAAAAAGAAAAGAAAGTTTAAGGAAAGAGATTGAAGTAGGAGCAATGAGGCCTCTCGCTCATAAGAAGCAGAAAGCCTTCGAAAATACGTGTGGCTCTTGGAAATCGTGCATTGCGTCTCTGCTACCTGTTTTTCCGCACTCACCTTCGTCCCAGTTTTCGACCAATACCAAAGGAAGTCAACTAGCGTTTGTGCATCTTTGCCACCAGCGGATGATCAAAAGTGTACGTAGTAGCTCCTATGGCATGCTGCGTCCAGAAAGCAGGTAACGTTACGGATAATTTCTGAGGCCTGTGAAAGAAGATTTGATCGATACCTATTTAGTATGCATCAAGTCTTTTTATTTCATGTAGATTTTATGGTACCGTACATTTTATGGTAAATAAAAAAAATGGTTCAAATGGCTCTGAGCACAATGGGACTCAACATCTGTGGTCATCAGTCCCCTAGAACCTAGAACTACTTAAACCTAACTAACCTAAGGACACCACACTGAAACACGTATGTAACGTAGCAGCGATGGTGAGGCATGATAAAATCTTTGACCAGAGAGCCTTTTATCGTGGTTAGTCTGCGCTTGACCGCGGGAGAGTTGCGAGCAGTACTCTAGTAGTCGTCGTGCAGTGCACTCTGTCGGTAGCAGTAGCTCAGTTCAGTTGCGTCCAGTAGTCGGTCGGTAGTAGTCGTGCAGTACAGTTGCGAGCAGTCTGTCAGTGGGCAGTCTGTGAGCAGTGCAGTATGTCGGTAGTAGCAGCCCAGTGCAGTTGTGTGTGAGGAGTCGGCGGGTGTCGACATGGCATTCTGGTCAAGATACAGGACGAGGTATATTATTTTTAAATGCGCTCAGCTAATAATGTAAATTAACTGTAACTAATTTGTGCAATAATCGCCCCAATAATAATTTCGATTTCAAAGCAATTTTTTACAAAAAAAAAAAAACCATTTAATTGAACCAATGATTTCCTTCCATTTCCCTTAAAGTAAAGTTTCAGTTAAATTAAAAATATATATATATATATATATATTATTTGCAATGCATTTCCTCCAAGCCGTGGCCAACAATAAGAGCAGAAATTTGACATGCAGTTTCAATGAGGTAAGAAAATAATTCTGATTTTTTTGCACAGGGCCAAAGACCGATATTTCGGTCCAATTGAGTTATCATTATCACTGAATTGACTTTCATTTTTTTGTGACAGCTTACACCTTGAGTCAGATTGCGATCCTCATTTTTATTGTCATTAAATTTAATTGCTAGGGAGGTTACGTTTGGCTTCCATTTCTATTAAATATTGTCTTTTTTACATTTTTGTGGGGAGGTTACACTTGGCGACACCCAGTCCAGGATCGAATTTCGTTGAGAATCTTTTGAAAACAGTCAGATATCTGCTCTTATTTGCTTAGATATAATTAGGTTTTGGCGCAACGCTTTTACTAATATTGTGACTTTCTTTCTACAGGTCAACGGCAATTCTTTGCTCTGTTGTATTTGTGTGTTGTTTCTGCATTGTGCTTATTTGTTTTGTGAATAATTGTGACTATTGTAAAAATGCCGCGAAAGACTGTGAATAGTGTATCGCGAGGTATTTTGAATGAAATTACCGACTTAAACAGCGTGACCGATAGTAATTGTGACACGCAGTGTAATGATGACAATCAGTGCGTTACAACCAATAATGATGATTTTTATCTTACTGATGAACAAACGAACTCAATTGTCTCCTCTGTTAATTTGACGACAATTGATGACGCGGGGCGCCCTATTGTAATGAGCGCTGCCCAGCTTAACACACCCGGTTTGAAAAATTCAAGTAAAGTACAGACAAATTTTTCTAATGAAAATGGACCGTGTACTGAAAGTACGACGGACTTATTTAATTCCGAAATAGTGTCTGACAGTGTACATCCGACCGATAAACCGTTTTGTAAATCTCAGAATAACCCAATGGTTACAGAAAACGCGACAATTGCAGGTACGCAATCAAACAGCACAGATAACAGAGTAGATAATTTTGGCCGGGATCACATTATAGCAATTTTACGACTAATGAATGAAAAACTGGAAAACAATCTCAAACAAAGTAAACTAATTGATGAAAGAAATAAACAATCGAATGAAGAACAAGACAACATTAATAAAAAAATCAAACAACTTAGTGAACGGAATAAACAGGTTAATGAACAGATTGAAGCCATTGCCGCGCATTATTATGATAATAGAGGACAATTACGTGTGGATACTAAGACTTGTGCTAATAACAGTAATGAAGAAGTTGGCACTGTTGCACAAGAATTAAGTAGCACACGTGTAGGCACAACAGAATCACATAAAGACAAAGTTAATGCAGTCACTGAACAATGTTCAGCACACGAAACACAGAAACACGAAATTAATGCAGTCACTGAACAATGCCCTAAAAACGCAGTACAGATACGCGACGAGTTTAATTTAAAGTCACTGAAAGTTTCACACACTGTGAATACGGAAGTTGTTAATAAAAGTGAATGACACAACAACCAAATTGACGAAAGTATTAAAGTAACAGAATTAACAATTATTTCAGTCACCAATACGTCACAGAACCCGCCACGTTGCGAGCATTTGTCAGAGTCACGCAGCGTGTATAATGTGAGCAATTTACAGCAACTACGCGACTTAAAATCCGAAAAGCCACGCGACTTAAAATCTGAAAAGCTACGCAACTTGCAATCCGAAATGACACAGACGAACAGATCCTCACACAAACCTAAACGTGTTCTCAAACTGAGTGACGAGAACGTAGATTTCGAGCAATTTGCATTTGTAATAAAATCTAAGGAATTTAATAATGACAGCGTACAGGTACACGCTTTGCACTGTATACGACAATTTATTTTTGTACTTTCACCGCTATTGCCTGTAATGCGGAAGCTAGCTTTGAACCTGATGCGACAATTTGCTATTGCATTTTCATCAGCATTGCCTGTAATGAGGAAACTTGAATTAACATGGATACAACTATTTGCTTTTGAATTTATACCGATATTGCCTGTAACGCAAAAGCTAAAATTTATTTGCAGTGCGTAAACGACCTCAGGGGATTCATTACGCTTTAATGAATATGTGCCGTAGCGAGCATAGGGCCCCGAGCTGTAGTAGTGCTGTTTCATCTTTAGTTTTCTGCACTGCTGCCTTCTCTTCTACTATCCTTTATATCTATCAAAACAGCCCTTTAACTATTGCTCTTTGTAGAATTAAGAAACGTTGTAATGAAACCCGATAAGACAAATTTTTACGGAATGTAACAATTTTCATTAGGCACTCGAGAAATGACAACTACGAAAACTTTAATAACAGATAAAATCGTAATCATCAGTATGTACAAAATTTTCGGCAGTCGCAACCACATTTTAGTAACAATAGACGTTTTCCACCACAACAGCCGCTTAGCATACCTAACCAACAATGCAGTCTACAAGGTCAACCAAACTTTAATGTTTCGCCGCGTGCATGTATAGTCCCAGATCCAACAAATAGTAACGCACAGAAACAAGGAAATAACTACGTATAGAAAACACAGTATTTGAATTCCTATCGCAATGCACCGTATAGAAGTGACTATCATGACCAACGTAAAAATAATGAGCACGATTTTCAGCGTACATTTAATAACAGTCGATCTTTTCAACAGCAAGAACATCAGCAACAACACATTATCATGAATGATCCAGACAATAGGAGTCATCCATAGCGTAATACGTCATGAGAGTTAACAGAACAGTTCAAATAGTGGATATGCCACAGCATCCTCCCGTGAAATAAATAACAGCACGTACGATACAATTTGACCAGACACAGTACAGATTGCATATTCCAGTAACGTAAGCAATAATTTTCACACGCAGAATCTTGTTCACGAGAATGTTATTTGAAACATGCTTTGCTGAATGCACCACTTTTATCGCACCCAGATCTTACTAGAAATTTTTCCATTGCCACCGACAGTTCCAATACCGCTTTAGGCGTACACATTTTCCAGGAAATAGAAGAAGATGGCTCTACAGTAATTAAAAACATCGCATTTGCAAGCCGCATTCTGTCACCTGCTGAACGAAATTATTCTGTTACAGAACTTGAAACATTATGTGTTGTATGGGCTTTTACGAGATTTCGGCACTTTCTTTATGGCAGACATACCACCGTTTACACAGACCACAGAGCGATGCAATTTTTACTTTCGGCTAAATTCACTCACGATAGATTAAGCAGATGGAAACTTTATTTACAAGAATTTAATTTTACAATAGTTCACATTCCCGGCACACAAAATGTTATAGCAGACGCACTATCGCGTTCTCTGAGCAACAATCAACAAGACGTAGCAACCAACTTCTGCAAAGCAAATTTCAGTGTCATGTACATTCAGCAAGTTGCATTTGAAAACTTTATTTCATCGTCATTACAGGACATAGCACAAGAACAAAATAAAGACAACGTGTGGAAAGAAATTAAACACCTTTGGCAAGATAAGAATAATGTTACGATTAGAAACCATTACACTGTACGCAATGACATTCTGTTTCGCCGCTCTCATCCTGACAGCAACAATTGGTTATTATGCATTCCTGACGAACTGGTTAACAAATTAATCTGGTACACTCATTTAAGTTACGCACATTACGGAGCACGAAAATGTTTTCTTATACTGAGACAGAACTGTTATTTTACCAACATGGAGAAACGTATACGACGAGTTTTAGCGTCTTGTAAAATTTGCCAGAAAGCTAAATCATACACCACTTCACATATTCCTCCTTTATATCCCATTGTACCTGTTAAATTAAAACATATGGCCGCTGTAGACATTTTTGGTCCGATTCCGAGAACTAACAGAGGTTTTTGCTACATCTTTGTCGCTGTTGAACTCACTTCAAAATTTGTTACTTTCACTCCGTTACGCAGAGCTACTGCTAAAACTTTTCGAAAGCATTTGTAAAACATTTTCTATTTCATGTAGGGCATGTGATGAAAGTAATTTCTGACAATGGATCACAATTTCGTTGTGCCATATGGACATGCATGTTACGAGCTAGAAACATTTCTCCGATTTATATATCCAAGTACCATGCTTCCTCGAACCCCTGTGAAAGATTAATGAAAGAAATTGGTAAGCTGTGCCGAATATACTGCTACAAAAGACATATTGATTGGGATACACACATATTCTCATTCCAAGATGTAATTAATTCCATTCCAAATGAATCCACTCTGCTATCTCCGTCTGTTATACTGAAAAACGTTGAACCACCAAACAAAATTAAAGAATTAGTAAACTTCCCTACCTGTCGTCGACTAAGACACCACGAAATAATTGACATTGCGCTGAACAACATCAAACGTGCCGCAGAGCGCCGGAGAAGACAGCAAAAACAGGTTTGTACACGCCGCGACTTTCACGTTGGACAGAAGATATTAGTACGTACACACTATTTATCCAGCAAATTAAAAGGTAAGTGCAGTAAATTTGAACTTCTATACGCAGGTCCATATCGGATTCACAGCATCCCTCACCCCAATGTTGTACACGTCGAAACTTTGAGAACCAGAAAATCGAAAGGCAACCACCATTGGTCAAATATTAAACCCTTTATTGAATGAAGACACTTTATGATTCAACACACTATGATGCCATTTACTAATTTTTTATGACCATTTATGCAATTATATTCGCATGACTAATTACTGATGATTATCGTATTTTTTTCTTGGTAAGTGCCCGGCAAGGTAAGGTTAGCAGGTCGCTTTTCTTGTCGTTACACATTAGACCGTGCACATTTTCCATTTTTTTTTGTGTGTATGATTGTATTCCAGTTTTGTTTATATGCATTGTGAAATAGCTAAGATATAACTCACACCAGTTGACTTTGACATTTTTGTTGCCCTATGATATCTCAACATCGTGACTGTTTTACATTTTTCTTTTTGCTGCTGCATTGCGATATTCTCTGTACATTTTGCCTCTGAACACTGTCAATGTCTTTGACATATTACGTTTTCTGTCATGTTATGCTGTATGGTTAATTATGTCACCATAAACCAGTCATTATTTAGTGGGTATATGATTTAAATGCAAGACATTAATCTTTGTTCATCAATTTCAGAAAGAAATAATGCATGTAAGAAATAAAGTCAACAGAAATGGGAATTTCACCTACGGAATAAACGAAAGAAGATGCAATAACTTTATGAGGAAGAGTAAATGGATCAGGATTAACAAGCATTAACAAGAATATACTATACTCATCGTAGAATAGCAGTCTTAACTAATTTTTTCTTTCAGAATACAAGGTGATTGATGCAGGCTGTCAGACAGAACTACACATCTTAGTTTTAGTGATGAAATATGCTAGAGATAAGGAATAGTTGTGTAATGAGTAATGAAGTGATTTTTTTTTTTTGCAGATGATAATGAATGCTGATGAATAATGATGAAGGATATGCTGTTATGAATAATGAAGTTTTTCTTTATAGGTGATGATAATAATGAAGTTATGATAATATGGATAATGAAGTGATGGATAATAAAGTTTTTTTTTTCTTTACAGATGAGGATAATGTTGAAGTTATGTATTTATGCTATGTAGTTATTTAAGTATTTGTTGCAGTTTGCTTTGACAGCAGGTGTTATATTGCATTGTAGGATGACGGAAAGTTTTGGAAAGGACAGCTATGGAACACATTTTTTATACACATTTCACTACCTGTTAGTTCGAAGTTCACTACTTTTCAGCATAGTATGCGTTTCTTCTTTCAGCTCAATAATCCATTTTGTATTTTTTTTCAGGAGAAGCTTTTCATGATACTTACTAAACCTGTTACTTATTATACCTGTTCTAGTACTTGCATTTTTATTTTTTTTTTACCCATTTGTGTCTATCATTTATAAATGTGATCACATATACTGCCTTGTTACATAACCTTGCTACAGCTGACTCATGACGAATGACGTTACCTATCCTCATTTGCAGCAATAGGTCAAAAGCAAATAGTGTTATGCCTCAGCAATTAATTATCGATCCCAACGCAATGCATTGCTAACAAAAAAAAAAATGCATTACCAGTCCCACATAATGTCACTAGTTTATGATCATTCTGAATAATACTGATTAGCTCTGAATAGTATGTCACTTCAGTAATGACTTCTTAATGATACAAAAATATATATATATATAAAATAATGCTTTGTAACTGGCTAATAACTGCCACTGTTTATTGTAAGGAGACTACCTATAATGCCCATGATTATTAATGCTATGACTGTAATTAACTGATTTTTAATAATGACTTCTTAATTATCTGAATAATACTAAATGATGAACAATGTTTTATTCTATTCAATACTTGCTGGCCACTGAGTGCCAATAATTAATGTCACTAAATGAATTACGTTATTAATTATGCCATTAATTAGCTCCTGTTTTCAATGATGATTTTTCATGCTCTATAACTGGCCACTGAGTGCCAATAATTAGTGTCACTTAATGAATTACGTTATTAATTATGCCATTAATTAGCTCCTGTTTTCAATGATGATTTTTCATGTTCTATTACTGGCCACTGAGTGCCAATAATTAATGGCACTAAATGAATTATGTTATTCGTTGTGCCATTAATTAGCTCTTGTTTTCAATGTTGACTCTTTATGTTTTGGTAAATGGCCAATGAGTGCCAATAATTTGTATCACTCAATGTATTATGTTAATGCTAGGCCAATAATTGACTCTCCTTTTCAATTAAGACGTCTGATGAACATTATTCTGTCATACTAAATATGCTTTGTAACTGGCCAAGGACTGCCACTGTTTATTGTAATACGATTACCCATGATGCTAATAATTTAATTTTATGAACATTATTCTGTAATACTACATACTTGGTACAGAAATGTTCAATAACTGGGCTATGAATGCCGCAAACTACTACTGTAATTCTCAATATTATGTGACTTAATGTCCTTTACCTTATGAGCTAACTACCCTGAATTACTGCAATATCCATTTGTCCTGTCCATCCTCCTGATCATTGAGCACTATATTTGGTTTTTGCACTAATTCTACGTTGGTGTGCCTTGTAAGAGCGTGGTGTTGACACGACATGCTGTCCACCACCGTGAGCGATGAAGACGTTATTATGGTCCCACTGTTTGGTGTACCTAGTGTACTGCCAAAATGAAAACATGGAACATTACTACGACAGTTCAGTGTCTTGGCTACGCTGATAAATTCTGATGGGAAAAGAACTTCAAATTGTGTCACTTGGTGTTGTACTTCTGTGGGAAGATATGGACTTTCAGAACAGCTGTGTGCAATCTAAAGTGCTACAACCATGATGCAATCCTTCCCTTTCCTATCCTAATAGTGAAAATCATTTTTTGCTAACATCATTTATGTTCATGGGTTGTACATTTTTTTTCGATTTGCTGAACTCCAGTGCGAGTGCACTTATGTCACTTGTCGACATGATTTTTTTTGCTATTATGTTTATTTTTTGTGAAAATGATAAAGACACTTTTTCGATTTGTTCTGAAATACAGTATATGTGCACTCTTGTCTTTTATATTGTATATACATTTTTATTTTGATGATATGTTCTGAACTACAGTGGATCTGCACTTATGTTATGTGTTAATATGCTTTCTACTGAACTTCAGTGCCTGTGCACTTTTCTCATTTTTCAATATGATTTGTACTCACTCTGTATACCTTTTATGATTTCCTGATATGTTCATTAAGTACACTCATGTCACTTGTCAACATGATTTTCTGCCATTCTGTTTATTTGTTCTGAAAATGCTAACGGTGCGTGAGCACCACAGTTAATTTATGTACTACATTTGAATATTCTGTAAATTGTAAAAATTTCTTGCGATGGCAAGTCCAAATGACTCACCATCGCTGCCAAATTTTTGCCCCCCCAGTGGAGGGTTATGAAACACGTATGTAACGTACCAGCGATGGTGAGGCATGATAAAATCTTTGACCAGAGAGCCTTTTATCGTGGTTAGTCTGCGCTTGACCACGCGAGAGTTGCGAGCAGTACTCTAGTAGTCGTCGTGCAGTGCACTCTGTCGGTAGCAGTAGCTCAGTTCAGTTGCGTCCAGTAGTCGGTCGGTAGTAGTCGTGCAGTACAGTTGCGAGCAGTCTGTCAGTGGGCAGTCTGTGAGCAGTGCAGTATGTCGGTAGTAGCAGTCGAGTGCAGTTGTGTGTGAGGAGTCGGCGGGCGTCGGCATGGCATTCTGGTCAAGATACAGGACGAGGTATATTATTTTTAAATGCGCTCAGCTAATAATGTAAATTAACTGTAACTAATTTGTGCAATAATCGCCCCAATAATAATTTTGATTTCAAAGCAATTTTTTACAAAAAAAAAACATTTAATTGAACCAATGATTTCCTTCCATTTCCCTTAAAGTAAAGTTTCAGTTAAATTTAAAAAAAAAATTATTTGCAATGCACTTCCTCCAAGCCGTGGCCAACAATAAGAGCAGAAATTTGACATGCAGTTTCAATGAGGTAAGAAAATAATTCTGATTTTTTTGCACAGGGCCAAAGACCGATATTTCGGTTTAATTGAATTTTCATTGTCACTGAAGTTTCATTAGCACTGAATTATCTTTTATTATATTTTTTGTGGGAGCTTACACCAGAGTCAGATTGCGAATTTCACATTTTTATTGCCTTTGTCAGTACATTTCCTTGTAGGGAGGTTACGCTTGGCTTCATTTCTATAAATAATATTCTTTTTAAAAATTCTCCGGAAAGGTTACACGTGGCTCCCATTTATTATTTCTGACTTTTTAAATTTCGGTGGGGAGGTTATAACACACATCCACGCCCGAGGCAGGATTCGAACCTGCAACCGTAGCGGTCGCGCGGTTCCAGACTGAAGCGCCTAGAAGCGCTCGGCCACACCGGCCGGCTATGGTAAATATTCCTGGAGAAACTAGTAAAGAAATTTTGTTTTGAATCTCTCTTAGCGCATAAAATCTTCAAATAACTTATGACAATAGAGCCAAAAGCAAATACTTCTAGAGTCTGGTGTACAGAACACACCATGTCTGCTCGCCATTTTCCTCTAGGCGATCGGCAGACTGTCTGTGATCATTGTTTCTAACGTCAAATATGGCAACCAGACCATTTACGTCATGGTTTTGGAACAACTTGACAGTATAATGATGATCTAAGAACGAAATAAGTTATGACACAACAAATGTGTTTAAATGATGGGATGGTTTTTAATTATCATACCATATCTATTATTTCTCAAGTCAATATTTGTTTTTCTCAACACATATTGATCGAACAGCAATAAATGAGGTATCGTTAGAAAGGTTTTTCAACCGGTTTCTGTCACTGTATCCCGATTTTGTGCTAATACTTCCTATTTGTGGAAAATTTTATCATAAAAGAGGCTTTTAAATCTCATAGAAAGAAGGGCATCATGTATGCGAAGCTTCTTACCTATATTTTACGAAGCTAGGTTATTAATCACGAATGAGAAACTTCCTTATCATATTATCTTGTTACAAATACCATTGGATTTGTTTTAAATT
This sequence comes from Schistocerca americana, assembly GCF_021461395.2. NCBI lineage: Eukaryota > Metazoa > Arthropoda > Insecta > Orthoptera > Acrididae > Schistocerca > Schistocerca americana. The sequence goes on from NC_060119.1 coordinate 1,026,298,603, forward strand.
ACTTATTCATTGGATAATTTGTACACAGCATTGTCATAGATAACAAGTGTGACCATTGTTGTAATCCATAATCTCTGCCTGTCCTCATAAGCTGGCTTTTCTAAACAAATATGCTTTCCAAAAACGTCAGATATATTTTCTATTGTCTCCTTGAATTATGATTTACCTACTGTTGCTACAGGGTAACTGTAACTGAAAGTTATTGTCGAGCTGTACGCTATTTAACACTAATAACAGTCCCTGATCTCTGCCTGTCATACAAGCCAGGACAAACATTCCGAATGCAAAACATATTTTTGGACATAGTGAAACATATATACAGAGATGTATCATAAAATCATGATTATTATTTTACGTCGTACAGTTCATTTTTAAAAATGCTTTCTCTTTATTCCCTTATCCCAAAAGGTAAACTTATTCCCAATCTTATCATTATCTAAAGCAACAAATACGCATAACTTTCACATAGGTCCCCTGGTCATCAGCTGTGATGCTTAATGTGATCAATATTAGTACTGTAGTCGGCAGGTTGCACCACTCGTTACAATACGTGAGTCACGTGTGCTGTGTACTGTTGTGGAAGAGATCTTTACATATTTTAACAAGTAATGCAGAAAATATTTGGTTTCTTTAAAGCACTGTATTACCTTGGCTCTAAGACGGATATACAGTAGCGTTTTCGAGCCAAGTGTAGCTGCCAATAAGTGAGTCACAGATATTGTCTACTGTTACAATATAAATGTTATTCTGACCGTTTTGGTTTCCTTAAAGTACTACTTTACTTTGGTGCATTATCTTGGTGCATTACTTTTAAGTATTCCATTTCTAGCGAAACATGGCCTTCAGAGACCAAACTACAAGAATAAAATGTTAGCTGTGAGGTACAAAGTGATTGGTTGTTTCATTTTTTATTGCAGCAAAATAATAGGTTGTGATGAGGAGAGGGTAACAGGTGTGTTGCCTTAGAAGCTCTTTGCGTGCCCTAAGTCCAATAAACAGGCATGGTTTGGGAGGGAAAGGTATTGATGACAGTGGTGGCATGGGAAGGTGGCATGATGACGTTATATATTTGCCCCATCCTCTGCCTTTAGGCAAGCCACAGGCCTAAGGTCAATTCGCCTCTTGAGTACCCTTTGCATTCCTACCCTTTTTGCATTTCCTGTTGCTCGCCTTTGAATAATCATGACCTCTACCTTTCTCACGACAAACGCTTATTTAATGTTTAAAGAAAGCCATATTTCAGAACCAACAAGAGTTAAGGTTGAAATAAACACTTATTCGCTGCCCATTTCGGTCAAACGATCACCACCAGATACCATAAAATTATATGCGTCAGTTTGCGTGGTATCGGCCTGCGGCGTCGAAAATTAAAATAGAAAACAATTCTGCTCCACTGAAACTGCCTTCTATAGTAAATATATTAATATGTACAGCAGTAATACAGTTAGTATGCAAATTGTACGAGGAAAATAGAACCTGAATGCAGACATAACATTAAGATTATTTAACTAAATTAATGCACTTCACCGTTGCATTTTACGAGTAGTATCGGCGACAGTTCTTGTGATGCAGATTATAGTTTTATTTTATTTTATTTTTTGAAGCCACGGTGAGATTCATAACATACAGGCTGATGAAGACTATTTTATGACTTGGTGAGGATCGGTTGATCAGAAACATGTAGTGAGTAAATGATTATTCCTTAAATAGCTCTTTTTGGATCTTAAATATGTCTTACAACAAATACTCACGAGCTGTGGGGCACCAATTAACTGAATTTAACGTTTCATGAAATCTGTATTCTTATTCCTCAGCTACGTTCTGACATGAAATACTGAATACACACTTAATCGTCGATCGTTACTTGCTATATTGCGAAATTCCTCAGTGTTTATATCCCTGGATAGTTTTTAAACGACCTCTGCGCAAGAATCATCTTCAAAAGGATTGCCAAACTCTTAATTATATTTGTTTCTAAAGTGTGGAAGAAGAAAGAGGTCCTTCCTGATATGGTTCCCGCTGTCGTTAGATATTTTTACTTTAGGTGAACTGACTTCGGTTGTACGCAGTCCAAAAAGGCGGAAATTTCTGATGTTACAATAATTCAGTTTATCGATCTGACACTCTAGGACACTGAATGTATAGACAGCTTACTAACACGCATAGGTACTTAAATACAACTTCGCACCATCACCCAGCCCAGAAGCAAGCGGTGCTCAACACGCCGTATCAGAATGGCAACAGGATGGAATCAGAGTTGGATTATTTAAAGAAGACAATGAAGGGAAATGAACAGTTTGTCCACAGATAGGGATTTCAAGCGAAATATTAATTATGCAAATAGGAAGGACAACGAAATGCCCTCTCACTCTGTTAAGCTACAGTTTTTTTCTGGAACCACCGCTCTCGTAAGGATAATTCTTGGGAAAATAGTATTCAGAAGCCTTTCTTCAGTCAACAGAAAGTAAAAGACTTCTTCCGATGGAAAACGGATTGTGATTATGATGTTTGGTTTGTGGGGCGCTCAACTGCGAGGTCTTTAGCGCCCGTACAATGTCCCAATCTTTACACAGTCCAATTTTAGTCACGTTCACTAATGATGATGAAATGATGGGAACAACACAAACACCCAGTCCGCGGGCAGAGAAAAACCCCAACCCGGCCGGGAATCGAACCCGGGACCTCGTGATCCAGAAGCAGCAACGTTAGCCACGTGACCACGAGCTGCGGACAAATCGGATGACTGACTGGCTCCACTGCGAGGGTCTATGAAATGACTTCTGGCTGTGGCAAAGCGTTCATGGGCGAAACGGGAACATCTGTTAAAGAGCGTTTTAAGGAACACGTACGCCTCCCGCGGCTGAAACAAAGTACGAAATCAGCGGTAGCGCTGTATTACGAGAACTTTGGCCTTGATATCGATTTTAATAACGTACTTGTGATGGCTAAGGAAATCAACATTTAGAGAAGAAAAGTCCGAAAAACGACTGAATTTTCTAAGAACGAACGTAACTTCAGGAGAGAGGATGGCTGAACGCTTCCGACATCGTTGATCCCGCCATCAAGGAAGCGAATACGCAGCCACGGTGTGCGAGCAGTACAAACAAAACCCTGGAAGCCACATCTGCGAACAATAATGTTTTGGGTAAACATTTGTCCCTCTCGTGATCTGCCCGTTTTGCTTCTAGCCAATAATGTGAGCCCGATAATACCAGCGGGAGGAATTTTAACCAACAGTTACTCTCCAGCATTGAGTGGAGATAAAACCTCTTTCTGACAATTGTCGTTGACCACCAATGGTAGTCATATGAGTTTTAGCCAATAACCCTCTTCTTCGGCATTAACACGGGAAAACTTTTCTTACTGTCTAATGATGATGGCCCACCATTAGCAGCACAAGGAGTTTTATCCAATAATCCCAACTTACCCAGAACATCTGCGGGAAAACTCCTCTTTATAAGAAAAAGCGACACTGGTCTCTGACAGTGCTCAATCTGCAGTGAAAACTAGCAGATCCTGAAGAAGCTCCCAGCGGAGGAGTCGAAACATCAATTGTTTGAAGAAATATGACGCTTTTAGCTTCAAACAACAACACTACCTCAAAAACCCGCATAACATTATTATCAAATATAAATGACGACCAATTCTTCATTGTTGCGATACATAAGGCATTGGTATGTGGAAGTCTTACTTATCACCCCCAGCGCTCCACTTATAACAACATAGGATTATTCGCTATTGTAACCCCCTCTTTTTGTTTCATCACGATGTTGCAGCCACTCTGGGCACATCTTTGGTAGGCTTTGCCAGATAATATGGGCGAACTTGTCAACACATACATTCCTGCACTGTATAATTACTGGCCTAGTACGCAACGTCCTTGTAGTTGATTTAGCAGGTGAGGCTAACAGCGTGTCGGTCGACCGCAGGCCGAGCAGATGCGGAAACCGCGGTAGCGGGAGCAGAAATGGCCGCCTGGTGGGGGGCTGTGTTGTGGTATGCACCTGCTGCCGGACTGTCTATCACGGGCGTTGCTGGCAACATTCAACGGAGGACTAAACGTCGCCCAAGGCCACCTGCTGCTGCATGTTGATAAACGCCTGGGCTTACGGCCACATCCCTCAGCATTTTTAACTATAATGGAATAACGTGATGGAAAAAGAATCGCAGCACCTAGAAGGGGTTGTGCGACCTCAAGGAAAGTCGGTAGGCGTCATCCTACATGTCAAAGATGATGTCTCTTCATCTTTCGCGCCAGTCACATAAGAGTGGCACTAATAGCGCCACTTATGAGTAAGCAAATCACGTTTGCTTTAAATACACACAATAACGGTCGTGAGCGTTACTTTCCTTTGACATTTGACGGGGTGAGTTGATGTTAGTCTTTGAGGCGACAAAGAAGTCATTATCAACGCCTCACTGGGTTTGAACGAGGTCTTGTGATAGTGCTACGAGAAGTTGGATGTTCCCCGTATCGCTCCGGCTCATCGTAATGCATCTACAGCAGCAATCTGAGCAGCGTTTGGCACCACAGCGACGAAACGAACTGTTACAAAAATGTTATTGCAAGGCCAGCTAAGAGCCAGAAGCTCTGCAGCGTGCATTACACTGACTCCAAACCACCACTAATTGAGACTTGAGTGTCGTCAAGCGATAGCTCACTGAAGAGCAGGGTTGAGAACTGATTTGTTTTATGACGCGAACTGTTTCTGCTTTGGTGCCAGTGATGGTCACTGTTGGTTAGAAGGAGACAGGTTGAGGACCTGCACTCAACTTGCCTGTGTGCTAGACACACTGAACCTCACGTAGAGTAAACGTCTATGGTGCGGTTTAGTATGAAGCAGGAGCTCTCGTGGTTATTCCACGCAACCTGACTGCAAAATTTTACGTCAATACTGTGATTCAACATGTCTTGCTGTCATCCAAGAACAGCAGTCCACGGGGTGTTTTCCAACACATGCTCTACAGTGCGTCCACATGTTGCCTTGGACTGCTCGATTACTAGATCCGTCTCCCATCGATCACATTTGGGGCATCATCTGATGACAACTCTAGCGTCATCCACAAACAGCATTAAGCGTCCCTGTATTGACCGACCGAGTGCAACAGGCATGCAACTGCATCGCACAAACTGCCGTGGGGCAGCAGTACAGCAAAAAACAATAAACGTTTTCACGGTTGCATTCAAGATTGCGGCTGTTACACCAGTTATTGCTGTACTAGCATTTCACATTTGCAATGGCTTAGGTCGCGCTTACAGTAACCTAATAGTTTGCAACGTTAATCGCTAAAATATGTTATCTAGACAAATGTATTCCCGATATTCCATTACTCTACATTAATAACTTTTTTTCTGTTGCGATTTTTTTACGTTGCTGTATGTTGAAACCAAATTACGTTACTTTGCGGTACCCTATGCCAGTATGTAACATAGCTCACCTTCTCGCCTTCGGTTATGTGTAATTTTGTTTTCCTTTCTTAGTACCTTCTGACATCTCTCTCTCTCACACATGACGGCATATCATTACAGTGCGGAAGCACTGCAATGAATATGTATGAAAAATCCGAGAGGAGAGTCGCGGTCTGGGGGAGGGTTTGTGCTCACTTCCTATTTGAGCTGGGAAATTCGGGTGAAAAATTTTAGCTCGGACTAGCGGCCACTTGAATAGCCATTCGAGCATCTCTATTACTGTAGATATGTTATAGTATACTAAGCAAGAATTAAACGACGAACCGGAGCTGACTCCCAAACAAGTTGTCCAAATCGATTAATTCATTTTCCAGAAGATTTTAATTGGGCCGAAATTAATGTTCATTTAATGGCAACATTTTTATTCACATCGTTAGAATTTTCCATGCAAGAATAACCCTCATTCGGATTTTATGTACAAAAACGGCCCTCTTTAAATAACTCCGGCATGGAGCGAGACTGATGGTTCAAATCTGGTTCACCGGTGTATAAGATAATTTCTAAGCGTTTGAAAAATCCACCTCCATTCAGATTTTACGTACAAAACTACGATTTGGATGAAATTTTTGAAGCGCCCCACTTCTGTATTTTAAACTTCAACGAATCGGTTCACACTTTGCCCGACGATAGGTAAATGGATGCAGTGAAAACGATTTCATTTATCGAATTGTCTTTATCCGTCGTCGAGATACTATGGCTTAAAGTTGAGCTAAATGCAGCACGTAAAATTCTTTCTTACGTGAAGTGAATGCGAGTAAAGTTTAAAGCGAATCAAATAAATAAAAAAAACGCATTCTTAACCTAAAATTTGAAGCTCACTTTCAAAAATCAAGCTTCATTAACATTTTACGTGCAGAAAACGAGTTTTTTGTGGGTTTCTTAATGCTTGTTACTTACATGGTTCGGACTTCGTGCGAATCAGTTAAAATTTTGTGAGAATCAGGTTTCACACGAATGGTACGTGCTGAGAGGGTATAACGTGATACGTATGTTCCAGGTGATACATTTGATAATAAAAATGTATTCTTACGGCATTATGGAAAACTTTCGCAAAAATATTTCATCGTTCGCGTTGTAATTCTGACAAATTACGCGATTACACGTGAAACTCGGTTTCGTCACAACATGTTGCATTTTAAGAACTTTGACGTTCGCCGATGACATTGTAATTCTGTCAGAGACAGCAAAGGACTTGGAACAGCAATTGAACGGAATGGACAGTATCTTGAAAGGAGGGTATAAGATAAACATAAACAAAAGCAAAACGAGGGTAATGGAATGTAGTCGAATTAAGTCTGGGGTTGCTGAGGGAATTAGATTAGGAAATGAGTAAAGGAGTTTTGCTATTTGGGGAGCAAAATAACTGATGATGGTCGAAGTAGAGAGGATGTAAAATGTAGACTGGCAATGGCAAGGAAAGCGTTTGTGAAGAATAAAAATTTGTTAACATCGAGTATAGATTTAAATGTCAGGAAGTCGTTTCTGAAAGTATTTGTATGGAGTGTAGCCATGTATGGAAGTGAAACGTGGACGATAAATAGTTTAGACAAGAAGAGAATAGAAGCTTTCTAAATGTGGTGTTACAGAATAATGCTGAAGATTAGATGGGTAGATCACATAACTAATGAGGAGGTATTGAATAGAATTGGCGAGGAGCTTGTGGCACAACTTGACTAGAAGGAGGGATCAGTTGGTAGGACATGTTCTGAGACATCGAGGGATCACCAATTTAGTAGGTTAGGGTTAGGTGGTTAGTGTTTAACGTCCCGTCGACAACAAGGTCATTAGAGACGGAGCGCAAGCTCGGGTTAGGGAAGGATTGGGAAGGAAATCGGCCGTGCCCTTTCAAAGGAACCATCCCGGCATTTGCCTGAAACGATTTAGGGATATCACGGAAAACCTAAATCAGGATGGCTGGAGACGGGATTGAACCGTCATCCTCCCGAATGCGAGTCCAGTGTGCTAACCACTGCGCCACTTCACTCGGTACCAATTTAGTATTGGAGGGCCACGTGGAGGGTAAAAATCGTAGAGGGAGACCAAGAGTTGAATGCACTAAGCAGATTCAGAAGGATGTAGGCTGCAGTAGATACTGGGAGATGATGAAGCTTGCACAGGATAGAGTAGCATGGAGAGCTGCATCAAACCAGTCTCTGGACTGAAGACCACAACAACAACAACAACAACAACAACAACAATCTGGATTTAATTAAGAAAACTGCTTATTAGAGTTGATTATCAAAAAAATGTGTGTGAAATCTTATGGGACTTAACTGTTAAGGTCATCAGTCCCTAAGCTTACACATTAGTTAACCTAAATTATCTTAAGGACAAACACACACACCCATGCCCAAGGGAGGACTCGAACCTCCGCCGGGATCAGCCGCGCAGTCCATGACTGCAGCGCCTGAGACCGCACGGCTAATCTCGCGCGGCAGTTGATTATCGTCCTGTTGTTTGTACCTTTGAGATTTTATTCACCTTTGGCTTAAAAACATCCAAAAAATCTTTCGACGTGTAATACAATGCAAATACCAAAACGTTATTAGGCCCGACCTCTACAAAATGATATATTGCTTGATGGAGCATTTAAAATTTTGTCGATGAGCACGCAGAAAATTAAACTAAGCCGAAAAGTGCAATAGAGAAATGATCAGCTCCTTTGAAGCTCATTGAAAAATTTTTACAGCCTTTTCTTCAAAAACGACTATGCTGTCTTGTACAAAATTTATTTTCGGACAAAACAAGGCTCATTTCGTCAATATGCGTACAAGATAAAAGAACTGATGGAATTTTTTGTGCATAAATTGTAACGGAGTTCTGCTTATTTCAACCAATCATACTCATACATAACTCGGATTACTTGTTGCAATATTTCGTGGCAAAAGTATTCAAGTGATTTGTTCTATCGGCGGTTTCTTAATTCTCTGTTTCCATTACTGCATACTTTAAGTAAACAAGGACAGAATTATAAGATAATAGATAGTAAAAAGATGTATGCTTCTCAATAATTTATCATTTGTTTTGCAATTCGTTCAGCGTTCACTACACAGCCACCTTTTCCTTATTTTGTTTCATACACAACATTTTACTTACATCATTCGCAAAATTTTCAAGTATTTCGTAACGATACGTCCCGTCATCTGATAGATAAGTTAGATTTACCCACAGTCCCAATAAGTTGACCATATTTTGCTCTATCAGTTAACTGGTCAATTGGTTAAATCTTCAGCTAGTTAAATGGTCAAATAAATTGTCAATTAGTCAACTTAATTAAACTGTCAATTGAATCTTCTTAGATCGTAGAGCGCTTTTTTCTGCTGGACGTTTCATCATTGGATGTAGAAGAGCCATCTTATTCTAGCGCACTGTTATAGGCACTTCGTGATTAAGATACTTTCAAATTTTATAACGGACCATCGTAACTTAGGTTGTGCATTATTTCGTACTGTTTCATCACGTGGTTGGTGACAATGTTCTTGTGGATTGTTTTACAACTGCTTTTAGGAAGCACAATATTGTACAATCTCATGCTGCTATCAAATTAGGTGAAAGACTTTTGCAGTCCAGTAGACATTTGACAGGTAACCTCAGTAACATCACTATGTGGACACCAAGAGATTCACACAATTTCTTAAGTTTCAAACCTGCTACTTCACATGATCCATGTGACCACGTCCTCTTTTTGTTCAAGCTTTCCACATTTTTGCTCTCCATCGTAAGTTCATGCATGTAATATAACCCTATAATATAAACTACTAAAACATATTTTTTCATAAACTTTATACTTTATGTAATATTTCATCCAGTATTTACGTTTGGTATTATTTTGTGTACTGTTATTAAGTATTTACGGCTATTTTTCATATGTCTCATGCGTCTACGACTAAAATGTGTGTAAGTACAAAAAGTCAAAAAATCAAAAAAAATTAAAAATATAAAACAAAATAACAAGCGGCGGGGGGGGGGGGGGGGGTGTTCGGGTTCCGCTGAATAGGTCAGAAGTGCACTAATGCAGGAGGTGGAGGCTGTGTGGCGTGGACTGGGCGGTTTTTTAGGTTAGAGGATCTTGGGAAAATACAAAAAGGGCTTCAGTCTCAATGGCTGCAGGTCGAACATAGAAGGAACATAGATACACGAACCATCGGCATAACAGTTGTAAATTGTCGTAGCTGTGTTGGAAAAATACCAGAGCTACAAGTGCTAATATGCTAATAGAAAGTAGTGTTGCTCAAATCGTTATAGGCACTGAAACCTGGCTACAGCCGGAGATAAGTTCAACCGATGTTCAGAATGGATAGGCTAAGCACAGTTAGAATTCTGGCTTACTGGTCCACACGGGAGACACTGACATAGGTTCTATGACGTCGGAGTCCAAGTTCTGGAGTAATGACACTGTACAGGAAAATCTGCAATTGCAATTCATATGACAACTAATCGAAGAGCAGTTAAGGTATATTCACCATAGACAGACTCTTCATAGCGACCAACATTACAGAGGACAAGTCCCACATATTTACCACAACAGAACGCTTGAAGTTACCAGTCAGACGCATATATTCCTTCTCTCATTGCTCCATATACAAGGGAATATAAAAAGGGAGCGACTAGTAGTGATGTAAGGTAAGCTGGCTCAGTACTCATCAAGTATATATTCGAGCATTACAATATCAAAGTCATTAACACCACACACATCACACACGAGAAGCTGCACATCACACTTCTCATTTCTGATTAACTGTTCCGTTGTTTATATGGGAAAGTGTACCATAATAACACAGACCAACGAAAATTTAAAAAAAAAACTTTTTATGGCTTTGATAGCTGATCTTTATAGACATTTACGAGCTGAATCCAAATCTAGCCTTAGCTTTTTGTATCACCAGCAGTTTTCGAGCAATATGCTTTTTATCATATAGTATAAAAATCCTATGCTATACGGTAAATAGGAAAATCAATGAAATGCTTTGTTACGACATAGGCATGGTTTGAATTTACAGCAAGATAGTTGAAACAATGATATGTATTAATAGAGTTTTCACTTGTGAGCTGGAATTGGTTTGTACTTTCTTTCTCTATTTTTCTCTGAAGCTTCTCGTGTAGTTTTTTCTACGATTAGTTGCTTGCTGAACTGCTCGGTGAAGTGACTTATGTAGTCCCCCATCATGTTGGTGTTCCAGCGGCCTTGGTGGCATTTTTCCATCACTTTAATGTTCTAGTGAAAACGCTCTCCTTGCTCCTCACTAACATCTCCCATATTGTCCGGTAAGTAATCAAGGTGACTGTTCAAAAAGTGAACTTTCAAGCCCATTAAACATCCTAAAGTTTTAAACTTCCTTAACATTGTAGCTATAACAGAACTATATTCTGGGTCTTTTTCATGACGTAAGAACTTTGTAACGACCTGCTTGACAGATACCCTTGCTTCTTTCTCATTTAATGTCATTGTAGATCCAAAGTTAACATCAAACATCAATTTTCTGATGTCAGGTCCGACAAAGACGCCTTCTTTTAGTTTAGCTTCTGAAAGGTGTGGAAACTTTTGGCAGAGATACTTAAAACATGGTCCATCTTTAGGCAAAGCCTTTACAAACCGTTTCATTAGGCCTAACTTTATATGTAGATGTGGTAGCAGTACCTTTTTTGGATCTACAAGGTTTTTGCGTACAATGTTCTTCTCACCAGGTTTTAAAGACTCCCTCACATGCCAGTTCTTTCTGAAACAGTGTTGATCCTTAGCGCTACTGTCCCATTCACACAAGAAACATGGAAATCTGGAAAGCCACCTTGCTGACCAAGGAGCATGCCTTTTACTTTTAGATCCCAACATATCATCCTACCATGAGCAAACTAGCCTATTTTATTTAGGACTATTCCTAGGTTTACATAGGTGTCATTCATATGTCCATCAGGTATCGATGCATACATGTTACCATTGTGTAATAAAACAGCCCTTAAACTAGTTTTGGATGAATCAATAAACAGCCTCCAATCTTCCTTTTTGTATTCAATACCAAACTCATTCACCAGACCAGTAATGTCTGAGCAGTACACTAAATCACCTTCTTGTTGAAGAAACTTGGAAAATTGCTGCTCTCTCTTTATATACATGTATATGCTGGTTCCAACTGCCAATAAGTTTTTTTTTTCTTTTAATCTAGGGCCAAGCAATTCAGCTTTCTCTTTCGTTAAGCCCAGATTCCTAACGAAATCGTTGCAGTACATACTGGATAACTTCAACTAGAAAATATCCTTCAGCCCGTTGGCATGAACCGTACGATACTTATTTCTTTCCGGGCATATTACAAGACAGTAGGTCCATTCAACTGTACTACTCTGCGTTGACCTCGCCATTATGTATTTAAGTTACACGACCTGCCTCGTCGTACAGTCTCATCAAACATCAGAACCTTATCGTCAAAACTTAATTGTTTTGGGTTGTGTGACTTATCTTCATATTCTTTGTTCCTTGTTTTGACAGCACACTCTGGTCTCTTAATTAGGTGCATTTTTTGCTTGCACTCTTTCGGCTCTTCCACATGATCGTCAAAATTATACCTAAGTCGATCCGGATCCTTCTGTATCATCCCTGGAATGTTAAACGCTCTTCCAAAGAAAACTTTATGTGACATATGTATGTGAAACGCAAATGTCCCAGTGGGTCTGGATTTTATCTATGTAGTATCACAACACTTTTTGCTAACGTCTGCGCTCTCTCTAATGGTCCGTTTGTTTCAAGTTGGTAGCTGATAGTCCGTATCTTCTCAGAGCCCAACTGTTCACACAATTTTCGCTCATGAAGTTACTTTCTCTCTTCCACTCAACAACACTTGCAGTATTCCACCCCTACGTATAATTTTGACGCCAACACCCCTGCTATCGTGTCAGTCAGCACACTGCCATTCATTTGGTAGTTACCATAAACGTGGCCAGAGCATCTTGAAACATAATGATATAATTAATTCCTCGCTCTTTGTTGTTTAATGGTCCTACTATATGAATATCACATCTCTTGAAAACATGTTCGGGCATCTTTGTAATCTCTGATGGCGTGTTAATGTGCCTTCTCGTGAGTTTATTGTTTTGACAGTCCTCACATTTCAGGATATATTCTTCTATATCCTTCATCATATCGCCCAGTACTTCTTACTTCTTTATTCGTTCTTTGGTACTCCCTATGCTTTTACGTCCTCCCACTGGAGAGTCGTAATACAGTTTCACCTCGTGGCTGTTTTATTTTCAGATATTTCTTCTGCCATTCTTCGTTAAGATGTCTCATGTTGTCTCAGTAGCCCGCTGCTCTGGTTTTTTTTTTTTTTTTTTTTTTTTGACAGCCCCGTTCTCATCGCCTGCCTGTGGGGGTTCCCGACTAGGCAACTGCTGTCTCTTGCTAAGACTGCTGATCAAGGCAGCAGGCGCCTCCTGATCTCGCATCCTGGACGCTCTCACTCACGAGAGTGCATCAGTGACTTTCACAGGTGGTACAATGGACCAGAAGAAGAAAAAGTCTGATAAGCACAGACTCTAAAATGCATTCTATAAGAACTATGAACACTTGTTCAGTAACGGAGATGTATCTCACACTAGCAAAGATGAACAAGAGCTCATAGCTCCTCAGATATGCTCTTTAGAGCACATGTTTGCAAGATTTTCTTGTCTTGTTCCATACTACCACCTCTTTAAGTTACGTAGCCTACATTCTAAGCGACAACATCACTGGTAAATGTATTCCGCTGTCACTTCTCTCAGAATGATATGTGCTTGTAACTTTCGACTCGTTCGTTTTCGAACTAGGGACCCCTTACCACAAATTGATAATGCATCCATCTTCATTCACCTTGACAGTTTGTAACATCATCACCGAACCACCTGGTACTCATAAAAATTTACAGGTGCCGGGTTCTACAACTATGACGCTTCTGCCGCCGTCTATAACGATGACGCTTCAAAAATGGTTCAAATGGCTCTGAGCACTATGGGACTTAACATCTGAGGTTATCAGTCCCCTAGAACTTAGAAGTATTTAAACGTAAGTAACCTAAGGACATCACACACATCGATTCCCGAGGCAGGATTCGAAGCTGCGACCGTAGCGGTCACGCGGTTCCAGAGTGAAGCGCCTAGAACCGCTCGGCCACGCAGGCTGGATAACTATGACGCTGAATAGCGACGCTGGGTGACGTTTCTGGACATGGGTTCCTGTGTAAAACTTGATCCACTAAGTACTCTCGACAACCTCTTTAAGCGTGTAACACGAATTGTGAACCATTCTGTACATCTGCGTTGCGTGGCGGAGGATCACTATTAGTCATTTTCTTTTCTGTTCCACACGTAGATATAGAAAAAAAAGACTATCTATATGTCTTTGTATGAGCCCTAATTTCCTTGATGTCAGTGGTCCTTGGCAGCAGTCAAGTCGTTGTGCAGTCAGCTTCAAATGCTGATTTACATTTTCTCAACAGTGTCCCTAAGAAAGGAACAACGTCCACCAGGAAACCACACACTTTCTTAATGTTCTCCCAATAGACCAAAGTCGAGCATTCGACTTGCCTACAACAATCCTTACATATTCATTCTATTTGTTATTGCTTTTAAATCTATATATTTAATCGACGTAAGCATGCTGAGCAGCTCACTATTAATGCCGTGTCCGAATATTACGGTATTGTTTTCTCCTACTCATCTGAGTTAACTTGTATTTTTCTATATTTAGAGATAGCTGCTGTTTAGTGCCAACCAGAAATTTTGTCTAATTAATGTTGCGTCCTCCTACAGTTATTCAAGAATGACACCTTCTCATACGCCACACCATCACCAGGAAACCGCTGCGTTTATTAACCTGTAACCTCTCCCTTTGTAATCGGCCTACTGGATTGCGATATAGCTGGCCTTGATCGCATGTGCCTAGTGAAATTTTACAGTGAATAAGGCTATCGTTACCGAAGGAAAATAGCACTGGTTAGTTGGAGGAAAGTGTACAACAGACTCTTCTGAAGGAAGGATCTATTCCATATTTAAGCCCAATTTAGATGATAATATTGAAATGGGCGGAATATAGTGCAATCGCTCACGAACGGCACGGGTGAGGGGAGGAGGGGGGGGGGGGGCGGCGGGGAAAGGGTACCACGTAAAATTTACTACAAAAATCACTGATAGCGCAAAGAAAACACTGATTAGCTAAAAAGGAATAATTAAACGGTCCCCAGCCCACTAGGGCATTGAATCTCCAGAATCTTGAGAAAGGTAATGGCAAAGAATTTTAGGTAAATAATTACGGGCGTGGCTACAGAAGGTTGTCACGATTTTCCACAATACAACAGTTCACGAGAAAATAAATGAATCAGATAGCACTGAGTTTGCAGTTACTCATTCTGAAATACTACAATAAATTTTGAAAGTAACGTTAAATGAAATTACTGGTTAAATAAATGACTGGCTTAACCTTGTTACGTAAAAAAAATTACTTTCAGTAACATCAGTGTAACGTAAGGCAAAATTTAGAAAAAGGCAAGCAATTTACTTTTGATTATTGAAAGACTGAAATGAATTTACTTTAAGCAAATGAGCAATTGGTTTTACTTTTAAAAGAGCAACAATAATCTACATACCAAACCAGCAAGAGTCATTCGTTGAGCTAAATACAGAATTAATGAAATTGCACACACTTAGTTTGTGCTAGATCTTTAGTTATTAGTTTTGCCAGTGAAATTTTACTTTACTTTAAGTAGCCTATATTACGCAAAAGAAGAATGACAGTTACTGTGGCAGAAAATGTAGATTGAAACTGGCAGTAAGTAGTTAATTACTTTTCATGTTCTTACGACACTCGGTGATTGGATGGAAAGGAAAAGGACCTTGCTTGGTAATAATGTCTGAGGACAATGACAACACAGGTGCCCTACAAGTTCTAACTATTGCAAATTATTATTCACGGTATCCGTACTTTGTGAAAGAAATGTTGCTGAGGAAAGCCTCTACATTACTATATTTGCCAGTTAACAGTCTTACGGTGTTGTAACTGAGCAGCGGACGAAGAATGTAGCCGACGACAATGCTGAGCTGCTGCTGTTGCTGTTGCTGCTGTTCGATTAGAAGAACCCCGAGTCGTCTACGAGCCACGGGTAGTTATGTGACAGGCAACAGTTGTAATTGCAGCTTCCTCCGTCTGTCCACTCCTACCGTGCTCTCAATACTCGCGGATTAACAAACGAATCAGTCGCGTGTACATTGGTGCGAGCGTAGCTGCACGTCACGGCGGCGGGAGCGCCCAACAAACCCTTCTGTACTATTTCATGACTCAAGCTGCTCTGCTCCCTCTCTGCTCGCAACACGACAGACTCTCCACACACGAAGATAAATAACAGCACTGCTATGACCATTTCGTCGTTGCTATCGATACATTCCAATAAAGTTACAATATACAATATTTTCATTATAATTGCAACCAAATATATACAGACAAAATTAAATAGACTAGTACTTCGATTACGTATTAAATATAGTTTCTGTAATACAGCTTACAGCTTCAGAATCAAAAGTACAGTGCAAGTTACTAACGATTATTAAACGCAAAACTTTTGTATGTTGCAGAAGGTATTTTATCTGCATTTTCGGTGTTACGAACGATTTTGTCAGCAGTGACAGTATTTATATCAGGTAACTAGTTTCGAACCTTTCAGGTTCATATTCAAGCCTGGCTCACTGAAGCTGTGTGCCAGATGTTAAAAATAGTAAATATCAGAGTGGCAACACATGCTTTATGCACGTTTGTGGAATGTATGCCACAATCCACACCTATGTCTTACGAATTCAGAATCAAAAGTTTGATTGTGGCACTCATTCTGCAAATATTCATAAAGCATGTGTTGCCACTTTGATGTCTGTTAGTAAGGTCGGGCACTGTCACTGCACGGGCATTGTCGTTGCAGCCTCAGTAGGTCAGGCTTGAAAATGAGCTTGCAACGTTTGAAACTAGTCGCCTAAAATAAATACTGCAATAGTTGACAGAATCGTTAATAAACAGTTTAGGAAGTTTAGTAAAATTGTTGGTTTTCTGTCAACAAAATGAATACTACTGAAAAAAGTACTGTGTTCTATTACTTATGAAGCCTTTGAGCCACCGACATATTTGGGAACCTATTCCACAGTGAGACACTGTGTCAAACGCTCTTCGGAAATCTATGGTTATGCAGCCTCCTTGGTTTGAAGGATATGTTAGAAAAAGGCAATCTTAGTTGCTCATGAGCTACACATTCTAATACCGTGCTGATCTGTGGATAGGAGCTTTTCTGTCTTGAGAATATTTATTATGTTCGCGATGAGAACATGTTCAAGATTTCTGCAGAAAACCGATGAAAAGAGTATTAGTCTGTGAAACAATCTGATAAACATATTTCTTCAGCTTTAATAGAACCAACATTAGGATGACAGTTCTGTTATACTAGGTACATATCAGGAGCTTTCTGCCAAAAGATTAGCCTGTCCTACAAATGGCTGGCATCTTCCACTCGATAGGACCGTACCCTGTTTCCGCCATAACGAGCCCCCGCAAGGAGTACGCAACAGGTAGGTCACTTCCGATTTTTCCTTGACTTGAAACTGTTCAAATAGATCTCTGATTAGCATCCGTGGTGGTTGTAAATACCTTTCCAAAATCCAGCTACAGCAGTATTAGTGAACTTATCAGCTTGTTTTTGAGATGATGAAACGCGTTTTCTGGTGGACACCCACGGTGTATTGCACTTTCCGTTTAATAATTATTTTAACAGCTTTGAATAATTGCTGAAATCGTTTATGAAACAATTTGGCCATCTGCGTGACTGGCCTCAAGCCCTCAGTCGTCAGGATGTGGAGAAAATTCTCACTTGTCCACTAGCAGGTTTCAACTGTGGAGTCTTTCAAATAATTAAGTTAGCCGCATATTCGGTTCCTATTTGGAGGAGTCAAGTAGCACCAAGTCATCCAAGTAGATGACCAACTTGTCATCTAGTGGTCCAGTGAAAATCGAATTCATCAATTTATGATATGCGCTTTCAACCGTGTACATTCGTTTGTATTCAAAATACACCCTCGTCATTCTGCAAGTCGCATCTTCTCTAACGTTATTCGACTAATAAGATCTGGTAACAGCCTCCTGCTAAATCAAGGATCAAGAAGTCTTTCCTTTGCTAAATCATCAAGAATTTTAATTACTCTTGGCAAGTGATATACTGAATTTAGTTCTCTATAGCCCTCTATAATTTGTGGCTATACGCCATTTTTACTTTTCAGTGCATCCGTATTTTTCAGAATCATTATCAATTGAAAATTCTGTCCACTTTTCGTTGGTGTTATGATGTCATCCTCTATCATCTTTTCAATCTATTGCTATAGCGCCTCTTTTTGCTTTGCTGTATTCTGCAGAATCGCAAGCATGTTAACCCACTTTTCACTTTTGACATCTGTTTCATTTCATGCGTAATACCGTCTGTGTATGATAATTTGTCTCCTGTCAAATGGTGCACAGTTATATAAACACTGCTTTCTCTTCTGCATTTAGATGACCAATGTAGATATTTTCTTTTAATATATTCTCGCTTTCAAAAGCGGCTTGTCTTTACTTAATTGACTCGCACCGAATGATTTCTACTCTAATACTGCTTCGGCTAGCAGCTGTGGCAAGTCCATGACACTCTCTCATGTGTAGTGTTCAGCACACTTGTTATGCATCCTCCCTATTCTACATTTCTAATGCCTCAGACAGATGCATGCCCTTCGTGATCTTATTCAGAAGGATAGACTCATCATGTTTGCCTCTATTCTCATTCAGCACAGTCGTTCTTTCGAGGCCCTATTGTTAACCGTGTTTCGCCGTGCTTGCTTGTTTCCTTAGCTTTTTTCGGGAATCTTTGTTGTCTACCTCTGTTGTGAGGCTAATTTCCCACAACTATCTACTTGTTTCTCACCGCTCTGATCCTAAATAGCCTTCTCTTTCCTGTAAATGCACTGTGTGTAGCTCACCCTATGACTCCGTCTTCATTTTTCTTTGGCTCTGCCTCTGACAATGAGCCTATTTTGAAAGCCTCCCTGCTCAACCATATTAGCAGTTCCCCGAATTCTAATACCTAACTGCACTGTGTGGAGCCCACACTCTTCCTGAATCTTCATTTCAACCCATTCCTCGTAGATCCACAGGCTTTCGGTGGCATATTTGAGTACGGTTCCATTTTCTTTAAGCTATCCCGGCCAATCAGTCCAACAGAAGGGAGATCGCCATCTTCTCCGATTACGGGGAAGCGATGCCTCTGTTGCATTCTGCTCCCGTTCATAATCCAAGGGTTATAGTTCCCTCTGTCCTTGCAACCGTATTACCGATTCCCCGAATCCTAATACCATTCACCAAATTACACCTGCCACCGTCTCTCAAGTTGCTTCTTTGAACTTGGCTTATTTGCATCCCAAATATCTAGAGAAAGTTCAGGTGATTCTCCGTGCCTTTCTGGCACTCCAGGTCTATAAATTCATTCCTGTTTATACAGTCTACTGTTAATATCACGTCGGACAAGGCCTAAGGCGACTGCTTTCTTACACCTTTATTTCATGTATCAGCCCTGTTCTTTCTTCCGGGGTATTCTGTGCGTGACAGAAACTCTCCGTGCAGTATCTTGCATAATGATGAGTTCGTTTACATTTAAAACACGTCACGGACATCGACTGCACACCAATACATGGAGACTACCTGTCTACTCGTGAGCCATCTGCATCACTGCCGTTTCCTGATGAAAGCGCACTGCCCTATCTCTCTTATTCCCTTACCTGTTAGACAATGTCGCGCAATGTGATACGGCTTCCAGCGCCTGAAACATCTCATCACTTTCTTTTCGTTTTGCGGCTTTGCACCATCACCTCGGATGCTCACCTCTCTGGCAGGAGGTATTGCGATTTCTTCCGTCAGAGCGAAGTCTATAGCCCCTGTAAAGTTGCTCTCCCACGCACACACGTAACGATCTTTATTCTATCATCGCAAATCCCTTGAATAAACACTGCTTTGCTTAACTTCAAGACGAGTGCAAGGCTGCCTTCTGTCTTTCGCATAATACCTCTGATGGCTCATCTAAAGTTATTCTGCATTGCATCCAGCTGCGAGCACCACTGTGCTATGCTTTCCTCACGTTTTTGCTGACTTGCAAACATCTGAAGCGCAAAGCAATCGCGTGTCCTTTTGTCTAGCGTAATTTTCTGCGAGTGTGGTATGTATGTTTCGCCAAGTCCTACAATAAACTGTGCATTTTTTCAACTGGAACTAGCCGGAAAAACTCTGTTGTCACACTTATTGAACGCCATCGTAATTTGAGTGTTTCTACCGAACTATAATTTGCTTATATCGTGACCCTTGCACGTCAGTTCCACGCCACGAAACACAATTACAGTCGGGTGACATGCTTTGCGAGACTATTCGTCTTGGGATTCACACTGCTGCCGCCTGTGTCTGCCATGTGCCATCCATTACTGGGCATTGTCCGCGTTCTCGCACCTCCATTTGTGGCCGCCTCCTACGCCGCCGCCGCCTTCTGCCGGTGCCGGCGCCTCTGCACCGCCCATGGCTGCTCTACAGGATGACTGCAATGACCACAGCCACGGTCCATCACTAGTTACTGGTTCTGGCCTCATTGTCTCTCTTCTCCAGGCGTCGTGCGACTCTCCTGCTATCTCTCCGTAACAGAGCCGCTTCCCTCCTGGCCAGCGTACCCGTGTTCAGGTAAAGCAAGGGGTTCTAAAAGACGTTGCGCCTTTTTGCTTGAGGCTGGACTAAGTAAGTTGGATATTCCTCGGAGTGGTGATCTTCTCCAATATTTCGCAGCGTGGCATCAACCGCACGGTAATCCATGACCTACCCCGTACCTGGCACCAGGACAATAGCGATATATTGTGTTCTGCAAGCGGTGTAGACGATGAATGACAAATTACGGAGGAAGGTCCGTTCAACTAGTTGTGGTGGTGATGACTAACCGACTGTTCTGAAGAAACAAAAATGAATTAATGAATTACTGAAGCTGACTCATCTTCCCTGTAAAGTTCCCCTGGAGGTTCGCGAGGAGGGCCAGAAAGAATGTCTTAAGTCCATGTCTCAGGCCAGCCCTACACGGGTTCATCTTGTGACAGCTACGAACTCTTCACTGACCCATGGGCTGCTCGCCGTTGCCCTACATCCTCTCGGCAGTCCCGCCCTTCCGGCCAGGTTCCGCGGCACCGTAATACGTATATGATCACCCAATGCACACTGGCAACATCTCGCCTGTGACCATTTGTTGGGGCCTTCAGACCCCCAGTGGCAAGCACTCCTAGCAGCTGCACACGTACGCCCACGTGAAATGTAGCAATACTGCACTAACAACCGCCATTTATAAGTTGTTTTATTACACAAGGAGTTTCGACGTTCCGATCGCATCTTCAGATCTACACAATAAAGTTACAAGACAGCAGATAAACATGCAATAGGATGTCACACATAGTATAACATAAACAAAATACATCATACATATTCATGTGTATAAGTGAAACCAACTAGTAGTGAAGTAAAATATTCAGATTATAATGGAGGATATATGCACATCAAAAAAAGTTTTGCATCACCTCGGTTCCGACCGTTCCGGAACCTGAAAAGAAAAATGGAATAGAGGTCAACATAAACATTATTTCCGTCCTTTCTATTGCTCATGAAAATCACACATTGCATTTCGTATCACCATACAGCGAGGTCTTCAGATGTGGTGGTCCACATTGCTGTACACACCGACACCTATAATACTCAGTAGCACGTCCTCTTGAATTGATGCATGCCTGTATTCGTTGTGGCATATTATCCACAAGTTCATCAAGGCACTGTTGGTCCGGATTGTCCGACCCCTTAACTGCGATTCGGCGTAGATTCTTCAGCGTGGTTGGTGGGTCACGTCGTCCACAAACAGCCCTTTTCAGTCTATACCAGGCAAGTTCGATAAGGCTCTTGTCTGGAGAACATGCTGGCCACTCTAGTCTAGCGATGCCGTTATCCTCAAGGAAGTCATTCACAAGAAGTGCAAGATGGCTGCGCGAAGTGTCGTCCATGAAGACGAATGCCTCGCCAATATGCTGCCGATATGGTTGCCTTATCGGTCGGAGGATGGCATTCACGTATCGTACAGCCATTACGGCGCCTTCCGTGACCACCAACGTCGGCCCTACATAATGATACCACAAAACAGCAGGGAACCTTCACCTTACTGTACTCGCTGGACAATGTGTCTAAGGCGTTCAGCCTGACCAGGTTGCCTCCAAACACGTCTCCACGATTATCTGGTTAAGGCATATGCGACACTCATTGGCGAAGAGAACCTGGTGCCAATCCTGAGCGGTCCATTCGGCATGTTGTTGGGCCCATTTGTATCGCGCTACATGGTGTCGTGGTTGCTAAGATGGACCTCGCCATGGACGTCAGGAGTGAAGTTGGGTATCATGCAGCCTACTGCGAAGTCGGAACACTACGTCGTGTGGCTGCAAGAAAAGCATAGCACTATTCACCATGGTGGCGTTGCTGTCAGGGTTCCTCCGAGCCATAATCCGTAGGTAGCGGTCATCCACTGCAGTAGCAGTCCTTGGGCGGCCTAAGCGAGAAATGTCATCGACAGTTCCTCTGTATCTCCTCCATGTCCGAACAACGTCGCTTTGGTTCACTTCGAGACGCCTGGGCACTTCCCTTGATGAGAGCCCTTCCTGGCACAAAGTAACAATTCCGGCGCGATCGAATCGCGGTATTGACCGTCTAGGAATGCCTGAACTACAGACAGAACTACAGACAGCATCAGCCGTGTACCACTTCTTGGTGGAATGACTGGAAGTGATGGGCTGTCGGACCCCCTCCGTCTAATAGGCGCTGCTCATTCATGGTTGTTTACATCTTTGGGAGGGTCTAGTGACATCTCCGAACAGTCAAAGGGACAATGTCTGTGATACAATATCAACGTCTATCTTCAGGACTTCTGGGAACCGGGCTGATGAAGAACTTTCTTTGATGTGTGTATTATGAATGCAAAACATGATATGCATCCTTAAAACAACCACATCAGTCACGCAACACATATATCAATAAAACAGTAGTTACAATGCAATGCAAACGTTAGTCCTGTATGTTCATTGTCTAAAAATATGTGAGGGTATAAGACTCAAGGATCTATTTTTTATATGTAAAATAGACAGAACAATAGCTCTAGATACCAACCTTAAAACTTTAAGAAACCATAAATGTGCTAGCAATAACAAGACAAGTTAATAACGCTGTTGCTAGCCGTTGTGGGCGAGCGGTTCTAGGCGCTTCAGTCTGGAACCGCGCAACAGCTACGGTCGCAAGTTCGAATCCTGCCTCGGGCATGGATGTGGGTGATGCCTTTAGGTTAGTTAGGTTTAAGTAGTTCTAAGTTCTAGGAGACTGATGATCTCAGATGTTAAGACCAATGGTGCTCAGAGCCGTTTGAACCAATAACAGTGTTGGAAAAGTAGGCATGATGTCTAATAACTGGCAAAGGTACTATAGCAAAGCTGTCATTAGTAGATAATATGAATAATAAATTCCAATAAGTATTAGTGCATAAACCGTCAGAAGAGAATCAGAGCAAGGAAGTGTAAAAATATGAACCAACTGCAAGTGAAAGAGAAGCATATGTGTAGATGTCTTGCAAACTGTAGGTGACTCCACAGATAAGAAGTAACTCATGAAATCAATTCGACACACTAGCCTAAAAGTAACAGTGGCAACCTGAAACAGCGCCGCCAAGGTATTTCATATTTATTCGGTAACGGGCGAACGTCAGTAAAAGGGTCAACCAACAGATGAAAATATGAATATATGCATGTAGGAAACATTTGCGTAGCAAAAAATTTGACTAGCAATTGTACAGTATGTAGAAAAATTTACTACACAACTGAATTGACAGTATGGCTAAGAAATTATACCTGTAGGCTACCAAGTCCTCAAGTGAAATAAGATGAAGGAAAAATATATGCAGTATCTTACGTGAACTGAGATCAACATATTGCGAACCATAAGTAACGGTAATCTGTGTTAACAGGCATTCCTAAGAGGTGACATAAGGTAAAAGTGAATGTACTATTATTATAACGAATAATACCCGTACTCATTAGTTTACGGACAGATGGCTGGGTATGAACAGTTATATTTATACAGTACACCATCAGCTGGTGTAACGAAACGATTGTCTGGACGTTGGAGTTAATCCGTCAATTTTACCACGGTTAGTTTATGAGAGAGATGTGCATACTTAATTTAGGTCATAAACTTTACGTTGCCGTTTGCCCATGACAGTATCTGGACCCTACATGTATTTCAGTTTGTTATTGCACTCTGTGGGACACACATAATTTTTGATTGTTCGTTTGTGGTTTTATCCTTTTTTTAGTTGAATGGCACTTGTGTTGGTACGTTTTTATGATCTTCTGTAAAGGGACTAGTGCATGGTTTTCTGCATACGTTACTTCCCAGTGTCTCATTAGTAGGAATGTCATGTCCAAAGTCGGATGCTGGTTTCCAATCCTCTACATGCTGATGATACACCAAGATGATAGCACAATCTTCGTTGTTAGGCTGATGATAGGAGTTGAAACACATATATATTAATTTATCCTACTCCACTTACGCGTTTTTGGTTTTGGTTTCCAACATTCTTATGTACATGTCCAGATACAGATATTTATGGCTTCGTTCCCTCTCGGTAGGACACACGTCGCATTATAATAAATTCCCATATTATCTTTTACTTGACTGCCTGATAATTCGTTGCGCTTTCGTGGTGACACAACTGATTGAATACTTTACGTACATACCGTCTGTTACTGGACGTTCTCCATTAGGTCGTATTTCACACTCTCATTTTTACTGCAGTCGTAGGGAAATTCTTAGAAGGTTACTTTTTTAGGGTTATTTCAGTACAGTTCTCCCACCTGATTTACTGTTATTATAATAACAAAACTATACCTGTAGGCTACCAAGTCCATAAGTGAAATAAGATGAGGGAAAAATAAATGCAGTATCTTACGTGAACTGAGATCAACATTTCACTTAATCGTCACAGGATGTCCACAGATCCATCACTGTTTCTTTTAAGTGAATTTGTTTCACTTTTTTATACTGTCTTATTTTAGCGTTTTCATGGTGGTTTCTCTTTACAGGCATTTTTCTGATGACTAATGAAAACGGTTACTATTCATTACAGTAACAGTAAACTGATTTTTACCTTAAGCGATCTTCTAACAATACTTCTTAATGCCGATTATCGTTACTTATGGCGACACTATTGGCTATTTGCAATTTGCTGATACTGCTTCACTTAAATACTTAATTTATTTTGCCCCCATCTTTTTTCAGTTGATGATTTGGTAGTCTACAGTATTTGTTTTGTAGCCTTTGAAGATTCAGTTGTGTGGGACACTTTATTTATGCAGGTGCTACTCAAATGTCTCCTATACGTCTGTATTCCTTATATTCATCTGTTGATTGACCTTTTCATTGACGTTCGTCCGTCAACGAGTTAAGATATCTTGGTAACATTATTTCAAATTGCCTCTATTACTTCTGAGCTAGTATTGAATTCATAAGTTACTTTTTATCTGTCGTTTCATCTACAAGTTACAAGACAGCTTCTCTTTTGATTGTAGTTGTCTGATTCTCGTCTGATAATTTATGGCACTAATGTGTACTGGACTGATTTATTCATTTTACGTAGTGGTGACAGATTTTGCTATACGACCTTCGTCGATTGTTAGCTGTCCGGGTTATTTTTCCAAAAGGTTATTAATTTTTCGTGTTCTACCTAGCAAGATTATCGTTTCTTACAATTTTACGTTAGATATCTGGCACTATTCTTCATGTTCATTTTACGTATAAAAATAGATCCTTGTCGCTTATACTTTCACATACTTTAGACAATGGATGTAAAGAACTAGCGTTTGCATTACAGTGATACTACTGTTTTATTTTTGTTAGATGACTGATGTGCTTGTTTTAAGGATGCTTATCGTGTAGTACGTTCATTATAACTTGAATATTTTACTTCACTTCTAGTTTCTTTTACTTACATACCTTAATATGTATAATTTATTTGTATATGTTGCACTAGGTGTGACATCGTCTTAAGTTTTTATATGCTGTCTTCTAACTGTATTGCATAGGCCTGAAGATAATGTGACTGGAACGTCTAAAATAGTTACCCAATAAAAAAATATCATAACAGTGGCTGTTGGTTTACTATTATTTCATTTCATCGACCAGCCGCTGTCCTAGGCTCTGAATCCAGGAAGGAGTTACATTTACGCCCACCTGAGTCTACATAACATTTCCGGCCACGCCTAAGTCAACTCCCATCCTCAGGCTTCTTGTGTGTATTCTTCAACAATTCGTTCGTATTGGCTTCTGACTCTTACCCTTTTAGCAGCACTTAAATCTTTCTGTGCGAACACTGATTTATTTTATGTCAATGATCATTTCCCCCATTTAGATGCGTGTCGACAGAATATTTTCGAATTCGAAAGAAAAAGTTAAGGAGCAAAATTTAGTGAAAAGATCACTTCATTACGTAAACTGCCTTTTTTTTAAAGTGGTTCCCATCCCAACTCGTTTATCATATTCGTGAGCCTCTCTCTCCCACTTGGAGATAGTAAAAAACGATCTGCCTTTCTTTGAAATTTGTCGTTGTCCACCGTCAATCCTACCTCGAAAGTATCCCATACTACACTGCAGTACTCAAGTAGATGTCGGGCAAACGTAACGTGGGCAGTCTCTTTAGTGGATTGGTTGTTCCTTCCAAGTGTACCGCTAGTAAAACCCAGTCTTTGGTTCGCCTTCCCCACAATATTATCTATGTGATGGTTTCAATCTAAATTATCTGTAGTGGCAATCCCTGGACATTTAGTTGACCTGACGTCTTTTAGATCTGGGTGATTTATCGAGAAATCGGAATTGAAACTTTTTAGTACTCATGTGGGTGACTTCACACTTTTCATACAATACAGATATCTCGTATAAATCATTTTAAAATTGGTTTTCATCTTCTGAGCACTTTACTTGACGGGAAATGACAGAATCGTCTGCATACAATATAAGTTGGCTGCTTCAGAATGTCTCCTAAATCACTTCCTCGGGGAACACGACACATCACTTCAGTTTTACTTGGTGACTTCCTGTCAGTAGCTAGAAACTGGGACGTTTCTGACAGAAAAGTCGTATATCTGAGACGGTACTCCACAGACACACAATTTGATTAGAGCCGCGCGGAGTGTCCACGTGGTCTAGGGTACACTGTCACGGAGTGTGTGGCCCCTCCCACCAGAGGTTCGAGTCCTCCCTCGGGCATGGGTGTGTGTGTGTGTTGTTCTTAGCCAAATTAGTTTAAGTTAGTTTACGTAGCTGTGCAAGTCTAGGGATCGATGGGCTCAGAAGTTTCGTCCCTTAGGAATTCACACACATTTGAACATTTTTTTGAATTTGTTTAGAAGTCGCATACGAGGGATGGTGCCAAAGCCTTCTGGAAATCTAGAAATATGGAAACAAATTGAGATTTTCGACCTGTAGCACTCATTATTTTATGAGAGTATAAAGCTTGTTGTGTTGCATACGAGTGATATCTTCTGAGTCCGTGCACTGTGTCAATAGATCGTTTTCTTCGTTATAACTCATTACCTTCTGACACAGTATATGTTATAAAATCCTGTTACAAATTGACATCAGTGATGTGTTTTTGTAATTCGCCTGTTTCCTTCCTTAGGTACTGATCTGAAGCGCAACTTTCCAGTCTTTATGTACGGATGTTGTCGATCGAGCGGTTGTATATGTAGTATGGAGCTATTGCGTACCGAATTGGTATACAATCAGGATCTGAAGACTTGCCTTTATTGATTTGTTTTACTTCACCGAAGATATCTACTTGTTGAGTGCTGTTCTTGATTCAAATTCTGGAATATTTACTTCGTCTTCTTGGGTGAAGGATTTTCCGGAAACTGTACTTAGTAACTCTGCTGTAATGGCGCTTTCATCGGTAACATTACTTTCGCTATCGCGCACTGAAGGTATTGTGTCTTCCCCGATGGTGTATGGATCCATTCCGCAATTAAGGCTCTATCAACTTCCCGGTAGGAATCGGGTCTCGAACACTTTGAAGTAACCAAATGTTGTACAAGTCTTTACTGGCTTATTCGCCACCACATTTAACACTTGTAATCGGGAAGTCATGCCTCCTGGAATGACGACAATATCTATGTTTAATTTAAGGATTTCGTCTTACACTGATGGTGTTATGTTCCCCTTGAAAGCTTGAAGGATCAACATCCCACGATTCTTTAAAAGAGTAACCGGTCTCCAGCTCTAGACTGTATGGTGCCAATGTTAAACCAAGTCACTGGTCATCCGCCCTTTTCCTTTGTAACGAAATATGACACCAGGCATCACCTTTTCCCTTTGGCGTTGTCTTACGACTGAGTATGACGAAGGGACGCATCTGCAAGCACACGAAACATCACGGTGATCCGCGGTTTCTCATTGTCCGTAGTGCGAACCAGTGCTATTCTCTTGAGCTATTGTACTGGATAGCATGTCGATCGAAGTAATCAGATCTAGTTAGTGCTTAGGATTTGCCGTAAAATGTAAGCAGGTTTCATTCTCAGTCTTATAACACGTCGTTGATACTTGACCAACTCTCTCCTCATAAGATGAAGGAAGACGCTTAATTAGGGATGTCGGACCAGCTGTCATTTGTACTCAGGTGAGTCATGTGACATGGTTTCCGATATGATTACAACCACACAACGGGAATTAACAGACTTTGACCTCGTAATGGTAGTTGGAGCTAGACACATGGACATTCAGTTTCGGAAATTGTTAGGGAATTCATTATTGGAGATCCACAGTATCAACAGATCGCCGAGAATACCGAATATCAGCCACTGTCTCTCACCATGGACAACACAGTGGCCAACGGTCTTCACATAACGACTGGGAGCAGCAGCGTTTGCGTAGAGTTGTCATTGCTAACAGACAAGCACCACTGCGGTACATAGCAGCAGAGATAAATGTAGGACGTATGATGAACGTATCCATTTCGACAGTGCGGCGAAATGTAGGGTTACTGGGCTACGCCAGCAGACGACCGACGCGAGTGCCTTTGCTAACAACACGACATCGCCTGCGGCGCTTCTTCTGAGTGGGTAACCATATCGGTAGGACCGTAGACGATTGGGAAACGGTGGCCTGGACAGAAGAGAACCGATTACTGTTGGTAAGAACTGATGGGAAGTTTCGAGTGTGCCGCAGACCCTACGAAGTCATGGATCCAAGCTGCAAACAAGGCACTTTTCAAAATGGTGGTGGCTCCATTATGGTGTGACATGGATTGGATTGGGTCTTCTCGTCCAAATAAACCATCGTTGCCTGGGTGCTTGTGTTCGCCTACTTGGAGACCATTTGCAGCCCTTCATGGACTTCATGTCCCCAAAGACTAAGCGCGGTGTCGCCGTGCCACAGTTGTTCTCGATTGATTTGAAGCACATTCTGGATAGTTAAAACGAATGGTTTGGCCAATCAGATCACCCGGTCTCAATTCCACATAACATTAATTGTTTAGGAGGGACCAGTTCAAATTCAAAATCCTACATCGGCAATACTTTCGCAATTATGGACGCCTATAGACTGTGGCGTGTGGTGTAATTTTGTGTGTTGAGTTGTACAATTTCAGCAGGATTACAAGAAAACTAGTTACTTGTTATTAATGTAACATGAGGTTTTATTTAACCACTGCTTTTCCCGGCGAATGAACGTTACATTGTTAAAGATATCCCCACCTGGGAACGTGTAGCAATGTTGTTTGTCAAGGAGTGTAAATGTCACTATGTTCATTCACAAAAGAAATCATTTGTAACCAAAAAACAAGCTAAATGTATGATAAGTAATCTGAACTAAGCAAGAGCAATGATTTTTGATAATTTCAGTGCTGTTGTTTAAAAGATTCTTTCCTAGTAGCAGATCGTTTGTCAAAATTAATACTACTGTTATCTAGAGGTGGCAACACTTTTCTTTAAACAAAATGAACAGTTTTTGTCATACAGTACCACACGTACACAACACTAATGTTCTTTCCGGTCGAAATATTTCATAAATGTTGTTACGAAATTACCAGGCTTTATATATCAGCTAACAAAAATTTCTACGACGTAAGATGCTGTTTGCATCCATCGAAGTTCGATATGTTCACAGTCTAACTGGAATTAGCTCAGAGTGGGTCCTCAGCTACTAGTACACAATTATATTGCAATTATAACCATACACATTTAAGTCTGTATAGAATATCACTTTAAAACTGTCGCTGCAATATTTCACTAAAGTGGCGGCTAACATAAGACAATCACTTATCGATTCTGCTTCAGACTGTATTTTACTCGTAATAAATAATATATATATTAAATCTTTTCTCACCTTCACTATGTGCATTAACATTCTAAATTATTTCTCAATGTTTCCTGACACAAAAAATGGCTCTGAGCACTATGGGACTCAACATCTGTGGTCATCAGCTCCCTAGAACTTAGAACTACTTAAACCTAACCAACCTAAGGACATCACACACATCCATGCCCGGGGCAGGATTCGAACCTGCGACCGTAGCAGTCGCGCGGTTCCGGACTGAGCGCCTTAACCGCGAGACCACCGCGGCCGGCTTCCTGACACATTGATATTCACTATTTACCAATAATCTGCGCTGTAGATCAATAGAGCTAGTGGCTGCGCTCTTTGGCAGCTGAGCAGAAAACTTAACATTTATTTAGGATGAGATTTACAAAGAAGTAAAACCCCAAACAAAGAAAATTCATTTCAGTAACACAAAGTCTATTTACAAATATCAATTAGCGACATAACAATACTTTAGTACAGTTTTTTACAGACCTCCGTGTTATTAGATATAAGTCACATCGTATCAGTAAAACAGTTCGAACAAGAAGAAAGATTTTTCTACAAAAACCATTGAACAAAAGATTGAGATTTTCATTATCTTTTTACATTGTATTGTTTGAGACATAATTTTTTGCAACATATTAAACTATGTCGTTGACAACAGTTTTTTTTATTCTACTAACGATGAAGTCACTTTTATCACTAACACGAGAATACGATCAAAGTTCAGCCACATTCCACATACAATGCTGTCGCGAATATCATTTTGAATAACATATAAGCGTGGATATTACATTTTCTCAAAGATCTATGCGCCGTATCACTGTGCCACAGTCGTTCTCAATTTGTTTGAAGAGCATTCTGGATAGTTAAAACGAATGATTTGGTCAATCAGATCACCCGGCATCAATTCCACGTAACATTTATTGTGTATAATGTAGGGGCCAGTTCGTATTCAAAATCCCACATCGGCAGTACTTTCGCATTTACGCACCTTGGCTCAATAATTCTGCACGGGACTTCCAGCAACTTGAGTCCATTTCACGTCGAGTTGCTGCACTATGCACGGCAAAAGGAGATTAGGAGGTATCCGATGACTTCTGGCTCCTCAGTGAACTACTGGATCCCCAAAGTAAAAAATAAATAAGTAAATAAAAATAAAAAATTTGCCTCAACAAACAGCTCCTGCTATAGTAAAATATGCTGAAATCGCAAGTGTACATTCAAGGTGGAAGCGGTACGTCGATCTGAGAGTAGAGTTACAGTTTAATAGTAGATCGAGGTTCTCCTTGTGGACACCAGTTACTGTGTCCATCATGATGCTTCCTGTTTTGTTCACGAATATTTGTTGCTAAGAGCCCAAGTATACTTCTTTTTGCAACCATTTAAGCTTCGAGTGGTTCTTGATCTAGAAAGTCGGAAAAACCATTGAGAGGAACAATATCAAAATATGAAAGTTGCTAATTTCTGAGTCTTGCTTCACATTGCTACGAGGGGTGTTCAGTTAGTAATGCAATAGACTTTTCTTTTCTGAGATCAGGTTCGTTTTATTCAGAACTTCAATACATCACATCATTCCCCACTCTTTCGGTTAAAAAACCCTATTTGTCAACATTATTTGCATTCAATGTGACTGTTTTACGACACCTTACTGTGAAGGCCTGCATGCCTGCACGGTATTAGTCCACTCGTTGATGCCGGATCCAGCGTCTTGCTGCATCAATAACCTCTCCACCATCTAATCATTGCTTATCGTTGAGTACGTCTTTCACTAGACCAGACAGATGGAAGTCGGAACGAGCGAGTACCAGGCTGTAGGGTGGATGAGGAGGAGCAGTCAAATGAAGTTTTGGAAGATAGCGCAGACTTGCGGGAGATCTTGTGTTGTCATGGAGACAGAGAATTTCTTTTTCCTTTTTTGTGGCTACGAACTCGCTGAAGTCGTTTCCTTGATTTCCTGAGGGCCTGGGGCACGAGAGAGATCGGAGGGATTTGCGCGACGTTGTTGCTCTGACGGCAGATGTTTCGCTCAATCACTCATCGAGTTTTTATTCACTGCCAGGTTTTCGTAGACATTCTACAAGCGCCCATGAATATGTGCGGTGCTCTGGTTTTCGGCTGAAAGAAACTTAAGTTCATCTCTCTACTTGAAACGCACATCCGATACATACGCTATTTTGAAGGCTACTTATAGCGCTGCCAGCTGTCCGAAATTCATGGAACTATACGAGCTGACGTGGGAATATTTCACGCCGTCCCACAACACACTTTAACCAACGGAATTGGCCTGGAAAAAATTTGTTCACTAAATACTGAACGCCCCTCGTACTTCCTTTGGTGCAGAGCCCACCGCTAGCACTGATTCTGGCGAAAAGCGTGTTCCTGGTCAAGACAAGTCTACTAGCATCAAACATAGACATTAATTGGAGGAAGAAATGTCTGAGAATGTACGTTTCGAGCACACCATTGTATGGTAGTGAAACATGGACTGTGGAAAAACCGTAACAGCTTATAATCGAAGCATTTGAGATGTGGTGCTACACACGAATGTTGAAAATTAGACGGATTGATAAACTAAGGAATGAGGGTGTTCTGCGCGGAACTGGAGAGGAGAGTACAATGTAGAACACACTGACAAGGAAAAGGGACAGGGTGATAGGACATCTGTTAAGACATGAGGGAATGACTTCCATGATAGTAGAGGGAGCTGTAGAATGCAAAAACTGTAGAGGAAGACAGTGAGTGGAATACGTCCAGCAAATAACTGAGGACGTAGGTTGCAGGTGCTACTCTGAGATGAAGAGGATGGCACGGGAGAGGAATTCGTGGCGGCCGGCAGTTACCAATCTCCGGCGCTACCAAGTTCTTTTTCTTAGCAACCAAGTTTATTGCTTTACAGTTGTGCAGCTTCTACATTACAACCGATAACCTACACAGTGAATTATACGACGTTAAAGTCTTATAAATAATCATCAGCTCAATCCCTGTTTAAGACAAAGCACAGAAACAGTTTACCGCTTCATAATTGAATAATCTGAAGGATTCTTTCAGTTACCACAGTTTCTTCTTGTTTTTCCAGAAGCCGTCAATGCTAGATTTCTTCATAGCACCTTCTTTGGTGAATACGTCCCTGTTCGTCGTTCCTTTAGCCACATGACTTTTGCTTTCCTTTTCCTGTCCTTATGAAAAACAGAAAATGCTCTAGTTCGAGAAACCAAGGGGAATCCGATGAATCCTCTCCTTATAAGGGAAAATTTAATTTGGTCGTGAAAAAGAAATGAAAGATAAAATTTTATATTCATAACTGAAATAACATTCTTGAGGTAAAGCAATAATTAAATATATCAGGAAATGCTGTTGGCATTTATAACGCTTCTTTAAATAAAAATTCTCTTAGTTCACATGTTGTGTGTAGTCTTCTATATTTGAATTTCTCAGAACCGCATAAAATAGTTATAGTCCAATGAGGCAATTATAACCGCTATGTTCCGGACTACGATATATATTATAATCTAGCTGGAGTACGTCTTTCATTACAATAAAATTCTCGGTGGTTCAATAGATAATAGCCACTTTTTTCGTCCACTTTTAGATCCAAATTTTTTTCTTTGAATTATAGGACATGTGCTGGAGTGACAATATGGAGTGAATTATAGGTTTATTTTATGTAACTTGTCTCCTATGGGGACTTTCCCATGCAGCACATCTTACCAAAGAGAGGTTATTTTGATCGAAAAAAAGGGTGATTATTATTTTACCAAATATTTGTCCAGTTTTAGCTTCATATTTCATCTCAGTTTTATTTCTGGGATGACGTTTCGTAAACGCATAGTCTAATTAACGTGTATTAAGTTTCTGAACATTTTCATATTTATGATATAGTGCAAAGCAATATTTTCGAACGTAGCCTAGTTCCGTATTTATTCGTTTAACATTTGCTGGAGCAACTCGGTCATTAGGGTCTATAGCGGTGATATGAAAACCTGATTACTGTGTAATAATATGCAGGCGCGTTTGAGAAACATCGCCGTACGCTGTAATTGGATATCTTTAACTGCCAGTCCTCCATTCCGTGGCGGTAACGTGGCAGTTTGAAACGATACTTCGATAACTATGCCCTCTCCAAACATACCACCCTGCAACCGCCACGCAGCCCGTCGTGAAAATCGCCTAACCCTTAGTGGATGATAGTGCTTCGGAAATTCTGCAAGTCGATTTTCACGAAAATATTTGAGAATTTCATCGAACGCCTTTGGGAGATTCATACTAGAGTTGTGAACTTGACGTAACATATACACAAAAATTCACAAATATCTGAATTGTGGGTGGTCTCCTTGTGAGAGGAAAATGTATGTTCAGATGCTTACAGGACTTTATGAGGGAATCGTAGGAGGACCGTATTTATGAAGAATCGAGGTCGGGGGATTGTTGGCCTTTTCTTGCGGCAGAAGATCTACAATCTACATGACTAACGACACCTAAGTAATAACTCGTGTTGGGAAGTGGGAGACTCGACACGACTGTGACAGCGCGACGACCAGCACGTTCTCCAGGTCTCTTACCCATTGAAAACATCTGGTCGTGCGTTGCCGAGAGACCTGTCAAACACCACAGTTGGTGAACTTTGTCGCACAGTTGAGCCAGCACGGAATGGCGAACCTGCATCCGTCAGCGGATCTCAAAAATTAACCTACCGAAGAGATATACTTCGATTTTCTTTCGGATTTGAATATCTTGTATGTAGAGCTAAATAAGAGACATGTCCAGACGGCCCTTAAGTGTGTGAAATATGTCCTTGAAAAAACCCGAGTTAAATATTTCTGAATGAATACCCACGAAACGGCACCATAAATAACAAAAACTTACGCTACAACAGTGCATCCAGATTTGTCGAAAAAGTCTTTTCTTTCAACATCACCATCCCCTACAATTTTGTTTTTCATTTTGACTTTGCCTACTAATCAAATGTATAGCATCGTTAATACCACGCGCAATCGTATAAGATGAAGTGGTATTCCAGAGACGCATTTGCAAGAAGCAAGCTAGAAATATCTCCATATCGCTGCACGCGCGCCCAATATTTGTCCGCTTCAATGCCAGTTATCATGGTGGGTTGTTTAATAAGTCTTTCCCACATAAACATATTCTAGATTTATGTTCTACATGTTTTATTCTGTACATACGTAATTTCTTTTAATTTTATGAAATAAAAAATATCTTGTGTTTCTGTTTTCTTTTTACATTTATTGCATTTTTTATTCAAGTTGCAATCTTTTCAGATTTAATTATGTTGTATTTGAAATCATTCGTATATTATTGTTCTAACATAATTCTAAATCTGTACAATAATTAGAAAGGCGCAGAATTGTTCGGCTCAATAATATGCTGAGTTCAGTTAGATGTAGAGATGCTTCTCGCTTACTTCCGACAAATGAATATCTAGAATAACACTTCGTCATATACGACTGAATTTCGTATTAGTGATGCTGTAAGTTTCTCTATCAGTCAAACGTCGAGATGAAAAACAAAATAGTAGGGGAATATAGATTTGGAAAAGAACGACTTGTTTGACCAATCTGGATACTCCATTCCAACGTACATGAATATCCGTAAGTGTTTCAACCCCTCAACAGATGTATGTCCACGTATAGAAAGATTCGTGCCTCTTATTTTGCTCTATACTATGACATTTTCTAAGCCGTTTAGAATCGAAGTGCATCCCTCGGGTAGGTTTACTCGTTAGTTTCACGAGATGACCAGTCTTGCCAGAGCCGTTGTTGCTTTCAGAGGCCGCAGCTCTGAGAACTAGAATTTTAATCCTTCATGCCCGTAAATCATCTAAAAACTTAATCATGTATTGTCCATTCTATAAAGTACACGGGCGATAGCTAATTATCCTAAAAGGAGTGGCGTTTAATAAAAAAAAAAT
The DNA here is from genome assembly GCF_021461395.2 of Schistocerca americana. Classification (NCBI taxonomy): domain Eukaryota; kingdom Metazoa; phylum Arthropoda; class Insecta; order Orthoptera; family Acrididae; genus Schistocerca; species Schistocerca americana. Next base: position 1,026,334,468 of record NC_060119.1, read on the forward strand.
ATTTGATGTCTCCAAACCTGGGCGCTAAAAGTTGAGCAAAAATCTATCGTGTGTTCTTATGATCTGGCACAGGTGAACCTACGCGTTACTGGGTGCCTAGATGAAAGATCCATCACGAAAATATAAAGCTATAACTGCGGCCGTGAATCGTCATTTGACGGACAAAAATGTTCCGCCGCTGCGGGGACCTCTCACAAAACAATTGAAGAGAAAACATTTATCGACGGAGTAAATAATTGCAGCCCAGAGCAGGATTTAAAAAGTGCACACTAACCAGAACTATTTGGAAATAAACTGCGTATACTTTCGTGTCAGATTCTTTTGAAAAGCAGACGACTGACTACTAGGACCAAATAAATTTCTCCAATAATTTTACTGGCACTGCGCCTCTTACAACTTCTTGAATCTATACTTACGCTCTCAGAAAAAAGGACACTCCACGAAGGATTATCGGAATGAGACGGAAATCGGAAGATGTGATGTAAATATACAATCAACTGACTACAGTTTCAGAAAAATTGGATGATTTATTCAAGATAAAGAGTTTCACAAACTGAGCTAGTCAATAACGCGTTGAGTCACCTCTGGTCCTTTTGCAAGCAGTTATTCGGCTTGGCATTTATCGACAGAGTTGTAGGATGCCCTCCTGAGACATAACGTGCCAAATTCTGTCCAACTGGTGCGTTAGATCTTGAAAATCCTAAGACAGTTGGAGGGTTCTGCCCATAATGGTCCAAACATTCTCCAAACATGCTCCAGACGTTCTCAGTTTGGGAGAAATTCTGCGTCCTTGCTGGCCAAGGCAAACACGAAGGAAAGCGGTGGAAACTCTCGGCGTGTGCGAGCGGGCTGAAAGGTAAGCCCAGGGTGACTTGCAAATAAGGGCAACAAAACGGGGCGTAGAACATCGTCGACTTAATGCTGCGCTATAAGGGTGCCGCGGACGACAACAATGGGCTCCTGCTATGAAATGAAATGGAACCCCAGACCATCATTCCTGGTTGTCGGGCCATCTGGCGCGCGACAGTCAGGTCGGTAACCCACTACTCTCCGGGGCGCCTCGAAACAGGTCTTTGGCCTGGGCCTGGCGTCTCGAGACACGTCTTTGGCCTGGAGTCTCATTGACTGGAATGGAAGTCGCGACCTTTACTGCGGCACCGTTACGACGACATTCTTGTTGCCCTTCATGGCAAGCCAGTCTGAGCATACATCTCAGCAAGACAATGACCGCCTGCAGACGGCGAGGCTTACTGCCACTTGTCTTCGTGCTTTCCAAGCCTGACATTGGTTAGCAAAGCCACCGAATCTCTCCCTAAGTAGCCGGCCGACGTGGCCGTGCGGTTAAAGGCGCTGCAGGCTGGAACCGCAAGACCGCTACGGTCGCAGGTTCGAATCCTGCCTCGGGCATGGATGTTTGTGATGTCCTTAGGTTAGTTAGGCTTAACTAGTTCTAAGTTCTAGGGGACTAATGACCTCAGCCGTTGAGTCCCATAGTGCTCAGAGCCATTTGAACCTCTCCCTAAGTGAGAACGCCTGGATTATCATGGACAGTTTCCTCCAACGAGCTAGGAATTTTGGCAATCTACAGACAGAATTTGGCACTACATCCCTCAGGCGGACGTCCTAGAAGTGTCAGACGGGGAAACCGCTTATGAAAGGACCAGGTGAGGACCAACGCGTTACTGAACAATTCAGTTTGTGAAACCATTCCTCTTGGGAAAAAAAACATCCAATATTCCTGAAACTGCAATCATTTGTTTATCTGTCCAGGCACATCATATCTACGAATGTCCTCCGTGGTCCCCCCTTTTATCTTAGATTATATTTTGTTTGCTATGGCTGGCTATCTCCTGGATTTTTGGTGCACGATCGGTAACTTTAGCGTATAGATTGCAAGAGGCAGGTGTGCCACCACCTTGCAGCTAAGAGAGCTCACAACGCTTTGGTAGTAGAGTCAATTCAAGAAAAATTGTAAATTAAGTAAATATAAGTTTACCTTCATTAAACAAATTACATAACATAGAATTAAAGTACCTCCTTTAGTATCAAAAACTAACGTGCATCATGTCAAAATGTTTTGATTTAAATGTATTTGTAACCACCAAGTAAGTGAAAAAGATAGTTCCCTTTTTCTGCATCTCCAACTTTGCCCAAGGCATATTAACTTTTCTATTGTTCTATGATGGGAGCATTTTTGATTCCGGTTCCCAACTTTCACTCTACCGTAATTTAGACGTTAGGCTGCCATAGCTTACCAACCGATGCACATTTTTGTAACTCGTGCGATGACTGATCCAGCAGAGGGCTTGTCATTCGAACTATGTTGTTCATATCGTGGTGACGCATAAATCTTTCACGAAACAGCAGGACTATCTTCCTACAAAATTTGAATCGATACGTGAGAGTTTGAAGCATAGAAGTGGCGCTCGTAAAAAGAAAAATTAACAGAAATCGCGAAACAGTAGGACTATCTTCTTACAAAATTTGAATCGATATGCGAGAGTTTGCAGCATAGAAGTGGCGCTCGTAAAAAGAAAAATTAACAAAAATGTGGTTTTTGTAGTTAAAATCAGAATGAAGACAAAATCCACTTTTAACTAGATTTTAAACTGTCGTGTCTCAACGGATAAAGATTATTGGAGAAAAAAAAATTATTTTGACTGCATTCATTTACTTACTTTCGTGTAATGTTAGAAGTGATCCATAGTAATTTAAAGTATAGAAGCTTCGCGCCTCAAAAATCTCCCAGAAAAACGTATATTTTGCACGTAAAATAAACACGAAGTAAGATTTTTTGCAAAGTGTTAAAAGTTATCTTACATCTAGGTCCGACACACCTTTTGGACCAAATTTCAACCATCAGTCTCGATCCAGACCGGAATTGTTTTAGGGTGACTGTTTTGCACGTACTGTCCAAACGAGAGTGACTGTACTAGCACATAAAATCCGAACAGTGTACATAGAAATGGTGCCATTATCTGATCATTAACACAGCCCAGTTAAGATCTATTGCAGAAGGAATTAACCGATCCACACAATCTTCCTGAGCGCCAACAGCGGTTCGTCGTTCAAATCTTGCTTCACACACTGAAACAGAGCGACGGTCGAGTGGCTGTACAAGTGGCCGCTGGCCCTTGCAAAATAAAATCGTTTTACCTATTTTCGGAGCTTAAATACGAGGCCTGTTCAGAAAGTAAGCTCCGATTGATTGCCAAATTGAAACCACAGTGAACATCAGAAATGTTTTACTTGTAACAATTAGCTACACCTTTCAGCTACTTCTCTACGTAGTCGCCGTTCTGACTTAGACTTTTGTCATAGCGTTGTACCAACTTTTCAATAGCCTCATCATAGAAGGCAGCCGCCAGTGCTTTCCGCCAATTCTCCACGCTGGCCTACACCTCGTTGTCTGTGTCAAAATGTTGTCTTCAAAGACAGCGGTTCATGTGATCAGAGATGAAACTCAGGGGGAGACAATTGCGGACTGTATTGTGGGTAATCTCACATTTCCATTTGAAAACGATGCAGGAGCATCTTCATTGCCCCTGCAGAATGCGGCTGAGAATTGTCTTGAAGAAGAAACAGCACGACAGTTATGTAATGTTAGCTGCATAGCTTCAGGCGAAATTTCTCACCAGGCCCTCGTACTTGGCGGCAGACACTATTTTCTAGACATCTTTACGCACTCACTGCGAGCTCAGAAATGAGAAGAGCGACGTGATGCTAACTGGGGTTATACTAGAGACACTACCCAACACATCTGTGCAAAGCTTTATCGGATTTTCATAGTCGTTTCCATTTCGCGACCGATCGGAGCTTACTTTCTGAACGCCCCTCGTAGAAACCGAATACCAAGACCCCCCCCCCCCCCCCTCAATACCGCGATTCTGCGCGTGTCCTTAACAGACATATTTTTTACAGTGCTTCCGCGCTGAAATATTGAGTAAACGACGACTGATTCTGCGTCTTCTACCTATTGTTTCCGACCGTTGTTCCGTACCTCCACCGCAGTCACATACGAGTATACGCCACTCACCAGAACGCGAAGTTGCTCTTATCTGTACACTCAGCGACCGTTTTAAATTCATTATTTTAATTACATGTTTCTAGAGGTTACAGAAGGAAGTTAGTAGATAAGGTTCTAATAAGAAATGCATGTCCGTAAATGTAGCAACAAAACATGGGGACGAGCAGTGACAATAGAGTTTATTATTCACCGAAGCAGAATTCATAAAGGAAGTTCGTGTGAAATATCGTCTCATAAATTGTTTACACTTCTGATGACTGAAAGAATTGGAAAAGTATCATCCAAGATTGCAAAACATGTACATTTATTTGCCCGAGAAAGTATATACTTCCAAAGACATCAGAAAATACGCAGGATGCAGTAAACAGCGCTTTTTTACAGTATCCTTTGTATTTTGTTTTCTTACTAATTGCCAAATAACAACGAAAATTATTTTTCTGTTCGAATAATTTTGACTTTTTCACTGTTGAAATAATTTTAATTAAACACGTTACCCTATTCACGTTCTTATTTGTGTGTAGTGTACGTTTTCTTTTTCCTCTGTAAAACGTAAATACTTTTTGCTTTCAGATGTTACTCCTCCCGTGTGGACGAGATGAACACTAGTAGGAAAAAAATACCAGGACCTTGGGTAACTTATCAAAGTGCCACGAAAACGAAACAAACAACATAACAAAATTTAAGAAAACATGAAAGCACAAAATCAATTTCTCTAATAGGAGTTAGCTCTTGACCAGAACAGGTTATAACTTCCGATGTTAGCAGACGCCGTCACAGTCTCATGTCTCTGCGCATGTGCGGCATACTTGGAAATTTGGAACTCCACACTCGGCACGATCTATAGATTACTGGCGTCACAGACACACCCCCGGCGTGGTTTGGTACTCATATGCATTCAGGCACGAAGAGTTCACGCTGGTCTCTGTATTAGCGGTCAGGAGCCGTCGATGTCAGCAGGCGCCGCCATAGTCCCTTGTCTCTACGCATGTGCAGTGTACGGCATACTCGGAAATTTGGAACTCCACACTCGGCACGATCTATGGATCACTGGCGTCAAGGGCACACCCCCGACCTCAATAGGTACTCATTGGCGTGCAGGTACGAAGGGTGCACGGACTTCGAAGCAGTCGATTTAGACCAGGACGCCTCTCGTGCATGATATCCTTAGACCCGTACTGGCAGTTATGAGCCGTGTGTCGATCAGCGGATCGATTCAATGAATTTTCCTGTAGCTCATGATTCAAAGTTAATATATACGGCGACGCGGTGCGTTTCGCCAGCGCCAGCGAAATATTTATTTCTTGACTTAGCGTTGCTCCATGGCGAGCGAATAAATGTAAGAAAATCGGTATGTGACCTGACTTTTGTTGCGAGACAGTATAACGAGAGGACGTGTATGAAGTGTGTACAACGAAACAGTCATTTTTAGCCGCCATATTGTATAATTTGTGTTTTTTTGAGATTTACAGTCGGTATGTAACGATAATGTGGATTTTAGTAACAGCCATAATATAGTCTGGTGCATTTCAAAGGTAACTTCGCGTATTTATTTTTGATTAAAAGGTTCTGTGATGAACGATAATGTACGACAAGTTTGTATAGGACTTCCAACATTTGGTGGTCGGTGTGTTCTGCAGAACCTGTTTCAATAACACAGTCAACAGCCATAGAGAATGTTTTCTCTGCTGAAACGAACTTATTTCACTCGCAGACAATCATCGAAAGACCAAATGCGAATGGAAGTATCCCAATTCGAGAAGTTCCTATAGAAGTTTCCTTTCTCTTATATTTCAAGAATTTTGCAGTCGACCGCCGGAGTCGGCAGCCGCTTCTACACCACGAGAGTAACATGTCTACGCGCACGAAATTACGTACGCTGTGGGAGTAGTCGACGCCGCCCTGGAAATTGATATTGTCCTTCACAGACATACAAACCCAGAAACTACACACGAGTTTAATATTACCAGCTTAAAAACATTAATTTCTTCCTTTGAGCTATAATATTATACGTGTGCCGGCCGGGGTGGCCGAGCGGTTCTAGGCGCTTCAATTCGGAACCTCGATGCTGCTACGGTCGCAGGTTCTAATTATGCCTCGGGCATGGACGTGTGTGATGTCCTTAGGTTAGTTATGTTTAAATAGTTCAAAGTTATCAGATGTTAAGTCCCATAGTGCTCAGAGCCATTTGAACCATTATACGCGTAAAACGTGCGTTAGTTTGTGAACGTACCAGTTACTTGCAGCCGTTGTTGCAGCCAAGTGAAACTTTATGTGATGTCACAAATACAAGATAGATTGACGACAGTGCCCTCTTCTTAGTTACAGTAGTGTGACACAATATGTTTGACAGAGATTCGATTTTGAAAGGTACTTCCGGACATGGGTTCGTTATCAATATTTTCAGTACTAAGCCATATCCACAAGCCCTAGAAGCCTATAACAAGAATTGTGGAACATCCAGTACATAATAAATTAATATTGGAAGAACAACTTATGTAAGTGGCTTGTTACAAAATACAGTAAAAAAAATATCGTTCTTTGTATCCGCTCTGGTGTACCAACTCCGCCCTTTGCCGTCGTGTGGCGTACGTTATGTGCTACACCCCACACACATGATTTGTATTTATTATTTATAATAACGATGTAGGTGTTTATCTTCAGAAGTCTTTCTAAGGTAGATTCTTTCGTTAGCCCTTTAACGTCAATTCCCGTATCTGTTCCTAGGTGCCGTAATACCTACGATAGGCGTAAAACTGCCAATTCACAGTTCCCAAGTTGCGAGGACAAAGAAGGATACAAAGAAACGTGTAATACCACTGCATCAGCAGACTCACCGATGGAGACAGTATCGTCCACGCGCATGAAGTATTTCGACCGTTTGTAAACCTGAAAGGAAAACCGCATTAGTATTGCTACGAAGATACAAATGCTGAAAAACGTTCTGTGACGTTTGGATTCTTTCCATAAATACGTAATGCACTCATTTTCTCGTTCTGAGCATTGTTCAGTAGATTAGATTACCTGCATTTCGCTACGTTACTAATTTTATACTCTGAAGTTGCGCAGCGTAACCTCCTGATATTCTACAGAACTTCCTAAAACAGCGCTTGTAAAGAGCTCAACTACGTCCGTGTCATTACATAGTCAAGTTTAAAATTTATGTAAATTCCGAGCGAAACTGCGCATCAAAGCTATCAGTAGAAGAGCCACTTGCCAGCGTTCCATTTAAGCAGTAGTTAAAATTTAGTTTTTAACGGCGATGGAGTTTCGCGTAATTCAATTTCTTACACGAAACGTTGCTCGCAGGATCACAGCGCTCTAAATGTTCCACAGCTGATGATTTTACGATTCCGCGAATAATGGGAAAAATTTTTCGTGAAATCACTTGGCTTGCAGCGAGTTCTGCTGTTTACATGCAGCCGGTACACATGATATTGACCCTCACGCTTTAGACTGATAACAGCAAGGTTCACTGTCATCTACCATAAAAGACCTGCTAGTTAATTTCTCTGCTTTGTTTGCGTAGCGTACTATGGTTTCTCCTGCTCTGCAAAACTCCCTATAGGCAGTGTACAAACACGGCTCAACCAACAGCCACCGCCAGTAGTTCCTATTTCTCCCTCTGGAAGCGTTCTCTGTCGGGCAAACATTGCTCGTCTCTGTGGTTTTTTCTTATTAGACTCTTAACATACGACCACGCAGCTACTGTGTGTTTCTCTTTTCAAAGCAGAATTTTGTATCAGAGACACTCTTCAATATACGCCAATCAGTATAGCTGTCGTACAGTGAGTTAAGAATAAAGTAACTTACAGCTGTCAGTAATTGAGTGAAGTCATGGACATCGAGTCCGAACTTCATTTTCCATATGTTTAACACTCTCGGCGAATTGCTACAGTAGAAAAATTCTTCAAATCAGTTAATAACGTAGGGATATATATCTCATTTTAAGTAGTATTTGCTTCTTGGTAGTTCCTTTCCTTTATTCGCAAATTTTTTCCTCTACAGAATTTTATATATATATATATATATATATATATATATATATATATTAAAACAGAAAATGTTGCCTGGAAAACCGGAAAATTCCGGAAAACCTATAAGAGCTTTTAGCTTTTTCTGTAGTATTTTGTATGAACTCAAACCATAACTCACGAGTTCAACGATAGACATGCGTAATAAATTCTTTTGTTCTTTTTGGTTCTGAAAAATTGCTTAGAGAAAAAAGTTCGGAACAATTGTAAACGAAAGTAGGAAAACATGAACAAACTGCAAAAATAATTTCTGTATGTACTCTCGAACCTTAGTGACAATAGGCACGACATATTTGTTAGATTTTTTATTTCATTTGTCCATTATGGTGCAGGGATGGAAATAACTCAGTTGGATGTGTTTAATTGAAAAAAGATCTGCAAGATGTGGAGAAATATCTGGAAAAACGCATTCCAGCCTAAATTAAAATGGAAATACGTTTTTTTTTTTCTTTTGTGTCGTTTCGAGATTTGCCCAAAAATATAGTTATTTTATTTCTAGAATGAAATTGTCACCCTACAGCGGAGTATGCGCTTTTATTTCTGTTCCTATTCCATGTTATTTGACTACTACATGCGCTAATTTGTTTTTACAGCTGATAGGGAAGTTGTGAATCAAGCCGGTCGGTCACACAGTAAAGAATAATTTATTCACGTTTTTTCTTTATTTTCGACTGAACTGGCTTGTGTTGTTAAGTTCATCGCAATCGTTTCATGGACTGAATTAGGTTTCGTCGTTTTGTCTCAAACATATTTACCGATGTACCAACAAAATGCTGTGAGGTTTGAAGTGACAAAGGGTTATGCTGTAACAACAAACTGAATCAGTCGTCCATTTTCAGTTAAATTGTGAGTCCAGATTGAGATAAATAAACACTCCATATCTCCTCCACAGAGAGACGAGGGAAGGAACAGGTGGACAGAGAAAGTGGGAGGGAAGAGTTGTTTGCAGTATGTGTGTCCAGCGCATGCGCAGGCGAAGCCGCGGGAACATGGCTAGTGATAAGTAATTTTAACTTTGCGCCTGTGGAAATGAATCACTGGAAGGGTATGCACGTTAAGTGTAGAAACAATGATCGGAGGCTCGTACTTCTTAGTCAACAAAGACTTGTTTGGAACTGCATTGCGCTAAAACAAAACACAAATTTTGACTTACTTTACTAATAATATTTATAAAAGTCTAGTATTCTTTTAGGTGCTCAATAATACAGAAAATATAATTTACAGACAGAGGTTTTCCAGCTATCAGTTCAAAGTGACGTACTGAAATCCATTCAAAAGCTGCCTGTTAAGTCTACTAGCTATGAGAAATCCTACTGAGCAAGATGAACCTAGGATCAACACCTCTGTGATGAACAGAGTTACTGTCCTCATGAGTATAGTTATTCTGAAAAATTCATGTTTCAATGAGTACAAAATAAAAAAAACTTTTTACCCTCCCCCGACGGACACGTTCGCTCACCTCCTTACTGAGGGATTTTCCGAAGTGACGAGAGGCTGTGGGAAAGTATATAATGTCGAAGCAGGAAGGACAATAAATGAACGACGAGAAGAGTACGAACGCCACACGTTTAAAGCAGATCGTTCATTCTGCGGTAGCGGAACACCACGGGGTCCGCAGCTAGTATAAAGAAAAATTGTCACATAACCTACAGGAGTTACATCTACGCCTAGAGCACTACTATGCAGTTCATGCTTAAGAGCCTGTCAGAGGTAGTACTAGTCAAAAGTATGAGAAACGTTCCGAAACTGATACCTGCAGTACATCTACATCCATACTCTGCAAACCACAGTGAATTGCGTGGCAGACCGTCCATCAAATTGTACCAATTATTAAGATTATTTTATACATCGAGATAGGGAATAATGACTGTTTAAAGACTTCTCAGCTCTCTGTAATTTAATCGTGCACTTACGGTCTCTACGGAAGTGATACGTAGGAGGTGGTAATACACTACTGGCCATTAAAATTGCTACACCACGAAGATGACGTGCTACAGACGCAAAATTAACCCGACAGAAAGAAGATGCTGTGATATGCAAATGATTAGCTTTTGAGAAAATTCACACAAGGTTGGCGCCGGTGGTGACACCTACAACGTGCTGACATGAGGAAAGTTTCCAACTGATTTCTCATACACACACAGCAGTTTGTAAGTAGGCTGTTTAGGTTTTTATGTTGGTAACGCCATGAAGTGCTTTATATGAAAATCACTGACTGCGCTGTGTGCAGTCTATGGCTGGTTTGCATTGTTGGAATTTGCTATTTTAGTGTTGGGCAGTTGGCTGTTAACAGCGTGTAGCGTTGCGCAGTTGGAGGTGAGCCGCCAGCAGTGGTGGATGTGGGGAGAGAGGTGGCGGAGTTTTGGGAGTTTTGAGAGCGGGTGATCTAGACATGTGTCCATCAGAGACAGTAAATTTGTAAGACTGGATGTCATGAACTGATATATATATATATATATATATATTACGACTTTTGAACACTATTAAGGTAAATACATTGTTTGTTCTCTATCAAAATCTTTCATTTGCTATATATGCCTATCAGTAGTTAGTGCCCTCAGTAGTTAGAATCTTTTATTCAGCTGGCAGTATTGGCGCACACTGTATTGCAGTAGTTTGAGTAACGAAGATTTTTGTGAGGTAAGTGATTCATGAAAGGTATACGTCATTGTTAGTCAGGGTCACTCTTTTGTAGTGATTTTTGAAATGCGGACTGCGTTGCGCTAAAAATTTGTGTGTCAGTTTAAGCACAGTCATTTACATTATTTATAAGGGGACGTTTCAAGTTGACCGGCGTTGCCTGGTGAAACGTTGCTGTGATGTCTTCTGTAAGGAGGAAAAATGCGTACCATCACGTTTCCGACTTTGATAAAGATCGGATTGTAGCCTATCGCGATTGCGGTTTATCGTATCGCAACATTGCTGCTCGCGTTGGTCGAGATCCAATGACTGTTAGCAGAATACGGAGTCGGTAGGTTCAGGAGGGTAATACGGAACGCCGTGCTGGATCCCAACGGCCTCGTATCACTAGTAGTCGACATGACAGGCATCTTATCCACATGGCTGTAACGGATCGTGCAGCCACGTCTCGATCCCTGTCAGCAGATGGGGGCGTTTGCAGGACAACAACCATCTGCACGATCAGTTCGATGACGTTTGCAGCAGCATGGACTGTTTGGCGACATCGAGGTGAACGCACATTGGAAGCGTGTATTCGTCATCGCCATACTGGCATGTCACCCGGCGTGATGGTATGGGGTACAATTGGTTACACGTCTCCGTCACCTCTTGTTCGCATTGACGGCACTTTAAACAGTGGACATTACATTTCAGATGTGTTACGACCCCTGGTTCTACGCTTCACTCAATCCCTGCGAAACCCTACATTTCAGCAGGATAATGCAGGACCGCAAATCCTACTGAGCAAGATGAACCTAGGATCAACACCTCTGTGATGAACAGAGTTACTGTCCTCATGAGTATAGTTATTCTGAAAAATTCATGTTTCAATGAGTACAAAATAATAAAAACTTTTTACCCTCCCCCGACGGACACGTTCGCTCACCTCCTTACTGAGGGATTTTCCGAAGTGACGAGAGGCTGTGGGAAAGTATATAATGTCGAAGCAGGAAGGACAATAAATGAACGACGAGAAGAGTACGAACGCCACACGTTTAAAGCAGATCGTTCATTCTGCGGTAGCGGAACACCACGGGGTCCGCAGCTAGTATAAAGAAAAATTGTCACATAACCTACAGGAGTTACATCTACGCCTAGAGCACTACTATGCAGTTCATGCTTAAGAGCCTGTCAGAGGTAGTACTAGTCAAAAGTATGAGAAACGTTCCGAAACTGATACCTGCAGTACATCTACATCCATACTCTGCAAACCACAGTGAATTGCGTGGCAGACCGTCCATCAAATTGTACCAATTATTAAGATTATTTTATACATCGAGATAGGGAATAATGACTGTTTAAAGACTTCTCAGCTCTCTGTAATTTAATCGTGCACTTACGGTCTCTACGGAAGTGATACGTAGGAGGTGGTAATACACTACTGGCCATTAAAATTGCTACACCACGAAGATGACGTGCTACAGACGCAAAATTAACCCGACAGAAAGAAGATGCTGTGATATGCAAATGATTAGCTTTTGAGAAAATTCACACAAGGTTGGCGCCGGTGGTGACACCTACAACGTGCTGACATGAGGAAAGTTTCCAACTGATTTCTCATACACACACAGCAGTTTGTAAGTAGGCTGTTTAGGTTTTTATGTTGGTAACGCCATGAAGTGCTTTATATGAAAATCACTGACTGCGCTGTGTGCAGTCTATGGCTGGTTTGCATTGTTGGAATTTGCTATTTTAGTGTTGGGCAGTTGGCTGTTAACAGCGTGTAGCGTTGCGCAGTTGGAGGTGAGCCGCCAGCAGTGGTGGATGTGGGGAGAGAGGTGGCGGAGTTTTGGGAGTTTTGAGAGCGGGTGATCTAGACATGTGTCCATCAGAGACAGTAAATTTGTAAGACTGGATGTCATGAACTGATATATATATATATATATATATATATATTACGACTTTTGAACACTATTAAGGTAAATACATTGTTTGTTCTCTATCAAAATCTTTCATTTGCTATATATGCCTATCAGTAGTTAGTGCCCTCAGTAGTTAGAATCTTTTATTCAGCTGGCAGTATTGGCGCACACTGTATTGCAGTAGTTTGAGTAACGAAGATTTTTGTGAGGTAAGTGATTCATGAAAGGTATACGTCATTGTTAGTCAGGGTCACTCTTTTGTAGTGATTTTTGAAATGCGGACTGCGTTGCGCTAAAAATTTGTGTGTCAGTTTAAGCACAGTCATTTACATTATTTATAAGGGGACGTTTCAAGTTGACCGGCGTTGCCTGGTGAAACGTTGCTGTGAGATCTTCTGTAAGGAGGAAAAATGCGTACCATCACGTTTCCGACTTTGATAAAGATCGGATTGTAGCCTATCGCGATTGCGGTTTATCGTATCGCAACATTGCTGCTCGCGTTGGTCGAGATCCAATGACTGTTAGCAGAATACGGAGTCGGTAGGTTCAGGAGGGTAATACGGAACGCCGTGCTGGATCCCAACGGCCTCGTATCACTAGTAGTCGACATGACAGGCATCTTATCCACATGGCTGTAACGGATCGTGCAGCCACGTCTCGATCCCTGTCAGCAGATGGGGGCGTTTGCAGGACAACAACCATCTGCACGATCAGTTCGATGACGTTTGCAGCAGCATGGACTGTTTGGCGACATCGAGGTGAACGCACATTGGAAGCGTGTATTCGTCATCGCCATACTGGCATGTCACCCGGCGTGATGGTATGGGGTACAATTGGTTACACGTCTCCGTCACCTCTTGTTCGCATTGACGGCACTTTAAACAGTGGACATTACATTTCAGATGTGTTACGACCCCTGGTTCTACGCTTCACTCAATCCCTGCGAAACCCTACATTTCAGCAGGATAATGCAGGACCGCATGTTGCAGGTCGTGTACGGGCCTTTCTGGCTACAGAAAATGTTCGACTGCTGCCCTGGCCAGCACATTCTCCAGATCCCTCACCAATTGAAAACGCCTGGTCAATGGTGGCCGAGCAACCGGCTCGTCACAATACGCCAGTCACAACTCTTGATGAACTGTGGTATCATGTTGAAGCTGCATGGGCAGCTGTACCTGTACACGCCATCCAAGCTCTGTTTGACTCAATGCCCAGGCGTATCATGTCCGTTATTACGGCCAGAGGTGGTTGATCTGATTTCTCAGGATCTGTGCACCCAAATTGCGTGAAAATGTAATCACATGTCAGTTCTAGTATAATATATTTGTCCAATGAATACCCGTTTATCTTCTGCATTTCTTCTTGGTGTAGCAAATTTAGTGGCCAGTAGCGTATATTCCAAGAATTATCTTTGAAGCAGGTCCAGGAGACATTGTAAGTAGGCTTCCACGGGACAAGTTCCGTCTACCTTCTAGAGTCTGCCAGTTCAGTTCCATCACCATCTCTGTGGTACACTGCTATGGATCAAACAAACCTGTGACCATTCGTGCTCCCCCGTATACGTTTTATAGCCTCCGTTAGTCCTATTTGATACGGGTCCGACACACAAGAGTAATATTCTAGTATTGTTCGCACGATTGTGAGCAATTTCCTTTGTAGGCTGGATGCATTTACCAAGTATTGTACCACATAAAACAAAGTCTGCCACATACTTTACCTACGAATAATCCTACGTGATCGTTATATTTCATATCCGTACAAGGTGTTACACTCAGGTGTTTGGTACGAGTTGCCCGTTTCCAGCTATGCTTCGTTGTGGCTGTTGTCGTAAGTTACTACGTCTTATCTATTATTCAAGTGTACCACTTTACCTTTTTGAACATTTTAAGTAAGATGCCAATCGTCGAAATCTTATCAAGATGGGGGACTGATGACCTTCGCTGTTTAGTCCCCCTTAAACATCCCAACAACCACCACCACCATCTTATCAAGATATGACTGAGCAGCTTTTTTCAGACAGTACTGCACCATCTGCCGAAAGTCTGAGGCTACTGTTTATATCCTCTGCAACATCATTAGTACCCAATGTGAGCAGCAATGTGAGCACACACTTTCCTTGGGCACACACGAAATTACCTCCACCCCTGTCTATAACTCTGCTTTGAAGATAACAGTTGCACCCTCGCAACTGACAAATCCTCAAAACAGTCACAAATTTCGCTTGATACGCCATACGATCGTACTTCTTATAACGAGCGTCGATGTTATACATAGCTAAATGATTTTCGGGAATCGAGAAATACAGCACGCTCATGATTGCCTTTATCCATCGATTTACAGATATCATTCGAGAAAAATGTGAGACATATCATAAGTGATCGTACTTCTTGGAACCCTTGCTTTCTGTCATGAAGGCTCATACGTTTGAGCTCATTCAAGACATTGGACGGTAGTTTTGTGGACCACTTCTGCTACTCATCTTCTAGATGGGTGTGCACTTGAGCTTTTCTCCAACTACTGGGTACGGTTTTTTGTTGGACTGATTTGTGGTAGATTATAGTTAAAAGAGGGGCCAACTAAGCAGCAAATTCTGTACAGAATCTGTCAGTGATTCCATCGAGACCTGGAGCATTGTCAAATTTTAGTAGTTTCAAGTGTTTATCAACATCACTGAGATTAATATTTACATTATTCATCTTTGCGTTGGTTCGAGATTTAAATCTGGGCAATACCCGAAGACTGCCGCTAGTGGAATATTTGAAAACCGAATTAAGCGTCCTGCTTCCGCGATGCTGTTCTATTTCACTCCTTGTACTTCTATGTTTGTCAGGTCTGAGTCTTTGGTACCACTAGCAGCCTGTAGACAAGACCAGAATTCGTCAGATACATATGTCCGGAAATCAATACCTGTTGAGAATAGGCGAGTCCGTCCTCCTATTCCCATTTTTTTACGATGCTGTAGGCAGTATATGCGGTGCTGCATTTTGACAAATTCTTCAGCTCTTCTCCGCATTAGAGGGCAGGGCTGTTTGGGGGAAGAAACCAAACAGGGACGTCATCGGTCTCATCGGATTAGGGAAGGATGGGGAGGGAAGTCGGCCGTGCCCTTTCAAAGGAACCATCCCGGCATTTGCCTGGAGCGATTTAGGGAAATCATGGAAAACCTAAATCAGGATGGACGGACGCTGGATTGAACCGTCGTCCTCCAGAATGCGAGTCCAGTATGCTACCCACTGCGCCACCTAGCTCGGTCCTGCATTAGATTACGCACCCTATCTACAACACCTCGCTCCAGTCTATTATCTGCACTGACCACATGCTGCACATTGTCGATGGACTGGGTGTACATCAACACCTTCCACTGCCTCCATAGCCAGGAATCTGACGACTTCAGGTCCGGTGAACGGGGAGGCGACGCTACCGACCTGCTCGACCAATCCACGGCCCATGAAACGTTTTGGTGATGTTCTGTCGCACGACCAGTATAAAACAGCCCATCGCACATAGCCCTCAATAATCTTTTTGCAATGGTAATGTTCTTCGAAAGCGTTGGTAATTCATGGCACAGAAGTAAGTGATATACAGTCCCTGTTATTGTATTTCGTTAATTCAACGGCCCTATGATTCTGTCACCAACAATTCCTGTCCATAAACTGATAAAGAAGCAATGCTGATTCCACTTGTCCATGACTGACCGAGAATTTGCATCTCTAAGCACGTACGTCTTGTGACAATTTAGTGTGCCATCTCTTGTGAGGACCTTCGCCACCACATGCTATACGTTACTCGAAGCACGTAAAACAGCCCATTTCTAAACAGGCATTGATTTTTCGACTCACAATTAAACGGATTTTTCTTGTGGTTTTGACTTCCTCCTGCAGGAATATGTGACTTTGTTTTTAAATATTCTGTACGTTAATTACGTGCATGTGCCAAACATTTAAAGGAACATTTAAAAAGGGAAGTCTGAGAAGCAATTGAGAAGAATGAAAATGATTTCAATAGAGATGATGGATATAGGCACTGGCTTCATGACTGTCAAGGAAGTGACTTCTAGGAGCCTGAGGAATGGAAACACAACGTGAACTCCATCATAGTGAGACAATACTGATGAAGATGCCCTGTTTTTCACTACCATTCGTCATGACTTTTCAGTGGTGATGGCAAGTCAATAGTAGCCTGCAGAATGTCACTCAATAGATCCACTTCTTTGGAACAAGCACCAGAAAATTTCATTTTATAAACAAACTCGACACTCATTTTCTTGTACTTCAAAAAACTATGTCTACCTCAGTTCTATCTACATATCCAGCTGCCCATCCTATGTGACATGAAATTCCCTTACCTTCCATTCCACTGATCTGCCTGGACGATCTGTCCATTCTCCATTCACTCATATCGTTCAACCTTCTGATACGACTCAATGCTCCAATGATATTGGATACCTCTCCCTAGACTCCACTCCACTCTCCCTAGACTCCACCCTCCAGAAATTCCAGCTACTGCATGAACTCTTTCTCAGCTAGTTTACTTCCTGGTGCTACCAGTGGCTCTTCAAAATCAACCCTAAGAATAGGCAGAGAATAATACAGGAAGCATTACCAGCAGCCTCCAACTACATGACTTCTACCACACCATTTACAACCCTCCTCTCAGATTTACTGAAATACATTGAAAAAAAAACATATTTATTTCATCATCTGTACAACTGTGAGTTTATGTTGAAAATAAAAATTCAACTAGGGCGGGGCGGTGTTAAAAAAATGTTCGCCAGCACTGAGTGAAGCAAGCTGCAAATTAATGTACACCTACCTCAGTACAGCGTTCGTTCACCATCCGTTGCTCTGCATTCGTAGGTACTACGCGGACGATGTTAAAAACAGCGTTGAAGAAAACCATCGTCCGTACTTACGATTGCATAGTCCGCGTAACTCAGGTAACAAAATAAACCTGTATATGTCTAGTAATAATGAGCAAAAGTGGGCGCTTCCTTTCTTCATTGAAAATGTCCACTTCCCGATGCTAATGTTTTTATTGTCTTTTAATTACGGTGTCAAGAGGCCCACATTACGTCGATAGCACATCTACTAGTTCATGCAGCTTATATCACACGCAAGACAGCCAGAAATGTTCTAAGTCCAACCCGAAATATTAAGAGATTAATACAGTCAATACTCCGCTACAAAATGAGTTTCACACTCAGTCCTTTTCGGTGCATTCATCAAAGGAAGATGCTCGCCAAAAAACGTTCTGTAAATGCATACTGAACACGCCACGCAGAATGCTTCACAAAGGCCGATAGTTTCACAAGCAGTTTTCTCTACAACAAAACAAAAGCTCCTAAACTTCACAGAACGGTGCGTAAATGCATCTGCCTGCACGACGATATAATGCGAACGCGAAATAACAGTCACTCTTTCATTTTACAAATACTTTTTCGGACACGTCTAACATGACCTTCTCGTCCGGCAGCTAGTCCACGACTATCTCAATGCCGTTGCTTTCAGGGCGTATAACTCATTCCAATGAGCGGAAAAGACTTTACTCTGATTGGTTGATCAAAACGAAAAGCCAATCAGATCAATCTTTAAAGATCATAATCGCACTTAAACTGTTTTACTCCAATCAACATTCGCAGATGCATTTAAGTCATTTCATGCTGCAAATATTAACAAAATGTTCCACCAAACCAAACCAAAGGAAAACTAAGAAAAACTATGCTTGAAATATACTTTAGAACTGATTATCCTCTTATTACCTTTTTGGCTGCCTTATTACAAAAGCAAACACTCGTAGATATACGTCATCTTCCAGTTAGGGGGATTTACAGTTTTCATGACACCCTGGTGGCGTAACACTTGCTAGTTACATAAGGTGTAATACAATACAGAATTGAAATTTGACGTATGTTCCACATACATACTCACATTCACTCTCATTTACTCTCACCCTAACACAAAATATAAATATTAACATTCAAACTGTTATTTTCTTTGTGAAAGAAAAATTATGAAAAGCTTACAATTGAAAATCTTTGTAAAATAAATCAGCACGATTAGAGTGCTATTACTGTTTTCAAATAGCAAAAGAAATATAAACTGTTATTGTTCCTATCTGAATTTACTTTAAGTATCGGTTAAGTACTTTTTAATGGATTTTTTTTATATCTCCGAAACAATTATAGGTAGCGCTATCAAATTTTGACACAAGGTTTGTCTGAATAACAAAAGGTCATGTACCAAATTTGAAAAAAAAAAACAGGTAGTATTTAACATAGCTATTTAGTTTCCTAGGTGAGGTGAATAAGTGATTCTAGTAGGGGCCACAGTGAACATTCTCACTGTCCACTTTAGCGACAGGTATGGCTATGAAGCATACGACAGGCCACAAGTCTGTCGCCGCCGAATGCTACTATTCTGCAAGCTTCCAAAACAGCGTGCCATAGCTTAACAAAACTTACTGCAAAAATCTGCAGTCGCGTAGTAACTACCACGCTACAAACTGTACAGTAGGTGGCACAAATATGCTTTTTTTTTCAAAATATCTAACATGTGCAGACAGCCATCTGCGAAAAGTTGTTCATTCACGTACCTTGGACAAATGTTTGACTGTAAACTAAGACAGAAATCGCACTTAAACGACAGAACCACCTATACATCTTGATTGCTTCCCTCCACCAAATTTCTCACCTCTAGATGTACCATTCAGTCATTTTCTCCTACATTCAAGGAAATCAGTCTCCCTATTATTTCTTCTTAGTGTTGCACTGCAGAAATAAATCATTGGCAAATGCCAAATTATCTGGAAGTTTTCCCTAGTCAGCACTGATCGAAGTCAAACCAGGCCGAGCTGCTGAGTAGCAATCAGAATGACAAATAGGCAGAGAGCTGATACAGCAAATAATATGGAACACCCCGAAAGATATTGCTTCACATCACTCGAGTGCCAACTCTGAATCATTAATTTAGCAACATGACCTAACTGACAGGGGATCATAATATCATTCTGACAGCACAGCACAATGCTACAAGAAAGAGTAGATGTTCTGCAAGACTTTTGAGGACACATGGTCGTTATTGGCAAGACATAACATCACTGCCCCAGATGGACAGCAGTAAAGGCTTTCAAGCCCATATGCAATGCAATTAGAGTGAGTCAGCCGTGCTGCAGCCCCTCAGATGCGCTGCCTACCATTTGACAGACATCTTCTACCTTAGAGATTGTTACCTGCCTAGACTGCCAAAATTGGTCGCTGTGAGCTGCCATCATCTCATCTGCTTATGTGAAATCTAGGGACTTCTACCTCTGGCTTGCTGAGAACCAAGCTGATGGTGTTTGGAGAGCCCTCAATCTGTCACTGAATGTGGCAGATCCAGTAAAGACTGCCGTCCCAGACTGCCACGTGTGAGTAGGCAGCAGCATTTATGGCCTACCTCTAGTGGAGAAGTCAGGTGTACATCTTTAACCCTTCAATGTGTAAGTAGGCTGTTTAGGTTTTTATGCTGGCGATGCCACGTAGCGCTTTGTATGAAAATCGCCGTCTGCGCTGTGTGCAGTCTGTAGCTTGTGGGACTCATTGTTGGAATATTCGCTAGTGTAGCGTTGGTCAGTTGGAGGTGAGCCGCCAGCAGTGGTGGATGTGGGTAGAGAGATGCCAGAGTTTTGAGAAGTTACTATGAACGGACGACCTGGAAATGTGTCCGTCAGAAAAAATGAATTTTGTAAGACTGGATGACATGAACTGATATATATATATATATATATATATATATATATATATATATATATATATATAAGTTCATGTCATCCATATATATATATATATATATATATATATATATATATATATATATATATATACTCCTGGAAATTGAAATAAGAACACCGTGAATTCATTGTCCCAGGAAGGGGAAACTTTATTGACACATTCCTTGGGTCAGATACATCACATGATCACACTGACAGAACCACAGGCACATAGACACAGGCAACAGAGCATGCACAATGTCGGCACTAGTACAGTGTATATCCACCTTTCGCAGCAATGCAGGCTGCTATTCTCCCATGGAGACGATCGTAGAGATGCTGGATGTAGTCCTGTGGAACGGCTTGCCATGCCATTTCCACCTGGCGCCTCAGTTGGACCAGCGTTCGTGCTGGACGTGCAGACCGCGTGAGACGACGCTTCATCCAGTCTCAAACATGCTCAATGGGGGACAGATCCGGAGATCTTGCTGGCCAGGGTAGTTGACTTACACCTTCTAGAGCACGTTGGGTGGCACGGGATACACGCGGACGTGCATTGTCCTGTTGGAACAGCAAGTTCCCTTGCCGGTCTAGGAATGGTAGAACGATGGGTTCGATGACGGTTTGGATGTACCGTGCACTATTCAGTGTCCCCTCGACGATCACCAGTGGTGTACGGCCAGTGTAGGAGATCGCTCCCCACACCATGATGCCGGGAGTTGGCCCTGTGAGCCTCGGTCGTATGCAGTCCTGATTGTGGCGCTCACCTGCACGGCGCCAAACACGCATACGACCATCATTGGCACCAAGGCAGAAGCGACTCTCATCGCTGAAGACGACAGGTCTCCATTCGTCCCTCCATTCACGCATGTCGCGACACCACTGGAGGCGGGCTGCACGATGTTGGGGCGTGAGCGGAAGACGGCCTAACGGTGTGCGGGACCGTAGCCCAGCTTCATGGAGACGGTTGCGAATGGTCCTCGCCGATACCCCAGAAGCAACGATGTCCCTAATTTGCTGGGAAGTGGCGGTGCGGTCCCCTACAGCACTGCGTAGAATCCTACGGTCTTGGCGTGCATCCGTGGTTCGCTGCGGTTCGGTCCCAGGTCGACGGGCACGTGCACCTTCCGCCAACCACTGGCGACAACATCGATGTACTGTAGAGACCTCACGCCCCACGTGTTGAGCAATTGGGCGGTACGTCCACCCGGCCTCCCGCATGCCCACTATACGCCCTCGCTCAAAGTCCGTCAACTGCACATACGGTTCACGTCCACGCTGTCGCGGCATGCTACCAGTGTTAAAGACTGCGATGGAGCTCCGTATGCCACGGCAAACTGGCTGACACTGACGGCGGCGGTGCACAAATGCTGCGCAGCTAGCGCCATTCGACGGCCAACACCGCGGTTCCTGGTGTGTCCGCTGTGCCGTGCGTGTGATCATTGCTTGTACAGCCCTCTCGCAGTGTCTGGAGCAAGTATGGTGGGTCTGACACACCGGTGTCAATGTGTTCTTTTTTCCATTTCCAGGAGTGTGTATATATACACGGACTTTGAGCGAGGGCGTATAGTGGGCATGCGGGAGGCCGGGTGGACGTACCGTCGAATTGCTCAACACGTGGGGCGTGAGGTCTCTACAGTACATCGATGTTGTCGCCAGTGGTCGGCGGAAGGTGCACGTGCCCGCCGACCTGGGACCAGACCGCAGCGACGCACGGATGCACACCAAGACCGTAGGATCCTGCGCAGTGCCGTAGGGGACCGCACCGCCACTTCCCACCAAATTAGGGACACTGTTGCTCCTGGGGTATCGGCGAGGACCATTCGCAACCGTCTCCATGAAGCTGGGCTACGGTCCCGCACACCGTTAGGCCGTCTTCCGCTCACGCCCCAACATCGTGCAGCCCGCCTCCAATGGTGTCGCGACAGGCGTGAATGGAGGGACGAATGGAGACGTGTCGTCTTCAGCGATGAGAGTCGCTTCTGCCTTGGTGCCAATGATGGTCGTATGCGTGTTTGGCGCCGTGCAGGTGAGCGCCACAATCATGACTGCATACGACCGAGGCACACAGGGCCAACACCCGGCATCATGGTGTGGGGAGCGATCTCCTACACTGGCCGTACACCACTGGTGATCGTCGAGGGGACACTGAATAGTGCACGGTACATCCAAACCGTCATCGAACCCATCGTTCTACCATTCCTAGACCGGCAAGGGAACTTGCTGTTCCAACAGGACAATGCACGTCCGCATGTATCCCGTGCCACCCAACGTGCTCTAGAAGGTGTAAGTCAACTACCCTGGCCAGCAAGATCTCCGGATCTATCCCCCATTGAGCATGTTTGGGACTGGATGAAGCGTCGTCTCACGGGGTCTGCATGTCCAGCACGAACGCTGGTCCAACTGAGGCGCCAGGTGGAAATGGCATGGCAAGCCATTCCACAGGACCACATCCAGCATCTCTACGATCGTCTCCATGGGAGAATAGCAGCCTGCATTGCTGCGAAAGGTGATATACACTGTACTAGTGCCGACATTGTGCATGCTCTGTTGCCTGTGTCTATGTGCCTGTGGTTCTGCAAGTGTGATCATGTGATGTATCTGACCCCAGGAATGTGTCAATAAAATTTCCCCTTCCTGGGACAATGAATTCACGGTGTTCTTATTTCAATTTCCAGGAGTATAATGATTTTTGAACACCATTAAGGTAAATCCGGCCGCTGTGGCCGAGCGGTTCTATGCGCTTCAGTCAGGAACCACGCGGCCGCTACAATCGCAGGTTCGAATATTACACGGATGTGTATGATGCCCTTAGGTTAGTTAGGTTTAAGAAGTTCTAAGTCTAGGGGACTGATGACCTCAGATCTTTTGAACTATTAGGGTAAATACATTGTTTGTTCTCTATCAAAATCTTTCATTTGCTAACTATGCCTATCAGTAGTTAGTGTCTTCAGTAGGTAGAATATTTTATTTAGCTGGCAGTATTGGCGCTCGCTGTATTGCAGTAGTTCGAGTAAGGAAGATTGTTGTGAGGTAAGTGATTCGTGGAAGGTGTAGGTTATTGTTAGACAGGGCCATTCTTTTGTAGTGATTTTTGAAAGTCAGATTGGGGCACAGTTAAAATGTAGTGTGTCAGTTTAGTGATGATTAGAATAAGAAAAGAGAGAACTGTCTGAGTACCATCAGTTTTGCCCAGCTGTTTGAAAATCAAATAACGAAAGAGTTTTTCCAGCACTGTCATTCATTACATAGAAAGGCGAAGTTTCAAATGTCGACAAGTGTGCCCTAGTACCAAGCAGTTGATCTGTTGCCTGTTTTCCTGAATGACATCAAAGTATTACGTTATCAGCTGCAACAGGGAATAAAGCCTAGAGAATATGTTTAGGTGGATGAGAATGTATGTTCCAAGTCTGTGTGATGAGTCCACTGTTTTCACCATTACCCCGTACAAGATGATTCAGTCCTAACATTTAAATCACATACGTGTTTGTCTTGCTACTGCTATTTGACTAGTGCATACAGCGCCAACTTGTCTTAAAAAAAATTTAAAAAAAATGGTTCAAATGGCTCTGAGCACTATGCAACTTAACTTCTGAGGTCATGAGTCGCCTAAAACTTAGAACTAATTAAACCTTCCTAACCTGAGGACATCACACACATCCACGCCCGAGACAGGATTCGAACCTGCGACCGTAGCCGTCGCGCGGTTCCAGACTGTAGCGCCTAGAACCCCAAGGCCACTCCGGCCGGCCCAACTTGTCTTCACTACCACATCCGACGCATCCCCATTCTGCATCAGTAAGGGCCTTAGCCCAGGCTATTACGAAAGACTGTCGGTGTAATGCTTTGCTCAGCTTCCTTTGGTGTAGTGGTGCTACATGTGGACTGTTGAGCAGTGTGGCGTATGTTGTAGATGGCAGGTGCAGTCGGCCTGCTTGGTCAGCTTGCTAACAAGCGGCATCACCTGGTTGAAACTTTCTCCACTAGCAGTCAGGACGAAAGCTCACCCAAGCGGACAACAAATTTAGTATTTTCCTGCTTGTAGTATTCTATGATTTCTTCTTATTAATGAGATTGTACGATTTCAGTTCACTTTGCTCCCCAAAATTTAGTTGAGAAATTTGGAAATATTTTAAATATTATTTCTGTCATTCAACGTATACAAGTTTACT
Organism: Schistocerca americana; assembly: GCF_021461395.2. NCBI lineage: Eukaryota > Metazoa > Arthropoda > Insecta > Orthoptera > Acrididae > Schistocerca > Schistocerca americana. The sequence continues at coordinate 1,026,358,985 of NC_060119.1, forward strand.
GTGCAAGTAACCTTATGATGTGTGAGGAGAGTACTTTGTGTAGCACAGTTCCAGTCACAAATGATCTAGGGACGAACTTGCTATTAAGCCTCATGTAAACTCGAATCTGTCCCTTTATAACTTCATGGCAGATATATGTAGAATATTGCAACATGTCGCTTCTCTCTTCTGAGAATTTACGCTCTAGAAATTTTAATAGTAAACCTCAACATGGGGCACAACGCCTTTGGCACTAGCGCGCTTACTGATTGAACCTGTAAAAAAACATGTTGCTCTTCTTTGTAACTTCTCTGTTTCCTCTATACACCTTCTCCTACACAGATCTCAGACTATCAAGCAATCTTCAGATGTTGCTGTGACGACGGTTATGTACGTTAACTCCTTTGTGACTCATCTGCATATCCTAAGGCGTCCCCCCAATGAATCTCAGACTGACATCTCCCTTTCCTGCGGTTAGTTTTAGTGCCACTTACACTTTAAATAGGTTCGTATGCATATTCTCAGAAATTTAATGGATGTGACTGCTTCTGATTGTTCTGCAGTCGTGAAACTACACAATAATGGGTCTTTCCATCTATGTATACGCAGTACATTTGTTTATATTGAATATTAACAGGTAACCCCTGCATCGAAAGAGTTTCTACATTTCGCTGCAAAGTTTTACCAGTGGGTCTTCTTCGTATATTAACAGTATCGTCCACAAAAACTCCCACGGAACTTCCAACGCTACTTTTGCGTCGGAAGAATTCTCTCCGTTGAGAATGACATGCCGTGTTCTGTTTGCTGCACATTCTTCGATCCAGTCAAATAGCTGGTTTGATATTCGTTATGAACGTATTTTGTTCATTAGGTGGCAGAGTGGATTTCTATCTGGCGTCTTCGGGAGGTAACGAACGCAGTATCTACCACCTTCTGATCTCTTGGACGAGAAGGGCGAGATGGGTTTCACACGATCGTTTTTTGCTCACCCCACGGTGATTCCTACACAGGAGAGTTTCGTTCCCCATGTGTTGCTGTTGTGGTCTTCAGCCCTGAGACTGGTTTGATGCAGCTCTCCATGCTACTCTATCCTGTGGAAGCTGGTTCATCTCCCAGTACTTACTGCAACCTACATCCTTCTGAATCTGCTTAGTGTATATATCTCTTGGTCTCCCTCTACGATTTTTACCCTCCACACTGCCCTCCAATGCTAAATTTGTGATCCCCTGATGCCTCAGAACATGTCCTACCAACCGGTCCCTTCTTCTGGTCAAGTTGTGCCACAAACTTCTCTTCTCCCCAATCCTATTCAATACCTCCTTATTAGTTATGTGATCTACCCATCTAATCTTCAGCATTCTTCTGTAGCACCACATTTCAAAAGCTTCTATTCTCTTCTTGTCTAAACTATTTATCGTCCATGTTTCACTTCCAAACATGGCTACACTCCATACAAATACTTTCAGAAACGACTTCCTAACACTTAAATCAATACTCGATGTTAACAAATTTCTCTTCTTCAGAAACACTTTCCTTGCCATTGCCAGTCTACATTTTATATCCTCTCTACTTCGACCATCATAAGTTATTTTGCTCCCCAAATATCAAAACTCCTTTACTACTTTAAGCGTCTCATTTCCTAATCTAATTCCCTCAGCATCACCCGACTTAATTCGACTACATTCCATTACCCTCGTTTTGTTGTTGTTGATGTTCATCTTATATCCTCCTTTCAAGACACTGTCCATTCCATTCAACTGCTCTTCCAAGTCCTTTGCTGTATCTGACAGAATTACAATGTCATCGGCGAACCTCAAAGTTTTTATTTCTTCTCCATGGATTTTAATGCCTACTCCGATTTTTGCTTTTGTTTCCTTTACTGCTTGCTCAATATACAGATTGAATAGCATCGGGGAGAGGCTACAACCCTGTCTCACTCCCTTCCCAACCACTGCTTCCCTTTCGTGCCCCTCGACTCTTATAACTGCCATCTGGTTTCTGTACAAATTGTAAATAGCCTTTCGCTCCCTTTCGGTCCCCATAAGTGTCACAATAAGAGAGGACAAAACGCACTCCAAAAGCTCTGAAACACGCTGATGTTACCGATATAGCTCTATAGGTTAGTGCATCTTTTCGACGACCTTTTCCGCAAAACGGGAATGTCCCGTGCTTTTTTCCAATAACTAGGAACCCTTCGATTTTCCAGCGATCTTTTGTACACTGTTGCTAGAAGACTTGTGTGGAATACTCTATATATAATCGCGTAAGTATCCCATCAGGTCCAGTGGCATTACCTCTGCTGAGCGATTTCAGCTGCTTTTGTAGCCCATGATCGCTTATGTAGGTATCTGTGATTTTGACCTTGGTCCTATTTAAAGGAGGAAACTGCATTACGATCTTCCTCAATTAAGCAATTTTAGAAAAAGAAGTTTGGTAATTCGACCTTCTTTCTGTCACACTGTGTTTCGATGCTATTTTAGTCATGGGTGGCCATGATCCGTTGACTCATTTAACAGAAGACCATAACGTCTTACGACTTTCTGTCATATCAGAAGATATAATTTTATCTTCCAGATCCTCACGAAAATTTTAGTTTCGCTTAGATTTTGTTTGTCTGTGAGATTTTGGCTACTTGCAAATCTATGGAAGAACTCTATTTGTTTTCGCAACAGTTTTCTAACATGGCTGTCGAACCACGGCAAATCTTCCCATTCCTCACAACTTTGCTCGGCACATACCTGACTGAGTCGTGACGTTCATTACTCTTGAATTTCACTTAACCTCTGCGTTTTCAGTCCATTAATAAAATGAATTGTTTGCCATACGGTCTAGATGAAGGACCGTCATGTTGTTACGTTCTTGCAGGAAATAAAATAAATTATGTTCAGCCAGCCGAGGATACATATACTGATAACCCAGAAAATTATGACCACTACCCACCGCGACGTCGGATGCCACGTGGTGGCGTGACGCGGTAACAAAAGTAAGTAAGCGGAGCAGACATGGACGGGGCATCACCGTGGCGAAGATATGGGCTGCAAATGGGGAAATCCATTCTGATAAACGGTCCTGACAAAGGGCAGATTATTATTATGCATAGTCTGTGAACGAGTATCTCGAAAACGGTCAAATGTTCACTTGCTACTGTCGTGAGCATCTACGGAAAAGGTGAAAGGACTGTGAAACTACCACTAAGCGCTAAATGGTTGGACGTCCACAATTCTTCATAGACTTAGGGTCCTGATGCTTGCCTGCTCTGTAAAGTAGGGTAGATGGTGATCTGTGGCATCTCTGCCAAAAAAGCGCTACGCTGGAGCACGCACAAGTGTTTCGGAGCACACTGTTCATCCTACATTGTTGAACAAGAAGCTCTGCAACAGACTATCCTTAAGTGTTCTCATGTTGACCCAATGACATCCTTAATTATGATTGCTGTCGGAACGGACCATCAGGATTTGACTGTCGATCAATGGAAGCGTATCTCTTCGGATGAATCACATTTTTGCTACACTGGGTCGATGGTCGTCTCCACAAACATCGTCATCGAGGTGAACGGCGGCTCGAAACGTGCAGCGCACCACGGACGCAGGCTGGTGGCAGCAGTGTTGTGCAGTGGGGAACATTCTTCCGTGTTTGCATAGGACCTTCGCTAGTAATCGAAGACACGCTGGCAGCAGCGAACCACCTGCATCCCTTCACGATTGATGTCTTTCCCGACGGCGATGTCATCTTTCAGTGTCTCGGAGCCAGAACGGTGCTACTGTGGTATGAGGAGCGTTATAGTGAACTCTCAATGATGTCTGGGCAACCAAATTCGCATGACGTAAATCATTTGGAACACATCTGGGTCGCTATCGGGCGCCATCACCGCGTACGGCACTCAGCGGCTAGTTATTTACGCGAATTACTTGGCATACGCGTAGACATCTAATGCCACATACCTCCACAAACCTACCAACGAACTGTCAGATCACTGATACGAAAAATTGGTGATGTATTTCGTTCCAAACACGGACAAACAAGCTGTTAAGCAGGAAGTCACAATGTTTTGGCTCATCAGCGTAAAGATTCTCAAAGAAGATACCAGGTGAGGAATTGGAACGTCGAATACTGAGGAAAATGTTTGGAGACGAACGTGTTTCCAACTAATAACTCTTAAGATTTTACCTTCAAATACGATTGCCACGTGATCTGCAGACACAGGTAGAAACAAACGTTGTTGCTATGTTGGAAAGACGACGGTCCTATTGCTCCAGCCAACGCTGGTGACAACCTTAACGACACATAATCAGCCGACTTCAACCTTCCTGTTCACCGGTGCCAAACAATACTTACTTTAAGTAATTCCTTTGCTTCATATCTATATGTCATTTTCACTACCTTTCAGAAATTCGGTGGCAGCTTTACAGCGTTAATGAATGCACTTTTTCCTATTATCATCCATAGTATTAACAGCCAGAAATTTGCTTAAATCGGATATTTAGATTTATTTATTTATTTTAAGGTAGGCACAAGATATAACGAAGCGAATGAATAGTAGATTGACGAAGGAATATCTGCGCTGTATTCGAAGAGATTAGACAATACTGAAAACATGGGTGAATCTACCTGAACATGTTAATGCATGGCGAATTTTGCAAGTGGCATCTCACCAATAGTGTATGTCAGGTGTCTGATGATAATACATTTCAAAATGACTGAAAACTTCCTGAATTAACGACCATAGCATGCACTTGTTTACCATAAAGACAAACTCTTACTCGTTATAACACTTAGGGGGGTGTGTTGTACCTGAAGGATCGAGTACCTAGGATCACATATTTTTCTTGGTCGGTGTTTCAGTCTAGTAAGAGATTTTAGAATCACATGAAGGAAACCGCGCTATAGACTGCCAAAATGATGTTTCCAACATATTCTATTGTTTTTGTGTTTGCGAGGCATGACGATATGTTTTGTGATGCGTTTGTCATTATTACAATTTCCACAAATTTAAGTGCTGTATAATACTGTAATGCTATTTGGAGTACATTGTTAATTTATTTGCTACAGAGTTTTGTGGTGAGTATAATTGTGTATATTATTAAAACTGCTTATATAAAGCGTGGAAGAGTAAGTCACACATCATCAGTAGTGCACCAGCTTCTGTCATGAAACTCGAGGTTTTCTGCCATCGAACCCGTGATATTTGCCGATGAACTGATTTTCTTTCATGTCTTAACAAGTTTTCCTGTCTTGAAAATGGAAATTTGTGTTGGTGGCCAACTGTTTCAAAATGATTTTTAACTTGTAGCTGGTTATTGACAATACTTTTTCTTAATTTGGTTTCACTGATTTTTGCTGTGTACTAGAGTAATAATGCAACAATAATCTAACAAATAGAGTAGTAACAAGATTTTCTCGCCTGTAATACTTTTAAATTTCAATTGAATATTTCTTCCTAGGTACATAACAATGTTGTAGTTTGGAACATTTTTCTTTCACGTTTGGAAAAACCTTATTTTTCCGAATTAATTTTTTTTATTTTCAGAAAAAGACTGCAGTACACATATGGTGAATGCTATCATTTGAAAATGGGATAACAGGATATATTAAACTCTTCTTGCAGGGCTAGCTAGAGGTGAAAATTCGAGAGTGTTCCAAGGTACAACAACCTCTCCTATCAACTTTCCTTAGTTGTGAAACTTCTGTATCGTTATGTGGGTAGCTTGTCGTACAATGACTGCTGTATGCAGTGCGGGCTCATTTACGAATGTATATGTGTACACTTCATATGCCGGAAACACTCATTTAACTGCGGTTTGCTCCAAGAACGCTAAATGATGGTTAACTGCACATAAATGGCGTGGATTCTACAAAGAGACTGTTTAATCATTTGTTTTTAGTGGTATTTTATAGTACAATTATTTAAGAAGTGGAAGAATTTTCTTTTGAGAGGCGACGTTGGTTTATTTCAGCGAGTTCACAGCAAACGCTCGAGGTCGAGGAGTCACGGTAAGCGAAGTGAATGGTTCACGCCACGTGTTTGATTGCATTACGGCTCCCACTCTATGAATGACGATGAGTCGGCAACTGGGGATGTTGCAGTTAAGGCTTTATGTTTCACCTGTTCCTAACGCTATGATTGCAAGCTGATCCCATACCAGCTAACTTCGTCCCCACCTGTGTACGTGAGTCGTTAATAATTTGATTTTGAATTGTGTACCAACTCCTGATCGATGCGTGGTCTTCCCTTCTGCGAGTCGCCATGTGTTCTCCAGCAATGTACCGAGGAAAGGAGAACCGCATATCAGTGTGCGTTGTCCGCAAGTACTGTATATGGCGAAGCATTTAACGCATTTTGACACGCCATGGGTATTTCAATAAGCTACCATCATATTCCTGCGTTGCTTGTCTCTCTACCATTATATTTTCTGCTACATACTCACTGAGATCTTGACGGTCATCTAGTCACCCGATATCATCATAAGTTTCTGAATGTACAGGCGCTATATTCTCTTTTATGCAACAGATATTCATTTCATCAGCAGTTAGTAACGTCACTAGCATAAAGCAGATACTGCGTCCTTTGGTGGCTTACTTCGCTGAAAAGACCCAGTGAATTTTTAAACTTTTTATATGTTTCAAGAGAAGAGTAATGGCAAAACTTCGTTACTGCTGATCGGCTGCCACACAGTTCGCTTCCACCCGTACAATCTCTTTCTCATTAACTGCTAACCTATTTCGCTACGTTATGCTTCGAAGAGCATATGTGCGATGACTATAGTAATGCAGTCGAGTAAGTCAGCTTACAGGCTAGATAAGTTAAACGACTTTTTTGTGTTTTTTTGATCAATATAACTACACTACTGGACATTACAACTGCTACACCACGAACATGACGGGCTACAGACGCGAAATTTAACCGACAGGAAGACGATGCTGTGATATGCAAATAATTAGCTTTTCAGATCATTCACACAAGGTTGGCGCCTGTGGCGACACGTACAACGTGCTGACATGAGGAAAGATTCCAACCAATTTCTCATTCACAAATAGCAGTTGACCGGCGTTGCGTGGTGAAACGTTGTTGTGATGCCTCGTGTGAGGAGGAGAAATGCGTGCCATCACGTTTCCGACTTTGATAAAGGTCGGATTGTAACCCATCGCGATTGTGGGTTATTGTATCGCAACATTGCTGCTCGCGTTGGTCGAGATCCAATGACTGTTAGCAGAATATGGAATCGATGGATTCAGGAGGGTAATACGGAACGCCGTGCTGGATCCCAACGGCCTCGTATCACTAGCAGTCGAGATGACAGGCATCTTATCCACATGGCTGTAACGGATCGTGCAGCCACGTCTCGATCCCTGAGTCAACAGGTGGGGACGTTTGCAAGACAACAACCATCTGGACGAACATTTCGACGACGTTTGCAGCAGCATGGGCTATCAGCCTGGAGACCACAGCTGCGGTTACTCTTGACGCAACATCACAGACAGGAGCGCCTGCGATGGTGTACTCAACGACGAACCTGGGTGCACGAATGACAAAACATCATTTGTTCGGATGAATCCACGTTCTGTTTACAGCATCACGATGGTTGCATCCGTGTTTGGCGACATCGCGGTGAACGAACATTGGAAGCGTGTATTCGTCATCGCCATACTGGCGTATCACCCGGCGTGATGGTATGGGGTGCAACTGGTTACACGTCTCGGTCACCTCTTGTTCACATTGACGGCACTTTGAACAGTGGACGTTACATTTCAGTTGTGTTACGACCTGTGAATTTAACTTTCATTCGATCCCTGCGAAACCCTACATTTCAGCAGGATAATGCACGACAGCATGTTGCAGGTCCTGTACGGGCCTTTCTGGCTACAGAAAATGTTCGACTGCTGCCCTGGTCAGCACATTCTCCAGACCTCTCACCAACTGAAAACGTCTTGTCAATGGTGGCCGAGCAACTGGCTCGTCACAGTATGCCAGTCACTACTCTCGATGAACTGTGGTATCGAGTTGAAGTTGTATGGGCAGCTGTACCTGTACACGCCATCCAAGGTCTGTTTGACTCAATGCCCAGGCGTATCAAGGCCGTTTTTGCAGCCAGAGTTGGTTGTTCTGGGTACTGGTTTCTCAGGATCTATGCACCCAAATTGCGTGAAAATGTAATCACATGTCATCATAATCATCATCATCATCATTTAAGACTGATTATGCCTTTCAGCGTTCAGTCTAGAGCATAGCCCCCCTTATACAGTTCCTCCATGATCCCCTATTCAGTGCTAACTTTGGTGCCTCTTCTGATGTTAAACCTATTACTTCAAAATCATTCTTAACCGAATCCAGGTACCTTCTCCTCGGTCTGCCCCGACTCCTCCTACCCTCTACTGCTGAATCCATGAGTCTCTTGGGTAACCTTGCTTCTCCCATGCGTGTAACATGACCCCACCATCTAAGCCTGTTCGCCCTGACTGCTACATCTATACAGTTCATTCCCAGTTTTTCTTTGATTTCCTCATTGTGGACACCCTCCTGCCATTGTTCCCATCTACTAGTACCTGCAATCATCCTAGCTACTTTCATATCCGTAACCTCAACCTTGTTGATAAGGTAACCTGAATCCACCCAGCTTTCGTTCCCATACAACAAAGTTGGTCGAAAGATTAAACGGTGCACAGATAACTTAGTCCTGGTACTGACTTCGTTCTTGCAGAAGAGAGTAGATCGTAGCTGAGCACTCACTGCATTAGCTTTGCTACACCTCGCTTCCAGTTCTTTCACTATGTTGCCATCCTGTGAGAATATGCATCCTAAGTACTTGAAACTGTCCACCTGTTCTAACTTTGTTCCTCCTATTTGGCACTCAATCCGTTTATATTTCTTTCCCACTGACATTACTTTCGTTTTGGAGATGCTAATCTTCATACCATAGTCCTTACATTTCTGCTCTAGCTCTGAAATATTACTTTGAAAACTTTCAATCGAATCTGCCATCACAACTAAGTCATCCGCATATGCAAGACTGCTTATTTTGTGTTCACATATCTTAATCTCACCCAGCCAGTCTATTGTTTTCAACATATGATCCATAAATAATATGAACAACAGTGGAGACAGGTTGCAGCCTTGTCTTACCCCTGAAACTACTCTGAACCATGAACTCAATTTACCGTCAACTCTAACTGCTTCCTGACTATCCATGTAAAGACCTATAACTGCTTGCAAAAGTTTGCCTCCTATTCCATAATCTTGTACAACCGACAATAACTTCCTCCTAGGAACCCGGTCATATGCCTTTTCTAGATCTATGAAGCATAGATACAATTCCCTGTTCCACTCATAACACTTCTCCATTATTTGCCGTAAGCTAAAGATCTGGTCCTGACGACCTCTAAGAGGCCTAAACCCACACTGATTTTCATCCAATTGTTCCTCAACTAATACTCGCACTTTCCTTTCAACAATACCTGAGAAGATTTTACCCACAACGCTGATTAAAGAGATACCTCTATAGTTGTTACAATCTTTTCTGTTTCCATGTTTAAAGATTGGTGTGATTACTGCTTTTGTCCAGTCTGATGGAACCTGTCCCGACTCCCAGGCCATTTCAATTATCCTGTGTAGCCATTTAAGACCTGACATTCCACTGTATTTGATGAGTTCCGACTTAATTTCATCCACCCCAGCCGCTTCATTGCACTGCAATCTATTGACCACTTTTTCCACTTCCTCAAATGTGATCCTATTTCCATCATAATTCCTATCCCATTCTACCTCGAAATCTGAAACATTACTGATCGCATTTTCAACTACATAGAGCAACTCTTCAAAATATTCCCTCCATCTGCCCAAGGCATCCACAGGATTCACTAGCAGTTTTCCTGACCTGTCCAAAATACTTGTCATTTCCTTCTTACCTCCCTTTCGAAGACTGCCAATTACACTCCAGAATGGTTTTCCAGCAGCTTGACCCATAGTCTCCAACCTGTTCCCAAAGTCTTCCCACGATTTCTTCTTGGATGCTGCAATTATCTGTTTGGCTTTGTTTCTTTCTTCAACATAACTTTCTCTGTCTACCTGGGTTCTGGTTTGTAGCCATTTTTGATACGCCTTCTTTTCCTTTTACAGGCTGCCTTGACTGTATCATTCCACCAAGCTGTTTGCTTCATCCTACTTTTACACACTACTGTTCCAAGACATTCTTCAGCCACTTCTAGTACTGTGTCCCTGTACCTTGTCCATTCCTTTTCCAATGACTGTAATTGACTACATTCAACTAACTGGTAGCTTTCTGAGATCGCTGTTATGTACTTGTGCCTGATTTCCTTATCCTGAAGTTTCTTCACTCTTATCCTCCTACAAATGGACCTGACCTCCTGCACTTTCGGCCTCACAATCCCAATTTCACTGCAGATTAAATAATGATCAGTGTCATCAAAGAATCCCCTGAATACACGTGTGTCCCTCACAGCCTTCCTGAATTCCTGATCTGTTATTATATAGTCAATGACAGATCTGGTTCCCCTGCCTTCCCAAGTATACCAGTGAATGTTCTTATGTTTAAAAAATGAGTTTGTGATTACTAAGCCCATACTGGCACAGAAATCCAAGAGTTGTTTCCCGTTCCTGTTGGCCTCCATATTCTCTCCAAATTTACCGATAACCTTTTCATACCCTTCTGTTCGATTTCCAATCCTAGCGTTAAAATCACCCATGAGCAGAACACTGTCCTTGTCCTTTACTCTAACAACTACATCACTGAGTGCCTCATAAAAACTATCCATATTATCTTGATCTGTCCCTTCACAATGCGAATATACTGACACAATCCTAATTTTCTTGCTAGACACTGTCAAATCTATCCACATCAGTCGTTCGTTTACATACCTTATTGCAACTACGCTGGGTTCCATTTCTTTCCTGATGTAAAGCCCTACACCCCATTGTGCTATTCCTGCTTTGACTCCTGACAGGTAGACCTTGTATTCTCCAACTTCCTCTTCTTTCTCACCCCTTACCCGAATGTCACTAACAGCTAAAACGTCCAGCCCCATCTTACTTGCAGCCTGTGCCAGCTCTACCTTCTTCCCAGAGTAGCCCCCATTGATATTAATAGCTCCCCATCTCATTACCATTTGTTTGCCAAGTCGTATCTTTGGAGTCCCTGGTTTGTCAGTTAGAGGTGGGACTCCGTCACCTCCAAAGGTCCGAGGCATTTTGCTCTGATTGTTGCCAGCATCATATTTAAAGTACCAGGGAAGCAGGTTGCTAGCCTTACTTGCCCCGAGTCCCATTGGGTTTTACCCCTAACGGCTGAGGGACTAACCGTTGGATTTGGTAGTCTTTGCCGTATGAGCACAAAGGTGACCACGACTCAGAATATGTCCGAGATGCCCAGCCTTATTCCAAAGTAACTGGTATCCCGACTGTCGGGACCACTTACTTGGCCACTCATACGTTGCCCGTGGTTCATGAACTACGACATGACTACAGGAACCCACACCCACACCATGAACCACAATCATGTCAGTTCTAGTATAATATATTTGTCCAATGAATACCCGTTTATCATCTGCATTTCTCCTTGGTGTAGCAATTTTAATGGCCAGTAGTGTACATGCTGATCATTTTGTAGGTGCTGTACGGCACCATTACAAAAATATTGTCAATATTAAGGTAGCAGTCATTGTCATAGTGAATGCTACTCGTGTAATGAACTGAAAACTACTTCTGAAACTTCTAGAACGTCTATGCTCATAAGCATCACAAATTTTCAGTCTAAACACAGAGGTGACTTATTGTGAGGCGAAAACAACAAGAAGCAAAGAAGCGCATACAGTAACGATATAAAGCTGCCAATGAATTTGATTGAGTCTAAAATTGTTTATTTACATGAAACGTAGTGCAAATGACATGCAAATATGAAGCCATGAATATAAATTATTAAGGTAAGTATCATCTGGCACCGGCTATTGGCTGGAGCTACAAGCATTGGCTGGAGCTACAAGCACGTCGTCTTTCCTGCATAACAGCGATTTTTGTTTCTACCTATGTCTGCAGGTCACGTGGCAGTCGTATTTGAAGCTAAAATCTTTCGGGTTGTGGAAACTTGTTCGTCTCCAAACACTGTACTGAAACGCATCATGAGGCGTAACTGCTCAACGTCAGCCTAAAGCAAATGGTTGCAGGTGATTCCACAGCTTCCACAATTCACTACATGGCATCGCGTATACTTTCCTTAGGTATTATTAATTGAGACCAGGATTTTTTGCATGTTGAAGTGGGACAGCGCTCAAACACCTTCATGTCCACGGTGCGCGAACCATTCTCATGTTATTTATGACGAGGGTGTTGCAGATTATGCTTTCGACAAAAGTACAGTTCACCTAGTTGAGTAGCAATAGTGAGTAACTGGATACAGTTGAACAAATAGTGGGTTCCTGAAAATAGTCGTTAGTGACAGACGATGATCGACATATGGAGGATTCCTTGACATCCCACGTGAGCAACTGCGACGCGACACTATCAAGGGATGACCAACTATTATCGCCACATCTGCGTTATAGTAAAATGGAAATGTGTGGCTAGGGCCTCCCGTCCGATAGATCGTTCGCCTGGTGGAAGTATTTTGAGTTGACGCCGCTTCGGCGACTTGCGTGTCGATGGAGATGAGATGATGATGATGAGGACAACACAACACCCAGTCCCTGAGCGGAGAAAATCTCCGATCCCGCAGGGAGTCGAAACGGGGCCACTTGGCATGACAATCCGTCACGCTGACCACTCAACTACCGGGGCGGACAGCGTTATAGCGATTACAGCCTAACCTGCCCTTGAGGCTATCATATTTCAATAGAAAGCATTAAATATAGTTAATTTTTGAATTTATGTGTGTTCCGGGAGCAGACGACATGTATCAGACAGGCGTGGTACCACGGTGTAAGGTTATTGCTCTTATATTTTGCGGCTCGTGATTGCTATAAAGTGAAGAGTTGATAATTTTCGCCAAGTTCGCGCTTTACGTTGCAAGAGACCCCATTGTGCCTAGTTTGAATGGCCTTTCGCGCTTGAATGCCTACGCCAATGGCGTAGAGAAGTGAGCATATTTTGAGAGCAAGGCATTGCTACCAAAACTAACTTCGTAGCTTGCCCCAAACTGTTAAAGTGAACACAAGCTCGCTATGAAAAGTAGAGCTATTGTGCAATCGGACGTTTTCGGTGAAATCCGAGTAGTTGAATAACCTCAAAAGCAAGCGCTCTGTCTCATTCGGACCCGGATTCTTCTCCAGTCTAGACATGTTTCTGTGCGTGTTACAGTCATCCCAAGGTACAGGGTCCTACCGCTGGGCTGCCACGTGGAGACAGTTCACGGACAGTGGAAAATCCCTAAGTTTCAATAAACTATCTTGTTGAAACTTGGCGGATGTTTGAGGGGGAAAATGATGAAATATTATTTTCTTTTTTTGCATAGTTTTACTTTCGAGGGACAAAACACAGCCCGGAAGGTAATACGGCGTATTAGGTTTGGAGGGAAAAACTTTGATATGATTACACATAAAAAATGTTTTTCGTATAAAAGTTGGTATCTAAGTAACGTTCTTGAAAACCGCATACTCGAATTTCATAATAATATGAAACTTTGTAAAATATCCCACCACCATTAATTAATTTTGAAAAATAAAGACCTTCTTTACGACATACAGAAGGTTTGAAGCTACATACATCCATGTGTAATACAGCTGGCTTCTGACATACCGTTTTTGGAGAATAAGCAATTTACAATGTGCTGCCAGAGTGTTTTCAACATAAGTAATTAGAATATTAAACATTTTCTGTCAGACTAGATAGTAATTTTACTTATACATTTGCTTTGTGATTTACGTAGTTATGTTAATTTTTACATTACTTTTTTCTAGTTTTAGTTTTCTGTTTCACTTACGTATATTTTAGTAAGTGAAAATAGTAAGTGACTCATTATTATGATAAAAAATCATTACAATAATTATAACCTGTAAAGAAGTGCATAAAACGTAACGTTCTCTTACCTCACGTACATAAAATTAAGGAAATTTTTTCACGTAATATACACGACAGAAAACAAAATGTAAAACGAAATCCAGCAGGAATTCAAACTGTCGCGGGCGATCCTTTAAATATCCTGATTTGTATCGGGTATATTTCAGTGCATTGCTAAGCCTTGGCGAAGAGGATTGATTATGTGCTGGTGACTGTAGCTTGATTGTACTGTTTCTCAAGAGGAGACTGACATAATCATTCAATAGAACTAGACCTGAAAATCTTCTCCCAAAATTCTTCCAACATCGAAAGCCGTATTCCATCTCGCGACTGTAGTAGCCCCATGGAGCCCTTTGGGATCACCAGATGACTATGTTCCTTGTCCTCATATACGATGCTCTATACGGCTCTTTCACATTGAAAACTCCAAGAATCTAACAATAATACAGATATTTTCCCCTTCACTATGAAAGGAAACATCTTTCAAATATCTTTTGACCTGGTCAGGTGTTCGATGCTTTAGGCCTGGTGAGGGTAAGAAGTATTGTATTAGGTGCTTGTTTCCAAGCAATACAAGCGGGAACGCGATTCCGTCGTTTCACACTTCCCAAGCACTAGGATATTTTCACAATAATTCTCTTTTTGTTCCATTCTCGAAAACCACACGGAAAGAATGAACACCTATCTCTCTGTGTAAGTTCTGGTTTGCCTTATTTTATTATGATGATCGTTTCTTCCTATATAGGTCGACGTGAACTGTTATGCAAGAGATACCTCGAGCCACGTTACTGCAACACAATCTTTGGCATGAATGGGACTCGTTTGCCACGAGTGCTGTTGAGACCGTTTTTCTCGCTAGAAGCAGTTTGCGAAGCACCATGGACAATGCAGGTTTGTGGTGCAACGGGCCGGCTGTTTGTTCTACCGCTTGTGCAACTTACAAGTTGGTCTGGCTGAGCATCTTCTGGACGTGAGGGATCTACAACAGAAACGGGAGTGGGCACATTATTCCTTTGACCGACCAGGTCTGGAGGCGAGTGGTGGGTCGTTGTCATCCACACACTTTCTGGCGGCTCCAAGTTTTGCACTGTTTGTCGTCGCACAGCAGCTTTGTATAGTCGGTGAGCTACTTTTAGTTCGTTACCTCGGTCCCAAGACAACGCGGTATTCTGAAGATTGACCTCGCTCTCCGATGTAAGCTTGATAATTGTGACTGATTCGCTTCCTGCGCATGCTTGTGCCTTGCTGCTTGAATATCGAATGGGGTTCAACCTTCTGTTGTTGTTATCTTTTCATGCACCTGGCCAGGCAATCTGAGGAGCGTCTCGCCCGTATCAAAAGATTGTAGCTTTCATTTCGTAATTGTCATGGACTTGTTATTTTTTTTATTTTTTAAATTGCTTTAGTGTTGGGTGCATTATTGTTTAGAACGTTCAGAGTATTTTTTGTCTGGTACTTTGTGCACATTCATTAGTCATTTGGAGCCTGCAAACTTATGCACCCTAGTGGGGAAAATCTTCTTACATGTATTTTGTCGGTTTTACTTCCAAGCCAAGATTGTTTTACATAGGTGAGGTTCTTCAGTCAGCCATTCACATCTTCTTTCCATCTATATTTTCTGTCCCATGTTAAGTTATTATCGTTTCTGTGTCATGGCATGATTTGAAGCTGAATGTCGGTTGGCTGCTGAGCTTCCTCGGTATCAGAAGTAAGTGCGGGGTGGTTGCCTTGGCCAGTTAGGTTATTATCTCTTAGGAACCTTTGACAACAGTTTTGTCTGCAATTCCAGCATGTAATGGGATGACTCATATTTTTACTTATTTTACTTAAAAATTACTTTTCTGTTTATGAGGCTATGTTTGTGCCTTGAGGTTATTCCCAATAGTTTCTTAGAGATGGAGTGTGGTGAGCAATGTACCAGGCCTGCCCTAAGTAATTTGAGGGGCATCTGTCTGGACCACATTGCCCGATGTGTGGTGGTTTCGTATCAAGGAAGTTTAGTTGTTTTTGTTCCCTTTTAATGAACCCTTTTTTGTAAGCCTCAATTATTTGTTGTATGTTAGTCAAACAAATTCAAGAAATCTTTGTGGACTACCTATTTGAGGACTTTTTCTCAAAACCTTCGAAGATATTGTTTTGTAACTTCAGTTGCTGAAATACTATCTTGCCCCTCTTATTAAAATTTGCAGTAATTATTTCAACAATAGTAACCAATGCCATACAAGATTTGTATATTTTTTTGAGGGGGAATAACGTTTGTTGTAAATGTAATTTTCAGGCTTCATGTTCCCATGAATGACTTGGATAGCTGAGATCAAATACTTGAATTAACACTATAATCTTTCGCAATTTGGTCTCACTAAAGTGTATGATGAATCAGTGATCGATTATCAGTAACCGTGTTTAAGTAACTTTGTTTAAATTTACAGTTTTGTATTAGTATGTGAAGGTCCTACTGCTCTGATCAGTAAAAGTATATTGCTGGCAAGTCTGAATAAAAATCTTCATACGTATGAGGTTCAACCCTTATTTGGCCTCGTCCTCCCACTCTCAGGCAATTTTATGCCAATAGTGCGCACCATTCTGGTAGCAGAACGTGGTTGTTCTTGAATTACATTGGGCATATACCTTAATACTTTTATTCCATCTTGCTAGGCACAATATATTGTCTTTCGGCGTTGGGTTACAGGTTCTTTGGTCTGTTATGGAGCTTCGAGTTGTGGTGGGAGAGGGCTGCCTTCCAGGTAAGATACAAGAATAAAATCCGGGGATCGGCAGTTTTTGGGGACATCGTAGAACTACTGGCACTTCTTCGCACAGCTATGGGGCCTCTGGTGCAGGTGACAGCGGAGCAAATGGGTCACATGAGTATGGTCTTCGGGCACTGCGTCAATACCCTGTCACAGATAGAGCAGACCTTAAAGGTTTTTCAGTTTAGTTCTCCATCACGTGCTGAGCTGTATCAGATGCAGGCGCAAATTATGCACTGGTTGTGTAGAGTTAAAGACCTGGTTTCAGTAGTCACGGCTTCACAGTTCAAATCTAAGGCTGATCAATTACATAACACAGTGGTAAATTTGCAAATCAGTTAGAGTGCCTTAGAGTAGGAGAGAGATTAGGAGCGTAATGAATTGCAAATTCTGGTGGTTACCGAAAGTGGAACCGTTTCTCTGGCGCCCAGAAGGGGCGATATAGAGAAGCTGCAGACCAGTTTTGCTAAATTACCTAATGCCTTATTGAATGAGCTGTGCAGAGTAGAATGCCCTGCTATCGGTACTCGAAAGAGGTTGGTTAAATTTTTATTGTTTCCTATTATCTTAGAAGAAGAGGTTAACGTTTTTAAAATGTCATGGGAGACCGGTTTTCAATTGATGTATCCTTTGTGTCAAGGGTCCGTGGCCAAAATGGTTATTGAGATTTAAGTGAGAAAGGGCTGTTTAAGAGAACTGTGCGACCACGTGCTAAGGGAGCACCTGTCTGCGTGAGTTAGGAGGGAGCTCGTTAACATTTTTCCCGTGTCTAACACGCTTACGGGAACCTAGTTGAGTATACTCGTGAAGTACGCACGACAGCCATGGCTTTTGACCTAGAGTTGGCTGCGTGAAGTTTTTGACACCATCTTGCAATGGATTAAACCAAAGGATTGTTCAGGGCATTGTTTTCTCTCTGCCCAGAGACTGGGTGTTTGTGTTGTCCTCATCATATCATCATCATCATTCGTGATAGTGGTTAGACTGGACTGCGTAAAACATTGGATTGCG
Source organism: Schistocerca americana (assembly GCF_021461395.2). Classification (NCBI taxonomy): domain Eukaryota; kingdom Metazoa; phylum Arthropoda; class Insecta; order Orthoptera; family Acrididae; genus Schistocerca; species Schistocerca americana. The sequence continues at coordinate 1,026,376,724 of NC_060119.1, forward strand.
AAAATATTGGGACTTTCTAAGGGCGCTGATAATCGCGCAGTTGAGCGCCCCAGAAACCAAACATACTCATCATCAGGGTGTTGTTTGTCGAGAAGCCGACTACCTATGGTGACTTGCATAACCTGTGAAAAGGCGTTACCTAAATCTCACACCAAACCTTCCTTGGCAACCTTTTCCGCTAGTGAGACGAAGTTCTCCCATATTGTAATTATGTATGACAATTACGTGTTATTCATCGTATTGAATAATAATCATGTGTTATTTATGGATATTCAAAACAGAGATCCGGCAGAAAAATACATACTGACTTATTACAGGTTAAGTGAACAATTTAGAGCCTATGACACGTTAAGCCACAATATTCGGAAAAGGCTACAGTCGAACAAGGAGACGGTGACCAACGGAGTTTGTGCAGCAGCTGTCAGCACTTCGATAGATCAACGACCGAGCAGATGGGCAATGCTTTCAAGCAGAACAACGACCAGCGCACTTGACACATCAGTGGTCAATGCTCCAGGAACTGTCATCAAACTGAACTCAGGTGCATGACGTATCTAGCGATGCGGTGGAGGACGACAGGGAAATGATCGACCATTCCAGCATAGCCGTAAAACAAGGGAACCCGGAACGTGGGTCGACATTGGTCATGTTTCTGCCCAGCGTGACAAGCATAGATAAACGACTGAAGGATCAGTCGCCGCGCTAGAAACTTCGCGACATTGGCGAAAACACAGAAGAAATTCCTCCTACAAACTGGCATGAGGTGGCCTTTATAGGGACGAGAGAAGGGAGAAAGAAAAGTCGCATGGATGGACGGACCAATGGTCAGCCACCGGACGTCACACTTCGCTGCAACGACTTAGCCATTACGCTGCTCGATAGAAGAAGATGTCGGTACCACGCCAATGGGTTAACGCAGATATCCCATCACAGATGTTACCAGAAAGAAGATCGTGTTGTACTTACCCAGGGGGCTGGTGAGAACGAAGGGACTCATCAGCCCCTCACCAAATGGGTCACCTGTAAACCTGGAGGTTGATGAGCTCCGCCAGAAGACGCCGATCATGAGAGTCGTTGTTCGATTCCAGGACGGAGCACTCTTCGCGACGCCGTAGCCGCTTGTTAATAACGCAACGAGCGAATTCACAAGGAAAAGACCGCGCAGCAGTGGGTCGGACGAATACGCCGCCTGGCGCTCCGCTGCAACACGAGCCGTCGCCGCATCAGCGGCCACTGGAATGTGCAGACTTCGAGCCGCAACGCTGCCGCTGGGAATTGAGCGAGTTAAAACACAAAGAAGTACTCTGGTCGTTTAAAGGGTCTTGTTTGTCAACAAATGACTGATAGTGGAACCGCCATTGTTTCACTCACACCTCACCCACTGAGCCAAGGAAATAACACATTCCACCGCCCATAAATGTCACTTTCCCTGCGATCCCTCATAAAATAATGACTTTTGCTCTCCGCTCTCACTGACGCCTAATATCTAGTGCCAATAAACCCCAGCCTGCTGCATCAGGTAAGGGCATTTTGCTCGCCCGTGCGAGGTCAACAGAAAAACGCGTTTCGATAGGCAGGGATGGTGTGGCGCCTTTTCCGTCTTTTCCAAGTAATAAAATAAAAGGGGTGACCCGTAATCCTCTTCCCTTTTTGTGTGCATATGTCAGTCATGATCTACTCTGTGCGATACTAGGTTGTAAAATGGTTAATGGTCGAGCTCTTCCTTTGAAGCCGGCCAGAATGGCCGAGCGGTCCTAGGCGATACAGTTTGGAACCGCGCGAGCGCTACGGTAGCAGGTTCGAATCCTGCCTCAGACATGGATGTGTGTGATGTCCTTAGGTTAGTTACGTTTAAGTAGATCTAAGTTCTAGGGGACTGATGACCTCAGCAGTTAAGTCCCATAGTACTCAGAGCGTTTTGAAGCATCTTCATTTGATAGGAACCCTTGTGCAATTTTCTTGGCCCATGGAGGTATTGGAGATGATTCTAGGGGTGTGTGTGTGTGTGTGTGTGTGTGTGTGTGTGTGAGTGTGTGAATTCCTATGGGACCAAACTGATGAGGTCATCGGTCCCTAGACTTGTACACTACTTAAACTAACTTATGCTAAGAACAACACACACACACACATCCATGCCCGAGGGAGACCTTGAACCTCTGGCGGGAGGGACCGCTCAATCCGTGACATGGCGCTGTAAACCACGCGCCCTCTCCCCACGCCACTAGGAGTGTGATTTTGTAAGTAAAACGGGATTAGTTTTGGATTATGCTGCAGCGGCATCACCGTTTAGGATATGGAAAGTTACTTTTGTGCTATATTCTGAGCACAAGTTACAGCCAGGTGCGGGCTGGGTTGCAGTAAGTTACGCTGACCAGCGGTTGCGAGTGGAATGGAGGCCATAGGGGCCATCGAACCGCTGGAAAGTGTAAACGCAGTGGTTCACATGTCGCAAGCTATAGGAAGAAGGTGCCCACTGGCGGAAACATGGAGTGGGGCTTACGTGACTCGGAGCGATGCGTTAGTGAAACAGAGCCATGAAGCTGAATATAAATAGGTGTTGTTTTCTAACGAGAGTCATTCGAGTGTGGCAGCTCTCCTGGACGGTGGGACGTATCACACTGCCGGCGACACACGGCAACAGATGGGGCGACAGCGTGACAGTCTACGGTGGGTCATTGGTTCGACCCTCTGAGGCCAATGCTATGTTTGCAGCCAGCCAAGGCGGGCCAGTCTTCGGGTCGCTACCGTGGACAGTCGTCTCGGCTCCCAACACACCCCGGAGACTTAAAAACAAGGCGACGGCCGCAGGTTCGGACGCCGGAACGGGAGCGGTCATTACCACCACGTTCCCAGCTACACCAGCCGAGGAAGAAGCAGCAGCACGGCCGGCCTATGGCTTCCGGCAGAGAAGTGCGGAGTCAACTGGGACGGTGGCCGCTGAGTCGGCTGCTAGCGCAGCTATTCTGACTTAATTGGAACTCTGCAGCTGGCGTACAAGGCCGGCTTGACACACTGCATGGCACAGGCCGCTGGGGTGCTAACTCAGCAATGCGGGGCCTGTGATGCGGACTGAGGTCAACGAAGCTCTGCAATGGAAAAAATAAATCATTTGAAAAGCTCGGACGAGTTTTAATACAGCACCTCCTGGCACCCATCCACAACATTTGGTGTCATTACGCCACATTCGGCGTCTGGTACCACTACAATGACCTTGGGAAATTCAGTTCTGGGTTTCGGCCTGATGTGAAATTGCTCTTGTGCTGCCATTTTAGGGTGTCACGTCTCTGTAATGCTGGCGTTCGTGCGGCTGAGTTCGACGCTGCAATCGCCTCCTCATCAGGCTGGGGCTCCCCTTCAGATATCGCGGCGTTTCCCCGAGGTGTTGACGCATAGATTAGCTGCGACTAATCGTACTGAATACCAGATTTTAATTTCTGACTATCTTCCAGTCAGGCAATAACCTTACCACCTACCTCCGCCTGACATGAAGGTATTGCGTGAGTTGGTAGATAGAATGGTCGCTGAGAGAGTTATAAGGCCTTCCACATCAGCGCACTCATCGCTGACATTTGTGGTTGTGTCAGGGTGTTTCAGACCCGTTATGGACTATCATGTCCTTAATCAGAATGTAATCTTGGAGTCTGTCCCTCTTTCTCATTCACTTGGGTCTTTTCATGGTTTCCCGGCGCCCACAATTTTTCCGATTTCGATCTTAACCAGGCGTTTTACCAGATATTCCTTACCGAAGAGTCCAAGGCGGCCACTGACTTTCGCACTGATTGAACCTTGTATGAATTAAATCGGATGCCTTTCGGCCTTTCTAATGGGGTGGCAGTTCTTTCTAAGTTACTTGATTCCGTGCTCGGAGAGTTGTCATTTAGAATGCCACCTTCTCCGAGAATTTAGAGCATTTGTGACATTCTGGACCGTCTGAGGCAAGCGAGCGTAACCGTGAAACACTCTAAAACTACTTTAGGTCGTCGTGAGACCTCTTTTCTGAGGCATTATATCTCGGCCGAGGTCTTCAGGATTGATTGGTGTAGGACCCGTATTATTTGCAGTTTCTACACTTTTTCTTCCGAAAATTCGCTCCGAAGTCTGTTGAGCTAACCGCTCAGTTTGTTTGTTGTGAAAGATGCGCGAACCATTTGTCTGGACCGACAGCCAACAGGCTGCGTTTGATTCGCTTAAGATCACTTTGAGTAACACCCTTGATCTTGCCCTTCCTGACGCCAATAAACCTTCCTTCGTCGTCCAGACCGACGCCTCTAACTCAGGTGTTGGCCCCTTGCTGCTTCAGGAGCACGGTGACGAGCGGAGGCCCTTAGCCTATGTCTATAGATGCCTGTCTCCAGCTGAGAAGAAATACTCTACTTACGAGTTGGACGCGCTGGCTGTCCTCTTCGCGGTAGAGAAATTTATATACCACGTCGAACACCGGTAATTCACACTGGAGACGGACAACCAGCCCCTTGGTTGAGTACTGGCTGGTTGACATAAAACTGGTCGTATTGCAAGATAGGCTGTCTGAATTTCAGCCTTCCTCTTCAACATTAGGTGGCGCGATAACGATGTAGACGGATACATTGAATAGAATGACCAAAGAGGATGAGGAGGGTTCGTCTCCCACTATACCTACGTAGTAGAAGATCTTGTTAATTCAGTGCTTATCACCGGCCGCTGTGGCCAAGCGGTTCTAGGCACTTCTGTCCGGAACCCCGCTGCTGCTCCAGTCGCAGGTTCGAGTCCTGCCTCGGGCATGGATGTATGTGATGTCCTTGGGCTAGTTAGATTAAGTAGTTCTAAGTCTAGTAGACTTATGACCTTAGATGTTAAGACCCGTAGTGCTTAGAGCCATTTGAACCATTTTCAGTGCTTATCGAGGTTCCGGCATTATCTCTGACCTTGCACAACAACAAGAGCAGCACCCCAAGTTGGGCTCCATTAAGGACTTTCTCTTTTGCTGCGGGCGCCGCGTTATAGAGCTTTAAATTTGTCTTCCTATTGCGATTGCTTAGGCTGTTTTCAAATATTATCATAGTTCTGTTGAGCAAGGGGCGAGGGGGGTCATCAGACGTATATAAAACCACTCACAAGATCCGTAAGTGTCGGAACTGACCCTCCCTGTATCGCTATGTTAGAAAAATGGTTAATTACTATCGGGAATGCTAGATGGCTACGATGAATTCCGATGAACTTAGGGGGTTGCATCAATCCAGTCGGGCAGACGTTCCCCTGAGGCGTCTTTTTATTGATAACGTGGGTCCTGTTCCACGGAGCTAAAATCGGCAGTGGTATATGTTTGTGGTCGTTGACGGTTTTACTCGGTTCACCTGGATGCTCCCCAGTTTTAGTACTACTGCCAGATAAAGTATTAGGCATTTGAATATGATTCGGTCCTGCGATGGTTATAGTCAGCGATAATGGCGTTTCTCTTCGAGGGAGTTTCCGAACTTTTATTTCCAATCAATGGCTGATCCTAACGTATCACACCGGAAAATATGGGGTGCACAACGCCACCCCTACTTCTCTCATGTTTACCTATCTATTTAATTCCCCTTTATCAAATATCTGATCCACAAATGATATGTTGTCCGATGATATTAGTCCTGAATTAATCAAGGATAATTGGCGTAGAGCTATGCCAAATTCTCAGAGCACCGAAAAAAGTAAGCGGCGTGGTACAACCATGGCCGATGACCGGGGAACATTGAAGTCGGAGATTTAGTCCACTGAGAAATTTTAGGGGTAGGGACTCTGCGAGTAAGGCGTCAAAGAACTATCCTTTGTGAGCCTGCCCCCTTCCCCCGCCGTCGGGGTTCCTGTTTATTTCATTTTGATGATAATTTCTCCCTATATAGGTCAGCATTAACAAAATATTTACACATTCGGAGGAGAAAGCTGCTGGTTGAAATTTCGTGAGAAACGAGAAGCCACTGTGTTTTAATAATGTCCACCCCAAAGCTTTTATCTTGTCCATGACACTCTTTCCCCTGTTTCCTGATAATATAAAACGTGCTGCTATTCTTTGAACTTTCTCGACGCACTCCGTTAATCGTAACTGGTAAGGATCGCACACCACACTGCAGTACTCCAGAAGAGAATGGACAAGCGTAGTGTAGGCAGTCTCTTTAGTGAGAACTGTTGCATCTTTTAAGTGTTCTGCCAACAAAACTCCGTCTTTCGTTCGCCTTCCCCACAACACTTTCTATGTGTTCTTTCCAAATTAAGTTGTTCGTAACTATATTATCTAGGTATGTAGTTAACTTTACCGCCTTTAGATTTGATTAATTCATCATGTAAATGAAGATTAACTATTCCCTTTTAGCACTCATGTGGATGGCCTCACACTTTTCATTATCTAGGAACAACTGCCAATTTTCACACCACACATTTATCTTTTCTAAATCGTTTTACCTTTTCTTTTGATCTTCTGATGACTTTACTAGGCGAAAAATGACAGCATCATCTGCAAGTGGCCGAGCGGTTCTCGGCGCTTCAGACCGAAACCGTCCTGCTGCTAAGGTCGCAGGTTCGAATCCTGCCTCGGTCATGGATGTGTGTGATGTCCTTAGGTTAGATAGGTTTAATTAGTTCTAAGTCCAGGGGTCTGATGACCTCAGATGTTAAGCCCAATAGTGCTTAGAGCCACTTCAACTATTTTATAGGTAAGGAAGAGCGGAGCGCCTATAACACTACACTGGGGAAAGCCAGGTGTCACTTCATTTTTACTCGATGATTTTCCATCGTTTACTACGAACCGTGACGTCTCTGAAAGGAAATCAAGAACCCAGTTACTTAACTGAGATGATATTCCATAAGCATGAAATTTCATTACATTACAAGCCGCTTGTGAGGTACGGTGTCAAAAGGCTTCAAGAAATCTATAAATATGTAACCAATCTGAAATTGCTTGTCGATAGCACGCAACACTTCCTGTGGGTAAAGGGCTAGTTCTGTTTCACAACAACGATTTTTCCTAAATCCGTGTTCACTGCGTGTCAATAGACCGTTCTCTTCGAGATAATTCATGATGTTCGAACACAATGTATGTTCTAAAATCGTGCTGCCTATCGGCGTTAGTGATATGGGCCTGTAATTTATTAGATTACTCCCACTATCTTTCTTGAATATTGGTGTGAACTATACTACTTTCCATTCCTTGGAGTCGGATCTTCCGTCGAAGGAGCTGTTGTATATAATTGTTAAATATGAAGCTATTGCTTCAGTATACTCTGAAACAAGAACCGATATTTTGATCAGACAGAATGGGCATATTATAAGCGAGACGGAACAGTTCAAGTTCCTAGGCGTTCGGACAGATAGTAAGCTGTTGTGGAAAGCCCATGTACAGGATCTTGTTCAGAAACTAAATGCTGCTTTATTTACCATATGAACAGTATCTGAAATAAGTGACACTTCAACACGAAAAGTAGTGTACTTCGCATATTTTCATACGCTTATGTCGTATGGTATTATTTTTTGGGGTAATTCTTCTGATTCAAAAAGGGTATTTTTGGCTCAAAAACGGGCTGTTCGAGCTATATGTGGTGTAAGTTCGAGAACCTCTTGTCGACCCCTATTCAATACTCTGGGAATTCTGACATTGCCCTCACAGTATGTATTTTCTTTAATGTCGTTTGTTGTTAGCAACATTAGATTATTCCCAAGAGTTAGCTGCTTTCACTCAGTTAATACTAGGCAGAAATCAAATCCGCATGTGGAATGCACTTCCTTGACTCTTGTGCAGAAAGGAGTGCAGTATTCTGCTGCATCCATTTTCAGTAAGCTACCACAAGAACTCAAAAATCTTAGCAGTAGCCCAAACTCTTAAGTCTAAACTGAAGAGTTTCCTCATGGCTCACTCCTTCTATTCTGTCGAGGAGCTCGTGGAAGAGCTAAAAAATTAAGCAAATTCTAGTGTTACATTGTTGAGTTTCTTTATTTAAACTTACGACTTGTCACCTGATATGTTTTTGTATATATATATATTTCATTTTATCTGTTTCTAATATTGTGTTATAATTGCATATATTGACTCGTTCCATGACCATGGAGACTTCTCCTTAATTTGGTCCCACGGAACAATAAATAAATAAATAAATAACCTAATTATTATACAACCAGGACCGGGAGACTTGCTTTTATTGATTTAAGTTACTGCCTCTACGTTACTAATGTTCGCAGCTCTTCTTGATTCGAATTCTAGAATATTTACTTCGTCTTCTTTAGTGAAGGAATTTCGGAAGGCTTGTTTAACAACTCTGCTTTAACAGCACTATCATCGGTAGTAATACAGTATTTACATTGCTGTCGCTCAAAGAAGGCATTGATTGTCTTGCCGCTAGCATACGTGACGTATGACCAGAAACACTTTGGATTTTCTGCCGGGTTTCGAGACAAAGTTTCGTTGTGAAAACTATTATAAGAATCTCGCAATGATGACAGTGCTAAATTCTGAGGTTTTGTAAAAGATGGCCAATTTGGAATTTTGGCTTTAATTTAAATTTGGTGCGCTCTTTTCGTTGTTTCTAGAACAGTGTTCTGACTTGTTTCACGTCCCATGGGCGTATAAATCTCTCAATTTCTGTCTTTGACTTCAAGCCACATCTGGTTTGCAGTTAAATTGTTGATTTGGAAGGAGTGGAGATTGTTTCTCAAGAAGGCGATAAGCGAATATTTACTAACGTTTTTAACTAGCCATTATTTTTTTTGTTCTTGGAGGATTTTGGAGCAATGATATTCAGCCTCGCTGCGACAACCCTGTGTTCCCTAATACCTGTATCCGTTTCAAATGGTTCAAATGGCTCTAAGCACTATGGGACTTAACATCTGAGGTCATCAGTCCCCTAGAACTTAGAACTACTTAAACCCAACTAACCTAAGGACACCACACAAATCCATGCCCGAGGCAGGATTCGAACCTGCGACCGTAGCGGGTATCCGTTTCGGTTGTCGTTATTAACTCAGGATAATTTGTTGGAGGTCAAGTAAGTTTTCACAACCGTTTATTGTCCGAGTGCGCTCATGAACCAATTGCTCGAAATAATTTTCAGAGAAACCGTTTAGATTAATTTCGGATGATGTTTTATCAGTACCTACGGATTTTAACATCTATTTTCGCCAACATATTGTGGATAAACTGAAGTCACCCTCAATTATAATTGTACGAATGGGGCACGTGTTTGAAATAAGACTCAACTTTTTTTTTTTTAACTTTCAGCTATTGTACAGGGTGACAGAAAAACAGCGACATTTACTCAATCCAATAAAACTAGGAGTGATGAAGGAAAGAAGTTGCATTCGCAGTAATTGAAATCTTACAAGTTTGCCAGTTGCGAAACATTGATGGCATTTATCATTTTTTTAAAATTACGTCCTTACGTGGCGTCCTCCTGTACGAATACTTTCGCGAAATCTGCTTTTGAAATTCCTCACTACCGCTGCAACATCTCAGCTGTGATACTGTGCATTGCATCCAGAATTCTCTGTTTTAACTCAGCCAGGGTTCTTGGTCGACTCGTGCAGACTTCGCTCTTGAGGTAGCCCCACAAAAAATCACAAACTGATAAATCCGGTGATTTAGGGGGCCAGGGAACGCTACCAAATCGTGAGATAACACGGTTGCCAAACAATTCTCGCACATGTGCCACTGAATACCGTGCGGTGTGTGTAGTCGCTCCGTCTTGTTGTATCCAGGCTTCTTGAACGTTTAGAAAGTTGTTCAGTGCAGGTGTAACTGAAGTTCGTAATATCTCCTCGTAACGATCGGCATTGGCAGTTATTGTGTTTCCCTGTTCATTTGCGAAAAAATGCGGTCCGGCAATCCCATGTGATGAAACACCACGCCATACTGTCACTTTATTAGTGTGTAAAGGGCTCTCAGGAATGTCATCGGGATGTGTGTTTGCCCATTAACAGTAGTTCTGTTTATTCACATAACCCGTGACATGAAAATGTGCCTCATCTGACACCCACAACTTTTTTATCAATTCATTGTCATTGTTTATTTTTGTTATTATTTGTTAACAGGATCCTAATCTTAACCGGTAATCGTTGTCCTTCAGTTGTTGCACCATCTGTCGTTAGTACGAATGAAATTTTAAATGAAGATGAAGAATTCTGTGAACACTCTTCCGGGACATTCCAACTACTGTTGCTTGTTTACGAATTGAATGCCATGAACTCCGTAAGACAGAATCGCGTACTACATCAATGTTCGCTGGAGAACGCACACTTCTTGGTCGTCCTTTTCGTTTCTTCTTGAGGGCAGATCCAGTCTCCTCAAAGTTATTAATCCAACATTTTATCACGTGTTTCGATAGAACGACATCGTGATGTCCTAAATTATAAAAACTTTGAAATTCTCTCTACGGCGCTGCCAAACTATCATTGCTTTTTATTAAAAAAATTTATGGCTAACGCACGCAGGGGTCCGTTCCACCGATCCATAAATACTGAAATGTGGACTGATTACTTGCTAAATGTCACGAACCTGCAGTGCTGCCACCTGCCCATGGCTGCCACTACTCGTTTCAAACATTCCCGTTATTCTGTGTCACCCTGTATCGTCTGAGTTGGGAGGTCGATAAAAGGATATAATTATTATTTTATTCTGGTTGCCAGAATAACCTCTACCCATACTAACTCACATGAATTATTTACTTCAATTTCGCTACAATATAAACCAACAGCAACAAATACGCCACCGCCAACCATATTTATTCTATTCTTTCTGAACACCGTTAGGCGCTTCACAAAATTTTGGCTGAACTGATCTCTGGCTCTAGCTAACTTTCACTGCCTACAGCAGTTGTGTACCTGAGCTTTCGGTTAATGATTGGAGCTTTCCTGACACAAATAGGTCAGTTTACAACTGTTGCACCAATGCTACCCAGATCTACTTTCTTCCTTTGTTCGATTTGCACCCTTTAAGACTGAATCACTTTTATGGTTCCCTGAGATCCTCTATCCTAAAAAACCACCCATTCGACGCCACCCAGCTCTCGCTATCTGTGTAGACGCCTTCTGTGTGTATTGGACTCCTGAAGTATTTAGCGGAACCTCAAACCCAACCACCCTACGGCGCAAGTCGAGGAGTCTGCAGCGTATATGGCCGCAGAAACGTCTGAGCCCAAGATTCAGATCCCCCACTTGGCTCCGTACCAGAGGTCTGCAATCGTTCCTGTCGACTATGGTGCAAATGGTGAGCTCTACTTTGATCTAGCAAGCGAGACTGGCAACCTTCACAACTTCTGACAGCCGCTCAAACCTAGAGACAATCTCTTCTGATCTAAAATTACACACATCATTGGTACTGATGTGAGCCACTGTCTGCAGTTGGCCAAACCCTGCGCTCTTCATGACATACAGAAGGACCGGTTGCACATCTGGAATGATTGTATCTGGTATGCACACGGAATGCACATTGGCTTTCTTCCCCTCCTTTTGAGCCACGTCTCTAAGGAGCCCCATATCGCATCTAACACTGAAGCTCCCAATTACCAGCTGGCCGTGGTGGCCGTGCGGTTCTAGGCGCTTCAGTCCGGAACCGCGCGACTGCTATGGTCGTAGGTTCGAATCGTGCCTCGGGCATGAATGTGTGTGATGTCCTTAGGTTAGTTTGGTTTAAGTATTTCTAAGTTCTAGGGGACTTATGACCTCAGATGTTAAGTCCCATAGTGCTCAGAGCCATTTGAACCAATTTTTGAACACAATTACCAATAATCCCAACCTCTAAGATCACCTGGATGTTACAGGCTGAGAGGTTTCCTCTGCAACAAGACAAGAAACTGCATCTGACTGAGGGACCGTGTTGGCCACAGACAGCTTCTGGAACCTGACTGTCAGACCAAATACGTTTGGCCCCTAGGAAGTCTTTCCCATCCTGCCACGTTCTCAGGTAACCACCCACTCAACCACGGGTGAGGGTTCAACCTCCATGCGAACAGTAACTGGACTGGCCACTGGTGTGGACCAAAAGGCGGACACTTGGGTCATGCTGGTCTTCCTTTGAATCCCCACAGACTGCCCACAACAATGACTCCCATCCCCTGCAGCCTCAGGCTATGTAACCGAAGCCAGCACAGCCTGGAGCTGAGGGCAAATCTCACAAACTCGGCCCACATACACACACAAACTTTCTGACACAAACGAAAAAACGATTACCGCATCTAGTAAATATTAAATTAAGACGCAGAAATTAAAAAGCTAAACAACCAAACCACACAGATGAACCTAGGACCACGTAAAACGTCAAGAATCGGTTACTTTTCTGTGGCTGCTTGTGTCTTGTTGCTGTGTGACTTGTGTCCTTTTAGTGATCTTTCAATTTGCATCCTACCAAAGGTATTAGAAGTTTTATTTATTGGGCATCATCTCTCTATAATTATTTCTTCATTATAGACTGTACTTTAGTTTCACATATTATCAGTCACAGTTTCACAAAATTTAACTATTGTGTCTTTTGCGGTACACAAAATGTGTAAGTACCTTCTAAGTTCCGTTTCAGGATCATTATCATAAGCATAAGAGACATCAGAGTACAAGTAGATGAAAATATGTCGAAAATATGTACTTGTTCAAATACGATATTCTCTATTATGATTTTAGTTAAAACGTTGTCTTTGTAATATATATATATATATATATATATATATATATATATATATATATATATATGCGTTAATAGTGTGCGTAATAAAGGACACCCTTGTCTGACTCCTTGTGTGATTCTTCTCGCTTCTGTAACAGTGGTTGAGCCGACATGCATCTTGAGACTGTTATGAGCATAAAATCTCTAAATTGACGTTATTAAAATGCTGAAGTGGGCCGTACTCTTAAAATTTGCTGTAACAGAGAACCCACCAGCAACCAGATGGCCTTTTATAATCCACAAAAAGCTGTATATGTCAGGATATTAAATTCTCAGTTTTTCTATGAAAGGCGATCAAAACGTTTCCGTTCGAAGATCGTACAGTCCAGAATCGGTATGCCAATCAGGCAAAATTGCCGTGAGCATTCAGGAAATCATACAACCGACGCACTAGGTTTAAGACACCTGTAATGTAGAACACCGTCTCCTGCTGCGTGAATAAATTTTCATCTCACAGGTATCGTTGAACCTTAATGGCCTTTGTGATGGATCAAAGTCGAGATAATTGCATAGGGAAGGATAAGGCGCATGGGGTGTATGCTAGACTGTCTCTTACTTGTAAGTAGAGGATCAGGCTGCCCTCCCAGAGCGACCAATAACTTTTGGAACTGCGACGAGCACAAAACTTGGCGCACCATTGCACAGCGATAGTGTTCGATAAACATGCTGCCCTATGAACATTATTCATTCTCTGATGAATGTCTATCGATGTTTGCCCTTCGACAGCCAAGGAAAGAATAACACTACGTTGGTTCTGTTTGGACGCTTTTGGTAATAACGTCGCCATAGTTCACGTTTTCATATTTACTTTAGGCGCCCCAGAAAGAAACGAAAGCCACACTATTCTCTTGCCTGCATGTCGGTGCTTATATACCCGCATAGGAGTCGCGTAACGTTGCGCTATACACTGCAGCAACGCCCTCGAATGGAAACTATTTGATCGCGCCTTATATTATTTGATTTTTACAGAAAACGCAGTCTGTACATAATCTTCCAAGCTTAGCATCATAAGCCGACGAGGACAGGAGAGAAGGCACACGTCAGTTTTATCATTCCCTATAGTCTGTGGTGGATAAGCTACCTAATTGTAAACATATAATAATCGCTAGGAATTTTAACGGAATGATAGGAAGTACATCTTAAGGAGGGATAGTAGGGATTAACAGTGAACATTACAAGAATTGGAATGATGAATTCCGCTACACGTAATAATCTGGAGATAATAACTGGCTTTTACCGACATAAAACTATCCACAAATTCATTTTGTGAGCAAGAGGAAGCACATCAAAAATTGTTACATCCTCATAAATTATAGAGCCACAGCTTCAGTACATGTTATAAGAGTACAAGGAAAATGCAATACACGGTTGGACAACTTGTATTTGGTATCTAAATTAAAAATTCCACAGTATAGTTTTGACTATAAAACTTACACACCAGGTGATAGTCTTCCAAATACCGGGTGATTATAATTAAACATTCCCTATTTAACACGTTGTAACACAGAAACTAACTACCGTACGAGCACCAAACCTGGTAGCATTAATGTCCAGAGTAGGGATGCTTGATTTCCATGCATCACAGCGCCACCGTCCAGTTACAACTATGGTCGCCTTGTGCTATGGTCTGTCACCGTGATTCATAGTCTCACAAATCTGACCAGTCGCAGTTCACTTGCTGACGTGTCAATATGAGCTTGGTCAAAAGTAGCAGGACATTATTGCTGAAGCTCTGTTATGAAACGAACAGTAATGCTGCAACTGCAGTTCGAGAATATCGCCGGCTGAAAGGATAGCGGAAGGGTCTTCTTTCTCCATCTACTGTGCGGAGCGTGATGAAGAAGTTCAAATCAACTGGAGAAATGGGCGGCGCTCCGGGAAGAGGCCGATGATTGGTTGCATCACAGGTGGTTGATGAAATCGCTGTTGCTATAGTAGTCAAAGCAGTGCGTAATTCCCGATCATCAGGTAGTGTGCATGCTGTGTCACGTCAGATGAACATCCCGTGGTCCTTTGTACAGAAGATGCTCCGAACCATTCTCAAATGATATCCGTACAAGATCCATATCGTACAGCAGCTAGCACCACAGGACGCACAACGACGTGTTGACTTCGCTCTCCACTTTCTCGCAAGGACTGCATTTGACGGGGGCTGATCCTGGACTATCATACGGGCAAACGAAGCTCATTTTTCTCTGACGGGTGAAGTGAACACACAGGGTTGCCGAGTGTGGAGATGTTCACCTCCAGTCACTGTGCGTGAAGTTCCTCTGTATGGTGAACTTGTCACCGTATGGTTTCACTTCACGGCGACGTTCATCATTTGCCCATTCTTTTTTGGACAGTTTGGCGCCCAAGGACCAAAGACGTGCAGTGTCACTGACCAGCGTTGCTGCGATATGCTTCGCCAGCGTGTCATACCCGTCCTACAGTAGAGCCACGCATTGAACTCATCAGTTTTCATGCAGATGGGGCCCCACCGTACATCGGTCGTGAAGTTCACCTGCTTCCCCGAAACACATATGGAAGCGTTAGAATTATGAGCTGATCGTTTCCAAATGTCTGGGCGGCACAATCACCCGATCTCACGCCCTGTGATTTCGGACTGCGGAGGTAGCTGAAGGACGGAGTTTACCCGGGGAACATTCATATGTGTGCTGATCTGAAGCGCAGAATATCAAGAGAAGTAGCTAGCATATCTATGGACATGCTTCGTTCTGGTGTGCAGAATGAAGCCTGCGCTTTCAGGTTCTTCTGGACTCTTATGGCAACAATGTCGACCCCATGTTGTAGCAGTAATGTTACCGATAAGTAATGTTATGATGTACCGTAGCACCACATTAAAAGCGTTTCAGTTG
Source organism: Schistocerca americana (assembly GCF_021461395.2). Classification (NCBI taxonomy): domain Eukaryota; kingdom Metazoa; phylum Arthropoda; class Insecta; order Orthoptera; family Acrididae; genus Schistocerca; species Schistocerca americana. The sequence goes on from NC_060119.1 coordinate 1,026,392,237, forward strand.
AACTGATTCTACATTATTTCTCTTCCCCATGTCCTTGAGATTAATGCTGCCAGCTTCAGTACTCGTAGAGTAATTAGTTGTCGTGTTGGGAAGACGAAGAAATACAAGAACAAAGGAAGGCTCCCTGTTTGGAATAGACCTAGCAAAGATGATTCGAGGAAACAAGATGCTTATGTACAATAAATCAGTCTCTGATTAATGATATTGTTTTATGCATGGTGTCCCAGAAATGAGTTGATAAGCTTACAGCCGTTGAGGACGGTTTCTTGAAGAACAAACCAAGGGTAGGAACCCCAGTGTGGAAACGTCATCCATCGACATTATACGTAGCTGAAGTTAAGGGTGCTGGCGCCTACCACTATTTCACTCCTTCGGCAGCGAACTTGACTTTGTACTGTGATGGCCTATAAGTGGAACGTCTCGCAATGTTGTTTGTTGTTCTTTGGTCGAGACTGATTGCCACGATCGCCAGTGGAAAATATGGAGCTAACTGCTATGTAGAAAGATATTTTCTCACACGAATTCGATGCTCGCGTCGGTGGATAACACTTCCAGACGCAGGTTTTCATCCACAGTTTATTTTTCTCCTGGAAACCTCTATAATCTCCAGTGTTTTCCTATATGCAGAAGCAAAATAAACTGCAGACGGAAACCCGTGTCCAAAATCGTCATCCACCAAGGCGACAGAACATCGAATTCGTAGGAGGCGAGACCTCTCTAAGCAGCAGGTAACTCCAACTTCCCCACTTGTCTAAATCAGTCGTGATCACGGAATAACAAACGACATTGTTACACGTTCCGCACGTAGTTCTTCTGCGAACACAGTCACGTTTGCTGCCCAATGGGTGACCTAGTGGCAGAAGCCGGCGCCTGTTCCTTCAACGCTCTTCAACGTCGTTGGATGACGTTTCTGGACGCGGGTTCCTATCTATGATTTGTTCTTCAAGACACCCTCTACAGCCCCTAGAAGTTGTCTCAACATCTCTGAGACGCTCTTTATACACTCCTGGAAATTGAAATAAGAACACCGTGAATTCATTGTCCCAGGAAGGGGAAACTTTATTGACACATTCCTGGGGTCAGATACATCACATGATTACACTGACAGAACCACAGGCACATAGACACAGGCAACAGAGCATGCGCAATGTCGGCACTAGTACAGTGTATATCCACCTTTCGCAGCAATGCAGGCTGCTATTCTTCCATGGAGACGATCGTAGAGATGCTGGATGTAGTCCTGTGGAACGGCTTGCCATGCCATTTCCACCTGGCGCCTCAGTTGGACCAGCGTTCGTGCTGGACGTGCAGACCGCGTGAGACGACGCTTCATCCAGTCCCAAACATGCTCAATGGGGGACAGATCCGGAGATCTTGCTGGCCAGGGTAGTTGACTTACACCTTCTAGAGCACGTTGGGTGGCACGGGATACATGCGGACGTGCATTGTCCTGTTGGAACAGCAAGTTCCCTTGCCGGTCTAGGAATGGTAGAACGATGGGTTCGATGACGGTTTGGATGTACCGTGCACTATTCAGTGTCCCCTCGACGATCACCAGTGGTGTACGGCCAGTGTAGGAGATCGCTCCCCACACCATGATGCCGGGTGTTGGCCCTGTGTGCCTCGGTCGTATGCAGTCCTGATTGTGGCGCTCACCTGCACGGCGCCAAACACGCATACGACCATCATTGGCACCAAGGCAGAAGCGACTCTCATCGCTGAAGACGACACGTCTCCATTCGTCCCTCCATTCACGCCTGTCGCGACACCACTGGAGGCGGGCTGCGCGATGTTGGGGCGTGAGCGGATGACGGCCTAACGGTGTGCGGGACCGTAGCCCAGCTTCATGGAGACGGTTGCGAATGGTCCTCGCCGATACCCCAGGAGCAACAGTATCCCTAATTTGCTGGGAAGTGGTGGTGCGGTCCCCTACGGCACTGCGTAGGATCCTATGGTCTTGGCGTTCATCCGTGCGTCGCTGCGGTCCGGTCCCAGGTCGACGGGCACGTGCACCTTCCGCCGACCACTGGCGACAACATCGATGTACTGTGGAGACCTCACGCCCCACGTGTTGAGCAATTCGGCGGTACGTCCACCCGGCCTCCCGCATGCCCACTATACACCCTCGCTCAAAGTCCGTCAACTGCACATACGGCATGCTACCAGTGTTAAAGACTGCGATGGAGCTCCGTATGCCACGGCAAACTGGCTGACACTGACGGCGGCGGTGCACAAATGCTGCGCAGCTAGCGCCATTCGACGGCCAACACCGCGGTTCCTGGTGTGTCCGCTGTGCCGTGCGTGTGATCATTGCTTGTACAGCCCTCTCGCAGTGTCTGGAGCAAGTATGGTGGGTCTGACACACCGGTGTCAATGTGTTCTTTTTTCCATTTCCAGGAGTGTATGTAGCATGACGCACATTAATAAAAAAGTAAATGATAGTGTGTACAGCTACTCAGATGGTTCAGGTAACCTGGGACTCTGCCTAGTATTAATATTTTCCGATGGATGACTATTTCTGTGTACATTACATGCAGTTATCAGAGGTACGTGAGTGGCCGCGCTGGTTGCTGTATGCCTCGGCAAGGAGGACGTTCTGTACGGTAGGGCGTCCCATTGGTTTTATCGTCCAGTACAATTTAGGAAACGCTCTATTCCAGTGTGGCTTGTCTATCCACAGTCAGAGTCTGCTTTACTAGACAGGAGCCTGTGTCATCAACAAGTTGGTTGCCATGACAACTGACAGTGGTGGCGGTGTTTTCATCCGAATCGGTCTACTGACTGGACACGTGGACGATGTTCACATTCACATGTTGCAGCACCTTTCTCTTGCGGGCAATCACTTTCTCCTTACGTACAATCGCATTTGGGCATATGGCGCGTTTCCAAGACGCTGTTAGAAGCCGGTGTCATACCCAATACCTAACCCCAGTAATCATAAACACCTTCTTTCTAGCTACCTCCCCATTTCTCTCACCAGCTGTGCTTGCACGGTTACGAAACGTGTGAGTCATGGCCAATTGGTACGGCAGTTCGAATCTCGGAATGTGGATTTCGACCGCACCGTTCGGCAGTTGACCATTTTGTCACTTTATCAAACCATATGGTTTTCTGCGGAAATACCAGACTGTGCCCGTGTTTTTTGATTTAGAGGAAGTTTACGACAACAGCTGGAGGACTGGTATCCTCCATACCCTATACACGGAGGGCTTCCGAGACTGCCTGCCCCATTTCCTTCAGGAATATTTAAAAGACCGTGTTTTCAAGGCACGTGTGGGTTTGGCTTTGTCGGACACCCTTATCCAGAAAACGGTGTGCCTCAAGGCTCCGTCCTCTGCGTCGTCCTCTTTATCACAACCAGTAACGTTACTATGACTTTTCTCGCAACAGCCATATCCGGCTGCCTTTTCGTCGATGACTTTGCGATCTATTTCAGCGGCGTCTTCAGCGATGTCTCAGTTGTCTTTACTCGGGGAGCGTCGACAATGGATTTCACTTTTTCAATGACAAAAACGTTCTTACGACCTTACGGCAACGCGATGGATTTCTTGCACTGTCGTTATGTCTTGGGCCTGTTGCTCTTCCGTTCGCTGAAACGATGAAATTCCAGCGGCTCATGCTTGACAGAAAACTTTCTTGGTTCTCCCATAAGTCTTACCTGGCCACACGCTGTACTTAGTCTCTCAAAGTCCTACGTATCCTAAGCAGTACTCCTTGGGGAGCGGATCGGGCTACCCTCCTCCGTTTGTACCGATACCTCGTCAGTTGAAACTAGGCTATGAGTGTTGCGGTTATTAATATGCTCGTCCGTCCAGCTTTCGACGTCTTAATACAATCAACCATCGTGGAATACGTTCGACCAGAGGCGCCTTTTACAGTCATACTGGCGTGGTGATCTCCTCAGCAGACACACATGCCGTTTGTCTGACATGCCTCCTTTATCGATTCCTCCCTTAACCGCTACTATTGTTACCTCCCGGGGCTTGCTTTCGGCTCCTTCTCCGGCAGCTTAACTTCATGCTAACTGCCACGCTCCAGATGGGTGTGAACCCTTCATCGCTTCCTAAAGCAACTAATCCGGATTCGATTTATCGCATTAAGTTTCTCTACTTCGCAACAGCGATAGCACCTAAGACTAACTGTGGTGTCGGGTGTTCAGATGGTTCAAATGGCTCTAAGCACTATGGGATTTAACATCTGAAGTCATCAGTCTTCTAGACGTAGAACTACGTAAACCTAAGGATATCACACACATCCATGTCAGAGGCAGGATTCGAACTTGCGACCGTAGCAGTCGTGCGATTCCGGACTGAAGTGCCTAGAACCGCTCGGTCACCGTGGCCGGCGCATCGGGTGTTCCTCCATCATTGGCACCGACCATTTTCGGTATTGGTTTTTGTAACACCGCTCAATATTTACAGCACAGCTCTTCTCCATTAGGCAACCCACTACATCCGTCGACACAGGCTTTTTGATTGAGTCATAAGCTCCGATTCTCTCAGTGCTCTTCAGAGCCTGTGTGTGATGTGCATAGTCCATTCCTTAGTGCAAGGGGTCCAAGAAAGATTCCATTTGCTCGCTCTTGAGGAAACCGCTGTGAGGTTCACGTGGGTTCCTGGTTACGTTGGTCTGACGGGAAATATGTCTGTTTCCAATGCCGCAGTCCTCCTACCTCGGTCGGCTAGTTCTTCCATTTCCTCATCCCTTCGGATGATCTCCGTGTCACCGTGTGTCAGCAGTCGCTGTCACTTTGGCACCCCCACTGGTCTTCTCTCCATAGGGACAAGTTCCGGGGAATTAAACTTCTCCCAGCGGCTTGGCCGACCTGCTTTCGGCCCTCTCGCCGCGAGATCATTTTAGCTAAGCCACGCAATGGGCAATGTCGTTTTCGTCATTGCCATTCGTTAAGTTGTGATCCCTACCACTTTGTACTCATTGTCGTCAACTTCTGACGGTTCTCCATTACCTTACCGATCGCCCTTCTCTTTAACCACTTACGTTGTAATGCATGTTTTCCATCTGAAGTACCAGACATTTTAGTGAACGACGCGCGGGCTGTCGACCGGGTTTTACTTTTTATCCGTCGTGCTAATGTGCCAAAGGACTGTTAATCTTTGGTTCGAGATCTCCGTTGTCTCGACAACGTAGTTTGTGGGCGTTTCTCCAAGAGGAGCTCCTTGTTCTTAGCTCGGTTTCCTTCCGTCGATTGGGCTTAACCTACAGTCACTTTCAAGTTCGTTTATTTCTCGATAATCTAAGGTTAAGACATGGGCGCTTGTAACTTCAGTTGTTTTTGCGCCCTAAAACGAAACAAAAAAGGAAAACCTTCCTGGTACAGTCAGTGATATATTTTCGGCAGCATCAGACTCCCACCCTTACACTCACGTTATTTGCAGAAGAACAACGGCTTCGTCACGCACTCACTATGCTTCGTGCAGCTCTCATATCTGCGGATGGTAGCTCAGAAGGTTATCTGAAGACTTAATCGTGATTGTGTTGGGAGTAAATCATTACAGCAGCCATAGTAATAACGCTCTTCTTAAGTAAGTAAAAATGTAGTTCTTCATAAAGTTATAGCTTCTCGTTTAAAAGTTCCTTTGAATTTAGGCTTATTGGTAAATCGACTAAAGATTGTTGGAGCTACTTTTCTCAGCCAGTGGCTGCTTTAGTGGCAGTCAGTGTAGGCAGTTTCTCTTAGTAGTGGTGTAATTGTGGACTTTACTACTCGATACTAATTTTGATTGATTATTTATGGTTAATTTCTGTAGCGTATATATTTCATTAGAGCAGTTGTAACAGAGATAAACTCATCTATTTTAACGGAGGTCTCTTGTTATACGCAGAACTCCAGCCTACAGCATGACATTTCCTGTTTAAGTTAAGACACTACTCACATGCTTAAGGAGGGGAATCAAAGCCTCCTCCTGTCATCAAAATTAACATGTTCCGTTGTTTCATTAAATCGCTGAAAACAAACAACAGACAGAGCCAATTTGTGTCCCCACTGTTCCTCACTGCCCGTCTCTAATGACATAGACGTCAACAGGACGCTAAACCAAAATCTTCTAATCTTTCCTACGCCCCTTTTGCTATATGATGCCATTCGTAAGGAGTGCTAACCACCCGCAAAATATGTTTCGTGAATGCATCAGCGTTCGCTGTTTGCTTTTGTTATTTCAGCGTCGGTGAGATCCAATACGGCCATTAACAGCTGCAAGATACCCATTAGATGCGACTCGCTGTGTGTGTGTATGTGTGTGTGTGTGTGTGGGTTTGTGTCTGTGTGTGCTTTATTGATGCTGCTCTGACCTAGTTCTCCCGTGGAGGCGCTTGTGCAGCTCCCACTGCATAGCTGTCCATGCCGAAACAGATCTATTGACCGACTTCTCTTTTATGAGAATGAAAGGTATTTTCCACGCAAAGAACAAACCACATGAAAATAATTCATCGGAAAATGTACGATATTGAAAATTGTGGTGAGGATCGATGTTTCAAAATGCGTACATCTACACTTAGTAGTAGATCATGGCACCACTTGAAAGCCTGTGTACTGAATCACTTCAAATAAATTTTTCGACATCCCGTTAGCACCATCAAATCGTCGGAGCTGTGCACGAGTTGTCAGCCACTGCCCCAACGGCCAGTGGTGCTGGCTTATGTCGATGTCACTTGGTTGTTCCAATTTTGACTTTTGTCTGGTGTCGAGCTGCCCAGGGAAAGCTCACAGCGGCGCTGCTGCTTTTGCTGCTTGTACACCGTCCGACGAACACACTGGAGACCGAGCGCCAGACTGCGCTGCACTGCATGGGGATGACGGCTATCGCTGAAACAACCGGTTTTCGGTTACATCCCTTTTTTTCCACGTCGATGTTAAACTGCTTGTTAAAACTGCTCGAAATAACCGGTTTCTTAAGTGACGAATTTTCTGTTTTTCATTACTATTACTCCCTGTAATAAAATAAAAATCGAACAATTTGACTCACTCTCTTTCAAGATACGTAGATTTAAACAGGCAAATAAATCGAAATGCACTCCACCCACATTTCGCTCTTTTCTCTAAAAGTGCTAAGTGTTTGAATAGTTAAAAAAATCTCCAATATTCTCCTATTGATTCTAATTTTTTGAAACTCTGCTCAGAAATTGTATTTTAGTCTGGTATCACACCACTATTTTGGCATTACAAATAGTCAGCGCTAAAGAGTGAAAGCTGAGGCTGAAGAACTCTGTTTTTCGTGTTAATTTGTCCGTCTGCAACGGCTCCAGATAAAGGCGTATTATGTAGACACAGTCAGTAGATAAACTAGTTTTTATTTTTATTGTTAATTATCAATGACTTTTACCATAATATCCTTTCTCTTTTATTATTTCACAGAAATGGTAGACAAATCACTAATCTTTTAAAGCAAATGAAACACTGCGCTTCACTGCTACGTCACTTCATAAAAATAGTTGCAGACTACGCTTGGCGCTCTTCTGCAATACAACGGATGTCCGCCGACTACAGCGAGCAACTTATGTATAGACCTGGAGGGGGCAAGTCTTGACACAGTACATAGGCGCGTAAATTACGGCATGACACTCGGCAACAGACACACTCGCCAAGAAGGACACTGTTGTCTCAGCAATGCCGTACCAGTTCTTATAGCATGCGCCTGTTGCTCGTTTCTGTCGACATTGTTATTAATACCTCACTGATTGGTTTTCCAAGTCTTTTTAATAACCCAATATTTCAAACCAATGCACATTCTACGAATGAAAATTATTCAATTCCTAAAAAAGCTCTTATTTGTGAAATTTAAAACTTACCCGGCGTACATATTGTCCCACAAAATTTCGGGCGAACTGCCGAATGTTTGTAACTTCCTGCCACAATATTTCGACGCAGAGTCTTCTGACCATCTTCGGGTATCGCCTGAAGATGGCCAGAAGACTCTGCGCCGAAATATTGTTGCAGGAAGTTACAAACATTCGGCAGTTCGCCCGAAATTTTGTGGAACAATATGTACGCCGGGAAAGTTTAAAATCTCACATCAAGGATCTCTACGGGGAGGAACTGATGCAGTGTATTCGAAGATTCGAGAAGTTACGTGAAAAAAGAGCGAGGCTACTGAGCTCTGATATTTTTATTAAGTTGCAGAGACAAGGGTATTATACCAAAGTTTGCAAAAATAGTGCATTTGATTGATAGCGCCGCTGCAAATAACATCAAACATAAAGCAAGTATGGCATTAGTGAGAGAAAGGATTCGTTTCAGTAGGTGTGAACTGGATTCCATATCGAAGGACATGTATTACCAATATCTTCATTTAGAATTGGCAGGAAGACTGTCTACGTTGTCTAGGGACTGAGTGGATGGTGTGACTTGGGCCAGAGCAAACTGGAGCAATGACAAGGCTACGACGAGGCAAATGGCCAAGTTCGACCGACTTTCGACACAGATGCTGGTGGAAGCTCCTACTCGACGATCCGTTATTAACTTGACGGGGTAACCTATAGATGACGTGCCTACGTCTGTGTTAGCAAGAGATCTCAATTTTGCTCATACACCTGTTCCACCGCCACAACTTGACTTCGTCAGTTCCACTGAAAAAGCTGTGCGCCGTCTTGCTACAGATGAAGCTGAGGAAGTGCGCCATGAGTCTTGTCGTGTGTTGACAAGAGCTACATTGCCGAAGAGCAACATCTCGCCTATGGAGAGTGGAACGATTTTACTTAACACTTGTTTTGTTTAACCTTTAAAGGGGGTGGAAGGGCTGACCCAATAAAGTGAACATTTCAATTCCAATGGGTTTATTAACTGCCCAAAACAATCCCACATAAAATTTGACAGGCGCCACTCGGGCAAGATTATTTAAGAGACATTCATTACATGAAATCATAAGCAAGTTAATAAATCATAAGCCAACATCGAGAACCGCCACTCAGGTAAAATATTTAAGAAACTCTCATTACGTAAAATCGTAAGCAGGTTAATAAAACATCTCCCATAAACATTGAGAACCGCCACTCACGCAAAATATTTCAGAAACTCTCATTACATAAAATCATAAGCAAGTTAATAAATCATTAGCCCACAATCTCCCACCAAAACTGACAAAAGCCGCTAAGACTGAATTTAACCATAACCTTAACAAAAAAACCTCAAGTTAAGACGCATTATTTAAGACCCTTTCAATCCCAAAATTTAACATTACATGTAAAATAACAGTTGAAACACAGCCTCAACTTAAACACGAATACTTAAAACATATTTACTAAACATAACTTGGGAAAAGTTGCAGAGCGAACCACGAAATTATTCAAATGTCCATTGACTTGTAAGGTGGACCTTTGGGGCATAGAAAGTTATAACTTCGTATAATCGTAAATATGTAACAACAGAAGCAAGGCCCAAGGTTGTAAGGCCGAAGCTTAACCACGAACGGTGGAACCGACTGAGGGAAGTAATATTTAACTTCGAACCAAGACGGCCGGACGGTGTGGCCGAGCGGTCCTAGGCGCTACAGTCTGGAACCACGCGATCGCTACGGTTGCAGGTTCGGATCCTGCCTCGGGCATGGATGTGTGTGCTGTCCTTAGGTCACTTAGGTTTAAGTAGTTCTAAGTTCTAGGGGACTGATGACCTCAGAACTTAAGTCCCATAGTGCTCAGAGGCATTTGAACCAAGGCGTGGCTCCGTTTGCAACCCCTCGTCGAGTAAACCACCAAAATGTGAACCAATCAAACGCTAACGAAGAGGAACTCACGAGCTCAGGCGAAGTCCACCGCTCGTGAAGCAAGCTTGTAATCTAAAGGGAAGCCGTGTGCTTCGGTTGCCCACTGCCTCAGCTCACTGAAACACAACCTGCACCCGACAACAGGAGGCAGAAAAACTTTTGTTAATATTTACGATTTAACAGTAAAATAACTCTATAAAATCAAGGCTAAACAACAACTAATTTCACTCGGAAGTGCTTCCTTTAAGTGAAGCAGTACTTGATAAACAAACACTAATAGTGAGAATTGAAGTGGCTCACGAGAACCGACACTAACTAGAACTTGATGACACACATCTGCAAATACATCAATATTATACGGAAGCAGAGCACACGCTTAGTAAGAGGCCCCAAATGAAATCGAAAAAAGATAACATCACACGTCTTGCAACGTCTTACTGTACTAAGAGCGACCACAATCACAGTTAACTGAGCGCTCTTAGTAGTTAGCGTACTTAACTGAGTGTTTTGATGCTGGCGCGATTTTGCGAAGATGTCAGACCATCACTTCGCAAGACCATAATAGCGGGTCCCTCCAAGGAAGCAGGCACATCGACAGCTCACGAGGTTGCCGGAGAATGCACAGCGCCGGCCAACTGCCGCCGACGCCAGTGCAACCACGTGACAACCGCCGCCCGGCCTCAGGCACGCCGTCTTCGTTTCTGTCCGCCAGCCAATCGCTGACTCGCGCATCGCTGCGTTCCGTTCTCAAAGCGTTGTCCTCTCTCTCTAACCGCGGTCGGCATTCCCTTATATCTCGAGCCGGCGCAAGCCCAAAGACGAACCTCTGCACTAGGAAATCGATCGTACTTATGTCAGAGGTACTACTGGCGCCGATCCCGCCACGGCTCAGAGAGGGCAGCCCTCCGGAACTTGCGAGCAGACCCGGATACTGTGGTGCTTAAATCGGACAAAGGTAATGCTACTGTTTTAATGCTACTGGCGGACTATATTAATAAGATCAATATTTTATCAAGCGACTCAATATATGCAAAATCGATAAGGCTCCTACTATTCAAGTGATGCGGAAAACAGCAGAACTTCTGACTAACAGTTCCTCACCAAAGGAGGTAATTAAGAAACTGAAACCAAATAGTCCAACTCCACCTAGGCTTTATGGATCGCCGAAGATCCACACGGATAACGTTCAGTTACGTGTAGTTGTGAGTAATATTGTAGCACCAATCTACGACTTAGCAAAGTACTTGGCGTCTTTGCTCAAACCAATAGTAGGAAAGTGTCCACATCACATAAGGAATTCTAGTGATTTCATCAGCAGACTTAAGTTATTACAGCTGCAAAGTTGTGACTTGTTGATCAGTTTTGATCTGGTTTCACTTGTTACAAATGTATCTCTTGTGGACTCACTACATTTCATTGACAATAGGTTTGGAGCTGACATTACAGCGCTGTTTGAGCACACACTCTCTTCTAGATATGTTTTATTTGACAACGACTTTTATGAGAAATCAGACAGTGTCGCCATTGGGAGTCCCTTATGTCCCCTGGTAGCCAATCTTTTTATGGAAGATTTTGAGGAGCGAGCACTCGCCTCGGCCACTTTTAACCCACTGTATTTTGGCGATATGTTGACGACACTTTTATAGTTTGGCTTCATGGTTTGGATCGTCTGCGAGAGTTCTTACAACATTGAACTCCATACATGAAAACATAAAATTTTCTATGGAGTTGCAGAACGAGGGCAGCCTGCCGTTTATAGGCGCCTTGGTGCCACGAAAGAGCGATGGCACACTTGGTCATTCAGTATATAGAAAGCCCACTCACACAATCCTTTACTTGCAAGCCGCTAGTTACCACTATCCGGCAAAAACGATGGGCGTTTTGAAGACCTTGATTCACAGAGCCCACGTCCTCTCTGATACCGACAGTTTGCAAACGGACCTGGAGCACCTGCAGACTGTGTTTCTGAAGAATGGGTATTCGTCAAAGCAAGTGGAGAGAGCGCTGCAGACATGAAAGCGACAGAGCAAAGAAGACGAGGAGGATTTTAAAACGACTGCCTATTTACCATATATTGGTAATATCTCAGCGCAAATAGGCAGAATACTAAGAAAATATAAAGTGAAAGCAATCTTACGCCTCCTGCAAAAATTTCGTCGCTGTTGGGATCTGTCAAAGACGACCTAGAGTTGCGCAAGCCAGGTGTTAATAGGCTTCCATGCGAATGCGACAGATCTTATAAAGGGCAAACGACGCGTGCTGTGCAGCATCGCATTGTAGAACATCAGCGGCATACTCGTCTCCTTCAGCTTTGTAAGTCTGCCATCGCTGAACACTGTATTTCGAATACGCATGTAATGAATTACAGTGAGACAAAAATTGTGGCCCATACGTCTAACTTTTGGAGTTCTGTTATTAATGACTCCTGCCGGGCGGGATTAGCCGAGCGGTCTCGGGCGCTGCAGTCATGGACTGTGAGGCTGGTCCCGGCGGAGGTTCGAGTCCTCCCTCGGGCATGGGTGTGTGTGTTTGTCCTTAGGATAATTTAGGTTAAGTAGTGTGTAAGCTTAGGGACTGATCACCTTAGCAGTTACGTCCCATAAGATTTCACACACTTTTGAACAGTAATGAATCCGTGGAAATATGTCTGTCTAACAGTGACTCTCATATTAATCGAGACGGCGTTTTTCAGTTGAATTCAACATGGAATATAATCTTTCGAAAACTTCGTGTCCTCCGTAGCCGGCGTAGTTCTGTGATGGATTCGCGGAAAGACCATCGAATTGATATCGATGCTGCGAGTTTTCACCACGGAGGGCGCGGCGCAGCAGAATCGAACGCGCTCAAGTAGTACACGCGCAACGCCAAGTTAATCCACCACGCATGTGCCGGCGGGGCCCTAAATACCAGAGCTCATTGCATTTTCGCCATTATCACCTGAAGATGGCCAGAAGACTCTGCACCGAAATATTGCGGCAGAAGTTACAAACATCCAGCAGTTCGCCCAAATTTTGTGGAACAAGCTCTTATTTAATAACGAAAAATTCTATCGCTCCTGCTGTGGCTAATTGATATTTCGGTTTCTTTACTCGGTTATTAGTAAAAAATAAAAATGTCACCTGTTATAAGCAAGACCAAACAAATACCGAAAAATATCGGTTATTGGCTCTGAGCACTATGGGACTTAACATCTGAGGTCATCAGTCCCCTAGAACTTAGAACTACTTAAACCTAACTAACCTAAGGACATCACACACATCCATGCCCGAGGTAGGATTCGAACCTGCGACCGTAGCGGTCGCGGGGCTCCAGACTGTAGTGCCTAGAACCGCTCGGCCACCCCGGCCGGCTGTCGGTTATTCCGAACTAAAATACCGGTATCGGTTTTAAGCGGTTGGTTTTTCCCAACGCTATGTTGTGGCTCGCTGAGCAGGAGGGAAGACAAACGTGCTGCAAAATTAAATTTTACAGCTTGACGTTGAGGATTAGCGTGTAGCGTCGAAAGTTGTTCCGAGCGAACGTCTGTTTTAGGATAGCTTACTGTAAGTAACTTCGGAGGCTGACATCTAGCGGCCTACCCGGGAGACACACGTGCATGTGTCACTGCCTGCCGCGGGAAAGTTATTCAATGTCTCTTACTGAACGCGTACATTCACCACCTATAAGAATCTAAACAAATCGTTTAATCGCTTTCAAAATTTGTGTACTGCACTTTGTTATTAATAGAAAGGTGGTGTGAAAATGTGAGCTTTCTAGCAGGCACATTTTCCAAGAGAGAAAAAAATTACTTTAAAGTTAGAAAAACTACACTTAAGAAAGGAAATTCACCTGGGAACATTTATGACTTGTTTTTGGTTGCCAGTTATTTATATTCACCTGAAGTATCAGGGTACAGAATTATTTTATTGAAATTTAATTTAAAAATTTCAAATACCTTACAAATTTCGTAGTATGAATTCTAGAATAATTTCAGAAAGAACTAATATAATCAGTATTTATTTTACTATGTGTTATGTGAGCCTGTGAGTAGATGAGAGTGTGTATGTGGGACATTTATCAAATTTCAATATTGTATTATATACCGTCTTAAGTAACCTGCAAGAGTTACATGAGCCTGTCATGGGAAAATGATCCTAAGGGATTTACCCACTTTGCTGATGACGTATGTCTAGGTGTGATTGCTATTGTAACAGATCAGCCACAAAGTCAGCTGGAGTAAAATCTGTACCTAATAATATTTCCAGAATTATTGTCTTTTCATTTTAATTTATTAAACATTACTTTAATATATGCATGTCAGATTGACGCAAATGCGTCTATGTACAAGCATTGGTGCAGACCAGTTTTGGCGCGAGTATGATCAAAAATGGTTCAAATGGCTCTGTGCACTATGGGACTCAACTGCTGTGGTCATCAGTCCCCTAGAACTTAGAACTAATGAAACCTAACTAACCTAAGGATATCACACACATCCATACCCGAGGCAGGATTCGAACCTGCGACCGTAGCAGCAGCGCGGCTCCGGACTGGAGCGCCTAGAACCGCACGACCACCGCGGCCGGCCGAGTATGATGACGAGCGAGTATTCTGATTGGCAGTCAGTATGGTCAGCAAATTAGAATTGAGATGGTTCCTGCTCGTTACCTGGTAGTTATGCTGGGAGTGAGGCTGGAAGAAGGAAGTGGCTCGCTAGCATTGAATGCGGATGGTCATGTTACTAGTGCCAATAAAAGTAATGTGTAAGATGAATAATCACTTAATGTTTGATTTATTGGTGAGCTAAGTCGATAGCAGTTGTTGTTGAGGACTGCTTGGCGTAATTTCGGTGATTATGACTAAATCTGTTGGACAGATATGCACGTGTGAAATATTGGCCTTCATAGAATCCGTGTGGCATGTTTCAGCATATTTGGCGAGCAGTTTCTTTTTTAGAAATCCACAAGAAGGACCGAATGTAATAACTCATATTAGTGGTGGAATTAATGACTGTGGAAACGTTGTTTAATTCGGATCGGGTTTTGACAGATTTCTGGCTGCTGTGCGTGTGAAATGTGTGTATGAATCGTGAACTGGAAGGAAATAGCCAATATTTTAAATGTGGTCTGAATATTATCTTTTCTTTGGTTATAAAGGACAAAATAAACATTATTGTGTGGAAATTTTGGACATTATTTTCCAGGAGCCAGTCCATTTTCTTACTGCCCGATAAAATTGGATGGCAGTATTTCTACAGAACTTTCTTTCATAACTAGAGTTGCGCGTCCTCAGTAATTGTAGATTTCAGGTGTTTTTTTTTTATCAACGCTGCTGTTACATCATATTGTAGGTATCTACGTCGCCAAGTAAAGGGACATTGAGCAGACGCCGCTATAAGGTAGGTGAATTTTAAATTGCAGCCTGCACAGTGACAACGACGTAAAGAGACGAGAAATTAAACCCCGACCTGCCGCAAGCGAACTCACAGCCTTCAGCATGGGCTGGACGAGCACCGCATATCGTTTGAATGTGAAGATAAAACATACAAACAGAAGAACCTCTTCCTGTGGCACACTCGCCTCTGTGAGACGTGTTACTGACCATGTACTCGTAAAGCAAAGTCGAATGGCATGAATGGCTGGGAGACAACGAATGGCAGGTTCAGCCGCCAAATTGGAAAGATTTTATCCCTATCCAGGCAGCTTTCCTCTGAAAAGTACGTGAACTGTGTTCGTAAATGTACCTCGTAAGTGTAAATGACTGTGGCGGGTGTGCGTGTCGTGTAGTGTCATGTTCGTGTTGGTGATGATGAGACAAGGGAGAGGGTGAAACAAGGTGTCGGAACTTAGCCTACTCGTCTAGAAGAGCACCAAGGGGGCCGCCCAGCTTCTCCATTTTGCAAGAGTATGAGAATGCGGTGAAGTCTGTGATGGCGAAACCAGGAAGGCGATTAGCAATGACGTGTCGGAACGGCTGGGGCAACACAACAAATCAACTACTGCAGAAATGCACCAGGACTGTGGTCTATCTATTAATTTTGAAAAATTTCCTGTGCTTGCTCCGCAGCCATAGGTGCAACAGGGAAATCTAAAGGCACATTGTCACCCTCCAGAAACTTGTTCGGAAGTACGCTACGATTCCAGTTATTTTCATCGACAAGTGCTGGATAAAACAGGTTAAGTTGCTGTCGTCTTAGTATGGACAGTTTCATTTTCGTACTTTTAAACAGTGTGTACTCGCCACATATATTTGTCGAAAATAACCTAATATGTCAAGATTGTACGACATTGGGTTGTGGAAGAGTTGCAGTTCATGTCACGGTACCTGATATGTCTTCATAGCACCACCAATCTCTGTCGACTTATGAATATTCTCATTAGCGATGAATGTAGATGCTCTGTAGTCGTGGTAAGATGGTATCGCAAATTACTGGCTTACAGTCATTGCGCTACTTACCGAAATTTGGCTGAATTCAGAGCCCATGTGATTTGACGTTAAGTGTTCGAAGACGCACGAAACTCATGCCATCTGGCTGCTGCATCTGCAAGCAAATTAAAAATATAAATTGACGACAGTTCTTCGAGCATTCCAACCAATAATGCTCAGATACATATTTGAGTAAACTTCACCCAACAGAATTCTACAATGTACTCTAATATTAAACATTTAGTTTCAGCACTATATAATCGTTTCAATAAAAGCTGACCTTTGCAAAAGCGGAGACTACTCTTTTTGGCTTAACGTAGGGTATCTTACAGTAAAGTAACATTCATCAGTCATCAAGTGGAAATTAACACAACATAGTTCTATGCCACACATTAAGTTAAAAACTGCTTAACTCCTTTTCTTAAAAAACAATGGCTAATAATCAAGTGGTTTGTCGAATTAAATTGTCATTCATCTCTTGGCGTTTAATATCACACAAAAAGTCTAATGAATTGTAACTTACATCTCGGACTTATTTGGTGACAGACTTTGTAAACATTTGAAGAACGCCGTTAACAATTTCCCTTTCGACATAATGAAAGTCATGAAGTTATCTCTGCTTCTTGTAAACTGAAATGAAATGATCGTATGGCATTACTGGCTGGGAGTTTCCGTCTGGGTTTGTTTGGACGCCTAGTACAAGTCTTTCTTATCGAAATCAGTTCGGTGGCTCGTACGTCTTTGTCGTTAGTATCAGATCCAATGATTAGAACAACATAAACATCCAGTACTCGACCGAAGAAGACAAGACCGAAAATGAAACCTGTAACTTTGATATCTAGAGGCAGCTAGGTCAAAAATCAGACCTCGAACTGTATTTCTTGAATTGCAACGATAAGGACCGAGGCAAACTCATATACAGTAGTATGAATAAAAAGAAATGCGTTACTAATGTCTAAGTTGCCCGCCCGGTTAGCCGTGCGGTCTAACGCACCGCTTTCCGGACTGGGAAGGAGCGCCTGGTCCCCGGTACGAATCCGCCCGACGGACTTGTGTAGAGGTCCGGTGAGCCAGCCAGTCTGTGGGTGGTTTTTAGGTGGTTTTCCATCTGCCTCGGCGAATGCGGGCTGGTTCCCCTTATTCCGACTCAGCTACGCTATGTCGGCGATTGCTGCGCAAACAAGTTCTCCACGTACGCGTACACCACCATTACTCCATCACACAAACATAGTGGTTACACTCGTCTGGTGTGAGACGGTCCCTGGACGGTTCACCGGGGACCGAACCGCACAATAACCCTGAAAGAGTGGTTCGGTATGTGGCGGTGGAGGGTGAAGTGGACTGCGGTAGTCGTCGTGGGGTTGTGGATTACTGCGGCTACGGCGGGGACGGAGCCTCTCCGTCGTTTCTAGGCCCCCGATTAACATACAATACAATGTCTAAGTTTGCCGATGTTTTCCTTTCGAAAAGTAATGGAAGTGATGTGACTGTTTTTTACCATGTGAAGAATCTGTAGTGATATTTATTCCTACCACTGTCTGGTAAAACATAAGATGAAATTAAAAACTAGGTGTAAGAAATAGTTGCGGGAGTAATTCCAACATGCGAATCGATTTCCTTTAAGTGGTATTATTTCACAAAGTGTAGGATTCTTAGTGACTATCTCAGTGTCGTGGAATGTCTGGAAAACAGGTCGGTTTCTGTAGGGGCTGTGTTGTTGCTGTGTGTTGACAGAGGTGCAGCAAACATGGTCAACGCAGAGGGCAGAACAGGAAGCACGTCGAGCAGTACGCACACCATCCAGGCCAGAAAAATAGAGTAAAACGGATGTAAATTTGCAAGATATGCTACACACATTAGACGAGGAAAATTAACAGTGATGGAAACATTTATTACTGACACAGTCTAGAGACGCTCCAGATAGCGGTGACACACCATAAGGCCCGACAGATAGGACTAATGGTCTCGGCTGCCATTTCTTTTCATAGCAGGACATATTTCGTTGTCGTACGCGACACCCTTACAGCACAATGGTACGTGACGATACTCTACGCCTGAGCGAGATTCTAGTGCTTGTCTTCTGCTTGCCAAACCCTACCTTAGCCAGAAAGGTCGCCGGATCTCTCCCCAGTTGAGAATGTTTGAAGCATTGTGGGCAGGGTCCAGCAACCAGCTGGAGATTTTGACGATCTTACGCGCCAGTTGGACAGAATTTGGCACGTTATGTCTCAAGAGGGCATCCAACAACTCTGTCGATAAATGCCAAGCCTCATAACTGCTTGCATTTGGACCAGGGCTGAATCAACGCGTTATTGACTTGCTCAGTTTGCGAAACTCCTTCTCTTGAATAATCATCCAACTTTTCTGAAATTATATATTTTTAACACTGTCAGTCTTGGGGCTCGATGTGCAGAAGAAAACTTCTCAAGGCAAAAATGCATCTTATTGGACGTCCGGTTTCGAAAGAGCTATGCTGTCATCTACGGAATTTACGGTTTACAATTTGCCCATCAGTTTTGAAAGCCACTTCACACTGCGTATGCTTTTCCCATTACTATGCCGATGTGATATTCACGGTAGCAGGAAGCGCAAATGCATTATGAAAGGACTTGCAACACAGATGGACAGTATGTTGTAAAACTTTTGAAGTTTAACAATTTATGAAATTGTAATCATTTGTTTGGGAACACATGTACATCACATCTATCGATTTCCGTCCCATTCGGTAACTCCTCCGTGGTGTATAGGTTCGTTTTTATAAAAAAATCTTCAAATGTGTGTGAAATCTTACGAGACTTAACTGCTAAAGTCATCAGTCCCTAAGCTTACACACAACTCAATCTAAATTATCCTAAAGACAAACACACACACCCATGCCCGAGGGAGGACTCGAACCTCCGCCGGGACCAGCCGCAAAGTCCATGACTGCAGCGCCCAAGACCGCTCGGCTAATCCCGCGCGGCTTTGTTTTTCAGAGTTTGTTTTACTAAACTTAATGACAACATGACAAACTGCATTAAAAATTTTGAAACTGTGAAGATTTGTGCTTGTACGTCCAATATATTTGAACACGCTATTACTCACGGAACTGTTGTACAAAGAAAACAACATAAATTCAGCAGTGTCTCGGAGCCTGACAAACTAAGAGTGAACATAATAAGTATCGTATCTTGATATCATGTGATACAATATTTTTTATATCTGCGCAGACTTACTATTTTGGCTCTGAATCACTATTTTAACGTGTGTCAGTAATTTCATTCGCTATGTAGCTAAGAGTACCTATCGTTTTGAATTTCGAAATCACAGGACGGTTTGGGAAAAACATGTCGAAAATAAAAATATAACGTGTAGTAGTGGGAATTGTCTTCCGAAAAATTCAGTGAAAATTCGAGTCCATTTTTTTCCGAATATGAACCACAAATTCGCAGCCCGGCATAAAACCCGCAAGATGTGTGCTGTTTACCTCAGTTCTACGAACTTACTTGTCGTGTAGTTTGACATTGTACCGTTTTATTTATTAGGTTCACTCTTGTTTTGTCAGGCTCCGAGGCACTGCTGACTTTCTGTAGGTTTCTTCCTAATGATATTTTCTATGTACACATGGAAACACACAATAACGATATAGTTTTATTCAAAGCATTTGAATATATCTACATCTACACATCTACATCTACATCTACATCATTACTCTGCAATTTACATTTAAGTGCTTGGCAGAGGGTTCATCGAACCACAATCATACTATCTCTCTACCATTCCACTCCCGAACAGCGCGCGAGAAAAACGAACACCTAAACCTTTCTCTTCGAGCTCTGATTTCTCTTATTTTATTTTGATGATCATTCCTACCTATGTAGGTTGGGCTCAACAAAATATTTTCGCATTCGGAAGAGAAAGTTGGTGACAGAAATTTCGTAAATAGATCTCGCCGCGACGTAAAACGTCTTTGCTTTAATGGCTTACATCCCAACTCGCGTATCATATCTGCCACACTCTCTCCCCTATTACTTGATAATAAAAAACGAGCTGCCCTTTTTTGCACCCTTTCGATGTCCTCCGTCAATCGCACCTGGTAAGGATCCCACACCGCGCAGCAATATTCTAGCAGAGGACGAACGAGTGTAGTGTAAGCTGTCTCTTTAGTGGATCTTCTAAGTGTCCTGCCAATGAAACGCAACCTTTGGCTCGCCTTGCCCACAATAATATCTATGTGGTCTTTCCAACTGAAGTTGTTCGTGCTTGTAACACCCAGGTACTTAGTTGAATTGACAGCCTTGAGAATTGTACTATTTATCGAGTAATCCAATTCCAACGGATTTCTTTTGGAACTCATGTGGATCACGTCACACTTTTCGTTATTTAGCGTCAACTGCCATCTGCCACACCATACAGCAATCTTTTCTAAATCGCTTTGCAACTGATACTGGTCTTCGGGTGACGTTACTAGACGGTAAATTACAGCATCATCTGCGAACAACCTAAGAGAACTGCTCAGATTGTCACCCAGGTCATTTATATAGATCAGGAACAGCAGAGGTCTCAGGACGCTTCCCTGGTGAACACCTGACATCACTTCAATTTTATTCGATGATTTACCGTCTATTACTACGAACTGCGACCTTCCTGACAGGAAATCACGAATCCAGTGGCACAACTGAGACGATACCCCATAGGCCCGCAGCTTGATTAGAAGTCGCTAGTGAGTAACGATGTCAAAAGCTTTCCGGAAATCTAGAAATACGGAATCAACTTGAGATCCCCTGTGGATAGCGGCCATTACTTCGTGCGAATAAAGAGCTAGCTGCGTTGCACAAGAACGATGTTTTCTGAAACCATGCTCATTACGTATCAATAGATCGTTCCCTTCGAGGTGATTCATAATGTTTGAATACAATATATGCCCCAAAGCCCTACTTCAAACCGACGTCAATGATATAGGTCTGTAGTTCGATGGATTACTCCTACTACCCTTCTTAAACACTGGTGCGACCTGCGCAGTTTTCCAATCTGTAGGTACAGATGTATCGGTGAGCGAGCGGTTGTATATGATTGCTAAGTAGAGAGCTATTGTATCAGCGTAATCTGGAAGGAACCTAATCGGTATACAATCTGGACCTGAAGACTTGCCCGTATCAAGCGATCTGAGTTGTTTCGCAACCCCTAAGGTATCTACTTCTAAGGAACTCGTGCTAGCAGCTGTTCGTGTTTTAAATTCTGGAATACTCCATTTGTCTTCCCTGGTGAAGGAATTTCGGAAAACTGCGTTCAGTAACTCCGCTTTAGCGGCACTGTCGTCGGTAACAGTACCAAAAAAAAAAAAATGTTTCAAATGCATCTGAGCACTATGGGACTCAACTGCTGTGGTCATCAGTCCCCTAGAACATAGAACTAATTAAACCTAACTAACCTAAGGACATCATACACATCCATGCCCAAGCAGGATTCGAACCTGCGACCGTAGCAGCAGCGCGGCTCCGGACTGGAGCGCCTAGAACCGCACGACCACCGCGGCCGGCTGGTAACAGTACCAGCGGCACTGCGCAGCGAAGGTATAGACTGCGTCTTGCCGCTTATGTACTGTACATACAACCAGAATTTCTTCGGATTTTCTACCAAATTTCGAGACAATGTTTCGTTGTGGAACCTATTAAAGGCATCTCGCATTGAAGTCCGTGCCAAATTTCGTGCGTCTGTAAATTATAGCCAATCTTCGGGATTTCGCGTTCTTCTGAAATTCGCATGCATTTTCCGTTGCCTCTGCAACAGCGTTCGGACCTGTTTTGTGTAACATGGGCGTTCAGTTCCATCTCTTACCAATTTATGAGGTATGAATCTCTCAATTGCTGTTGCTACTATATCTTTTAATTTGAACCACATCTCGTCTACATTTTCATAGTCAGTTAAAAAGGAATGGAGATTGTCTCTTAGGAAGGCTTCTAGTGACACTTTATCCGCTTTTTTAAATAAAATTATTTTGCGTTTGTTTCTAGTGGATTTGGAAGAAACGGTATTGAGCCTAGCTACAACGACCTTGTGATCACTAATCCCTGTATCAGTCATGATGCTCTCTATTAGCTCTGGATTGTTTGTCGGTAAGATGTCAAGTGTGTTTTCGCAACCATTTACAATTCGCGTGCGTTCGTGGACTGACTGCCTGAAACAATTTTCGGAGAAAGCATTAAGGACAATCTCGGAAGATGTTTTCTGCCTACCACCGGTTTTAACAAGTATTTTTGCCAACATATCGAGGGAAGGTTGAAGTCCCAACCAACTATAACTGTATGAGTGGGGTATTTATTTGTTACGAGACTCAAATTTTCTCTGAACTGTTCAGCAACTATATCATCAGAGTCTGGGGGTCGATAGAAGTAGCCAATTATTAACTTAGTTCGGCTGTTAAGTATAACCTCCACCCATACCAATTCGCACGGAGTATCTACTTCGACTTCACTATTAGATAAACCACTACTGACAGACACAAACACTCCACCACCAATTCTGCCTAATCTCTCTTTCCCGAACACCGTCTGAGTCTTCGTAAAAATTTCTGCAGAACTTATTTCAGGCTTTAGCCAGCTTTCTGTGCCTATAACGATTTCAGCTTCTGTGCTTTCTATTAGAACTTAAAGCTCAGGGCCTTGCCCAGCACAACTACAACAATTTACAACTACAATTCCGACTGTTTCTTGATCCAAGCACGTCCTGTATTTGCCATGCACCCTTTGAGATTGCAGCCCACCCCGTACTTTCCGAGGCCTTCTAACCTAAAAAACGGCCCAGTCCACGTCACACAGCCTCCGCTACCCGTGTAGCCGCCAGCTGAGTGTAGTGAACTCCTGACCTATTCAGCGGAACCCGAAACCCCACCACCCTATGGCCCAAGTCAAGGAATCTTCAGCCAACACGGTCGCAAAACCGTCTGAGCCTCTGATTCAGACCCTCCACCGGGCTCTGCACCAGAGGTCCGCAGTCAGTTCTGTCAACGATGCTGCAGATGGTGAGCTCTGCCTTCATCTAGTAAGCAAGACCGGCAGCCTTCACCAAATCAGATAGCCGCTGGAATCCAGAGAGAATTTCCTCAAATCCAAAGCGACACACGTCGTTAGTGCCGACATGTGCCACCACCTGCAGCTGGCTGCACCCTGTGCTCTTCATGGCATCCGGAAGGACCCTTTCCCCATCAGGAATGACTCCACGCCAAATGCACACGGAGTGCACACTGGATTTCTTCCCCTCCTTAGCCCCCATATCCCTAAGGGGCCCCATTACGCACCTAACATTGGAGCTCCCAACTATCAATAAGCCCACCCTCTGCAATTGCCCGGACCTTGAAGGCTGAGAATCATCCTCTGAAACAGGGCAGGCAGCTGCATGTGGCTCAGCCAGAGACAGTACCTGAAACCTGTTTGTCAGACGCACTGGGGAGGCTTTCTGATCAGCCTCCGGGGACGTCTTTCGCTGCCTGCCACGCCTTGGAACGACCTCTCAATCAACCACAGGCGAGGGCTCAGCCCCACTGCGGGCAGCAACCGGGGCAATCACTGTGGCAGACCGATCTGGGGACGGACAGGACGAGGTTGACATCCCCGTGATAACCCAAGTCCGGCTCCCCACAGTGGTGCCCATTGGCAACAGCCTCAAACTGTGTGACCAAAGTCAGAGCCGCCTGCAGCTGTGAGGGAAGGGATGCCAACTCAGCCCTCATCCGAACACAGCAATCACAGTCCCTGTCCACTCTAATCGATGTTGAACAACAGTAACTGAAACACGAGTCCGTGCCTAGATAACGCAAGGGAAACATGCAAAGCATGTATGAACTAACCTGTACAAATGCCTAACGACTGCGCTACAATCTGCCTGAATTTACGATTACAGTAACTAAAACTCGAAATTACAGATCCTATACGAAACTCACACGCAATTTAAGTAAGAATCTACGAAGTAAACACAGAAAAGAAGCTATATACGTATCTTTCTGCGCTGTCGATGTGCACCAACTGGGGGCTTCAGGCCACACTGGTGTCTGAGAGCCTATCACAAGAGAAGTTATAAGTATCGTACTGCCTCTCGTTTAAGTTATGAAACTATTTTGTTAACCAGTTATGGTATAGAGAAGCAATACAATGTTACCCTCTGTAAGGATTTTGTAGTTTTGACTGTGAAATGCCTAAAGGGTGCAGCCTATTAGACATTTAATGAAATTTACGTGAATACACAAGAAGAAACAGATCCTATTTACAAACTGTTTTCATTAATCAAATTGCTCAAATGATAAAAAATACGGTCGCCAGCCTAATTAGGCAAAGAAATGTGTAACATTTATTTTCAAAGAAAAAAAAAGCAACTTTAGTGGAAAGACACAGCCTATACTTCTCTCATACGAAAGTGCAACGAACCCAGTCACAAGCGTATGAAAATAGTAAAGTGGGTGCTAACAGTCATGGTAGAACAAGCCTATCTTCGCAAACACAACAGACACTGATACACTCTTCTATATTAAATGTCAATCCAAGTAACTTTACTAATACTACCAATGCAAGTCAATACTGAATTGGAAATTGTGCAAGGACTTAGTCTCTAGTTAGCAAATACCTTTTACACAGCACAAATTTGAATAAAGTTGACTTGTATAGATAAACACACTATTCTTTAAAGCAATAAGTAACTGATTTCATAGATAATGATACTTCTATTATCTTTACCTTCAGAAGAAACAAAACAATAAATTGGTGCTCAAAAACTGATATAACACCTCTTAACACACACCATGAGCATAAAATTCAACATATGTTTCAAAACTAGTTATCATTTTCTCTTACGTATTAACTTTACGTATTTTGAACAACTTTCAACAGTGGGGGTCTTTAATCTTTACCACAATTATAAACCAAACAGACACACTTTCTCAGACATTGACTGACCTTTTGTGCTATTTCATTAGGCTGTACCAAATTTATTGACCAAGAAAAACATTTGAAGCCAGCCTTATACTTGATTTCACTTTAAAATCAGTAACTAAGCAAATGATTTTAAAAGTCCACAAAACTTTCAATCGGTATGTCTCAAATACTGGGAGGCTTTCACAAAGCTACACTAACTACCTACCTCAATTTTACCAAATTCCACAGCAAATTTAAATGCTCCTTTTTACTAAATTTCAAATAAAATTAATTTAATAACTGTTTTAGTTTATGACTTTCATTTTTCACAACATGGACACTCGGAAATCATAATACACACGGAGAGGACCCTAAGTGGTTTTATGATTGGGAACAAATTAAGTTAAGTTCATAAATTTTGTTGTGAGTTACCTTGTATTTTCTAACACATTAAATGTGCTGATCCCACACTTTACAGATCTATAATTCTTCCATTCCGTAACAGTGACTGCGCAATATGGTGGCGAATATATCATGGTATGTGGACTTGCTGTTGGAAATATATTCTTCATAGCGACGTTCCTCAGACTTTTAAGATAATTTCCAGTAACAGAGCATAATAATTAATCAATTAATCCACTAGAGGTTTTAGCATTGTGAAGACAAGCACTAAAAGCCTCCTTTTGCAGCAGCACAATGCACTTCTCAATCATTAGCTGCCAACAGTTCGGTAGCTAGTCTCCGACTGACTACCTTGTCCACCTTCTCACCAGCGCCAACATTTTGTGCGCGCTACTTAATTTCCTTTCCAGAGGGGAAACACATAACCTTTCCATGCACAAAGAACTAAGAACCCTGAGCGAGAATCAGCAGTTACGGAGTAGCAAACAAACATTTTAAAGAAAACATATCATTTGCTCATATTGACAGTTCAACATAAAATTATTTAAAAAATTTTATTCAATTCTTAAGATAACCAAAGAGAATAAGTAAGAAAGTCAAAACGTATCATAGTGTATCATAGAACAAATACCACAGAGATTACACTTCATACTAAAATACAAATAATCAGAAGAGAAATGTTTGTCATCTTACCACAGTGTGAGAAAGTGACTAGACAAAAGTATTTTAGAATATTCAAAATCACACCAATGATTAAGTGACTGTCAATAGAAGTTAATATCACACCAGTCGCAAAAAACTGTAACAGAATGGAGGGGGAGCTGTAACGAGAGAGCTGAAGAAAAATATGGGCTACATGAATTAAATGGCCATGAAGCCATTGCTATCTTTGCAAGATTGAAGCTTTGCATAGATTATTGCTGCGTTCCAAGATTCGGCAGCATGCGGGTAAGTCATAAAACAACTCGAACGTGTGTCTAGTGTGCTTATTAAAAAGAGAAAGAAAAAGCTGATACAACTGCGACTCAGTATAGAAATAAATTGTTTCCTAAATATTTACAACAACTTCTGATTTTGGGAAACCTTCCAAAAGATGACATTTTTGTTTAAGGACTAACTTCAATAACACACCGACAACAATAGTTCCACCAAAAATAGGAGCCTCTACATCATTCATTAAAGAAATAAAAGTTTTTAATATCTTTTATTATACTAAATAAAATATGCAATCATGTAAAATATCACATACCTTCAATAGTTTTGTCTTGGAACTCTTCCATTTGGTGCGTATTTGCATAGAAAAACAACAATATCGGAAACTGAATCCGCCTTGATGCAAAACATCTTGTTATTTGTTTATTTTCTCAACCTAGTTTCGGCAACAAACATGACCATCATCAGTGTTTTTTTTTTTTTAAATCTAAAACACGTTGACATACGAAGTTCACCTTTTAGTATTTTGCTCCCAAAGTTACAGATGACGTGATGTTCGGCAACAAAAAAAAAAGGGCTGAGAAAATATGTAACAAACAGTGACAATAATTCTCAAAACCATGCTGTAACACACAATAAATAAGGTAGTATGTAAGTATCCATAGAAAACTACATCTCAAGAAAAGAATGGTAAAAATGTAATAATGTGCCATTGTGTTTGAATAATCATGCTGTTTTCTGCATGTTTTAGATTTAAAAAAACATTGATGATGGTGATATTTGTCACCGAAACTAGTTTGGGAAAATAAAGAAATAAACGAATAATAAGGTGTTTTAGATCAAGACGGACTCAGTATCTGATATTGTTGTGTTTCACATACCTTCAGTTTATAGCATTACCCGAATTTTCCGCCGGTGTGTAGCATAACATGACAACAATATCAAAAAGGAAAAACACCTCCTAACATTCTGCTAAAATTAGGTTGATTTGGTCACGAACCGGTTTTCGGCTTCTCGGGTCATCTTCAGTTGCCACCTGAAGATGGCCGACAGCAGATTCGCAACAAAATAAATACAATTTTGCAGAATATTAGGAAGCGTTTTTCCTTTTCAATATTCATATCCACTAAGGATTACTTCGTTTGCGTGAAAAATTAAAAAGTATGTGATATGAATAGGTATCGATACTGTTGGAGTACACAGATGAGTAGTATCGCAAGACGACTTGAGTACCACTCACGTGAGAATGTATCGATACTTTGGTGGTATGGGAACATATCTAGCCATAAGGGACACTATACGGCGCGTTGGCAGTGCCACTGGAGAAACAGCTGCAGCAGCCAATAAGGCCCGGCTCTCCGGGACGCATTCCGCTGCCACGCCCGCCGCCACCGCCGCTTGTCACGGCGCCGTGACAAGCCCCACGTACTCAGGAATGTAGACCGATCCCACAGGCCGTGGCATTGGAATCCTGCTTCCTAATGCTGCCGCAGACCAGGAGTGCGTCTAAAGTGATTAAACACTCAACAGCCTACTAGGTGTTATAAGTAGTTTGAATCTCGTAAGGGACACTGACCGCACAAACCGTTACGTCTAGCAATAGGATCAGAAGTCGGCAATATGTGTTGCAGATTAACTTTTTCCATCATGTTTATTGTAGAATATGTGACTGTGTGTTAACCAAATTTGGCTAGATAGCTAGGACCAGCTACTTACGAAATATTTATTTCCATCAACTACTTTTCGAGTTTTTCAAGCTCATATTCATGAGGCATGCGTAGAAGTTATCCGTGCCTATGTCCTTCAGAAGCCACGAATCACAGTCATACACAGAAGAGCACCGTGCTGCTTGGTACTCAGGTGCAACTGAGTTAAGGCTATACCCTACAGACGGTGCAACAAGATGAAGAATGGCGTGTGACGAGGGCCTCCCATCGGGTAAACCGCTCGCTTGGTGCAAGTCTTTCGATTTGACGCCACTTCGGCGAGTGGCGCGTCGATGGGGATGAAATGATGATGATTAGGACAACACAACACCCAGTCCGACCCAGCCGCGAATCGAACCCGGGTCCTTACTATTGACAGTCTGTCGCGGTGACCACTCAGCTACCAGGGGCGGACTGCAACAAGATAATCCCTATGTTGTGCTTCCGCCATACGTCGCTGAAATACACTACGCAACAGAATTAAAAGATCATTTTTTTCGAAAAACCGTAACTGCTACCCGTTGCTAAACATAACGCTGAAATTTAGCTCAAAAGTGCGTACATCCTTCTTCTCTTAATTTGCTAAAGTGTGGTGCTCAGTGACGTGACTCTCGGGTTCGGTGACGTTTCAAACACAAAGATTCAATACACGCGGAAAGAAGGCCACAGCTCGAAAGTTCATTTGAGACGTGAGAAGGGTTAATAATGTAACATAGCCACCAAATTTCGCCACAATTTTGCCCAACGCCACCGTGGACGTGTCACAGGAAGATAAGGTCGTCACAGCCCCTGTTACTCACATTTCAACCCCTTCTTTTGACGTCTCCGCAATGAAGATCAGAAACCTGGCTTTTATGTCATGCGTGGCCAAGAAAATCGTTCCAAACACTCCGCCACCAATAACCGACGCAAAATACCCTCAAGGGATGGTATTAAATGCGTCAGTGAAACCACCGCATTCCCAGAGCGTTTAATACCACACATTTAGCGGTCGAAAACGACAGTTACCCAACCGCTTCGACAGCTATTGGGTGCAGTTAGCCTATCTTTTGTTGCCGGAGCAACCACTAGGCTGAACTGCTGTCAGTGTTTCTGACAGGTACATCTGTAACATGCTCACCAAAGTTGCGTCGTCGTTGGCAACGCATACGTTGGCGAACTGGTGAGGGGGAATTCCTTCGAGGGACCCCTCGCCGTTTCATTCACGCACGTGTTAATGTTGCACTCCATCGTGATAACGCCGCAGGAGGGCGCAAAACCCGGAGGGCTCAAAAATCATAAGTTCCCTTTGCTGCTTTGCATCACGTTCAGGTGCAGTCGAATGGTTCTGAAAAATCCGTACGCGAGAGCAAAAAATTGCTGTCGCTCTGCACTCCAAGGGGTGCGATCACGTACAACGGTTGGTTTTTGGGGGAAGGAGACCAGACAGCGGGGTCATCGGTCTCATCGGATTAGGGAAGGACGGGGAAGGAAGTCGGCCGTGCCCTTTGAAGGGAACCATCCCGGCATTTGCCTGGAGCGATTTTGGGAAATCACGGAAAGCCTAAATCAGGATGGCCGGACGCGGGATTGAACCGTCGTCCTCCCGAATGCGAGTCCAGTGTCTACGTACAACGGGGATGCCGGACAATAATGTTCTTAGAGAAGGGTTGTAACGTCCGCAGTATTCAAGGCTCTCAGAAACATCTTCCAATTGCTCATCACTACGGTTTTCGACCGCGAAATGTGTGGAAATCAAGTCCCCAGGGAAAGGGATGGTTTGGTTGACGCACTTAATGCCACTCAGTCAGGCGTCTTAGTGCGGATACTGTGCGGCGGTGTGTCTGAAATGTTTCCCTCGGCCATCGATGACAAAATCATGTGCTTTCAAAGCTGGGTGTCGCGTTTCTGATGTCCATCGCACAGACATCGAAAGAAGAGGGTGAAATGTGGGCAAGATCGGCTGTGACGATCTACTCATCGTGTAACTCGTCCACAGTGGCGTTGGGCAGAATTGTGGTAGAATTTTCTGCCAATGTGACATCATAAACCCTCATTCAAGTCCATAGTAACGACCCCGAGAGTATGTTGCAGCCTGCATTCATTACAATCGGCCACAGAATTACTCTCTCAGTGTTTATAGAGAATACAAAAACGTATAACTGGGACCAATCACTCAAAAATTATTAGTTTGGTTTGATAGCCTATATTCCGATATTTTTCAGATTTATCTAGAGATGGAGTACGCAGAAACCACGTATTTATCATTGCAGCTGGCTACTGGCTCTATGACAACAAAATAAAAATCAGCCAACTGCTAATACCTTTTTTTAATTTTGTGTTTCCCACATTGTGACAGATTGTGCTGGGCCCTTCGCTGCGATGTATACGGGAAAAAATGTTTCATCATGCTTCAGTAGTTATTTGTTATAAAGTTCCGTAACGGGTATGCCAAACAAAAAAATTTGACACACACTGACTATATTTCCCCTGATTCAACATTCCT
The DNA here is from genome assembly GCF_021461395.2 of Schistocerca americana. Lineage (NCBI taxonomy): Eukaryota > Metazoa > Arthropoda > Insecta > Orthoptera > Acrididae > Schistocerca > Schistocerca americana. Next base: position 1,026,422,763 of record NC_060119.1, read on the forward strand.
TATCCATTTCATCAAAGTGGAGATCTTTAATTATAAACTGTTCAACATTCATTTGAAACCAGTAGGACAAATCAGCTGGGCGCCTTGCAAACTTCATGAATTTTACAGAATATACCTGTGCAATGCACCACTTATCATAAGTGGCCACCATCATATGTAGCCGTGAAAAGTGAGCTGAAACAGAAACTACAAAAATTTTTCCATTCACATAAAGCACAAATTTACATACAGTTTGAGGCCGAAAATTTATGCATTTCTGAAGAATCAGACAATATTGTATTAGCAGTTCAGTTCAACCAACAACGTCAATAACGAGAATTTGCACTGACTAGGAGCAACTAGGTTATTTGTATTTCAGTCAGTTCCGTTTTGTTGCTAAATTTAATTACTAAAAAGTGTTAAGTGCAGAGCATAGTAACGAATTTTTAGAGCCAAGTACATCAAGAGACTTCTGGGGCAAAGTGTAAATAGAGAAACAAGTTGCTGCAAAAGATTTTATTTTCCAATACTGCCGCTCTAACAAATACATAAAAACGTTATTAGTTCTAAGAAACTATTCAGTTTAGCTCAAAACCTTAAAACACAAGGAAATATACGCAGTACTTCGCCGTTTATGTATTGTAGCATCATACCACCCTGATTATCAAGCGCAATGTATTTATTCTGTTATACTTCGATATGAGCTGTAAATTTTTCAATAGACATCCCCTGCACAATGAATTTACTCTCTCAATGAGACAGTTTAAATATAGAAACGACTGCTAGATGAAATGTAATCATCTAAATGGATGCACTAATGTTCAGTCACAGCACCTGAGTATATTTTTCAATTTGGTAAACAGTAATTGAAAAGTCTTTTATAATTCCCTACCACATGATCGCCTCACACAGAGCAAACTCTATTCGTTTTATTTCACACATTCCGCTTTCATATCGCCCATCATGGTAGGCACTTGTGCTGTTTTCTGTGCTTTGTAGTTTTCACAAGCTTTATTGCGAAAATCCCCTCGAATTGCTTTATCGCTTTCATGTCGGCTGTATCCACCGTTTATCAACAGGATAATTGTACAACTCATAGAGACAGACTGCGCTTGAAAATGGCCTGCGAGTCTAAAATTTAGCAATCGTGATAAATATAATAAAATGAATCGTTGTGAAAAACAGACTAGATGGAAAACTTTAATACGTCCTGTAACAAATATACGGCTATGATACCTCACACGAAGAAAATTATTTAAATAAATGTTGATTTCGAATCTTTGACATTTTCTCATTGTCTACTGTTATGTTGGAGGTAGCCTTAACATTTTGGATGACAAAAGAAAGTGACTTCGAAGTTTATTACTCTGATCACAAGAAAAACTTCCAAAAATCTGCAAAGATGCACATAGCGCAAGGCGCTATCAGGTAATCAGTTAGTCGTCGCCATTGATCTATTTATGTAATAGTCAAAAATATTGCAGCAGATTTACTTCAGATTTATATTTTACAATACAGTACATATATTCTTTTATAGCTTTTTCAAGGATGATCGAAACTGTTCTAAAAAAAGTGATTACTTGGGCACCTATCTACCTGGGCATGTATTAAATCATTCAGTATTTTATTAATTGCCAAAACAATATTTTTTAGGACTACGGCATTTTGCAGAATAACTCAGTGGTGACATTCGCAAATAACGCGATATGTATAATCCTCGGAAGAAAGGCGCTAAGTGCCAGAAAGAGGTTAAGAAATTAAATTTCTTTCTTACAACTGGTTGCTAACAATTTTAGTATCTAAATTTAAATCATTCAGTATTTTATTAATTACCACTACAATAGTTTTTAGGACCACGGCATTTTGCAGAATAACTCAGTGTTGACATCCGCAAATAACGCGATATGTATAATCCTCTGAAGAAAGGCGCTGAGTGCCCTAAACAGGATAAGAAATTAAATTTATTTCTTACAACTGGTTGCTAATAATTTCTGTATCTAAATCCTTATCTGCTCTCATATCAGAGCGGAACATCCAAACTAACACGCTGATATTAAAAGAGATTAGCTTAATACTAATAATGTAAACACTTGTGGAATAATGAGTTCGAGTGCATGCGACCTTTCCGTTTGTTATTTGTAAACATCTGTTTTTGTTAATATCATAAGTTAATTTTAAAACAATTCGTAAGGCTGATAATCCAATTGTGGTTGTGGATCTCTTTATATCTGTGTGAATTTCAGCATAGGGAAGATGCCGCCTTCGAAACTCTTGCAACAGACGTTTTGTGATTGTGTAGTATAAATGGTGCTAGTAACCTTACTGACCTGCTGCACAGCGATATTAATGCATAATACATACTCTACATTGAGCAAGTAGCAAAGGAAACATTTGAATCAGAATTTAAAGTATAGAACAAATAAAAAGCTTTGAGGTTTGCCGATGACATTGTAACTCTGTCGGAGACACCAAGGGACTTGGAAGAGCTGTTGAACGGAATGGACAGAACCTTGAAAGGAGATATAAGATGAACATCAACAAAAGAAAGACACGAATATTGGAATGTAGTCGAATTAAATCAGATGATGCTGAAGGAATTAGATTAGGAAACGAGGCATTTAATGTACTAGATGAGTTTTGTCCTTTTTGCAGAAAAATAACTGATGATGGCCCACGTAGAGAGTACATAAAATACAGACTGGCAATTACAAGAAAAGCGTTTTGAAGAAGAGAAATTTATTAACATCGGACATAGATTTAAGTGTAAGCAAGTATTTTCTGAAAGTATTTGTATGGAGTGTAGCCATGTATCGAAGTGGAACATGAACGACAAACAGTTTAGACAAGAAGAGAATACCACAGAAAGTTTTGAAATGTGGTTCAACAAAGGAAAGTTGAAAACTAGGTGAGTCAATCAAGTAACTAATGAAGAGATACTGAAGAGAATCGCCGAGAAAAGAAATTTCTGACACAACCTGACTAGAAGAAGGGGTCGATTGAAAATACGTATTCTGAGACACAAAGCGAAATGATTTTAATCAATATGGTTGAGTGTCAGCGATCTTAGTTGTGATAGTTACTTACGAAGAAACAGTCACGATAGCAAAGTACAATCTATTTAAAGTGACCGGTTTTGGCACACATAGTAGGCCATTTTCAGACTGATTGGACTTTTTGCTGGAGCTACTAACGTGTTGTGCAGCTGCTTGTTGTTAGTAGTTGTCGTCTTGACAACACACAGCTGCCCAGCACGGCGCCAGCTACAGAAAATGCTGCAATCAGTCTGAAGATGCCGTGCTGTAAGTGCCGAAACACCTTACTTTAAATAAATAATATTTTGCGATCGTGACTGTTTCTTCATAAGTAACTAAGGGATAACCAACGTAGTACTGGAGGGAAGGGTTGGTTGGCGTGGTGGGGGGTGGGGGGTGGGGGGAAGGCTTTGGTTAAACTCTAGAGGAGACCAAGAGATGAATGCAGTAGGCATATTCGGAGTCTTGAAAGTTGCAGTAGTTATTCGAAGATGAAGAGGCTTCCATAGGATAGAGTAGCATCAGAGCTGCATCAGATCAATCTTCGGACTGAAGACCGCGACAAGAACAAGTACTGTGATATTTACAAAGTTGTAAGCACGTAGAATAGAATAACTTAATTGAATAATATTCAATAAGTTAAAACAAAACAAAAATATTAAGCAATCTGCCTACCAAAAAAAAAGTAGTTCGAGTAATGAGTTAGACCATAAAACTAATTGACAAGTCTCAGTATTTAGGGCATCTGAAGACAATGACTGGGTGGACAGGAATAGAAATCACAAAAAGAGCAAAAAGAAGCTGGTTCTTTTGGTATAATCTACTACTTACGGTTCTCAAAATTATGCTACCGATATATCTAAAACGGAACCCTCGATTTAGGAACCTATCTGAGCGAACCTCTTAGTTTATTTCGAAATGAGGTTGTCGTTTATCGTGTAGTAAATTCGTCGGATGGTCAATAAGAATTACAAAATGATTTACAAAACATATCTCTAGGTTGCGAAAAGTAGCTATTGATCTTTAACAATAAAAAGTGTGTTATTCACAAAGTGAGAACTAAAAAAAGGCCGTTTAGCTTCGTGTACACAATAAATCACACAAACTTAAAAGTTTTCGATTGAATTAAATATGGAGGGATTAGAATTAAGAACAACGTAAATTGTAACCCTCAAGTATGAAATGTTGTGAGGCATACGAAGCAAAAACTGTATTTTATTGCCATAATCGTTAGAAGGTGCAATACATCTGCTAAAGAGACTTTTACATTACACTAGTCCGTCCTCTTGTTGAGTATTATCAGATATGATAAGCGAGTTGGGATGACAATCACGAAAAGAAAGGAGTTTTTCGTTGCGGTGAGAACTTTTCACGAAAGTTCAATCACCAACATTCTCCTCCAAATACAAACATATTATTTAGCTTCCACCCACATGGGGAGAAAGGACCATCATGGTATTCGAGAGTGCAACAGTAGAGAAATAGTCTGTTTGTGGCTCAAGGAACTGCTAAGCACTTAAATGTGAACTGCAGAATAATAATTTACATGTACATGTAGATGAAGATGTGTATTATCCTTTTTGATTATAGCAGTGAGACATGTGCTCTTAAGGTGGAAACCATACCAAAAATTATGATCAGTGGAGAGTTGCATATTTTGGTTTACTAACATGGACACGAAAACAAAGAAAATGATCCAGAACAGACTCGAACCAGGGGTGTGATTACGACTGCGGTCAATATGTAATGGAGGTGGCCAGGGCATGAATACTGTGGAATGGACCAAGCAAGTTGATAAATTCGAAGAAACCTGAAGGCTTAGAATTGAAGACGAAGAAGTGACACGAGAACATGCGTAGGACAAACATGGACATGAAACGTTGAAGAAGGTGAAAGCAGGTATTTACCCAGCATTTATCCTCTAGACGATGATGACGGAGACGGTTAAAAGTTGTGGAGTTTTAAATGAAATTATTGTACTCTCAAAAGAAAAATATTTCGTTTTCACAGAGATTACCTGAATCGGCAAAAGGTTGTATAGAAACGGCGCTGAGGCGACTTAAACGGATTCTCGTATTCTTACAGTGTTTCTCAGAGATTACGTTGTGGCGATATGTTGTGGTGACTTGAAGTTAATTGTAGTTACCACAGATCCAAAGAAAAAGAATAAAGAATGTTGTAAGTATATCTGGAAGTTTAAAGTGATCGACAGTAGTGTAGATTTGCACTGAAATCCAGTTATACAATCAGTTGTGCAATCTTTCCCAAAAACCAGTATTCTCTTCTGTCTCCAGACAGTACACAGATTACTCGTATCGCAAACACTTTATGTAGAAATGACTTAGAAGGTGTCTTGTACAGTTCCTGAAAAGCCAAAGAAAAAAAACAATACTATCGCATTTTCACATGAAACGCCAAGTGTCAAGTGATCGGTAGTATTGTAGATTAGCACAAAGTCCCAGTTATACAGTTAGCTGTAACATCTTCGCAAAAAAAAAACATTATTTTCCCTTAATGAATAACGTCCACTACACGAATTGCGAATACTACGCTAAAGAGTTGTATGTGATTTCAATGTAAGGGCTTGGTTTCCGCCAGCAACAGTATCGAAGTTCTTCAGTTGGTCAGAATTGTAGTAATTCGTGCACCCCTTCATAGTGTTTTCCATCATTGCCTTCCTCTACCCAAGGTAATGGACGCAGTTTGTGTTGGAACATTATGTTGACTAACAACAAAAGATGTCGTTTTAGAAAAGTAAGCAGAGGACTTGAATTTACATTTTAAACTTTTCAGGTTGACATCAACTCCTATTAATCACTGCGGTGTGATATACAGTCTGTTGGGTAGGCACGAAGGAACATACAAGAAAGAGAATCGATTTTTTTCCGTGTACGAATATCAGGAGTCCTCATAGGATTCCTGGAGTCGAAGAACATTCGAACAAATCAGACCATTATCTAAAAGGACTGGCAGGGCATACTGGAAATACGGAGCCTGTCTTACGATCTCGCTGCCTTTTGTGAAGGTAACGGGTTTCCACCCGAGTGAGTTTGTCGAAATTGTGCCAGTGACATTGCGCCAGTGACTTTCATCGAAACGCCGCGTTACTTCGACGAACTCTCTCCTCTGGATATCAGAGAACCTTACCTGAATCCAGCGCATCAGGTCATAGATCATGAAAATGTGAGCAACGTGACAAGATACCTACCTCACTTAACAAGTGGGAAATACTTGGCACTGTTGTAGCACAGAACGCACCCACACCCAAATGTCAACTGCAGTGTTCACTGGCCGTCACTGGTTTATTATGACGCGCAGCGCGGAGCTGGCCAGTAATCACTGTGGAACGCGCAGCTGTTTACTGCGGTGTCAGTTGCCGCCGCCGCTCTGGTCGCTGCTCCACGCTACACTGCAGATAATCCCAGCTGATCCCTGACGTCACGACAGCTGCTGAGAGACACGGGGCTCGATGGCGGCACGTTATTAGCGACTTCTGGCTGAATAGTCTTTCATATTCCTGCTTGCTTCGTGTAAATAACTGTTGTTATTTACGAAAGTTAATAGCTGCAACAATGACGGTTTTGGTAGTAAGTGACAATAACTCATAGTCCCATTGGCCCTGTATGTTTCGATTAAATAAGGAATGCTCATCAGCACGCAAACAACATGCTCCACTCCTTCGTCACACAGACACCACAAATAGTATAGAAGATACAAGCCGCACATGTCGACGATATACAGGGTGATAGGAAAGTCATGTCTAATAGGACGATGTCTACATTAGTGATTAAACAGCACTATCCCATAGGATAAAGTCACATTCAGGAATATTACAGAAACAATCATTCGAAGCCGAAAAGTTCAGAAAACATGGGTTCTAAACTGTATAACTTAAAAAAAATGGTTCAAATGGCTCTGAGCACTATGGGACTCAACATCTGAGGTTATCAGTCCCCTAGAACTTAGAACTACAGTACTTAAACCTAACTAACCTAAGGACAACACACACAACCATGCCCGAGGCATGATTCGAACCTGCTACCGTAGCAGTCACGCGGTTCCGGACTGAAGCGCCTAGAATCGCTCGGCCACCGCGGCCGGCATAACTTAAAAGCTACGACACTTGTTCAGTAAGAGACCTATGATCCACAGTAGCGAATATGAACCAAGGTACGCACCTTGGAGTCCATGTTCACTGGATAATTTTTCTTATTTTGGTCCATATTACCATTTGTCAAACTACAGAAAGCAAAGAGTTGCATTAGAAGAGATTAGTTACACAGTATCGAAGTGAGGAAGTGCTCATAGCTGTTAAAATATGCGTTTTACAGCCCATGTTTACTACACTTTTTTTGCTCCAAATGATCGTTCCTGTCGTATGCCTTAAAACGACTTTGATCTATGGGACAGTATTATTGAGTAACCATTGTAGACTTTTGAATGATCTTGTACATCCTTTCTCCACGATGTATTTAACAAGCAGATGGTAAAATCTAATGGCAGGAGCCACCCTATCATAATCCGCCACACATTATCTGAAATGACCTGTCTAAGTCAAAACCACGTGATGTACAGGAACTACTGTTGCCATAAAGCAGTACGTCAGCAAACTTACGTTTCAGGAAATATATGAGTTATTCAGGATGATGCTTAATCGTTCACCGAACCTGTCTAAATGCCAAAATTCCCCGTGGCGCAATGCTCAATGGCCAATGCTTCTTAAAAGGTGGCAACCAATATTCAGTGTAATGTGACTTTTACGACGTCCGACAAGTTTATTTTCTTTTTAAATTCACATATTTTATCTAGAACCATAATGAAGAGAACAATGAAGTTGACTGACTTTCTTGCTCTGCTACCGTTGAAGAGCATTCTAACATAGAACGGTGCGTGAAAGACTCTATCACCCCAATTCTCCCCCTCCTCGTTCCCATGCGCTCCTTTAAATCATATACACAAGCGCTGAAAAAGACATAGAAGTTATAAGAATAATTTACTTAGATGGCTCTTGACAACTGATTTGTCAACAGTTGCCAGTATTTTACTTCCGTCATATCTGAAAGAACAGACATTAGTGACGACCAACATTTGTACGAATTAATTCAAAATTAGTTAACTAACTGCAAATTCTTTGACATGAATTGTATTAGAAATAAATATATTATCTACCAGCGAAAAATGAAAATTATTGCCGGATGGGACTCGAACCCGGATTTGCTGCTGATCAGGAACAGTCTCTGTACCACCTGCACTAGCCTTGTAGACAGTGCGACCAATGTAGGTCCAGCGAGAGAGCACGGATATCCGAAGCGGTTAAGGCAAAAGCTCTCAATAAGTGGAAAATCTGTTCACCTGCAGTCCTCGTTCCTACAAAGTTTGATACGGCACGAATGTAGGAATTCCTAACTAAGTAATATTATTCCAGTTATATGTCATCGGCGTGCTGCCTTTCAATGACAGCGCTACACGAACATTTGACTGGCTTTTTTTTTCTTAAGTGCAGGCAATCGTTACATAGTTTTTAGCCTACTTTTTACAGAATTCTGCCTCCCGTGTGATGTCTAATCAGGCTCAGTACGTTTTATTTACTCACTGTGCCCTTCCGCCGGCCCGTTCAGGATAAGTTACAGTTCAAGGGTGCTTGTTGAGCGGGAAAATTTGGCTATTCAATCTGGTGAGCCATGTAAGAGAAATGCGCTACCTTGTAAGTTACCTTTGGCATGGACGCTTCGGCCTACTGTTTGTAGGTGGACAAAACGAGCTAGACCCCTCGCCTTTTCGTTATGCTGATCCGCACAGCTTTAAAGTCTGCTACACTGCTACACAGCATAACAGGCAAGGCGACATACTACGCACAGGTGTGAAATAGGAAAACTATCCGAACTTTATCAGATTGTTTTCAATCATGTGTAAGACTATATTAATTCTGATGAGTGTGTTATACACAACACATAAATAATAGATATAAATAAAAGAAGAAACGCTAATTAGTATGAACTGTACAAATAAAAATTAATTTCAGCTTACCAAGATAACATAACTGTTTTAGTAAGACATAGTACCCCAGATCGTTACGAATTAGCAAATTATTATGCGCATTCGGCAGCGAAACGGTCTGTGTCAACGTTCAGACCAGTCATACTGGATTACCGTTGCTGTTGTTGTTGTTGTTGTTGTGACAACCGTTGCTGACCTACCATTAAAGTGTGGAAATTTAGCAATGCGTGTAGATCCGTAACGAAATTCAGCTAAAAATTATTCAGTGCCACACTTAAGTCAATTCAATTATTGACTGAAGCGGAAAAAGTAGGCAGTAACAAGTATGAGATTCTACAAGAGTTTCATATTGACATCCACAGGGAGCTGGTAGACAATAAAGGTAGCAATAAAACGTATTGGAGGCGCGGGAATTTCTTAAAATTGCTTTACTGATAGTCTATCTGCCTCCATCGAGATTATAACCGAAAAAAAACCAGATCTTTTAGCGTGTAAGGATTCAATTGAAGCGGTGGCTCAGCCACTAAAAGGTATCTACACTATAGCAACTGCTCATTGAAAACTTTGACCGTCGTTTTCTCAGAAGCGGTCGAGTGTTTGCAGATTAGCCGAGACACGTGTTCGCTTAGTTTTGTCCCCTTTTTCACTGAGCGAAGCTTCAGCAACATTGCGGTGTGACACTTGGCGGGCCCCTCGTAAGTGCGTGCGTTGCGATTCAGTAGACAGAATACGTCCACTTTCCTCGACTACTCATTGACACGTTTGGAAACTTTCGTTCTAGTAGTGGCAGTTTGCATTATGAGAGCTGGTTTTTCTGAAAACGATCTACTAATGGATTTTGCTCCTAATTTACGCAATTGTCTAGTAAACCTACTGCAACGACTTGAACCATGAATGTTGTTTATTTGGATAGTCCGCTTCTTTGTTGCTATATTTCGTTATAATATTTTCCTTTGTTTCGAAACGGCAAGTTTAGATGACCACTGCTACTTGGTGACATCAGCAACAATTTATTACTTTGAAACAGTTACGTGTGGTGTACGAGGGGTGTACTCTGTTGAATGAGGAATACATTAAACACAAAATCTGCGTCCAGTAACAATAATTAACTTTCGGTTACAGGACAAAACGCAAGTCGAAATACTGTCTATTCATCTCAGTACTCCGTAAAACTTAAACTGGAACGATCTCCAGCATACTTTTGTGGGGTAAGCAAACGAAAGACTGCGTTTTATTCGCCGCACGCTAGGAATACGCCACAGGTCTAGTGAAAACGCTGCCTACACTACGTTTTTCCGTCACCTGCTATGTTATTCCCGCGCGGTATGGTATCCTTGACAGATGTTATTGACAATGCACGACAAAAACGTCCTAGGAATGGTAGCACGATTTGTAATGTCACTAAATAGGGGAGAGAGAGTCCCAGATTTGATAAGCGAGTTGGGATGACATTCATGAAAACAAAAGCGTTTTTCGTTGCCGCGAGATCTTTGCACGAAATTTCAATCACCAACATGTTTCTGCATGCCAAAACATTATTTCCTCGCGAACTTACATAGGAAGAAATGACCACAATAACGTAATTCAGGGCTCGTAAGAATAGATTTAAGTGGTCCTTTTTACCGCACGCTGTTAAAGAGTGGGACGGTAGAGAAATAGTCCGAAGGTGGTTCGATGAACCATCTGCTAGGCACGTAAATCTGGATTGCAAAGAAATCCTGTGGATGTAGTCATGTACATGTAACAATGAAATTATGTTGTAATATACTACATGTGAGTTACATTTGATTTGAACATCGAAGTTGTTTGCTGTCTATTTATTTTTTGTTGACAATTTTCAGCCATAGACAACACTTAGGTGCGTTAAATTGATACTGAAATAAAGTGTCATGCATGGACCAATAACAATAAATTAATTACTACTTGTTGTGGCACTGCAATATCTGCCAGTGTCTTTAGGAGTGGATATCGCATACGACGTTCCTAGGGTGTTTATAAGTGGATATTGCAGACGACTTCGAACAAAATTTGAATGTAGCTTCGTAAATGTTCTGTAATCAAACGATCTGAGTTGCTGGCGAATACAGTTTCTCCTCACTAGACACTATATATTATCATTATACATGAGGTGAAAAGGGTTTCGCCGGGTGGGGTGGCCGAGCGGTTCTAGGCGCTTCAGTCACGAACCTCGCGGCTGCTTCTGTCGCAGGTTGGAATCCTGCCTCGGGCATGGATGTGTGTGATGTCTTTAGGTTAGGTAGGTTTAAGTAATTCTAGGTCTAGGGGACTGATGACCTAAGCAGTTTGGTCGCATAGTTCTTAGAGCCATATTTTGACCTTTCGCATAAATTTTCTTTACATAAACGGCCGTATCTTTAGATTGCGTTGACACATAAGCTCACTTTTTTACACCACCCAGGGACCGTATACCGCAGGAAGTGCGAAACATTTCTGCTTATTATGTCTACCCGTACTCGAGGTAAACGGATTTTAAGGGTTGGGTAGACAGATAGGCGGTCAAGAAATTGAGACTAGTAGTGTTCCATTTTTACCGATTTAGGTGACGAAATCCTAATAACGAAAATAGCTATGACAGTTACTGAAGATGAGGGCCGCATAAATAATTCCCCCTACTCTTTGTTCAAATGTTCTAGCTACAGTCGATACATCAGCATATTAATCGTAGCTACGCTTTTGATCCAAATCACGTTTACAGGAATGCCAGGAAGTTTCAATGCAAATAAAATCCATTTGTCTATACACGTGGTAATTTAGATCCCACTATTAATGCCACCGTGTTTTAGAAGTGGGATCATTCCCATTGCTAGCTAGCTTAAGAAACACTTTGGCTAATGAACGTTTTCTGGCTGTGGCGAGTCTAATGCAGAATTCGAAACATTGTAGAATACGTTTGTCAGCTATGTCGCCATTTATTTCTTAGGGTTGTGCAGAATTATCCTACTAAATTCACTGGCTAATAACAGTATTTTGTTATTTCGATTAACATTCCGAATGATTGTCACATAAGCGGTGACATAACGGCGGAAAATTCATGTTTTTCAGTCCAGGAAGCTCTATGCAACAGAAACTGCAAATCATTTTGCCATTTTCATTGCGAAATTGCCGGCTTATTCATGTCTGTGGTAATAATAGAGGGCTGTTTGCCTGGATTGTCTGCTAGCGTAGTGAATGGTGTTTGCTATTGCAAGGGAGGTCTGGTTTCGGTTTTAATCTCGATGGAGGCAGATAGACTATCAGCAAAGCAATTTTAAGAAATGCTCGCACCCCCAATACGTTTTATAGCTACCTTTATTCTGTACTGGTGCCCTGTGGAAGTCAATATGAAGCTCTCGCAGAATTTCATATTTGTTACTGCATACTTTTTCCGCTTCAGTCAATAATTGAATTGACTTAAGTGTGGCACTGAATGATTTTTAGCTGAATTTCGTTAGGAATCTTCACGCATTGCTGAATTTCCACACTTTCATGGTAGTTCAGCGACAATAATCCAGTATGACTGGTCTGAACGTTGACACAGACCGTTTCGCGGGCGAATGCGCATAATATTTTGCAAATTCGTAACGATCTGGAGTACTTTGTCTTTCTAAAACAGTTATGTTATCTCGATAAGCTGAAATTAATTTTTATTAATACAGTTCATACTAATTTGCTTTTCTTCTTTCATTTATGTGTTATATTTACGAATTTTGTTTAACACACTAATCAGCATTAATATAGTCTTACACATGATTAAAAACTGTCTGACAAAGTTCGGAAAGTTTTTCAGTTTCACGCCCATGTGTAGTATGTTGGTAGCACATCGTCGTCTTGCCTGTTATGTTGTGTAGCAGGCTTTAAAGCTGCGCGGATCAGCATAAGGAAAAGGCGAGGGGCCTCGCTTGTTTGGTCCACGACTGTACATCTGAATGGAGAGGATTTATGTGACAGTAAGTTTGTCTTTCTCAATTTGTGAGGTAGCTTATAGACATTGTTATATTTTAACCTACAGATACACCTAAATATGGTGCTGTGTCCCTGAAAACTGGCAGTGCAAATATTTCAGTCAATAAATAACAACACAACAGTAGCGGATGCTTTTATCACGAACTTACATGTAACAGTTGTGAAAGACCAACTAGCAAAAATTTATGTCAGTTGGTACCTAACGAGGGTGTCAGAACCAATCTTACTTATACGACGTAAATTGGTTAAGTGTCATGCTAACATAAAACTTAATAAGAAATGTTTGGAATATCAGAGTACTCCAAAGTATTGTGAATACCATGTTTACACCATCCAAGAAACAACAACCAGTGTACCCTGTTAACATTAAGTTATGCTACTTACATAGAAAAATTAACAAACTTTATAGGAAAAAAATTTTTGTTTATGGGATACTCTATTTAGTACACTTACAATTAGAGGCATTACTTGAGGATAATACTTTTGATGAAGTTATGTCACATATCATTTGTGTGATAACACAGTTAAAAGAAAATATTTGCAATAGTTATGAACGCAAGTTCCAGGAATTAGTGGCGAGGTTGGTTACTAAAATAATGTGCGGCTGCCCTTAAATCTGAAATTAGTCTTTTCCCAATTACAAAATCATGATCTGGAATGTATCACATAAAACAGGTGGTGGTTTTTAGTACTAATAAGCAGTTCAACAAGGAAAAGAATCTGAGTGTCTTACTGCTCGCACTACAGTGGCGTTAGATCTCTCTAAAGCTTTACCGACTGAGGAAAACAACGTTGCTGTAAAACTCAACAAGAGCGTAGTTTCACATGATAAAGGTAATAGGGTGGGTAAAAAAAGTAGTGAATAATAATTTCATTAAGAGCATTAATAAAAAATTCATCGGTAATGAAGCCATTACAACATGTACTGATTAAAGTAAAACGACTGTTCTCCGAAAACAAGCCGAATGCAAACAAGAAGTTGAAAATATCATTGTTAGTAATGACATTGAGTGATCAGAGTTGATCCTGTCAGTGAATTTTTGGCTGAAATTCAAACTGTGTTTAAGGGCGTCAAATTGTCGTTGAACTGGGAACAAGGAAGAAAATAGACTGCTGTCAATGAAACCAAGCAATGCCCTCCTATTAGGTCCAGTATTAATTTGATAAGAAGTCCGGGCCATGAGCTTGTTAGACATAGTGTACATAACCAGCATTACTGCTAACCTCAACATGACATGGTTATTAATCTGAAGGAGGCTATAAACAGCCTTTGCAGCTAGAATTCCTAAAGACGCCTCGTAAGCTTCTTCCAATGTCGAAAGTATGTGTGCATATTTGCATAAGTACGGTCATGTGTTTGACTGACAGTAACTTACGAGCATTTAGTAATTTTTACAATGTGTGTATCGAGCAGGTTATGAAATCGCATGTAGTTTTGCTGAAAACAATTATTTCAAGTTTGGGGAAGATATATGGCACCAGAATATAGGTTCAGCTATGTCCTCCCTTTTAGCCACTACATTATCGGTATGTCAGACTTCTTTTGTCAACAACTTCTTTTGTCAACAACCCCAATATTCAGAGATATAACTGTGGTGTATTTGAGATATAATGACGACGCAATTTTCATTTGTGATGGGGACAAGGACGAAGTCTGGATATGCACAAAGTGCTGAATAAGCGAGCATTTGAGTTCCCACATTTTGGTGCTTAACACTATCTAGGCTTGTTGCCTACATTGCATGACGATGGTATTGCCCTCAATATTTACTGTAAGCCAATTACGACTGATATGTTGACATTTAACTCCACAATGCACGATAGAGCTTACAAAGTGGCGACCTTTAGGTCCATGATTCACAGGCTACAGGTGGTCCCGCTAAATAATGATTACGATAATTAGGAAAGGGACACAATAAAATTTTTAACAGACGTGAGTGGTTACCCAGTTAAGGTTGTGAAAGATATAGAGTAATAAATGGCAAAAAAGGGTAAGAACAATAGGCTACAAGAAACACTCCCGTTGCGCAAGGTGTAGGGGAGACGAAGTAGTTAGTTACGGTTTCCCATTATGCGAATATTTCGAATAAAGTGGGTAACTGTCTGAGGGTTCTAAGTATTATACCTGCATTCTTTACTCTTAAAACTAATGGAAAACATTTTATACGACATGAAGTAGGAATCCATATCCGCGTACATAATATTGTTCCAGTTACACGTTATCAACGTGCTTCCTCCCAATGACAGCACTACATAAACAATGATCGTAGGGTCTTTTCGTAAGTGCAGCTACTCGTTACATAGCTTTTGGTCAGCTTCCTGAATCCCGCAAACCGCTTAATCTAGCTCTGTTGGTAGCTCCGTCCCATTTCGCCGGTGTTTTTAGGAGAAGGCTGACTTTGTCAGTTACAGATGAAAGATGCTTGCCGTGCGGGTACATTTCGATATTCAGTCTGATGAGCTGTGTACAGCAGATGTGTTGCAAGTTAGCTCTGACATGACGCTTCGGTCTACTGTTTATAGATATGTTGGATGAAGTGGATTTGTGTGACCACGAGTATTTTTTCCCCCTCTTTTACTGCTAGCTTGTTTATGGTTTTGCAGTTTAGAGGTGTTGTTTTATTTTAACTTACAGATACACCTGAATATGGGGCCTAGTCCCTAAAATCTGCTAATATAAAGACTTCAGTCAATAAATGGTTGTACAACTACAGCGGATATTTTAATCAGGAACGTTACAAATTCGAGAGTGGAATGGTATAGAAATACAGTGACATTAGTTAGATGAACCCCCTGTCAGCTGATTAAGTGTGAATTGTAAAGTAGTTGTGCAAATGTAGATAGAGTTGTGGATGTCCCACCAGCACAAATTAATACAAAACTGTTCCTAATTAGCAAGCCGAAGAAAACCTGCTCGTTGCCCACCATCAGTGATGCCCAGTTAGAGAACCTTGTTGTTTAGCATCCGTTCAAATAGGCTTGTCCATGAGACGATGTGTCACTGTATGTTTTCATTTTGCATCGCTTCCATGTTGTTTTGGTGATCATTAGTCGTGGCTGAGCGGAAGGTTACTATCTGCAATACAAAGCGAAGTGCAGTTAGTTCAATTACTGCGCCTTACCAATAGACTGGCTGCAGGTACCTTCCGTTGCCGCTGTATTCGCAATGTTATTAACGGAGTAAACATGTAAGTCGGTGTTGCATGTTACGAGAAGAGATCCGAAGTCGTCGGAGGATGCCAATAATCGGCTTGCAGTTATCGCAAACCATGCAACTTGCAGCAACACCGCTCCCAATTTCCTGTCTGGACTGCGGCCAAGCACCGGGGCTGAAACTACGAGATGAAACGGCGCCACAAAGCTTCCGACCGATAGCATCTTGGCAACAGCAAGTGCCCAACAGTGCCCGAAGCCACCTGTGCCAAAATCCACATCTTACGGCGGTCTTAACGTAACAAAAGATTCCAATCAAGATCTCACTCAGCACGTGGATACGAATAGCGATGCTAAAGCTCAAGTTAACACCAAAGTAGCTACAAGAAACAACTGACTCCAAAAGATAATGCAAAGCAATATTATATGAAAGACTCGGTTGTATGCAGCTGTAAGTGACAGCTGATGAAGAAGAGTTATTCCACATAAAACCTGGTACGTGATACGCTAATTATTACACGACAAACCGAGAAATGGCAGCTCTATTTCTGATTTCAGATTCCCACTAGCGTCACGTTTGGCAAGCTGTGTGCACGTAAACGTTTGTGATTGCGAAATACGTGGCTGGCAGTAGTAGTAGCTTATGAGTACTCATGCCAGGACAGTGTTTTTCAGAGATGATTTGTACAAATCCGAGAATGAGGTCGCTAACTACGATCCAGATAAATATCCTAGATATGTCCCTCGACGCAAATGCGCTTCCGAGCTTGTTACTTATCAGTTAAATGTAAATAATTGTTTCACACTGATAATCTGTGTCCCTTACCATAGTTTACGTGAATTTAGAGATAGTGTGATGGCACAAATGTTAAGCGCTTTTCTTAACATTCTTTAGGCGCAGTAATAAGGTGACAATAAAAGTTTTATATTCTGCTGAATCATAGATGAAATTTTAAAGTTGTTACAATGTATTATTGCAAAAATTGAAAATCCAAATCTTAACATCGTAAACTGAAACAATTCGGATCTTTAAAATTTATAGTTTTGGGAGTTTTCACAGTAAGGTTCCGTTAGTTGGTCCAGCGAGTAAACAGTGGTAACTCAATGAGAACCCACGTTAATACACTTCGTTTACAAGAAAACAATGTCCAAAATATACGTTACTCTTCAGAACTATTTAGAGACAGTAAATCATTTGAATGAAAGAATCTCAATGGTTGTACTCGAAATATCTTTCCTATGAGCTTTTATTTGTGCTTTTGTGCGCAGTTTCTCAAAACAACCAACATGTCGCTCACCTACGTTTACAGCCGATGTCTTCGTGTTTGTTTCGTTAATATCTTAACTCATAAGATTACTTTTAAGAAATTTATTATAGTCGAGATCACGTTCAAAGCTGTTGTTGACCGATTTCGACAGGTACAACTGGTATCCTCAGATCTTCATGTATCATGTTCCACTTTGCGTTCATTACTCGCTTCATGTTGACATTTTTAGCGGAGAATATATTTCATATTCCACACAGGTTTATCAAAAATAAAATTACAAACATGTTTATCACAAGTAAAAATATACATAAGTAAAATACACCTTGTGAAACTCGGCCTGTCTACACATGTAACAATCCTTTCATGCTTGTCAGTCGTTAAAACCCAAAATGTATATTAAATGCGCACGCTTTTATCATATATTTTAGATTTTAACAGCTGTCAAGCATCAAAGGACTGTCAAGTTCGGCAAGGCGCATTTCACTTGTCTATATTTCTACTTGTCACAAACCTGCTTGTAATTTTATTTTGACAAAACTATGTGGAATATGATAAATTTGAATGTGACAAGAATAATGAGCACACGATGGAACATGACGTACAAACAAACAAGTTTCAGAAGGTCTGGAGATGACAGTTGTATCGGTCGAAACCGGTCAATGAAAAGTAGTTTTGATCGCGATCACGGCTACAAAAAGCTTCTTTGTAGTTCATACGCATCGCTATTTCTCATTTTTCATTATGAGAAACTTCAAAGATAAGAACGACACGCCGGCCGAAGTGGCCGTGCGGTTAAAGGCGCTGCAGCCTGGAACCGCGAGACCGCTCCGGTCGCAGGTTCGAATCCTGCCTCGGGCATGGATGTTTGTGATGTCATTAGGTTAGTTAGGTTTAACTAGTTCTAAGTTCTAGGGGACTAATGACCTCAGCAGTTGAGTCCCATAGTGCTCAGAACCATTTGAACCATTAAGAACGACACGATGTCGACTGCTCTGTGCAAGCGTCATCATGTCTAAAATTCCGATCATGTAAGTTAAGGCAGTGTCAAATTAAATCGGTGACGTTTTCGTTTCCATTTCTTGAAAAGAGAAGAAGATTAAATTTCCAACCAGTAGACGCTCACGACTCTCTAAGTGTGGCTGCCCTTCTTCGCTTTGTCGGTCGAAGTCATTTATTGGTTTCCTGCTGTTTCACCTGTGAGAGGGGCTGCCACCTTCAATATTGCCAGGGAAGAGATTCGACCAACATGACATCAGAAAACGATGACGAAAGCCTCAATAAAACGAATATATGTCAGTATTGCAGTTTTATCCGAAATATACGAAATAGAAAGCGTTCTAATAGTCACTCCTGAGTGACTTCGCCGGCCGCGGTGGTCGTGCGGTTCTAGGCGCTCCAGTCCGGAGCCCCGCTGCTGCTACGGTCGCAGGTTCGAATCCTGCCTCAGGCATGGATGTGTGTGATGTCCTTAGGTTAGTTAGGTTTAATTAGTTCTAAGTTCTAGGGGACTGATGACCACAGCAGTTGAGTCCCATAGTGCTCAGAGCCACATGAGTGACTTCGATTACACAATGCTCCACTTACCAATCTATAAATTATTTAGGTACGCAACAGAAATTAGTGATGCGACCCCTGATATATAACATGAATTCTGGTTTGATGTACGTGAATTAGTTACCAGCCAGATGTAGATACGCGTGGTATTTTACTCCAAACAGAAGAAATACTTCAGTTGATTGATGAAAGGAGGAAGTACAAACATGTTCCGGGAAAATCAGGAATACAGAAACGCAAGTCGCTGAGGAATGAAATAAATAGGAAGTGCGGGGAAGCTAAGACAAAATGGCTGCAGGAAAAATGTGAAGACATCGAAAAAGATATGATTGTCGGAAGGACAGACTCAGCATACAGGAAAGTCAAAACAACCCTTGGTGACATTAAAGCAACGGTGGTAACATTAAGAGTGTAAAGGGAATTCCACTGTTAAATGCAGAGGAGAGAGCAGATAGGTGGAAAGAATACATTGAAAGCCTCTATGAGGGTGAAGATTTGTCTGATGTGATAGAATAAGAAACAGGAGTCGATTTAGAAGAGATAGGGAATACAGTATTAGAATCGGAATTTAAAAGAGCTTTGGAGGACTTACGGTCAAATAAGGCAGAAGGGATACATAACATTCCATCAGAATTTCTAAAATCATTGGGGGAAGTGGCAACAAAACAACTATTCACGTTGGTGTGTAGAATATATGAGTCTGGCGACATACCATCTGACTTTCGGAAAAGCATCATCCACACAATTCCGAAGACGGAAAGAGCTGACAAGTGCGAGAATTATCGCACAATCAGCTTAACAGCTCATGCATCGAAGCTGCTTACAAGAATAATATACAGAAGAATAGAAAAGAAAATTGAGAATGCGCTAGGTGACGATCAGTTTGGCTTTAGGAAAAGTAAAGGGACGAGAGAGGCAATTCTGACGTTACGGCTAATAATGGAAGCAAGGCTAAAGAAAAATCAAGACACTTTCATAGGATTTGTCGACCTGGAAAAAGCGTTCGACAATTTAAAATGGTGCAAGCTGTTCGAGATTCTGAAAAAAGTAGGGGTAAGCTATAGGGAGAGACGGGTCACATGCAATATGTACAACAACCAAGAGGGAATAATAAGAGTGGACGATCAAGAACGAAGTGCTCGTATTAAGAAGGGTGTAAGACAAGGCTGTATCCGTTTACCCCCACTCTTCACTCTGTACATCGAGGAAGCAATGATGGAAATAAAAGAAAGGTTCAGGAGTGGAATTAAAATACAAGGTGAAAGGATATCAATGATACGATTCGCTGATGACATTGCCATCCTGAGTGAAAGTGAAGAAGAATTAAATGATCTGCTGAACGGAATGAACAGTCTAATGAGTACACAGTATGGTTTGAGAGTAAATCGGAGAAAGACGAAGGTAATGAGAAGTAGTAGAAATGAGAACAGAGAGAAACTTAACATCAGGATTGATGGGCACGAAATCAATGAGGTTAGTGAAATTCTGCTACCAAGGCAGTAAAATAACCAATGACGGACGGAGCAAGGAGGACATCAAAAGCAGACTCGCTATGGCAAAAAAGGCATTTCTGGCCAAGAGAAGTCTTCTAATATCAAATACCGGCCTTAATTTGAGGAAGAAATTTCTGAGGATGTACGTCTGGAGTACAGCATTGTATGGTAGTGAAACATGGACTGTGGGAATACCGGAACAGAAGAGAATCGAAGCATTTGAGACGTGGGGCTATAGACGAATGTTGAAAATTAGGTGGACTGATAAGGTAAGGAATGAGGAGGTTCTACGCAGAATCGGAGAGCAAAGTAGTATGTGGTAAGCACTGACAAGGAGAAGGGACAGGATGATAGAACACCTGCTAAGACATGAGGGAATGACTTCCATGGTACTAGAGGGAGCTGTAGAGGGCAACAACTGTAGAGGAAGACAGAGATTGGAATACGTCAAGCAAGTAATTGAGGACGTAGGTTGCAAGTGCTACTCTGAGATGAAGAGGTTGGCACAGGAGAGGAATTCGTGGCGGGCCGCATCAAACCAGTCAGTAGACTGACGACCAAAAAAAAAAAAAAAAAAAATTTAATCCAGTGTAGCAATATCCATGGACTTAAAATTACTAACTAGGATCGTCGACGAATTGGTTTCACATAATTAAAGGAAAAGATTCTATCAGCTGTAATCGGAACAGCCCTTTAAAATATCTCTGCTGTAAGTTAAGCTAAATACACTGAGGTAACAAACCTCGCTGGATACCTTCTAGTAGCATTCCAGACCTGCTCCTACCTGGCGTTGTGCAGTATCTGGACATGGCATGGACCTAACAAGTTGTTGGATGTCCCCTGCAGAAATAATGAGCCTCGCTGCTATTGTACCGTCCATGATTAAGAAAGTGTTGTTGGTGCAGAAATTTGAGCACGCACTGACATCTCTATTACGTCCAATATACGAGGTGCGACAGGAAAGTAATGAAACTGATGTGAAAAAAATATTGCTTATAGTTTTAGTCAAGTTTAATGTTGTCTCCTTCAATGTAGTTCCCTTCTGCTGCTCACACTTTTTCCAGCGCTTCTGCCATTGATGGTAACATTTCTGGAACTCATCTTCTGTAGTATCCTCCAAGACCCTCGTCACAGCTTTTTGGACATCTTGTGTTGTTTGAAAATAGTGTCCCTTGGCCGCCGTTTCGACTCTTGCAAATAGAAAAAAGTCGCACTGAGTTATATCTGGTGAATAAGGTGGTGGCGGTAGTGCTGAAATTTGTTTTGAGGTTGAAAATTGCTATACTGACAGAGCATTTTTCGGGACCATTTTTGTATAAATCTTTCTCTTACTACGATCTTCAGTTTTTACTAAACGAACCGTTTCTCGATTGACGTTCAGTTCTTCTGCAATCATTTTCATGGATAATCTTCGATCTGATCGTACGAGTTCATGCACCCTGGCCAAGTTGACATCCGTCCGTGAGGTTGATGGTCGACCACTACGGTCTTCAACGTTCGTTCTGCTATCACTAAATATTTTATGCCAACAAAAAACTTGAGCTCTTTTCACAACCTCCTGTCCAAAAGCCTTCTGAAGCTTACCGTAAGTTGTCGTCACGTTTTCACCCAATTTAAAGCAAAAAGAAATGCCATACCCTTGCGCAATATTATGCGGTTCCATTTCCGTGACGAGAGACAAAAACACGTATTAACTTATTGCACCACATATCACGACTGAGCAGTTGCATCAATGTGCCGTTTGAACTAGAAGCAGCTTATAGACCAAGGTCAAAGGTATTCTGCCTACGCAAGCCTGCAGGGTTGCCACATCTTGCAAAGAACCTCGTAGGTTCGATGGTTGGCCAAATCATTCACTCGAAATTTCCAGAAAGTTCTTCAAACCAGTCGTGAAAGATTTGGCTCTGTGACATTGTTCATTGTCCTCCACAACTCTTCCGTCGTTGTTTGAGAACATGAAGTCCCCAAATTACTGAAATGGTCTCCAGCTAGTCGAACATAACCATTTCCGGTCAATGATTGTTTCAGTTGGACCAGAGGACCCAGTCCACTCGATGTAAACACAGCCCATTCCATTATGAATCCACCACCAGTGCCTTGTCTCCAACTTGTGTCCATGACTTTGTGGAGTTCGAGCCCCACTAGAACCCTATCATCACTTCTTACCAACTGAAATCGAAAGTAATCTGACCATATCACGGTTTTCCATTCCTCTATCGTCCAACCGGCATGACCACGAGCCCAGGAGAGGTGTTGCAGGTGACAGCGTGTTGCTAACAAAGGCACTCGCGTCGTTCATCTGTTGGTATACCATATGAACGTCAAATTTCGCAGTATTGCCCTAACGCATACACTCGTGATACATCTCACAATGATTTCGCAGTTATTTCTCGAAGAGTTGCTTGTCTGTTAGCAGTATATGTAAATGTCCCCGATCTCGGTCGTTAAGTCAACGCCATCGGCCACTGCGTGGTCCGTCGAGAGAGGATATTCCTGAAATTTGGTATTCTCAGCACACTCTCGACACTTTGGACTCGGGAATATTGAATTCGCTAACGACTTACAAAGTATAATGTACCATTCGTCTAGCTCCACCTAACATTTCATGTTCCATACCACCGCCATCCGTGTATGTGCATATCGCTGGCCCTTGACTTTTGTCACCTCAGTGTATTACGCAGTACTATCCACATGACAGTAAAAGCATCACGACTGGTGTTACTAGTTCTACAGAACTTTGATTACGAAAGTTATCGCTGAATGATATACAAGTCTGTTTTCCTGTATTATTTCTGAAACAACCCTCTTCATCTGGTGAAAGCTGGATTAGCTTCATTAAACAATTGTGACTATGTAATGTGTAGTTCCTTTTAAAAAATTGTGCTAAAAACTTCATTTCACTACTTAACCAATATAAATGATAGAAGTCTGTCTCTTACTCAGTACTATAATTGAGAAGATTGAATTACACAAACTCGTCCCTCTCGTGTATGCGTCTTGTAAGAGCTAATTATCGGCTAACTGCTGTAAATGTTGAGATATTGAAGATATTTCACTATACAGGTTCAGTAGTCACAAAGCAAAAAATGCAGAACCAATTGTAGGAGCTAAATTACCCTCAGAAAACTTAGATGCATCCGTTCTTGCAGTCGCAGGACAGAAATCGATGTTTATGTAATAAGTATAAAAAAAAGCCTTCAGCTGTAACTTCATCTCTAATTTATTTGACACGCAACCTGTTTCTGCGACAGCATACGTCATCATTTAAAAGAGCTTTGGAAGACTTAAGATCAAATAAGGCAGAAGGGATAGATAACAATATATCATAATTTCTAAAATCATTGGGGGAAGTGGTAACAAAACGACTATTCACGTTGGTGTGTAGAATGTATGAGTCTGGCGACATACCATCTGGCTTTCGGATAAGCATCATCCACACAATTCCGAAAACGGCAGAGCTGAGAAGGGCGAGAATTACCGCACAATCTGCTTAATAGCTCATGCATCCAAAATACTTACAAAAATAATATACAACAATAATATACAAAACAATGGAAAAGAAAATGAGGATGTGCTAGATGACGATCAGTTAAGCTTTAGGAATGGTAAAGGCACGAGGGAGGCAATTCTGACGTTGCGGTTAATAATGGAAGCTAGACTAAAGAAAAATCAAGACACGTTCATAGGATTTGCCGACCTGGAAAAAGCGTTCGACAATGTAAAATGGTGCAAGATGCTCCAAATTCTGAGAAAAATAGGGGTAAGCTATAGGGAGGGACGGGTTATATACAATATGTACAGCAGCCAAGAGGGAGTAATAAGAGTGGACGACCAAGAACGAACTTCTCGTATTAAAAAGGGTGTAGGACAAGGATGTAGCCTTTCGCCTCTACTGTTCAATCTGTACATCGAGAAAGCAATAAAATAAAGGTTCAGGAGTGGAATTTTAATTCAAGGTGAAAGGATATTGATGATACGGTTCGCTGTTGACATTGCTATCCTGAGTGAAACTGAGGATGAATTACATCATCTGCTGAACAGATTGAACAGTCTAATGAATAAAGAGTATAGATTGAGGGTAAATTGAAGAAAGACGAGGGTAATGGGAAGTGGTAGAAATGAGAACAGCGAGAAACTTTACATAAGGATTGATGGTCACGAAGTAGATGAAGTTAAGGAATTCTGCTACCTAGACACTAAAATAACCAATGACGGACGGAGCAAGGAGGACGTCAAAAGCAGACTAGCAATGGCAGAAAGGGCATTCATGGTCAAGAGAAGTCTACAAATATCAAATACCGGCTTTAATGTGAGAAAGAAATTTCTGAGAATGTACGTCTGGAGTATAGCATTCTATGGTAGTGGAACATGGAATGTGAGAAAACCGGAACAGATGAAAATCGAAGCATTTGAGATGTGGTGCTACAGACGAATGTGGAAAATTAGCTGGACTGATAAGGTAAAGAATTAGCAGGTTCTGCGTAGGATCGGAGAGGAAAGGAATATGTGGAAACAAATTGATAAGGAGAAGGGACAGGATGATAGGACATCTGTTTCGACATCAGGAAATGACTTCCATGGCACTAGAGGGAGCTGCAGGGGACAAAAATTGTAGAGGAGGACAGAGATTGGAACACATCCAGCAAATAATTAAGGACGTAGGTTGCAAGTGCTGCTCTGAGATGAAGAGGTCAGCACCGGAGAGGAATTCGTGGCGGGCCGCTTCAAACCAGTCAGAAGACTGATGAAAAAAAGGCCTAGAGAAGTATTAACAATAAGAATTACATGCAATAAGGATTTCATCTGTTGACACATGAAACCATATTTGTCATTAATGAAAAGGATATGATTGCGTTTGCACTACGAATCCACCAGGTACGAAGGATCCACAAGCCATATCTGTTATATAGGTGTAAGTAATCAGAAGCCTCCGAAAGTGGTTAAACCGTTGTTTAAGTGTTTGTCCTAATTATATCATGAGAAATTTAAAGCGATAATAATGTGAGTAAACTCCAACACAAGATGGAAAACTAGGCTCACTATTAGTAATTCATAAACATATGAGGTATTATTTCAGAAACGGAAACATAATATACCCGCAAGTACCCAATTCAACCTTCTTATTCGTTATAGACTGGAATCAGTGAGTGGTAAAAACGAAATGACCTATGTGTATGAACCATATAGCTTATGACTAGCGAAAATCTTCATAGTGATACACTGTCAAGTTAACAGAACGCAGCAGATATAAGATTTGTTACAGACAGAAGTCAACAGATGAAATCATTATTAAATAGACTATGTGATCAAAAGTATCCGGAGACCTGGTTGAAAATGACTTACAAGTTCGTGGCGCCTCCCACCGGTAATGCTGGAATTCAGTATGGTGTTGGTCCACCCTTAGCCTTGATGACAGCTTCCACTCTCGCTGACATACGTTCCGATAGCTGCTGGGAGGTTTCTTTGGGAATGGCAGCCCATTCTTCACCGAGTGTTGCACTAGGGAGAGGTATCGATGTTGGTCGGTGAGTCCTGCCACGAAGACGGCGTTCCAAAACATCCCAAAGGTGTTCTACAGGATTCAGGTCAGGACTCTGTGCAGGCCAGTCCATTACAGGGATGTTATTGTAGTGTAACCACTCCACCACAGGCCGTGCGTCATGAACAGGTGCTCGATCGTGTTGAAAGATTGAGTTGCCATCCCAGAGTAGCTCTTCCACAATGGGAAGCAAGAAGGTGCTTAAAACATCAGTGTAGACCTGTGCTGCGATAGTGCCACGCAAAACAATGAGGGATGCAAGCCCCCTCCATGAAAATCACGATCACACCATAACACCACTGCCTCCGAATTTGACTGTTGGCACTACACACGCTGGCAGATGGTGTTCACCGGGCATTCGCCATACCCAAACCCTGCCATCAGATCGCCGTGTTGTGTACCGTGATTCGTCACTCCTCACAAAGTTTTTCCACTGTTCAATCGTCCTTACACCTAGCGAGGCGTCATTTGGCATTTACCGACGTGATGTGGGGCTTATGAGCAGCCGCTCGACCATGAAATCCAAGTTCTCTCACCTCCCGCCTAAATGTCGTAGAACTTGGATTATCATGCAGTTTCGAATTCCTATGTGATGGACTGGAAAGATGTCTGCCTATTACACATTACGACCCTCTTCAACTGTCGGAGGTCTCTGTCAGTCAACAAGATGAGGTCGGCCTGTACACTTTTGTGCTGCAAGTGTACCTTCACGTTTCCACTTCCCTATCACATCCCAAACAGTGACCTAGGGATATTTAGGAGTTTTCAAATATGGCGTACAGACGTATGACGCAAATGACACCCAATCACCTGACCACGTTCGAAGCCCGTGATTTCTGCGGAGCGCCCTATTCTGCTCTCTCACGATGTCTAATGACTGCTGAGGTCTCTGATGTGGGGTACCTGGCACTAGGTGGCATCACAAAGAAGTTGGGCGTGACCGGATACTTTTGATCACATAGTGTATGATAAAGCAAAATATTATCATCTATCCTAAATAGACGTGTTTACAAAACTAAGACGTTTCTTACATATCATGTTTTTTGAGACATTTCTATACTCCTTAGTAGTTCTGATGATCTGTAAACCATTTGAATTTGGTGGGACGTATATGCCCCAGAAAACCTAATGCAATGTAAAAATCTTCGGTATCTTATACGTCAAAGTCATCCTATAACTGTGTGTTGATAATCTGTGTATGATATTTGAAATTTTCAATCATCACGAGAACAACTGTGTTTTGGTACTGATTTGGTATGTTTCTCCACATTTACCATCTTCATAAAAACACACTACAAAAAAATGTACTTCAAAAATCCTACGTTCACATGAAAACTTGGTGCTTTTTAAGTTTGTGGGACATAATTCATGTGTCCTACCTCACAGATTTCCTAAATCGATCAACTTAATATGTTTTTCATTGTGAAAATGTGTTATTTATCATAGCGGAAGACAGTTTCAGTTTATTTTTTGGATATACGTAAAATAAACATTAACCGTGGAAGACTTAAAAGTTTGCTTGTCTTTACCTGTTCGCCAGAGGAAACCATGATGCCACATGCAGCTACAGGCAGAGAGACGAAGAGTCACGAGAAAGGGCGACCCTCGCTTGCTCTTGCCAATAGTTGTTATGTAAAGTGCGACGAGCACCCAGCTATTGTTTTCGTCTGGAAGGTAAGCAATAAAGTTTTACGGAAGAGACCTGAGAAACTGACATCTCAAAACGAAACTGTTTTTGAAAAGTCAGAAATTAAGCAGTACCAGATGCTTTTGGAAAGAGCAATTCTTAACAAGTGTGTATTCTTTTAGTGTAGACAAGGAAGCAATTTCGCGACTGCAGTACTAGTTGCCAACAAATAACACTTTTTGGGAGACGGAGATGAGGTCATGATCAGCCTCACTTTAGTGCAGCTCTTAGGCGCCTTAACGTGGGGCTGGGGAGGGCGCTGATGGCAGAGGGCATGGGTCATATCTCAGTGGTGCCAGTTGCGTCTATCAGTAGGTCGGGATTCAGTAGAAATTGCCTGCACCTCAATAGGTATGGGAAGGGGAGGCTGGCAAAGCTTATAGGCGACAGTGCAGTGGGTGGTGGTGGGATTGCTCATTGAAAAATTCCTTTAGTAGTTGGTGTTAGAGTTGCACCTTTTTTTAGATTGAAGTCAGCTGATAGGTATACCTGATTAAAGGAAGTCCCTCTAACTAAGGGCTCACCTTCTGAGGATGTAATGTTTCCAAGTAGAGAAGGAATTAGCATATTTCATCCAAATATAAGAGGCATTAGAGATAAAGTTAGTGAACTGCTTATAGATGTTGACCCTGAAATTACTGGTATATCAGAACACCACTTAAATAATTTGACAGTTCAGCTGCTTCCTCTACGAGGATACAGATTAGCTGGCTGTTTTTCAAGGAGTTCCTTGTGGGATGGCGGAGTGGCTATGTACGAATAAAACAGTATTCCATTTGCGTCCATAGACGTATCACGACATTGCACAGAACAGATATTTGAATGTTGTGCAGGAGCAGTTGAATTTATTGAAACTAAAGTTCTAATTGTTTTTGTTAATAGGTCTCCGACTTCAGAGCATTTCTGGTCAAGCTAGAGAGGATTCTTGATTCACTTTGTAGGAAGTACCAGAAATATGTTACATGTGGTGACTTAAATATTAATTTCGTATATGATGGTGCAAGAAAATGGATGTTGATAGATATCGTAAATTCATATGATCTGATGCAGACTGTTTTTTTTTTTCAACTATATTGCAGCGTAACAGCAGCACAGCCATAGACAGTATCTTTAACCAGTCTTCATTACTAGATGGGCATTCTGTCAGTAAAAGGGTGAATGGCTTTTCAGAGTAAGATGCACAAATTTTAACACTAAAAGACTTTAGTACTCAAACAAATGTCGTATTTAATTACAAACTACGTAGGGAAGTTAATCCAACAGCAATAGAGAATTTTAAATCTTGTCAAGGAACAAGAGTGGCAGGATGTTTATAGTGCCTATAACATAGATGATAAATATAATGCTTTCCTTAACACATTTCTCATGGCCTTTGAGAAAATCGAAATGTTCGCGTGGCAGTGTTGGCCGGGAGGCCCCATGCGAAGAATTCCGCCGCCGTATTCAAAGTCCTTTTTAGTTAAAGCCACTTCGCCAACTTGCGGGTCAATGATGATGAAAATAATGATGAAGGACACAACAATACCCAGTCCCTTGCCGAGAATCGAACCCGGGCCCTCTGCGTGGTATGTGGAAACACCACAGCTACGCTACGGAGACGGACATTGTCTTTGAAAGTTGCTTTCATTAGAACGTTCTCAAGGGTTACTAGCAGTGATAGGCAGCCCATGTGGCTGACTAGTGGGATAAGGATATCTTGTAGAACAAAGCGGGAATTATATCAAAATGTCAGAAGTAGTGACAATCAGGCTACAGCAGCCCATTACAAACAGTACTGCAAGGTGCTTATAAAGGTTATTAGGAAGGTAAAGAGTGTGTGGTATGCAAATAGAATAGCTAACTCTCTGGATAAAATTAAAACCATATAATCAGTTGTGAAGGAAGTGTCTGGTCAGCAGTACAAGGTCGACGATATCTTGTCAGTTCGCAGTAAAAATATTTCTGTTACTGATAAATCAGATGTATACACAGTATTAAACAATCATTTTCTGAGCATTGCTGGTGAATTAAATAAAAATTTAGTTTCTACAGAGAATCATATAACTTTCTTGTAAAAAGCCTTTCCGATATTGAAGTCTGAAATACTCCTCTGTGATACAGACAAGGGGGAGATTTAGTCAATAATTAAATCACTGAAGACTAAGGACTCTCATGGTTATGATGGAGTGTCTAGCAGACCATCAAAGTACTGTGCTGCACATGTTAGCCCTGTATTCAGCCATATTTGTAATTGTTCCTTTAGGAATGGTGTTTCCTGAACGGTTAAAGTACTCAGTAGTAAGACCGCTTTATAAAAAGGGAGAAAGGGATAATTTAGATAACTTTAGACCTAGTTCTATGCCATCAATGTTTGCAAAAATTATTGTAAAGGCCGTGTATGTAAGGATAATTGATCATTTTACATCTCACGATTTTCTATCAACTGTACAGTTCGGCTTTAGAAGTCATTTAACAACTGAAATTGTATTTTCTCGTTTCTCTGTGACATACTGAATGGGTTAAACAAAAAGTTTCGAACGCTTGGCATATTTTTTTTTATTTAACTAAGGCATTTGATTGTGTTGCTCACAAAATATTGCTCCAGAAGGTGGATCATTACAGAATACGGGGAGTAGCTCACAATTGGTTCACTTCTTATTTTATCAATACAGAAAAAGGTCATTATTCACAATGTTGATAACGGCTGGGATGTCAGGTCTGAGTGGCTACTTTAGACCTAGTTCTATGCCATCAATGTTTGAAAAAGTTATTGAAAAGGCTGTGTATGTAAGGATAATTGATCATTTTACATCACACGATTTGCTACCAAATGTACAGTTCGGTTTTAGAAGTCATTTAACAACTGAAATTGTATTTTCTCGTTTCTCTGTGCGATACTGAATGGGTTAAACAAAAAGTTTCAAACGCTTGACTTTTTTTATTTAAATAAGGCATTTGATTGTGTTGATAACAAAATATTGCTCCAGAAGGTGGATCAGTACAGGATACGGGGAGTAGCTCACAATTGGTTCACTTCTTATTTTATCAATACAGCAAAAGGTCGTTATTCACAATGTTGATAATGGCTGTGATGTCGGGTCTGAGTGGGGTACAGTAAAGTGGGTTATGCCCCAGGGATCAGTGTTGGGGCCACTCCTATTCCTTATTTGTATAAATGATATGCCCTCTAGTATTACGGGTGACTTTAAATATTTCTGTTTGGTGATGACACTAACTTGGTAGTAAAGGATGTTGTGAGCAACATTGGCTCGGTTTCAAATAGTGCAGTACATGACCTAAGTTCTTGGCTTGTAGAGAATAAGCTATCGCTAAATCACAGAAAGACTCAGATTTTACAGTTTCTAACACAAAATTCAACAAAACCTGATGTTTTAATTTCACAGAACGGGCATATGATTAGTGAAACTGAACAGTTCTAATTTCTAGTCATTCAGATAGATAGTAAGCTGTCGTGGAAAGCGCACGTTCAGGATCTTGTTCAAAGACTTAGCACTGCCATTTTTTACTATTCGAACGGTATCTGAAGTGAGTAGCCGGCCGAAGTGGCCGAGCGGTTCTAGGCGCTTCAGTCTGGAATCGCGCGACCGCTACGGTCGCTGGTTCGAATCCTGCGTCGGGCATGGATGTGTGTGATGTCCTTAGGTTAGTTAGGTTTAAGTAGGTCTAAGTTCTAGGAGACTGATGACCTCATCAGTTAAGTCCCATAGTGCTCAGAGCCATTTGAACCATTTTTTGAAGTGAGTGATCGTTCGACACGAAAATTAGTCTACTTTGCTTATTTTCATTCGCTTATGTCGTGTGGTACTATATTTTGGGGTAACTCTTCCCGTTCTAAAAGGATATTTTTGGCTCAGGAACCGGCGGTTCGGGCAATAATTGGTGCAAGTTCACAAACCTCTTGTCGACCCCTGTTCGCGAGTCTGCGTATTTTGACATTGGCCTCTCAAATTATATATTCCTTACTGTGATTTCTTGTTAACAATATTAGCTTATTCCCAAGAATAAGCAGCTTTCAGTCGGTTAATACTCGGCTGATACCAAACCTGCATTTGGATCGGACTTACTTAACTCTTGTGCAGAAAGGTATGCAGTATACTGCTGCATCCGTCCTCAATAAGCTACAACTCGAATTCAAAAATCTTAGCAGTAATCCACGCGCTTTCAAATCAAAACTGAACTGTTTCCGCATGGGTCACTCCTTCTATTCTGTCGAGGAGTTCCTTGAAAAATTAAGCTGATTCTTGTTGCATTGTTGATTGCATTTACTTCAACTTATGGCTTGACTTTTTTCAGGTTCATAAACATCTTATTTTTATGTGCCCTGCTGCGGTGGCTTCCGAACGGACTCTGACTCATGCGCTGCTAAGAGCCGGCGCATGAATTGGCCCAGAGCTCCGGTGAAGCGAACTACCGACGTTCTGGTTTGCGCCGCCCTATGTAGCAGGGGCGGGGAGGAATTCATTCAGATCTAGTTCCGCACATGTGATACGGTGGAGGAAATTGGTTCCTTCCAAAGCTGATCTGTGGTGGTGCTTGTCCTGCTGTCTGTCGTCATTGTTGTGATCGGCGGAGTGCGTGGAGGTAACGCTTTGTAGTTATGCAACCCCGTGACGCTTCAGTGTCCAAGGGGTTGCCGATACCTGTAGGCGATTACATAATCTCGATACATGACTTCTGCTAGGAAAACAGCAGTCTGATAGTGGACAACCATAAGGTAGTTGGAATAGCCTGTTTAAAGTGAATGACCACCTACATATTTTCCTATATGTCGAATCACAAATCCAGGCGCCGTGCGGGATTAGCCGAGCGGTCTCGGGTGCTACAGTCATGGACTGTGCCGCTAGTCCCGGTGGAGGTTCGAGTCCTCCCTCAGGCATTGGTGTGTGTGTTTGTCCTTAGGATAATTTAGGTTAAGTAGTGTGTGCAGTTAAGCCCCATAAGAATTCACACACATTTGAACAAATCCAGGCGTGAACAAAGTTACCGGTAAGCACCTTATAGATTTTAAAAAGTGTCCGGATATGTAACTATGAGGAGTTTTATGTAATCCTTGGCTAAAGACCATTGTGTTACCAGGCTCGTGGCTGCAATACAAAACTATAGAATGGATAACAAACGGCATCTACAATGTGCTCCACCGTACACTGTGCCAGTTACATCCATATGGTGTCAGCAAAAAGATAACTTGCAGAACAGCAGCAGTTCCTCTACTGAAGGTAACAAGAATACTCGAAAAACTGCGTTAAACGGTCTTTGAGCTCAAGACTGAGTAAAGTTCATTACGTATGTTCTGTCTGCATACAGTTTTAATTATCTGCTACATGAAGTATCTTAGCACTGACTCCAACAAATATGAAGTAAATATTGCTCATATGTCCTACATTAAAGCATGAGAAACACATTTCTCTCAATCCAGCACACTGTTCTCCACAATACCGTCAGATACGTATATCACCGAATTAGGAGTGATACCCACAAACAATACTGACAACAGATCTGTGTAGTAGGTCACAGCTGCTGTCGTAGCTGAATTATCAGGGTCGCCATAATTCTGCTCCACCCACCAGACCGTATCTCATCGCTGCCGGTGTGGTAGGTCATGTCCATCGTGGCTGAATCGTCCAGGGTCGATGGTAGCTCTATCCGCCATCCTGCGAGCTTTCCCTTCCACCCTCCCCCCTTCCCCCACCGGCAAATTTTAGTGCACTGGTTGTAACAACAAAAGAGGAATTATTGTTCCTATTCTAAGCATTGCTGGATATTCCTCGTAAATAAATTAGTGTGCTGAAGAAATATATTTTACCCTGTCTCAATGCGAAAGGGATGGGATGATCTTCTGTTCGTCAGACTTGTTACAGCTGGGGATTGGGTTCACGCTATTGAGTCAAGACTAGGAAACATGCTTCTTATTTATGGTTTCTAAAACCATCAAACGTGTCACGTTCCCAGATATTTTTGCTAGTGTGCCAAGAATGGGGGGGGGGGGGGGGGGGGAATCTAGTGAGTCTAATTCGGATAATGCAAACGAGAGGCCTAACTGGTGGTTGTACAGATGTCAGAAGGGATTAGATGTGTGGAGCAGGAATATATTAGGTAGTTGACAACGTAATGGCACTGTGTGACGGAAAGTTCTTTCATTTTTATTCAGATGTCGTTTTGTGTCATCGGTATGAATAATCATCATCCTGCATGTACAAAAGGTGACACATGAGAGAGAGAGAGAGAGAGAGGTGACAGGACACATACATCTACAATACAACACTATGGGGAGTTAACATAGATTTGGGTATTGTGTAAAGAGCCACAAGTATACTTGACAATCAGTTCGAGTAATCGGTTAAAGAACTGTATTCCTACAGTTTTAATTATTTAACGAGGAAATGTGCATTCCAAGGGTTGACCTACACAATAATATCGACGTGACAGTTATACGAAGTTACTAAGATAGATAGGCTGACGTGGGATCAACCCACTGACATACGGAGACTTAATGCAGATTAAACTGGGTGGAAGAGTTACATAAAATTCCAAAAGGGGTAACGACAGAAGCATATTGGTCCATACTTTGGCGATATTCTATGTTGTCCATCCAGATTACTGTTTGTTCACCATAAGCAAATCAGTAGGAACAATTCTAGTGACAGTTAAGTCGAGAATGCCAGGAATAAGTATGAATCCGTTCTAGAGGGTCTGGTTGATTGTGATATAGAATAAACTATGCTTTGTTAGGAGACATTGTTTGTCGGGCAGACCTACTAACAAAATTACCGAGAGCGTTTCGCAAGTTATCTACTCGGAGTGACTAATCCTAGTTCCAATGGAATTGATGACGACGACTTTTCTGCTTATGGATCCTACAATTCGCATACATCTTGTTTTTATAGCTGGATATGTATATGTTGTGGGATACTGTAGTTTTAATGAATTATTTTGTATTGGTGGGACGAAATACCTTGACACTCAAAAAAAGACAAATAGGACCTATATTGGTTTATAGAACAATGTGGTATATTCTTTGTATCCCATGGTGCACATCCACACGACCGTCGATTTGTCGTAAGCAAATCAGTATGGAAAATTCTATTGAGAGTCATCTGAGAATGCAAAGAACAACAAAGCATCTTCTCTAGAGGGTCTGGTTGGTTGCGACATGGAATAAATTATGCCTTCCTCATACGTATAGGAGACATTGTTTGTTGAGGAGATGTACTAAAATCGCCAAGATTGTTCCGCAGTTTGTTGCAGTGAGTAATACCAGCTCCAGTGGAACTGATTATGAGTCCTAAAATTCGAATACATCTCATATTTTTAGCTGGATGTGCCCAAGTTGTGCAAGACTGTAGTTTTAATGAATTATTCGGTAATGGTGGGATGTGATACCTTGGTAATCTAGTAATAAAAGACAATCACAACTTATAATGTTTAAAATATTGTGTTACGGAGACAAAAGAGTCACTGCTACGAAGTTCGACAGCATCCTTATAAAACACTTTGGCTGAACATAGCTCTGTTTTCTTCTTCGTGCGAGTCTGCCTTGTGACACATTGATCGTAATGTAACATTACGTAAGTTGTCAGAACGCTTCTTCCTTATTAAGCCCTATCACATGCCTGGTAGATCTATCTCACTGTCGACATGGACCTACAATTGTATTTTTGTAGCAATTTTCTTACGATGTACCCGATTTGGTTCAGTTTGGTTCACGTGTAGCGTGGGAGTGGGGGGTTTGCTGTTGCGCCAGACTTGTTCACGTCTGAGGTATATTCATTATTAACGTACAAATAAGTTTTCAGCAGCAAACACAGCAGTGTGTTAGCTGTCCAGTGTCTGTCCTCGGAATTCTATGAATCAGTCGAAATTAGGGACTATAAGAGGTTTATAAAATGCTCAAATGTTTGTGAAATCTTATGGTACTTAACTGCTAAGGTCATCAGCCCATAAGCTTACACGCTACTTAACCTAAATTATCCTAAGGATAAACACACACACCCATACCCGAGGGAGGACTCGAACCTCCGCCGGGACCAGCCGCACAGTCCACGACTGCAGCGCCCTAGACCGCTCGGCTAATTCCACGCGGCAGGTTTATAGTAATGTCGCATACACTTCTGGGAGTTACTTGGTATCGAGTCTCCATTCCACCTGGGAGGCCGCCTAGCTGAAGATGGAATCACCCACGCTAGCTTAAAAAGCATGGCGGGTGAAGAGAGGAAGAGGGAAGTGTGTTTCCAGCTGGAGGAGGAAGAAAGCGTTAATGGTGAGGGATTCGGTTGGTGGGGAGGGATATCCTTGGTTCCTAAATCGTTAGGAATGTTTATCCGCAAAGGTGTCCACAGATTTCCTCTAGCGAACGTATAGCTGTCTAATAGGAGCAGGGTGGAGGGGGAGATGCTTGTTGCTTAAACTGTTAGCAGTGTTTATCTGCAAAGGTGTCGACACGTATGACAGATTTTGTGGTAGCTGGACTCTCTCTTCCTGGACGACTGAGTGTCATTTGTGACAGCTACTAGTTCGGAGATAAACATACATACATTGTCCAATCTATTCTACCGCGCCTGTGGAGATCGTTTGGCTTAATGTTAGATATATGGACAACTCCCATTTGTGGCATGGTGCCCACGATTGTACAAGGAGCTCCATTCCGTATCGGCATTACCCGTAGATTACAGGAGAGGAGAGTGTCGTAACCTAAGTGTGTACCATTCTTTGATATTTCTACCTACGACTTGGAATCCGTTTGCCGAACGGGAAATCGGGACTGTTGCATATAATTGTCGTACTATGCAAATCATAAGCTTTTATTGCAACTTTCACTCATGCGGCTGGACATTTTCCCGTGTTACTGTCAACCTGCGAGATTACGGTCTACAACATGGTTTGTTCACGGTGATATTTTTAAACTGCGTACTGTTATTGTTTTCGTATTGAAGAATGCATGTTATTGAGTGACTATAGCTAATGATATTTTCTAATGCACATTCACCATTTTTTCACATTTTGAAGAGTCAGAATATGGTTGCTGGTAGCAACCGAAGCTACTCTGAACCGCGAAAGGAACTGGTAGCGATGAAGACGGGATTTTCCCGTACGACCATTTCACAAGTGAACCGTGAATATCAGGAACCCGATAAAACATCAAATCTCCGGCATCGCAGCAGCTGAAAAAAGAACGGGACCTACGACGACTGAAGAGAAGCGTTCAGCGTGACAGAAGTGCAACCCTTCTACAAATTGCTGCAGATTTCAATGCTGGGCCATCAACAAGTACCATCGTGCGAGCCATTCAACGAATTATCATCGATATGTGCTTTCGGAGCCGAAGGCCCGCTCGCGTAACCTTGATGACTGCACGACACAAAGCTTTACTGCTCGACTGGGCCCGTCAGCACCGACATTGGACTGTTGATGACTGGAAACTGTTGGCTGGCCAGACGAGTCTCGTGTCAAATTGTTTCGAGCGGATGGATGTGTGCGGGTACGGAGACAGCCTCATGAATGCATGGACCCTGCATATCAGCAGGAGAGTATTCAAGCTGCTGGAGGCTCTGTTAAGGTGTGGGGCGTGTGCAGTTGCTGTGATATGCGATCCCTGATACGTCTAGAAACGACGTAACTAACCTATGCTATTACCTGCACCCATTCATGTCCATTGTACATTCTAACGGACTTCGGCAGTTCCATCACGGCAATGCGACAACTCACACGTCCAGAACTGCTTCAGAGTTGCCCAAAAACATTGTTCTTAGTTTAAACACTTCCGCTGACCACCAAACTCCCCAGAAATGAACATTATTGAGCATAACTGGGATGTCTTGCAACGTACTGTTCAGAAGAGACCTCCAACCCTTCGTACTCTAACTGATTTGTGGATAACCCTCCAGGATTGATGGTGTCAATTTCCTCCAGCACTACTTCAACATTAGTTGAGTCCATGCCGCGTAGTGTTGAGGCACTTCTGCTTCCTCGCAGGGATTCTGCACGATATTAGACTGGTGCACCAGTTTCTTTCTCTCTTCAATGTAGTTACAGTATTTTAATCGTAATAGGAAAATTGCGGTCTCGGCATTAAAAGTTATTATTTACTTTACAAAGAAATTTTTATTTAATAAATCGGTAGATGAGGCTGTTTCGAAATCAATATTGCTTTACACACATTAAGAACGATATGTTTTTCTGTAGAAATTAATGACTTCTTCTTTGATCTCTTCTTGGGTGGACTCAATACTGACATGTCGACCTCGCTCTCTGTATCGAGAGAGAATGATAAAATTAGTTTACTGGTATGTGATAATAATGGAAAAAAATGATAGTTATTGGATGGGCACAGAAACAATGAATGCTGAATGCGATTACGAACACTGATATTTACGTTGTTATTCAAATCTGGTCTTTTAATCGTAATGACATTTACAAACAGATTCTAAGGTCACACACTAAGGACTTATGCTCTCCACGGAAGCAGCCACACTGAGCGAACAGTCCCTGTCTTGATCTTGTCAGTCCCTCGATGGCAACGGTGTGGTCACGCTCGTTGCTGTGTATAAGGCCGCCTCTCGTTTCGATGAGTTGAGCATATATAGAACTGGGAGACGTCGGTCGGCATTTGGCAACACTCCTCACCGGTGAAACTAAGCTGCCTGGAAAGGAAGAACTGTAACCTGAGACCTGAGAGCCGGCAGACAGCGGAAGAAGCAGATGCGCCACAACGCCATACGCAGCGCCCAAGGAAACGGCAGGATGTGGCAACAGACGGGAAAGCGGTGGAGAACATTGTGGAGTGTGGCGGACAAGAAATGATGTTCTTATAATGGGAGGAGACGTGTTTACATTTCGTAGCAGTTGTAGTTGTTATTAATGGTAGAATTAGTTTTCACGATGGAAAGTAGTATTGCTTTAATGCTTTGGCTGAAAAAAAAATGGTTCAAATGGCTCTGAGCACTATGGGACTTAATTTCTGACGTCATCAGTCCCTTAGAACTTAGAACTACTTTAACCTAACTAGCCGAAGGACATCAAACACATCCATTACCGAGGCAGGATTCGAACCTGCGACCGTAGCGGTCGCGCGGTTCCAGACTGAAGCGCCTAAAACCGCTCGGCCACCCCGGCCGGCTTGGTTGTAAAAATGTATATTGTACAGTCATGAGATATAGAAGAAAAACTGTTGTTGATTGTGATAATTTGTGTAGGAGTGATTACAGCCTGTTTTTAAATTATAGGTAACAGGTTATAATGTGATAAATAACTCAATATATAAAAATAGCACTGTGGGAACATTTGACCTGGGTTCCTCTGGGAAACAACTACATTTTTTCGGTCTAAACGTCTGTGTCTAACTAAGCCTTGGGCGATAGTGGTTAGTACGAGGCCTCTACCGTTAGAAAACAGAGCCAGAAATGTACTTACCCATCATCTAGTAAACAATCTCAACGAAGCTTTACGGCATGCTACCGCAATACGGACAAGCACGTTTGCAGTACACCCATTCCGTGAGTCACAGCACTATCGTTGATGCCAAGCCCTTTCCACTGTCCATCGGTCCCATAGACACCACCGTCTCAGCAGGGTCCTGTTCTTGGGACGAAATGCTACTGTGTGACGTATACATTTCTTACGGACTGGGCATTCTTCACCAGTCGAACTCGCCCACGTTTTGGCATTTGCTATTACATTTCCAATTTGTCTGGTATTTGCATTCAATGAGCTTCACTATCAAAAAATATTTTCTCGCATCAATCTCATTAGACGCACAGAGCACCTGGCTCAAAGTAGTCTGCGTTTGATTGATTTTACGCCTCACATGCGCTGAAAATATTTCGGAGTAGTACGTAATTACGTTTCTCACTTCGTTCGCACTTGCAAAATCTCCTCACTATATAACTAAGCGCCACCGCTGTATTTAAGAGTACCAGTTCTCTGCAGGTTATAGCAACCTAATAGCAGATACTGTAAATATGGTAAATGCGCATAATTAGTTGGTTCTTTCGAGAATAGTATGAACTGCTTCCAATGTTTAATTTACACCCAACTCTAATTTAAGGGCAAAATCTCAATACACTGAAAAACGTTCTCTCGTTGATAGGCAAAGACTAAAATTTCTTACTGCGCTCAGCACATCATAGAGCACAGACTTTCCCAAAAGAAATACACCTATATGAAACTACGACCGACAGCTGAAAATCTAATTTCTTAACCTGCACACCTGGTGGATTCCTCTCCACAAAAATGAAACGTAAAAGCTAGGAAAGAAGAAAATTAAGTCAATTTGAACCTGTAGGCATAAAACTACACTAACGTAC
The DNA here is from genome assembly GCF_021461395.2 of Schistocerca americana. NCBI lineage: Eukaryota > Metazoa > Arthropoda > Insecta > Orthoptera > Acrididae > Schistocerca > Schistocerca americana. The sequence goes on from NC_060119.1 coordinate 1,026,462,727, forward strand.
AAAAAAGTGAGGCTCCCTGAATGAGAAGAGATAACGAAATGAACTTCACAGGCTGAGAGGTTGAGTCTACTTACGAGTATGGACCTTCACCCCTCTCTGGCCAAATGCATGCGCTGATTCAATTGGAAAGGGTCTGGCAAGGCGGTTATAATCTATTCTGGGGCTGGTGGCCCACAACAGCTGTAACTGGTCCTTGATATGCTCGACACTGGCATTTGGGATGAAGTTGACATCCGCGCTAGTCCCACATTTGGTCCACCCGGGGCCAGATCTGTAGATTTTGGTGGCCACGGGGGTACCTCAACATCAGGAGGACAGTTCATAGATGCACGTGGCATCTGTGGACTATGGACTAGCTTCTCCTGTTGATCAGTCGTATCTCGATACTATCGCGTAAGAAGTGATACAAGAGGGCGCAGGAAATCCATGAAACGCCATTTCGCCGTTAGAGTTCTCTCACTCACTACCTTCCGTGACCTGACGTCATAACCATTGGCACCGCACGCCCTGACACCACAAGTAACACCGTAGTGCCTCTCTAAAATAACTGGGAGAATGTGAACTCTCCACAGGTTTCGACCTTAGTTGCCGACGATTGTCATCCGAGGTAGTGCGACTCTTCGCTGAACAGAATGCGACGCAGTAATCCACGATTCCTGCTTAAAACACGACTTGAAACAGAGCCATTTGAATTGTGGATTTGACGGCAGACTGCGGATGACACGGACGAGATCAGTTGGCATCTTGACGATGAGTACGCCTGCCCCACGTTCCAGCATCTTGTCACTGCCATATTCTGAAGATTCAAATATCTAGATATTACACTATTCGGTCAGCTGACCCAAAGGAGACCCCAACGAGAGCTCTTTTCAGCCTCTGTTACATGCTTACAACGCCTTTCGCGCGGCAAGCCAAAACAAAATGGAGCGGCCTATCTCCGCTTCTTTCACTGGGTTGCTCCATTTGGTTGTGGCTTCGACTGCACGGTGTGGTGACTTCAGTGTGTACCATGTCTTCAGGCATGTGCCAGTAAACATACAAAACTTAAATAACATAACTATCTTATCGAGATGTTACCCGGAACTTTATGACTGTGTACTATCTTTATTTCCACCTCCAGCTTAGCCACAAGTCGTATCGATATATACATATTAAAGACATTTTACGATCTGGAATAATGTAGGGCAAAGATTTGTATTAATGTCTACAAATTCTTTCGTCTGCTTCTTTCGAAGATTCAGTCGATACGAGAGAAGTTAATTCTGTTTCGTCATTGAATGCTGGAAAACGATTTTTGTTGACTGGTCCGCCATTGTCAGGTAGCCGCCATTACACTTCGGTGTTATTAGTTGTACTATGATGTGGCGTGCTTAACATTAGGACGAAAGAAGACATACAATATTTACTATTGGAAGCACTCGTATATACTCGGAACAATTTTGTGCGCCAGGGAAAATAAAAGCATTAAGTTAATTTTAAGAATCATTCCTGTATCTTTTATGTATTATTAACGCACAAGAATTTTATGTTGCCAGAGCAGTACGCACAGACTGGCGACAAAATAGCTTCTTGTTGTAGTATTTATAGGCCCAAGTCAGATGCTACTTAGTACAAAGCTGTTTAATTCATATGCGACAAATCGTACGGAGAAAGTACCGAAAGAAATCACAGTATTAAAATGGCAGTAACGAATAAAATATCTATGAAAACTGTAACTACTGGTAACCCCTTGAATTCTGTATCGTGTCTGTCTCGTATTCCTTTGACTTGTAAAATCTCGATTTTTGTTCCGCTTTTGATTTATTGTACGAATTTTGCACTTCATCTTTTGACAGAAACGAAAAGATTTATTTCGTTATTTGTACTCATTGATTTCAGTTGTCATGGATTCTGTACTGTTCTTAGCATTTCCTGGAATGATGCAAATTATTACTAATCCTTACGAAACGTGTTCGGATTGGAGCATCCTACGCTATTTGATCAAATTTATGTAGACACCTATTAGCAGACATTAATATAGAGTACTATTGTGCCCACGCTTTGCCATTATGATGACTTCAACACTTCTGAGGCGTCAGAACGTGGAGGAATGACAGCCCATTCCTCCTCAAGAGCGAAATCAAAGAAGGTAGTGAAGCTGAATGCTGTGTTCCAAAGCGAAGTCGACTTTCTAACTCTTCCCAGATATGTTCCTTTGGGTCCTGGTCGCACCCTGGTCAGGGCACTCAATTTCAGCAATGTCACTGGGCACGAACTATTACCTCACAAATGCTGCCTTATAACAGGATGCATTTACTGGAATACTCTCTTTCAAATTCTGAAGGTGGCAGGGGTAAAATACAGGGAGTGAAAGGCTATTCACAATTTGTACAGAAACAAGATGGCAGTTATAAGAGTCGAGGGACATGAAAGGGAAGTAGTGGTTGGGAAGAGAGTGAGACAGGGTTGTAGCCTCTCCCCGATGTTATTCAATCTGTATATTGAGCAAGCAGTAAAGGAAACAAAAGCATCTCGTGGTCGTGCGGTAGCGTTCTCGCTTCCCACGCCCGAGTTCCCGGGTTCGATTCCCGGCGGGGTCAGGGATTTTCTCTGCCTCGTGATGGCTGGGTGTTGTGTGCTGTCCTTAGGTTAGTTAGGTTTAAGTAGTTCTAAGTCCTAGGGGACTGATGACCGTAGATGTTAAGTCCCATAGTGCTCAGAGCCATTTTTTGAAAGGAAACAAAAGAAAAATTTGAAGTAGGTACTAAAATCCATGGAGAAGAAATAAAAACTTTAAGGTTCGCGGGCAAATTTTAATCTGCCCGGAAGTTTCATATCAGCGCACACTCCGCTGCAATATCCTTTCTTCCGGGATTACTAGTTCTTCCAGATTCGCAGAAGAGCGTTTGTGCGGTTTGGAAGGTAGAACGCGAGGTACTGGCAGAATTGAAGTTGTGAGGACTTCCTTCGGTAGCTCAGTTGGTAGAGCACTTGCCAGCAAAAGGCAAAGGTCCCGAGTTCTAGTTTCTGTCCGGCACACACTTTTAATCTTCCAGGAAGTTTCTTTAACGCACGCTGGTTGACCGTTCTATATGTCATATAGAATTGCAACGTTAATCATTTACACACCCGGCGATGTTGTTACCCGTACGAAGCTACCATTACTCCCGACCATGTCTTCCAGGTACTTCACTTTTTTTTATTAGGCTGCGTATGTCGAAGACAAGTTGACAAAAAAAGAGCTAAAGCAATACAAGACCACACAAGTAACAGAAAACACCCTATGGATATCTAGAATACTGTAACATCCCACAGCACACCCTTGTTTGAAGCAGTGACTATCTTTCCTCATAAATACCGTTTGGTTGGTAAATGACTGGTGCCGAGTACCGCCAGCGCCGCTTTCCAAACTACGCGACGGTCGCCAGCAAGTGTCTGGGGAGCGTGGCTTTATAGCTGCTTGAAGCAACAGCTGTGAAACGCACCACCTGTTGCGTTCATTCATTGGCGTCACTCGCATCAGAACACGGCCACTGCAAAGCTGACAATCTGAAGGCTGGTGACACTGCTGTAATGTGGTCGGCATCTATTCGTGGAAATTAATGACACTCCACTAACATCATTTGGCAGCAGAGATCGCTATTGCACGCGAGCACGTGATAATCGGACTGGAGATACATCAACTGAAACCGGCATGATACACGAGAGTTTAATAGCCAGTATCTGGAGTTAGAGGGAATAAGTGACGCACAGCTCTTGATGACCACATTCTACATCAACTGCGTATGCCAACTGCCAAATCTTCTACAAGGACGTATGTACAGGAGATACTAGACGCTATTGATTCTGATCCAATCAGACAAATCCTTTTTGCTCTCCGTGAAAACCAAACTCCATGCCGGTTCCGCGATTGACTCCTTCGCATCGCTACGAAGATGATGAATTTCTACTTTGAAAGCTGTATGAATTTAATGTCGTTATTCGCAATGAACAGTTATACTTCAGACTGTTCACACTAATCTTGAAGCAAAGGTTTCGATCTACAAGGAGATTCCAATAAAATGGAAAAACTCTAAGGTTGTCTTTTTGGTGACAACATCACAGGACTTTTGTTACACCTGACCATCTCCACCATCACAGCAAGGAGGTACACAGAGGGATAGTGCATTCGACCGTACCTACTTACACACATCTACGATAGCAAATCAAAAACTTTGAATACAGCCAGTCCCAAGAATTTCATGCAGAAGCACGTGAAATGCTACAACACATAGATGCGCGACTCCTTGGCTCTATCAGGCAACTACCTGGCATAGCGTTTTAGTGCATATCTGTTTTACGACATGAAACGTATTCCTACACTATGAAAGGTTTCATCAGACTCGTCCAATTCAGTACCACTGAGCGATGAGTTTGATGCACTCTCATCTCGGAAAATGATAAGCAGTAATAGTTTCCCCAGTGGAAGAAACGAATGCATGACCCTTACGACTCAAATTCGTTATACTTTTAAAACGAGCACCACTAATCGACTAGCCGTGCCGTCTAACGCGCTGCTTCCAGAGCGGGAAGTTGAGCCGGTCCCCGGCGCGAATCCGCCCGGCGGATTAGTGACAAGGTCCGGTGTGCCGGCCAGCCTCTGGATGGCTTTTAAGGCGCTTTTCCATCTGCCACGGCGAATGCGGGCTGGTTCCCCTTATTGCTCCGCAGTTACACTATGTCGGCGATTGCTGCACAAACACTGTCTCCACGTACGCGTAAACCATGATTACTCTTCCATGCAAACATTAGTGGTTACACTCATCTGGTGTGAGATGTTCCCGGGGGAGGGGAGGGGGGGGGGTCCACTGGGCTGAACCATAAAATCACCCTGGGTTCGGTGTGGGGCAGCGGTGAGGTGGGTGGACTGCTGTAGCCTGTTGGGGGGTTGTGAAGCACTGAGGGCTACGGCGGGACGAAGCCTCTCCGTCGTTTCTAGGTCACCGGTTCAATACACACCATACACACCACAAACACACACACACACACACACACACACACACACACACATACACATACACACACCATTAAAGCTTATGTGTCTGTGTCTGTGTCTGTGTTTACGCCGTTAGTCATCGTACACTCGAATTTGGAGTGGAGCACAGAAAACCTTCTACTGTAAATTTCTCTTCCACCGTCACTGTGCTGACCGAGCTTTTTGGTAAGTTCTCAGAACGTAAGGAAGTAGTCCAGAAGATGGAAAAATAGTTGGTCACCATACCCGACAGTAGCAAGCTCCTTACAAATTCATTTTTGTTTCTTTTTTGTCTAATTATAGTATATCACGTGCGATACGTTCCACATTTCCATAGTAGATTCTAGAATGAATCAACTGTATTGCGAACATCAGGACTGTTAAAAAATACAAATAAACAACAAAACCGAAAATCTGCACTGTTGCGCGAACTGGCCTATACATCAACGTAATAGCGTAATAGCAGGAGCATTAAAACGCTATTCTCACACTAACTAATAGAGACTTTGCTTGTATACCGAAGCTGATGGCTAGCGCACTGGTCTCAGAAATTTTCAGTTGCGATCAAGCTGGGAGACATCTGGAGTCTTTCCACGTATGAACAATTCTGAATTTTCCTCATACAAATGCGTAAAAAATTTGCTCAGTAAAATGCAAAATTATTCGAGGAAGATAGAATTTGTAATTTTATGTTCCTCCTTAAGATACCTGAAGAAAGACGATAGTGACGAGAAGTAGCAGAAATGGGAACAGCGAGAAGCTTAACGCCAGAACTGATGGTCTCGATGTAGATGTTAAGTAATACTGCTATTTAGGCAGCAAAGTAACCAATGACGGACGGAGCAAGGAGGACATCAAAAGCAGACTAGCATTTGCTAAAAGGGTATTCCTGGCCAGGAGAAGTCTTCTGATATCGAATATGGGCCTTAATTTGAAGATGACATATCTGAGAATGTATTTTTGGAGCTCAGCATTGTATGGTAGCGAAACATGAACTGTGGCATGGCTTCTGACTCACGAATGTGCGAGCGACTGTGATGAAATGTATAGACGCTCGCACATTCATGAGTCAGAAGTTTTAAATACCTGGATATTCATGCTGGGAATGGCTTTATCCGGTTTAAATAGACCTTTTAATGTTTTGACTGTAAGCAGACACATATCTTGTTATGATTAAATTTCTGATAAGTTCTTTTATCCCTTTGTTCACAGTGAAGCACCTAAAGCTGCAAATTTAATTTGAGAAACCGGTCATGTTCTCCATTAAAAGTTTCTAACAATCGCAGCGGTCTTGAGTATTCAAATCATGGAATATTTCCGCTGTGGTTACCCTACAAATAATGTGCTGGGTAACTAGCGCCTTGGCCGGCCGGGGTGGCCGAGCGGTTCTAGGCGCAACAGTCTAGAACCACGCGACCGCTATGGTTGCAGGTTCGAATCCTGTCTCGGGCATGGATGTGTGTGATGTCCTTAGGCTAGTTAGGTTTAAGTAGTTCTAAGTTCTAGGGGACTGATGACCTCAGAAGTTAAGTCCCATAGCGCTCAGAGCCATTTGAACCATTTTTGAACTAGTGTCTTGGTTCATTTTTTCGTACATAAATAGGTTATACTCGTACATCCGTAGCATGAGACAAGGTTCTTCGCAAAATGTACGAACTTCGGAACGTCGGTCAGCCATAGGCACATGGCGTTGAATGTTAAATGCTGATCTCAACTGCTAATTGCGACTTTTAGTCGCGACTTGTCACTTAATCGCAGTCAGACTCGATGGCGTGATATAAGATTCTTAGAAAGGAGTATGAACTTTGTGCAACAGATGGCACGTGGTGTTAAATGTCAAGTGCTCCTTTAGTTGTTACTTGCGACTTCCTGTTGTGACCTTTCACAGAAATCTCAGCCAGGCTCGACAGCAAAACAGAAGCTTCACAGAAGGAAGTACGAAATTCAGGCAACAGATGAAACATGGTGTTAAATGTTAAGTGCTCTTTTAGTTGATACTTGCGATTTTTAGTTTCAACTTGCCGTTGAGATCGTAGCCAGGCTCGATAGTAAGACACATCTCCTACTTTTCCTTGAACACATCCGTATCCTCTACACCTTCCAGCCCCTGGTGTCTCCATTTCTGCCCTCTATCCGACTGCTGTTGTGCCTTTAACGATGCACCCCCCCCCCCGCCCCTCCCCTTCACACCATCTCCACAATCTCCATCTCCTCTCCCAAAGGAACATCCAACGTCTCCCCGTCCTCGACGATGTGCTTCGCGCCGATATTTATCATTCCTTTCAACTCTGACCCTCCTCTTCCCCTCCCCTCCTCCTTCTGGCTCCTTCTCCTCGCCCTCTTCTCCCTCCTCCCCTCCCCGTCCTACTCACTTCTCCTTTCCCAGGCCTTGGGCTCCCTCCCCATCTCCCGCCCCTTGGTGTGCTACCTGCTCCTCCCCTTCTTGCCTCCTCTCCCCTGTGAAACCCGCATCTTTCTTTCCTCTCCCCCTCCTATCCGACATCCCCTCCATTGGCAGGCCCTTCAAATTTTAATGCACTTACTTTGTAATGTTTTGGTGCTCTCCGTGTTTGTAACATCAGTGCAGTGTGTATTCAGTATCGTCGTGCCATACTGTGAACGCCGTTTTTAATTGTACTATTCGTGCCACGAGTGTTTATGTGCTACATCTTCATCATGTGCCCCTTTAATTGTATGTGGATTTTATTTGAACGTTCCTCTTCAAACTACTTCTTTTTTCTATATTTCAATTCCAAATGCTTCCCCCTTCTCATGGGTACATTTAATCTTTTATCCCAGTCTTTCATATATGTAATGTTCCCCTGGGGTATATTATGTAATCTCTTGACTGAAGAGCAACGAATTGTGCCGCTTCCAATCCATGAAATGACAACAAGGGGAAAAAATAAAAGATAGTAAGACACAAGGATTCCAGAAAGAAGTACTAAATTTGGCCAACGGATGGCACATGACGTTGAATGTTAAACGCTATTTGCAAATTACAGTTGTGACTTAGTTACTGTGATCTGTAACAGGCACGCGATTTCTTGCCTACCCCTAGTGTAATGGACTGAACCGGTGGTATCAGCCTACAGCCAGTGTCATGATCGTGGATAGCGGCAGAAAAGACTTGGCGAGCAGCGCCGGGAAATGGGAGGCGTGCTGCCCGCTCTTATAAAGCCTGGCGTGGCTGGCTCAAGTAGCCAGACGGCGATAGCGATATGTAATACCGGGTGGTTGTAATCAAAGTGCAGCTACCCACAGAGGTACAGCATGGGCTGTAGTTATCATATGGCAGTTAAACTTGGTAGACATCCTAATGCGTTAAACCTGAACTGATGTACCCTTGGAAGAAAAAATACTGCCACTTTGGCCACCTGGCGTTATCTGTCACTACGAATACAAGAAAGACGTACAGAAATATTTCCATTTGTTATGGATTATGAATGGAACGCGAGCAGAAAAAGTCAAACAAGTTGGAGGAGATAATGTTGATTTTGATATTAACAGCCGCTTACACCATTTGTTCAATACAAGCACCTGAGACGTCGACGGGTCGCTTCATCCGTAAAATGGCTTGAGCAGCATTTATTTTGCTTGCAGCTGTTTTCTTTGGAAACTAAGCATCGTGTTCCTTTAGATCAGTTAGAGACCCAACATGCCCCTGGTAAACGCATTTAAATATCTCCAGGGCGAAAATTCACACGGATTCAGATCAGCTGATATTGTAGGGCAATTGCAGGGCATGCATCTGGAAAACCTCTAGCAATAAAACAGTCATGAAAATTTGCATTAAGCACATCTGTCACTGGACGAGTGATATGATATGTTGCACCATCTTGCATGAAAATGGCATTCACACAGTTGTACTCTTCAAAGCTGGAATCGCATGCTGTACAAGGATGCCTCGATAACGTGCAGATTGTAAGTAGGCTCTTTAGGTTTTTATGTTGGTAACGCCATGTAGCGCTCTATATGAAAATCACTGACTGTGCTGTGTGAAGGCTGTGGTTGGTTGGCATTGTTGGAGTAATATTCGCCATTGTAGTGTTGGGCAGTTGGCTGTTAACAGCGCGTAGCGTTGCACTGTTGGAGGTGAGCCGCCAGCAGTGGTAGATGTGGGGAGAGAAATGTCGAAGTTTTGAGAGCGGATGATCTGGACGTGTGTCCATCATTTGTAAGACTGGATGTCATGAACTGCTATATATATTATGACTTTTGAACACTATTACGGTAAATACATTATTTTTTCTCTATCAAAATCTTTCATTTGCTAACTACGCCTATCAGTAGTTAGTGCCTTCAGTAGTTTGAATCTTTTATTCAGTTGGCAGTAGTGGCGCTCGCTGTATTGTAGTAGTTCGAGTAACGAAGATTTTTGTGAGGTAAGTGATTTGTGAAAAGTATAGGTTAATGTTAGTCAGGGCCATTATTTGTAGGGATTATTGAAAGTCAGATTGCGTTGCGCTAAAAATATTGTGTGTCACTTTAGTGTTGATCAGAAAAGGTAAAGAGCGAAATGTCTGAGTACGTTCAGTTTTGCTCAGCTGTTTGAAAATCAAATAACGTAAGAGGTTTATCTGCATAGTAATTCATTAAGTTTTCTAAGGGGACGTTTCAAGATGTCGCGTTAAGCCTGACAGGCCTTTCTGGTGTATTCTCTTCGAAGACGAACGGACAGTGAACAAAGTCACACAGACACTTAAGATGAATGCAGTGGCTCTTTGTGCACAACATGTGGTTTAACAGTCCCCCTAATTTGGCAGTTCTGTGTATTCACTGCACCCTGTAGTGTAAAATGTGCCTCGTCACTCCACAGAATATTACTTGGTCACATGTCATCAACTTCGATCGGTGCCAGAAACTGAAGAGCAAATTCAGAGCGTTGCTAATTTTGCAGTTGCCACTCCATCTGGATCTTGTACGGGTATAAGTGTAAAACAGCAAAACTTCAGTACTGTTGACCGTGCGATTGACAATTCTCGTGACATTGCACAAGTAGCATCACTACTCGGGGCACGTGCTACTTGATCAGTTACAGCAAACACCAACCTCGTCAATAACTTGCTCTGGGATAGGATGTCTTCATCTTGCAGGCGTGAAACCAAGCTCACGTTTTCGAATTTTGTTATCAAATTCTTTAAACTATTTAATGACTTCAGTCAGTGATACTCTGTCAGTGAAGCACTATAATTACTGTTGTCCCGCTCACTGCATCCTGTCTTCAGCTCTCCGAGCCTAACTCCCCTCCAGTGTAATTCTCACATGGTACCTAACAAGAACCGCTGCCTGTTGGGTTGCTGTTTCTAGAACCAGTCGGTAACAAAATATTTCGTGTAGAATAAGTAGTTGTTATTGCTGCTGCAGTTGTTATGAAGAAACGCAAAGTACAGAAAAGAAGGCATTGGTGCTGTCCAATAATTAGTTCTTGATTAACCTCGAAACTTTTTGGAAGTTTGTGGTAAGTTGCTATGGGACCAAACTGCTGAGGTCATCGGTCCCTGGTATTACATACTACTGCATCTAACTTAAACTAACTTATGCTAAGGACAACATACACACCCATGCCCGAGAGAGGACTCGAACCTCCGATAGGGGAGCCACGCGAACCGTTGCAAGGCGTTATAGACCAAGCGGCAACCCGGAGCGGCTTAGGAGCTTTTCATACACGTCACGGGACACTGTGAGCAGATCCTGAGAAATTTGTATTGTATATACCATTAATTTGATATGATCAAATGTGTACAGCACTGAAACCATACTTTCCGAAGAAGTTTATAACAGTGGAGAAGAGGGTGTCCATTATTCTGGAGAGGTTACAAAAGAATAATCATTGTTGCAGAAACATGAAGCATATTATTAGAATTTTAACAAGTTATTTGCCATAGATGTGGCTATGATGTAAGGTCCGAGTGAGGCGTTGTTAAATGGAGGTTGCTCCAAAGATCAGTACTGGGGCTAGCCCAATTCCTTATTTGTATAAATGCTACACCATCTATTATTACAGATGAGTCTAAAATATATCTGTTTGCTGACGTCCTAGCTTGGTAGTAAAGAATGTTGTGGCACTGTTTCAAATAGAGCAGTTCACGGCTTGTGGGGATAAACTAACGCTAAACCACAGTAACACACAGTTTTTACAGATCTAACATACAATTCAACAAAGACCTGACGTCTTAATTACGCAGAATGGGCATATGATTAGTGAGACTGAACGGCTCAGATTTCTAGGTGTTCAGGTAGATAATAAACTGTTGTGGAAAGCCAATGTTCAGGATGTTTTTCAAAGACTTAATGCTTCCATTTTTACTGTTACAACAGTATCTGAATTAAGTGGTAGTTCGACACGAAGAGTAGTCTACTTTGCTCATTTCATTCGCTTTCGGCGTATGGGATTATGCTTTGTGGTAAGTCTTCCCATCCTCAAAGGGTTTTTTGGTGCAGAAATGGGCGGTTTGGGCAGTAAGTCATGTACGTTCACGAACTGCCACCGCCTGTACATTCGTACGGGTATTCTGACATTAGTCTCTCAATATACATATTCTTTCTTGTCGTTTCTTATCAACCACATCAGCTTATTCCGAAGAATTAGCAACTTTCACTCAGTAAATACAGGGTAGGTATCCAATATGCATTTGGATCGCAATTCCTTGATTGGTGTACAGAAATGCTTGCAGTATTCTGCTGCATCCATTTTCAACAAGCTACTAAAGAATTCAAAAATCTTAGCAGTAACCCATGCGTTTTCAAAACCAAACTGAAGGGCTTCCTTATGTGTCACTCCTTTTATTCTGACGAGGAATTCCTCGAGAAATTAAGCTAATTCCTGTGTTATATTGTTGATTGCGATTACATAAACTTATCTTTTTAGAATTCACAAACATTATATTTTGTCTGTTATTACCTTTCTGTTGTAGTTTATTTACTGACACGTTCCATGATCATGGAGATTTGCTCCTCAATTTGGTCCTACGGAACTAGACACGTAAAATAAAAAAAAGAATCCACATCAAGAATCTAATGTCATGGAAGTCATATACGACGATTGAAGTACTGTATGCATTAAAGAAGCCAGAAGTTTCTTTAAAGGCTCAGAATTGACTAGTGGTCTGAGAGAGTTGCTACTTACTATAACTGGGAATGGAGGAGGGGGGGGGGGGGGAGGGGAGTCGGGTGATTCTTTTGAAACGCGTTTGTGGAAAACTGCTAGGCTGGGTAAAAAGCAACTGGGCGAACATCACGTTGTTGTGCCATGCGAGCTGCAAAGTTTGCATAATGTGGCTGATGCCCAGCCATTGAAATCTGTTGTTTGTATTTAGCAACCACTTACATTATTTCTCATTCTGCCTGAAGCTTGCTGTGTTCTGGAATAGCAGCCAAGTCTTTTACCAAAGACAATAAAAAAAAGGGTATCTTCAGCAGGCAATTCTTCGGTGTAAAACATTACACAATTTGTCTAGGTCTCATTTTGGATCTGGCTTTGTAATTCTTCCCATTTTTCAAGGGATCCGTTCCCTTACTAATAACATCTCGCAATTCATTGCTGTCCCCCTCAGCTTGTTTTAATTGTGTTGCCTTCTTCACATAAGCTATAGTACGTTCTGGAAAGAATCATGTATGTGACTGCATTAAAAAGTAATGTAATTCGAATGTGTTCAGTCATACAGACTAAGTAATAAGCGAATACCGTATATTTTGTTTACTTACATTTTGTATTGAATGGCAGGTGATGGAAATGGCAGGAATTCAGAATAAATATATTTAGTTTTTTCAGTTGCTGCAGAACCACTCGTTAGTTCTCTCGATCTTTTAATATCCCTCGCGTATAACAATCTCAGATTGTTCCGCTTCTTTTGTATGTCATTCCATAAAAATATGATAGTTGTCATCCATATGTTAGTGTCAGACTGTACAGATACTTAGCATCCGGCTGACTCAACGACGTATACTGAAACTGAGCGCGGATAGCGACAAGAGGCTCACTGTATCTCGTGCAAATACTTAACGTATCTCTACTACACCCAGCTTCTATTCATGGAAGTAAGCCCTTTGAGAAACATCTTTCTGTATCCACTGAGACATCTTTGCATCATTGGGAGATCGATTTGTTTGTGCTGTAGATTCAGAGTCATCATCCTCTTCCGAATCACAAACGAGTTGCTATCATTTTAAACGATGTATATTGTGAATTTAGTGTTCCGATTACTTATTCTAAAATTCAATCATGTTTTTATTACTTTGGGGTACCAAGTCAGCTCGTAAATCAACTACATTCTTTCGGTAATAATATATTTATTTATTAATGAACTTCTTACTGGATTATTTCCGCTTAAACCACTAAATTGTTATTTGTCTCGTCCTTGATGCACTGGCATTCTGCTACCCCGACGTATTGCTTTCACTTGATCCTAAACACGACCTATGAATTTTTTTTATATATCCGAGGCCACTCACTGAATGGAAGTTGTAACTATGGAACATTACGAATAAATATTCTCTCTTAGCACGAAAGATAGTTTCAGATGCAGTTACCGTGTTACGTTAAGTATAAGTTGTGTGTCGGTTTTTCATGGTTCAGGTTACGTTTCACGCTGAAAATCAACACCTATATGCTTGAGGAAACATCCCCTTGAGGACTGGTGGAAGCTATAAGCAAAAAACACTTACTATTTAGTTCTCGATCTGATTCTTGACGCCTCTATACTTATCGCTCCATATCCAAGTGGTAGTTACGCAAAAGGCAGTTACACTAGCACTTCAATTAAGTCTGTGTGTGTGGGTGTGTGGGTGGGTGTGTGGGTGTGTGTGTATGTGTACGTGCGGCTATCCTGTTGATCATTACCGGTCAAAATGCGTTTCCTAATTCTTTCTGCGGCCTGAAAGTTCGCCCTTAATGCATACTTGAAAAGTTCATGGCTATTCTATTCAACAGCCCGCGGCAATAGTTCACTTCATTTACACTGTACACAGCTAACAATCTGTTACCGCTTAACGATAAAAAAAATGGCTCTGAGCACTATGGGACTCAACTGCTGAGGTCATTAGTCCCCTAGAACTTAGAACTAGTTAAACCTAACTAACCTAAGGACATCACAAACATCCATGCCCGAGGCAGGATTCGAACCTGCGACCGTAGCGGTCTTGCGGTTCCAGACTGCAGCGCCTTTAACCGCACGGCCACTTCGGCCGGCGCTTAACGATAAGTTGATGAATAATCCCCATTCCAGTTCTCACCTCTTGAAGATTTCGTCGACTTTCTAGAAGCTTATGGCAGTCAGGGTGCAACTCTGTGGGCGGCTGTGGTTCTGCAAGTATAAGAAGCTTGGTAGCTGCTCCGTATGCAGGGCCTGTTGCGTCAGTGGTGGCTGTCTGGCACAAGGGATGTATCGCAGCCCCTCGGAATATCATAGTAGGAGAATAAGTGCATTCCTCGGAGGCAAGTGACTTTAGAGAAGGCAGTGAGATCCTCATGGTTGAGCGAGTGGCAAATCTAGCTTGACCTCACACGGTTCACGATATATTCAGATTTTTTTTAATTTTTCATTTTTTTACAGCCTTCTCAAAGCATCGATGGTTTTGTGTATTTGAAAAAGGATATTCATTCGACGGGCCCCGCAAAATTGTCTAAAATTTACATATCATGAAAAAAACTATGCAGGTTGACATAATACGAAAGTTATCTATAGTTTCACTACTAGCAACAGAGAGAACTAGCAGACAATGTGGCTAATGTGTGTCAGTGTTCATGATCTATGAGATGAAGCTATATTTATGTAAAACTTCTAAGCTGCCTGATGCTGATATTTGATGTAGCTGTCGAGCACGAGATTGTGTCAGGGATTAAAATTACTATTAGATTCGTTCGTGTTGGAATCGCGTTGAAAACTACAGTGTGTCTAAATTTGTTACTGTCACCTGCATTATGCCAAGTAATTTCGACAATATCTTTGCTTTAACTCCTGTCGATATTTGTAGTGAATAAATGTAATGCTTTCAAAAGTGCGAAAAACATGTTAAGTATTTACAAGAAGAACTAGAAACAAGCAACGTATTTGCAACTACGAAAAAATGATTTCTATTTTAACATCAAATGCTACAGCAATTTAAACAAATACTGTCACTGATGAATTTCTACTAACTTATGCTGCTCTAATTCCATATACTTCACATCGCTTCCTCATGATTTGATTTTCTACATCAATTGCTTCTCGCTTGTATACAACGTGTTTCTCTTTGCAATATCTTTTAATTAGTGTTCCTGGTCCCTTCATCGTCTATAAATCCCTTCGGAAAACTATATTTTGAATTAGGCAGATATTTCATGAAATATTGCCATAATAACCACAGAGCAAAGAGCAAATATGTGGCTGACACTGAGAAAATTGTGAACTCTGTGTTTCACGAAACTACAGGTTTTAAGCCTGATGAAATTGTGTTGGATGCAAAATCGAAGGGTAAAATAAAAGAGCTGATGTGTCCACCTGAAAGCATATGAAAAATCTAGTGAGATGAGCAGTAAAATCTCCAAGTTCAGGTTTATTTACAAAGAATCATTCACAATTGAGAACATTTCTCCCACCATGCTTACTGTTTGATACACCATCAATTATCCATAAAGTTAGTTGTGCGAAACGTTGTGATCTGAAAATGTATCAGATTAGAAGTAGTTAATATTTATGCTGACTGTAACTAAAAAAAAGGCTCTGAGCACTATGGGACTTAACATCTATTGTCATCAGTCCCCTAGAACTTAGAACTACTTAAACCTAACTAACCTAAGGACATCACACAACACCCAGCCATCAAGAGACAGAGAAAATCCCTGACCCCGCCGGGAATCGAACCCGGGAACCCGGGCGCGGGAAGCGAGAACGCTACCGCACGAACACGTGCTGCGGACTGACTGTAACTAATCATGAATAATTAACATAAGAAATATTGTGACTTTTTCATTTGAAAACATTATTAATAACGCTTATGTTATATAAATATCTGTAAATAGTAACTGGTTTTAAAGAGATGAATCTAATTTGTCTTTCTGATGAGCTTAGAGTTGTTGTTTAAGTTGCAGATGGAAACCTAATTTAAATGGACACATTAATGCGAGGAATTCGTGTGTATCCGGTCAAATGAACAATGAGAAAATGGTGTAAAAGAAATTGTGCATAAGCAAATGGATGACATGGAGACAAAAGAGTCAAAATTCATGAAAATGCACCATGCAGTGCAGCACTAATATTGTTTTTTTTTTTCTTTATTTTCTGGATAGAAATATACATGTAATGTTTACGTGAACTTTGTAATTTGAGAAGTCTAGTAGTGGCTATAAAAGAAATCATGCGGGCACAGACAATATTAGTGCTGCGTGATGATTCTGACAAACTATTTTGAGTAATGGTAATTGAATAATAGTAATTGAAATATGTAATACATTAGTTAACGAGAAGTGGCAGAATTCAGAAATAGACGTTGCCTTTAGTTGTGTGAGTATACAATTCATTTGCATTGCAACGAAATGATTAATTAAGAAACGACTTATGCAATGGAAACCATATGTATATACCTGTGTATGAAAAAAAATATTTTGTAGTAGGTAAGTTGTTAACTACAAAAAGGATGTCATGTAAACAGGGTAAAATGTTTCAAGCAAAAGACAGCGTAACATAATTAATTGTATTCTTTAATATCTTGCTAACAAAATATTAGGAATCCTAGCCTCTGGTTGTTGATGTTTGGACATTTCCTTTAGTCTATATTTGCCATTATAGATCAATGAAACGTTGTCTAACATAAGAAATTTTTGCAGTATTACTGTTGTAATTCTGAGTTCAAGATTTTAAACATGGCTACAATAGCAACTGTTGAAATTCTTCACGATAAAGGATGACAGCCAAAACAGTTGCAGGATAAAAAAATTTTTATTAAAAGTCTTGACCAAGGTTTCGGTACATATAAATATATCTTCATCAGAAGTAAAAAATCCTGAACAGGAAGACACTTTCATTAGAAAAGCCTTAGCATCGGAAGTGATAAACACAAAAGCTTAAGTAACAGTGAAATTACCAGAGTAATACAGGCACAAAATCTTTTAGTTACTTACTAAAATTACATCATGCAATGGAGATTAATAAATCAATTGTGCCAAAGGCGTCGTCAATAATTAAGACATCTTCTCCATTGAGCATTGACCCTGTGCCCATAGTCATGTTGTACAAATGGCGAAGATGTCTTAATTATTGACGACGCCTTTGGCACAATCGATTTATTAATCTCCATTGCATGATGTAATTTTAGTAAGTAACTAAAAGATTTTGTGCCTGTATTACTCTGGTAATTTCACTGTTAAAGCTTTTGTGTTTCTCACTTTCGATGCTAAGGCTTTTCTAATGAAAGTGTCTTCCTGTTTATGATTTTTTACTTCTGATGAAGTGCTATTCCTGCTTTGACTTCTGACAGGTAGACCTTATATTCTCCCACTTCCTCTTCTTTCTCATCCCTTACCCGAATGTCACTAACAGCTAAAACGTCCTACGCCATCTTACTTGCAGCCTCTGCCAGCTCTACCTTCTTCCCAGAGTAGCCCCCATTGATATTAATAGCTCCCCATCTCATTACCATTTGTTTGCCAAGTCGTATCTTAGGAGTCCCTGGTTTGTCAGTTAGAGGTGGGACTCCTTCACCTCCAAAGGTCTGAGGCATTTTGCTCTGATTGTTACCAGCATCATATTTAAAGTACCAAGGAAGCAGGTTGGTAGCCTTACTTGCCCCAAGTCCCATAGAGTTTTACCCCTAACAGTTGAGGGACTAACCGGTGGATTTAGTAGTCTTTGCCGTATGAGCACAAAGGTGACCACGACTCAGAATATGTCCGAGATGCCCAGCCTTATTCCAAAGTAACTGGTATCCCAACTGTCGGGACCACTTACTTGGCCACTCATACGTTGCCCGTGGTTCATGAACTAGGACATGACTACAGGAACCCACACCATGAACCAGTGGCACCGGAAAATTGAACGAGTACTGGAGAAGTGAAAGAATTATTTCTGATAATTTTGGTTGATTACAATAATTTTAGTGTTGATGTGGTTATCTGATGAAATAGGCAGAATTTGCACAATGTACGATAATGCTCCATACTGGTTGGTGTTCCGAGTGCAGCTGGAGTAATATACTGACGTGTTAAAATCTATTTGTTGAATCCACTACTTACGTTTATAGTATAGTTTCTTTTAAAATTGCAATGTTAGTAAAATTATTAGCGGTGCAATTACGTTACCCAAAGTCTGAGACTTTTCAGAATAATGGTGCTTGTAGTGCAATTTCAATTCAGATAACTTGCTAGATGCTCATGTTAATAACAGTTTATTTGGTCACGATCTTTGCTGTTGGATCAATAACTGTTTTAAGAGCAGTTTAATAATATTGAACTACTGATGGTTTCAATAGCCATCATGTTTCGGCATAGTAATTTGTTCTTGTGAAATGTTGGATGAAGAAGGGCAGTTGTGTGGAACACACAATTTAATTTGCTGAGGCATGAAAGTTTCTTTTAAAGAAACTATTTTATCTAAAGTAGCTGTCACTCAATCAATAGTTTACACCCTTTCCTAACCTATGGGTCCAAATGGTTATACATAATTTCAGAATGTTTCTAACTTGTAAGTAGTTTTGAAAACACCTATTCTTAGTGTGATTTCACTTACTGATTTTTGGTGTGGAGTAGAGTATTAGTATAGCACATAGACAACTAATGTAATATTGGAAAGATTTTCTTGACTGCAGCACTTTTAAACTGCGATAGAATATTTGATCCTAGGTGAATTACAGAGTTGCACTTGGAAAACGTTTTCATATTTGGAAAAGCCTTACATTTCAGTAGCAATTTTTGTAGTCTTACAAGTGAACTGTAGCGGGCATATAGTGAATGCTATCATTTCAAAATGGAGTAAGAAAATATATTAAACTTCAAATACAAGGCTATATAGGGGTGAAAGTCCGATAGTTTCCATGCTACACACTCTTCCCTGCACAATTTGTTACAAAAAAAAAAACTCCTGTCGCCAGTAAAATGAATTGACCAAGGTACTTTTCCTTCCAAACAAATGATATTATCTACCACGTATAGTCTAGTTTTCTTACGTTTTATTGCTACTAGAAGTTCTTCTTAATCAAGACCGAGTTCATGACTTTTGTTACCCATATTTTCCCATTCTCAGACTCTCCAATGTTACGAATCACGTTCTCTCTCTTCTGACACAGCAACTGATAGCTCTTCCTTATATTATTTCACACTATCAGGTTACAGTGCTAATTATTTAGTAGGAATTTTATAATTTTTAAAAAAGGACAAATTCGAAGGGAGGAAAGTATTTCCTCGGGTTTTGTACCTTTCATGTATAAACACATGCGGATACAGACAAACTTGACCGTATACTACAATTTGTTCAACATCTGAACGTACGCACTTAAGAGTGTCAGTCGCACCGGGTTGTGACTGATATTTTACGTAAGCTTCAGCCGCGGACAGTGTAGTAGTAAAATGTAAATTACGAACAAATGTTATTCACTTTCAAAGTGATAAACGTGTTGAAGCTGATATCTTCCTTCAAACGAAAGTGGCCACATCTGTGTGTGACCTACCACTCCTCAAGATCTGACTGCAGTCCAAGTCCTGAAACAGCATGTATATAAGTAACGTAAGCAACATTAACAGATGTGATAATCAGACTCATGCAACTTGCTTCTTTCAGAAAATAGCAGACCTACTTGGGAAAATTGCATTCTGTCTGCAGAGGGGCTAAATTTGGTAGATGTCTTAACTATTGCTGTCATGTTTTGTGCTGCAATTTGAAGCTTGTTCATTGTAGATCGCTTATAACGATCCTCCAGAACCATGCACAAATGCTTTTTTAAATGATATCTTCTTGGATATGCAGCAATTTGGAAACAAGTGAAAAAGTAGCTGTTCGCTCTGACATTCTACCTCGGCGAATTTCGTCATCTACTACTTAAAAATCAAATCTGCATCAGCAACTCCGCCAGTATTAACTCAAGGATATATATGACATTAACATACGGCTTCACAAAATGTGTTTAAGTGTTTATTTTTATAAAATACCTAAGACATGCCGGCCAGGGTGGCCGAGCGGTTCTAGGCGCTACAGTCTAGAACCGCACGACCGCTACGGTCGCAGGTTCGAATCCTGCCTCGGGCGTGGATGTGTGTGATGTCCTTAGGTTAGTTAGGTTTAAGTAGTTCTAAGTTCTAGGGAACTGATGACCTCAGAAGTTAAGTCCCATAGTGCGGAGAGCCATTTTGAACCTAAGACCTGAGAACATAATAAAAAATTAAAAGATGTTTATAATATTTCCCTCAGATTGTGTGCCCAGTCTGTGTTCCTGTAAAGGATGTCCTGTTATGCACTAAGAGCTGCACCACAAAATAGCTTTTTATTTCCCTGTCCGGTATGCGGGCGCATCAAGAATGTGAGATGCCACTAACGATGCACGAATACCGGGCTGGCAAATAAATATATCTGAGGTGCAGCTCATGGTGTATAATAACATGTCCTCCATCAAATACATAGAAGCAGCAGAACACGAAACATACAAGACTTTAGTCTGTATGCATCTAAGTCAGTTCTGAAAGAGATCGAATTATACGCTCATTGGGGAAGTCCTTAGTAATAATTCTTCATTACGAAAAGTCTTCACCACAGACTGGGTTCATAATCTACTAGTTATGGAGGTCATCATATAAAGGCACATTTGCATGCCGAGCGTGAGTTTCCTCGGAAACGCGAAATATTAATTAAATAAATAATCAGTGACAAATAAATAAAGCCTATGGCACACAACTGCAGCGCTGTGTCGCTGATAAAACAAAAGCACAATTACATTACTCTTATGTTTGATTAAGAAAGTGAGAGCTCTGGTTGAAGTGGTGCGAGAAGCAGGTATTTTATTTTATTGTCTGGCACACCGCCATATTTCATGTTATAGAAGAATACTGCGAGTTGCAACCACACTAGGCACTCGATTCTGTAAAGAATTATATTTATAAAAGTAAGTAGGATTATGAACTGTTGGCTTATTCATTGAATATATCTGATTTAACTAACTGTGTAACTTTTTTATGTTTAGTGGACAATCACCTCTGTACGACGTATTGGCATGGTTGGCAAATTATTGTAATATTGAGATTTAGATTATGAGTCCGCACCTACCGCAGCAGTCTTTGGAAACGATTTAATTACGAAGTCCGATTATTCAGTTTTATTTCACGGTCAACTACGAGTAACATTGCCTTTACGAAAAAGCCATTGTCAAGCGTCTGATACCGAATAATTAAACGTCCACGTTCCAGATAAGCAAATACAATTGCAATCACAATCACCATCATACAGATAGAATAATCAATATCTAAATAACAGTATATTTTTATTTATTTATTTTATTTATTTTATATTGGCAACTGCGTGTCGGACTTGTTATTTTGTCATTTGTTACATTGTTCTCTTTGTTTCACGTAAAAAATCAACTTTCTGGACCTGGACGTCAATGTATGAGATTTAGATTATGAGTCCGCACCTACCACAGCAGTCTTTGGAAACGATTTAATTACGAAGTCCGATTATTCAGTTT
This sequence comes from Schistocerca americana, assembly GCF_021461395.2. Lineage (NCBI taxonomy): Eukaryota > Metazoa > Arthropoda > Insecta > Orthoptera > Acrididae > Schistocerca > Schistocerca americana. The sequence goes on from NC_060119.1 coordinate 1,026,484,364, forward strand.
TATTTCACGGTCAACTACGAGTAACATTGCCTTTACGAAAAAGCCATTGTCAAGCGTCTGATACCGAATAATTAAACGTCCACGTTCCAGATAAGCAAATACAATTGCAATCACAATCACCATCATACAGATAGAATAATTAACATATTTAAAATAACATTATTTATTTATTTTATTTATTTTATATTGGCGACCGTGACAGGACTTGTTATTTTGTCATTTGTTACATTGTTCTCTTTGTTTCATGTAAAAAATCAACTTTCTGGACCTGGACGTCAATGTATGAGAGATAACAAAATCTGAAGATATTTTCCAATTCTGAAATTTTGCGGGAAGACGCAATGAAACTTCCAGCAAAATAAGGTAAGACGCAGCATCTTTGCATTAGCAGGCTTGACCAGACGTATAATTCAGTGTATTAGCTTTTTAGTAAATTCTGTAGTGTTTCTTTTCCGCATAATAGTTTCAGTGATAAATTTCATTCTCAGTACTTTTCCCTAAACAATAACGTATGCAACAATACCAATACACGAGTGTACAATATGGCCGACTTCTGTACGATATCATGTAACATGGCCAGCAGCCATTACCAATAATCTCAAATTCAGTTTATATTTTTAAATTAACAGACAGCCATTGTTGCTACGAGCGATTCATGCTCAACTACATTTTATTTTAAAATCAGTGTCAAAAATTTTCTTGAAACATATATCACGTGTGGCATGGTAATAACTAGAAAACAATACGCAAAAATGGAACAGCAAGGACGTACTATTCAGACGCAATCCGACTCGGACGTGAGACAAGTGTTAGAAAATGACTTTACGACAGCAACCGGTAGTGACGATTCATCAAACATTGACGCAAGTGTTGACGAAAATTTTGACAATAGGCCGTCCACTACAAAAATTTCAAAATCTCAATCAGAGCCCATGTTAATGCATGACGTCACGTCTAATGACGCGGCGGGGGCAGAGACCTTGCAAACGGTAAACATTGCCGACATGTTACAAATGCTAGTGAAACAAAACGCGGAAAATATGGCAACCATAAGGAAACAGAACGCCGAAAACATGGCAACCTTAAAGGCACAATTAGAGACACAAAATGAACAGTTAAAAACACAAAATGACGAAATCAAATCTGATCTCATAGCAATCAAGATAGGTAATGACACTTTGTGTAAACGTGTGGAACTTATAGACGCCACACTGACCAAACAGATGACCGAACTCAGTACTAAATTTTCCCAGCTCAATACGAGACAAGAAAAGACTACAACTGACGTAGCACTTTTACAGGCACAAGTAAAAAACCTTAATGTCACGTGTGAAGTTCTTACTGAACAAATTCAAACATATCCTTCAGTACATGACAACCTTGAAAAACGAATTACTGACGTACAGAATAAATTTGACAATGTTGAACAACACCTGACTGACATCTTACAATCAGATGCCACAGCTCATTTTCAAAATATTAATAAAGAATTTCATGATTGGGTTGAGAACAAAGACAAACATTTTGATAGATGCTTACGTGAAAATTTACCAACAATTGTGCACGACTCCGTAGCGCAATACATTACTAATAACAAACAGCTGATCAGTGACGCAGTACAATCCGTCACTGCACCCATGAGACAATTCACCGATCAACTACAGTCTGAATGTAACGAAAATATCAGTCAAAATGTACAGTTCAGAAACCAATATACATTCGAGTATGATACACACATTCCGCACACGACAAATACACAAGAACAAAACACACCACGACTACAACACATACCACGATGTGGAAACACAAACACAAGCTATTATCATGGTAAACCACAGCAACATTATCGTAATTACTCGCCAGCTGAACATACCAGTAATTACAGTGGAATAAATCCATATCACAATGCGAAGGAAGATGAAAGCTTAATGAAACACAGGCAATTTCAGATTTTTATCCCAGAAAAACGAACCATTCATCCGGTGATTTTTCTTAAATCTTTTAGTAACGCATTTCCACGCACTTGGAGTGACCGGAAAAAGATTTCATATATTGTCGGTTACATCCAAGGCGATGCAGCTGTCTGGGCATACAGTCAACCTGACGTATGTACCACGTACAGTGAGTTTGAGCGTGCTTTTCTGAACAAATTCTGGTCGCAATCCGTCCAGGAGCGACTCAGAAGACAAATTTTAGAACCTGAAACTTTTAACAGTAAAAATGGTAACTTACGCAGATATTTTGAAAAATACATGAACATGGGACATTTTTTAGACGAACCAGTCGCAACGCGTGATATACTCCGTGCGTTGAAGGCCAAATTGCCTTTCAACATTAAAGAAAAACTCCTACATATCCCGGATGACGATTCAGATTATTTTTTAACAGCTTTAGATTCGGTTGACATGTTACTTGAAGATCAGCGCTTCGCGCGGCAAAACAGCAGCCACAATGTTTACACTAGTGGTATGCAAAACATGCAGGCTTGCCAACACAATTCTGGCGCGCCCACAGTTGGATACGCGGTACAACAAAAACAGCAAACTCACATGCCGTCTCAGTACGGAAATCAAAATCAACACGCGTATTCCAATACAAACAATAGTTACAACAGTAATAACATTTCATGCGGCAATCCATACAAAAGGCACCGCGGTAATAACTACAACGGTAACAACGGATACAAAGGTAATAACAAAAACACAAACAGAAATAGAAATAATAATAACTACGAGCCAAGACAGCATCAAGGTTGGACTCGTAACGATCAGTACTTTTATTCAAACTCTGCTTTACCACAGCAGCCACCAGGTCAAAATTGGAGCATACCTTACGACCGACAGGTAAGTTATAATGCGCAACAGCAACAACAACCGCAAAAGTTTGGAGATCATAATAGGGAATATCCGAATGTGAATATAATAGAAATGACACCTGATACACAACCTCAATCTGTGTCAGTACCTAGTACAAATGCTAATCCAACAAACTAGAAACAGTCACTACTTTGCCCCAGGTCGTGGCTGAAGAATTCTTGGGGGGCGACTTCAATGTTAATCAGTTATTTGACACCACACTTGAACAACAGAATAATGATATGCCGAGTAATTCTAAACAAAAACTACCTGTTTTATTTATAAGATACAACCACAATAACAATATATCAGATGAACTTTTACAAGACAGTACACAATGTCGTTTAAACACAAATGAAATTGTTTTAGCATCTACTACTGGTGTAGTAGGTGGGATTCCAACTACTATTATCCTAGATACAGGTGCAGCTGTGAGCGTTTTGTCTTTTAATTTCTATAAAAAGATGTGTGAATTGGAACCTGTGCCTGAGTTTCCTGCCCAAAACTGTAAAATAACTACTGCACTAGGTAATAAGTCATGTAGGGTTACGAAGCAAGTTTTTGTAAACGTTAAAATAGGTAATGGAACCGTACAATGGCCATTCCTGGTTGTACAAAACCTTGTGACAAATTGCATATTAGGAATAGATATTATGAGCGAGAAGGACTGCATTATAGACTTCTCCAAAGGTAAATGTATTTTAAATGATAAAGGCAGTGTAATTATTATTGATTTGGACAGGAGAACTCTAAAGCATGACAAACACTGTACAGGGTACAAGGTTCAGTTAGTACTTGACAAAGACATTCAAGACATGCAAACACACTCATCTGACACAGAGATAATGGACTTGAAAACATTGCTTGATCATAAGATAAGTGAAGCTACAGCTCTCAGTGTACATGAACGTATAAAACTACAGGAAGTGTTATCCAAATATTTACAAGTTTTTACCAAACGATTAGGTGTTATCAACACGTATGTGTACAAGATTGAAGTTAAGCCTCACAAGATCTTCTACCATAAGACATATAACGTACCGTTATCTCAACGACCTGCTGTGTGGCAAGAATTAAAACAAATGTTAGTCTGGAAGGTCATTGAACCATCCACCTCACCTTATTGTAGTCCTCTACTTGTTGTCAAAAAATCAAATGGAAGCATTAGGTTAGTGTTAGACGCACGAGCTATTAATGAAATAATTTTACCGGTTCACACAAAACCTGAAAATTTAGAAGAGCAATTACAGAAATTTCTAGATGCAAAATATTTTTCCACAATAGATCTCGCTAATTCGTTTTGGCAGGTGGGTATCACTCCTGATTCTCGGAAATATACTGCATTTATGTTCGGGGGGCGAACCTATCAGTTTTGTGTTCTACCCTTCGGACTGAATGTCAGCTCTGGGGTATTCATTACAGCCCTGGATACCGTGCTTGGCGACGATTTAGTTGAGACAGTCACACACTATGTAGATGATATACTGATAGCTACACAATCTTGGAATGAACACGTTGACACTCTTCAAAGAATTTTAGAAAAATTTGCACAAGCTGGAGTCACAGCCAACCTAAGAAAATCAAAATTTGGTTGCAGTGAGATAAAGTATTTAGGACATATCATTAATTCACAGGGCATACGTCCGGATCCCAGTAAATTAGATGCTATCAGAAACTTTCCTAGCCCTCGAACTAAAAAGCAGTTAAAATCATTCCTTGGGCTATGTTCATTTTTCAGACGTTTTTTGCCACAACCACTTTTGAACAGTAAACATCTGCTAAATCTACTCAGAAGGAATCAAGTTTGGATCTGGTCGGAACAGTGCCAGAATGACTTTAATACAATTAAACATGCTTTAGTGAATGCTAACATATTGAGCCATCCAGATTTCAATTTAGATTTTTGTATGACTTGTGACGCTTCACGTACTGGCTTGGGCTGTTGCTTATTTCAAGTTGTAAAGAATAAAGAGGAGGAACAGATAAGAATTATTGGGTTTGCGAGTCGCACTCTAACTGAATGTGAGCGTACATACTCCACTACTGAGTTAGAAACACTTTCCATAGTATGGGCATTCAAGAAATTCAATTATTATTTATTTGGAAAACATACGGTAATTTACACTGATCACCAGGCCCTGACATTTTTGTTAACTTGTAAACTTGTACATCCTAGACTATCACGATGGGCAGTTACACTTCAGAACTACTCTTTTGAAATTAAGTACATAAGAGGTAAGGACAACACCATTGCAGACACTTTGTCTAGACTTCCACAAGGTATGAATGATACCAACAGTGACTTAGAAAATATAAATGACTACAGGATTCTCTTAATGCAAGACAAGCAGTATCACCAATGTTATATTGATATGTGCGGTAACATGGCTGAATTACAAAAATCTGATCCTCACTGGTATAAGATAATAACATTACTGGTAGAAAAACACAATCATCCTTTGACTAAGTATTACAAGTTACACAATGATGTGTTATTTTACCGCCGACATCCAAATGCTACTAACTGGTGTGTATGCATTCCCAAAGAGTCTGAACGTAATCTAATTTGGCACACACACTTAGTTTGGGGTCATTATGGGACGAAAAAGTGTTTGGCAAAGCTCAGCACATACTGTTATTTTAGCAATATGAGAAGAAAAATTTACAGGGAACTAAAAACATGTGTCATATGTCAAAAATCAAAACCTCAGAATTTATCCACAAAAACAGATTTACATTCTATTTTACCCAGTAAACCCCTGGAAATTCTGTGTACTGACATCAGTGGACCGCATCCAGCAAGCTCTGGAGGCGTCAAATATATCTTAGCTTTTTACGATATATTTTCTAAACATGTAAAACTTTATGCTTTAAAATCCGCCACTGCAAATGCTATAATACGAAGATTCTCAAGTGATTACCTGACGCACGTGGGAAAACCTAAAGCAATTCTATTAGATAATGCAGCATACTACTCTGGGTACAAATGGAGAAATTTCTTGAAGGACAATAACATCAAAAGTATATTTATTTCGAGGTTTAGTCCACAATGTAACGCGACTGAGAGACTTTTCCGAGAATTAAACCGTTTCATGAGGACCTATATTTCATCAAAACATACTAATTGAGTGTCCTACCTAAGTCTTTTCGAAGACGTACACAGTAACTTAAATATTTACGATACGAATTACACACCTAACGAGATCATGTTCAATTGCAAACAGAACGATCAGTGGATAGAACCATTACCTAAGTTGTCAGACAAGGAAATCACACCTGAACAGAAAATCAAAGAAGTATTGACTACATTGACACATCACGCACAAATACGAAACAAACATCACAGAAACATAATAAAAAGAAAACAAAAATTCGAGGTAGGAATGCTTGTACTACTTCGTACTCATCATAAATCTGTAGCACTCAAACGACAGAATGCTAAGTGGCGTCTGCTATATGAAGGACCTTATATAATTGTTAACATACCGCATCCTGGTGCGTATCTGTTACAACATCCTAAAACTAACAAAATTATTGGGCTATACGCACACCGAGATCTTAGAGCATTTCATGCTGAATAATGTCAAGGTCATACCCATCAAAATATTGCTAAGCAACTCGAAAAACTCTGTTGTTACAACACAGATAATAAGTAGTATAGAAATTTTCATTTCAGCGGTTCCAGTGACGCAGTTGAAGACAGAAGAACTCTTCTTTCAGCGCGCGCCTCCACCTGAAAGACGGAATATTAAAGTAAAATTTATGATTACGTAGCAGTGAATGACATATTAATTTTTCACGGAACATTTGTTACTGAAGGTACCACTGACTTGGTGTGACACCTGACGAACTGACAGACGTCATCTGTGAAGCGATCTTTTACTTTGAGAAATAGATTAGACGCACATCTCTCAACACGAAAAGCATCTATCAGTAGTCAAGGCCACACAGACACTCTACACACACGCACAAAACGCGAGGAATCGAACATTTTCTCTCTCTTACTATTTTGAATATTTATTGAGTAGTGAAAACGCCTGGTCTTGCCTACTGATGTAATGAATGTTGTGTCTAACCTATCTTAATTTCAGATGACATCACAAAAAACATCGATAATATCCCAGCAAAACCGCTAAAGAGGATGTAAATATCTGCAATTCATGAAATCAAATGTGACACAATGTAATAACCTATAGCGATGTAATGATGATGTAAACATGTTTATGTGCAACTATATTATGTTTATGCTAAGAAAATATGTGACGTGTGTATGTATAATTACTTATTTTTTTAACTGATGTATAGTGTAACTGTTACTATGTAAAAACTTGAACAAAACGAGTGCCAAAAAGACATTGCATAGTGAACCACTGTTCACGGACATTAACGAACATTACTAACTCTGCAACTACGTGGAAACCTATGTGAAAGAAACTGTTAATGCCATTCATTATGCAGCGTATCTATGTGAACGCGATGAACGATTTCCTTGATTAATAACTACGAACATTTAGGTGAGCTATATTCAGCAAAAAACTGAAAATGTGAAGTGCATAATTCGTGCATCGTCTAGTGACATTACTACAGTACCCAACTTCAAGATGTTAACTGGATTAAATGGACACAAAGTGCCTGTCCAGAAAACAACACGACGGGTGGAAGAATTTTGGTTGGAACTTCAGGGAATGAAATGTTCTCGAAATGTGACGGACACTCTTACCTGGACTGTCCAAGGATCGACGCCAGCTATGTGCCGTCCGAGGTTCTGCAACCAAGCTTCCACGGAATGTAAAAAACGAACTGCACGTGGACCAATTACTCGACGGGTCACGTCTGATCTGTAATAAGCAATACTTTTAGTCACAACGAACTGCATCACTACGACTATAATGGAAATGGGAAATGGACACGCTTATGTATTAATCACGTTGTTATACAACGATGTTACGGTGATCAAAAAACTTTACCACGACGATACTAACCTGTAAAAAAATTATTGTGCAGCGGATGAATATGAACTGTAATAACGACACGATGTGTATAGGTCAACGCACCTGAAAAATACGGACATTTTTCTTTGAAGTATTTCAAAACAATACTATGTAACTAAGAACATTCAACAATCTAAGTTGTATTGTGTTATAACAAATATTGTAAATTTAAAACTAAGTTACCTGTCATAGAATGTAGTCTTCATATGTAATCTTGGTTGAATATTTTCTTTGTGCAACGACTGAAAAACGCGCGCACACGAACAATATGAACTGCAATACTGTGCCGCGTGATCTAACTGTACGATATAATGGCAGTGCCACAGTTACACAGACGCTTCTGCGCATGCGCGCACTCTATCTGCCAACATTAGAACTTTTACGGCGCACCCGCGTCAATCAAATTTTGTATATAATGTGTATAATGTGTAAGTCATGTAAATAGTTGTAGATAACTTAGATTTTCTTGTGCCTTTAGGTGAATTGCTCGCCTGCAGGTGTGTCCTTTCGCCTCACAATTCAGGGGGCAATATAAAGGCACATTTGCATGCTGAGCGTGAGTTTCCTCGGAAACGCGAAATATTAATTAAATAAATAATCAGTGACAAATAAATAAAGCCTATGGCACACAACTGCAGCGCTGTGTCGCTGATAAAACAAAAGCACAATTACGTTACTCTTATGTTTGATTAAGAAAGTGAGAGCTCTGGTTGAAGTGGTGCGAGAAGCACGTATTTTATTTTATTGTCTGGCACACCGCCATATTTCATGTTATAGAAGAATACTGCGAGTTGCAACCACACTAGGCACTCGATTCTGTAAAGAATTATATTTATAAAAGTAAGTAGGATTATGAGCTGTTGGCTTATTCATTGAATATATCTGATTTAACTAACTGTGTAACTTTTTTATGTTTAGTAGACAATCACCTCTGTACGACGTATTGGCATGGCTGGCAAATTATTGTAATATTGAGATTTAGATTATGAGTCCGCACCTACCGCAGCAGTCTTTGGAAACGATTTAATTACGAAGTCCGATTATTCAGTTTTATTTCACGGTCAACTACGAGTAACATTGCCTTTACGAAAAAGCCATTGTCAAGCGTCTGATACCGAATAATTAAACGTCCACGTTCCAGATAAGCAAATACAATTGCAATCACAATCACCATCATACAGATAGAATAATCAATATCTAAATAACAGTATATTTTTATTTATTTATTTTATTTATTTTATAATCACTCACAAGTGCTTTACACACACACACACACACACACACACACACACAGACACAGACACAGACACACACACACACACACACACACACACACACACACGCAAGCACACGTACTCACACATTTCCAGATAAAATGGTTATGCAGTTCGCGTTAAGTTACAGAGTTGTTTTAACGAACTTCACACGCAATCAATTACGACCGTCTACATTGAACCACTTTAATACCTGATTCATAAAACTAAGTTTTTCCGGAAATATTTAAGAATAAGGTTTAAATTTCCAACGCAATCAAGTGAATGAGAATATCATTATGGTGGCTGTAAAAAGAACTTTCGTTGTTTCCGAGAAATCATTTCAGCGACCGATACGCACAAGCATCGTTAAGATGGAAATAGGCTTGGAAACTTTGAAACCTTTTGCATGCAGGCGTCAGTTGACAATCAGTATTACTTAATAACAGCAAAGGTCAGGTAGCCACTGTAAATCAGTTTTAGCAGAAATTTAGGTCAATGTTCGCTTGAAAAAGATATTTTAATGAGCTTGTAACAGAACAAAGGTATAGGAAGAGTTAATACAAATTATTACGTAATTTCATGGTGTCACACCTCGTTTAGTGAAGTACACAACTGGTGTGCAGTATTCCCTGTACTGACTTCAAAGCATAGGACCAGTATTTGATCTCCGCATACTGTCGTATGATAGTTGATACCGGTACCTTTGAAGCACTGGTTGTTCTCACCAAACGACCCTTTCTTGAGAATTCGGTACTATTCTGCTTTTTGCAGTGACACAGCTCCGCACCAAATAACTGGGAGAAATGAATAGCAGCCCGCGGAAGCACGCAGCTAAATCTTCCTGCTCCTTGCAATTTGAGGTTTATTGCGGCTCAGGAACCCAATAACAGCAGCATATCTGGCAGCTTTATGATGGAATCCGCTTTCAGATCGGTGGCGTGTGATCCATAAAGACCGGACGTGGAGCGTGGCGATATGTCGATGCTATCTCCAAGTTTTCGACCTTAATTTTCAAACTAGATCGTGTCCTTTCATATGGCGCCTGACAAAACATAGATGCGCATAATACTAAGCAAAATTTGCACGATACTGAACATTTACTTCCAAAGAAGAAAGTAGTGTTGATGTGCTACGTGGTTTATACTCGAACCACCGTTCACCAGCATGATAATACATTGGCTTTTACTGAATAATACACGTTTCCCTAGGCATAAAAGAGATCCTCAGACATGGAATACAGTGAAGTATCGTCCATAAGTTATGCTAGACAAGGCGAAAACTTTGTTTTCTGAGAAGTCAAAGCCAACAGGCTTAGGACAGTTTAGGCAATCACGGATCTATAGATATTCTTTCCTCTTGTACTATTATAAAAATAAGGAATAATATTGATTTTAAAAATACTTTTCTGCCCCAGGTCACATTCAAAACAGTATTTTTACTGACCGGTTTCGACAGGTGAGACTGTTACCTTCATGCTTTCGAAAACTTTCCTCGTTATACGTCATGCTCCACTGTGCGTTCACTACTCATGACATATTAAAAATTAATTAGAGAGTATCTTGTGCGTTCTACATAGTCATAACTGTCGGAACCGGTCAATAATTATAGTTTTGAATGCATTCTTGCCTACAAAACGTGACCATAAAACTGAGAAATGAGAAGGAGCCCCCTGAATGTATTTTAAAGACATGTTTTATAGCCAAATCATGGCCACGGCCATAAAATGTAGGTGTTAGGAGGGCGTCAGTCCCTCATGGTTGCGATAAAAAGCATCCACATGTCGCGGCATGGAAGTATACATGTCTCTGATGTCCTCCTGTGATACTGCATCCCACGCCACTTTGGACCTGAGCGCGCAGGTCCCGCTCATTGGTGGGTGGTGGTTGAGTCCTGACGACACGTTCCATGGCATTTCAGTAGAGGTGAGCTCTACCAAAACTACGGTTGGGTAGAGTTGGCACACAACATAAATGGCGTAGTAAATTGTAGGAGTACCCGTAATACTGCCAGCATTGGTAGGGAAGGAAAATGTGTAAGAGGGAAACTGGGAGCCGATGATTTATCTTTGGTGTTTTGTTTGCTTAATTATTAGAACTGCACATCATTCAGTGTTAGTCCATTGTGTACTTTACAATGAAGCGCCAAGCAAACTGGCATAGGCATGCGTATTCTAATACAGGTATAGAATACGGCGCTACGGTTGGCAACGTCTATACAAGCGTCTGGCGCAGTTGTTACATCGATTACTACTGCTACAATGGCAGGTTATGAAGATTTAATCAAATCTGAACGTGGTGTTATTGTCGGTGCACGAGCAATGGTACACAGCATCTCCGAGGTAGCGATGAAGTGGGGATTTTCCTGTACAACAATTTCACCAGTGTGCCGTGAATGTCAAGAATCCAGTAGCACATTATATCTCAGACATCGCTGCGGCTGGAAAAAGATCTTGCAAGAAAGGGACCAACGACGACTGGAGAGAATCGTTCAGCATGACAGAAATTGCTGCAGAATTCAATGCTGGGCCATGAACAAGTGTCAGCGTGTGAACCATTCAACGAAACATCATCGAAGGTCCACTTGTGTGCCCTTGATGACTGCACGACACAAAACTTTACGCCTCGCCTGGGCCCATCAACATCGCCATTGGTCTGTTGATGACTGGAAACATGTTACCTGGTCAGACGAGTTTCGTTTCAAATTATATCAAGCGGATGGACCTGTACGAGTATGGAGATAATCTCATGAATCCATGGACCCTGCATGTGAGTAGGGGACTGTTCAAGTTGGTGGAGGCTCTCTAATGGTGTGGGGGGCGTGCAGTGGGAGTCATATGGGACCCTTGATTCTTCTAGATACAACTCTGACGGGTGACACGTACGTAAGCATCCTGTCTGATCACCTGCATCAATTCATGTCCATTGCACATTCCGAGGAACTTGGACAATTACAGCAGGACAATCCGACACCCCACGCATCCAGAATTACTACAGAGTGGCTCCAGGAACATTCTTCTGAGTTTAAACACTTCCGCTGGCCACCAAGCTCCCCAGTCATGAACATTATTAAACATATCTGGTATGCTTTGCAACGTGCTGTTCAGAAGAGATCTCAGCCACCTCGTACTCATATGCATTTATGGATAGCCCTGCTGGATTCGTGGTGTCAGTTCCCTCCAGCACTACATCGGACATTAGGCTTGTACATGCCACGTCGGGTTGCGGCACTTCTGCGAGCTCGCTGGAGCCGTACGCGATATTAGTCAGGCGTTCCAGTTTTGTTGGCTCTTTAGCGTTTATCTATCCGCTGCCGCCAACAAGGGGAATGCTAGTAATCGGTGTCGTGTGCGCAATGCGACGATAGGACCTCTCATTCACCCCCACGGTGTGACCCCATTCGTACACACCTCATTAGGCACTATGTTGTCGAGCGTGTCGCCTGGGCATAATGCGCGTTCTGGTGACGCTCTCGTGGTTCTACCCATTGTCGTACTGACCTGGACGGCCGTTTAGAGCCCTCTTATGTCAATCAATGAGCACTGCGTCCCGGCCATACCCACGCTGTCTAAATGCGCGGCCGACCGTGCCATACGCTAACTTGTTTTAGAAATACCAAAATTTTAATAATATATTTTTCGAGGTAAAGTCATCGAGTTAGCTATAAACTGAACGTAAAGTGTGATGTCATTACCGAGTATCCGACAGGAATCTTCATTTTAAAACTATTTTTCATCAGTATTACGAATTTATTGATAAAGAGCATTTTTCTGTGTATAGCCCTCAGAAATTTCTCATTGAATACACGGTCTACCCTTTTTTCTGTCCAGGACACGAACACTGTACTCGCTTTACGAGCTGGTAACGGTATTTACAGTGATCAGTCATGAAGGAACGTTTCAATCCTTGCCATTGAAAGAAGAAAAAAGTTAAAGCAAAAAGTAAATACGAAATTCTTTTGCTAGAATATTTTGGTTCCGAATTCCTTATGGCGATTGGAAGCTACAAGCAGATAATGTGCCATAGATTTTTTTTAATTTTCTGTCACATTTAGCAGCTTAGGGGTGAACGTAAATGCACTGTTTCATAGAAACAAGACCTATCATCTGTATGGGACACGAAATATAAAGATTGATTTTATCAGTAAGTTTATTGATATGACAGCACAGTGTTTCAGTCGTAAAGTAGCAGCAACCAGTTACCATTTTTCTCACTAAAAGTTAATATGCTTGTAATCAGTTCAACTGTTCCCCATTTCCCACACTGCATTGACTGCTTCTTCCACTCTCCCCATTCCCTTTTTCCCATTCATCACTTTCACTGGAAATATAGCTTAGTAGTATTTGCCGCCATTAACTTGGTGTACTATTTGGATCTTCATCTTCTCACACTCTTAATCACTGAATGTAATACGAATCTTCATGTTTAAGACCTATTTCGTGTCTATCTGTATACTTAATGAAAGTATATCAGTTTCTCCATAGTTGAGAGATTTTAACCGATATCTCTAACTTTTTTTGCAATAATGTTCATGTTTGTCACTCAGTGGGTTTATAGGTTTACACTCATAACTTCAGTCTAAAACAATCAGAGCACCATTACAGTGTATTTATCTTTTTGTACCTATATAAAACTGAACCGTAGCAATTTGTTTTTCATATAGATATATACCGTAGTGGATAACTTTCAAAATGACTATCATTACACAGATAGAATGTCTCTCTGATGCCTTGTGGGCTGTCTGTGAAGTATATAAAGGTCTCGGCCAAGAAAGCTATAAGCCGTTCTACAACAAAATATAAAATATTCTTTTTGTGGAAAATTAACACTGTGTTTCAGATTTTAATGTCATTGAATACGTCAGTAGCAAAATTTTGAGACTTTTAATAGCGAGTAAGTGCAGAAACCAGGGATTAGTGGTACTCTACCAATAGAAACGGAAACGAATTGCGAAAGATTTTAGAAAAAAAAATGTTCAATTATCTGACTCACTACAACAGTTTTTCCTACTAATAAACTTTTGCCAATATATCCTGCATCATGTATTTTTATTTTAGTTCCCGATTTGGCAGTAGAGTTAAAAACGAATTCGAGTTTTCATTAAATGTAGGACATGATACAAGAAAATACTTGGTGCCAGAATAAACATATTTTACACGTGTTTTCGAAAGTTCGTCAGTAAGATAGCAGGTCCAGTATGAGAGCTAAATATATATAATATGACGATATAACCTGATACCCCGACAACGCATGTTGGGCAATTGCCTCAACTACTTTCAGTGTTAGGATGTAGCCTGGTGTATGTCATGTGTCCTGTCCATGACTGTAGGCATTTGTGTGTGTACTTTCAACGTCAGGATGCAACCAGATACGCCGCCCATCCATCTTCGGCAATTGCGTGACATACAAATGAAGGTCACCCATCCACTGTGTGAGCTCTAAACCAGATAATGGTCTATGATGAGGTCACTCTCCGTTTCTAGACCAATAAGAGTCCAGTCCTCCTTCCCGGCCCACTTTATATTACTACAGTAGCTCCATGAGACTCATCATTTGTGCACGGTTCACCATAATGAGGGATCAAGTTTGGCTGGGGTCACAGTGTAGATAATTACAGTTACGTAACAAATTAATTTATAGTTTGTAAACAGTACTTCTTAAAGGTTTTCACGGATTTTTTTGCTTTCTTTTCAATATATGCATTGTTAACAATGATTATTTCCAATTTTTTTACAGTATATATTTCAATTTCTTATCATTCTTACATGTTTTTTACAATACGCTTCTGTACTTGTATACATATATATACAATTGCTACAGTAATATTAGCTTGTACCAAGATACTTATATACCGAGAGATACAATTTTCAAGCTGAAACTGCTAAAGAAATATCTGTATACTTCATTCCCATGGCAAAAATTCCACAATTTGGATCTGGAAAAACGTGACGATTTTCTCATTGCGAAGCCATAGGAACCCTCCAATCGATAGCGACTGTTGCATGGCGCGCCCGTATAAGTAGTTTACATCCAAGTACATGATGTAATTCAGATCGTCAGATGTACTTCTTTCCACTCATTGTGGGTTATTTGCGTTGCTGCACCGTTTGCATACACTGGTAAACTCCTCCGTGAATCCCACGTCCGAAAAAGAGCAGTATGACCAAATCTGCCAACAGTTTGATGTTTACACATGACCTTTTTAACATGGCATTCCACAAAAGCCCTGGGGTGGTTTAATAGAAGGCAGCGTCCTGTGTATATGTGTCCGTGCATACATTCCAGCATTTCATCTACATATATATAGATACCCTGAAAATCGCACTTAAGTACCTGGCAGAGTGTTCATCGAACCACCTTCAAAATACACTCCTGGAAATGGAAAAAAGAACACATTGACACCGGTGTGTCAGACCCACCATACTTGCTCCGGACACTGCGAGAGGGCTGTACAAGCAATGATCACACGCACGGCACAGCGGACACACCAGGAACCGCGGTGTTGGCCGTCGAATGGCGCTAGCTGCGCAGCATTTGTGCACCGCCGCCGTCAGTGTCAGCCAGTTTGCCGTGGCATACGGAGCTCCATCGCAGTCTTTAACACTGGTAGCATGCCGCGACAGCGTGGACGTGAACCTTATGTGCAGTTGACGGACTTTGAGCGAGGGCGTATAGTGTGCATGCGGGAGGCCGGGTGGACGTACCGCCGAATTGCTCAACACGTGGGGCGTGAGGTCTCCACAGTGCATCGATGTTGTCGCCAGTGGTCGGCGGAAGGTGCACGTGCCCGTCGACCTGGGACCGGACCGCAGCGACGCACGGATGCACACCAAGACCGTAGGATCCTACGCAGTGCCGTAGGGGACCGCACCGCCACTTCCCAGAAAATTAGGGACACTGTTGCTCCTGGGGTATCGGCGAGGACCATTCGCAACCGTCTCCATGAAGCTGGGCTACGGTCCCGCACACCGTTAGGCCGTCTTCCGCTCACGCCCCAACATCGTGCAGCCCGCCTCCAGTGGTGTCGCGACTGGCGTGAATGGAGGGACGAATGGAGACGTGTCGTCTTCAGCGATGAGAGTCGCTTCTGCCTTGGTGCCAATGATGGTCGTATGCGTGTTTGGCGCCGTGCAGGTGAGCGCCACAATCAGGACTGCATACGACCGAGGCACACAGGGCCAACACCCGGCATCATGGTGTGGGGAGCGATCTCCTACACTGGCCGTACACCACTGGTGATCGTCGAGGGGACACTGAATAGTGCACGGTACATCCAAACCGTCATCGAACCCATCGTTCTACCATTCCTAGACCGGCAAGGGAACTTGCTGTTCCAACAGGACAATGCACGTCCGCATGTATCCTGTGCCACCCAACGTGCTCTAGAAGGTGTAAGTCAACTACCCTGGCCAGCAAGATCTCCGGATCTGTCCCCCATTGAGCATGTTTGGGACTGGCTGAAGCGTCGTCTCACGCGGTCTGCACATCCAGCACGAACGCTGGTCCAACTGAGGCGCCAGGTGGAAATGGCATGGCAAGCCGTTCCACAGGACTACATCCAGCATCTCTACGATCGTCTCCATGGGAGAATAGCAGCCTGCATTGCTGCGAAAGGTGGATATACACTGTACTAGTGCCGACATTGTGCATGCTCTGTTGCCTGTGTCTATGTGCCTGTGGTTCTGTCAGTGTGATCATGTGATGTATCTGACCCCAGGAATGTGTCAATAAAGTTTCCCCTTCCTGGGACAATGAATTCACGGTGTTCTTATTTCAATTTCCAGGAGTGTAATTCTTCATTATTCCAATACACCAGTATCTTTCCGTGCGAGCTCTGATTTCCATTATTTTATTACGATGATCGTCTCTCCCTATGTAGTTCGGCGTCAAAAAAGAGAAAGTTTGTGATTGATTTGTTTTAGTGGTGTCCACCACAAATCCTGTATCATGTCTGCGACATTCTCTCCACTACTTCGCGATAACACAAAATGTAGCGTCGAGCATAAACGGTGACAGTACACTCCTATCCACGAACTAAACGAAATTCCTCAGATTTCAGCTATGTACAGCGAACAAGAAAGCAGATGCATACATAGAAAAAATCTGTGCTAAATACGTAAGAGTAGTATCACTAGAATCCAATCGAAGGTACTTATTAGCTCCTGCAGCATCACACTCATTGAGAGACTGGCTTTTCATTAGCGCTATGACACCAGAACTGCTGGTTTTATCACAGTTCTGACTAGTGAAAGGCCTCTTTTTTATAGGCCAATAGCCGTATGGGACCAGATCTGTGTGGGATCAAATTAATAGGAAGTAGTTCGTGTAGGGGGGGGGGGGGGGAGGGAGGGGGGTAGGTTCATTCCTGCAGAATTATAATCAACGCACAGCAAGGGCACCAATAACCGGTGGAAAGAGGGTGCCACAAACCCCCTCCACTAGCCATCACGAAAAAGAAAGAATTTATTGTAGTCAAGTGTTTCTCTCTCAAGAAAATGAGTTAGTAATCGGTATTATACAAGTTTTTGACAGGGGCGGAACTGGAACTTTTTATGGCTGCTTACAAGTCGTTATTCGTCTTTCAGAATGTTAAAAATATTTCATACCCCCGTTTTGGCGACACCTCCTACGAACTCTTGTATGGGTTCCCCTGGCGCGTGACTTAGTCATGAAGTCATAATTAAGCGATGACAACTGCTGTAATCAGATCTCTCATTTTGCTCTTGCGGTCGTGCGTCCTCAAAACTACATCATCATCATCATCACCACTTTTTGACGGCACTGGTCAATGTATTCTATCTCATGGTGAGTAACGCGCAGGCGCTTCTTCTGGTTCTGCAGAACTGTATTTTAATAGAACATGGTGTGCCATATTCTCGATACTGTCGACAAATATTGAAGTGGTGCTAAATTACGTCAACGTATTACTCTTCTCACTATAAGGAGCATTCCGTCATGTGCTTTTAAATATCCTTAATACAAATGCTGATAGATTCGTAGATTTATACCGAACGTTGTCGGCCCATGGTAGTTGAGTGCTCAGCGCGACGATATGTCATACCTAACAGTATGGATTCGATTCCCGGCTGGGTCGGAGATTTTCTCCGCTCAGGAACTGGGTGTTGTGTTGTTATTACCATCATAATTTCATCCCCATCGACACGCAAGTCGCCGAAATGGCGTCAACTCGAAAGACTGGCACCAGGCGAACGGTCTTCTCTGACGGGAGGCCCTAACAACACGGCATTTCCATTTTATTTACCGAATGTTAATTATGGCTATATGATTAATAAACAGAAGTGTGGTTATGAAACGATATGTCCAAAGAATAGCTTGTCCCAGTGAAATCTAGTTATTACGTTGTTTGTTGTTGCTTTTCTTAATTGAATAATTGAGCTCTGTCACTGGAAAAGAGACAAGACTTAGATGTGAGACGTCTGCTTATAACATGGAAATCTTTAGCCACATCAGATGTTAACAGCGCATGTATACTTCTTCAGAACACTGTACTCAATACAGGATAACGGTACTTCCTGCTCTAAAATGAAAAGAAAGAAACTGCAGTTGTGAAATCCACTGATACGTTAGACAAGTAGACGTCTGGTGGAGAACAATCAAAGTGGGCAGGCGTAGCGCAGAGCAGTGTTGCCTGCTTTGAACATTCAGATGTGCAGCACAGCAGAGCCTTGTCATCTGTCTGCCGCACCGCACCTAAGGCTGCACTCTCACGGAGACACTGAGAAGTCCTCAGCGGCGCCTGCGCTGACAAAGCATTGCCTCAAATGGGCGCCTTCAGACATGCACCATCACCGCGCTTCTGTGGCACTAACAGTGGACACTCCGCATCGTATCCCCTCAGATTTAGTTGTAAGTGGGGCCTGTGGGTAGACCGTCAAAATCTGAACACAGATAAAGTGTGAAAACAGGAAGCAGGTGAACTGAATTGCATAAAAAAGAAGCAAGATAGAAACCGTGAATGGTCCAAGATCAAGATGTGCAAGCGTACTTCAATAGTCACGACGTCCTGCTTATGTGGTTGCGGCGTTAGACAGAGGAAGGCGTGTTCAGATCACGCTCATGCCCCAATTTTTTTTCTTTTTTCTTTTTCCTTTTTTTTACAAAATTATGTACTGTCCGTTCGGTCGCGCTGTATTCAGATTTGTGTCTGTGTCATGGTGTAATGACCGTCTGCAACAGCGAGGTGTGTGAAAGGGACCTCCGGACTTTCTTACCTCCTATTGGTTCTACACAAGTACCACATGTTATGACTCTTGCGTTCCCTTTTGGAAGTTTTGATTCTTGAATTCCCTTGTTGTAACATGGTTCACATTCGCTTATTTGTTATTTTCATTTCTGTGAAAGGTCGATGCGGCATCTCACCTACTCTCACTATTCGTCACATTTACTTGCCACGATAATATGTTCCTACCACAAGAAATTTTCTATAACCACTGTATAATATAACAATTACCAAGACTACAGAAGGAGAAAAGACACGTCAACGACCGGACGAAAAGTTCATAATTTTGCGAAAAAAGTGGGGCAAAAAGCGAGATTTTAACACGGGTCTCCTCCTCCCCCTTCACAGTCCAACACTGTAACCACATAACCACAACGCCGTGGCCAGCCAAGTGTGCTGGATGCTGCTCTTCTTGAGCTTCGACAGTTCACTGTTTCTATTTTGCTTCCTCTTTTTCACAGCTCAGTGTCGTGGGGGTGGCCGTTCTGTTTGAGGCTCCATGTCACGGATTGCACGCCCTCTCCCGCCGGAGGTTCGAGTCCTCCCTCGGGCATGGGTGTGTATGTGTTGTTGTTAACATAAGTTAGTTTACGTAGTGCGAAAGTCTAGAGACCTATGACCTCAGCAGGTCCCTTAGGAATTGACACACACACATACAGCTCAGTACATCTTCTTCCTGTTTACATGCTTGATCTAGTTCAGTGTTTTGACGGTTTATCTAGTGGGCCATCTTACGACTAAATCTGAGGGTGCCTTCTAAGTGGCGGACTACCGCCACCGCTTCCAGAACATTGCTTCCAACAGCGGCATTTACGCAACGCCACTATGTGGCCTTGCCGATCGGCCAAGCAGCGGCTAACGCGGAATTTTAACAGCCGGCTCGTGACGTATTGACCCTGATCGCCACCCTCACGGTTCTAACGTCAGCCAGAACATGCTTCACAAACTGCACGAAACGTAAGGTAACGACAATGTATAGTCACTCTTTGAGTGCAGCCAAGGCGGTCGTTGCCAGATGACAGCGCTGAAAAGAGACTTTAGATGTACTGAATCTTCCAGTCATTCGAAGAATCCCGCAAAGAATTCAGGTGAAATTACAGTAGAGGTCTGTTTGTCGACTGAGGTTAACAAAATTTTACGAAAAGCGTGTAATAACACTGATACTGTCCTTTAACTATAGACCAATTATTACGGATATCAGCAGAAAACACGCGGATGTCTGCAGTGTCGACCGCTTTTATATGCATGGTGACAAATACCGCAGTTACCTGCAGATATGCCTGCGGATACCTGCATTCGTGTAGATCTTACACAACAGCAAAGTTAGGAAACTACTGCGAAAGCAAAGAGAGCTACACTCTAAGTTTTAAACGCAGCCAAAACCTCTCAGACAAACAGAAGCTAAACGATGTCAAAGTTAGCGTAAGGAGGGCTATGCGTAAAGCGTTCAGTGAATTCGAAAGTAAAATTCTATGTACCGACTTGACAGAAAATCCTAGGAAGTTCTGGTCCTACGTTAAATCAGTAAGTGGCTCGAAACAGCATATCCAGACGCTCCGGGATGATGATGGCATTGAAACAGAGGATGACACGCGTAAAGCTGAAATACTAAACACCTTTTTCCAAAGCTATTTCACAGAGGAAGACCGCACTGCAGTCCCTTCTCTAAATCCTCGCACAAACGAAAAAATGGCTGACATCTAAATAAGTGTCCAAGGAATAGAAAAGCAACTGGAATCACTCAACAGAGGAAAGTCCACTGGACCTGACGGGATACCAATTCGATTCTACACAGAGTACGCGAAAGAACTTGCCCCCCTTCTAACAGCCGTGTACCGCAAGTCTCTAGAGGAACAGAAGGTTCCAAATGATTGGAAAAGAGCACAGGTAGTCCCAGTCTTCAAGAAGGGTCGTCGAGCAGATGCGCAAAACTATAGACCTATATCTCTGACGTCGATCTGTTGTAGAATTTTAGAACATGTTCTTTGCTCGAGTATCATGTCGTTTTTGGAAACCCAGAATCTACTATGTAGGAATCAACATGGATCCCGGAAACAACGATCGTGTGAGACCCAACTCGCTTTATTTGTTCATGAGACCCAGAAAATATTAGATACAGGCTCCAAGGTAGATGCTATTTTTCTTGACTTCCGGAAGGCGTTCGATACAGTTCCGCACTGTCGCCTGATAAACAAAGTAAGAGCCTACGGAATATCAGACCAGCTGTGTGGCTGGATTGAAGAGTTTTTAGCAAACAGAACACAGCATGTTGTTATCAATGGAGAGACGTCTACAGACGTTAAAGTAACCTCTGGCGTGCCACAGGGGAGTGTTATGGGACCATTGCTTTTCACAATATATATAAATGACCTAGTAGATAGTGTCGGAAGTCCCATGCGGCTTTTCGCGGATGATGCTGTAGTATACAGAGAAGTTGCAGCATTAGAAAATTGTAGCGAAATGCAGGAAGATCTGCAGCGGATAGGCACTTGGTGCAGGGAGTGGCAACTGACCCTTAACATAGACAAATGTTATGTATTGCGAATACATAGAAAGAAGGATCCTTTATTGTATGATTATATGATAGCGGAACAAACACTGGTAGCAGTTACTTCTGTAAAATATCTGGGAGTATGCGTGCGGAACGATTTGAAGTGGAATGATCATATAAAATTAATTGTTGGTAAAGCGGGTACCAGGTTGAGATTCATTGGGAGAGTCCTTAGAAAATGTAGTCCATCAACAAAGGAGGTGGCTTACAAAACACTCGTTCGACCTATGCTTGAGTATTGCTCATCAGTGTGGGATCCGTACCAGATCGGGTTGACGGAGGAGATAGAGAAGATCCAAAGAAGAGCGGTGCGTTTCGTCACAGGGTTATTTGGTAACCGTGATAGCGTTACAGAGATGTTTAGCAAACTCAAGTGGCAGACTCTGCAAGAGAGGCGCTCTGCATCGCAGTGTAGCTTGCTCGCCAGGTTTCGAGAGGGTGCGTTTCTGGATGAGGTATCGAATATATTGCTTCCCCCTACTTATACCTCCCGAGGAGATCACGAATGTAAAATTAGAGAGATTAGAGCGCGCACGGAGGCTTTCAGACAGTCGTTCTTCCCGCGAACCATACGCGACTGGAACAGGAAAGGGAGGTAATGACAGTGGCACGTAAAGTGCCCTCCGCCACACACCGTTGGGTGGCTTGCGGAGTATAAATTTACATGTAGATGTAGATTGATGATGAACTATGTCTCACGTGTAGGGGCGTACGGCAGTTTCGTCTTGACACCAGGTCTCTAGATACATGTGGTGTCATCCCTCTCCTACCCATCCGTCACATATATATTGTATTTTTACAGTATATATTAAGCTTCGACAGCCATAGTTTTGGACTGTGTTCAGTGCACGCATAAGTGTTTCGAAGAACATCGTTCATAGTATGTCTTTAGCGTATACATTACTCTTTGACAGCCATGGTTGGACTGTGTTCTGCTCTATCAACATATGAGTGAGTACAAATGTGGATGCCGTCGTTGTTAGATCAAGAAGGCAGATCTCGTAAAAAAAAAGTCAGTAAACACGAAACAAAATTTAAGATATCTAAAGCTAGCATTCCAGCGTAATCTTTGTGTGTGTTTTAGTGGATAAACAATGATAAGCCAAAACATTTTGACATTTTGAACACTGCCCACCGCGAGGTCGAATGTCGCCTGGTGGCGTTGCCGGAACGTAACACGGTACGCAAAGTGTATAGGTAAACGGATGGGGAATAATTCTAGGGACGACACGGGCCGCAAATGGGGAAATATACTAACATAAGCCACTTTGACAAAGGTGATATTATTATTACCCAGGACCTGTGAACGAGTATCTCGAAAACGGCGTAGCTGGTCGAATGTTCACGTGTTTCTGTAGTGAACATCTAGGGAAGTGGTAGAATGACAGTGAAACTACCACTGGGTGGTAAGTGGCTGGACGTCCACGACCCTTCACAGAAAACATGATAATTAATTGAAACCCTCAGCTGCCGACAGGTGTTGTTGATATACCTCGATGGGGACAGCTGAATATGTGTGCTCCGACCGGGACCCGAAGCCGGGATCTCCTGCTTACATGGCAGACTCTCTAGCCATCTGAGCCACCGAGGACAGAGATGAATAGCACGACTGCAAGGAATTATGACTTGCACGCTTCCCCGTGAGACCCACATTCCCAACTGTTCACAATCTACGTACGTAATGTTCCTAATCGATATTTGCTCATCCACTCATCACTCAGCCCAACTAAGGTGACGATTCCCGTAAGAGTTCGGGCAACCTGTGCGCATTCGCACCGACGAAGGTCAATGGCTGGGTAGCCTCTAACTATGTATGAAGATAGTAATTGTTCTCGAAAGAACAGATACCATTGATGACCGTGCAGCTTCTCTAGAGTAAATGAGAATTAATCGAAGCCCTCAGCTGCCGACTGGTGTTGTTGATATAACTCGATGGGGACAGCTGAATATGTGTGCCCCGACCGGGGCCAGAACCCGGTATCTCCCGCTTACATGGGAGACGCTGTGTCCATCTGAGCCACCGAGGACACAGGTGAATAGCGCGACTGCAAGGACTTATCCCTTGCACGCCTCCCGTGAGACCTACATTCCCAACTGTCCACAATCTGTCCTTCACATAAAGTGGGATTCGGAGGCTTGCCTGCCTGCTGTGTAAATTAGGACAGGTGGTGATCTGTGACGTCTCTACCGAAAGAGCACAATGATGGTGCACGCATAAGTGTTTCAGAGCACATCCTTCATAGTACATTGTTGAATCTGGGGCTCCGCAGCAGATGACCCTACGTGTTCACATGTTGGCCGAACGACATCGATAATTAAGATTGCAGTGGTCACGGGATCGTTGAGAAAGAACCGGGGATCAATGAAAACGTGTCACCTCGTCCGATAAATCACGTTTTTGCTATATCAGGTCGATGTTCGTCTCTACAAATGCCGTCATCCACGCGAACGGCAGTTCGAAAAGTTCATTGCTGCAAGGACGCAGGCCGTGGGAACAGTATTATGCTATGGGTGACATTCCGCTGCGCTCGTATGGGACAGCGGTAGTAATCGAAGATACGCTGACAGCTGCAGACCACCTGCACCCTCCGTGCTTAATGTCTTCCCCGACAGTGATGTCATCTGGCCTCAAAGCCAGAACAGCGCTACAGTGTTTTGAGGAGCATGATGGTGAACTTACGTTGATACCCTGTCCACCAAATTCGCCTGATGTGAATCGAATGCAACTCATCTGGGTGGCTATAAGGCACCAACGACGCACTCACAAATGAACAGCCCATTGTTTACGGACATTACATGACCTTTGAATAGAAATCTGATGCCACTTTCCTGTATAACCATGAGGTAGAATCGGTGACGCATTGCGTCCCAGGTATAGCCCAAGAAGTTATTACTTAGTTGGTCATAATGTTTCGGTTCACGAGTGTATAAAAGCTGGATTTAGCATTGTGTGTTGATGTAAGTTTTTCTTTCTATGTTGACATTTGAGGAAAGAAGAGGAATAATGATCCTGTAGACGCTTTGTAGATTATCTATGGGTTGGTGGGAGGGATCTAATCATTATTGCTGTTGAAAGGTGTGTAAGCAACATAAGCACAAATATTCTTGTCCATTTACACATCTGATGTGGAATAAATATTTAAAATATGGGAAATATAAAAAAAATTAGGAAAATATGGACAATATCTTAAAATGGAAGGAAATATGGAAAAATTGCAGATTTGAAATGGGAATGTGGGGTATCAGTAATATATAGAGTGAGTAATCGAAATTTGCGATATAATCTGTAGGAATTTAATGTAAACACTCGACACATAGGAGATGGACGACACTGCACATACACTTAAGAAGGAAAACATTTTAAAGGTGGCGTAACCGAAACTGTATGACTTTAATGTAACCAGCAGGTGTAGGAGAGGGATGATACTACACATACATGCTTTAATAGTGTAAAGACGGAACTTTCTAGAGACAAGCTGTCAAGATACAACTGCCATAGACCCCTACATACTGCAACATTATTAGGCATATTAGAACAGTTTTAGTTGGAATGCACTGAAAACCACTCCGAGAAAATGTAGAAGACCTATGACCATGGCGTAGGCTAGTGTTAAAATGCATGTTCTAATGTATCAAGTGTATGGGCTATTGCACCAGCTTCGTGTAGATGTTTATCGCCTTACGATTGCGGATCTAATGCAAGATTTTGTTTGGATTTATTTTCTAAAAATTTGGGTACGAAATGGAAATGCAGAGTGTTCTGCACTGTTTGCATTTCATCCGACCCTACTTTGTACATAGTGAGGGAGAGAATATGAATATCTCCAGCATGGGATTGAAGACATTGCAGGTTTCACAAAATCCATCAATACGGACAGCTGATTCACCCTATATACAATTGTACTATGAATAATTGTGAGAGTTATTGTGTGTCCGTGAGTGTGTTGTATTTTCTTCCCACGCTGTTAGTTGTGCCAGTTGGTAAGATTAAAGTTCGATTCACCTAGTAAAAGACTCTGTATGTTGGATAAAAGAATGACAAGTGTATAGAAAACAGGAAACACTGTTGTAAAAAGAAAAATATTAATTTTATTAAGAATTTGAAGAACCAATCAAAAATTATTAATTAAATTTTGTTTGCCATGGGAAATGTAGTTTATAGATTCTTCTTTGCTAATGTAATGAGGACATGCTGAAAACTAATGCCTTCGAATTTTGTATGTGAAAGTCCCAAAGCTTTTAAATAAAACAAACGTTATTACAATTCTAGAACGTTATTCCTTATGTCTACACGTTTGTAGCCCTCTGCCTCTAGAGGTCTCCAAACTGCAGCGTGTAACATGACTGTGTGTAACATCATTATGTCAGTGGGTGAGAAAGAATGAGCTGTAATCGAATTTCAAGTTCAAAGTGTTCATCCACACATGGAGCACACTATCCTTCAGCATGACAGTGATGGATCACACATAAGAGCTGTGACGTATGCAACGATCCGACACCTTGGGTTCACTGTCATCGATTATCCTCCATTTAGTCCCGACTTGGCTCCATCCGATTTTCATACGTTCCCAAGACTTAAAACAAACCTTCGAGGACTTTGCTTAAATAGTGAAGAGGCAGTGCAAGCAGAGGTGACGTTTTGATGGAGATTGTGACTTTGTCAACAGAGTTAAAAATACTGCAGTGAAGGTATCAATAAACTGTCTCTTGTTGGAAGGAATGTGTTCGTCGTCAGGGCAACTATTTTGAGAAATAAGAATGTAGAATGATGAAGATGTTGAAGATTAATAACCTTTGGTACATTTGAAAAATATTTATGAGTTTTCACATAAAATATTCGGAGGCGTTTTGTTTCAGCACACCGTTGTAGTTTAAAATATTAGTAATTCTCTGTATATCAGTATCTCTGTACCTACTAGTATTAGTAAATAGACATGTATACGTATATAAATTCTCTATTGAAATAAAAAATTATGGGTTCAAAAATATTTTGAAAAGTGTTGATAATAAAACTGGAACTAAAGTAATTGTTGTAAGGAAGAAAAATGTCATTAATAAAACATCTACTGAAGAAAACAAAAAATAGATTGCAAAAACTTTGAATTATATTGTTAATATATAGGAAATACGTTGTATATCAGTTATTACTTGCAAAAAACTACCGACCCTTTGATCTCAGGCAGACCAGAGCCTATGGCGTCAATGAACTGAGCACAAATGATATGGCTCACTGCAAGACTCTATTTCCACTGGTCCAGACAGAAGGGTGGGGAGGGTGGTGAAGGCGCGAAGAAAAAGGTGATGGGGTCATTATGTGTAGTGGAGATAGCACAGCGAATGAGTAACCTTCATTTTCCTGACATGCAGTTGCCCAATCTGCAGGGTCAGGGTATCAGATTACATCCTGACCTTGCGTGCACCATACACAAGTGCCCTACAGCCGTGTTTTGAGAATGGTGAATCAAAGTGCACCTATCATTGTCAAATTACTGAATGTACCGTTTTAGCAGTCGTAATAACATTTCCTTTGTAATTTTTATGTCTTAGAGATTGACATCAGACATACAGAGCGAGCAGGTACGTTAGCGGATAATTGTAAAGTAGAAAATTTAAGCCGCCGTCACCCCTATCTGATCTCAAAAGCTCATCTTAAACAACTTCACATGAATACGAAAATATGTCACTGAATAACCCGTCAAGAGGTGATTTACTGTAAGTCCTCTTGTGATGACATCACGCTGTAATTTTGTGTAATATATCAGTTAAGAATCGCAACGGTGATGCGACAGTCCTTTACAAATACTACAAGCTGTAGTCGCCTTGAGACCGTGAGGAAGAGATTGCGGTTCGTTCCATAAAGTGAACGGCTTTGAGAGTGGAAATTGTCATATGTAACTATCGAACATACATTCAACAGTGATTATTGTGTTTAACACTTACCTCGTCAAATAAGAACTGGAGACGTCTGCCTTAAGGTGCACGACCCAGCCTACAATAAAAACAGAAATAACTATTATAAGTGTTTTGTAAAGCGCATACAACCACGAAATGTTATGACAATTAACACGCCAATACAGGGCGACGAAACGAATAGTACAGGATGCTTACAATTAAATTAAAAGTGTTCCCAGTGTTGCAGTGCGGGATTTATACATCGTAGGTAAGTTCATTGATCGGTTCACTCAAGGAGTATGCTGAAAAAAATAGTTTTTCTTTCTGCCACCAGGCTGTAAGAAATAATAATTTGAAAGGTTTCCTGTTTTGACATTAGTATGCTGTGTTTGTCACTTAGAAAGCATGTCGATTTCTTTTGCGAAGTGACTGTTGGTGTAAAGAGTTAAGAAACGCAATAGCTATTGAGAGGAAAGACCATGCACTACAGGTAAAGTTGTTTAGTCAGAAAGACAGATATGAAAGCACTGTATTGCGGAAATGTCGCCGACAGAACACGTGTGAAGAGGCCCCATGACAATAAATGGGCTGCAGCAAAGGATCAAGAAATAATAAGTGTCAGGTGAACGAGGTGGTGCAGCAAGGAGAGGAAGGCGACTCCATGGCACAGGTTGTTGTCGTTTCTGTAGCTACATCACATGATTCCAATTCTGCAGCCAGTACTCGAGCTATGTCGCAGGAACAGTCTTTGCCCTGGTCACCTGTTCAAAAAAATTTTCGTCGCATTTTACACTGGTATCCACACAACATTCAGAATGCGCAGCAAATGAAGCCCCAAGATAGGCCACAACGCCGTGACTGTGCTCCTCGTTTTTTTGCTTACATGGAAATGAATGACACATAGGAGTGGAATATTCTTTGTACTAGCGAAGCACATGTGTGGTTGGTTAAGAACATCTGCTGCACTCTTATTATGTGTGAAGCTTTATGTAACAGTGAAACACTTCACCATCTGGACTTCACTAAGCCTTTTTGTTTGATGACGAACGCACGTGGGTATGGAATTGGTGTAGAATTGTTTCAAGTGAATAAGGAAGGAGAGGAAGAGGTTCACAAAACTGTAGTTTTCGCTAGTAGATCTTTTCAGCAATCAGAGAGGAAGTATTGCCTATCAGAAAAGAAGGCTTTGGCTATTATATTTTGTCTGCAAAAATTTCATCAGTATTTGCTGGGGTGCAAAGTGATTGTGTAGAGTGATCATACGGCATTGATTAACTAGGTGGGCCTTACGTGTTGAGCAGTATGATATTGGGACTAAGTACATTACACAATCTGAAAATGGAATTACTGATACATTATCTAGAAGTGTAAAAGAAGGGGGTTAGAATGAGAATTCATTGTTATACAAAGAGGGTGTGCATATTTTTGCTGCAATGTATAGTGTGGAACAGCAAAGCAAACTTGGTCTAATGGCTGTGAACTTGTTCGGTCCTTTTCTTGTAACAAGAGGAGGGTGTGAAAATGCTTTTGCGCTACTTAATAGGGTTATCAAATTTGTAAAATTATAATCCAGTAGAAAAGCAAATGCAAAAGTATTAGAAAGTAAACTGTAAAAGGACTACTTTATTACAGTCAGAGAACCTAAAGCCATATTACCAGATAATGGTCCACAATTTTTTGTGGAAAGGTTCAATGAGTGTTTAGAAAGTAAAAATATTGAACATATTAAAATTTCAGCAGACTTTCCTCAAGGTAATGTGTGTGAGCGTATTATGAAAGAGCTTAATATGTCGTGTAGAACATACTTCCATAGAAAGCATATTGCATGGGCGCAATATCTAGAGTATTTTGAGGAGGTAATCAAGCATTTGAAGAATGAAGCAGTAAGTTTTTTCTCTTGTGAGTTGATGTGAAGAACCAACAATTTATTGTGTGAATTGGTGGAATTTCACAAACAAAGAAGTTTATGCATGATAGAGTCCTTTTAGTGTAGTAGAAAAGCCACAGCCAAATGCTTACGGACTTGAATAATGGAAATCTGGAAAACATTTGGGATTAAGGAACATTGTTGACCTGAAGAGATATTTACAGTGACAGTAAGAGTAAAACGAGGTTGGGGATCCGCTGACTTTGATAGCCACACCACTTAACGAGTGATGCCTTTATCACCTGGGTATGTCCATTCTTATTTTCTGGTACACTCTAACCTGACTCTTTCCTATACAGTTCTATTCCTACTGTGCTCTTCAATTTTTGTTTTGCTCTTTTCTGTCTGCAGTCAATGCTATTTGATATGACCGCAACTCCTGCTGATTAGGTAAGTTGGAAAAGGAATCTTTGGTGGAAAGAAGGGTTAATGTAACTGGAAGTGGTTACCAGATGCGGTTGTAGAAATGAAGTGATTAATGATGCTTTGAGGTCATCTGGGGTAGTGATGGTTTTAGTGCTAATGAAAAATGGATAATGGATTTTCAACTTCTTGTGTACAGTTTACTAATGATGACATGTGAAGGAACTATTAGTATATGGAGACTAATGAGGAATAATAATATTTTACAAAATGCATAACACTGTGCAGTCTCTGATAACGATATTTCTTCTGCTACTGGTTTCGGTCTTTAACCATCTTCAGTGGCAGCTTTACAACATATAAAAGTGGACAATATGACAATGTGAAACTAAATAAGATCAAAACAGAAAAACCGTTGAATCAATGGAAATACAGAAATTGTCGCAGATGTATAACATGTCATACATGCTTTGACATATTTTACTACTGAAAATCATAACTGCCAATTGTGAAATAACGCCTCCCATGACTCGGTAGAAATAATTAATTATTTATGTCAAAGGAAAGATATATTTTGCATGAACTGCAACGATCACGTAACGCTAGTTGTCTGAGTGTTAATGCCAAGCTTACTGTGATCTACACGGCATTAACATCTCTGTTACTACTATAAATTACGATTCGTAACCAATTTTGCGCTCTCTGTTGTTCTAGCACTTTTCTGTTAGCCTCTCGAACTATCAGATTCTATCTTGTCAGACATTTTAGCTCTAGTGAGGTCTATTTCTTAATATTGTAAATATTATTTTTATCTTATGAAATACTATTTATCACAGTTACCTCGATATTATTATTTTCCACAATGATTTGCTCTGACTATGAGCATTCTAATTTCTAAACAGGAAATATTAAACTTTATTAACGATAACTAAGTAAAATATGAACATGTAAAATACAAGCTACAGTGCAGTCCATGAAAAACAATCAGTCAAGTAATTTTTGACGAAAATACACTTTAAAGTAAATTAATATTGATGAAATACAATTCTCTGGAGTGAATAAAAACAAAAGGAAAGTAGAATATGTAGATGCAAATCACCTAAAATTTTATGCACTATGCATGTGCCACAATCTAACCAATTTGTTTTTGTTTGTTTGTGTGTGTGTGCGTGTGTGTGTATGAAGAAACAAGGTTTACATAAAAATGTTACTAAATTAGTTATAGGAATATGTTATCAGGTGTTACTTTGGTGTTTCTTCGATTTACTTTCAGTCCATATTCTCCAGTCATTAGAATGCTCGTTCCATTCAGCAAATCACGTATTATTCTTCACTTTCACTCAGCGAATGTCATCAGCGAATCGTATCATTAATATCCTTTCACCTTGAATTTTAATTCCACTGCTAAATCTTCCTTTTATTTACATCATGGCTTCTTCGACGAATAGATTGAATAGTAAGGGCGAAAGACTACGTCCCTGTGTTACACGCTTCTTATTTCGAGCACTTAGTTCTTGGTCACCCACTCTTGTTATTCCCTCTTGGTTCTTGTACGTATTGCACACTACCCGTCCCTCCCTACTGCTTACCCTCGTATTTCTCAGAATTTCTAACATCTTGCACAGTTTTACATTGTGGAACGCTTTTTCCAGGTCGACAAATCCTATTAACGTCTCTTCATTTTTTTTTTTTTAGGCTTGCTTCCGTTATCAACCGCAAACGTTAGAACTGCCTCTCTGGTGCCTTTACCTTTCCTAAGGCCAAACAAGTCGCCTAACACATCCTCAATTTTCTTTTGCATTTTTCTGTATGTTGTTATCATCAGCAGCTTGGATTCATGAGCTGTTAAGCTAATAGAACGATAAATCTCGCACTTGTTGGCTCCTGCCATCTTCGGAATTGTGTGGATGATGTTCTTCTGAAAGTCGGATAGTATATCGCCAGACCCATATACCCCACACACCAACGTGAATAGAAGTTTTGTTATCACTTCCTGCAATAATTTTAGAAATTCTGATGGAATGTTATCTGTCCCTTCTGCCTTATCCGATCTTAAGTCTTCCAAATCTCTTTTAAATTCTGAGTCTATTACTGGATCCCTTACACGATGACACGACGCTCTGATTACTGCGAAATTTGGGCGAACAATTGTCGACTATGCCGTGTTACGAACGCACCATATTGCTCAATTAGGAGACCATACAGAACACTTTTAATTTGTGACCATACATTAAGAAACGTGTCCGCACTACCTTTATAATGTGCATCTTCGTTGCTCCTCTTTTCCTGCGCCCATGACACACACCGTCAGTTGACAGCGTCATAATTTCACTCCGTGAGAGAAAATGGAATAAATATTCTTTCAGCATACTCTGCGAGCGCTGTGATTAATGAACATACCTACGATGTTTCAAGGTCCTGCGATGTACATAGCCCGCAATGAAGTACTCGGAACACTCTCGTTTTAATTACAACCACCCATTGTAATGAAAAGGATTATACACTCAGGAGAGGCAGATATATTTTCCCTGGGGTTACTTCAGGAGAAGTGATACGAATTTAAGTAAGTTAGTTCCATATCGTATCGCATCAGTAATACTTTCCCCTTCAACTTACGCGAAAGATGTCGAGATGCGTTTCTCAAACATCGAGGTCCACTTGTGGATTATTGAAACAACGATGATGGTCGAAGTATCTGTACACAGATAGAAACAAACGTAATGTCATTCGCACATGTCAGTTAGTGATTCTTTCGAAGAGTACTTAAGAAGAGTCTCTCTACCACTAAGAAGGTCGTTTGCGAAGGTCAAAGCCGAAAAACTTTCGAGCTTCTGTCAACCTGAGGCCCCTACCAATGGAATAGCGGAGAGAACTTCAGGGGCGCTTTTAGTGTTGGATTCAACATCTAACACGAGAGAGCGCCACAGAATTATTCAACCGATGATAATGGGAGACGCTTTAAGGAAGAAGATGTACATTAGGAGAGCTACTTTACGAGAGCTATCCTTCAACATTCCCATCCGCATATCGGCACCCTCATTTAAGTGTTCGCAGTTTCCTTAAATATCTTTATGAAACGATGGAATGATTTCTTTGAAATAGGAAACGTCCGAGTTCCTGCTCATTGTTCCTGCTACGTCACTAATGACGTCGTAATCGTCGGGACGTTAAAGCCTAATATTAGTCCCTTCTTTTCTTGTGGCGCAATTTGGGTAGAGAGTGGATTGGAGGAGGTGGGGGGAAAGGATCTTATGCTACATAAATTCCGCAAAGCGCCGTCTGCTGATGGAGTGCACTTATTCTTATCACATAACGAACTGAAAAATTGAAGACATTAGGTATGGTATTTGATTTATCGATTGCATTCGGGGGGAGGGGGGGTGGGAGGTGGACTGAGGAAAAAATTATAAGATTATGAATATGAGACTAAAGTACAAAAATGACTCCGTTAGAGTATAAGAAGAAAAAAACGGAGAACACGGAGTTGTTAGTTGCTTGCAACCGAAACACATGTGGTCGGGTAATCTTGATAATGCCTCAGTTCACCGTTTGTGGTCCACTAATTTCCATGATGTGCATCAATGATCTTCCACTGAGCGAGATACATTATTGAATTTTTCTATTTGCAAACTATGGAACTGTTGCTATGAAAGGTCTGAAAGATACTTTGATTGGTTTCGTAAGTAGGTGAGGGTGCAACATAAACAAATTGCTTCATTTTCTTTGAGTCATCAGTGTTCTGAATGGTTTGATGCGGCCCGCCACAAATTCTTCTTCTGTGCAACCTCTGCACCTCAGAGTAGCACTTGTAACCTACGTCCTTGATTATTTGCTGGCTGTATTCCAATTTCTGTCTTCGTCTAGATTTTTATCCTCTACAGCTACTTCTAGTAACATGGACGTCATTCTCTGATGTCTTAACTGACGTATTACTATCCTGCCCATTCTCCTTGTCAGTGTTTTCTACATATTCCTCTCCATTCCGATTCTGCGCAGAACTCCTCATTACTTACCATATCGGTTTGCCTAATTTTCAACATTCGTCTGTAGTACCGCATATCAAATGCTTCGATTCTCTTCTGATTTTCCCACAGTCCCTGTTTTACTACCATACAATGTTGTGCTCCAAACGTACATTCTCAGAAATTTCTTCCTCAGATTGAGGCCTATGTTTGATACTATTAACTTCTATTGACAAGAAATGTCCTCTTCACCAGTGCTAGCCCG
The DNA here is from genome assembly GCF_021461395.2 of Schistocerca americana. Taxonomy (NCBI): domain Eukaryota; kingdom Metazoa; phylum Arthropoda; class Insecta; order Orthoptera; family Acrididae; genus Schistocerca; species Schistocerca americana. The sequence continues at coordinate 1,026,518,662 of NC_060119.1, forward strand.
CTTTTGATGTCCTCCTTGTCCCGTCTGTCATTGGTTATTTTGCTGCCCAGGACGCAAAATTGCTTCATCTTCTCCAAGACCAACAATCCTGTTTCTTGCATTTCTCATTTCTGCTACTTTTCACTGCTTTCGTTTTTCTTCAGTTTGCTCTCAGTCCATATCCTATACCAACTAGACCGTTCATTTCATTCAGCAGATCATGTAATTCTACTCCACTTTCACTCAAGACAGCAACGTCATCAGCGAATCACATCACTGATACCTTTTACCTTGAATTTTATTTCCACACCTAAACCTTTCGTTTATTACAAACAATCCTGTTGGACGAACATCCGCAACTGAGCTTTATACCGGAGGTTGAAAATACCGCTTCAGCTGTAAATTTCTTTTATTGTCACACCAAACCGGTCGTGTGATAATAAAAGAAATTTACAACTGGAGCGGAATTTTCAACCTCTGGTATTCTTTTATTTCCATCATTGCTTCTTTGATGTATGGATTGAACAGTAGGGGTCAAAGACTACAACCCCGTCTTACACCTTTTTTAATCCGAGCACTTCGTTCTTATTATTCCCTCTTGGCTCTTAAACATATTCTACATTACTCGTTTCTCCATGTAGCTAACCCCGTTTTCTCAGAATTTCGAACATCTTGCACCGTTTTACATTCTCGAATCTTTTTCCAGGTCGACAAATCCTATGAACTTATCTTGCTTCCATTATCAACCACAATGTCAGGATTGCCTCTCTGGTGCCGTTACCTTTCCTAAAACCAAACTTATCGTCATCTAACATATACTCAGTTTTCTTTTCCATTCATCTGTATATTATTAATAAAAGCAACTTGGATGCATGAGCTGTTAAGTTGAATGTGCGATACTTCTCGCACTTGTCAGCTCTTGCGATCATCAGAACTGTGTGGATGATATTTTCGCCGACGATCAGATGATATGTCCCCAGACTCATACATTCTACACGGCAACGTGAAAAGTCTTTTGTTTTTTACATCCCCCAATGACTACAGAAATTCTGATAGAATGTTATCTGTCCCTTCTGCCTTATTCAGTCTTAAGTCCTCCAAAGCTCTTTTGAATTCAGATTGTAGTAGTGGATTGGATTACCTATCCTTTCTAAATTCTAAACTGTAACACGACTAGTCCAGTTGGAAGTGGTATTACTGTCTTCCCATTACGTAAGTAATGAAGAAGAAAGATCAGTTAGGATCTGTACATTCCTCAGAGCGTTTGTGGTGTGAACAGCAGTATGTGGCGCGCCATTCCCAGCTGTAGTGTGCTATTAGGTATCATTATCACGAACAGTTCATGAAAGATAAGTCAGTAGAGTTTACCAACCATGCCACGTACTGGCGGGCTTTAGGCAACCTCGTTTCAACACCTGCCACATAATCCTTGTTGTTCTATCCAACAGTTTCCCACATTGAGGTCTCAGGTGTTGGTTTGGTATGGGTCTTCACAATCTCTCCTTTCAGTGACCTTTAACCATATCGTCCACGGACACACTGGTGTCGGTCTGATCGCCAAGAACTGAAGCGAAGCTCATCACTGAACACCACAGAATGCCAGCCAATTGCCAGTTGACACTGACTCTGCGACATGCAAGTCTCTGTCCTCCTTGGTGTGATTTCAGGGGTAAACGACGCATGGGAACTCGAGATCTCAGCCCAGCATGCAGTTGCCAGTCCCCAACACTTTGTGGTGACACTGTGCATTTATTCTCCGCCGCCATTTCAGGTGATGTCACCTATCTATTGGTCAGAGGCAGTCGAACAAGCATAAGATCTTCTCGTGTTGTTATCCTTCAGGAAGAACCAGTATCTCTCTTCTGGTCACGCTATTGCTCTCAGTTCACGTCGTCAAGATTCGTTCTCCACTCATTGCAATATAGTCAATTAACTGTGTGATCTGTCAGTACCATACTCCCGTGTACATCTTGCTAATGACTGAGCCTTCCTCAAAGTCTGAAAGATGCCGATAATGTGCATGTGCACGTCCTCTGCTCATGCTGGGTTGCGATCTAATACTGAATACTTCCAGTTACCTTCACCATTATTATCTGTAGGAATGGCGTTTTCTTGAATTGAAATTGAGACAGTGTACGGATGAAATTTTAATCAACTTATTTCCCATTCAAGAAAATACTGTACTTCGAGATTCGTAGCTTTCTATCAAGGTTCAATGACGTTAAAATTCCCATTTCCGCCAGCGTATTTGCGGGACTTTCGCTGTCAGGTCTGTTCTGTAGCTGTCAGTTCAGTCCGATGTGGCTGTATCTGATCTGTCACGGATCCTGCTCGCCGACTGCAGCTGACGTTTACTCAATTAAGCGTGCTACATCAAAGGGACAACGCATATCCAAATTGGTTCTCAGGCTCCGATTGCTGGGGGGAAGGTAGAGTTATGAACACGCCTACTAGCAACCGCTACTTCAGCTAACACATTATGGTAATTAACTCGAGCCTCCTCCGTAATCTATTCAGTCTTGGAGATCAGTTAATCGGTCGATTCAATACTCTTAGCAAACCATTTCAGACGTTACGTGATATTCACTGCCCCGAGACTGCTTATTCTACATGTTATATCACTGTATACTCACTTTATAGAAGTAACGTGGTATATCTACGTACAGCGGGGATCAGTTAATGGCATAACTAGGGTAGGAATCATAATGAATACGTAGGCAAGACGAGAGTGAGTTACTGTGAAGAGTTTTAGTGATAAGATTGTCTCATCAGAATCGATAGCAAACCAACACCGACAACGACAGTTCGGGTGTATACGCCGACGTCACAAGCCGAAGAAGAAATGATACAGAAAGTATATGAAGTTATTGAAAGGCTCATTCAGCACGTAAAGGGAGATGAAACTCTAATAAGCAGTGGAGATTGAAATGCTGTCTTTAGGGGAAGGAGTTCAAGCAAAGTATAAGAGAGTATATATGGCTTAGTACTGGGAATGAGAGAGGCGAAAGACTGCTTCAGTTCTGTGACAAATTTCAGATGGTAGTAATGAATACTCTGTTCAAGAATCACAAGAGGAAGAGGTACACTTAGAAAAACAGTGAGGTACGGGAACATACCAAATAGATTACATCGTAGACAGGCAGAGACTCCAAAATTAGATACTGGATTGTAAAGTGTAACGAGGAGCAGATATAGACTCAAATCACAATTTAGTAGTGATGAAGAGTAGGCTGAAGCTCTATATGCAAAGAAGTGGGGTATGGAAATACTAAGGAAGGATGAGATACGTTTGAAATTATCTGAAGCTATAAATTGTGAGATAGGAAATAGTTCAGTTGTCCATTCAGATGAAGAGGAATGGAGGTCTCTAAAAGGAGCACGCACAGAAGTTGGAAAGAAAACTACAGGTACAAAAACTGTAAATGCGAAGAAACCATGGATGACATAACAAATACTTCAGTTGATCGATGCATGAAGGAAGTACAAAAATGCTCTGGGAAATTCAGGAATGCAGAAAAACAAGTCACATACGGATGAAAGGAAAAGGAAGCCCATGTAAGCTAAGGCGAAATAGGTGCATTAAAAATGTCATTTTCATAAGGACTGACTCAGCTTACAGGAAAGCCTAAATAGCCTTCGGTAAAATTTAACGCTAGGGTGGTAACATTAAGAGTGCAACGGTAATCCAACTGTTAAATGCCGGCGAAGATATGTCGGACAGAAGAAGAAACAGGAGTCGATTGAAAAGAGATAACGGATTCAATATTAGAACCAGAATTTAAGAGAGCATTGGAGGACTCAAGATCAAATAAGGCCGAAGGGACACATTCCATCAGAATTTTTAAAATCACCGTATATGCGGCAACAGAACCATTATTCACAGTGTGTGTAGAATGTATGAGTCAGACAATATACTATCTGACTTGCGGAAAAACACACAATTCTAATGACTCTAAGAGGCGACTAGTGCGAGAATTATCGCACAATCGTTTAACAGCTCTTGCATCAAAGTTGCTGACAACAGTAATGTACAGAAGAACTTTAAACAAAATTGAGGATGTGTTAGGTGACTATCAGTTTCGCTTTAGGAACGGTAAATGCGCCAGAGAGGCAATTATGACGTTGCTGTTGATAATGGAAGCAAGACTAAAGAAAAATCGAGACACGTTCATTGGAGATGTCGACCTGAAAAAAGCGATCGACAGGGTAAAAAGTACCTCTTCTAAATTTTACGGAGATTAGGGGTTAGCTGTAGGGTAATACGGGTAATATACTATATATATAAGAACCAAGAGTGAACAATAAGATTGGTAGTCGACGAACGAAGTGCTCGCATTCAGAAGGGGGACATAGCCCTTTTCCCCTGCTGTTCAAGCTGTACATCGAAGAAGCAATTACCGAAATAAAAGATGAGTTTAAATGTGGAATTAAAATTCAAGGTAACAGGATATCATTGATATAGATTCAATGATGACACTACTATCCTCAGTGGAAATTAAGAAGAAGCATGTGATCTACTGAATGGAATCAGCAGTCTAATGAGCACAGATTATGGATTGCGATGAAATCGAAGAAAGAGTAATTTAGTGAGAAGTAGCAGAAATGAGACAATCGAGATACTTAACTTCAGGACTGACGGTCACCAAGCGGGATGAGGTGATGGAATTCTGCTACTTAGGCAGCAAAATAGCCCGTGCCGGTCAGAGCAAGGAGGACGTAGAAAGGAGACTAGCACAGGCAAGAAAGGCATTCCTGGCTAAGAGAAGTCTTCTAGTATCAAATATAGGCCCTAATTTGAGGAATAAATTTCTAAGGATATATGTTAGGATCACAGCATTGTATGCTAGTGAAAATATGGACTGCGGGAAAGCCGCAATAGAATTGAGTTGTGGTGCTGCAGAAGAATGTTGAAAATTAGATGGACTGATAAGATAGGGAGTGAGGAGATTCTCTGAAGAATCGGCGAGAAAGGAAATACATTGAAACAGCGCAAGAAAAAGGGACAATACGATAGGATATAAGTTAAGACGCCAGGGAATAACTTTCATGGTACTAGAGGGAGAAGTTGGGGGTAAAAACTGTGGAGGAAGATAGAGAATAGAATATGTGCAGCAAATAATTGAGGTCGTAAGTTGCAAGTGTTCATCTGAGATGGGAAGGTTGGTTCAGGAGAGAAATTCGTGATGGACTGCAAACCAGTCAGAACTTTAATAATTCATAAAAAATTAAAATGGATTCAGAATGTAATACACAGCTCGACGTGAGGTAAAGACATTGAGTAGGCGAGAGAAAGGAGAGATTTCATTGATATCAGAAGGTAAATGAAACATGTACTACTCGTAGAGTCATATGAGGGTTGGAATTATAATAGTAGCAACTACTTATTTATAGTGCGTACAAAACAGATACGTGTTTTACTGACCTTCAAAGTGGTCACCAGCATTGTGTATAACCCGCTGCCAGCGATATCGAAGTCGTAGGATACTCTTACCAGTGCCACTTGTGTTGACAGTTCGAGCGGCGCGATCTATTGCCCAACGAATTTGTAGGAGTTCTGAAGCGAATGCCGTGAAGTATTTCCTTCAGTTTAGAAATCGAGTTGAACTGACGAGGGCTTAAGTCAGGGGAGTGCAGTAGGTGGTATAGCACTTAGCAGCCCCATGAGTCAAACAAATCAGTAACAGCTTGCACTGTACGTGCTTGAGCATAATCCTGCATAATGATGGTCAAGTCCTGCAGAAAGTGTCGTCACTTCTGTCTCTAAGCTGGTCGTAGGTTGTGTACACCATGCTCATAAATTAAGTATAATTGGAGAATGTGGTGCCACACAACGTGCCACTACACAAAACTCGCGCTAATAGCATAGACACATAGGGAACACACACGACACAGATCTGTAAGTCCACAGTATTGGTAATAAGTCGAGAAAACTGTCCCGAAACACATGTGCTACAAAACGCCTGTTTCCTGCACATGTACCCCGACATCGATATGGTATATGATCACCATGCACGCGTGCACAGGTCGCACAACGGGTTGGCATACTCTGGATCAAGTGGTCGAGCAGCTGTTGGGGTACAGCTTCCCATTCTTGCACCAGTGTCTGTCGGAGCTCCTGAAGTGTCGTAGGCGTTTGAAGACGTGCAGCGATACGTCGACCGAGAGCACCCCAGACGTGTTCGTTGGGGTTTAGGTCTGGAGAACAGGCAGGCCACTACATTCGCCTGAGATCTTCTGTTTCAAGGTATTCGTCCACGATGGCAGCTCGGTGGGGCTGTGCATTATCATCCATCAGGAGGAAGGTGGGACCCACTGCACCCCTGAAAAGGCGGACGTACTGGTGCAAAGTGACGTCCCGATACACCTGACCTGTTACAGTTTCTCTGTCAAAGACATGCAGGGGTGTAGGTGCACCAATCATAATCCCACCCCACACCATCAAACCACGACCTCCATACATGTCCCTTTCAAGTACATTAAGGGGCTAGTATCTGGTTCCTGGTTCACGGCAGATGAAAACCCGGAGAAAATCTAGAGAGACAGCTTGAAGGTGATTCATTGAACTTTCTGCCAGGCACTTTATTTTCAATAGCAGAGTAATCACGTAGATGTAGATGTAGATGTAGAACCCAGTGGTAGGTGACCTTTATCATAGTCAAAATATCGTGCAAGGTGTTAAAAACGTATGATTTTCATGTTTTAAGCACTTCGGCTGTGATACGCCGGTCTACGAGCTTCGATGTCTCCACATCTATTGATATTTACGTGGAGACGTTTACCAGAGAGTTATTACATGTACAAACTCTGTCTGTGTTATATGTAAAAGCCTGAATCAGAGAATTAATTATAATACTGGCACACTCCCATAAGGTCCACGCTAAACTGCGGTACGCCAACAGGTGAATAAACGCAATGCAACTGTAAGGCCATAGCTGTGGATCCTAAAGGGAAGAATTGCGTAATATAAAAATTAAAATGTTCGAAATTGTAACGTTTTCATATTCAGTGACACAGATTACATTAACACATTGCACTTGTTTCACGATATGGCGTTTTGTTACGAATAAGATAGTGGAAACCATGGACTGCCTTCTGGTGAGCATGTTTCATCTCGAAGATTTCCTTTATCCAAGTTCCGTCAATCTCGGCACCTGTCCTGTAAAATTCTTGGGGTATGTGTTCTCCTTTTTCCCTTCAATTTTTTTAATAGGGCTTCCGAGACTCTGGTGTTGGGTAGCATCACGTTTATCGGTAAGTCTTCTAGGTCTTCAATGAGGAATATTACCTCTCCAGCAGGTACGCAAGTCTCGATCCTGTTGGTTTGTACACGCGATCGCTTTGTTTATAACGGTGGCCTTTACTCTTTCTGCTGTCGTTAAGTTTTCACTGAGAGAGATCTCCTGCGTTCAGTTTCACAGATAGTCGTTACTACTTACATTTCTTTCTCCGTTACGTGTTTTGCACTTGTTTATATCCCGAGGTCTTGAAGTCTGGTACGATTTTCAATCTGCTCCCCTGTATGCATGTCTCAGCCGATACAGGTGCTCTTCTTCAATTTCTTAGGACTACCATTTCTGTTTTATCCTCATTTATTTCGCTGGCCTGGTGGGCACACCAGTCCTCCGTATCGTTTATTGATTCTTGTAGCTTTGCAATGTCCTTGAAACCTATTACAGTATCGTCTGCATATGCATATGAGATTATATCCTTCCTGTAGGGTATTCTCATAGTTTCTTCCGCTCCCAGAGGAATCAGTGAGTCTCCCTGAATTACTCCGTTTCGGTGGAGTATCAGCTGTGATAGAGAGAAATTGGATGAGATCCTTATTTCGATCGCTAGTAGTGCTTCCTGTCACTGTATCGTTTCCCTTACGGTTTCCTCTAGGCTTTTGTTACTAGCTTTCTGTTTATGAATGCAAAGGATTTTGTGAATTCTAAACCAGTAAATTAAATTTTTGTGAATATGTTGATGCTTTCTCTTTCTTGATAGTCATAAGTCTTCTGACTGGTTTGATGCTGCCCGCCACCGATTCCTCCCCTGTGCCTACCTCTTCATCTCAGAGTAGCACTTGCAACCAACCACGTCCTAAATTATGTGCTGTATGTGTTCCAGTCTCTGTCTTCCTCTACAGTTTTTGCCCTCTACAGCTCCCTCTAGTACCATGGAAGTCATTCCCTGATGTCTCAACAGATGTCCTGCTATTCTATCACTTCTCCTTGTCAGTGTTTTCCACATATTCCTTTCCTCTCCGATTCTGCGCAGAAGCTCCTCATTCCTTACCTTATCAGTCCACCCAATTTTCGACTTTCGTCTGTAGCACCACATCTCAAATTTTTAGATTCCCTTCTGTTCCGCTTTCACACAGTCCATGTTTCACTACCATACAGTACTGTAGTCCAGACGTACATTCTCAGAAATTTCTTCCTCAAATTAAGGTCTATGTTTGATACTAGCAGACTTCTCTTGGCCAGGAATGCCCTTTCTGCCAGTGCTAGTCCGCGTTTGATGTCCTGTTCTCATTTCTGCTACTGCTCACTATTTTGTCTTCGATTTACTTTCAGTCCATATCCTGCACTCATTAGACTGTTCACTCCATTCAGCAGATCACTTAATTCTTCTTCACTTTCACTGAAGACAGCAGTATCATCAACGAATCCAAACACTGATATCCTTTTACATTAAATTTTAATTCCACAGCTCCACCTTCTTTTTATTTCCATCACTGCTTCTTCTACGTACAGATTGAACGGTAGAGGAGAAAGACTACGTCCCTGCATTACGCTCTTTTTAATTCGAGTACTTCTTGGTCGTCCGCTCTTATTATTCCCTCTTGGCTCTTGTACATACTGTATGTTACACGTCTGTCCCTACAGCTTACCTATATTTTTCTCATAAATTAAAACATCTCGCACGATTTCATATCGTCGAACGCTTTTTATAGGTCGACAAATCGTACGAACGTGTCTTGATTTTTCTTTAGTCTTGCTTCCATTATCAACCGCAAACTCAGAATTGCGTCCCTGGGGCCTTTACCTTTTCTAAATCCAAACTGAATGTTTTCTAACGCACCCTCAATTTTTTTCCATTCTTCTGCAAATTATTTTTGTAGAAACTTGTGTGCATGGGATGTTCAGCTGACTGTGCGATAATTCTCGCTCTTTTCGTCTCTTGTCGTCCTCGGAACTGTGTGGATGATATTTTTACGACAGAAGGTATGTCGCCAGATTCATACAACCTACACGCTAACGTAAATAGTCGTTTTATTGCCACTTATCCAAATGATTTTAGAAATTCTGATGGAATGTTATATATCCCCTTTATCTTATTTGATCTTAAGTCCTCCAAAGCTCTCTTAAATTATGATCCTAATACTGAATCCCTTATTCCTTTTAAATCAACTCCTGTTTTTTCGTCTATTAGGCAAGTCTTCGATCGCATAGCGGCCTTCAATGTATTTTCTCCACCTATCCTCTGTATCTCTCCTCTGAATTTAACAGTGGGATTCACTCTGCACTCTTAATGTTACCACCCTTGCTTTTAATTTCACCGAAAGTTATTTTGAATTTCGTGTATGTCCTTCCGACAATGACTTTTTTATGCACCTATCTCCCCTTAGCTTCACTGCGCTTCCTTTTTCTTTCATCCCTATGTGACTTGTATTTCTGCATTCCTGAATTTCCCAGAACATTTCTGTACTTCCTTCACTCATCGATCAACTAACGTATTTCTTCTGTTACCCTTTCGCGGCCGAAGACTTCCGGCATAAGGTCACCCTCATTCTGCCAACGGCCTTGTCAAAGAGGGCGGAGGAGCGGACAGAGGTTCAGGGCACTCTCCTGTCCTAGGGGTGGGAAACTGCTCCTGAAGGCGAAAGAATCAACAAAGAAGATCAACGGCAAGAGAATTCAGAAGACAGTGAAACCACTGCCTTAAAGACACGTAACGTGTATCCACAGGACATGTGGCCTGTAACTGAAGAAGTGTCATGATAATATCTCCTTTATCAAAAGATTCCGGAATAGTTCCCCATTCGGATCTCCGGGTGGGGACTGCAAAGGGGGAGGTTACCGTGAGAAAAAGATTGAATAATCAACAAAATAATAACATTCTACAAGTCGGAGCGTGGAATGACAGAAGCTTGAACGTGCTAGGAAAACTAGAAAATCTGAAAAGAGAAATGCAAAAGCTCAGTCTAGATATAATAGGGGTCAGTGAAGTGAAGTGGAAAGAAGACAAGGACTTTTGGTCAGATGAGCATATGGTAATATAAACAGCAGCTGAAAATGGTATAACAGGGGTAGGATTCGCTATGAGTAGGAAGGTAGGGCAGAGAGTGTTTTACTATGAACAGTTCAGTGAAAGTATTATTCTTATCAGAATTTACAGCAAACAAACAGCGACAACGATAGATGAGGTATACATCCCGACGGCGCTAGCTAAAGATGAAGAGATAGAGTAAGTATACGTAGATATTGAAAGGGTAATACAATACGACAAGGGAGATGAAAATCTAATAGTCATGGGGGAATGGAACGCAGTTGTAGGAGAAGGAGTAGAAGGGAAGTTTGCAGGAGAATATGGGCTTGGGACAAGGAATGAGAGAGGAGAAATATTAATTTAGTTCTGTAATAAACTTCAGCTAGTAATAGAGAATACTCTGTTCAGGAATCAGAAGAGGAGGAGCTATACTTGGAAAAGGCCGGGTGATATGGGCAGATTTCAGTTAGATTACATCATGGTCAGACAGAGATTCCGAAATCAGATACTGGATTGTAAGGTGTGACCAGGAGCAGATACAGACTCAGATCACAACGTAGTACTGATGAAGAGTAGTCTGAAGTTTAAGACATTTATCAGGAAGTATCAATAGGCAAACAAGTGGGATACGGAAGTACTAAGGAATGACGAGGCTACAGATACATCAGTGAGGAACAGTTCAGTAGGCAGTACAGTTGATGAGGAATGAACATCCCTAAAATGGGTGAAAACAGAAGTTGGGAAGGAAAATGTAGGTACAAAGAAGTTAACTGTGAAGAAACAATGGGTAACAGAAGAAATGCTTCAATTGATCGATGATCGGAGGAGGTACAAAAATGTTTCGGGAGACTCGGGAACACAGAAATACAAGTCGCTGACGAATGAAATAAATAGGAAGTGCAGGGCAGCTAGGACGAAATGGCTGCAAGAAAATGTGAAGAAATCGAAAAAAAAAATGAACTGACTCAGCATTCAGAAAATTCCAGACGACCTACTGCGACATTAAAAGCAAGGTAGATAAGATTAAGAGTGCCACGGGAATTCCACTGTTACATGCAGACGAGAGAGCGGATAGGTGAAGAGAATACATTGAAACCCTCTATGGGGGGAAAGATTTGCCTCATGTGATAGAAGAAGAATCAGGAATCAATTTAGAAGAAATAGGGGACCTGGTATTAGAATCAAAATTTAAAAGAGCTTTGGAGAACTTAAGATCAAATAAGGCAGAAGGGATAGATAACATTTCACCATAATTTCTTAAATCGTTGGGGGAAGTGGCAACAAAGCGACTATTCCCATTGGTGTGTAGAATGTATGAGTCTGGCGATATACCATTTGACTTTCGGAAAAGCATCATCCACACAATTCAGAAGACTGCAAGAGCTGATAAGTGCGAGAATTACCGCACAATCGGCTTAACAGCTCATACATCCAAGTTGCTGACAAGATTAATGCACAGAAAAATGGAAAAGAAAACTGAGAATGCCCTAGATGACGATCAGTTTGGCTTTAGGAAAGGTAAAGGCACGAGAGAGACAATTCTGACGTTGCGGTTAATAATGGAAGCAAGACAGAACAAAAATCAAAACACGTTCATAGGATTTGTCGACCTGGAAAAAACATTCAACACTGTAAAATGGTGCAAGATGTCCGAAATTCTGAGAAAAATAGGAGTGAGCTATAGGGAGAGACGGCTCATGTAGAATATGTATAATAGCCAATAGGGAAGAACGAAGTGCTCGGATTAAAAAGGGTGTAAGACAAGGATGTAGTCTTTCGCCCCTGCTGTTCAAACTGTACCTCGAGGAAGCAATGATGGAAATAAAGGAAGGTCCAGGAGTGGAATTGAAATTTAAGGTGAAAAGATATCAATGATACGATTCGCTGATGACATTGCTATCCTGAGTGAAAGTGAAGAAGAGTTACATGATATGCTGAATGGAATGAACTGTCTAATGAGTACAGAGAATAGATTGAGAGAAAATCTAAGAAGAACGAAGGTAATGAGAAGCAGTAGAAATGAGAACAGCGAGGAACTTAATGCCAGGATCGATGGTCACTAAGCAGATGAAGTTAAGGAATTCTGCTACCTAGGCAGTAAAATAACGAGTGACGGACGGAGCAAGGAGATCATCAAAAGCAGATTAGTAATGGCAGAAAGAGCATTCCTGGCCAAGAGAAGTCTACTAATATCAAAATGGCTCTGAGTACTATGGGACTCAACTGCTGTGGTCATAAGTCCCCTAGAACTTAGAACTACCTAAACCTAACTAACCTAAGGACATCACACACATCCATGCCCGAGGCAGGATTCGAACCTGCGACCGTAGCGGTCGTGCGGTTCCAGACTGTAGCGCCTTTAACCGCTCGGCCACTTCGGCCGGCCACTACTACTAATATCAAATATCGGCCTTAATTTGAAGTGAAATTTCTGAGAGTGTACGTCTGGAGCACAGTATTGTATAGTAGTGAAACGTGGGCTGTGGGAAAATAGGAACAAAAGAGAATCGAAGCATTTGAGATGTACTGCGACACGCAAATGTTGAAAATTAGGTGGACTGATAAGGTAAGGAATGAGGTGGTTCTGTGCAGAATCGGAGAGGAAAGGAATATGTGGAAAACACTCATAAGGAGAAGGGACAGGATTACAGGAAATCTATTAAGACATGACTGAATGACTTCCATGGTACTAGAGGAAGGTGTAGAGGGCGAAAACTGTAGAGGAAGACAGAGATTGGAATACACCTAGCAAATAATTGAGGATGTAAGTTGCAAGCGCTACTCTAAGATGAAGAGGTTGGCATAGGAGAGGAATTCGTACCGGGCCGTATCAAACATGTCGGAAGACTGACGACCCAAAAGAAAAAAAAACCAACATGGTTTCTTCGCAGTTACATTCTTTGTACCTATGTTTTTCTTTCCCTTTTTAGAGATGTCCCTTCCTCTTCAACTGTACTACCTACGGTGCTATTCCTTACTTCTGTGTCTGTAGCCTTAGAGAACTTCTAGCATATCTCGTCATTCATTAGTACTTCCGTATCCCACTTGTTTGCCTATTGATCCTTACTGACTAATGTCTTAAACTTCATCCTACTCTTCACCACCACTATGTTGTGATCTGAGTCTATATCTGCATCTGGGCACGCCTTCTAATACAGTGTCTGATTTCGGAATCTCTGTCTGACCAAGATGTAGATGTAATGTAACTGAAATCTTCCGTATCCCCCGTCCTTTTGCAAGTGTACCTCCTTCTCTTGTGATTCTTGAAAACATTATTAGCTATTACTTGCTGAAATTTATTACAGAACTCAATTAGTCTTTCTCCTCTCTCATTCCTTATCCCATCCCCATATTCTTTCCTCTACTCCTTCCCCTACAACTGCAGTGCAGTCCCCTATAAGATTTTCGTCTCCCTTTACGTACTGTGTGACCCTCTCTGCATCCTCATACACTTTCTGCTTTCTCTTCATCTTCAGCTTGCTACGTCGACATATATATCTGGACTATCGATTTCGATGTTGGTTTGCTGTCGATTTTGTTACGAAGAACCCTATCACCGAACTGTTCACTGCCCTACCTTCCTGTTCATAAGGAATGCTACTCATGGTCACCTCGTCTTTGGCAGTCCGCTCCGGGAGTCTGAATGGGGGCTATTCCGGAATCTTTAGCCAATGGAGAGACCGTCATGACACTTTTTCAATTACAGTTAACATGACCTATGGACTCACGTTATGTGTCTTTAATGTCTTCTGCATCCTCATGCCTTTGATCTTTGCTTATTCTTCCCTCTTCTGGGGCAGTTTTCCATCCCAAGGATAAGTATGTGCCCGGAACTTCTGCCCCCCCCCCCCTCCGTCTCCCTCCACCCTTTTTGACAAGGCCGTTGGCTGAGTGAGGGTCACTTCTTATGCCGGATGTCTTCGGCCGCCAGTACTGTTTATTAATCAAAATTTAAGCTGTAATGTGTTTCGACGAAGGGGTCGATAAAGGTTTGATTACTTATCAAAGAATGCAACCCAGTTTTTTGCGTTGTATTTGGTCATAGCGGACGTCACATAACATCCACTGAAGTTCGTTATTGATCCTTTCACTCAGCTTTTTTTTTTTTATTACGGAGGCCAGCCAGCTCTCTGGCCGAACACGATGAGCTACCATGCCGGCGGCTCCCAGACCATCGGTGGAGGTGTTCTATGGCTGTGTAATCGCTAGGGTCCTTGCTATGCTATGTGTCTCTTTTCGCTAATATGCTTTCAGTCTCCTTTCTCTTTAAATAGTACTTTTATTATTGAAAGTATCCACTGTTCTGGAATGGAAGCTGTTTCTACGCACTAATTGTAGGGTTTTCCTACACTGGCTTTAGTATTTGGGTTACCACTTTCACATATTCGTTATACAGTCTGTCAGTGACTGCAGCTTTCTTGCTCTTGATACGAATTACCTTATGCTATTCCGTTTTATCTATGGGCTACCAGCTATGTTCCTGTAGCGCGTGGATTTGCGTGGAGACACATGTCAGAAAAAAATTACATGTTCGGATCTCCGCCTGTGTTAGATGTAAAAATGTGAATCATAAAATTAATTATCAGACTCACATTCTCCCTTAAGACCCAAGCTAAATTACGGTATACAAGCAGGTGAATAAATACAATGGAATTGTAAGGTCCTGGGTGTGAATCTGGAAGGGGAGAATTGCGTAATACAAAAATTAAAATGTTTAAGGTTTTAGGAAAAACACAATTTGAATGAATATATTAATTTATTCAAACAAAACACAAATATGGAAATGCGTCTGACTGTCTGACAGTAAAAAAATTAAAAATACATTATGTACCCAGAACTCCAAAGAAAGTGCAACTTACTGTTGGCAAAGTTACTTTGAGAATTGACTAAGGCGGCTATAACAGCAACTGACGTTCTGAAAATAGCTCACGAATTGTTTACAGCGAGCCGCACGTGATTAGCCGAGCGGTCTAGGCGCTGCAGTCATGGACTGTGCGGCTGGTCGCGGCGGAGGTTCGAGTCCTCCCTCGCGAATGGGTGTGTGTGTTTGTCCTTAGGATAATTAGAGTAAGTAGTGTGTAAGCTTAGAGACTGATGACCTTAGCAGTTAAGTCCCATAAGATTTCACACACATTTGAACATTTTTTGTTTACAGCGATTGCTTGGCTGAATGTTAAACTGAAAAAGACGCATGCACCTACCAACGCACTGATCGACCAAGAAAAGTTACTTGCAATTCTCAAAGTGTATTCTAATCGCAGATTGTCCTAACCAGGTGGTGGTGCTATTCTGTTCGCCACAATTTATCAGTGGAATATGAGAAGAGCGTTGCCTCAGCCTCTGGCTTTGTAAAGTGCGAAGTTACGACAGTGTTTCTGTAGACTAACACGCTGACTCTCTATTTGTCTGTTGCAGTGGAGACCGCAGCTCGTAGAGATGCGTTCAGCGCCACGACGCACGTTAACATCTCCTCTTCTTTTCTATCAAAAGCAAGCAGCTTTCTCTTTCCTCCCCGCCAAGACAACACAAACACCAATCATTGTGCAAGGCTTCTCTGTCCCCAACGGCACAATGCCTTCTCCAGCAGAAATCTCTCCATGAATGCAAATCATTTAAAAACTCTTCTCTTCTTTCAAAAACTTCCCTCTATAGGCTTTGACTCACAACGTCACATATATGTAGTTTTACCTATCGGCGTTTTTCGCACCAATAGCTAGCCTAGTTCCCCAGGGCAAGGGGAAGTTGAAAAGCTCTCCCCGAGTCTACCCGCTCATTTTACCCCTCTTCATGTTTTTCCGAGAGTTGGAGATTATCTCCCACAGAGACGATTCTAAACATGGTAGAATGCCGGACTCCTATTACAAATACAAGTTCTTTCTCTCACCTCACAGCTCTGCTTCCCTGGGCAAAAGTGGAGACCTGCCATACAGTAGACAGTAAACTTCCGTACGCTGGGGGCTGCTGCCCACGCAACTCTGACAACATACGGCTCATTACTTGTGGACCGGCCCACCGGCGATCCCAACGGGCTCCGTATTTTCTGCTGGGCCCGCATCGTGTGTGTGGCTGTCACACTCTCTCAGAAAAACAAAGAACAGACCCATACTAGATTACATGTGAAAACTCGAATTGTGACAAGAAGTTACTAAGAGATCAGCACGTACAGTTACTGAAGTCATATTTACTCTCCAATGCTATTATTGTTAGGCGAAATCTCTTCATTAATCTTTCACTGAAATTAGGCCCGGGTCGAACTGCATGGTGGATAAACGAGCGTTAATCTAGTACATCGGTTCGTCTCAACGTGATATTTAGACAGTTAGTCCCCCTCTTACAGGCATGACTGACTCTAATCTCCGCCTCAGAAAGTACGATGCACGAACACTTCATATATGATAACGAGTAGAAAAAAATTATGCGATTACTGACACAGATGCGACGATTTCCTGCCCTCAGGTCATCTGATGACTGAGGCAATAGAAGGTGACCTGACCACAAACATAAAGAAAATAAATTTCTTAAATCACGCTAAACCTTCTGCGATAGTATAAACGCAAGAAAGCAGAGAATAAGGAATTAGCGGCCATTATGTCGCACGTCTTCTGGGAAGTTTTCTTTCCAGTTGAATTTGTCAGGTCTTGTTGTGTTTAGCCTGTCAGTATAAGATCCAGCAGAAAGCAGTGATTGAGGTCCACATGAAGGCTGCGTATATAAAAATCTCCAACACTTCATTAGAACGATGATTTAGTTTTGACATTTCATACTGAATGATATCTACTCGTGTTTCAAATACACAACCCTTTCAAATGGTTACGTTAAAAGTGAGCTTAGTGCCCGTTTGTACGGAGTAAGTTTCAATCAAATAATTTATGAAATGATTAACAGGTAAAACAACCATGCTGGCACAGAATCACTGAGATGTTACCTAACTAACTATTATTAGATTAGATACAAGATAAAACTTTTTCATGAAGATCAAATTAAATATCAAAAGGAACCAATTAATTAAATTAGATGACTGTGAGGGAGCCGCATTGAAAGCTGGACGGGTTGCACAACTAGCGTTGTGAACACAGTTTAACAGCCAGTTAACATTAATTCCAGAAACCAGTTCGTATAAGAGTATCAATTACGCACAATAAAGATCATTATAGGTATATTTTATACGGTATGTGTGACACAGCGACTATTTCAATACTATTTCTGAACACGTGGGGAAAGCTTCGGTTTGGTATAATGACAGATTCTTATCGTCTACATACACACTCATATCCGTTCCACAAAGGAAGAACATAAATTTGTACATCAGATAGAAACATTACGGACCAGAGAAATGTTAGCTTTACTGACCAACCAACTGGTCGGTAGCTTCCGTAGGAATTTTCCGACTCACAGGCACAAAACATACATAAATATATAGAATGAAAGCAAATCCTCATTCGATTCGAAATTAAATTTAAAGAGCACGCTTGAATGAACAGGAACGTTGAGCTGAAGGATCTCTACGTGGTGGAAGGGCGCATCGTCTATTTCAGCTGGCCAACACGATAAAACACAAAATCTACGAATTGAATTTAAACTAAAACACCGAAAAGGAATTCTAATACGACAAACAGATAAAACACACACACACACACACACACACATTTATGCTAAATGAAACAAGACATGAGTTGAACAAAGCGCTCTCCCATCGTTAAGCAGTGGCAAGACAAAGAATCTCGTTAGTTAACTGAAATATTATTAGGTATCGTCGTCCTCCCTAACTGAAATAGATACTCCGGTATGAATTACCACGATTATACTGATAACTAACATATTAACATCTCAGTCTAAACAAAATCCTTACACTTACCAAATTCCTAATTGCATATAAGAGGTGACCAGAGCAGGCAACCTTACCTTCCGACGACCCAGCAAACAGTGTTGTTCCATGCTACCAGACAGAGGTCGCCAGGTAGAAGCGGAAATCGGCAGAGAAAATATTTTCCAGCCACCTACACCAACTTATACAATAGCTGCGGACCAGTCTCCCCTAACGTCTCTTTGGCCCAGCAGACACTATGTAGTCTCTACACAGAGGTTAACTGAACTGCCACAACCGCTCAAGAACCAGAGTAGATGAAAGCACCAAGGACTACATGTGTTATACACTTACTATACCTATGTATTTATCATTGTTCTGCAGGCAATTCCCGGTACTCAACCAGCAAGTATGTAAAGGCTAAAGGCAGCTCAATAGAGCCAATTAAATGGCTCACATAGAGATGTTCCAGTATTAACGAATGGCATGAAAAAAATCGTTCTCTATTTCATTTTACCCGGTTATCACCAAGTTGGGAAAAGCCCTCTCTTAACAAAATTGTACAGTTATTCAATGTCACTGAAATCGTTTATTTTTTGGGTACAACAAGATTGAATCTTTATTAACCAATTCATTTATTTTCTGATAGAAATATTTTCTCAACACATTTTTGATTTACGGAGATGTGTCTTTCAGACTTGCTTTTGGTTTGGCGATAGTCGTGCTTGCCACTTGAAGAGTGAATTCAGTTTCTTCAACAGAACTTTCACTTTAGTATACTACAAACAATGATGCAATAGTATTCGTACTTGTAGTCAAACTGCAACAGCAATTGCGTATGCAAATTAATTTTACGATATGCTGATTCACTTAGAATGACATAGCGTTGTTGATGCATTTTATCGACGTTTAAACAATACTCTCCTTGAGTACAGCAAGGAGAAGATTGTGTATTGATGTAAAGTAGATCTGAAGATGGCAAAAGAGAATTGCCGAAATCGATTATCTACACGAATAAATGATTTTAGCGATCTTGCGAGTTGAAAATTTAATTAGTGTTCATAATACTACGGATAACCTCCACGCTGAAGGTGTCAAAAGTCCATACACAACAAAGTTCCGGGCCGCTCTTTGTACTGTCATTTCCCGAAAACTTTATTTAGAGAGAAAGTGCTCTTTTTATGTCTTACGCGACTCACACGAAGCAAATGAGAAAACCTGTTGCACGTTATAAAACATGCCGTGATACGGGATTACCCATGTTGTCCCACACTCTGCACTGGACCAGCAGTCAACTCGCTCCACAACCTGAACATAATAGCAAATTGCATATAAAGCACTACAAAAATGTTCTTCCTTAATATTTGGGGTCACTGTTTAAGATTCCGGTGTTGGAATTATAAAATTCTAAATTACTGAATTAACACTGTCGGATCCAATTAGGCGTATCAAAAATTATAAATTTAGCAGATACAAGCAAAATTTCGGATACAAATTATTTTGAGGTCGTTGATAGCGAATTGATGCACTGAAATGTTTCATTCGATATTTTACATTTTTCAATCGAAATCGTAATCACATTTGTCATTTTTACTATCAGAAACTCGCTGACGGGTTGTGCACTGGGAGATCGTTAGACGCCATCTTTATGTCTCTTCTACAGCTGTCATTTCTTGGAATCTCGAGGTGATTGCCTCCGAAGATGCTAAGGCCGATGAAATACGTCACATATCCTTCCCTGAAGGGAATATTTGCGGGTACAAACTGTCGATAATGCCGGATATCTTTATCCCGAGCTTCCTGAGCATCTTCAGATAGCCAGCCAATCGGGAACAGAGCACCTTCGATAATGGCATTTCTGCACATCAGAACTATGTGGGAAAATGTCGGCACCAGACGTTATTGCAGAATATTGTCCGTCATAGCACAATAATTGTCTGCCTTATGGTACTGTCGCACACTGGGAAAATGATCGTATTCGTACTGGCAGCCAGCCTAAAAAGCAAGTTCGCTCGCAAATTAATTTAACGGTGTTCTGTTTGAACGAGTTTGAAATAGAGCTCTTGTATTTTATCGATGCTTTGATCAATTAGTATTAATTATAACATCATTCTTAATATTAAACAAGTTATGGAGAAACTTTTGACACCATACTTCGATCGCGATACCACAGCTGCTTCAGTATTCGTTCTAAGGAGAGTGTCAAAAAGCCCGATTCGGGCTTCGTGGGATTAGTTTATGGCAGATATTCTCCAAAAATCTTATTGTGTCACTGCAAATAGCAAGTGATTCTTATTTTGAGTGTACGATAGTAATGGTAGGGATATTTTCAAAACAGAAAGCCAAATGTGAACACTTCAAACACACTATGAATGCCGATAAAGGAAACACAAGTCAAACACCGATGTGAAAATGGACGGATAACTTCAAGTAGCTACACGTTTTAGTCGAAAGTATCTACTAAGTTTTATTAAGTGCAAAGTTTTATTGTGATGAACGGAGAGTCATCTGAATTTGTCAATTAGATACATACAATCAACCCAGAAACTTCCGAGACTGATTTTGTTCTTGACATGGGGGCGACGTCAGCGCAGTAACTATGGTGACAACTCAAACTAACAACTGTAAACAGTTGTACCACTGAGCGGTGAACGGCAGTTTTAAACAATGGACGTGCGACCGCAGTGTATCGATGTTGTTGTGTCACTGATTGCAACGGAGCAATGAACTGAACATATCTAAATCGGGTGATCAAGACCTTTTCCAAAACATTTTGGAGAAGAAGAGTGCACAGTACGTCCTGCAGACGTTGACTCCGGAATGAAAACAACAAAACCTGGACACCTGCTGCAACTTGACTGATACGCAGAACGGGGAAAGAAATCATCACAGATGACGACTCTTGGTGTTATCAATACGCAACTGCCACAAAACGACAAAGTGCTGAAATTCACATTAAGGGCAATTCCTTTGACGGCGTAACAGACGTTCAAGTGAGCGTGACGAGCCAGATGACCAACATCCCAAATAACGGCTTTAGTGACTGTTCCATAAGGTTGTATGAACGTTCCGAGTGTTGTAATCTACATCTACATCTACATCTACATCCATACTCCGCAAGCCACCTGACGGTGTTGGCGGAGGGTACCCTGAGTACCTCTATCTGTTCTCCCTTCTATTCCAGTCTCGTATTGTTCGTGGAAAGAAGGATTGTCGGTATGCTTCTGTGTGGGCTCTAATCTCTCTGATTTTATCCTCGTGGTCTCTTCGCCAGATATACGTAGGAGGGAGCAATATACTGATTGACTCTTCGGTGAAGGTATGTTCTCGAAACTTTAACAAAATCCCGTACCGAGCTACTGAGCGTCTCTCCTGCAGAGTCTTCCACTGGAGTTTACCTATCATCTCCGTAACGCTTTCGCGATTACTAAATGATTCTGTAACGAAGCGCGCTGCTCTCCGTTGGATCTTCTCTATCTCTTCTATCAACCCTATCTGGTACGGATCCCACACTGGTGAGCAGAATTCAAGCTGTCAAGCAGTGGGCGAACAAGCGTACTGTAACCTACTTCCTTTGTTTTCGGATTGCATTTCCTTAAGATTCTTCCACTGAATCTCAGTCTGGCATCTGCTTTACCGACGATGAACTTTATATGATCATTCCATTTTAAATCACTCCTAATGTGTACTCCCAGATAATTTATGGAATTAACTGCTTCCAGTTGCTAACCTGCTATTTTGTAGCTAAATGATAAGGGATCTATCTTTCTATGTATTCGCAGCACATTACACTTGTCTACATTGAGATTCAATTGCCATTCCCTGCACCATGCGTCAATTCGCTGCAGATTCTCCTGCATTTCAGTACAATTTTCCATTGTTACAACCTCTCGATACACCACAGCATCATCTGCAAAAATCCTCAGTGAACTTCCGACGTCATCCACAAGGTCATTTATGTATATTGTGAATCAGGCAGGGGGAGACTATACAGAGCACCGGAAGCATTAAAACCACAGTCTTAACGTTTCTCTTCATTTTATTAATCTACACTACTGGCCATTAAAATTGGTACACCACGAAGATATGCTACAAACGCGAAATTCAACCGACAGGAAGAAGATGCTGTGATATGAAAATGATTAGCTTCTCAGAGCATCCACACAAGGTTGGTTCAGGTGGCGACACCGTGCTGACATTATGAAAGTTTCCAAACGATTTCTCATACACAAACAACAGTTGACCGGCGTTGCCTGGTGAAACGCACATTGGAAGCGTGTATTCGTCATCGTCATACTGGCGTATCACCCGGCGTGATGGTATGGGGTGCCATTGGTTACACGTCTCGGTAACCTCTTGTTCGCATTGACGGCACTTCGAACAGTGGACGTTGCATCTACATCTACATCTACATTTATGCTCCGCAAGCCACCCAACAGTGTGTGGCGGAGGGCACTTCACGTGCCACGGTCATTACCTCCCTTTCCTGTTCCAGTCGCGTATGGTTCGCGGGAAGAACGACTGTCTGAAAGCCTCCGTGCGCGCTCTAATCTCTCTAATTTTACATTCGTGATCTCCTCGGGAGGCATAAGTAGGGGGAAGCAATATATTCGATACCTCATCCAGAAACGCACCCTCTCGAAACCTGGCGAGCAAGCTACACCGCGATGCAGAGCGCCTCTCTTGCAGAGTCTGCCACTTGAGTTTATTAAACATCTCCGTAACGCTATCACGGTTACCAAATAACCCTGTGACGAAACGCGCCGCTCTTCTTTGGATCTTCTCTATCTCCTCCGTCAGACCGATCTGGTACGGATCCCACACTTATGAGCAATACTCAAGTATAGGTCGAACGAGTGTTTTGTAAGCCACCTCCTTTGTTGATGGACTACATTTTCTAAGCACTCTCCCAATGAATCTCAACCTGGTACCCGCCTTACCAACAATTAATTTTATATGATCATTCTACTTTAAATCGTTCCGCACGCATACTCCCAGATATTTTACGGAAGTAACTGCTGCCAGTGTTTCTTCCGCTATCATATAATCATACAATAAAGGATCCTTCTTTCTATGTATTCGCAATACATTACATTTGTCTATGTTAAGGGTCAGTTGCTACTCCCTGCACCAAGTGCCTATCCGCTGCAGATCTTCCTGCATTTCGCTACAATTTTCTAATGCTGCAACTTCTCTGTATACTACAGCATCATCCGCGAAAAGCCGGATGGAACTTCCGACACTATCTACTAGGTCATTTATATATATTGTGAAAAGCAATGGTCCCATAACACTCCCCTGTGGCACGCCAGAGGTTACTTTAACGTCTGTAGACGTCTCTCCATTGATAACAACATGCTGTGTTCTGTTTGCTAAAAACTCTTCAATCCAGCCACACAGCTGGTCTGATATTCCGTAGGCTCTTACTTTGTTTATCAGGCGACAGTGCGGAACTGTATCGAACGCCTTCCGGAAGTCAAGAAAAATAGCATCTACCTGGGAGCCTGTATCTAATATTTTCTGGGTCTCATGAACAAATAAAGCGAGTTGGGTCTCACACGATCGCTGTTTCCGGAATCCATGTTGATTCCTACATAGTAGATTCTGGGTTTCCAAAAACGACATGATACTCGAGCAAAAAACATGTTCAAAAATTCTACAACAGATCGACGTCAGAGATATAGGTTTATAGTTTTGTGCATCTGCTCGACGACCCTTCTTGAAGACTGGGCCTATCCGTGCTCTTTTCCAATCATTTGGAACCCTCCGTTCCTCTAGAGACTTGCGGTACACTGGTGTTAGAAGGGGGGCAAGTTCTTTCGCGTACTCTGTGTAGAATCAAATTGGTATCCCGTCAGGTCCAGTGGACTTTCCTCTATTGAGTGATTCCAGTTGCTTTTCTATTCTTTGGACACTTATTTCGATGTCAGCCATTTTTTCATTTGTGCGAGGATTTAGAGAAGGAACTGCAGTGCGGTCTTCCTCTGTGAAACAGCTTTGGAAAAAGGTGTTTAGTATTTCAGCTTTACGCGTGTCATCCTCTGTTTCAATGCCATCATCATCCCGTAGTGTCTGGATATGCTGTTTCGAGCCACTTACTGATTTAACGTAAGACCAGAACTTCCTAGGATTTTCTGTCAAGTCGGTACATAGAATTTTATTTTCGAATTCACTGAACGCTTCACGCATAGCCCTCCTTACGCTAACTTTGACATCGTTTAGCTTCTGTTTGTCTGAGAGGTTTTGGCTGCGTTTAAACTTGGAGTGGAGCTCTCTTTGCTTTCGCAGTAGTTTCCTAACTTTGTCGTTGTACCACGGTGGGTTTTTCCCGTCCCTCACAGTTTTACTCGGCACGTACCTGTCTAAAACGCATTTTACGATTGCCTTGAACTTTTTCCATAAACACTCAACATTGTCAGTGTCGGAACAGAAATTTTCGTTTTGATCTGTTAGGTAGTCTGAAATCTGCCTTCTATTACTCTTGCTAAACAGATAAACCTTCCTCCCTTTTTTTATATTCCTATTAACTTCCATATTCAGGGATGCTGCAACGGCCTTATGATCACTGATTCCCTGTTCTGTACATAGAGTCGAAAAGTTCGGGTCTGTTTGTTATCAGTAGGTCCAAAATGTTATCTCCACGAGTCGGTTCTCTGTTTAATTGCTCGAGGTAATTTTCGGATAGTGCACTCAGTATAATGTCACTCGATGCTCTGTCCCTACCACCCATCCTAAACATCTGAGTGTCCCAGTCTATATCTGGTAACTTGAAATCTCCACCTAAGACTATAACATGCTGAGAAAATTTATGTGAAATGTATTCCAAATTTTCTCTCAGTTGTTCTGCCACTAATGCTGCTGAGTCGGGAGGTCGGTAAAAGGAGCCAATTATTAACCTATTTCGGTTGTTGAGTGTAACTTCCACCCATTATAATTCATAGGAACTATCCACTTCCACTTCACTACAGGATAAACTACTACTAACAGCGACAAACACTCCACCACCGGTTGCATGCAATCTATCCTTTCTAAACACCGTCTGTACCTTTGTAAAAATTTCGGCAGAATTTATCTCTGGCTTAAGCCAGCTTTCTGTACCTATTACGATTTCAGCTTCGGTGCTTTCTATCAGCGCTTGAAGTTCTGGTACTTTACCAACGCAGCTTCGACAGTTGACAATTACAATACCGATTGCTGCTTATTCCCCGCATGTCCTGACTTTGCCCCGCACCCGTTGAGGCTGTTGCCCTTTCTGTACTTGCCCAAGGCCATCTAACCTAAAAAACCGCCCATCCCATGCCACACAACCCCTGCTGCCCGTGTAGCCCTATGGCGCAAGTCGAGGAATCTGCAGCCCACACGGTCGCAGAACCGTCTCAGCCTCTGATTCAGATCCTCCACTCGGCTCTGTACCAAAGGTCTGCAGTCAGTCCTGCCGACGATGCTGCAGATAGTGAGCTCTGCTTTCATCCCGCTAGCGAGACTGGCAGTCTTCACCAAATCAGATAGCCGCCGGAAGCCAGAGAGGATTTCCTCCGATCCATAGCGACACACATCATTGGTGCCACATCTCGTGGTCGTGCGGTAGCGTTCTCGCTTCCCACGCCCGGGTTCCCGGGTTCGATTCCCGGCGGGGTCAGGGATTTTCTCTGCCTCGTGATGGCTGGGTGTTGTGTGCCGTCCTTAGGCTAGTTAGATTTAAGTAGTTCTAAGTTCTAGGGGACTGATGACCATAGATGTTAAGTCCCATAGTGCTCAGAGCCATTTGAACCATTGGTGCCGACATGAGCGACCACCTGCAGATGGGTGCACCCTGTACCCTTCATGGCATCCGGAAGGACCCTTTCCACATCTGGAATGACTCCCCCCGGTATGCACACGGAGTGCACATTGGTTTTCTTCCCCTCTCTTGCTGCCATTTCCCTAAGGGGCCCCATTACGCGCCTGACGTTGGAGCTCCCAACTACCAGTAAGCCCACCCTCTGCGACTGCCCGGATCTTGCAGACTGAGGGGCAACCTCTGGAACAGGACAAGCAGCCATGTCAGGCCGAAGATCAGTATCAGCCTGAGACAGAGCCTGAAACCGGTTCGTCAGACAAACTGGAGAGGCTTTCCGTTCAGCCCTCCGGAATGTCTTTCGCCCCCTGCCACACCTTGAGACGACCTCCCACTCTACCACAGGTGAGGGATCAGCCTCAATGCAGGCAGTATCCCGGGCAACCACAGTTGTAGTCCGATCAGGGGATGCGTGGGACGAGCTGGCCATCCCCGACAAACCCCCATCCGGACCCCCACAGTGATGCCCATTGGCAACAGCCTCAAGCTGTGTGACCGAAGCCAACACTGCCTGAAGCTGGGAGCGAAGGGATGCCAACTCAGCCTGCATCCGAACACAGCAGTTGCAGTCCCTATCCATGCTAAAAACTGTTTTGCAAAGAACGTCTGAACTAATCTACAGAGAGCGCAAACAAATCAACAAAATTTAAACGGTTATTAAATTACAAGATTGCCTAGTAAATGCAGTAATGCTGCTACTTGTGCACTGCTGACACTGCTCGGAGGCGGAAGGAGACTACGCGAATTTACACTATTCAGGTACTAAAACGCGATGCTACAACTCTCAAATACTATAATACGCCCAAAATTTATGAATTAAACAATGCAAGTACCAAAAACACGCAAAGAAATTAAGAATTATACTATGTAACAAATGAGTGAGCTAGGAGTATACGACTTGCTGCTGCAGCTGCTTATCCAACGGCGGCAGGGAGCACACTGACTGTGACCAACCGACACCGGCCGTTCAAAACAAAAACAGAAGACAAACGACTACGCGAATTTACACTATTCAGGTACTAAAACGCGATGCTACACTCTCAAATACTATAATACGCCCGAAATTTATGAATTAAGCAATGCAAGTACCAAAAACGCGCAAAGAAATTAGGAATTAAACTATGTAACAAATGAGTGAGCTAGGAGTATACGACTTGCTGCTCAGCTGCTTATCCAACAGCGGCAGGGAGCACACGTTACATTTCAGATGTGTTACGACCCGTGGCTCTACCCTGCGAAATCCTACATTTCAGCAGGATAATGCACGACCGCATATTGCAGGTCCTGTACGGGCCTTTCTGGATACAGACGATGTTCGACTGCTGCCCTGGCCAGCACATTCTCCAGATCTCTCACCAATTGAAAATTTCTGGTCAATGGTGGCCGAGCAACTGGCTCGTCACAATACGCCAGTCACTACTCTTGATGAACTGTGGTATCGTTTTGAAGCTGCATGGGCAGCTGTACCTGTACGCGCCATCCAAGCTCTGTTTGACTCAATGCCTAGCCGTATCAAGGCCGTTATTAGGGCCAGAGTTGGTTGTTCTGGGTAATGATTTCACAGGATCTATGCACCCAAATTGCGTGAAAATGTAATCACATGTCAGTTCGAGTATAATATATTTGTGCAATGAATACCCGTTTATCATCTGCATTTCTTCTTGGTGTAGCAATGTTAATGGCCAGTTTTGTAGTTTCGAAACTTGTGAACTGAAGAGATAAGTGAAGAGTAGCAATCGACTTTAAATTTTAAAAATCAACCGAATTGTATAATCACGTCACTGCACTATCGCAACAAGTTCTAGTTGGTGTAATACGTACCTGTCCTTGAGCGGACAGCAATTTTGTACATCGGCCGCTTCTTGTTGTATTTTGAAATGTGCAGTAGCATCTGGTGCAAATGAAAAGAGATTGGTAAGTACTTTCGTTTATTTTTTGGTTAGACAGGTATTGAAATCTTGTCTCAAAATTTACACGAAGTTGGGAAATATTTTGTTGTTAAACCACGAAATAGGTGTTTGGAGGTTACTGTAAACCCGACAGAAATTCGATAAAGTTATATATACTACATGAAGCTCTTTTTAAACACGTGCAGTTTGTATACGAATGCATTACTTTTATAGCATACGTTAATACTACTTCGTTTGAAATCTGATATATAAGTTATTGAGAACCTTCGTAACACAGGATGAATCGTCAAACACGTATCACCCCTTTTATTTCCTGAATACGTCAGGATATCAAAATCAGGTTTCAGGGCGGTGATAATATGCAGAAGGACATGTATCTTTTTTTTTTTTTTGTATCAATGCCCTAAATATTTTTATCAAATTACGTATTAAGGAATTTTAATTTTAATTTGATGGAATGATATACTATTTTAATGACATTCGAAAGATCCTCAAAACCCGTGTACCGTAACAGAACGCTTGTTAACGTTAATTGCTTTAGTTTCCAAGAAAAGTTCTTAAACTGGAGGGCAAAGCAGCCGAAATATGCAGTTGGAATGTAAGCTCTTCCAAGTGTGGCTCCCATGCCACACTGTTACAAATAGCCACATATTTAAGAGAAGTGATTTTATGGAGACTAGCGTACATTCTGAAGGATCAATATACTGGTGAACCTGGTACAAGAGCCCTATAGGCGATGTTACCATGACCAAAGGTGATACCAACCGCTTTACTTTTAAATTTTAACATGTTTCGCCTACATTTGTGGTGCAAGTTACAGCGCCTTCGTTGACTAGCGTTATATAGCTGGGCTCCAGATTTCAAAATATTATGCGTCGGTTGAGCACTTAGCATACACCTGAGATGCGTCGAGATCGGAATACTGTGACCTACACGGTGAAACGATGGCTCCCAATAAAATCATGTGAAAGCGACATGAAAAAGAAAAGTCGCGCAAAGGGTGACTAAATGAGGCTGAAATTCACCATAAGAGTCCGATTTATTGCCCGAGGCATTTCTGTACTTCTAACCATTGAATGACCAATATACATTGACACAAAAAGACACAAGAATGCAAACAATAGACGAAACACCTTGAAACAGGTGAATAGGTTAGAGGGTGACTGTTACGAAAATTGTGTCCATGGAAATCCCCAATCGTTGCTAAATAAGACGATAACCAAACGAAAACACCGAGAAAAGTAAGAACATGCACCAGTTCTCTCGCCTAAGTGGATGCTGCGTGCAGGCAGTTGGCTTTGAATTAGTTCAAAGGAACAAAACGTTGACATAAAATAGCTTTACTGTCATCTTGTCAAGACGTATGGAAATGTGCCTCTTGCTTAAGACTCTGTTAACACTGAGGTGCAGAGGATGGTCATAGTAGTGGCTGAGATTTCTATGTTTAGCCCTAGGGGCTGTGATCAGCCTTAAAATGAATATTATTATCTGCCAAATATCCTGCAACGAAAAAGTGTCCTTTTACATGCTCTAGGGCGATGAGTTTTCTCTCCTCCTCCACAAAATCTAGCTGGTTCTACCAGCACCAGAATCTCGATAACCAGTCACACTATATATTCAGAGTTCCAGTCAATGAAAATTTTGTAACGGTTGCAACCATTTCCCTTCTCCTAACGAAACTGTCGTCGTTAAACGATCCTACACAGTTCACTCCCAGAGAAGGGCAGCAGACAGAAATTCTCTCCCGTTCTAGGTGTGTTTTCACATATCCTCCAAACAAAACGGCTGCACGTGTGCATCCCTGCTACCAAAATAATTACGATGAACCAATCACGGGATTGCATACAAAATTTAAACATTTACACCAGTGACAACTTTTGACTCCCAACATCCGTCTCTCACGCTGAGTGTGACGTATTTTTTACCTGCCGTTGCAGATATTATCTTTTCTAAAGTGCATTCTTTAAGCTCTAATTTTCTGAAAGTTCACATCGTGCTTGCTCTCTCTCTCTCTCTCTCCTGGCCGTTCGCACCCTCGGCCACCGCCGAGTGTTTTTAAATCCGTCGTAAATACTGCGCTCTGTTTCGCACCCATACCTGCCTCATTCCTGGCGCTCCCCTTACTATCCATTACTGAATCCAACTAACCTTCTCAAGTTGCAGAAAAACATTACACTGACCCGTCATCGTACATGGGTAAAGAAAAGATTTCTATTTATATCTGCAGTCACTAGTATTAGGTTTAATTACGTGCTCAGTTTCATGTAGCATTAAAAAATCAAATACATTTGGCATCCTCATCTGAATAATGATATATTGAAAAGATTAGAGAGCAGTTTCGGAAAACTGACACGTAACAAACAGATTTACAATTCCATTAAAGATGTATATGATTCCATTGAAAAAAACATGCCTGTTTCAATATCTCGGTTAATATTAGAGCCTTAAGTGTGCAATAAAATTACAAACACTAAATAGGTTTTCAACTCTCAAGATCACTAAAATAATTTTTTTCACGTAGATTACCGGTTGCTACAATTCTCTGTTGCCATCTTCAGAACTATGTTTACATCTTTCAACAATCTTCTCGTTCAGTTCAGCAAGAAGGAAATTGTATGGTGATGTAAACATAGATCAGAAGATGGCCACACAGAATTGTAGAAACCGATAATCTCTATGAACAAATGATTTTAGCGACCTTGCCACTTAAAAATATATTCATTGTTCATAATACTGCAGATCGCCCCCACGCGGACGATGTCGGAAGTTTATATGAAACAAATTCCGCCCCGCTCTAAGTACTATCATCATTTGCCGAAAACTTCATTTCGAGAAAAAGAGCTCTTTTTCTGCCTTACGCGACTTAGCTTGTGCAAACGAGAAGTGCCGCTGCACATGATAAAACATGCCGTGAAACAGTACTGCATGACACGGTGCTCACACCCTGCGCCGACCCAACCGCCAACTCGCTTCACAACTTGGACATAACTGCAAAATGGATGTAAAATCCTACAAAAATTGTGTTCTTTTTGGATATTTGGGGTAGCTGACCGCCATTACGTTGTTGAAATTAGATAATTCAGAATTACTGAACTGAAAATGTCGGATCCAATTAGGCTGATCGAAAATCGTAAATTTAGCAAATTCGAGTAAAATTTTGGGTATAAATTATTTTGAGGTGGGTAATAACGAATGAGACGTTGAAACTGCCGTACTGTAATGCTTCATTCGATATTTTACATATTTCATTCGAAATAGTAATCACATTTGTCGCTTGCGTCATTATTACTATCAGAAACTCGCTGTTGGGTCGTCCACCGAGAGATGGTTCTAAAGGCAGGTCTTGTATCTCTCAGATGGCATCTGTATATATTCTTCAGTTGTCTATACTTGGAATCTCGAGATGACTGGATCCGAAGTTGCCGAAGCCTATGGAGTACGTCATGTGTCGTTTTCTCAAGGGTATATTTGAGCGCAAAATATTATCGGTAATGCCGGATATCGTTAGTCAGAGCTTCATGTGCATCTTTAGAGAGCAGAGTAATCGGCAACGGAGCAACTTCGATTGTGGCGTATTTGGGCATCAAAACTATGTGGGCTGGATCGAACACTAATGCAGAATATTGTGCAATATTGCACAATAATTGTCTGCCGTATGGCACTGTCGCACAGTTGAAAAATAGCCATCCATT
This sequence comes from Schistocerca americana, assembly GCF_021461395.2. Lineage (NCBI taxonomy): Eukaryota > Metazoa > Arthropoda > Insecta > Orthoptera > Acrididae > Schistocerca > Schistocerca americana. The sequence continues at coordinate 1,026,550,141 of NC_060119.1, forward strand.
AAAAACGCACAAGTATGAGGTGCAAATATATCTGAACTCGTTACCTAAAGGTTTGAGGTAGTAGGAGAACCATTTACAAAAGTGGAGCTACGCATAGATTTTGGATAAAATCGGTGGTAGTTTAGGGTTAAGTCGATATACGTCGTTACAGTAGTTAAAAACGCCGTAATATGTCTTCTGCCGTGCCACCCTGATTATAGCATCTCGTAACAACTGGGCGGGACCTTTGTTATATACACTACTGGCCGTTAACATTGCTACACAACGAAGATGACGTGCTAAAGACGCGAAATTTAATCGACAGGAAGAATATGCTGTGATATGCAAATGACTAGCTTTTCAGAGCATTCACACAAGGTTGGCGCCGGTGGCGACACCTACAACGTGCTGACATGGGGAAAGTTTCCAACCGATTTCTCATACACAAACAGCAGTTGACCGACGTTGCCTGGTGAAACGCTGTTGTGATGCCTCGTGTAAGGAGGAGAAATGCGTACCATCACGTTTCCGACTTTGATAAACGTCAGAATGTAGCCTATCGCGATTGCGGTTTATCGTACCGCGACATTGCTGCTCGCGTTGGTCGAGATCCAATGACTGTTAGCAGAATATGGAATCGGTGGGTTGAGGAGGGTAATACCGAACGCCGTGCTGGATCGCATGGGCCCCGTATCACTAGCAGTTGAGATGACAGGCATCTTATTCGCATTGCTGGAACGGATAGTGCAGCCACGTCTCGATCCCTGAGTCAACAGATGGGGACGTTTGCAAGACAACAACCATCAGCACGAACAGTTCGACGACGTTTCCAGCAGCTTGGACTATCAGGTCGGAGACCATGGCTGTGGTTGCCCTTGACACTGCATCACAGACAGGAGCGCCTGCAATGGTATACTCAACGACGAACCTGGGCACACGAATGGCAAAACGTCATTTTTTCGGATGAATCCAGATTCCGTTTACAGCATCATGATGGTCGCATACGTGTTTGGCGACAGCGCAGTGAAAGCACATTGGAAGCGTGGATTCGTCAACGCCATACTGGCGTATTACCCAGCGCGATGGTATGGGGTGCCATTGGTTACACGTATCGGTCACCTCTTGTTCGCATTGACGGCACTTTGAACAGTGGACGTTACATTCCATTTGATACCTACGAAACCCTACCTTTCAGCAGGATAATGCACGACCGCATGTTGCAGGTCCTGTGTGAGGCTTTCTGGCGCGGGGTCCCGGGTTAGATTCCCGGGGGGGTCAGGGATTTTCTCTGCCTCGAGATGAGTTGGTGTTGCGTGTCTTTCATCATCTTTTCATCATCATTGACTCGCAAGTCGCCGAGGAGGCGTCAGCTAAATAGGACTTGCAATTTCGGCGGCCGAACACCCCGCATGGGGCCTCACGGCCAACAACGCCGTACGATCATTTCATTTCATTTTGGATACAGAAAATGTTCGATAACTGTACTGGCCAGCATATTATCCAGATCTCTCACCGATTTAAAACGTCTGGTCAATGGTGGCCGAGCAACTGGCTTATTCCAGTACACCAGTCACTACTCTTGATAAACTGTGGTATCGTGTTGAAGCTGCATGGGCAGCTGTACCTGTACACGCTATCCAAGCTCTGTTTGACTCAATGCCCAGGCGTATCAAGGCCGTCATTACGGCCAGAGGTGGTTTTTCTGGGTACTGATTTCTCAGGATCTATGCACCCAAACTGCGTGAAAATGTAATTACATGTCAGTTCTAGTCTAATATATTTGTCCAATGAATACCCGTTTATCATATCTGCATTTCTTCTTAGTATAGCAATTGTAATGGCCAGTAGTGTATTATCAGGCCACACGAGGAATATTTGAAAAATGTGTCTTTTCTGACTGCTTACTGGCAACGTCAGGGCATGTATCATATCGACTTATTACTGGAATGCCACCGCAGAGTTGGACACGTGTGCAACAGTGCAATTTACCAAAAATTTCACCGGACTGAAGTCGGAAGGTGCACGTTTTCCATTTCTATGCTGTCCCGGTTTTGAAGCAATTTGGTCCACAGTGGGCAGGTACCCCGCGGGGCAGAGCTGCAGCAGGCTGCGGCTGAGTCGCGTGCCTGCCCGGACGTGATCTATTTGCCAACGCCCGTCCCCCATTGCCTGCGAGCGACCGAACCGTTAGCCACTGCAGTGCGCACGAGCAGGGACAGCCTGACACAGTAGGTGATCGCTGTGGCAGGGTCTGCAGTCGTGCACTACAGCAGCTACAATCTTTATGAAATTTATTAGCCATGTACTTGCAACATTTCCTAAGCACTAAATAAAATATCAATCGTTGACATTGTTCCAATATTTTCATTGCACCTATGAGAAATTTCCATTCTTGTTCTTATAAACATGTAACACTGAATTGTGTAATAAATTCCATTTTAGAATTCGAACTTTATCAGTGAATTTCATTATTGAATTGTCGGGTTAGCATCCGAATCATGATACCGTGTTGTCCCTTATCCGCCTGAAGATTATGATTAGGGAACGAGCCGTTGCGACGGCGCAACGACGCGATTTGGCTGTTAATTCTAGAATATTTCATCAAACCAAATACATATTTTCTACTATTTCTATATTTTCCAGCTGGCAATTGCAGAGGGAATCCCCGTTTAATTTCACTTACCAGATTCTTTATAAGCCTTTCAACTGTTACTGTTTCCTAGTTTCCATGTGACAATGATCTGAGATAGATTTTATGTTTCTTTTTGAATCCGTTTTTTTTCTTTTCCCTGTTTACTCTGTGACAAGCACAAACTTTCAGATGAAGTGTGTGAGGAACACACAGAATACGTTCCCAGTCTACCATACTATTACTTTCGGGCTATCTGCATTGCGTGTTATATCATGAAATATTATATTAGTTATGTCTTATTCATCAGTATTGGACGTTAGTTCCCGTTTCGTCTCGAACATTATTTCATCTTATTTGTAGTGCATATATTTACGTAATGAATGCAATAATATCACCTTTTTCCACTCTTTGACCCTTCCTGTCAGTATTTGAGATTCTAACTTTGGTGATTGACACAGCAAACGAGTTTCTGGAGCCTCCAGAGCTATAATCTATTCACTTTCGATTAGGTCACTATACAATTATTATTATTATTTCTTATTATTTATTTGATAACCTTCAGTGGTTCACTCTACTCTAGTATATGAAGGTCTCTACACGGAGTGATTGTTAATAATACAAGACAGTTCAACAAAACAGTCCAGTAATATAGTGACTATCGAAGGATTATCAAAATTTATTATTATGTAAATGGTGATTTTATCTTCTCTCTGACCAATATTTCTTCATTCTTTCAAACAGTCTCTTTCCGTTTTTCCTCTTAGATCACTCATTCCATAGTCCATTTATTGATATTCGTTTGCAGTCTAGATTGTGTTTCTTGCAGTATTTTGGCTTTCTCTGTTTTGTTGTTTACGTCACCTACAGTAATTCGGAATTCTCTTACATCTTCCGCTTACCATTCCACAATTTTTCTATTGTTAACTTACTAATTCTGTAACTTGACCTTGGAACTCTTCCATTTGGTCCGTGTTTGCATAGAAAAACAACAATATCCGAAATTGTGGACTTCAGGAAAGCCCCATCTTATTTACTAGGGAGACACATGCACACATTCCTACAGAAAACGTACACATACACAAACAACAGAAGAACGGCAACATCCCGCTCCCCCCCCTCCCCCCCCCCCCCGCCCGACAGCAAAACTCGTATCTCTTGACAGTACATCCATGTACACGGACATACCCACAGAAGAAACTATAAACATTATTAAACAATAGCTAAAATACAAGAAATTTCCAGTCACACAAATAAATGAAATCTCATCCATTCTTAAGCTAATCACAGAACAAAACTACTTCACTTTCAAGAATAGCTTCTATTTGCAACAAGAGGGGCTATCCATGGGGTCTCCCATCAGTGGAACCTTAGTCAGCATTTTCTTGGACCATATAGAGAACACAGTATTCAACAACACTGTAAAAAAAGAAGTGTACAAAATAATCCACTGGTACCGATATGTCGATGGCATAGCTGCCCTGTAGATGAGACGCATAACAGAATAGAAGAGCTACACAGTATCATCAACACAGTACACTCACAAATCCACTTCACAATGGAAATAGAAAATAGCGAGAAACTAAATTTCTTGGATCTCACAATCACAAGAAACAACCGCCAACATGAATTCTCCATCTACAGAAAACCTACATCCACAAGCACTGTTGTCCACAGTTCATCCAACCACCCAACAGTGCATAAATATGCCAGTTTCACACGCATCCTCCCCAGGGTAAACAGAACACCTCTTAAACCACAAAAATACACACAGGAACTAAATACTATCAAACAAATTGATGTTGAAGAGGCCTACAAAACAGACATCATAAACAAATTCAACAACAAGGCAAAAATGTCAGAATAAATGTCAGAATAACCTCAGACAGATTCAACAACGCTGAAATATATCAACTCACATGCAAGTCCTGTCAGGCCCAATACGTAGGACAAACAAGCAGAAATTTCCGAACGAGGTACACAGAGCACATGAGAGCTCCAAAGAGTGGCAGTACACTTTCATTTTTTCGCTAAAACATCTAATGAACAAAAACCGTAAACCCACCAATACCGAAAACGATCTACACATTCTGAAAAACAGCAACAGTCTATACCGACAACTAACAATAGAAGAAAATTACTACATGCAAAAGGCGACAGTGGAAGGGAAAAATGTAATAATCGGAAACACAACACTTTGCAGCAACACACTCTTTACCACTCTGAGAAAACTGACCAAGGATACAGAACAGAAAGCACATACACGCAAAAGAACCACTTCTTCATCACATGCAGACATAAATAAGGAACAGAAGTCGTCGTAATTCCCACTGCAGTTTTCATAACCTTCTCGCGATGTGCGATACACTTCTCGCAACACACGCGAATAGCAAGATGGCGTAATGTTTTCTGTGTACAGAATCAGCTATACGCATTCCAACGAACGTGAGTGCACGAATAACTAATTAACAGCCCAGTACGCACCTAAACTGCATTCCACAAACTGCTGCAACCCCAAATGTAAATTGCTAACATACTAAGTTCACCTATTTGTTTACTAACAGCCGCTCACACAGTTGTAGATGACATGATGTAGGCTGTGAAAAAACGATAACAGAAAAAGGTCACAGAAAATACGCCGCAAACAGCGAGAATAACACTTAAAAACATGCCATAGTATACAATAAATAAGATAGTAGAAAGTATCCACAGAAAATTATATTTCAAAAAACGAACAGTAAAAATGTAATAATATATTACTGTGTTTGTGTAACTATAGTATTTTCTGCATGTTTTAGATTTAAAAAAAAAACACTGATGATGGTGATATTTGTCACCGAAACTAGTTTGGGAAAATAAATAAGTTAACAAATAACAAGGTGTTTTGCACCAAGGCGTACTCGATTTCAGATATTCTTGTTTTACTAATTCTGTTTTCTAGTGTTCTCATGAGATGTCCAAAGAATGACGTTTCTTCCTGATAGCGCTCACTACTGGTTCTAGTTTTTCGCGATGTCATTTGAAACTATTCTCCGCAGCCGATTTACCTCATATTGTTTATTTATTAGTGTAACAATTATTATTTTTTTGGTTTTGAGCATCTTGTGAATTTCTGCTGTATTAGTGGTTTTCGTGTTAGTTTCAGCTGCATATGTTACATCTGGATGCGTAACTGTTTTACGGTGCTTTAATTGTGCAGCTATATATGCTCTCCTTTGTGTGTGATTTTGGTAATTTAATTGGCCTCTTTCAGTTTGTTTCTATTCTGTGTGTTTGATTTCTCATTTAGATTATATTGAAATTACTTTAACTTTATTGTTCTCACTATATAATATTATTTTATTTTTGGAAAATAAGTAACTTTTATTTTCTGACTGATTTTGTCTGTCTAGAAGTATTGGTGAAGTAGCTTATTACTGTTTTCACCAGATAACGTAATAATTTTATTTTCCGTTCTTACAGCGGAACAGGCAATCCATAAATAGTCTTCCTATTGGGGAACAGTTGTCGGAGGCGATGTAATAACGCTCATTGACCAACACATACCGGGGGGTATCAAACGCTGTTCTTTTGGTTGGTGAAGTGTTGCGAGCGAGCTTTATTGGCGATTTGTTTAGTCAACCGGAACACTGCACCGCGAGTGCATTCGTCCGACAGCCGAATGTTGCTGAAGGTCGGTCTGGTTTCTACGGAGATATTTTTCTTGAATTTTCAGTCGATGAACTTACATTAGTTCCCATAATTCTACAAATGTAGTTTACTTCTACTACTGGGATACTGCTTACAATTATAAGGACAATAAATAAATGAAGTTAATGAAAAGTAATGATTATAAACATTTCTGGCGAATTAGTATTCCAGAAAGAACCTTTCCGATAAATGTTAGAATTTTTAACGGCACGGTTTACACACTCGTCGCCTTCTATCCTGTGTCTTAGCTCTCAGTTCTGTGGCCCGAATCATGAGGGTAAGAAAATCTTCATTAACATACAGTACCCTATTTTCAGAGTCGGTGCCGTTGCGGATATAATAGAAGACAGTTTTCTACCTCTTCTCTCAGGTCAATGAATTCGTTTACTGACTCTTATTAAACACATATTCCATCAACGTAACTATTAGCAAACAATAGTTAACCATAGCAAACGATTTGCTTTGGAGTTGGCAGTCCAGAGAATTTGAAAATACAGCTGCCTTATCAGTAATTTTATGCCACTTTTCTATTTTACGGCTATTAACTGCTTACGAATTATTACCATAGCTCCGACGTTCGCCAGTCAAGACAGGATATACTACGTTAATGTTACAAGGTTAAGATTATACAATCATTATGACACATAATAATTATATTCTCTACTGTACCATTCCGCAATTTTGCTTTATTTGTTATGGAAGTTCTGGCAGTAGCAGCAGTAGAGTAGCTAAGGACCTCAACTGTCATTTTGAGATTCAATTTTGGAATTAATCTGGTTGCAAACGATTGTCATTCAGCTCTAACAACACTGAGTTTCTCGTTCTTCCTTCGTATGTCTTCCTGACGTCTCCAAAAGAAGCAACAGGGTTATTGAATAATAATTTATCACATTAACGATAACTTAGATGTATAGAAGACTTCCTATCTTTTATCGAGTGGCGATATGAAATACATGATTCAAATATTTTATGACTTTGTGACGTTAGAAGTGCCTATCTATATTAGTTTACCAGTACGAAGCACTTTGAGGATTAAGCACATATGAAGATAGAAACTATTTGCCGAAACCGGTAATGTGAATAAGTTTTACGTACGCAAGGAGTCTCGTTGGCTTTCCACTAATTATAGGACAGCATTAGATGTGGAGACAGACTGTAATATGAATGCTGATACTGATAAGGTTATTGGCGTTACATACAGTCCAGGAGTTCTTCGTGGTGGGCGTGTTGATTTTGCATTAAGTGATGCTGATGTGTAGCCTGGTCTGGCTTGACCTACTGTAGCTGTGGTTCGTGGCAATATGTCAATTTTTAAAAAGATTAGTGACAATGAAATCGCCAATAAGCAGACCGATCCGCACGCTTTGGAAGAAATGTGGGACGTCAGATATAGCAAAGATCCTCAGCCCATTAACACTGAACTAAGGACTTTCACTAGTAACCTGCAAATTATTGACTGCGCTTCGATTAATTTCTCCCTAATTACAAACGACTAATTTTGGCTCCAGGTTTTGATGCGCCAACAAAACATCATATTCGCATGTTTTCTTCCTGAATTAAGAAGTATAAAACAGTCAGTTTAAAGTGAGCGTAGGTAGCTCTAATCATGAAACAATTTTACAAGTTGCAGTTAGGTATTTCCTTTCCCTAATACGCAAACCCAGTACACCTTCTGCTAAATCCAGATCTATTGAGTATTCCTGATGTCAAAAGCTCGACGCATCAAAAAATAACAGATATGCAAATCTTAAAGGGATCTGTGCCGTAAATGTTTTGCTAAGGCCAGTAAAGATGTTTTTGGTGACGACTTTTGTGACACCAGTCCATTTTCTAATAGCTGACGTAAGATTTGTGGTCAAGAATGTGGAAAAGCGATCTTCATTTTCAGTACAAAATTATTTATCTGGATCGTGAGTTTATAAAACAGTATTATAGGTTCCGACTGTGCTAGCAATCGTCTTCACATCTAGAATGGAACAAAAATATTGCTCGTAAAAAGTTCTGTCTTCTTACAATATATTCAACATAAAAAGAAAAAAAATATGACAGAGAACATACTTTAAAATATAGTTACAGGATGTAACACATCACATGTCGTACATCGTGTACTGTGTCATTAAACCTACAGTGTGCATCACAGAGCACACAGCAGGTTCCATTACTCTGTACTTTTCCTTTAACCTGATACAGTTTTCGTACTTGACTTGTAGATGTTTATTTGAACTAAACTGATTGACTGTGAAGAAATACACATTACAACAGCGTTCGATGGTTGGGTGATTCCGTCTTTTACAGCATGCCTTCTGCAAAATGAAGGCAGAGACTATTTAATTTTCATCTCACGCATGGGATTATAAAATATTTGTTTGCAAAGGAACGATTTCATTTTACAGCGGTGTATATGCTCACCATACAAGCATGCACAGCCTTACCACACTTTTTCGAGCTTATGTGGAACTATTGCGTTCATTGCTGCTGCTGCAAAACGTCACGGCAACAAACCAGTTAACTCAATATTACGTGAAGTGAATGAATAACACAGACTTCTTGAGAGGTCTCTGTGAAAGGGAAAACCGTACACAGGACTCTAGCGCGACCTCTACTAGATTACTACTCAGTGGCTGAATTCTCTGTCAAGAAGGTGTAAGAGTAAACACTGCGTGTATTTCAGAGACACACTGTCAGGATCGAAACTGGTCGGTATAGCTCCCATTAAAATGAAAAAGAGTTTCTCAATGAACGTGGAATCTTGAGAAGTATGGGAAGCGCCAAATAGTATTTACGCGACGTCATATCTTGAAAGACAGGTTACTTCATTTGGTCTTTTTCTTTATCTAGTGCCTCTGTTCCACAACTACATGCTCATTAACAGAATGGGCATGGCTGACTGAAGGGTTGGCTCGATCACCTCCCTGCCACCGCCCCTTTACCTCCCCAGAACGGAAGGTATGTACCCCAAACTGTGTGCGTATAGTGTGATTCATGTGCAAATGTGCGAAAGTTCCTAAATGTTTGCGAATCGTGTAACTGAGGAAGAACTTGGTTACCATCACGGTATTCCCTTAGTAGAATGTGGGAAACCGCCTAACAGCCACATCATCTGAGCGGATTCAATGAGGGACAGGCGTACATCCCCGTCCCAGAAGCGTCAGTTTAACACACACGGTTATCTGGGCGGTAGTTATTCGATTAGTAGATTTAGAAAGTGCTGGTGAATGTTGACAGTCACTGGAATTCCGATGTGATCATGGTATGACATACAAGGAGCGTAATTTCATTTGACGTGCACAACCCAACTGCAGTTAAAGAAAGATTTGGATTTAACGTCGCGTAGACGACTAAGTCATTAGAATCGGACCTTAGGCTCAGTTGAAAAGTGTGGGGACGATCGAATAGCTGTCTCTTTCCGAAGGAGCAATTCAGTATTCGCCTTAAGCGGTTTAGGGAAATCCTGGTAAATCTTAATCCGGATAGCCACCGTAGTCCCGATTACAGGGTTAGTATATTAGCTACAGTGCTACCCAGCTCATTATTCTACAATATCAGGAGTAAAAGAATATGGAAATGAGGCAGTAGTTGAGAACGGAGTGGAACAGTTATAGACTCTAGCACAATGTCATCCAGTTTTTACATTAACCAAGCACTAAAGCAAACTATGGAGAAATTTGGAATCGGAATTAAAGTTTTTGGAGAAGAAATAACGTTTGATGATTGCATTGTAATTCTGTGCGAGACTGCAAAGGATTTGAACGGAATGGATAGTGTTTGGAAAAGAAAAACGAGTAAAAGTAGAAAAAGGTTAGTGCAGTCGAATTAATCAGGTGATGCTAAGAGAATTAGATTAAGAAATGATTCGCTGAAAGTAGTAGACGAGTTTGCTACTGAGCAGTCAAAATAACTAACTTCGTCACAACTAAAGAGTAAAAGAAATGTGGACTGGTCACATAAAAAAATCGTTCCAGAAAAACTGGCACATGATGCAGCAAATTTAGGTGTGAAGAAGTATTTTCTAAGGGTTACTGCTTGACGTGTATCCGTCTAAAGGAAACAAAGGTGCTCGGCAAATGGTTCACAAATTTATAGAATAAGTTTTGCTGCACACCAATGCTAACAATTTTATGGTACACCGAACTGCTATTGAAATGGTAAACTACCAGAGCGAGGAGTGGCAGGGAGTGATTTACGGAAAATCTCGACTAAAAGAAGAAATACGTCCATAGGAAACATCCTGAATATAAAATTAACAGTTTGATTGATAACAGAGAGATGTTAATGTTAAAACAGTAGAGGAAGACCAGACCGTGAACTGTCAAAATGAATATAGGGTGCAATTTTGCAGATATGAAAACCCTCACGCAGGACAGACTAGCAATGGAGATCTGCATCTGGCCAGTTTTCTGACTGATGGCTGCTACAACAACAACACGGAGGCACACAGTTTCTGACATTTTCTCTCACTCGACGATTGAAAGAACAACAAGAAAAAGCAAAGTAAAACTACAGGATAGTTGAAGAAGGATGTTCAAGCAAACTTGGCGCCACAAAGAACCTATCGTTATTACAATTCTTACATGATTGTTCCATCTCATTTCGCTTTCCTGCGCTGCGCCTGGGTTAACAACACACTGCGCCGGCCGCTGTGACCGAGCGGTTCTAGGCGCTTCTGTCAGGAACCGCGCGAACGTTACGGTCGCAGGATCGAAACCTGCCTCGGGCATGGATGTGTGTCATGCCCTTAGGCTAGTTAGGTTTAATTAGTTCTATGTCTAGGGGACTGATGATCTCAGATGTTATGTCCCAAAGTGCTCAGAGCCATTTGAACTATTCGAACACTCTGTATTGGGCCACCGTGTCAAACACTTTTCGGAAATTTAGGAATATCAAAGCTACCTGTTGGCTTTCATCCATGGTAGACTAGTTAAGTGTGATAAAATGGCTAGTATGGTTTTGCTTCCTAAACCAATGATGTTTGGGACAAGGCCCCATGTTTCTTGAAACGTGTTTGCTCCTGTTTCGAAGTTTATGGGTTTTGCTATCTCTTATGATACACCGTGTGTTCAGATATATCTTGCGTCCGAAGTTGAGAAGACTAAAACCTCAATAATTTTCTGCGATCCCCTATTTTTAAATAACTGGATAACAAACATTGTTATTCATTCCTTTGGTACATTGCTCTATTTGCAGCAAGTACTTAAAAAATTCACTAGCCTTATGAGTAACGATTTCGAAGCGAATTTAATTATTCTAAGTGAGATTGGCTTCCACTGGGGATTTTCTGTTTTTAGATTTTTTAACACAACCTTTAGTCCTCCCATTTATATAAATTCATCATGCTCGCCAATAACTGACCGCAGATTCCTCATCATATGTCCACAGACTTTGGAAATAATAGAACCACTCATTTTCTGAAATCGGGTTAATTTTACCACATATCTTCGATTTTTATCAAGTTCTTTCAGCATCCTGTAGGCTTTCGTTTGTTTCCCAACTACATCACGCTCCCTTCTCCTCAGAAAATGTTCCCAGCTTCGTTGTTTTATTTTTCTTGTCACTTTTTTAACCACTGCTGTGTGTCGCGTATACTTGATATAATCTCATTGTTTCTGTAATTGTTGATTTTTCAGGTAGGCCTTTTTCTTACATTTTATGGTGTCTGCTGGTTCTTGGTTCCAGATTACCAACCGCCTTTTGTTAAGGCATTAATAACAAATAGACTAAAGAAACTTTCGAAAATGTTTCTTACTGATGAACAGAATGGGTTTCAAATGGGAAGATCTTGCTTACACAGTGTTTTTCCAGTCTGCCAAATTATTGAAAAGCACAGAGAAAGCAATTACCCCCAATACATAACCTTTATTGACAATGAGAGAGCTTTTAATAGAGTTAAATTAAGGGAAATTATAGAAAAGAATGGTATATCTAATAAGTGTAGTTCAATGTATGTATACTATACTCAACAAAATCAAACTACAAAAAGGAATTCCGTTTGTGTGAAATGTCTGTCAAGGAGTGAGGCAAGGGTGTTCTTTATCACCCACATTATTCACTGCATACATAGACGACGTCTTAAAGACATAACAGAATAAAATAATGCACCGTTATAAGCTTATCGGTCTCAGATGATAAATTTGAGAGGCCAAGTTGGTCCTTGCACTAAATAGCAAATGATTACAATATGACAATATCTCAACGTAAAACTAATATAATGGCATTCCATGGAAAGGGGCATTTAAGAGCAAACATAGTAATTGATGATAAACTGTTTGAAACAATAGATACTTTTAAATACCTGGGATGTGAGACTTCATATAACACACACGACGATCAATAATACAAAATGTTAAAATTCCAGCAGTTGATAGCTACTATAAATCGCACTACTCTCAAAAAGTTATGAAAGAGGCCGCACGAAAATTTTATAATGTGATGGCAATACCAGTCCTAATGTATAGGAAGATACTTGGACTTCAACCGCCAGTCAAAGAAGGAGGAGGACTGAGACAGAAGCTGAGATGAGACTTCTGAGACATCTAGCTGGTTGCAAGGTCAAGGAACGGATAAATAGCAGTGAAATAAGGAATGAATTGGGTGTCAAAAGCGTACTTCATAAAATAGATGAGTACAGAAGGAAATGAAATGATCACTTACAAACGATGTTAAAGATCGGATACCTTAATTAGTAAATAAATAAACACCTCAAGGGAAAAGGAATGTTGGGCACCCTAAGAAGAGATGAAAAGACCAGTTACACTATACTTGAAACTGGAACAGGCAAGGATGCCCAAACCAATCTGGATATGATGATGATGATGTATATAGATGCAAGGTGTTTCCACAAGAACGTGCAAAAATTTAACAGGTCATAGAGAATGATCCACTGAACAATTTGAGTTAGGATCCTGAAGTCGGAGAAGCCAGATTAAGGTGATTATAGGAATAAAATATTATTACTATGTAGTTTTTTCTTTACGTTAGTTACAGTAAACTGCAAATACCATCATTGGTACAATGAACGTACCATTTGTATTGTATCTTACAAAATATGTTGAAACTGACGGCCATCAGCCTCAATGCAAGCATGACATCAGCGAACAATATTCTGACGCACCCTGACAAATATCCCTGGTGTGTTTCGAATCACATCACAGGCAGCTACAATTCTGGAAACTTACTCAATTTCCGTATCCACTGGGGTCTCATACACAAGTGACTTGAGAAATCCCTAAAGGAAATAATCAACTGGATTCAGGTGAAGTGACCTCGCAGGCCCTGGAATAGGACCTCGCCTATCGATCCAGTGGCCACGAAATACAAAATTGAGATGATTGCGGACATCCACGCTGAAGTGAGGCGTCATGTTGTCGATTCATAGCACGTTATGTACTGGGACAATGTAAACACGATACAACAGTGTCACATCATGGACAAGTAAAGTAAACAAAACTTGCATCATGACTACCTAGAGATCAGGCTCGTCCTCCTTGTTTCCAGGCAGTAAATAAAGAACGTATATGTAAGAAAACATCACAGTACCTATAAACTTCTATCCATGTTGGTAGTAAATATGCTGGAAAACAGTAATGCTAGACAAAGCGGTAGACAAGTTTACTTCCATATATCCTTAAGCTGTCTTCTCCGGTCCCGGATTCCCTATCTCTGATTGTTCAGTGGAGCATTGTCTATATCCTGTTACATGTTTGCATGAATTTACGGAAATACCCTTCATATCGGTCGTGGTGGTCTAAAGTGTAAAGTGCTACACTGCGGTCACGAAGATCGCGACTTCTGTTCGGGGTAGGTCCAAGAATTTTTCCTCGTTCCAGTCCCTCCAGAACTACCCCAAGTCGACTCATCCTGCTGTTAAATAGATTACAGTGGAAATTTTCAAGGGCTAAAACACGGCCGGGCCGATGGACTCGCTACTCTTATTCCTGCTTGTGCAACGGCGAACGAAAGGCTGCGCTCAACGTGCAGTCGTGCCAAAATCCCCTTCGAAGGTAGAGTGCCCCAACGTTTTAATGTATACAGCTGTATTTCGAAGCAAGTTTTCGCCACAAATCGTTTACGAAGTTCTCAACCGCTGGATTTTATCTCGGCTGGATTCAACGGGTACTTGAGCACCGAAGTGTCACGTAAAACCTCTACATGGTTGCTGCGCGCATAGTATTCGAAACAACGACAGCAGAAATATTGGTCCTCCATTGTGTACGGTGGTATTAACCGGAGGAGAACCTACGAAGACCAGGTCTTTATTACCGTCGTGATATTCTGGCGGCCGTAAGGGCTGGAATTAGCATTCTGATTCCTCGTTTCAGGCTACACCTAATTGTGGAGCTAAGCAGAACCGTATTACTGCTCTGACGGTAACCACACTGAAGCACGCGATGGAGGAAATTCTCGGCACGCCGGGCTCCGCTAGCACGACAATCGTTCCGTGTAGCGTTGGCGCTGCTGTTCACATGGAAATGAGGCTGCAGAGGAAGTTATATCCAGCGTCGAAGCAGCATGTTTATTAACGCTTTCAAATAGCAGAAACACTTACTGGAACGTCGGCGAATATTGTGAGAGAATGGAACTTTTCAGTAATCCATTATATGTGAAATGATGAAGTACTGGGATGGAGACTATTTTGTGGGAAACATACACCTCGTTACCGAGCAGACACTGAATGAATAGTCTTCCACAGAAAGCTCGAAGCATGTAGAAGAAGATAAAGTAGTTTACAGGAACCTTAATCACTCAGCTACGCAGACACTTTTATTTATGTTTTGTTAAGGTTTGCTGTATTAACAGAACAGAAATAATATGAGAATCTGTTCAAGCACTTGTCTGATGACTGTAACGGATGATTCCAGCACACAGATCAATGTTTCAAAATTTTCAGCAGGGGAGAGTGTTGTACCTGGAGGATATTGTATCTTGGAACACATGATGCTTCCTCGTCGGTTTTTCAATCTAATGACTTATTTTGCGCTCACATGAAAGAATGCACTCCGGAAACTGCCACAAGCAGTTTCTGGCATTTCCTACTGTTTTTGCTGTTGTGGGATACGCTTTGTGAAGCGTCTATAAATCTTACCGGTTCTACAGATTTAAGTGTTGTCCATGCAATTTAATATGAATACTGCCTACGTTCAACGTTAACGGAAGGTGGCAGCACTAGCAGTGTAGGGTACATAATTCGTGTGGGGGACGCGGAATGGAAGTGCAGTCGTCGTCGTCGTCGTCATGCGGAAACGGAGCGATTTATCTACCGTTCAAAATGGCATGGTCGTTGGCTTTTGGGCCATATGTGGAAGCATTTCTGAAACGGCTAAGTCTGTAAACTGTTTGCGTGGTGTTGTGGCTAAAGTACACTACTGGCCATTAAAATTGCTACACCAAGAAGAAATGCAGATGTTAAACGGGTATTCATTGGACAAATATATTATACTAGAACTGACATGTGAACATTTTCACGCAATTTGGGTGCATACATACTGAGAAACCAGTACCTAGAACAACCACCTCTGGCCGTAATAACGGACTTGGGATGGCGTGTACAGGTACAACTGCCCATGCAGCTTCAACACGATACCACAGTTCATCAAGAGTAGTGACTGGCGTATTGTGACTTGCCAGTTGCTCGGCCACCATTGACCAGACGTTTTCAGTTGGTGAGAGATCTGGAGAATGTGCTGGCCAGGGCAGCAGTCGAACATTTTCTGTATCCAGAAAGGAACGTAAAGGACCTGCAACATGCGGTAGTGCATTATCCTGCTGAAATGTATGGTTTCGCAGGGATCGAATGAAGGGTAGACCCACGGGTCGTAAAACATCTTAAATGTAACGTCCACTGTTCAAAGTACCGTCAATGCGAACAAGAGGTGACCAAGATGTGTAACCAATGGCACCCCATACCATCACGCAGGGTGATACTCCAGTATGGCGATGACTAATACACGCTTTCAATGTGCGTTCTCCGCGATGTCGCCAAACGCGGATGCGACCATCATGATGCTGTAAACAGAACCTGGATTCATCCGAAAAAATTACGTTTTGCCATTCGTGCACCCAGGTTCGTCGTTGAGTACACCATCGCAGGCGCTCCTGTCTGTGATGGAGCGTAAAGGGTAACCGCAGCCATGGTCTTCAAGCTGATTGTCCATGCTGCTGCAAACGTCGTCGAACTGTTCGTGCAGATAGTTGTTGTCTTGGAAACATCCCCATCTGTTGACTCAGGGATCGAGACGTGGCTGCACGATCCGTTACAGCCATGCAGATAAGATGCCTGTCATCTCGACTGCTAGTGATACGAGGCCGTTGGGATCCAGCACGGTGTTCCGTATTACGTTCCTGAACCCACCGATTCCATATTCTGCTAACAGTCATTGGATCTCAACCAACGCGAGCAGCAATGTCGCCATACGATAAACCGCAATGGCGATATGCTACAATCCGACCTTTATCAAAGTCGGAAACGTGATGGTACGCATTTCTCCACCTTACACGAGGCCTTTTTCCCGCAATGACGCAGGGTCGGCATGGTTAATCAGATTTGGCAAAGTTAATTGAAGGGGTGGCCAGATGCCCTTGCTGCCGCCACCCCGTACCCCCCGGGATGGAAGTAGTGTACCCCAACTGTCTGTGGCTAGTGTAATCTATGGAACAGTGCGAATGTGTTTAGATGTCTGCGAGCCATGTAACTCAGGCGGGAGGTGGTGACCAGCCCAGTATTCACCTAGTGGGATGTGCAAAACCGCCTAAAAACCTCATCTAGGCCGGCCGGCACATCGGCCTCCGTCGTTATGCCACCAGGCAGATTTGATCCGGGGCCGGCGGGCCTACTCGATTCCAGGAAGCAGTGCATTAGCTGTCTCGGCTAACCTCGCTGCTTTAGTACTTGCTACATAACGCGGGTAGTTAAGCCATACTTCATCAGTCACCATCTTGTCCATGAGACAGAATGCCTATTTTCCACCGAACATGTGATATTTTCAACTGAAATGAGTTTTTTAATGTTTTAACAATTTTCCTGGTTTGGGAAATGGAAATATGCATCAGTTAGCCATGATTTAACTGGTTTTTTATAATAATAAAAATAGCAATCCTTGCCAGACTATGAAGGCCGAAGGCACATCTACCGGCCGCCGTGACATCCTTCACCTCGCAGCATCATGTGGTTACAGTACGGAGGGCCATGTAGTCAACACAGCACTCTCCAGGCCGTTTTGCAGACTTTCTACACCGTGGAGCCGCTACTGTTCCGTGAAGTAGCACCTCAGTTAGCAACACGAGGCTGAGTGCATCGCGTGGCAGTCCTCTCACCAAGGAAAAATCCCTGTGTCCTGTGTCCTCCTCTTGGCAGTCAGTCAGGCTGACCGCTCGGCTGGAGGTGGACGTTTCTTATACTACTTCTTAATTTGCTTTTACTTGTTGATTATTAGTATTTAGCAGAGAAATAATGTAACACATACACTATTATACATAATATTTACAACATTTTCTCGACTGGTACAATTTGATATTTGAACAGAATATTGGTTGCTAGGTACGTCTTGGTACAGTTTTCCGCATTTGAAAGGAAAAAAAAGCTTACTTTTGCGAAGTAATTTTGGTAATTTCAGAGAAAGACTGCAACATACATTTAGTTAATGCCATCATTTCACAATGAATTTTTTTTTTTTCTGTTACAGGAATCGATCGAAACAAAAGGTGACGTAACGATTAGGTCCTGTAGAATTAAAGATTGTGGGGTTGTTGACTGGTACGCTCCACTCCCTGTTCCAAACAGTACAAGAGAATTTCCACGGGATTAACATCGGTAACACAACTGGCGCCATGACAAAGGAAATCGTGATCTGAGTTGTTATAGTGATTGAAGAAACACCATCTGGAATATTATTTCTTTTGATAACGGTGACTGGTTTTGATCTGACTAGCAGATTATCTTCGGATCTAATGCAGCAAGTTGGAGTTTGTCAGTAGTGGTAAGAATGATACAAAACTATCATCCTTACCACGACTGACCAACCACACCTTGCAGCACGGTGTCTGATTTCTATGTGCTGGTCAGACCTAAAATCTGTTCCAGAGAGTGCTTTTTATTCAACGTCGGTGAATTAGACGGCCATCGAAGGCGTGATAGCGTGCTTGTGCCTTCCTCAGTCCTGGGGCGTATGTGTGCAGTTCTGTGGATATGGTTGCTGTCATTTTTAGAATGTCCACAACATACTCGTAGTGAAAGTACAGAACAGAGTTCAACATTTGGTCACCGAGACTTTTGAAATAGACATCATTGTTTGTGGTAACTTAGTTTAACGGGCCGAAGTCATGGTACGAAAT
The DNA here is from genome assembly GCF_021461395.2 of Schistocerca americana. NCBI lineage: Eukaryota > Metazoa > Arthropoda > Insecta > Orthoptera > Acrididae > Schistocerca > Schistocerca americana. The sequence goes on from NC_060119.1 coordinate 1,026,568,763, forward strand.
ACGCCCAAACATATGGCATAATCACCTCAGGGATGAATAGTATCACTCGCATACTCTGAGCTTTAAGACTCATTGTACGGTCGATCCTCTTCAGCATTTAATCATGATCAGTTGTTTCATATACACGTCTCCAAGGTGCTACTATCCGGCTACTGTGCTGTTTCGCCCATTGAAGACGTGCAGTTTGTGTGGGAGTTTTAACAATGACCTCTAGGAAGGCATTCGACTCAAAATATCCATTGCACGCTGTTGGCCTCGCAGTTTTCCATCGCACACTGGTTGACATTGTCGTACGTTCACTGAAAGTCCCAGTTTATGAACTTCAGAACGTAGCAATAACATAATACAGGGAGGTTATGAAGAACACGTACAGAAATCAGAGCTAAAGGCCGAGAAAGTGAGGCAGCAATTGAGAAGGGAGCGAGATAGCGTTGTAGCCCATCCCCGATCTGAATACTTAGCAGTAGTAGAGGAAAAGTAAGAGAAATTTGGAAAAGGAATTAAACCTCAGGGAGCAGACATAGAAACTTGGGGTTGGCGGATGACACTTTCATTTTCTCTCAGGTGGTTAATGACTTGGAAGAACAGTTGAACGGAACTGATCGTGGCTTGAACAGAAGTAGTAAGACGTACATCTAAAAAAGTAAAACTAAACTAGGTGGATGCGGCTAGGTGAGTATGAGCGCTCCCGGTTGGTCGCCGCCTGGGCACACAGCACGTGCTGTAAAATTGGCCGACCAGACGTCATTATGTAATGCAGCGAAAAGACAAACAACAGCCATCAGGGGAAGAATATTTGCTGACATCCTGCGTTTTTATTTTTAATGTTCAAACAAAATGCTTACGAAACGCAGATTTATGTCAATTTAAATTTCGTCCTAAAAACTACATTATCATAGTGCTGCATCAAGCCTAGTTGTTTCGTAATTAGTTGCTTCAACGAATTATTATGATGCTATTTACATGTTATTGTATTTCCTCCTTATTACAACAATCCTAGCAATTAATTTTCCACGAATCGCATTAATGACTAATGAACAATCGTGAAGCGATACATCTCCATATAACACTACAATCGGTCGTGGAACATACTAAAGGTATCTTATTTCAATTCCGCTCTTTCCGTTACCGACACCACGGATTTCCCCATCATGAACTGAGTTGTTAAAAGTCATGCGACACCTCCTAATATCGTGTCGGACCTCCTTATATACGGCGTAATGCAGCAGCTGGACGTGGCATGGACTAAACAAGTCGTTGAAAATCCCCTACAGAAACAGTGAGCCGCGGTGCCTCTATAGCTGTCCGTAAAGGTGAAAGTGTTGCAGGTGAAGGACTTTGTGCACGAACTGACCTCTTCATTATGACCGACTAATGGTCCATGGGGTTCATGTTGGGCGATCTGGGTGGTCAAATCATTTTGTCTAGAACCTTCTTTAAATCAATTGCGAACTATTGTCGCCTGTCGACACGGCACTATGTCGTCCATGAAAATCCCATTGTTCTTTGGGCACATATAACAAGTGGTGTTCAAATAGCTCAATAATCCATTGCCAATCGATGATCGGTTCAGTTTGAGCAAGGTACCCAGTCCATTACATGTAAACACAGCCTACACCATTATGAAGTCACCACCAGCTTGCACAGTACCTTGTTGACAATGTAGGTCCATGACTTCGTGGGATCTGTGCCATAACCTAACCCTACCGTCACCTTTTACCAAATGAAACTGTGACTCATCTGACCAAGTCACGCCGGCCGGGGTGGCCGAGCGGTTCTAGGCGCTACAGTCTGGAACCGCGCGACCGCTACGGTCGCAGGTTCGAATCCTGCCTCGTGCATGGATGTGTGTGATGTCCTTAGGTTAGTTAAGTTTAGTTCGTTCTAAGTTCTAGGGGCTGATGACCTTAGAAGCTAAGTCCCATAGTGTTCAGAGCCATTTGAACCATTTGATCAGATCACGGTTTCCCAGTCGTCTAGGCTTCAACCGATATGGTCACGAGCCCAGAAAAGCCACTGCAGGCGATGTCGCGCTGCTAGCAAAGACACTCGCGTCGGTCTTCTGCTCACATGGGCCACTAACGCCAAATTTCGTCGCACTGTCCAAACGGATACGTGCGTTACACGTCCCACATTGATTTCTGCAGTTATTTTACGCACAGTTACCTGTCTGTTGGCACTGACATATCTACGCGGCCGCCACTGCTCTCGGCCGTGAAGTGAAGGCCGTCAGCCGCTGTGTTGTCCATGACGAGAAGAAATGCCTGAAATTTGGTATTTTCGACACACTCTTGACATTGTAGATTTCGAAGTACTGACGTCCCTAACGACTTGCGAAGCTAGTGTAACTACCATTCCGCGTTGAACGACTGGTAATTCTCGTCGTGCGGCATAATCGCGTCGGAAAATTTCCCACATGGATCACCTGAGTACAAATGACAACTCCGCCAGTGTATTTCCATTTTATACCTTGTGTACGCGATACTACTGCCATCTGTATACGTGCAGATCGGCATCACCACAATGTATATCGCCGAGAACCAGTCGGTCGGTCACAGCTGTGGTTTGAGAGCGAACCACCTCATACGAGCAGACCTGTAAAAAGGCCTGAATAACACAGACCACAGTAATAAACACATCACAGATTAATAATTTCACATACAGATGTTTACATTATTCGAAAGAGTCTTAACTGCTTAGACAAACTAGTTTCGAATCTTGACAGTAACATGCAGTGAAGATGAAACCTTATCTGTTGAGATGAACTTACGTCATATCACAATTTACGTAATATGAGAGCTTGGTAAAGACAGTTTTCTATTATCACAGACAAATTTTTAGTAACATAAGCATTCTAAATTGGAGACCTTTCTGATGAAACTGACATTGTACTTTGTTGATAACTATTTAATAAAGTGTTACCACGCTGTGCTACGTTTGAAAATTTTTAATTCTACATACAAATGCATCTCGTTTCCCTTGTTAAATGTTTATAAGATGCCAAGATCATTCACGACATCATGGAATGGATGGCCAATGTCCTTCACGTGGTTGTCTATGGCTGACTTATTAAATGGCTTGTGTGGTAGGCGTTTATATGTTCACTGGACCTTTTGTGGAAGTCTCTCCTAGTATGGCTTATGTAGAGGGCTTTTCATGTACTGTATACTACTTTATAAAGACCTGATTGTACGTATTTATCTGTCTGTGCGTTTATGTAGCATCTGTGTGTGTGTGGTACAGTTTATGTGTTGTGAAGGCAATGTCAATATTAGGTAGTCTAAAATGATTTGCCGTTTTGTATGAGAGTTTGCCTATGCATGCACACATCAAAATAAGTTTTGTATCAACTCGGTTCCCAGAACTCCTGAAGAGATACGTTGACTGCGGATACTGTATCACAGACATAGTCCCTTTGACAGCTCAGAGATGTCATTAAATCCGCCCAAAGATGTAAACAACCATGCATGAGCAGCGGCTTTTAGACGGAGGGGGTCCGACAGCCGATCAGTTCCAGTCATTCCACCAGGAAGGATGCACACGGCTCCTGTTGTCTGTAGCACAACCATGCCTAGACGGTCAGTACCGCAATTTGATCGCGTCCGCATTGTTACTTTGTGCCAGGAAAGGCTCTCAACGAGGGAAGTGTCCAAGCGTCTCGGAGTGAACCAAAGCGATGTTGTTCGGACGTGGAGGAGATACAGAGAGACAGGAACTGTGGATGACATGCATCGCTCAGGTCGCCCAAGGGCTACTTCTGCAGTGTATGACCGCTACTTATGGATTATGGTTCGAAGGAACCCTGACAGCAACGCCACCATGTTGTCTAATGCTTTTCGTGCAGCCACAGGACGTCGTGTTACGACTGAAACTGTGTGCAATTGGCTGCATGATGAACAACTTCACTCCCGACGTCCATGGCGAGGTCCATCTTTGCAACCACGACACCATGCAGCGCCGTACAGATGGGCCCAACAACACGCCGAATGGATCACTCAGGATTGGCATCACATTCTCTTCACCGATGAGTGTCGCTTATGCCTTCAACCAGACAATCGTTGGAGATGTGTTTGGAGGCAACCCGGTCAGGCTGAAGGCGTTAGACACACTGTCCAGCGAGTGCAGCAAGGTGGAGATTCCCTGCTGTTTTGGGGTGACATTATGTGGGGCCGATGTACGCCGCTGGTGGTCATGGAAGGGGCCGTTACGGCTGTACGATAAATGACCGATAGTGCAACCATATCGGCAGCATATTGGTGAGGCGTTCGTCTTCATGGACAACAATTCGCGCCCCCATCGTGCACATCTTGTGAATGACTTCCTTCAGGATAACGACGTCGCTCGACAAGAGTGGCCACCATGTGTTCCAGACATGAACCCTATAGAACACGTCTGGTATACATGAAAATTGACTGACTATGGATGACGTGACCCACCAACCACTCTGAGGGATCTACGCCGAATCGCCGTTGAGGAGTGGTACAATCTGGACCAACAGTGCCTTGATGAACTAGTGGATAGTATGCCACGGCGAATACAGGCAGGCATAAATGCAAAAGGACGTGCTACTGGGTATTAGAGGCACAGGTGTGTACAGCAGTCTGGACCACCACCTCTGAAAGCCTCGCTGTATGGTGGTACAACATGCAATGTGTGGTTTTCGTAAACAAAAAAGAAAGGGGGAAAATGTTGTCATGGACTGTGCTGCTGGTCCCGGCGGAGGTTCGAGTCCTCCCTCGGGCATGGGTGTGTGTGTTTATCCTTAGGATAATTTAGTAAGTAGTGTGTAAGCTTGGGGACTGATGACCTTAGCAGTTAAGTCCCATAAGATTTCACACACATTTGAACATGGTAATGTTTTAATATATACACTAAAATACACTGATGGAAAAAATCGCAACACCTAAAATATTATTAATGTAGAGTAATTGATTTTGGGCAATACGTTTGTCCAGGTAACTTATTTAAATGGTTAACATCGAAATATTACTAGTTAAAGGAAGCGGGGGATAAGCCATTGCAGATGTGAAATGCTGGTACATTAATAACTGGAGTACACCCTAGAATGTTGAACGCAAGCCAAGCATGCAGACTGTGTCGTACAGGTCCCGGATTTTATTTTGTGGGATGGAGTCCCATGCCTGTGGCACCTGATCGGTCAATACAAGGAAGGTTACTGCTGTTTGTGGATAATTCCAGTGTTGTCGCCCGATGACGTCCCATAAGTGCTAGGGACAGATCTGCTGATCTAACAGGCAAAGGCAACGTGTCGACACTCTGCAGTGCATGTTAAGTTACAACAGATGAATGTGGGCGAGCGTTATCCTCTTGGAAAACCCTCCCTGGAATGCTGTTCATGAATGGCAGCACAACAGATCGAATCACCAGACTGATGTACAAGTTTCCAGTCAGGATACGTGGCACGACCGCGAGAGTGCTCCTGCTGCCACACGAAATCGCACCCTAGATCATAACCGTAGGGTTAGGTCCAGTGACAGAACGTAGACAGATTCCTTGCCGGCCCTCAGACGGCCTCCAGGTAACCAACACACGGTCTTCACTCACCCCAGGCAGAACCAGCCTTCATGAAAAAACACAATAGACCTCCTCCCTGCCCTCACATGAGCTCTCGCTTGACACAATGAAGTCGCAATTGGTGGTGATTTGGCGACCGTGGAAATCATGTTGCAGGGCGTCTGGCTCTGAGCTGAACTTGAAGTAACCAATTTGTAACAGTTCGCCGTGTCGCTGTGGCGCCAACTGCTGCTGCAGATGCAGTAGGATACGCCAGAGCCATACGCCGAACACGACGGCCTTCTCTCTCGGAAGTGCCACATGGCCATCTGTCTTCTTGCTACCGCTGCCAGAAATCATGTGCAGTAGTTTACATTCATGCCAAGTTCAAATCGTTCCAAGCACTACGGGACTTAACATCAGAGGTCATCAGTCCCCTAGTCTTAGAACTACTTAAACCTAAGTAACCTACGGACATCACACACATCCGTGTCCGAGGCAGGATTCGAACCTGCGACCGTAGCAGGAGCGCGGTTCCAGGCTGAAGAGCCTAGTACCGCGTGGCCACAGCGGCCGGCTCATGCCAAGTCTCTCTGCATTATCGCAGGAATAACATCCAGCCTCTCGAAGTCCAATTACACGACCTCGTTCAAAGTCAGTGAGGTGATGATAATGGCGTCTTTGTCGCCTTAGAGGAGTTCTTGACTAACATCAGCTCATCACATCCACTGTCAAAGGTAATTAACCCTCACTACCGTTACAACTTGCAAGCTTGATTTGAGTCTTCATAGTGGCAGTATTAGCACCACCTGTAGCGACTTGCGCGAAATTTGAATGGACATCTTCTTCCAGTTGTAGAAACATGCCTCCCAACTTTCGTTATTGCCACACAACTCCTTCTCGGTGTTGTGATTTTTTACCCTTCGGTGTAAATATATCTTCCTGTAAAAGGTTCTGTTTAGATCCATCACCTCACTGGCATACACGGCAAGTGAACCTAGCCACACTTTGTATTAGTATGATGTACAAGCACCTGATGATGGCGACAAGCTGCTAAACGCACCGTACTAGTTAAATTTTAAGAAAAAATTGACAGATTCAGAAAAAAATTATTTCATAAATTTATAATGATTTTGTCACTGATTTCATCGAATATGAATTTAGTCTTCTTGGAATAATGTGTATATCTGTCTAAATTCTATACATTTTCATTCGCTAGATAGAGCAAGCTGTTTGAACAATGAGCAGTGGTAAAGTCAGGGAATTTCCATTCATTTATCAGATGAGTTGCTAGTGAAGCAGATAGGACTTGCAGCTCCAGTATAGGCCTTAGTACCAAAGGTTGCCTGTTTAAAATCTTAGCCAGAGCCGCGGAATGTAAACTATTTTTAACCTAACTCTTGCGACGATGTCATCCAGACAAAACTAGCAACGCCTTTTGAACGTATATGTTAATGTGTATAGACTATAAAGTTGATAACGTACTCGACTTGTATGGTGTACCTAAGACGATGATCCCGCTTCGATGTATGAAAACGTTTTAAATGTTGAAAATGTGCTAATATTCAGCGAGACAGAGAGAGAGGAAGATGATGATGGTTCGTGGGGCGCTCAACTGTGCGGCCATCAGCGCCGGTACAAACTCTCAATTTTTACACAGTCCAGTTTTTTTACACAGTCCAATCTAGTAACTGTCACGAATGATGATGATGATGATGATGATGATGATGATGATGATGAAAGGATAACACAAGCACCCACTGCCTGAGCAGAGAAAAACCCCAAGTCAGCCCGGAATCGAAATCGGGACCACGGGACCCAGAGGCAGCAACGCTAACCGCTAGATCACGAGCTGCGGACGCGAGAAAGGACGAGAGAGAGCTTAGGATTCTATGGTAGGAGGCAATGTGACTCATTAACTGTGTGTGTGCTGAGGTACACAGACTTCGTTGTTGGCTAGTACGTGAGTTAGATACAACATAATATTTGCGCGGCCCAAAATAGCGGTAGACCAGCCTTAACAAAGGTGGGCGTGGCAGGCTAGCACAGCGAAGTCACAGATGACGTCAATGCCGCTCTCCAAGGACTCTGGGCGTGGGAGCAGCTACTGACAAAGCGTTCGCCGGGTCAGTGAGTTCGGTGAACTCCCAGAGTCGGCCATCATAAACCGTAAATGCTGGCTACCGCTGGGTCGTGCCAGATAATTCTCCCATCTCAAGGCCCTATCAACATAAAGACGTTGCAACTTTACCGTTATTGGCAGTATTCAATAAAATGAACTCGAAGTCTGAACAAATATACAAACTGTTTAGAACAAGAGGGCTTTTCGTTAGAAAACTAATGATCGTTTAGCGAAAAAGTGCAGAGCACAATTTACTATTTATTCTGATGCAAAAAGTTCACAAATGTTACACTAGTTAGCTTACTCCTCGTTGCAGCGAACAATACATGAAAACTTTGATCAATAAACGTAATCAAACCGTTTATTTGGTATAATTTTAATTATAATCAAGTAATTGCATTTACAGAAAATTAGCAAAAAATCAGAACAGTTAATCATAGAATACACTGCAGACTAATACTGCACTGAAGCTCCAAAGGAAGTTGTATCGGCACGCATATTCAAAAACAGAGATACATAAACAGGCAGAATATGGCACTGCGGTTGGCAACGCCTTTATAAGAAAACAGGTGTCTGACACAGTTGTTAGATCGGTTACTGCTGCTTCAGTGCCAGGTTATCAAGACTTAAGTGAGTTTGAGCGTGTTGTTATACTCGGCACACGAGCTATGGGACACAGAATCTCCAAGGTAGTGATGAAAAGGGAGTTTCCCCTACGACAATTTCACGAGTGTACCATGAATATCAGGAATCAGGTAAAACATCAAATCTGCATCATCACTGTGGCCGAAAAAAGATCCTGCAAGAACGGGAGAAGCGACAACTGAAGAGAATCGTTGGAACATGACAGCCCTTCCGCAAATTGCTGCAAATTTCAATGGTGGACCACCAACAAGTGTCAGCGTGCCAACCGTTCAACGAAACATCGTCGATATGGACTTTCCGATATGGGTTCTGTAATGACGTGGGGTGTGTGCAGTTGGAGTGATATGGGACCCCTGATACGTCTAAATACGACTCTGACAGCGGACACGTACCTAAGCATCCTGTCTGATGACCAACATCCATTCATGTCCATTGTGCATTCCGACGGACTTGGGAAACTCCAGGAGGAGAGTGCGACACCGCACACGTCCATAATTGCTACAGAGTGGCTCCAGGAACACTCTTCTCTGTTTAAACACTTCCGCTGGCCACCAAACTCCCCAGACATGAACATTATTGAGCAAATATGGGATGCCTTGCAACATGCTTCAGAAGAAATCTCCACCCCCTCGTACTCTTACGAACTTATATACAGCCCTTCAGGTTTCATGGTGTCCATTCCCTGCAGCACTACTTCAGAAATTAGTCGAGTCAATGGAACGTCGCGGTGCAGCACTTTTGAGTGCTCGCGGGTGCCATTACGGCTATGTAGCTTTCAAAAAACTGAGCTAAGCTTATTTCACAGAATTAATAGGATTTTAAGTCTTAGAAGCAATTAGAATATTCAATAAGATTTCTTTAAATTGTTGGCAAATATTTGTGATCGATACAAACTGTAGAAAAAGTCCTTTCGATATGAAAGGCCTTGTGTTTCATTTTAATGTTATTTTTTACTCACATACAGGGTGGTCCCGAATTCACGGTACAAACTTTAATGGTAGGTACAGGACATTGTAACAAGGATTTATTGTATAGGAATGTATAGTCGCAGGTGACGCGGTGAGGCGTAAACAGGGGAAAGAGAAATGGAGTGATCGGTTGGTGTCACTGCCGGTAGAGGGCAGTAGATGAACATGATGTATCGCAGTAGGGACAAGCGCCATTCACAATTGTGCTGCCGTAGACGATGGGTGACTTTACGTATGCAGAAAAAGCAGACATGCATTACATGTACGGCCGTGCAAATGGTAACGCCAGAGCTGCGTTACGAATGTATCGCGCGGAGTATCCTAATCGACGAATGCCGGATCATAGAATTTTTCAACGGTTACATCGTCAACTTTGTGAAACAGGTACGTTCGACGTCAACAGACATGACGCTGGTCGATTAAGAGCTGTACGCACTCCAAGACTGGAAGAACGCATCTTGAACATAGTGGCTGATAGACCCGAGTCAAGCACAAGAACTGTTGCGCGTGATGTACATGTGAGTCATCAGACTGTATGCAGAGTGTTAAATGAAAATCGCTTACACCCCTTCCATTTTCAAAAAGTACAAGCATTGAATCCGGCAGATTATCCTCTTCGCGTGAACTTCTGCCAGTGGTTGTTGCAGCAATGTGCGTTGCAGCCGGATTTCGTAGGTCATGTGCTATTTACAGATGAAGCGACATTTTCACGCGAGGGTGTCTTTAATGCGCACAATTCCCATGTGTGGGCAACAGATACTCCACATGCAACGCGTCCACATGCGTATCAACAACGTTTCGGTATTAATGTGTGGGCTGGTATTGTGAACGACTTTTTGATTGGGCCATACTTACTACCCACGCGACTCTGTGGCGAAAGCTATCTTATTTTTCTGCAAGAAGTGTTACCAGAACTGCTGCAAGATGTTCCGCTCGCCATTCGTAACCGCATGTGGTTTCAGCACGATGGAGCGCCAGCACACTTCAGCACTGCTGTACGGAATTACCTGAATGCCACGTTTGGTGCTAGATGGATTGGGCGTGGTGGACCAGTCCCTTGGCCACCCCGATCTCCTGATTTCTCTTGCCTCGATTACTTTTTATCGGGACATCTTAAGAGTCTTGTTTATGAGACTCCAGTTGACTCAGATGAGGATCTCGTTGCTCGCATATCTGTAGCTGCTGCAGGTGTGCGTGAAATACCAGGCATCTTTGAACGTGTACGCCAATCGCTGCACCGACGCTGTCAAGCATGTATCGCTCATGGTGGACGCAATTTTGAACACTTACTGTAAACATGACACTTGTCAACAACGATTTCAATAAAATCTTTCGTTTTCCTTTCGGCCGTTATTTCCCCTGTTTACGCCTCACCGCGTCACCTGGGACTATACATTCCTATACAATATATCCTTGTTACAATGTCCTGCACCTACCATTAACGTTTGTACCATGAATTCGGGACCACCCTGTATATACGCACTCTTCCAGTATTAGGCTATTAACCTGTTCCGTCCTCAGTTTTCCTCCTATCTCTTCATGGCTTGGTCAGCATCCCTTCTTTCAGTAGGATAATATCTAAAGACAAGCTTCGGAATTCTACTGTAGGCCTACTCTGTTCTGAATATGTGCTTCTTCAAATTACTGTTTTGAGAAAATTCTGGTATTAAACGGAAATATATTCAATTGCAGCCCTATATTTTCACCGAATTTCTTGTCAGTTACTAAGTACACTTTCACTGACGTGAGTCGATAATTAGTTTTATTCACCCACGTTTTGCTTTCATAAATCAAAATTGACTCAGACAGAGTCTTATAAAATTTGGGTTTCTTCTTTCACCGTATACTCAGTATTCATCGAATTGTTCCACATACATATTTAGCTCGGTGAAGCTTCTTTTTTCACTTCGTCGACAACTTTAAAGATTAAACCACGGCCGGCCGAAGTGGCCGTGCGGTTAAAGGCGCTGCAGTCTGGAACCGCAAGACCGCTACGGTCGCAGGTTCGAATCCTGCCTCGGGCATGGACGTTTGTGATGTCCTTAGGTTAGTTAGGTTTAACTAGTTCTAAGTTCTAGGGGACTGATGACCTCAGAAGTTAAGTCCCATAGTGCTCAGAGCCATTTGAACCATTTTTGATCAAACCACACTCAACAAAAATGAGGTTGAAACTTGTCCTATTTGTTGACCTTCAGTTATTATCTTGGGTGTGATAAATTATTTTCATGCAGTGTGGTAAGTTCTGTATTTGTCCTATATATCTGCAAATTAAAATTTTTTGAAATGATATTTATCATACGTAATGATTTCTGAAGCCTATATTCATCGTCTTGTAAGATGAAGTGATTAATTGCAAAAAGCGCAATATTTACGTTCGTATATTTATTCAGTTTATTTCCATGGCTCACATGTTCCTTCGTAATTGACATATATAGAACAGTCTTGGGAAAATTCTGCCACATTGGTGTACTCCACGATTAATTAGATTATTTTCCGTTAACTTATGATCTAGATGCCAGCTAATTTTTATCTTTTTATACACATGTTGGATAACTTGATTTAAGTGCTTGGGGTAGCCATTCGCTTTTTTCATGCTTTATAACTGCTCCCTATCTTCTACATTAATATCTTTGACGTAATCCACCAAGGCGATGTAGGTTTTAAGTTGTTTTTTTTTTCTCTCTCTCTCTCTTCTCCAACGGCTGTTTCAAGCTTAATACATTACTATGCAAAATCTCCATTTTCTCAATCCACATTGTTCTTCCAATAAAAAAGGGTATCCTGTAAACACAAACCTACTGCTCACTATTTTTGTATATGTTAAATACACAACAATTGGCAGACTTATTCCACGGTAGTTATTACAAGATCTTCTCTTTGTTGAAGAGCCAAGTTACATAAGCTTGAGGTTAATTAAATAAAAGTAGCTGAATTTAAGAATCATTCCAGGTTATCTGAACAGCTCCAAATTCATTCTATCCATTGCTGGGTTTTTCATATTTTAAAGGATCTGAATACCGTAGTAAGTTCAACTATGCCTATGGACTTCTTTATACCATAATTTTTAGATTAGTGATTATTCATCATTTACATTTATATTGGTATTTTCTCTGTCTTCACTGGATTTAGTTATTGATAAGCCATCTCTGGCTTAGCATGGTCGTCGCCTTATATTCACGTCCTAATCTATTCCAAAATTCCTTATTATTGATTTACCAATATTTCTATATCTTCAATATTTTTTCCTCTGTTTCTGGTCTCCAATTCTGTTTCATTTTTAAATTTTCATTAATGAATTTGTCATAGTTATTTAAGGGGTGGCCGGATGCCCTGCCTTTTTGCCATCTCATTACCCTGTGAGACAGAATATATGTACCCCAACTGTACACGTGTAGGGTTTTCATGGGCAAATGAGCGAAAGTTTTTGAAAAGTTTCTGAAGCGTGTGATTGAGGCGTGAATTGAGTGCCAGACAGGTAACCACCTAACGAGATTTGGGAAACCGCCTAAAAACCACATCCGGGCTGGCTGGCACACAGAACCTCGTCGTTTAATCTCCTGACAGACTAGATCCGGGGCCTGCGCACGTCCCCGTCCCGGAAGCGCCACTTTAACGTGCACAGCTATAGGCTACTCTCCGCCAGTATTTTAAACAGTCGCAGTTGTTAAATGCAAAGACTTTGAACTTGTGTGGAACAGTGTGTGCGCTGGAGTGGTCGCTACTGAGAACCAAGGGCGACCTTTCATCATTCCATCAGCCTTGTTGGTGATGAAAACATTTGTGTACAGCGCGGTCGGTGAACTAAAAGCATATACGTTATTAAAGTAATTCCAAGCCTAAGACTTATGTCACGGAAAGTATTACGAAACCGTATAGAATACTGTACTCCTCGAAGTGCACTTAGGGCAAAACAGTGTTTTCTGTGTGAAGTACGTTTGTTCTACATAGTCGACTACTATACGGAGACTGTAAAAAATAAATATTTTATTGCATCATGATACAACTGTCTGCGCCAAGAAGTCAGTCATGGTTGTTGTTTCTAATATGTACTACGCTGTTGGAATAAAATTTGTGTGTCGCAAACGTGAGATGACGCAGTGCCATTTCTCAAAGCTATATTTCTTGAGAGATAAGTCCTTTTACCCAGCGGATATCCTGTTAGGTAACATTCTCGTCAAAGACCCATAGAGATAAAGACAGAAAATAGGTAACCAAATAAGGAATACAAAACGTTCCAGTGAAAGATATTTCAGTTACGGAACGTTGCTAATTGGAAATGTACTGATTTTCTTCTGGTTAAATATCGTAATGGTCGGACGTGGTAATGTATCAGTTACAGCGTTACGCTCTCTGCCGTTGTCGAATCTCAGGCCATGCGCGTTTCCCCTTCCCTTTCTATACGGGAGGGAGACAACATGAGGAGAGAAACGAGGTGCAGATGGTGTCAACACACATCAAGCAGCGAAGCGAGAAGTAAACACATGCGGCTCCAGACAGCATCCGCTGTGCTAGCCTGTTTCACCTTGTTGGCACATTCCTTATAACTCGCCAACCTCCTCTTCTGATCAAATAGCCCATGACTCGCTGACTGCTGTGAGGGTACATCACGTCGAGAGACGGGTAGCTTATATGTGAGTCTTTGTTATGCACCTTGAAATCAACGTATGTGCGTTATGTTTCGCTGTCGTTATGAATTAGCTAACGATAAAAAGCATTACTCAGTCGCTGTAGGTACAAGCTGAAATTACATTTTACTGCTGTATTATCAAGTTTTACCATTTTGAGCGTTAGTGATCGGTTTCAAGTGCTACGAAGAAACTGCCAAATACACATCACCAAAATTGACATAGCACGTGTCTCAGTACTCGTATTGATGTTGTTAAATACATCTATTGAAACCAATCAATGTGTTTAAAACTGAAACATTAAATATATAATACTCATTGTAAGAAATCTTAAACCGTTACTTTGTGAAACTCATATACACACATCAAAATAAGTTTTGCATCAAACCGTTCCCAGAACTCCTGAAGATAGACATTGACCGTGGATATTGTACCACAGACACAGTCCCTTTGACTGTTCAGAGACGTCACTAGACCCGCCCAAAGATGTAAACAACCATACATGAGCAGCGCCTATTAGACAGAGAGGGTCTGAGCTCCACTCATTCTACCACGAAGGATGTACACGGCTCGTGTTGTCGGTAGTATAAAAATGGCTCTGAGCACTATGGGACTTAACGTCTATGGTCATCAGTCCCCTAGAACTTAGAACTACTTAAACCTAACTAACCTAAGGATATCACACAACACCCAGCCATCACGAGGCAGAGAAAATCCCTGACCCCGCTGGGAATCGAACCCGGGAACCCGGGCGTGGGAAACGAGAACGCTACCGCACGACCACGAGCTGCGGGCTGTCGGTAGTATAACCATACCTAGACGGTCAATACCGCAATTTCATCACGTCCGCATTGTTACTATGTGCCAGGAAGGGCTCTCAACAAGAGAAGTGTCTAGTCGTCTCGGAGTGAACCAAAGCGATGTTGTTCGGACATGGAGGAGATACATAGAGGAACTGTCGATAACATGCCTCGCTCAGACCGCCCAAGGGCCACTACTGCAGTGGATAACCGCTACCTATGGATTATGGCTCGGAGGAACCCTGACAGCAACGCCACCTTGTTCAATAATGCTTTTCGTGCAGCCACAGGACGTCGTGTTGAATCGCCTCCTTAGAAAAATTTGTGAATTACTGTGCTGGTAAACCCCTTACGTTATTTGATTTTCAAACAGCTGAGCAAAACTGAACGTACTCAGACATTTCTCTCTTTACTTATTCTGATCATCACTAAACTGACACACAACATTTTTAGCGCAACGCAGTCTGACTTTTAATAATCCCTACAAAAGAATGGCCCTGACTAACAATAACCTCTACCTGTCATGAATCACTTACCTCACAAAAATCTTCATTACTTGAACTACTGCAATACAGCGAGCGCCAATACTGCCAGCTAAATAAAAGATTCTAACTACCTAAGTCACTAACTACTGATAGTCATAGTTAGCAAATGAAAGAATTTGATAGAGAACAAACAATGTATTTACCTTACTAGTGTTCAAAAGTCTCAAGACTCCGCCATCTCTCTCCCCACATCCACCACTGCTGGCGGCTCACCTCCAACTGCGCAACGCTACGCGCTGTTAACAGCCAACTGCCCAACACTACAATAGCGACTATTCCAACAATGCCACGCAGCGACAGACTGCACACAGCACAGCCAGTGATTTTCATACAGAGCGCTACGTGGCGTTACCAATATAAGAACCTAAACAGCCTACTTACAGTGTTACGACTCAAACTGTGTGCAATAGACTGCATGATGCGCAACTTCACTCCCGACGTCCATGGCGAGGTCCATCTTTGCAACAACGGCACCATGAAGCGCGATATACGTGGGCCCAACAACATGCCGAATGGACCGCTCAGGATTGGTATCACGTTCTCTTTAACGATAAGTATCGTTCATATCTTCAACTAGACATTCGTAACGACCGTAACGAGCTTATTAATCATTTCCCTTTCTTGGCTAAGGTGATGTTCTGACAGTTTTGTGCAGGTATCAGGCCATGTGTGTCGATGTTTTCCTATGAAGAAGCCAACAGGCAACATGTTTTTCTTTAATGATAACCAAGAGCTGAAATAACAAGTTGTGAGATTTTTTGAACTGTAATTAGACTTTTAATAACGCTTTCACTGACGACGGAGACATAATACAGGTATGAGTCCCTCAATAAAATGAAACCATTGACAGATTACCATCGTTTGTAACGATCTGAACACTTTCGCGGGCACTTATTTACGATCCGTATGGCTTAAAACCGCTGGTCTTATACAGGACGTTATTTCGGTCACTTTGGTATGCAGGCGCCATTAAGGTAACTTCCATCGCCAGGACTGTGACTGGCTGCGTCCAAAGCGAGCGCCACCACGAAGGGGTACGTTTCTCACCTTCGCTATGGACGCTTGTTCTTTGAGGCATGGTGTGCCTGTATAGTTACTGGTCAACGTACAAGACGCTGTAGGGGAAGGGGCTCTGTACGATCCATTACGAATTTATATTCCTTGAAAGGTCAGGAGAGATGAAAGGATCTATTCAGTGACACTAACATATTCTCACGGACGCTCGCCAGGAAAACCACGCGCGTTTGCACGCCTGTTTCAGGTCTCGGGCAGGCGTCGCTGCCCCCCCCCCCCCCCTATCGAATCCGAGCGGTTGATTAACCGCGAGATCTGGCGTGCCGACCAGCCTGTTTGTAGTTATTATGTGGTTTTCCACGTCGAGCGAGGCAATAATGGACTGGTGTGACGTCCAGCCTCAGTTACACGATACCTAAACATTTCGAGAACAGTCGCATGCTTCCACACTGGCTATCACTACACGCAGACAGAGGTGTATACTAATTTCGTCTCTGGGTGGGCCGAGATGTGACAGCACGAGCATCTGTCCACCCCCTAACACTTCCAAATCGAGATTGTCATACGGGCCCTGTGAAAAAGGCTAGGAAAAAGAAAGGAACATATTGGCATAGATTCAACTACTCGTCTTTTGTTTTCAATGGAGCAGGGTAGACTGGTATACAAGTCTTCACCAGCCCGCCTAAGTTTAAATTTTCCTAGTTTTCATAAATGTCTCCTGCCAGGCAATGATCCAGTTTCCTTCCCTACAATTTCCCAATCCGATCTTGTTCTCCGTCCGTACTGACTTCGCCAGTGGAATGTTAAACCCTAGCAATACTTTCTGCCTTTCTTCGATCAGAATCTACAAGCACTTACGAAGTAATTTCAATCTTAGTATCGTGTTGTCTTTTAGAAACCCAAGAACACCGACCTATATACGCAGGCTGCGAGATATCGACGTTATCGGTGCTTAGAGTACTGAGGACGCTTTTAGTTAGGTCTGAAGAAGTGCTAGGCAGAAAATGTTTGCAGAATAATCTATTGGCCGGCAGATCCAGTTGCAGTGGCTCTGCTACCTAGCGCAAGACTATTTGACGACACTTCTGGAACTGCGCGTCAGTTATTTTGAAATGATGACGATAACGACACAACAGCCAGTCCCAGGGAGGAGATAATCTCTGACTCTGGTGGTAGACGCCAGTACCCACAGACGGCAACGCTAACCACTTTTTCGTTTCTTTTTATTAAAATTAGAACGTACCAAAAGATAAAATTATTTCTTTAGAGTACACGTAAAAGTTACGTAAAATATTTTCCATCTGTTGGACGATATAAAAAATAAGGCAGAGCAGCAAACAAACGGCACCTGTGGTAAGATGTGGTGTAAGTAGGCTGTTTAGGTTTTTTTGTTGATAACACCACATAGCGCTCTATATGAAAATCACTGACTGTGCTGTGTGAAGTCTGTGGCTGGTTGGCATTGTTGGAATATTTGCTATTGTAGTGTTGGATGTTGGACACTTAGATGTGAACAGCGCGTAGCGTTGCGCAGTTGGAGGTGAGCCGCCAGCAGTAGTGGATGTGGGGAGAGAGATGACAGAATTTTAAGAGCGGACGATCTGGACGTGTGTCCGCCAGAAAGAGTCAATTTGTAATACTAGATATCATGAACTATATATATAATTTTGAACATTATTAAGGTAAATGCATTGTTTGCTCTCTATCAAAATCTTTCATTTGCTGACTGTGCCTATAAGTAGTTAGTGCCTTCAGTAGTTAGAATCTTTTATTTAGCTGGCAATATTGGCGCTCGCTGTGTTGCAGTAGTTCGAGTAACGAAGATTTTTGTGAGGTAAGTGATTCATGAAAGGTATAGGTTATTGTTAGTCAAGACCATTCTTTTGTAGGGATTTTTGAAAGACAGATTGCGTTGCGCTAAAAATATTGTGTGTTAGTTTAGTGTTGATCAGAATAAGTAAAGTGAGTAATGTCTGAGGACGTTCAGTTGTGCTCAGCTGTTTGAAAATCAAATAACGTATAGGTTTATCAGCACAGTAATTTATTAATTTTTCAAAGGGGGTGTTCCAGTGGTTAACTGAAGAAGTGAAGGGTTTACACCATGCACCTCATGCCATATATACTGTCAAGCAATAATTCTGTCTTCTGCTAACTTTTGTTTCTACAAGTATTTGTACAGAACCTTGACCAACGACTTGTTTCCTCAACAAGTAATTTGTGTTAGCTCATACTTTCACTTGATGCGTTTCATGGGATAATTTTTACTACTGGTTTCTTAACTATGCTCCTCGGTACCCGTCGATTGCTCCTTTACATAAGTAGTTGTATTAACATGTAAATGTGTTTAATGGGTGATGAATGTCCTTGATCTTGAGAGAAACATTTTGGAATCTTGGTGTGTTCAACCGTGTATTCTGCAATGAATGTTGATCATGCATGCTTGCAGGCATTTTATATCTTTCTTTCCTTTTTTTATCATCTAATTTACTTCCTACGATCGCTGTTTACCCTTTTTTGGTGAAGTAGAGGGCAGACATATAGACACAGGTATATCTCTGTTACAGAATTACCTGTGTAAAAAGATTCTGCTTATTCTTCATGATAATATGATTTTAAATTTATTATACTTTCAACCCTGAACTAAATGCGAGAAACTGACACATGTTTTGATCTGTACAGACTTGTTTCTCAAATAAGATTTTTTGAGTGCACCTTAGCTATAAATAATAAATGACGAACACATTGGATCATGCGGACATGAATTATGATCTATGGGCTTTTCAACATTGAAGTACTATTATATTTGTTATGAGTTACTGTATTGTATAAAATTTCAATAGGTTTTATTATTCATGCATAGGTTTTCGTTACTGATTAAGCCAACAATTTATGGAATGTACCTTTTTAGTGTCTTACGAAATTTGTAGTTATTTTATGAATTACTCCCAGTGTGCTTTATAGAAAGTTTTAGTAGTTTTAATGCATTTGTTGTGTGTTTTTCCGTCACTGAATATTTAGTGCATAAAACATAAGTTACTTCTGGTTTGAAAGCAGACGTTGTAGTATACTTATTCCATGTTGCCATCGATAGCTCTGCGATGTTTTCCGTAAGGATATCTTTGACAATATCGTAACACATGTTTCCAGTTGTTGGGCTGCAGTAATCAGAGTTACTATTACATGATATGTGATGTGCAGTATTACGATTTTCACTCTGTCCACATGTATTATGGACGTGGTGTGTGGCTACATGTTTATAAGATGAATCCGACACTTACGCAGTGTAGAACGTGAAGTATATAACTTGGTGTCACGCATGTAAGTAGAGCTATTACACTATAATGTGTTCATGTTAATGCAATCTGGGTAATGTTTTATATCTGCGAAGTGATATATGTAGACTATGTTATTCTCCTCCACGCTGGTATATTTTAATTTGAGGTGCTTGAAAATGAGACAAAGTCAAAATTAGCACATCGCACAATGAAATAGAGAATATTAACAATAGCCTACAACGAATAGTATTTTCATTCGTAAAACACGTATAGGTGGAAAACACAACCGTAGCAAATATTTTAAACTCTACGCATTAATGTGCTATGTAACGCATCAAAGCTTTTTGGAACATATGCCTATTTTATGGTGAGTAAAATTCTACGTAAATTGATAGAAAAAAATTGCAATACCAAAAAATAATTGAGGTAGGTTAATGAAATCTCGGAAACAAATTTGTCTAGGTAACATATGTAATGATTAGCATTGAATCACAGATTAACTTCAGCGCTAGAGAAGCCATTGCAAATGTGGAATGTTGGTACAATAATAAGATATTGAATGCAAGCATATAAACATGCACGCATTGTGTTGTATAGGTGCCGGATGTGAATTTGTGAGATGGCGTACCAAGACTGTTGCACTGATCAAAATAATTGGTACTTAGGTGGTAAAATTCTTCTTCGTCGTTATCGTCATGCATGTCGAGGAGTCTTCTTTCTCGTTTTCCTGTATAATATTGACAAAGTATTTGGATTTGCAGAAGTTGATCTTGTTGCATCATTTCAAATCGAAACAATGAACACATTTCAGTTTTTACTTTGTTGATAGGTTCTTGAAATCATTTCACAAATTTTTCTTTGAGGTCCACAGTTATAAAAATATACTTTTGAGTATTGTTATTCAGACATAATCGGCAACACACCCAATCTTGACGACATGATGACATGCAGGCGTACATGACTTGTCCCGGCTAACTACTCCACTGCAACTAACTTATTTTGCCCACTGATCGTCCATAGATCGTTAAATACGAAGACAACAACACACTGGTCAAAGATCATTAAATTTCTCCATGCTTACATGCCTCTCTGACCTTTACATTCATCAAAATAAGCAAGTCAATTTTTATAAGAAATATTTACAAAATTTACGACAGTTAACAAAAATGTATCGCAAAATGCATAATACAACATCCTGTATCGGAAATTTCACTTTTTATATAAAACATGATGTAGCTAAATCAGTTTCATTACACTTGACACCAATGAATTCGCAAATAGCGGTGATTCAGGCTCAGTAGAATGCGCGCTACAGAACGTGTCGCTCGGAGCTGCCCTTGGAGTAACCGACTTGTAACAGGTCGTTTAGTCACTACAGTGCTGCAGATGCTTTTTCAATGCGACAGGGCCATACGCCGAACACGATGCTCTTCCCGCTCGGTAGTGCCACGTGGCCGTCCAGAGCCCGGCCTTCATGTTACCGTACATTTTGGTGAGCTCCGCTGACAGAAATCATGTGCCGTGCCTAAATTTCTGACAAGTCTTTCTGCATTCTCTCAGAAGAAATGTCTAGCTTCTCGTAGCCCCATTGCACGACGTCGTTCAGATTCAGCGAGATGTTGGTAATGGCGTCTTTGTCACCTTAAAGATATTATTGACTAACATCCATTCACCAAGTCCAATATCAAAGGTAACTAACGCTCTTTTCTTTGAAGCAAACATGATTTGCATCACAAATATCACAGCAACAAGAGACACACGAAAAGTGTTTTGTAGGTTTGCACTGAAAGAATTACTGAGAGGGTTACTGTCGCTGACTAGTCGACAGCTGAAATTTTGTTTACGAGAGAACGTAAGCTCGGAACAAAAAGGCGGGGATCTGCGCGTAATTTCAAACGTTACGACAACGATACCTTATCTTTGTAGCAGGTGTACTGCGGAGAGCCTCGCAATGCGAGACTTAGTTCACAGAGCATACAATTAGTCGCTGGACAACTGAGTACCTGTATTGTGTGTAGAGACCTAATGTTACTGTGATATAATATTAAGGCATATTTATCTGATGCTTGGGACAGTGGCGTCTAAAAGGATACGCTAGTGTATACAGCTACTCAAGTAGCAGATGTAGAACTATAACGTTAAATTAGCGACGTAAAGGCTTAGCTTAAAGTGCCACAGAAATTCGATCTGTATTCGTACAGTGTTTAAGACTGTTGCCAAATAGTTAAGAGATTTCCATCTTAGTCATATTACTTCGTAATAGAACAAGTATTTTACTTCCGAAAAACGTAACAGCAAATTAAGCTTCCAGAACCTTGAATTTCTTAACTTCATTTTTGTCAGACTCTGTTATCCAATTAGGCTGATGTTGCGCAAAGTTCATGTGCTGCATCGGTGAAGACGGACGGTTATTTTACTCAGCGACTGTGTCAGGACTGACGAACTCAGAATCTCCCATTCTTTTTGAGTATTACAAGCGTAAATCTCCGACAGTACTGCTCGGTCATTAGTAGTTTAATTTTATGTCCGTCTTCGTCCTCTAGCTTTCTTCTAAACCATTTATATTCACTGAATTACAGTGAAGAAATTGCTTTATTACACCCGTTAAAGCTAAGTGTGGAATTACAAATCTAGAAGTGTAATGTTGTATAACGGATCGCTACAGTGGGTCGTGTTCAGCGATCAAACCAAATGGCTCTCTGCCATTCAATAAAGCCAGGAGAGTGGAAAGCAAATCACTCACGGAGAATAACCGATTATGACTGAACGTACCTGAGGTGCATAATATAAATGCAGTTTTCTTATTTAGCTGTATACAAGGTGTGACTAGCACAGTAGTACGTTCTGCCAGCCTAAACCTATTCCTGTAGATGTGTAAGCGCACGTACCGCAGACCAATAGCTACTGGGCGGTCATGCTAAACCGGCACGAGGTGGAATGCACGCAGGCGACTGTAATTAACAGCATCAAGTATGGGAAGGCGTGGAGAGAAGAGGGGTGGCGATTGTGGGGGGGGGGGGGGGGATGAACACCAAGTTTTCGACAGCTTCTACAACTTGCAGATACCGTTATGGTTAAAGTATTGGATCAGTTCTAATTAACTGACAACAAGTGGTTCTGATATTGCCACCCGTTTAGAAGTTAGCTCGAGCGTTGAACTAATTTACATTCAACAGCTGTTCCCGTCCAGTATAAATAGAGATGAGCAACTCCAGTGCAACTAAAATCGTCGTTTTGGTGATAGCCCTTGTATTAGATGAATTTTGCAACTCCCTCCGCAGCTTTTTGTCATAGTTGGATATTATCCATATAGGAGCATAGATGTCTGCCATCTCCCACTCAGCATGCCCTGTTTTCGTGTTTCTCGCGACTATAACTATCGATTTTGGGATTAAAAGGCAGGAATGCTCACGATAGGGTTATGAGAAAGTTTCGTGTTAGTGACTTTGCCCTCTTCATGTGCAGTGCGTTTCTCATCAAAGATATCCAGCAAAACTATTGGCTAGAAAATAGATTTCGAGTTCTTCCAGATTAGGTTGATGTTAGTCATCTCTGTCGTCTTTACCAGATAGTCCTTGTACCGTCATATTCGAAAGTTACAGAGTATTGAATAACAGAGCATCTGATTTAAATAAATTTCAGCAGCGACGTTTCTGACTTAACATCTGATGACGTAGCAACTGGAAGTCGTGCTGAAGTGATTGGTCTAATGTGAAGAGACTTTCATCATTAACATTCGGAAAGAAGCTCGTAGGAATTATGACGGAGAAACGCCCACGGTATTCGGTGCATCCGCTAAAAGTGTTAAAAATATTTCACCTACCCCAGCACTGTGTAAAAAATAGTAAGCTCCATGACGCAAGGCTAATTTGGTTACGGGTAGGCGACATTACTTGTTTCTTGCCGGGCTCACGTTTTTCTAGTTGTCCTGAGGGCAGTGGAGCCCGATGTTCGAGATGCTGTTTCTCTCTGTCGAGGCATGCTGTATATATAATACACGCCATCAGTGTGGGATCCGTACCAGATAGGGTTGACGGAGGGTATAGAGAAGAAAGAAGAGCGGCGCGTTTCGTCACAGGGTTATTTGGTAACCGTGATAGCATTACGGAGATGTTTAGCAAACTCAAGTGGCAGACTCTGCAAGAGAGGCGCTCTGCATCGCGGTGTAGCTTGCTCGCCAGGTTTCGAGAGGGTATGTTTCTGGATGAGGTATCGAATATATTGCTTACCCCTACTTATACCTCCCGAGGAGATCACGAATGTAAAATTAGAGAGATTCGAGCGCGCACGGAGGCTTTCAGACAGTCGTCCTTCCCGCGAACTATACGCGACTGGAACAGAAAAGGGAGGTAATGACAGTGGCACGTAAAGTGCCCTCCGCCACACACCGTTGGGTGGCTTTCGGAGTATAAATGTAGATATAGAATTCCGTATTTGCTTGACAGGCTTAGTGAAGATTATACATTTCGCGAGTTATGATGCACAGACTCAATTAATGTTTAGCAAAATTTTCTCGGAGTAGCTATTTCAAAATTATCATGCATGTATTCAGGAAATCGTTAAATCACTCTTCATCCTAATAAATGCACGTAGTACAGAGATTTTTAGTGGTCAAATTTGTTTAACGCATCAATAAAGTTTTCTCTTTCACAATACGTGATTATTACCGACAATGTTTAAAAAGAGGCACGCAGCTTCGATTCAAATGAAACTGAAATTCTGTAACTGTAAGGTGTCTAAACTGTAATATAATTTTAAAACGAGACATGACTTGATTCACTTTATCCTTATATTTTCAAAATGGCTCTGAGCACTATGGGAGTCAACTGCTGTGATCATAAGTCCCCTAGAACTTAGAACGACTTAAACCCAACTAACCTAAGGACATCACACACATCCATGCCCGAGGCAGGATTCGAACCTGCGACCGTAGCCGTCGTGTGGTTCCAGGCCGTAGCGCCTTTAACCGCTCGGCCACTCCGGCCGGCCCTTATATTTTCCTTCGATGATCAAAAAGTTACTTATCGTGGTCATTCTACCACGCACTGCAGAGTCACGTGATCTGAAGCATACTCACAAGCACCCCACTTTGCGTGATTTGTTTTAAGAAGCATTGGCAAAGCAGCGCACTGTACGAGCAGCGTGATTAATTTTCAGATCCACCTGCAGCTAAGTGACTCGTAGCAGGCACTGTTGCAGAGGAAAACAGATTTTCGTTGCTCAGGTTACGGTCGCAATGGCAAGATACTATTTCGTGTGTTTGGGGAAGTGAACGTTTACCTATTTATATAGCTTCAGATAAGTATCCGTAACCGCACATGGCTGACTTATACGTCGGTTAATGTCGTACAGTCATGATTGTCAGATGGCAAGCTGTTGGGTAGGGTGTTTCACAGATAATGACTTGTCAAGTTAAAATCACTAATTAGAAGAGTCAAGGAACAGACCGCAAATTATCGCTTTCAGTTCAAGGGAATGAGCCGTGCGGGGTAGCCGTGCGGTCTAGGCGCCTTGTTACGGTTCGCGCGACTCGCCCCGTTGGAGATTCGAGTCCTTCCTCAGGCATGGGTGTGTGTGTTGTTCTCAGCGTAAGTCAGTGTAAGTTAGATTATGTAGTATGTAAGCCTGGGGACCGATGACCTCAGCAGTTTGGTCCCACAGAAACTTACCACAAATTTCCATAGTTCAAAGGAATAACCTTTCACAAAATAGTCAAACAGATACTAAGCTATGCCCTACCAGCTTAAGTGAATGATGTTCGAATATTACAGTAAATGAATAAAAATCATTGATAAGGTTTCATGCGAACAAGCTATAGCTCCCTAGATGATAACGCACAGATGAGATGTCAGATTTCCTATTGTATATGGAAGATTGTTCTTAGAAAATTCAGTACTACATTCAGAGCGTTGCACAGAATAATTCCATATTCAGAAATCGGCACAGTCATTATACAAGAATATTACACATGAAACTGACTTCACTCAGAAACATAAACGCAAATGATATATTTTGTTATGTTGCGTTATATTACATCGATTTTTGGTAGAATGTTTTATGTGTTATGAATTAAAACAAACACAACACTGGAGTAATATTCTACAATATTTATTTGACAGTCCGGTTTTCGGCTGCTACGCCATCATCAAGTAGGAAGTTAAATATATCGTGCAGCAAACCTTTTGTAATTGAAGAATCGGTCATGATGATCTGTCCATTGGTAGAAGATTCCGGAATAGACCCCCATTTCAATTTTAAAGTGGCACGAGATCTACGGAGTCTCTCGGTTACCAAAGACGAATATTGCTCATGTTAGATTTAGGAATAAAACGAGAGGGATTATTTCAAATAGAATGTGATGTAAGATTATTTAACAAAGATAAAATATATGACACGTCAACTAATGAATTACATAACAAATTACAACAATTGTTCTTAGAACAAAATAAACTGAACAAGAAACGTTGGTGATATGGTTGAAGGGTATGGTCGAACAAAATAATCTTGTCTTTAACAGATTCTAAATTACAAACAGATAAGATATACAAGTAAGATTAAGTAGTTTGGTGAAGCAGCTCTGATTGTATAATCGAAGGACAAAAGAAATTTTGGTAACTGAAATGAAGGAATAAATGGATCACGTGAGCAGTAGAGGTAATTTACAACACGGCCTGGATGAGATTATGAGTAGTATCTGTAGTTGGACGTGACGAGTAAGAGAGAATCCCATCCACACCGTGTTGTAGATTACTCCTCGTATTCAAATGCTCTATTTTTTCGTTTATTTCAGTAACTATACTTTCTCTTGTCCCGATAAAAATTTACTTTGTATGGTCACAGTTGCTTCACTTAACTGCTTAATCTCACTATCATATCATCGCGTAGCGATTCCATCACGTCGGAGCGTTGGGATGGTGGTGTCAGTGTAAAAGGATTTATTTCCATTTGAGTCTTTTTTCATTTTTAAGCTCGGGATTTTGCAAGAGGCTACCATTCAGCTTCCAATAGCCGAAACCACAATCTGTCGACTCTGAAGGGCCATAAAATGGGAGCAGGCACTGCGGTCAGAAAAACTATCTGGTGTTATGTCATCGGTCGTGACATGCGGTTGCAGAGCAGGAGTGACATATCCAGCCTGCTAGCTGCACATTCGGACAGAAAGGTAAATGCGACGCGCGGACAGTGTAATTGTTCCCAGGTGTCAGTGAGGTGACGATCGGTGACCAGAGTTTCTAGTTCGTGAGATTTACTAAAGACGGGGGTCTGATCATTAGTATGGAGAGGCAGATAAAGTCTCCAGCAAATAGTAGAGGGGCACTTTTGTTGCCGATGAGGCTTGGTCTCTATTTTTAGAAAGAGCATAAAGGTTTATTATCTGCTTTTCGTTCACCGTATATGAGATGGCTCGCTGGATATTAGCCAAGGGAATGCTGTCATGCATCAAGGTTTCGGTTTCAGCAGAATCTTACTAACCACATTAAAATGACAGTGTAACCTGAAAGAATAACGTCGGTAGTTCCGAATGAAAAACAGTTTTGGTAGCAGGAGAAAAAATAATTTCATTGGCGTGTTCAGTACTTCTGGGGCATCATCAGAAAATTTTAATATACCGTCACCAGCAACATCACCATCGTTATTGCACTAAGAAGGTACTGATTGTGTCTTTCCGCTCATGTACTTTACAAAAAACTAGAATCTCTTTAAGTTTTCTGCCAGATTTCGAGACAGAGTTCCGTTGTAGGAACCATTAAAAGCCCCTCGCATTGAAGTTAGCGCTAAATTTCGAGCTTGTGTAAAACTTCGTCAATCTCGGGGGTTATGCATACTTTTAAATTTGGCATCCATTTTTCGTTGCTTCTGTAACAGTGGTCTGACCTGTTTTGCGCATCATCTCTTATTCTTTTATTTGGTACATGCCTCTCAATTTCCGTCGAAACTAATTTCTTTCAATATAAAGCACATCACGTCTACGTTTACATTGTTCGATTGGAAGGAGTTGAGACTGTTTCTCAGAAAGACGAATTTTTATCTGGGTTTTTAAATAAATGTATTTTGCATTTATAGTTGGTGCGTTTGCATGTTAGGATATTCAGTGTCGCTGCGGCAACCTGGTAGTCACCAATCCTTCTACCCGTCATGATGCTCCCTATTTTCTCAGGATTATTTGTTACAACGAAGTTAAGTACGTTTTCGCATTCATTTACACCTCGAGTGAGCTCCTGAACTAACTGTTCAAAATTATTTTCAGAGAAAGCATTCAGAACGATTTCAGACGACGTTTTATGTTACCACAGATTTCAACCATGTATTTTCGCCAACATTCCGAAGGTAGATTAATGTCTTCACCAACTACAATTTTATGAGTGGGGTACCTATTTCAAATGAGATTTAAATTTTCTTTAAACTGTTCAGGTGCCTTTTCTAAATCGGTGCGAGGACAGGTCGGTAAAAGGAATCAATTATTAATTCGTTCCGGTTGGTTGGTTGTTTCGGTGGTAGGGGACCAAACACGAGGTCATCGGTCCCGTCAGATTAGGGAAGGATGGGGAAGGACGTCGGCCGTGCCCTTTAAAAGGAATCATCCCAGCATTTGCATAAAGTGATTTAGGAAATTAACCAAAAACCTAAATCGGGTTGGCCGTACCCGGATTTGAACCGTCGTCCTCTCGAACGCGAGTCCAGTGTGTGTCCGGTTTTCAAGTAAAAACCTCTGCCCTTAATAATTCACAGGAAATATCTTCTTCAGTTTCAGTATAAGATAAACTGCTTATGACAGCAATAAACACTTCACCACCAACTGTATTTAATCTGTCCCTTCTGAAGAACGAGGGGTCCATCGTAAAATTTTGGCTGAATTTATTTCCAGTTTTAGCCAGCTTTCCGTACCTATAACGATTTGAGCAACGGTGCTTCCAAGTAGCGCTTGAAGCTCTGGTCCTTTTGCAGCACATCTACGCAGTTTACAATTACAGTACCCATTGCTGCTGTTTGTCATGCATCCTTTTAGATTGATGCCCATTATATCTTTCCTATGAGGCTCTAAACTGAAGTGGGTTTCTGAGTATCAAAATATGTGACAAATATACCTTAACTTTTAATTTCATGATTTCAAAGCTAAATTATTTACACCGCTATTTGACCGTAGTACCTGACATAAATTTCAACAGTTTCTCAGGTAATGGGTCTTAACATATGAACCGACAGACAGTGAGATGGACAATAAGTGGCCAATATGTATTTTTCTGTGATAAAGTTGCAAATTAACAGTTTTAGGTTTTTTACATTTAGTTACTTATGCTGTAAAACTTTTCATCTTGCCAAATTGTGTGAGTCTATGTTAATGGAAAGTACCCTATTGGTTTTGATGAGCGTTTTGCGAGTACCACAATAAGTGACATAAAAGGCTTTTAATTGCTTTGACCTAGAATGTTAAATGTGGTACACCACCAAGGGACCGTATACCTTAGTATCTGATACAAATTTCGACTTCACACCTCAACGTATTCCTGACAAAAAAGAGTCTTAACACATGGACAGAAATACAAACGGACAACTAATGGAAAAAATATATATTTTGTGATAAACTACAAATTAACAATTATAAGGTTTATTCTTTATTTGTACTGCGAAACCTAGCTTCTCCTCCAATTTCATGAATCTATGTCAACACAAAATACTCTACAGATCTTGACAGTTTGCGAGTATCGAAATATGTGACATAAATGGCTGTATCTTTTGATGACATTGACTTGTTGTTGGTTTTGTTGTTGTTGTCGTCTTCAGTCCAGAGCCTGGTTTGATGCAGCTCTCCATGCTACTATATCCTGTGGAAGCTTCTTCATCTCCTAGTACCTACTGCAACCTACATCCTTCTGAATCTGTTTCGTGTATTCATCTCTTGATCTCCCTCTACGAATTTTACCCTCCACGCTGCCCTAAAACACTAAATTGGTGATCCCTTGATGCCCCAGAATATGTCCTACCAAATTATTCCTACTTCTGGTCAAGTTGTGCCACAAATTTCTCTTCTTCAGAAACGCTTTCCTTGCCATTGCCAATCCACATGTTATATCCTCTCTACTTCGACCAGCACGAGTTATTTTGCTCCCCTAGTAGCAAAACTCATTTACTACTTTAAGCGTCCTATTTCGTAATATAATTCCCTCAGCATAACCCGATTTATCTCGACTACATTCCATTACCCTCGTTTTGCTTTTGTTGATGTTCATCTGATATCCTCCTTTCAAGATACTGTCCATTCCGTTCAGCTGCTTTTCCGGGACCTATGCTGTCTCTGACGGAATTACAATGTCATCGGCGAACCTCAAAGTTTTTATTTCTTCTCCATGGATTTCAATTCCTACTCCGAATTTTTCTTTTGTTTCCTTTACTGCTTGCTCAATATACAGATTGAATAACATTGGGGGTAGGCTACAACCCTGTCTCACTCCCTTTCAAGCCACTGTTTCCCTTTCATGCCCCTCAACTCTTATAACTGCCATCTGGTTTCTGTACAAATTGTAAATAGCCTTTCGCTCCCTGTATTTTACCCCAGCCACCTTCAGAATTTGAAAGAGTTTATTCTAGTCGACATTATCAAAAGCTTTCTCTAAGTCTACAAATGCTAGACGCGTAGGTTTGCCTTTCCTTAATCTATCTTCTAAGATAAGTCGTAGGGTCAGTATTGCCTCACGTGTTCCAACATTCTACAGAATCCAAACTGATCCTCCCCGAGGTCGGCTTCTACCAGTTTTTCCACTCGTCTGTAAAGAATTCGTGTTAGTATTTTGCAGACGTGGCTAATTAAACTGATAGTTCGCTAATTTTCACATCTGTCAACACCTGCTTTCTTTGGGATTGGAATTATTATATTCTCCTTGAAGTCTGAGGGTATTTAGCCTGTCTCATACGTCTTGCTCACCAGATGGTAGAGTTTTGTCAGGGCTGGCTCTCCCAAGGCTATCAGTAGTTGTAATGGAATTACTCCCGGGCCTTGTTTCGACTTAGGTCTCTCAGTGATCTGTCAAACTCTTCACGCAGTATCATATCTCCCATTTCATCTTCAACTATCTCCTCTTCAGTTTCCATAATACTGTCCTCAAGAACATCGCCCCTGTATAGACCCTCTATATACTCCTTCCACCTTTCTGCTTTCCCTTCTTTGCTTAGAATTGGATTACCATCTGAGCTCTTCATAATGATGCAAGTGGTTCTTATTAATCCAAAGGTCTCTTTAATTTTCCTGTAGGCAGTATCCACCTTACCCCTAGTGATATACACCTGTATATTCTTTCATTTGTCCTCTAGCCGTCCCTGCTTAGCCATTTTGCACTTCCTGTCGATCTCATTTTTGAGACGTTTGTATTCCTTTTTGTCAGCTTCATTTACTGCATTTTTGTATTTTCTCCTTTCATCTATTAAATTCAGTATCTCTTCTGTTACCCAAGGATTTCCATTAGCCCTCGTCTTTTTACCGACTTGATCCTCTGCTGCTTTCGCTATTTCATCTCTCAAAGCTGCCCATTCTTCTTCTATTGTATTTCTTTCCTCCATTCTTGTCAATCGTTCCCTAATGCTCTCCCTGAAGCTCTCTACAACCTCTGGTTCTGTCAGTTTATCCAAGTCCCATCTCCTTAAATTCCACATTGGCCTACAGGCTTAAATTTTTCGCTTCACCAAGGAACCACATACCTTAGTACTTGATGTAAAATTACACTTGATACGTCCGCCCACTTCCGACAAAACAGAGTCCTAACTATCGGGCAGGCAGACGGGCGGAAAACAAAGATATTCTGTTCGGGTTCCTTTTCCACCAATTGAGGTACGGAATACTAAATAGGGATGTACTCTCAACGCTTCACACTTCTGCAACCCGCTGTACACGTGTCATTTCATGTTTATTGCACAATAAAGACAGCTGGTGCCAACTGCTTTTCGCTGGGAGATGACTGGAAGCAACATTGCCAGTTTAAATGCAATAGAACTCATATTGCTAGCGTTGTGTCTCTTACCTGTCAGTGTTTGACTACAGAAATATTGTCAAATAAAAAGCCACGACTAATGTACACACTGGGTTATTTACGAGATTATTCTTGCATCGTGTTCAAAGAGCTAACATTAATGCGTGAGTGGAAGCGCTCCTTGATTAAAGGCAAAGTAGTCGCTGCACTGCAGCCTGAAGCGGTTGTGCACAGTTGCCGGCTGACGTGCCACTCCAGTTGATGGATGGCACGTTGTGAAAGGATTGCGCTGGCTGGTTTCGATAGCAGCTGTGCGGTTACAAAGCAATCAACCGCTTTCATGTAAAAGGTTTAGCAAACCACGAACTTCCGTAGCTTACGGGACACAGTCTTCTGTGTGATGGCGCACCATCTCTCAATCTGTGATATAAATCTTACTCCTGCACCTGCTTCTGCCCCTAAAGAGCAATATGGCTTGTGCAGTAACACACGTTGTCGACGGACGCAGGCGAAAAATTTTATTTCTAACACATGTGCAACATCCGATCAGAAGCATCCAGACACCCGAATGAAATGTGTAATTGACCACCGGAAGTACCCGTGGTCTACGGGTAGCGTCTTTGATTGGTAATCAAATCCTGCTCGGTCCCGGGTTTGAGACCTTCCACCGCTTAAATTTTGAATAAAGATCATCATCATTGGCCACCGAAAACTTCCAGCATAAGAAGCCAACCTCATTCTGCCAACGGCCTTGTCAAAGAGGGGAGAGGAACGGACAAAGGTTCAGGGAATCCCCCGGCACTCGGGGTGGGAAACTGAACGTAAAGGTGGAAAAATCAGCAGCGAGGATGCAGCAGCCAACAGAAGCCTCTGTATTAAAGACACATAACGTGTATCTACAGGATCTGTGACCTGTAATTGAAAACAAGAAGGAGGGGACTATGAGAAAAAGACTGAATAACCAGCGACAAGGTAACATTCTACGAGCTGGTGCGCGGAATGTCAGAAGCTTGAATGTCATAGAGAAACCAGAAAATCTGAGAAAGGAAATGCAAAGATACAGTGTGGGGGTCAGTGAAGTGAAATGGAACAAGACAAAGATTTCTGGTCACAGGATTATATTTTAATATTAACGACAGTAAAAAATGGTATAATGGGAGCACGATTCGTTATGAATTCGCTGGTAGAACAGGGTTCGTGTTATTGTAAACAGTTCAGTGCTGGGTTGTTCTCATCAGAAACGACAGAACACCAACTATGATAGTTGAGGTATACATGCCGACGTCGTAATTCGAAGATGAGGAACTAGAGAAAGTACGTAAGGATATTGAAAAGGTAATTCAGTACGTAAAGGGAGATGAAAATCTAATAGTCATGGGGAACTGGAATACAGTCATAGGCTCTGAGCACTATGGGGCTTAACTGCTAAGGTCATCAGTCCCCTAGAACTTAGAACTACTTAAACCTAACTAACCTAAGGACACCACACACATCCATGCCCGAGGCAGGATTCGAACCTGCGACCGTAGCGGTCGCGCGGTTCCAGACTGTAGCGCCTAGATCCGCTCGGCCACACCGGCCGGCAATATACGGTCATAGGACAGGAAGAAAATGGGTAAATGGTGAATATGGCTTGAGACTAGGAAAGAGAGAGGAGAAAGGCTAATTGATTCCTGCAATAAATTTTAGCTAGTAATAGCGAATATTCTGTACAAGACTCACAAGAGAAGTAGGTATACTTGGAAAAAGCCTGGAAGTATAGGAAGATTTCAGTTAGATTACACCATGGTCAGGCAGAGATTCCGAAATCAGATACTCGACTGTAAGGAAAAAGCCTGGAAGTATAGGAAGATTTCAGTTAGATTACACCATGGTCAGGCAGAGATTCCGAAATCAGATACTCGACTGTAAGGCGAACCCAGCAGCAGATATAGACTCAGATCACAATTCAGTAATGATGAATCAGATACTCGACTGTAAGGCGTACCCAGCAGCAGATATAGACTCAGGTCACAATTCAGTAATGATGAAGAGTAGATTGAAGGTGAAGAGACTAGTCGGGAAGAATCAATGCTCAAAGAAGTATGATACTGAAGAACTAAGGAATGAAGAGGTACGCTTGAAGTTCTCTGAGACTACAGATACTGCGATAAGGAATAGCGCAGTGGGTAGTTCGGTTGAAGAGAATCAACAACTCTAAAAAGAGATATCACAGAAGTTGCAAAGAAAAACGTAGGTGAAAGAAGGTAACTGCGAGAGAACCCTTGGGTAACAGAAGAAATGCTTCAGTTGGTCAGTGAAAGAAGGAAATACAAAAACGTGCGGGATGTTTCTGGTACAGACATATAGAGGTCGTTAGGAATGAAATAAATAGGACGTGCAGGAAAGCTAAGGCGAAATGGCCGCCTGTAAAATGTGAAGATATCGAAAAAGGAATGATTGTCGGAAGGATTGACTCAAGGCATAGGAAAGTCAAAACAGCCTTCGGTGAAATTAAAAGCAATGGTGATAAAATTAATAGTGCAATAGGTGTTTCACTGTTAAATCCAGCTTACTATCTATCCGAACGCCAAGGAACTTGAACTGTTCCGTCTCGCTTATAATATGCCTATTCTGTCTGATCAAAATATCGGTTCTTGTTGAATTGTGAGTTAGAAACTGTAAAAACTGAGTCTTACTGTGAGTTAGCATCAAATTATTTTCCACAAGCCACGAACTTATTTCATGAACTGCATTATTTGTTACTGTTTCAATATTATACACAAGATCCTTCACTATCAAGCTGGTGTCATCAGCAAACAGAAATATTTTTGAATCACCTGTAATACTAGAAGGCATATCATTTAGATAAATAAGAAACAGCAGTGGCCTCAGCAACGACCCTTGGGGAACGCCCCACTTAACAGTGCCCCATTGGGACTGAATATCACTACCACTCTTCATATTGCGGAGAATTACCCTCTGCTTTCCGTTCTTAAAGTAAGAGGCGAACCAATTGTAAGCTACTCCCCTTACTCCATAATGGTCCAACTTCTGCAGTAATATTTTGTGGTCAATATAGTCAAAAGCCTTCGTTAAATCAAAGAAAACACCTAGCGTTCGCAACCTTTTATTTAATCCGTCCAAAACCTCACAGAGGAAAGAGAATATAGCATTTTCAGTTGTTAAACCATTTCTAAGACCAAACTGAACTTTTGACAGCACATTATGTGAATTTAAATGCTCCAGTAACCTTGTATATACAACCTTCTCGATAACTTTAGCAAACACCGATAGCACAGAAATAGGCCTAAAATTGTCAACATTATCCCTGTCTCCCTTTTTATAAAGTGGCTTCACTACCGAGTACTTTAATCGGTCAGGAAACCGACCACTCCTAAAGGAAAAGTTACAGATATGGCTGAGAACTGGGCTAACACACATAGAACAATACTTCAGTATTCTGCTAGATACCCCGTCATATCCATGAGAGTTCTTGGTCTTTAGTGATTTAATTATTAACTCAATCTCCCTGTTGTCAGTATCATGGAGGAGCATTTCAGGTAACAGTCTTGGAACACTTTTTTCTAAGAGCGCTATATGATTCCCTGTTGGGACTAGGTTTCTATTTAGTTCACCTGCTATATTCAGAAAGTGATTATTAAATACAGTACATATATGCGACTTATCAGTAACACGGACATTCCCACTACGCACTGATTCTATATCCTCGACCTGTCTCTGCAGACCATCAACTTCCTTTACGACTGACCATATGGTTTTAATTTTATCCTGAGACTTAGCTATTCTATCTGCATACCACATACTTTTTGCCTTCCTAATAACATTTTTAAGCACCTTACAATACTGTTTGTAATGGGCTGCTGCATTTAGATTTTGACTGTTTCTAACGTTTTGATATAAATGCCACTTTGTTCTACAAGATATTCTTATCCCTCTAGTCAGCCACCCAGGCTGCCTGTTTGTGCTAGTACCCTGTTTTAAACGTTCTAACGGAAAGCAACTTTCAAAGAGCATGAGAAAAGTCTTGAGAAAAGCATTATATTTATCGTCTACTGTATCAGCGCTATAAACATCTTGCCACTCTTGTTCCTTTACAAGGTTTACAAAGGTCTCTACAGCAACTGGATCAGCTTTCCTGAACAGCTGATGACTATATTTAACACGTGTGATTCTTGAGTTTCTCCCGGCGTATTTGACAATCAAAATATCCACGGGTATGCTGCCGGTCTATAGTGTCCAATGGGCACAATATTTCGGCGATCATACATGGCGACATGTATGATCGCCGAAATATTGTGCCCGTTGGACACTATAGACCGGCAGCATACCCGTGGATATTTTGAATATTTAACGCGTGTTGCAGCACAAAAATCTTTTAAAGTTAAAATTTGTGCATCATGATCTGAAAGGCCATTCACCTTTTTGCTAACAGAATGCCCTTCTAGTAATGAGGAATGAACAAAAATGTTGTCTATGGTTGTTCTACTGTTCCCTTGCACTCTCGTTGGAAAGAATACCGTTTGCATAAGATTATATGAATTAAAGAGGTCTACCAGCATCCTCTTCCTTGCACAATCACTTATACAATTAATATTGAAGTCACCACATATAACTAACTTTTTGTATTCCCTATAAAGTGAACCAAGAACCTCCTCTAGCTTTAGCAAAAATGTTGTAAAATCGGAGTCTGGGGATCTATAAATAACAACAGTTAGAAGTTTAGCTCCGTTAAATTTAACCACACCTGCACAACATTCAAACACCTTTTCAGTGCAGTACTTTGAAACATCAATTGACTCAAATGAGATGCCGTTTTTCACATACATGGCTACTCCCCCTCACCGCAAAGAGCTCCTCGAAAAGCTGCCAGCCAACCTGTATCCTGGTAAAGGAATCCCTTGAATTATCTCCTTATTTAAGAAGTGTTCAGATATACCAATAATTTCAGAGTCAACATCCATAAGCAGTTCACTAACTTTATCTCTAATACCTTGTATATTTTGATGAAATATACTAATTCCCTCATTACTCGGATACCTAAGCTTTGTCAAAAGTGATTCCCTTGTTAGAGAGACTTCCCTTAAGCAGGAATACCTATCAGCTGATTTCAATCTAAAAAAGGTGCAGCTCTAACACCAACTACTGCTGGGAATTTTCCCATGAGTGATCCCACCAACCGCACCTATGCTGTCACCTATAAGCTTTGCCAACCTCCCCTTCCCATACCTGTTGAGGTGCAGGCATCTACGTGGATACTCTGCAAATCACATTTAAGTGCCTGGCAGAGGGTTCATCGAACTACCTTCGCAGTTCTCTATTATTCCAATCTCGTATAGCGCGCGGAAAGAACGAACACCCATATCTTATTGTACTAGCTCTGATTTCCCTATTTTATCGTTGTGATCGTTTCTGCCTTTGTAGTTCGGTGTCAACAAAATATTCTCACATTCGGAGAAAGAAGTCGATGATTGGATTGTCGTCCAACGCGCAGCACAATTCTAAAAGAGGACAGACAAGAGTAGTGTAGGCAGTCTCCTTAGTAGATCTGTTATATTTTCTAAGTGTCCTACCAATAAAACGCAGTCTTTGATTCGCCTTCCCCACAACATTTTCTATGTGTTCCTTCCAATTTAAGTTGTTCGTAATTGTAATTCCTTGTATTTAATTGAATTTACGTGTAACCGACGTTTAATGGATTTTTGTTAGCACTCATGTGGATGACCTCACACTTTTCGTTATTTAGGGTCAACTGCCAATTTTCTCACCATTCAGATACCTTTTCTAAATCGTTTTGCAGTTTGTTTTGATCTTCTGATGATTTTATTAGTCGATAAACGACAGCGTCATTTGCAAACAACCGAAGACAGCTGCTCAGATTATCTCCTACGTCGGTCATCAGACACCAGAAGGAGACTAGCACTGGCAAATAGGCCATTCCCGGGCCGCGCGGAGCGGCCACGTGGTTTGAGGCGCCATGTCACAGATTGCGCGGGTCTCCCTGTCGGAGGTTCGAGCCCTCCCTCGGGCATGGGTGTGTGTGTGTTGTCCTTAGCATAAGTTAAGTTAAAGTAGTGTGTAAGTCTAGGGACCGATGACCTCAGCAGTTTCGTCCTTTAGGAATTCACACACATTTGAACAGATGGCATTTCTGGCCAAGAGAAGTCTGCTAGTATCATAGGCTTTAATTTGATTAAGAAACTTCTAAGAATGTACGATTGGAGCTCAGTATTGTATGGTAGTGAAACATGGACTGTGGGAAAACCGGAACAGAAGAGAATCGAAAGATTTGAGATGTGGTGCTAGAGAAAATTAGGTGGACTGATAAGGTAAGGAATGAGAAGGTTCTGCCCAGAATCGGAGGTGAAAGGGATATGTGGAAAACACTGACAAGGAGAATGGTCAGGATGTAGGACATCTGTTGCGACATCAGGCAATGACTTCCATGATACTACAGGGAGCTGTAGAGGGCTAAAACTGTACAGGAGACTATTAGTGGAATACATTCAGCAAATAATTTAACATTTTAAAGAACATAATTCTTATATAGGAAAACAGCGATCTGTAATTATTATAAATAAACTGGAAGCAGTCTTAATCGTTTAACTGTTTTAATGGTGACCGGTTTCGATCTTTTTATCAGATCATCTTCGGACCACGAATGTCTGCCGGAGTCGGTGGCGCGTGTGCAATCCTCTTGTTTGTGGCTGGTGGTGTACAGCCACAAACAAGAGGATTGCACACGCGCCACCGACTCCGGCAGACATTCGTGGTCCGAAGATGATCTGATAAAAAGATCGAAACCGGTCACCATTAAAACAGTTAAACGATCAAGACTGCTTCCGGTTTATTTACAGCAAATAATTGAGAACGTAGGTTGCGAGTGATTCTCTAGGGTAGAGAGGTTGGCACTGGAGAGGAATTCGTGGCGTTCAGCATCAACCCAGAAAAAAAAAAAAAAAAAAAAAAGAGATGCGGGCAGCGCATTTATACGTGTATTTTAGTTTCCACCCGAGAAATAAAACGTAAATTGCTATTCCTTATTGCTATTGTCTTACTGCTACGTTGTATAACTTTTCAGCACACACTGCTGATTAAAAAAGGATTCAAGCATCTGTCGAATCGAAACTTGCTGTGAGAAGAGTTTTAACGAGTGAACAAGATCTGTATATTTCTCTTCTTTATTTTGTGTTCATCTCAAGTTTAAAGGAACTTCAAACAATAAGTGTAGACTCAAGAAATTTTGAAACTGCCTTATTTGTAGAATGCACTTGAATTAGCTAATCCGACACATCCTTCAAAAGTACATGGTTGACAAATGGAACTGCGGGTTTCTAAGAATTTAATGTTTGCACTGAAGGTAACGGATAACCGAGATTTTACCTTAGGAAATTGTAACTTTTCAGCGAAAAGTAATCGATTTGCAAATGTCCTTGACTCATCCAATCCGTTTTGAGTCCTGTAATAAACTATTGATCCGATTGAGTGAAAATAAAAGGGACAGTAAAATGAAAATTGAGTACACGACAGCTGGCTGGCGTGGCCGAGCGGTTCTAAGCGCTTCAGTCTGGAACCGCGCGACCGCTACGGTCGCAGGTTCGAATCCTGCCTCGGGCATGGATGTGTGTCCTTAGGTTAGTTAGGTTTAAGTAGTTCTAAGTTCTAGGGGACTGATGACCTCAGATGTTAAGTCCCATAGTGCTCAGAGCCATTTGAACCATTTGAATACACGACACAACAGGATCATTGAG
The DNA here is from genome assembly GCF_021461395.2 of Schistocerca americana. Lineage (NCBI taxonomy): Eukaryota > Metazoa > Arthropoda > Insecta > Orthoptera > Acrididae > Schistocerca > Schistocerca americana. The sequence continues at coordinate 1,026,607,982 of NC_060119.1, forward strand.
TGATTTCATTCAAAAGTGGTCACCACACGAGTTATGACACTTATGTCACTGGGAGACGAGACGAGCAATTCTTGTTTCGTAGAACGCGGTCGGCTTCTTACGGAGCCACAGCGGCACCCATTCTTGCAGTTCCTCCCATACTGGTAGCGTCGTCCACCTATGTCTTTCTTCAGATCACCATCGATATGAAAATCACACGATGAAAGATCCGAGCTGTACAGCTGGAATGTGTGTCCCAACTAAACTGGTGAAACGTACCATTCGTCCGATTGGCAGTGTGGGGGCGGGCGTTACCGAGCTACGGGGTGAAGGATGACTCCGTCCGACAGTATTCCTGGGCGTTTCGACTTTAAGGGGCCTCGCAATTTCTGTAAAAGCACTTCATAACGCTACCCATTGGTTTCGGTTCCACGCTCAAGGAACATGGCGAGCAAACGACCCTTGCGATCAAGGAAGGAGGTTATCACTACTTACCAGAACTTCCGTGAGCAGCCTTGGATGTTTTCACTGTTGGATTTGTCGTTTGCTCTTGGGCTGTGGAAATGCTGTCGGACGGCAAGTGAATTTCACGTCTTTGGCGACCTGAAGAAAAATATGCGTGGACGTCGGTTTCACCTGGACGAGGAGGTGCAAAAGTGCGTGCGACTGTGGATCCATCAGCAGCGGATCGCCTTTTACGAAGCAAGAATTGATCGTCTCGTCTTCCAGTGGGATTAATGTCTTTAATTGTGTGGTAGTCACTTTTGAATAGAACCATTTTATTGCATCGCTGCGGCGGATGTTCGGTTTTCATTTGACTGTAACTAATATTTTGCCCAGTATTCGATAAATTTCACGCAACTGAGTTTTCGTTTTCTTTCTTTGACATGAAAATGTCGTTTCGTCGATGACAGCTGGCTTCAAAGACCTTTACTATGTGTTTGCTATTTCATGCACAAATTTCTTCAGGTGAGCAGGTCAAGGAATTTTCGGATTAACATCATTGTAATTCACAATTTTTATTTGACAGGCCTTAGCTAACCCTATACGAGATTCGAGGAAGGGCAGCATTAGTGGTAAGTTTTTAACCTGCTTACCGCAGATCTTCAATGCTACACGAATAAATGAACATAATGTGAATCAGGCATCAAAATACAAATTAAAACCCCAGCACAAATACCTCAGCTTTTAAAACATAAATTTACATACCAATTATATCCAAGTTATGATGACTCATCGTAGATAAAATAACAAATGGCCTCACATTGTCATTGGAGATAACAGTTAAACTGAGCTACTATGTTTAAAATATGTTAAAAACAATAAACTACAATAGCTTTACACAAAATAAAAACGACATCCCTAGATACTAAAACACATTCAATAATTATGTTAAAAAAGAATCCACAAATACGTGGCGCAAATTTAAAATCAATAACATTTGTTTTCATATAAAACCTAGATCATTAGTAATAGTAAAAGACAAGTTAAACATTTCGGATACATATCATAAACTTAGTGCTTCATTATCTATTCCAACCTGGATTACATTACCAAAAGTAACTTACGCTGTTGTCAAGTATAAATCAGTTTTACGATTTCAAGGAAGCACAACGTACAAACTAACTTATTTTAAACTTATCAGAGTGTAGTAAGGGAACACGTAACTTGCCTAAGTGTTAACAATCGCACAGATGAATGCTCTGTCAGTGGCTACCAGAGTAATCATACGACTGCGTATGGCATTCCAGACTTCTTGTCGACCTCCAGATTTATGCACTTAAAATCAACTCTGTCCGCCTTACTTTTCAGTCGTCCATCCTATGTCATTGTTAAAAATACCAATTCCCGTACCTTCCACCCCACTTCAGGAGTGCCCCAAGGTTCCTCTTTCTCTCCTCTGCTTTACCTCTTATACACTGCTGTTATGCCCAAACCACCTCCTCCCGTCCACCTCCTTCAGTATGCTGATGCCGCTCTCCTACCCCTCTGTCTTACGCTCCAGATACCCCAATAATCCCTCCAAATCCACTTCAAACAGTTTACCTTGTGGTGCCTTAAGATTAAGTCTCCAAAACCAGGCAACAATTATAGGACGCACTACCAGCACATTCCGTCTCCACGACTTCTGCCTCACCATTTACAGCCTCTTGCCCAGCTAACACTATAATACCTTGGACTAAGCTTCGACCGGTAACTAACGTGGAGACCTCACCTACAAACCGTCAACTGAAAGCCCACAGTAGACTAAAACTGCTAAGTTTACTAACTGACCGATCATGGAGATTACATCTTCCACTGTCCATCACACAAACAAATGCTTGATCCGCCCCATCCAAGTTCTGTAAGTCCCTCCGGATCCTCGAACTCCATGCTTTCCGCCTCCTTTACCGCGTCTACTTACCTTCCCCCATAGAGTTCCTTTACCAACTCATCGAAGTCCTATGTCACCTCCGAGTAAACTACACCATTTCGCAAACTGGACTCGAAAATTTATGGTATCGAGACGTGGCTGCACGATCCGTTACAGCCATGCGGATAAGATGCCTGTCATCTCGACTCCTAGTGATACGAGGCCATTGGGGTCCACCACGGTGTTCCGTATTACCCTCCTGAATCCACCGATTCCATATGCTGCTAACAGTCATTGGATCTCGACCAACGCGAGCAGCAATGTCGCGATACGATAAACCGCAATCGCGATAGGGTGCAATCCGACCTTTATCCAAGTCGTAAATGTGATGGTACGCATTTCTCCTCCTTACACGAGGCGTCACAATAACGTCACACCAGGCTACGCCGGTCCCTGCTGTTTGTGTATGAGAAATGGGTTGGAAACTTTCCTCATGTCAACACGTTGTAGGTGTCGCCATCGGCGCCAGCCTTGTGTGAATGCTCTGAAAAGCTAATCATTTGCATACCACAGCATCTTCTTCCTGTCGGTTAAATTTCACGTCTGTAGCACGTCATCTTCGTGGTGTAGCAATTTTAATGGCCAGTATTGTAATACTTTACGCGGGACTAAAACTCAATTTCTGATTCTTGGTTGTCTTGGGCAGCGCTCTTGCCAACTATATCTCCTTAACATGCGTCTCATTCAAAATGAAAGTGTCCGCCAGCTTACCATTTGTTTACAGGGGACTAGCTAATGCCTTATACGAGATCATAGTGTTTCATTGAGGACGTGAAGTCAAAAAACGAAGGTGTCGTAGCGAACAGAGTACGGTCGGTCTTCATTAGACGACTTCCCAAAAGTTGTTTGTGCTGTATGAACTACATTAGGTTGATTAAGGGACTGCCACTTAGTTTTAATCAATGAAGTTTTAATCTATGATATCTCATGTTGGCTGTTTGTTATCGAGTCCGCTTTTCAATTCCATAATGAATTAACATTTACCAACAAACAGTAATAATAATGTCGTGTGACTACGGCCTCCCGTCGGGTAGACTGTTCGCCTGGTGCAAGTCTTTCGATTTGACGCCACTTCGGCGACTTGCGCGTCGATGGGGATGAAATGATAATGATTAGGACAATACAACACCCAGTCCCTGAGCGGAGAAAATCTCCGACCCAGCCGGGAATCGAACCCGCGCCCTTAGGATTGACATTCTGTCGCGCTGAGCACTTTTTTTTTAATCTCATTTTTTTTCGCTTTTGTTCGTTGCATCTATTTGGGGCGGACGTCGTAAGACAACCGTTTAAGTTCATTGTTGATCGATTAACTCAGTTTTTTTTATTACAGAGGGCACGTAACCCTCTGACCGAACACGCTGAGCTACCGTACCGACTGACCACTCAGCTACCGGGGGCGAACACCAACAAACACTTAAGATTAGTGTTATATCGACATGTATTGTTTCAAATTTCTAGGAGGTAACAATTTTTAGTCAACTGTAACGTAAGTTATGGCGAAGAACTGCATCATTTCGCTACTTCGCTCTACACTAAATATCATAGTTAAGTAACAAGAGTCAGGGACAAATAAGGAAACGCATCTTTAACATTCGTTCCTTTTCTTTGCGCAAGGTTGACAGAGTTCTCTTGGCTGAAGAATTAGGGGACAAATATTAGAATCGCAGCTGCTAATCATTTCACATTTAATCGCACACTGCTGCAATTTAGCAAACCTTGATAAATTACTTTTTCACGAATAACAATATTTAGTTTTTCAGAAAGAAATTTTTCACTACTGACGCTACAATTCGTTTTAGCCTTTTCTTCTCTTTCAGGCTGGCGGTTCGTGACTGCTAGCTGAACTGGAGCAGCAGTTCAATACGTTTTTTTGTTTACAGGAAAACTTCGCTCTCGAACTGGTTCACCTAGCGGAAAGTGCCCTACGTCAGCTCAGCGAGCGCGATATTCCTTTTGTCTTGCAAAGACTCTCATCAATATTCCGACGAATGTGGGCTTCTCTCGTCTGCCACAGAATCAGCAAGCACACTAGCCACTGCGGTATAACTGAGTCCTTTGCTGTGGTGTCATTTTTGACAATTGAGGGACTAGCTATCAGATGTCCCAGCACTACTATTCAAAACTGTCAATGTTCGACAATAATTCTGTGCTTTTCAGTACATTAAGAATATTTCAGTGCTCAGACATTCCAAACGAAGAAATCACTGCTTATAAATTCAATGTTGTGTAGTTTCGAAAGCATCCTTCTACTATCGCACTCTCATATCTGTTCAAATTATTTCTCTTCTCAATTTTAAGAAAAACAGAATTTTCTTACGCCTTTTGGGAAAAGAGTATTATTATTATTACTGTTGTTGTTGTTGTTCATGATGATGGAGTCTGATGATGTGATGACGCGTAGCCCTTGCACCTGCGTCTCATAATCGTAGCTCGTGAATAGACAAATGAATCATAAATTTTCGATGTTTTCTGGTCTGCTTACTAAACTATAAAAATAAACCTAGTGCTTCGGAGTAATGTAATAACCCCATATTTAAATTAAACCAAAAATTAATTTTAGAAATTTCTATAGCACTTTTGTAACATGATACAGTAAGTGCCGTGGTCGGCTTATCGGAGCAGATGAACGACGCAGCTGCAATTTAGCTTTGAAGCCAGTGAAAGAAAAACTTTACGGACATAAGTGCTGTTTGTTGGTGAATTGATGCAAGAAGAAATATTATCTTCACTTTCTACATGAAATCTTCCAAATAATTAATCAAGTGCAAAACACAGAGACTTCGTCATGTAATCAATCCCGACACTAAGAAATAAAAATTTCTTTTTAACAGTTCACATAACGCGTACATTCATCTGTTACATGCTTCAGAAAATTGTAAAAAATGTTACTTATTGTAATTTCGATTGAAAATAGTGCTGCTATTTGAGAAAAAATAATGTTGTTCGTTTAGAGGTATTTCGCGCTTGATCTAACAGTTTCTTTGCTGAACGTTAATAGTATTTTTTTACGAACATTTGTGATAAATATGCACCCAGTGTATAATTCTTCGGCCGGCCGCTGTAACCGAGCGGTTCTAAGGGTTTCAGCCCGGAACCGCGCTGCTGCTACGGTCGCAGGTTCGAATCCTGCCTCGAGCGTGGATGTGTGTGATGTCCTTAGGTTAGTTAGGTTTAAGTAGTTCTAAGTCTAGGGGACTGATGACCTCAAATGTTAAGTCCCATAGTGCTCAGAGCCATTTGAACCATTTTTTTATAATGCTTCCGCTTTCTATACTTGAATATGGCCTAAGGCCGAAAATGTACAATAATTCGTGAACTAAAGCGAATGTCAGCTGAAGTCATCACGAAATCATTTACTAAACTATTATTATTCTTAAAATATAAAATTAGGATTTCAACTACCCTAAAATTGTCGCATACGAAATTGAAATCACTTTATCCTCCGTAAACAGGCCGAAGTTCATAGAACCAAACATGTCTAAACTGCTTGGAGTTGTCAGAAGAAGGTAAATCGTACACACATCTCAGAACACATCTTCCTCCTATCTTCTATTTATTTTCCATCTTTTGTTCTTTTCGTTCTATTTTCTTCTATCTATTCTTCCAGAGAGTAAGGCAGCTAAGATCGATCTCCTCAAACATATCCAGAACGAATTAATACACAGAAGTGCTCAAAAACGGAAGCTGTAGAAACGCAAGAGCAGATAGGACAACTGGTAACGATACTTATGTGGATATGGTGTCTGTTCTTTCGGACATGTTCGAAAGAACAGACACCATATCTATATAAGTATATAGTTCTGGCAATACCGGCCATGACCTCCTTCTGTGCGGATGCACACATAATACCCGAACTCTTACGGGGCTTGGTAAGAATGTCTTCCACGAGTAATAAGTATGTTGGGTAGGGACACTAGGAATGTAGTGTGTGGACATACAAGATGAAAATGTGGGTCTCGTGGGTGGCGTGCGTGGGATAGTCCCTGCAGCCGCGCTCTGGTGTATGCCTTCTGTGGTTCAGATGGATAGAGCGTCTGCCATGTAAGGAGATTCCAGGTTTGAGTCCCGGTCGGAGCACATATTTTCACCTGTTCCCGTTGATATATATCAACGCCCGTCAACAGGTGAAGGTATTAATTTCATTCTAAACTCGTAAGGAGGTTACCGCAACACAGGATTGGCAAGTGGTTATTAGCAACAGCCGGCTGGATTGGCCGAGCGGTTCTAGGCGCTACAGTCTGGAACCGCGCGACCGCTACGGTCGCAGGTTTGAATCCTGCCTCGGGCATGGATGTGTGTGATGTCCTTAGGTTAGTTAGGTTTTTTAAGTAGTTCTAAGTTCTAGGGGACTGATGACCTCAGAAGTTAAGTCCCATAGTGCTCCGAGCCATATTAGCAACGAACCCATACACACAAAAGGGCAAAGTAATGACGTACCAAGGACTATACTAAGCAGTGGAAATGACGTCATCTCTCAAAGTTAAAATTACGGCTGCCAATGAGGACTTCCATTGAAACTTCCTGGCGGATTAAAACTGTGTGCCGGACCGAGACTCGAACTCGGGACCTTTGCCATTCGCGGGCAAGTGCTCTACCAACATCCCCAGGCTGTGGCTAAGCCATGTCTCCGCAATATCCTTTCTTTCAGGAGTGCTAGTTCTGCAAGGTTTGCAGGAGAGCTTCTGTAAAGTTTGGAAGGTAGGAGACGAGGTACTGGCAAAAGTAAAGCTGTGAGGGCCGGGCGTGAGTTGTGCTTGGGTAGCTCAGTTGGTAGAGCAATTGCTCGCGTAAAGCAAAGGTGCCGAGTTCGAGTCTTGGTCCGGCACACAGTTTTAATCTGCCTGGAAGTTTCATATCAGCGCACACTCCACTGTAGAGTGAAAATTTCATTCAAGACTTCCATTATACACGTAAGCCTTTTAAGGGAGCTGTCGATGCACAGCCACGGATACCAGCAGCCTCTGCAAGACAGAATGCGAAGCCTTGTGGAACAAAGAAGAAACAGACGACTGATGAACAGAGTATATCTGAAATGCCTTATGTCACTGGGCCACGACCACATACAGGGTGAGTCACTAACTACTGCCACCTAGAATAGCTCCGAAAGCATGATCGGAGATGAAAAGTTCGTGGGACAAATATTGCATGGGACAACGGGAGCCATAATATGATGTTGAGCTTTGTTGCTAGGTGGGCTCGCGTCAGAGATATGAGGCATTTAGGAACCCGGTGCAGATGAGAAATCTGGTAATTCGATTACACCACATCTGTTCCATCACCCTCAACATAGTACGTAATTCATTCGTCATACATTGTGAATGTATTAGGCACGCGAACCTTGACAACAAATCATGGAAATAACACGGCGCAGCTGCAGAAGTTGCCTGCCCAGCTGCATGAGTGTCACAGCGTAGGGTACAATTCTTACTGTCCAATGGTCCGCATTAAAAGCCAATAGGTCTCGCTGCACGCGAACCCCCAATAACCCAGGTCCTCACTGTCTGTTAGTTAATAGTCGCTTCTTTGGCGTGGTAAAAACACTATGCAATGTCGGTTACTGTGGGGTTGAGAGCATGCTGTAGACAGTTCGCAACATGAGTATCTGCCGCCGGACTACGAGCGGTGACTCATCAGACTCAACACATTGGCTGGGAATCATACTGGTTCTATGTGGTCCCCTTGCCAACCTGTAATCTTAAGATAAGAGGCCTAGCTGAGCTGTAAACTGTGCATCCATAGTCAAGGCGGGATCGCGCAAACGCCTTGTGAAACTGGAGCAGATGTGTACCATTTGCTACCCGTCACCTGTGACCTGTGTTGCTCCAATGTACTTTGCAATGTCCTTTTACCATGCATGAATGGCTAAAGGATACAGGTCTTGCAGTGATCGACAGCCGTATAATATATGAGAATCATATATACGTATGCGAATGTTGCTGCACTATGCATTGCAGGACCTGAATCCAGAGCTACCGCTTGATGCGAGCAGTCGGTGTGGCAGTCTCGGCCACACTAGCACACTCCTTGGATCAGCACTAAGTTCCGTATGTCGCGGCTTCCGTCTGCATCCTATATTTGGATAGATACTGTGAGTCCCGAACAGGAAGAGACGTACTTGTAAGATTAAAGATGAAGCCCAGCTTTAGACCTCAAACGGTACATCTTGGTTGGGGTTCCGGCCTAGCACAAATTATCATTATTACCTATGCATAGTGGAGCCGTAGGTTAGCTGAACCGTGCCCGGCTCGCGTTTATCCCATTTATTGTTTGTCATCTTCTATTATGTTACTGCTGCCTCGTTTTCTTACTCCATTTACTAGCGTCACTAACTTCCTGCCTTACTTGCCCGTGAGTAGCAGCAGCAGTGCGTATCAATAAGTGCACTTTCGTACCATCTCTGGAGCGACCGATAGTATTTCTGGGTCGTTGTGTGTCTGGCAGTCAGTTCGGGAGGGACCAGCAGTGCAGTCAGTTCGCAGCAGCAGTGAAGTCGGGGACAGAGTCCTGGTGAGGCGCCAACAGCCAGTGCTCGCCGACCGATGGCGACACACATGAACTGTCCGACGGAGAGAGATTGGAGTTGGACGACCTTTGGTTGATCGTTCGGTTGGCCGTCTCATCGGCGACATATACTTGGTCCTTTCACCGTTTCCGGGCCTTGGCAGTTGGTCAGTTGGTGTGGAGCAGTGAGAAAATCTCCGCAGCATGTAGTTTGGCTGGGCCTGCTGGCGGCCTCTATGTGGTGTCGGAGTGTGTGGTCCTGTTCCCATTGATACGAGGTTCGTGGCTCACCGATCCTGGACATAACAGTTGAGTTTTTACTTAATATACCAGCAAGTCACGACTGTTCACATTCTGTCGTTTGGAGTTCGTTGTCGGCTATTGGGATGTTCCCACGAACAACAACGTGTGTTTTCAAGTTGGCAAATTTTAGCCACCGTCCGGTGGAGTTTAGCTGTACTTGATTATTTGAACTGAAGTGCACCAGCGTAATCTTCTGCCTTGTGGCCGTTAACGTTCCGGTTACCTGCTTGGCCGCTGGCGTAAATTCACGAAGTGTATTTTCCTCATTGTGTTGTTGCTGTCCAGCACGGTGTGTAGTTTGACAGCTCAACGTATAATTGGTTGTGAGCACCAATACCTTCTACGTTGTTCCAATGAAGTCCCTGTTGTGTGCTGGTCAGGTGAAGCGGAGGTTAGCTTGTTGGTGTGTCCGTTAACTGTCTGTCGGTTGGGTTGTCGTCGGATCGACAATGGTTGGGCCGAATGCCTGTCCCACCTAAGCGAGCGTTAGTGTTTGAATTCCAGGCCGACCCTCAGAACTTCTGAGCGCCCTTGGGTGTACTCCCTTTTCTTGTTTGTCCTTGTTGTTTTTACTTTTATGGCTTGTAGCCGATTTTTAGATTAAGGTTATTTTGCCCTTAAGGCGTCCGTTGGTTTGAACTTTCAGCTTAATTTAAGAACTATTTTACGCAAAGCTTTGGCATTTTTAAAATTAATGTTATCGAGTCTTAAGTGTTGGGCCTTCAGCCGATTTTGAATTTAAGTTGTTTGCTCTTAAAGTGTCAGATTCTTTGGACCTTCAGCCTAATTAAGGAACTGTTTTAAGATAAGGTTTCCCTTTTAAATTTTTGATTTTGGTTGAGCTTTAAGTTATTGGCTTTTAGCCGTTTTTAATTTAAAATGGCCTTGCCCTTAAGGCATGAGATTGTACGGCGCATTCTGCTGCTAATTAATTTCCAAAACTAAACCTGTGTTTTTTTTAAATTTTTGTCTTGGCTGTTGTAATTTTGATCAAATAAAAGGTTGTATGTTCGAGTGTAACTGACAGCCGCTTATTTTGACCCCATTCCACAACTGAAACTACATGTCCTGCGGGTTTAGCTCACTAGTCACCATACGTAAATGCGAATATGATTCTCGTATTTCATACGACTGTCGATCGCTGCAGTGACAGGACATTAAAGGTACATTAGAACAACACTGGAACTGTGAGTTAGTAGTTTATGCCTAATAACTAAACTTCGACTTTCATTATTCGTCTCTTCTTGTACACGATTCAAAGCATTTGTGCGAGTATACGATGTAGACAAAAGCGGTGCTGTTTGGAAATTTGTGTCAGTGCAAGGAGCATGCTTGGGTGGACGAGGCGGTCAAAGCGAACGCTCGCATCAAGCGGAAGATCCGAGATCGCGTCCAGGCTCTGGAGAAATTTTCATTGTCACCAGTGCATAGTGCAGCCAAAGGTTAGCCATATTCGCAGATTCTTATATGAATCTCGTGCCTGTGGCTGACACATTTTAAAATATTCCATGCCCTCAGGCGTTTGCCCGGTATATTCATCGGTTGTCAGCCTCACTAAATGTGAGATACGGAAATCTCAAGTGACTTTTAATTTTCAAACTTGTATGACATGAAAGTTTAAAATTAACGTTTTATGGAAAACATAGGATACCCAGTATTGGAGCCAGACTTTAACACAGTTTTGGAAAGACATTTCATCAACTAAAACGGAAGGAATAGGTAACTTACCTTCGAAATTTTTAAAATAAGTGGCAACCAAATGTCTGTTCAAGTCTGTGGGTGCTGTAGAATCTTTGAGACTGGAGAAATTCTACTTTCGGAAAAATATCACCCTCAAAATCCTTAAGGCAGCAATGGCAGACAAGAACTGGAACTACCCGTCTATATATCCAATTTGCTGACAACAATAATATGCATAAGAAAAGAAAAAGAAACTGAAAGTCCTTTACACGACGATCAGTTGGGCTTTCGCAAAGGTCAAAGCACCAGATGGACAGTTTTGATGCCGTGCTTGATAATGGAAGCAAGAATTAACACAAATTAGGACATTTGCATAGGATTAGTCACCCTAGAAAAAGCGCTCGGCAACATAAAGTGCTGCGGATTCCGAGAAAAATAGGAATACGCTTTGGAAAGCGTCGGGTAACACGCAGTATGTACAAGAATCAAGAGGAAACAATAAGAACGGAAGACCAGGACCGGAGTGCACAGATTACAAATGGCGTTATACTTAGCTTCAGTATTTCTCCCTGCTATTCAACCAATGTACCGAAAATCAATCACGGAAATTACATGAAGATTCAAGACTGGGATTAAAATTCGGGGTAAAACAGTATCAATGACAAGATCCTTGGACGACTGTTCTTCCCTAAGTAAGACTGAAGAAGAATTACCGGATGGATTGGACAGTGTAACAAGTATAGAATATGGATTTCTGGGTTAAGGAATGGTTCTGTCTTGGAAGCAAAGTAACGCATGAATATATAAAGAGGACACTAGCAAAGGCCAAGAGGTCATTCAGGGCCGAAAGAAATTACTATTTTAGAAGCAGGCTTTAATCTGAGGAAGAAATTGCCGGCCGGTGTGGCCGAGCGGTTCTAGGCGCTACAGTCTGGAACCGCGCGACCGCTACGGTCGCAGGTTCGAATCCTGCCTCGGACATGGATGTGTGTGATGTCCTTAGGTTAGTTAGGTTTAAGTAGTTCTAAGTTCTAGGGGACTGATGACCTCAGAAGTTAAGTCCCATGGTGCTCAGAACCATTTGAGGAAGAAATTTCTGAGAATGTACCTTTGGTGAAAAGCTTCGCATGGAAGTGAATCGTCGACTCTGCGAAATCGGAAAAGAAAAGAAGCGTTTCAGATGCAGTGGTGTAGAAGGATGTTGAAAATTAATTGGACTGAGAGGATAAGGAAGAGGAGGTTCTCCACAGAATCGGCGAAGAAAGAAATATAATACAAGCGGCGATCAAAATGTTTCCCACGGAGCAAATGTTGCGGATAAATTTATCATTTTCAGATTAGGTTCTTTATTTCAGTTGTTGCGTGCGTTGTTGCAGCGTATCTGCCACGTAGCGCGACTCTGATGCGGTTATATGAGCACCAACACATACAAGGTGTTTCCGTAAGAGTGTGCAAAAATGTAACAGGACATAGAGAATGCCCCATTGAACAATTTGAGATGGGGAACCTAGGGTTGGAGAAGCCTGCTTAAGTAGATACGGAAGTAAACTTGTCCACCAACTTGTCTGGCATTATTGTTTTCCTGCTTATGTACAACTAACATGCGTACAAGTTTACACGTACCGTGCCGTTTGTTTACATGGACACTATTCATTTCCTGAAAGAAAACGATGGGGACGAGCCTGATTACCAGAAAGTCATGATGCAGTTTTTGTTTACTTTATTTGTCCATAAGGTCGCTCTGCTGTGTCGTATTCCCATGACAGATTGTGCTGTGAATCAATGACAGGCCCTTTTATTACTCAGTGCTATACAGAAACGTGAATTACAATACGATGGAGCAGTACAGGTACAGTATTTCCTGGTCGCCAGACTGGAAGGGATGTCCTCTTCCATGGCCTGCGAGGTCACCCGACCTCAATCCCCTTGATTATTTTCTTTGGGAAAATCTCAAGTCACTTGTCTATGAGACCCTAGTGGACATGGAGATGGAATTAGTTGTCACAATTGTAGCTGCCTGTAATGTGATTCGACACACATCAGCGATATCAGTTAGGGTGCGTCACGACCTTGTTCGCCAATGTAATGATTGCACTGAGGTTGATAGCCATTAGTTTCAGCACATTTTGTAAGATACAGTACATGCATTACGTTTATTATGTTAATGATGGTATTTGCAGTCAACAAATGTAAATAAAAAATTACACAGTAATGTGATTTTATTCCTACTATCTCCTTAAGCTGGTTTCTCCGACAACAGATTTCCTACCTCAAATTGTTCAGTTGAGTATCCCTCTATGGCCCGCTAAATTTTTTCACCCTCTTAATAAAATACCCTGTATGTAAGTGAGTTGTGTGTTACTCGTGTCTTTCCGACGTGCGTGTGGTAAATTCGGAAACTGGAACCACGGCGACGCGTCCCAATAGGACCAATGTGCTGTTATTCTTTGTTTGGCTGCCGAAGGATAAACACCCGTAGAAGTCCATCGGAGTATGAAGAATATTTATGGGGCAGCATGCCTGTCAAAAACCACGGACTTCTTCAGGCAGCAGGACACAGTGTTTCACCGTATGCGTATCTTTAGTGTGGGTGTCGGTGGAATGGCTGCCTCAATGATCGCAGCCTGATTAGAATACCGATTTCGGAATGTACGGTCTTCGAATGGAAACTTTTTGTTAGCCCTTTACAAGAACACTGACAAGAAGACCCGAGAGAATAGTAGGGCATGTGTTAAGACACCGGGGACTGACTTCCACGGTACTAGAGAGTGCTACAAAGGATTAAAACCAAATGGGAACAGGGTGGAATACATCCAGCAAATAACAAAATCCCGACGTACTGTCAGTTGGATGGATGGATGGATATGGTGTTATGGGCGCACAGTCAGTTGGAACAGCGACCAACAAAATCAAAGAAAATGCATGTTTCCGTTTATAGTCGCATTTTTTTAGACTAAAATTATTTTTTTTCTTTTATTTCGACAAATAATTGAGGACATAGCTTGCAAGAGCTGCTCTGAGATCAAGAGGTCAGCTCAAGAGAGATATTTGTGGCGGCCCGATTTGTCGCTAAAAAGAGTTACACAGCTGAAAGTGCAAATTTTGATATCTTTACATTATGAAAACAGTCCGTCGCTCAAATCAAACTCCTTGTTCGGTATCCTTGCCTGGCAATTTACTGCACCCAATACACTTAAAAGAGTACTGGCAAAAGGGTGTACAAGGCAGCTGGCACGGTTTTCCTAGAGAAACAATTTGATTTCTTCATGCCTGGATGATTCTGTTGACAACGCAATTGTTGTTTGATTAACGCAGATTTATTAAGTTCACAAGATCGGTTTCGCCCTTTATGTTAGGCCATTATGAAGTGTATCTGAAATTGGTAATTATTAACAGGTAATACGACGGCCATTCAGATATTTTTGTTTTGTAATAAAAGATGGGAGACTAACTTATATAAGTAAAGTACAAGTGCAGAAATAATATACAACTTACGTTATGTCGTGAGAAGCTATGTCAAATGCCTCCTAATTATTGACAACTTCCTTTAACGTTTCTACTTAATGTCACAGCTGTTCTACGCGACCACGTTTTTACTGCAGTATGCCTTCGTGGGCGTCATCGGAAACGAACGGTAACTTTACAGTAAACAACTACAGTGTGACTAAGGGAAGTGCATCGCACAGTGATTGATTTCAAAACAATTGTAGTTATATTATCAAGTGGTTCAGTGTTCCTTCGTGAAACATCACGACAAAAACTCGCGATAAGCCGACAGAAGCGCCTCACACCCAAGAGCAATAATATTGTGATCGCCTAATAGGTAGTTGTTTGTAAACATACTTATGTAAGCAATCCACGATGCGTCCAAGCTGTGCGAGAGCCTTCAACAGTTCCTGGTGGTTCTAATTTTACTCGTTAGTGGTCGTACCTTTACATTCGAATTGGACACCTCGTCCATTGCAAGTATTTTACATTTTTATTAGTTCCAGATAATTTAAGCTTTGATTTTATAAAAACATACAAGTGTAATCCCGAAACACGTTCAGAATATAACGTAAGCTACAGGATGTTAATAGTTTTTCGGAACGTTAGTTTGACTTTACTGTTTTACCGTTCACTTTTAGCAATTTATCTGTAAAATGTGATGATCATTTGAAATACATCTGGTAACCCCTTTATAGCTAAAGCATGTTAACTCTTAAGGTATCTGATTGTACAGTTTTTATTATTACGACACGTCAATTTTTCCGAAAACGTGATTGGGCGGGAAACATTTTAAAATTCACTTGAAATATACTGTTTCTATCACTTGACGTTGCTTGACGTAAGTTGTAAATTATTTCTGCAGCAGAGCTCTACAAATACAAGCACAGTATATCTTCTCCTGTTATAAAAAAGATATATACATGCTCCTCATACTATTTATTAAGATTTATCACTTCTTTCTTTCTTTCTTGAATCATTAGTCTTCTGACTGGTATGATTCGGCCGAGTACGAATTCCTATCCTGTGTCAACCTCTTCATCGCAGAGTAGTAACTGCAACCTAATTTCTCAATTACTTGATGGATGTATTGAAATATCTGTTTTCCTTTACAGTTTTCACAGGTTCCTGTAGTACCAAAGAAGTTATTTCGTGATGTCTCAACAGATGACCTACCATTTTATCCCTTCTTCTTATCAGTGTTTTACATATATTCCTTTTCTCGCCGATTCGAACCTCCTCATTCTTTACCTCATCAGTCCACCAAATTTTCAACATTCGGCTGTAGTAACACATCTCAAACGTCTCGATTGTCTTCTGTTTCGGTTCTCCTACAGTCAGTGTTTCACTACCATAAAATACTACTCTCCAAATGTACATTCTCTGAAATTTCTTCCTCATATTGAGGCCTGTGTTTGTTACTAGTACACTTCTCTTGGTTAGGAATACTCATTTTGCCAATTCTTCTCTACTTTTTATGTCATTCTTACACCATCCGTCATGGTTTCATTTGCCGCGTGGGTAGAAGAATTCCTGATGTTTTCTCGCTCTTCTCATTTCTGCTACTTCTCATTAATTTCGACTTTCTTCTATTTACAATCCAATTTCTGTACTCATTTGGCTGTTCATTCCATTCAGCAGATTCTGTAATTCTTCATCATTTTCACTGAGGATAGTAATGCATGAGCGAATCTTATCATTGATATTCTTTCACCGTGAATTTTAGTTCAGGTCTGCAACATTTCTTCCACTTGTGTCATTAATTCTTCAATGACTAGATTATACAATAGAGGCGAAAGACTACATCGCCATCTTACACTCATTTTAATCGGAAAATTTCGCTCTTTGTCTTCCGCTCTTAGTATACCCTCTTGGTTCTTCTACATGTTGTATATTGGCCGTCATTCCCTACAGCTTACCTCTATTTTTCTTAGAATTTTGAACGTCTTGCCCCTTTGACATTGTCGATTACTTTCTCCAGGTCGGCAAATCCTATGAAAGTGTCTTTATTTTTCTTTACTCTTGTTTCCATTATCAACTGCAATGTGAAAATTACCTCTCTGGTGTCTTTATCTTTCCTAAGGCCAAACTGATGGTCATCTAACACATCCACACCTTTCTTTTCCATTTTTCTGTGTAATATTCTTGCCAGTAACTTGGATGCATGAGCTGTTAAGCTCATTGTGCGATGATTCTCGCACTTGTCAGCTCTTGCAATTTTCGAAACTGCGTATATTGTTTTCTTTTTCTGAAAGTCGTGTGGTATATCGCCAAACATCCTACACACCAACTTAAGTAGCCATTTTATTGCCACGTCCCCCAATGATTTTAGAAATTCCGATGAAATGTGATCCGTCCCTTACGCCTTATTCACTCTTCAGTCTTCCAAACCTCTTTCAATTTATGATTCTTATACTAGATCCTCTACCTCTTCTCTATATCGTCTCCTGTTTCATCTTCTACTACGTTATCAGACAAGTCTTCCCTCTCATAGGGGCCTCCAGTATACTTTTCCCACATGTCCATTCTGTCCTCTGTAGCTAACAGTGAAATTCCCATTGTACTCTTAATGTACCGACCCTTTCTTTCACTTTCACCGGAGGTTGTGTTGAATTTTCTATATGTCGAGTCAGCCTTTCCACAATCATTCCCTTTTGGATTTCTTCACAGTTTTCACGCAGCCATTTCTCCTTAGTTTCCCTGCACTTCCTATTATTTTGTTCGTAGGAGACTTGTATTTCTGTATTCCTGTATTTCCCTGAACATATTTGTACTTTCTTCTTTTATCAGTCAATTGAAATGTTCTTCTGTTACCTGTGGTGTCACCGCCAGACACCACACTTGCTAGGTGGTAGCCTTTAAATCGGCCGCGGTCCGATAGTACACGGCGGACCCGCGTGTCGCCACTGTCAGTGATAGCAGAGCGAGCGCCACCACACGGCAGGTCTAGAGAGACGTCCTGGCACTCGCCCCAGTTGTACAGCCGACGTTCATAGCAATGGTTCACTGACAAATACGCTCTCATTTGCCGAGACGATAGTTAGCATAGCCTTCAGCCACATTTGCTACGACCTAGCAAGGCGCCGTATTCAATTGATATTTATTATGTGAAGCATGTATCATCAAGAGCGATGTTCTACAATTGTGGATTAAAGTTAAGTATTATATCAACTACTTACTTTATTTGCTACTATTAATTCCTTTATCTGTTCTAGACCTCACGCCAGTCAGCGTGTAATTAAACGCGTGCATTTCGGCCTCTAGGAAAACAGTGTTGGCTCTTCTGCCAACACTACATTACCCATGGTTTCTTTGCAGTTATCTTCATTGTACCTACGCTTTTCTTTCCAACTTCTGTGATTACCCTTTTTGAAATGTAAATTGCTCTTCAACTTTACTGCCTACTGAGCTATTCCTTACCTCAGTAAATACAACCTTACAGAACTTCAAGTCCATCACTTCGTTCCTTAGTACTTCTGTACCCCACCTCTTGGTACACTGATGCTTCCTGACTAGTCTCTTAAACTTTTGTTTCCTCTCCATCACTACTAAATTGTGATCTGACTCGATATATGCTCTCTAGCACGCCTTACGATCCAGTACCTGCTTTCAGAATCTCTTTCTGACCATGATGTGATGTAACTGACATCTTCCGGTATCTTCCGGCCTTTCCGAAGTATATCTCCTCCTCCTACGATTCTTGAACGGGGTATTCACTGTTACTAGCTGAAATTTATTGCAGAACTCAATTAGTCCTTCTATTCTCTCATTTCTGCTCCAAACCCATACTCTCCCGCCCCTTTCTTCTACTCCTTCCCCCACAACCAAATTCCAGCCCCATGACAAACAGATTTTTCATCTCCCTTTACGTACGAAATTACCCTTTCAATATCCTCATATTCTGTCTCTACCTGTTCATCTTCAGCTTGCGACGTCGGCATCTACACCTGACCTTTCTTTGTCGATGTTGGTTTGCTGTCGATTCTGATAAGAACAGCACTATCATTGAATTGATCACAGTAGCACATTCTATGCCCTACCTCACTATTCATAAAGACTTCTAGTCCCGTTATACCATTTTCTGCTGCTGTTGATATCACCTTATAGTCATCTGACCAGAAACACTTTTTCTTCTTTTCATTTCATTTCACTGACCCCGAGTACATCTATATTGAGCCTTAGCAGTTCCACTTTCTGATATTCTAGCTTATCTACCACGTTCAATCTTTTGACATTCCGCGCCCCGTCTCGTAGAACGTTACCCTTTCGTTGGTTATTCAGTGTTTTTCTATGATCGCTTTCCATTGCCTTTTCGACCCTCATACCGTTGATCATTATTGATTCGTCAGCATTTAGGGGTATTTTTCCAACGTTAGGATAAGAGAGTACTCCGAATCTCTTTCTACGTCTCCACACTCTTTGATAAAGCTGTTGGCTGATTGATGGTGAGTTCTTATGCCGAAAGTCTTCAGCTACCACTGCTGGTGATTTTTATCCAAAATTTCAGCAATGGCGGCGTTCGAACCCGGAACCATGGACGCTACCCCTAGTCCATGGATGTATGGTAAAAGTCTCAACAAAAACAACTGGGAAGCCTTTTGATTCGTTCGACTACTATCTACATTTATGGCTTTTAAAATAAGCGTTTGTGCTAAGTGAGAAAGAAACAGTGTCAACCACAAACGTGGTTCCCCACGTAATGAACAGTGAAATTCGATAAAAATATTTCACAAGCTCCATTGCACTGTACTGCGTGACTGCCTATCTTCGCACTACAGGTTCCTCGGCTGGATCAGCGCGTTGCAGCTAATGAAAAGGGTCGCGAACACGCATATCACGCCATCGCCTTCATCTCTATGTAGATATAACGGCACAGAGGTAATTCCTTCGTAATACTGCGACGTCGCCAGTTACGTCGTAGAACCAGCAGCCGCGCTGGCGCAGCATCGTGGAGGTAATTGGCTCAGGTCTAAAACCTCACACAGAGGGCGGCCTGCCATTGTAGCGGCAGTGTAGCCACCAACGCAGCGGGCGGGTCAAGTCGGAAACCGACATACGGTTTTAATTTTGCACTTCGGTCACAACTTCGCATAGCAGCGTCTATGTACCTCTCTGAGCACTGGGAAGTAGGCACAAGCGTTTACAGAATTGGTTTAAACACTGTCCCCTCATTCATTTTCCCAAAAAATGTTAGTTTAAGCAAAACTGAAAGGTTTCGAAATAAAGTAGGTGAAATCATCACTGCGGGAAACCAACAGAATTAGATAAATGACAGATATTAGCGCTACAACTCTGAACCTCTATGACAACAAAATGTTACAGTATAGGTCATCGAACAAGTTTTTCACCGAACATGAAGATAGCAGGTAGCGAACCTGTTACCACAAAAAAATAGTTGCTATATTGAGGTGATGCACTTACACGCTGCAGCTATCTGATCACAGGCAGTGCTAGACTAAGGTTCGCAACACATGAAAAGAATTAAATAAGTATTAAAAGAGTATACAGAAGCAAATACGCAACTTAGGGCGTGGCAGTGATGTGAAAGTCACGAGCAGTGGCCTAACGTAACTCAGTGAACGTCGACTAATTAATAGTAGTTCAAGTCTGGGCTGCTGCTGCCAATAGCATATAGTTTGCTTTCTTTTCTCCTTTCTTAGTTTTTGCTTCATCCCAATCGCCCAATGTGGGCGAAGTGTCGGTTGCCATCAGTACAATATACCGCTCTCCAGGAAAGATATTTTACGGAAGATAAATTAAGACAAACCATATTTATGAACGTAAAATGTAAAACATTTTTAAACTCTAATATAGAAATAACTATATGAGGCTATTTATAATGCACAAAGTTACTTCTTTCGTATAAAAATTTAAAAAGGAAGTAAAAGTCTGATAGGCAGAAATTAAAAAGCAAAATACAAACATAAAATCATTAAAAAGAACGGCGAAGTTCATTAAAAAAAAGGTGCACTACACTACGACTAAAACGTATTGGGATGTATAAACTTGGGGTGTGCGGTCGAGAGAATGGTTGTAAACGTAAATTTTTAAGCCATTGAGAGGTGTCTGGAAAAGGGATAGATATTAGAGTGGATATTGGGTAGACGGAAATGAAGAATGAGTTTGGTGGGTGGACAGGGTTGTGGTCTCAGGAGAGGTGGGGTGGGATGGGGTGGAGAGGGACGAGGGATGGGGAGCACAGATGTGGCGTGGAAAATAGGTGGGGAAAGCTAAAGCTGGTATGATGGGTAAATATGGAGTGGAGTTCACTGTCTGGGTGGGGGAGTCTGTTGAAATTGCTTGGGAATACCATATATGGAGTGTTCGTAGGTGTAGGGACAATGGGGTGTGTTTGTAAAGACGCGGCACCATACCGGAATTTGTGATCAGACGGAAAACAATAGCGCTTTTGGTAATCTAGTTGATGTTATAGCAGATGTGGAGATGTTCGATGTTGGTGAGGAGGGGTGGGAATTTGATGAGGTGGTAGAGGACCCACGTGATGGAGGGTAAACTGATACAGAAAGCGAGACGGATAGTATGGCGCGCGCGGAGGGACTTATACAACATTGGTGCAGCAGATATCCATGCAACCTTTGCATAGGAGAGGATAGTCGGATCAAGATTTTGTAGGGATGGGGAATACTGAAAGGTTGTAGTTCCCGAGTTCGGTCAGTTAGTAGTTTTAGTATATTCTTGGCTTCCTATTGGATGGTGAGTAGGTGAGGTTTCCAAGTTAGTTGGCAGTCGAGGATTAGTACAAGATACCTTGCAGAAATCTAACATCCAACAGACGTAAATTTATGGAATAATTTTATTACACTACTAGTTTCGGTCCCTCGTTGGCACATCCTCAGGCCCCTATAAACGAAACGGGATAAGCCTCCAGTAGTTTGTGCTTACTAAAGGAATACGACTTGTCGTTAGATGAGTGAAGTGTCCACATCTAGTATGAAGATCTCTACAGGAACCAATTTCATTTAGTTATCCCTTTAGTGAGCAGAAACGAATCGCCATATCGTTTCGTGTATAGGAAACTGAATAGTGTGCCACTGAGGCACCAACTTATTCCATAAATTTATGACTGTTTGATATCTGCACTCTGTAAGTCATTGATCAACTGCAACTCCATTATTCCATTTACACAAGAGGGAATAACAGGATACATTAGTGTATTAGTTAACTGTTTAGGAGGGCCGTTTATGGTAAGGTAAAAGTCATGGAGACAGAAGGTGATGGTTCGTCCTATAATTTTATCCTGGATTTTGGAGGGGCTGATCTTGAGAAGCCATTTTTTCACGTCAGGAGGTAAACGCATTTAGTCGGATTTGGAAGAATCCTTGACATTAGAGGTCCAGGGGGTCCAGATCCCCATATTACCCAACTGAAATTACACACTACCTAGCTGCCGTGTAGTGAAATTGGAAGATACTTTGATTTTGAATCATATGACGAGAGAGGGAGACATACTATCGATAGTTAGCAAGGTAAAAGATAGATTTAAACTGTCTGTACATTCACAGTACTATCGGCTGTAGCCCTTCTCTATTTTAACTAAGAGCAATTGGTCTTGTTTGAGCTCAGATGTTTTGTTAATCAGTTCAGTTTTTAATTGCAGCTCAATCTAATGTAAGTGCTACCATTTCCTTTTTATGCTGTGCGTTGTTGAGATAGTTTCTAAATACGGACAAGTCTATAACAAGAAAGGAGAGGAAAGTCGATTCTGATTCATTCGCTAGCGTTATGTTGAGTTAAAAATATATAAGCACTACAACAATAGCATAATTACCTATCTATAACAGTTTAGTGTGAGCACTGGATCCGTTATTTAGAGGGTGGTAGAACTTTGGGGTTCGATGTCGATGATGTCACAAGGCAACGGAGCGGTAAATATCATTAAATATGATTAAATATCATTAAATAGCAATAAATAAATTAAAGGTAATACATAAGAACACACACTGATTTGTCCGTGTCGCCTCAAATACTTGTTGATCAACAAAAATATCGACAAAACTGCGATGGTTGTATTTATTTCAAAAAATTTGCTCAGTATTCTTTCATTACTGGCTTTAACAGTAAAATATCGCCCAATCTGGTCACCTAGGCGGTACTGAGTTATGAAAATTAGTTCCGGTACTGAACGATAGGGGAGGGTTTGTGGAGAGCGAAAGGAATATGTGATGACATCACTTTCTATAGTTCGTTCGCTTCTAAAAGATTTTTTCAGCGGGCCGCGTAAACTCGTCCGAGCCGACTGCGCTCTCAATCCAACCCTGCCCTTTTCGCCACAATCTATTGACGTTCTTTTAATACCGTAATAAATGAAAACAGGAATTCTATGCAAAATTAAATCTTAAAACTTGCATGCGTTCATGCACTGTCACGTCACTAAATATGGACAGTTAAAGGGAAAACATGCAACGTCAGAATTCCATCTTTTGTTGTGACGTATTTTACTTTATTTTAAACAATTTATGACACCAGTTTTCCCAAATTCTCCAGAGATTTGGGGTAGCGTTGCGTGCTGGACCTCTGAGTTAGCAATCCTCGGATTCGGGAGGTGAGATGATATGAAAATGTTTCTTTCATGACAGACTGCAGTTTTCTTGAACATGCAGCCCCTGTGCTTAAATGAAATGAGCTGCGACGAAGGCGACCCGAGCATCATTTTGGAGATTCCCAGTACTGAAAGTCATGTGATAAATAAATAATAATCCTAATTTTCGTCATGGAGGCTGATGCATTTATCTGCCCGGGCATTCTTTAATGCAGAAATGAGAGATTCATACTTAAGCGAGGGTATCTGGGAAAGTGTAATGATCCTGGATGCTTTGCATTTATTATTAATTAATACAGAGCTCAATTAATAATAACATATTGTTTGTTGCCGTTATCTTCTGCCAAGCCTCTCTATTCAGTGTCTCTTTCTTGCCTATCCCGCAATCCTCCATTATTCCGTTGATGTGGTCATTACAAGAATGTAGTGGTCTCCGCGTTTACGTCTGCCAGGCGGTTTCCAATCAAAAATTTTCTTTGTCCGTCAACGATATGGCATTCTAAACATATGTCCATATCCCTTTAGAGATTTTCTTCAAATTCTGGCTATCAGTGTTTCGTCTGCCGTCATTCGAGCTCTCACTTCGTCATTAGCTTTATTTTCGATTCTTGATGTTCTGTCACTCCTTCGTAAATAATCAGTTTTAAAGAGCTATTATTCTTCTTTTTAAGTCTCCATTTAAAATCCGTATTTCTGACCCATAGCATATAACAGATTCGAGCATTAGCCTACCCATTCTTTCCTTATTGTTATTAGAGATATTTTTGTCCCACCAAAAGGAATTTATACATTCTATTACTTCTCTACTTTGTTGTATTCTGAATTTTATTTCTGTAGTACCAAGTCCATTTTTGTCAATACATGCCCCCAGATATTTAAATTTTTCTACCTGTTTCATGACTGCTGTGTCACTTATGTGAACTTTAAATTTAGTGTCACTATTCACTACCAGATATCCAGTTTTTGTCAGACTCATTTGTAGTCCACATTACCATCTTCCTGATATAAACGCTGTATCATTAAATCAAGATCAAATGCATCTTGTGCTAGAACAGCTTGATTAGCAGCAAAACTGAGCGAAAACCGCTGTACTTCGTTAATAATAATTCCCGTTCCTCCACAGCTGTTCTTCCACCTTCGAAAAGCTACTTCTACATATAAACTGAACAATACATTTCAGTAATAATCTGTAAAAGATGATCATCCATATCTAAATCTTTCAAAGCTTCCCAGAGTCTTGCTCAGGGGAGTAAACTATGATGTCAAATCCTGGTCCTCAAGGTGGGGAGGGTGGGGTGGGGGGGTGGGGGGGTGGGGGGGGTGGGGGGTTAGGTCAATGGGCCAGCAGCCCATTATCGATAAAAACTCTCTAGGGCTCGAGAATCTAATGCGATGCCTCACAGCTTGGATGCTTTGCATTTTTACGACCAAGAAGTATTCTAGATTCTCTATCGAGCAGAGATCTCTTTATTCCTAAAGCTCTGTCAGTAATAATCACATTGTCCCAAAATATTGGTGCTCGTCCGTTCCTGATCACTTACTCAGCTCAAGTCCAGACTGAAAGAAGAAGAGCGTAAAATGATCTTAGGCGGTGAATGGAGATTGGAGTATAACTGCTTGTTAGTGGTTCGCCAAAATACAGCACTCATGAGTAATGAGATCATATCCAAATTTGCTGAAAACTTTGAGATCATTGTCTATTGATATGGTTTTCCTTTCTTTATGGAAATTTTAAGAATAAATGAAAAACATGGGTCTTTTTAGGATGTCTCTGAAAAACTGGATCCCTTCTTTGACTAAATTCTGGTTACAGAGTGCACTCTTGCAGTGGTACTGGTAGAGGGTTGTGCAATTTGAGGAAATGTAAGATTTTGGAGGTTTGCCATAGCTGAAGATAGTAAACTGTGGAGAGGATAGTGGCGTAAAGAAGGTTTCAAGGGTGAGCAGAGAGGAGGCGTTACATTATTTGAAGTTTCATTAGGTAATTCAGTTGTGACCAGCACAAGGGTTTCGTCTCTTGGAGTACTTGTGTTATGTTGTGTACTGCGATTGATGTGTTTAACTCTGTTTGTGTATGTTTTCGAAGTAATGGATGCTTGGAGCTACAGGTGTGGCAGCAGTGTTTGTGCCTCCATGGATGATAAAGGATAGCAAGTATCTAAAATGAGGGTCGTCAGTACGGGAGGGATTGGATACAAAGTAGTCAGCTTTGCTCCTATTGTCAAGGAGCAGATAGTAAGGGATGGGTTTATAGCCAATGAGGCTTTTGAATACTTGGAAGAGTTAATGCTGAGTGCAGCTTTGAGTCTGGTGCGTGTCTGGCACCATTCTCAGCCTTTTATTTCTATTTTACTTTATTTATTTGTGTTTAATAAGTTCCTGATTTGTACTTTCCAGCATTGTGTGAGTGTACAATGGTCAAGAGTCTGCGAAAAGGAATGATGCAAGCAGTGGGATTCTTGGAGGAGAAGTAGAGCTAATGAGTTAAGTTTGGGCTGATAAAGATATATTGTTTTGGTAAGAACATGGGCGGATGTGGCTTCTGGCAAGGTCTGCTGAAGGAAGGACATAGCATGAGAGATATCATTAGGTTGTTGGAAGAATAGATTGTAACTTCTAATCTGGGTTTCTGTGGATTCCCAGTAGGCATACCAGTTCTCACAGTTGTAGTTTTGGCTAATTTTTGGCTGGATGGTATGCCAGAGGATGAGATAGTGTCTTACAGATGGAGAATAGTGCAGGTGCTGTCACTTCCAATCAGATTGAAAACTTCTGCAGCGAGAAGTCCAACGATGTTGGGAGGTGCTAGGCTAATACCTGGGATTATGTGGCTTTCAAAACATGTTTGATGAGTGATAAGGACAATGTCATGTTACAGGGAGTCCACACACTGACGCCATAACTCGAGCTTTGCGTGGGATCTGCTATGAATGTTGAGGTCCATGGTAATAATACGTGTGCAAAAGGAATGGTCGATGTAAGTGAGGAAGTCAACAGGGGAGTGACATTAAATTGGATGTAGATGATGGCATGTGTAACAGTTTGGATTTTGAAAAGAAGATAATGTGGTCTGTGGGAGTGTTTTAGAAGGTGTGTGACCGAACAGGAATTTTCTTGTGGTAAGCATTTACATCTCTGTCTCCAGCCTGGTCAAAGTGGTGGATGGTGTTACTAGGTTGGAGGAATGTTTCATTAAGGATAGAGGTACGAATGTTGTGTTGGGAGGGGGTATGCATGAAAAGATTTTTGTTGGTGGTTAGGGAGTGGATGTCATGGTACAGGATGCTGTAGTGCTGTTGCACAATTATAAGGTATAAGAGCGATACATGTGGGTGAGGATTAGAGGGACTTTACGGTGTCGAGGAAGGTGAAGACTGTGTAGGTAGCTTTGGTGTTGAGATGGAAGATGGAGTGAGCAGCATGGAAGGTTTGCTGGAGTGTGCGCAGATGCTGAAATAGATGGATGTTTTGGAAGCTGATTTTTATGAATTTATTGATATATTCCGCAGGGAACTGTCAAGGTGAATGGGGTTATCATTGATCCAGATGGGAACAGTACATTCTCTTAGGTTGTGTCTTGGCTTCCCATTTCGCAGAAATGGTGGCGTGAGAGTCATCACAGACGAAGGTAGAAGGGGATAAAAGATTAGGGAACTATATACGAAAATTGGAAGCTGTTGCTTGCTCCTAGAATTTTTCCGTAAAGAAGTTCGCTATAACCGGGCTTAAGGAGCTCCCCATAGCGACACCATCCGTCTGTTCATAGAACTATTCGTTCCATTTAAAATACGTGGTTGTGAGGCAATATTGAAACAGTTCTGCCACATCGGAAGGAAACATCAGCCTCAACTGTTGCAACACTTCACTGAGTGGAACCATGGTAGATAGCGACATCGCAGCAAAACCACCTAATAATTATGTCCTCTGGCTGTACCACTATTCCATTAAATTTATTGATAAAATGTGCCGAATTCTTGATGTACGAATCCGATCAGCCCACATACGGTCATAATAATGTTGTCAAGAACTTGGCAATCGAATCGGTGGACGAACTAATAGCACTCACTGTAGGCCTTAGAGGATAATGTTCTTTGTGCCCCTCCGACAATCCATAAAGTCTTGGAGCTAGCGCAACTGAATTGAACAGACTTGGCTGAACGCTCTGTTTGATAGGGGGGCTTCTTTATCAACCGCGTAACACTTCTAAGAACTTTGTCAGTGGGGCCTTCACTTGGTTTCCTATTTGTTTGTGGATTTAATTAGTCTTTAATCGGTCACATTCAAAACAACCGTTGCACTTCCCTTGTCAGCGGGCAGAATGATAACACTATCGTCCTCGTTCGGGCGTTTTAATTTATTTCTCTCACCCACAGTTAAATTTCTTTTAGCAGGCTTTAAACGAAAAAATATTCTTACAGCTTCTTCAGCCGTAACCTTCTCCACACGCGAATGCCCGCTTCTACACTGTGTCTGCAGGTTTGCAGGTCTTTCAGCGTTGTTTATGTCGGTCGGTGCAGTGAGGCGTGCGGAAGAGTTGATTGTAATGCTCTCTATTGCTGTTGTTGTTCTGTGAGCTGATATTCATGCAGAAGTCGTAGATGCTGTGACAAGTGACTCAAGGCTGAGAAAAAAGAAAAAAGAAAAAAAAAACGGTAGTGGGTTGTGGGAGAGGGAGGGGATCAATGTGTTGTGAAAGAACATTATACACTACTGGCCATCAAAATTGCTACACCACGAAGATGACGTGCTACATCTACATCTACATCCATACTCCGCAAGCCACCTGACGGTGTGTGGCGGAGGGTACCTTGAGTACCTCTATTGGTTCTCCCTTCTATTCCAGTCTCGTATTGTTCGTGGAAAGAAGGGTTGTCGGTATGCTTCTGTGTGGGTTCTAATCTCTCTGATTTTATCCTCATGGTCTCTTCGCGAGATATACGTAGGAGGGAGCAATATACTGCTTGACTCTTCGGTGAAGGTATGTTCTCGAAACTTTAACAAAAGCCCGTACCGAGCTACTGAGCGTCTCTCCTGCAGAGTCTTCCATAGGAGTTTATCTATCATCTCCGTAACGCTTTCGCGATTACTAAATGATCCTGTAACGAAGCGCGCTGCTCTCCGTTGGATCTTCTCTAACTTTTCTATCAACCCTATCTGGTACGGATCCCACACTACTGAGCAGTATTCAAGCAGTAGGCAAACAAGCGTACTGTAACCTACTTCCTTTGTTTTCGGATTGCATTTCCTTAGGATTCTTCCAATGAATCTCAGTCTGGCATCTGCTTTACCGACGATCAACTTTATATGATCATTCCATTTTAAATCACTCCTAATGCGTACTCCCAGATAATTTATGGAATTAACTGCTTCCAGTTTCTGACCTGCTATTTTGTAGCTAAATGATAAGGGATCTATCTTTCTATGTATTCGCAGCACATTACACTTGTCTACATTGAGATTCAATTGCCATTCCCTGCACCATGCGTCAATTCGCTGCAGATCCTCCTGCATTTCAGTACAATTTTCCATTGTTACAACCTCTCGATACACCACTGCATCATCTGCAAAAAGCCTCAGTGAACTTCCGATGTCATCCACAAAGTCATTTATGTATACTGTGAATAGCAACGGTCCTATGACACTCCCCTGCGGCACACCTTCTCTCCATTGAGAATGACATGCTGGGTTCTGTTATCTAGGAACTCTTCAATCCAATCACACAATTGGTCTGATAGTCCATCGGTCCCCTAGAACTTAGAACTACTTAAACCTAACTAACCTAAGGACCTCACACACATCCATGCCCAAGGCAGGATTCGAACCTGCGACCGTAGCAGTCGCTCGGTTCCGGACTGTAGCGCCTAGAACCGCTCGGGCACAACGGCCTGCTAATTTAATAGCAGTTCGATTATTTTCCTCTACGTTGCCGTCTTTCGTCATACTTCTGATTTCGGTGTAACATGAATCGTAAAAAACTACGTCTCCAAGCACCAAATCAATTAATTTTTCGGCTCCTTCCGACATTTGTCACACTTGCCCACAGCGGTGTCTCCAGAAAATCACAACCCGCCAGATGCCCGCTGCCCGCTTTGGGCAAGAACAGTCTAACGCAGGCGCCCGCATTGTGCCGACCGGGACTATGCCACTGCGTGAAACACAGAGACCGCGGCGCTAACCGCTTCCCTAAATCTGGCAGACACGGCGGGGATATGAACCCTGTGAATCAGACATAAACTTTAATTTGAGAAATAAATTTCTGATAATGTACCGGGTGGTTACAATTAAAGGCAACTACTCGCAGAGGTCCAATGTGAGCTGTAACATCGTATGGCAGCGAAACTTGGTAGATATTCTAACGCGTTAATGCGGAACCGATTTATGCCAGGAACAAAATAATTCCAATTTTGGCCACCAGGTGCAAATCTGGCGCTTTGAATGCAAAAAAGACATACAGTAATTTTGTCATATGTAATGCATTAGGAACGGGATAGGCAGAAAAGGTGAAAAAAGTAACAAAGTCATACTGTTGATTCTTTTATTGACCACTGCCTACGCAGTTTGTTCGATATGAGCGTGAGACGTCGATTACATGCTGCACAACGCCATATTACGACCTGGTGGGCAAAAGTGAAACTGGTGCACAAAATTGGAACTTACATAAGATGGGAACAGCATTACAAAAATCTCTGAGCAATTTTAATTTTTATAATTCGATAGCATGGGTGCTGTAACTTCTTCGCTGTCTGTACGTACGTCTAGGTCTCATGTGTTCAATTGACGAGACGCTTGCGTTGCTGTGAAAATCTATCGGAGACGTGTTACCGTAGTTTTCTGCATCAAGAACGGAAAGGCATGAGGACGAAGTATCGTATGACTCCAGAAAAGAGGAATATTTTTCAATAAATAATGACAATGCAACAGATTGGCAAGAAGATGTGTTATCTGATTGGTTCCGCCATCACTACGTGTCACATTTGCTAGATCTGTACACTCTTTCTAAAATGTCTGTCCAGTCTCCCACCACGAAGGAAGTGGTTGTGAACTGTAGTGGAAATGATGTCACTAAGTTTTCATCTATCTCTAAATATTATTATTGTTTACTACTACTACTGTTACTATTATTATTATTATTATTACGCGCGTATTTTATTATACTACTTGACACGGTATTATTGGACTTCGTCTCTCGTGGCCGATGAGGGTGCAGTAAACAAGTACAATGATGACTAAAGAAAACATGTCACATCATGAATGATTTCAAGACAGTTGAGTATATGCTGTCAAGAGGTTCACCATCGCCAACGCTTCCAGGTGCAATTATATTGTGATCGACTAATACTTTGGGGTTTGTTGTTGTTATGACAACGCTGGCAGGACTGCTATTGCCTGAACCGCAGCAACAGCCTTCTAAATTTGTACTGTCAAGCAATCAGAATCAATACAGAATGACAAAGATTGGCTATTGCTATAATTTCCGATTTTAAATGACGACGCCCCTTTTTTATTTTCAATACTATCAACCAATAACAGCACACACTTGATGTTTATAAAACGCTAGCAGCTAAATTTGCAGCATCAGAGTCTTGTAGCTGTCAGCTGTATAGCAAAATTAGCCCACCCTCATACGCGAAATTTAACTGACAGGAAGAAGATGCTGTGAAATGCAAATGATTAACTTTTCAGAGCATTCACACAAGGTTGGCGCCGGTGGCGACACCTACAACGTGCTGACATGAGAAGGGTTTCTAGCCGGTTTCTCATACACAAACAACAGTTGACCAGCATTGTCTGGTCAAACGTTGTTGTGATGCCTCGTGTAAGGAGGAGAAATGCGTTCCATCACGTTTACGACTTTGATAACGGTCGGATTGCAGCCTATCGCGATTGCGGTTTATCGTATCGCGACATTGCTAGTCGCATTGGTCGAGATCCAATGACTGTTAGCAGAATATGGAATCGGTGGATTCAGGAGGGTAATACGGAACGCCGTGCTGGATCCCAACGGCCTCGTATCACTAGCAGTCGAGATTACAGGCATCATATCCGCATGGCTGTAACGGATCGTGCAGCCACGTCTCGGTCCCTGGGTCAACAGATGGGGAGGTTTTCAAGACAACAACCATATGCACGAACAGTTCGACGACGTTTGCAGTAGCATGGACTATCAGCACGGAGACCATAGCTGCGGTTACCCTTGACGCTGCATCACAGACAGGAGCGCCTGTAATGGTGTTCTCAATGACGAACCTAGGTGCACGAATGGCAAAACGTCATTTTTCGGATGAATCCAGGTTCTGTTTACAGCATCATGATGGTCGCCTCAATGTTTGGCGACATCGCGGTGAACGCACATTGGAAGCGTGTATTCGTCATCGCCATACTGGCATATCACCCGCGTGATGGTATGGAGTGCCATTGGTTACACGTCTCGGTCACCTCTTGTTCGCATTGACGGCACTTTGAACAGTGGACGTTACATTTCAGATTTGTTACAAATGGTTCAAATGGCTCTGAGCACTATGGGACTTAACTTCTGAGGTCATCAGCCCCCTAGAACTTAGAACTACTTAAACCTAACTAACCTAAGGACATCACACACATCCATGCCCGAGGCAGGATTCGAACCTGCGACCGTAGCAGTCCCGCGGTTCCGGACTGCGCGCCTAGAATCGCTAGACCACCGCGGCCGGCCAAGATGTGTTACGACCCGTGACCACCACCCTTTATTCGATGCTTGGGAAATCCTACATTTCAGCAGGATAATGCACGACCGAATGTTCCAGATCCTGTACGGGCCTTTTGGATACAGAAAATGTTCGACTGCTGCCCTGGCCAGCACATTCTCCAGATCTCTTACCAATTGAAAACGTCTGGTCAATGGTGGCCGAGCAAGTGGCTCGTCACAATACGCCAGTCACTGCTCTTGATGAACTGTGATACCGTGTTGAAGCTGCATGGCAGCTGTACCTGTACACGCCATCCAAGCTCTGTTTGACTCAATGCCCAGGCGTATCAAGGCCGTTATTACGGCCAGAGATGGTTGTTCTGGGTACTAATTTCTCAGGATCGATGCACCCAAATTGCGTGAAAATGTAATCACAAGTCAGTTCTAGTATAATATATTTGTCCAATGAATACCCGTTTATCATCCGCATTTCTTCTTCGTGTAGCAATTTTAATGGCCAGTAGTGTAGGTACTGGAGGAAAGGCACAGGGCGATGGGTGAGATGATGCGCTCGATGTGGTGTCAGCGGCAGCAGGAGTTGATGAGGTATAGATGACTGACTGCAGTGTCCGTAGCGAGCCAGGGTGTGAATCGGACATTCAACAAAGCTACTATCCCCCTTGAAATGTTCTCCGCAGATGGAGCGAAACGTCGGGTTTTAAAGTGAAATCCCTTCGACCACAGCATAATAGCGCGGAATATTTTATTAATTGTAAATGATGCATTGCTCTGACGTTCAATGTTGAAGTCATCAGCGTGCTCTCACTTCAGATCTGCATTATATTGGAGTAATTATTCGCATTACTTCGCTTCCATGTCAGCCACGTAATCCACATGTGATCTTGACGTTTAAATTTGAGGAAGTGATCCAGCAGACAGGAATTATTGCCCAGTTATAGTAATTTAATTTAAATTTTCACAATATAGTTACTGGTTTGTTAGCCATGTCAGTTTAAATACTTTTAGTACATGTTCGGTGTTAATTTGCTAGTGACGTTAAGCAATATGTTCCTTGTGTGTATTTTTCCATAGCATCTTCTTAGTTTTTATAGAATTTCCCTGGTTACCACTTCCACATCCTGAACCCAAATGTCTATGGTAGTTAAAGTTGTTTGGTTGGTTGGTTCATTTGGGGCAGGGCACCAAACTGCGAGGTCATCAGTCCCATTTGATTAGGAAAGGATGGGGAATGAAGGCGCCATGCCCTTCAAAGGAACCATCCTGGCAGGTAATTCATATAATAAATTGTTCTATACAGGGAACAGACTGCTGTTCGTCCTAAAGTAGATTTTCCCCCTTTATTCACTGACATATTTTGGGTACACAGACGACAGCTATTTTTCTGATGTCTAACAGCCAGAGTGGCTGGGATATCCACATCTGGCAGGGCCTGGGTTCGCCAGCTTAAAATTTAATTTCCCTTTTCAGAGCGTTCCTTGCGCAATAAGTGGTGATGAAGATTACACAAAACCAGCACTAGCTCAATAGACCACAGTTATTAGATAAACTTTGACACTAGGCAGTGTGGCAATATTTTTTTATAGTTGCTGGTGACTCATTAATAACTGCTAATGAAACTGTGCCATGTGACCGAGTGAAATTGTGCGTCTGCTTAGATCAGCAGACTGTGAAAGAATCTTCATCTGCGAGCTGTCTGGCGGATGAAGGAAGTATTTTCTGGCATCAGCGCTCTCTGCCGCATCAGATGCAGCTATTGGCCATAGGTACGTCGACGCCAGCCGCTGCAGCCCAGTGTAGCATTTTAAAGCCTAACAAACAAGGCAAAAGGCCCTTCTGGTCTTCCAGACAGTGGTCAGACCCTGTTCCTCTGCCACTAATTACGTAATTATACGAAAGAAGAGCAACTAATATGCCCTTATTGGACTGAGATTTGGAAACTGCTTCTTTACGTTTCAAGACAAATACAAAATGTTTTCGGAAACATTTTTAATACTTTTTTTTTGCTACGTGTTTAACCGAGCTCGTAGCTCGCGTTTCCTGACACAGACCTTGAGCTACGTCGTAAGAGTGCATGGGGCCAAGGTTTCTTATAATCGTAGTTCCAGTACCAATCTTACTACAACAAATACGATAGATTGTCAATAAGCAAAATATTAGTAACCGAGTTAACTTTACCATAAGCTGAAAATACAGTTTTGCACACTTTAGTATTTATTTCATAGTTACTTAGAAAATGTCCATTATTTTACACGTGACAGCAACCTTCGCTTATTTCAAGTATGAAACCAAAGTTCTCCATTTGTTACAGACGATCACCTTTTTACCATTAGTAGTCTCTTGGGATTTAATATACGACCTAGGGTGTAGAGCTAAGGAGTGTCACTCCGATTCCGTCAAAATCTTCAACATGCCACAGAAAGGTAACCTTGGGATGTGCAAGTATTTTACGTCTAAGTATTAATAAGGGATTCTTACGTTGCATAATATCTTAGACCTTATGACAGTCAGAATAACATAATATTTACAGTGCATCGTACTGATATATACATAATTCATAAACCCAAGAGAACATCACAGAACAATACAAATATTAAATTAAAGGAAGCATTTTTCTGTTGATGCTGACTAATTCAGAATGTGAAAATAAGGTATCACTAGAGTTATTAGTGTAGTTGGCAGTAAGTATAACTGATGTAACTTCTCTCATAAACAGCCTTACTTCATATTCTCAGAAATTGAGCGTAATTGTTATAAACCAACTACAGTTTTACTCATTCAGTGATGGCATATTGATGTAAAGATGATACTTAAAAAAACTTTATTTCTTGTGTAATTTTATACTGGTATATACTTCTATAAAAGTCATTTTTACACGAACTGCATTTTATATTGCTATCCAACATTGTGTAGGGACTTGTTTTACAATTTCCTATTATATAATTGTTAACTTTCATCCTTCGCTTGCGGCAAAACCGACTAATAAGATCAAATCCTATTTCAGACTCCTGTAAGTGTAGCCTGTGAGCTCTTCCCTAAAGCTAATTGTATTACATATACGGTATGGCATAAATCTGTTAAAGTATGTAATGTATTATGCCACGTTACGTCACAAAATGTTTCCAATTTATATCGGATGGCAGAGGAAGTCCTCTGTTACACTTAACACATGCTGTGTTCGTTTATGTACAATTTATGTACACTTTGTCTTTACAATTACTTGGTGTATACTACTTTTATGTTACTTTCCTTCTGTTCATTGCATTGTTAAACAAAAATGTGACCCTGTTACTTCAGTTGTGACTGACACTACGCAATGCACGCCGCCATCTGGTTGTGCCTCTCAGCACTAGCTTTCCAGTTTCTCTGCTGCTGCCAGCTTGGCATTATATGACGAAGACGCAAGATGTAGCACGTATCTGTCTTCTTCATGCCATTCATACTCCAAGTTGTACGTAAATTATAATACTGAAGCGGGCATGTCATTGTAATTCCTCGACTTTCTTATGCATTTAATTGTATTTACGTTTTATTTATTAAAAGCATTCATTATTATGTTTTGACTTTGGATTGTATCTGTCCATATGAGTAGAACTTTATGAGAGCTATTATTTTATAGCATATTGTATAATCTTAATGTGACAAAGTAGTTTAAGCATTGTATCCAGTGGCAGCTCGTGAGTACACAATTTGTATGTTCACAAATTTTTAGATTCATATACATATAAGAGTGTGAAATTAACAGCATCTGCTGTATAACAGCTATGCTTATCAACATACGTTTACAATTACAACCGCTGTCAATAATAACTTCAGTAATAATAATAATGTGCACAACTTACATGATAAATGAGATAATTGTTTTTCTGGAATTTTGTTATTTAGTACATAATTAAGAACAGTTTAGGGCAAGAACGAAATAATATTTATGTTTTCCCTCCTCACCATTTCTCATTGCTGAATAAGTGGCAGCTTTAGCGCACTTGTATTTTTTTTTTACTAATGTAAAAGACCCCTAACACATGCATTAGTTAACGAAGTAACTTCCAAACTAGAAATCAGACGTTCTTAAGTTGCACCTACACAACTTATGTTTATTATATACTTCTTTGTTAAATGTTCACTTGTAGTCACACTTATATGACATGGATCTGGTCTGGGAGGTAATAGTTTCTTTGCTGTTGACTTTTCATAGTAATTTTCTTTTCTGTTAGCGCTTAAAACAGACTCAACAGAATTCATGTTGACATTGCACATGAAAGCCGATTCCTGCATGGTAAGCAACCAACCCCAAATACGAATTGCCGGTTGTGGAAATGATTAAATTCAGGTTGTTCTGTCTACCAAAATGGTCACTTGAATACAAATGAGGCACTGAGAACTATAAGCGCCAAAACAACACCGTTATCGATACCACAATTAATTGAATATTAGAGGAACCAGTGAGACAGCTTTTTATGAATGCTCATATGTACAATTTGGACCCACAGCACAGATAAAGCTAATCAACCTTAAGACCAACAAATGGCAGAAGCATGAATAGCTACTGTCTCATAATCAACGATGACGTGCTTTATGATTTTCAGCGCCCCAAATGGATTAATATATGA
Organism: Schistocerca americana; assembly: GCF_021461395.2. Classification (NCBI taxonomy): domain Eukaryota; kingdom Metazoa; phylum Arthropoda; class Insecta; order Orthoptera; family Acrididae; genus Schistocerca; species Schistocerca americana. Next base: position 1,026,644,197 of record NC_060119.1, read on the forward strand.
CTAAATCAAAACTTAATATACTACATCTCAGTCAGAATCCCTCGGAACTGGTTTTTTCATCAGTATAACTATAACATATACTGACGTCCGATTTAATTTTGCTATATAGTGAGTGAATTGCCATATATGATGAGCGTGCTACCGCCTGGCGGGATTTATGCCAAGTGAACAGGGATAAGTCCGTTGCAGTGTGCTACCACATGGTGGCACTGATGTAAACTTGTAGTTGAGTGGTAAGGGCAAGTTGTGCACGCCGTGAAGCGTGCACTTTGGTTATGAAATCCTTATGAATTTGGCCTGTTTGGCAATTACCACAGGCCAGACGCGCATCCGCAAGAGCTCCTTAAAACATGACACTGATGCCAAATTTGACGGAGTCTAGGTAAGTAGCAATGTAGCATACCAAGGTAGATTTAATGTCGTGTGTTTCAGGTTACCGCATTTACATTACGTTTAACAGCATTCAAAGAAAAATAACTAACAAATCCCTAATGTTTCATAAGTTATGGTGTTCAATTGATCTTGTGCTCTTACAGACTAGCTGCCACAAGATGTGACCACTACTGCCTGGTTGTCTGAATGTGTAATTTTTGTCACTGAGTAGTGTATGTCCCTCAACATTTTTTTGTATGAGTGAAAGCATGTAGCCTCCGCATGGTTTCCTTTCATAAAAATCGAGATGGCTATACATTTTGCTGAAACTATTAACCCAGTAATTGCATTAACTTAGCGAACTTGGTAAATGAACTGGTTTTTACAAGAAAACTGCAGTACAGATTTTTAGATCGCCTCCTGCACCGAATGATCATATCAGGCAAGCAAGCAAATTTTAATGTTAGTCACAGTCTGCCACTTTTATTCTCTTCCACTACACGTTCTGGGGACCATCCTTTCCTTGCTTTTCTGTGACATTCTGATACAAATTTACACAGATGTGTTTGTATACAGATATGTGGTTTCTATATCGATGGCACATATTCAAAAAATGGTTGCATCCAAAAAGAAGTTCTCAGTAATCCACTAAGAAACCCGCAGCTTCATTTATTATTTGAAACTGGCAGAAGTAATTGCTTAAATCTACCTTTTAATGTAGCTCCTACATACTAAGTTACTAATCCAAGCACTCGGAGTCTAAGACTGAACTAAGACCACTGTAGACAATGTAGCAAGCCAATACAAAATAAAATTAGAAAAATTAAGAAGTAGAAATGATCAAAAATCTGAAGAACCACTAAATTGTTTAAGATGGGAATGATACACTACTGGCCATTAAAATTGCTACACCACGAAGATGACGTGCTACAAACGCGAAATTTAACCGACAGGAGGAAGATGCTGTGATATGCAATTTATTAGCTTTTCAGAGCATTCACACAAGGTTGGCGCCGATGGCGATACCTACAACGTGCTGATATGAGGAAAGTTTCCAATCGATTTCTCATACACATACAGCAGTTGATCGGCGTTGTCTGGTGAAACGTTGTTGTGATGCCTCGTGTAAGGAGGAGAAATGCGTACCATCACGTTTCCGACTTTGATAAAGGTCGGATTGTAGCCTATAGCGATTGCGATTTATCGTATCGCGACATTGCTGCTCCCGTTGGTCGAGATCCAATGACTGTTAGTAGAATATTGAATCGGTGGGTTCAGGAGGGTAATACGGAACGCCGTTCTGGATCCCAACGGCTTAGTATCACTAGCAGTCGAGATGACACGCATCTTATCCACATGGCTGTAACGGATCGTGCAGCCACGTCTCGATCCCTGAGTCAATAGATGTGGACGTTTGGAAGACAACAACCATCTGCACGAACAGTTCGACGACGTCTGCAGCAGCATGGGCTGTCAGCCCGGACGCCATGGCTGCGGTTACCCTTGACGCTGCATCACAGGTAGGAGCGCCTGCGATGGTGTACTCAACGACGAACCTAGGTGCACCAATGGCAAAACGTCATTTTTTCGGATGAATCCAAGTTATGTTTACAGCATCACAACGGTCTCTTCCGTGTTTGGTGACATCGCGGCGAACGCACATTGGAAGCGTGTATTCGTCATCGCCATACTGGCGTATCACCCGGCGTGATGGTATGGAGTGCCATTGGTTACACGTCTCAGTCACTCTTGATCGCATTGACCGCACTTTGAGCAGTGGAAGTTACATTTCAGATGTGTTATGACCAGTGGCTCTATCCTTCATTCGATCCTTGCGAAACCCTACATTTCAGCAGGTAATGCACAACTGCATGTTGCAGGTCCTGTACGGGCCTTTCTGGATACAGAAAATATTCGACTGCTGCCCTGGCCAGCACATTCTCCAGATCTCTCACCAGCTGAAAACGTCTGGTCAATGGTGGCCGAGCAACTGGCTCGTCACAATACACCAGTCACTACTCTTGATGAACTGTGGTATTGTGTTGAAGCTGCATGGGCAGCTGTATCTGTACACGCCATCCAAGCTCTGACTCAATGCCATGGCGTATCAAGGCCGTTATTACGGCCAGAGGTGGTTGTTATGGGTACTGATTTCTCAGGATCTATGCACCCATATTGCGTGAAAATGTAATCACATGTCAGTTCTAGTATATATGTCCAATGAATACCCGTTTATCATCTGCATTTCTTCTTGGTGTAGCAATTTTAATGGCCAATAGTGTACTAATGAACAGCAATGACTTCAAATAATGTATAGACACGGAGCAGTGGGCGTTACCGCATTGCACGCAGGCAGACAGTAACTTTTTTAAAACGATGCTTTCAGGTAATGTGCAGACCATATTGTAAGTGCTTGACGAATGTACGGACATAACACACTTCTCACTCGAATGCACAATGCGACAAATTACAAAGCTAACCCTATTCTGTCACAGTCTTACCAAGGGTTCACTGTATATTTGCCTCGCCTCACAATGGCCAAAGCAGCTGGTACGAACAAGACCTTAACAGGCAACAATATTCGTCGTACTTACAAAACCTTCTACAGAGGAGAAGAAAAACGAAACAGTTACAGGAAACTGCACAGCGTGAAAACAAGTTGTCGTGTACAGGTCATCTGGGTACAACGGCTCGCACATGTCGTATTAGGTTACGTGCTCTGACGTGGATAGAGAAACTGTGACGGTGCATACAAATCAGTGACACACAAATATATTATGGCGCCTTACTTAACTAGAGTCTTACGGCAACTTGTTGGATGTGCTTGAAGAAAGATACCGTTAAGCAGTGGCCTGTCAAGGTCTGTGTTACTGAATACAATGTCAAAAAAGTCTATGTCCCTCCTAGACGCCGCACTGCCAATCACTGTAGTAAACACTTGTCCCAATGCAAACGCTACAAGCGCCTCCACATGTAGACTAAGTCATGCTGTCCGATCTCCACCACGAACAGCAGCCACGAACTGCGTCCATGGAACTCCGTATTAGAACTGTTGTACGCAAATGCCGAACACGAAACCCTCGTCGCTGCCTGTGGCCGCCACTTACCACAAAGCGAAAGTCCACCTCACAGGCGGTGGCGCGGAGATTGCTCATTGGGCTGCGCTATTGGTTGGCGGCGAACTTCAAAGCGCCGCCCGTGGCGCCAATGGGAAACTGTGTCAGCGCGCCAGCTCCAATTGTGTCCATTGACGACGACACAACACAATTCCATGTGGTCCGGAGCAGGGAGAAGACGAGAACCCTCTCCCCCCCCCCCCCCCCCCATTAAAATCGGGCCACCAGGTAGTTATAATTCAACTATCATTATACCCCGAACTTTGTTACAAAGGTGACGATATATCCAGTCTGAGGAGACAGGTTTATGGATGATATTTCGCATCTCACTCGCTACAGAGACAACTGTTCATTATTAAAATTAGGGAGAACTGTAGTCAGCATCGTTCGTGAACTTCAAATTAACATGTTCTGTGAAGATCTTTTCAACTATGGAGCTTCACCTATCATAAAAAGTCCATGCACTTTAGAACGGTTTTCAGTGTCTGTTTCAGTTTTCATATGGTACGAGAAGCTGTCTGAACACTGGCCCACGTGATCGCTAGGAGCTGCCGAACCTGCTCTACTCTGATCGATACATCATAAGGTATTGTCCGGCGCGTTGCTCTCGTCGAATTTAGTGGTTTGCCGCGGAATGTTGCTTTACGAGACGCAGAAATGAGCCACGTCGAGAATTTGTATGATGAATGAACTACCGGTGGCTTGTTACTCAGGCTGCGATGACAGCTCTGTTCAGCTGGTTTCCAGGCAGGATTATTGCAAAATATTTTTTCGTATCTCCACCTCACATACATAGTTAAAGATATCATATAGTGAGTAAAGTCGACATTTAGCCATCCTGTTTTATGATTTCCTTGTCTTCTTTAAGTCTGAAGACTAAAACCACTACGTAATTCAAGCGACTACGTTCGCTTCGTCGATCTTGTATAGTTGCTCGGATATGAATGCTATTTCTCGTGTTGTCGTATTTACATAATTTATATACTGCATGTCAAAGGAAGGTAGTTTACCGTTGCTACCACATAAAAAACAACGGTGTAAAAAGAGTCGGAGTGCTTGCAGTGCTGGAAACAGAATGGCCAACAAGCGACACAGAAATAATGTTGACAGGTACTCGTTGAAAAAACTAGCAAACCACCTTACGTGCAAAAACAAAGCACAAGATAAAATAGTGTGTCACTCGATTCGAGGGAATAGTCACAATATTTAATATAGCTACGTACACATAAAGTAAATACTGTCCTCTGGTAAGTTATGTAAACATAAAAAGTGCGTGAAGCAAAAATTTCCAATTTACCTGAGCTGTCGCCAACCACTCATCTCCGAGGCTGAAAATATTGAGTAAAACCGTCTGGAGTATTGGATAGCACTTATAAGAAAGTTATGTGCCAAGCAGATTTGTGAGAGACGGTAGATAACCAGATGCATCTGAAACCGTTTTAGAAAATGTTCCAAAAGCAAAGAGACCTTCTTTTCTACAAATCTAAACTTCAAAGCCTCGTCAGCAAACAAAAACTAAACGAATCCAAAATTAGTGTAAATATTCACTGACTTCGAAAGTAGAAGTCTGTTTACCAACATGAAAGAAGATCCTTAGAAAATGTTAAATTAGTAAACTAAACTCTAACTGACCAAATGACACAAGGTGATGACAGAAGGCCTAAATACTAATTCCTTTTTTCCAAAACTGTTTCACAGGGAAAGATGGTCATGATATTCATCCTTTAAATCACCTCGCGATCGACTAAACAGACGCAGAAACAAGTTACCTTTTATTAAGACACTTAACATAGTCGGGTTGACAGACTAATAAGATACCTATACGGTTCTGCGTAGAGTAAATGTTAGAAATGGAATTCCCGTAGGTTGCTTTCCAAGTAACTGGACAAATCCACAAGTGATTTCTGCCTTCAAGTAAAGGTCCTCTAACAGATACACAAAACTATTGGCCTACTTCGTTGACATACATACATTTAAAGTTTTACATGACATATTACCTTGTCAACTACGGTTATTCGAAAACCTTTGGTATCCCAAAACAGTCTTCAGTCGTCTGAGAGTGGGTAAATACAGGTCATATACGGTTTTCAAGGCAATCTGTCATTATTACTCAAAATAGTGGCAGGTGTTGGAAACGATAATGTAGGTGGATAGTAATTATCCACCCTTCTCTCTAAAGTAGTCAATAAAGTCTTTATAATATTTAAATCTGGCGACTTAGGTGGCCAAGGGAGATGTAGCAGTTAATGCTTGTGCTCACAAAGCTGGTCTTGGACGATGCGAACTGTAAAAACAAAGGCCTTGTCATCTTGGAACACGGTATCACCATTGGGTAATGTTGGGACCCGATCAGCCAAAAATATCACATAATCCATGACAGCAATGCCACCTAGCAGAGTAATAATGGAGCCCATGGAATACCACAATACGGCTGCCCAAATCATCACCGAACGCCCGACATCTTTCACTTTTGGGATTTACACTAGACCAGAAGTTGGAAACCACTATAAACAAGAGCTCATCCGACCAAACAACGTTTTTCCATTGCTCTATGGGCTAGGTTTTATTGCTTCGGTACCATGTTTTCCAGTTACTGGCTTTTGAAACACTGATGAATGGTTCTGGGATTCCAGCTCGCCCTCCAATTCCCTTCTTTTTGAGCTCCTCTGGTGTTGTTGCTGACAAGGGTGGCGAGTGCGACATTCACTTCTTCACTGACTTTTGAAACTGTCATGTTCTTATTTTCGTCAAAATCCTCTTCAATTAACGTCTTTCGCGATCACTTACGGAGTGTTAGAACGGAATTATTTTTTTTCATATTTTCGGATTTTTTCTCATTATAAAAATTGCAATTTTCCGAATAAAATGATTATATATATGCAGGGTGGTCCATTGATCGTGACCGGGCCAAATATCTCACTAAAGAAACGTCAAACGAAAAAACTACAAAGAACGAAACTTCACATGGGAAGTATTTAATTTTTTAATATATAATCTGCACTGGTTGAAAATGTTAAATTTTTTACATGCATTACTTCAAGATCTAATAAAATTACTAATTTTTTACATAGAAGGCTGTGGATTGGTGTGTAATAAAGGTTAAATTACATTTTTGTATTGGTAGCACTGTCAAAAACGGTATGGTAACGTTTCACAGCATAAACACTCGTTGTATGTCGAAATGCTAACGTTTTTCCAAGTGAAAGTGACGAATAGATTGGTAAATCTATCAAAAAGTAAAATAAGACGCAAAAACGAAGTGTTTTTAAGAAACATGGTTTCATGGTAATAGATTTTCGAATAAACGAGAACACTGTGTTCAACACGTGGTGTGTGAAGTTACAGACAGCGAAATACAGGCAAACTCGTCAGTACCTAGAAGAACACCCATTAGTGCTTTGAAAATCAAATAAAACTTTGTGATACACAGTTTTCTCGAATCGAAAGTGATGTAAATGGTAGGTTGGGTTATATTCTGATAGATTTATGCATCCTAACAACGGTGTTAGGTGAATATGTGTGTTGTAAAATATGTGGAGGGCCAGTTAGTTTACATGAAGACCGTGAGGTATCAATTGGACTAACCAGGAAACGTGTCATTAATTGTGACAGTTGTAAACATACTCAATCATTTTGGAATTCTGATAAATGTAAAAATAATTATTTTGAAGTAAATGTTTGTTGGTTTTCTGGATTGGCTAAGCTATTGGCAAAGGACACACGGCATCAGAAACAATGTGTGCCGTCATGAATATTCCACGCCCACCTTGTAAAATCGACACGTATGCAGGATTTATTAGAGTTGCTGTGGAGTCTGTTGCATGTGAGTCAATGAAGGGTGCTGCAAACGAAGCTGTTGAAATAAATGATGGTATGACTGACATACCAGTAGCTTTTGATGGCACTTGGCAGAAATGCAGCTACAGTTCTAAGAATTCTGTTGCTGCGGTGAGCAGTGTGGATACTGGGAAGGTAATAGATTTCCATATTTTAACCAAACATTGTTATACGTGTACATCACGGAATGAAGAAGGGCATATCTGTGAGAGAAATTATGAAGGAGCAAGTGGTAGCATGGAGGCCTCTGCAGCTATTGAAATTTTTAGTCGATCTGTGAACGAAAGGGGAGTGTGCTACACTAAGATCTTAGGTGATGGAGACTCAAAAGCATATAACAGTGCAGTAGCCGCTCAGCCTTATGGTGAGAAGATTTTCACAAAACTTGAATGTGCTGGTCATGCCCAGAAGAGGATGGGCACCAGGTTGAGGAAGTTGAAACAAAGTTTGAGAGGCAAGAAACTTTCTGATGGTAGAACTGTAAGAGGCAAGCTGACACTGATTGATGAACTACAGGAGTATTATGGGAAGGCCATTAGAAATAATACTGAGGATTTGTTGAAAATGAAGCAGGCAGTATAGTTCAAATGGCTCTAAGCACTATGGTGCTTAACATCCGAGGTCATCAGTCCCCAAGACTTAGAACTACTTAAACCTAACTAACCTACGGGCATCACACACATCCATGCCTGAGGCATGATTCGAACCTGCGACCGTAGCAGCAGCGCGGTTCCGGATTGAAGCACCTAGAACCGCTCGGCCACAGCGGCCGGCCAGGCAGTATGGGCTACCTTCTTACACAGACTGTCAACTGATGAAAAACCAGTACATCACCTTTGTCCTCCTGGATTTTATTCATAGTGAAATTACTGCAATGCCCAGTTCCCAGACAGTTTATACAGCTATAAACCTTCCATCCCAGCAGCAGTAATGTATATCATAAAACCTATTTACAGAGACCTGGCAAATCCTGAATTACTCAAGAGGTGTCTGGATAGTCAGACCCAAAATCCCAATGAGTCGTTCAATAATTTTAAATGGACTCGCTTACCAAAAAACGTTTTTGTTGGAATGAAGACACTATAGTGCTGGGTCAGTGATGCTGTTATTGCTTTTAATGATGGCAACATATGCTACAGCATATCGGAATTAATCCTGGAGCAAATTGCATCAGATAACTTGAACGGATGGACAAGATTCGCATTGATAAAGCGGAGTATGCAGCACAGTTGGCCATTAAGGAGTCCAGAAAGAAGAAAAAAAGAAAAAAACTTGGAAAAAGATAAATAGGATTATATACAGTAAGGTGCAGGGTGCTTTTGGGTGACTAAAAATAAAAAATTAAGCATAAATTACGCGAGTTACAGTCTTTTGAAACTCTAGAAGCCATTCCTGAAAATGTACATTTTTTGTTGCAGTTTTCCCTAAATCTCAGAAACCACTTTGAGCAGAGTATTCAAATTTTCAGGGAGTCATAATATACATATCCTGAGTCTATTGAACTCAAAGAAGAACTTAATGTTATGTATAATTAAAATTATTTAGGATAACGTACAAAAAAAGTATGCATAATTTTTACCGTGTCATTAAAAAAATGTATTTCCCAAAGCAGTGGCTGAAATGCAATTGTTGTACTTCAGTAGACTCAGAAGATACAGTTTAATGTCCTGCAAAAATTTCTTGTCAATGGCTACACCGGCTCCTAAAAAAATACAGGGAAGCCAAGTCATTAAATTTAACATTGTCAGGATGGGGCGTTCCAACTCCCCTTAATTTACACATTCATCTGCGTTGTGGCTTAGCGGATGATGTTTCTTCGCTTTCCTTGTATTTGGCATATATCTTCGATACGGTGCCTCCTGAAACACCAAACGCTTCAACTTTACAAAAATATTACGAAAAATATTAATTAAATGTGTCACGACCTACAAAGAACTGAAATGTGGGAAACTAGTATCTATGATCATTGTCATTCTTAGAACAAATGCTCTGGCGATTTTTTTGTTCTCACTTCTTCTTCTTCGTTTTCCGACGTTGTATCTTGAGCTGTAAGTGTAATTTCGTAATTTCAAGCAACAAAAGAAATTTTGCCTAATTTTGTATCCTCTTATTCTAGTATTTGCTAATCCCACCAGCCTACGCTTTAAGAAGTGCCCGTGAATATTTTAAATAACGCGAGAGTGACGCATACGCTATTCATATTATTATCGGCCATCGTAAGACCGATAAAGTTATGTCACAATATTTGTGAACTGATTAATAATATTTAACTCAGGCTTTTCTTAAAAAATAATACTAATAATACGCCTTCAGAGTGGATAGGTATTTTGCTCCATTTCAAGAAATTTTAGCCACGCGGAGTAGCCGCGTGGTGTAGGGCGTCACCGTTCGCGCGACTTCCCCCCTCGGAGGTTCGAGTCCTCCCTCGGGCATGGGTGTGTGTGTTGTCCTTAGCGTAAGTTAGTGTAATTAGTGTGTAAGCCTAGGGACCGGTGACCTCAGTACTTTGGCCCCATAGAACCTTATCACAATTTTCCAAAAAAGGAATTTTACGTAAAAACATCGTGCTTGTGTATGGCGACAGAATCTGTGGCCAAGACGATGTTTCATCAATCCCATGATTGATGTATATTTTATTAAAGAATTATAATTGGCATTTAATAAAAAGATAACCCTGAGACTTTGCTAGCCGTAATATATAGCCTACTGACCAAAGACAGTTCAATACCGCGTTGATGTAGTTTGTGCCTGCATGTGAGACGTGCTTTCTGGTAAAGGAGATGAACAATTAACAGAATCTTACGATCAAAGAAAACTTCCATTACGTATGGGCAGGCTGCTTGAGTTTAAAGGAAATTTCAGAGGTAAAGGTAGTCACCTGCATTTTAATACATTCGAGATCCTAGCAGATTGTTTTCAGTGTATGTTTGGATGGTTTTACGTAATATATTATCCAAAAGATGTTAAAGTAGGCCCACATACAAAGATTTACTGTACACAATCAAGCTTTAACAGATTCGTACGGTACATTTCACAGCTTGTGCATGTCTTTACAATACAATAACACGATTCATACAGATAGACATTCCACGCGGCACGACGCGGCCCACACCACAATATCTTTCGACTGAGTACACCTATAATCTCAATGACGTTTACATGACTCTGTTTTTGCACTCTCTTAAAGTGTCGCACAACAGCATTCCTTTTTTTCGAATTAACTTTCTCGTTTTTCCAGTCGAGATTCATTTCCGTTTTTTTTTTCTGTCTTTCAGGCGTGCAGGGGAGGACGAGACGGCTGTTATCGGAACTGGAGCTCGAGTCCACGAAAGTTCCTTGTTTACAGGAAAAGTTCTCCCGCACAGTGATTCACGTACCGGAAAGTGCTCTACGTCTGCTCCACAAAGAGAACTTTTAGCAGTTTCGCCATCACCAATGAAAGGGCAGCTTTTTGTTTGGGTGCACAGATGTCGAATGTTTTACTAATATGTGCAGCGTAGAAGGCATCGTGAATTTACCACAACAACCGTGCTATTTATAAGAGTGGCCTCAGTGAGGATGAAGGCTCAAGTGGCGACAATGAATCTGCAAATCAGTCTACGTATTAATATAAGAAAACATTTGTAATCTGTAATCAGAAAGACAAGAATGTACTCACATCCTTCTCGACAAGCTGAAAACCTCGTGCGATGCTCAAAGGTAATATTCGTAAATAATCACCATAAGTTAATTTCAGTGTCTGGTTGGCGAACGTTTCGAAAGAAATACATTACGATTTCATTATTCATTATTCCAGATGTCTTCCATGAATCTGAGCGCTAAGTGATCTCGTGTGTTCCTTTTCATAAGCATCTATTTCAAATTTAATACATTTTTTCCTTCCGGCAAGCAGTACATGTAGTTGAAACACTAAGCCTCTTATGTGAGATGTCGGGTCTAAATATATTAAGTTTGTACGACAGATATTTGAGTCATTCGTTTTCACTTGTAGCGGATTAATGCAAGTATAAACGAAACAAAATTACAGAAAATGACTTCAGGAAAACTTCAGAGACACCATCTCAAACCAACAATTTTGTAGAAGTTTTAACGTGACTTGTTGAAGCATTAAATACTGATACATAAAGACAAGTAATATTATAGTCATTCCGCTATTTTGTATTAGTAATTCTGCCATTATAAACGATATGTGTATAGTTTCATATGGGATAAGTTTTATGTTCACGACACGTGACGTGTAGCACGTCTAAGCTCACTTTCATCGGGCCACTCATAACGCCCTACCGAAGGTGTATTTCAAGATTTTATGGTAACGTTAGCTTATCTTAGTTAGTGGTTGCGGAGCTCCGCGGCTGAGGACTGAATTACTTGAAGAAATGCAGCAACCAGTACCGCTAGCAGGCTCTAAGTAGCGTTTCGGGCTTTAACCCATATCCAGTTGGAGAAAAATATTTATATCTTCGTCACTGCAATGTCAATGTCGACTGTGTTTTAATATCTGCAGGTGCGTTTTGCTCTGTAACTAGAAGTTTCTTTTCCCGCCTTTACGTGGGCAGCACAAACACTTGGTTTCACTGTGGCTTCGTAAAAAAGTGAATAGTTGTTGTATACCTCCTAGCAAAGTTTAAATGTAACTAACGAATCTCTGCGTATCTACAACATGTCGCACGTTAATCTGCATTGGTTGCTCCTGCTTTGGTCATTTATTTGGAATAAATATGCAAAAAGTTACTTTTTTGGATTTTTTTCCTATTTATTGTACAATTAAGATGTTTTCGTGCCACTGCTGGACCATAATCACAAAGAGATGATAAAGGAACATTTTATGGTGAACCAATTGCAGATAGACACCGAGGTGGTAATTCTGGCGCAAGTCATGAAAATTTAGCTACCGGTAACGAAACGTTAATGAAACGGAAGTTTGCTACGTTTAGGGCACTTAAGTGTACTGCTATTGCTCGAAAACATGTTAATTGTACGATAAATAGTACAAAAAATCCATAAAAGTGACTGGTTACCTATTTATTCCAAAATTAATCACAAGTTTAAAAACCAGTTGTAGTTCGTAATCCATAACGGATGATTCTGTAAGAAGCAGAACGTTTCTTTATGTTACAAGGAATTGTTGCTACTAAGTTTCTGGTGGACTATAATCGTCTAAAAAGAACTGCACTTCATCCCAACTCTAAACTGAAAATAAACGATGAAAGTGGATGTTCAGTAATGAACCAAAGAACTTCAGTACCCTGCATTCTAGTACAGACAACGGTAGTGACTAAACCGAATACAAGAGACCTGCGCCCATTCTATTTTGAAATATTTGTCTATCTCGATAAATTAGTTTCAGAGAATTTCAGACACAACTTCAATTGTGACATATAGAAGTTGTATACGCCGGGTGTAAACAAAGCAACGTCAACAAAATTTTAGTATGTAGAGGAGATAAGGAGTAACATTTTTTGCGTTCCGTTGGCTCGGTGTGGACCCATGAAGATTTTGACGCTAACGATGTTCAGAGACGGTGTTCAAACCGCCGTGCGGTGAATACCCTTTTACAGCTGTTGCTGAAAATGTCGTACATTTACATAAATGCAGAACTGACATCTGCATGCCAGTGATTGTCTAACACCCAAAAAGAAACCAGGCTCCAGCATCAGTTCAAGGAGCAACCTTTTTCTTCTCCATTGCCTATCGGTGTCTACCGCTTGTGATGGCGATTATAGCGGAAACATCTGGTTCTCGGTTATATCTCTTTTTTTTTTTTCAACTCACGTTTAACCTGAGGGATAGAACCGCTCAAAACAACATCTTTTATTCTTATTATTTCCTGTAAATAACTTAGAAGACGAACAAACATTGAGAGTATTTGACTCCGTCAGTTTCGGGATACATAACATCAAAATATTAAACTAAATAAAGGGAAACTTAATCCATCCACCGTTCGCTGCTTTTCTCGAAAAGTGACAAGTGGCTGAATATTACAAAAAAATCACCAGTATTCTCCCACTGAGGCTAATTTTTTTAAACTCCCCCAAAAATCATGCTGTAATCGAGGACCGTAGGACTATTTGGGCATTACGAATATTCAGTGCTAAATGATGAAATATGAGGTTGGAGAATATTTTTCATCTTAACTTGTCCGTTTTCATAGGCTCCAAGCAGGAAAAGGTATTTTATGTAGACACAGACAACAGAGCTACCATGCAGACCAGAGAGGGCAAGTTTCGAACACTGCATATACATGCGTACCATCCAGTAGGCCACGCCACATTGTAACAAGTACATAATTCTCTCAGCAATGCTGTACAAATTCTTGCCCCATGTGTTTCTTGCTCGTTTTTGTAGGCATTGTTGTTAAAATAGCTTTTACCGTTTTCTATAACAATGCAATATTTTAAAACAACGGGAATTATACGAATAAAACTTGCATTCTTTTTTTTAGAAAAGTTTTATTCAAAAACTAAAAAGTTTGGCACTGCTACTACGAATAATTGATATTTCAGTTTTTTACCCTGTTATTAGTAAACCTGTTATTAGTAAACAATAAAAACAAGCACCTGTTATAACCAAGACCAAACAAATACCGAAAAATACCCGTTATTCAGAACTAAAATATTGGTACCGATTTTAACTCGGAAGTTTCCCCCATTCCTGTCATTTGCTCTAAACGCTTCATTTCCCCCTATAAAAACAGATCAATAGGAGTGAGGTAGGGAGAACAAGGTGGGCACGGTACTGGCATACCCTTCCCAATCCAACAATTGGGAGTGAACATTGTTCAAATTTTGTCTAATGTCAATGGCAAAGAGTGATGGGTCTAGTCATGTCCGAATCGTAATCGTTGCCTCAGTGCTAGCTGGACATTATCCAACACAACTGTCCGCCATCTTCTGTTGTGTGTATAAGATCGAAGCAATTTGTGCAGTGAATTACGTTGGCAATCAGTGACAAAATATAATGTGCAATAGTGCAATGTCAATCAACAGCTCCGCCATTACACAAGTGATGCAAGTGAAGCATCAAGATGATGAGATTGCTGTGATATACATATTCAACCACAAGGAAGAAAACCAGCAGAAGACATCACTGATCTCGATTTCTAGCCATACACTGCCCCCCCCCTCCTTCCCCCCAAATACCACACCAGCAGCTACAGTAAAAAACAATGGACAAAGAGTTCTAGATTAATCTAGTTTAAGACTGTTTATTTTTAAGTAACATTTCTCTATATGTATGTACGGAACATGTTCGAAACGCGCTGCATTATGTTAGATTAAGCATGAAATAAAAAAAGGTCTGGTAGCAGAAACTTGAAATAAATAATTACAGTGGACTTACCATCTCTATTTAACATGAACCCTTAACTTACATCCTCTTCACAAACTTATTAAGGCACTTACATCGTTTTCCAGAAAACGAAAGGATGGCACTTACTTCTTTTTCGATATATAATTTTTGTTGCCTTTATACATATTCATAAAGAAAACTGTTTTCATGTTTCGTAAAGGTATTTTGATGTACACGGTTTTTTTCATAACATTAATATAATCATCCAATATTTAAGAAACATTTATTTGAATATTGAAAGTGTTAGTTTGTGGCACTTACATCCTATTCCATTTTTTGTATACTGTTCTTTTACCTCCTCAAAGAAATTTTAAAATTTTAAATTTATATACGTAGGTCTCTTATATCCTGCGTACTTTCGCAGCACTATACTGGGTACTAGTTTGTTAATACCTAGCATCACGTTACGCAGATATGTACTAAGAGACGGGAGAATCTGATTTCAAGACACTCCATTTCTCACATAACCAATGTGCTAGGGAAGCGAGTGCAAGATCATTGCAGTAGGCAGCAGGAGGCATTAGTTCGTGGTGATGACCCATTTATAAATACTATCGAGAGCTATATACTGTGAGACAACACAGCTGCGCACAAGTGAGCAAAATTAATGGTACTTTGGTACTCTCAGCCTTTACAGCGACGAAGTCACCCGCAAAACAGAACTTTAGTATACTGATAACTTAGCTTGTTGCAGCGTAAAATGGTTATTATTATGCGTATTATGAAGTGCAAATGTATAGGTGCAATGAATGCAAATAACTGTCTATATATTTTTAACATGGTTTTTTTGTTTTCCGAAGTACCATTTTGACTATGTTACAATGATTTGAAAAAGAAAAAAGTACAGATATGTGTGAATTCCTAAGGGACCAACCTGCTAAGGTCATCGGTCCCTAGACTTACGCACTACTTAAACTAATTAATGCTAAAAACAACACACACACCCATGCCCTCCGGCGGGAGGGGCCGCGCAATTTGTGACATGGCGCCTCGAACCACGCGGCCACTCCGCTCGGCACGATGATTTGAAAACGGTACACTGCTCGAAACTAGTCATCGAGTACATTAAAAAGGTGAAATTGGTTTATCGTACTGATTAACAAAAGTTGCTGTCCTGCAATTATTACACCATGCTGGAAGTTCGTAAAAAATTTTTAGCTGTTATCTGAACCTTATTTACTGGCAATCACTCACAGTATACATGTGATGAAAACACTTGCATTACTGAAAATGATCACTTTTCAAAATAATTTCTTCTCTTTCAATAAATTGATTTTTCTAGTGATAATTATTTTAGCGTTGTAGTGACACGAATGAAATGAACTTTTGTAATCGCGTTTGTAAGAGGCTCTGAAAAAGATATGAAGCAAACGTACACTACTGGTCATTAAAATTGCTACACCAACGAAAAAATGCAGATGATAAACAGGTATTCATTGGACAAATATACTAGAACTGACATGTGATTACATTTCCACGCAATTTGGGTGCATAGATCCTGAAAAATCAGTACCCAGTACAACCAGCTCTGGCGGTAATAACGGCCTTGATACGCCTGGGCATTGAGTCAAACAAAGCTTGGATGGTGTATACAGGTACAGTTGCCCATTCAGCTTCAACACGATACCACAGTTCATCAAGAGCAGTGACTGGCGTATTGTGACGAGCCAGTTGCTCTGCCACCATTGACCAGACGTTTTTAGTTGGTGATACATCTGGAGAACGTGCTGGTCAGGACAGCAGTCGAACATTTTCTGTATCCCGAAAGGCCCGTACAGGACCTGCAACATGCGGTCGTGCATTATCCTCCTGAAATGTAGCGTTTCGCAGGGGTCGAATGAAGCGTAGAGCCACGGGTCGTAACACATCTGAAATGTAACTTCCACTGTTCAAAGCGCCCTCAATGCGAACAAGAGCTGACCGAGACGTGTAACCAATGGCACCCCATACCATCACGTCGTGTGATACGCCAGTATGGCGATTACGAATACACGCTTCCAATGTGCGTTCACCCCGATGTCAGCAAACACGGATGCGACCATCGTGATGCTGTAAACAGAATCTGGATTCATCCGCAAAAATGACGTTTTGCTATTCGTGCACCCAGGTTCGTCATTGAGTACACCATCGCAGGCGCTCCTGTCCGTGATGCAACGTCAAGGGTAACCGCAGCCATGGACTCCCAGCTGATAGTCCATGCTGCTGCAAACGTAGTCGAACTGTTGTCTTGCAAACGTCCCCATCTGTTGACTCAGGGATCGAGACGTGGTTGCACGATCCCTTTCAGTCATGCGGATAAGATGCCTGTCATCTCGACTGCTAGTGACACGAGGCCGTTGGGATCCAGCACGGCGTTCCGTATAACCCCCCTGAACCCACCGATTCCATATGCTGCTAACAGTCATTGGATCTCGACCAACGCGAGCAGCAACGTCGCGATATGATAAACCGCAATCATGATAGGCTACAATCCGACCTTTATCAAAGTCGGAAACCTGATGGTACGCATTTCTCCTCCTTACACGAGGCATCACAACAACGTTCCACCAGGCAAAGCCGGTCAACTACTGTTTCTATATGAGAAATCGGTTGGAAACTTACCTCATGTCAGCACGTTGTAGGTGTCGCCACCGGCTCCAACTTTGTGTGAATGCTCTGAAAAGATAATCATTTGCATATCACAGCATCTTCTTCCTGTCGGTTAAATTTCGCGTCTGTAGCATGTCATCTTCGTGGTGTAGCAATTTTAATGGCCAGTAGTGTAAAATGGGTAGTCGAAGTTGACGGCAAAGTTCCTCCTGAGACAACTCAGATGATCTTCTTACACCACGTTTTGGACACTTGGTCTTCATTCGAAGATTTTGGAAGAAAGAGTCCCGCACGCCTATGACACGTTATGAACAGTCTTTGGCACGCCACAGTCTACTGCTGCGACGCCTCGTCTGAATCGAACTTATTTTGGCAGAAGTAGATTGATTGTTCCCAAAAGAAATTAATGTTTTGTGACATTTCATCGATATTTGCTATAATTTAAAAGCTGTTGTGTCCAAACATTTTTCAGTGATGGAGGTTAGTGATTTTCGATTCCAGTCTGTTGCTAGTATATTTTGAAGACCAAAAGTCCCAGTTTGTAAGGGTACAGTTATCGAAACAGTTGCTACATATGGAATCGTGCCCTTAGTCATATTTTTGTAAATCTGTGGTAAGGTCCCATGGGACCAAACGGCTGAGGTCATGGGTCCCTAGGCTTACACAGCATATAATCTAACTTAAACTAACATACGCTAAGGACAACACACACACACACACACACACACCCATGCCCGAGGGTGAACTGGAACCTTAGACGGGGGGAGCTGCGCGATTACTCATATATGGTGGGCTGGCGTCCACAGGTGTAGCAGGAAAGAACCTTCTTAAGGACAGATGAGATGGTCGGCGCTTGTCGATTTGACGCACATGAGATAATGTATTGTATATCATGGCGACCAGACAGTATTAGAAGAGCGATGGTTAACTCGGGTTAAGTTATGGAATTGTGCGAATGTGTTTCAGGTATCGCAAGAATGTGTATTACGAACTTGCAGTAAAATAAATACTATGTCTAGTACAAACTTTTCTGATTTCAAGGGACGTTCATCATAATTTTTTGCTTGTTATTGACTTACTTATTCCGGCCGCTGTGGACGAGCGGTTCTGGACGCTTCAGTCCGGAATCTCGCTGCTGCTACGCTCGCACGTTCGAATCCTGCCTCGGGCATGGATGTGTGTGATGTTCTTAGGTTTAAGTAGTTCTAAGTTCTAGGGGACTGATGACCTCAGATGTTAGGTCTCATAGCGCTTAGAGCCATCTGAACCATTTGAATTACTTATGTAGAGTAGTAACAATACGGGTTTGATTGGGCACACGCTTAGTAACTTTATTACCGTAATAAATATACCTTTGATTGCAACGATCGAAGAGACTGATTCCAAACAATCACGATACCAAACTAAATAATTTTGCTATGCAAGAACAAACATCACAATAAAACCAGTGGGGGACTTTCACAAACATTGAAATTAGTGTTGTAACAAAAATTTCGTAAAAAGAACAGCTAAATTGTGTTGCATCAAAGAGTTGACGGTTCAGTATTAAATGGAGAATACTACTTGTTTTCACTAACACAGAAAAGATTACAATGTATATGGTTGCATTCATAAAGTCCTTGTATTATTTTCATTTGTCACAAAGACTGCAAAAATTCATTCAAACAGTACGTAAGTGTTCGAGTGAAAGATGTTGTGTAATACACATCAGTTAAATACCTTTCAAGCTAATTGAAATTATGACAATTACTTTATTGTAGACAGAAAGATATGTCTCTAGAAGGCTGTATTTCACGTTTCTGGCCTGTGCAGTGCACGAAGTAGTTTCAAATACACTGACGAAAAAATCGCAGCCCCAAGAAGGAGTTGTAAGACATTAACGAAAATTGGAAGCCTTTTGTGTGAATCGGAAAGATGTCTATTCAAATTTCACGCCAGTCGCATAAGTATGGCGTTAGTAGCGCCTCTATGAGGATACAAATCAGGTTTTCCTGAAACACACGCTGCAACGGTCGTAAGCATTAGTTTCTTTTGAGACTGGACGTGGTGAATTGTTTAAAGCGACAACGGTCCCGTTATCAACGTCTCACTGAGTTTGAATGAGGTCGTGTGACAGGTCTAAGAGAAGCTGGTTGTTCATCCTGCGATTCTACAGAGAGACTTGCAGCAATGTGAAACTGTACTTGATTGCTGAAAAGAAAGGAGGAAGAAAGATTGAGTTTAACACCCCTTTGACATCGAGGTCATTATAGAGGGAGCACAAGCACGGACTGTGTCAAGGATGGGGAAGGAAATCGGCCATCGCCTTTCAAAGGAACCATCTCGGCAACCGCCTAGAGCGATTTAGGGAAATCATGGAAAACCTTAAATGTGTCTGCTCGGGAATAAGTATGAACCGCTGTCCTCCCGAATACGAGTCCAGTATGCTCACAACTGCGCTAGTGGCTGCTGGCTGCGGTCGTCACGGGAATGTACGGTAGCAAGAAGACCGAGCTCCGGATAGCCCCGTGGCACTACCGAGACACAAGACCGCCGTGTTTGTCGTATGGCTGTGCCACATGTTATTGCATCTGCAGCAGCAGTTTGACCAGCAGCTGGCATCACACTGACAAACCAAACCGTTGCAAGTCATTTCCTTAGAACAGCTCCGAACCAGACGCCCCATAGCATTCCACTGATCCCGAACAACCACCATTTGCTACCTCACTCGTGTCAAGCGAGAGCTCATTGGAGGTTGGAGAACGGGGTGGAGGTCTGTTGTGTTTTCTGATGAAAACTATTTCTCCCTAGGTGCTAATTATGGCTGTGTGTTAATTAGTAGGAGGCCAGGTGTGGGCTTGCGACCAGCCTATCGACTGGAGTTATCGACTAAGTTGCGATTCAGTACGACAGCAGGAGCACTCTTGTGGTTATTCCACGCATACTGCCAGCAAATTTCTACTTCAGTCTGGTGATTCGACCTGTCCTGCTACCATTCATAAACAGCATTCCTGAGGGTGTTTTCCAACAGGATAACGCTCGACACATACCGCTGATTAAACCAACATGCTCTACATTGTCTCGACATGTTGCCTTCGACTGCTTTATTACCAGATTTGTCTTCAGCCGAGCACACGTGAGGCATGACCGGACGACAACTCCAGCGTCATCCACAAACAATTGAACGACCAAGTGTGTAAGGCACGGAACTCCATCCTAAAACTGACATACGGCAGCTGTACAACACAGTACATGCTTGCATGCGACATTCTGGCGGTTATACGGATTTTAATGTACCAGCATATGGCATTTGCAATGGCTTATCTCGCGCTTACATTAACCTATAATCTTGGAATGTTATCACTTATATAGGTTAGTTACACGATGTATTCAGGAAATTTCATTGCTCTACATCATCGTTTGCCGGCTGCGGTGGTCTAGCGGTTCTAAGCGCTCAGTCCGGAGCCGCGCGACTGCTACGGTCGCAGGTTCGAATCCTGCCTTTGGCATGGATGTGTGTGATGTCCTTAGGTTAGTTAGGTTTAAGTAGTTCTAAGTTCTACAGGTCTAATGACCACAGATGTTAAGTCCCATAGTGCTCAGAGCCATTTGAACCATTCGAACCATCATCGTTTCCTAATCTGTGGTTCGCACACTCTCACGGCGTTCGCAAAATATTTCAAGGGGTTCGCCAGAACTCTTTTCTATAATCGCGGGTTTCGGTTCGATCTATTAGTGTTTCCTTAGTTTATGCGGCATTGTCATATTAATAATAAAAACCATTATTATTATTTTAAACTTAAATTAACCCTATAATTCCGCTTGTTACGGAAGTGTAACATCGGGAATTTATCAATATGTTTCCAAAATAAATTAATGTTTACTACGAATGTATGATTTACAGCGACAAAGAACGTTAGGAATATATTTGATTTTGCTGCAATGAAAATTTGGTCTGCCAACTTCTTTGTGTTCTAGAAAGACTAACAACAATACCGCGACCCCAATAAAGAACGGTTACAGGCCATTTAATTTTTGACAACAGCCTAGTTCTCCTTTTGGTGTGACAAATGCAGAAAGTAGTCAGTTCCGTATCAGAATCGTTTCTACTCACATCAAAATAGTTAACTGGAAGTCTGAAAGGGAAACAGGGTTTAACAAAATCGCAAATTAGTATTGTGTCAACATGTCATTCAACTTCTAGTCATGTGTTTCAAGCCGAAAAAGTGCACCGTGCCTAAAGAAAAGAACGTACGATGATAATTTCATTAACCCTGGATTTTTCGTATATAGGTGACAAGAACTGTAACAAAATCGCAAATTAGTATTGTGTCAACATGTCATTCAACTTCTAGTCATGTGTTTCAAGCCGAAAAAGTGCACCGTGCCTAAAGAAAAGAACGTACGATGATAATTTCAACCCTGGATTTTTCGTATATAGGTGACAAGAACTGTCCAAGACCAAATTGTGTTGTTTGTGGCAATTTTTGTAACAGTAGTCTGAAAACGTCTCTACTTAAACGCCATTCCGAAACTGAACACCCTACCCACGTAAAAAAATCTCTTATCTTTTTACACGAAAAGCTGACGAGTGGAAAAATTATTTAGCTGCTTTTGTATCCGCTGCAAACAGTTACAATGAGAATGCTCTTGAAGCGTATTATCGCATTAGCTACAAAACTGGTAAAACTACAAAACATCATTCAATAGCTGAAGATTTTGTGCGGCCTTGTATAAATGATGTAGTACAGCACATGTTTGGAGAGTCTTTCACAAAAAAAAAAAAAAAAAAAAAAAAGAGAAAAAGGAAATATCGTACCATTGTCCGACAGTATGGTCAACCGCTGTATTAAAGACATGTCAAATTATGTCGAAAATCAGTTTGTGAAAAGAGTTCGTTCCAGTCCTCCTTTTGCGATTCAACATGACGAATCGACTGACATTGCCAATTTAGCCATTTCGTTATTTTTCGTCCGTTATATTAATGGGAAATCTGAAGTAGAGGAGCTACTCGTCTGCAGACTTTTAAAAAAGAGAACTTCCACTAAAGTTCAATAGACTGGCCTCTCTGTGTAGGCATTTGTTCAGATGGTGCGAAGTCTATGACAGGATTTTATTCTGGGTTTGCTGTCAAAGTGAAATCGGTAGCGCCGGAAGCTTCTTGGACACATTCTTACTTTCTTGTGCAGGCTCCTGTTTCTAAATGGAAGCCTTATGGATTGAAATCTGTGCTGAACGGCGGAATCAAAATAATTTTTTTCATTAAGGCTCGCCCTACAAATTCCCGCATCTTTGCAGAGCTTTTTGAGTAAATGGGAAGCATTTATGAGTGTTTATTTTCTTACACTGAAATTAGGTGGCTCTCTCGAGGTAGAACAGGTAGAACTATACTACGGGATCAGTGAAAAAACAGTCTAGATCACGATGATTACTTTATTAAAATGAGCGGTTTCGGCCTAGTCTTACACCGACTTCCGAGAGCACCATCATCTGAAGTTGACGTATGTGTAGTCAGTTGACCTCAGTCGCTGAAATTGCAGTTTCAGCGACTGAGGCCAACTGACTGTTCTATACATCATCAACTTCAGCTGATGGTGCTTCTGGGGATGGCGTAAGACTAGGCCAAAACTGGTCATTTTAATAAAACAACCATCGTGATCTAGACTGTTTTTCCATTGATTTTATGTAGCTTACAAGGTCGCTGTTCCCCAAAAATGTTATTAAAAATTTTGAGACATATTTCCAGACTGTATGAGCTTCAACACGAAGTTTTCGTTTTTCTCGCCAGCCTTGCCTTCCACAAAGCAAAGTGTGGCAGATGAAAT
Organism: Schistocerca americana; assembly: GCF_021461395.2. Taxonomy (NCBI): domain Eukaryota; kingdom Metazoa; phylum Arthropoda; class Insecta; order Orthoptera; family Acrididae; genus Schistocerca; species Schistocerca americana. The sequence continues at coordinate 1,026,667,262 of NC_060119.1, forward strand.
CTAGCTTCAGACTTTAGCTCATTTCGCAGGCATGTTCTCAAAAATTAACTGTTTAAACTTATCTGTCCAGGAGTCAAATATGAACATTTATATTCCGCAAGACCATATCGAATCATACATTAAAAACTTAATTTTTGGGAAATATGTTTCAATAGGAATCAAAGCGAGAGTTTCGATATCTTTCATGGCTTCCTGGTGGAAAATTAATTTTCTTTGGACGAAAAATCAAGAATAGGTTAAAGAACTTTTCAAGGGCCTTGGAAGAAACATTCGGAGAATACATCCATGTTATGCCCAATAATTACTATTGGATTCGCAATTCTTTCGAAGAGTCAGCAATTTTAAAATCCACAATAAGCGTAAATGAAAAAGAGCGGCTACTTGAAATTTCTGTTGATTTTCAGTTGGATAAATGTTATAAACCTTCCTAGTTAACTGATTTACTGTTAAGTTTAAAGGAGACTGCAGTGCTAGCGAATAAAGCCATAACGGCTTTATTACTCTTTCATTCACATGTTCCTGCGAAAAGTCGTTTCCTTCATAAGTCTAAACAAAAACAGACTACGTGGTGAAAGTAATTTTTTGTTCCAACGAAAGCAGGCGCAACCCTCTCACTGAATCCCAAGGTAGAGGTGCGTAATTGCAATGAAAACCTATATTTCTAGGCAAACGCGTAGTGTAACTTTTAAGTCGTAACTAGAGTAACTATAGGTTTTAATGGATAAGGGTTTTTGGTTATTAAATCTTTTGCTTGTTCATTTACTGTGTCTACATTTAAAAGTCAGTGGTTCATCCAACACAGATCGTAAAAGGGATTCACGAGACGAAAAACCTTGGGAACCGCTGTTCTGCATTAATTATTTCTTGGTGTTGCAATTTTTTCCGTCATTGTTCTTAGGAAAGACGAGAAAACTTGATCGAGTCAAGCACTGCCATGAGATGCAAATTATTGGGGATGTACCATACGCAGCGACTATCAGCTCATTTTCATGTCTGATAGCGACCTTAATTGCATCAATTATAACTGAATGCACCTCGTCAGAGTCTTTCAGAGTTTTTAGAGCATATTACAATTAGTACGCAGCTTCAAAGCATTTGTTCTACATTATATTGGGTATATGGAACATGGCAACCACCACGCATAAGCTAAATACTAGTTTTGTGTTGTTACTGGTTTACGAACCACTCACCGCCTATTCAGACTGTCGATCGTATTCTACTCTACATTACTATTTTCTCAAGTCCCGAGACTTTCCCGAGAAGTGTACTCTGAAGTTATTTTACCCATATTTTAAAAGTGTCCCTTCTATCTCTCATGACTGACTGGGGTGGACTTTTATGCGAGTATGGTGTATAATTTTGCTGAGTTCGACTACCTGCACATTCCACTGTCACTTAATAAGCCCATTCGAGATGTTACATCAGACAATCATGGATAAATTTAGCAGCAATGATAGTTACCATTAAGGAATATACAGCAATGTCTCTTATCTACCAAGACTAAGCGTTTCAAAAATTAGGGTTTTTTCTGAGAACAAGTACAAAGCAATGAAGTGCATAAGATTTTTGTACCTATCCAAGAGAATAAGAGTCGTTGAATTGTAGGCTACACGTAACGGGATGAAAAGTAAACAATACACCACTACTAATTGAAAGATGTGACAGAGTCAATAAATACCCGCCAGAGTAGCCGAGCGCGCTAACGCGCTGCTTCCTGGACTTGGGTAGGAGTGCCGGCCCCGGATCCAATCCGCCCGGCGGATTAACGACGAGGGCCGGTGTGCCGGCCAGCCTGGATGTGGTTTTTAGGCGGATTTCCACATCCCGCTAGGTGAATACCGGGCTGGTCCCCACGTTCCCCCTCATTTACACGCGTCGCAGACATTTCGCACTTGTCCGCACTATTTCACGACTTACACTAGACGCAGACAGTTGGGGGTACACTGATTCCATCCTGGGGGGTACGGGGTAGCGGCAGGAAGGGCATCTGGCCATCCCTAACACTGACATTGCCGAATACGTTGTAACCATACCGACCCTGAGATCGCTGCGAGACTTTGGCGTAAGCGAAAGAAAGGAAGATAGAAAGAACAGAGACAATAAATAAAGAGGATTATGAAACGAGCGTGCGCATTGCATACATACCGTAGTGTTGTGTCACACATGAACCAGTTAGCTATGGGGAACTCTTTGTCAGAGTCTCAAACAGCTTCAGCACCTGCGAAACATTACATGCTCAAATAATTTCTTGTTTACTATCTCATAAGTTTCTCTGTTATTCTATTACATGTAAATGTTTTAACTGATAGCCTGACTAAGTAAAAACGGGCTTAAAAATTTAGGTCAGGTCGATATGAAGGTCGTCAGAGTCGAAGCAGTAGCTAAGGTTGCCCAAAGAGGTTTGGAAAATACGAGAACTATCAATGCGTTACCAGAAATGATTTGGACGCATATCTTTCCTAGCACATGTTCGTTATCATAATAGTTGTGCAATCTCTCAGGGAACTTATTTATAGGAGGATATAAATTGTCTTTCATCAACGAACAATAGAGACCATTGACTGTAATGCTAACGAATAGCTCCGCAAACATCTTATTTTAAAATGAAAGCGATGAGTAGATTGAAAAAAAAAGGAAGTAAACGGACGATTGATCATTCCAATGGAAAGTTAAATTTTCTATTAGAAAGAAACCTACTACTAATACTAGAAATGGGGAAAACTTTATTGGCGTATATTGTCAGTAACAGTGACCCTATATGAGCACAGCCATGAAAAACTGCGCAATAGACTCAGCGAACAGTAACAAAAATGCTGTTGGAACAGGAACTGTAATAAATGAGGAAGAGAGACACATTTTCGTATCGTACCTTGCCTAGCAATATATTTTTATAATTTGTTTGTTCTTGATGTTATGATATCGACAATTGCCACGGAGGTCGACCATTTCGGATGTTGTATACTCCGACAGTAGTTTCTCTTTGATCGTGAGTGAAGACCAGCAAACCTCTACGTCTTGCAGTTCTCAATTCCATCATTAAGTCACCTGTTCAACATCTCTACGTAGGGTGGTAATACTGGGATCAGTCACACCCGTATTTTGTTTACACAACAGTGCCCCACTAACAGTCTTTGATGGTATTTTTCCATCAGGCTTTTCGAGCAAATTTCTCGACTTTATTCGATGTTCTATTATCTTCTTTCCTTCCTCTGATCATTAAGCTAATACCCACTGAAAGACCTATTTTATTACTTTTTATACTAACGAACAATAACTCATTTTGAAGAATGAATCATTATCACCAGTCTATTATTTTAAAACAGTGCTTTATGCAGCATTGCTAACTAATTTAGAGCTTTGCTCCTTGTCAAGTACATAAAAGATGTAGGTACGTCGTCCTCGTAAGTTGTGTAAGGCAAAAGCCACTTCCCGTGGTCAGTTATACGTAGAATGGTCATAAGTGTAGGCAACCTTGCAATTAGATTATTATTGCAGATAATTTTTATGAAGTTATTTTAGGGAGTTGTTGAAAAACCATTTGAGAATTACTTGCTGTGACGTAATGTTTCACCCCAGAGGCGTACCTGGCGAAACGCATATGTAATTTACTTCTCAAGCGATACGGAATAAGGTATGGGTCCACATGCCCTCCTGAAACGTGTAGCTTCATAATACTAAAGAACTTCAGCCCATCACAATTTCTGCTGTACCATTTTATCTCATCTATTAAATGAAATTTGCGATACAGATGCAATACGTGATCACAGACCTGTTTTTCTAACAGCATCTGCTATCTATTATCGTGTGGTGTGATCACTATAATTTTATACTGAAGTATTGTAGTATGTAAGGAATCCCAATACTCGCTTTCTGTTAAGTTCTGCATAACACATTATGTTATTTTCCGGTGTATGTGGCTGTACCTGACATGGAAAGACTTACCATAGGCTCTTATTCAACGATTTTATTCATCCAACAGCTTAGAAATTACGGTACCACAGTAAATGGAAACAGGATGTTACTATGCCAAAGAGGGGCTTCCAACATGATGAATCTCAAGCCAAGGAAAGAGAAGGAAATTTAATTTAATTACTCATCACATAAATATAAGCCGGCTGGAGTGGCCGAACGGTTCTAGGCGCTACAGTCTAGAACCGCGCGACCGCTACGGTCGCAGGTTCGAATCCTGCCTCGGGCATGAATGTGTGTGATGTCCTTAGGTTAGTTAGGTTTAATTAGTTCTAAGTTGTAGGGGACTGATGACCTTAGAAGTTAAGTCCCATAGTGCTCAAAGCCATTTGAACCATAAATATAACACTGACGACTTCCTATATCTATTTACTCGGGCCCCTTTTGGTGGATACCAGAATCTACAACTTACTCTGGTATGTTTACGTTATTTGATGCAGTTCCGCCGTCCGTTACAATGTTCATGTCTTCATTTGATGTCTGGAGTAATTTTGAGGTTTGTGTTACAAACAAAAATTGTATATAAAGTTTCCGTGACAGCAGCACCCAGCACAAACACAAAAGCATATCTAACGTATCCCAGTATAGCTGCTATCAATGTGTCCACCACATCATTACTGAAAAACGAAAAATGAGTGCCATTTGAAGTATTTAACAGCTGTAGCTTTCACACCAACCACTCTGTAGATACTATAAAATACTCCGTTAGTAACAGCCCCTCTTCAGCCTAGGCATCTTCTCTCGTAATCGTGATGTCGTTGTTGTGGCATCATCCAAGCCATTCGTAATAAGTACAAACTTGGCTTTAAATCAGGTTATCTTCTGCACGCTGTTAGTTAATTGTACAAAAGGTTCAATGCATAAAAATAAAATTGAGCGTCGTTCGCTGATTGCTGACACTGTTCGCATGCAAGTCACTTTGATGGTTTGTTGATTCAACTGAGATGACAATAAAAGTGCTGAAAACATACCAAAGCAAAAATTCCCATAAAAAACAAAAAAGTGAATTACAATATTGTTCCGATATACATCAGATGATTTCATCTGATTAGAGTAGTACAAATATCAAATCGAATTTGGCCCAGGAAATGTCTATTGAAAGTTATCGATGCATTGTTCTGTTTAATAAATAATAACGACAGCATCATCTTTTAGATGATCGAGGTGTTTCGACTTCGTGTTTTTGGATGACATACCTCAATTGTTTCCACAGCATTTTTAAGGAAAGTGTGAAAAATTAAGATGAGCAATGATGTCGTATATGATTAGGTAAGATTAGTTTATTGTAGATGTCCTTACAAATCTATTATGTCACTGCGAATACTGTATCATTCTAAATTACAGCAAATGTTAGTAATATTGGACCTAACTTCTAAAAACTGAAACAAATGCTAAAACTTGATTCACCCGTTGTTAGCTGGTGGAACAATTCAAACAAAATGAATAATATGGAAAGAGAGTGATGATTTCAGGCAATGTTATATTGTAGCCAGAAGTGTATGTTACGTGACATCAGAATCAATTTTAGTGATAATGAAGGTTTTGACGACAGAGAAAATTATTCAACAGAATTTTCTCCTAATATATACAAACTACAACAAGCTCTACACTTACAACGTGTTGTATTGGTCTTGTGATGTTACCTTTGATTGTGATTGATAAAAATCAAGTCTCAGGCGCCAATCATTTATGCCAAAAGCCTAGACTGTGCATTTCATGAGAACCCTGTTACTAAATTAATGGCTGAATCGATTTCAGGGCTCTGGTCCAAAAGATTATTTGTGGTATCAAGTTTTTGTAACTACGTGCAATGTAAATATTGTAAAATCAAAGCATATCGTCATAGCACAGTATTTATTTGGTAAGCCCACAAAATAAGGTTGCAGTCATAACTGGTATTGGACATGTTTTTGCGCTATTACCAACCAACACCTGTTGACAATTTCGCAGATAATTGTTGCAGGTATACAAGTCCCACCACAATATCACTTCAATCATAAGTGGCGCATGGTGTCTAGTAAAAATATATTTCAATATATCCTTCTCCGCCCCCCCCCCTTTCGGTTTAAAGGACGTGGTACCACTAAATGAAGTATAATCACATTTTTATAATAGAATTAGACTGCCTGAAGACTAGCGCTATTTTAATTGACATAGACTCAAAGAAGTTTTTTGTTACATCTTAAATGTGTTTGAATGCCTTTTAATGTGGTACTTATTTATAACGGTGTCTGAAAAAACAGACGTTGACGACGATTTTACAGTTATATTAAATCCGTGAAATTTATTCACGGTTGCGGAAATTCTTCGTAATTGATTACCTTAGGTATTATGGTATTACCTATTTGTTACGTATAAAATTTTTACCGTACCAGCATTCGAACCCGGATATCCCACGTATCGTGACTGGTAGCCTTACCACTTCAGGTATCCGAGCACACTTCCATGACGGACGCAAGCTTCAACATGTCACTATCTACAAACCTATAGCTCGCAACTTAAATTGTACAGGGTTTCATGTAGGTAAACGTATTCGTCTTTAGTACTGTGATCGTCATTTTTCCGTCGGGGCTTGTAATACTTATTTTTAACTATGTCTGATACAACAGACATTGGCGGCGATCTTAGCAACTGTATAAAATTTATGAAGTTTATTCGAAATTATGGAATCTTTGCGATCGATGTGGTCGTAGAGAGTGACATATGGAACTGTCGATGGGTCCTGGACTAGTGTTGGGGTAGCAGAAGTGATTAAGGCATTCGCTCGTGACAAGTGAGAAATCTGGGTTCGAGTTCCGGTCTGGCACAAATTTTAATCTCTCGGCAATAGGTAATACCCCCATACCTAATGCAGCTAATTTCAGAACCATTCTGCTATTCCTAATAAATGTCATATGTCTGTGAGGTAGCATGGTAGCAACCACACTTGAATACAGTATTATTTCTACAAACTTGTGTGCTGTCTTAGCAAAACAAAATAAATCAAAGGTTTAAGAAATTTGAAATTAAAAATTTTGTGTAATGTGTCTTATCTAAGCGAATTTTCGTACCGCTTCTAGAGCTGGTCTCAGATATTACGAGCCTGTAATATTTCCGAAGTCCAGAAGAATTTAATATTATAATTTATATTTCAGCAATGTTAATTCAGCTTATGCGTTTGGGTGTCTGTTGTATGCATAGAACACGATCTTTTCTCCTCCAGCATATGATGAATAAATATTTCTTTGCTAGATAGTCTTGCAACTGATTTTAATATTGCACAAAATCTTCCTTTATCAACATTTGATGCAATTTTGGTATAGTCCTGCATCAAACCTATAAGCCTTCAATTTTTATAGATCCTTGGTTCATTGTGGCAAAAGATGGAGTGATGAATTAAACTGTTCGCGACATTTGGAATATGGATTTCTTAAATGAATCCTAAAACAGCAGTTTCAGAAGGATGATATGGGATCGGGTGTGGAATCAGCAACCAATCAACAATGTTGTGTTGTTGCCAGAAACATGCCTGATGTACAAGAAAATAATTGTAAATCACTCTATATAAATTTTCTTTAGGGTCAAAGAGTTTAATACTGTAAGTAGCGGTCTAATCTGCTTCAATAATCCACTATGTTGTCATATCAAAGAATGTGCATCAGTTAATTTTTAATGTTATTTGTATATTTGTCAAACTTTTGTTCATTCACTTTATTTCTTTTAGTGTAAAAGCAGCACAGAGAAACTATTGTCATTTCTGTGGCATCTCCAGATCTACTCAAGGAGCAACGTGAGCGGAGTGTTGTATCGCCACTGGCCACGAGTTAGATTCCAGAAGCGCCCACTCCAGCGCCAGTCCGCTGACACGTTCGTGGCTCGATTACTGGAGTCCAAGAATAGTTCGCAGAGTGGGGACATGCGTTCCGTCCCTGCCCATAGTCCTCACACGCTACCACGAACCCAAGTCAACGTACAGGCCAACCACATGACGTTACTTCTTATCCCATTAGTCACAATGAAGTAACGTTGACGCTATGTTGCAGCGTTTACCTGAGGGAATGTTCGCATTAGTATTCTTCAGTACTTGAGTGGTTTTGATATTGCCTTGAAGTTAATTATTTCATGGAAACCTTAAATAATTAAAAATTTTATTTTTGTTTTGATCAAACCGGGCCGGCCGGGGTGGCCGAGCGTTTCTAGGCGGTTCAGTCTAGAACCGCGCGACCGCTACGGTCGCAGGTTCGAATCCTGCCTCGGGCATGGATGTGTGTGATGTCCATGGGTTATTTCGGTTTAAGTAGTTCTACGTTCTAGGGGACTGATGACCTAAGATGTTAAGTCCCATAGTGCTCAGAGCCATTTGCACCATTTGATCAAACAGGGCCACAAAAATGAAAAGAACTTTGTAACCTTGACGAAAATACCACAAGGACGGGTTAACTCACCATTTTTAGTCAGTTTTACTAAAAGCAAGGTAGCATGAATCAAAAATTCGAGCAGAAAAGAGATTGTACACGTAATCCATCTCCTTAACGATTAAATACAGGATACAACATATTTTCAAGTAGCACACGATAATGTGGCAACCTTTGTGCCATGTCCAATGGGCTGTTAACTGTTCAAAAATGGTTCAAATGGCTCTGAGCACTATGGGACTTAACATCTATGGTCATCAGTCCCCTAGAACTTACAACTACTTAAACCTAACTAACCTAAGGACATCACACACATCCATCCCCGAGGCAGGATTCGAACCTGCGACCGTAGCAGTCGCGCGGCTCCGGACTGAGCGCCTAGAACCGCTAGACCACCGCGGCCGGCTGTTAACTGTATTCTGGTAAAAGGCACAAGGGTCTAGGTCGTACCCGCTCACCACCACGTAATGAACCTGAAGTGTCACAAGCCAAATAATTATATTAGTCTTCGTTCTGGGAAATAAAGTTGAATTCGGATGCAGGAGAATCTCACCGGAGATGTCCGGTGCCGTCGTCGTGGCTACAAAGACCAATTGTCAGCGGAGCCAACTCATACACTCCTGGAAATGGAAAAAAGAACACATTGACACCGGTGTGTCAGACCCACCATACTTGCTCCGGACACTGCGAGAGGGCTGTACAAGCAATGATCACACGCACGGCACAGCGGACACACCAGGAACCGCGGTGTTGGCCGTCGAATGGCGCTAGCTGCGCAGCATTTGTGCACCGCCGCCGTCAGTGTCAGCCAGTTTGCCGTGGCATACGGAGCTCCATCGCAGTCTTTAACACTGGTAGCATGCCGCGACAGCGTGGACGTGAACCGTATGTTTGACCGACTTTGAGCGAGGGCGTATAGTGGGCATGCGGGAGGCCGGGTGGACGTACCGCCGAATTGCTCAACACGAGGGGCGTGAGGTCTCCACAGTACATCGCCAGTGGTCGGCGGAAGGTGCACGTGCTCGTCGACCTGGGACCGGACCGCAGCGAAGCACGGATGCACGCCAAGACCGTAGGATCCTACGCAGTGCCGTAGGGGAACGCACCGCCACTTCCCAGCAAATTAGGGACACTGTTGCTCCTGGGGTATCGGCGAGGACCATTCGCAACCGTCTCCATGAAGCTGGGCTACGGTCCCGCACACCGTTAGGCCGTCTTCCGCTCACGCCCCAACATCGTGCAGCCCGCCTCCAGTGGTGTTGCGACAGGCGTGAATGGAGGGACGAATGGAGACGTGTCGTCTTCAGCGATGAGAGTCGCTTCTGCCTTGGTGCCAATGATGGTCGTATGCGTGTTTGGCGCCGTGCAGGTGAGCGCCACAATCAGGACTGCATACGACCGAGGCACACAGGGCCAACACCCGGCATCATGGTGTGGGGAGCGATCTCCTACACTGGCCGTACACCACTGGTGATCGTCGAGAGGACACTGAATAGTGCACGGTACATCCAAACCGTCATCGAACCCATCGTTCTACCATTCCTAGACCGGCAAGGGAACTTGCTGTTCCAACAGGACAATGCACGTCCGCATGTATCCCGTGCCACCCAACGTGCTCTAGAAGGTGTAAGTCAACTACCCTGGCCAGCAAGATCTCCGGATCTGTCCCCCATTGAGCATGTTTGGGACTGGATGAAGCGTCGTCTCACGCGGTCTGCACGTCCAGCACGAACGCTGGTCCAACTGAGGCGCCAGGTGGAAATGGCATGGCAAGCCGTTCCACAGGACTACATCCAGCATCTCTACGATCGTCTCCATGGGAGAATAGCAGCCTGCATTGCTGCGAAAGGTGGATATACACTGTACTAGTGCCGACATTGTGCATGCTCTGTTGCCTGTGTCTATGTGCCTGTGGTTCTGTCAGTGCGATCATGTGATGTATCTGACTCCAGGAATGTGTCAATAAAGTTTCCCCTTCCTGGGACAATGAATTCACGGTGTTCTTATTTCAATTTCCAGGAGTGTATGTGTGTGTCCACAGGTGACCATAAAAAGACATATTGTAACTGTTTCATGGCAACGACTGCATCGGTCTACCTCACAAAGACCAATGCAAAAAAAGTAAAACGTTGGTACGTTATATACGACTTGGTACCATGAAGACGCCAGTTCTATCGGAAAATAATTAGGCTGACAATGGACCAAACAACCTTTCAGTCCATCTCTACAGACAGGATTCCACAGACGAAACGCAATTTGGAAACGTCCACCGACATAACAGCATTTTTACAGAGAGATGCGATTGGGAAAGAATATCAACCCTGAAATAACTCATATCAATAAAAAAATCCATAACATGCCTGAATTTTTTACTTATCCCCCATAACATGCCTGAATTTTTTACTTATCCAACCAACATCTACTGAAGGAGTTAAAAGGCGAGCTGTAACTGGATGGGGCTGACGAAGACACATGAAAATAGTGCGTCGAAGAAATAAAACAGAAACCTTGGCGCGAACATGAGGGAGGCCCAAACCTACCATCAGCTGGGATGTAGCCATAACCTCACACCGAATCCAAAACATAGAGTTTCGCCAGATAAACTTGCCTGATAGTTGTAACTTCGGAACATTAACGCAGGAACGGGAAAAATTAGTTTTACTCAACACATAAGTTTCCAATATCCGAACCTTATGAAGTATCGAGAGGGAGCAAAGTTCGTGTTCGTGATCCTTGAATACTATCCGTGAGGAACTTCCTATTTAACGTAGACATCTTCGTCGAACAACGATCAGTAATATCTAACGATCGCTCATGGAATTTCTGCCACTTCAGAGCCCCGCAAAATGAGTAACAGACATTTTCGGTCTTTAACATGTGCTCTTAGAAGACGTCAAAATGCATCCATAACGTCCTTGGGCACCAGTATTTCGCCATGAGTACGCCATCGGCTTACGCGCGAACGATGAACATTTCTCCCAGTAACGGCCAGCCACTCACTCGAGCAGATATGTATTGCAATTAACGTTCGAGTAAAAGCACAAATAGCGACAGAGCTAGGCATTCCCCTTCAGGACATCACGACATACGTCTATGGGAGGAGTAAGACGACCATTGACGTGAGCAGCGTCTGAATACCAGTAATTAGAGAGGTAGACCACCGTCGTGCTGCATCATTAAAACCGCTGTCAAACGCTTGATTAACATTAATAAAAATATAACACACGACACAGGAACATCGGAAGCAATCGAGATGAGATCACGACAGTCAACAACGAGAGTCAAGAAAGTACGACCCGGGAGACAACTCTGATAACGCGCAACAGCGTCAGCAGCCAAAACCGACCAAAAGCTACTTATACCCCAAGCTACGATTTTATTATGAAAATTGAATAGAGTTATCGGTGGAAACTGATCCACCGACAGACGTCCCGTCTTTTCAGGGATTAAAATAATTTTTCCGACCTTGAAGGAGGGTGCGGCGGCCTTGCACCACCTCATTCCCCATTGATGCTATCGTATCTCCTATCAAAGGCCAAAACGGAACATAAAATTCTTTGAGAAGGCAATCCACACCCGAAGATGTGAAGGATGGTGATACCTTATCACGATAAAAAGCTGCCAAAAACTCCTCGTGGAAAGCTAGCATAACAACAGTATCAAGGAGGGAAGTAAAATCAGCCTACAGTATACCGTCTGATTCCACTCCAGTGAAAAACAGGGAACGCATTATAATAGGTTAGACAACCACTCACATCTACCTATAGGACGAAATATAGTGAGACAGTTCCACTGAGATCTCGTTGAAACCAACTCATCTTGGAGAATCGAACGTGGCTGGGAACGCTAACGAAAACCGTCTAATTGAAACCTTCTGAGTTGCAAGAGTTTCGTCTTCATTCAGTGAACACCCATAACTCTGAAAGGGATGTCTCGAGCAGAAAGATCACAAAGGACAGCATAACAAAATTTCCCTGATTTCCTCATGATTCCTTCTGATTTCAGCCGCTTTCAAAAAAATGTTCAAATGTGTGTGAAATCTTACGGGACTTAACTGCTAAGGTCATCAGTCCCTAAGCTTACACACTAATTAACCTAAATTATTCTAAGGACAAACACACACACACACACACACATGCCCGAGGGAGGACTCAAACCTCCGCCGTGATCAGCCACACAGACCATAACTGCAGCGCCCCAGACAGCTCGGCTAATCCCGAGTGGCTCAGCCGCTTTACCAGCGCTAAAAGAGACGAGTGCAGTGCAGAGCCGAGGTTCGGCGATGGCAATCCAGCATTCCATAATTGAGGGATAACGCACTTGAAAACGGCTTGCTCGCTCCCATACGACAGCGATGATATCATCCAAAGAGGGACATGCCAGTTGTAAAATATTTAGCTTCCCAATAGCACAAGAAAGATGTATTCTCCGCGGGACATGATTTACATAAAAACGACACCCTGAACCCCGAACATCGTCCGGAATTTCAAAGTACGTCAACAGAATAACGTCCGTATAAAATACAACCATGACAGAAGAACTTAATGGCGCAATATCAAAAAAACATAGAATACTCAAGGAGACAAAACAACTCAAATAACACTTCTTGCAAACACACAACATCAGCTTGGGAATCGTAAAAACACTGTCGTGACGCAGCAAGCCATATGGGGAGCTTATCCCACTAATATGTGAGATAAGAAACGCATACGCCTGCGTTAAATAATACGTGTAAGGCATGACAGGAGAACTAGAAGAGAATTTGCACATCACATACTGCTCTCCACAACACCGGTATACGGTGAAGAAGAAGGTACAGGATTTGATTTATGCCCACAGGAAGGTGCGCATTCCATGCTTTACCTTTTTTCGTAACGACGCAGCATGTTCAGGTTGAAAACGTTGTTTCACACCTCTCTTTGGCAACATACACTATGTGATCAAAAGTATCCGGATACCTGGCTTAAAATAACTTACTAGTTTGTGGGCCCCTCCATTGATAATACTGGAATTCAATATTAGCCTTGATGACAGCTTCCACTGTCGCAGGCATACATTCAATCACGGGCTGGAAAGTTTTTTGGGGAATGGCAGCCCATTCTTCACGGAGTGCTGTACTGAGGAGAGGACTCGATGTCGATTTGTGAGCCCTGGCACGAAGTCGGCGTTCCAAAACATCTCAGATGAGTTCTATATTATTCAGGTCAGGACTCTGTGCAGACCAGTCCATTACTGGGATGTAATTGTTGTGTAACCACGCCGCCACAGGCCGTACATTACGAACAGATGCTAGATCGTGTTGAAAGATGCAATCGCCATCCCCGAATGGGTTTTCAACAGTGGGAAGCAACAAGGTGCTTAAAACACCAATGTGTGCATGTGCTGTGATAGTGCCACGCAAAACAACAAGGGGTGCAAGCCCCCTCCATGAAAAACACGACCACGCCATACACCACCGCCTCCGAATTTTGCTGTTGGCAATACACACGCTGGCAGATGACGTTCACCGGGCATTCGCCGTAACCAAACCCTGCCATCAGATCGCCACATTGTAGACCGTGATTCGTCACTCCACACAACGTTTTCCCACTGTTCAATCGTCCAATGTGTACGCCCCTTACACCAAGCGAGGCGTCGTTTGGCATTTACCGGAGTGATGCGTGGCTTATGAGCAGCCGCTCGACCATGAAATCCAAGTTTTCTAACCTCCCGCATAACTGTCATAGTACTTTCAGTGGATCCTGATGCAGTTTGGAATTCCTGTGTGATCATCTGGGCAGATGTCTGCCTATTACCCATTACGACCCTCTTCAAATGTCGGCGGTCTGTGTCAGTCAACAGACGAGGTGAGCCTGTACGATTTTGTGCTGTACGTGTCCCTTCACGTTTCCACTTCACTATCGCATCGGAAACAGTGGACCTAGGGATGTTCAGCAGTGTTGAAATCTTGCGTAGAGACGTATGACTCAAGTGACACTGAGTCACTTGACCACGTTCGTGAGTTCTGTGGAGCGCCCCATTCTGCTCTCTCACGATGTCTAGTGACAACTCAGGTGATATGGAGTACCTGGCAATAGGTCGGAGCACAATGTACCTAATATGAAAAACGTATATTTTTGGGGGTGTTCGGATACTTTTGATCACATAGTGTACTTCTGCACGGATGCCAAAGAAACTATGTTTGCAATAGCTAATTGGGGAGAAACTCCATGCCGTAGCTGAAAACCGTGTTTTACTCGTCGAAACATTTCAGTGCTGGCTGAACGATAGCTGTTACCAGCCATATACCGTAAGCAACAGAAGCAGGAGGGATTCCTGAATACAGAATACTAATAGGAGAACACAATGTCAAACAATTCGAAGAGTTGTAAGACAGTTCGAACTCTAATATATCCTATCGCAGTGGGTTATGCGATAGTGGACGCGTGTTGTTAGAAGAATTCGTGACAAGGGTGCCTCCTCCATTTGGCCCTGAAGTTATCACGGATATTCTCCAAGAATGATATTACAATAGTTCTCTACTATGCATTCTGTGCTAGCTCTATTCATCAGACGTGAGCTACAAGTAGCTTCGAATATTTGTACAATTCCCCCTCCAGTAATTCATCATGTTCATTATGATATGGTAAGGAAACTACCGTGAAACTCTTTAATGTTTACGCCTTAGCCTCCAGTTTCATCGGCAGTTACTTAAACCATTCCGTATTACGAAATACTTTTTCTAATCAAAATTTCATTTTCCTTTTAGTCACATTATCTCCTTCACACACTTCACTTAAGGTTCCCTGTAGTGCATATTGATTCATTGCTTAGTGACTTACATTACTGCATACTTTTCTTTCCTTGAACATTTTTGTATTTCTTTCTTTCGGTGATCAATTGCAGCACTTTTTCTGCTGCCCAAGATTTCTTCGTAGCTGCCTTTCTTGAGCCTTCATGTTGATCATCTGTTCATCACCTACAGTCGTCCCTTTTATGGATGTCGTTTCCTTTTCAGATACACTGCCTAATGTGTTATTCATCATCGAAAGATATGCAGCCTCAGAGAACTTCAAACACAATTATTCGTCAGTACTTCAATATCTGACTTGCAACAATTCATCTTGACGATTCCCTTTAACTTTAAACTACTCTTCATCATAACTAAATTGTGGTTAGAGCCGACATCTTCTCCTAGGCACTTGGGGTTTGGTTCCTAATGTTTTCTATTTAAAATGTGTGTTTCAAGGAATTTATTTTATTCTTGGGTTAACTCTCGTATTCCTCTGTCAGTTGCTGTTTGTCCTATTTTGCCTTTTCTTGTGTTGACTAAAACCTCAGGTAACGCCTCTGCGATGACAAGCAGGTCTGCCACCAAATCCTGCTCCCGTATCCACGAAGCTGAAAACCTCGTAGTCCATGGGCAATGAGCTCCGTCATTTAGTAGATGAGAAAGGGTGAAAAGCGAGTTTCTGGCGCCTTTAAACTGCGACCTTCGGCTAAGGGAGGAAATCCCGACAGAGAAAAGGCAGGTCAGGAGGCTTCAAGGTAGCATAAGGCTGGTATCCGGTCATAGTGGAAACGTAACAAAAGAAAGTTCGGCATCACAGCAAATAAGAAGGCTATAAAGGCAGTGAAGAGACATTTAACATAAATAAAACAGATGACAGCAATTTTAGATGAATAGAGTCACATCACGTCCCAAGGATTTTAATTTCTCTAACATTTGGCGAAGATTGTTACAAAGTCGGATTTCTGACACGGAATATGGTTAAGAAAACATGGTAGTGTTGTGTAGTGGTGCAGAGTGGATTGTACTTTGTTGGAAACGAGCTGTGTCATTCAGTTAGTAGTGTAAGGTTTGAAGGTGAATAGGAAGGAGTGCAATGACTGAGAAGATGATTCAGTAAACATAAGGTATGATAATCCTAACTCTTAGTGGCATGTAGCTATGATAATTGTTCATAGGCAACAACGTATATCACAAATGTATTGCACACGAATAATCACTAACGATTCCAGCCGACGTAAGCTCTCACACGAAAGCCCTTGGAGAATTGAATCATCATAGTGCAGGTTGGGGGGGGGGGGGGTGCTTGAGATGAAATACGTTTTTATATTTCTCTAATGAATGATATTACACTGACACCTTCTCACAGACTGCAGTTTGGTGTTCAGTCCAGTCTAGGTAATGGTCCAGAATTACCCCTAATTCTTTTCAGAAGAAGAAAATGTCATTTTTGTGCTGTTTAGGATTAAGATTGGAAGAGATTCTCTGAACTAAGGAGTAATAAGTCTGTTGTGAGTGA
Source organism: Schistocerca americana (assembly GCF_021461395.2). Classification (NCBI taxonomy): domain Eukaryota; kingdom Metazoa; phylum Arthropoda; class Insecta; order Orthoptera; family Acrididae; genus Schistocerca; species Schistocerca americana. Next base: position 1,026,683,913 of record NC_060119.1, read on the forward strand.
CTAAGATTGCCTCCGTTTTGGACGGCTTAAATATCAAATCTATGTTCTGTGCCCATTTTGATGAAGCAGGTAACTTGAAATTTACTTTCTGCATAGCGGTACACAGAATTGTTAATCTTGCTCTTAGGCATAACTGAAGGTCTCAGCTTATAAATAATATGTGCAATGGGAAGGAATAATCATCACATCATTAACAGATAATGAGAAAAATAATGGGCCCAAAACTGATCCTTGTGGGACCTTTGATACTACATTCTTCCATTGTGACTTGTCTGCTCCGATCATTACCCTCTGTTGGCGGTATGTAAGGAATGATGGAAGCAATGTACAGCACCTGATGAAAAGTTTTGACTTTTGATTTTAGCAAGTAGAATATCAAAGTCAGTAGTTTCGAAAGATTGCTGAAATTCGAAAAGCACATAATAGTCGCCTCTTGTTTGTCTTTTAGTCACTTTTATTAGGGCAGTCGTCGCCCTGAAATTTTTCCGGAAGCCAGATTCATGTTTATCCAGAAGGTTAGTTGAGGTTAAGCAATTGGTAACGAGATGGTGAATTATATATTCCAATACCTTAGGTAATTTTACGACAATGCAAATGCTCCTTTAGTCAGAAGGTTTCTAAATAGCTTTGTTTTTGTGCAATGTTTTGATATTTCCTTTTTCCAGGCCATTGAAAAGATGCTGAAGGTCAGGGAAAGGTCAAAAATATACGTTATTATCGGCAGTAATGGATCATTGAGGCAACTGATCATTTACATTGTAATACTGTCGTGCCCTGCAGCTGCAGAACGAATTCGCGCAGTTGAGTTTCTAGCCGTATTAAGGCCCACCGGCTTCGTTTGTACCGACCACAGATACGTGAAGGAATTCGATGGCTTGCGTCCTTGTATGTTGATCAAGTAGAGATATAGGTGCGGCGAAATACTCATTCAGAACCTCATAGGAACGTGAAGCTCATCTGCAGATTGAAGTTTGCCCATTTCGAGCCCTCGTTGGCTTTTCTACAAGACAGAAGGCCTGTGAAAGTTCTCAGTGAACGAGTGGGTGTACCTCAGTTTTGCATTGCTCACTGACTGCCTATGTCGGTTGCGTAGTCTCTTGTAGACGAGATGATTCTCGGAGGTCGGGTGTCGCTTGTATTTCTTATGTGCTGCGGCTGTGATACTCAAAGTGTTTGAGTTGATCGCTAAGTCATTGTACAGGTTTTCTCCTTATCTTACGGTCGAGTAACAGCCGGTATGGCTTAAACTGTGGTACGAATCCTCTCCCTCCTCCCTAGTTCCCAACTTGTTTCAATTACCTTTGTGATCGTCACGCGAGTGTTAAAGACTGTAAGATATTCAACATGGGCTTCATTGCGTCTCTTCTGGCAATCATTTTGTATTAGCAATAGTCTTTTATTCACCACAGTTGTAAGAACACTACTTTCAAAGTTGTAGCCGTTTATTTTTTCAGGAAAACACTACACCTTAAGCTACAGCAAAATTGGTATACTCTAATGTTTTCAAAGTCCAGTAAACCAATTTTTAGCGAATAGCTAAATAATTTTACTTTGCGTAAGTCTGCTTTCATTATAACTCTTCCACAAACCAAAAAACATAGTTTCTTCAACTTCGTTCATTCAGCTTTCATTTTTCCTCTTCTTAGATTTTTTGCCGATATAACTGCCGTTTGCCGTCTATTAGTGACTATATCATAACGGCTATAGTTGCAGTAGTGCCTGTCCCTGTCAACGTGCATACATCTCTAAAGGAACTTTGTATCGCAATCAGAACAACACAGGCACTGCAGTATCGTATAAAACATTTTAGATCTACATCTACATCATCTACGTGATTACTCTGCTATTCACAATAAAGTGCCTGTCTCTCTACCGTTCCACTCTCGAACGGCACGCGGGAGAAACGAGCACTTAAATTTTTCCGTGCGAGCCCTGATTTCTCTTATTTTATCGTGGTGATCATTTCTCCCTACGTAGGTGGGTTGCCAATAGAATGTTTTCGCAATCGGAAGAGAATCCTCTAAGCGAGCTCTATAAAGAATATGTTAAATTTTGTTTCAGGATAAATGAGAGAAATTTAAGTAAGGGTTGTCAATTCAATAAATATCAAGTGACTACAATTGCGAAAAATTTAAACTGCAAGATTCACACAGAAAATGTTATGAGAAGGAAGATCCAAACAGTGCGTTTTATTGGCAGAACACTCAGAAGATGCAAAAAAATCTCTAAAATAGACTGCCTTTACTACGCTTGTCGGGCCTGCTGGAGTAATAATATACTAGCAGAATTACCACTAATTAAGGGAGAGTGTGTCACGGATATGATCTGCGAGTGCGGGTGGCAATCGTTAAAACAAAGGTGTGTCAGCGGCGTGGGGCAGCCGCGAGTGGTCAAGGGCTCCTTGCCACGGTTCGCGCGGCTCCCACCCGTCGGAGGTTCGAGTCCTCCCTCAGCATGGGTGTGTGTGTTGTCCTTAGCCTAATTTAAGTTATATTAAGTAGTATTTGAGCTTAGGGACCGATGACCTCAGCAATTTGGTCCCATAGAAAATTACCACCACCAAAGGTGTTTTTCGCTGCGGCGACGTTTTTACACAAAATTTCTATCATCAACTTACTTCTCGCAATGTTAAAATTCTTTATTGATTTCCGTCTACAAAGAGCGAAATGATCGTCGTAATAAAATAAGAGAAATCAGAACCCGCACGGGAAGATGTGGACGTTAATTTTTTCCATGTGATATTCGAGATTGCAACTCTCAAGAAATTGCGAGGCATTAAAGTGTGAATTGCAGAGCAATAATGTAGACGCATTTGCAGGTGCTAAGACAGACTAACATTACAATACCAAAGTCAGTTCTTCAGATTCCTAGCTCAACAAATCTGTTTTGCCAGACCGGGACATCAAGGCGCTCGCGCGCGCCATGCTTCTACCGACTACTCGTCATCATCGATTTAGTTCACTTGTAAGGTATCTGCAGGATTTGGCCAGAAACGAAAGTGACAGAAGTGGGAGCACACATGAGGCATTTATGTTAACGAATTTTCCGGGAGATGGTTGGAGCAGTGCAAACTGCACGGCACGTTAATCCGAGGGACGTGGTTCAAAAAATGGTTCAAATGGCTCTGAGCACTATGGGACTTAACATCTATTGTCATGAGTCCCCTAGAACTTAGAACTACCTAAACCTAACTAACCTAAGGACAGCACACAACACCCAGTCATCACGAGCCAGAGAACCGAGGGACGTGGGACCAATCCTCAGGCGCAAAGCCTTTAATTTTATTTTCACTGTTTACTTTACTTACACCGCAAGTAAACTGAAATAATACTCAGGGGATTGTACTTCCATTATTTTTACACAAGGCATGAAAGTGAATGGCAAAAGAAATTTCGGGCTAGAAAAAAAATTTCCAGCGTGGAATTTACAGATGTACACGACAACTTCGGATATAAAGTTAGATACTTTTATTATTTTACAGTTCATGATTTGCATGTACTGTTGTGACATGTTTCGTAGAAAACAGGGAAGCATTAATTTAGTCGGGATCTGGCACATGTTATAAATGTCACATTTTTACAGTTACATGATTGTTTTAAAGTTTCTATAGAAAAACAGACTTGGCTTACATTCATAAATGGTTCTCTCTCATCGCCCAGTTTGATAGCAAACATCACGTAACCCGTCTTTTGTAAAATATTGGTGAGGATAGCTACTGATCTAGAATGGAATGTATTTTGATACTGTCTATTGTTTCCTTTAGTCACTCAATGAGGTAGGAGCAGTTTTGAAAGCTTTTGATCAAATTATTTACCAGACGATAAAAACAGTCATCGCAGATTTGTGATAACTGCATTTGGGGAGAATATAATACCGCGCGCCTGCAATCCTCCTTTCCATTGAAAAATCTCCTCGTATAATTATTGTGTATTTGTTTGTCTGCACGAGTCATTTAAAAGATGAAGTTTGTTCTCCTGCACATAGCGCTTCGTCACATTGGTTGGAAAAGTTTTGTATCAGGGTGCTGTAAGTTTTCCAGATTTTCATAAAATAATTACAACATTCCTGCATTTCTCCGCGTTATTCTTAGTCTTCAGTTGAAAACAGCACCGGGAAACAATCGTTCTTATGCAGCTGCCGAGGGCTGTTCTAAGGTCAAAATTAAACTAACGGAATACGAAGTCCTCTACGGTCTAACCACAATCCACTTTGGGTATGTTATTCACAAAGTCTTTGAGAACGCTCCAAGTAGAATCCCGTCTTGGAAATTCAATTGCAATCCCAGATATTCCATTGCCTTTCCTTTTCATGCTTCTTGTGACAACATTAACAAACACAATTTATTGAGCATTATTTACAGACATTTGCAGAGTAAGTAACGTACAAACGGAAAATAAAATGTTTCTGCATAAGGACCGACTCAAAGAATCTCGGATTACCATTCTCTTCCCTTTCCGCTAAGCCACTCGCCGCTTGGAAACTAAGCTGAAATAAATGGCAAATTAGACAGAAACTTTCATCCACGCCTATCTCAACAAGCTCCATCCTATAAAAGGGAAGTTCGCGAAGATATGTCGTAGTCACCACTTGGTGGTAGGTTCCAGAATTAACCTCTCACGTTGCAGCGGAGTGTGCACCGTTTTGACACTTCCAGGCTGATTAAAATTGTGAGCCGACCTTGAACTCCAACTTGGAAAGCTGCCAGTCACGGGGAATGCTCTAACCAGCAGAGCTATTGACGCATGTTTCACGATCTACTCTCTCTGCTTCTGCCTGTACCAGTGTACTTCGCAGTGAATTGGAATTGTCCATACGGAATTCTTCAGCTACAATGGGCACGTGACATTTCAGCAGCCACTGTTTATCCCCTCTTTCCCTACCTTGCCAAATATTTACTGCAAATGTTCGTAGTTTAGAAATAGGTCTTGGATACTGCGGCGAAGCATTACTGACGTAATGTTCTCCAAGTTTGCCAATGAAACTCCCTCATAATTTCATGAGTTTCAAATGTTGTATCGTCATCCCATAACTCGAATAGTTTGTGAATTTAGAGAAAGATCCAAAATAACTAAATTTTATACGAAGTGTACGTCTGAACGTGTACTTGAACGAATTATAATAGAGGCACAGTATCAAACATTGGAATTCGTGTTGCTTTGTGTTGCTGAACTGTTTTACAGACTTCGTAAAGGTAAGCTGATACGCGGGGGATATTATAATTCTTGGTACCGTATTATGAAGCCACATCACTGTATTAGTTGTTTTCTTTCTCTGCATCTAACTGTCTTCTTGCAAACGCGTCTCACAATTTACCCCCTGATGTTTCCTGCATGGTCGTAACTGCACACTGTATGGACTCCGTTTCTCATTGCAGACTAACCATTTCGCGGCCATGTGTCCAGACTTCATTACCTGACTTGCTACCCAAAGGAAAATAACCATTAATGTCTTGCTCTTGACACATATACTTGGAAGTACTAGACAACTTAAAAAAAGGTTCTACTCCTAATTCTATAATCATTAGTCTGCATATGAAGTAAGTACTTCTCTTCCCACTTTACCACAAATAATTCTCAATTTATTCGCAGTTTTCTCAATTTTCTGTCTGCTTCGTTAGTACCTTTTCTGATTTCTCAAGAGTTGTTGTGGCAGCAGCAATATTTCAAAGTTTTATTTTATATAGGAATGTTTTACTGAAATTTCAGCATTAGATGTGCACTTCTGGGCTAGTCTAGTTGATGCGGCTTCATTGCCTTAGAATGAATCAATTAAGCTTTTTGCAGAGTTGAAGTTCTGGCAGTAATAATTGCAGGTATCTATCCAGAACCACACCCTGTCAAAAGGGAAGTTGGCGGTAAGGAAATGTGTGGAGTGAACAACTTAAGTGGTTCAACATGTGAACGAGTTTTCAAAAACACCTTATTGACACACCCAATAAATTTGTCAACATCATGGTCTCTACTACAATTCCTTTCTGCCACAGAGGGAATGGGAAAGATGGGAAAGAGGAAATGAAGGGAAAGTGGAAAGGAGGAGACAGATGGAGATGGGAGAATGTGGTGGACAAAGGGACGGAGGGAAGGAAAACTGGATGCACAAATGGGGGCAGAGGAGTTTTGTGTAATATACACATCGAATCCATACACATGTGAAGCTGTGTAAAAGAGACTAGTGCATATATTTATAAAACTGAATGTATGTAAGTATACGTAAGAACTCCTCCAAGGCCCCTAAACTGAAGGTGTTCAAATTTGACTCAGAAACACCTTGCCCCATGAGGCCCAATACAAGCTCTAATATTTATGGAGATGGACATGCATGTTCTTTTAGCCCCTCACATAAAGGCTGCAGTGTATGACATGTGTTTACTCTGGGGAAAATATTGAGCTGCATTATCGACTTGCTTTCCATAGAAGCCTTTATGTCAGGCACAAGATATGGATTTCCTGCCCCCAACAAGTATGCTGCCTAACACAGGTGGCAACCTGCTTTGCATGGCAGTCTACACCTCATGGGACAAAAAGAGTTGCCATGCCCTTAACATGTAGTGTGTGCATGAAAGACATGTTGTGGGAATAGTATTAGGGACTAGTATTAGCCTGTTATGTCGATCTATTTTGCAGTGGCTACACGCGCAGATGGACATGCCTGGGGAAGGCAGAAATGGATAGAGTAGGAGATAGAGAAAGAAGGTCAGGAGGGGGTAGATAGGAAGAGATATAAGAGGGGATCGACCAGAAGATTATTATGTGCCATACATGCAATTACGAAAAGCTGTAGGGCAAAGGCAAGTATGTATATGCAGCAGCAAGTACATATTATGGCCAGGATCTCCTCCCATACCACTGATCAACTTCAACCAAATTTGGCACACAAAGAGCAAACTTCACGAGCATCAGCTTCTTTCAGCCCTAGTCATATAAGCTTCCCTGAATGACAGGAATGTTCCATGAGAAAGTATAATCTTGTCTTATCGATATGCGTTGCAGGGTAGCCTACTATCAGGGGGAGCACATTGTGTCACTTGCCGGTGACATGCAGCGTCTATTTGTGTGTGTGGGCTGACTGACCGCAACATCCTAGCAAAGCAAGACTTGACAATTCATTTGTCTACAGGGTGGTCGCACTAGTGCACCCAAGCACATCAAAATCAGTGCAGTGGCTCCCGAAAGTAACCTTCACATAGAAAGAGAAAACAGTAGTGGGAGACTGTAACACTGTTAATCACGGCAGCTCCGCTGTCTCTTTGCACCAAAGAAGAGCAACCTTCAGTGAACTGTTTTTTGTGGTCGGAAGGCGTTTCAGGGGCCGAAATTCGTCGATGACTTTCGGTAAACTACGGGAACAGTGTTTTGCCACAACATAGTGTCTACGAATGGTTTGAAAAATTCTTAAATGGTGACACAAGTGTTACGCACGATTTAGGGAGCCGGACGACCGTTTACCGTCACAAATGAAGAAACCATTGAGCGTTCACGTGAAATGATTCCCTTAGACAGGTGATTAACTATTGACGAAGTTGCACAACCTCTGCAAACTAGTCACGTCACTGCCTACGAAATCATCCACAACAGACTTCGGTTTCATAAAGTTTGTGCAAGATGTGTCCCAAAACAACTCACACAGTTGCATAAACAAACGCGCTTGGATATCTGAAAAAAAAATTGGATCGCTATGGTAGAAACAGGATCATTACTGGTGACGAAACATGGATCCATCATTACTAGCCGGAGAGTAAACAGCTGAGTAGGGAACGGAAACATCCAAATTCCCCTTGCAAGAAAAAGTTGAAGACCCAGTCATCCGCAGGAAAACTGATGCTTACGGTTTTTTGGGACCCACAAGGTCCACTACAGTAACATTATGGGGAAAGTGGCACAACAAAACAGTGTACGTTACAATGAGATGCTTACTGCCAAGCTAAAACCTTCAATTCGCAACAGATTGCTGCCAAAAGGTGTTGCGTTGTTGCACGACAATGCCCGTCCGCATACTGCTGCCCACACTGCTGAAACGCTCCACAAACTCCAATCTGAAGTACTGGATCATCCTCCATAAAGTTCCGATCTTGCCCCTTCTGACTACCCTTGTTAGGTCCACTCAAACAGGCATTAAGGGGCCTTTGATTTGCCTCTGACGATGCAGTGAAAGAAGCGATGCATTCCTGGCTCGTAGTCAACCTACAACCTTCTCTTATGAGGGCGTCAGGAATCTTGTACAACGATGGAGTAAGTACGTTGAACACAAGGAGTCTATGTCGAAAAATGATGCTCTTGTAAGGTTCCTATTTGATTTCAACAAAATTTTATAATTACTTTGCAGATAGTAATTGGATTACCCTAATGGATGGCAATGCCATCGTTTTCACAGTGGCAGCGACTTTAATTTATTAGAGTTCAGCGAATCTCCACAAATATTTGAAAATTATATACAAGGCATTCCTGATGAACTAATGGATCAATCGATTAGTCAAAACTGGATTCTTACAGTATTTCCTGAGATTAGCCCATCATGCAGACAGAAAAGACGGGGGAACTTCAACAGAACGATAATCTCGTCTTCTCCTTTTCCTTTTTCCTACATATATGCATCTATAGAGAGAGGGAGAGGAAGAAAGGATGACAGAGGGAGAGAGAGAGAAGGAAAAGAAGAAGATATAGAGAGGAGATTTTCGTTCGGTAGAATATAATACAACAAGACACAGATATGTGAGAAAGCACTCTTCGGATATACAAATTTTTATGTCAGGCTGTTAATTTTATTACATCCCAGTTCTGTAGTATCTGAATATAAATCTCTCGAGCCGAAAGAAAATCTTTACTGCGGTATTGGGTCTGGAGCTGATGTGGATTGATTCTCACGTTTCCACAGTCGTTAACGGAGGAAGACTTCTCTCGTGCTGCAGCGCACGTCACACGAGGAGGGTTCGTCGTAAAGCGACAGGCTGGTTTTTTCCGCCTCGCCAGGTCCCGGAGGACGCGCCCGCCCGGCGTCCCACGCTGTTACCTCTCCTGCCGGCAGCTGGCGAGGAAGGCGCCCTCTAGCGTCGCTTCTTGGCAAGTCAAGAAATTAAATTCAACGAGCATGCAAAATGAACAAAAGTCTACTGTCCACAGGGCTGCACTGAGAATTTTGTCTCGATGACGGCGTTTTGTCTATATATAGAGCGAAAGGAATTATCTTCGAAGTTTTGTTCTCTTCAGGTTCTTGAGTGTACACAAATTTTATTTTATAAATGATTACTGTTTCAGGTCCACTATGCTGATCGTAGGATCCAAAAGCACAATTTTTCAGTGTCCTGAAGTGAAATTGCTAATCATCTGTTAAAACAAATGTCTACTCTGTGATGAGGAAGTACATGAAACATTCATTGGATTGGAAATTAGCGAGAAATTATTTTCGTAACTGCTTTTGAGTATACATTGTGAGAAAAAAGTTGTTTTAAATTAATAGATGCTTTCATGGAGCAACTATTTTTCTCAATAAGAGATTTTTGAAAACTACTAAAGATTTTCGTATCCTGAAAATCTACCTCACCATGACATAGTCCAGCAAGTATCTACTAAGCTTCCAAGTGTGTGCAATGTGTGTAATGGGAGTAAGTACAGATTTTTCTATTGGTGACTTAGGATGGTGCACTCAACAGCATTACATCAGTATTTATGTCACTTCCTGGCAGATTAAAACTGTGTGCCCGACCAACACTCGAACTCGGGAGCTTTGCCTTACGCGGGCAAGTGCTCTACCATCTGAGCTACCGAAGCACGACTCACGACCGGTCCTCACAGCTTTACTTCTGCCAGTATCTCGTCTCCTACCTTCCAAACTTTACAGAAGCTCTGCTGCAGAGTGAAAATCTCATTCTGGAAACATCCCCCAGGCTGTGGCTAAGCCATGTCTCCGCAGTATCCTTTCTTTCAGGAGTGCTAGTTCTGCAGGTTTGCAGGAGAGCTTCTGTAAAGTTTGGAAGGTAGGAGACGAGATACTGGCAGAAGTACTTGCCCGGCTAAGGCAAAGGTCCCGAATTCGGGTCTCGGTCGGGCGTACAGTTTTAATCTGCCAGGAAGTTTTATATCAGCACACACTTCGCTGCAGAGTGAAAATCTCATTCTAGTACTTATGTCATTTGGAGACTAACAATTACAGCTAGCAAGTTGTATGATCTTATGTCAGGTAGTACACCCAAATATATGTGGCAATCGCAAGCCATTAATGTGAATGTTCTCCTGGGCAGCAGGCCAGGCGATGAAGTGTCATGCATGGATGCCAAATAGGTAGCCTATACTGCAAGGCGTAGTCCACTTAGCGGTGCACTTACGACGAAACAGAAAACCTCAGGTATTAAAATTGATTCTGTATTTGTGCAAAGACTGTTCAAAACAGAGGAAAAACAACCAGCACACAGATCTGTGTACATATTAAGGTACCACATATAATGATATCGGCACTTACACTGGTTATACTCTGTGTGCGTCTCTTGTGATTTGTGATGAGGGCATTTGTTATTACCAGCCGAATTTTGTTGTAGAACACAAGGTATTTCTCTTTTCTCACTCCTCTTGTCGAGCCCATATTTTACCGAATTCTTTACTTCCTCTGCCTCATCTTCTAGTTTAGACATGGCATGAATACCACACCAATGCTGGTATTGGTTTGCTTATGAGTTTTTTTTTTGTTTTGTCACACTGATTTTAGTAGCTATGGTTTCGTCTTCTGTGCCAGCTTGTTCATCTCAGAGTAGTAGTAGTACCTAAGGTCCTCAATTATTTTTTGAATATAATGTGAAGCGTAGCCAAATTGAACCATCCTTAGGGAATGGTATCATGATCCGCATCTAGGGGACATCTGAGAGGCAGATCCCTCCATGAAGAACTCAGGTATCTATAAAAATGTTACGCAGTGGATTTAAACTAACGCAGTTGGAAAAAAAAAAGAGGTGAATTTTTGGTATGGAATCTCACATAATAAACCACATTGACAAAGTATTCCCTGATTTATGACATCAAAAACTTGGCTCAAGTGGACCCAATTTTTATTACAATATGTCAAGTGTTCACTGATTAAAAAGAATATCAAAGAGAACTTACTTCAGTACGTCAGAAAGAACACTAACTGAAACATAAAAATAAATCTTAATAAAACATTGATCAGTTTGGTAAAGTTATCTAACAAGGAATTGTGTTCAGTAGCAACCAACTTCTTAACGTTATTTCATTAGTACAACATCAAAAATCTCTCATCCCACCGGGTCCTGTTATCCGTTTGTTGCAATGTGCTTTCACCAAGTGGTGTAGAAGAGCACAAAGTCTGAGTATTTTCATTCCTTTCAGGAAAGGCAGCCAGATAGCACTCTGTTCAAACGCATGCTCAGTCCATATGCCTTCTTATAACTCACAGAGAAAGGTACAGTGCCTTCAGCAGAGCCAAAACAATATGTTCTGACAGCATACGTGCTATGGCGGCCCTCACCAGTTGGCGAGTTCTTCACGAATCCCCAGTCTCTAAAGAGTAACACAGTGGGGGATCTCGGCTCCCCTCCTTCCCCCAACACCCTGGTCTGTCTAACTCTTGGTTTTCCCAAATCTTCGCTCATACAGGCGAAAAATCTGTCATTACATTCACAGGACACCAATAAAAATAGAGAACAAAATTAAAAGATGGTTTGTCTTTATAATCAGTATTATTTAACTCTTGAATGAAAAATAATTTCTTTGGTCTAAACATGATTTCAATTGATTGGATCTGTTTCTAAAAATGAGAAGTGTTTGGTAATGGTTTGACGCTTGGCGACATTCAAGTCATGTATCGCTGATGACATTGCTATATGAGTAGTTACGTCATTTGCAAACTAATAATTATAGCTATTACAAGTCATATGTTTTTAGGTTTGATGGTACCTCGAAGCATATGTGGCAAGACAAGCCATTAATGAGTACTTTCCCCTGAGCACCAGGTCAGGTGATGAAGTGTGCATGTAGACACACAAAGCGGTGAGTCTATACTGCCAAGTGTAGTCACTTAGTTGTGCAGTTAAGGCCAAGCAAAAAATATCAGGTTGTAAAGTTTGTGAGTGTTTATGCGAAGACTGTTTGACATCTGAGCTAGACACGACACGGGAAAGAAAGGAAAATAGTAAAACACAGTTTTTTGATACTTCTGAGCGCAACCAAGATGGCTGCGTTTTGATTGGCTGTTTTGCTGTAATAGTGTGTAAAATACTAACAAGGGAACCTCCCCATCGCACCCCCCCTCAGATTTAGTTATAAGTTGGAACAGTGGATAGGCCTTGATAAACTGAACACGGATCAATTGAGAAAACAGGAAGAAGTTGTGTGGAACTGTGAAAAAATAAGCAAAATATACAAACTGAGTAGTTCATGGGCGACATAAGCAACATCATGGAGACTGTAAACTCAGGAGCGCCGTGGTCTCGTGGTAGCGTGAGCAGCTGCAGATGGGGAGGTCCTTGGTTCAAGTCTTCCCTCGAGTGAAAATTTTACTTTCTTTATTTTTGCATAGTTACTATCTGTCCATTCGTTCATTGACGTCTCTGTTCACTGTAATAAGTTTAGTGTGTGTTTTGCGACCGCATCGCAAAACCGTGCGATTAGTAGACGAAAGGACGTGCCTCTCCAATGGGAACCGACAAGATTTGATCGCAAGGTCATAGGTCAACCGATTCCTCCACAGGAGAAAACATCTGATATATTCTATACGACACTGGTGACGGCATGTGCGTCACATGACAGGAATATGTTGTCGACCCACCTAACTTCTACACTTGGCGAATGGGTAAAAAGATTCTTCTACCTTGCCCGATTTAGGTTTTCTTGTGAATGTGATAATCACTCCCAAAAAGTGATGATAACATAAGAGTTTGTCACATAAACTGAAAATAAAAAATCAAACTTTTCACTCGATGGAAGGTTTGAACCAAGGACCTTTCGTTCCGCAACTGCTCACGTTACCACGAGACCACGGCGTTCCTGCGTTTCCAGTGTCCTTGATGTTGCCTATGTTCCCACGAACTACTCAGTTTGTATATTTTGCTTATTTTTTCACAGTTCCACACAACTTCTTCCTGTTTTCTCAATTGATCTGTGTTCAGTTTTTCAAGGCCTATCCACTGTGCCAACTTGTAACTAAATCTGAGGGGGGTGCGATGGGGAGGTTCCCTTGTAAGCTATGACAGAGCGTCTCATTTTAACAGTACACTGTGAAAGGGAGAGGGGGAGTTGGAAAGGACGCAGAGCTTGTCTGGAGATCATGATTACGACATAAAACAGATGTGACACGAGAATGCCCAAGGTAAACAATGTGGTCCAAACCCTATAGGCAATACTACTTATTTCACTATACGTCTTCCATAAAATCCATCCTGAGCCTTTCCATTTTCAGATTTTATAGCTTCCCTGCTACACTAACACTTCTGAGATTTCACCGCACATGCTCGTAGACAGTTACCCTGCAGTTGGGCATTCCACATTCTTCTCTCCATTACCTTCCTGTTAGCAGTCGCCTCCCAGAGAGTGGAAGGTTAATCCGAGATCATTTCCCTATAGAAAAATTATTATGACACTATTACAATCAGTCATATGTACTGTGGATACTCATTAAGCGTTTCTAACGGAGTAGTTTCTGACGCTTTCTGTATGCTCATGCCGTTGATCATTGCAGATTCTTCCGCATTTTAGGGGCAGTTTCCCAGCCATAGAAAAAGAGGGTGTTGGGAAATTTTGTCCGCTCCTTCACCTTGTTTCGAAAGAACGTTCACATAACGACAGCAATTCGTTATACCGGAAACCTTCGGCTGTCATTGTATATGAATTTTTGTTCAAAAATTAAGCCCTGGCTGGAATCTGGTGGCAGGAGGTTTTGGTCAGTATTCAGTGTAGTGGCCCAAGAATATAGCACTTTTCAAGCACAGATTGATGTTGCGGTTTCCATATATTCTTAACAAATCCTACTGTTTTCTGCAGCTTTCCGTTTTATCCCTATTTTCATCCGACCAGTAATTGTAACATTCTTCTCATTTCGCTTCACTGGGTCCCACTACATCTAGATTCAGCTTTTGAATTTCCCTTTTCATGTAGGGGTCATAAAAAAGTTTCCGTTCGAAAGACATACAATCCAGAATCGGTATGCAAATCAGGCAAAATCACCGTGGCACTGCGGCAGTCACCCCACAGGTTGAAGACACCTGTTTGGTAGAACACTCCCTCCTGCTACGTGAAGAAGTCGTTAACAGCCTACTGCACATCCTTATCCGACAGAAATCGTGGACAACCGAAGGCGTGATAATGGCACTGGGAGGGATGAGGGCTCTAGGGTGGATGCTGGTGAGTCTCGAACTTGAGGTGGAGTAACTTCTGCGTTACAACACTTGCGGTATGGGGACGTGGGTTATCATGAAGCCGCAGGACCCTTTGCGCACCGTTCCAAACGGTGGTTATCGACAAACATGCTGCTCCATACACATTCTCCATTCTCCGATGGATGTCTACCGGTTTTTGTCCTTTGGTAGGCAAGAAACAGCACGGTGGTCGTTTTTACACGCGTTTAGTAGTAACGCCGCCGTAGTTCAGGCTTCTGCATTTACCGCACGCACATCGGAAAGACATGAATTCCATATTAATCACTTGCCTATGTTATGTTGTATATATGCTGCAGCAACGTCCTCAAACGGAAACTTTTTTATTGCTCATTATAATTTCTACTTTCAGTACCACATTCAGACTTCTGAAACTTAACGCCTCGATACGTAAAATTTTTACCTTTTATTGGTATTTTCATTGTTTTTCTCGTGGTGCATTGACGAATTACGTACGGTGTGCTTATTTATTTTCTTTTCCGTGGCAAATCATTAATGATATATGTAACAGATGTATGTATGGTGTGTCTCTGCATGCCGCTATAGCTCCGCAAGCCATCCCCCTCAGCAATATTGGGGTTACATGGCATGGTAGACCTTCGTCTCCCAACCATAAAGATGATTTCGGTTTCTATCTGCAGTGGTTGGTTTCGAGGATACTGATATCAAAAAAGAGCATCGCAGCAATGGAAAATTTATGCTAAGGCGGTGAAGTAGCTTGGAAACAGGTGCCAATGTGGTCGCGACTGGCCAGAATGCTAAGTAACGTCGCGAAATGTTTCAGAATGTTGTAGATCTTCCACAGAGAATGCTCCAAAATTTTTGAGAATTTTTTAAAATATTCTAGAATGTTTTCTAATGTTAGAGAATATTCTCCAATGTCCCATTATGCTGTTGTGGTAGTGGTACGCTACAGTTTAGAAGAGTAATTCTAGGGTATGACGAGACACATGCATCACTATAATTTTGTAAGTCTATTGGACGGCATCAAGAGAAAGTGTGAGGTTAATAACATGGCCATGTGGGCTTTCCGATCTTGGTGTCCTCGACCGAATAATAGGTGTCGCAGATACCGTGGGACTTTCGACCAAACATAACCTATCCCATTGCTAATCTGCGCCATGTCGTTCACCAGCAACAGATGTGTTGTCACTGTCAGTGAGGCAGTGCTGCCACAGACAGCTTCGTTTCAGCCACTTGAGTTCGATAATTACAACGACGAAAGGGAATGTGTGTCTTCTCAAGGATGGTGATTGCTACCAGATGCACAGAAAATGTGGTGCTTATACGAACTCCTTATGCATAAACTCCAAACGGAGTGAGGCCTGAGGCCATTTAAAAGCTTCATATTGTAATACCATAGCCACTTTCGCCAAGTTGCCGCGAATGGCTGTGGACGAGGAAGGGGCCGAACTTTCTGGGGCGATCCCTAGGGTGCAGTCATTCTGCAAGCACACAGCAGGAAGCCGAGCGACGTCGTTGCCTAGCTCAAGAGGGGACACAATGTGAAGGGCCCGTCTGACAATGAGAAGCATGCCGAGAACTGATGGACACCTTCAGCCATTAGGACGGAACACCAAGAATGTACATGCCTTAGAATACAGGGATGTGCCGACAGTTCAAGCATCCCACGAGCATAGGGAGGAGCGTGCAAGAAAGGACGAGGAATCGGCGCTGGGAGGCCTGTGAAAGAAGCCGGTATCCTTATGAAGATGTTTTCCTCGACAGCGAGGACATTCCCTGTAAATGACGGACGCCGACAGATTTTAAGACGGAGCCCAAACATGAGTCTGCCCAGGGCTCAAGCATAGAGAGCGGTTATAAAGAAGTGTTGCGTAGCTGCTCTCCCAACAGCCTCAGAATGCAGTAAAATATCTTAAGAATGTGAAATCGTGAGAAAGATGCCATTTCTCGAGGCACACGTCAACTCACGCTAGATAGAAAATTTCCACCCTGCAAAGAGAGGCGTGGCAATGAAACGGCGATCTGTCGTTGGGCTACATTGAGAATTTCGTCCGCCAATGACAACGTCGAAAAAGAAGAATATTTCGAAGAGGAGATGAGCTGAGAGATGGATCAGAAGGAAGAATGGGGAGTCGTGGAGACACCGCGGAAGCGAGAGAACATGGGCGCTCCACCAACCACCGCCAACATCCACCTTCCGACTCTATGAGAGCAGAGCTTCGGCCATGCAGCCGAAAACAGGCAGACAATGCAGAGATCGTATCTGGGCCCCGCCTAAAAGCCACTATTGCTGATGAGGGCAGCCAACCCGTGCAGCACATTTCCGACACGACGTGCCGCACCGACTCAGCGCCTGCCGGCGACAGCTGTATACGACGAATGATAACGAAGAATGGTGAGACGATTCGTTCCCTCCTCCTTCCCCTTAATAACTGAGTCGTGTCTACGCTCAGTGAAATCAGCCCTGAGATTTATAATTTTGTTTTGTTTTGTGTAAACAGCACGAAAATAAATAGATTTCTTTCATGTTTTGAGCACATAAGCAAACTTTTATATTCATACACGAACTCCTTAACTTTGTACCCTTTTGTGTTTCATTTCATTTAATTTCTCGCATTCCCTTACCGTTTTGGCGCCCAACATTGGGCGACCGGTATCTGATGTCACAAAAAAATTTCACGAGTTCACTACAATATGGAAGAATTGGGACCAAACGCCAATATTCTCGCCCATCTGTCGATACAGGTGTACAAATTAAGATCGAATGCATAACTGCAAGAAACGAGTCTACTACGAAAAGGCAGTGCCTGTTTCAAGGAGAAATTTCAAGACCTGAAAGATTTTATTGCTGATATGCTAAATTATGACAGTTCAAATATTCAGATCTCAAAAGCAAGGGGGGAATATAGTGGTGCGACTCATAACTTTGGTACAAGTTTGGAGATTCAGCTAAGTGATTATATTTCTAAATTAACTGAAGTTAAAAGTTTTTGAAAACTGACATTGGTTGTGTTCCTGACAAGAGAATCCGTGAGTTCGGCTGTTAAGAAGCAGAAAACTTCGGTGAGACAATGGATGAGTTGTTATGGAGGGGCCATTTGACAGCTGTTCGATACAATTCAGACAAAAGTACAATATACACGTTGGCATCGGAAGCACAGAAGACGAGGTGAAGGTATTACCTGTTTCATATGCTTTGGTCCCAGACAAAAGATGGAATACATATGAACGACATTTCTCTGGATTGAAAAATAAGATGCCTGTGTGGTCACCGAAAACTGCATGCTAGACTTTGAAATGGCTGCAAATAAAGCTACTTAAACGATATACCCCGAAACACACATTTCCGGTTGCAGTTTTCACTTCAACCAACGTCTGTGTAAGAAAATGCTAGGACTTCTATTGGAGGAGGAATACATAAATAAAAAATCACATTATTTTTCTGCATGTCTTCTGCAGTTGTACTTTTGCACCAAGCAGTGTTCTCCACTGAAGGAAGGGTCAAAAAATTCGCTGACTATTAGGTCAGTTATGAATGGAAAATCCTAGAACACTTATTGAAATGAGGAATGATTTTAACCGCTGCACAGGGCCATGAATTGTGTCGAAGGTTGGCGTAGGAAACTAAAACACTGAGACGAATACTTTCTGATACCTAATCTGAAGGAGGAATCAATAAGTGCTATAATTGAAATTTAAAAAAGATTACATTGGCCTGCCTCTACTAAAATTAAGGAAATGCGATATACATATTTTGGTAAAAGATTGAAAAACATTATAAGAATACATAACAGCTCTGATGATTAAAGAAAACTTTTAAGATCTTTTGCTTTAACAAAAAGTGATTAAGAAATTCATAAAATAATGAGGAAGTTTAACTCTCTAGACAAAAAAATAAAAAGGTCAAGATAGCAAAAGGAACTTTTAAATATGGCTATGTAGTATGAGTGAAAACAGACCGAAGTCTGGATAAGATGTAAAGGAATGGTTTTATTACAGAACAGTCGGTGGAGCCTCTTCCACTGCTGCAGCTTCCTTTGACAGTCGGGAAAGAAAACAGCTAAAATATCTCTAGTTGGAAACGCCAGTTGACGTTACGGATTACAAAGTCGACGGTCGGAAGCCCCGCCAATCCGACAACACTGTGCTGACCGGCAGGCCATGCTCCACCATAGAAGGATAAAGGAGGAAGTGTTTTGTTAAGCGGCTCAGGGATCGCCCCATAGCTGCAGTACACAGAAGATCACGTTGGCTGGCTCTCAACAAGCGGCCACGCAACATGAGATAAGGTCATCACAGCACACCAACATCACACCAGTTGCCCATGCCTTCTTGTTCAATTGCTATCAAAGCTATTCTCAGTCAAACAGGCCCTGAGATTATTCAACCCTCAGAAGAATTACAGTTACATGACTTCAGTCGTCTTCCATACACCACTGATAAATATCTGGGACTAGGTACATTACCAGTTTGTACCTATATCTTATGTATAGAACAAAACATTGTTAGTTCCTTGATCGTTTACATAAAAAGAACTGAAATGACCGATATGTGTCGAAAGCAAGTGGGGTACACCATTTACCTGTAATCCTCTGAGTATTGGGCAACCTGCATTCTGCCCCACTCACCATTGTTACCAGATGTCTCAAAGATGGCGGCGATAACGTGATCAATGATCGCGGCATGTTGACTTGGCAATAGTGCATAACATCATCCAAGATGGCGGCCATAACATTAGCCAAGATGGCGGCCAAGACATCATCCAAGATGGCGGATTTAGGGAGGAAATTTGAATTTTAGGAGAAAGATAGGTCAATTGGGATATCTCCACTAACCTAATCCCCCTCCCCTCGACCAGAAAAATGGAGGGAAGTTCAAATTCCAACATGATAATGCATCACACCATGGTTACCTCTACTGACCTAAGAAAATGGCGGGAAAATAGTTCAACTGGGCAAACCTCACAAACCTAAGTCATCTGACCGCCACCCCATCCTATGAACTCGCGCCAAGTTTGAATTTTGGCTGTGAAATAGGTCAATTGGGGTCTCTCTACCAACCCAAGAAAATGGCGGGGATCCATGGGAAAAGGACTCGACTTGTGCTGGACATAGGTCATTATTATTTTGCATGCACTATTTTATTTGAACAATTAGAGGCACTACCACCATCCAGTGTGTTACTACACAGTACCAGCATCAGACATGACATAATCCAAGATGGCAACCAAGACGTGAGTAACACCATCCAAGCCGGCAGGAAACAGTGTGTTCGCCACGAGGTCTGGCTCTAGTACACAGTGCCACCACTAGGGAGCACTGTTGTCTGTTCTGTGATGTAATTCAAGAAGACGGTCCAGGGTGGGGGGAAATGGCGGTAAAAGGACTTTGCCTGTGTTGGACCTAAGTCTATTTTACAAACAGTGTCTCCAACACAAGATCTAGAGTCTAACTGGCCTAGTATGCAGTACTGCCACCAGATGGTGCTGTCATACCTCCTGTGACGTAATCCAAGATGGTGGTCTGGAGTGGAAAAATGGCGTGAAAATGACTGAGTGATCGATTGAGATGGAGCTGTAACGACGTACGATTTAATGGCAGACTGATGATGCATTCTAGGGAGTGAGGGAAATGTTGGCATGTATCAGATGACCATTTGTTCCGCTGCTCTATCAGGATGAATCAGTCATATGACATAGCATGCGTTTGACTCGTATACAAGCACGTGTTCTGTATATGCATCAGAGCACTGTGTATTTGCGATCATTAACAGCAAACCTCTCCATAATCAGAGGACTTCTATCTCACATGTGATGAATCGTGACCATCCTGTTTCGATGTGGTCCTCTACAACCATTTATCCCTTGTACTCCATTCGCTACTTGCATCTTAAGTGTAAAATTGAAACTTCAGTTTCATAACTAATTAGCGAAAGTTGTTTGTGAGACACTGCAATCCCATTGTGTACATCTGTTCCACATATGTGCTGTTTACAGAATTAGTGGTGGCATGACTTGTAATTTCACATGTCGGATGGCGCTGCTATGCGTTTATCTGTTTCCTTGTAATAGGTATTCTCTGTTACTAACGATCATTTTATATAGGGCTGATGTGGGGATAGTGGACGGTATATATCTCTGGAAAGTGATATTGTGCATGTATCATACATAGTCTGTGTTTTAAGGTAGTAGTTTTCAATGTTTACGGATCGATAGCGTAGTTTATCATAGAGAAACCGAGAAGAAGGATGCATGTCATGCGCTTGGAATGTATATTTCCTACATTGGAATATTAGCATCGCTACATTCCATATGACTGATAGGTCGAAAACTCAAGCAATATAATGTTGCAGCCTGTTTTAAGTGCAGAATGTTGTATCCTTAGTGTTGTGTTTATGTTCTCTCTTACCAGTACCTTCCAGATACTGGTCGTAGACTCTAGAAAAATACTTTAAAAATGATAGCTTGGTTGATTTAAGTAAAAATGCCTAGAATTCCATCCATCTCGAGCTCCATTGCGCATAAATGTAAATTGTTTAGTTGACTGTTTCTTCACATTTACCGACTTTATTTTGTTGAGAGAATATCGATTGTGGTGTGTGCATATAGCATGTGGAAAGTACGTTTGCCGGTTCTCTAGACATAAGAAACACCTTAGTTGACCTTGTAAATTATAGGGCTGTGTTACATCACCGAGATCGGTATTCGCAAGTGGAAATATTATTTTTCGTCTGTTTGTTTCGAGTTCTCAAGGAAAGGTCTTCGCAGGCAGGATAAGAGCTAAAATGTCAGGTTTGTATAGAAACAATTTCCAGTCTACATCTTTGGAATTATGTTGCGTGAGTGATACTGTTATGCAGGCTATATTGCTATGTACTTGATATCGAGAAGTACGACGAAAATGGTATAATATTATGGCAACCCATGAGAAAATATATGTGTTCTTGTAATCTCAGAGTTTGGAAATGGGTGTAGAAGCGCAATCAAGCAGGCAGGTCCAGACCAGAAACAGTAACATGTTTGTATCGAGGGGGGAAACGAGACAGTCTTTGTACAACAGTTCTGAGAGTGACTTCGATCCATTGACAGCTTTATGATTTAAAAGGGTTAATTTTGTATGATGGAGGATATAAATTGTATGTTTACTACGAGTACATCGACATGATATGTGGTCATATATTGCTGGGTTGCAGATTGGTTTCATGCTCTAATATTCAGTCTCCTGTCCTCATGGGGAGAGCAGGGTAACTGAGTAAGAGTCTTTCCATATTTGACGATATGTATGACATTTTGCGAGGTCTAGTTGTCAGTGAAATATGGCGATCAGTGTAAAATAGTTTTTTGCCACTGAAAGTCACATCTGTAGAAAGAAAGAAAAGGCAGACGTTGCTTCCCTAGGACTGAGGAGAACTGTGACATATAGCCAGTGTGAGTGAAGGCATACCAGACTCTTTTTGGGTGGTGTACAGATATAAAAGATAACTGCACTGTTTCTGTAAAATGTGTACCTATTGCATTTTAAAGTTGCTGTGTCTTATGTTGTGTAAAATGTTTATATATTGCATTGTAAAGTTACTGTAGCTTATGTGGTGGTATGACTAGATAAGATGACAGTGTGTCCTATCGTGAGGGATATATAGATTCAGCACATTGATAACTGCGAGGGTATGATAGAGATTCCTTACGTGGAAAATTATCTACACAATAGATATTGATATTCATTAAAGAAGAACAGATGTCAAGAGGAGACATTACCTGTACATTGGTGTCAAACTGTAGCAGCAATTGTAATATTTAATTGTAGTTACACTGGTAAATATGTTCCTGGCTTCCAATATTCTTGTGAGTCTCGTATGTATTTGATGATCTGTATACAACTTAGCAGGTTTAACTGTCAGTGCAATGTAGCAATCTGTACAAAATAATGTTACTGCTGAAAGTCTTGTCTGCAGAAAGATAGAAAAGATGGATGGTGCTTTGATACTGGTGGCATCAGTCATTCTGCAGGTACATTCGATAAGAGCGAATCATAATGCTCGATTCATTCACAAGACATCCCTTGTGCTGGGATATAGGAGTCTCTAGATGGTGGTGGAAACGTTTGTGTGTGTTGAAAGCAGGAAGGGTAACATGTGATGGACGGGGTATCACATTAGGACCGTTGGCAAGAGCGCATTCGATGTTATTCAGAGCTATTTTCGTATGCAGGTTCTGTTAGGGCAAGAATTTCCATGCATACAAGCTGAGACATCACGAAAACTACTACAAAAGTGCACATGAAGTATTTCTAGGACACTATGCAATTTACTAGAATTCGACTTTGTTATTATTTTAGATAGCCATGTGGCTTCAGTATAACATCGAGAAAGTTGTTAGATGCACTTGCGATGGTATGTAGCAACACACGGCGATGTGTCAGATACACAACATGCATGGTCCGTAAGAATCGCTAGAGAGAAAGCAGCTTGTGCTATTCTGGAACGAATTTCTGCAGCTTTGCCAGACCACAGGTAGAGGGAGGCTAGCGGCAAACACACACGTATGTGACCTTGGAGCATCTGCGATCTGTAAAAAAGTCTTCACTCCCGTTCGGTCGCTTCATCAATGGTGCCTAGGTGATCACGCATTTCAACAGGAATTTGTCAGTATGAAAGGGATGTCGCCACCTCATGCATGCAGGACCCAAATGGGTTTTGACAGCTGACAGCTGACAGCTGCATCACTTCACAGGGCTGTCAGTAGCCCCCTCTGCTGTCTAGTGGACTGTGGAGTGCGGTGTCTGTGTATGTTGTTTGTGTGTCTGTTGCATTATTTTGCGAGCGGGTCTGTGGCCTGTACTATGCGTTACTTGGACAGTTTACGAGTTGATTTCTTGTCTGCACATCTGTGTACTGCATTATTTAGGGGAAGTTTTCATGTCTGTACTGAATTTATTTCAGTAATTTAGGAGTGTTCAAAATGGCTCTGAGCACTATGGGACTCAACTGCTGAGGTCATTAGTCCCCTAGAACTTAGAACTAGTTAAACCTAACTAACCTAAGGACATCACAAACATCCATGCCCGAGGCAGGATTCGAACCTGCGACCGTAGCGGTCTTGCGGTTCCAGACTGCAGCGCCTTTAACCGCACGGCCACTTCGGCCGGCTAATTTAGGAGTGTCTGCAGAGCATTATTTAGGAGTAGTTTACAGATCTGTAAGCCATGTGGCATACCCCAGGCATGTCAGAGCGTATGTTTTGTAACAGTGTGATAAATATACTCCATCGCTAAATAAATTGTTCCAAAATAAGTAAAGTGTACTCCTTCCTTACAGGTGGCAGTACAATGTACTAGGTCAGTTGGACTCTAGATCTCATGTTGGAAACACTGTCTGCCAAATAAAAACTTATGTCCAGCACACACAGAGTCCTTTTCCCGCCCTTTTCACCACCCTGGACTATCATCTTGGGTTACTTCATGGAATGGATGACAACGCTCTCTGGTGGTGTCACTGTGTACTAGAGCCGGACCTTGTAATGAACACACTGTTTCCCACCATCTTGGATAACGGTACTTGTCTCATAGTGGCCATCTTGGATTACATCATGGAGGAGAGTGTCCTCTGGCAGTGGTACTGTGTACTAGGTCAGTTGGAGTCCGGACCCATGGCGACCACACTGAATTTTGGTAGTGTCTCTAATTGTTAAAATAAAATAGTGCATGCAAAACAATGAAGACATGTCCAGCACTGGTTGACTCCTTTTCCTGCACATCTCTAGGACAAGGTGGCAGTCGGATGACTTGGGTTAGTGGCAGTTGATCAGTTGAACTATTTTCCCGCCATTTTCTTAGGTTAGTAAAGGTAACTGAGGTGTGATGCAGCATCCTGTTCGAATTTGAACTTCCCGTCATTTTTCTGAGGGAGGGGAGGGGAGAGGGGGTTAGGTTAGTGGAGGTAGCCCAATTGACCTATCCTCCCTACAAAATTCAAACTTCCTGCCAAAGTCCGCCATTATGGATGACGTCATCGCCGCCATCTTGGATACATCTGGCAACAATGGAGAGTGGGGTAGAGTGCAGGTTGCCCCAATACTCCTGTGTGTTTTTCATTGGACTTTGAGAGCTTCAATGACTTGACATCTTCCGTGAGGGTGTATCACAACCTGACACCTACGCAGCATGCTATGTATAAAACTACTGACATCACAGCATGGTATCCATTTCCATTCTGCAGTGAGAGACCTAAGAGATCTTGGAGAGTCTGTGGTGGAACAGGACGACCTATGAACACTTCTGTCAAGCATCTCTCGCATATGCACGATGGGGTTTAGACTCACCACCGACAGTTTCATTACTTCAAAGTTCAGGCTTCCAAGACATTCCTGCTGACACCTGCCAGATCGGTCTTGCGTGACAAGGAATTTAGGACCACCACAGTATGCAGTAACATTCACATGGTTCAACAGGATCTGTTCGATGTACTGCCTGGCGCTAACACACCATGGACAACAAGAAGATCCTAATGTCTGTCAACATAATGAAGCCTCCTAAAAATCCCTCAGAACCTTGAACATGTGTCGTCTTCCTGCATAACATTTGTCAACTGCCGCTCTGCTTGAGTCTTCGCACACAAACACGACCGTCATCTTGTATCAAAGGATATCTGCCCTCGACTGTGAATCACACTTTTCGGACAGTGACGAAGTTGTCAGTTGACGTGGGGACGGCAGAACGGAGGCCGACTTGCAAAGTGTTGCCGTATCAAGTCGGGGTACTCTAAGAGGACGTCACGGTCGTAAGGCCCTTTCTCGTAACCTGTTCATTACAGTCTGATCGGACACAACGGCTGCAGTGGCCCTTCTGAGACCCAGAGGTGGCCTGAGATCTTTCTTTACGTTGAGTTGTAGTGCGTCAGCGACCTTTTCCAAATCGCCTTGTGCACTGAACTGTCTCGTATCCACAATCTGTGGACGATATGTGAAGAGCAATTGGCATCTGCAGCAACACGACGGTAAGGCCATCCGTTATGGATCAAACAGACCACCCTTGCAACTTACACTGCAAACAAATGTCACATTGCATGTGCTTGGTTGATTACGACAACCACAAATGATACCTACACGTGTGTACCTCACTAGAATACACTGTAACGCGGTACTCACTTCCTTCTGACGAGTCATCTGATACTGTAATGCCATTTAATTGTTGTCTACACCGAAAGAGATCTCAAGCCATGCATTAAATCCGGAAGTACCGCCTGTGTCAAAATAGATTTAACGTACCTGTTGTTGATACACGTGTTCCCTTAATTCTTTTGAATAGCGTCTTTATAGTATTGTTCTGAGAATGGTAATAATGAACGTAAATACTTTCATGAGTTTACAACGTCTGAATTTAATTCGTTACATATTTCTCACCTTATTTACGTATCAATTACAATTAATTCCTTCTTTGCTGCTTTGGCACCCAGCATCCAGCCCTTCGCAAATCAAGCCTCCAGTCACTTCGAATCAGTTCACTACGTTTTTGGCATCCACTTAGGGCGAATGTACATGCATGTCAATCAGTTTGGTTTTCTTTAAATTACTGCGATCAGTAGCCTTTTGTTTTGTTTTTCAATTTTATCATCCCATTACCTGTTTCAAGCTGCCTAGCGATTCATCATCAGATGGTACATTTTGTCTGGGAGTCTACAGTATTGTGGGAGTCATGTAGCTGCGACCACAGTTTCACGACTGGTTGCAAAAATTTCAGGAAACCTTAACTCATCACAGTCGCAGTGATCCTCCTCAATAATTATCCATTATAATGGATAATAATTTTAATCATTTCAATTTCAACTGTGTAGAAGCTTTTGAAATGGGATGCTGTAAGAGAATGTTGACCTTAGATGGGTAAATCGAATAACTACTGAAGAGTTTGAGAAGAAAGAAATTTGTGGCACAACTTGACTACAAGAAGTTTTATAGGACACATGCTGAGGCATTAAGAAATCAGTAGTTTGGTAATGGAGGAAAGTATGTGGTTTAAAAATGTTAAAGGGAGACCAAGAGTGATTATATTAAGGAGGTTCATATGTATGTAAGTTGGAGTAATTCTGCATATACTCGTATTAAGACGTTTGCACAAGACTGACTAGGGGGGGGGGGGGGGGAGGAGATGTCTCAGACTATCTTCGGGCTGAAGGTGACAACAACAAAAACGCACAACTCAATTGCTGAAGTGTTATTATAATAGTGGACCACGATTATTTAAGTTAACCAACCACGTTACGCTCGTTTAATGCACACCTATAACTAATAAATTCAAATGACTTCTTTATTAACGGAAAAACGCTCTCGTTGGGCAAAGTGAATAATTTAAATTCAAGAATGAAATAAGCTATATAGTGTTTTCTCTAAAAACTGATCGGCAACGTAACATAAATTGATTAAAATGTTAGACCAAACAACCCTTGCATCCATGAGCCATGAATGCAGTTTAAATCAGGAATCTGACAGCATAAATTACTGTGTTTATTCATGGTGTATGAAATATCCCATAATAGCTCTAAACAGAAATATGACGCTTTGACCTGGATGTGTCGCTGTAAATTAGAACCTGAGACGTGTTTGTGTGTCTCCATGGCAGAAGCAATTATCATTCGTTGTCGAAAACAGACGGTATGTTCGGAGAGGGCAAAACACTAGCCGTTGCGCGACGTTACTGAAGAGGAAGATAAAAAGCATCTCCTGTGTTTATTACTGAGTAATTTCTATTTTTTTTTTTTTTTGTTAGTTGGAATCTTTTTTCAAGTAATATCACTGAATGTAATAACCCCGTTAACTATGGTGCACCTTTGGTAGACATAACACAAAAATATTTCTTAATGCCGAGAAAATTGGCGCAAAGGAACATTTACTTAGCATTTACAGAAAAACACCAGCTTCTGGTACTGTAATCCGTGAAAGCTCCCTGCGGCCAAAAAGTTGCAGACACGCAGTTTTCCACTTCATGATCCATCGCTTAGTATCAGTTCTGTTATCGGAATCTCCCATTCAAATTGAATTAGAGACAAACTCATCGTTTTCAGTAATGGCTGTAGCACTAACCTGCCAGGATGTATCCAGTTACTGTTGCATACGTTTTCCATTTTATAAGGCTTTGCGACGGAGAGGTTACACATCCACCTAATTTACACAATCTGATGATGCTCCATACGGGTAAAATGCGTCACTGATACTAAATAACTGCGCAACCAAGACTGTTTTTGTTCAGAAATTATTTGAAATCACTGACAAGGAGAAGGCGCCTCACGATTGGAAAAACATACGCCGCATAGCCTGAAAAGGCGTAGAGGTGTTACAGGACAGTCCAATTGTTAAGGGTTCATGGCGTAACTTCTACGGTAATCGTGGAAATTTTTGTTGGCAAAATTTATCGATGAAGACAGATGTTGGAATGTATTTGACATGCTTGGTAGAAGAGCTATTCTCAGAGGAAAAATATTTGCAGGTCACATCAAACCAGAGACTGGTGACTCCTGTAAAAATCATTTAGTAAAGAAATTATTAATGGTTCAGTCTCACTTCCGGATTATCCTACAGCAGAGAAATATGTTTCACTGTGCGCGATACATTACTCTCATTATCTCGGCGTGGTATCTAGAAATGTGCTCATCAAACTTTCTTTCTCAAGAGCCAATACCGACATTATGGGGTGCCACATCGGCCCCCATATTTACTCATTATTAATTCATTGTGTATGAGTGATTCATTGTGTATAATTGTTTAATTGCAATAACAGTACTTACGTTTTAATGCATTAGGGAATATGACACGATCACAAATGTTTACTAAATGTTCTGATTGTCATTTTTTCTTCTACTTACTGTATTGTGTAACAGCAAGTGAGCACCGCAATTAAAGATGACCGTCTCTACAGTGGGCAATCACGAATCCATGTTACGTACTTCCGCTTCAAAATTATACATTAGCAGCTGATCCGTAGGTGTCACGTACGTCTAAAAATGTGTGTGAAATCTTATGGGACTTAACTACTTAGGTCATCAGTCCCTAAGCTTACGCACTACTTAACCTAAATTATCCTAAGAACAAACACACACACCCATGCCCGAGGGAGGACTCGAACCTCCGCCGGGACCAGCCGCACAGTCCATGACTGCAGCGCCTTTGACAGCTTTTTTTAGTTAGAATTCTTTTTCGTTTTTTTTATTTTTATTTGTTTTTTCCTTTTTGTGGGAGATGGATCAGATAGTGGGGTGTTGGAGGCAAGGTGGGCAGGAGTTACAACCCGAGGCCTGGCCACCATGTCTCTTCCCTCCCATCCTGGGGATTTGGTGCAAAGGGTGCTGTTGGTGTATTGTAGTGAATGTTTTTTGTTATTTTATTTATTTATTTATGTTTAATTTTTTAATTTTTTATTTGATTTAACATTAAGTAACTGAAAACTAGTAAGTACACTCGGTGCGTCGATTTGGGAACGCACATAACTAAAAACATGCTTATAGTTGTAGCAAAATGCATAAAGAAAGAGAGCAAAGTGCGGGGCTAAGGAACCCATGAAACAAAACCTAAGGGTGGAATCCATACCACCATTAACCGGTGCTACATCCTGCACCGGATGGGAAACAAAAACTGCGAAGACCTTTTCGCACCGGCGACAAAAAGAGGAAATGGGGCAAATACTGCTATAGAGTGCGAGGGTTCACGACGAAACTCTCCATCTGCTGTATCATCCAGGTATGACTTCTCTTAATGACCAAGATAGATCCCACGTTGCACCGTGTAGTGTTCTATCATCGTCTTGTAATTTTAGCTTCTCTTACCCGTGATGTTCCAGTTACGTGGATGGTCGTGGAACGCACTCCACAAATAATTGGAAAAATATTGTCGATAATTTGGGTTACGGAGGATCTTGCAATGTCGTTCCTGCAAATATTTACAAAAGTCTAAAGTGTTCTTGGTGCCGTCTTGAAACAAATAATGCACTGTATGTCCACGAAGCCGCTTCATGGCATTAGTTTTCGTGTGTGGGTAATACGTCTCATCCAGGAGTAAGACAGTCGTTGGGTCGATATGATTCGGCGTTACTCGAAGGAAGTACGCAGACATTTGCCTGACTAAGTGGCACACTGCCGTAGACTCGCCACAGCTAAGACGGTGTTCATCGTTGTCTTGAACGTCACAGTTCGTGCACGTGATACGCTCGTGCGCTGATACGCTTCATCGGCACGGAGGACGGTCGTCACCTCACCACGCGACAAGACATAAACACTGCGTTCTACAATCATTATTCCCAGCTCTATCCCGCTCAGACGCATGATCCGACAGCACTGGAGGACGTCTCTCAGACGATTTACGGCACCGTCAAACCGGCAATGGAAGCGGCGTTGATGGAAGAAATTACGGAAGAAGAAGTCGTCGACGCCATTAGAAAAGGAGCTGTCAACAAGTCTCCGGGTCATGATGGCCTCCCCTTGGAATTTTCCCGGACTTTTCAATATTTATTAGCCACCCGATGGACGGACATCTGTCGCGAACTACTATCCCCGGAAGTGCCGCTCCCTGCGGCGCTTGTGGAAGGGATTATTATTCCTATTCACAAACCGTCCGGTGGCTCACGGCTGCTGGACGACCCCCCGTTGACGCTATTGAAGTGCGACTTCAAGATCTTTTCTCGACTGTTGGCGGTGTGGATACACCAGATCTAACGAAACGTTATCTCACCCAATCGAACGTGACTATCGTGACTTGATCTCACTGGCGGGGGCATGTCGTCTGAAGGGTACACTGGTGACAATCGATTCCAGTCGAGCTTTCGACCGAGTAGACCACGACTATTTGGAAGCGGTCCTCCAACATATGCGGTTTCCACAGCCATTCGTCACTGTCGTCATGCGACTACTCCGTGGCTCGACATCCAAGGTGATCGTCAATGGCCTCAACATTTCTCCATCGATGCGCCAAGGCTGCCCTCTGTCCACTTTACTTCACGCTGTGGCAGTGGAACCACTCCTATGCGGCCTGCGTCCAACGACTAACGGGTATGACGTTACGAGGCCACACTTTCCGATGTAAAGCGTACGCTGACAACCTGGTGATTGTCATCCGCAACGGTGACGACACCGCTAGCGCACTAGCACACTGAATTGGATAGCGACATATAGCATGGTCACTGGTAGTCGTATCAACGTCGCAAAATCGGTGGCAATGAACATCGGGGTCGGATTGTCTGAGGACAGTGTCACCCTCTTACAGCTATTCGACGAACCGCTGCTCACAACTTTCGACGGCTTTTACGAAATGTGCGGACTGGGATTGCCAACAACCGCCTACGAGCCCTTGACATCGTCCAACGGACCCAGTATGTCAACACACATTTAGCGTCACGCATTCCGCACATCGCCCAGGTATTACCTATACCGCCGGCCGGCGTGGCCGAGCGGTTCTAGGCGCTGCAGTCTGGAACTGCGCCGTGGCTACGGTTGCAGGTTCGAATCCTGTCTCGGGCATGGATGTGTGTGATGTCCTTAGGTTAGTTAGGTTTAAGTAGTTCTAAGTTCTAGATGATTGATGACCTTAGAAGTTAAGTCCCATAGTGCTCAGAGCCATTTGAACCAGCCATTACCTATACCGGTGATGTTAGCTCGCCGTATGCTTGCGGCTTTTGGGTCCTTCGTGAGTTCAGGAATGCTTTTAAAGATCAAATATGAGACTCTTACCCTTCCCCCGAGGAGGGCTTGGCCTTTATCACTTTCATGACAGAGCAGTCGCCCTATTTGTGAGCACATTAGTCAAACTATGGCTTCGCCGTCCGGACAGGCTGACGAGTTTGATAATAGAACATTTAGCACCGGCCTCCCTGTTGCCACCTGTGCCGATACACCACGTCCTTCCTCGCTCTTCCACATCGGTGTCTTTTACCTCGAACTCAGTTACGTTCGATTTGCCTTACCAGCGACTCAACTGGCGACGGCAAAGACGGTATATCGGGTCCTGCAACGTGGACGACCCGATAATCTCGTGGAGAAGAAGCACCCGAACGTCAACTGGCGAGTAGTGTGGACAATTCACCACGTAACACTGGACACTGACGTCACGGCGATGTATCATTGTCAACGGCAAACATGTGACCAGATCAAGGCTATATGCGATCCATATGGTAGACTCACCCACGTGGCGTCGTTTACGTTCATGAAGTACGTGAAACATCTACGGGCGTTCTCTCGGATCCGATCTTGCGTCCTCGAGCGGATGACCACCCCCTTTAGATGGCGTCGCATATTAGCGATGATCTGAGCCTTAGCACGGTGGACCGCCGTTTGTTGTTCCAGAGACGGCGGCATAGCACCGCAATCGCGCAGTACCCTGAAGTAAAAGTCGAAAAGTCGAGTGTATGTCTACACCAATCAGCGTGGTCTCGACCGTAGGTTATCAACGTTCGCCTCAGTGCTGGTTTGGCGCAGTCCAACCACCAGCGGCTCGTTGTGGGATATGCACGGAGGCGATTTTCACACGAATGCCACGTATCGTCAACGGCTTGGCAGCAATCCGGGTACGACAGGGGAGCGATGTTTAATTTCCACGGGCTGCGGCTTCTCCACACTTGTTGCCGCCGCAGGGTGACGACACAAATGTAAGCTGGGTGGTCCGAGAAAGCTGCAGGCCACAGTTCCGCATCCTGTGTTTCAGCGGCGAGAGAGCGTGAGACATAAATCCGGTCGATGCGACTGGAAGAGTGACTCGTGATGTGTGTGAATCCCGCTCGGTGGCCTTGAAGATGTTCCCAAGTGTCCACCATCTGTAGGTCTCGAATTAGCGTCTCGAGTTCTAGGCACGGATTATGTCGTGGGAGTTGGTCTCTGGGCGCCAGTACACAATTGTAGTCACCTCAAAACACCAGATGGTCGTGGCGGACACCTAGTACTGTGAGTGCCATTCCTCTTGCCCCAGGCAGAAAGAAGGATATCGTCCGCCACTATCCCTTCCCGAAGAAGTACAGCGACACCGCTGCCTGTGGGGGAAGCTGGAGAGACGCAAGCATCGTAACTGTACATGCCTGGGAAGTCGTCGATGTACACTTCCTAGAGAAGGACTATATCGATGGAAGCAGACAAACATATCCTGAAGCAAGGATAACTTAGCGCGCGTCCGTATAGTGTTGATGTTTATAGTCGCAACGCAGTAAGTTTGAGGTCTATCCATAGCACCCGTGTTGGCCATCAATACCCTTGTAAGGCTGTCTCGTCACTGTATCTGATGGCGGGAAAGGATCAACACCGGTGGGGTAAATTCCCCCGCGTGTCGTCCGACACGATGGGCAAGGAGTTTTCCTCACTGTCGTCCGCTCAGTCGCCATGAAATACCATCGGCTGTTGGTGGCTGTTGGTGGCTGCTGCGGCACTCGGCGCAGACTCCATCGGGTCTACTGGCTGGGAATCGGCAGCGGCTGTCTGCTTGTGATTCTGCTGTTCTATGGGGTCGGAGGGACTGAAGCCGTCACCATGGCGATCTGTTGGGTGGGATGTTACTGTGGCGTCTGTACCGCCGGTACCGTCGTCGGAGTGTCCACAGTCCATGTCAGACGATCGCAGCAAACACTCGTCCAATGGAGCACGCCGCCGTCTCTTGTGTTTCCGCGGGGAACGCTGTTTACGGACGTGTGTTTCAGTATCCGAATGTGGGTGGATTTCTTCAGCTGCTCCGGTGTCTGGAAGAAAAGCCGCTGTCGGCACAACCCGTGGGTCAATGTCCATCCTGGCATCCATGCCTTCTTGCAAGGTCGGTCGGTGATTATCTTCAGATGGGGGCGCGGTTGTAGTGGCCGGATCCGGTACTGAAGAATTCATCATGGTCTCGCTATCTGGGACGGCTATAGGACTAATGTGGTCGGCATCGGAAAGGGTTGCTACCCGTGCAACCTCGGCTCAGTTGAGAGGAAGGATTGTCACCGTAGAAGGAGTCATAGATTCACATGTCGGGATTTGAATAAGCCGTCGTCGGAGACAATCCGACCGGACGTGCTCTTCTTGGCCACACCCGGAGCAAGCGCGTGGCTGGCCGTCTTACATAATAATCGCCCTACATCCGCCGATGATTAGATATGATGTTACATGTTTGGTCAGTTCAGTTTTGATCTTTCGTACCCCGTTAAGAACGGTATACGTTATAAAGGTTGTCCATTTATCGGCCGTATGGCTGACCACTCTCCCATAAGGCTGGAAAGCCGTGGTGACTACGTCCGGTGGTACTTCGAAAGGGAGTACGAAGACGCGTATCATACGGAGGCCCAGCCCCGCGTGATCGATAGAGACCGCCCCAATATGGCCATCAGAATGTTTGAATGTAAGATTGTTCGCATGTGCGAGCACAATTCTGTTGCACACCTCGTCGCTTACTAACTTGACGTAGACAACACTGCTCGTGATAGAGAGATGGATACCAATTACGTCCCGCGATTCAATTTTAACGTCATCACGTAGAAAACGTTTCATTTCAAAAGCTCGCCGTCGTGCATGATCGGGTTGAAAACTCATCTTGATGGTGGTTTGTCTGTTTGAATGTGCCATGTTGCGTCGGTAGTGATGAACTCTAAACTACGAAGTAGTAAACAACCACGGGCACTCGCGACCGCGCGGACGGGACGTAAACAAGACGTCCTAGCCGCAGCGCTGCGGAAAGCAGACTGACCGCTCGGCTAATCCCGCGCGGCGTCACGTACGTCACTAAGTTGTCAATACTGGGAGACAACAAAACATCGTCATCTCTCATATCCCGCAACTCCTCTGATGTAAACGACCAACTTTACTTAGCCAAGGCCAAATTCGGTAATAGCAATTAAAATTAAGCACATCTTAACATACTACTTAAAGTATTTAAGTTTCATACTGATCAGAGATACTCTTGAAACTCTTAACACTAGCTGACTTTTTTGAGACCGCTGTTAGCTCCTAAACGCATATTATCGTAAAATGCGGCTGAGAATCGGGTATTTTTTTTATTTTTTTGGATTTTATGGTTTTATAGAGATGATAAACATGTATTCTTGGTTTTCAAATGCAGCATTGATGCGTGCTCTTAAGTCCGTTGAAATTCACTGTGCTTAGTTTCGCCAATCTCTCCAGCGTCTCTCCAACTCCACGTCGACGAAGACAAACAGTAGAATCTCTCGATGAGTCACATATTGCCAACCGTTGTGGCCGAGCGGTTCTAGGCTCTTCAGTCCGGAACCGCGCTGCTGGTACGGTCGCAGGCTCGAATCCTGCCTCGGGCATGGAATTGTGTGATGTCCTTGGGTTAGTTAGGTTTAAGAAGTTCTAAGTCTAGGGGACTGATGACCTCAGATGTTAAGTCCCACAGAGCTCAGAGCCATGTGAACCATTTGAAGTCACATATTCGTACTGCTTAGAATTTTTTGGTATGTCTATTTTACGTATCTTATGTGAGCGAGTGTGCACACTTTTCTGTGTGCGTGTTCGCGTACCGTGCGAAGTTGTGAATGAACTGGCAAGGTCCTGATTTTGTTCCTAATTCGATAAAGTTTTAATGTTATTTAGTCAAAAATATTACACACGCGCTCACAATACACGAATGCTCGTTACGAAAGCCACATAAAAGATTTCAGTTCAATAATAATTATAACTGATACCCATGAAAAGGACTACACAACTTTGCACAAAGTACTTCAGATATGATCTCTGTTTTTCTCTCTACAGCTCACTCTAGTATCATGGTAGCTATTCGGTGATGTCTTAACAGACGTCCTACGATCCTGTCCCTTCTTCTTGTGATCGTTTTCCATATATTTCCTTCCTCGTCGATCCTCCGAAGAATCTCCTCCTTCCTTACCTCATCAGTCCACCTAATTTTCAACATTTGTAACACCACATCTCAAACTCTTCGATTCAAATCTGTTGCTATTTTCCCACACTCCATATCTCACCACCACACAATGCTGTGCTCCAAACGTACACTCTCAGAACTTTCTTCTTCAAATTAAGACCTGTGTTTCATAGTGGTAGACTTTTCTTAGCCAGGAATGACCTTTTTGCCAATACTAGTCTGCTTTTGACGTCCTCGCTCAGACCGTCACGGGTTATGTGCTGCCTAGGTAGCAGAATTCCTTAACCTCATCTGCTTCATGATCACCAATCCTGATGTTAAATTTCGCGCTGTTGTTATTTCTGCTACTCCTCATTACCTTCGCCTTTCTTCGATTTATTCTCAATCACATACTCATTATACTCTTCATTCAACACATTATGTAATTCTTCACGTTCATTGAGGGTAACAATGTCATTAGCGAATCTAATCATTGATATCCTTTCGCCTTCAATTGTAATTCCGATTTGAATCTTTCTTTTATTTTCGTGATTGATTCTTCGAAGTATAGACTGAACAGTAGGGTCGAGAAACTGACTACGTCCCTTTACTACAACCGTTTTAATTCGAACACTTCGTTCTTCGTCTCCCACTCTTACTGTTCCCTCTTGGATCTTGTACATATTGTACGTTAACCGCCTTCCCATATAGCTTATCCCTATTTTTCTCACAATTTCGAACATTTTGCTCCGTTTGGCAATGTCAAACGCTCGTTCCAGCTTCGGCAAATCCTATGAACGTGTCTTTATTTTCCTTTAGTCTTCCTTCTATTATCAACCGCAAAGTCAGCATTGCATCTCCTGTGCCTTTACTGTTCCTAAAGCTAAACTGATAGTCATCTAACACATCCACGATTTTCTTTGTTATTATATGTTCTGCTAAAGTTCTCTTAAAGCTGTTGTGTAATTTAGATTTATGGAGTTAAGTGGTATCGAGCTTATTTAAACATATTCTTACTTAATTAGTTTAATTGCAATCATTGACACATTAGCTTACCACAGTAACCGTACGCAAATTGTTTCCCGGATTGGTCTGTTGCTGCTAGAGTTTCATTTCTTGCAAGGAAATTAACTGCTGCACTATTTTAGTGGCACCATTAGCTGTCCTCGTGTATCTTTTGTTTAAAGTTGGGTTTTAAATTTATTTCTTATCAGTGAAACTATTCTTTAATCATAATTGCTTTAGTTGTTTTTAAAAAACGTAGCGCCCTAGATGACGCTGAGACAAGTAATTTAATGTAAGTTGCATACGGCCGCAAACGTCGGGACTTATCCCAAAACTAGATGAGAAATGCAGAAAAAGTGACACCACACCCAAAATACGGTGGTTATTTTGAAGCCCATGCATGAATGAATAACTGAAAGACGCAATACCTGCATTCAAACAAACGCTGCAAATTTCTAACAACTTTAGTAAATACGTCATTTGTAAATGCAGAAGTTACTAAATGATTGCCCTCGCTGTAACCAGGTAGCAGCTGTATTTATATTGTGTTTATTTCCTTTTCTCCCTTCTTCTTTTGTATACAGACATTATGTAGGAAAGAAAACCTATGTCATTTATTGGTAATTACGCAATTCAGGAGTTTCTACTGGAAATGAAAATGAACGTATGGCATCGTCCGGCCGCCAAGTGCAAGTCTTATTTCAGTCGACGCCCCACATTGGGCGACTTGCACGCCGATGATGAGAATGAAACGATAATGAGGACAACACAACACCCAGTCACCGAGCGGAGAAAATCTCCAACCCGGCCGATAATCAAACATGGGAGGCCAGCACGTTGCCACCCAGCTAAGCAGGCGGACAGAAGCTTCTTACTTACTTGAGACATATTACGGTGGGTTATCGTTCTACTGTGCTTACCAATAAACCAGCGTAGACATTGAAATCGGTAAATAAATTAATGAGTTAACATCTCAATGTAGACACAGAAAAGTCTCACGCAATAAAATGATACTATTTACCAGACGTAAGACTCGAACCCTGATCTCCACACACTAAATTCGCACACTTAGGCGTAGAACCACACACGTATATACTTGACTTTGGTTACGATGATCAGTTGGGATGGACTGATAGGCTTGACCACTGCACGAGCGGCGAGGTACGCCATATGGTGACATATGTTCAACATCATCCAATTTTGGGGTATTTTCCAACATTTGCGGTCCCATGTGCCTTTTATTAAATTACTTCTGTCAGCCTCATCTATGTCATTCTTCAGTGGTGTCTAACAAGTGGTATCAATGTAAATGCGTGGATTATCACACATTATCAAGAAGTTTACTTACCACATGAAAACATTTTTCGTAATCATGTTTTTGGTTGAAGCTGGGTTTAAGTCTCGTTACTTGTTGATATCACAGAGCCGCCGTAGCACAGTAGGTCATTAGAGAGCCGAGAAGAAGGAAAATGACACATCTTACTGACAACGCGGAGTATCTTGCGATAATTCGTTTTGGACATTTAACGCGCAACAACTCTGCAACAGTGCTGAATGGGTGGAACTGTACATCAAAATGTACCATCACATGACATAGTGGTTAGTAAGGTGGGGGAGACGTTTCCGGTGTGGTCAGATGGGTGTGACTGACGAAGTGGGAAATGACCTCCCACCTCCCTGTGAAGAACCACGAATCGCTGGAGACGTGTAGGCACTGGTTTCGAAAGACCAGCGTATAAAGGTGTACGCGGTAGTGTAAAATATGAGAATGAGTCGCAGATGTGTTTTCAGGCTTTTGAACATATCAAAGGCCGTCACATTGTGGGTTCTTCGACAGTTCACACTCAAACAAAAAGAGCGGAGAATCGAGGAACCAGCGGAAAAGTTGTAACTATGTCGGGGCAATCCAGATGACTTCTTCAGCCGCCTGAAAATCGTTAACGAGTTAAAAATTCTGCAAATTTCTGGATAGATCACAGTGAAATGTCGTCAGCTCCTGAACAAATGACTTTAATGTAACGCGTTTTGAGTTTATGCCTCATCCTACTTGCTGAAAATAGAGAATACAGCGACTTGAAATAAAAAATTAACAGAAGTAACAAGCCATATGAAGACGCTCAAACATTTGTCACAATAAAATGAACACATACCTAATACATCACATTGTTCATGTGAACTGAAAGTGCATGTTAAGTACATAGTTGTCAGAGGCACCCTGGTCAATTTACACAAATCGAATTGGAAGAGAAGTTAACCATTGATTTAGCGGATAATAAATATTTTTTGCTTATGTTCCGCTACGATTCCCAGGATCAACGGTTCTGTTCTTTTCCAATCTGATTTGCATAAATTCTTAAATATGTAAAGCTATCACAAAACTCTCATTTTTTGGACCTACCTTTAGAATCGCAGTACTGTGTGGCTCTTACGTCACATTTTTGTATATTTACCCAAAAATCTTTTTGATTTTGTAATTGTTTGTACAGGCTATGCCCGTTAATTGCTCCCGGTTCAATATGTACGAGAGTACAGCTACAACTGATACATTAGGCATGCTGCTTCTTTGCGCTACCAAATATTGTCTCATCTCACGTATAAACCTGACATGAGCTCCACTGTCCTCTTCTTGTAAACTTCGTTGAAGAAATCATTGCGTGGCAGCCATTTACAGAACGACGTCGAGATTGTTTCCGAAATGAGAAGTTTCGTTAACAACCAAAATGGTCGCAATTTCATTTTTTCGTGTTTATAATTATAACTTTATTAGCTCCCCCCGTAAAATATGTCGTATCACTACGTTACGTACAACATGTAAGCTTCCCAAAATTTTCACTGAGCCATGTTAGTGGCCGAAGCGTTCAAGAAGGCAGCACAAACTTTCTCTAAATGCATGGGACACACGGTCCGTCAGCTTGAATCTAATTTTTATGGTGCATATGATCTCTTCTTGTCAAAAAACGACCAGATAGTGCTTAATTTATAAAATGTTTGGTGCCGGAGTGCCCAATTTTAACCACACAACCAACCCCCCTCTTCCCCCCTCCCCCAGGAATAAAAACCACCCAGCTTCGATTTTTGAAAAGTTGTGATAAAAATTAGAGTAGGAAGTAATTTTATACATGCATGCATGTCCGAAGGAACACTGCATCGTGTTTCTTAGTAATACAGGCACCGTTATTTCGTATTTATTCACCAATAGTCGGTCGCTGTGGTCGAGCGGTTCTAGACGCTTCAGTCCGGTCGCAGGTTCGTATCCTGCCTCGGGCATGGATGTGTGTGATGTCCACAGGTTAGTTAGGTTTAAGTAGTTCTAAGTATAGGGGACTGATGACCTCAGATGTTAAGTCCCATAGTGCTCAGAATCATTTGAACCATATTCACAAATACCGTGCTCTCGACTGTCAATAAATATGTCTTTCCTAGACGGGAATATACGTAAGGTACGAGTGCATGTTGTGACATATGGACGACGACGTATACAAGTTTGGGTGTGGCCGTGATTCGTGCACGGGTAGCTGAAGCGGATAAGGCGACCGCTCGTGTTAATAAAAAAGTCCAGGTTCGAATCCCGACCAGGCATAAATTTCAATTGCGGTCATTCCAATATGACGATGATGGTTCATGTTAGCTAGTGCGAATATGTTTCCCGATTCTAACAGTGAATTCAAACTTCATCTACTTGAAGCACCAACCGCCACCTTTTTAGCGCCAAAAGAAAAGCATCGCTAACTGGGGTCTACAGGCTGTCTATGTGTGTGAAACTGTGACAAAAACGTAATATAGCGAGAAATAAATAGAGCAAAACGATGGAAGAAGAATGCAGTGCGGTTCTTACGTGTTGAAAGTCACCACAAGCGTCTCAGTAACGCTTTTTGGTAGCTGTTTTTACATGTGACCTACACCCTAAAAGCAAATACGGCTGTATTTCAGAGTTTTTATTATTACTGTTACAATACGAAGTATATTAATAAAGGTTTTTATATAAAAATTTACCCGTGTAGCTCCAAAACCGAAAAGTGCATTACAACACTACTCTTCTACTTAACAAGAAGAAAATAACAAATCAAAAGAAAGCGATGTAGAGCATTAGGAAAGATAGAGGAAGGAGAGACTGAAATTAAGAAAATAAAGTTACTATTGATCCACAAAGAAAATAAACAATGAAATGATATAAAGGAAGAAAGTCTGTAGGATAATGTTATTCACAGGTAGTTATTTTTCGTAATTCGCTTACTGTTTTATTTGCATTTGATGAAGGACACTTCACCAATTATCCATACTTCATATCCAGAGCGCTTCAGCATCCCCGACAGCATCCCCGAATTCGAAATACGTGTCTCCTTTACTATGGCAGCTTTCTACACTGGTCTACACGTTTTTCGCCTATGGGATATGATACATCGAGTTTGTCTGAGATTCTTGCCTTTGACGGACACTGTCTTGCAGTTCTCTAGCGGAGTTCGCATTAGGCCGGACCCGCTAGTACTCACCGGGAACTCGAGAATATGGAGTGAACAGTGAACATCAGCCGTTCTGTACCTAGTATTCATGTCAATCATTGCTTCTTCGCACTGTCTCATCCGATGCTGCGTCGACGTTCACGTGACGCTGCGTGATAGCGAGTTTCGTGATCTCTCCCTCTCTAGAGGTTAAGATTACTGGCCCTCTTCTGGAGTAAGTGTGTGACAGTGTCGTCAGTATCAAACATAGGGCTAAATTTGAGGAGGAACTAAGAATGTACGTTTGGACATCAATATTGTATGGCAGCGAATCACGGACTGTGAGAAAAATCGGAAATGAAGAGAATCGAAGGGTTCGTGATGTTCTGCCGTAGAGGAATGTTGGAACTTAGGTGAACTGATAAAATAAAGAATGAAGAGGTGAAGAAAGGAGCACATGGAAAACTCTGAGAAGAACGGAGAGGATTATAGGACATGAGACATCAAGGAACAACTTTCACGGCACTAGAGGCAGCTGTCGAGGGTAAAACTATAGCAAAATAGTACATACAAAAATACCCGAGGACAAAAGGTGAATGTGCTACTCTGGAACCAAGAGGCTGGCACAAGCGAACAATTCGTGGCACACTGCATCAAACCAGTCAGAAGACAGATGACTCAAAAGAAAAACTACTCAGAACACACAATAACACGACTTCATAAATTGTCTCTCTCAATATCAAATGAGTACTTTTAATTGACGAGTTCTACCATTAAGTGCTCTCTACAACCGCATCTGTCATTGCGTACTATTTTGAATCTGTGAAGATAATTCGGATAAAGTCCGTGTCCCATCCGCAAGTGGATCACCCCACTGGAATTAGGCGACTCATTTCCGCACTCCACTAATATCTGACGCAATCCAATATAATCTTCTTCCTGTATACCCCCGCCGGCGAAACATTGCACTGGACAGTTCGCTTTTTGTCTAGTTAGGTTGGCTATACTGTAATAGCGATGTTGCAACAGCAGCCTCTATACACACAGCAGACGACACAGTTTTCCGTCCCGTCTCGTAAATGCAAGCGATTAAGCAGTTACAGTGTACATAAAAACTCGTTTTTAGTTGTACTACAATGACAGGAAGTAAACAACCGTATAATAATGCATGTGAAAGCATAACAATGCGCACCCTTTCGATAACGGAGCAAAGAAATACAAAAAACAAGCATCTGACGACTGGTACTTTAAAATCAATAATGTACGTAGTTTACAAAATAAATAATAACCGAGATTGCAATAAACAACCAATATTAGTAATTTTTCACTCACCAATTTACAGCGATAATGGCGCAATTCCATCCAGCTCGCCATCGTCACTGTTGTCCGATTCATCGCTAAAACCGTCTTCATCGTCGTCATCAGCAAGACAAACCATTAATTGTTCATGGCAACTGATAATGCCTTCTATTGTCTGTGCTGTTCGTATAAGCTTCTCGATGTGCTCTACTTCTTTTCTCCATGAGGCTGCATCCACAGTCACAAGAGCTTGACGCAACAGCTTTTCCACCTCTGTCATTGTAAAGGACTTGTGGTTCCTTACATACATTTTTACATCACCCCATATTAACTCAATAGGGTTGAAATGGCAGTGATATGGTGGCAGCCTTATTACAGTATGATACTGCTCCTTGGCAATTTCGTCTACTACATATGTAGGTGTCATTGGCTTATTTTCTTTAACAAGACAATATAACAGAACCTTTGTCATACTCATATCCGCTGCAATATTTCCAGCCTGTAACCACTGCACCATAACTTGTTTCCGATCATTTTTGGTTGGGGCTTTGTTCTGTATCACCGAATGATATGGAGCATTGTCCATTACAACTGTTGTAGGGACAGGAAATTGTTTTAAAAGGTTCCTGAACCACTCAACAAATCGTGTGTGATCCATATCTTTATGGTAATCACCAGTCTTTTTTGATCTAAAAACTAAAAGTGCGTCAGGGACAAAACCACTGGAGGAGCCTGCATGGACCACAATTAATCTAGCTCCTCTTCCCGTCGGCTGATGGCCGCTACTGCTGGGTGTGTTATCCGCCCAACATTTACTGACAGCTTCCCCGGCATTAACCCACGTTTCGTCTAGCCAAATTATGGAATGAATGTCTCTGCCGACAATTATGTGCAAGAAAATGCTACGAGCGGTAACAATATGTGCCCTCTCTAACAGTACTTTGCGTCCGTCTAGCGTTTTGTAACGGAAACCCATATTTTTAGCACAATTTTAGTGATGTTTTACCACCCGTGAAGAGCTCACTTTCTTTTAAAGAGATTAATAACTTAGCTACAGTCGGATACTCTTTTCTACTGTAGTAAGCATAAACATGCCTACGAACTGCATCAGTTTGGAAAGAATCTAAATCTGTGATAGGACTAGGCCGCTTTTTCTTCTTACCCGGGGTTGATAAAAATGTATTATTTGATCCAGACAGCTCGGAATCATTACGGCTCACTTCAGTATCTTTCAAGTTTTGTAGTAATACTTACTTACTACGGTTCTTGCACTAATACCAAGAGTTTTCGGCGTACGTTCCACCACTTTGTCGGCAGGAATTGATGGCTGTCCATGAATGCTTACGTAGTTTTTCTCCTGCTCGTAAAACTCACGAGTTCTGCGTAGTAACTCCAGTGCCTGGCTCTTTAGCGGCACCCCTCGACGCAAAGGATTGTCACTAGGTGAACGAAGTCTTTTCGGTGGCATTTTCCAAGTATGTAAACTCACAACGTAACAAAAGTCACAACGATATAGCACACAGTACAACGAAAACACGCAGTAAACAACATACAATTCCCGTTGTATACACATTCACTAAACAAAGCCGGCAACGCGGGAACTTTGACGTCACAGCACGTAACAGCCGTGCTCACTGCGCTGTGATTGGCTGGCGCCCCACGCTGAACGCCTATCGTTCTTCACTTGTTACTCTGTTACGCTGCCAACTTCATACGCAAACGTCAAGTGCAATGTTTCAGCGGCTCGGGTATAGGTACTGATAGCGTCCTAGATTTGTTGCCAGTCATATCATTCATCCATGTAGCTCTTTCTTTTCAGTTATCAACTAACTAGTTATTTCCACCACTTTATCAAAACTGCCTTTTCTGCACCGATATTTGACGCCTCCCCCCAACCCCAGTTCCTAATCTGTTGCTCGATCGGATATATTCCAAGTATA
Source organism: Schistocerca americana (assembly GCF_021461395.2). Classification (NCBI taxonomy): domain Eukaryota; kingdom Metazoa; phylum Arthropoda; class Insecta; order Orthoptera; family Acrididae; genus Schistocerca; species Schistocerca americana. Next base: position 1,026,727,731 of record NC_060119.1, read on the forward strand.
TACATAGGATGTTCGGGCGCTTGAAATTAAATGTTAACGAGCAATGAAATGTTGCACCAAGTTGGACAGAGTTCCTAATGAACGCATTAGACAAGGGCCGAGTATTTTTCTGCTAAGTAAAAGAAAAGAAGAACATAAAACATGTAGGAGCATTCTGAACGAATGAAAGCAACGAGGATACCAAAAATTGCCTCACAGAACAAAGCCAAAGGAAAGAAAGACATAGTACGACCAGATTTAAGGTAAAATAGGTCAGGAGAGGTCGATAGGCCTCATCCGCGATAGGCAGAAAGACATTGTACGACCAGAACGAAGATAGAATAAGTCAGAAGAGGTCGATAGCCCTCATCTGTAAAATGCAGAAGAAGACAAACTGTAAATAAATAAAACAGCAATTACTGAGAAAGACACAGTACACACATTGATAGGTGTGAGGGAGCAGGAAGCTAGTTTATACCGCTGTCTTTGGAGACGGAGGAGGACCGTTACGAGAGCAGGAACGAACTCTTGGTTCCCTTTTGTGGATGGGGAAGAACATCCTCCATAGCAGAGGCGGCTCGTGAGTATAGATTCTGGGTGTTCACGAATTTTTAGATCCAGATAAATGTAAGAGCGTTAAATCAATAGCATCTGCTGTATAACAGTTATCTTTATCAACAAGTTTATGCAACTACAGCGACTGCCTATAGTAACAATAACAGTAATAATAATAATAATATGCACAACTTGTCTAACAAAACAAAAAATTGTTCTTGACAAATTTTGTTGTTTGGTACACAATTAAGTACAGTTTAGGGCAAGAACGAAATAATGTTTAAGCTTTCAATACTCTCTGTTCCTCCCCCCATGAACCATGGACCTTGCCGTTGGTGGGGAGGCTTGCGTGCCTCAGCGATACAGATGGCCGTACCGTAGGTGCAACCGCAACAGAGGGGTATCTGTTGAGAGGCCAGACAAACATGTGGTTCCTGAAGAGGGGCAGCAGCCTTTTCAGTAGTTGCAGGGGCAACAGTCTGGATGATTGACTGATCTGGCCTTGTAACATTAACCAAAACGGCCTTGCTGTGCTGGTACTGCGAACGGCTGAAAACAAGGGGAAACTACAGCCGTAATTATTCCCGAGGACATGCAGCTTTACTGTATGAAAATTACCGAACTATCAGTTTAATAAGTCACAGCTGCAAAATACTAACGCGACTTCTTTACAGACGAATGGAAAAACTGGTAGAAGCGGACCTCGGGGAAGATCAGTTTGGATTCCGTAGAAATGTTGGAACACGTGAGGCAATACTAACCTTACGACTTATCTTAGAAGAAAGATCAAGAAAAGGCAAACCTACGTTTCTAGCATTTCAAGACTTAGAGAAAGCTTTTGACAATGTTGATTGGAATACTCTCTTTCAAATTCTGAAGGTGGCAGGGGAAAATACAGAGAGCGAAAGGCTATTTACAATTTGTACAGAAACCAGATGGCAGTTATAAGAGTCGAGGGGCATGAAAGGGAACCAGTGGTTGGGAAAGGAGTGAGACAGGGTTGTAGCCTCTCCCCGATGTTATTCAATCTGTATATTGAGCAAGCAGTAAAGGAAACAAAAGAAAAATTCGGAGTAGGTGTTAAAATCCATGGAGAAGAAATAAAAACTTTGAGGTTCGCCGATGACATTGTAATTCTGTCAGAGACAGCAAAGGACTTGGAAGAGCAGTTGAACGGAATGGACAGTGTCTTGAAAGGGGGATATAAGATGAACATCAACAAAAGCAAAACAAGGATAATGGAATGTAGTCAAATTAAATCGGGTGATGCTTAGGGGATTAGATTAGGAAAAGAGACACTTAAAGTAGTAAAGGATTTTTGCTATTTAGGGAGTAAAATAACTGATGATGGTCGAAGTAGAGAGGATATAAAATGTAGACTGGCAATGGCAAGGAAATCGTTTCTGAAGAAGAGAAATTTGTTAACATCGAGTATAGATTTAAGTGTCAGGAAGTCGTTTCTGAAAGTATTTGTATGGAGTGTAGCCATGTATGGAAGTGAAACATGGACGATAACCAGTTTGGACAGGAAGAAAATAGAAGCTTTCGAAATGTGGTGCTACAGAAGAATGCTGAAGATAAGGTGGGTAGATCACGTAACTAATGAGGAGGTATTGAATAGGATTGGGGAGAAGAGAAGTTTGTGGCACGACTTGACTAGAAGAAGGGATCGTTTGGTAGGACATGTTTTGAGGCATCAAGGTATCACAAATTTAGCATTGGAGGGCAGCGTGGAGGGTAAAAATCGTAGAGGGAGACCAAGAGATCAATACACTAAGCAGATTCAGAAGGATGTAGGTTGCAGTAGATACTGGGAGATGAAGAAGCTTGCACAGGATAGAGTAGCATGGAGAGCTGCATCAAACCAGTCTCAGGACTGAAAACCACAACAACAACAACCCTCTGTTTCGAATTTTTGTGTCAGTGTGAGTTTTCGCGCATTTTTTTATTTTTTCTGGAAAATTTACAACATCCGTAACACATGTATTAGTCTACGAAGTAACTTCCGTACTGAAATTCAGACGTTCTTACCATACACCAACACAAAACTTATGCTATTGTACACTTTTTTGTTAAATGTTCGCTTCTACCGACGCTTTTTTGATTTGGTCACTTTCTCCATCAATAGATTTGGTCTGGGAGGCCCTAGTTCCTTTGTGGCTAACCTTTACTGGTAATTTTCTTTTCTGTTAGCATTTAAAAACAGATTCATCAGATTTCTGTTGACACTTCACACGAGAGCCGATTCATGCACAGTAAACAACTAACTCCGAAAATGAACAGCCGTTTCTGGAAATGATTGAATTATGTAATGTCTGCGAACATGCTCACCTGACTAGAATATAAATGAGGCGCTGAGAACAATAATTCCCTAAAGTACACCGTCGACGATCCCATATTCAAGTGAATATAAGAGAAACCAGGGATACAGCTTTTCCTGAATGTTCATATACACAATGTGGGCCTACAGCAGCGAGAAATCTGACTCGCCATAAGACATGCAGATGTCAGAAGCATCTCACAATCGACGGCGATGTGCTTTGGGCCCTTATGGTTCTCATCACCTCAAAGGCATTACTGTATGATAAGCTGCAAAATTTGATACACTGTAACTCACTCAAAAATCACAAAGTAGGTTTTTCTATCAGTATAACATATACTGACGTTCAGTATAATTTTACTATAAAGTGAGTGGACTGGTATATCTGAGGGGTGTGCTACCATTTAGCACGATTTATGCCGAGCAAAGGGAATAAAACTCTGCTGCAGTGTGCTACTGTTTAGTCGCATTGACGTAAACTTGTAACTGAGTGGTAAAGGTTAGCTGTGCATGGCAGAACCGTCCACGTTGTTTATCAAATCAGTATGTGTTTGACTCATTAGGCAATGACGTCACGCCAGTTGCACATGCGCAAAAGCTACTTCAAACGTGCACAGCTGAAGATGTGCTCACTCCCCTGACGCCGAGTTTCACGAAGTCTAGAGGAGTAGCAATACCTAGTGCGGTACATTTAGTGCCTTGTACTGTATTTCAGATTAACGCGTCTATGTTGCGTTTAAAAGCTTTCGAAGAAAAATAACCAACAAATCTGCGAGGTATCAAAAGTTAGGGTGTTGGAAATTGGAAATTTGTAGTAAGGACCATGGGACCAAACTTCTGAGGTCATCGGTTCCTAGACTTACACACTAATTAATCTAACTTAACCTAACTTACTCTAAGGACAACACACACACACCTATGCCCGAGGGAGGACTCGAACTTCCGACGGCGGGAGCCGCGCGAACCGTGACAAGACGCCCAAGACCGCACGGCTACCCCGCGTGGTTAGGGTGTTCATGTGCTCTTGTGCGTGAAGCATAGCCTCCTGAGGTTCACAGTGCAGTATACTAGATCTGGTATTTTAATATTTTTCCCGCTAGATGTCACAACTCTACTGTGCGTTGCCTATTGTGGCAGCGAAACTTTTGCAACTCTGAAGTCGTACTCTGGATTGTTGCGATTATTCTAGAGAAATGGCGTCACAAAAAAGCAAGTTGTGAGTAAAATAAAAGTTAGTTGAAGTTGCAATTATTGTGTTTTGTAATGTAAATTCAATTCCAAAACCACTATTAATTCCAGCGTCATATAAAAGTATGACATAATAATAATAATAATAATAATAATAATAATAATCTTCATCATCACCTTCTTTTTTATTCTTCAATGTTGAAAGTTATGTTTGATAATTTTATTTTACGGAATATTCTGAACTGATTCCAATGTTTGGTGTACTTGGAGTTGACGATGTTGGGAAAGTACAATTGCAGTTCCAATAATTTAAACTGTAATCATTTTTTTCTAAAAAAAGATTTGTTCATGTAATGTTTGCGGAGTTTTGGTTAACTTACATTCTAATGTAGAATATATTAAGAAATTTTAATATCTAGCTGTATAGGTATAGAAATGTAGCTGTCAGCATTTCCGATCATATACAACAAATTTAGTAAATGAAAAAATTTAAATGTAATTTAATATTTTACTGTTAGAAAAATAAGGCTTGAGACCGGAAGTCCGGTATACTGTATCACTTATTCTGGAAAAAGAAACATTGCAAAAAACTGTTTTCAATTTCAAATATGCACTTCAGGTACATTTGGTTACATAAAGAGAGTATTTGAGATAAAATTAGAAGAAAACTTCTGAACCTCAGGGGGATAGGTTCTGAAAGCCGCCGGCCGGAGTGGCCGAGCGGTTCTAGGCGCTACAGTCTGGAACCGCGCGACCGCTACGGTCGCAGGTTCGAATCCTGCCTCGGGCATGGATGTGTGTGATGTCCTTAGGTTAGTTAGGTTTAAGTAGTTCTAAGTTCTAGGGGGCTGATGACCTCAGAAGTTAAGTCCCATAGTGCTCAGAACCATCTTTTTCTGAAAGCCATCTTGTGCAGTCAAAGTCGTATTCGTTTGTGTTCATCAAACCACTTATCGTATCAATCGATACATTGTATGATGTTCAATGCAATGTATTTTCAATTTAAGAGTAACTTCTGCTCCTCTCACGTGATTATTTATGCTGTGTTAACGTACAGTTTAAGGAGCATCTCGTTTTGCAGACAATTTTCTCATTCAGATATGTACACTAGTGGGGGACCTTTTCAATGAACCTAATGTGACCAGTTAAACTGTCTCAGAGAAGCTTCCCTGAGCAAATAACCTTTCGCCGTAGATGGTAGAAACCATACGTCAATGTGCCACAAACCCTCCTACACAATAGACGCACTCCTAAAATGCTGAAGGTCAGGGAAATGTGTGAGAGATTACAACGTACACCACACTAGATACTGTTTAATATATGAAAATTGTCATAGTACTGCCTTGAACCCCTGGTAAAATGCTTTAACTATACAATCCGTTTCTGTCATCTGAGTATTATCAGGTTCATAAAGTATTGGTAGCATCATGTTAGGTAAAATATAAAATCATTTTCGTCAGATGACCAAACCGTGAATAACGAGCTGTTATCAAATCGTAATGTGAATCATACATCTACATCTACATCTACATTGATACTCCGCAAGCCACCCAACGGTGTGTGGCGGAGGGCACTTTACGTGCCACTGTCATTACCTCCCTTTCCTGTTCCAGTCGCGTATGGTTCGCGGGAAGAACGACTGTCTGAAAGCCTCCGTGCGCGCTCTAATCTCTCTAATTTTACATTCGTGATCTCCTCGGGAAGTATAAGTAGGGGGAAGCAATATATTCGATACCTCATCCAGAAACGCACCCTCTCGAAACCTGGCGAGCAAGCTACACCGCGATGCAGAGCGCCTCTCTTGCAGAGTCTGCCACTTGAGTTTATTAAACATCTCCGTAACGCTATCACGGTTACCAAATAACCCAGTGACGAAACGCGCCGCTCTTCTTTGGATCTTCTCTATCTCCTCCGTCAACCCGACCTGGTACGGATCCCACACTGATGAGCAATACTCAAGTACAGGTCGAACGAGTGTTTTGTAAGCCACCTCCTTTGTTGATGGACTACATTTTCTAAGCACTCTCCCAATGAATCTCAACCTGGTACCCGCCTTACCAACAATTAGTTTTATATGATCATTCCACTTCAAATCGTTCCGTACGCATACTCCCAGATATTTTACAGAAGTAACTGCTACCAGTGTTTGTTCCGCTATCATATAATCATACAATAAAGGATCCTTCTTTCTATGTATTCGCAATACATTACATTTGTCTATGTTAAGGGTCAGTTGCCACTCCCTGCACCAAGTGCCTATCCGCTGCAGATCTTCCTGCATTTCGCTACAATTTTCTAATGCAGCAACTTCTCTGTATACTACAGCATCATCCGCGAAAAGCCGCATGGAACTTCCGACACTATCTACTAAGTCATTTATATATATTGTGAAAAGCAATGGTCCCATAACACTCCCCTGTGGCACGCCAGAGGTTACTTTAACGTCTGTAGACGTCTCTCCATTGATAACAACATGCTGTGTTCCGTTTGCTAAAAACTCTTCAATCCAGCCACACAGCTGGTCTGATATTCCGTAGGCTCTTACTTTGTTTATCAGGCGACAGTGCGGAACTGTATCGAACGCCTTCCGGAAGTCAAGAAAAATAGCATCTACCTGGGAGCCTGTATCTAATATTTTCTGGGTCTCATGAACAAATAAGGCGAGTTGGGTCTCACACGATCGCTGTTTCCGGAATCCATGTTGATTCCTACATAGTAGATTCTGGGTTTCCAGAAATGACATGATACGCGAGCAAAAAACATGTTCTAAAATTCTACAAGAGATCGACGTAAGAGATATAGGTCTATAGTTTTGCGCATCTGCTCGACGACCCTTCTTGAAGACTGGGACTATCTGTGCTCTTTTCCAATCATTTGGAACCCTCCGTTCCTCTAGAGACTTGCGGTACACGGCTGTTAGAAGGGGGGGCAAGTTCTTTCGCGTACTCTGTGTAGAATCGAATTGGTATCCCGTCAGGTCCAGTGGACTTTCCTCTATTGAGTGATTCCAGTTGTTTTTCTATTCCTTGGACACTTATTTCGATGTCAGCCATTTTTTCGTTTGTGCGAGGATTTAGAGAAGGAACTGCAGTGCGGTCTTCCTCTGTGAAACAGCTTTGGAAAAAGGTGTTTAGTATTTCAGCTTTACGCGTGTCATCCTCTGTTTCAATGCCATCATCATCCCGTAGTGTCTGGATATGCTGTTTCGAGCCACTTACTGATTTAACGTACGACCAGAACTTCCTAGGATTTTCTGTCAAGTCGGTACATAGAATTTTACTTTCGAATTCAATGAACGCTTCACGCATAGCCCTCCTTACGCTAACTTTGACATCGTTTAGCTTCTGTTTGTCTGAGAGGTTTTGGCTGCGTTTAAACTTGGAGTGGAGCTCTCTTTGCTTTCGCAGTAGTTTCCTAACATTGTTGTTGTACCACGGTGGGTTTTTCCCGTCCCTCACAGTTTTACTCGGCACGTACCTGTCTAAAACGCATTTTACGATTGCCTTGAACTTTTTCCATAAACACTCAACATTGTCAGTGTCGGAACAGAAATTTTCGTTTTGATCTGTTAGGTAGTCTGAAATCTGCCTTCTATTACTCTTGCTAAACAGATAAACCTTCCTCCCTTTTTTTATATTCCTATTAACTTCCATATTCAGGGATGCTGCAACGGCCTTATGATCACTGATTCCCTGTTCTGTACATACAGATTCGAAAAGTTCGGGTCTGTTTGTTATCAGTAGGTCCAAGATGTTATCTCCACAAGTCGGTTCTCTGTTTAATTGCTCGAGGTAATTTTCGGATAGTGCACTCAGTATAATGTCACTCGATGCTCTGTCCCTACCACCCGTCCTAAACATCTGAATGTCCCAGTCTATATCTGGTAAATTGAAATCTCCACCTAAGACTATAACATGCTGAGAAAATTTATGTGAAATGTATTCCAAATTTTCTCTCAGTTGTTCTGCCACTAATGCTGCTGAGTCGGGAGGTCGGTAAAAGGAGCCAATTATTAACCTAGTTCGGTTGTTTAGTGTAACCTCCACCCATAATAATTCACAGGAACTATCCACTTCTACTTCACTACAGGATAAACTACTACTAACAGCGATGAACACTCCACCACCGGTTGCATGCAATCTATCCTTTCTAAACACCGTGTGTACCTTTGTAAAAATTTCGGCAGAATTTATCTCTGGCTTAAGCCAGCTTTCTGTACCTATAACAATTTCAGCTTCGGTGCTTTCTATCAGCGCTTGAAGTTCCGGTACTTTACCAACGCAGCTTCGACAGTTGACAATTACAATACCGATTGCTGCTTGGTCCCCGCATGTCCTGACTTTGCGCCGCACCCGTTGAGGCTGTTGCCCTTTCTGTACTTGCCCAATGCCATCTAACCTAAAAAACCGCCCAGCCCACGCCACACAACCCCTGCTACCCGTGTAGCCGCTTGTTGCGTGTAGTGGACTCCTGACCTATCCAGCGGAACCCGAAACCCCACCACCCTATGGCGCAAGTCGAGGAATCTGCAGCCCACACGGTCGCAGAACCGTCTCAGCCTCTGATTCAGACCCTCCACTCGGCTCTGTACCAAAGGTCCGCAGTCAGTCCTGTCGACGATGCTGCAGATGGTGAGCTCTGCTTTCATCCCGCTAGCGAGACTGGCAGTCTTCACCAAATCAGATAGCCGCCGGAAGCCAGAGAGGATTTCCTCCGATCCATAGCGACACACATCATTGGTGCCGACATGAGCGACCACCTGCAGATGGGTGCACCCTGTACCCTTCATGGCATCCGGAAGGACCCTTTCCACATCTGGAATGACTCCCCCCGGTATGCACACGGAGTGCACATTGGTTTTCTTCCCCTCTCTTGCTGCCATTTCCCTAAGGGGCCCCATTACGCGCCTGACGTTGGAGCTCCCAACTACCAGTAAGCCCACCCTCTGCGACTGCCCGGATCTTGCAGACTGAGGGGCAACCTCTGGAACAGGACAAGCAGCCATGTCAGGCCGAAGATCAGTATCAGCCTGAGACAGAGCCTGAAACCGGTTCGTCAGACAAACTGGAGAGGCTTTCCGTTCAGCCCTCCGGAATGTCTTTCGCCCCCTGCCACACCTTGAAACGACCTCCCACTCTACCACAGGTGAAGGATCAGCCTCAATGCGGGCAGTATCCCGGGCAACCACAGTCGTAGTCCGATCAGGGGATGCGTGGGACGAGCTGGCCGTCCCCGACAAACCCCCATCCCGACCCCCACAGTGATGCCCATTGGCAACAGCCTCAAGCTGTGTGACCGAAGCCAACACTGCCTGAAGCTGGGAGCGAAGGGATGCCAACTCAGCCTGCATCCGAACACAGCAGTTGCAGTCCCTATCCATGCTAAAAACTGTTTTGCTAAGAACGTCTGAACTAATCTACAGAGAGCGTAAACAAATCGACAAAATTTAAACGGTTATTAAAATACAAGATTGCCCAGTAAATGCAGTAATGCTGCTACTTGCGCACTGCTGACACTGCTCGGCGGCGGAAGGAGACTAAGCGAAATTACACTATTCAGGTCCTAAAACACGATGCTACACTCTCAAATACTATAATACGCCCGAAATTTATGAATTAAACAATGCAAGTACCAAAAACACGCAAAGAAATTAAGAATTAAACTATGTAACAAATGAGTGAGCTAGGAGTATACGACTTGCTGCTCAGCTGCTTATCCAACGGCGGCAGGGAGCACACTGACTGTGACCAACCGACACTGGCCGTTCAAAACAAAACAGTAGACAAACGACTACGCGAATTTACACTATTCAGCTACTAAAACGCGATGCTACAACTCTCAAATACTATAATACGCTCGAAATTTATGAATTAAACAATGCAAGTACCAAAAACACGCAAAGAAATTAAGAATTAAACTATGTAACAAATGAGTGAGCTAGGAGTATACGACTTGCTGCTCAGCTGCTTATCCAACGGCGGCAGGGAGCACACTGACTGCGACCAACCGACACTGGCCGTTCAAAACAAAACAGTAGACAAACGACTACGCGAATTTACACTATTCAGTATTCACTCTCGTTCTATAAGAACTGTGCTAGGGAGTGTACTCAGTCATGTTAAAACTGTAGTTAAACCTGTTAACAGATTCATACCATGAATTTGTTCACAGCGTTAATGTTGATTATACTTTTGAATAAGTACACTCTCTAAAACAGTTTTTATAGGCTGACGACGTGTGTATAATACCATATGAAATCGCTGTATTATTCATGGTTTTATCGTCTGACGATATCGATTTTATATTTCGCATGACATGATGATGCGAATACTTTAATGAACCTGATGATGATCAGACAACTGAAAATGATTGTACAGATGAAATATTTTACCAGCTCCTCAAGTCGGTAATATGATATTTTTCGCATATATAAGAGCTGTGAGGTACACCGTCCTGATAATATACTGTTTAACATAGCTGACTAAGTGAAGACAACACAGAGTCCAAAGTAGCAGTTGCTAATTTCATGAAAAATTAAATAATGTTGTTGATATTCACTTTGAAATAGTGGATACATCTGATTTTCAGGTAAATGCTCTTCGGTCAGCTTTTACGCCACGCTATTTGCGTCTCTCCAGTAATTATCCAAAGAAGTCCAACTTCTGCCGTGCCAATGCTCTCGCCGCCAGGAAGAAGTCGGAAACTGCAGGGAAATACCAGCCGTTTGTAACGGAATTTCTGTTCTCGGAAAGCAATTCAAACGCCCGCTGGGAGGAGTGCTCACTTTTTAATTAGTTTTTGTACTGTATTGCTTCTCTATTCACAAAAAGGAAGCTCTCTCGCACGCCTTTGAAATTCCAAGTCTAGACACTTGGAGAAGGAGGCTCATTTACAAGGATTACACTCAACAGCCGCACTAACGAGAGTTTTTTGTCAGAATTACTGGTCCATGCCCTTTCAATTTCCGACGCAGAGCAAATACGTTAATAGGGGTGTCACAGGAATATCAATGCGAAGAACTGGTACGCCCCGGCCCAGAAGCTCGCTCCACCTTGGACTCTGAACCTCGCCAGAATTACTTCTGTTCGATAAATGAAGCCATTATTGGCTTCTTCCACAGGTGTGCTTGAGAATTCCTTGTACCCCTAGGTCAACACTGTAAACTATATATGTGTATCCAGCAGATACTTCCATGCCTTGCACAGAAACCATGCGTCTTCATGTCCTCCTTGCCATCTTGAGAACCAACCCAGCAGTCACGTTTCTAAAGAATTGCTCCTTTTTGCAATTGTCTGGAACCGAGGCGAAAGAGGCCTACCACACTCCCTATATATTTCGCTATGATTTAGTGCCAATACATTACGGGCATGTGCGAGGCCAAGAAGGGCACAATACAGTCCCACTCAAACCTCCCTGATTTCAAGGACCCAGGAGAGATAAATCACAGTAGATACGACAGTGAAAGATGCACCACATTGTAAAGCATCTCAAAGAATTTATATTTCCTCGTCAGAAGAGCCACGTATCGTCGCCAGAGTGCAGCATGGTTGCATGAAGTGAAAATGGCGACTCCACAGTAGTGCACTCAAGCAGTAGTGTGGTTTGCAGAATCAAAATCGTCGATTACTGTGCAAAGAAATTATCGTCGTGTGTGCGAATGTAATCCACATGATGTGAAAACAATTAAGGAATGGTATAGGAAGTTTCTGGCAACACGAAGTGTTCTGAAACATTCTGGCGGTCCATGTTACGGAGTTTCAGAAGAGACTCTGGAGGATATCAGACAAACGTTTCTCAGAAGCCCACGTAAGTCAATTCGTCAAGCATGTAGGAAACATGATGTACCTCGATCAACATTGCATCGTGCAGTTCACCAGCGTCTTCGTATGTGTGCTCACAAAGTGCAAATTCTGCAACATCTGACGCCGAACGACAAACCACGCCGACAACAATTTGCTGCGGATATGCTGCAGCGTATTTATATGGATGCCAGATTCCTGGAAAGATGTTTATTCTCAGATGACTCAACCTTTCATCTATCAGGAAGGGTTAATAGGCATAATGTTCGGATTTGGGGTTCGCAAAATCCGCACATTGTCATTGAACATGTCCGTGACAGCCTTAAACTAAAGGTCTGGTGCAGCCCAACGCACGACAGGATTGTTGGACCATTCTTCTTTGCGGAACAAACAGTGAATGAATCAGCGTATCTGGACATGTTGGAGCAGTTTGTGTACCTTCAGATACAAGAATTGCAACCCAACATCATTTTTCAACAACATGAAGCTCCGCCGCATTGGTCATCGGCTGTTCGCAAGTTCCTGGATAGGAAATTTCCCAATCGTTGGATCGGACGCGGAGGACTCATTGCCTAGCCACCACGTTCACCCGATATTACGCCACTTGATTTCTGCATGTGGGTATTCTTGAAGGACCGCGTTTATGCAACCAAAGTGGAAGACATTCCTACGTTGCTACATCATATCACTTACGCGATTGTAGCAATAAAAGAGCAAATATTACAAAGAACTTGTCAATAAATTGGATATATACTCGATATTCTTCATGCTACAAATGGTTCACATGTAGAAGTGTATTGATGATAAATAAATAAATTCTTTGAGATGCTCTACTATGTGGTGCAGTTTTCATTGTCGTATCTATTGTGGTTTTTTTCCTGGGTCATTGAAATCAGTGAGGTTTGAGTGAGACACCATGTTTTATTACGCATTATTCATGCTCGGGGAGCATCACCTAAAAATCTTTCTTCGTAACGAAATTGTCGACGCTCAGTGATGTGGAACCGGTATATATTCCGGTTGAGCTTTTTGCCTTGCGAAAAACACGCATAAATTTTGCAGAACGGACGAAATAAGTCAGAATAGCTTCGAGTAAGGATTTAAACAAATCTGGGGTTCATCCGCTGCAGCAAAGATTCGTAAACCACAACAACAACTAATTACAAATTAAACAAATACACTGTGTCAATTTATTGTGTACTTGTGCTGTTTTTTATATACACTGACGACAAAAAAAGGCAACACCAGGAAGGAGTTGTGCGACATAAGCGAAACTTGCTAGGCGTGTTTATACAGCTCATAGATGACGTCTATTTAAATTTCGCGCCAGTTGCATAAGTGGGTAGTAGCGCCACTAAGAGGATGCAAATCAGGTTTGCTTTAAATAAACACTGTGACTACCATAAGCGTTAGTTACCTTTCAGATTGGGCGTGGTGAGTTGACGTTAATCGAGAACACCTTTAAGGCGCCAAACACGACATTGTCTACAACTGGCTGAGTTTGAACGAGATTATGTAATAGGGCTACGAGACGTTGGATGTTCCTTCTGCGAAACTGCAGAAACGCTTGGCAGAAATGTAATCACTGTACATGATTGCTGACAGCGGTGGCCACCAGAAGGTGCGATCGCAAGAGGACCGGGTTCTGCACAGCCATGTGATACGACTGAGAGGAAAGACCATCATGTTCTGGATATGGCTGTGGCGCATCATACTGCAACTGTAGCAGCATTTGGCAGGTTAGTGTCAAAACGAACTGTTACAAACCGATTATTTCAAGGACAGCAACTTAATCTAACCTAACCTTACCGACGCCCTGTAAAGTGCATTCCACTGACACCAAACCACAGTCATTTGCGACTTCAGTGGTGACAAGCGAGAGGTCATTGGAGGGAAGGTTGTAGGTCTGTTATGTTGTCTGATGGAGTCTGATTCTACCTCAGTGCCAGTGACGGCCTTCTATTGATTAGAAGGAGGCAAGTTGAGGGCCTACATCCAACTGGTCTGTGTGCTACCTGCAGTGGTCCTACTCCTGGAAGCATGGTCTGTGGTGCGATTTTGTCTGAGAGCGAGAGACTTTCGTGTTTATCCCATGCAAAAAAAAAAATGGCTCTGAACACTATGGGACTTGACTTTTGAGGTCATCAGTGTCCTGGAACTTAGAACTACTTAAACCTAACTAACCTAATGACATCACACACATCCATGCCTGAGGTAGGATTCGAACCTGCGACCGTAGCGGTCGCAAGGTTCCAGACTGTAGCGCCTATAACCGCACGGCCACACCGTCCGGCTATCCCATGCATCCTGACTGCAAATTTCTACGGTGAATATCATCGAAACCTTGGATTTTCAGCAACCGAACCGTGGATTTTTTATGCGGAAGTAATGTCCATCATAAATTCTTTAAAATGAAAATATTCTAGTGGTTATGGTAAAATATCATCAAGTTAATTAAACAGGATTCTTCTGAGTTTAGTAACATATTAAGCTATCTGTGTAATTAGTGATTTACCACTGTAACTTCTCCCGAATGGTGGAAGTATGCTGAAGTTAAGCCTTTGTTTAAGGAAGTAGATACAGAAATACGGTCTAATTTCCATCCAATTTCACTTTTGCTAGCTTTCTCAATAATTGTAGAAGAGTAATATACAGTCAGCTTCTTAACCAACTGACAACAAATAACATATTTCCCAAGTCTCATTTCACATTTCTGAGGAGCTCTGATACTGAGAAGGCTGCCTACACATGCTATGAAAATTTACTTAATTCATTAGACAGTAAATTGTAGGTTATTGGTTTGTTTTGTGACCTGTAAGGCATTTGACTGTGTAAATCACAATATGCTTTTAATTAAATCACATTATTGTGGTGTAAGAGGAAATGCTGCAAAATGATTCAATTCCTATATCCCAGACAGGAAAGAAAGGATGCTAATAGGAAAGGACGTGAATGAAGCTATCAGGCATCACCCAACTGGCGTGACAAGGCTCCAACTAGGGCCCTTGCTTTTTCTTGCGTATGTGAATGACCTTTCATCAATAATGTTACCAGATGCCAACTTTGTTTCGTTTGCAGATGATGCAAACACTGCAATAAATAGAAAATCATGTGTAGTCTTGGAAAGATCCGTTAATAAAATTTACATGGGCATTAATAAAAGGTTCCCAGTCAATTCTTTGTCCCTAAACTTCGAACGAACACGCAACATGGAAATCAGAAATTGTTATAGGTTTCCCACAAACATATGACTAAAATAATATGACAAACGGGTGGAAGAGTGGACAATATTAAATTCTTGGGAATATTGCTTGATTGTAAATTCAAGTGGGAATAGCAAACCACAGAACTGCTGAAGCAGCGCCTAAACGACTCTCTGTTTCCAATGCGCATGTAATCAGACATAGGGGATACAAAAACGAAAACGCCGACATACTACGCTTACTATCATTCCATAACGACGGACGGGATTATTTTTTGGGGTACCTCATGAAGCCAAGATAAAATATTTGTGGTGCAAGAACGTGTAATAAGAATTATTTGTCGTGTGAACTCATAAACAATCCGCAGAGGTTTAGGGAACTAGGGATATTATCTACTGCTTCCCAACAATGTATTCCTTAGTGAAATTCATCGGCCGGCCGAAGTGGCCGTGCGGTTAAAGGCGCTGCAGTCTGGAACCGCAAGACCGCTACGGTCGCAGGTTCGAATCCTGCCTCGGGCATGGATGTTTGTGATGTCCTTAGGTTAGTTAGGTTTAACTAGTTCTAAGTTCTAGGGGACTAATGACCTCAGCAATTGAGTCCCATAGTGCTCAGAGCCATTTGAACCATTTTTTTGAAATTCATCATTGAAAATATATCTCTTTTTCAAACCAACAACTCAGTTCATGGAATCAATGCTAGAAATAAAAATAGTTTTCACTGTAAGTAGGCTTTATAGGTTTTTTATTGGTAACGCCACGTAGCGCTCTCTAGGAAAATCACTGGCTGTGCTGTGTGCAGTCTGTGGCTGGTTTGCATTGTTGTTTGCCATTGTAGTGTTGGGCAGCTGGATGTTAACAGCGCGTAGCGTTGCGCAGTTAGAGGTGAGCCACCAGCAGTGGTGGCTGTGCTGTGTGCAGTCTGTGGCTGGTTTGCATTGTTGTTTGCCATTGTAGTGTTGGGCAGCTGGATGTTAACAGCGCGTAGCGTTACGCAGTTGGAGGTGAGCCACCAGCAGTGGTGGATGTGGGGAAGTGAGATGGCGGATTTTTGAGAGTTGATGATCTGGACGTGTGTCCAGCAGAGACAGTTCATTTGTGAGACTGGATGTCATCAACTGATATATATAATATGACTTTTGAACAATATTAAGGTAAATACATTGTTTGTTCTCTATCAAAATCTTTCTTTTGCTAACCGTGCCTATCAGTAGTTAGTGTCTTCAGTAGTTTGAATCTTTTATTTAGCTGGCAGTAGTGGCGCTCGCTGTATTGCAGTAGTTCGAGTAACGAAGGTTTTTGTGAGGTAAGTGATTTGTGAAAGATATAGGTTAATGTTAGTCAGGGCCATTCTTTTGTAGGGATTTTTGAAAGTCAGATTGCGTTGCGCTAAAAATATTGTGTGTCAGTTTAAGCACAGTCATGTTTAATTGTTCAAAGGGGACGTTTCATACACAAAGATTTATAGCCACTTACTTTGGTCCAAAAAGATGTCGATTATTCAGGAATACACGTTTTCAACAACTTAGCAGCAGCCATAAAAATTTTAAGCTCCAGTAAATCTCAGTTTAAGAGGATCATAAAGGGTATATTAGTGGCCAACTCCTTTTACTCAACTGATGAATTTCTTAGTGGAGACAACCGACCTGTATGTGTGTGTGTGTGTGTGTGTGTGTGTGTGTGTTGCTAATAATATAAATTAATATGAATATTACCACACTCTGATTTCTGTACAAATTCACTTATTTGCATCTTTATGTACCCTGTATATAAACATCAATTGAGCAACTTTTCTCCTGGTTGGCACAGTCTCGTGTACACATATTGCTTCAGTCTTCACTATAGAACAGAGAGAGGTGGAACACTGGTAAGAAGACAATGGACGCATATGGGGTGGTTGTTTCACTCAGTCCCTTAAGGTAAACGCCGAAATAGTTCCCTTGGAATGGGCACAACTTATTTTTCTTCCGTAAGCCAAGTTTGAGTCCTGTCAACAATAACCTCCTTGTCAAAGGTCGACGCTGAATTGTGATCATCTTCCTCCTCCCTCTCCTTCTTCTCTTGTTCTAGCAGTAGTAAATAGCACGGATAAATCTTAGAGTGCACGCTATGGATTGAGTGTACACCAAATAGAGACGAAAGCATAGAGGAGTAGCAGAAATCACATTAGTGATAAACTTAGCTTCAGAAGAAGACGAATTGGAGGAATTTTGCGCAAAATAAGTGATGGGACAAGCAAGAATGGCATAAAAGGCAGACTAACGCAAGTAGAAGAACATTTCTGGCAGAGAGAAATCTAGTATCAAACATTGGCTTTAAAATGACGAAAAGGTTCTGATATTCGCATTCTGAGCACAGCATTGTGTGGAAGTGAATCGTGAGAAAAGCAGAAAATTGTGGAACCGAAGTGTTTGAAATGCTTTGCTATGGAAGGATGTTGAAAATAAGATGCATACATAAGGTTAGAAATGAGGTTCTCCGCACAATGGCCGACGAGTAATGGAGAAGACTGACAGAATGAAGTGACAGGATGTAGGACATGTGTTAAGACATCAATGAATAACTTCCATGGAGTTAAATGGAGCGTTAGAGTCTAAAAACTGTATGGAAAGGCAGAGGTGATAAGATATTCAAAAAATAAGTCAGGATGTTGGGTGCCGGCTAATCTCTGATGAAGAGATTCACACAGGAGAGGAATTTGTGTTTAAGTGGCAGCTTCTGTGACAGCCGGAAACATTTCTTTTTGCGTTTGTCTGAGGTATAGATACACTTATTAAGTGTGCTTTTTTTTCTACAGGGATTTCTTATCTTGTTGTAACTACAGCAGGTGAGTATCTCGTACTTTGATGTGCTAGATTCCTAGCGTCCGATACCTACTGGTCCACTAGTGAAACATTCTATAATGTTACATGTGTTTTTCTCTTGACGAAATAAATGCACACAACCATTTTAAAAGTTTACAACATTCTGGAATACCCCATAGTACTCCAGATATAATGGTGGAATTTTAGAATGTGAATTTACTCAGAGTATGATGATATTATATGCCGTATCCTCTGTTTGGGAAGAACCTACACTCATCATAAGAAAGGATAATCTCGCATTCTCGCAGCAGACAAAAAAGTAGAATTAAATTTAAATGAAGTAATTCAGGCGAAACTGAGACCAGTTTATCGAGGACATAGAATGTGTCATTGTAATGGTAGCCAGGCGGTGCGCAGCACAGCACGACTCATTTACGAGGCTCTGCAGCATGAAAGGCATCGCACTGACCGTACGGCGGGCTTTCGGAGCTGTCCGGTCTACGTGCCTGACCGCTAACGAACGACGTCACAGGGGACAATTGTGTGCTCTTGATGTGCCGCCGCTTTTCATCGGACCATTAGTCGGCCTCGCTAGTGGCTCGTTCGTTTCGACAGCCGGTTCAGAGCAGATCCGAACGGGAAATCCGGCGGCACACCCGCAGCGCACAGACGCACAGTCTACGAATCACGTTTAACACGAACCTATTTACTGTAATGGCATCTTTCTCGTGCTCGTCACATTGCAAAGAATTGTGCGTAGGAAATTATTGCAGGTGGGAAAGGCGTGGCGGGATGATGCGGTCCATCACGTTTTCCTCTCCTGCGCCAAAATCTTGTCCGGCTATCCCATGCATCCTGACTGCAAATTTCTACGGTGAATATCATCGAAACCTTGGATTTTCAGCAACCTTGCATGGGGTACATTGCTTGATAATTTTTTGTACGTTATTGATTTAACATTTTTGTTTTCAGAACTGTGAAGTACATTTGGGAGGTAGAGTGAAACATGAGTAGCGTACGAACTGATAGACCTTTATTTTGAAATGAGGCCGATCACCCTCACGCACACAGCATAGCGTAGGCACCTCAGTGTGCGCAGCTGTCATCAGACTACCATTCTCCACCTCATAGCACGCTGAAGCTTCTTTATTTAGCCGGCCGGGGTGGCCGAGCGGTTCTAGGCGCTACAGTCTGGAACCGCGCGACCGCTACGGTTGCAGGTTCGAATCCTGCCTCGGGCATGGATGTGTGATGTCCTTAGGTTAGTTAGGTTTAAGTAGTTCTAAGTTCTAGGGGACTGATGACCTCAGAAGTTAAGTCCCATAGTGCTCGAGCCATTTGAACCATTCTTTATTTAAATGAGTGTGTCTGTACTTAAATTGCAGAATGACTGAGGAGATGAAACTTCTACGTTGTTTGATGCTGCAACAGCTGAGTGAAACTGAACGTACTGGACCTACTTTCTCTTTACTTTTTCTTATCGTGTCAACACTGACCCACAATATTCAAGCGCAACGCAATCTGACTGCTCAAAAAATTACAACCTGACTACAAATAATTAATTCAAAAGAATGGCCCTGACTAAAAAGAAATACTAACAATAACCTATACATTTCATTAAGCATTTTCCTCACAAAAATCCTCATTATGCGACCTACTGCAATACAGCGAGCGTCAATACTGCCAGCTAAATAAAAGATTCTAGCTACTAATAGGCATGTGGTTAGCAAAGAAAAGAGTTTGTTGCAAACCAAATAATGAATTTTTTACCTCAATAATGTGACATCCAATTCAAACACGAATATAAAGCGTCATTGACATCCAGTACAAAGATATATAATCATGAATAGTTTTCAATCTCCAAGTCGGATACTTCCAGATCGTTAGCCTTCGCTAACATTTCAGATCTCTACCCTCCATCAATGCTAACTTCTCAGATCTAACATTCATCACTGTTGGCTGTTCACCTCCAACTGTTCAGCAGTACTTCCATCTCAGCTGGTGACTAGCTTCCAACTGCCCAACACTACTGACGACTAACTTCCAACAACGAGTCCAACCAGCGCCAGAGTCTCTTACAAAGAAAGAGCTGTCAGAGTTCCAATGCAAAGCGCTACACAGCGCTGCCAACACAGAAGCAGCCCACTTACAACTCCTACGTTAACAGCTGTCTGCTATCTGCCAAGAAGTGGTAGACGACGTTCGGCTCGAACTACTGAAAACATTCAACGAGGCAGGGACAGCATTAACGACAAATCCGAAAGATCAACCCAAAAATGGTCCTCTCAGCTTTAAAAGAGAGAGGGTAGATCAGTGTTTAATGTCCTATCGGCAGCGAGGTCATTGGTCAGGCCCATAAGCTCGGATTAAGGAAGGATGAAGAAGGAAATCGGCCGTTCCTTTCTAAGGTACCATTCCGCCTTAAGTGGTTTAGGGAAATAACGGGTAAGCTAAATCAGGATGACCGGATGCGGATTCGAACAGTCGTCTTCCCTGAAGCGATTCCAATGTGCTAACCACTGTGCGCTCAGCTTGGGGTGAGCCGGAGGTAACTGCAGCGAATTTTAACGTCGGAAATGAAACTGTCCTGTACAAAGTGCTGCTGATGCAGGGAACGAATCCCGCTGATGTACAAGCCCGTCTCGGATATGCAGTTCGCTTCCAAAACTTGGTGACTGTTGAAAAGAACGTACACGTTCGCCAAGCGGAATCTGTTGAACAGCTCAAAAAGAATGTACGGGCCGAGATTCGTGAGTTACACCCATCAGTTCTTCTCGAAGTTATGAACGATGTACTGCGAAGAGTCGCTTTAGTTAGGCTGCAAAAGGCGATATGAGATACATAATTTTTCATAGCTACAGGTTGTGTTTTCAGATTTTCCAACCTTGTACTTCGTATTGTTGTCAGAAATAATTAAATGCATTTCCAAGAAAAGAGAGTTATAAATTAGCGAAACCCATATACGACCTCTGAGCCACCCTGTACTCCTATACCGAATGCCATTGTGCATTTTCAGTCTCTTTTTTCCATTAAAATTTTTTCATTCATTCTCTCCATCTGGTATTATGGAAGCTACCCCCTAATCCCATAACATGTATTCTATCACTCTGTCCTTCTTATAATTAATGCTTTCCATCAATTCCTTCTTGTGACGATTCTGTAGAGAGCCTCTTCATTTCTTAGTAGCCCACTTCATTTTCAGCACTTTCCGGAACAACACATTTGCGTTTATTCTATTCTCTTCCCCCCCCCCTTTTTTTTCAAAGGTTATGATCCACTTTTGTACAATACTGTACCCAGATGTATGACCTCAGAAATTACCTTATCAAATTCAGGCGTATGTCGGAAGTAGTGCCGGTACCAGCGTAAGAGTAAAACCTATAAGAATGTGCTGTGGAGCACTGCTTTAGCCGCCGATGGCCAATCAGCGTGGCGTGTCGACATTTCGGTTAAGACGAGAAGCATATGAAATTTTTTACAGATGGTCTAGCCTCACTCAACGTTAACGATAACTTTCCAGTACAGCGGTAATACACGACACAGGCAAGCCGATGTCTCCGTTATCGGGATTTTGATGTTTTTTTCCGCCAACCTAACCAGGAGCTGCGCATTAGCAAAAGTGAGCTACTGTCTGGTACAAATAACCATTCATTTTGTAGCAGATTCGTTCCCAGTTCAGCAGTACTAGAGATGGGAAAAACTGACCGGCTGAAGACAACTATGGTATTCTCGCTCAGAATATTCGATATTTTTTGGTATTTGTTGGCAACGTCCGTGCCGCAGCGGAAACACCATACACCGGTTCCCGTCAGATCATCGAAGTTAAGCGCTACCGGGTTTGGCCGGCACTTGGAAGGCACTTGGATGTGTCACCATCCGGGCCACCACCGCCATGCGCTGTTGCCGTTTTTCGGGGTGCACTCAGCCTCGTGATGCCAATTGAGGAGCTACTCGACCGAATAGTAGCGGCTCCGGTCAGAGAAACCGTTGTAACGACCAGGAGAGCGATGATCTGACCAAACGCCCCTCCCATCCGCATCCTCAGCTGAGGATGACACGGCGGTCGGATGGTCTCGCGGGCCACTTGCGGCCAGAAGACGGAGTGCTTTTATTTTGTACTAATAACAAGGTAAAAAACCGAAATAGCAGTTAGTCACAGACACAGTGCTAAAATTTTCTGTTTTTAAAAAAGCCTTCCTAAGCAATGAGTAATTTTTATTCATAAAATTTCCATTGCTTTTCAGCTCTGCATTATTGCAGAGAATAGGCAGAGCTATCAGCGCTATTTTATCAACAATGCCAACAGAAACGAGCAACAAACATATGCACAGGAATCAGTACAGCACTGTTATGACAATAATGAACGTGTTACAATGTGGTGTGCCCTATTAGGTAGTACGCATGTACACACAACGTGCAAGAATTGCCGCATCTGGCCAATGTGGTAGTTCATCACTCTCG
This sequence comes from Schistocerca americana, assembly GCF_021461395.2. Lineage (NCBI taxonomy): Eukaryota > Metazoa > Arthropoda > Insecta > Orthoptera > Acrididae > Schistocerca > Schistocerca americana. Next base: position 1,026,750,039 of record NC_060119.1, read on the forward strand.
TTGTCGGACATCAGTTGCACTAAAGAATGGCACTATCCCTAGTCTGGAAGTTTTTGCGACGTGCGGTGTCAATGAAGTACCACGCTCCATTTGCTTTAAAACGGGAGGAGTAACAGGAAAATTTGACTTAATATAAAGGGAAAACTTAAAACTTAGAGTTCATTCGTAGTTTGCAATAAAAGTGCAAAACAGCTGATCTGATGTCTGTGACTACATCATGTGATGTCTTCATCTGCTGGTTGTTGTTGTTGTTGTGGTCTTCAGTCCTGAGACTGGTTTGATGCAGCTCTCCATGCTACTCTATCCTGTGCAAGCTTCTTCATCTCCCAGTACCTACTGCAACCTACATCCTTCTGAATCTGCTTAGTGTATTCATCTCTTGGTCTCCCCCTACGATTTTTACCCTCCACGCTGCCCTCCAGTACTAAATTGGTGATCCCTTGATGCCTCAGAACCTGTCCTACCAACCGATCCCTTCTTCTGGTCAAGTTGTGCCACAAACTCCTCTTCTCCCCAATCCTATTCAGTACCTCCTCATTAGTTATGTGATCTACCCATCTAATCTTCAGCATTCTTCTGCAGCACCACATTTCGAAAGCTTCTATTCTCTTCTTGTCCAAACTATTTACCGCCCATGTTTCACTTCCATACATGGCTAAACCCCATACAAATACTTTCAGAAATGACTTCCTGACACTTAAATCTATACTCGATGTTAACAAATTCCTCTTCTTCAGAAACGCTTTCCTTGCCATTGCCAGTCTACATTTTACATCCTCTCTACTTCGACCATCATCAGTTATTTTGCTCCCCAAATAGCAAAACTCCTTTACTACTTTAAGCGTCTTATTTCCTAATCTCTTACCCTCAACATCACCCGATTTAATTTGACTACATTCCATTATCCTCGTTTTGCTTTTGTTGATGTTCATCTTATATCCTCCCTTCAAGACACCATCCATTCCGTTCAACTGCTCTTCCAAGTCCTTTGCTGTCTCTGACAGAATGTTTTTATTTCTTCTCCATGGATTTTAATACCTACTCCGAATTTTTCTTTTGTTTCCTTTACTGCTTGCTCAATATACAGATTGAATAACATCGGGGAGAGGCTACAACCCTGTCTTACTCCCTTCCCAACCACTGCTTCCCTTTCATGTCCCTCGACTCTTATAACTGCCATCTGGTTTCTGTACAAATTGTAAATAGCCTTTCGCTCCCTGTATTTTACCCCTGCCACCTTTAGAATTTGAAAGAGAGTATTCCAGTTAGCATTGTCAAAAGCTTTCTCTAAGTCTACAAATGCTAGAAATGTAGGCTTGCCTTTCCTTAATCTTTCTTCTAAGATAAGTCGTAAGGTCAGTATTGCCTCACGTGTTCCAGTATTTCTACAGAATCCAAACTGATCTTCCCCCGAGGTCGGCTTCTACTAGTTTTTCCATTCGTCTGTGAAGAATTCGCGTTAGTATTTTGCAGCCGTGGCTTATTAAACTAATAGTTCGGTAATTTTCACATTTGTCAACACCTGCTTTCTTTGGGATTGGAATTATTACATTCTTCTTGAAGTCTGAGGGTATTTCGCCTGTTTCATACATCTTTCTCACCAGATGGTAGAGTTTTGTCAGGACTGGCTCTCCCAAGGCCGCCAGTAGTTCTAATGGAATGTTGTCTACTCCGGGGGCCTTATTTCGACTTAGGTCTTTCAGTGCTCTGTCAAACTCTTCACGCAGTATCATATCTCCCATTTCATCTTCATCTACATCCTCTCCCATTTCCAAAATATTGTCCTCAAGTACATCGCCCTTGTATAGACCATCTATATACTCCTTCCACCTTTCTGCCGTCCCTTCTTTGCTTAGAACTGGGTTTCCATCTGAGCTCTTGATGTTCATACAAGTGGTTCTCTTATCTCCAAAGGTCTCTTTAATTTTCCTGTACGCAGTATCTATCTTACCCCTAGTAAGATAAGCCTCTAGATCCTTACATTTGTCCTCTAGCCATCCCTGCTTAGCCATTTTGCACTTCCTGTCGATCTCATTTTTGAGACGTTTGTATTCCTTTTTGCCTGCTTCATTTACTGCATTTTTATATTTTCTCCTTCATCTGCTGGTAGCGATTGGAAATTGACAAAACATACCAAAATCGTCCGAACAGGCCTTGAAGGCCCAACGGTACCGACCGGCCACCGTATCATACACTGCCTTAGGGATCACCGGATGCAGATACGGAGGAGCATGCGACCATCACATCGCTCTGGTCAGCACACCGCTCTCCCGGTCGTTGTCAGTTTTTGTGACCGGGGCCACTACTTCTCAGTGAAGCAGCTTCTCAGTTGGCCTCACAAGGGCTGAGTGCTCACCGCTTGTCAACAGCACTCTGCAGACCCACACGACGATCCTTCCAAGTGCTAGCCAAGCCTGAAAGCGCTTAACTTTGGTGATTTGACGGTGACCGGTGTTCCCACTGCCACAAGGCCGTTGGCTTGAAACCTGACAAATTAACACGAAAATAGTGTTCTTGAATCTCAGTTTCCGCTCATTAGCACTGACTACTCGTAATGTCCAAATAGTGGTGTGATCCCCGTTTAAAACAAGATTTTTGAGCTGAGTTTCAAAAATCTTAAAATCAAGAGAGAAAACTGATGACTTTTTGCAGTATTCAACCACTTATCACTTTTCGAGAAATACACTGAACGATGTAAGGAGTAATCTTTCTTTTATTTATCTGTTTAATTTATTACTTTGATTCTATTTATCTTGAAACTGAGAACGTCAAATTTTTTAAATCTTTGTTCCATTTCTATGTTTGATACAGAAAATAACAGGAATCATCAGTTATCATTTTTTTCAACGTATCAAGGAAAGGCAAGTATTCGTTTTCTTATATCTCCAAGGTGAACTTCAAATTGTCGTGTATGCTGTTAAAGGTGGCCAAGAAACTCCTGTCGGTTTCTTCGCCACGCAGCCATACCACGAACGTGTCGTCCACGTATCGGTAGAACGCCTTTGGTTTCAGACGCATGGTTTTGAGAGCCGTTTCTTTGAAGTACTCCATGTATAGGTTTACGATGCCTGGGTCAAGGTGGCATCCCATAGCGATTACATCTAACTGCTGGTAGAACTTCCCACCACGTTGAAAGTAGGTAGTATTGAGCTCGGGGTGGAACAGTTCTGAGCCGTGGCGCGGCTGGCACCAGTGTTCTCGCACTTAGAATGGCATCGCTGCCATCGATTATAGGGTCACCATCTTAGCCTTCCGCGATTCAGGCCGGTGGTCGGGTGGTTAACGGGGAGAGGAGAGAGAGCAGAGTGGAGATTCGTAGGGTCGGAGGTGGCTTGTTGACGCTTACCGTGAGGCCTGTGGTACGACGCCTATACGCTACGGGCAGCGTCAGCGAGAGATCCCGGCAGTGACTTGATGGGACCTCGGATTTGGTATCGCGGTGGTGCACTGTTGTGTTTTGGGGCTTTTCTGCTGCGAGGGCATGTATAGGTTCTTGTTACTGGCCATAGAAATTGAGATGTGTCTATGGCGTGACGGAGGAAATGTGTGATGCTCGCCGCTGTTGCATGTGAAAACGCTTCGTCTGCCTTGTGCCTGTGCAAGAAATTATGTGAAGTAAATAGCTGATACCACGGCGACGTCTTGCTCTCATGCGTTGTTGAATATATTTCGGAATTACTGAATGGTGAAGATATCCCACGTGTAAAGCAAATGAATCCATTTGCGCCATACTAAGGTACTGTTTTATTCTGCTTAAATCTGTGTCAGTTATATGTGCATTTATCTGCCCTTCTGTAGTTGCAGAAGTTATAGAAGTGTGTAGACAGAGAGCTATGTGGAAAGGGATGTAAAGTTGAAACCCTTCCAATAAGTGAATACACTCGAACTCTGTATTACTAAAGGTGCCTTTCGATACCAGCACCTACCTTGGGTAGAAGCTCTCCTGCAAACCTGCGAGCTTCTGTAAAATTTGGAAGGTAGGAGACGAGGTACTGGTAGAAGTAAAGCTGTGAGTACCGGGCGTGAATCGTGCTTCGGTAGCTCAGTTGGTAGAGCACTTGCCCGCGAAAGGCAAAGGTCCCGAGTTCGAGTCTCGGTCGGGCACACAGTTTTAATCTGCCAGGAAGTTTCATATCGTATTCAGTCTGCTTTCGGCTGCGGTGAGGCGAGGACGTCCGCTGCGCCTCGCCGTGCGCGACCGTGAGCGCTTGCTTGTGTTTACCTTCTCGCGGCGCGAGTTGTATTTGTTCCAAGTTCAGTCCGATTATGGCACACACATGGCGCCACGATACGATCAGAATTACTTTCCAACCAGATCACGCGCGTCCTCGAGCCTATGAAATAGAACAGTTCATACGCGACGATCTACATTTAGATCCGGCGACTGTCGTCGGAATACATTTTTCTATAACGGCGAGCGTGGTTTATGTTAAAATGACCAGTGCAGAGGTCTGCACGACAGTGGTTTCTAACTACTCGACCTCTCTCCGATTCAAACATTCTGACGGGCATCTCGGTGCAGTGACGGTGGATCATGCTGGCATGGGCCTAAGGACTGTAAGAGTTTTTGAGCTCCCCTTCGAGGTCCCAGAGGAAGTTGTCAAGGACGCCTTCCTACCATATGGCAATGTTATCAGCCACGTTGCAGAAAAGTGGCAAACTTTCTCGACGTATAAGGTCTATAATGGTGTGCGCCAAATTAAACTTGAGCTCAAGAAACATGTGCCGTCCTATTTGAACATCGGTGGCTGTCGTGCAATCATCATGTACGACGGTCAACCGCGTACCTGTTCCGGATGTGGGCAGGAAGGCCATGTTCGATCGAGCTGCTTACAACGTAGAATTACGCAGATACCAGTGGGAGACTCCGTTTCCCCGACGCGGACGACAATCCTGCCCCTCACGTACGCTCAGACGACGATGCGCACCATAGTTGAGAACGAAACGGGCGATCAGACACATCCATCGACGCCAGAAGTACCACGGGAGGAAGAGGAAGGACCCTCGGTGCCAACCCATACGTCGCCCCCTCCACAGCAACAACAGCAGCAACAGTCCCACGGACTCCAGACGCAACATAACATTCAGAACGCGATGGACGTGGACGCGAACATTGTACCGACCGCGGCTTTCCTAGCGGAAGGTGATACGACGCTGGATTGCCTCCCACATTCGGATACGGATGTCCACGTTCGTAAGCAACGTTCGCCCCGACGACGCAAGCGACGTCGGCGGACCCCTTCTGACGATTGCCTCCTACACACGGCCGGTCAAGAAGGTGACATCTCATCAGACGGCATGGATGCTGCGCCTGCTGAGGATCTAAGTGGTGTAGACGGTTCACTTGCCCATACTACGAGTGCCCAGTTACTTCTTGCACCACAAACGCGGCAGGTCGCGTCGATGGATGGCGATCCGTCTACCTCTACCAAAGACGACGTACGTGAGAGAGATTTAGGTGCCGATCAGCCACACAGCATCGTGTTGCACCCACTGTGGTCGGACGATGTTGAGGAACTTCCTGAAGAGGGCACGGGTGACAGGGGAGGGGGCGGCATTGGGGATGCCACTACTAGCGTGAACGACTCATAATTTGTAACGGGTTTGGTGGGTCCGGCATCTCTTGCGGTTAGCTTTTATTGCCCTGGCGTCTACCCTAGGTGAAGAGGCTAGGCAGCACTCCTTTCGCCTTGCCACAATCAATATCAACGCGATAAGGGCACCACACAAACTGACAATGCTACAACGCATGCTTGATGCGGCGGACATCGACGTGGCCCTCTTACAGGAAGTATGTGTCGCTAGTTTCCCTGACTTCTACGGATATACCGCCCACATCTCCCACGCCTCTTCTACCGATTGTGGTGTGGCTGTTCTGTTAAGGGACGGTTTGGCGGCTACGGACGTACTGTACTTACCGAGTGCAAGAGCCATGGCAGTAACTGTCAACGGTGTACGACTCATCAATGTATATGCCCCTTCAGGATCAGGGAGACGGAGAGATCGGGCCCGCTTTTTTTCGGAAGATATTACGCGTCTATTTATGGGCCACATAGACGATATGGTGATCGGAGGTGATTTTAACTGTACATTATCTCCATCTGATCAGCAGCCACATCACGTCCCGTGTGCGGAATTGGAAATGCTAGTGCGTGACCTCCACCTGATTGACACGTGGCGACACATCCATGGCCCAGCTCCTGGTTACACCCATTATACAAGCCATTCATCAAGTCGGTTGGACAGGATTTACGTCACAAGCACCCTTTCGACGGCGACGAGAGGAGCAGAGCTCTGGCCCACTGCATTCACCGACCACACAGCCTATATTTGCACCATTGCCCTCCAACCTGCACGTGTGTGGCGCAGTAGGCCCCCCTGGAAACTGAACGTCGCCCATCTGGACGAGCCGGCATGTAAAGGTGCTGTCGAAGAGTCGTGGACCGCGTCCTTACGGCGTCGTGGTCGGTACCGATCGACCCTCAGTTGGTGGATTGAATGTGCGAAGCCTGCTCTTAGACGCACCTTCATGGCTTACGGCCGGGAAGCAGCGGCATGGAGGAGGAGCACGGAAAACTTTTATTACACCGTCCTACGGGAATGTCTTGCTATGGAGCCCTCACCTGACAGGCAGATCATAGTCAATCGCGCGAAAGCGCAGCTCGTCTCCTTAGCACGCCATCATTTACAAGGCGCTGTTATACGGTCGCGTGCTCCAGACATGATACAATCAGAAAGGCCATCTATGCACCACGTGCTCATAGAACGCAGGAGGCGCCGCAGGGCACTGGTAACCGACATGATAACCGACGACGGTCGACATGTGGTAGAACAAGCAGATATAGCAGAAGCCTTCTATGGGCATTACGCTCAACTTTATTCAGCAGTGCTCCCTGATATGGCAACGGTAGACACCGTTTCAGCACATGTCCACGGTACAGTTCCACCAGACATGGTACCGAATTTACTGGGAGAAGTGACAGAAGAGGAAGTGCTCGACGCCATTGGTAAAGGTGCTCCCCATAAATCACCAGGAATCGATGGGTTACCATTAGAGTTCTATCGAGCCTTTACACAACTGTTGCTACCGTGTTTGATTGAAATTTGCCAGGAATTGATGTCCCCGGATATACCATTGCCTGCACCATTCTTGGAAGGTCTGATTGTCCCCATCCATAAACCGAAGGGACGGAATCATGTCCGCGACTATCGTCCCTTAACGTTATTGAACAGCGACTTCAAGATCTTTTCGAGGCTGCTATCAGGACGTATTCGCGGCACACTATTGCACGTCTTGTCCGGCGATCAGACGTCCTTGGGGGGACCCAACAACATCAGAACTGCGTTATGTCGTTACCGAGATCTCATCTCCCTTGGACGGGTGAGACGTTTGCCGGCAGCCCTCGCGTCTATCGACTTTAGCCAGGCTTTTGACCGTGTGGGCCACACTTTCCTCACGGCCGTTCTACGGCGCATGGAATACCCCGACCCCTTTATCACAGTGTTGACACGCCTACTACATGGTGCAACTTCTCGAGTTCTTGTCAATGGAAGACTGACGGCACCCATGCCGATCCGCCGATCAGTACGACAGGGATGTCCATTATCAACATTGTTATTTGCATTGGCCTTAGAACCCTTGTTGTGTGGTCTCCGAGACAGGCTCACTGGGATACAGTTCGGCGGCTCCATCTATCGCTGCACCGCATATGCGGATGATTTGATGATCGTCATACGAGGAGCTGACGATATGGCCGCGGCTTTGGACTGGATTGCAACCTACGGTACAGCTTCTGGTAGCCAAATCAACGTTGACAAGTCCGTCGCCTTGAGCATCGGGATTGGGCTACCGCAGGAACACATTGCCCCCTTACGCTTCAGTGATACTGTACGCTGCTTGGGCTTAGATTTCATGAAAGACATGCGACGCGCGACGACGCTCAATTATCGACGCCTTCTTAACCAAATTAGGGCCGGAATTGCAAATCAGCGCTTGCGATCCCTCAACATCGTTCAGCGGGCGTATTATGCCAATGTATACCTTGCGTCCCGCATACCGCATGTCGCCCAAACGCTGCCCATTCCGAAGCCCTTGGCTCGTAGCATTATGGCAGCGCTGGGATACTTCGTCACCACTGGTATGTTACTGAAGATCAGATACGTATCTCTTACCCTCCCCAAGGAAAAAGGTGGTCTCGGCCTAGTTAACGTCCATGATAGGGCCATTGCCCTCTATGTTAGCTCACATTTAAGTCTGCTGCGCCGTTGTCCTACGAGCCTCACGAGTCTGCTTCTGACGGCGCTACGTCCTGCTTCACTAAGAGCGCCGGTGCCACTACAGGACATCCCAGCGCCCCTCTTTTATATAGGACGTTTCTATTTAGAACAAAATTATTGCAGTGTAGCGCTCACGACACCTCAAATGGCCACAACTCGACGCCTATATCATGACATGCTGCAACGCCGCCCCCTAAATGTGGTCGAACTAAAATATCCTGACGTACGGTGGCGCGTGGTGTGGAAGACTGTACACGATGCCATGCTTGATTCCGATGTTGTTTCTCAATGGTACGTCGTCGTGAATGGGAAGCTCGTGACGCAAGAACGTCTCTACAATATCCACATGACAGAATCTCCCAATTGTGTGGGTTGTAATACAGTAGATTCTGACGAGCACCGCCTCAGCTGTGGAGAGGCGGAACCGGTTTGGCACCTAGTGCGGCAGATGCTGGCTTATCTCTTGCGAGTTAGGCCGGAGCATATATCTGCACGCACGTTATTGTTTCCGGATGAGACATTTTACCCCAAGACTCGAACCAACTCTGTCACCTGGATACGTGGACATGCCGTCCATTACCTCTGTCGTGACGGACACAAGGATTTCCTTGACTTCTGGCTCTATTTGCAAGAAAGACATCATGCTATTTCCGGGCATACCAGATATCGACAGTGCTTCGCAAACTACCTATGGAGTGCCTTTCACAGCCCGCCGTGTAGCTGGAATGTTCCAGGCAGTGGCAGATGAGGTCAGAACGAACTGCAAACGACCATATATTGAACAATCTTATCAGTGGGCGCAGTCGCTGGGAAGCCTCACTACGACGTGGTAGCTTTCTTTTCATGCCATTTATGTCTCATATCTTCGATGGCGTCTTCATTCTGTTTTAGTTTTCCAGGCTTGGTTAACTGTGACTGTTCGCACATTGAAAAAAAAAAAAAAAAAAAAAAAAAAGAAAAAAAAAAAAAAAAAAAAAAGTGGGCAGGAGACCTGCTTTCAAATCCACATAAATACACAAGAACAAAAAAAAAGAACAAAATGAACAACAAATAAAATTTAATAAAGTATTATACCCTTTCCTTTCTTCTTTTATTTTATTTTTTTATACAAAGTTCAGAGGCATATTTAATTTTTGTTCGTTGGCGGAACCTGAAGTGGCGGCGAACGGCCGTCCTAGTTAGCTTCAGGATGAAAGTGGCGGTGGCACTAGCTTTGTTTTTGTTTTTAGACTAGATAGGTTTTTGTGGGTAGTATGGGTGATAGGGGCCAACGCCTGAAGTGGAAGAGGAAATTTTATAAAAAAAAAAAAAAAAAAAAATAAAAAAAAAAATAAAATAAAATAAAAAAAAAAGTTGGTAGAGCACTTGCCCGCGAAAGGCAAAGGTCCCGAGTTCAAGTCTCGGTCGGGCACACAGTTTTAATCTGCCAGGAAGTTTCATATCGTATTCTACATTGAGAATGGCACTGGTTCACAGTTTTTTTTTTCCTAGCTCAGTGTTATAAGTAAGTTAGGACTTTTCAATGTTTCGGTTATGTGGCTGCCGCAATCAGTAGGATATACACTTTAATAGAAATTGCCTAGTTTATTCGCACCGTTTATTTGACTTGCTCTTATGGCTGGTGTCAGGAGCATTTCTATCTGTAGCATCCAGCAGAAATCAGTCAACATAGCAAAAGTCACCCATCCTGTGTACCACTATTCTTGTTGGGACCGCTCGCTGTGCTCATGACTGAATGCACCACAGTTCTCTGGGAACACATCGAGGTGGGAGTAAAGGAAGTGAATCTTCAGGCCAAATTGCAGTCAATGGTTTAATAAGCATAAATGGTTTGTCTACAAGGCCCATATATTTTTCGGCACTCCTCTTCCCCACTAACAATGTCATTACGTTATCAAAACACTGTCACGTAAGCAGGTGATTAGGGGTTAGATTCCCGCCGGAGGTTCGAGTCCTCCCTCGGGCATGGGTGTCTGTGTAGTTCTTAGCATAAGTTAGTTTAAGTACTGTGTTAGTCTATGGAACGATGACATCAGCAGTTTGGTCCCTTAGTAATTCACACACATTTGAACATTTGAAGGGGTTAGATTGAAGTGTACGTGTATACCCCAACGGCTATTGTATCTGTGGACCATTGAATACCCCCTTTTGTGATCTTCTATGTGCGGAGTCGTGCAAATGTCTTACACAAACAACGAAAATGCTCCTTCATTCCTGTGCACAGTCTTAACAAATACCGTACTGTCATAAGTCCCAACTTGATGTGGAATGGTCGGAGACCACTTTTGTTCTGACTCACTAGAGAGCCTTCGGCAGTGTTTTTGACCGAGCCATCAGAACTGTTCGTGAATGCTATTTTCTCCCTGTTCAGTGATTTTCTCTTGCCCGGCTGCCCGACTGACACTGGTAGTAGCAGTACTTAGTGTAACACGCTTGCAAACCCAACAGCATCGCATAAATTTGAGAGTTCCACATACCTGCCATTCACACTCAACGTAAGTAACACAGTTTACAATGGATTTTAACATGGGATAACATTCTTTAGCTAAGACAGCATGTATGACGGGGAATAATGGTCTTTCATTACGACTGTGTAAAAGTTCCGCCTCAGGCTTGCTTTTCAGCGATTTATAGTTTGTATGCAATGCTCAGGATTTTTTAAGCGATTTATAGTTCGCATGTAATGTTAAGGTCTTCCAAGAAACCGTCAATGTCACTGAAGAGGGTAATCTCATCTTCAGTGCTGAAATGAGACTCAAGTCTTCTCTGATGCTCCCAAAACACAGACACATGCACTGAGTCAGTGACGAGAAACCACTGCTGCAGTCGTGAGGCCAAGAGTTCGATTTTACGCTTTGGTAGATCTAGATCCCTAATAAGTCACAGACTTCATACTGTGTGGTTCTCCAGACGAAGATGTTGGTGAAAATATAGGTTCACTGACATTGGCGGACGATTGCAATTCTTCGTCTGCATGTGTCGGTTCGCCATCATCGCTATCACTGCTTGATGGTGATCATGTGGGGGCACGGGAACTGACAATTCTTCGCCATGAGACACAGGGCAAATTACAGGCAATGAAAATTCCTCTTCCTCTTCGCACTGAATACTTTCCTCAAGGGAAGGACCATACAAAAGTAGCAACCGGATTTATGATACGTGGATTCACGCAAAATAGCAGGCAGACTTCATCCAAGCATTCAGTGTAGACGACAACGAAGTATGAGACACACGTGGAGCCTGCGATTTATTTTGGTCTCCATCTCGGCACACAAAATACAAGGCCTGTGCCATTTTCATTGCTTTAATCAATGGTTGCCTTCTGGAAGCACAAACAATATCTTCACAAATGTAACAGATGCTATCAGCAAATGAAACTATTTGGCTCCAGAGATATGTATACTTCGACGATGTATATACGCCGACTGAAGCGACAAATGAAAATTTGTGTCAAGGCCAGGTTTCGTAACTGGGTCTCCTGCTCACAGGAGGAGGAGGAGGAGGAGGAGAGAGGCATGCTAGATTAGTCTGTGCAGTTGTGCAGCGCCACAGTGCTACAGTGGTGTAGTAGTTAGCACATCTGCCTAGTTAGCACAAGACAGAGGTTCTAATCGCAGCCTTGGTACAAATTTTCATTCGTCACTTCAATCTGCATACACAAATCACACAAGTTTCAGGCATGATACTGTAAGTGTGGGCCATTTCTGTGAATGCTTACATGCGCCCAATAACACAATTCTCCATTTTCAACACCTCACCTTACATACATTCACTACCATCCACCACATCGCTCTTTCTAGTAACAAGTGAAGTAACACATCAAGTGCACCAGTTGTTACAAACTACAAAATCTCGTCTGGTCTACGTTCGACAATGTTCACGTGACTGCGTACATCAGTCAAGAGCTAACTCATTGTTGCATCCACATCACTCACTCACGGCAGAAGAACCCTTTTCACAACGCCACTGCGCGTAGCTCTTATAGTGTCTCAAAAGTGTGACTGTGAAACGTAAAAACCTTTTTACTCATAACCTTGAGCTAGGAGACAGTGTTACCCTCGATATTTGTATTCAGCGCATCTAAATCTATAAAGCGCGGCTATTATCGTAGCTGTAAAAATCGAAAGTGAAAATTTGTGGACCATTGTTGTTAGTCACTGGGTTTGCTGCAGTCGCAGCGTAAAACGAACATCAATGAGCATATTAACCGCGCCGGGAAAGGCTCTCAGATATTGGTGATGCACTGAGATGACAAAAATCATGTGATAGCTCCTAATATCGTGTCGGACCGTCTTCTGCCCGCCGTAGTGCAGCTGGTGGACGTCGTATGGACTCAACAAGTCGCTGGAAATCGACTGCAGAAATATTGATCCATCCTGCCTGTATAACCGCAAATAAATGCGACAGTATTGCCGGCGAAGGTATTTTTTGCACGAAGTGACCCCACGATAATTTCTATAAATCTTAGATGGGGTTCATGTCGAATGATCTGTATGGTCAGATCATTCGCTCAAATTGTTCAGAATGTTTTTCAAACCAATCGCGAACAGTTGTGGCCCGGTGACATGGGGCATTGAGATCCATAAAATTTCCATCGTTGTTTGCGAAGATAAGGTCCGTGAATGACTGAAAATAGTCTCCAAATAATCGGACATAAGCGTTTTCAGTCAATGGTCGGTTCATTTGGATCAGGCTACATCGTTATAGAGCCACCACCAGCTTGCTCAGTGCCTTGTTGACCACTTGGGTCCATGGCTTCGTGGGGTCTGCTACGCACTCGAACCCAACCATCAGCTCTTACAAACTGCAATTGCGACATATCTAACCAGACCACGGTTTTTCAAACGTCTAGGGTCCAACTGCAGGCGATGTCGTTTTGTTAGCAAAGGCACTCGCTTCGATCATGTGCTGCCAAAGCCCACTAACGCCAGACTTCGCCGCACTTTCCTAACGGATACGTTCGGCGTACCCCCCACCCCCCGCACCCCTCGCCCCCCCCCACATTGATTTCTGAGGTTACTTCAATGTTGCTTGTCTATTAGCACCGACAGCTCTACACAAAAGCTAACGCCGCTGCTCTCGGTCGTTAATGAAGGCCGTCGGCCACTGCGTTGTCCATCGTGAGACGTAATGCCTGAAATTTGACATCTCGGCATACTTTTGGTACTGAGGATCCCGGAATATTGAATTTACTACCGATTTCGGAAATGGAATGTCCCATGCGTCCAACTCCAGCTTTCTCCGTTCAAAGTGAGTTAATTCCCAGCCTGCAGCCATAACTACGTCGGAAAACTTTTCACATGAATCACCTAAATACTAATGACAGCTGTGGCAATACACTGTCCTTTTATTCCCTGTGTACGCGATACTACCGCCATCTGTGTATGTGCAAATCGCTATCACATGACTTTTGTCACCTCAGTGTATAACTTGCGTTCACGGGTTCGACACCAACTGCCACCAGCTATGTACGATGATTCTTTTATGATGATTGCCACTAGTGCTGGCGAAACATCAGAAAAAGTAATCTAACCTTATCACATTTGTGTCTGTAGTTGTATGAGATTGTCACAGAACATTTCAAAGGTAATTACATGTATGGATATCGTTCAGTGAAACCAATTTACACTTCGTGTCGCTGTTTCACATTCACATGCAAGCTGTTGTGACGTTTATTGGCAGACTCCACATTATTCATAGGGACATAATGTGCACTGCCGGATATTACTTCATTAAGCTGCTTCCTGAATTGTGATAATCTGCATATGTTGCGGTACATCACTATGATTACATCGCTTATCACAGGGACTGTGCTACTGCAGACAGCGCAGTGTATTGAACTACATGTAATTAAATGCAAGTAAAATTAACGACACTCTAACTTTACTGAATTATGGCTGAAACTAAAATTTAATCTGCAGATACGTTAATGTTTTCAATCAATGATGTTGCCAGTAATACTTTTTAAGTAGATAACATCTCCGAGAGGAGACAATTAGAACAAAGAACTTGTGTGATTCGATTGCATGCCAGCTGTCTCTTAGGCAAAATTTTCATTTTTTTGGCGCTTGCCACTTGCTTATCAGCTGCTCAGTTCAGCTGTTACATGGGCTGTAGAGACGTGTGCGGGTATTTTTTTGCACAGTGGAATATCTTATTGATTGTTAGTTAACATGTCACAAAACATAGACAACAGCACAGTAATCGTAAAATACAAACTCAGTTTGTGAACTAGAAATTCTGAACAAAAGAACTAAGTGGCATATCTTTCAGATATATGTCAATATTTTGATATAACATGTTATAGTGAGGCAACATGCAGTGACACAGGAAGTGACTACAAAAGGTTTCCACTAAACGCAATTTACTGAATATGGACTAGCAGTTTTCAATTGCTTTCCCCATTTTCAGTGCGTCAAATCGATGCTCGCTTCACAGGAATATATTCCATTCTGAAGACGAATCTATTTAAGGGGACCCAGATCCGGAAGATGACGAAAATTTCGTTCAAATGGCTTTGAGCACTATGGGACTTAATATCTGAGGTCATCAGTCCCCTAGACTTAGAACTACGTAAACCTAACTAACCTGAGGACATCACACACATCCACGCCCGAAATTTTTCGAGCTCTCACGTAATCTTCTCGAGCAGTTCGAGTCGTGCTCAAGCACAGCACTCTGCATGTACCTTCAAAACAGGCAACACAGAGAGCAGGTGGTGCTCCGGTGAGATCTGTTACTGGCTAGCGGCTGGCTCTTACCATTCGACCCGCTGAAGTGCCGATCACTTTAACTAAACTGTAGGTGCGCATGTTCCTGATGAAGGAACTGAGGATATCTAAGTCTACATATACTTACGTACGCCGCAAGCTACCGTCTGCTGTGAAGGCGGAGGGTACCGTGTACCACTTCTAGTCATAGAGCAAGGCTAAAAACGATCTTCTATACAAGTCCGTATGAGCTCTAATGTCCATGTGGTCCTTACACGAAATATACGTTTGCAGCAGTAGAATGGTTTTGCAGTCAGCTTCAGGTGTTGGTTCTCTAAATTTTCTCAATAGTTTTTCGAATCCAAGGATTCTCAACTGGGTTCACGAAGCATCCCCGTGATATTCACTGTTGTTCGTAACTACAGGGGCCGCGCGGGATTAGCCGAACGGTCCGAGGCGCTGCAGTCATGGACTGTGCAGCTGATCCCGGCGGAGGTTCGAGCCCTCCCTCGGACATGGGTGTGTGTGTTTGTCTTTAGGATAATTTATATAAAGTAGTGTGTAAGCTTGGGGACTGATGACCTTAGCAGTTAAGTCCCATAAGTTTCCACACACATTTGAACATTACGTAACTACTGGTCACAAATCCAGCACTACGCCTCTGAATTGCTCCTATGTCTTTCTTTAACCCTATCTGGTATGGATCCCACGCATTTTGGCTGTACACAATAATGGGTCGCACTAGCGCACAGATGAACCACGTTTTCCTAAAAATTCTTGCAATAAACCGATGTCCACCATTCGTGTTCCCTTCTATTGTCCTTACATTCTCGTTCCAGTTCGATATTTAATCGTCTTAACTGTGTCAAGCCGCACATTACTACTGCTGTATTCGAACATTGAGGGATTGTTATTCGTATTCGTTGTTGCTGTTGTGGTTTCCAGTCCGGAGTCTGGTTATATGCAGCTCTCCATGCTACTCTCTGTCCTGTGGAAGCTCCGTCATCTCCTAGTAGCTGGTGCATCCTACATCCTTCCAAACTTTCTTACTGTATTCATCTCTTACTCAATGGTTCGTACCACCCTCCCATCGCTCCCCCCCTCCCCCAGTTCCCTCCAATGCTAAATTGATGATCCCTTGATGTCTCAGAATGCGTCCAATCAACCGATCCGTTCTTCTGATCATGTTTTGCCACAAATTTCTTTTCTCACCAGTTCTATTCCATACCTTATCATTCGTTACGTGATCTACCCATATAATCTTCAACATTCTTCTGTAGCACCACATTTCCAATGCTTTTATCGTCCTCTTGTCTAAACTGTTGTAAGTAGCCTATTTGTAAGTTGGCAGCGCTATAGACTCTGTTAATACCGCTGACAGCGCTCTGGGCCCCCGGCAAGAGATCCTGTGGTTGGACGGACTAGCAGTTAGCGAGTGGATGGAGAAGTGTATGGACACGTTATTTCTTAGTGGAGACTCTGTGTTGGTAGGACATGCATCGTAACGTGAGGCGCAAGGAAATGTTAAATGAGGATGGATGTTGTTGGTAATGTTTGGGTTTGTGGATTTATTGACAACTATATAATTTTTGGAACAGGATATCACATGAATAAGGTTAAAATTTTCTAAATACATTTTTGCGCTTGAATAAAATCTTTCTTTTGCTAACCATATGCCTCCAAGTAGTCAGAGGCTATAGTAGTTAGAATCTACATATTTAGCTGGCTGTGATTTCTGCTCCTTGTAACTGCTGTAGTTCGTGTTATGAAGATTTTCTGTGCTGTAAGTGACTTATTAAAAAAATGGAATTCGTGATTGAAATGAGTTTGGGCAACTAACAGAGTTGGAGGTACTTCCATATTTCTTTAATTTCATATTTTTTGGACTTTTATTATTGTTAGGATTTAGTGAAATTCAAGGCCATTCTTTTGTGTTAATTATTGGAAGTCGTGTAGTCAGTGTATAGCAGTCAGATTGCGTTGGGCTTGTATATTTTTGGTAATAAATCAGTAGGTTAAGTTTGAGTTGTCTTTGTCAGGGAAAATTCTGTAGGTCACTGTTTAAATGACAAAAATAAGTAAAGACTTAGTTTCACATGTCGACCCTTAGCCGAGAATACTTCTCTGGAATCTTCTGATTTCCTGGTAGTTTGAATAATTAGCGCATGATTAAAAATTCGTTATTGTTTACTGCCAACGCGTAATTGTATGTATTGAATTTCCTTTGTAGTTATAGTTTCTTATTGTTGCATTGTATTGTCATGAGCAAAGCAATTTTGGTATGCATGTGGGTTTTCACTAGTATCTCGCAGCCACTTTCGCAACTAATTACATATTTATTACTTTCAGTGCCATTCTAGAGGTTGTTTTCATTGTTTTTCCTTGTAACAACTGGAACGGGTTATGACACTAAATGTAACAATTGTGTTACTAAATGTGACACTTCTGTCACTCAATGTAACTGTGTTTTCTCTTTTGATGCTGTCAATTGTCAGGATGAGCATTCTAAAGCATTCTGTCAGGGTGAAAATATTAAATAAATCAACATGTGGGCAGGGTGGGTTCTTCCTTGGCTCGGGTATGAGGTCGAATGAAACATCATTCTTACATAAGTTAACTTTTATTGAAAGTTTCGTACAACTGTATCTTACTGGGACGTTCTGGTTCGGAGAGCGGCAGCCGTGTCGTTTGCGTAGCCTTCTGCTGCGACAGCGGCGGCGGCGGCGGCGGCGTCTGATTACGCGTAGCGGTGTGTATCTCGTGTCGCCGTCTCGCCCAGCTGACCGGAGACGCGCAGCGCGAGGTGGCCCGTTAATTATTGCGAGCGACGTCGTGCATCGGATGGTGATACCTTGAATGTGGCGTCCCAGTGTTTCTCTTCTCTAAGCGGCCGCGTGTGTTGTGCGTCGACCAGCGGAGCGGCGCGGCGGTGGAAGGCCAGTGTCCCGAACTCGAACCACGGACTCCCGCTTGCCAGTCTTCGGCTGTCAGGACTTCATCCCAGCTCACAGGTAACTACTGATGTGAGGCCGTCTCCTTCCCGTCCTCACGAGTCACCCGGGTATGTAAAAACCAGACTTCCAATACCTTTTAACTTCTGTCTTCTGGCGCCGCGGCTGCTGCTTGCTATTCCATTACAGCGGCGGACTTGGTGCGTCTGTGCATGATGCAGTCTCTTCTTGCATGACGGTCTTCAGCACCGAAACTGACTGAAAACTACTGCTACTCTTCTTTTCTTCCTTCGTCTCTCGTCTTCGTCTCTGTCTGTCTTCATCTGTCTTCATCTGTCGGGCCCACCGCGTCTCGCGTATTTATTCACTTCAGTTCACTGGGGGTGAACGACTTCACGGCCATTGCCTCTTCTGTCACGTTGAAAAGCTTCTCGAAGAATCTTCTTGACCTCGGTCATTGGCTCTTGGAATGTAGGCGAGGGCCTCTGATCGCATGTGACGACTGAGAAACACGTGAGCCGGTCATTGCCTCTTCCGTCACGTTGAAAAGCTTCTCGAAGAATCTTCTTAACGTCGGTCATTGGCTCTTGGAATGTAGGCGAGGGCCTTTGCTCACATGCGACAACTGAGAAACACGTGAGCCGGTCGGGCGATGCCCTGACGGCTGAATCGACAGCGCCCGCTTATGTGGAACTCGCTGACTCCACGGTCATTGTTTCTTCTGTTCTGCCCGCTGAATGCCAGTATGTAACTCTCTAAACTAAACCAAGTTTTCCATTTATATTCTAATTTGTAGTTCACTTTGATTTCACTAATTTATTTACTTAAGTAACACTCAACATCCTTTTCAAATTGCTTCATTTCATAATCTAAATCCCTCAGCAAATCCTGATTTAATTCGACTTCATTCCGTTACGCTTCTTTTGCTATTGTTGATGTTCATCTCATATCCTCCTTTGATGACAGTGTCCATACCATTTAACTGCTCTTCCAAGTCCTTTGCTATCTCAGATAGAAAACAACGTCATCGGCAAACCTCAATGTTTTTATTTTTTCTCCCATGACTTTAATTCTTATTTCAAATTTTTCTTTGGTTTCCTTTACAGCTTTTCAGTGTAGAGATTAAATAACGTAAGCGATAGGCTAGAACCCTGTCTCCTGACCTACATGGCCGATTAAGGAATCTAACATTCCACATTCTGATCCGTAGAGTGTCAGTTTTGTTTCTCCTGATGACAACATCCTACTGAGTAGTCCCCCCTCGGAGATCCAAATGGGGGACTATTTTACGTCAGGAATATTGTACCCAAGGCGATTCCGTCATTATTTAACCATACAGTAGAGCAGAATGCCCTCGGTAAGAATTACGGCTGTAGTTACACCTTGCCTTTCAGCGGTTCGCAGTCCCACCACAGCAAGTCCGTTTTGATTGATCTTACAAAGACAGATCAGCCAATCACCCAGACCGTTGCCCCTGCAACTACTAAAAAGGCTGCTACCCCTCTTCAGAAATCACACGTTTGTCTGACCTCTCAACAGATATCTCTCCGTCGCGGTTGCACCTGCGGTACCGCTATCTGTGTCGCTGAGGAGCACTGGCCGTTGAGAATAACGTTCTAGGTTCTAGTACTTCAGGCTATTCACATACCTGGAAACCTCTTCCGTGCGCTCGGACATTCGTTAAACATTTGTAGCGGAGCACCGAGTCAAACGCTTTCCGGAAATCTAGACATAGGAAATCAACCTGTTGCTCTTCACCCAAGGTTCGCAGGATATCGTGCGGTAAATGGCAAGCTGGTATCGAACGAGAGAGATTTCAAAATCCGTGCTGATTTTTGGACAGAAGCTTCCCCGTCTCAGGATAATTTATTGTATCCCAACGCTGAGTTTGTTCAAGAATTCTGCAAAAAATCAATGTTGTGGATGTAGATCAGTTATTTTGCTGGTCAGTTCCCTTATGCTTTTTACATGCAGGAGTCACCTGCGCTTTATTGTCGTCGCTGGGAGAGGGATTCGCGTTAAATGAATAAAGGGCCAAACTCCGTTGTGTACTCTCTTAAAATCGAATTGGGATTCCATCCGGACCTGGCGAGTTATTGTTTTCAATTCTTTCAGTTTCTTCTCTGTGCGAGGGATGCCTATTACTGTCACCAATACGCGAGTCCGTGCAACGGTTAAACGTTGGAATATTTGTGCGATCATCTCGCGTGATTTACTTCTTTCGCGCTAAATTTAAGGCTTCACATTTCTTTTGCTATCTTTTATTGTAATACGAGACTTGTCAACGAGTGACGGATAGAAGACTCCGACACGTTCAGCCATTTTTTCTTAGAATCAGAATTTTTCCGTGTTCTCGGGAAAATCTTTTGTTAAGGCAGTACGGTAACAAATGACGTTTGCTTGGTGCATCGATCTTTTTACGGATACTTGAATTTCTGCTAACTTTTACCCGTTGTCCACCCCTGGTAGCTGAGTGGTGCCGGCACGTTAGCTCAGCGTGTTCGGTCAGAGGGCTGCTCGCCCTCTGTAATAATAATAAAAAAACTGAGTTAATGGATCAACGAAGAACTTAAACGGATGTCTTATGACGTCCGCCCCGAGCAGATGCAACGAACGAAAACGAAGAAAACTGAGATTAAAAAAAAAAAAAATAGTCAGCGTGAGGGAATGTCATACCTAAACAGCCCGGGTTCGATTCCCGGCTGGGTCGGAGATTTTCTCCGCTCAGGGACTGGCGTTGTGTTGCCCTTATCATCATCATTTCATCCCCATCGACACGCAAGTCGCCGAAGTGGCGTTAACTCGAAAGACTTGCACCAGGCGAACGGTCTACCCGACGGTAGGCCATAGCCACACGGCATTTCCATTTACCCATTGTCAATTTGCATGTTCTTTTTAGAGTTCCGTGCCTCAGTCTTCAGAAACGGAACCCTTATACGATCGTTTTGTTGACCGTCTGTCTGTCTGTTCGAATCATTAAAACCCTTTCTCTCAGGAACGGGTGGACGCATCAAGTTGCAATTTATGCCACATTCTGGAATTTATGGTCCCTTTGCGGTGTAAAAAATTGAAGCTTCTAACTCAAGGAAATATAAAAATATGGCTATTCATGTCACATACTTATATTTTAATACTCGCAAACTCACTCATCAGAATCTATAGAGTACTTTTGCTTCATCTACGATGATGAAATTTGGCGCGAAGTAAGGTTTCATAGTACAATCAAAGGAAAAAATTCGAAAATTGTTAATTCGTAGTTTTATCACTCGAAACAGATGTTCCATTTTTCATTTGCCACCCGACGCCAGACTTGAAATTAAAACTGCCAGTAGTTCTGCATTCAGTCTGGGTGGGTCGCAATGGTAAAAGTGAAACATCAGTCAAGGAATGACTTTATTGCTCATACGACGCGTTTCGGAATTTATCCATCATCAGATATCCAAGAGTGAGTCGTGCACGCACGTACGTATGACAATTCAAGTTGTGTGTAAAACAAGCGTTGTAGACTAGTCTGGCGATGGATAAATTCCAAAGCCGGCCGCTGTGGCCGAGCGGTTCTGGCGCTTCAGTGCGGAACCGCGCTGCTGCTACGGTCGCAGGTTCGAATCCTGCCTCGGGCATGGATGTATGTGATGTCCTTATGTTAGTTAGGTTTAAGTAGTTCTAAGTCTAGGGGACTAATGACCTCAGACGTTAAGCCCCATAGTACTTAGAGCCATTTGAACCATTTGGTAAATTCCAAAACGTGTCATATGAGCAATAAAGTCATTCCTTGATTGATGTTTGACCTTTAGCATTGCGACCCAGTTAGCCTGAACAGAGAACTGCTGGTTTTTATAATAACGGTCACCTGCCTTCATCATGACTTTGTATCACATTTACATTAAATAAATTAAAACAGTCTCGCAAGTCTTGGAATGACTAGGACCGATATCTGTTGATAACAGGCAAAAATGGACGAGCTTCTCGATTCCCGGTGAGTGAACTGTGTATATACGTATATGTACAGAACCCTGAGTGGGTGAGTCCCACTCGCACCTGGACAGTGTTTAAACACGAAGCTTACTGCGCTAATTACCCACCGCACACCCGTATCCCTCAGGCCGCTCAAGCCACGGCAGACCTCGACCTATCGTCACTGATGCGCTTCCTGCTGGAGGTCCGACCGCGGGCAGGTTGCACAACAAGTGGGATTTAAATAACAAGCGGCCTGTTCCGTCCCAGTTCTCGCACGTGCTGCGTAAACTCGCGCAGCGCCGGTGCCAATTTTTAATGGGCAGCAAGCCGTGGTGGCTGTTAACTTTTCCAGAGCTCGCACGAAACAGGAATCTGCTAAGCGATGAATGCTGTCTACGAATAATCCTGACTGAAAAGTAGACGTTTCTTGGTTCGATAATCAATTCCTACCCTCAATATGATGTCGCCTAATCGGATATTGAACAGGCAACAATTATTACTGAACAAAACGAGAATGAAGAAATAGTAATAGCTAGCGGTAGTCGACTTGGAAGGTACGTGTGCACATGATATATACATAAACGCGTACGAGCAGATCCCTTGGCAAGTTACATTATAACGTAGCCATCAACGATGCTGCTGATAATGGTCGCGACTTCACGGAAAGATTTGTACGCCGTGCGTCCAAAAAGTTCCGAGAGTGATTTTGTGCCTGGAGTATAGGTGTCGTCAGGGCAGTAACTACTGCGATAGCTCGATGTCTCAATTGCAAACAACACATGTGCATTCGAGCAGTCAGTTGTGAACACGCAGTGTTAAGTAGTGGACGTACGACCGCGATGAGTCAGTGTTATTGTATCACAAATTCCAATGGAACAACGAACTGAAAATCACTAAGTCCAGTGTTAAAGACGTGCTCCAGAATATTTCGAAGAAGAGAAAATTGCGAGCAAAGTTTCTTCACCACACCTTAACCCTCGAACAAAATCAACAGTGCGTGAACGTCTGATGTAACTTGGCGAAGTACAAAACGCGGACATTTTCTAGAAAAGGTCGTCATGGGAGAGGATATTTATTGTTATCGATACGAAACTACCATATACTCACAAAGTGCACAAATTCACATGAAAGGTTAACGCTTTTATGACATAACCGACAATCTAGCCAATATTACGCAGGCTTTGAACTATATTCCAATTGCAGTTTTCCTTGGTTACGTGAACGATCTGTGTATTGTAGTCAAGTGGGGGGAGACACTGTAGAACAAATAAAGTATTAAGACAACTTAAATTTTCTGCGTTTTTTATTAGTCCATCTCTAAACTTTTTGGAATAGCAGTATAATTACGAAGACAAAAGGGAATAAGTAATATAGTACCATATGGGATTCACAATTACACACACTTGTATTTATGAATGGGAGAAAGTATTTTAGCATCAAAGTTCTTGGATAAGCTACCGTGACTTATTACTGCAGTACTCGACATCTACGTCTACATGGATACTCTGCAAATCACATTTAAGTGCCTGGCAGAGGATTCATCGAACCACCTTCACATTTCTCTATTATTCCAATGTCGTTTAGCCCGCGGAAAGAACGAACACCTGTATCTTTCCGTACGAGCTCTGATTTCCCTTATTTTATCGTGGTGATCGTTTCTCCCTCTGTAGGTCGGTGTCAACAAAATATTTTCCGATTCGCAGGAGAAAGTTGGTGATTGGAATTTCGTGAGAAGATTCCGTCGTAACGAAAAACGCCTTTCTTTTAATGATGTCCGGCCCATTTCCTGTATCGTTTCAGAGACACTCGCTCCCATATTTCGCGATAATACAAAACGTGCTGCCCTTCTTTGAACTTTTTCGATATACTCCGTCAGTCCCATCAGGTAAGGATTCCACACCGTGCAGCAGTATTCTAAAAGAGGGCGGACAAGCGTAGTGTAGGCAGTCTCCTTAGCAGATCTGTTACATTTTCTGACTGTCCTGCCAATAAAACGCAATCTTTAGTTAGCCTCCCCCTTCCAAATAAATTGTTCGTAATTGTAATTCCTAGACATTTAGTTGAATTTACGGCCTTTGTATTTGACTGATTTATCGTGTAACCGAAGTTTAACAAATTTTTTTTAGCACTTATGTGGATGACCTCACACTTTTCGTTATTTAGGGTCAACTGTCAATTTTCGCAGCATGCAGATATCTTTCCTAAATAGTTCTGCATTGATCTTCTATGACTCTATTAGTTGATAAACGATAGCTTCATCTGCAAACAACCTAAGAAGGCTGCTCAGATTGTCTTCCAAATCATTTATACAGATAAGGAACAGCAGAGGGCCTTGGGTAACGCCAGAAATCACTTCTATTTTACTCGATTACTTTCCGTCTATTACTACGAACTGTGACCTTTCTGACAGGAAATCACGAATCCAGTCGCACAACTGAGGCGATAATCCATAGGCACGCAGTTTGGTTAGAAGACGCTTGTGAGGAACGAAGTCGAATGCCTTATGGAAATCTAAAAATATGGAATCAATTTAACATCCCCTGTCGATAGCACTCACTACTTCATGAGTATAAAGAGCTAGTTGTGTTTCACAAGAACGATGTTTCCTAAAGCCAAGTTGACTGTATGTCAATAGACCGTTTCCTTCGAGGTAGTTCATAATGTTCGAACAAAATATATGTTCCAAAATCCTGCTGCATATCGACGTTAGTGATATGGGCCTGTAAATTAGTGGATTACTCCCACTATCCTTCTTGAATATTGGTGTGACCTGTGGAACTTTCCAGTCTTTGGGTACGGATGGTTCGTCGAGCGAACGGTTGTATATGATTGTTAAGTATGAGCTAATGCATCAGCATTCTCTGAAAGGAACATAGGACTTTCTTTTATTTAGTGATTTAAGTTGCTTCACTACTCCGAGGATATTTACTTCGACGGTACTCACGTTGGCAGGTGTTCTTGAGTAGAATTCTGGAATATTTACTTCGTCTTCTTTTGTGAAGGCATTTCGGAAGGCTGTGTTTAGTAACTCTGCTTTGGCAACACTGTCTTCGATAGTATCTCCATTGCTACCGCGCAGAGAAAGATTGATTGTTTCTTGCCGCTAACATTATTCACATACGACCAGAATCTCTTTGGATTTTCTGGCAGGTATCGAGACAAAGTTTCGTTGTGGAAACTATTATAAGCATCTCGCATTGACGTCCACGTTAAATTTCGAGCTTCTGTAAAAGATCGCCAACCTCGGGGGTTTTGCGTCTGTTTAAATTTGGCATCTTTGTTTCGTTGTTTCTGCAACAGTGTTCTGACACGTTTTGTGTACCAAGGAGGATCAGCTCCGTCATCTGTTAATTTATTTGTAATAAATCTCTCGATAGCTGCCAATAGTATTTCTGTGAATTCTAGCCACATCTGGCCTATTCTTATATTATTAATTTGGAAGGAGGGGAGATCGTCTCTCAGGAAGGCGTTAAGTGAATTTTTATCTGCTTTTTTGAATAGGTATATTTTTTGAGGATTTGGGGGTTACAATTTCAATCTCGCTACGACAACCCTGTGTATCACTAATCCGTGTATCCGTTTTGATGCTCGCCATAAACTCAGGCTTATTTGTTGCTAAGAGGTCAAGTGTGTTTTCGCAACCGTTTACTACTCGCGTGGGCTCTCGAACTAACTGTTCGAAATAATTTTCAGAGAATGCGTTTAGCACAGTTTCGGATGATGTTTTATGCGTACCTCTGGAATTAAACATGTATCTTCGCCAACATATCGTGGGTAAATTAAAGTCACCACCAACAACAATCCTATGAGTCGGGTACGTGTTTGATATCAAACTCAAATTTTCTTGGAACCTTTCAGCAACTGTATCATCTGAATTGCGAGGTCGGTAAAAGGATCCAATTATTATTCTATTCTAGTTGCCAACAATGATCTCTGCACATACTAACTCACAACAGCTATCTACTTCAATTTAAAACTTCTAAAAGCTAACTACTTCTAACAGCAACAAACACCCCACCGCCAATCGTGTTTAGCCTATCCTTTAGGAAAACCGTTAGGTTCTTCACAAAAATTCAGCTGAGCCTATCTCTGGCTTTAGCCAGCTTTCAGTGCCTATAACGATTTTAGCATTAGTAGTTTCTATTAGCGCTTGAAGCTCTGGTACTTTTCCAACACAGCTAAGACAATTTACAAAAAAATGGTTCAAATGGCTCTGAGCACTATGGGACTTAACATCTGTGGTCATCAGTCCCCTAGAACTTAGAACTACTTAAACCTAAGTAACCTAAGGACATCACACACATCCATGCCCGAGGCAACATTCGAACCTGCGACCGTAGCGGTCACGCGGTTCCAGACAAGCGCCTAGAACCGCACGGCCACACCGGCCGGCGACAATTTACAACTCTAAACCGATGGTTCCTGTACCTACGTTCTTCTTTTGTTCGGCCTGCACCTTTTGTGACTGGAGTCCTTCTTGTGTTTTCCCGAGACCTTCTAAACTAAAAACACCGCCCAGTCCATGCCACATAGCCCCTGCTACCGGTGTAGTCGCCTCCTGAGTATAGTGGACACCTGACCCATTCAGCAGAACCCGAAGCCCAACCACCCTTTGGCGCAAGTCGATGAATCTGCAGCCCACATGGTCGCAGAACCGTTTGAGCCTCTGATTCAGGCCCTCCATTGGGCTCTGTACCAGAGGTCCGCAGTCGGTCCTGTCGACTATACTGCAAATTGTCAGCTCTGCTTTCATCTTGCAAAAAAAAAAAATAAATAAATAAATAAATAAATAAATAAATAAAAAAAAATGGAACTGCACAATGTGTCGTATTGAATGGACCGATTTTTTTCCGTGGATGTCGAGTTAATTTCAGTCTTGACGTTGCTACAGGGAGTACTGGAAGTGGATGGTTTACTTTCGCTATCGTTCGATGTGAGAATGCCTCTCTACCTGGATTGGAATCATTTGCCGACCGTGATGTCATGGCTTACAAGACCTGGCATTGTGGAATAGATGCTAAGAGTCAAAAACTATCAGCCTTTACCACTTCTGTTAGCCACTCGAAACCAGAGAGAATCTCTCCTGATCCAAAGTGGCACACTTCATTGGTACTAACGTGAGCCACCACCTGCAGTTGGCTGCACCATGTGCTCTTTATGGCATCTGGGAGGACCTATTCCACATCTTGAATGACTCCACCCAGTATGCATACGGAGTGCACATTGGTTTTCTTTCCCTTCTTGGCATTCATTTCCGTAAAGGGCCCTAACGTTGGGGCTCCCCATTATCAATAATCCAATCTTCTGTGATTGTCCGGATCTTGCAGGCTGAGAGGTTTCCTCTGATACAGGACAGGCAACAGCATCTGGCTCAGCGACAGTGGCAGCCAGGCAGCACCTGCAACCTGCTTGTCCGACAAAATGGGGAGGCCTTACATGCGGCCACCTGGGAAGTCTTTCACCGCCTGCTACGCCCCAGTGCAACCTCCCACTCGACCACAGGTGAAGGTCAACCTCAGTGCGAGCAGGAACTGGGATAGCCACTGGTGAGGACGTGTCAGAGGACTCAGATGCGCTGGACGTCCATGGGATCCACACAGCCGTCCCACAACAGTGGTGTCCATCCACTGCAGCCTCAAGCTGTGTAACCGAAACCATCACAGCCTGGAGCTGGGAGCAAAGGGTCACCAACTCAGCTCGCATTCACACAATAACAATCGCAGTCCCTGTCCATACTAAAGACGGTGGAAAACCCAACCATGCAGATAAACAGACTAACGGTACGTACTGTGCAACTCTACTTTAGACACTGATAAAAACACAGGTGCTGACAGGTGAAGCTAAATAATTCGCCCCTTATTATGAACTTGAAATATGTCACAAAATCTTTTTACTTTCCAACGCAAATGAAAACGTGAGAACTGTGACTATTAGATATTAAATTAACACGCAGAAACTGAAGAAACTAAACTATTAACGCAGACAGATGATATTAGAAAATTTTCTCCCGGTTAGGAACTCGTAAAAGTCATAGTATCAGTTACATCCCAGTTGTTGCTTG
The DNA here is from genome assembly GCF_021461395.2 of Schistocerca americana. Taxonomy (NCBI): domain Eukaryota; kingdom Metazoa; phylum Arthropoda; class Insecta; order Orthoptera; family Acrididae; genus Schistocerca; species Schistocerca americana. The sequence continues at coordinate 1,026,777,995 of NC_060119.1, forward strand.
TGTCTCGGCCAACTACTGCAGCCAGACTCTTTACTGGATGACTAGAAGGGCCTTATGATTAGCTCAAACGTTTTCTTCTTGCATTGGTAAATTTTGGATTCCCCACTAGTAAATGAATGGCCCTTGTATGAAATAGCCTAAGGCATATAACTGTCCTTCAACCAATCCTAGTTTGTATGTACTTCCACAGCAGTGTTGTTCAGTAAACAGTAACTGATTTAAACTCTCTAACTACTGTCATGTCGTTCAATATCATGACAAAAAATCCCAAAATAGTTTTTAATGTATGAATTCGCTATAAGCAAGTTTGCTAGAACATCGTTCAGAACAATTATTTTAGTTATTGCTGTTAAAAGAGTTAAGGAATTTCCCGCATTTAGTTTTATTGCTCAGAATTATGGGCCTTGCTCACTTTATTTTGCATGTTTCTTAACAGTGACGCTAGCACGGTCACTAAAACTGGTAATGACGTTCTTTATTCTGTAATAGTGAACTGTGTTTCCACAGGTAATTGAGACACCAGTTAATTAAAAATATAGAAGTACATCAAACCAAATAAAGTTTGCTGCTTTCAAAAGGACACCACCTGTAATTTGTAGAGGCTGGTGTAAATCACAACGTGGCCACTAAAACTGGAGGTGAACAGTAGTGATTTGAGAAGTATGCGCTATGGCCCAGCTCCGTTAAGAGTGGTTTTGTGAAACTCCAAACTGCTATGCTATCTCGTGGCAAGTTGCTGCGTTACGATCCTCGAAGTTTCAACAATAGCCGGTAGAAGGTCAGTGCGCTAGCATCACTGCCGCAGCCGTCCTCGCCGCGAATGTAGTACTACTATGTGTCTGAAAGTGGTCGGAAAATGGTGGTGGAGCAGCGGGGTAACAATATGTTTCCTGTTAAATTTTGTGTTTTCCGACTAGAATTCATCTAATTCGACACAGATATCGAGAGGTAAGTTCCTGATCGCTCGTCAATGACAAAGCAATGCCCAGCATACGAACCAATGCACTGTATTCGCTGGATTTGCCCCCAGTCGTCGTGCAAGGCAGACAATCTACAAAACCATTGAAGACGTGGAAATGACAACATCTGCTGCTGACAAGAAGAAGAATACTATAAAATCTGTCGCTGCACATTCGCTACTAGATGGACCCGCTGTGTTTTGTGGATGTAGGCTGAACTTTAGCATTGATCTGAATGATACATTTTCTCATGGTAATGGGTGGCTAACTGTTGCAATTGTACGAGGTGGTACAATCTGCAAAACCATTGAAGACGTGGAAATGACAACATCTGCTGCTGACAAGAAGAAGAATACTATAAAATCTGTCGCTGCACATTCACTACTAGATGGACCCGCTGTGTTTTGTGGATGTAGGCTGAACTTTAGCATTGATCTGAATGATACATTTTCCCATGGTAATGGGTGGCTAACTGTTGCAATTGTACGAGGTGGTACAGGTGTACCCAATGTCCCAGGACTTGAAAGCTTCGTCGATCGTGACGTTTGCCATGCCCAGCAAACGAACCAATGCACTGTATTCGCTGGATTTGGCCCCAGGCGATTTCTTTTGGTCCCCAAATTGAAGGTGGCAATGAAACAACACCTTTGCAATTCAATTAAAGACCTACAAGGAAATTGTACTGCAGTATTAACACAGTTGAAAAAATTACTATAGTGACTGTTACAAAATGTTTCTAAAACGATTTCAGCAGTGTATTGATTCAAGGGAAGACTAATTTTAATAACTACATGAATTTTCTAGCATAATGATTGACTTTTATTTCTCATAACTACAGTCCTAACGGAACGGAGACACGCTCTGTGGAGATCCAAATAAAAATCTCTCCTACTTCGTAAGTGAACAACAAAAAGTAGCAATTTGCCAAAGGGTTGCACTTCTGTCACGTTGAACGATTCTCTTTAGTTGTCGTTGGTTCTTGCAGAATCTTTTTCCTGCTCAGCGATGTCGGAGTTTTGATATTTTACCGGATTCCTCGTATTCACGATACATTCGTCAAATAGTCGTGCAAGAAAATCCCCACTTCATCGCTACCTCAGAGTTGCCGTGTCCCATCGCTCGTACGTCGCCTACAACACCACGTTCAGACCCACTTAAATCTTGATAACCTGGCATTTAGGAGCAGTAACCGATCTAACAACTGCGCCAGACACTGGTCGTCTTATACACGCATTACCGACCGCAGCGCCGTATTCTGCCTGTTTACATATCTCTGTATTAGAATACGCATGCCTAACTAGTTTCTTTGTCGCTTCAGTGTGTAAGACCAACAACTGGAAGATCTTCTTACATACGTAAATTCAACGACATTTTTCCGAGAGTAACTTTTGACTCTGACGATCAAAATGTAGAAAATTCAGTTTAGCTTACATTGTTCCATTTGCTTATGTCACATATTTAAGCAAATAGATATAACGGGAACATGTTAACAATACGTTTATTCGTTCATAGGTTTGTTATTAACAAGTATTCGTAACTGAAAATCAACAGTTACAGTCTTAAACATAAGGCTAGACGTAACAAACAACCTGCAGTGCTCACGAATTAACGAATCTCTGAAACAATATTGAGAATTCCTTGAGACGACAAGTCCATTCGACCATTTCACTAGTGATTTAAAGATTATCATAAGCGACAAACAAGACTGATAAAATAATCTTATGTTCTGAGGATTTTTCTAATAGGAGAAATCTGTGTGTGTGTGTGTGTGTGTGTGTGTGTGTGTGAGAGAGAGAGAGAGAGAGAGAGAGAGACAGAGAGAGAGAGGGACACAGACAGAGATTAAATTGAGTTAGAATCCATCAACTGTAATTTGGTAGTTTAAAACCTGGGCCATATATTCATTAAGAAGGTAACCCAACTGTTTAGTCAGCATTAAGATTCCTATACATCACATTACTGTGCAAACACGAGGCTTTGTGATTTGTTTTAACACTTTACTTCTGTATTTGTTCTTTCTGTACGTGCCAAAAGGGAATACTATGGAAAAGAGACAGTTTATCATAGCATCTGGCACTTCAGACTACTGTTATTTAAAGCACGAATCTTATGACTGGTAGAGTGAGGCGGGAATTTCCCTTATGATATATTCAGTAACAGCATGCTTCCTCGAAAGAAAACGAACAGACTTCTCATTTCTTTGGATAATACGTTAAAAAATTTCTACTGCTTTCACAAGCTGCGACACTGGCGCCAATAAAACAGTGACCCGTATATATATATTAAGTTTCCTTCATCTGGTGAATTTACAACAGAAACATCTTGTGGCTACTGTACGGCAGCTTGTTTTGAACAGTAGTGCTACTGACAACATGACTCGTGTCATATATATACACTCCTGGAAATGGAAAAAAGAACACATTGACACCGGTGTGTCAGACCCACCATACTTGCTCCGGACACTGCGAGAGGGCTGTACAAGCAATGATCACACGCACGGCACAGCGGACACACCAGGAACCGCGGTGTTGGCCGTCGAATGGCGCTAGCTGCGCAGCATTTGTGCACCGCCGCCGTCAGTGTCAGCCAGTTTGCCGTGGCATACGGAGCTCCATCGCAGTCTTTAACACTGGTAGCATGCCGCGACAGCGTGGACGTGAACCGTATGTGCAGTTGACAGACTTTGAGCGAGGGCGTATAGTGGGCATGCGGGAGGCCGGGTGGACGTACCGCCGAATTGCTCAACACGTGGGGCGTGAGGTCTCCACAGTACATCGATGTTGTCGCCAGTGGTCGGCGGAAGGTGCACGTGCCCGTCGACCTGGGACCGGACCGCAGCGACGCACGGATGCACGCCAAGACCGTAGGATCCTACGCAGTGCCGTAGGGGACCGCACCGCCACTTCCCAGCAAATTAGGGACACTGTTGCTCCTGGGGTATCAGCGAGGACCATTCGCAACCGTCTCCATGAAGCTGGGCTAAGGTCCCGCACACCGTTAGGCCGTCTTCCGCTCACGCCCCAACATCGTGCAGCCCGCCTCCAGTGGTGTCGCGACAGGCGTGAATGAAGGGACGAATGGAGACGTGTCGTCTTCAGCGATGAGAGTCGCTTCTGCCTTGGTGCCAATGATGGTCGTATGCGTGTTTGGCGCCGTGCAGGTGAGCGCCACAATCAGGACTGCATACGACCGAGGCACACAGGGCCAACACCCGGCATCATGGTGTCGGGAGCGATCTCCTACACTGGCCGTACACCACTGGTGATCGTCGAGGGGACACTGAATAGTGCACGGTACATCCAAACCGTCATCGAACCCATCGTTCTACCATTCCTAGACCGGCAAGGGAACTTGCTGTTCCAACAGGACAATGCACGTCCGCATGTATCCCGTGCCACCCACCGTGCTCTAGAAGGTGTAAGTCAACTACCCTGGCCAGCAAGATCTCCGGATCTGTCCCCCATTGAGCATGTTTGGGACTGGATGAAGCGTCGTCTCACGCGGTCTGCACGTCCAGCACGAACGCTGGTCCAACTGAGGCGCCAGGTGGAAATGGCATGGCAAGCCGTTCCACAGGACTACATCCAGCATCTCTACGATCGTCTCCATGGGAGAATAGCAGCCTGCATTGCTGCGAAAGGTGGATATACACTGTACTAGTGCCGACATTGTGCATGCTCTGTTGCCTGTGTCTATGTGCCTGTGGTTCTGTCAGTGTGATCATGTGATGTATCTGACCCCAGGAATGTGTCAATAAAGATTCCCCTTCCTGGGACAATGAATTCACGGTGTTCTTATTTCAATTTCCAGGAGTGTATATATATATATATATATATATATATATATATATATATATGACGATGCTGGTGCTGATTTTGCATTTAACATTTGACGATGCCACTATGGCTGCAGTACATTAGGACTTTGCTTTTATAAAACAGGTATGCCTCTTCATACTTAAAGCGCACAAATGCATATATTTGTCAGTAGTACTTTTCATTATGGTCTATTTATTGTTTTTAAGCTGTAGACAATGTGCGAGTGTGTTTCAATTTTTCCCATTTTTGCTGCAGATCTGATGATGGTCATTATAGACCGAAACCGGTAATCTGTTAACAAAACGTTTGTGACCATAGACGTAAATTAAAGGAAACTTAAATTTCTGTTACTGTTTGGGTGTCCGGTAATAGGATGTACTGGGGTGCAGGCGGTCGACAATAATGTTCACGCAGTGTACAATTGACATGGTGGGTTTGATTGTTAGTACAGGTCCCATGTAAACCCAGCCTCCAGCGGCATGCATCTGTGGCACAGTGCATGTTTTGAGCAGCCGTTCGCTGGATGACAGCGTAATTGGATATCACCATCGATTCCTCTGACTAGGCTACTCATTTCCATTGATCCACGGCCCCATACCCAATGCAATCATAACTCACGATACTGAGTCTACGTATGAACAAGTAGGGGTCATGTGATATAGGGCTCCATGTTTAACAATGTGCGCTGGACGGTGTACTCCGAAACATTTGTGCCAGCACAGCACTATAATCTTACAAGTTCACCGACAGTGTTATCGTCCACTACCGGCGTGGGTAATGCTCGACTTAATTTGCTGGGTTGACTCATTCTGAAATCATGGTGTTAGGTCGTGTACCAACGGGTTCAGACTCCGAAATTTATTAGGTACAGAATTCATCCTTACAAGTCAACGAAGAATATATGGAAATAAATGAAATGATTAAATCAGTCCTGTAGGATTAATGCTGTTGAAATTACCAGCCGGTTGTATTTTAAACCTAACAAATATATTACAAAATTGAATTTCCTACAGTAGCTGTATTCGGACATTGACATAAATTCTGTGGCGACAAGTGAAAATTTGTGGCGGACAAGGACTCGAACCCTAATATCTCGCTTTGCACAAGTGGTCACCTTAAGCTGTACTTGGCTCACGTCCAACATAGTTCTACATCTACATTTACATCTACATCTAGATCTACGTGATTACTCTGCTATTCACAATATAGTGCCTGGCAGAGAGTTCAATGAACCACCTTCAAGCTATTTACCATTCCACTTTCGAACGGCAGGCGGGAAAAACGAGCACTAAAATTTATCTGTGCGAGTCTTTATTTCTCTTATTTTATCGTGATGATCACTTCTCCCTATGTAGGTGGGTGCCAACAGAACGTTTTCGCAATCGGAGGACATAACTGCTAGTTGAAATTTCATGAGAAGATCTCGTCGCAACGAAAAAAGCCATTGCTTTAAAGATTGCCACTCCAATTCACGTATAATGTCTGTGACACTATCTCCCGTATTTCCCGATAATATAAAACGAGCTGCCCTTCTTTGTACTTTTTCGATGTCATCCGTCAGTCCCACCTGATGCGGATCCCACACCGCAGAGCAATACTCCAGAACAGGGCGGACAAGCGTAGTGTAAGCAGTCTCTTTCGTAGACCTGTTGCACCTTCTAAGTGTTCTGCCAATGAATCGGCGTCTTTGGTTTGCTCTAACCATAGTATTATCTGCGTGATCGTTCCAGTTTAGCGTATTTGTAATTGTAATCCCTAAGCATTTAGTTGAATTTACAGCCCTCAGATTTGCGTGACTTACGGCGTAATCGAAATTTCGCGGATTTGTTTTAGTACTCATGTGAATAACTTCACACTTTTCATTATTCAGGGTCAATTGCCAGTTTTCGCACCATAAACATATCTTATCTAATCATTTTGCAACTCGTTTTGATCATCTGATGACTTTACAAGACGGTAAATGACAGCATCATCTACAACAATCTAAGACGGCTACTCAGATTGTCTCCCATGTCATAATAGACCAGGAACAACAGAGGGCCTATAACACTTCCTTGGGGAACGCCGGATATTACTTCTGTTTTACTCGATGACTTTCCGTCTATTACTACGAACTGTGACCTTTGTGACAGGAACTCACGAATGCAGTCACACAACTGAGGCGATACTCCGTAGGGACGCAGTTTTCTTAGGAGACGCTTGTGAGGAACGGTGTCGAAAGCCTTCTGGAAATCTAAAAATATCGAATCATTTTGACATACCCTGTCGATACCACTTATACTTCATGAGCTCCGAACTTGCCGCACACTATATATATTCCTTACCCTGTCTATTATCCTCACTGCTCGTATTCTCATGCTGATTTCCGTAAGGGACCAGGCAAAGAATGTATCTGCACTGAATGTTCTTTAATTGCCATCCGGTCTCACATATTTATATGACTGGGTCTATTCCTTCGGACATGTCGGGAAGAGCAGGCACCGCACACACAAACAAATGTTTATCGAATAGTAGTTTGTGGGCTGGTCTCGCGTAAATTGTGGGTTAAAAAAATTAAACAAAAATGAACGTATGTAGTGTCAGCAGAGCATCCATTACAAAAATGACCAGACAACCAGGAGTGAGTACCATTTCTTTTCATAGCAGGACTCTTTCGGTTGTCATCGATGGCAAACTTATAACACGGCGGTACGTCGACGATATTCTATGCCCCGTTAGTTGTCCCTCATGGAAATTCATCCTGGGCTTACATTTCAGCAAGATAATGCCCATCTGCACACATCGATAGTCTCTTCCGCTTGTCTTCGTGCTTGCCAAACCCTAACTTAGCAAGCAAGGTAGCCGGATCTCTCCCCAATTGAGAACGTTTGAAGGATTATGGACAGAGCCCTCCAACAATCTCTGGATTTTGACTATCTAACGCGTCAGTTAGATAGAATATGGCACTATATCCACCAGACGGATATCAAGAACTCTGTCAATCAATAATAACTGCTTGCGTAAGCGCAAGAGGTGGACCAACGCGTTATCGACTGGCTCAGTTTGTGAAGCTCTTTCTTTTGAATAAATTATGCACCTTTTCTGAAATTGTTATCATTTGTTTGGTTATACATGTACGTAACATTTATCGATTTTCGTCCCATTCGGGCAATTCCTGCGTAATGTGTCTTTTTTTTTTTCTTATTTTGTCTGAGAGTGCATGATGACGAACCAGTTACAAGTTAAATCGATTTGGAAGTAGAAGCGATTGGAAACCAACACGAGTTTTTATTTCCAAGGGAGATAAAATTGTTAAGACATTAAAGAAACTCATTCCATTCGCCTATCAAGTGTTCTATTGTGCAAGACACTCTACTGTTTCAAGGTACATGATGATGCACGGCCGACAAGTATGGCTCAACCGTCCACATGTTACGTAAACAGTTCTAAAAATATATAGCATTTTACTCATAACAAAATTTTGTAACTGAAGAATTAATATGTTCCAAACAGCTTTAACACAAAATTCTGTAACTGAAGAATTAATAATACGAAGGTGAGTCAAATTAAAACCTTAAATATTTTTTAAATATTAGTTATTGTGGAGAAGTGGTACAAAGCTGTATCACTTTTCAACATAATCTACCACACGCTCAATGCAAGTCCTCCAGCGCTAACAAAGTGCATAAATTCCTTCAGAAAAAAATTATTTTGGTACTCCGAGCAGCCACTCATGCACCGTGTGGCGTACCTCTTCATCAGAACGGAACTTCTTTCCTCCGATTGCGTCTTTGAATGGTCCAAACATATGGAAATCACTTGGGGCTAGGTCTGGTGAGTGTGATGGATGAGGAAGACGCTCAAGATGCAGGTCTGTGATTGTTGCAACTGTTGTACGGGCAGTGTGGGGCCTTGCATTCTCATGTTATAAAAGGACACCTGCTGACAGCAATCCACGTCGCTTTGATTTGATTGCAGGCCGCAGATGATTTTTAGGAGATCTGTGTATGATGCACTGGTGGCAGTGGTCCCTCTATGCATGTAATGCTCCAAAATGACGCCTTTTTCGTCCCACAAGAGAATCAGCATAACCTCCCCTGCTGATGGTTCGTTCGAAACTTCTTTGGATTTGGTGATGCTCGCTCTCTTCGTTTCCGGTTGGTGGAAGTGAGCCCAGGTTTCGTCCCCAGTAACGATTCTTGCAAGGAAGCCATCACCTTCTCGTTCAAAGCGCCGAAGAAGTTCTTCACAAGCATCAACACGACGTTCTCTCATTTCAGGAGTCAGCTGCCGTGGCACCCATCTTGCAGACGCTTTGAGATACTGGAGCACATCATGCACAATGTGGTGTGCTGACCCATGACTAATCTGAAACATGGTGCAGTGTCATTCAGTGTCACTCGGCGGTTTTCCTTCACTATGGCTTCAACTGCTGCAATGTTCTGTGGAGTCACAACTCGTTGTGCGTGACCTGAGGAGGAGCATCTTCCACTGAAGTCACACCATTAGCGAACTTCCTTCTCCAGTCGTAGACTTGGTGATGTGACAAACATGCATCACCGTACTGAACCTTCATTCGTCGATGAATTTCAATAGGTTTCACACCTTCCCTACACAAAAACCGAATAACAGAACGCCGTTCTTCCCTGGTGCAAGTCGCAAGTGGGACGGCCATCTTTATACTGATACTGCGACGGTATGTGTGCTGTACTATGCTGCCACCTACAGGCCATTCTGCACGGTGTTTGTAGCACGCTTACCAACGTACAGGATAACGGCGCGAAATTTCGATTTGTTATTACAAATTTAAGGTTTTCATTTGACTCACCCTCGTATGTTACAAACAGCTTTAATGTACTACACAACACTTAGATGTGTAGAATGTGAAATTCTTACAAATGCTGCGCAAAGCACATCATCATATCTAACAACAACAGAAACTACAAAAATTGGCAGAAACTGTTTATGGCACTTTCTAGCACGGATTTCTCCATGTGGTCCTAATATCAGTCAACAGACTGAAGTACCAATCAAAAAATACGCTTTCCTTGGCACGCTGTCTCCTAGGTACAACACATAATCTGCTTAGTAGTTATACGAGTCACACATAATCCAGATCTTGTAGCAAACCCGGAAACATCGTTCGGTCCTTGTTGCCACTGTCTGTGCATTTTAGAATATCATGAGTATGAACTGCGGTTTAGGGTTTGCACGATTGGTGTTTTCGGAAAATTTCTGCTGTGGGAACAGGCCTTTCATATTTTATGTTCCTAACGTGATCTAAATTTAAATTTAAATGGAAAGTGGTGTCGTTTCTGAGTATGTCGATATTCGTTTGTCATTTATCGGCCCATTGTGTAGTTCAAAACCATGTCAAACACATTTAAGATTAGAATGACTTGTTTATTCGAAAACAATTAGATATTAAATTTTTTGCGCAATTTATGGCTAACCCGCCACCCAAATACATATGCAACATCGAATGCTTTTTGATTTTCGCAAGGGCAGTAAAGCAACAGTTAGTACAAACGTAACGTTTTCGATGTTTATCCAAATGATGCAGACGTTCGTAAATGTCAAAGATAGTTTACTAGTTCATATCCCATAGCTTTGATTTTTCCGCCTCGTGTCTATCAGAAACCCCAAAAACTTCGGATAATGACATGTCAACGACGGAATTGTAAGCAAATCCACGTCAGACACCCGAGGGACTGTCAGACAATATTAACTAATACTAGTTAACCATCCAAGATCGTTTGGAGCAGATTGATGAAGAGAAACACAGCTAACCGATCAAACGCAAACAACGTATTGCTTCAGCGTCACAGAACAGAAGCGTTTTTTGATCGTTTTATCACTGGCGATGAAAAATGGGTCCCCTACCACAGTAAAAAACGCAAAGAGAATCGCTTTATCCGAAAGAATCGCCACGAAGTACAGCTAAGCCGGGTTTACACTCCAAATAGGCTGATTTGTGTGTCTGGTGGATTATTCGGGAGGTCGTTCATTTTGAAGTGCTGAAACCTGAACGAGGTGTGAATGGTGATCTTTGCAGGGGACATATGGACCGAATAAATCAATGTTTAATTGTAAAGTGCGCAGTGATTGTCACCCGAAAAGGCGTTATTCTGCAAGACGATAATGTAAGATCGCACTGCTCAAGACGAACCCTGGAAAAAATTTGTTTTGAGGTGGAAGGCACTGCGCCTTCGAATATCAGTGTATTTCGATCGCTGCAGTGTTTCGAAGTGCCAAAAATGTGAAAATGTAGAAGACGTGCAAAACTCCATCTTTTCTCGAAAACCAACCAAATTTGCAAACTAGATGGCAAAGAGTTGTTGATAGCTATTAGTTAAAAATACGAAACTTGTTAAATATTTATCTCTTTGAATTTTACGTATGAAAACATTAGTTTCAGGTCGCCCAATATTTCTAGCTTTGATTAAGTTTAATCAAACTCGACGCAAGAGATTTTGTCATTTACTTTTGCATTTTTTTTATTCTTTTACATTATGTGTCTCTACTCTGCTGACCAAGTGCTGACGTAAGCTGTCCTCATGGAGATTCCACACGGTCGAGATTCAATGCAAGGTCAACCCGAGCCCATGATTTAGGCACTAAGGCCTTTGAAGCTACGGCCTCAGAGTAAAATACTGGCAGCAGCTGCTGCTTATCCACTCTGCCAGCACGCGGGGCCTGGCCTGCTGACTTATCGTCGGCTGTCGGTGAACCAAGGCTGCGTTATTCCTCGTCTCTCTCTCTCTCTCTCTCTCTCTCTCTCTCTCTCACACACACACACACACACACACACACACACACACATACACACACGCACTGACAGGGGAAGGAGAGAGAGGAGGATGGGGAAGGTGACGGGAGCGATGGTAGGGAGGAGCATTAATATTCAACATGTAAATTCAGAACACATGCATGATAAAAGATGAACTTCTATGGTTTTCACGACGTCAATCAAGCAGTTCATCTCATTATTTTCGAAACTCGTTCGCTACACACTAACAACAACAAGGCTTACTACTATGGTGAATCTGTTTCAGAGTAACAGAAAGATGTGTCAGCGAGTGAGTCAGTGTTTACACCGACACCTGCTTAGCCGTCTAAACTTCGAAACTCGACGTAATAACAAGAACACGGACAGATTACTAAAACTTTGTATATTTCTTCCTTTTTTTATGTGTAAAAGACATAAGATACTTCCGCTGGAACGCTTTGTAAAATATAATGACAATCACAGAACCATCGGAACAATTTTGTGCGTAGTCAGACGTTATGATATACTCGTACGTTTGCAACTGCATCTCTTCTTCGCAAGACACTGTTTCTTGTCTACATTTACGTCTACGTTCACGTAAACAATTGTAACTTTCATGACAGAGGGTATACCTCTTTGTACTAGTTATCAGGTCTTTTTCCCGTTCCCTTCGCTTATGGAGCGCTGGAAGAATGCTTTCTTAACTGCCTATTGGCGTGCTGTTCAGAAGGATCAAATCGCTTTGAGCACTATGGGACTTAACATCTGAGGTCATCAGCCCCTAGACTTAGAACTATTTAAACCTAACTAACCTAAGGACTTCACACACATCCATGCCCGAAGCAGGATTTGAACCAGCGACCGTAGCAGCAGCGCGGTTCCGGACTGTAGTATCTAGAACCGCTCGGTCACAGCGGGCGGCGGGCGTGCTGTAATTACTGTAATCTTGTCTTCGTGATTTCTATGCAAGCGCTACACAGAGGGTAGTAATACATTCCTAGATTCATTAAAGTTGATTCTAGATAATTTCTAAGTAGGTTATCACGGGATACTAAGTATCTGTATTCAGGTGTCTTCCAGTTCAGTTGTTTCGATACTTTTGTGAAACTCTCACATCGGTCATATAAATCTTGGAAAATTCGTGCTACTCTTCTTTGTACCGGTTCAGTATGTCCTGTTACTCCTTTTTTACCGGTCCCACACAGTTGAGCAATATTCTAGGATTGGTCGTACAAATATTTTGCATGCAGTCTCCTTTGTAGGCCGACTGCATTTCCATAGTATTCTACCAGTAAATGGGAGCCCGCCACCAGCTTTACCCATGACTGAGTCTATGAATTGTTGTATTTCATATCCGTACAAATTGTTACTCACAGGTATTTTCAATACTTGACCTACTGAGGCTTTGACTCATTGGTATTATAGCCATACGATACAACGTTTTCAATATTGTTAACTGCAGATTTTTACTCTTCTGAATATTTGAAGCACCAATTCGAACTCTTATCAAGATCTGACTGAATATTCCTGCAGTTTTTTTTTTCAGACAGTACTTCACCATGGATAACTGTATCAGTTGGGAGAAGTCTGACGTTGCCATCAATATTGTGCTCTCAATATTGGGTCATAGTATACCACGTGAACATCAAGTGTCTCTAAACATTTCTTCGAGCGCACCCGCAGCTACTTCTGCATCTGTCGAAGCCTGTCCTTCCAAGATAACGTACTGTAACGTGTCTACGAGAAAGTTCCAATCCATTCTCAATTTTCGCTATATGTCCCACACAATCGGAGTTTTGATAAAAGGCGTAGATGTAGTACTGAGTCAAATGCTTTTCGGAAATCGAGAAATACTGCATCTACCTGATGGCTTTCAGAATGTCACCTGAGAAAAGATACAAGCCGGTTCCACAATATCGATGTTCCTGGCACTCGTGCCGGTTGGGTTGGTTGGTTGGTTTGGGGAAGGAGACCAGACAGCGTGGTCATCGGTCTCATCGGATTAGGGAAGGATGGGGAAGGAAGTCGGCCGTGCCCTTTCAGAGGAACCATCCCGGCATTTGCCTGGAGTGACTGGTTGGGATTGAGGACGTCCTTGTGCTACATTTCAGTTCAGTACGTGTTCTAAACTTCTACAACAAACTGATATCAAGGACACTGGACGGTAGTTTCGTTGGTCACTTCTGCTACCCAAGTAGAAGAGTGTGACCAGCGCTTTTTACAATTACTGGGCATGGATTTTCTTGTGAGAAATCAGCGGTGGGCCCGCATCTCGTGGTCGTGCGGTAGCGTTCTCGCTTCCCACGCCCAGGTTCCCGGGTTCGATTGCCGGCGGGGTCAGGGATTTTCTCTGCCTCGTGATGGCTGGGTGTTGTGTGCTGTCCTTAGGTTAGTTAGGTTTAAGTAGTGCTAAGTTCTAGGGGACTTATGACCACAGCAGTTGAGTCCCATAGTGCTCAGAGCCATTTGAACCATTTGAAATCAGCGGTGGATTATAGGTAAAAGAAGGGTAACCTTAGCTGCAAATTCAAAACAGAATCTGATAGGGACTCCATAGCGCCCTGGAGCGTTGGTCAGTTTAAGGATATCAGCTGTTTTTCGACGCCCCTGACAGTAATACACATTTCATTCACATTATCATTGGGGGCGGAGATTTAAACCGCATTTGTTCTCCTGTGTTTCCCTTTGTATAGGAACATTTGAAAACAGAGTTCAGAATTGCACCTTTTAGTTTGGTACTCTCAACTGCAGTTTCTCTTTCGTCAGTGAGTGACTGGGCACTAGCTTTGGTGCCAACAACAGCGTGTACATATGGCCAGAACTTGGGTTTAGTGAAAGATCTTTGGGAAATATTCTGCTACCTAGTCACCGAAGGCTTCACCCATTGCGTCTTTCAAACTCGACGCATTTCATTCAGCCTTTCTCACCTATAGCCCTGTGCTTTATTTCCTACCTGTACTGCAGTAGTCTCTGTTTCTTTAGTTTATTTACAGTGTTTGTACTCCATGGAGAGTCCCTCCCATTATGAACAGTTCTAACGAGTAATGTATATCCAGTGCATTGTCAAATATTCTTTTAAACTAGAACCGTAGTTCTCGTACATGCTCCTGTTCTGTGCTGAAGATTACAAGTTACTTATTGCGATATAGCACTACTGTTCCTTTACAAAGTGTGTTGAACATATAATTTTTTCCACTTTGTTTTAAACATGGCAGCGCTTGAGCTGTGAAGCACGTGGAAACTTGACAGGATTGGAAAAGAGTTGCGGAACTCCAACTGGTTGGCTGCAATTTTCCAAACCTATAAATTTTTCTTCTTTTTTCAGTTGCTCTTTGTGGTGTCGTTATTGGCACATGTTTCAACACAGCTATTTCTCTCATTCCGTTTCATTCGCAACTGGAAAGTAAGGAGGAAGGTTATCGGTATTCCTCTGTATAACACGCTACTTCTCTAATTTTGCACTGGCGCTGGTGTACCGAAGGTCACTCAGTGACTGGTAAGAGGCGCAGATCCTCGCTTTCAAAAAGAGATGTAAGGCAGATGCACATAATTATAGGCGCATATCGCTGACTTCAATCTGTTGTAAAATTATGGAAAGTGTTTTATGTTGAAGTATTATAACGCTTGTGGGGAACAAATATCTCCTCTATACAAATTAACACCAATTCCGCAAGATTTCCAAAACTCACTCGATCTGTTTGTTCATGGGAATATATATATATATACACTCCTGGAAATTGAAATAAGAACACCGTGAATTCATTGTCCCAGGAAGGGGAAACTTTATTGACACATTCCTGGTGTCAGATACATCGCATGATCACACTGACAGAACCACAGGCACATAGACACAGGCAACAGAGCATGCACAATGTCGGCACTAGTACAGTGTATATCCACCTTTCGCAGCAATGCAGGCTGCTATTCTCCCATGGAGATGATCGTAGAGATGCTGGATGTAGTCCTGTGGAACGGCTTGCCATGCCATTTCCACCTGGCGCCTCAGTTGGACCAGCGTTCGTGCTGGACGTGCAGAACGCGTGAGACGACGCTTCATCCAGTCCCAAACATGCTCAATGGGGGACAGATCCGGAGATCTTGCTGGCCAGGGTAGTTGACTTACACCTTCGTTGGGTGGCACGGGATACATGCGGACGTGCATTGTCCTGTTGGAACAGCAAGTTCTCTTGCCGGTCTAGGAATGGTAGAACGATGGGTTCGATGACAGTTTGGATGTACCGTGCACTATTCAGTGTCCCCTCGACGATCACCAGTGGTGTACGGCCAGTGTAGGAGATCGCTCCCCACACCATGATGCCGGGTGTTGGCCCTGTGTGCCTCGGTCGTATGCAGTCCTGATTGTGGCGCTCACCTGCACGGCGCCAAACACGCATACGACCATCATTGGCACCAAGGCAGAAGCGACTCTCATCGCTGAAGACGACACGTCTCCATTCGTCCCTCCATTCACGCCTGTCGCGACACCACTGGAGGTGGGCTGCACGATGTTGGGGCGTGAGCGGAAGACGGCCTAACTTTGTGCGGGACCGTAGCCCAGCTTCATGGAGACGGTTGCGAATGGTCCTCGCCGATACCCCAGGAGCAACAGTGTCCCTAATTTGGTGGGAAGTGGCGGTGCGGTCCCCTACGGCACTGCGTAGGATCCTATGGTCTTGGCGTGCATCCGTGCGTCGCTGCGGTCCGGTCCCAGGTCGACGGGCACGTGCACCTTCCGCCGACCACTGGCGACAACATCGATGTACTGTGGAGACCTCACGCCCCACGTGTTGAGCAATTCGGCAGTACGTCCACCCGGCCTCCCACATGCCCACTATACGCCCCCGCTCAAAGTCCGTCAACTGCACATACGGTTCACGTCCACGCTGTCGCGGCATGCTACCAGTGTTAAAGACTGCGATGGAGCTCCGTATGCCACGGCAAACTGGCTGACACTGACGGCGGCGGTGCACAAATGCTGCACAGCTAGCGCCATTCGACGGCCAACACCGTGGTTCCTGGTGTGTCCGCTGTGCCGTGCGTGTGATCATTGCTTGTACAGCCCTCTCGCAGTGTCCGGAGCAAGTATGGTGGGTCTGACACACCGGTGTCAATGTGTTCTTTTTTCCATTTCCAGGAGTGTATATATATATATATATATATATATATATATGTATATATATATATATATATATGGAACGAAAGTCAGTAAAAGTGATGTACGTGTACAAACAAACAAATGATTACAACTTCAGAAAAATTGGATGATTTATTCAAGAGAAAGAGCCTCACAAATTGAGCAATTCAGTATGGCGTAGTTCCACCTTCAGCACTTATGGAAGCAGTTATTGATTGATAGAGCTGTTGGATGTCTTCCTGAGTGATATCGTGAGCGTTTCCGTCCACTTGTGACGCTAGATCGTCAAAATTCCGAGCTGGTTGGAGGGTCCTCTACACAATGCCCCAAACGCTCTTAATTGGGGAGAGATCAGGCGACCTTTCTGGAGAAGGTAGGGTTTGTGAAGCACGAAGACAAACAGTAGAAACTCTTGCTGTATGTGAGCGTACATTATGTTGCTGAATTGTAAGCCCAAGATGGTTTCCCATGTATGGCAACAAAATGGGCCGTAGAATATCATCGACGTACAGCTGCGCTGTAAGGATGCGGCGGATGACAACTACAGTGGTCCAGCTATGAAATGAAACTGCACACCAGAAGATCACTCCTGGTTGTCGGAGCGTACGGCGGGCGGCAGTCAGGTTGGTTTACCACTGTTGTCACGGGCGCCTCCAGACACGTCTTCGGTGGTCATCAGGACTTATCTCAAATCGGGAGAACTTTTCTAAAATCGGGACTCATCGCTGCAAACAGTTCCATTGCAGTCAATGAGATTCCATGCTGAAAGTGCCCGACACCACTACAAAGGGGCCTGCTGGTATACAGAGATAAACGAAACCGGCGCAAGGAGCGCCGTGGGCTCAGCCATCTTTCTCTGCCCATTAATTGTCCTAGTGTTCACTGAAGCAGCAGTTGCACGTAGGATCGATGCTAGTGATGAATCTGGGGCTCTGAGTGCCTCTCTGATCATTGCTGAGTCTTCAAGTCCTGTGTTCTTTTTAGGTCCACCACTGTTTTCTGTCATGATTCCCCATCCCTGCCAACATCGTCAAATAGTCGCATCGCTCCTACTCATACATCGAGTGATTCGCCGATCACTTCAACCAGCTTCTTTGAGCCCAAATATACATCCTCTCTTAAATTCTGAGCAGGCCGGTGTGGCCGTGCGGTTAAAGGCGCTTCAGTCTGGAACCGCGTGACCGCTACGGTCGCAGGTTCGAATCCTGCCTCGGGCATGGATGTGTGTGATGTCCTTAGGTTAGTTAGGTTTAATTAGTTCTAAGTTCTAGGCGACTGATGACCTCAGAAGTTAAGTCGCATAGTGCTCAGAGCCATTTGAACCATTCTTAAATTCTGATATCTGCTTATATTCTTCACGAGCCTATCTGCAAGGCCTAGTTACTATATACCTGAGTACACGGAATGAAATTACCAAAGACTTTATGCCTCGGTATCGACGTGTCCCCTTTTCACTGTCGTTGCCAGCTGCGCGGTGAAATTATGCTGCAACGTCACGCATTGATCCACCAGGCGCGAAAGTTTACAGTTTTGTATTTTATTTATATACCTGTATGAATATCAGTCTGTGACCACTTTGCATAACTTCTTTGTGGTGTGTCTTTTTTTATCTTAGAGTGAAAAAAACAAGCTGCAAGAAAGCAGGTGTCAGGGTGCGGGTAGTTGGAAAAATCACAAGGAAATGTAATTTACTCACGAAATGAACGACTTACAAAACTCTTCTTCCACTGATTCTTGCTCATCGGTCTGGGCCTTTCCTGGTTAGATTAATAAAAGATATTCAACAAAGAGAGGCCTGCCTGCCGCGTTTCATTTCGCTATAGTTTAGACGGTAGTCAACAAACTTCAGCTTCAGAAGTTACAAGAGAGGCGCTGTGCTCCACACAAAAAATTGCTATTGAAATTCTGAGAGAGTGCGTTCCGGGATGAGCTGGTCAACAAATTAATCCTTCTCGTGAAACCAACACGAGGAAGAAAATACAAGGGGTATAGATGAAGATGTAGACGTCTAGTCGAGATGTAGGTGGGAGCGAGTAACACGCTATTTGTTCTTACTTATACCGAACCATGGACTCGGAGAGTACAGCGGTCAGCGATGCTGTTTCTTAGAGGGCCTCTTATTGTAAGTTGTCGAGCATGACTATGGCTTTCTCGCACAGAACATCAGTGATGAAGGATGCAGCTTTCCTTCTTCTCTTCCAATAATTCACCTTGTCCCGCTCCCAGTGTGACGAACAATACTCGAAAACTGGCCGAACTAGCAGTCTTAAATGATATTCGTCTCAGAGAATGAAGTCTTCATTTAACTGTAACAGCTCCGCCACTACACCAGTGATGCAAGTGAAGCAGCAAGATGATGTAATGTAAGTGATCAACTGTCATATAAAAGCCTTTCACACTATTTTCGTAACACATAACTGATGTAAATCTATCTGCATCCGATACAGGCTGTGATATACACAGTCAACAACAAAGAATAAAACCAGCAGAAGACATCACTGACTTCGATTTCTAGATATATACTGCCCCCCTCCTTCCCACCAAATGCCACACCAGCAGCTACAGTAAAAAACAAAGTGTTCTAGATTAATCTAGTTTAAGACTGTTTATTTTTAAGTAACATTTCTCGATGTATGTATGTATGTACAAACGCTTGAAGATGAACAAAACATGTTCGAAACGCGTTGCATTATGTTAGATTAAGCATAAAATAAAAAGTGACTGGTAGCAGAAACTTGAAATAAAAACTATAACAGTATTAATAAAACTTAAGTCCTTCGTGTCCCATGGTGTATTTTTGTGATCTTTCCAGTCTTAAATACTTGACGATTGTGACAGATTGAAGATGACTTCTAAAACTGGTAACTGAGGTATAAAGTCTCATCAAAAATAACTTTGCGTACGCCCGCATCTCGTGGTCGTGCGGTAGCATTCTCGCTTCCCACGCCCGGGTTCCCGGGTTCGATTCCCGGCGGGGTCAGGGATTTTCTCTGCTTCGTGATGGCTGGGTGTTGTGTGATGTCCTTAGGTTAGTTAGGTTTAAGTAGTTCTAAGTTCTAGGGGACTGATGACCATAGCTGTTAAGTCCCATAGTGCTCAGAGCCATTTGAACCATTTTTGAACTTTGCGTACACAACATAAACATGAATTAGATTTCGAGACACACGTCTCCACTGTAAAATAACAATACGTAGAACAGTAACAAAAAGTAGTTTGCTTGCGTTACCAGAGCAGCAGTATTTTATCAAATTGAAATGTTTTCAGCTCGACTATTAGATGTATTTGTTAACATTAGACATTCCAAAGTAACAGTTCACTATGAAGTGAATGAACGAATTCTTATTAGCAAGACGTGGTCTATAAATGGACGAAGTCCTCGCTATGCCAGAAAACATTTCCATGAAGGATCGAGTAGAAGCCTTATTGAAACATAAATGCCTCGCATTCTCTGGCGAAGCCATCTGCCGAGGAAATACCTGTTAGGTTATTGATAACGACCAGTCAGTCGAATCCAGTACAGCAATTTAACAGTTTATGTCAGAATTGGTTTAAATAAATATACATGAAAGAGCTTCGTCATGTCATGTGGGAAAATGGAACTGTTATGCTCCACACAATCATCAATAACTCACAGGACTTTGTAGAACAAATTAGATCGTTGCACCGAATGACAAAAGTAAAATTTTTCAAGATGCGGAAAGCAGATGGAAAAGTCGATTCCCGACGTGTCACGCACAGTGAACGACCACTGACATGAAAGGTTCGGTCCGTCCTTCAGAAAGGGGGGAAATTCGCTATCATCCCCAGAACTTTAACTATGAAGGCTATCATTGCCAACACCCGAGCGCCAGCCGGACCACGCCTTATGAATACGTTGAGGAAATAAGTAGAACTAGGATACTGTACTGAGAAAAACCAACTTGTAACCTGAACAAAGGAAAGTTACAACCCACACACAAGATTGCATTGCTAGAGCCTGCTGACAAGGGAAATGCGACCGTTGTAATGAAGACTAAAAACTATAAGCAAAAGATTTATGTCCCGTTAGATCCATCGAAGTCATGAAAGTAAAGTGCAGATCTTACACAGCGGATCGCACAGAATACGAATCGGTTAATCAAGGCTTCTTTTTCTCAGCAAACCTACAGAGGAACCTACGAATCACAGAAGCTACATAGATTACTAATAATTACCAAAATGTTCCACTAAGACCGATAGTAAGAGCCTCCGACTCACTGACGTGTAAACCGACAAAACTCTTGGCCTCCCTGCTTCAGCATGACACATACATAAAAGACTCGGGACATTTCACTGAGAATCCGAAGAAACTAAAACTTGGACTAAACGACATCCTGATCACCTCTGAAGTTAATCTTTGTTCACCAAAGAGCCATTCATTGATTCACTGGAGCATATTTGTTCCCTTCACCTGTGTGCCATCACCAAGCTCTTTCATGCATATCTTACCATGAGATTTGAACAGCTGGAAGGCGTTACCATGGTTAGTCCACTCAGCCCAGTTTTGGCCAATTCGTTCCTGCAACCTTTCGATATACAGGATCTGGACTCGGCATCTTGTGAACCTAAAATGGGGTACAGGTAGGTTGACGACACCGGCATCATGTGGAGGCATAGTGAGGAACAACTACGTGACTTCCTTAGACATTTGAATAGTCTTCATTACAAAATTTAGAATGGAGGTAGAAAAGAACCAACAGCTACCATTTATAGATGTGCTGGTTACGAGGAATGGTGAGAGCCTGGGACACAGGGTTTATCGAAAACTGACATGGACGTACCGGCACCCGCACTAAGCCTCACACCAACCTTAGCCAGAAAGAGTGTACTGCGCAACTGCCACGGTCGCAGGTTCGAATCCTGCCTCGGGCATGGATGTATGTGATGTCCTTAGGTTAGTTAGGTTTAAGTAGTTCTAAGTTCTATGGGACTGATTACCTCAGATGTTAAGTCCCATAGTGCTCAGAGCCAAGAGTGTACTGCAGCATACTGGACGCGAGATGCAATACCAGGAGAGCGTTCTGACGAGCAATGGGTACTCCACCAGTTGCATAAGAAGCGTCACGAAATCTAACACTTGGCGAAGAGACACGTCTGAAGAAGACACGTCGGGTACGGTCTTTGTGACATACGTTCCAAGGACAACCGTCAAAGTTGACCGTACAAGCGGAAATGTGGCGTAAAGACTATTTACAAACCAAACAAGACGATCAAAGAATATCTCAGATCGGCTAAGGACAAAAGGAACCCATTTGCAAATTCGGGAACGTACCGCATACCCTATACATGTAGGTAAAAGTCTATGTTGCAATGACGGGGCTAGAGTCAACATCAGGATCACCGAAGATAAACGGTTTTCCAGATTAGGACAGGTGGAGAAATTAGACGTGTCGGAGCATGCACCTTGCGAGACCGACCACATTATTAAAATTCGCCGGCACGGAAGTTCTTGCTACGGACAAAGAGTTACCACGTCCACTTGTTGAGGAAAACCGTAGAAATCAACAAATAGGACAACAGTTTCAACGAGAAACAAAGCCTCAAGGTGAACGAATCCTGGATTCCGTGCTGCAGCGAACGACCGTGGCAGGTAACAAGAAGAGAACCACAGTGGTAATGAGCAGGAAAGGATCCTCACACAGTGGCGCTACAAGCACAAACAATTTGCGGCCACGAGATTGATTCCAGTCGGCCTTGTCTCATTCTGCAAAACATCCGAAAATTATCAAACAAATGTCGTTTGTTTGACCGGTAACACGAGCCAACAGACAGTATCTCATTGTTGACAGTGCCCCATGAGCCCTTTGCTGTCCCTTAACGAAGGTAAGAAGAGAATTTGATGGCCAAACATACATTTCTGAGGCCTTAATCCTCTCTTATTAATTCTTCTTCTTCGTTTACTACGTAGCTTATATTCTTCACATAACTTGATAAATAAAACCGAACACTTGAAAGATGTTTCAATAGACGTGGCCGATAACAGTGCGAAAGATATGCCGAGAGAAAATAACTTTATCCTGAAGAATCTCCTCTCCGATTCTTCCACGCACATTTTCCCTTTTCTGTTTAATTGTGACAAGCAGTTAGATGTTTCTGGTGTATTCGCCAGAACTAATTTCGCAGCATTATGTATGAAATGCGACACTGAAATTGCTAACTTAACACACAGCAAAATTCCTTAAAAGCTATGCAGAAACACAAGGATGTACGTGTGGAGCTTATAGCGAGGACCTCATATGCTTGTCAAGTATGATTAATCACTCGCTACAACTAGAAGTTAGACTGCGGAGGATGTGTTATGGTCTACTCAAGTCAATATTTGCCTCTGTCACGAGTTCCAGCGTCAAGCTAAAACTACCCTGCAGATATCTGTTATAAGCACGCCGCGGAGAGAACGTAAGAGCCTCCATAAATTGCAACTACTGACGTCTTTTACAACATTGGATATCGTCTTGCCGGAGAACAGTTGCGTAACATCTTTTCTGTTAGCTTTCTCGAGAGCGCAACAACATCATTCACAGAAACCGAGAACCAAAGCCCTTAAAGACAGCCTTGAACTATCGTAATTCTGCGACAGAATACAACTACAAGCGAGTGAAGACAGCATTAAAAAAAAAGAAACGAACTAAAAATGCATAGCGAAGCACTACGCTATGGACAGATGTGCCATACATGAAACACATTTCCATGTAAATACGTTGAATACAGGACACAGACATTCGCCTCACATATTTTATCCTTGCGTTCATGTTGTATTTGATGTACTGGTATTTATTCGTAAACACTTGTATTAACGAGCACATCTTCCAGTTCTCGTGACTCTTTCTAAGAAAAATGCATTATCAGAACTCAGTAGTTGCTGAAAAGTCATCCTTTCGAAATATGTGAACATTTTTCTAAGAATGATGGACACTGCAAGAAAACGTGCTACGTCACGAAATGAATGCACACAGAGGAAAGACTTCTGGATCCTAGACAGAAAGTCGCATACTATAGATTGTGTCGCCAGATAACAGTTGACTAATCCCCAGCTTCACCAGCTGCGACGTAGTTGCGTATGTGAACAGTGATCCAATACTGTCAAATATTTTTATATTCCTGTCTTCGATTACAATATAAATTCCTTTGGCGGTGACATGTTTCAGCCAGTAATGACCATCTTCAGATCTACAATACAAAAACTTTATACCTAGTGGGCAGTCTATCTTTAGAAACAATGTAGCATTTCATATAACAATATACTCTCATACAAACTGGGAAATGTACAGAAAAATAAGGAAAGCGTACCTGTTCTACACCATGTCCTAGTGTGATAAAGCCGTAATTGCATCGTCAAAACATTTATACACTCTGCAAAGCATCGTCACGTGGAACTAAAATATGGTGTAAAACGGCTACATCGTCCACACAGTCATTTCACGACTGACGTTAGTGTACAAAACTACTGGAGTGCAGTAGTTACTAGAAATCGTGTGCTTCATAGATGTCGGTACTGTGGGCTTAGATGTATTCTTCATTTATATAAGAACTATAATCGGATAAAAATACATTATGTAAATCACATCTAAGACTTTTAAATTTTGATAACTATTTTAGAAACCAATTGTGATAATATAAAAGATGAATACAGTTAACCACATAAAATTATTAAAAGGAAATATGTAAAGATAATAGGTCTGACACTTAACCCGCCGCGTTAGCCGAGAGCGCCAATGAGCTGCTTCGTGGACTCGGGTATGCGCGCCGGCCCCGGATCGAATCTGCCTGGCTGATTAACGACGATGGTCGATGTGCCGGCCAGCCTGGATGCGGTTTTTAGGCGATTTTCCACATACCCCTAGGTGAATACCGGGCTGGTCCCCACGTCCTCAGTTACATGGCTCGCAGACATCTGAACACTTTCGCATTCTTTCATGGATTACACTAGTCGCTGACAGTTGGGGTACACTACTTCCATCCTGGGGGGGGGGGGGGGGGTACGAGGTGGCGGCAGGAAGGGCATTCGGCTACCCCTTAACTAACATTTCCAAATGCGATTAACCATGCTGACCCTGCGTACCTGCGGGACAAAGGCACAAGCGAAAGTAATAGGTCTGACACTTCTATGGTGAATCTAATGTCAAAAATAAAATATACGTAAAACGCTGTCTATAGCAACCTATAAATTGCCTATGAAAGTAGAATGTGTATATGGCAAAATAACTGAAGAAAAGACAGATCAGTGATCAGCGCTCTCTGTGGGCTAGGCCGCCAGGATGATATGTAGGTGCGCAGCGAGCGTAAGAACTTAACCAGTAGAGGGCTTTTCATACATTGTGATATCTCTCCCACAGCAGACGTTTATACAACGTATTAACAGTCAATAAATAAAATTATATGGTCTGGCCACACAATCCATGAATAGGTAGGACATAACCAGTTAAAGGATCCATAACTGCTTCAGAACAACTGTTTCATAGAATGAGGCTTTCACTCTGCAGCGGAGTGTGCGCTGATATGAAACTACCATGCAGATTAAAACTGTGTGCCGGACGGAGACTCGAACTCGAGACCTTCGCCTTTCGCGGGCAAATGCTCTACCATCTGAGCTACCCAAGCACGACTCAGGCCCCGTCCTCACAGCTTTACATCTGCGAGTACCCCGTCTCCTACCTTCCAAACTGCACAGAAGCTCTCCTGCGAACTTTGCAGAACTAGCACTCCTGCGGAGACATGGCTTAGCCACAGCCTGGGGGATATTTCCAGAATGAGATTTTCACTCTGCAGCCGAGTGTGCGTTGATATGTTTTATAGATCACAGAGTACTACTTCGTCACAAAACAGACACCAGTGTTTTCTGTACTAAGGAGGTTCTTATCAGAATTCAGTAGTTGCTGAAAGTCATCCTTCCAGAAGAAAAGTGAACACAGTTCTCTAAGAATGACAGACATTACAAGAAAACGTGTTACTTTGCGAAGTGAATGCACAGAGAGAAAAGTCAGCGACTGTCTCTCGTCCATGAACTACGTTGTCTAGGTTTCAACTTGTTCGACAGACTCAGTGGCAGAGGATCGAAAGATTACTAAAAACGTGTTCTTGTAATTCTCCAGAAGGCACGCACAGCTTAGCTCTTGTGTGACCTCACTGAAAATGATATTAAAACATATTTTGAACACTGACTGCAAGTAATGTAGATGTACATTGTGAGTCAAAAATGTAGCCACCTGCTTAATAGTGTGTTATTGCGTCCTTGGAACATAATACAGCAACAATTCTGCATTCCTTGTGTTTGACAGGTTCTTGTTAGGTTTTTGGAGATGTGTGGCACCAGATGTACACCCACCTGTCACGAAATTTCTGTAATTTACGAGTCGGTAGTTTTTGGGCGCTGAGTTGGCGATCGATACCGTCCCAGTTGGATTTCATCGGGTTTCGATCAGGCGAATTTGGTAGCCAAGATCTCAAAGCGAGTTTTCTGTGATGCTACCGATATAAATGGAGTATAATTCTGGCCTTGTGACACGGACAGTTATCTTGCTGGAAGATGCGACCACCGTTGAGGATAAAGTTCATGTACAGTAGCGGAAATCAGATGAAGCATATATATTTGTAAGAAAATTAGCATTTTCGGTTGAAACAGTTGTCCTTAGTTTGTATGCAGTAGAATGAAAACCAGTACACTGACAAATGCAGTCAAATGGTGTCTCATCTGATGTCGATTCCAGCGGCAGGGGGTGGAACTCGATATAAAGGGAGTCGGCTCGGTGCGGTGAAACATTCGATTAAATTTTGCTGAAAAACATATGCTATAGACTTCAGAGTGGGATACAGTGATCCCCAGTAATGAGAAGAAATTTAATTTGGACGAGCTGGATGAGTTTCAACATCATTGGTATAATCTGAGAACGTATGTGGACCTAAGGGACGAAAGTCTAATGTTTCAGCAAGATGATCCATCTGTGCAAGTTTCTGCCAAACCCGAAGGTGGTTCGAAGATAAAGATATCGAACTCGTGCCCTGGCTTGCAGGTAACCTTGAGCTGAACTCTGTGGGAAACGTTTCCACAAAACTTACGAGGCGTGTTTATCGCAGTGGAAGAGAATTTGAGACCTACGTGAGTTGAACAGGGCGATACGAGAAGATTGGGTGACAATTTCGGTGGAAGCTCTACAAAAACTAACAGAATTTCTGAGGTAACTAGGGAGAACTCAGGTTGGAAAAAGTACTAACAATGCAATAAACAAACAGAACAGTTTGGCCTTTATACCAATTTCCATCCAGAAAATGCAAAAGCCTTATTTTGTTAGTCGTGCTACCACAATAACTACATATTCCATTATGATTGCTTGTATCTTATATTTATCTGCTAATTTCATAATAAATTTGATACATATAGGCTCAGATATTACACTATCATTTTCATATGAACACTGTTTTTATAATTATTTCCAGCACAGTAGTCCAGAACCGTCAAGAAAGTTCCTTCGATTACTCCCACAGATTCCACGGATTTCAGTTTATGGCCCCCATAGCATATCATTACACACACCGGTCTATTTCCATGTCGTGGTGCAAATGGCTCTGAGCACTATGGGACTCAACATCTTAGGTCATAAGTCCCCTAGAACTTAGAACTACTTAAACCTAACTAACCTAAGGACATCACACACATCCATGCCCGAGGCAGGATTCGAACCTGCGACCGTAGCAGTCCTGCGGTTCCGGACTGCAGCGCCAGAACCGCACGGTCACCGCGGCCGGCCATGTCGTGGTGCATGTTTCGGGTAGCCGTTCGCCTGGAAGACGATGTATCTGGACACCACTATCGACGTGGATCAATAAGAAAAATGATTCATACGACCAAATAACATGTTTCCATTCTTCCACTGTCCTGTGCCCACTTTAAGCGTAACTGGCCATGTCGTTGGATTATCTCTGGAGCACGAAGGGGTCGACTGCTGCGGAAACCCATGTTCGACAATGTGCGCTGAACCGTGTCGTCAGATATACCACAGATCGCTGCCTGTCCTGCTTTACAGAGCGGGTTAGCCTTCCTCGACCCCTTGATTGGTCCTGAATGTCTAACGCCTTGTAGCCTACTGGTGGTGTCACCGTTGTCAAACCCCTTTGGATTAGTGTTGACGTCAGTAACAAGCAAACAACCGACTAGCTTTACTGTTTCTGACAAAGCAACCTCCCCATCGAACCCCCCTCCGATTTAGTTATAAGTTGGCACAGTGGATAGGCCTTGATAAACCGAACACAGATCAATTGAGGAAACAGGAAAAAGTAATGTGGAACTGTGAAAAAATAAGCAAAATATACAAACTGAGTAGTCCATGGTCGACATAAGCAACATCAATGAGAACGTGAGCCCAGGAGCGCCGTGGTCCCGTGGTAGCGTGAGCAGCTGCCGAACGAGAGGCCCTTGGTTCAAGTCTTCCCTCGCCTGAAAATTTTACTTTCTTTATTTTTGCATAGTTATTATCTGTCTGTTCGTTCATTGACGTCTCTGTTCACTGTAATAAGCTTAGTGTCTGTGTTTTGCGACCGCATCGCAAAACCGTGCGATTAGTAGACGAAACGACGTGCCTCTCCAATGGGAACCGAAAACATTTGATCGCAAGGTCATAGGTCAACCGATTCCTCCACAGGAAAACACATCTGATATATTCTAAACGACACTGGTGACGGCATGTGCGTCACATGACAGGAATATGTTGTCGACCCACCTAACTTCTACACTTGGCGAATGGGTAAAAAGATTCTTCTACCTTGCCCGATTTAGATTTTCTTGTGGATGTGATAATCACTCCCAAAAATGTGATGAAAACATAAGAGTTTGTCACATAAACTGAAAATAAAAAATTAAACTATTCACTCGATGGAAGATTTGAACCAAGTACCTTTCATTCCGCAGCTGCTCACGTTACCACGAGACCACGGCGCTCTTGCGTTCTCAGTGTCATTGATGTTGCCTATGTTCCCATGAACTACTCAGTTTATATATTTTGCTTATTTTTTCACAGTTCCACACAACTTCTTCCTGTTTTCTCAATTGATCTGTATTCAGTTTTTCAAGGCCTATCCACTGTGCCAACTTATAACTAAATCTGAGGGGGGTGCGATGGGGAGGTTCCCTTGTGAGATGCATGGTCCCAGCCGCTGGGCCACAAAAATGTGTCCTTTAACAAATCCACTTGTGTCAGCAGATTTCCTCATCTGCGTCCCGTGTCGTAGCTAGAATGTTCCTCTACTCGTCTCTGCTTCTTTTATATATGCTTTCCTTAAAGCGTCACGTGACCGCGGCGCCGTCGGTTGACTCTCATTGTCTTGGTAGGAAATAGTCATAATGTATTTGTTCAACAATTCATACGTACTAAAGGCAGTGTTACTTCTAAGGGAACCATAACTACTTTGGTCTGCACATGCTGAAATTAATCCCCTTTTTTCATTAACACATTTCAGCATGTCGCTTTCGCGTTCCTGAGGGACACGAAGGCATGCCTTTAATAAACAGATCCTCCACTGCCTCTGAATGCATGGATTAATAATGAAACACATAACAACGAAAGATCACAGTTCAAGGTTGAAAAACAGCCTTGCAAACCAGTTCCTCAGCAATGTGTCTAGTCTCGAGTACTTTGAGCCAAGCATCGTTTAGAAAAGTACGTCTCTGATTTCCGACGAAACAAAACACATGATGCGTTTACCTGATTTGTGTCGTTGCCCACTGAACAGAAATAGTAATAAAGACCACTCAAAGCATATTTGACAACATGAAGAACAACAGTAGTGTTATTTATAAAACCTAATGTTGCAGGCGGTCGCATCACGCAACTGCAGTGTAATTATGACTTCGAATACGAAATTTTGTCAATGATAGGGCAACTCATCTGTAAACCAACGTCTATGTGTTTTGAAAACTGCATGTAAGCTGTCTGACGATAAATGTAATAATTTCAGTTATGCAAAAGGAAATAAAATTGTGTCTGGTTACTCCTGTACACCAACATTTTGTACCAAATAACAGCTATGTCCCTTAATAGCGTCATTTTTAGACAAAAAACTATTTTTTCAAGATGAAATTCAGTATTATTTGCAAATAAATGTTATTATGCTTTACCGGTTTCGACAAAATCTACATCTACATCATACTCCGCAAGCCACCTAATGGTGTGTAGTGGAGGGTACTTTCGGTTCCACTATCTGATCCCTCCAACCCTGTTCTATTCGCGGATAGTGCATGGGAAGAATGATTGTCGGTAAGCCTCTGTAGTGGCTCTATTTTCTCGAATTTTCTCCTCGTGGTCAATACGCGAGATGTATGTGGGGAGAAGTAATATGTTATCCGACTCCTCCTGAAATGTGCTGTCCCGAAATTTCAATAGTATTCGTCGTCTTCAAAAGCCTACAGAATTAGGGGTATTATAAATCTTCAGACCTTTGCTACACATTTATGTGAAGTATAAAAAGTATATTAGAGAAGTTTACTTAGTACTGGTGTAGATATGTCTACATATTCTCCATAAAAGCACAATACCATGGCATGTCCAGAAATGTACACTCGACAGCAAAAAAAGTGGGTCACGCCTGAATTCCAATGTGTAGGCTGCACCTGAATGTATGCAACCAACATAGCATATCTGTGTTGCACATAGTCGCAACCCTCCACAGTACAGTCATTGTAAGATACACAATGGGTACCGCTAGAGACTACTAGAGAACACCAGTCTTTATGACAGTCCGTCCAGATGTAAAGTAAAACCACGATAGTACAGAAGAGATCAGACAGTCTTTAACGTTTGTAAACTAAACTTAATTACAATAAGTGACATTTCAAATGTTATGGGACAACTAGTTTTGTCACATAAATCGTTCAGTAATCCTTAGGCACAATTAAATATTTGAGACAGTATATGGATTTATAAAGTTGTATGGAAATTGGAAACAAGTTCTTTGCTGTCCAAAAGGTTTACCCAACACATGCTGAACGTCGTTCAACGTTCAACGGGGAGTGGTTTCGCATCAACTTTATGTAATACTAAGCAGTTAAAAGAAAACGTGATTAACGGCGGCAACCACACTACGGATATCCCAACATTAACACCGAATCACAAGTAATATCATTGTTCACATTACTCATCAACAGTTACTTGTACACGAAGTTGTACTTTAAATGACATGACCAACGTCTTCGTTCTGGATCTGGATGCAAACCCAGAACGTAAAGCCATTGTTAACCAAGCAAAGCTTTGTGCCTTATCGAGGCTCGATCACTAGGCAGAAAGAGAAGTCAAATTTTGACGTTTGCACCAGTATCAGTGATCAATTCTCAATTTAAACGTAAATGACGATAATGTATGTACGAAAGCAGGAACCCTAACATGACAATTACCTTCTTGGTAATTAACCTCGAAAGACGTTGTATAGTGTTGCATTGTCAAGGATTAAAGGATGCACATGTTTAAAATTTAAATGCCATCATGTAGTGCTGGGGACAAGGATGCGAACCCAGCACCTAATCGGATTGTTGAATATGTACGTAAAATCAGAATGTAGATATCACGGTTTGTGGGGTTGGAACCTTAAATGACTGAAGTTGTATTGCCTGACCGAGATTCGAACCCGGCGCCTACCGCTATCGTTGTCTAACCAGGAACAGACGAGAAATGTCCAATGTTGGTCCAACAGCGAGATGTGCACACGTTTAACTAGAAATAAGTTGACGAAAACGTCTATGCTGACTGAGAGTCGAACGCCACACACATGGTAATGAAGACACGTTAATAATTAACTTCATATTCAGTAGTAGCTAGGAGTAGCACGTTTAGTTGCAAACCTTAAGGCCTTTCTCATCCCTAGTAACGTGTTGCCTAATATCTGCGATATCATGATGTTAATTTACAAGTGGATTGACTGCCGTAAAGAGCAATGTTCTCTAGTAGTCGTGTATCATTGAGATGTAAATGAAGTGCCTCAGCAGAAAGTAATTTCCGTCGTACAGCACGTATTGTTTCAGAGACACTGAGTACATCTTATAAGTGCACAAAACTTGTATTATATACTAAGTATATACTATTATTTGGAGAAGCTGCCGCCAAACCTGTTTACGTTTACGCTCCGCTTAGTTGTCGTGGTTGAATACAGGTTTTCTTAAGGCTACATCTAATGCACAACGCTTACAAGAAAGTATAGTTTCCTGCGTCATGCTATTGCTAGCTAGGTGAAATATTTTGTGGTAGCTATGTTTGAAATGAATGTATTTTTGAAAGTATTGTTCGTCAAATATTGGCTCTGAGCACTATGGGACTCAACTGCTGTGGTCATCAGTCCCCTAGAACTTAGAACTATTTAAACCTAACTAACCTAAGGACATCACACACATCCATGCCCGAGGCAGGATTCGATCCTGCGACCGTAGCAGTCGCACGGTTCCGGACTGCGCGCCTAGGACCGCGTGACCACCACGGCCGGCCGTGAAATATTTGAATAAATCGTAAACTGTAGGTGTGCCTGCACATGTTATAGCATAATAGCTGGAGCTGCGTTACTTTGTACTACAGACTTGGGTAGGTTAGGTGTAACTTTTGATCCTTCAAGGAGTGATCGTGGCCATGCGGCCCGGGTCTGTACTAGCCGCGGCTCGCGAGCTACGGGCCAGCCAGGCTGGCCGAGGCGAGACGCAAGTGAGCGAGCTGGCGGTGGCGTTGGTGGCCCAACAGCCCGGGACGAGCCAGCACGGGTGCGCCGCAAGCCTCTGCCTCTGCCGCTCCGTTTGACGTAAATATGTTTACCTCCTCTCCTGGAATCAGTATAAGAGCGGCAAGCAGAAATACACATCAGGCTGTCTGCCGTAATGGCTCACTGGGAGAGGTCTATGCGAGGTAGAGTCAAAAATTGGTTCAAATGGCTCTGAGCACTATGGGACGTAACATCTGAGGACATCAGTCCCCTAGAACTTAGAACTACTTAAAACCTAACTAACCTAAGGACATCACACATATCAATGCCCCAGGCAGGATTCGAACCTGCGACCATAGCGGTCGCGCGGTTCCAGACTGAAGCGCCTAGAACCGTTCGGCCTCTCCAGCCGGACGAGGTAGAGTCGTCGCTCTCATTGAGGAAGGAGGATGTTCCATCAGAGAAGCTGGCAGACGGTATGGCGTACCACATACCACTGCAACGAGATAGTGGAGGATCTGCCTCTAAAGAGGCAACACCAACGGGGCTCCTGGCTCAGGCAGGAAGAGAGTGATTTCACAGCAGGAAGACAGGGACCTAGTGTCTAGGAGCAGAGAAAACCCCTTTCTGAACGCGAAGCAGTTGCGGCGGGAGACCAACTTCCCCGGCTCCAGTGACACGATACGCCGAAGGCTGAGGCACGCTGGACTGCATGCACGACGATCCGCCGTGAAACAAGAGCTCAGCGAAGACAACGTTTTATACCGGCTAGCAGTTGCGGAGTTCCATCTGAGGGCGTCGTGGGACAACGTCATTTTCACTGATGAGAAGGAGTTTTCCACCAATACCAACGGTCCACGAATCGTTTACAGGCCGCAAGAGACTCGCCATCGACGTGAATATGTAACCACGACGAGAAGTGGCCGGTTATCTGTTACCTTCTGGGGTTGGCATTCTGCGAGAGGGGCAGAAATTCTTCACAGGATACAAGGAACTCTGGACAGCGCGCATATGCCCACATATTGGAAAATGTGATGCTTCCGTCAGTGGGAATGCTGTACGCAGAAGAGGACGTCACATTGGAAGAGGACCATTCTCCCATTCCCAAGTCTGCATTTGTTCAGCAGCGGCTCTCCACGATTGGCGTCAACGTCATTGACTGGCCGGCACGGGCGGCTGATATGAACTCCATGGAAATCATGTGGGCTGAGGTCGTCAGAACATTAACAGAGAACTGGCCACGAAACCAACCAACTACTGCGGACGCTCTTTGGGACTGCGTCCTGGAAGCTTGGGAGGAAGTTGCTTCTTCAGGCTGTTACGTCCGACGTGATAGAAGTACAAAATAATGAAGGAGTCTGGATAAAATATTAGAGTTCTTAAAATGTTTTGTTATGTCTTCTTTTTCGTCATTTTTCCTCATTGGGAGCTAGTGGAAGATCGCGTGGCAACAGAAAAGATACAATATGTGTTAGATTTCCTTTGAGTTGCCCTTTTAATTCAACTGGGTTTCTTTTGAAAATACAGTTTGTTAAGTATTCTATTTTGATTTCATTTATACCCTGTCTACATACTTACAAACTAATCAGCGTAGATGGACTCTGTCACAGTAGTTTTTGTTATTTCAAATACGTCTCTCTCTTCCCCTCCATCCATGAATACACCCTGCGTCCTCCACACAATACGCCAACGATTTCATATTATGTTCACTCGCCGCGTGGAATTAGCCGAGAGGTCTCAGGCGCTGCAGTCATGGACTGTGAGGCTGGTCCGGGCGGAGGTTCGATACCTCCCTCGGGCATGGGTGTGTATGTTTGTGTGGTGTCACCGCCAGACACCACACTTGCTAGGTGGTAGCCTTTAAATCGGCCGCGGTCCGTTAGTATACGTCGGACCCGTGTGTCGCCACTATCAGTGATTGCAGATCGAGCGCCACCACACGGCAGGTCTAGAGAGACTTCCTAGCACTCACACCCATTCCAGGCCCTTTGTTTCGCGCCGGAATCGGAATCGAACCATGAATAGGCTCGCAACACTTCGCCCATGGAAATTCATGTAGTTCATTCCACTCCGCCCAGTGCCACTCTCTCTAACAGTGACTGTGTTCGTCCCACAAATAGTGTGCGTCGACATCGCCGGAAATCCCGTCAAGTCGCAAGTGATTCTGTTCCAGTGTCAGTTCACGTTGCACGAGACAGTCGCTCTTGTCGTCAGCAGGACAATAAACTTTTTGTGGACTTGGCCATTAATGGCAACGTGATACCATTCTAGCTCGATACCGGAGCTGCAGTTTCATTGATCAATCACGACACGTACAAACAGCTGGGCACACCTCCGTTGCGTGCCGCAAATGTTAAGCTAACTACATATTCAGGTCACGGGCTCCCTGTGTTAGGACAGCGCAGCCTTCTTGCAACATACAAGGGACGAACAAAACTTGTGTCTTTTTACGTACTTCGTTCTTCTGCTGCAGTGAACTTGTTTGGTTTAGATTTATTTCAGTTGTTTAACTTGTCTATAGTCAATCAGGTCCTATCAGTGAACCAGACTGTGCCTTCAGCCAGTGTTTCTCGTCTACGTGAAGAATTTGCAGACATTTTTGCACCGGGCCTTGGTTGCGCTAAGAACTATAAAGCACATTTGGAACTGAAAGTAAACGCGCAACCGAAATTTTTCATAGCGCGCAATGATCCCCAAGCCTTGCGTGATGAGGTCGCAAGAACATTAAACGATTTGGAATCACAAGGTGTAATTGAACGTGTGCAGGATTCTCTCTGGGCATCACCCTTAGTAATTTTGCCAAAACCTTCCGGAAAACTGAGACTTTGTGTGGACTTCAAGGCAACAGAGAATCCCCAACTAGTGATTGCAACTTTTCCTTTACCCCGTCCGGAAGATCTTTTTGACAAACTGTGCCCGGGTAAATACTTTTCGAAGTTCGACCTAGCAGATGCGTACTTGCAAATACCGGTGGACGAAGAATCCCAGCGCGTTTTGGTGGTTAACACGCATCTTGGTTTGTATCGATTCAAACGACTGCCATTCGGGTGTGCAACCGCCCCTGCATTGTTTCAGCAATATTTGCAAACTGTGCGTCGGTCCCTACTGCAGCAAACTATCTGGACGATATTGTGATCTCCGGAAAGACGGAAGAAGAACATTTAGCCAATCTCAGAACGTTATTTCAGGTCTTGCGACAGAATGGTCTTCGCTTGCGGAAGCATAAATGTGTGTTTTTTGCTCGTGACTTACCCTACCTGGGACATGTCCTCAATGCCCAGTGTATACATCCCAGTCCAGAGCACCTCCGTGCCATACAAAACTTGCCTTCGCCGCAGAATTTGAAGCAGCTACAGAGTGTGCTGGGAAAAATCAATTATTATCATCGCTATGTGCGCCACGCCTCTTCCATTTCAGCTCCGCTTCATCGCTTACGCCGTTTAGGTGTTCCGATCGTCTGGACGACGGAATGCGAACGCGCCTTTCGCCAGCTGAAATCGGCGTTGCTTTCCAATACTTGCCTTACGCCATTCGATCCACAGAACCCCCTTTTGTTGATGGTAGATGCATCGGATTTCGGGATCGGTGCTGTGCTTGCGCACAAAGATGGATCACATGATCGCCCTATTGCCTTTGCGTCCAAATTGCTCTCGTCTGAGCAAAGAAATTATTCACAGATCGAGAAAGAAGCATTGGCTCTCGTATTTGGTGTTAATAAGTTTCATGATTTCTTGTATAGTCGTCACTTTACCATCATCACAGACCACAAACCTTTGACTTCGCTTTTTCATCCGAACAAGCCTGTACCTCCATGTACAGCGCAGAAATTCCTTCGCTGGTCTATTTTCCTCTCGCAGTACCGCTATGATATCTTGTACCGGTCCACTGCTAAGCACGGAAACGCCGATGCGTTGTACCGTTTGCCTGTTGCTGAGGATAGAGCATTCGATTCTTCCGAACTTGCTTGCATCTTCATTGATGCGGAAACCGATGACGTGGTCGAATCGTTTCCGATTGATTTTCGTCGTGTAGCTACAGCCACAGCTGCTGACCCTGTCTTTGCTACCGTTTTGAGTTTTGTTGCTACGCAATGGCCCTTGTCAAAGTCATGGATCAAGGATCCGTTGGTTCGCCGATTTTTTGCTCACAAGGAGAGACTTTTTGTTCGACGTGGTGTTTTGCTGTTGCGTTCTGATAATGATCAGTCCAGGGTCGTGGTCCCACGTTCGTTACAGTCCTCTGTCTTACGGCTTCTCCACCAAGGGCATTGTGGTATAGTGCGAACAAAACGACTTGCTCGTCAGCATTGTACTTGGTTCGGAATCGATGCTGCGATTACGAATATGTGCTCTTCTTGCATGGCGTGTGCCGAACAACAATCCGCACCACCGCGGAAATTCTTTGCATGGCCGAAAGCCACTACCCCTTGGCAACGCTTACACATCGATTTTGCTGGTCCATTTTGGAATGCTCGATGGTTGGTTGTGGTAGATTCATTCAGTAGTTTCCCTTTTGTTGTCCGGATGTCTTCCACGACGTCATCTGCCACCATCCAAGCGTTATCCGCTATCTTTTGCATTGAAGGTCTTCCACAGACTACTGTTTCCGACAATGGCCCACAATTCACGTCCGCAGAATTTCAGTCATTCTGCAAGGCCAATGGTATTCAACATCTGACGTCCGCGCCGTTTTCGCCACAGTCTAACGGTGCCGCTGAACGTTTGGTCAGGACTTTCAAGTCACAAATGTTGAAGCTGAAAGAGTCGCATTCTCGGGAGGACGCGTTATTGCTTTTTTTTGTCCTCGTATCGCTCTCAGCCCCGAGATGGTCGCTCGCCGGCTGAGTTGCTTCACGGTCGCCCTCATCGAACCTTGATGTCTTTGCTACATCCGCCGCATCAGGTTCCTGTGCAGCGGCAGACACCTGCTTTCGCCCCAGGCGATCTTGTCTACTACCGCAACTATCGAGGTTCACGGCGTTGGCTCGAAGGGCGCGTTCTTCGCTGCCTCGGCCGCGCTATGTATCTGGTTTTGGAGGCCTCTGGTGAGGTGCGTCGGCATCTCAATCAGCTGCGCCTCTGTCGTCGCACGGGTTCTGCCGCTCCCCGTCTGCTTTCAGCGACGGTGCCGTCCGGTCAGCGCCCTGGGGACCCATCTACTGGCTCGCCTCAGCCCCAGGTGTTACCGACGATGCCTTCCATTTTGCCCCATGGCGTCGCGCCGCCGCCGCCGCCTGTTCTCCCGCCGGCGACGCCCGCAGTGGGCGCGTCGCTGCAACCACCGGGCGCCTCCCGTGACCAGTTGTCCTCCGCCATGGAATTCTTTCCCGCTCCGGACCATATGTCATCTTCGCCCGTCGGGTGCCCCGGCACGATGGTGGTCGACACTTCGGCCCCTCCTGTCTCTCTGCGGGCGCATACACCGCTTGTTGGCGTGCACCCCGGACTAGGTTTTCAGACGTTTCCTAGCTCCCCTCGGACCGAATGGCAGGGTGCGGGTGGCACAGCCTCGCCTGTTGTTATGCTCCCCACCTCGTCGCATACGCCAACATGGGGTCCTCCCACGGCGGGCGGAAGCCTTATAACACAACCGTACGCCGGTTTGCGGGGGAGGAATGTGGTGTCACCGACAGACACCACACTTGCTAGGTGGTAGCCTTTAAATCGGCCGCGGTCCGTTAGTATACGTCGGACCCGCGTGTCGCCACTATCAGTGATTGCAGACCGAGCGCCACCACACGGCAGGTCTAGAGAGACTTCCTAGCACTCGCCCCAGTTGTACAGCCGACTTTGCCATCGACGCTTCACTGACAAATTACGCTCTCATTTGCCGAGACGATAGTCAGCATAGCCTTCAGCTATGTCATTTGCTACGACCTAGCAAGGCGCCATTATCATTTGCTATTTATCTTGTGATGCATGTACCGTCAGACCGACGTTTACCAATTATGGATTAAAGTTAAGTATCCCAGAAGCTACATACTTTTTTTACTAGACTCAACTCCTTTAACTGTTCCAGACCTCACGCGAGCCTGCGTGAGCTTAAACGCGTGCCTTTCGGCTATCTCATAGTGGCTTGGCTGTCTTGCCAAGTCACAACAGTTTGTCTTTAGGATAATTTAGGTTAAGTAGTGTGTAAGATTAGAGACTGATGACCTTAGCAGTTAAGTCCCATAAGATTTCACACACATATTAATATTTATGTTTACTCGTTGTTA
This sequence comes from Schistocerca americana, assembly GCF_021461395.2. Lineage (NCBI taxonomy): Eukaryota > Metazoa > Arthropoda > Insecta > Orthoptera > Acrididae > Schistocerca > Schistocerca americana. The sequence continues at coordinate 1,026,816,552 of NC_060119.1, forward strand.
ATATCTCTTCTATTCTCTCTCACACTGTCTCTCTCTGACACTATCGCCGCAAGTGCCCTTCTATTACACTCCACCAAAACTTTGCAAACAAATCTAGCGGTTTCCAATGACGCTACATTTTCTCTTTTAATTGCTGCTGTCTTTATTCTCTATCATTCCTCTCACCACCTATGAAACCGTATTCTTTGATCTCCCCTTCCCTATAACCCATTCATCGTTCTGAGAACAGTCCTTCCTTGTCTCTCGGTCCTAAGATAAAACGAACTGTGGCGCACATATAAGTAAGCAATACTTTGCAAGCATTTCACGCTTATATTTTGCACTTCCATTCCCAGATACCGCCCTCATTCCTGTTACGCGTCCCTTGACATCTGCATCTACATCTAAATGAGTACTCTGCAACTCATAATTATGTGCTTGGCAGTGGGTTCTGTGCTCTGGTGGATTAATCTTGTATTCATGTGTAAAACGTGTAGGTTTACATTTCACGTCAGGCGTAGATTTTTAACACACACAAGTAGCTCGCCTTCACCCCTAGTAACGCCAATTGCAGAACGCCAGTAAGCTCCGTAGTTCAATATCCGCAGTAAAGATAACATCCCTTCGCTGCCGACTGGGCATTCGTTTGAGCTGCGACAGATGGAGGAACCCCGTAAAGCAGAGACTCTGTCACCAGCAAGCCGTCGTAAACTAGAAAACGTATTTCATTTAATGAACCAATGGCTATGTAAGTTCACAAGGGTCTTACTTTATTTGAAACTGAGATGTTGAAAATTGTGATGCTGTACTGGGATAAGATTTCGATTCCACTGTGTTCCCGAAGATTGCAAACTCTTCCAGGCGTCCTCGAAAGGCACCTATATGGTTTCGAATCCTGATCAGCACAAAATATTCATTACTTCATTTCAAGCCCTAGCATGTGCACTCCGAACTACGGGTGAAAAATAGTTGCGTTGTCAGCTGTAACGTGTTCGTTTCAACTCACAGCCACATGATGAGCGTTTTATCACAACATTACAAGATCAAACGTTTCCGTACATCTTTTGAAGTTCAAACATTCCTCTCCATCCTACTGGTGAAAACGGATTTGGGTTTGACGTTGTGTTTGTTGTGATCACCAACGACGACATGTTGTGGATTCAACTTCTAGCCAGCAGAGTATTTTCCATTACATCACTGAAAGTACAAACATGCCATTCCTAGCTATTATTGGAAAAGAATTTGATAGTTAAAGTTTCTTCATGACCACGTGTGTGTGGTTTGAATTCCATTCAGCACAGAACATTTCGTCGCCTGATGTCTAGCTAAACATGCGCCCATCTCGCCACTGGTGAACCAACAATAGCTATTTATCGTCTGTTCCCGGCTAGAAAACGACGGTGCTAGACGCTGGGTTCGAATCCCAGTCAGGCAAAAACAACTCTATCGCCAATTAAGGTTCCAGCATTTCGCTATTGGTGAAAACATTTGATATTTAACTTCTGATTTTATGTACAGTCGTGCTCAAAAGTATCCGAACGACCTGAATTGCATTTCACCTGATTCCCATGCAACCCACATAACGCAGCTGTCGAGCAGGTCCTCTAATCGCTCCTTGGTTCAGTCGTTTGACTATTGAAAATGGTTCCAACAAATCACCACTAGAAAACACTGCTCTGTATCGCAATAACTCAAGATCTAAAGTAATACCACGATACTACAAATATCAGGGAACACATCACAGATAAGACTGTCCTTAAGGCTTGTAAGCTCACATTTATTGCAATAAATGACATACCTGAAATGTTAGCACTCTCATTATTACGTCAGATAGGTAATGCACGTAGTAATTTCGTCGTATTCATGATTTCCTCTTCAAAGTAACATACCATACATGTTATTTAACACAAAATGTCATTAAAAATTTATGTTATTCACGAGCAGCTAGTTGAGAATATGTATGAACTTCGAATGACACGACGAACCGCCTCGTTCTGCATATGGATTCAAACCCAGGTCATGCAAGCTAGGCCGTGGTGGCCGTGCGGTTCTAGGCGCTTAAGTCCGGAACCGCGTGACTGCTACGGTCGCAGGTTCGAATCCTGCCTCAGGCATGGATGTGTGTGATCTCCTTAGGTTAGTTAGGTTTAATTAGTTCTAGGTTCTAGGGGACTGATGACCTCAGATGTTGAGTCCCATAGTGCTCAGATACATTTGAACCAATAATGCAGGCTAAGATTTCGTGGCTGACGGAAATTAACAATCATTCCTGACAAGGCATAAAGAGAGTGATATACCTCAGTTTTGAACAGTATCAGTTAGCAAATATCTACTTTAAATTGCATAATGTAACATTTTCAACGGACGCGAATTCCTACCCAGCATCTATTGTCCCTGTTAACGAACTACGAGAAATGTTAAATACTGATTCTTCACAAGTAACTTACTTGAAAAGCAGTGAGTTAAAGCTCTGTGTTGGAAAGGGATTCGAACCCAGAACCTAATCGGATTGTTATCCAAGCACAATCATATTTGACATATCGGATTTTCTCGGCAGTAGCTAGATGTATTAAATGAAATGACGAGACGAAACATTAATTTTTCCTTCTCAGGACTCCAACCCGGCACGCATCGCTGTTATAGTCTAGAGAAAAGGAACGTTAAGTATGAGTTGGTTACACCAGCAGCGACATGTGAGCATGTTTGAACTAAAAATAATATGACGAAGTATTCAGTGCTGACTGAGAATCAAACCCCAAACATATCGTTGTTGACTACACACAAAGAGACGTCAGCTAACGAATTTTTCTCCACCAGCAGCTCGGAATAATATCCTTGAACTTACAGTGATCTTGCAAATAGTTCTGTGTCTCACTGGGAGTCAAAAACGTCAAATATCGTTGGTGTTGACAACGAATGAAAATGCATTAAAAATAAAAATTATTATCCACCAGCAGATAGGTGTTCTAATGCTAGAAGTTGATAATACATAGTGAAAAGTTCAGTTCTGGGCCAGGATTCCAACCCATTCATGCGCAATATGTGGAGATTTTGAGGAATCTGCAGTTTTGAACAAACAACAAGTTGTAGTCGAGCTGTATTGTCACGAAGGGATCAAATTCCGCGTTAAGGGCGGTCTGAGTTGCATTCCCAGTTCAGAACCAATTTATCGACATACATAATCTCAAATAAAAGATGGAATAAGTGTCCTGTGACCATTCAAAGGGTTTGTTTCGTCATTAGAAATAAATAACTACTATAGGAAAGGTTAGTGGTGATAGAGTTTCTACATGTCGCCACTCCTTACTTTATTGTCGTTCCACCTAACGTCTACTTGGTAGAGAAGGAATATCATGTTTAATGTGATTTTAGACCACAATGTCATTATAACGTCTTCACTTGGCGTAGCCAGAAGAGAACAGAATCTGCCCGTCCCTATCAAAAAACTTCGGCAGAAGTTGGAATCGAACCGAGACCATCATCTTATAAAACTATCATCAATCCAACAGACCACCAAACCCTCTTCTCCACGATTCATTTCTCTCTAATAACACCGTTGCGGCACACAAGATGAGAATTCTGACACACAGGCTCCCTGTGGTGGTTTGCAGGATGTTCAGTACATTCATTTACTTGGTTGACCGAATCGCCATGAACTAGCTGTCTTGGCTACCCAGTGCATACATTCGACTCTATTTTGTAATCACCGAAATAAAATAACGTAACTGCCACCTACACAGAACTGCCAACAGTGTAGGATGCAGAAATTTAGATAGGAAGTGTTCCTTTCCATTTGAGCTACTCTATTGCGCTTTCTGTTAGTTGAAACTATCGTGCAGTGCAAAAGAAATGCTGTAACTGTCTGTCTCTTAGAAGTCTAGATCCGGGCATATGCAATATCTTACAGCACTGTGGAATGCTGAAGTTCTGGACTAACTGTTGTTCACTTCCAGAGGTGCTGTAGCTACGTCACGGTCAACAGCGTGACGGTAAGTGTCGCGCACTCCTTGATAAGATGTCGCGTGTTCTATCACATTCGCTACTACATTTTTTTAAAACGCAATTCTGTTGTCTGCTGAAGTTAACAATTTAATGGAACTTTGAACATAATTCTCTTCACTTCTCAACCCAAAATAGTCGCATGTAGAAAAAAGGCTAACTTCTGTGTCATATTGTTCTTTTCAGGTTTAATACACGGCCAGGCAGCAGATGCGTCTCGAAGTTTTTCTATTATGCATGGGGAGAGTGCATCGTGCCAAAATAGTCAGAAAAGTATTTTCTACATTAGCTGTCGTCTGGTAGCGGCATTTTATTCTACTTCAAACCTTGTTTGAAAGCTTTAACTCAGAACATGTTTTCTACACGCACGTAATCAATAAACTGCATGTGCAATGTCAAACTGTTACAGATAACATCAGAGAATTCGCATATATCGTTGATGATTAATTTCTCTCTCATGTTTAGTATTGTTTTAACAACACTAAAAGAAGCCTTACGAAAACTGTGCACTGCATTGTAGGAAATGAAATAAAACTACCCACGATAACCTTACGTCGAAAATAACTCTGTTTTAACAAAACTGAGTATCTGTACACAAGCGTGCATCTATCTGCACGAATTAGTAAAACACTATTCACTTAGATTTGGAGTGGGTCTGTGTTTAAATGGTATGCTGTGTCATACTCAACAGGTATGCAAACGTGGCATTTCATAAATAAAGTTACGTATTCCTAGAAACCCAAAATTTGCTTGTCAGCAGCGGAAAGAGGCGTTACCTGTTGTGCAGCATTGTAAGTTTTTCACCATTGCACTTTGAGCTGAAAGTATTTTCTTTCGGTTTGGTAATCAATTTATTTCCTTCATACGTATCACCCTGGCATGGGAGTCTTAAGTGAAGAACATTATTGAATTTCGTCTCGTTGATGGTCGATTCGAATTTCTTCAGAGACGCATGTATTGAATAGCAGCTTGGCAGTCAGAAAGGCGAGATCTACGACCATTAACACAACTTACTGAGTCGAGCTGCCAAGAGGATTTGATGTGTAAAGGTTTTCTTCTGATTTTGTTGCAGAATTTTTTCTGGGATTTCGCAGCTCCATGAAATAATACACAAAAAAAAGCTTGCACGCGCTGCCCCTACCACGGTTAGAACTGACGATTTTCTTAACCGTTGGAACATGAGACACGGGCAGTACCACGGGGCTACGAACACACTGCTGTCAGCAGCCTATTCTCTTCATGGTATTAGTCGCTCAGCCTCATAACGCATCGTGAAAGATATTAAAAGTTGTCACTTATGTGAAGAATAGCATTCCATTATTCAAAAAATTGAATTTTCTGTCTCAGTGTCTTAGTTTACATGAAGATTATACAGCACAAGTCATTCAAATGGAAAGAGAATATCAAGTGAATTTAGCGAATCAGTTCAGTACCATACGCGGAAGTGATTGCACTGTCACGGCGTTGCCAAATGTTTGTGACGATGTTGCCAATTCTCAGCTGTTCAAAAATGGCTCTGAGCACTATGGGACTTAACATCTTAGGTCATCAGTCCCCTAGAACTTAGATCTACTTAAACCTAACTAACCTAAGGACAGCACACACATCCATGCCCGAGGTAGGATTCGAACCTGCAACCGTAGCAGTCCCGCGGTTCCGGACTGCAGCGCCTAGAACCGCACGGCCACCGCGGCCGGGGGCTGCGCTAGGAACAGCTCTGTAGCGTTATAGGAGGAGAGTCCTGTGCTCGTGTCATAGGAGGATACGGAGAGGAGGCTCGGGGTTTGCTTAATATGCAGCATTTTCTCCTACCATCTGTGTCAAAGATTCAGGTGTGTAATCTTCCATCACGATTACAGTTTCCCACAAAATATATACGAATAAAACACTTACCTTGTTACTTTGTTACAAAAGATTATTTCAGTACAATAAAAAGTCTTTTGAAATCAACTTTGCCAAACTGTCAGGAAAAGTGAGATACCAAACACTTCGCACCACGAAATCGATTACATCTATGTGCAGTCTTGTGATCATACAAGTAGAATTTCATGAATTGCACGAGAATGTAGAAAAATGTTGGTGCGAATGGAAGCTGTAAGAAACACAATTACCTAATTATTCTGCACCACGTAATAATCAATTCATTTGATAATTCAGAAGAGAATAATCTAAAAATTATTCCCATTAAGACAGAAACTAAAGTGCAGATGCGGGCACTGTGCAGATCTGCGCTTTTTCATCTTAAGATCTATATAAATAATGTATATTAACCAACGTATTCATTGCTTTTGTAATGTTGCCCTCTTGTTTAGTCTTCTTATGATGAACTGGATCCACACCCATGAGTCTGATTTTTTTCTTTGTATCCTTCCATCTTCTATCTTTGTGTGTTATTGTTCGGTGTTCAAAAAGCAAAATATTATGCCTGCTCCCACGAGGTATTAAAATGAGGTCGCAAAAAGGGTAACGAATTATAATCAAAATATAGTGAGACACCAGTTTGTCTGTCGTCATGGTGTTAAGTCGACAGAAATACTTGGGTGTTATTGCCTGCATCACCGGCATCCCGTTGTCGTCTTCTCCTATTGAGATTTTCATATTACCCTGAACACAAGACACCGAGATAAATGTGTCTATTCTCCGTGACGAAACATCCCATATTCCATTCATCCTGATCCATTCGTTGCATGCATCGGTGGCAATGAGTGAGAGGAAAGCTGTTGTGCGGTGAAGAATAACATTAGCAATGGTAGTAATTACAAATGAATAATCAAGGATGTTTACTGCATTACAGACGATTAACAAAATAACCAAGAATGGCTGAGTGTTTAATTGGCGCACTGAGTAGATGTTCTTACCACTTTGTTACTGAATTGTGTTCTAGTTGTTTGCAGAGAGAAAACAAAGAACCCTGTAGCCATACATATCGCTAGTGCAACGAGATATTACCTATCAACTATCCTTGCTTTACATCACGAGACGAACATGGCGTCACTGAGCTGATATTTGAAATACATTTCTGTTTTCTTTCTCTGTCTCTCTCTCTCTCTCTTTATTTTTATTTTAATTCTTTGAGGAAAGCGTCGAGAAGCGCGATAATAAGCAAGTAGGCATATAACCTGTTTACAGTTATTTTCATCGGGATATATAATGCAAAAATACAACTTTTAAGTGTGTTATTGCGTAATTTCAGTTATTGACAGTCTATTCGTGAGCTTGCTCGCATTCAGTGGGGTGAAACGTATCACAGAAGCAAGCAAAACACAAATATTTCTTGCACCATGCGCAACACATAAACGAAATCTCGCTGCACTGACGTGTAGTCCGACATATTACACGGAAAACATATCTAATTCATGTTGCTAAATACAGCTCTATCAGATATCAATTTGGAAGGGTACCAAGTGTATAAAAGTATATCTTGAAATACGCAGAAAGGCCCATAGAGGTATTCGACTGAAACATAGCCATGACCAAAATTGTAACTGGGGTCGACAGCATCGTCGTCTACCACCTTGACAACTCGAACGGTGACAGTGCTCGGCCGGCTACTTACGTTTACTAGTATCAAAGCTACAGCATGAAAACACAAAAATGTTAATAACCCGAAGGTCATTAGTTTTGGAACCCATAGAAAGTGAAGCAGTCATCAGTCGCAAGAGTGGTTTGAACACCACAGTGCTTTAATAGGCACGGACTTGTTGGAGGTGGTATGCTGTTGCTTTCATCCGACCTTTGCGTTGACTTACCTAGCCAGTTAATAAGGGAACCTACAATTTTACGTGGCTTTCGGACCACAGTGCAACTCGGTATTTTTCACATCAATAAACACTGCCCCAGGGGAAATATGTGTAAAACGGCACATAAAAATCGAGGGACTGGTTAGGAATCGAACCTGAGTCCTTCGGATTCAAAGTCTTGCTCTTTATCACCTTGCCACCATGCAGCCAGCACTGTGGTTTCTGCTTGCCATTAAAATTAAGGACCTCTCGTTTATGCCTGCGTTGGCACTTGCGTGTCCCTTAGTAGACTTTACCTTTGGGATTACCGTCGTATAAGTGTGTGTAAACGCCTTCCAATGCCCACCCAAGGAAGACAAGGATATCTAGTCTAGCTTCAATATTACAAATACGCCTCTGTTTTTGGATGAACGCAGACTTAGGTTGATAATCATTTTGAATATTTATCAGTACTGTACCCATTGGTGTTAAACTCGTTTTCTACCAATGTTTCCCACAGCTACAGGAACACTACTTTAATACCTCTTACACAAAATACTTACGCAGTGCTATCAGACGAAAAGATCAACATGACACAAACTGTGGGAAGTTTGTCTTACAACCTTCGTACCTGGATAAAGAGCTTTTCCTATTTGAGATATCTGTGAACGTTGTTGCATAAGACGATTTAAGAAGGAACTAAATTCTTTCAGCTACGCCAATGTTTAAAGAAATCGTGTTAACGGCACTAAATCGTGGTTTGTAAATCGTTTACCAGCCGTACTCTGCCGCATTTCGCTGGTTCGAAGGCAAAAAGCTTACTGACAAATTTCACAGAAGGAAAAGGGGGACGAAATGTCTCCCACTCGAAGATCATGTTGTTTTACTTAAATGATTACAAAATCGGGTAAAAGGAACAATGAGGTTGTCAGTATAAGCACATTACTGTTGTCAATATGATGTTGCACCGCCCAGGGCCTGTAATGATAAAGGGCCCGTTTAGGTCAGGCATGCCGGCCTGAGTGGCCAAGCGGTTCTAGGCGCTACAGTCCGGAACCGCGCGACCGCTACGGTCGCAGGTTCGAATCCTGCCTCGGGCATGGATGTGTGTGATGTCCTTAGGTTAGTTAGGTTGAAGTAGTTCTAGGTTCTAGGGGACTTATGACCTCAGCAGTTGAGTCCCATAGTGCTCAGAGCCATTTTAGGTCAGGCATATTGTACACAGACGTGGAAGAGAGAGCACCACTAAATTCTACAAACCGTATGCATTGCATACACACAGAAATTACTGTTACAGTGTACTTATGGAGCCCAATGAGTGAATTGCATATTTCCCGGTGAGAAAGAGCACTGGCAAACAGTCTTCGTTTAGGTTACTTAAACTGATGTCACTTTGAGCTAGAATTTATGCCCAGCGACTACGTGTAAGGACAGTGAGTCGGATGCGGGTTTTGCAACTGGGAAATACTTTCCTTACATTGCGGAAGCGAATATTAAATTTGAACAAATATTGCGAAAATTTTCGAGTTGGATAGTTTAGAATGAAAATCTTTCTGTTTATTGCAAAGGAAAACAATTGATTTTCTAAAACATTCTCTGTCATACACAATTAGAAACAGGTCACGTCGACCAAATCATATGGAAGAACCGACAGCGACGTATATTGGAAGGCAGTAAGATCCCTTGGCTTTTGGTTTGGCAGTGTTCGACAGCCATTTCTAGGCGCAAGTAAATGAAGAAAGGCAGCGCGTTTTCGTTATCAAATAACGTCTTCATAAATTACTTTAGTTTTAATGTGATCTACGAGTAATTGCTGATGTTTGATATTAACATGAAAAGGATTCCGTAGACAGGGAAAGAACTTGTTGTTGGGCAACTACTTCTATAATGATCAAAAGAAATTAAACGATCTTCAACCACATGTGTTCCAGCAGCGGTATGAAGAAAATGATAGTAATAATGACAGTGATGATCGAATTATTCGGTAACTTCACACTTCACAGTGGATTTTCTGGAACTAAGAAATTTCCAGAATTAGTGAAAATTTCAAAATGTCTTCAAATCGAGGCTATGACGCCTAGAAGAGTCTTTATATCCTGCTGACATGAGAATAGCATAATCTCCATGTCAGAAGCTTGCTTCTACTTAACCATTTAATAGACTCGCGTTTTTTTTTCACCGTGACTAGTTTAGTAAGCTAAGCACATCATCCATTACAGCACACTCTTAGGGCTGGGAAATGTGGCCACAATGGTCTGGTGGAACGAACTATCACAAGTGCAATGCGTGGGTTCAGGCATTTACTTTTAAGAGGCACAAACAGATTTGCTTTACGTCTGGTAACCTCAAGAGAAAGCTGTTATAATCCAGAATCCGCATTAAACATCACGTTCCTTCATTCCAAACTGGGCAGAGCCGGTTTACGTTGGAAAATGACATAGGTGGAGATCATGATAAACAGAAATACTGTCACCAGTAAACTTACTCACATTAGAAAATTTTATTTTATTTGATGAACTGATAGCCGCCTAAAGGAACAGGGCTCTTATTTTACTTGTACTTGATTGAACTAGAGACGATGAAAAATTTGCTGGACTGTGATTCGAATTCGTATCTCCTCTTTCGAGGATCTGAATCTCTCGGAACGGTATAGTTCAATCATTTCATTCCTTTTCCCAAGACTGCAGTCTTCTCTAGGTCTTCTCCAAAGGTAAATGTGTGGGTCCGAATCCTGATCGAGTACAAAAATATTCATAATTTCATTTCAAGCCCTATCACGTGCACACCGGCCTGCTAGTGATAATTAACGTGTCTGTTCATGTTGCCAACAATTTCTGGACAAACACGCACTCATCTTACTGTTGGTGAGTAAGCAATTGATACTTAAGCAATATTCGTGGACAATAAAGAAGAACGATAGGAGTGCGGTTCGATTGTGGCTCAGGCACAAAAATTTGTGTCCTTATTTTAGATTAAACACCTAGCACTGGCAAGAAAAACCGATACGTAACACTTGATTTTACTTAGTTAACAATCCGATTACGTCTTGGGTTCGTATCTCCGTCGCAGAACTTCACATCATGCGCTTCATCTTTAAATTCATACACACTTCGTTACTTCTGAATTGAGGTATATCAGACATCTTTCATGGTAAGTTAACAGGGATGAAAGGGTCTTGATAGGAGTCACGGTTTATTACAAAAACTGTCGTCTTTTATTTACTGATATTGGAGAAAATTTCGGTACTTCATGAGTCTTCATGGATAGTCAGCAAAATGATATGATTCGATTAAATTAGATTAATACTTGTTCCATTGATCATGAATACGACATTTTGTAATGATGTGGAACGAGTCATTTTAATGAAAGATTTCTTTACATACCAGTACTCAATTTCCTTACAACATTTCCCCCCCCCCCCCCCCCTCTCTCTCTCTCACCCTCTCTCTCTCTCTCTCCCTCCCTCCTTCCCTCCCTCTCTCTCTCTCTCTCTCTCTCTATCTCACACACACACACACACACACACACACACACACACACACACACACACACACACACACACACACGCACACCCACATTCTCTTTTTATTTTTATTTGTTTGTTGTGCTCGATTATCGGCGAGGTACGAAAACATCCGTGAATGAGTTTCTTAGTTTTGAGCCCAGTTACGAAAGAAATATAAAAATAACTATGAGAGTTACTGATTTCTGATGCTTAGTAGCAGTCAGTTCTGAGTATTATTAGCAACTAAGCTCCAGTCCCTAAACCTAGTTACAGAAATGCGAATCAGGCGCATTACGTATTCCAGGCCGTAGCAGCCGCGTCTTTGAGGCGCCAGCTATGGTCACTTCCCAGCCCGCTGTAGGATCACATCGGTTCGTCTTCTTCCTGCTGGTAATGTAACTGAGATTTGGCAACAACGCAAGGTAAGTTTGGCAACTCTGTGATCGACGAGTTACTTCCTTGTTGCACGGAATTAAGCCTCAAAGTTCACTTGATTTCTCGTGTCATTTCCATTGAATAACCTGAGTTGTTATCGCTTGAGGTGTAACAAAAGATTGTAAATTTACGGTTTTCAGCCGAGCAAAGTCATTGAACGTGGCAATCGCAACTAATCTCGTCCTGTAAATAGCGGTTTACGAGTTCTAGCCACTATTGTCCTCCTAAAAGGAAGTCACAAACAATATCTATCCGCTAGCTCTGTGTTGACGTGATGACCTGTGGAAACGCGACAGTTACGGTTCACGGTTCCAGCCTCGCTTAATGTAACGTTTTTGTCCCTTCTGTGTAAGAGCTGCAAGCAGTCAGATCAAACATCGATAAGCAAATCGTAAGAAAATACTTTCAGCTCACAGTGCAATGGTGAAAAACTTACAATGCTGCACAACAGGTAACGCCTCTTTCCGCTGCTAACAAGCAAATTTTGGGTTTCTAGAAATACGTAACTTTATTTATGAAGTGCCACGTTTGCATACCGGTTGAGTATGACACAGCATACCATTTAAACACAGACCCACTCCAAATCTAAGTGAATAATGTTTTACTATTTCGTGCAGATAGACGCACGCTTGTGTACAGATACTCAGTTTTGCTAAAACAGACTTACTTTCGTCGTAAGGTTATCGTGGGTAGTTTTATTTCATTTCTTACAATACAGTGCACAGTTTTCGTAAGGTTTCTTTTAGTATTGTTAAAACAATACTAAACATGAGAGAGAAATTAATCATGAACGATATCAGCGAATTCTCTGATGTTATCTGTAACAGTCTGACATTGCACATGCAGTTTATTGATTACATGCGTGTAGAAAACTTGTTCTGAGTTACAGCTGTCAAACAAGGTTTGAAGAAGAATAAAATGCCTCTACCAGACGACAGCTAATGTAGAAAATACTTTTCTGACTATTTTGGCACGATGCGCTCTCCCCATACATAATACAAAAGCTTCAAGCGCATCTGCTGCCTGGCCGTGTATTAAACCTGAAAAGAACAAAATGACACAGAAGTTAGCCTTTTTACCACATGCGACTATTTTGGGTTGAGAAGTGAAAAGAATTATGTTGAAAGTTCCATTAAATTGTGAACTTCAGCAGACAGCAGAATTTCGTTTTAAAAAAATGTAGTAGCGAATGTAACACGTGACATCTTACTAACAGTGCGCGACGCTTACCGTTACGCTATTGGCTGTGACGTAGCTTCCGCACCAGTTCGTCCAGAACTTAGGCATTCCACAGTGCTGTGAGATAATGCATATGGTTGGATCTAGACTTCTGTGAGACAGACAGTTACAGCATTTCTTTTGCACTGCACGATGGTTTCAACAAACAGATAGCGCAATAGAGTAGCTCAAATGGAAAGGAACACTTCCTATCTAAATTTCTGCATCCTACACTGTTGGCAGTTCTGTGTAGGTGGCAGTTGCGTTATTTCATTTGGGTGATTACAAAATAGAGTCGAATGTATGCACTGGGTAGCCAAGGCAGCTAGTTCATGGCGATTTGGTCAACCAAGTAAATGAATGTACTGAACATCCTGCAAACCACCACAGGGAGCCTGTGTGTCAGAATTCTCATCTTGTGTGCCGCAACGGTGTTATGAGAGAGAAATGAATCGTGGAGAAGAGGGTTTGGTGGTCTGTTGGACTGATGACAGTTTCATATGATGATGGTCTCGGTTCGGTTCAAACTTCTGCCGAAGTTTTTTGATAGGGAGGGGCAGATTCTATTCTCTTCTGGCTACGTCAAGTGAAGTAGGTATAATGGCATTGTGGTCTGAAAATCACATTAAACATGATATTCCTTCTCTACCAAGTAGACGTTAGGTGGAACCACAATAAAGGAAGGAGTGGCGACATGTAGAAACTCTATCACCAGTAACCTTTCTTATACTAGTTATTTATTTCTAGTGACGAAACAAACCACCTTATTCCGTCTTTTATTTGAGATTCTGTATGTCTATAAAATTTGTTCTGAACAGGGAATGCAACTCAGACCGCCCTTAACGCGTAATTTGATCCCTTCGTGACAATACGGCTCGACTACAACTTGTTGTTTGTTCAAAATTGCAGATTCCTCAAAATCTCCACATATTGCGCATGAATGGGTTGGAATCCTGGCCCAGTACTAAACTTTTCGCTATGTTTTATCAAGCTCTATCATGAGATCACCTATCTGCTGGTGGATAATAATTTTTATTTTTAATGCATTTTCCTTCGTTGTCAACACCAACGATATCTGACGTTTTTGACTCCCAGTGAGACACAGAACTACTTGCGAGATCAGTGTAAGTTCAAGGATGTTATTCTGAGCTGCTGGTGGAGAAAAATTCGTTAGCTGACGTCTCTTTGTGTGTAGTCAACAACGATATGTTTGCGGTTCGATTCTCAGTCAGCACTGAACACTTCGTCATACTATTTCTAGTTCAAACATGCTGACATGTCGCTGCTGGTGTAACAAACCCATACTTAACGTTGCTTTTCTCTAGAATATAACAGCGATACGTGCCGGGTTGGAGTCCCGGGAAGGAAAAATTAATGTTTCGTCTCGTCATTTCATTTAATACATCTAGCTACTGCCGAGAAAATTCGATATGTCAAAGTTGATTGTGCTTGGATAACAATCCGATTAGGTTCTGGGTTCGAATCCCTGTCCAACACAAAGCTTTATCTCACTGCATTTCAAGTAAGTTACTTGTGAAGATGCAGTATTTAACATCTCTCGTAGTTCGTTAACAGGGACAATAGATGCTGGGTAGGAATTCGCGACCGTTAAAAATGTTTACGTTATGTAATTTAAAGTTGATATTTGTTAACTGATACTGTATAAAATCGAAGTATATCACTCTCTTTATGCCTAGTCAGTAATGACTGTTAATTTCCGTCAGTCACGAAATCTTAGTTTGTATGACCTGGGTTTGAATGCATTTGCAGAACGAGTCGGTTCGTCGTTGCATTTGAAGTTCATATATATTCTCAACTAGCTGTTCGTGAATAACGTAAATTTTTAATGGGATTTTGTGTTAAATAACAAGTATGGTATGTTACTTTGAAGAGGAAATCGCGAATACGACGAACTTACTACGTGCATTACCTATCTGACGTAATAGCGAGAGTGCTAACATTTCAGGTGTGTCAGTTATTGCAATAATTGCGAGCTTACAAGCCTCAAGGACAGTCGTATCTGTGATGAGTTGTTCCCTGATATTTTTAGTATCGTGGTATTACTTTACATCATGAGTTATGGCGATACAGAGCAGTGTTTTCTAGTGGTGACTTGTTGGAACCATTTTCAATAGTCAAACGGCTGTATCAAGGAGCGATTAGAAGACCTGCTAGACAGCTGCGTTATGTGGGTTGTTTGGAAATCGGGCGAAATGCAATTCAGGTCGTTCGGATACTTTTGAGCATGACTGTACTTATTTAACAATCCGATTAAGTGCTGGGTTCACATCCCTGTCACAAGCTTTACATGATGGCATTTCAATTTTAAACGTGAGCATACCTTGTTCCTTGTGAATGACACCATATTAAACGTCGTTGGGGGTAGTTCCCAGGACGGTAACTGTTATGACAGGATTCCCAGTTCAGTACAAATATTTTCGTCATTTATTTTCAGGATCTGAACTGATAACTGATACTGGTGCAAACGTCTATACTTCACGTCTCATTATGCCTAGTGATCCGGTCTCAATAAGGCACAAACAAAGTTTTGCTTAGTTAGCAATGGCTATAGGTGCTGGGTTTGAATCCAGGTCCAGAACGACGACGTTGCTCATGTCATTTTAAGTTCAAATTTGTGTACACGTAGCTGTTGATATGTTACGAGGACAATGATATTACTGGTGATTCGCTGTTAATGTTGAGATTTCCGTAGAGTGCTTGTTGCCGTTAATCGCGTTTTTCTGCTGGTTAGTCCAATATCCAGTTTCCAGAGCCACTCGCCGTTGGGCGACCTTCAGCACATGGATGGAAAACCTTTTAGAAGGCGAAAAACATTTTTCCAATTGCAGTACAGCTTTGTAACTCAGTATATTGTCTCGCGTATTTAATTTTGACTAAGGATTACTGTATGACGTATGTAAAATAATCCCTTTTCTCAGAACTTTTGGAATGTCACTTGTTGTTATTAAGGTTAGTTTATGAGTGTTATGGGGTGTCTCATCGATAAGAACGTGTTTTCTAATATGTTTTGTATGACGATAATAGTTGATGCTTAGACTGACTGCCATAAAGACCTTTGGTCTCTTAGTAGTCTCTTGCGGTACCCATTGCGTGTAATTAAACGACTGTACCCCATGGGGTTTTGGTGTTTAGAGGACCTGCAACACAGCTACGTTATGTTGGTTACATTGGGCAGTGACCCACTTTTTTTGCTGTCATGTGTACATATTGTATGTGGTTACTTTAAACCGGTAACCAGCAATGCATAATAGAATTTGTTTGCAACTGATGACTGAATTTTATCTTGAGAAAATAATACTACAGTTATTGAAAGTTACAGCCATGAATAAAGCAGTAAATACAATAATTTCTCAAAAGCAATAACTGAAATAAATCTTCTGGAAATAATAACAAATAGGACTGGTCACAGAATTTCTGCTGAAAAGACGAAGTTCTCAAAAAATATAAAGACTGCATCAAAATGCATAGAAATTTAGATAGGTAAAATAGAATGAGTAATTAAATTTAAATACCTCGGTGACACATCAAAGCAGAGGAGAATAGAGAAATTTGCAGTGGCTGCAACAACTAGTAACAAGACAGGAGTACATGGTGTCTAAAAAATATCTGTAGTGGGAAATACCGCTCTAAAAGTACAAACTAAAGAACTACAGCACGTGGGAAGACCAGTTTGCATTAATATGAATGCTTAACGAGAAGCTACAATCTGAACAGATTTCAGATATTTGAAAGAAAAAAAAATGGTTCAAATTGCTCTGAGCACTATGGGACTCAACTGCTGTAGTCATAAGTCCCCTAGAACTTAGAAGTACTTAAACCTAACTAACCTAAGGACATCACACACAGCCATGCCCGAGGCAGGATTCGAACCTGCGACCGTAGCGGTCGTGCGGTTCCAGACTGTAGCGCCACTCCGGCCGGCTATTTGAAAGACGAATTATTAAAAAATAATGGGTAGCATACAAATTACGGATTGTTGAAACTGAGAATTAATGAGATCTACCAAAACAGTACAAGTAATGGTGTAGCGAAGGTTAATCCTCTTTGAACATATCTCACGAGTGAATGGGAACAGGTTAAATTAACAAATATTTCTGAGTTTATGGAGCAAAGCTTTCAACAATACTGTGGATTTCAGAAATAAAAGAAGAACTACAGTGAAACGAATATAAGCCACAGAAGCTTAATTCGGAATGAAATACTAAATTTAGAAGACTTCCAAGACAGGAACATGACAAATCAGGAAGAACATGAACAGAAGAAATCAAAGAAAACAACGTCGGGAGAATACGTAGGCATACTGAAAAATAGGTGACAACAAATAAAGAAGCGAAATCGAAGTTGTTACGTGATGCGAATTGGTCAGTATGAGGATTTAATGTGAAATTTAGATATCCCATTAGTAATCTAAACTGTAGTTACCAAATTTTATTTTGAAAGTTGTTGTTAGGACCAGTGGGGCGTAGCTTCCGATGAATCGACGACTCCCAGTAAGCATACACACATACACAAACACATCCACACACATACACGCACACGGCCTCAGCGTAAGCGTGTAGCAGTCGCAATGGCTGCGTCGCAGGAAGCAGAGCAACAGGGGCTGTACTCACCGGCGCAGGACTCCGCCGCTGTGGTGTCCACCGCCGCTGCCGCGTTCGACGCTGCGCCCGTACGAAGGAGAGCCGACCCGAATGCGAGCGAGTCGCCGCGACGCCTGGCGTCCGCTGCCGCCGCCGCCGCCGCCGCCACCGCAGCCGCTGTGTTCCGTCAGCTCTCAGCGCGCAAGCGCGCGGCAGGCCGGCCGGACGGAGGCTCGCCTTCCAGCTCTGCGTCTGTGGACACTGAGCACTGTGAACAGCAACTGCGCCAACTGTCCTGGAACCAAATGGTCTATAGCTCCTAGGCATATCATAAGGATTATTTCAAACTGTTGAAGTCTGATGGCTTTCGTGGCTGTTGTCATTGAAGGTAAAAATCATCTTCCATGTTGTTAGGCTGCGTAACGATAGTTTTTACTTTATCCCTATACGACAAACGTTTCGACCTCTCTGCTGTTATCTGAGAGGTCAGAAAGCATGGGAATGGAGAAAGTGGAGGGTGATTGTGATTTTACTAGACACATTTCACTTCAACAGAAATCAAACCTGAACATACACATAATCGAAAGAGCGAATTCACACTGCTTCATCACATTTAGATTTCGAAATATAATTATTGTATTTGGCTGTGACAATATTCACGTGAACTTTCATCTACCTCTAGATCTACGTGATTACTCTGCTATTCACAATAAAGTGCCTGGCAGAGGGTTCAAGGAACCACCTTCATGCTGCCTCTCAGCCGTTCCACTCTCGAACGGCACGCGGGAATCACGACCACTTACATTTTTCTGTGCACGCCCTGATATCTATTATTTTATCGTGATGATCGTTTCTCCCTATATAGTTGGGGGCCAACAGTAAGTTTTCGCAATCGGAGGAGAAAACTGGTGATTGAAATTTCATGAGAAGATCCAGTCGCAACAAAAACGCTTTTGTTTTAACGATTGCCACTCCAATTCACTTATCATGTCTGTGACACTATCTCCCCTATTTCGTGATAATACAAAATGAGCTGCACTTCTTTGTACTTTCTCGATGTCATCCGTCAGTCCCACCTGATGCGGATCCCACACCGCACAGCAATACTCCAGAATAAGTCTCTTTACCAGACCTGTTACACCTTCTAAGTGTTCTGCCAATGAGTCGCAGTCTTTGGCTTGCTCTACCTACAATATCATCTTTGTGTTCTTTCCAATTTAGCTTATTTGTAATTGTAATCCCTAAGTATTTAGTCGAATTTGCAGACCACAGATTTGTGAGACTTATCACGTAATCGAAATTTAGCTGATTTCTTTTAGTACTCATGTGAATAACTTCACACTTTTCTTTATTCAGGGTCAATTGCCACTTATCGCACCAACAGACATATTATCTAAATCATTTTGCAAGTCGCCGGCAGGAGTGGCCGAGCGGTTAAAGGCGCTACAGTCTGGAACCGCACGACCGCTACGGTCGCAGGTTCGAATCCTGCCTCGGGCATGGATGTGTGTGATGTCCTTAGGTTAGTTAGGTTTAAGTAGTTCTAAGTTCTAGGGGACTTATGACCACAGCAGTTGAGTCCCATAGTGCTCAGAGCCATTTGAAGCCATTTTGCAAGTCGTTTTGATCATCTGATGACTTTACAAGACGGTAAATGACAGCATCATCTGCAAACAATCTAAGACGGCTGCTCAGATTGTCTGCTATGTCGTTAATATAGATCAGGAACAATAGAGGGCCTGTAACACTTCCTTGTGGAACGCTGGATATTACTTCTGTTTTACTCGATGACTTTCCGTCTATTGCTACGAACTGTGACCTTTCTGACAGGAAAACACGAATCCAGTCGCAGAACTAAGGTGTTACTCCGTAGGCAAGCTGTTTGGTTAGAAGACGCTTGTAAGGAACAATGTCGAAAACCTTCTGGAAATCTACACACGAACATAAGTGGTGTGTAGATCGGTTCACGTGAGACACATCGAAATGATTTCATGCTTTGGTGCAAGTGGTGCACTAAACCTTACGTATTCACGGAAAACTCTACAGAAGAACATACGCCGATAAGTCAAAACAATATGAGCACTTGCTTGATAACCTGATGATCGTCTTTGGAACGAAATACATCACTGATCCTGCGTATCAGGGATCCGAGAGTTCGTTGGAAAGTTTGTGGATATATATGGCATTAGATGTCTACGCACAGGTCATGTAAACCGCGTAAATAAATGGCCGCTGACATGCGTACGTGGTGATGGCGACCCAGATAGTACCATAGGACTTGGAACAGGCGAATTTGGTAGCCGAGACATCAAAGCGAGTATAGTAAAATGCTCCAGAAACCGTTATAGAACGGTTATGGCTCCAAGATACGGACAACTGTACTCCGAAGATGACATCGCCGTTGGGGAATACATCAAGCCTGAAGGGGTGCAGGTGGTTCGAAACTGTCAGCGT
The DNA here is from genome assembly GCF_021461395.2 of Schistocerca americana. Taxonomy (NCBI): domain Eukaryota; kingdom Metazoa; phylum Arthropoda; class Insecta; order Orthoptera; family Acrididae; genus Schistocerca; species Schistocerca americana. The sequence goes on from NC_060119.1 coordinate 1,026,836,462, forward strand.
GTCTTCGATTACTACCACAGGTCCCTCGCAAAAATAGCAAAATGTATCCCACAACATAATACTGCTCCCACCAGCCTGCGTACGTGTAGCGATGGACGTTCTGAGACATCGTTCACCTCCATGATGGCGTTTGTGGAGATGACCATCGACCTAGTGTAACAAAAATGTGATTCACCCGAACAGCAAACACGTTTCCATTGATCGACTGGTAGATCCGTAGTCCCGTGTCCACTTCAGTCATAGCTGGCGATGTCGTTGGGTCAACATGTGAACACGTAGGGGTGGTCTGCTGCAAAATTTCATGTTCAACAATGTAAGTTGAACGGTGTGCTAACACTTGTGCGTGCACCAGCATTGTCCTCTTATGGCAAAGATGCCAAAGATCACTATCTGTCCCACTTTACCCAGCAGACAAGCCTCCGAACTCGACGTTCTGTGAAGAGCCCTGGACAACCAACGATTTAGCGCCTAGTCGTAGTTTCACTGTCCTTCTTTCCGTAGATGCTCAAGACAGTACCACGTGAACAGTCGACCAGCTTCAACATTTACGAGATATTACAATAGTTCACAGGCTCTCCTTAACAATGATCTGCCGGCCGCTGTGACCGAGCGGTTCTAGGCGCTTCAGTCCGGAACCGCGCTGCTGTCACGGTCGCAGGTACGAATTCTGCCCCGGGCATGGATGTATGTGATGTCCTTAGCTCAGTTAGGTTTAAGTAGTTCTAACTTTAGGGTACTGATGACCTCGATGTTAAGTCCCATAGTGCTTAGAGCCATTTGAACCATTTTTGAACAATAATCTGCCCTTTGTCAAAGTCGCTTATTTTAATGGATTTCCTCATATGCAACCAGTATCTTTGCTAGGGTGATCCCTCGCCCGTGTCTGCTCACCTACATACTTTTGTAATCGCATCACTTGCCCACAACGCCACCAGACGGCATAGAAATTCACGGTGGGCAGTGGTCACAATTTTTTGGATTATCAGTGCACATGTCATGTAAAGCAGTTAACTCGGACACAAGGGAATCTTTACGTCTCAACAAATCATGATAGTTCATTGCAGCACTTAAACACATATTTGTTTACAGACACAAATGCACAATAATCCACACTTAACACTAATGTCAATAAACAATAGCGCACGAAAGCCAAACTTGAGTTGTTATAATAGTCCAACGAACTGCCGTACAGTGTGTTAACTGTAAGACGGCAGAGTTGTGAGGGGAGTGCGGGGAGAGGAGGAAGCAAGCATTGGCTGGCGGGGGGAGAGGAGCCGTTGGGGGGGGGGGGGGGGGCAGGCACGCCTACCAATTGCAGTGCTTGCACTACAAATTGCGTGTCATGCTTACACGAAATCAGACAAAAGGCTTGGAAGTAAGACTCGCTTTAAATGTTGTTCGTAAACGAAACTGAAATCGTCATGTACATTAAAATCTGTATATATGAAAATGAATGTATGTATGTTTGTGTAGTATGCGCTCACAAACCATTCATCCGATTGCAATGAAACTTTGGTGAGTTGTTCTCCGAACTGAACGCAGTGTTCGCAGGCTCGGCACAATCTTCCGCACAGAATAAACTTCCGCTATCGTGTCGCGACTGACACGCTGGTTGAAACCATCGATCATTACTTCGATTTCCCCACTTCTTTTCCTAAGTTAAAAGCGAGAAAGATTTATAAGAAAATGCCCTCTGCACTGCATGTATTTTTTTTTTAATTTGGAAATGTACTGTAATATGAATATCTTTCGAAATAATACAGTAACCAATGGTGTTTCCATACAAAGCAATACCGTAGCAAGGAAAAATGAAATATAAGGTAATTCGGACGAGATAAGGGGCTCCTTCAAAGTGATCGCGAACAAAATATCTGAAATGGAAACTCACCTTTTCTTGCCAGGCGTTTGTGGTGATACGCCAGGATGATTCTTGGAAAACTGTTTGAATCTTCCAATGCTACGCATTCTTTGTCCTGTGTATGTAGCAGCTCTCACTGAAGATTTGTAAATGGGGTGAAGCAATTTTTTCTGCTCCCTTTCCCTTTCGCAGCATTCAGTCACACGCAATATAATTTTGCGAGCATCGCTACGTAATACTGGTTTCCTTCTAACCGTAGGCCTACCGGTAGGGGTTGTTGGAGACTCCCGAGATGGGCCAGCAACTGCCTCTTCACTCATTTTCATGATGTTTAGCACAACTGCACAATAAAAACACGCAGAGCAGTACAGCGCAAAACAATAACGAAGCAGACGACAATGGCTACCTTGTACAACACAGTCAGCTACGCAATGTTGGCAGCAGTCGAAACTGCGTGCCTACCGAAGCCTTGCGACGTTTACCGACTTCTACCGATTCAGGACTAGGGAGAGGTCTGCCACCTAAAAGTTTACACACCGTACATAGTTCAGCAAGACAGGAATTCATGTACGTTAAGCAATATCACCGTAACTCCATTAACAACACGAGCACGACAAGACAAAGGCGCAGGAAGCACAGTGACCGGCAGTGCAACGTCGCTCACGCACATGAACGACCCGCAACAATCTCAGCGGTGCACCATTTTAATGTGCCCGGCGTGCAGTGCACCAGGCACATAGCAGCGATAAAGCTGTAAGCTGACAGGTTACACCCGTTGCTGGTGAATCCACAGCGTCTATGGGAACGAGGTATTCGGGACACGTCACTGAAGAAACAAAGGGCCGGCAGACAATTCCGGATGCCTGTGGCTCCACAATATCAATGCAGCTCCCTCCTCCGTGCACGATAAACAAACGCTGCACTCGGTGCACGCAGGTCAGGACACCTTCCGTACTCAGAGGTCGCGGCCACACCTTCAGTCCACAGCTCGGCCGCTTGTTCTTAGGTAGCACACCAGCCACCTTTTCTCGACTTTAGCCTCGGCCACAGATTTCCTGCGCCGCAGCGTATTCGCCAGGGGCGTGACAGAGACGTGCTCACTATCTTCTGCAGAATCTTCTGGTATTTTGTCACAGCCACACGTCTTAATAGACTACCGCACTGTCGAGGTAATCAGGTTGCAAACTCTAACTTGCCATACGTCACCAGCCTGTTATCCGTCATTCTTCCCTAACCAACGAACATTTAATCCTGTCACAGGAAAGGCCACGTATAACACTAGACTATCGTGACACAGGCTCTGAGAGGATTCACAATTTTGACCGTTCGTATATGTCTAACGGATAAATGTATCAGACAATAATTCTGAATAGGCCTATAGTGTAATTAATAGAACAACTAAAGAGGCTTTAACTTTGGGGTTAATGAAAGCAGTAAAATTCATATACGAATGAAAAATCGAATTCTCGCCAACCCAATTAGTCACATCAATTTGGAAATATATGTTCAAGAAAATTAAATACTAGTTACTAAAGTTACTTTCACTAATATTTCCCTTTGAATAGTACACAGGATACAAATGAACACAGGGCAATCTGAGCTGTGGGTAGCAGTAGTTACAATAATGCACATACTAGTAATCATAGAAAGCAAAATTGTACCCAATTCATAATAATAACAGCTACAATCACCATCATTACGTGAAGAGCTTATTTCAATAGCGGTACAAGTCCAGTACCTCCACCTTTCTGTCTGCAATGCTTCTGAAATTAATGAGCCAAACAAACAGAAAGAAAGGTTCATCTCTAGCAAGAAGCCATATGCTTGAATATGTCTGGTATCCGAGCTGCAGATTTTTCAGCGCTCATTTCACTTTAGTACTCTGTATCTCAATATGAACAAAAATGGACTTGTACCACTATTGAAATAATCCCTTCACGTGACTCAGTATTGAGATGTTACTGCAGGAAGCACCGAACTAAAGTTGGACATGGAGGAGCTCCTAACTTAACTGATATATAAATACGACAAACAAAGAGAAATGATACCAAAAATGGTTCAAATGGCTCTGAGCACTATGGGACTTAACATCTGAGGTCATCAGTCCCCTATACATAGAGCTATTTAAACCAAACTAACCTAAGGACAGCACACACATCCATGCCCTAGGCAGGATTCGAACCTGCGACCGTAGCAGCAGCGCGGTTCCAGACTGAAGCGCCAAGAACCACTCGGACACATCGCATTCGGGAGGACGACGGTTCAATCCCGTCTCCGGCCATCCTGATTTAGGTTTTCCGTGATTTCCCTAAATCGTTTCAGGCAAATGCCGGGATGGTTCCTTTGAAAGGGCACGGCCGATTTCCTTCCCAATCCTTCCCTAACCCGAGCTTGCGCTCCGTCTCTAATGACCTCGTTGTCGACGGGACGTTAAACACTAACCACCACCACCACCACTCGGACACAACGGCCGGCTAAATAATACCACAATTAAACTGTTTATATTCCCATTTAAAGAAATGTATCAGATTTCCTTAGTAGCAATAATATTCGAATTATCTTTATAATATGAGAAGAATATGGTCGGGACCCATAAATTGATAATCCATCACTAGTAAAAATCTATGATTATTTCAGTATCAAAATTCAATTCAACTAAAGTTAATTCTTAGCATCACTTGAAATAGTTTGTGCTTTTTACTTTTCAAGGCAAATTACTCAACATGGAGCTCAATTAACTTCAAATTTTCGTTCATGATAGTAATCAAAGCTAAATTAAGTATCAAATGAGTATAATTTATTTGCCCCTTTCTTATCACCTGAGAGGCGGGTGTTTTTAGGCAATAACATTTACAGAGTCTGGCACTGAATTTTTGCAAAACGATACTTTGGAATAAACTGATATTACTTTAGTAACATTCTAACTTCAACTCTTGCTAATCATTGCACATTTGACAAACAAAAATAAATCACTAGTCCATTTGAAACAGGGTATTCGGTTTTCTGAATACTTGGGAGGGGATCCTGCATAGGTTCATGATAAGGAAAAAGTTCGTAGTTCTAAACACAAGTTTACAGCAGTTGGATTATTATTAAAATCACTCACACAAATTAACTGGTATGTGCTCTGACAGAAATCTGTATGCATAAAGTTGATGGAGCAGTAGCGAAGTAGTGGTGGCAAGCGACGTGGCGGCTAACTGTACTCACGGCTCTTGATGTTTGAATGCTCTGTACAATTATTTCTTGGCTACGGATTTTTACTGTGTTAGAGGCATTCCTTATTGCCGAGAGTACCATGCAACATCCAATCCACATCTGAGGCAAAATTCCTTGCAAAGCGGATTCCAATTGCCTCCCTTGGCACCGTCGATGTGTTCCGTGCAACGGCTAGCCACTGACTGTGTATCGTTCCCACCAAGTAGCCGCCCAGTTCGACCGCCAAAACCACCTTTTGTATTGCGCCAAGCCACTTCCGTTGCGGAGGGAGTTCCCTACGTCTTTTACATATTACAAACACAAACGCCCTAACCATGAACCAGCTTCCCATTTTATCTTCTAAACATACACATATTATAAAATTTCATTATTTTAAACATCATTTAGCTTTTTCTACGTATACATTACAGAACTCTAAATTTCCTGTCATAAATCAACGACCTTAAGTAACAAATAACACACACTTCATAGTTACAGTTACACAGTTACCTAATATAAATCTGCCACTAAAAGACGTAAGTGTTACAAGGTCTGTGATAAGATGCGTCCGTTTCGGCGTCGGATGTCCTCAACATTTTCCACCACCTAAACACAGAGGGAGTCTATGAAGTAACACGTGGCTGTGGGAATGTGTATTAGGTGAACATGTACGACAGTAAAAGAATGTACGAAATAGCGTGAAAGCCACAAGTGGATAAAACATAGTGTGAAAGCTGCGTTAGCGGAACATGACGAGAACTGCGGATAACACACAGATTTCAAAAATGTTCGAGTGCTGGCCAAGGAATACAATGTTTATAGAAGCTAAGTCCGACGAGCGGTTGTGATTTCGGAGAATGAATGTAATTGTAGTCGAAATGACAGCTATAGACTTCCAGGTTCGTGGCTTCCCGCCTTTAAGGAAGTTAAATACGCAACCGCGGTGAGCGGTGAATATAAATAACTACCAAGAAGCCAAGTCTGCGGTACGACTGTAACATTTTGGTAAAAATCCTCTTCTCGCTTTCTTTGCACCTACCCAATGATGATGGTCCACTAATATTAACCGGAAAAATATCACACAGTAACCCCACATCTGATCAAGTGCGGGAATATTCTATTCTATGTGTGGACGCGACACTGATCTACGATGGTGTTAATCTAGTCGTGGTCACCGCAAGATCATGAAGAAGATCCGCGGAGGGGCATTGAAAAGTCGTTTGTGCAGGAATAAACGAAGACAAGCATCACACGGTCCCTCACTCTACTAAATTTTACCTTCAGTTCTTTCAAAATGTTAGTACAAACGTAATTGATCCATTACAGCTCTTTTTAAACTCTGCTTCGGTAACAAACACGAGTACACCCACGATATATCGATTCAATATGCTTGGAAAAAGCATCCGATAAAGCATGCAAGGACCGCACCCCTTGTCTTGGGGCAGTTGGCCTTGTGGCTGCAGTAAGGCACGCACGGCTTGCTTGCGTCCTGCCTGTTGTGTGTGTGTGAAAGTGTGGGAATTCCTAAGGGACCAAACTGCTGAGGTCGTTGGTCCCTAGATTTACACACTACTTAAACTAACTTATACTAAGAACAGCACACACACCTATGCCCGGGGGAGGACACGAACCTCCGGCGGGAGGGGCCGCGCAATCCGTGACATGGCGCCTCAAATAGCGCGGCCACTCCGCCAGTTGTGCTGCTGCGAGCGAGCGCGTGATTGTTCTGTTTTGGGTAGCGGTTTGTCGCAGAGTCAGACTTCATTCACAATCAGGGCGTTTTCTTACTACCAAGCGAGAATTAAATTAACTTTTCCGTTAGATTACGAACGATTGAAAACGTATGAAGCTCAACATTTTATACAGGATGAAATGCGTCTCCTGCCACAAGACGTTCTCGGAATTCATTTTTCGATCCTCAGTACTACTGTGTACATAAAGCTGGCAAATGATGAGCTGTATGCCTATATTGTGCTCTTCACGCTAACGATATCAAGTTCCGATACTCAGACGGACATATAGGGACTGTCGTTGTTGATCACGCTGGTTTTGGCCTCCGAACGTTGCGGGTTTTCGAACTCCCGTTTGAAGCACCGTCGGACATGGTGCGGGAAGCTTTTAAACCTTACGGAAACAAGTCAATCACGTGGCTAACACTTGGAAAACGTTTGTAACATACCGTGTCCTCAATGGTGTCCTTCAGATAAAAGCTGAACTACAGAAACACGTGCCGTCCTACTTGCTTATTGCCGCTGCAGGGTTGTTGTCATGTACGATGGCCAGCCGCGCACCTCCTCAAGTTGTGGCCAGGAAGGTCATGTCCGTTCTGAATGTCTTCAAGGTAGACTGGTTCAGACTCCGATCGGGGACGTTGCTCTTCATGCGTCGCCCATTGTCTTACCTCTGTCTTACGCGGTCGCTGCAGTGCTTCCAGCTACGCCCCCTCTGAATCAGTCGATACCGGTGTCGATTCCTCTCGACGACGCGATGGACGTTTCGCCTGTCTCTACGACACAGCTGCCGGAAGCAATACAAACGAACGACGATCGTCAGCAGGTACAAGCGGTCTGTCCCGACCCCATAGTTGTTGATCATGGAGCTGTACCTACCTCTTTGTGCCATCTGGCCACATTTCGCACTAGAGCCGCCCGCCATCCGACACGGAACGCCATGTCAGGAAGCAACGGTCGCCGAGGAAACGGAAGAGACAACGCCGTACCTTTCCTAACGACTGCGTCCATCTTAAGTCTGCACAGAGTGACGACCCTGCTACTGATGGTGTGCTGTCCTCTGACGCTCTGACACTAGACGACGGGACGTCCTTCACCGTCTCCATCTCCAGTCAGCGTCCACCTCCGGACACCGATCTTTTCCCGCCTGTGTGTGATGCGGTTCCCCCCTTGCTGTGTCTGAAGCTACTTGTGGCAGCAAATCTGATAATGTTACAATGTTACACTGAATCGGCCCGGTGACACGTATATCTCCTGGGTGGACGACGTCAACGCTGAGGATGGACATTCTGGAGGTCTACAGAACAATGTACCCCCCTGGGTAGGATCGGCTCCCTCCCCGTAACAGTGATATGTCCTTCCAAGGCTGCCTAACAGGAAGTCCTTTGTGCTTCCTCCGTGTTTGAATCGCCCATTATCCTGGCGCTAGCAGCTTTCCAGACTTATCGCACAGCCACGGTCAATATCAGCACCATTCGCGTACGCCACAAACTGGCTTTACTCCATGACGTGCTGTATGCCACGGACGTTGACGTAGCCCTCCCAATTGTTTATAACACATGTCTGTCACGCTTTCCCTGCAGGTAGTGGCGTGGCGATTCTCTTACGTGACGGTATCCACGCTGGTGCAGTTGCTTATCTCCCTGATCCGAGAGGCATGACTCTCACGTTTAGTGGCGTCAGGATCGTCAATGTCTATGCACCATCTGGTTCATGTCGCCACTGTGAACGTTCCACCTTCTTCTCAGAAATACACACACCTCTCTTCTTGGGTAGGCAGAATACATTGATCATGGGGGGCGATTTCAACTGCACAATGGCACCCATAGGCCAACTACCATGCCACTCTGCGTGCGTAGCGCTAGTGACAGTTCTGCGGCACCTCTGCCTAGTGGATTCTTGGGAGCATGTTCTTCCAGCCGACTCCCGCGATATAGTCATTGGAGTGCAGGCTGCTGAAGTCTGGCCCACTACGTTCTGTGACCATCAAGCATTTATCTGTGTCATGGTGGGTGCTCTGTGCAGAGCCTGTTCTCTGCAAGGCCTTGAATGGTTACGGAAGGGAGGTTTTGGCGTGGCAGTGACGGACTCAGGAATTCTATTTCATCATTCTCCGGGAAAGCACTGTGATACCGTATTCACGAGAGCGCCAGGCAATGGAGAATCATGGCAAGGCACAGCTCACGTCCCTCTCTCGCCGCCACCTTGAAGGAGCTACGGTCAGGGAGCGCGCACACGGTGGGCTAGTGCAAGAGCGTCTATCTATGTATCATGTCATGAGGGAACGACGGCAGCGTCCGAGGAATTTGATTCATGTTCTTAAGACTGACGATAGGCAGAGTTTTTATAGCGAATGGGATATGGGATTTGCCATCAAGACACATTACGTTACTCGGGTATTCTGGACAATGTTACCGCACTGCCAACATTACGGTGGTCTCCAGACTCTCACTTGGCTCGGTTCCCGTGGATGCGGCGATGGACCTGATTGCTAACGTCTATCCAGGCGAGTTCTACGAACAGCTCACATGGCCCTAACGGTCACCAACTGTCCTCTTCTGGCCCCAGTGTGGACGAATATTTGTCAGGACCTTAAGTCACCTTTCGTGACGATTCGGTTTCCTCGATGGCTTCCTCATTCCCATCTACACGCCACGGGGTGCCTCGCGATTACCGCGCTTTGACGACGACGACGACGACGACGACGATGATGATGATGATTGGTTTGTGGGGCGCTCAACTGCACAGTCATTATCGCCCATACAAAGTCCCAATTTTTATGCAGTCCACTTTTTACAGAGTCCAATCTAGCCACTGTCAAGAAAGACGATGATGAGGATGAAATGATAAGGACAACACAAATCCCCAGTCCCCGGGCAGAGAAAATCACCAACCCGGTCGGGAATGCGCCCCTTGACGTTACTCAACAACGATTCAAAGATCTTTACCTGTCTGTTGTCTGCGACGCTTAAACGGACAGCTCGGTACGTCGTTTTCCCCGATCAAACTTCTGTGGGAGATACCAATAACACCCGCACTGCACTCTGCCACTGTCGGGACATAATCGCTCTAGCTCACGCCTGTCGTGCTCCTGTACTTTCGGCATCTCTTGACTTCAACCAGGCGTTCGATCGAGTCGATCACGACTTCCTGGAAGGGGCGTTCCGCAATATGGTCTACCCTAATACTACCGTCGATGTCGTAATGCGTCTCCTTCGTGGAGCTGCGTCTCATGTACTCTAAAATGGCCACCTTACTCCTCCCATCTCGATCCGTCTATCAGTGCGTCAAGGCTGCCCACTCTCTGCACTGCTGTATCCATTCGCCATGGAACCGTTGCTGTGCGGCCTCCGTCAACGCCCCTCTGGGATGTCTCTCAGTGACCATGTATTCAGTTGCACTGCATATGCAGATGTACCGGTGCTGGGAGTGACTGGGAGGGGTTACCAATGACGGCGAAGCTTCTGGTAGCTGCCTTAACATCCGCAAATCGAGCGCCATGGCTATAGGTGCGGGATTTGCTGCGGACAGTGCTGCTCCTTTGCGTGTAGCTGATACTGTCCGATGCTTAGGACTCGTTTTCGCAAGTGGTCTGCGGCAGACAATTGCCCTCAATTGCCGACGTCTACTTTCTCAACTACGAGCTGGGCTCTTAGATCACCGTTTACGAGCACTCGATCTTCTGCAACGCACACAATACGTAAATGTATATTTGGCGTCACGTATCCCCCACGTGGCACAGACACTTCCAATTCCACCATCCACGGCCCGCCGCATGCTAACGCCATTGGGTTCGTTTGCTTGCTACGGCTTGCTGTTCAAGATAAGGTACGAAACCCTCACCCTCCCGCGGGTCAGGGGCGATATCATGTGCCTGATAGCCCTTTTCACTGGCGCCCACATGTCGTTGTGGCGCAGTAGTCCTACGTGCATTAGCAGCGTATTGCTGGAGGCCCTTACACCACACTCTCTCTCAGCATCTATACAACTTTCAGAAATCCCGCCGCCGTTGTTATAATTCAGTCACTTTTTCTTTGAACTGAGTTACGTCCGTACTGTGATACTTCCAGCGCAGTTGACATCCACAAGGGCGCTCTATTGTTTCCTTCAGCAACACAGGTCACCAAATGTGGTTGGGGGCAGGGGGGGGGGGGGGGGGGGGAGGGATGCTTATCCATGTCGTTTGGCTTGCCGTTTAGTGATCGATGTGCGCTCTTTATCTTGACATTGGTGTCCACTCTGCATCTCAACGGGAAGCAAGTATGCCGGTCACACTTACACAGAATTCACCTTACAGACACCCAATTGTCTGTCGACTATGATGTTAGGGACACAGACGAGAACCGAGTGGGGTGCAGATCGGGGAGAGGTGTCTCGTTGTTGGTGCGACAGACGTTGTTTCTAATTACCCACACGACTCCTCATCAGATACCTATTCTACTGCTCTTCCTTCCGGACGCGGCGTACTTCCTGCAAGTGAAGACGAACTCTGTGATGTGGATTTGTGGAAACACAGCACACTACTTGTTTGCTGATGGCGAAAAAAGCATCCTTGGCTTTTGTCAGTTGCTTAATGAACGCCATTGTGCAGTTGCCTGCAATCCAAAATACAGGGAATTTTTCACCAATATCCTCTGCAGTGTCATCCTTAACCCACTCCAGAGCTGGGGTGTTCCCCACCTCTTCTATACTTAGAATCAGTAGATTCCCTGGTAATCGGTTCTCGTCTGTGTCCCTAACATCATAGTCGACAGACAATTGGGTGTCTGTAAGGTGAATTCTGTGTAAGCGTGACCGGCATACTTGCTAAATGTTGATGGTCTCAATTAGTCTGACGCCTTGTTGCACCCTCCTCCTCGTGTAGCGCCAGTTTTCTAATATTCTCGGTGCTAATAATGACAAAAATAAATAAATAAGTAAATAAAAATAAAAAAGAGCGAAAATAAAAATAAATAAACAAACGATATTCATTCTACCTCTACTCCACGTTCCCTACGCTTTCCTTGGTTCCTGGAAGGTGGGAACGGGACATAGTGGCCAGGCCTCGGGTTGCAACCTCTACCCACTTTGCCCCCACCACTCCCTTCGGATCTCCGGGAAGAGACTGCTCAAATGGTTCAAATGGCTCTGAGCACTATGGGACTTAACATCTGAGGTCATCAGTCCCCTAGAACTTAGAACTACTTAAACCTAACTAACCTATGGACATCACACACATCCATACCCGAGGCAGGATTCGAACCTACGACCGTAGCGGTCTCGTGGTTCCAGGCTGAAGGGCCTAGAACCGCTCGGCCACACCGGCCGGTGAAGGGACTGCCAAGGGTGAGGTGCCCATGAGAAAAAGACTTAATAATAAACGAAAGGCTAACACGTTCTACGAATCGGAACTTGGAATGTTACAAGCTTGAATGTGGTAGGAAAGCTAGAAAATCTGAAAATGGAAATTCAAAGGCTCAGTCTAGATATAGTAGGGATCGGTGAAGTGAAATGCAAAGAAGACAAGGATTCCTTGTTAGATGTGTATAGAGTAATATCAACAGCAGCAAAAAACGCTATAACGGGAGTAGGATTCGTTATGAATAGAAAGATAGGGCGAAGATTGTGTTATAGTGAACAGTTCAGTGATAGGGTTTGTAACAACTATATCGATTGGAAGTAGATTTATCCTATGTAAATGTGTATCTATAGTTATGAAGTGTTTGTTTTTTGTTAATTAAGATCATTGATTTGTGATAGGAAATTTAAAGTTTGTAATGTATGTATGGTAAAAATTAAATGAAGTTTAACATTATGAAATTTTATAATAAATGCATCTCCATAAAGAAAAATTTGTATGATGGAAGGTGATTCATGCTTAGGAAACTTGTATTGTGAAATATAAAAGCTGTTGGGAAGTCCCTCCGCATCGGAAGTGGCGGCGCGAGGTGGGGAATATCACAGAAATGAAAAGAGAATCGAATAAGTTATTGAAGCAAAAGTGAAAAGATAGACAATTCGTGCGAAGGGAAGTCCTCAGGAATCGCAGAAGGGCATCATGATTTGATTCGCAGTATAAAGCGGGTGTATTTTGAAGACGGTTATACGGCCATAAATTTAATAAAGGGGAGAAACGAAAGTGGAAACGTTAGAAAGAGGACGTTGGCCGAAAATCAGAATGAGGTGGAAGTAGGTAGCGCCGCGCAAGGTACGCGAGCAGCAGTTTTAGAGGGAGAGGTGGTATGAGGAAGGGAGGCACCAGGCAAAGCACGCGAGCTGCCGATGTTAGGGAAATTGGTGAAGAAAATGGAAAAGTGGTCAGTATAAATAGGAAAGAGAACAAAGCATAACAGAAAATATATCTGAAAAACAAAATGATATCTTGTATCTTTTCTAAACAAAATCCGACAAGGATACCGAACCGAAAAAGAAAGAGCCACATGACCATACGATACCGGGGCACAATAAGATTAAAGTCAGACGATACATTACGATAGCAAAAGTCGAATAGAATCGTGAAAGACGTAGAAATCAGGAAACCGAAGAAGCCACCAGACATGGCGATTGGCCAGTAAATAACAACTACCACCACCACAATCGTAAGGCGTGGGGCAGGTTTATTACAGACCTTGAAAGTGTAATGAATACCCTCTACCATGAAACTACAGGATTTACACCCGACGAAAGTCTACTTAATCACAAGAGCAGAAGTATAATTGAACAAACCTTACATTTTCCACCCTATGTAGAACTAGATCCGAAAGAGAAAAAAAAGAGTAAGAAAACGAATGAAAGAAAAAGTGGAAGCCATATCTGAATGGCTGGACTAGGGCCTTAAAGTGACTAAATTCAAAATTGGTGATTTTGTTCTTGTAAAAACTCGCGAAAAATCCAGTGAAATAACTCAGGAAATTTCTAGATTCAAATGCATTTATAATGGTCCCTCTGAAGTGCAAGTAACTCCGCACACTAATGCCTATTCTCTTGTTTATCCTTAGTCTAAGAAACCTTTGGGTGTTCGTAATACTGTAGATGTAAAACTTTATGTCAACAGAAATGAATAATAATGGGCAAAAGTGAAAATGCGCCTATATACTTCTTGTTATTGATGTTGTATTACCAAGTATTGTTATGCTGGAGAAAACTTTTCTGTAATCAGACTACTGATGCATGTCTATAAGTTTCAGATTCTATATAAAATAATGGAATATACAGTTATCTAAGCTCCAGGCTATGATCTGTATGAGAACTGCAATAATGGAATATTGCAGTATGATCAGATGGACTGCCAAATATGTCATTGGGCAGAAAAGCGTTGATGATGAAAATAACAAAGGACTGCCTTGAATACAGAGTGGGCATAATAACAGACTTGCCAAACTGAGGCAAGAACGTATTTCTGAATATTGTCATATGTTGTTAATCGTGGTGTGGGGCGGCAGGGGGAATAATTGTTGTTTACAATGTTCCTATTATTTATGCTGTTGTTTTGCCGTTCTCAACACTGGCTCTCTAACTACAATCTTGGCAACCAGAAAGTGATTAGCAAAACGTGAAGCCTGTAATTAGAATTCCTAGTGCCCACTTCATCTGAGAAATACACTTATAGCCACAGCTTATAGCTCTGAGGATTTAGGGGATTGTCTAGGATTCATAATCAAAAACGATCGTGTAAAAACGTTCTCTGTATTCTGAAAGTCACAGATGAAAAAAAAAAAAAAAAAAGAATCCACACAATCTGACTAACAGAGCAGTTCAGAGTCTAATGCGCTGATGCAACTATAACTGTCCAAATTAAATGTTTAAATGAATGCTCGCCATAATTTGATGATAATGTTCATCAAACGCCACGCTAAATAATAGTAGAATGTCTGTCCCGCATCGGCACGTGAAAATACGACATACGCAAACTGAAGATAGATAATTAAAGTCATCCCAGAATTAACACTTCACTCGAAAATGATTTCATGGTTACGCGTATCCCGAGTAACTTAATACGGCATCCGAGGCTGTTTATAGCAATGATACCGACGCGACGCGACGCGACTCCCGACACAGATGGCGTGCTATTCAGCGTCTGGAGAGAACTGGGGCCTTCCTTCCTCGCGCAGCGTTCTTATATACACTCCTGGAAATGGAAAAAAGAACACATTGACACCGGTGTGTCAGACCCACCATACTTGCTCCGGACACTGCGAGAGGGCTGTACAAGCAATGATCACACGCACGGCACAGCGGACACACCAGGAACCGCGGTGTTGGCCGTCGAATGGCGCTAGCTGCGCAGCATTTGTGCACCGCCGCCGTCAGTGTCAGCCAGTTTGCCGTGGCATACGGAGCTCCATCGCAGTCTTTAACACTGGTAGCATGCCGCGACAGCGTGGACGTGAACCGTATGTGCAGTTCACGGACTTTGAGCGAGGGCGTATAGTGGGCATGCGGGAGGCCGGGTGGACGTACCGCCGAATTGCGCAACACGTGGGGCGTGAGGTCTCCACAGTACATCGATGTTGTCGCCAGTGGTCGGCGGAAGGTGCACGTGCCCGTCGACCTGGGACCGGACCGCAGCGACGCACGGATGCACGCCAAGACCGTAGGATCCTACGCAGTGCCGTAGGGGACCGCACCGCCACTTCCCAGCAAGTTAGGGACACTGTTGCTCCTGGTGTATCGGCGAGGACCGTCTCCATGAAGCTGGGCTACGGTCCCACACACCGTTAGGCCGTCTTCCGCTCACGCCCCAACATCGTGCAGCCCGCCTCCAGTGGTGTCGCGACAGGCGTGAATGGAGGGACGAATGGAGACGTGTCGTCTTCAGCGATGAGAGTCGCTTCTGCCTTGGTGCCAATGATGGTCGTATGCGTGTTTGGCGCCGTGCAGGTGAGCGCCACAATCAGGACTGCATACGACCGAGGCACACAGGGCCAACACCCGGCATCATGGTGTGGGGAGCGATCTCCTACACTGGCCGTACACCACTGGTGATCGTCGAGGGGACACTGAATAGTGCACGGTACATCCAAACCGTCATCGAACCCATCGTTCTACCATTCCTAGACCGGCAAGGGAACTTGCTGTTCCAACAGGACAATGCACGTCCGCATGTATCCCGTGCCACCCAACGTGCTCTAGAAGGTGTAAGTCAACTACCCTGGCCAGCAAGATCTCCGGATCTGTCCCCCATTGAGCATGTTTGGGACTGGATGAAGCGTCGTCTCACGCAGTCTGCACGTCCAGCACGAACGCTGGTCCAACTGAGGCGCCAGGTGGAAATGGCATGGCAAGCCGTTCCACAGGACTACATCCAGCATCTCTACGATCGTCTCCATGGGAGAATAGCAGCCTGCATTGCTGCGAAAGGTGGATATACACTGTACTAGTGCCGACATTGTGCATGCTCTGTTGCCTGTGTCTATGTGCCTGTGGTTCTGTCAGTGTGATCATGTGATGTATCTGACCCCAGGAATGTGTCAATAAAGTTTCCCCTTCCTGGGACAATGAATTCACGGTGTTCTTATTTCAATTTCCAGGAGTGTATAAAGCCACGGTGCGGACGGCTAAGGAAACGCCTGATCAAATCGGCTCTCCCAACTAGCCGCTGGGCTAGTAAAGCACTACTATAAGTTACCGAATAAATCATAGCTTCTTCTGCTGATGGCAGATGAAGCTCTCAATTTAAATAGCATTCAGCACACAGGTAAGTAATCATAATAAAAGTCTGACGTGGCTAAGTCAATCATTTTGGGCGAGAGAATTAATTTAATTACACTACACGCAGTAGACGAGCTCTGAACTTGGGAGATACGCTATCGCTATAGTTTTATGGTCATTCAATTGAAACTTCTCACATCTTTATGATTATAGCGGATCTCCCTTCTACTTAAATTTAAACATCCTAGCCTTATTTATTAGCCTACTTAATCTATCTTGCCTCCTTAATTTTTAAGACAAAAACTAGAAAACCATGAATAACAACAAAAATTTTAATTGATGGGATCCAGAATACTGTATCTATTAAATTATTATGAAAAAGGAATCTAAATATAAATTTTTAAGTCTCTAGCTCTTTTCTGTTGTGCCAATGATTTTTACAGAAAAACGTCCAAATTTCAAAAATGGTTAAAGTTATTGAACTGATATTCAACACATACTGATTTAGTATTACTCCTGATATGCTAGAACCGTTTCAGGTTATTCACTTGATTTTTAAAGTATTGCGCAACATTCATGACGTCAGAGCTAGTTACAGCGGACTAGGCTGGCACACAATGGAAAGACTCATGAGAATTTATACGGCGTGAGTAAGCTGCTTCCCTACATCACCCTCTACTTAAATTTTTTTTAATGTTAATGAATGAAAAAAATTAAATTACAAAAAGGGAAGCAAGAGTACAGCTTAACTCCCTACGAAAAATTAAAATTGAAATGTAAGCATATAGAAATATTAAAAGAAAACTGATTACCTACTTCAATTATTTAAATTACTGGCATGTTCACTGCCTCTTAAGCAATATTATCCCTCAAAATTTGAGCAAAATCAATGACACACATTGGCATTCATATTGCCTTAGACAAACAAACACATAAAAATATGTAAAATTATGAAAATCTTAAATCCATTAAATACATTTTTACATACACAAATTCAAAGAAAATAACACAGTTATTCATGATACACGAACAGATGATTATATCTTAGCAGTCTTTTCTACACCTGAAAGAAAATTTCACAAATCATTTTTACACACGTGGTTGTAGCCGCTTTGGCTGGTGTTCTACACTTCCATTCACAAGGGTAGAGGAGGGGAAGTTGCTATGGTGTGCGTCCTTCACGTTCACTTTAATTTACATGGGGAAAGGGGAGGGGTCACTGTGAGTTGTGTCCAAGTCACTCCACGCTTTCACGCAGCTACCAGGCTGCCATTATCTGGTTTGTCCTGTAGAACAAACAAAAAGAGTGCCTCAGACTCTGTTCACTTAATATCTAAGGATGGGTCACAATGAAATGGGTATATATACATTTTATCTTTCAATATATTACTGGAACAAAGTTAACAGAACTTTTTCAATTTTACTCTCGCGGTTACTTAATTGTCATAAAATCGGTAAACAAATGGCTCAAAACCCCGTTAGTCACGTACTAGAGAAAATTTATGCTCAAGGCATACAATCATAAATCCTATTTAATTTCAATTTATTATTTCTGGGCCGGAACACTGAACCAATGCTCGGTACATTCCTGATACATTTGTATTTTATTCATTTAGCTGACTCATCTTTGATTACCTTATTCTAAGATATAGTATGAGTATATTTGATTAGTAGTTGTATTATCAGCTTCTTTGTAATTGTGAGTAACTTGTGGTAATAGCACAGTTCTGAGTGTTCAAAACACACTACGTTTGGTTGACTACTAACTCCACTTATTGGTCCTCTGCTGTTGTGTCAGTTCCACATCTGCAATTATGTACTTACTTCATCGAAGTGTATTTATGCTGAGCTATAAATAATGTTTCACGTCTGTCATTATGTTACTTATTTACTTTGCTAGTGTATGAACTTAAGTAATACTCACTCCATTAACATTTAAAGCACAGGATGGCACATTTATTTCATATCTATATTCTGATCAGTTTGCTCACGTGGCAATCCATTTCCACTCGATCGGACGCTGAAACCACAGGTAGTCTCTCTTGACCTACCACTAAAGTGCATTAAGTAATTATGGACGAGCGTAATGCTAAATTCCTTAAACCTATAGGACACCATGAGCTGCTCTGTCTCATCTAACATAAGGGTACCTATGGTCGCATTCACGCCTCCAACTCATAACCTCAATATGTGTAGGTGTGTCCTGTCACACACTACACCAAATAACGGCCAGCTCCAACCTTATAAATATTTCAAAGACGTGTCCTTAACGTCTCAACCACAAACACTGTTCAATTCTGTTACACTGCCATTCCTTGCTACACAATGTGAGTTCATTTTTACAACTTATCTGCACATTTTTCATAACACTAAGCAATCTCTTTTACTATTAATTAGTTACCTCTGCAGCATACAATAGGTTTCATTGCCACTTCAGATCCTGCTTGTACACGAATTTGTACATCTTTTTAAATTACTGTTGGTCGACCATTTCAAATAAAACAACACTTTGTACTTACAATATTACCAGGGTTCTATACATAATGGTTACTCAAATACCTTTGTATCTTACTTACATCATACTTCTCTGTTTTTTATGTCACTGTTAGGTTTGTCACATTAGGTATTTTCTTCACTAATCGGTGGATAGAATGGTTACAGAACTCATTGCTTGATAGCCATGACGGAAAATTTTCGTATTGGAAAGAAGAGGTCAACATTTTTGTAGATAGGAAAGATGAAGAATGAGTGAGGTCTGAAAAGGAAAGAAGATCTCACACAGCTGGGACTGCACAGCTGACACACTGTGTAGAGGTTACAGAACAACTTCCTCGCTATAGAATTCATTGGTTTCAGAAAATTTTCATATTGGAAAGAAGGGGTCGAAATTTTTGTGGATAGGAAAGATGAAGAATGAATGAGACCTGAAAAGGTTCAAATGGCTCTGAGCACTATGGGACTTAACGTCTATGGTCATCAGTCCCCTAGATCTTAGAACTACTTAAACCTAACTAACCTAAAGACAGCACACAACACCCAGTCATCACGAGGCAGAGAAAATCCCTGACCCCGCCGGGAATCGAACCCGGGAACCCGGGCGTGGGAAGCGAGAACGCTACCGCACGACCACGGGCTGCGGACGCCTGAAAAGGAAAGAAGATCTCACACAGCTGGGACTGCACAGCTGCCACACTATGTAGAGGTTACAGAACTAACTCCTAAACAGAATTCATTAGCTTATTATTGGCTTGATAACCATAACGGAAAATTTTATTTGTTGGAAAGAAGAAGTCGAAATTTTAGGTGGATAGAAAAGATGAAGAATGAGTGAAATCTGAAACGGGAAAGAAGATTTCACACAGCTGGGACTGCACAGCTGTCATACTGTGTAGAGGTTACAGAACAACCTCCTCCCTACAGAATTCATTCACTACCTATGAACTTTTTTAGGTCGATCACGTTCCTGAGACCTAATAGCTTTTTACTCTTAGGGTACTCTAGCCTATATGCATTGGCATGTGGTTTTCCTATGATCCTGAAAGGTCCTTGGTATTTACTAAGATTAACACCTTCGTCCCAATATCTCCTATTTTTCAGAACTCGGATAGGCAGCTCCCAAGTTTCATCATTAGTGACTACATGTTTATCAATAAAAGGTACCATAATTACTCCGGTTATCGGCAAGACCATTTTTAACTGGCTTCTTTCAAAGTCAACAACACTCTGATATTTCGACAAGAAATCTATGCCAATTAAAACCTCAATACTGAGATTAATTACAATTAAACATGGATGATTAATTAAATTACCATTAATGTTAAAAGGCAGCAAAGCTTCTTGCTTTACCCGTTTTTGACACCTTGCCAGTAGCACCAATTATTCTTAGTCCTGATACCCTCATTACTGTAAGCTTGTCTTTACCAGGTAATGCATCAAAGAAAGACTGAGATATCGCACTCACCTCACTTCCACTGTCTAAGAGACAACGTACATTGATACCCAACATATTCACTATTATTATAGGGTGGCTTATTCTAGGTTGTACAGGTGGTTCCTCAAATTCATCTAGTAGTTCCTTTTGGATTTGTCTCCAACTAAAGTGATGGACATCTGTCTTCATTACATTTAGGTCAATGTGTGTAGGGGTTTCCTGAATTACATTTTCAGCTGCCTTTTCCAGTCGGTCTATTAATTTCAAATCGAAACACCGCACGACTTCATTACATTTAGTTTGCTGAACATGACGCAATTTACTGTAGTCTGAGCGATTCTGCGCCTCCAGACCGGGCATGACATTAGTTACAGCTAAACCACTTTCACTATTATCGTCGAGTTCCTTCTCAAGTGACAACTGGTCACAGCTACTGGGTTCATCGACCCCCAACAGGCTACCCTCTACATTCTCACTTACCTCCTGTCCTAAATCTATTAGTGCAGTATCAACATCCTGCACAGGCGCTTTAGGTAAGAGCACATCATCCTCATCGTAAATATAAGTATGAATTTCTTCTGCTTCTTCACCTGACAATTCAGTATCTTGTAGCTCTTCCCTAACATTACACTGCTGCGCCTTCTCTTTCTCTTCCCACTTAGAAAGCGTCTCTAAACACGGTATCTATCAAATACTGTGAGTGATCCAATATTTCTGCTGCATTCTTAGATGCTACCGACCCTTCATCCACATTTTCAGTCTGAGTATTTTGATCTGTCTTACCAGTTAACGTAACTACTGGCTTAGGAAAAGTAACCGCCTAGTGAGCGCCAGTGTCCTCATAGACGGGAACTAGTTTTCCTGCCTCGGCCTACTACTGTTTCCTTTATTTCCATTATAGTTAACTGGCACAGCATTGCTTTCTGTACTGTTGTTTACCTGCATAATTTTGTTTGGAACAAAATTACTATCATTTGGATGCCATTGTTGTTTCTGACAATTATTTCTCCAATTCCTACCTCTCTTAGAATGGCGAACACCTACTGTTCTGATGTTTACATTGGCATTCTGCTCGTTCTTCAAATTACTACTAGTGTTATTAGCATTTCTGTTATTACGTGCTTGCTCCTCATTGGCAGCAACACGTTCTACACGTTACAAATATTCAATGAAACGATCCAGATTGTCTCTAGGGGCAGATATAATTCTGGTTTACCAATACCATGGCAGTTTGGCTTCAAGACCTAGAATTATCATTTCAGGTTTTAGCTTTCCTGCCAAATGTGACAAACGTGAGATCCATGACCTGGCAAACTCTTTAATAGGTTCCTTGCCTGCATTGAACCGTTTTCCACTCCAAAATTATCTCAACACTTCATTTTGCTTATTACTAGACCAATACTCATTAATGAAAGCTGTTTTAAATTCCGAAAATGTTTTACACTTCAACATAACATCAGCGGACCAACGCATGGCGTCACCTGCTAAATGGCTTCTAATAAATGAGATTTTCTCTCGTTCAGACCAAGTTGGTGGAATCACATCTTCAAAATCATTCCAGAAATCTAGCGGGTGGATATTTTTATCTGGATCGAACCGCAAGAACTGCCGACACCCCATGAAAGCGGCGTTTGCAGCTACAATTTGTTGTATACTACCATTACCAGAAGTTACTGATGCTACTTTACTCTCAATGTTAGCAATGTTAGTACTAATATTTTCTACTTTCATTTCAACATTATCTACTCTTTGCACAATATGAGTAGTATCAGTTTTGATTGCGTCTACTTCTGCTTGACATATGTTTACTTTTATATTAACATCTTTAAAACTATCTGAGCACAGTTCAGATTCCGCCTCGATCTTTTCTGTTAACTTGTGCTCCAGCTTCGCATCTTCCATTTGGAAGTCTCTGCGAACCTCAGAAACTTCGGATTTTACTGTTTTATACATTTCAGAAAATTGTTGAGCAACCTCTTTCTTAATATCCTCATGGTTGTAATCAATTTTATAATTCAAACTGTCCAGATCCTCTTTCAACTTATTGCAACCAGCCTTGAAGGTATCGTCCATTACCTCCAATCGTTTATTCAAATTAGTTTGGCTGGCCACAATCCTGTTATTTACCTCTATTATATTAGATTTTAATTCAGCATTACTAGTAGCTCCCCCCCGTGAACCATGGACCTTGCCGTTGGTGGGGAGGCTTGCGTGCCTCAGCGATACAGATGGCCGTACCGTAGGTGCAACCACAACGGAGGGGTATCTGTTGAGAGGCCAGACAAACATGTGGTTCCTGAAGAGGGGCAGCAGCCTTTTCAGTAGTTGCAGGGGCAACAGTCTGGATGATTGACTGATCTGGCCTTGTAACATTAACCTAAACGGCCTTGCTGTGCTGGTACTGCGAGTGGCTGAAAGCAAGGGGAAACTACAGCCGTAATTTTTTCCGAGGACATGCAGCTTTACTGTATGATTAAATGATGATGGCGTCCTCTTGGGTAAAATATTCCGGAGGTAAAATAGTCCCCCATTCTGATCTCCGGGCGGGGACTACTCAAGAGGACGTTGTTATCAGGAGAAAGAAAACTGGCATTCTACGGATCGGAGCGTGGAATGTCAGATCCCTTAATCGGGGAGGTAGGTTAGAAAATTTAAAAAGGGATATGGATAGGTTAAAGTTAGATATAGTGGGAATTAGTGAAGTTCGGTGGCAGGAGGAACAAGACTTTTGGTCAGGTGATTACAGGGTTATAAATACAAAATCAAATAGGGGTAATGCAGGAGTAGGTTTAATAATGAATAAAAAAATAGGAGTGTGGGTTAGCTACTACAAACAGCATAGTGAACGCATTATAGTGGCCAAGATAGACACAAAGCCCATGCCTACTACAGTAGTACAAGATTATATGCCAACCAGCTCTGCAGATGAAGAAGAAACTGATGAAATGTATGACGAGATAAAAGAAATTATTCAGGTAGTGAAGGGAGACGAAAATTTAATAGTCATGGGTGACTGGAATTCGTCAGTAGGAAAAGGGAGAGAAGGAAACATAGTAGGTGAATATGGATTGGGGGGGAAGAAATGAAAGAGGAAGCCGCCTTGTAGAACTTTGCACAGAGCATAACTTAATCATAGCTAACACTTGGTTCAAGAATCATGAAGAAGGTTGTATACCTGGAAGAATCCTGGAGATACTAAAAGGTATCAGATAGATTATATAATGGTAAGACAGAGATTTAGGAACCAGGTTTTAAATTGTAAGACATTTCCAGGGGCAGATGTGGATTCTGACCACAATCTATTGGTTATGAACTGCAGATTGAAACTGAAGAAACTGCAAAAAGGTGGGAATTTAAGGAGATTGGATCTGGATAAACTGAAAGAACCAGAGGTTGTAGAGAGTTTCAGGGAGACCATAAGGGAACAATTGACAGGAATGGGGGAAAGAAATACAGTAGAAGAAGAATGGGTAGCTCTGAGGGATGAAGTAGTGAAGGCAGCAGAGGATCAAGTAGGTAAAAAGACGAGGGCTAATAGAAATCCTTGGGTAACAGAAGAAATATTGAATTTAATTCATGAAAGGAGAAAATATAAAAATGCAGTAAATGAAGCAGGCGAAAAGGAATACAAACGTCTCAAAAATGAGATCGACAGGAAGTGCAAAATGGCTAAGCAGGGATGGCTAGAGGACAAATGTAAGGATGTAGAGACTTGTCTCACTAGGGGTAAGATACTGTCTACAGGAAAATTAAAGAGACCTTTGGAGAGAAGAGAACCACTTGTATGAATATCAAGAGCTCAGATGGCAACCCAGTTCTAAGCAAAGAAGGGAAGGCAGAAAGGTGGAAGGAGTACATAGAGGGTTTATACAAGAGCGATATTCTTGAGGACAATATTATGGAAATGGAAGAGGATTTAGATGAAGATGAAATGGGAGATAAGATACTGTGTGAAGAGTTTGACAGAGCACTGAAAGACCTGAGTCGAAACAAGGCCCCGGGAGTAGACAACATTCCATTAGAACTACTGATGGCCTTGGGAGAGCCAGTCATGACAAAACTCTACCATCTGGTGAGCAAGATGTATGAGACAGGCGAAATACCCACAGACTTCAAGAAGAATGTAATAATTCCAATCCCAAAGAAAGCAGGTGTTGACAGATGTGAAAATTACCGAACTATCAGTTTAATAAGTCACAGCTGTAAATTACTAACGCGAATTCTTTACAGACGAATGGAAAAACTGGTAGAAGCGGACCTCGGGGAAGATCAGTTTGGATTCCGTAGAAATGTTGGAACACGTGAGGCAATACTAACCTTACGACTTATCTTAGAAGAAAGATTAAGAAAAGGCCAACCTACGTTTCTAGCATTTGTAGACTTAGAGAAAGCTTTTGACAACGTTAACTGGAATACTCTCTTTCAAATTCTGAAGGTGGCAGGGGTGAAATACAGGGAGCGAAAGGCTATTTACAATTTTCACAGAAACCAGATGGCAGTTATAAGAGTCGAGGGGCATGAAAGGGAAGCAGTGGTTGGGAAAGGAGTGAGACAGGGTTGTAGCCTCTCCCCGATGTTATTCAATCTGTATATTGAGCAAGCAGTAAAGGAAACAAAAGAAAAATTCGGAGTAGGTATTAAAATTCATGGAGAAGAAGTAAAAACTTTGAGGTTCGCCGATGACATTGTAATTCTGTCAGAGACAGCAAAGGACTTGGAAGAGCAGTTGAACGGAATGGACAGTGTCTTGAAAGGAGGATATACAATGAACATCAACAAAAGCAAAACGAGGATAATGGAATGTAGTCAAATTAAATCGGGTGATGCTGAGGGGATTAGATTAGGAAATGATACACTTAAAGTAGTAAAGGAGTTTTGCTATTTAGGGAGTAAAATAACTGATGATGGTCGAAGTAGAGAGGATATAAAATGTAGACTGGCAATGGCAAGGAAATCGTTTCTGAAGAAGAGAAATTTGTTAACATCGAGTATATATTTAAGTGTCAGGAAGTCGTTTCTGAAAGTATTTGTATGGAGTGTAGCCATGTATGGAAGTGAAACATGGGCGATAACCAGTTTGGACAAGAAGAGAATAGAAGCTTTCGAAATGTGGTGCTACAGAAGAATGCTGAAGATAAGGTGGGTAGATCACGTAACTAATGAGGAGGTATTGAATAGGATTGGGGAGAAGAGAAGTTTGTGGCACAACTTGACTAGAAGAAGGGATCGGTTGGTAGGACATGTTTTGAGGCATCATGGGATCACAAATTTAGCATTGGAGGGCAGCGTGGAGGGTAAAAATCGTAGAGGGAGACCAAGAGATCAATACACTAAGCAGATTCAGAAGGATGTAGGTTGCAGTAGGTACTGGGAGATGAAGAAGCTTGCACAGGATAGAGTAGCATGGAGAGCTGCATCAAACCAGTCTCAGGACTGAAGACCACAACAACAACATACTGGTAGCTATTGCTTGTAATATAACATTTAAATCAATAGCCCCAGTATCTTAGGGTTGTTCACTAGCTGGCTTTTTATCACACTCAGGTGGCGAAAAACTAGCTCCAACACCAGAATCATCAAAACTAAATGAAACTTCTGATTCATCAGTCATATATAACTTCTCCTGTTTATACTCTACCACCTCTGATGGCTGTTTCGTTTTTAATTCATCAGATAAACTATCATCCAATAAATTAAAAATTTCTGCTTTCTGCTTTACTACAGGGGTCTCTATTATTGAATCATTGCCCCTTTTCATACTACTGTCAGGAGACAATACTTCATATTTCTCTTTAACATTACTATTTTCATGCATGTTTACACTTGAACCGTTGTCTGGATTTACGGTTCCTTCAACAGACATAGTTTCTGATTTAAGTTTAGCCTCGGTTTCTTCTGGCAGTTCCATTTCCGACAGTCTTTTAGTGCAGGTTAGTAAAATTTTTAACAGCTTTTCACTTAACTTAGTTCCTTCTGCACGACATATGGCGTTGCCTGCGCGGCGTACCAGGATTACTGATGCGACGCAGCGTGTTGAACTGCAGACGGCACTCCGACTTCTGTTGTGTGTTTGCGTGGCCCGCAACTGCAGGCGCGACTCTGGTTGCTCCGGCGGACGACTGCGGTGAGGCGAAACTGGCTTCTCGCGATGCCGGCAGTGCCGCTAGACTCAGTGCCAGCTCCGTCAATCCAGATGCGTTGTTAATCCAATTACGTCGTCCACGTGCACACGTAACACTATCACAGTTCGATTACTCAGTTGCGTGTCGCATTTCACTCGCGAATCTGAATATTTAAAAATCACTTTCACCTTACTCTGTTTGTTTTCTCCCAGCCGATGCACCATATGTGGGGCAGCGGGTGGAATAATTGTTGTTTAAAATGTAGCATGTATTGTAATGTAGAAATTATGCATTTCCCAGCCGATGCACCATATGTGGGGCGGCGGGTGGAATAATTGTTGTTTAAAATGTTCCTATTATTTATGCTGTTGTTTTGCCGTTCTCAACACTGGCTCTACAATTTTGGCAACCAGAAAGTGATTAGCAAAACGTGAAGCCTGTAATTAGAATTCCTAGTGCCCACTTCATCTGAGAAATACACTTATAGCCACAGCTTATAGCTCTGAGGATTTAGGGGATTGTCTGGGATTCATAATCAAAAACGATCGTGTAAAAACGTTCTCTGTATTCTGAAAGTCACAGATGAAAAAAAAAAAAAAAGAATCCACACAATCTGACTAACAGAGCAGTTCAGAGTCTAATGCGCTGATGCAACTATAACTGTCCAAATTAAATGTTTAAATGAATGCTCGCCATAATTTGATGATAATGTTCATCAAACGCCACGCTAAATAATGGTAGAATGTCTGTCCCGCGACGGCACTTGAAAATACGACATACCCAAACTGAAGATAGATAGTTAAAGTCATCCCAGAATTAACACTTAACTCGAAAATGATTTCATGGTTACACGTATCCCGAGTAACTTAATACGGCATCCGAGGCTGTTTATAGCAATGATACCGACGCGATGCGACGCGACTCCCGACACAAATGGTGTGCTATTCAGCATCTGGAGAGAACTGGGGCCTTCCTTCCTCGCGCAGCGTTCTTATATATAAAGCCGCGGTGCGGACTGCTAAGGAAACGCCTGATCAAATCGGCTCTCCCAACTAGCCGCTGGGGTAGTAAAGCACCACTTTAAGTTACCGAATAAATCATAGCTTCTTCTGCTGATGGCAGATGAAGCTCTCAATTTAAATAATCATTCAGCACACAGGTAAGTAATCATAATAAAAGTCTGACGTGGCTAAGTTAATCATTTTGGGTGAGAGAATTAATTTAATTACACTACACGCAGTAGACGAGCTCTGAACTTGCCCTGGGGAGATACGCTATCGCTATAGTTTTATGGTTATTCAATTGAAACTTCTCAATCTTCAGTTTGCGTATGTCGTATTTTCACGTGCCGTCGCGGGACAGACATTCTACCATTATTTATTATGGCGAGCATTCATTTAAACCTTTAATTTGGACAGTTATAGTTGCATCAGCGCATTAGACTCTGAACTGCTCTGTTAGTCAGATTGTGTGGATTCTCTTTTTTTTTTTTTCATCTGTGACTTTCAGAATACAGAGAACGTTTTTACACGATCGTTTTTGATTATGAATCCCAGACAATCTCCTAATTCCTCAGAGCTATAAGCTGTAGCTATAAGTGTATTTCTCAGATGAAGTGGGCACTAGGAATTCTAATTACAGGCTTCACGTTTTGCGAATCATTTTCTGGTTGCCAAAATTGTAGTTAGAGAGCCAGTGTTGAGAACGGCAAAAGACAGCATAAACATTATGAAATAGTAGGAACAGTTATATAAACAATTAATTTCACCCGCCGCCCCACATATGGTTCATTGGCCGGGAAATGCATAATTTCTACATTACAAAACATGCTACATTTTAAACAACAAATAATTCCACCCGCCACTACACAGTGGGACTGCCATAACTCGGTGATAGGCAGTGTTCGAAATTGAAATCCTTTTGATTCATCTATGTGTCTAAATTTGTGTCAGAAATAACCGGCCAAACAATCCAAAGTTGGCAATCAAGCGTCTAATGTATATTATAAATGCAGTGTTGAAGTAATTGGAAACATGGACTGCCAAATGCTACTGCAGGCAGCAGAATTATTTGGTTATTGTCTTGATTAATGTTGTGTGCATTTTGCCATTGTTCTCAAAAATGGACTGCCTGGTTCAAGTAAAGGCAGTGAGAAAATAATACTAGGTTCAACTTAAATATGTATATTTTATTATATAAATATCAAAAATTAGACTGCTATTATTTGAAGCAGCATTGAAAATTTATTGCTTAATAATTTCAAACCTATGCTATAAGATGTATAGCATGTATGGTGTTAAAATATCTTGTGATATTGTTATGTGAGTACTTGTGTATGAATACCTATATTTTTTGAATGTTTACAGCATGCTATGCAATATTCTTGGTGATGCAGAATATCTTGATTTCGGTTTAACAAATAGTTTCATAAAATAAGAGTCAATTATCATAGGTCTACAGAACTGAATATTGATGCTTATGCCTTGTTTTGGTAATAATGTGCGCGAAACATATTGTGTTTTAGTGTATTTTATGGCATTTTTTTGTGCCCAGCTCCGGATGGATAGATTTTTTTATTTTTATTTATTTATTTATTTATTTTTGACTGCTCGACACCACATAAATGTTTTGATGTTTCATTGACGTATCCCTGCCAGGAAACCTCAATGAAACATGGGGCATCTGTAACACCTCTATCGATTGGAAGTAGATTGATACGGTGTAAATGTGTATCTATAATTATGAAGTGTTTGTTATTTGTTAGTTGAGGTCATTCATTTGCGACAGGAAATTTAAATTTGTAATGTACGTATGGTAAAAGCGAAATGATGTATAAAATAATGACATTTTCTAATATATGTATGTTCATAAAGAAAAATTTGTATATTGGAAGCTGGCTCATGCTTAGGTAACTTGTTTTGTGAAATATAAAAGCTGTAGGGAAGTCCCTCCGCAACAGAAGTGGCATTGCCAGAGGTAAATGGCGGTTTTTGCGGTCGATCTGGGCGGTTCCTTGGTAGGAACAGTACGCAGTCAGTGGCTAGCCATTGCACAGTAAACATCGAGGGTGCCAAGGGAGGCACTTGGAAGCCGTTTTGTATGGAAGATTGATTTGCATGTGGGTTTGGCTATTTCATGGTACTTTTGGCATTAAGCAATGGTTCTAATACGATAAAATTTCGTCCCCAAGAAGAAATTCTAAAGAGCATTCAACATCAAGAGCCGTGAGTACAGTTAGCTGCCACGTCGCTTGCTGCCACTACTTCGCCCGTGCTCCACCAACTTCAGGCACACAGAAATGTATTAGAGCATGGACCAGATAATTTTTGTAATTGTTTTCAACAATAATCCAAGTGCTGTAAACCTGTGTTTGAACCCTAAAGTTAACCTAATCATGAACCGATGCAGTATCCCATCCTAAGTGTGCAGAAAACCGAGTATCCTGTTTCTAAGAAACGAGTGATTTATTTCGGTGTATTAAATATGCCAAAATTCAGTGCCGGAGAGTGTAAATGGTACTGCCTAAAATATCTGCTTCACAGGTGATGAAAAAGGCACATAAATTAAACTTATTTGTAATTTAATTTAGCCTTGATTGCTTTCATGAATGATTTTTTTTTTTTAGGTTAGTCTAGTTTAGTGTTGATTAATTTGCTTTAAAGGATGAAAATATAAATTATTCCAAGTGGGGCTAAGAATTAATTTAGGTTGATTCGAACTTTGCTTCAGAAATAATCATAGAATTTCCTATTGAGACAGTATCAAATTAAGGGTTCTCACTATTTTTCTTCTCGTATTAGAATGATAAATGAAATATGGTCGCTACTAAAGAAATCTGATACATTTCTGTAAATGAGAGTATAAAAAGTTTATATGTAGTAATATATAATTTTATTTGTGGTATTTATATGTCAGTTAAGTCAGAAATCTTTTCATGCCCAACTTAAGTTCAGTGTTCCCTTCAGTAACATCTCAGTACTGAAGCATGTAATGATAGTGATTGTAACTGTTATTATAAGAGTGGGGCACTATCTTGCTTTCTATGATTACTGGTTGGTGCATTAATGGTAGCTACTACTATCCACAACTTAGATCGCTCTGTATTCTTGTGTACCAAAAGTGCTATTCAAGGGGAATCTTAATGAGAGTCATTTCAACAACTGATATTAGATTTTCGTAACCATAATGTTTCAAATTAATAAGCCTAATTAGGCTTGCTACCGTTTATTTTTTCACTTGTATGATCTTTCCTATTTTCATTATTCCCAATGTGAAACCTGCTTTAGTCTTTCTATTAATTGATATATATATATATATATATATATATATATATATATATATATATATATATATATATATATATATCCTTCCACAGGGTAACACTAGTTTTTGTTAGTGTTATACTTGTATACTTGGTGCCACGTGACAGGACGTTCGTTAGTTTTACTCACAAAAATACAGTTTACAAAGTAAATTCTTATCAGAATCGACAGCATACCAACATCGACGAAGACAGTTCAGGTCTACACGCCGACATCGCAGGCTGAAGCCGAAGAGACAGAAAAAGTATATGAGATTAATGAAAGGTCAATACAGTGCATAGAGGGAGATGAAAAACTAGAAGTCGTGGGGCACTGAATGCAGTTGTAGAGGAAGGAGTAGAAGAAAAGGCTACAGGAGAATATGGTCTGGGGACAAGGTATGAAGAAGAGATAGACTAATCGTGTTCTGTAATAAATTTCAGCTAATAACAGAGAATACTCTGTTCAAGAATCACAAGACAAAGGCGATATACTTGGAAAACACCAGGTGATACGAGAAGATTTCAGTTAGATTACATCATGTCAGACAGAGATTCCGAAATCAGATGCTGGATTGCAAGGCGCACCCAGGAGCAGATATACACTCAGGTCATAGTACAGTTGTGATGAAGAGTAGGTTGAACTTCAACAAATTAGTAAAGAAGAATCAATACGCAAAGAAGTGGGATACGGAAGTACTAACGGATGAAGTTCTCTAAGGCTATAGATATAGCAACAAGGAATAGCTCAGTAGGCAGTACAGTTGAATAGGAATGGGCGTCTCTAAAAAGGGCAAACACAGAAGTTGGAAAGAAAAATATATGTACCAAGAAACCATGGGTAACAGAAGAAATACTTCGGCTGATCGATGAAAGAAAGAAGTACAAATATGTTCAGGAAAATTCAGAAATACAAGTCGTTGAGAAATGAAATAAATATGAAATATAGGGAAGCTAAGACGAAATGGTTGCATGAAAAATGTTTAGAAATCGAAAAAGAAATAATTGTCAGAAGGACTGACTCAACATACAGGAAAGTCAAAACAACCTGACGTGACATTAAAAGTAAGGGTGGTAGCATAAAGAGTGCAACGAGAATTCCACTGTTAAATGCAGAGAAGATGGCAGATTGGTGGAAAGAGTGCAGTGCGGCGGCTATAACGGGGAAGATTTGTCTGATGTGATAAAAGACGATACAGGAGCATATTCAGAAAAGATAGGGAATCCATTAGAATCATAATTTAAGAGCGCTTTGGAGGACTGGAGATCAAATAAGGCAGAAGTGGTAGATAACAATCCATCAGAATTTCTAAAATCATTGGGGAAGTTGAAGCAAAACGACTCTTCACGTTGGTATGTAGAATGTGTGAGTCTGGCGATACACCTTCTGACTTTCGAATAAATATCATCCTCAGGATTCCGAAGCGTGCAAGAGCTGACAAGTGCGAGAATTATCGCACAATCAGCTTAAGAGGTCTTGCATTCAAGTTGTTAACAAAGATAATATACAGAAGAATGGAAAAGAAAATTGAAGATGTGCTAAATGAAAATCAGTTTGGGTTTTGAAAAGGTAACGGCACCAGAGAGGCAATTCTGACGTTGCTTTTGGCAATGGAAGCAAGATTAAAGAAAAATCAAAACACGTTCATAGGATTTGTCCACCTGGAAAAAGCGCTGATAGGTACAAGGTCTTCGGAATTCTGAGAAAAATAGGGGTAGGGAGAGACGGGTAATATACAATATGTACAGGAGCCAAAAGGGAATAATAAGAATGGACGACCAAGAACGAAGTGCTTGGATTCAAAAGGGTATAAGACAAGGATGTATTCTTTCCCGCCTGATGTTCAATCGCTACATCGAGGAAGAAATAATGGATTAAAAAAATGTTTAGGAGTGGAATTTAAATTCAAGTTGAAAGGATATCAGTGATACGATTCGCTGATAACATTGCTATTCTGAGAGAAAATGAAGAAGAATTACATGATATACTGAATGAAATGAGCAATCTAAATGAGTACAGAATATGGACTGAGAGTAAATTAAAGAAAGACGAAAGTAATAAGAAGCAGCAGAAATCAGAACAGCGAGAAACTTAAAATCGCGATTGATGGTCGCAAAGTAGATGGAGTTAAGGAATTATGTTACCCAGGCAGCAAAATAACCGATTACGGACGGAGTGAGGAGGGCATCAGAAACCGACTAGCATTGGAGAAAAGGGTATTCCTGCCGAAGAGAAGTCTACTAGTAATAAACGTAGGACTTAACCTGAGGAAGTAATTTCTGAGAATGTACGACTGAAGCACAGCATTGTATGTTGGTCAAACATGGACTTTGGGAAAACCGGAACAGAACAGAATCGAAGCATTTGAAATGTGGTGCTACAGGCAAAAGTTGAAAGTTTGTGGACTGATAAGGTAAAGAATGAGGCATTTCTGCGCAGAATCGGAAAGGCATATGTGGAAACACTGAGGAGAAGAAGGGACAAGATGATAGGACATCTGTGAAGACATCATGGAATGACTTCCGTGGTACTAGAGGGAACTGTACAGAGCAAAAAGTTTAGTGAAAGATAGAGATTGGAATACATCCAGCAAATAATTGAGGACATAGGCTGCATGTGTTACTTTGAGATGAAGAGGATATCACAAGAGAGGAATTCGTGGCTGGCCGTATCAAACCAGTCAGAAGACTGATGACCTCAAAGAAAAAAAAGGGTTGCAACGCGAGGACGACGGTCTTTCGCTGCATGGTGAGAGTCCAATAATTTTATTTACAAATGCGTAATGCAAAATATGGTACCTAAAAGCGCTGATGACATTGATATCCTAAGTGAATTGAAGGAGAATTACGGGATCTCTTGAATGGAATAAACAGTTTAAAGAGTGCAGATTATGGATTGCGAATAAACCTATGGAAATCGAAAGTAATGAGAAGTAAGAGAAATTAAAATTTGCTAGAAACTTAATAACAAAATTGGGGATCACCGACTAGAAGATAATAAGCAGTTCTGCCAACTTGAAAACAAAATTACTCAGGACAGATAAAGCAAGGAGGATGTAATAGAAAGGAACCTAGTATCAAACATAGGTCTTAATTTGAGGAAGAAAGTCTGAGAATGTACTTTTGGAGCACAGCATTGTGTGATACTGACTCACGGATTGTGGGAAAATCGGAATAAGAAAGAAGAGAATGGAAGCGTTTAAGATATGACGATGCAGAAGAACGTCGAAAATTAAGTTCGTTGATAAAGTAAGGACCCTTCCTCCAGGACCGAGGTACTAACAGGGCATTATGATGTGATTCACCCTCATTTATTTCAGATTCATCAGGAATATCTCTTCGATCACGTTCTGTCTCCAGGCGTGATTGCATGTTAACAGTGTACTGGACCAAAGCCTTACGTTTTCCTGAAAGGTAAGAGTCTCTAGCGTAGTCGTTAATTCAGAAAGTTTCTCGATTCACCATGCTAGTGATCCGCTGGACGCTACTACAGAGACAGCAAGCCAGGCTTTGGGAAACAAGTCTGAATCGCGATGGGGTAATATAAGTGTCGGTTATCAGTTTCCTATTCCCTAATAATTCACTCTGCCATTAGGCAAAGGTAACTACCTTATTCTTTCCGCATGTAGATTCTTTTTCCGACACGTAAGTCAGTTGCTAAGGGCACGTACTTAGTCTTCATCCTTAATCACTATTAATTATAGATGTCTAGTCTAGTTATAAATGTTTTCTTAATTCTTAATAAGTACGATGCCGAAGTGAGGTGTAATAGGTGATCCACGTTCTCCCAATCTTTTGTTATTTAAGCAGAAATAAACAACATTCATATACAAGTTTTTCGTATCGGATGAGTGTGAGGAACTAACTGAGAAATGAAACAATAGTCCATTTAATTTTCTTTTTATTGTAAATTTCCATGCTAACATATGGATGAATAATAAATTTTCACATGATGTAATACACCTCAAGAAATGGAAGAAAAATATGCGGTGGTCACACAGTGATTGCCTGAATCGGCCGGAAAATGAAAAACGACATGCAAATGACGTTACTGACTAAGTCATGACTGCGCCTTCAGTCACTCGACAAAGGCAAACGCAACTACAACGCTCGGTATTTCTTTTTCTTTTCTTTTGCGTCCCCAATTGCTTGTGAGATGTACACTGACGGAAAAGCAGATCGCGATACCAACAAGGAGCTGTGGACGTAAACCATAGTTGGTAGGCGTGTTTCTGCATCTGGAATATGATTTCTATTCAAATTTCACTCCAGTCGCATAAAAGTGGCGCTAGTAGCGCCCCTATGATGATGGAAATCATGTTTGCTTTAAATAAACACTGTAACGGTCGTGAGCTTTAGCTCCCTTTGAAATTGGACGTGGTGAATTTGATGTTAGTCAAGAATGATTTTAAGGCGACACAGACGCCATTAGCAACAGGTCTCAGAATTTTAATGAGATCGTGTAATAGGGCTACAATAAGCTGGATGTTCCTTCCGCGATATTGCAGATATACGTTGCAGGAATGTAGCTACTGTACATGACTGCTGACAGCGGTGGTCATGATAACCTTTGGTTGCAAGAAGACCGGACTCCTGGCGGCTACTTGGCTCTGCCGAGTGGGAAGACTATCGTGTTAATCGTCTGGCTACGGCACGTCATACTGCATGAGTGGCAACACTCTGAACAGTAGATGGCACTATAGTAATACAACGAACTGTTAGAGATCGGTTTCTTCAAGGACAGCTCTTAGCGAGACGGCCTGTAGCGTGCATTAAACTGGACCAAAACCACCGACCTTGCGGCTTTAGTGGTGTCAAGTGAGAGTTCATTCCTGAGCAGGGTGGAGGCCTGTCGTGTTTTCTGATAAAAACTGACTTTGTCTCGGTGTCATTTATAGCCATGTATAGGTTAGAAGGAGACCAGGTGAAGGCCTGCAACCAACCACTCTGTGTGCTGGACACATTCGACCTGCACATGGAGCTATGGTCCGGTTTGTGATTTCGTATTACAGCAGGCGCACTCTCGTGGCTATCCGATGCCCGCTGACGGCAGATTTGTACGTCAACCGGGTGAATCGGCCTGTTGTGCCACCATTCATGAACAAAATTCCCGGTGTGTTTTCCAACAGGATAACGCTCGACCATATACAGCTGTCGTAACTCAACATGCTCGACAGAATGTCGACATGTTGCCTTGGTCTGCGCGGTCACCAGATCTGTTTCCAGTGGAGCAGGTATGGGATATCATCGGCGACAATTCCAGATTGTCGCACAGATGAGAAAATGGTAGATGTCGAAATAGACGACAAAAGGATTTACAAACAATTAAAATCGCTAAAAAGTGGAAAGGCCGCTGGACCTGATGGGATACCAGATCGATTTTACACAGAGCACGCGAAGGAACTTGCCCCCATTCTTGCAGCGGTAGCGGTGTACCGCAGGTCTCTAGAAGAGGGTAGCGTTCCAAAGGATTGGAAAAGGACACAGGTCATCACCGTTTTCAAGAAGGGATGTCGAACAGATGTGCAGAACTATCTAACGTCAATCAGTTGTCGAATTTTGGAACACGTATTATGTTCGAGTATAATGACTTTTCTGGAGACTATATATCTACTCGGTAGGAACCAGCATGGGTTTCGCGCTATTCGTCCATGAGACTCAGAGGGCCATAGACATGGGTTCCCACGTAGATGCCGTGTTTCTTGACTTCCGCAAGGCGTTCGATACAGTACCCCACAGTCG
The DNA here is from genome assembly GCF_021461395.2 of Schistocerca americana. Classification (NCBI taxonomy): domain Eukaryota; kingdom Metazoa; phylum Arthropoda; class Insecta; order Orthoptera; family Acrididae; genus Schistocerca; species Schistocerca americana. Next base: position 1,026,872,973 of record NC_060119.1, read on the forward strand.
TTTAATGAACAAAGTACGAGCATATGGACTATCAGACCAATTGTGTGATTGGATTGAAGAGTTCCTAGATAACAGAACGCAGCATGTCATTCTCAATGGAGAGAAGTCTTCCGAAGTAAGAGTGATTTCAGACGTGCCGCAGGGGAGTGTCATAGGACCGTTGCTATTCACAATATACATAAATGACCTTGTGGATAACATCGGAAGTTCACTGAGGCTTTTTGCGGACGATGCTGTGGTACATCGAGAGGTTGTAACAATGGAAAATTGTACTGAAATGCAGGAGGATCTGCAACGAATTGACGCATGGTGCATGGAATGGCAATTGAATCTCAATGTAGACAAGTTGAATCTCAATGTAGACAAGTGTAACGTGCTGCGGATACATAGAAAGAAAGACCCTTTATCGTTTAGCTACAATGTAGCAGGTCAGCAACTGGAAGCAGTTCATTCCATAAATTATCTGGGAGCAGGCATTGGGAGTGATCTGAAATGGCATGATCATATAAAGTTGATCGTCTTCATTGGAAGAATCCTAAGGAAATGAAATCCGAAAACAAAGGAAGTAGGTTACAGTACAATTGTTCGCCCACTGCTTGAATATTGCTCACCACATAGGGTTGATAGAAGAGATAGAGAAGATCCAACGGAGAGCAGCGCGCTTCGTTACAGGATCATTTAGTAATCGCGAAAGCGTTACGGAGATGATAGATAAAGACTTTGCAGGAAAGACGCTCAGTAGCTCGGTACGGGCTTCTGTTGAAGGGCCGGCCGGAGTGGCCGAGCGGTTAAAGGCGCTACAGTCTGGAACCGCACGACCGCTACGGCCGCAGGTTCGAATCCTGCCTCGGGCATGGATGTGTGTGAAATCCTTAGGTTAGTTAGGTTGAAGTAGTTCTAAGTTCTAGGGAACTTATGACCACAGCAGTTGAGTCCCATAATGCTCAGAGCCATTTGAACCATTTTTTTGTTGTTGTTGAAGTTTCGAGATCATACCTTCACCGAGGAGTCAAGCAGTATATTGCTCCCTCCTACGTACGTCTCGCGAAGAGAGCATGAGGATAAAATCAGAGAGATTAGATCCCACACAGAGGCATACCGACAGTCTTTCTTACCACGAACAATACGGGAGTGGAATAGAAGGGACAACTGATAAGGGTACTCAAGGTACCCTCCGCCACACACCGTGAGGTGGCTTGCGGAGTAGAGATGTAGATGAAGATGTAGATGCTACACACCAACTTGTAAACGAGTAGTCCTTTGATTGTGACTTCCCTCGATGATTCTAGAAATTCCGATGGAACGTCATCTACATATTCTGCCTTATTTAATGCCAAGTCTTCCAAAACTATTTTAATTTCCGATTCTAATACTGGATGCTCTACGTCTTTCATACTGATTGCAATTTATTCTTGCATCATGTCATCCGACAGTTCCTTCCCCTTACAAAGTGGAATTCCCATTATGCTGAGGGAAACTTCCCGATAGTCATTTCTTTTTCTATTTGTTCAAATATTTCCTTCAGTCACTTCGCTTGGCTGCCCTGTGGTTTCTATTTACTCCATTCCTAAGTGATTTGTATTTTTGTATTCCTGCCTCTCTCTGAAAATTTTCTACTTTGTTCTTTCATCGATCTGTTGAAGTATTTCTCCTGTTAGCCAAGGCTTCTTCGCAGTTACCTTCCTTGTACCAGTGTCTGACTGGCCAACTTCTGTGAATGTCATTTTAAAAGATGGCCATTTCTCTTCAGCTATACTGTCTACTGTGAGATTCCTTAGCACAGTATCAACATCTTTAGCGAAATTCAAAAGTGTCTCATTATTCGCAGTACTTTCATATCTAACTTCCTTCCACAGTGATTCTTTCATATGATTCTATTAAACTTCAGTTTACCGTTCTTTAAGATATGTCTCTGTGGCGAGCAACGAGCAAGTACCTCTGATTAACTTACGTCTCTCAATAACTCTAAGACACAGAGCCATTACTATTAGCAAAATTAAACAGATCGGATTTCAACGCAAATGTCTATGTCACAATATGCCCTTGTGTAGGGAAAATGAAGGCACCACATTGTATTTCTTACTACGAGACTATTTCTATTATCTCCCATGCAAGTAACTAAAATAATCAGAGGTGATGACAGGATATTGTGAAGTTCGAGTGATAGATAGAATTAAGTACCACGACAGATTTGTTCATAAAAACATGAGTTAAATGGAATGTGTGTCAACATAATTTTTTGATTATACTTTGTAATACTCCTTTGGTCTGTTTGACAGATGCAAAGTTGCACAGTGGGTTTAATTGTGACTTCAATAGGTAACGTGATCTGACTGTGACTCATAAAAATGGCAGTGAGTGTGAACTGAAGCCGGTGCTGCGAAATGCTCACCATACACGAGAAGAAATCTTGAAATGGAGTGCCCACTGTACCTGTATCGAGTCGGATGTTGGCCTGTGTCACCTGCTCTCCTTCGGAAGCACATTGGCGTCCAAGTAAAAAAAACCAAATCTCCTCCATGGGACATGATCAAGTCACGTTCGCCATCCTCCGCGGTTCACAACCTGATCGCCTTCCACCATCTTCAAGACTGCTGAAAGCTCCACGTGTTGATTTCGCCAACAAAACTAAAACCACCAACGAAAAACTCGGAAAAAACTCCTGAGACAATTACACATCATCTTGTGTGCGGTAGAGCTTCCCTCAATAGCATCGAGAAATAAAGCTATTTCTCCAATCCCAGCACCGTGACAGGTGTCCGCTGTGACGATTACTATCGCCATACACCACTGTCCAGTCAACACACTATTATTTTTCACGAGCAGGAAACAACACAGAGGTAACCTGGAAAAGGCAGGCCACAGCAATCTCGGCCACCCAGTGCCCGGCGACCAGTAGTGCGTCCATGAAAAATGTTTTCGCCAACAAGCTGAAACCGATCTCAGTGGAAGCAGGATCACGCAAGTGCGCTTCGCCTTGTCCAGAAAAAATCACGACTCTCACATTCCTAAGTAACTCCGTGAACGAAATTGTGGGAAGTATTTTTTTTTTCTGTGGCTTCAGGGACTATACACCGAGGCCCCCTGCTCGTGGCTCTTTGCTCCCTGTGGCCACTAACACCCGTGGCTCGGACCACATCCTCTGCAGCTGCTTCTGTCGTGCAAAAGCGCCAGCCCGGCTGTTCTCGGAAGGAACACGATTAAGCCTCACCTGCCGCAGCAGCGCTCCCAACCTAACACAAGCGCTCCTCTCCTTCATTTCAAGTAACTGCATGCGCCTCGTTACGACTGAATTCAGCTGTCAAGCATCTCATTGACGATATAACACGTGATTATCAGTTCGATTGAGTAAATGCAGGCCGCGGTGGCCGTGCGGTTCTGGCGCTGCAGTCTGGAGCCGCGGGACTGCTACGGTCGCAGGTTCGAATCCTGCCTCGGGCATGGGTGTGTGTGATGTGCTTAGGTTAGTTAGGTTTAAATAGTTCTAAGTTCTAGGGGACTTATGACCTAAGATGTTGAGTCCCATAGTGCTCAGAGCCATTTGCACCATTTGATTGAGTAAATGAAGTGAAAGAAAGGTGGGTAGAGAGGACCTTCCATCTTTCGCAATCCACCACTCACAGTAAATTTTTGTGTGAGGTTTGTTCGACTTAAAACAGGACAGAGGTGCATGTACAAGCAAAAATTTGAACTATAAATAACTGATAGCACGTCAGTCAGTCTGAAACAAAGAAGAAAAGGTGACAACTTTGCCAACCGTACACATATGAAACAAGACCTGTGTTATGCAGTTATTTTCCTTGACTGTGAGTGGATCAGACGTGGCTCTAGTCACGCGCAGCTGCAGGAAACAAGCAAATATTCATTAGGGTTTTGTGAAATGTCAAGTAAACATATTAAGATCAGTGTGTCATGCTTTAATTCTTAACTCTTTGGTGAATAATTTCTTAACTTCACGATTAGGAAACTGCCAGTAGGTATGGGGAAAAACCAACAGGTTAAAAGGTTAAAACCGATACCGGTGCTTTAGTTCTGAATAACCGGTATTTGTTTGTTCTAGATAATAACAGGTGATTTTTATTAATTTTTTACTAACAACCGGATAAGAGGCCGAAATATCAATTAGTCATAGAGGCAGCGCTACGATTTTTGATTTCAAATAAACCTTTCTCAAAATACATGTAATTTCTATTCGTAAAATTTTCATAGCAGTACGTTGTTACAGAAAATGGGAAGAAGCGTCAGTACTGTTTTAAAAAACAATGCCGATAAAAACGGGCAAACAAACACATTGCAGTGGAACTGATACTGCATTGCTGATAGAATAATGAACCCTGTTACCGTGCAGCATGACCTATTGGATGGTAGTCGTGTACATGCCGTATGCGAGACTAATCCCATCTGCAATATAACGTAGTTGCACATTGCCTTCATCGGACATTAGTTGTTTTACAGAGTGACATCGTTCCTAGTCTGGAAGTATTTCACTAGGTGCGGTACCCTCTATTCCCCTTAAAACATTAAGAACGTGAGAAGCCACAACAAACTTGCGACACCTTACGACGGACCCTTATAACGAAACAGTTCATTGAGGTTTGCCGGCCGGAGTGGCCGTGCGGTTCTAGGCGCTCCAGTCTAGAACCGCGTGACATCTACGGTCGCAGGTTCGAATCCTGCCTCGGGCATGGATGTGTGTGATGTCCTTAGGTTAGTTAGGTTTAAGTAGTTCTAAGTTCTAGGGGACTGATGACCACAGCAGTTAAGTCCCATAGTGCTCAGAGCCATTTGAACCATTTTTGAACCATTGAGGTTTCAAAAATTAAAAGTAGCTGATGTGTTGCCTGTGTCTGCATAATATGCATTTATCTGCTTGTACTCCTTGAAAATGCACAAACAGAGTTCTTCAAGCCCCTTGACCAGGGATTATTCCCAACGCCCAAATAGTGGCACGATCCTCGATTGTAACATGTCTGAGCTGCGTTTCAACAAATCAGAATCCATAGGGGAGTACTGGTGATTTTCCGTAGTGTTCAATCACTTATCGCGTTTTGTGGAAAGCAGCAAACGGTTGACGGACTACGTTTTCTTCTGTTTGCCTCTTTGAAAAGTATTGTCATTCCCTGTATATTGAAACTGAGGTAGTCAAATTTTTTCAACCTTCCTTCTAGTACCATTAAAGGAAAAAAGGGAATAAAAAATCGAAAATGGTTTATTTAGGAAACGGGTTGATTGAGTGATTTTAGTACTCAGGTTAAAATGGCGGTGATTAAAAGCCGATATAATCGAGAACCGGTTGTTTCAGTGATAACCACGATCCTTAGCTGACAGTACAGACCTCAAGATAAAGAGAAAAAATTCGCAGCATTTAGCATTCTTCTCCGAATTTAATTAAATGAAAGATGTACCGCTCTGAATCAGCTCGACGTGCCATCGACTCTGCAGAGTTATTTACTACCGGAAGTTAATGAGGTACCAGTTAATTTATTTCCACTCAGAGAAAAAGTAATGAAACTCACGAAAATCTGAAGTCATCTTATTTTCGTACAATCCAGGCTGTCTCTTTTCCTCGGTAGTTAGACAGTTGTACAATGGAAGGTAATTTCCCAAAAGCTAAAATTAATGACACACCGATGGTCTTTGTTCCTCCTTTTGCTTATGAGGCATACAACAATTTCAGAACCCAAACGGGAACGTCGATTCAGTGAACCATTTTGTTTTATTGCTGTTTTAGGATACGTTGCATAGCAAAGACGTTTCTGCTACGCAACCTAAGCCTCTCTTAATTCCCAGGAGAATTAGAAATTACGTATTTTTCTTCAGTTACCAACAGTAAAGGTTGCTGTCAATTCAATAATTATACACTATTTAAACAAAAGTATACGGCCACCCCCAAGAACATACGTTTTTCATATTAGGTGCATTGTGCTGCCACCTACTGCCAGACACTCCACATTAGCGACCGCAGTAGTCACTAGACATTGTGGGAGAGCAGAATGGGGCGCTCCGCGGACCTCACCGACTTCAAACGTGGTCAGGTGGTTGGCTGTCACTTGTGTCATACGTCAGTACGCGAGATTTCAACACTCCTAAACATCCCTATTCCACTATTTCCGATGTGATAATGATGTGGGAACGTGAAGGGATACGTACAGCAGAAATGCGTACAGGCCGACCTTGTCTGTTGACTGACAGAGACCGTCATGAGTTGAAGAGGGTCGTAATGTGTAATAGGCAGACATCTATCCAGACCATCACACAGGAATTCCAAACTGCTTCAGGATCCACTGAAGATACTATGACAGTTAGGAGGGAGGTGTGTGTGATTGTCATTAGGATAATTTAGGTTAAGTAGTGTGTAAGATTAGGGATTGATGACCTTAGCAGTTAAGTCCCATAAGATTTCACACACATTTGAACATTTTTGGGAAAACTCGGATTTCATGGTGGAGCGGCTGCTCATAAGCCACTCATCAAGTCGGTAAAGCCAAACGACGCCTCGCTTGGTGTAAGGAGCGCAAACATCGTACAAGTGAATAGTGGAAACACGAATCACGGTACACAATGTGGCCATCAGATGTCTGGATGTGGGTATGGCGAATTCGCGGTGAACATCATCTGCCAGTGTGTGTAGTGCCAACAGTAAAATTCGGAGGTGGTGGTGTTACGGTGTGGTCGTGTTTTTCATGGAGGGGGCTTGCACTCCTCGCTGTTTTGCGTGGCACTATCACAGCACAGGCCTACATTGATGTCTTAAACTCCTTCTTGCTTCCCACTGTTGAAGAACAATTCGGCGATACCGATTGCATCTTTCAACACGATTGAGCGTTCATAATGCACGGCCTGTGGCGGAGTGGTTACACCAACAATAACATCCCTGTAATGGACTGTCCTGCACATAGTCCTGACCTGAATCCTACATAACACCTTTGGGACGTTTTGGAACGCCGACCTCGCGGTAGGCCTCACCGACCGACATCGATACCTCTCCTCAGTGCAGTACTCCTTGAAGAATGGGCTGCCATTCCCAAAGAAACATTCCGGGACCTGATGGAACGTATGCCTGAGAGAGTGGAAGCTGTCATCAAGACCAAGGGTGTGCCAACACCATACTGAATTCCACCATTACAGATGGAGTGCGCCACGAACTAGTAAGTATTCTCAGCCAGGTGTCCGGATACTTTTGATCACATAGTGTAGCAGTGAGCAACAAATAGTAGGTAGGGGCAAACGGGACTACTAACAAAGCTTAATTCTTGCAGGGTTGCGTAATTAAAATGATTATCATAAGTTTTCTTCCAGGCTTCTTTGGCTTTCCCATCATTGTCTCCTTAAAGAGCCTCTCTGTAAGCCTTTGGTGCAGAACCAGTTTCTGTAACTACAATACAGAACTCTACTGTAAGTAACTGAAACCGGTACATAAGGTAAGCATTTTTATAATAATTTCTTGGCTGACAGTACTGTATTCCTCTTTATTTAAAATATGCCCTGTAAAAGCTAAGTTTTCCGTACTTTTACCAAACGTAACAGACCTGCTTACATACAGAAATATGGAGATATCCATGACATGCTGAGCCCACCAAGCATGCCCACAGTGGCCAAAAGATTTTAATTTACATTCTCAACAGCGAACCACTGCTATGTGAGGGAACGTCAGACTCCGTGTTTAGTATTACATTGTTCACAGTAACATATGTGAAGTAATAGAGAAAAAGTGTATCAAACCTTTTCCTCTTAACGGCAAACGTTACCACAGTGCTGATGGATGCATTTAGTAGGAGAAACTTTTCAGCTCAGCACGTCACATACAGGGTGTTTCAAAAATGACCGGTATATTTGAAACGGCAATAAAAACTAAACGAGCAGCGATAGAAATACACCGTTTGTTGCAATATGCTTGGGACAACGGTACATTTTCAGGCAGACAAACTTTCGAAATCACAGTAGTTACAATTTTAAACAACAGATGGCGCTGCAAGTGATGTGAAAGATATAGAAGACAACGCAGTCTGTGGGTGCGCCATTCTGTACGTCGTCTTTCTGCTGTAAGCGTGTGCTGTTCACAACGTGCAAGTGTGCTGTAGACAACATGGTTTATTCCTTAGAACAGAGGATTTTTCTGGTGTTGTAAGTCCACCGCCTAGAACACAGTGTTGTTTCAACAAGACGAAGTTTTCAACGGAGGTTTAATGTAACCAAAGGACCGAAAAGCGATACAATAAAGGATCTGTTTGAAAAATTTCAACGGACTGGGAACGTGACGGATGAACGTGCTGGAAAGGTAGGGCGACCACGTATGGCAACCACAGAGGGCAACGCACAGCTAGTGCAGCAGGTGATCCAACAGCGGCCTCGGGTTTCCGTTCGCCGTGTTGCAGCTGCGGTCCAAATGACGCCAACGTCCACGTATCGTCTCATGCGCCAGAGTTTACACCTCTATCCATACAAAATTCAAATGCGGCAACCCCTCAGCGCCGCTACCATTGCTGCACGAGAGACATTCGCTAACGATATAGTGCACAGGATTGATGACGGCGATATGCATGTGGGCAGCATTTGGTTTACTGACGAAGCTTATTTTTACCTGGACGGCTTCGTCAATAAACAGAACTGGCGCATATGGGGAACCGAAAAGCCCCATGTTGCAGTCCCATCGTCCCTGTATCCTCAAAAAGTACTGGTCTGGGCCACCATTTCTTCCAAAGGAATCATTGGCCCATTTTTCAGATCCGAAACGATTACTGCATCACGCTATCTGGACATTCTTCGTGGATTTGTGGCGGTACAAACTCCCTTAGACGACACTGCGAACACCTCGTGGTTTATGCAAGATGGTGCCCGGCCACATCGCACGGCCGACGTCTTTAATTTCCTGAATGAATATTTCGATGATCGTGTGATTGCTTTGGGCTATCCGAAACATACAGGAGGCGGCGTGGATTGGCCTCCCTATGCGCCAGACATGAACCCCTGTGACTTCTTTCTGTGGGGACACTTGAAAGACCAGGTGTACCGCCAGAATCCAGAAACAATTGAACAGCTGAAGCAGTACATCTCATCTGCATGTGAAGCCATTCCGCCAGACACGTTGTCAAAGGTTTCGGGTAATTTCATTCAGAGACTACGCCATATTATTGCTACGCATGGTGGATATGTGGAAAATATCGTACTATAGAGTTTCCCAGACCGCAGCGCCATCTGTTGTTGAAAATTGTAACTACTGTAATTTCGAAAGTTTGTCTGCCTGAAAATGTACTGTTGTCCCAAGCATATTGCAACAAACGGTGTATTTCTATCGCTGCTCGTTTAGTTTTAATTGCCGTTTCAAATATACCGGTCATTTTTGAAACACCCTGTATTAAACAGCTCGTGATGATTTTAAACCGTCTTACGACTTCATCCGTGTGAGGTTATATTGCTAAATAGCGATAAAACGTTGCCTACAGAATGTACACTGCTTGGCAAAAGAAGGGAAGCATGCTGAAGACATTTTCTGATGTCAGTTTAACTTCACATATGTACACACACATCACGGGGAGGGTAAATTATTAGAGTTGCAACGTTCTATGACAGAACAGTCTTCAAAGTGCATTAGTATTGCTCGTGTTCAGTGTTGTTAACAGACACCGTGGGGCATGCAAGTGGCGTGAACGGTATCGGACGTAGAGTGATCATTGCGCAAAACACAAATGTGCCACATACTGATGAGAGAAAGCTTTATCAGCAATTGGCAGAGTTCGAAAGAGGCCGTTTTGAGACCGGCTGATAGAGTATCCACATATGTGGGGCATTCCAATCTTGCAGCAAACCGACATCCGACCATGTGTGAATACGAGGCCAGACGTGAAATTTCCGTATAACACGTCTGATCAACGCAAGGGACAGTCGACGTATTGTACACCAAGAACATCATAACCACGTCACATCTACTACAGCCGCCCTAGAACGCGTAATGGGCTCTCTGCAACATTCTGTGTCATATCTCACCATTGATCGGAGAGTAGTAGCAGTTGGACAGGAGAATTACCGTCTCATACATAGGCTAACATAAACATTCCAACACAAACATATGTTATTTGTTGCGGAGCCATCACCATAAAGCAGAGGCTGTTGATGAATAGCATCCCAGTGCGTTTAATGATGGACGAATCGCGGTTCTCCCTACACCACTTGGCCATCTATGGCGAGTATGTCAGCGTCTGGAAGAAATATCCCATTCTTCCAATGTCAACGAACAGGCGCAGTGGTGTTACTCATGGGGTCTTTATACAGGGACACATCTAGTATAAATGTAAACATAGGCTTCCATTGGCTTTGCCACATTCAATAAAATTTTTCTGGGTTTGTGACCGCACTGTCAACGTATACTGGGTGGCCCATTGATAGTGACCGGGCCAAATATCTCACGAAATAAGCATCAAACGAAAAAACTACAAAGAACGAAACTCGTCTAGCTTGAAGGGGGAAACCAGATGGCGCTATGGTTGACCCGCTAGATGGCGCTGCCATAGGTCAAACGGATATCAACTGCGTTTTTTTGAAAAATAGGAACCCCAATTTTCTATTACATATTCGTGTAGTACGCATAGAAATATGAATGTTTTAGTTGGACCACTTTTTTCGCTTTGTGATAGATGGCACTGTAATAGTCACAAACGTGTAAGTACCTGGTACCACGTAATATTCCGCCAGTGCGGACGGTATTTGCTTCGCGATACGTTACCCGTGTTAAAATGGACCGTTTACCAATTACGAAAAAGGTCGATATGGTGTTTATGTATGGCTGTTGTGATCAAAATGCCCAACGGGCGTGTGCTATGTATGCTGCTCGGTATCCTGGACATCATCCAGGTGTCCGGACCGTTCGCCGGATAGTTACGTTATTTGAGGAAACAGGAAATGTTCAGCCACATATGAAACGGCAACCACGACCTGCAACAAATGATGATTCCCAAGTAGATGTTTTAGCTGCTGTCGCGACTAATCCGCACATCAGTAGCAGACAATCGGGAATCCCAAAAACGGCGGTGTTGAGAATGCTACATTAACATCGATTGCACCCGTACCATGTTTCTATGCACCAGGAATTGCATGACGACGACTTAGAACGCCGTGTACAGTTCTGCCACTGGGCATAAGAGAAATTACGGGACGATGACAGATTTTTTGCACGAGTTCTGTTTAGCGACGAAGCGTCATTCACCAACAGCGGTAACGTAAACCGGCATAATATGCACTTTTGAGCAACGGAAAATCCACGATGGCTGCGACAAGTGGAACATCAGCGACCTTGGCGGGTTAATGTATGATGCAGCATTATGGGAGGAAGGATAATTGGCCCCCATTTTACCGATGGCAATCTAACTGGTGCAATGCATTCTGATTTCCTACATAACGTTCTACCGATGTTACTACAAGATGTTTCACTGCATGACAGAATGGCGATGTACTTCCAACATGATGGACTCCAGCACATAGCTCGCGTGCGGTTGAAGCGATATTGAATAGCATATTTCATGACGGGTGGATTGGTCGCCGAGCGCCATACCATGGCCCGCACGTTCACGAGATCTGACGTCCCCGGATTTCTTTCTGTGGGGAAAGTTGAAGGATATTTGCTATCGTGATCCACATTTTGAGCATTTATTGCATTAATGTGGTATTGACAGGTAGTCACGCTGTAACAGCATGTGTTCTAAGATACGATAAGTTCACAAAGGTACATGTGTCACATTGGAACAACAGAAATAAAATGTTCAAACGTACCTACGTTCGGTATTTTAATTTAAAAAACCTACCTGTTACCAACTGTTCGTCTAAAATTGTGAGCCATATGTTTGTGACTATTAAAGCGCCATCTATCACAAAGCGAAAAAAGTGGTCCAACGAAAACATTCATATTTCATTACATACTAGTCAAATATGTAATAAAAATGCGGGTGCCTATTCAAAAAGATGCAGTAGATATCCGTTTGGCCTTTGGCAACGCCATCTAGTGGGCCAACCACAGCGCTATCTGGTTTCCCCCTTCAAGCTAGACAAGTTTCGTTCTTTGTAGTTTTTTCGTTTGACGCTTATTTCGTGAGATATTTGGCCCGGTCACGATCAATGGACCACCCTATATAGGACTACCGACGTTTCTATCGCTGTTGTAAGCGACCTTCTTCAGGGTTTTTCTGTTTACTGCTGAATGAGTTTTTTTTCTTTATTATAATTTCATGTCCATGCCGCATATGGGCAGGGGAGGGCTGTTAGTGGCACAATCCATCGCTCTTCAGCCAAATGGTCTTACAAAAATACATGAAAAGGGGAACTCTTACATAAATATGGGCATAAACAGGGGACATAAAAAAACTGTAAATGGAGATATGCACTGTGGGACAGTTAAAAAGTCGTCATAAAGTTAAAAGAACACAGCTGGAAATTCGATGAAAACTTAAAATAAACTGGAGTCAAATACAAGTTAAAGGTCCATCATAGTATGAAAATCGCACAGAGCGAGACACTTGAAAACCAAAACCACTGGAAACGATAAAGCACTCATGAAGAAATAAAAACCGCTGGTAGGGACCTGCCAAGGGACTGGAGGCTGGAAAGGGAAAAAGAGTGTAGGAAGGTGCAGGAGGAAGGGGGGGGGGGGGGACTGAGGAACTGAGAGGAAGAGGAAAAAGCGGGACAGGAGGCACACCAAGAGGCAGGAGATGGGAGGCGCAGGAGGTGAACAGGAAAGGGAAGGCAGGAGGGAGTGCAGAGACAGGCATGACTGGCATGTGTGAGGGATGGGGTGTAGGACATGGAAATCCACTCATAATAGGGAAAGGGGAGAGGAAGCCCTGAGGAGGAAGGTGGGGTTAGAGTTGGTAGGAGGGGTAGATGTTAGGGTGAAGCTTATCATCTGGGAGGAGTAGACGGTGCAAGTTGCTTTGGGAAAGGAGGTGGATGGTGTGGAGATGGAAAGAGGGTGGGACACAGCAGTAAAGGCATGGCAGTGAGCTGGAGGCGAAGAGGAAGGGGGAAACCAGGAGGTGGTGTAGGGGGGGGGGCATCGAATTGGTGGACGATATACAGAGTGCAGGTGTGTTCAAGGAAAAGAGAAAGCTGGGGAAGGGGATGAGGTCATAGATAGTGTGTATGGGGTACGGAAGGCGGATATGGAAGGCCAGGTGGAGAGCATGGCGTTCTAGGATTTGGTGGGCTTTATTGACTCTGGGAGGGGTGGAAATCCACGCGACGCTGGCGTAACAAAAGTTGGGGCAGATCAAGAATTTGTAAGTGTGAAGAATGGTGGACAGGAGTTTCAGGAGGCGGAGACTGTTGTGGGCTTTGTGTTGGGTTGTAAGGAGATGGGGAGTCCAGGGTATGTGGTGGTGAAGGGTGAGGCCAAGGTATGTTAGGATAGGAGTGAGGTGGATAGGACGACCATAAATTGTCAGGTAAAAATCAAGGAAATGGAAGGAGTGGGTAGTGCGGCCTAGGACGATTGTCTGGGTCTTGGAGGGGTTGATACGAAGGAACCACTGGTTGCACCAAGTGGTGAACTGGTCTAGTGGTTTTGGAGGGTACGTTGGGACAGTTGAAGGGTAGGATAAAGGGCCAGGAATGCGGTGTCATCAGCAACTGCTGAATGAGAAAACTTTGTCTTTATATACCTGCAGACATGGCTGTTATCTAAATCTGATGGGCTGTTTAAGATGAAGGGGAGGGCTGTTAGAAGTCTTTATTGGTGTTTTTATTATTTCTTTACATTGGTGGAAACCTGACGTTTTGATTGGTGTTTGCATTACTGCTTGTGACTGGTGGAAAGCGGCGAATGGAAAACTAGGTGGCAGCTGTGACGTGGCGTTGTTTTCCTGCTTTCTAGCACCTACCGAGGCGAGCCATTACTCTATGTACCTACGGCCGTTGCGGTCTCGCGCGCGTCTTTATGTGTTGCTTCATGTGAGCTATCGTCCCGTAGCTCTGTTATTGCTGGCAGCCAAGACGTCGGAAGTCGGTACCCGTCTTTTCTGTTCATGTTGACCGGTCGCTTGGCTATTTCTATTGTCTCTCTAATCTTCCTCCTGGAAGCAGGCGGCTGTTTCGTCAGTACGCGTGATTCACCAGAACCAGTCTGTTTACTGCACTCATCCTGATTTTCAGCCACTGCTTTTGTGTTCAGAAATCCGTGTGCTGATGGGTCGCCCCGTCGTGCTTACGTACACTAATCCACATTCGTACGTGATTTCGTTAGCTCCAGCAGCATGTAGTTTGTCAGCTGCATATTTCGTTGCGCGAAGAACGTCTTTTATTCTGTTGCTGCTTCGGAAAATCGGCTTGATACCTGCTCGGCGGAGAATTTTGTCCACCCGTTCAGTGGCACCTTGAATATATGGTAACAGAGCGATATTTTGTGCTTTCGTTTGCTCATCTCTATTGCCTGTTTTCGTTGTCGCCATGGTTTTATCTATTACTTTAACTCCAAAACCATTGGCACAAAAAATGAATTTGAGGTTTTTTAGTTCACCCTTGATTCATGACCCGTGGTCTAGGGATAGCGTCTTTGATTCATAATCAAAACGTCTTCGGTCCCGGGTTCGATCCCTGCCACTGCCTAAATTTCGATAAATAATCAGCATTGGCGGCCGAAGACTTCCGGCATAAGAAGTCAGCCTCATTCTGCCAACGGCCTTGTCAAAGAGGGCGGAGGAGCGGATAGAGGTTCAGGGCACTCTCTTGTCCTAGGGGTGGGAAATTGCCCCTAAAGGCGGAAGCATCAGTAATGATCAACGACATGAGGATGCAGAAGGCACTGGAAACCACTGCATTAAAGACACGTAACGTGTATCCACAGGACATGTGGCCTGTAATTGAAGAAGTGTCATGATGATCTCTCCATTGGCAAAAGATTCCGGAATAGTCCCCCATTGGATCTCCGGGAGGGGACTGCCAAGGGAGAGGTTACCATGAGACAAAAACTGAATAATCAACGAAAGGATAACGTTCTACGAGTCGGGGCGTGGAATGTCAGAAGCTTGAACGTGGTAGGGAAACAAAAATATCTTAAAAGAGAAATGCAAAGTCTGAATCTAGATATAGTAGGGGTCAGTGAAGTGAAGTGGAAGGAAGACATGGATGGTCAGATGAGTATCGGGTAATATCAACAGCAGCAGAAAATGGTATAACAGGTGTAGGATTCGTTATGAATAGGAAGGTAGAGCAGAGGGTGTGTTACTGTGAACAGTTCAGTGACTGGGTTGTTCTAATCAGAATCGACAGCAGACCAACACCGACAACGATGGTTCAGGTATACATGCCGACGTCGCAAGCTGAAGATGAACAGATAGAGAAAGTGTATGAGGATATTGAAAGGGTAATGCAATATGTAAAGGGGGACGAAAATCTAATAGTCATGGGCGACTGGAATGCAGTTGTAGGGGAAGGAGTAGAAGAAAAAGTTACAGGAGAATATGGGCTTGGGACAAGGGATGAAAGAGGAGAAAGACTAATTGAGTTCTGTAACAAGTTTCAGCTAGTAATAGCGAATACCCTGTTCAAGAATCACAAGAGGAGGAGGTATACTTGGAAAAGGCCGGGAGATACGGGAAGATTTCAATTAGATTACATCATGGTCAGACAGAGATTCTGAAATCAGATACCGGATTGTAAGGCGTACCCAGGAGCAGGTATAGACTCAGATCACAATATAGTAGTGATGAAGAGTAGGCTGAAGTTCAAGACATTAGTCAGGAAGAATCAATACGCAAAGAAGTGGGATACGGAAGGACTAAGGAATGACGAGATACGTTTGAAGTTCTCTAACGCTATAGATACAGCAATAAGGAATAGCGCAGTAGGCAGTATAGTTGAAGAGGAATGGACATCTCTAAAAAGGGCCATCACAGAAGTTGGGAAGGAAAACATAGGTACAAAGAAGGTAGCTGCGAAGAAACCATGGGTAACAGAAGAAATACTTCAGTTGATTGATGAAAGGAGGAAGTACAAACATGTTCCGGGAAAATCAGGAATACAGAAATACAAGTCGCTGAGGAATGAAATAAATAGGAAGTGCAGGGAAGCTAAGACGAAATGGCTGCAGGAAAAATGTGAAGACATCGAAAAAGATATGATTGTCGGAAGGACAGACTCAGCATACAGGAAAGTCAAAACAACCTTTGGTGACATTAAAAGCAACGGTGGTAACATTAAGAGTGCAACGGGAATTCCACTGTTAAATGCAGAGGAGAGAGCAGATAGGTGGAAAGAATACATTGAAAGCCTCTATGAGGGTGAAGATTTGTCTGATGTGACAGAAGAAGAAACAGGAGTCGATTTAGAAGAGATAGGGGATCCAGTATTAGAATCGGAATTTAAAAGAGCTTTGGAGGACTTACGGTCAAATAAGGCAGAAGGGATACATAACATTCCATCAGAATTTCTAAAATAATTGGGGGAAGTGGCAACAGAACGACTATTCACGTTGGTGTGTAGAATATATGAGTCTGGCGACATACCATCTGACTTTCGGAAAAGCATCATCCACACAATTCCGAAGACGGCAAGAGCTGACAAGTGCGAGAATTATCGCACAATCAGCTTAACAGCTCATGCATCGAAGCTGCTTACAAGAATAATATACAGAAGAATGGAAAAGAAAATTGAGAATGCGCTAGGTGACGATCAGTTTGGCTTTAGGAAAAGTAAACATCTACATCTACATCTACATTGATACTCCGCAAGCCACCCAACGGTGTGTGGCGGAGGGCACTTTACGTGCCACTGTCATTACCTCCCTTTCCTGTTCCAGTCGCGTATGGTTCGCGGGAAGAACGACTGTCTGAAAGCCTCCGTGCGCGCTCTAATCTCTCTAATTTTACATTCGTGATCTCCTCGGGAAGTATAAGTAGGGAAAAGCAATATATTCGATACCTCATCCAGAAACGCACCCTCTCGAAACCTGGCGAGCAAGCTACACCGCGATGCAGAGCGCCTCTCTTGCAGAGTCTGCCACTTGAGTTTATTAAACATCTCCGTAACGCTATCACGGTTACCAAATAACCCAGTGACGAAACGCGCCGCTCTTCTTTGGATCTTCTCTATCTCCTCCGTCAACCCGACCTGGTACGGATCCCACACTGATGAGCAATACTCAAGTATAGGTCGAACGAGTGTTTTGTAAGCCACCTCCTTTGTTGATGGACTACATTTTCTAAGCACTCTCCCAATGAATCTCAACCTGGTACCCGCCTTACCAACAATTAGTTTTATATGATCATTCCACTTCAAATCGTTCCGTACGCATACTCCCAGATATTTTACAGAAGTAACTGCTACCAGTGTTTGTTCCGCTATCATATAATCATACAATAAAGGATCATTCTTTCTATGTATTCGCAATACATTACATTTGTCTATGTTAAGGGTCAGTTGCCACTCCCTGCACCAAGTGCCTATCCGCTGCAGATCTTCCTGTATTTCGCTACAATTTTCTAATGCAGCAACTTCTCTGTACACTACAGCATCATCCGCGAAAAGCCGCATGGAACTTCCGACACTGTCTACTAAGTCATTTATATATATTGTGAAAAGCAATGGTCCCATAACACTCCCCTGTGGCACGCCAGAGGTTACTTTAACGTCTGTAGACGTCTCTCCATTGATAACAACGTGCTGTGTTCTGTTTGCTAAAAACTCTTCAATCCAGCCACACAGCTGGTCTGATATTCCGTAGGCTCTTACTTTGTTTATCAGGCGACAGTGCGGAACTGTATCGAACGCCTTCCGGAAGTCAAGAAAAATAGCATCTACCTGGGAGCCTGTATCTAATATTTTCTGGGTCTCATGAACAAATAAGGCGAGTTGGGTCTCACACGATCGCTGTTTCCGGAATCCATGTTGATTCCTACATAGTAGATTCTGGGTTTCCAGAAATGACATGATACGCGAGCAAAAAACATGTTCTAAAATTCTACAAGAGATCGACGTAAGAGATATAGGTCTATAGTTTTGCGCATCTGCTCGACGACCCTTCTTGAAGACTGGGACTATCTGTGCTCTTTTCCAATCATTTGGAACCCTCGAGACGAGGGAGGCAATTCTGACGTTACGGCTAATAATGGAAGCAAGGCTAAAGAAAAATCAGGACACTCATAGGATTTGTCGACCTGGAAAAAGCGTTCGACAATATAAAATGGTACGAGCTGTTCGAGATTCTGAAAAAAGTAGGGGTAAGCTATAGGGAGAGACGTGTCATATACAATATGTACAACAACCAAGAGGGAATAATAAGAGTGGACGATCAAGAACAAAGTGCTCGTATTAAGAAGGGTGTAAGACAAGGCTGTAGCCTTTCGCCCCTACTCTTCAATCTGTACATTGAGGAAGCAATGATGGAAATAAAAGAAAGGTTCGGGAGTGGAATTAAATTACAAGGTGAAAGGATATCAATGATACGATTCGCTGATGATATTGCTATCCTGAGTGAAAGTGAAGAAAAATTAAATGATCTGCTGAATGGAATGAACAGTCTAATGAGTACACAGTATGGTTTGAGATTAAATCGGAGAAAGACGAAGGTAATGAGAAGTAGTAGAAATGAGAACAGCGAGAAACTTAACATCAGGATTGATGGTCACGAAGTCCATGAAGTTAAGGAATTCTGCTACCTAGGCAGTAAAATAACCAATGACGGACGGAGCAAGGAGGACATCAAAAGCAGACTCGCTATGACAAAAAAGGCATTTCTGGCCAAGAGCAGTCTACTAATATCAAATACCGGCCTTAATTTGAGGAAGAAATTTCTGAGGATGTAAGTCTGGAGTACAGCATTGTATGGTAGTGAAACATGGACTGTGGGAAAACCGGAACAGAAGAGAATCGAAGCATATGAGATGTGGTGCTATAGACGAATGTTGAAAATTAGGTGGACTGATAAGGTAAGGAATGGGGAGGTTCTACGCAGAATCGGAGATGAAAGGAATATGTGGAAAACACTGATAAGGAGAAGGGACAGGATGATAGGACATCTGCTAAGACATGAGGGAATGACTTCCATGGTACTAGAGGGAGCTGTAGAGAGCAAAAACTGTAGAGGAAGACAGAGATTGGAATATGTCAAACAAATAATTGAGGACGTAGGTTGCAAGTGCTACTCTGAGGTTAGCACAGGAAAGGAATTCGTGGCGGGCTGCATCAAACCAGTCAGTAGACTGATGACCAAAAAAAAAAAAAGTTCAGCCTTCAGACGCTCCTTATCGCTCATACTGTGAAACTGAAACGAGCAACAAAATCTGTTTATACACATGCAGCTAAATGCGTTGAACACGATGGAGACATTTTTCAACATTGATTGTGAATCTGCATGTACACTATACAACTTCCTTAACACTGAGCTTTGTTTTTTTTCGATTTAACGTGAATTCACATGTGCTACGGTATTAATGAAAGGAGGTTATCTGACACATTCATAAACGTTATTACCATCATTTTTCCAAAATTAAATTCTCCACAACTTCTATTGAAAACTTTGCGCAATTGTCTGGAATTTAAAAAACAGTACTGGCCAAGTAGTTAATAATTTAAAACTTTACATAATTACGCCTTAGCATCTCTGGATGTTCTAGAAAAATACCGCAGATGCATGTCTGGGACATGTTTCATTAGATTCACCAGACCAATAACAACAAAATAAATGGAAATCGAGATTTACTTTAACCTCATACAGTTTTGCGATGTCTTCATATTAGCAAAGTTGCTAAATTTCAGGCAAAATCTTTTATTAGTCGTAACTCAGTATCTAAACATGTGCGGAGCTATGTTTATATGAACTTTTTTCTTTAGTTTTACTTGTAGAATAACACATTAAAATATTTTCATATCCTCTTGAGTCTCCCTGTATATAACCTGTTCTACAAACAATTCCATGAGGACAAAAAAAAAATGGTTGAAATGGCTCTGTGCACTATGGGACTTAACATCTGAGGTCATCAGTCCCCTAGAACTTAGAACTACTTGAACCTAACCAACCTAAGGACATCACAGACATCCATGCCCGAGGCAGGATTCGAACCTGCAACCGTAGCAGTCGCGCGGTTTCAGACTTAAGCGTCTAGAACAGCTCGGGCACAACGGCAGGCTCCATGAGGACAACTGAAGTTCTTAAGAACCTCATTGATCATAAGGTTAGTAATAGGCAATTTCTATCTCTTGGGTTGTGAATGTTAGTTTTATTCAGCCTCTGCATTTATTAAGATTGGGGTGATATTAGTTCTACATTTAAGCTACTAGTAATATCGATCCTTATCTTTTAACTGTAACTAACATCAGGAGGCGACGTCACATTCAGTGGAGCTTAAATCATAACGTACTATTAGCTGTCGGATTTCATTCGGAGTAGGGGCAAATGCTTTGGTTTTATTTAACTTGCTCAGTGTGTACGTGAGTTGTGCTGTATATGTTGTAGTGCACCTATCATGTATCGGCTTGCAGTCTCCGGTGCGTGGGTTCCAATATTTACGTCCGGAGTCTGTTGCGTCGTTTGCGTGTTAGTGGCATTATCTCAAGTGGGGCCGCACTATTCCTTTTTTATAATTACAGTTTATAATGTGCCTCCGCATGGCTAGCAATGTAAATTATTAATATTTAATGATTTGATGAATCATAATATTTTTGAAAAAGGTTTAAAGAATATCTTAATTGTTTCGCTTCTGATGTTTCATATTTAATGCCTTTTCTTAAGGGTGATAGCTGAAGCTTAATCTTTAATGTGTTGTTTTAGTCGAGCATTGAACTGTTAGTTAATAAGTTGTTTCGAAGAATGCTTGATAACAAATAATGTTCACTAGATTTCCCCAGCCTTTCCTCTAGAATGTGTTTATTTGTGTTTTCCTGAGACTGTGTCAATGCTCTTAAGCCAATTTTTTGGCAACAGTCCTCACAACATTAAAGAATGTGCGTATACCATTTGTGGCCAGCCTCTTAGAGGGAGCTGGACCGCCTGGTGAAAGTCTACACATATGACGGCACTTTGTGATTTGCACTTCGATGATGATGATGATGATGATGAGAATAAGACACTTCCCCGTTTCTGAGCGGCGAAAAATGCCCGATCCGTCTGGGAATCGAAGCCAGAGCCCCATAATCAAGTCAGTAATGCTAACCGCAAAACTACGTCCGCCCCCGGTAGCTGAATGGTCAGCGTGACGGATTATCAATCCTCTGGGCCCGGGTTCGATTCCAGTCTGGGTCGGTGAATTTTCTCCTCCCAGGGACTGGGTGTTGTGCTGTCCTCATAATCAGCCTATCATACTCATCGACTGCAGGTCACCGAAGTGGCGTCAACTTGAAAGACCGGCACCCGGTGAACGGTCTGCCCGACAGGCGGCCCTAGTTATACGAATAAATGAAAACCGCAAAACCACGACTTACTGAAATCCTACAAATAAATTTACCCTGTAGGTTAAAAAGGTGATGGCGAGCTTCCAGTTTTGCATATAGCCTGATTGTTTACAGGAAACATGTCTGGAGTTTGGGAGATAGTTGTGATCGAAAACCGACACATATCGATCGATAAGCGCAAGCAAGGAGTTGCCACACAACATACAAGAGAATGGCGTCTTTAGGACTTCAGTACGCAGAACATATTCCATTTTCGACGCAGGTAGTCTAACACAGGAACTTCCTTACTTGACGCCTGTGTTCAAGGGAAATTGATATTCCGACGAACAGAATGGTTGGGGTATGGAGTTTGGACCCTAGCTGGAGGTGCACGCCTCAGAGGCATACACTTTAAGACTGGAAGAATTTCAAGCAGATTTGACGTTGTGTGTTGCGTCCGCCTGCCACGATTAGAGCACTATTCGGCTGCATCAAGAACAGTCTGGGACTTAGAAAGCCTGGCATACACAAGCCCGTGTTAATGTAGGAAGGCTTTCATGAGACCGTCGATTGGCAAATGTTTTCTCAGAAGGTATATGCCACGCAGGGTAACCGCGCGGTCTCGGGTGCCTTGTCACGGTCCTTGTGGTTGCCCCCGTCGGGGGTTCGAGTCCTTCCTCGGGCATGGGTGTATGTGCTGTCCGTAGGGTAAGTTAGTTTAAGTTAGATTAAGTAGTGTGTAGGCTTAGGGACCGATGACCTCAGCAGTTTGGTCCCATAAGACTTTACCAGAAATTTCCGACATTTTTCAGAAAGTATTTGAGCTAGGAAGTTGAAATTTTACAGGTTATTTATTGGAGTACTGGCTACAACTTAACTCAGGAATTTTTAAAAATTTGAATTCAGCTGTTAGAGAATAATTTTTTCTGTTGTAAAGAAAATTCACTGCTTTTCTGTACCATTTTTTGTTGATAAATGCAACTATATACAGGTTTTTGGGAAAAGGTCTTGGTTAAGATTCGCCGAAGGGATTGTGTAAAATTTCCTGAAACTTTGAAGCAGATTGGTTTAGTAGATCCTGAGAAAACATGTACTTTGTGGAAAAAAATAAAACTTTAGGGAATCGAGCGACAAAGTTTGGATTACCGTTTTAGTGCATTCCGGGTCCATAGGATGAATTATCTTCATCTTCTGCAAACTCCTCCTCTAGCTTCCTCTGTGACCTCCTCCTGTTTACACTGGTTTGCATTTCTAGCCTATTTACAGCCCTGTCAGTAGCTCGAAGACATTCCTTGTCTAAAGCAAGCATCGTTCGTACTATGTTGAAATCTATCTTCATTCCCATATTTCGAAATATTCTGCACCTTACAACAATGCCATCATTGAAAATAGCCACAGCGTAATACACACCAAGGTGAAGCGTTTCTATTCCAGTGAACACAGTCTTTGGGATTCTTGGCCATATGGCACTATTTACACTTTCATTGGGGTTTGGAGTTTCTCCATGAATACCCTTTTTCAGCAATTGGGGTGCTGCTAAGTCTCTGACAATAGCTTTTATCACCTCCATCACGGCATCACGTAGACTATGTTTATGAGTGTACACTTCACCTGCCAGTAAATCCTTGTTGTACTAACACCAACTGTTTTCTCCTTTGGTACAAAAGTAATGATGGGGACTCTCATCAGTTGAAAAAGTTGAGAAAAAAAAAGAGCTCAAACAGGTTCTTCATTTCGTCAACACTGTATGTGCTTTACCTATTAGCCATTCCATAATAGTTCTGTATTTTGTCAATTACACTGTTAGTTAACCTTTCCTTCTCATCCAGTCCTTCACCATCACTGAGTTTTGTTTTTTGGACGAAGCTTTCAGTCACCGAAGTGTTGATCACATTCGTGTTTGTAGGTGTCCAGTGCACTCAAATTTCTGCACTACAACATCATCACCATAGGGCTTCATTTCTTGAATATGTTTGAATCCTTTAGAACCACCGTCTCCAAGGTAATTCACATATCGCACTTTATCACACCCAATAGACAGTTAGAATATACTAGCAACACCAGCCACTTCTAATGTTGTATTCATAGATTTTGCTACCATTTTCTTAATTTGGAATTACTGCAAGACTGTTCCAAATGTGGTCATGTATAAACACCTACCAAACTTCAGTTCCCTTTCAGTGGCAAGTACTTCGTGACTTTTACAGAGAGTTCCAGACCGACTTCACTACACTGAATACATCTTACACAGTTTGCAAACATTTTGTTGAGGACTGACGTAATAGACATTTCATTCGCATCCGATTCGCTCATAAATCTTTCATACTTTTCACTAACTCAACCAAGCTTCCTTTGCGAAGTACTTTCTTTCTCACTTTCATTGCAATGGGCAGGTGTACCAACAAGGTTAGGTTCACACACTTGGTTATCGTCATTATTCTTTATGGTAATAATACTTACCTTTCGCTTTCCAGCATTTCTGCTTTTCTTAAAAGCCTTTAGACGATATCTAGTCACTTTACATTTGCCCATCATTATCTTTCAATAAAACAGACTTAAGTGAACAGAATTCTCTACGAATATTTTTAAATTACGAAAGAGTTAATAAACATGAAACACAAGACACTCGAGCAAGCGATATGTATCGAACTGTTACGGGTTAGCCAAACACTTATTTCGTAACACTGATTTTCTCTGACATTACTAAGATGTGCATAATGAGCATATAGATTCTGGAGTACAACATTTAACAGCAGTTTAACGGCGCCACAGTGGGTCACATCCATGCCGAACGTATTTCAAAATTTCAAAAATACTTTAAAAATAGTTGCAATCTTTTGAACGGAATAAATTATATTTCAATTTAAATGGGGAAGTTGGTAGATTTTTAAAATGAAAAAAAGTAAATAAGAACATTTCATCAATTTGGACTTTTCCGGAGCTCCTTAAACAAGTAGACGCAACACTAACAGTTACCGGTACGTTCGATTTTTGGTACAGTGTGTATGAGTCAATTGAAATAAGGTCTGCAGAAAATGTGAATAATGGAGACTACATTTGTCCTCTTAGGAGGACGTGGAACCCTTTATCATCTCTCGTCATAGCACACCGTTCTTGGTTGCGGCCAGCGATGTTGCTGTAGTACAGTATTTAATTCCGACACATTATTGGCACCGGTGTCTAATACGAGCGATGGCATAAGCTCGGTCTTGGGAAAGTGTCTGTCGTGGGCGGCTCATGCATCGTGTACGGTTTCCAGACTTGGCATCAGTCTCCAGTGGGACTCAGCAGCTGCAGCGTTTGCTCTCAAGACAGACGAATCGCCGAAATATCGTGTTGAATTCGGGCTCCGACAGCAAACCCGTGGAGACCACCAGGAATTAGAACGTCAGGTAATCTTACGAAGTCTCAACATTGTGCCTCTTTCTTGGTGCAATGTAACCAAATTTTATCGAATGACTAGTAACGGTACATTACGTGGGAATTCGATGAACACTTGCGGAGTTGGTATTTACGAGAGAAATATGTAATATTTTCATCCTGGCTCAGCAGACAGTCTATTTCGTATGTCAAAATTGAGTTTCTTTTACAAAATTCCTTTTTGCATTAACGCAGTCTGCTCAATGTCTTCCATTTAGCAGATCCCTTCCCTAAAGTACAGTTGTGAACGAACTGTAAAATAGCCACTTACGGATGCCATAATTTCTTTATTGGACACATTCTTTCTTCAGCCACCTATCTATCTTTAAAAATGGGGGAGATTCAGAGCGCTATTTTGGTGGACATTACTATAATGCATAGTCAAAGTGCTTTACGTGTTGCCTTTGTAGCCATAATTATTATTGATTCATTAATCTGGCAAAAGATGGTCTTCTTTATTTCAGTCTGTTCTTCACACTTATTTTTTCACCCAGGTAGTATTCCGAGTTATGCTGCACTTTCGAGGTAATCAGTAGAGAGGGAATGCCTTTTACATCCTACAAAACTCTGTCTGTGACAATCCCGCAAAATTAAATCTATTTAATACGACAACAACGTTATTGAAAATCCGATTTTATTAGCAGCCAAGGAGTAGGCCTACGGTACAATTGTTTCACACGACTGATTTGTAGTTAATTATTGATTCAGAATGTACTATTTTGTTTCATGTAATCCAAATATTTGTTAGCTACTTCGGATTCAGCAGCCCCCATTTAACTGCTGAAAATAAAATAGCACGTTTCTGTATATGAAACAATAATATTGGAGTTGCGATTGATCTCATGGCAGATTTAGTCTTGAGAAATCTTAGCCACATTAATTTTCACTTAAAAACCTCTTGAATCTCTTGTGAAATAAAGAAAATCATTAAATCTTTGAAAAATAAATGCCCTGTTGGAGTAGATGACATCTCTAACAAGATATTAAAACAATGTGGAGCAGTTACAGCTGATGTTCTGAGTCACATGTGTAATACAGCACTAACTCAAGGTATTTTCCTAGATAGATTAAAATATACCAATATCAAGCCTCTCTACAAAAAGGAGGACACCACAGATATCAACAATTACCGGCCAGTACCCTTGCATACAGCATTTTCAAAAGTCGTCATGAAAGTAATGTACTCAAGAGTGGTTAGCCATCTCAACGGTAATGGGATACTTATAAATCACAGTTAAGTTTTCAAAAATGCTGTTCCACTGAGACAGGAACATAGAATTTCACTCCCCACATAATAGAGCCGTTGAATAGCAAGCTGTCACCAGTAGGAATTTTCCACGACTTATCCAAAGCATTTAATTGTGTGAACCATGACATTATGTTACAGAAATTACAATTCTATGTCATAAATGGAACAGCATATGAGTGTTTTAAGTCATGTGTACAGAACAGGAAGCAAAAAGTTTCTTTATATGGATTACGTGATTTCAGGAAGTTTGCCACTTCATCTAACTGGGGCGAAATTAGATTAGGTGTTCCACAGGGTTCGGTCATGAGTTTCCTTCTGTTCTTGATATATGTGAATGACCTCCTTTCTTATCTGAAACAAGAAGCTTAACTGACTGACTGCTGATGATACAAGCAACATAGTTAATCCAGTAAAAGGAACTTCAATAGAAAGTGATACAAATGATGTCTTTGGAAATGTTATTAATTGGTTTTCTGTGAATTAGCTTGCTCTGAACTTGGAAAAAACACTCTACATCCAATTTTCTCCGGCAAGAAATACAGTTCCTTCAATAAATATAACACATCAACAGAAGTCAGTAGCCAGGGTAGAGCATACTAAGTTTTTGAGTGTACATATAGATAAGAATCTTAACTGGAAAATTCATATTTTGGATCTCCTAAAGCAGCTAGCTTCAGCAACTTTTGCAATCAGCATAATTGGCAATTCTGAGGATATAGAAATTAGTAATCTAACGCACTTTGCGTACTTTCACTCTCTCATGTCATACAGAATAATATTTTGGGGTAACTCAACACTTAGGCAAAAATATTCATTGCTCAAAAGTAAGTGGTTAGGATAATGTGTGGGGCTCATAGTCGCACATCTTATACGCATCTGTTTAAATGGTTTGGAACTCTTACAATAGCTTCTCAGTACATTTAATCAGTAATGAAATTTATTCTAAACAGCGTGGACCAGTTTAAAAACCAGAGTAACATTCTCGGTTACAATACCAGAAGAAAGAAAGACTTACACTATCCTCTACTTAACCTATGTTTGGCACATAAGAGGTAAAATATGCCGCTTCAAAACTTTTCGATAAATTACCAGACGAAATAAATGTCTGACAGACAGCAGTAATAGTTTCAAAAATGATTTGAAATCATATCTCCTTGACAACTCCTTCTACACTGAATACCGTAACACCTACAACCATCAAAAAGAAACGCAAAGTATATCTGTTTTAAAAAGCTGATAAAGATGCTCTTAACTCCTTCCGATCTGATCTTGTAAGCGGGGAAAAGATGTAGTATGATTTCAAAGAGAGAGTATTGACGGCAGTTGAGAGAAGTATAGCATATAAATTAATAAGTTATGGTTCTGATCTCCCATGGTACACAAAACGGGTCAGATCGCTGTTGCAGAACCAACGAAAAAAGCATGCCAAATTAAAAAGAACGCAAAATCCCCGAGACTGGCAAAGTTTTTCAGAAGTTCGAAATACAGCGCGTTCTTCAATGCGAGATGCTTTTAATAATTCCCACAACGAAATTCTGTCTCGAAAACTGGCAGAAAAACGAAAGAGATTCTGGTCATACATAAAGCACACCAGTGGCAAGGCGCGCTCAATACCTTCACTGCGCGATAACAACGGTGAAGTCACTGATGACAGTGCCACTAAACAAGAGTTATTAAACACAGTTTTCCGAAACTCCTTCACCAAAGAAGACGAAGTAAATATTCCTGAATTCCAATCAAGAACAACTGCTGAGATGATAAACATAGAAGTAGATATCCCCGGTGTCCCAAAGCAGCTTAAATCACTTAATAAAAGCAAGACTTCCGGTCCAGTTTGTATACCAGTCAGGTTCCTCTCAGAGTATGCTGATACAATAGCTCCATATTTAGCAATTATATACAACCGCTCCGTCACAGAAAGATCTATACGTAAAGATTGTAAAATTGTTCAATTCAAATCATTACCCAAAAAGGGAAGTAGGAGTAGTCCGCTGAATTACAGGCCCATATCACTAACTTCGATTTGCAGTAAGGTTTTGGAACACATACTGTGTTGGAACACTATGAAGTACCGCGAAGGAAACGACTTATTGACACGTTGTCAGCACGGATTCTGAAACTATCGTTCTTGTGAAACGCAACTAGCTGTTTATACACATGAAGTAATGAGTGCTATCTACAGGGGATATCAAACGGATTCCATATTTTTGGATTTCCAGAAGGCTTTCGACACCGTTCCTCACAAGCGTCTGCTAACCAAACTGCGTGCCTACGGAGTATCGTCTCATTTGTGAGACTGGATTCGTGATTTCCTGTCAGAAAGGTCACAGTTCGTAGTAATAGACGGAAAGTCATCGAGTAAAACAGAAATAATATTCGGCGTTCCCCAAGGAAGTGTTATAGTCCCTGTGTTGTTCCGGATTTATATTAACGACGTAGGAGACGATCTGAGTAGTCGTCTTAGATTGTTTGCACATGATGCTGTCACTTACCGTCTTGTAAAGTCATCAGATGACCAAAACGAATTGCAAAATTCTTTAGATAAG
Organism: Schistocerca americana; assembly: GCF_021461395.2. Lineage (NCBI taxonomy): Eukaryota > Metazoa > Arthropoda > Insecta > Orthoptera > Acrididae > Schistocerca > Schistocerca americana. The sequence continues at coordinate 1,026,901,536 of NC_060119.1, forward strand.
ATATCTGTATAGATCAAGAAGTGGCAATTGACCCTGAATAAAGAAAAGTGTGAAGTTATTGACATTAGTACTAAAGAAAATCGGCTAAATTTTGATTCGCGATAAGTCACACAAATCTTAAGGCTGTAAATTCAAATAAATACTTTGGGATTACAATTACAAATAATCTAAATTGGAATGATCACATAGATAATGTTGTGGGTAGAGCAAACCAAAGACTGCAATTAATTGCAGAACACTCTAGAAGGTGCAATAGGTCTACTAAAGAGACTGATTACACCACGCTTGTCTGCCCTATTCTGGAGTATTGCTGTGCGGTGTGCGATCCGCATCAGGTGGGACTGACGGATGGTGTCGAAAAAGTTCAAAGAAGGACAGCTCCTTTTGCATTATCGCAATATAGGGGAGAAAGTGCCACAGACATGATACATGAATTGGAGTGACAATCAGTAAAATAAAGGCGTTTTTCGCTGCGACTGGATCTTCTGATGAAATTTCAACCAGCAGTTGTTTCCTCCGATTGCGAAAGCATTCTGTTTTCACCCACCTGCGTAGGGAGAAATGATCATCACGATGAAATAAGAGGAATCAGGGGTCGCACAGACTATTTCAAGGGCTCGTTTTTCCCGCGCGCCCTTTCGAGAGTGGAACGGTAGAAAGACAGCTTCAAGGTGGTTCGTTTAACCGTCTACCAGGCACTTTATTGTGAATAGCAGAATAATCACATAGATGTATATGTACACCACAGATGAATTCTTGAGGAGAAATAAATAAATTTATAGGTACAGTACATAAATGTTGTACTATTTAAGGAAATGGCTTAAGTAATAAAAATTTTATGCTAAAAAAAAAACCTTGACTCTTGTGAGCATTTCTTATACACTTGACATGTTCCACATCGTAACGGTTACCGCGAGATTGATCAGTGGAACACGTAACTAGCTAGCTTACTAATTAAGTAACTATCGTGCGTAGAATTGACTGTCAGGCAGCAAATAAATAATAAACTTACTACGAATACATTAAAAAAACTCGAGATAACAAGCGAGTAGCAACGTCTGCTCGTCTTCATGTCGGCTGCATGCACAGCTATAAACTTCTTTTCCCCAGTAAGGAATCTCCAATCGACTGACAAGTTTCAAGAGAAGAAAAAGAGGCCTCCTGCCGAATTCCTTTCGCTCGGATAGTTGTTAGTATATCTAAAGCGTATATGTTAGGCGGTTTGATACACGGAGCTCGTGGCTCTCATTGCTTCGAAACGTAGTTGATATGTGAGGAAGGAGTGTCTTTTGAAGTATGAAATTTTGATTTTGACGTTGAGAATAGTGATTGTCAAAGAAAAGTATTTCATAGTTTTTCTATTGCGAAGAGCGACACTTAACCGTAAAAATACACTTACATACGATTTGTTGACGGAGTAAGCTGTGAAATACCGAGATTCATCATCGTTCCGAATCCACGCTAAACAGGCGGCCCCGTGTAACAGTTAAGTTCCGAGGTCAAGAACAGGAATAGGACCGCGCACAGTAAAGCACTACGTTCAAAGTAATCTCTTGTGAGATGAGAGATTAATTCACTAACTGAAAATATAGGATTTGTACTAATTACACTAAGAACTTTACTAATCCGGTACGTTACTCTAGCGACAAACAGAACTAATAATGAGAGCGAAAAAGGACCGTCGCTCTGCTAGTTTGCGCTTTTCGCGTGACTTCGTAAAGGTACTATTTCTGGGACTGATTTTATAGTCTCTTTGACTATTAGCAACATTAGTAATTCCATTAAATAAAACAGTTTCCATTAGAAGCTGCTATTGCCACAGATATAGAACATTCGTGTAATTTGCCTCTGAGCTGCTTGATGTACGTAGTATGCTTTCCAAGTTGGTAGTTCTTCCGTACTGTAAGTACACGAATTTAAACTGATGATAAATGTACCTAGAGGTAAAATGGCTTCATTGCTCTTGGTTCCACAAAGCCCCATTTTTACGGTTCCCTACATCAATAGGTAGAAACGGGGCCGTTGTAGAATCACTTTGTTGTCCGTCTGTGTGTCTGTCAGACTACTAAAAACGGACTTTCTCATGAACTGCTAGACTTATCAAGTTGACGTCTATGTCACACACTGAGTCCTATACTCTCTTGGAACTGAAGGGTGTGTACACTTCAGAGTCAGTGAAAACAAAAGATACTATCATACTTCGGCCATATTTTGATAATCGCAAACTCGTTCGCCAAAACCTGCTGGGTGTTCCCTGCAGGCCTGGAACCATGAAATTCGGCAAGGAGCATGCTTTCATAGTAAAAGTAAAGGAAAAAAATCCGAAAATTGTTAGTTTGTAATAATATTACATGAAAAAAAATTTGTCATTTGTTATCCGATAGTCGGTCTATATATCAGTCTGTTAAGACATCTTTATCTCAGGAACGGGTAGACGTGTCTTGCTTAAATCTGTCATACACTGAGATAAACGCTCTGTTGACAGTGTAATAAATGTAAGCTTCTGAGTCAAAGCAGTCAAAAGATACGGTCATTTATGTCACATACTTCGATACTTGCAAACTCACTCATCATGACATATAAAGTAGGGAGACAAGGACACGTTACAATAAGAACAGTTATTAATTTTTATCCTTCTTTTATTATAAACTGTTTGAATTTGAAAAGTGGGATTCTATGTACTTTTACACATAGAAATCACCAATGAAACGTCCGATGAGACCATTAGAATGGCTACGATAAAGTATAGAGAAAAACACTGACACATGTTTCAATTTACCCCACCAATGGGGCACGTTGTAACATTCCAAAATTTTACTGAAAAGAGTCTACTCAGTTCGAAATATCTGACATGACAGAAGTTTCGTAATTGTGTTCACAGTCTGCACACACGAAGAAAGGATCATTATTCCCACATGACCAATGAGACTGACCAATGAGACCACAATCTACGTTTAGTACGCTGTATCCATTCCTCTCCCTTTCTATAGACATCACCACAGATCAACCAGTAATCTTCTTCTTCTTCTTCTTTTTCTTCGGAAGATGGATGAAACTGCAATTTTCTTTTGTTGTTTCCTTCTCTCCTTTTTATTCTATTTCCATTCTTCGGTGCCATCTTGTGATTTCTCTCCTCCCTTTCCTTCTCTACAGCCCGTTTTTCGAGTGTGTCTGTTAAGATAGCACACATTCTCTTCTTTCGTCAACGGTTCCTTTCTTTCCTTGGTCCAGCTTTAGAGAAACCGCGATTGTGTTCAGTGGAAATACGTTCCTCTGCTGAAGTACCTGGAACAGAATTAACTGCATTCGCCACATTCTCGGAGTTATCCAGAGGAGCTGAAAGTTTTTCTACTGGAGCTAGCCTATTGGTCACAAAAGATGCAGAGAAATCGCTTTCTTGGAATTTGTCTGAGTCAAATGGGAATATGCCTCCTGCTGAGAATCCTGAAGTGATGTTTGCTGGTGTAAAAATGGCGAGAAGTCTTCTTGAAATGACCATAAACGCTAAGATCAGGGGGAAGCAAATGATAGAAGCACTACACCACTGTTCTTACATTTATTAAGAGCTTCTGTACTGAAATGGGACGAATGGTTGTCCAGCAGTAGTCGCACGGGATCTTTCTTGTTGGTATGGTTTGCCTAATAAAACGGTCGAGAAATGTTACAAAATATTACTCCAAGATCCATCCAGAACCTGTGGCAGCACCGATGCACCCAATGAGCCCGCCAAGGATAAAATGATCTTTAAAATATTTTCTTGGAAAAATAATCAAGGGTGAAATGCATGACCCTTGCGCACAATAGCAGCTGCTACTGTAACCAATTTGTGCTCGCCGTTCAGCTGATCTGACAATTTCAACTTGTTTCACACCTTTGTGCGCAACTATCCTGTTTCGCTTCAACACTGTAGTTACACCCGTTCCACACATGTTCCAAATTCTGGAAGGGGGAAGAGGAGGAGGAGGCGGAGGAGCACTCCGTCTTCAGGCCACAGGTGGCCCATCGGGACCATCCGACCGCCGTGTCATCTTCAGTTGAGGATGCGGATAGGAGGGGCGTGTGGTCAGCACAGCGCTCTCCCAGTCGTTATGATGGTTTTCTTTGACCGGAGCCGCTACTATTCGGTCGAGTAGCTCCTCAATTGTCATCACGAGGCTGAGTGCACCCCGATAAATGGCAACAGCGCATGGCGACTGGATGGTCACCCATCCAAGTGCTGGCCACGCCCGACAGCGCTTAACTTCCGTGATCTCACGGGAACCGGTGTATCCACTGCGGCAAGGCCGTTGCCCGAAGGGGGAAGAGGGGGCCGAGAATAAACAACTCCTAGCTTTTGGAAAAACTCCCGAACATTTTTGCTATTACATGCTGTCATCCTTCCCAGACTTGTGCTTTCAGATGGTAAAGGGGTGTGACACTAGGGGCAAAGCGGTGGATCAGTTATTTTAATGGTATATAGACGAAGATATGTCATGTATGTCCCATTGCCGCACGATCATTCGTGTTAAGGAGGACATGGTGCTCAGAACGTCATACCACAGGTCATGTAACCGTAGGATATCGGTTCTCACCCGCATTCCGGGCATGACATCCCATTAGACGACAAAAATCACGCGTAACTGTATTCGATTTGAGAGGGAGGTAAAAATATATACTGCTGCAATTCGTGGCACTCTTGATAGAGGGGCCAGATCATCAATCAGGGTTCCCGTTCATCAGTTTCGGTTGCTCGGTTGCTGGTCCACAATTTAATCATCGTATTCATATAAAGGGAAGCCGGTCTTGCATGGGCCAAGGCCGCCAACTCGAGGAGCAAGAATTAATGTGTCGTAGCGGACTTTGATGACAAGCAGCTTGCAGTCTGTGGGCTATCGCCTACCGCGTGGATAAAATCTGAGCCAGATGGGGTATCCCCAACGAAAGGTGAGTGTCTACAAAATCAACACACTGAAACATATCTAATTCTCGCAAGAGGTTGCCACGAACGTTCGTGCGGAACACGTGAAGGAGGCTTTTATAGTTACGTGAGGCTGTTCGTTATATGTCGTGCCTGAATGTGGTTTGTAGGCATCTGAGCTTTCCCAGTAATAGCAATGGGGCCATATTTACCGCTGGGTGACTCCTGCAACTTCGTCAGGTTCACACGGCTGCCCGCAGCAGTCCCATATCGGGTGATCCTTTCCATCGCTTCTCGCATTTCATCCACTGATCGAACCAAGAACACTGAGTCATTCACATATTCACGACAGCTGAGAGCATACTTCTCTCTGTGGTCCCAGTCAGCTGGCTCCGCTAACCGTGAAACAATGGCTCAAGTCGATGGCCTAATGAAGCACCGACAGCGGACAACCCTTGCGGACCGACCGCATGCTAGTTACAGGGTGCGCCGCACGACCATTGACTAGCACTCGCAAGGTGGCACCTCGGAGGAGTCAAAAGGCAAGGGAAAGTACATCCGTCGCAGCACTGTCTCTAGGAAGTCATGACTCACTTTATCAAAGGCGTGGTCGAAGTCCTCCGTCACTAAGGCACTGCGAATGTGGCAGATCGCTGCCAGGGATATGATATCGCGATAATCGATGAGCTCTGACTGATGACTTCTGTCACCACCAGCGGGCCAAACACTTCGAAAGCACAACAAGACGCTGACTTCAACGATTGGATGGACAGATGCAGAGGTATGTCTGGAACTCACTAAGTTTGTACATGAACGACAAATGTTTGACAGGATATCGTACCAAACTACACAGATAAAAGGTTATCACATGAGCTGTTTTATGATCCAGAGTAAATATCAAGCGTCAATGAAGCAAAACACGGCTAGCGCGGCTCTTACGGACACGCTAGCTCCCGAGAACAAAAAAGCTACCAGAACATGCACGACAGACCTACCCTCGTTAACTGCGGATTGGTCCGTCTAAACGAGAAACAGCAGGCCACGGCCGACTAACGATTGTGCGCAAGAAGTCCTGGTCGAAATGAAGTTGGCGCCAAGTACGAGTCACTCAGTCTTATGATATTAAGTAACAGGAAAAATACTATGACACTTGAGTTAACGATATTACGTAAGTCAATGTAATTTACCCTTGCGTGGCGTGATTGAGTTAATCACTGGTAAATGCTCAAAGGCCCATACACCATAATATGTGACATGAACTTGATAAGTATGCCTGACTAAACGCGTTATTAACGGTCGTACACACAGACACACGGACAAATGAACAACAAAACGATCGTATTAAGGGTCCGTTTATGCAAACTGAGATACGGAACCCTAAAAATCATATAATGATATTTTTTACGCCGTGCTGGGCTAATATAAAGCTGAGTGCGACAGTTTTTTAAACACTACAATCAGCGGAGTTGAAATGTCCTGGTACCACTACGTCCAGGAATGCAAAAGACAATCAATGGAATCGTGATACGCAAATTGTCCAACAGAAAAATTCCAGACACACCCGGCTACCGCAAAATGTAGTGTGTTACCCGGGTTATACTTTTGGGTATCTTATAGCATAACACAGCTGTCAATTCAGAGCACTACAAGATGATGCCAACTAGTTGAACCCCGAATTTTCAGAATTAGACCAGAGAAGAAGAGAAATTTCAGCTTGCAATGTGATAACGCCAGGACCTGTAAAAGTTTTGCAACCTTGGAATTCACAGCCAAATTTGTCTGAAATCTCCTACCACTCTCCGCTGTACAGCCCTCATTTGTCACATTTAAATTACTACATGGAACGATGGATTTCCAAACTCCGATTCCGTCGGCAAAGCTGTGAGACAATGGCCTGTTTGAAGTTTTTAAGTGCGAGTCAAACAGGCTTTGTTGAATGTTGGTGAAGTTGCTTAACGAGAGATAGTATTTATGTATAAAAAACAATGTACGTAGGTGAAATCCCGCTCTGTGTTACTGCGCTTTCTCTATTTGTTGTAATTCCTACGTAATTGAATGGGAGCCATAAGTTTTGGTCCGGCTTCTTTCAGATATCATAATTGATACTGAATTTAACTAATGAAAGGAGAAAATATAAAAATGCAGTAAATGAAGCAGGCAAAAAGGAATACAAACGTCTCAAAAATGAGATCGACAGGAAGTGCAAATTGGCTAAGCAGAGATGTAGAGGCGTATATCACTAGGGGTAAGATAGATACTGCCTACAGGAAAATTAAGGAGACTTTTGGAGAAAAGAGAACCACTTGTATGAATATCAAGAGCTCGGATGGATCCCCGTTCTAATCAAAGAGGGAAATCAGAAAGGTGGAAGGAGTATATAGACAAGATCGATGTACTTAAGGCCAATATTATGGAAATGGAACAGGATGTAGATGAAGATGAAATGGGAGATATGATACTGCTTGAAGAGTTTGACAGAGCACTGGAAGACCTGAGTCGAAACAAGGCCCCGGGAATAGACAACATTCCATTAGAACTACTGATAGCCTTGGGAGAGCCAGTTCTGACAAAACTCTACCATCTGGTGAGCAAGATGTATGAGAAGGGCGAAATATCCTCAGATTTCAAGAAGAATATAATAATCCCAATCCCAAAGAAAGCAGGTGTAGACAGATGTGAAAATTACAGAACTATAAGTTTAATAAGCCACGGCTGCAAAATACTAACACGAATTCTTTACATACGAATGGAAAAACTGGTAGAAGCCGACCTCGGGGAAGATCAGTTTGGATTTCGTAGAAATACTGGAACACGTGAACCAATACTGTCCCTACGACTTATCTTAAAAAAATAGATTAAGGAAAGGCAAACCTATGTTTCTAGAATTTGTAGACTTAGAGAAATCTTTTGACAATGTTGACTGGAATACTCTCTTCCAAATTATGAAGGTGGCAGGGGTAATAAACCGGGAGCGAAAGGCTATTTACAATTTGTACAGAGACCAGATGACAGTTAAAAGAGTCGAGGGACATAAACGGGAAGCAGTGGTTGGGAAGGGAGTGAGACAGGGTTGTAGCCTCTCCCCGATGTTATTCAATCTGTATATTGAGCTAGCAATAAAGGAAACAAAAGAAAAATTCGAAGTAGGTATTAAAATCCATGGAGAAGAAATAAAAACTTTAAGGTTCGCCGATGACATTGTAATTCTGTCAGAGACAGCAAAGTACTTGGAAGAGCAGTTGAACGGAATGGACAGTTTCTTGAAAGGAGGATATAAGATGAACATCAACAAAAGCAAGACGAGGATAATGGAATATAGTCGAGTTAACTCGGGTGATGCTAAGTGAATAAGATTAGGGAATCAGACACTTAAATATAGTAAAGGTGTTTTGCTATTTGGGGAGCAAAATAGCTGATGATGGTCTAAGTAGAGAGGATATAAAATGCAGACTGGCAATGGCAAGGAAAGCGTTTCTGAAGTAGAGAAATTTGTTAACATCGAGTATAGATTTCAGTGTCAGGAAGTCTTTTCTGAAAATATTTGTATGGAGTGTAGCCATGTATGGAAGTGAAACGTGGACGATAAATACACTCCTAGAAATGGAAAAAAGAACACATTGACACCGGTGTGTCAGACCCACCATACTTGCTCCGGACAGTGCGAGAGGGCTGTACAAGCAATGATCACACGCACGGCACAGCGGACACACCAGGAACCGCGGTGTTGGCCGTCGAATGGCACTAGCTGCGCAGCATTTGTGCACCGCCGCCGTCAGTGTCAGCAAGTTTGCCGTGGCATACGGAGCTCCATCGCAGTCTTTAACACTGGTAGCATGCCGCGACAGCGTGGAAGTGAACCGTATGTGCAGTTGACGGACTTTGAGCGAGGGCGTATAGTGGGCATGCGGGAGGCCGGGTGGACGTACCGCCGAATTGCTCAACACGTGGGGCGTGAGGTCTCCGCAGTACATCGATGTTGTCGCCAGTGGTCGGCGGAAGGTGCACGTGCCCGTCGACCTGGGACCGGACCGCAGCGACGCACGGATGCACGCCAAGACCGTAGGATCCTACGCAGTGCCGTAGGGGACCGCACCGCCACTTCCCAGCAAATTAGGGACACTGTTGTTCCTGGGGTATCGGCGAGGACCATTCGCAACCGTCTCCATGAAGCTGGGCTACGGTCCCGCACACCGTTAGGCCGTCTTCCGCTCACGCCCCAACATCGTGCAGCCCACCTCCAGTGGTGTCGCGACGGGCGTGAATGGAGGGACGAATGGAGACGTGTCGTCTTCAGCGATAGAGTCGCTTCTGCCTTGGTGTCAATTATGGTCGTATGCGTGTTTGGTGCCGTGCAGGTGATCGCCACAATCAGGACTGCATACGACCGAGACACACAGGGCCAACACCCGGCATCATGGTGTGGGGAGCGATCTCCTACACTGGACGTACACCACTGGTGATCGTCGAGGGGACACTGAATAGTGCACGGTACATCCAAACCGTCATCGAACCCATCGTTCTACCATTCCTAGACCGGCAAGGGAACTTGCTGTTCCAACAGGACAATGCACGTCCGCATGTATCCCGGGCCACCCAACGTGCTCTAGAAGGTGTAAGTCAACTACCCTGGCCAGCAAGATCTCCGGATCTGTCCCCCATTGAGCATGTTTGGGACTGGATGAAGCGTCGTCTCACGCGGTCTGCACGTCCAGCACGAACCCTGGTCCAACTGAGGCGCCAGGTGGAAATGGCATGGCAAGCCATTCCACAGGACTACATCCAGCATCTCTACGATCGTCTCCATGGGAGAATAGCAGCCTGCATTGCTGCGAAAGGTGGATATACACTGTACTAGTGCCGACATTGTGCATGCTCTGTTGCCTGTGTCTATGTGCCTGTGGTTCTGTCAGTGTGATCGTGTGATGTATCTGACCCCAGGAATGTGTCAATAAAGTTTCCCCTTCCTGGGACAATGAATTCACGGTGTTCTTATTTCAATTTCCAGGAGTGTAGTTTAGACAAGAAGAGAATAGACGCTTTCGAAATGTGGTGCCACAGAAGAATGCAAAAGATGAGATGGGTAGATCTTATAACTAATTAGGAGGTGTTGACTAGAATTGGGGAGAAGAGAAATTTGTCGCACAACATGACTAGAAGAAGGGATCGGTTGGTAGGACGTATTCTGAGGCATCAAGGGATGACAAATTTAGTATTGGAGGACAGCGTGGAGGGTAAAAATCGTAGAGGGAGACCAAGAGATGAATACACTAAACAGATTCATAAGGATGTAGGTTGCAGTAGGTACTGGGAGATAAAGAGGCTTGCACAGGATAGAGTAGCATTGAGAGCTGCATCAGACCAGTCTCTGGACTGAAGACCTCAACAACAACAAACAGAACTCTCGGTGTGCAGAATTAATTAATTGAGATTTTCATATTAAAACTTTAATTTTCATTTTCGTAATATAAAATTCAGACAAAATTATTATTTGTGTCTTATGTCATTGTGTGAGTAAATGAGAGTGTGTGAGAGTGTCTATGTGGGACATACGTTAAAACTTTAATTTTCATTTTCGTAATATAAAATTCAGACAAAATGTGTCTTATGTCGTTGTGGGAGTAAATGAGAGTGAGTGAGAGTGTCTATGTGGGACATACGTTAGTTTTAAGATTAATATTATGTAATGCATTACGCAATCATAACATGGGAATGATGTTTGTATCCACATTGCTGATGACGTATGTCCAAGCATACTTGTTTTTGTAAGAAGGCTGCCAGAATAGTTATTTGTAGAGTAATGTTTTCCTAAAGTTATCTCAAGATTAATTTTCATTTAGTTTCAGTTAATAAACCCTATAGTAATAATTTGCTTGTCGAAGTGACGCAAATGAATCTGATGTAGTGATTGGCTCAGAAAAGTTTAGGCACGACTATGATCTTGAAAAACTGATCTGATTGGCTGTTTATTTGATCAACCAATCAGAGTCAAGACTTTCCCGCGCTCTATCAAGTAGTATATGCGCTGTGAGCAACTGCATTGAGAGAGTCGTGGACTAGCTTTTGAGACACGAAGGTCATTTTAAATGTGTCCGTCCGTAAAACGTGTAAGGTGGAGAAATGTTCGGTAATTAGCGTTCAGATGGATTTTTAATGGTAGCTTTTGTTGCTACGAACATTTTGTAAGAGTTTGAGAGTCGTGGGATATTTGGATCGGGAGATATACGCTTGTGACTTGTTGGACTTACAAAATTCGGCGTGGCGATGTTCTGTGTTCTACTACAGAATATATTCGGCGAGCAATCTTTGTGAAAGAAGTCCACTGAATGACTTACGTAAGACATTAACGTTATGTGTAGAAAGTGGCTGTATATTCGCGTGATTATTCTCGTAATGGACTTAGGAGAATTCTGGCTGCTTTATGTGTGACATAAACTGGGAAGTTATAATAGCACTTTTGCATACTAAATGTGGGCTGATGACACATGTTTATGCAAAGAAAATAAAACCTACTTTTACCAGATTTCCGAACTTTCAATGAAAATCAGAACTCCGTTTTCCAGCTGAAAATTTATTATGAGTATTTACAGGAACAATCATAACGAGGTTTAGGCGGCCTCAGTAATTCTAGATACTAGGTGCTGGTTTCATCAACGCTGCTTTTTCATCACCTTGTAAGTACGTTGCAGAGTGAAGGGACACTGAGCAGACGCCGATCTGAGGTAGGTGAATATCAATTTGCACCTTGCTTCAGAGACAGTGAAAGTCAAAGACACTAAAGTGTCACGTGAGGAATCGTGAGTTCAAAATTCCTCTCTACTGTACAATTTTAATTTCTATATTTGGTTCGAGTACATTCTACAAATGTCCACAAATGTCAAGAATCATTGTACTGGAATGTTCTGCAGCTGCATATATATTGTATGCGTTTTGGCCGGAGTCAGTTCACTCCGCGTTCTTGTATGCGCAAGTGTTGAATAAACCTTCGTTAAGTGAAGATAGTGTTCGTCATTCATCTAATTACAACTTCTTCTACGCGACAATAGGTTGTCCGATTCTTCACGGAAAGTTCTCTCTTGAAATTTCAGTAGTAAACCTCTCAGCGATGCGCAACGCTTCTGTTGTCACATCAGTGAATGGAGTTCATTGATAATCTCGGTAACATTCTCGTGTCAACTAAACTATCCCGTGACCAAACGCGTCGCTCTTTCTTGGAACTTCTCTATCAGTCCTATCTGGTAAAGATCCCATATTCCTTCATGGATGAGCTACATTTCCTTAAGATTCTTCCTAAGAATCACGGTCTGGCATCTACTTTTCCTACATTTTTTTTTGTGTGGTCATACCACTCAATGGCGCTCTCAGTAGTTACTCTTACATAATTTAAGGCAGAGACTGTTTCCAGCAGATTCCCACCAGTAGTGTAGGTGCACAGTAGTGACTTCCTTTTCCTACTTGCGCACAGTATGTGACATTTATTTACGTCCAGGTTAAACTGCCGGAAGATCTTCTGGTCAGTCTGCAAATCGATAGCGTCTTCTGGCGTTGCCACTTTGTTGTAGAGAACCGCATCATCTACGAACATTCTGAAAGAGCATTTGACACTTTGTCCTAGATTACTTATATACATTATAAACAGTAGCGGTCCTATGACACTTCCTTGGGGGGCACCTGAAATTATCTTTGCATCTGTCGATTCCGTTCCATTAAGAGCGACTTATTGAGTCCTGTCAGCAAGGAAGTTTGGAATCAAGTCGCATATTGTGTCCGATACTCGATAAGAGTCAAGAAACATGATATAAACCTGAACGTTGTTGTCTAAAGCACTATGGATCTGATGAAGAAACAGAGTGAGCTGAGTACCGCAAGACCTCTCTTTACGCAATCCATATCGACTGTTGCAAATGATACATTCGTTCTCCAAAAATGTCCTAATTCTTTAGCATAAAACGTGTTCTGTAATTGTGTGAATCTGTTCTGCGGACTCTCTTGCAATCGGGAATAGCCTGAGCTTCTTTCCAGTCGCAAGGTACCCTTCGTTGCTCCATCGGTCTACGATAAACTGCTGCTGCAATGGGAGCAAGCTCTTTCGCACAATCTTACAGGTATTTCATCTGATCCTAATGCCTCTCCGCTGCTAAGCGATTTTAGTTGGCAGGCCGCGGTGGACGTGCGGTTCTAGGCTCTTCAGTCTGTAACCGCGTGACCGCTACGGTCGCAGGTTCGAATCCTGCCTCGGGCATGGATGTGTGTGATGTCCTTAGGTTAGTTAGGTTTAGGTAGTTCTAAGTTCTAGGGGACCGATGACCACAGATGTTAAGTCCCATAGTGCTCAGAGCTATTTGAACCATTTTTTTTGACTGTAGTTGCTTCGTTTCTATTCGGCGATCAGATATCTCAGTATTTCGGCCTTCCTTCTGTTATCTTCCGTTTCGGTGCGAATACAGACTTTGAGTGAATTATTAGATTATTTCTAAGCGCTTATTGTTTTTAAATAATACCACATCATATTAGGGTTTTTACTCAGATCGGTTGACAAAATTTTACTTCGAAGGTCTTTGAACTCTTATTCCTAGGCTCATTTTCTTTCATTTTGTTGCCACTCTTAGAGCAACTGTAGAGGTTATACGCTGCGGACCTCACCCATTTTGCCAGCACGTCAGCACAGAGCCAACTCGGACCTCTGGCTGTTTACGGGCCTAGCCGGCACACGTGCAAAACCACCCAGAGGACCGCAACCCGCAACTCATGATACGGGCCCTGGTCCCATCATTTTGCAACTATCTCTTGAGTGGTGCTTCCGAAATACACCGCTATTTATACATCGGCAACTGTTAGCTGTCACAGCAGCCTCGCCCCGTGCTGCCACCGGATCCTGACTGCAGATTAATTCGCAGCAAGGCCCTACCGCACAGAACTAATCCCAAAATAATACTGCACCGTGCCATGTCGACACGTACCCAGTTCTGTAACATAGGGCGCTGTGCGGGCGAGAATTTCCCAGCCTTGAAGTGTTTACTGCGCTTCTGTTACTGTGTCGGAGATAAATTATTAGCTGTACTGGACTAAGTTTTATTTTTATTTTGGACCCGAGGGCGAACATTAACGTTCTCTATCGGTTTAAAGTTCTATGTTTCAAAAATTTATATCACGGACGTAATCGAGTAAAGGCATGCCACCACTTACGGTGTTTCACGATCTGACCCACGGAATGCCAGATATGTTCTTCCTCTGATAATGTCGTCCTAAATATTGTCCCCGCCCCCATCTCCACCTTGAAGATTCGAATGGGAGAAGAGTGCTAAAGAGGAAGGCATTATCCTCAAAATATACAGAAGCAGGCACGGCTAGAGGACAAATGTAAGGATGTAGAGGCTTATCTCACTAGGGGTAAGATAGATACTGCGTACAGGAAAGTTAAAGAGACCTTTGGAGAAAAGAAAACCACTTGTATGAATATCAAGAGCTCAGATGGAAATCCAGTTCTAAGCAAAGAAGGGAAAGCAGAAAGCTGGAAGGAGTATATAGAGGGTCTATACAAGGGCGAGGTACTTGAGGACAATATTATGGAAATGGAAGAGGATGTAGATAAAGATGAAATGGGAGATATGATACTGTGTGAAGAGTTTGACAAAGCACTGAAAGATCTAAGTCGAAACAACTAGAACTACTGACAGCCTTGGGAGAGCCAGTTCTGACAGAACTCTACCATCAGGTGAGTAAAATGTATGAGACAGGCGAAATACCCTCAGACTTCAAGAAGAATATAACAATTCCAATCCCAAAGAAAGCAGGTGTTGACAGATGTGAAAATTACAGAACTATCAGTTTAATAAGTCTCAGCTGCAAAATACTAACGCGAATTCTTTACAGACGAATGGAATACTGGTAGAAGCCGATCTCGGGGAGGATCAGTTTGGATTCCGTAGAACTACTGGAACACGTGAGACAATACTGACCCTACGACTTATCTCAAATAATAGATTAAGGAAAGGCAAACCTAAGTTTCTAGCATTTGTAGACTTAGAGAAAGCTTTTGACAATGTTGACTGGAATACTCTCTTTCAAATTCTGAAGGTGTCAGGGGTAAAATACAGGTAGCGGAAGGCTATTTACAATTTGTACAGAAACCAGATGGCAGTTATAAGAGTCGAGGGACATGAAAGGGAAGCAGTGGTTGGGAAGGGAGTGAGACAGGGTTGTAGCCTCTCCCCGATGTTATTCAGTCTGTATATTGAGCAAGTAGTAAAGGGAACAAAAGAAAAATTCGAAGTAGGTATTAAAACCCATGGAGAAGATATAAAAACTTTAAGGGTCGCCGATGACATTGTAATTCTGTCAGAGACAGCAAAGTACTTGGAAGAGCAGTTGAACGGAACGGACAGTGTCCTGAAAGGAGGATATAAGATGAACATCAACAAAAGGAAAACGAGGGTAATGGAATATAGTTGTGTTAACTCGGTTGATGCTAAGTGAATAAGATTAGGGAATGAGACACTTAAAGTAGTAAAGGAGTTTTGCTATTTGGGGAGCAAAATAACTGATGATGGTCAAAGTAGAGAGGATATAAAATGTAGACTGGCAATGGCAAGGAAAGCGTTTCTGAAGTAGAGAAATTTGTTAACATCGAGTATAGATCCAAATGTCAGGAAGTCGTTTCTGAGAGTATTTGTACGAAGTGTAGCCATATATGGAAGTGAAACATGGACGATAAATAGTTCGGACAAGAAGAGAATAGAAGCTTTCTAAATGTGGAGCTACAGAAGAATGCTGAAGGTTAGATGGGTAGATCACATAACTAATGAGGCACAACTTGACTTGAAGAAGGGATCGGTTGGTAGGACATGTTCTGAGGCATCAATGGATCACCAATTTAGTATTGGAGGGCAGCGTGGAGGGTTAATATCGTAGAGGGAGACCAAGAGATGAATACACTAAGCAGATTCAAGAGGATGTAGGCTGCAGTAGGTACTGGGAGATGAAGCAGCTTGCACAGGATAGAGTAGCATGGAGAGCTACATCAAACCCGTCTCAGGACTGAAGACCACAACAACAAAACCGAAGGGCATATCCAAGGAAAATATAATGGCTATAGTTTTTCCTTGTTCTCAGCAGAGTTGTATTAACAAAACAGCAACGATACGTTAGGCGGGTGATGAAGCCCTTACGGAAATAGCGGAAAGGTCGGGGAAGAAGGCCAGTGTTCACTCTGTCTGCTTGCCGGGGGTCTCATCCGAGATGTGGAGGAGGCCCTGCCGACGGATAGAGGACACTGGGTGCACCCGACTGCAAATTGTTGCCCATGTCAGCACCAATGACTCCTGCCGTCTGGGTTCAGAGGTCATCCTCAGTTCGTACAGGCGGTTGGCAGAATTGGTGAAGGCGGAAAGCCTTGTTCGCGGAGTGGAATCTGAGCTAACTATTTGTAGTATCGTTCCCAGAACCGATCGCGGTCCTCTGGTTTGGAGCCGAGTACAAGGCTTAAACCAGAGGCTCAGACGATTCTACGGAAATCTGGGGTGCAAATTTGTCGACCTCCGCTATCGGGTGGAGAAATGTAGGGTCCCCCTGAATAGGTCAGGCGTGCACTACACTCCGGAAGTGGCTACAAGGGTAGCGGAGTACGTGTGGAGTCCACATGTGGGTTTTTTAGGTTAGAGAATTCCCTCCCTAGGCCCGACAAGACGCCTCCTGAGACGCGGTAAGGTAGGAGCAGCCAAAATGCAACAGGAAATAACGATATTAATGTGCTAGTAGTAAAGTGCAGGAGCGTCTATAGAAAGGTCCCAGAACTGCTCTCATTAATAAACGGTCACAATGCCCATATAGTACTAGGGACAGAAAGTTGGATGAAACCAGACGTAAACAGTAATGAAATCCTAAACTCAGATTGGAATGTATACCGCAGAGACAGGCTGGACAGTGAAGGGGGAGGCGTGTTTATAGCGAAAAGAAGTACAATAGTATCGAAGGAAATTGACGGAGATCCGAAATATGAAATAATTTGGGTGAAGGTCACGGTTAAAGCAGGCTCAGACATGGTAATTGGATGGCTCTATAGGGCCCCTAGCTCAGCAGCTGTTGTGGCTGAGCACCTGAAGAATAATTTGGAAAATATTTCGAGTAGATTTCCCCACCATGTTACAGTTCTTGGTGGAGATTTTAATTTGCCGGATATAGACTGGGAGACTCAAACGTTCATAACGGGTGGCAGGGACAAAGAATCCAGTGAAATTTTTTTAAGTGCTTTATCTGAAAACTACCTTGACTAGTTAAGCAGAGAACCGACTCGTGGCAATAACATATTAGACCTTCTGGTGACAAACAGACCCGAACTATGTTGAAACAGTTAACGCAGAACAGGGAATCAACGGTTAGTCCATCGATGATTTCAGCCGTAAATAGTAATATTAAAAAAGGTAGGAAGATTTTTCTGTTTAAAAACAGTGACAAAAAGCAGATTACAGGGTACCTGACGGCTCAACACAAAAGTTTTGTCTCAAGTACAGATAGTGTTGAGGATCAGTGGACAAAGTTCAAAACCATCGTACAATATGCGTTAGATGAGTATGTGCCAAGCAAGATCGTAAGAGATGGAAAAGAGCCACCGTGGTACAACAACCGAGTTAGAAAACTGCTGCGGGAGCAAAGGGAACTTCACAGCAAACATAAACATAGCCAAAGCCTTGCAGACAAACAAAAATTACGCGAAGCGAAATGTAGTGTGAGGAGGGCTATGCGAAAGGCGTTCAATGAATTCGAAAGTATAGTTCTATGTACTGACTTGGCAGAAAATCGTAAGAAATTTTGGTCTTATGTCAAAGAGGTAGGTGGATCAAAACAAAATGTCCAGACACTCTGTGACCAAAATGGTACTGAAACAGAGGATGACAGACTAATGGCCGAAATACTAAATGTCTTTTTCCAAAGCTGTTTCACTGAGGAAGACTGTACTGTAGTTCCTTCTCTAGACTGTCGCACAGATGACAAAATGGTAGATATCGAACTAGACGACAGAGGGATAGAGAAACAATTTAAATCGCTCAAAAGAGGAAAGGCCGCTGGACCTGATGGGATACCAGTTCGATTTTACACAGAGTACGCGAAGGAACTTGCCCCCCTTCTTGCAGCGGTGTACCGTAGGTCTCTAGAAGAGCGTAGCGTTCCAAAGGATTGGAAAAGGGAACAGGTCATCCCCGTTTTCAAGAAGGGACGTCGAACAGATGTGCAGAACTATAGACCTATATCTCTAACGTCGATCAGTTGTAGAGTTTTGGAACACGTATTATGTTCGAGTATAATGACTTTTCTGGAGACTAGAAATCTACTCTGTAGGAATCATCATGGGTTTCGAAAAAGACGGTCGTGTGAAACCCAGCTCGCGCTATTCGTCCACGAGACTCAGAGGGCCATAGACACGGGTTCACAGGTAGATGCCGTGTTTCTTGACTTCCGCAAGGCGTTCGATACAGTTCTCCATAGTTGTTTAATGAACAAAGTAAGAGCATATGGACTATCAGACCAATTGTGTGATTGGATTGAAGAGTTCCTAGATAACAGAACGCAGCATGTCATTCTCAATGGAGAGTGATTTCAGGTGTACCTCAGGGGAGTGTCATAGGACCGATGCTATTCAAAATATACATAAATGACCTTGTGAATGACGTCGGAAGTTCACTGAGGCTTTTTGCAGATGATGCTGTGGTCTATCGAGAGGTTGTAACAATGGAAAATTGTACTGAAATGCAGGAGGATCTGCCGCGAATTGACGCATGGTGCAGGGAATGGCAATTCAATCTCAATGTAGACAAGTGTAATGTGCTGCGAATACATAGAAAGATAGATCCCTTATCATTTAGCTACGAAATAGCAGGTCAGCATCTGGAAGCAGTTAATTCCATAAATTATCTGGGAGTACGCATTAGGAGTGATTTAAAATGGAATGATCATATAAAGTTGATCGTCGGTAAAGCAGATGCCAGACTGAGATTCATTGGAAGAATCCTAAGGAAATGCAATCCGAAAACAAAGGATGTAGGTTACAGTACGCTTGTTCGCCCACTGCTTGAATGCTGCTCAGCAGTGTGGGATGCGTACCAGATAGGGTTGATAGAAGGGATAGAGAAGATCCAACGGAGAGCAGCGCGCTTCGTTACAGGATCATTTAGTAATCGCGAAAGCGTTACGGAGATGATAAACAAACTCCAGTGGAACACTCTGCAGGAGAGACGCTCAGTAGCTCGGTACGGGCTTTTGTTAAAGTTTCGAGAACATACCTTCACCGAGGAGTCAAGCAGTATATTGCTCCCTCCTGCGTATATCTCGCGAAGAGACCATGAGGATAAAATCAGAGAGATTAGAGCCCACACAGAAGCATACGGACAATCCTTCTTTCCACGAACAATACGAGACTGGAAAAGAAGGGAGAGCCGATAGAGGTACTGAAGGTACCCTCCGCCACACACCGTCAGGTGGCTTGCGGAAAATGTATGTAGATGTAGATGTAGACTGAAGTGCAGAGCATACACTCTGTGATCAAAAGTACCCGGACACCTGGCTGACAATGACTTACAAGTTCGTGGCGCCCTCCATTGCTAATGCTGGAATTCAGTATGGTGTTGGTCGATACTTGTCCTTGATGACAGCTTCCACTGTCGCAGGCTTAAGTTCAGTCAGGTGCTGGAAGGTTTCTTGGGGAATGGCAGCCCATTCTTCTCGGAGTGCTGCGCTGTGGAGAGGTATCATGTCGGTCGGTGAGGCCTGCAACGAAGTCGGCATTCCAAAACATCCCAAGGATTCGGGTCAGGACTCTGTGCCGGCCAGTGCATTACAGGGATGTCATTGTCTTGTATACACTCCGCCACAGGCCGTGTATTATGAACATGTGTTCGATCATGTTGAAAGAAGCGGTCGCATCCCTGAATTGCTCTTCAACAGTGGGAACACGACGGTGCGTAAAACATCAATGTAGGCCAGTGCTGTGACAGTGCCACGCAAAACGACAAGGGGTCCAAGCCACCTCCATGAAAATCACGACCACACCATAGCACCACCACCTCCGAATTTTACTGTTGGCACTACACACGCTGGCAGATGACGTTCACTGGACATTCGCCATACCCACAAAGTGCCATCGGATCGCCACATTGTGTACCGTGATTCATCACACAACGTTTCTGCACTGATCAATCGTCCAATATTTACGCTCCTTACACAAAGCGAGGTGTCGTTTGGCATTTACCAGCGTGATGTGCGGCTTTTGAGCAGCCTCTCGAGCATGAAATTTAAGTTTTCTCACCATCCGCCTAACTGTCATAGTACTTTCAGTGGATCCTGATGCACTTTGGGATTCCTGTGTGACGATCTGGATAGATGTCTGCCTATTACACATTACGATCCTCTTCAACTGTCGGCGGTCTCTGTCAGTCAACAGACGAGGTCGGTCTATACGCTTTTGTGCTGTACGTGTTCTGTCATGTTTCCACTTCACTATCACATCGGAAACAGTGGACCTAGGGATGTTTAGGACTGTGGAAATCTTGCGTACAAGCGTATGACACAAGCAACACCCAATCACTTGAGCACGTTCGAAGTCCGTGAGATCCGCGGAGCGCCCCAGTCTGCTCTCTCATGATGTCTAATGAGTACGGAGGTCGCTGATACGGAGTACCTGGCAGTATGTGACATTACAATGCACCTAGTACGATAAAAATGTTTTTGCGTGTGTGCGGATACTTTTGATCACATATTGTACCAGTGAACTCATCCAGATTGTTGCTTTTGCTACTCATTATAACGCTGTCATTTTTCAAAAACCACATGTTAGTTTGGCATCTCCGCAGGTACCTCTCTGATTTTGTTTGCAACTACCGTAGGGCGGGCTCTAACAATGTAGCACAAAATTCATCATACCGCGGCGATACTCTTTGAAATACTCGTATATGGTTTTATATCGGAAGTTTCCCGTAAGATGTGAGATGTTTTGCAGTGATGTCGTTATTAACTCTTGAACTCCGCCTACTGGTCCTGGTGGGAGATTCACTACCGACCGCCACAATGTCATCCTCTGTCAATGGCGTCATTCGGAACTGATATAGAGGAGCATGCAGTCGATTTTCCGCTCTCAGTCCCGTTGTCGGTGTTCACATACGAGTCGCTACTTCTAGTTCAAATAGCTCCTCAATTAGCATATGAGGGTTAAGGTCTCCCCGTATCAGTACTAAGGAAAAATATCTGACAGTGCCGGCAATCGAATTCAAATCTTCCATATAACAGTGGAACACATAGCTACAGAGGCGAACACAAGTGTCTCGTACTTCAGCAAATATCCAGGTTCCATCATTTGTTGTATCAAGAATTTTGATAACGTGGCTATCTAAATATGACAACTCTTGGTTGTTTATGGAGCCATACAGCGAACTTTGGAAAGTATATCAGAGAGTGATACAAAATAGGCATTGTATAAGTCTATTTCTTTGCCTACGGCAATGAACGAAAACAGTACACAGATATGAGAACAGGGCGGAAATGCATAAAATAAGAAAAGAATTGCGCTTTAGGAGCACGTAGAAGATTCTCCTTATTCGACAGACTTACCAGTGAATGGAGAGGCGTAATGAAAGTGGAGCATTTACATTAAAGTCAAATTTTAAGGAAAGTACTTGTATTAATTACCCATGTGACTTACACCATTCTCAAGGTTTGTCTATATTTTGTAAGTGTGATTTTGTCATATGATGACATGGTTTGAGACCGTGGCTGTTACTTGAAGACAAATGTTGACATTGTCGAGACAGCAACCAGCCAGAAATTTGTTTTAAGTTCATTTATTCAAAAGGTTTCGTTACCGGTTTCGAATCATTACGATTCATCGTCAGATGGCTTTCATGCTTTCATTACAACATGCGCTGCGTTTTTTACTGATTAGTTATCCTAAAATATAGATAACACATAATTATAAGCACGTCACAAAGATGGTTGAGTTGCAGATTTACATTGGGATGTAACTCACGTGAAATGTCGGTTTGTAGTACTCTTTTTCGTAGTTTTCGTCCTGCAGACAACGTCTCTAGTTTTCGCCACATTCACATCATTGCACACATAAACATCCATAATTGAGCGCTTCAGATTTGTCACTGATTGCATTTCTACCATATTTCTATCGTTAAACACGTAAATTTGTATCACTGAGCAGCTTAGTGACAGAACCGCATGCTTTGATAGATACATAGTGTTTACAAACATATGAGTGTCAAAGATGCAATGATATATCCTAATACTACAAAGATGCTACACGTTTGGAAAAAGATCATGTATTTACTTATGCAACTGAAAATCCTTTTACACCAGTACAGAGAGATACTGATTTTGTGAATATTAGAGTGAATACTGCTACACTAATTATAAAGATGTTCCATGTCAAAGGTTTTTTTAAATAAAGGAATTTAAAATAAATTTGTGGCTGGTTGTTGTCTCAACAACATCAATATTTTGTAAGTGTTTAAATGACTATGATATAAGCACTAACTCATTACAGTTTTTGGTTTGAAGGATAAATTGTCATGATATAACAGGTTTCCCTTCTGAATGTTTTAGAAAAGTATTTGATACGATTTACTATTAATATCCCTGTCATATCTCAAAGTGAACGATTTGCACTTACTATTTTAACGTACTGACCTTTCAGATCCTCAGTTTTCATTGAACTGTTGCTTAGGAAATCTTAAATATTGTCACACCTATCAGTGTAGCATATTAACGTAACTCATGACATCGTACCATCATCCTCATTCTGAGCACTCAAACCAGTTTTACGCTTACTTGTCTTTGCTTATTTTAAAATTTGGATCCAAACGCCTGGTACGTCGATTTGTTGTTACTTCTACTACGTTTTTCTATTATACTGAAAGCAGCGTCGTTAGGCAAGAATGAATTTCCACGACTGTAGCAAATTGAAATATATA
Source organism: Schistocerca americana (assembly GCF_021461395.2). NCBI lineage: Eukaryota > Metazoa > Arthropoda > Insecta > Orthoptera > Acrididae > Schistocerca > Schistocerca americana. The sequence continues at coordinate 1,026,924,393 of NC_060119.1, forward strand.
GGTTCTGTTTTCGGGTCAAGAGCTTTAACTTGCTTTAATAAAGTTAGGATTATTTCGATGTTTCGATTATGTCCAGTGCAAGGGTCTGCAAATGTACTTCATAGTGTACTTCAAGCTTCGTGAATTCTCTCTTAAATGCTTCTTGTTATAAGATTCTGCTGACTTTTTTCTTGTTTTCTACCACATCAGCTTTTCAATATTAAACGTGAGTTTTGCTATTAATTTACAGATCAGTAAAACCAGAAAGATATACCATGAAACTCTACGAGTCATAAAACAATGCTGTTGTGACTTTGTTCAGTGTTGTTGTGGTCTTCAGTCCGAAGATTGGTTTGATGCAGCTCTCCACGTTACGCTATACTGAGGAAGTGTCTTCAACTCCGAGTAAGTACTGCACACAACATCAACTCTTTGTCTCCATCTACGACTTTTACCTCTCCAACTGCGCACCAACAATAAACTGGTGATTCCTTGATGTCTCAGAATGTGTCCTTTAGTCAAGTTGTGCCACAAATTTCTTGTCTCCCCAATCCGATTCATTACGTCCTTATTAGTTACGTGATTTACCCATCTAATCCTCAGCATTATTCTATAGCACTACATGTCAAAAGCTTGTATTCTCTTCTTAGTTTATTATAGCTCCGAAAAAAATTGACTGTAGATCTGAGTGAAAGGTATCTGATATCATTTCGTGGATGAATATTTAAGCATAGCCTAGTTTTAATACAGTACTGAAACGTAATATGACTTTCAAGATCTTTGGTAAATTCTGTTGATAAATATACAAAAATGGAGTTGTTCACTTTAACTGTGAACCCTCCACCAGTGTGTGAACAAGAGAAGTATCCGAGCTCTGTAACGCATTTATGAGAAATAGATGACTCACTAACAGTGCCCGGCAGCATAATATTAGTAATATAAACCGAAACCCAAAAGAGGTATCTGGTGATCTTTTTGTTGCAGAAAACCTCATGGGAACTGAAATGATGGTTAAGGGTTACGCCTTGAAGTGTAGTTAATACAATTTCGGTTTTCTGTGGGTAGCCACACCAATGACAATGTTCAGATACTTTCTATCTAAATAACATTGTATGTAGTAGATCGTATCATTCATATATTTTTTCGTAAACATAATTTACGTAACTTGAGTATTTTTCTGCAGTATTACAGTTACAACTTTTATGAGTGATAGTACTTGTAAAAATTGTAACAACTATAGCTTAAGAAAGAAAATGATGATCAAAGTAGTGATACTTGTAGGTGAAAAGACTTCCTAAATCACTTAATTATAGCTATCTATCAAGTAGTGTGTTGCACTGATCGTAGATATAGGCAACATTTAACAAACGGGCTAATGTAACGATACAAATTTTAAATCTCGCAAAGGCAAGAGTTCAGCCATATAGCTAATATCTAAGTCTGTATTCTACAAACCACCTTACAGTGTACGGTGGAGGGTGTTCCATATAACATTGCTAGTTCCTTAGTTTTCTGTACCAGTCGCAAACGGTGCACAGACCAAACACATCTTCCTAAGTCTCTGTATGAACTCTCTAAGTTTACTTTGATAATATTTGATGAGAAATATCTAGTATGAAGAAAATGCTACTCGATTGTTCTATGAATGTACTCTCTTGGAATTATCGCAGTAAACCATATCGTGATGGGTAATGCCTCTTTTACAGCTACTGTCACTGGTTTTATGTGAGAACTCCATGACGCTTCCGTTCTTATTAAACGAATTCTTGAAGAAACGACTGTTCTTCTTTGTATCTCCTCTATTGTCTGAGTCAATCCTACATGTGCTGCAGACTGAGCAACAATACTAAAGCAAAAGCCTGACGTGCGTTTTGTGAGCCATCTTCTTCGTGGGTGGACTACACTCAGGGTTCTTCCAAAGGCTGTCAGACTATTATCTATTTTTCCAAACATTAATTTTATGGATTACTTCCACTTTAAATCATTCTATACGCGTACTGCCAGTAAGTTATCTATTTGACAATCATGGAGTCAAGCAATAGTTCGTGAACCTGTGATTTACTAGTAATACGTTACATTGAATTATGTTGACGACTAACATCATCTACTTGACTGTTTTAACAAAGAGAATATTATTTGTGAGTCCTTTACCGATAATGTTAATGTGGAAACAAAAGTTTTGGAAACGAAAGCTTCGTAGCTGCACTCTTTTATTTTTTTTTTCAAAATGAAATTTGAACAAACAAAAGGAATTATGTATAACTTCTTAGCTATTGCTATACTTCTGTGACTATGATATTTTTTAAAAAAGTCATACTGTAGTTTTTTAATGCTATCAGGGAGTTCTGTAATCAAACATATGCAATTTTTCACAAAAAAAGTGATAGATATGATGAAATAACGTAGTTCTGCCTCCTTTGTTACGTAAACGTAGGTGGCACTTTAAGTATTCAGTAAATTAAAATAAGCTTAAGTGTTTCACTATACTGAATATTTCGATGTATGAGGGCGTTCCAAAATCTTTGCATCAAATCTCTAGGGATAATATGGAATAACTTTACTTGCAGACAAAATTTTTGCTAACGTTTCCCAGTAACTGTAGGCATCGTTTAGTATTCGCCGGCCTTGGGATGACGGGGTTTCACCGAACCAGTGACGTCTACTAATAAAGTGTACTGCGTAATGCCAGCCCCAATAAACTGATGGAGTAATTTCTAGGAAGAAAACCTTAAGACTGGGTATCTACAAGCAGAGAAAGTTATTTTAGAAGGGAATCATAAACTATAATTTTGAGGGGGGTTCCTTTCATATTGAGCAAATAACTGGCCTATTGACAACACACAAGGCGTATCGACACTGCAGAGTTCCTACTCCCAGTCACCTTTCGGGTGCATAAACAAAACAAAAACAAAAAAGCGTCAGTGAATATCTTATCTCTAGGAAAAGTTGTTCCCTGTAAGGTGATATATCACCCTTTAATGTTCGATGTAAATACTTTAGAACCCTCAGTTCGCTAAGGTACCCATATAACATGGCACAGCAGGTAGTTCATTGATGGATAGTTTACTTTACACAACTCGCATTTAACCTCCACCACCTAACCTCTGACCATTATGAAGGTAACTCTAAAGAGAATGGCGTGCAGTTGCTAACGAGAACGCAGACTTGAACTGAGTCCCCATTTAGCGTCGCGGAAAGCGGCCCGGTGTCAAAGAGAAAGCGACGCCTTTCACGGGCGCAGCTCGGGCCGTTGTTGTTTCCATGAATAGGAGCCAGGAGCCGTGAGCTAGGACAAAAGGCCGGCGGGCTAGGTGCTGTGGAGCGCAGGCAGCGCCGTGGGCGTTTCCGTCTCGCTAATGCTGTAGTCTTCAGGTGAACACCCCTACAGTTACAACACTCGTTTATTTACACCCGATGCTATAGAAGTCGTAACTCATGCGCTATATTTCAATCTACAATTCCACTGCCGCAAAATAATTTCATGACGAAATTTGGCAATTCCTTTACTTCTAAACATTCACACACACACACACACACACACACACACTCACACACACACACAGAATGAGGGAGAGAGTGAGAGAGAGGTACAGGCCCTAAATTGTGCCGACAAGAATTTGTCTGCTTTTACGATTCGTGTTACAGTATGAAACTTCCTGGCAGTTTTGTGTGCCAGACCGAGACTCGAAATCGGGAATCGGAACATTTGCCTTTTGCGGGCAGAAGTAAAGCTGTGAGGAAGGGGCATGAGTCGTGCTTGGGTAGCTCAGTGGTAGCCTGGTTAGCTGAGTGGTTATGTGTTGCCGGCACGGTAGCTCAGCGTGTTCGGTCAGAAGGCTGCTCGGCCTCTGTAAAAAAAAAAAAAAAAAAAAAAAAAAAAACGAGCAAAAGAAACGGGTGTTTTGTGACATCCGCCCAGACCAAACGCAACGAACGTTACAGAAAAAAAAGTGGTAGAGCACTAGCCCACTTGCCCGCAAAAGGCAAAGGTCCCGAGTTCGAGTCTCGGTCCGGCACACAGTTTTAATCTGCCAGGAAGTTTCATATCAGCGCACACTCCGCTGCAGAGTTAAAATCTCATTCTGCATGTTACGGTATGTTATTAATACGACTGGTTGATCATTGTAGTACTGCTATTTGTTTAAAATGTGTTGCAAAGTCTTTGTGTTGTTTGTTTCATGTGCAGCGGCGAAGATCTGTGGAGAGAGGATGGCTAAACTTCGCGCGGCTGGAGGCTTAAATTTCACAGGATACAAATCACAGATGGTCGATATCGACTACTAGAAGAAGACGAAGATGCAATAAATCTCCTGAGGCCATCGTGGTGTGCCAATATGAAACCTAAATTACTGTAGAACGTCATGTATTATTGTAAAATTGTATTCAATCCAGTTTTGAGCCTTATATTGTGGAGATACTTATTCTGTGAATTCTATTCTTGGAAATTTAATAGCTCACAGTTCGCTGCATTTTATTATGAGGCCACGTACACGTAAGTAGTACTATGACGACATAAATTAACTAAAGCCTAAAGTTTATTTGCCAGAGGAAAAGATATAATGAAGTTTGTTGACATTGTCAACCAGGAGATACGACACCTTTTATAAAATTTTTTATTTATGTTAATGATTGGAAACGCATTAAGTCAAGATGGCTTAGGAAATCTTTATTTCTACGAATTACTGGTTTTGGGTAACAGTCTAGCGATCTTCAGATCATAAAACATTCTTTGTTAGTCTTGTAGCCATTACGGCTTCACACATCAAAACCTTTCTTAAAGTGACAACATCCATACATGATATAATTCAAAAGAGTTTTTCATCGTTCGTGGCCTGTGTAATTGAATAATGTTCGTAAAACAAAGGCGTTACGCTGTTGAAACTTAGTGTCTCACACAATAACAATTTTCATCGTCTCATAAATGAGATCGTCATATATGTACACTCTTTGACATAAAACTCGACCGGCGGCCGGCCGCTTCAGCGGCTAAGTCCGCGCCGATCGCGACATGGGACAAAAAAACTGGCCAACTCGCTAATTCTCTAAGTCCGGTTATCTGCACAATCTGGCAACACTGTAGACTGCGGCACTTCCTGGAGGAAAACTTGTCCCATGATAGAGAAACCCCTGGCTGATTACGCCTGTGGTCTAGCGGTAGTGTGCGTTGTTTCTGTTCGTAATGTCAGTGGATCGAGAGCAGCTGGCATAAAATATTTTTATAGCGTCTTCTGTCTGAATGCTGAAGACGTGAATGTAATGGTAAAGCAGATTCGATCTATTTCGCTTTCTGACACACCGATATCGAAATTTTATCCAGTAACGATTTTGCGGCAGATTTCCTGCAGACTGTCCTCCTCTGGACGCCGTATGCGGCAAAGCTCCGGGATCTATTTGCAGGCAACTGGCAGCGGCCGTGGCGACAGCAGCGGCGCTGCACTCCCCCGTTCTTTATCGAAAGCGCCTGCTACCGCTCATCGCTTTTGATGATTTAAAGCGCTTTATTATTAAATGTTGCTCCACAGAAAATTTCTACAATTTCCATTCACGCTCAAAACCAACGGAGACAGACGCCCTGATTAGTAGGCGGGTATTATATTACATTAATCGGCAAGAGCTGAGTATGGCCCGAAATTAATTTTATAGACTGGGATGAAATTAAACCAGCTCTCTACATCCGATGAATTTATAAATGCTTCATACCTAGTTTCTTTTCTTTCAAACTCAATTATTTGTGCAACTTTTGGTCAATGTTAGGATGTTTTCGTCAAGCCAGAGTGAGCGTCTGTGCAGCGGCGAAGATCTGTGGAGAGAGGATGGCTAAACTTCGCGCGGCTGGAGGTTTAAATTTCACAGGATACAAATCACAGATGGTCGATATCGACTACTACAGTTCAATTCATTTATCTTGGCGGCTCGCGCATGCCCGCCCAGACGCGGGAGATTCCAGCGTTGCCAGTTTTACGCGCCAAGAGAAGCAGCGCCGTAGCAGTGTAGTTCTCAAACTTACGTTTAGGGGGGAGCGCGCAGTTTATGAAGTAAAGCCACCACGGCCGCATTAAACTTTTCGCTGCTACAGAGACGTCCTCCCCGCATTCCACGCCGTGCGCGATTTTGTAACCACTGCACTGCTCGCCTGTGCAGACACATAGTGTTCTGACTGCTTTGACACACTTATCATTCGATTTCACAAAAACTATTTGGCCCAAAAATTTGATTTTGACACATCTTCTTGACTGATACCTTCCCCCCATAAATGACTTAATTTTGTTTCGATTTTCAACGCAGTTATATTGCAGCATTAAATGTAGTAAACCATTGCACGAAATTTTGAAGAGTTTGCAGAGGTAAAGTTCATAGCGTATACTTTCCGTATGTTCGATTGTAGTTACCACAATGTTGAGAATGAAATGTGGACAAGATACCTAAATTTCATATAAAATTTACTGTATAACAACATCTCATTTAATTTAAGTACCAGGTTGGTGTCGTATGTAATATTGAGAAATATTCCGTCTTTTGCGACTGTAATAAAAGTTTTATTTACACCGGGCGCGTTTGACTTTATTTTAAAGCACTTCAATCAATCAAAAGGAAGTACACAAAATACGTTAAACAAAACGGTGGACTTACAAAAACAGTAGGACTTGAATATACTGTGTATCAGTGCTCTGAGCTATGTCAAATATAATTTTTGTGTGTGGCACACACAAAAAGCATTTATTTGCTAAAACACTGATCGGCCGACACAAACGTTGAATATTGTGTTACCTCAGCACAAAACTGCGAAAGGTAACTTGGCAATGGAGGAGACAAAATGCTGTCCAATGAAGATGCTTCAAAAGAGAAAAACGCGTCTGGTCTAAATAAGATGCTTATTACAGTTGCAGAAGAGGAATATATTTCAATGCCATTGGTAAAATTGCAACTGTGGAACAAAAACAAGGAAGAGAACATGACTATTATTGTGTATGTGCCTTACCCTTCATTGTTGTCAATCGCTGCGATAGTCTTCTGCATCGCTGTAGTCAGTGTCGCAGTCCGAATCATCAGGTCTTAGAGTTATGACGATGGGTTCAAGCAGATTGTCAATTACAATTTCCCTGTCCATGTCCTCCTCCTGTAGCTTTTGTGCATGCCGAACACATTCAGCCCATGCTGAAGGAGTAATTCTGTCAAGTGCTTCGTGCAGAAGCCTTTCTGTATCGGCAATTTTAAATGTCACGTTTCGTTCTGCGACATACCCTTTCACTTGTGCCCAAATTAACTCTATCGGAATGTATTGGCAATGGTACGGTGGCAAACGCAAAACTGTGTGTCCATGTTCCTGTGCAATACAATCGATTTCATAAACTTTTGTGCGAGGCTTATGAAGCACTACAAGATTCAACATTTCAGCACGAGTTTGGTTGGCAGTATGTGGAATATTTTTACTTGCAAGCCATAACATGATATCGGCTTTTTTTGTACTTGTTGTGGGTGTCTTGTCAACAACAACAGAGTGATAACTCGCATTGTCCATTACAATCACCGAGTTTGCAGGCAAGTAAGGGAGAAACTGATTCCTAAACCACAATTTAAATGTCTCAGAGTTCATTTCGGAATGATAATCCCCTGAATTTCTCTTTTTTGCCCAGAACACTAATTTGCTTTCTGGAATGAATCCAGAAGCAGAACCAGCGTGAAGCACAATTATTCGTCCACCTTTACCAACTGGTACTTTAAACCCACCCGAACCATCACTCATTTTCCAACACGCTTTCCTTGTGTGATTTTGGTTCACCCATGTTTCGTCCAAAAGAAAAAAATGTTCTTATTCCCGGATTTTCTTACTTCAATAATACGTCTTAAAAACTGTGCCCTTGAAGCAGCGATATCACTACGTTCCATTAAAAACTTTCTTCCGTCATTTGTATGTACATATTTGAATCCAATGTTCTTAAGTATTCTATTCATTGAAGTCATGCTACCTTTAAAATTTATGGTTTCACGCATTTTCACAGTGATTTTTTTTACAGTAGGAAATTCGCCTGTGTTGTACATGTTGAGCACTTCTCGTCTTAGAACATCTTTGTCGAAATTATCTAAATTAGTTACAGTCCTCTCACGAGTGCGATATTTCCCTGGCGATCTGAAAAGTGGGCTTCCACAGGTCTCCGTAGATAACTTTCCTTCATTGGCAATCCGCTGAACGGTTCTCAAGCTAACGCCTGTCGCTTCTGCAGTGCGTTCCTGAGATCTGGCGACATCCGTGATAGGTCCACCGTTTTCTGCTTCGCGCTTGAAAAAAGCGTGAATCCGGTAAATTATGTCCCTCGCCTGTTTATGGAGACTTTGTCGCTTACCACCATTATCAGCCATGACAACTTGCAACAAATGCGATAAAAATTCACCAAAGAATAACTACAATCACATTTAACACTCGCACTCGCCAAGACATTCCCAGCAGACCGTTCAGAAAACTACTGAACACTCATTGGCTGTCAGCGGATGCGTGACGTCAGGTGCGTAGACCGAGCCTTAAATCGACCGCAGTCGTTCATGGTTCCAACTATACAGAGTGTTCATTTTAATTGGAGACATTGAAATATCCGCAAATCTACACATCGGATCAAACAAATTTATAACTAAATTTTTTTTGTCTCAGAGGGGGACATCCAATGATACCAAATTCGACGAATTTGTAGTCAAATTTGTTATAATTGGATGTCCCCTTCCGGGAGGAACTAATTTTCATTAGGATTTCTTTTGGCTCTGTGTGTCGTTTTCAAGAGATTTCAATGTCCCCATAAAATGAACACCCTTTACAACATAAACAGTGTTTATAAATTGGGAAATATTCTGTCTTTAGCAACTGTAACAAAACTTTCTTTATACCAGAGTCATTTCGCTTTTTTCTAAAACGTTCTGATTAAAACGAAGTTGGCGAAGTACACAAAACTGAATTTTGGACGTAATAAAACATAAAACTAAAATATATTGCCAGTGAGGCACAGTGCGCAAACATTTTGTTTTTGTCACAACGGACAGCAAATACTTGCCAAAACATAGATCAGTCGACGAAACCATTGAATATGATGTTGCCAAAGCAGCGAAGCAAAGAATTCCGTCAGACAATCAAATAGCTCGGCAATGTACAAGTCGAAATTCTGCTCTAAATAATACTTTTAATACTGCCGCAAAAGAATATATCTCAATATGAATAGTAAAACAGTGACTGCGGAAGAAGCGATATACAAACAAAACGGATAACATGAATATTGTATGTGTGCCTTTTCGTTGTTTTCAATTGCTGTGAAAAGTAATATTGGAGGAGAAAATTACAAAAACTGAAAACTTATTATGATTGTAATGAAGCACAGGAAATTTCAAAACATTACATTCAAACGAATAAAATTCATTAAGTAAGACACTTCGCTATTGTTTTTAAATAAATAAAATATTTAGTATGCAACAAGCCTCGAACTCAGAAACTTCCGATTAGCAGCCCAACACCTTAACCATTACGCCAACGCAGCTACTCATTTTTCGCATCTCCTGGAGCACTCTAAACATCTGCAAAATACCGACAAACACTGTTGGGATGACTATGAATTACTCACGTTGCGTCGAAGTACAATAGGAAATAAACAATTACCGCTGTTCTTTATTGCGAAAAAGCGGTTCGTGAGACTGATACAAACACCTTTCCTTGCTATCGCCTGAATTAGGAGGCTTATTGTTTGTTTGGTTTAATTAATTAATAGAATATGAAGCAATTGGTGTAAAGAGTGCTTTTTCCAAACTTTCTATAAAAGAAAGTCTGCTATCAAGACATTGCTTTTGTTCAATTACTTCATTTATGACTGAACGTTTCTAAAATTGAAGACACTCGTCCGTGCTCTGCACTGCAGTCGAGATCTGGCAACATCGTTCTCTGTTCATGGGCTGACTGTGATTTGTGACGTCAAATGCGCAGAACGAACCTAAACTCAGCCGCCAAGATATATGACGCGCACCTTAGAAGAAGACGAAGATGCAATAAATCTCCTGAGGCCATCGTGGTGTGCCAATATGAAACCTAAATTACTGTAGAACGTCATGTATTATTGTAAAATTGTATTCAATCTAGTTTTGAGCCTTATATTGTGGAGATACTTATTCTGTGAATTCTATTCTTGGAAATTTAATAGCTCACAGTTCGCTGCATTTTATTATGAGGCCACGTACACGTAAGTAGTACTATGATGACATAAATTAACTAAAGCCTAAAGTTTACTTGCCAGAGGAAAAGATATAATGAAGTATGTTGATATTGTCAACCTGGAGATACGACACCTTTTATAAAATTTTTTATTTATGTTAATGATTGGAAACGCATTAAGTCAAGATGGCATAGGAAATCTTTATTTCTACGAATTACTGGTTTTGGTTAACAGTCTAGCGATCTTCAGATCATAAAACATTCTTTGTTAGTCTTGTAGCCATTACGGCTTCACACATCAAAACCTTTCTTAAAGTGACAACATCTATACATGATATTTTTCAAAACAGTTTTTCATCGTTTGTGGCCTGTGTAATTGAATAATAATCGTAAAACAAAGGCGTTACGCTGTTGAAACTTAGTGTCTCACACAATAACAATTTTCATCGTCTTATAAAAGAGATCGTCATATATGTACACTCTTTGACATAAAACTCGACCGGCGGCCGGCCGCTTCAGAGGCCAAGTCCGCGCCGATCGCGACATGGGACAAAAAAACTGGCCAACTCGCTAATTCTCTAAGTCCGGTTATCTGCACAATCTGGCAACACTGTAGACTGCGGCACTTCCTGGAGGAAAACTTGTCCCATGATAGAGAAACCCCTGGCTGATTACGCCTGTGGTCTAGCGGTAGTGTGCGTTGTTTCTGTTCGTAATGTCAGTGGATCGAGAGCAGCTGGCATAAAATATTTTTATAGCGTCTTCTGTCTGAATGCTGAAGACGTGATTGTAATGGTAAAGCAGATTCGATCTATTTCGCTTTCTGACACACCGATATCGAAATTTTATCCAGTAACCATTTTGCGGCAGATTTCCTGCAGACTGTCCTCCTCTGGACGCCGTATGCGGCAAAGCTCCGGGATCTATTTGCAGGTTACTGGCAACGGCCGTGGCGACAGCAGCGGCGCTGCACTCCCCCGTTCTTTATCGAAAGCGCCTGCTACCGCTCATCGCTTTTGATGATTTAAAGCGCTTTATTATTAAATGTTGCTCCACAGTAAATTTCTACGATTTCCATTCACGCTCAAAAGCAACGGAGGCAGACGCCCTGATTAGTAGGCGGGTATTATATTACATTAATCGGCAAGAGCTGAGTATGGCCCGAAATTAATTTTATAGACTGTGATGAAATTAAACCACCTCGCTACATCCGATGAATTTATAAATGCTTCATACCTAGTTTCTTTTCCTTTCAAACTCAATTATTTGTGCAACTTTTGGTCAATGTTAGGATGTTTTCGTCAAGCCAGAGTGAGCGTCTGTGGTGTAAAGTGTATTACAGTTCTTGTTTCATTTCTTATGGTAACTCTATGCGATAAACTGTGTGAAAACCTTGCAATGATTGCTCTCTAGCAGTTCAGGAACACTGCACATTTGGAGTTCCATGTATGGGTTCATGAAGTATTTAATCAGAATTTGATCAGAAGTGATAGTTAAGGTCATCAGATTTAGACCAGAAAAATTTGTCGTTTTGGAGGTTTCAGAGAACGGCAAGGAATTGCTAACGCCAGTGCTAGAAAACGTCTACAGTTAAGTGCTATTGCAAAAATTTAGAAGAGGGGAACTATATTAATCAACATGTGCACGTCATAAACAACCTTCTGACATGACGAACAAAGCTCAAATTTATATCGTTGACAGTCGCTTTGAATCTTTTCAGGATCTATTTTACAGTGAAGCACCTTGGCATTTGCAAAGCAGACATCCATGGTATTAACTTAATTTACTAAGTCGAAATCGGACGAAGATTGATGTTTAAAGGCATTCTTCAGATTTCGCATAAAGAATTTTTACTAGCAGTTTGCAACTCCATTAATTAAAATGGGAAATAAAAGGTTGTAGTCAGCGGCTTCCACCGAGATTGGAACTCCTATGTCATTCAGTACGAGCACCGCAACGCACAAGGGAACCTCTTTTTTTCAATTTTGCTTTTTTTCTTTTACTTTTTTTTGACGATTACCCCTTTTTTTCTCTCTTATTTTAAAGCCCCTTAGGAAAATGGCACTAAAAAAAGAAACTAAGTTCCACCGCCACTTTTCATCCTATAACAAAAACAAATCTGGTCCACTTCAGGCGTTGGCTCCTGACTAAACCTACCCCGAGAGCTGCCTATATACCAGGGGAAATATGGGAATTCAAGGTTAGGGCTATCCTTACAAACAAAACAAGATCTTCCTTTTCCGGAATTTTATTTTTATTTTGATTTCTTTTTGTTATTTTTGTTGTGTAACTGATGAGACGCCTTCTGCGCCCCGCTGGTAATATGTTGAGTCACGTCTTCTTGAAATTGGTGTTTTCCGTTCAATAGTTCCGAAGTGTTCATTGGTTCAAACAGGAAACCTTCTTCACTCTTGGCTTAACACATTCCAGCTGCGAGGCGGGTCGTGGAAAGCACTCCCAAGGAAGTTCGAGAAAAATTGTCTGTATTTTGGGTGGCGGACAACGACTTAATGACGGTCGTTGAGGTATGTCCAAAAATCGAGTACAGAGTCTACAGTTTGTCCAAATAGGTAGTGAATGTCATGTTCGCGAATCCAATTCATAGCATTGGTCTTTGTCCGAGGAAAATAGTCACGTCCCAGAACTAATAATGAAAGGGGAGTATTCCGATTAAGAATGTCCCGCGTTAGAATTGCCACAATACGACGAATAATCTCTGAGCTAACGACACACTGGCGACAACAGACGGACTACAGTGTCTGCGATGTTGCCTGAGCCTCAAAACGCAACCTTAAAACATACAAACAGGTGTTACTTATGTGAAGAACGCCGTTCTTGGAGTCCAGAAATTAATTATACTTTCTAAGTGTCTTATCTTACGGTGGATTATATCGCACGAGTCTTCGATGTGGAAAACGAATGTCAAGTGAATTTAGCGAGGTAACACCGGCCTACACCCGGAAGTAAATGCACTATCAGAGTGTTGACAAATACTTGCTACGACGCTGCCATTTCTCGGCTCTTCAGCGAAATGCTTGCCGTGATTCTCCGATACGGTTCTTCAGAGTGGAGACGCGCGCGCACGTTTGGTTTTTATGCGGCGTCCTCCCCTGTTGGTTTCTGACGTCGCCTTGTGGGCTATGTATACATTTCAGACATTCACTTATCATTAATCCAGAATGATACAAGTTTCAGCTTCCGGCGTGGAAGAAGGCTGTTGACGCCGACATTATATCATTTCAACGTAGGGAAAGCAAAACGGGTCATTCAATGTTTCTCATTCAACATAAAGCATGTGAGATAATTTTCCGTAACGTTCATAATCATCCAAAAATACAAACGAAGTAAAAATACATCTGAAGCTTATTCGAATTGAATATAATGTAAGATACCAAACGCTTTGCACCTCGATGTCGAATTTGTCCACGTGCAATCTTTTGCAGCATACACAGAGAATGTCATGATTACCACGAGAATGAAGAAATATGTTGGTACGGATGGAAGCAAGAAGAGACGCAGTCAACAAATATTCGATTCCTCATGGCATTCATTTCATTTGCGACGTAAGAAGAGTTAAAGCTGGATATTACTTTCGTTAACACGAATGATATGCCGCATGTATTGATAACGAGGAAGTCTGCGTCTTCATACGTTTCCTCCTTGAAATCTGTATGCTCTATTATATACTAAGTAGCCTGATCATTGTTTCAGTAATGTTACCCTCTTGTTTGACCCCGTAACGATGAACAGATTCCAAATGCATGTCTCTGCATGAAAGTAGCTGTTTGAACCCTTCCTGGGTTGATTTTTGTGTTTTATTGCTTGGAATTCCTGAAGCAGACCACTGTGCCTTCCCCCCTCGTGGGTTAGGTCTCAAAACTAAACCGCTTTTTATCAAATGGCATAATTTATTCAGACAGCATCAGCATATGACTATCAAACAAAGCCTTCCATTTACAGTTGCAACACTCTAACCAGCACTGACCGAAGTGTAATCCACGGTCATGGTCCGAAATTAGCATCTGTCTGCTACTGTGGCAAAGTCCGTACTACACTTTCGATTCTGCAGCACCATTTTATCTGGTAACACTGTGTACTTGCAGAGTTGTGCCAGCATGTCTGTCCTCACATTGTCAACTTTATGTATCTCACTTCTTGTGTAGCGTCGATCACGAGCACCCGAAGTAAATGAGTGTATTCTGCATGACGTAACATTCAGTATTCCCTTCTTTCATAGACACTCTTCATGTGCATCGATACCAAATAGAAATGTGAAAACTCTTGCGAGTGAGAGAATGACAATAACAATCGTAACAAGAACAATCAAATAATGAATGTTTATTCCAACGCAGAACGAGAATGACTTTAAATATAAAAATCTATATCCATATCCATATCTATTGATCTTTGAGTTGGCACAGTGCAAATATGTTCTTAGCATATAGTTACTGAATTTAGTTCGGGATGTTTGCAGAGAAAAGGAAAAGTCGGTACTTTTCGCTAGTGTAATATAATGTGAACCAGCAACTACCCTTTTCTTAGAACACGACTCAAGCAGGTCCCCAAGTAGGTACTAAGGCACTGCTGCATTCTGTTCCCTGACATTCCTCTGATGACGGTTAATGCAGATAGTTCCGATTATGAAATACAAAACGTATTGCAGGTCAGTTCATAGGATAGTAACATTAAATTTGCGTTGCAGACGGCACATGAAAGTGACGAATATCCATATTACTCATCAATATAAAAAGACAATGTTATGGGTATTTAGCAGGCTTACTCAACATGAATTCTGAAATTGGGTGACTGACCGCACAGGTGCTAAACGTCGTCAAGAGTATACGATGTCCTAATCGCATTAGGAATATGAAGATCGTCTTCGACACCTCGCAACTTTCACATTGCTGTCTCCACCCTACTCCAGACAGCCCTCGGTGGAGTTGCACTACGTTGCCGATGTAATGGAAGGCCTTCAAACCGACAACAACAAAAAAAGAAAAGCTGTAACTGTTTGTCTTTCAGAAGTCAAGATCTGGCCATAGGCATAATCTCACAATGCTGTGGAATCCAAAAGTTCTGGAGGAATAGTTGTCGAGTTCTGGAGCTGTTGTAGCTACGTGTCAGCTAGTAGCGTAGATAAGATGTCGCGAGTTCGAATACATTCAGTGCTACATTTTGTAAAACGCATTTCTGCTGTCTGCTGAAGTTATCAATCTAATGGAACTTTGAACATAATTCCCTTCACTTCTCAACCAAAAGTAGTTGCATGTGGAAAAAGGGCTAACTACTGAAACATTTTGTACTATTCAGGTTTAATAAACAGCAGGCAGCAGATGCATCTCGAAGATGTGTAGGGAGAGCGCATCGTGCCATAATATGTCAGAAATGTATTTTCTACATTAGCTGTAATGTTGTAGCGAGATTTCATTCTTCTTCAAACTTTGTTTGACAGCTTTAACTCGGAACAAGTTTTCTACATGCATGTAATCAATAAACTGCACGTGCATTGTCATACTGTCATAGGTAACATCAGAGAATTCACATATATCGTTGATGATTAATTTCTCTCTCATGTTTACTATTGTTTTAACAACACTAAAGGAAACGTTACGAAAATTGTGAACTGTCTTATAAGAAATGAAATAAAACTAACCACGATAACCTTACGACGAAAGTATGTTTTAATAAAACCGAGTATCTGTACACAAACGTGGCTCTATCGACACGAATTAGTAAAATACTACTCACTTAGATTTTGATTGGGTCTGTGTTTAATTGGTATGCTGTGTCATACTCAAGAGGTATGCAAATGTGGCATTTCATAAATATAGTTACGTATTCCTAGAAACCCAAAATTCGCTTGTCAGCAGTGGAAAGAGGCGTTACCTGTTGTGCAGCATTGTAAGTTTTTCAGCATTGCACTATGAGCCGAAAGCATTTTCTTGCGATTTCCTTATTGATGTTTGATCCGACTGCTTGTAGCTCTTTCACAGAAGGGATAAAAACGTTGCGGTCAGTGAGACTGGAACTGCGAACCATAACAGACGCTTTTCCACAGGTCAGCACGTTACCACATAGCTATGAAGAGGCATGGATCCGAGCTTTCTCTTACGGGGGCAATAGTGCCTAGTACTCGTAAACCGCTATTTAAAGGTCGAGATTAGTTGCGATTTCCACCTGCAACGACTTTCTGGGGCTGAAAACCGTAAATTTACAATCTTTTGTTACCCTTCAGGCGATAATAACTCAGATTATTCAATGGAAATGACAGGTAAAATCAAGTGAACTTTGAGGCTTAATTCCGTGCACGCCAGGAAGTAACTCGTCGATCACAGAGGTGCCAAACATACGTTGCCTTGTTGCCAAATCTCAGTTACAGTACCAGCAGGAAGAAGACGAACCGATGTGATCCTACAGCGAGCTGGGAAGTGACCATAGCTGGTGTCTCTAAGTCGCGGCTGCTATGGTCTGGAATACGTAATGCGTCTGATTCGCTTACTGTAACTAGGTTTAGGGACTGGAGCGTAGTTACTAATAATACTCAGAATTGACTGCAAACTAAGCATCACAAATCAGTAACTCTCATTGTTGTTTTTACATTTCTTTCCTAAGTGTACTCAAAACTAAGAAACTCATTCACAGGCGTTTTCGTGCCTCGCCGATAATCGAAAACATCAACAAATATAAGTAAAAAAGAATGTGTATATGTATGTGTGTGTGTGTGTGTGTGTGTGTGTGTGTGTGTGTGTGTGAGAGAGAGAGAGAGAGAGAGAGAGAGAGAGAGAGAGACAGAGAGAGAGATAAAAAAGTATGAGAGAGAGTGTAAACAATTGTTGTAAAGAAATTGAATCATGGTATTTAAAGAAATCTTTCATTATAATAACACGTTCCACATCATTACGAAATGTCGTATTCATGATCTATGGAACAAGAATTAATCTAATGTAATCTAATCTAATCACATCATATTGATGACTAGCCATGAAGAGTCATGAATTATCGAAATTTTGGCCAATACCAGTTACCAAATCTAAACTTGAAAATAAAAGACGACAGTTTTTGTAATAAACCGTGACTCCTATCAAACCCTTTCGTCCCTGTTATCTAACCACGAAAGGTGTCTGATATACCTCCATTCTGAAGTAACAAAGTGTGCATGCATTTAAAGATGAAATGCATGATGTGAAGTTCTATATTTATGAAATGCCACATTTGCATACCTCTTGAGTATGACACAGCATACCAATTAAACACAGACCCAATCAAAATCTAAGTGAGTAGTATTTTACTAATTCGTGTCGATAGAGCCACGTTTGTGTACAGATACTCGGTTTTATTAAAACATACTTTCGTCGTAAGGTTATCGTGGTTAGTTTTATTTCATTTCTTATAAGACAGTTCACAATTTTCGTAACGTTTCCTTTAGTGTTGTTAAAACAATAGTAAACATGAGAGAGAAATTAATCATCAACGATATATGCGAATTCTCTGATGTTACCTATGACAGTATGACAATGCACGTGAAGTTTATTGATTACATGCATGTAGAAAACTTGTTCCGAGTTAAAGCTGTCAAACAAAGTTTGAAGAAGAATAAAATCTCACCACAACATGACAGCTAATGTAGAAAATACTTTTCTGACATATTATGGCACGATGCGCTGTCCCTGCACATCTTCGAGATGCATCTGCTGTCTGCTGTCTATTAAACCTCAATAGTACAAAATGTTTCAGTAGTTAGCCCTTTTTCCACATGCGACTACTTTGGGTTGAGAAGTGAAGGGAATTATGTTCAAAGTTCCATTAGATTGATAACTTCAGCAGACAGCAGAAATGCGTTTTACAAAATGTAGCACTGAATGTATTCGAACTCGCGACATCTTATCTACGCTACTAGCTGACACGTAGCTACAACAGCTCCAGAACTCGACAACTATTCCTCCAGAACTTTTGGATTCCACAGCACTGTGAGATTATGCATATGGCCAGGTCTTGACTTGTGAGAGACAAACAGTTACAGCTTTTCTTTTTTTTTTTTTTTGTTGTCGGTTTGAACGCCTTCCATTACATCGGCAACGTAGTGCAACTCCACCGAGGGCTGTCTGGAGTAGGATGGAGATAGCAATGTGAAAGTTGCGAGGTGTCGAAGACGATCTTCATATTCATAATGCGATTAGGACATCGTATAATTTTGACGACGTTTAGCACCTGTGCGGTCAGTCACCCAATTTCAGAATTCATGTTGAGTAAGCCTGCTAAATTCCCATAATATTGTCTTTTTATATTGATGAGTAATATGGATAGTCGTCACGTTCATGTGCCGTCTACAACGCAAATTTAATGTTACTATCCTAGGAACTAACCTGCAACGTGATCAACGCTACAGGAGAAGTGAGATGCATAAAGTTGACAGTGTGAGGACAGACATGCTGGCACAACTCTGCAACTACACCGTGTTACCAGATAAAATGGTGCTGCAGAATCGAAAGTGTAGTACGGACTTTGCCACAGTAGCAGACAGATGCTAATTTCGGACCATGACCGTGGATTACACTTCGGTCAGTGCTGGTTAGAGTGTTGCAACTGTAAATGGAAGGCTTTGTTTGATAGTCATATGCTGATGCTGTCTGAATAAATTATGCCATTTGATAAAAAGCGGTTTAGTTTTGAGACCTAACCCACGAGGGGGGAAGGCACAGTGGTCTGCTTCAGGAATTCCAAGCAATAAAACACAAAAATCAACCTAGGAAGGGTTCAAACAGCTATTTTCATGCAGAGACATGCATTTGGAATCTGTTCATCGTTACGGGGTCAAACAAGAGGGTAACATTACTGAAACAATGATCAGGCTACTTAGTATATAATAGAGCATACAGATTTCAAGGAGGAAACGTATGAAGACGCAGACTTCCTCGTTATTTATACTTGCGGCATATCTTTCGTGTTAACGAAAGTAATATCCCGCTTTAACTCTTCTTACGTCGCAAATGAAATGAATGCCATGAGGAATCGAATATTTGTTGACTGCGTCTCTTATTGCTTCCATCCGTACCAACATATTTCTTCATTCTCGTGGTAATCATGACATTCTATGTGTATGCTGCAAAAGATTGCACGTGGACAAATTCGACATCGAGGTGCAAAGCGTTTGGTATCTTACATTATATTCAATTCGAATAAGCTTCAGATGTATTTTTACTTCGTTTGTATTTTTAGATGATTATGAACGTTACGGAAAATTATCTCACATGCTTTATGTTGAATGAGAAACATTGAATGACCCGTTTTGCTTTCCCTACGTTGAAATGATATAATGTCGGCGTCAACAGCCTTCTTCCACGCCGGAAGCTGAAACTTGTATCATTCTGGATTAATGATAAGTGAATGTCTGAAATGTATACATAGCCCACAAGGCGACGTCAGAAACCAACAGGGGAGGACGCCGTATAAAAACCAAACGTGCGCGCGCGTTTCCACTCTGAAGAACCGTATCGGAGAATCACGGCAAGCATTTCACTGAAGAGCCGAGAAATGGCAGCGTCGTAGCAAGTATTTGTCAACACTCTGATAGTGCATTTACTTCCGGGTGTAGGCCGGCGTTACCTCGCTAAATTCACTTGACATTCGTTTTCCACATCGAAGACTCGTACGATATAATCCACCGTAAGATAAGACACTTAGAAAGTATAATTAATTTCTGGACTCCAAGAACGGCGTTCTTCACATAAGTAACACCTGTTTGTGTGTTTTAAGGTTGCGTTTTGAGGCTCAGGCAACATCGCAGTGGCTGTAGTCCGTCTGTTGTCGCCAGTGTGTCGTTAGCTCAGAGGTTATTCGTCGTATTGTGGCTTTTCTAACGCGGGACATTCTTAATCGGAATACTCCCCTTTCATTATTAGTTCCGGGACGTGACTATTTTCCTCGGACAAAGACCAATGCTGTGAATTGGATTTGCGAACATGTCATTCACTACCTATTTGGACAAACTGTAGACTCTGTACTCGATTTTTGGACATACCTAAACGACCGTCATTAAGTCGTTGTCCGCCACCCAAAATACAGACAATTTTTCTCGAACTTCCTTGGGAGTGCTTTCCACGACCCGCCTCGCAGCTGGAATGTGTTAAGCCAAGAGTGAAGAAGGTTTCCTGTTTGAATCAATGAACATTTCTGAACTATTGACCGGAAAAAACCAATTTCGAGAAGACGTGACTCAACATATTACCAGCGGGGCACAGAAGGCGTCTCATCAGCTACACAACAAAAATAACAAAAAAAAATCAAAATAAAAATAAAATTCCGAAAAAGGAAGATCTTGTTTTGTTTGTAAGGATAGCCCTAACCTTGAATTCCCATATTTCCCCTGGTATATAGGCAGCTCTCGGGGTAGGTTTAGTCAGGAGCCAACGCCTGAAGTGGACCAGATTTGTTTTTGTTATAGGATGAAAAGTGGCGGTGGAACTTAGTTTCTTTTTTTAGTGCCATTTTCCTAAGGGGCTTTAAAATAAGAGAGAAAAAAAGGGGTAATCGTCAAAAAAAAGTAAAAGAAAAAAAGCAAAATTGAAAAAAAGAGGTTCCCTTGTGCGTTGCGGTGCTCGTACTGAATGACATAGGAGTTCCAATCTCGGTGGAAGCCGCTGACTACAACCTTTTATTTCCCATTTTAATTAATGGAGTTGCAAACTGCTAGTAAAAATTCTTTATACGAAATCTGAAGAATGCCTTTAAACATCAATCTTCGTCCGATTTCGACTTAGTAAATTAAGTTAATATCATGGATGTCTGCTTTGCAAATGCCAAGGTGCTTCACTGTAAAATAGATCCTGAAAAGATTCAAAGCGACTGTCAACGATATAAATTTGAGCTTTGTTCGTCATATAGGTCTAACATGTCAGAGGGTTGTTTATGACGTGCACATGTTGACTAATATAGTTCCCCTCTTCTAAATTTTTGCAATAGCATTTAACTGTAGACGTTTTCTAACACCGGCGTTAGCAATTCCTTGCCGTTCTCTGAAACCTCCAAAACGACAAATTTTTCTGGTCTAAATCTGATGACCTTAACTATCACTTCCGATCAACATTAAATACTTCATGAACCCATACATGGAACTCCAAATGTGCAGTGTTCCTGAACTGCTACAGAGCAATCATTGCAAGGTATTCACACAGTTTATCGCATAGAGTTACCATAAGAAATGAAACAAGAACTGTAATACACTTTACACCACAGACGCTCACTCTGGCTTGACGAAAACATCCTAACATTGACCAAAAGTTGCACAAATAATTGAGTTTGAAAGGAAAAGAAACTAGGTATGAAGCATTTATAAATTCATCGGATGTAGCGAGGTGGTTTAATTTCATCACAGTCTATAAAATTAATTTCGGGCCATACTCAGCTCTTGGCGATTAATGTAATATAATACCCGCCTACTAATCAGGGCGTCTGTCTCCATTGCTTTTGAGCGTGAATGGATATCGTAGAAGTTTTCTGTGGAGCAACATTTAATAATAAAGCGCTTTAAATCATCAAAAGCGATGAGCGGTAGCAGGCGCTTTTGATGAAGAACGGAGGAGTGCAGCGTCGCTGCTGTCGCCACGGCCGTTGCCAGTAGCCTGCAAATAGATCCCGGAGCTTTGCCGCATACGGCGTCCAGAGGAGGACAGTCCGCAGGAAATCTGCCGCAAAATCGTTACTGGATAAAATTTCGATATCGGTGTGTCAGAAAGCGAAATAGATCGAATCTGCTTTACCATTACATTCACGTCTTCAGCATCCAGACAGAAGACGCTATAAAAATATTTTATGCCAGCTGCTCTCGATCCACTGACATTACTAACAGAAACACGCACGCTACCGCTAGACCACAGGCGTAATCAGCCAAGTGTTTCTCTATCATGGGACAAGTTTTCCACCAGGAAGTGCCGCAGTCTACAGTGTTGCCAGATTGTGCAGATAACCGGACTTAGAGAATTAGCGAGTTGGCCAGTTTTTTTGTCCCATGTCGCGATCGGCGCGGACTTAGCCTCTGAAGCGGCCGGCCGCCGGTCGAGTTTTATGTCAAAGAGTGTACGTTGCTGTAATGTGTCAGGAGAAGCCCATTACGACGTTCAAGAAACGCAACATCCGGCATTAGGCGCCATAGTCATGGGTTTTCCAGCCCTAACATAAGTAAGAAAAGCTATTATCTCAGTTTGTAAATTGGTGAAAAGTACATATAAGAGATATAGTGAAACGCATTTGAAGACCAAATATTATTTTTAGTGAAGGTCTTAAATAAGGCATTAGAGCTTCACTGACAGTGTCTATCAGTATCGGTAGCTGAGATTACGACGATTCCTCAAATTATAATCAATAGTTCGTTTCCCATTCTCCAACTTTATGTACGCTCTAGTGAGTAGAAATTGCATAATTACGAAAAAACCTGAAAACAAGGTGAAAGATATCGTAAGGAAATCAATTGCTATACCTGAGACAATATTTCGTACTACGTCTAAACTGCGCTGGCAATAAAGTGAATCGTTGACAGCATACGTTATTTGCGGCTTTCTGTACAAGAAGTACGTTTTACGAAATATACTAAGCATCAGACAATGTTTATGTCGCCATTACCGGAAGTGAGGAGTTCACACACATCATAAAATCAAGATTCCTTCAGTCCATGTAAGTTAGAGTCTTCGGAATCATGACAAGACACACACACACACACACACACACACACACACACATATGCGCATTCCTCGTATCCGTATGGAACTACAAGTGAGCATACAGTATACCGTCTAATATGGAAAGAAGGGGAAAACCGGGGACCTTATGTTTCAGTTCAATAAAATAGCTTTAGTAATATACAGGGTGTTACAAAAAGTTACGGCCAAACTTTCAGGAAACATTCTTCACACACAAAGAAAGAAAATATGTTATGTAGGCATGTGTCCGGAAACGCTTACTTTCCATGTTAGAGCTCATTTTATTACTTCTCTTCAAATCATGGAATGGAAACACGCAGCAACAGAACGTACCAGCGTGACTTCAAACACTTTGTTACAGGAAATGTTCAAAATGTCCTCCGTTAGCGAGGATACATGCATCCACCTCCGTCGCATGGAATACCTGATGCGCTGATGCAGCCCTGGAGAATGGCGTATTGTATCACAGTCGTCCACAATACGAGCACGAAGAGTCTCTACATTTGGTACCGGGGTTGCGTAGACAAGAGCTTTCAAATGCCCCCATGAATAAAAGTCAAGAGGGTTGAAGTCAGGAGAGCGTGGAGGCCATGAAATTGGTCCGCCTCTACCAATTCATCGATCACCGAATCTGTTGCTGAGAAGCTTACGAACACTTCGACTGAAATGTGCAGGAGCTCCATCGTGCATGAACCACATGTTGTGTCGTACTTGTAGCAGCACAGGTAGAGTATCCCGTATGAAATCATGATAACGTGCTCCATTGAGCGTAGGTGGAATAACATGGGGCCCAATCAAGACATCAACAACAATGCCTGCCAAAACGTTCACAGAAAATCTGTGTTGATGACGTGATTGCACAATTTCGTGCGAATTCTCGTCAGCCCACACATGTTGATTGTGAAAATTTACAGTTTGATCACGTTGGAATGAAGCCTCATCCGTAAAGACAACATTTGCACTGAAATGAGGATTGACACATTTTTGGATGAACCATTCGCAGAAGTGTACCCGTGGAGGCCAATCAGCTGCTGATAGTGCCTGCACACGCTGAACAAGGTACGGAAGCAACTGGTTCTCCCGTAGCACTCTCCATACAGTGACGTGGTCAACGTTACCTTGTACAGCAGCAACTTCTCTGACGCTGACATCAGGGTTATCGTCAGCTGCACGAAGAACTGCCTCGTCCATTCCAGGTGTCCTCGTCGTTCTAGGTCTTCCCCAGTCGCCAGTCATAGGCTGGAATGTTCCGTGCTCCCTAAGACGTCGATCGATTGCTTCGAACGTCTTCCTGTCGGGACACCTTCGTTCTGGAAATCTGTCTCGATACAAACGTACCGCGCCACGGCTATTGGCCCGTGCTAATCCATACATCAAATGGGCATCTGCCAACTCCGCATTTGTAAACATTAAACTGACTGCAAAACCACGTTCGTGATGAACACTAACCTGTTGATGCTAGTACTGTAGAGCAATGAGTCGCATGTCAACACAAGCACCGAAGTCAACATTACCTTCCTTCAATTGGGCCAACTGGTGGTGAATCGAGGAAGTACAGTACATACTGACGAAACTAAAATGAGCTCTAACATGGAAATTAAGCGTGTCCGGACACATGTCCACAAAACACCCAGTTTTGTTCCAACCGTGAGGCAAAATGCTGTACAAATTTAAATGTTTGGTAACCGAAACTTCAAAACTAGAAAAATATTTTATCCTACTCCAAAAAAACCCTGAAAAAGTAGTTCAGCTCTTAAAAACGCTTCCAAATACCAAAACTTGTTCCTGATAAAAAAACTTCACATTTTCAAAACGCCGTAAAGAATAAAATTCTGATTAATTGGCCCAAACAAAAGGAACCCGTTATTAAGAACAGAAATCGCAGACGAAGTAGTCGTCTTCTTCCTCAGCTTAGAGCATTGGCCATGAGGTCAGCCACTACCATACAGAGAAAGGATCCATCAATCCTTCAACAATTAGTCTGTATATAACCTATTACAAAATCTGCATGCTTCGTATGAGCCTCCTTCTTCGCCTGACGAAGTCGAGGAACCTTCTTTTTCAACTTTTTTTTGTGCCGGTCTAGTCTTTCCGACGGTCATTTTCCAACTGAAACAGGGACCAACCAAAATTATGGTATTAACACCTTTATCTGAATATAACCATAATTGGTTTCGAATTTCTTAGAAATCCACCTCCAGATGGTCGTTAGAAGTTTCCTTGCATTCTTGGTGGGCCTTCGTTTTGTTTTCGTTATTGATTTGATGCTCTATGCTAAACAAAGTTCACAGTTTGATAAAATTTACTAGAGGTTTAGTTCTTTTGAACTCATCAAAACAGACATGGAAAGGTTTTAATGCCTAGAAACAGAAGGAACAGGCATCCACTAAAGATGATTAGCTGCAACTTCCCGACACGTCGGCTGCTAGTAGTTCTGAATGTTGTCAGATCAATGACTGCGCTAATCACGGATATCTGGAGGCACCCGCTTTAACCTGCACGATCGGTTTTACCCAACTATACCCACGCCTACAGTATTATGATGCGTAGCTCCGTACGGATATTACGGGGCGTTTGCGTAACTACTTAGGCGAAGATTATTAGTTTTGATTAAAATTAAAATATCATGATAGGTTCACTAATTTCGTGATGTATACGCCACGAATAGAGAAAATTTTCGAATGTTTTTGGAAATCTAATTGGTTCAAATGGCTCTGAGCACTATGCGACTTAACTTCTGAAGTCATCAGTCGCCTAGAACTTAGAACTAATTAAACCTAACTAACCTAAGGACATCACAAACATCCATGCCCGAGGCAGGACTCGAACCTGCGACCGTACCGGTCATGCCGTTCCAGACTGAAGCGCCTAGAACCGCACGGCCACTCCGGCCGGCGGAAATCTAATTCTTCCGAGTTTTTACTATAAGTAACGAGACTCACTATAGTGATTGATTTCGTTGTCATACAAAAGATAACAACAATAATAATGTAAGGAAAGCTGCATTAACATCTTAGAACGAATTTAATCACTCCCTGTCCAATATTAGGAGCATCATGTTTGCTTAATAGTTACTAACAAATGCACAACCAGCCCTGCACACTCTGTTATTAACATCCGGTGAGTACCTTCCGTCAGAAGACGAATCTTTCTAATGGTGACTGTATTCTACTTCTTTCGTAGGGTAAACTGTGACGGGTTTATAAACTTATTTATTTTATTTCTAATTTTTCTGTTTTTGGCCATTGCATTAGATTACCCAATTTCCATGCTGATTCGCTGATTAAAGTTTAAACAACGGTTGGTGTATTTGATGTATCGAAAATTTGTGTATTTATTATTCCTTTTTTCTACTTCATATTACCGCTGCAAACCCACACAGTTAAGGGACAGATTTATACAGCGTCTATGGTGTATTTACAGTCCCAAAAATGATTAAAATAGAAGGCATACTTTGAATATACACATATTCTGATCTTACTCATTTTACTTTAAATATTACAAAAGTGCGCCAAGAAATAACCTACGATGAATCGCCGTTACTTACAAATTTAATTTGTGCCAAAAATCTTTGTAGTCTCCTCCGCCGAACTAAACGTTTGCTGCTAAATACTAAGGTACTCCTTAATCATTTCCATATTGTAATTGTTAAGCAGAAATATGTGTCAAACTTTCTATAGGTTTAGCTTAAGTAAGCTACTCAGTATCGCCACCCAGAGAGCTAGATTTATTATCATGTCAAATTTAAAGGCGATAGTACACAGTGTCACACGAGAAAAATATCACCGAATAGTCGTAGCAGGACAAGATTTCTCTTTTCTTTTCCATTTTCTGAGAACAGGAATCTTTGTAGCATGCGAAAACATCCCTCAGGATACAGCTTCGGCAGCTCCATCTTTCGTAGGAAGTATTGATATATCGGTCATATTCAACAATAAAATCGTGTTACACGGTTGCAGGAGTAGAACATCATCCCTGGCGAGCCTAAGGAATAGCAACTGTTCTTGAAAGTATACATAAGGTTGGCTTCAATAGGTGCCCCTCGGTATAGGGGCAGCATCTTTGACTACTAATCAGCGCATTCTAGGTCACAGGCTTGTTTTCGGCCACTACTTAAATTTTGAATAAAAGTTATCAGCAATGGCGGCTGAAGACTTGCAGTATAAGAAGCTACCCCTGTTCAGCCAACGGACTTGCCAAGGAGGAGGATTGGAAAGGGGTTAATGGCACTCTCTTCCCTCGGTGTGGGAAACTATCCCTGAAAGATAGAAGAAGCAGCAGTGACCAAGAGCATGAGATGCAGAAGGCAATGGGAACCATTGCGTTAAAGACATACAATGTGTATGCACAGGACATGTGGCCTGTAATTGGTAAAGTTTCATAACGGTCTCTCCACGGGCTAAAGATTCCGCATTAGTCCACCATCCGGATCACGGGGAAGGGACTGCCACGGGGGGATAACCATTAGAAAAGAGATGCAATAACAAACGGAGTGATAACATTTTGTGAGTCGGAGCGTAGGATGTCAGACGTCTGAACGTAGTAAAAATGCTAGCAGATCTCAAAAATGAGAATCAAAGGCTCAGTCTAGGTATAGTGAAGTGAAATGAGAAGAAGATAGGGATCTCAGACTGAAGGATCGTAAGGGTTATATCAAGAGTAACAGAAAATGGTATAACGGGAACAGGACTCGTTATGAAGAAGTGGGTCAGAGAGTGAGCCACTGTGAATAGTACAGTGATGGTGTTGCTCTCATCAGATCCGTCAGCAAAATGCCTCCTCAGCCGTAGTAAAAATTGCTGTTTTGAAAAGCGCGCCGCAGCGCGTAGTGTAAAGCAGTCGCCTTCCGTTGCTGGCGGTGGCGCCGCTGTGGCAATCGCAGCTTTGGTGTGAAAGGGGAAAGGTTACCTGCCTGTTCACGTGTAGTTAAGGGCGCTATAAGATCGCCAGAGTCAGTTAGTCAGTCGGAGGCAGTTGGTCAACCAGGTCAGTCGGTCAGTCTCGGCGAGTCTGGTCGGTTGGTCAGCCGGCTCAGTGTGGGGCAGTCAGTGTCTGCCTGTCGTCCCGAGTGCTAATATGTGTTAGGCCGCCAGTCTG
This sequence comes from Schistocerca americana, assembly GCF_021461395.2. Classification (NCBI taxonomy): domain Eukaryota; kingdom Metazoa; phylum Arthropoda; class Insecta; order Orthoptera; family Acrididae; genus Schistocerca; species Schistocerca americana. Next base: position 1,026,952,341 of record NC_060119.1, read on the forward strand.
CTCGAGTTTGTTCAGGCAATGGGCATTGGCGGTCGGATCGATCGGTTGGTCGGCGTCGCGCGCTGGGACACGAGATGACTGGTCCGTCTTGAGCGTCGATGCATGTGAGGTCGCCAGGTCAGGCCAGTGAGCCGTGCCGTATAGCAAGGGGTAGTGGCTTCGCGGCCGGCACGAGAGCAGCAGGAGTCAACCCACGACATTGGAGTGGCCGGTGCGACCTGCGACGCCGTGAGACGGGAGATCGGCGCGCCTTCCTGCGTCCGTTGAAGCGGGTGCCAGCGGACGCTTCGGGAGAGCGTTTTGTGAGAGCTGCGCCAGGTCTTCGCCAGAAACCGCAGTTTATTAGAAGTTATGTGACTGGAGATATGTTGTTTCGTATACTTGTTAAATTCTACTTGTTTTCTCGGTCGGTCTCTCGTCTCCAGCTTGCTTGTCGGTCTCTTGTCCGCATTTGTTAGGCAGCTAGTGTCTGTCATTCTGTCTGTCTGTCTGGCGTACGTTAATAGCTGCCTATGTCATGTTTGTGGGATTCGGTGTTAACGAATTTATTACTTAAAGGCCGAATTCTTGAAATATGTTTTTTATCTTGCCTATCATCTTGCGAGGTGGTATATGTGTAATGTAGGGCATGTTGTACATTTTATGTAAGTCTGCATTTTATGGGTTTTATTTAAATAGTCATTTTAGGTTACAAGGTTGCCACCCTTCCACCGTCAGAGTACTTTAAAAAAAATTTAAAAAGAAGTTGCACTTTCGGTGGCAAATAATTTGAGTGTTGTACTATTTCCAACCCTTTTAGAGGGTGCATAGTTTACGTGTTTGTGTGAGTTGTTAAAAAATTTTTTGTTTAAAGTAATCTGGAGTGTTGCAGATTTTCAGAGACTGTTGTGAGCGGTCATGACAACGGCCGTGTTGAAAGGGAGCAGGCAAGCTTCTCAGCCCGAAGGCTCATACTGTTAATGTTGTTCCTCCTGCCTCTAAATAAAACTGTAGCTTGATATTTCGAGGGTGCTTTTCTGCCTTTAATTTTAAATCTGTTTTGGAAAAGCTTTTAGGAATAAAACTCCCATTTGTTAAAAGTAATTTCATTTTCCATCAGTTACTTCGTGGCAACTACTTCCACGCTTACCTAGAGTGATTAAATGTGTTAATGTTCTTGATGAATCACTAGTAAATAAAGTAAAATCTTTATGAAAAGATTTTGAATAGTTTAAAATTACGGTTCCCCGCCAACAACGTAGTGAGGTATATATGCTGACGTCGCAAGCAGATGGTTTAGAGAAAGTATATGAGGATACTGCGCGGGTAATTCAGTATGTACAGGGACATAAAAATCTAATGGTAATGGTAGACTGTAATGTGGTTGTAGGGGAAGATTTACGTGAAAATATGGGCTAAGCAATATGAATCAGAGAGAGGAAAGGCTAATTGAGTTCTGAAATAAATTTCAGATGTTAATAGTGAATAATAATAGCAAGAGGAACATGTGTGCTCAGAAAAGATCCAGAGACACGGAAAGATTCCAGCTGGATTACATCATGGTCAGACAGAGACTCCAAAATTAGATACGGTGTTATAAGGCGTACCTGGAAGCAGATATAGACTTAACCATAGCTTAGTAATGATGATGAATAGACTGACACTTAAGGTAACCGCATAGGAGAATGAGTGTACGTGGAAGTGTGATACCGAAGAAGCGAGGAATGATGAGACGCGTTTCAAGTTCGCTAAGGATGTGAATACTGGCTCAAATGGCTCTGAGCACTATGGGACTTAACATCTGTGGTCATCAGTCCCCTAGAACTTAGAACTACTTAAACCTAACTAACCTAAGGACATCACATACATCCATGCCCGAGGCAGGATTCGAACCTGCGACCGTAGCGGTCACGCGGTTCCAGACGGAAGCGCCTAGAACCGCACGGCCACAACGGCCAGCCGATGTGAATACTGCGATAAGGGGAATCACAATAGGCGGCCCAGGTGAAGAGGAGTGTACATCTCTCGAAACGGCAATGACAGATGTTGATCAAACAAAAAAAACAGGTAAAAGTAAGGGGAAACAACGGATAAGAGATGAAAAAAAAATTAAGTTGATCGGTGATGGGAGGTAGTACACAATGATCAGGAAATGATAGGAATGTAGCAGTTTAAATCCCTTAGGAATGAAATATATAGGATGCGTAGGGCAGCAAGCGTGAAATGGGTGCGGGAAAATGTGAAGAAATCGGCGGCATCACTGACTCAGCAAATAGAAATGTAAAAATAATATTCGGTGAAATTGAAAGCAAGTGTTATAACATTACGAGTGTAATGAGACTACCATTGTTAAATGCAGAGGAGAGTGTGGACAGGTGGAAAGAGTACATCGAAGGTTCTATAAGGGGGAGGACTCGTCTGATGATATGATGGTGGAAGAAACTGGAATCGCTATGGATGACGGAGGGGATAAAATATTAGAATCCGAGAAGAGCTCTGGGAGACTTAGGCTCAAGTAAGACAGAAGGGATAGATAACATTCCACTTGAAAATCTACAGGGGGAAGTTGCACCCAAACAGCTATTAAAGGTGGTGTGTGGTAACGTACCATAATAAAGGAAAAATATCATCCACACAATTGCGAATATGCCAAGGGCATATAAGCGAGAAAACTATCGCACAGTGTCAGCTTAACATTTAATTCATCCAATCTGCTGGCAAGAATAATACACAGAAGAGTGGAAAAGAAAATTGACATGTCTTAGATGATGATTGCTTTGGCTTTAGGGAAGGTAAACATCACAGAGAGGCAGTTCTAACAGCGTCCTTAATAATGGAAGCAGGATTGCAGAGAAATAAAGATAGACTCATAGAATTTATCGCTCTAGAAAAAGCGATCGGCAAAGTGAAATGGTGCAACATGTTCGAAATTTGAGAAAAATAGGAGTAAGGTTTGCGGAGAGATAGGTAACATGCAATATGTAGAAGAACCAAGAGGGAACAAGAAGACTAGAGACCAAGAATGAAATGTCCGGATTAAAGAGAGTGTAAGCCTGGGGTGCATTCTTTCGCCCGTACAGTTCAATCTAGCGATCGAGAAAAGTATGGCGGAAATAGAAGAAAACATGAAGAGTGGAATTAAAATTAACAGTGAAAGGATACCAATCAAAGGATTCGCTTATGACATTGTTGTCCATTGAGTAAGAGGAGAATAATTACAGGACTTAGAATGGCATGAACAGTCTAACGAGTACAGTATATCAACAGAGAGTAAACAAGAAAAAGACAAAGATGTTGAGAAGTGGCAGCAGTGTGAACAGCGTGAAGCTTAACATAAAATAAGTGATCACGAACTAGGCGAAGCTAAGGAATTGTGCTTCCTTGAAAGCAAAATAACCCACTTCGGACGAAGCAAGGAAGACTTTAAAAGCAGACCAGCGCAGGAAAAAGAGGGCCTTCCTCTCTAAGAGAAGTTTACTGGTATCAAATGTAGGGTTCAATTTCAGGAAGAATTTTCTGAAAAGCCAAGTTTGGAGCAAAGCATTGTATGATAGTGAAACATGGATAATGGGAAAACCGGAAACAAGAGAACCGATACTAAAGAAGAATGTTGAAAATTGGATAGACTGATCATGTAAGAAATGAAGAGGTTCTCCACAGAAATGCGAAGAAAGGAACATACGGAAACAGTGACAAGAAGAAGGGACATCAAGGAATAACTTCCATGGTAATAAATGGAGATGTAGAGGGTAAAAACTGTAGGAGAAGCAGAGATTGAAAAAGATCCAAGAAATAACTAAGGTGGTAGGGTTCAAGTGTTACCCTATGATGAAGAGGTTAGTGTAGGAGAGGAATGCGCCTCGAGTCACATCAAACGAATCAGAAGGCAGAGGACTCAAAACAAAGTACGAAGTACGGCTGTAGAACACTGCTGAGGAATCGTGAAAGAATGAAACACATCCGTATGCTGGCTTGTGAGTGTGTACCGCTGAGCGCCGAGTACAGAATTCAGCTCATTCAGCACGTAAGTTCTCGCGAGCACGTCTTCTGATGGTGGATACGACGAAGACGCTCTTCGTGTCCCACAAGGAAGCTCACCGATCGTAATGGGATGTACTCTGCGGAGATTGCGGGACGGGGGGGGGGGGGGGGGGGGGTGTACGCAGCTTGAGCGCAAATATTTTCATGTCTGCCGGACAAAGAACGGCACTCATTTGATAATGTCCTACCAAGCAGTGTAACCGATGACTTCAAAAACAGTAGTCGATGCGTGCGTTTACATGACACAACGGAATCAGTGAAGTCACGGGCAGAGGTACGATCCTTACGTTCCCAACACATATATAACTACCGGGTGGTTAAAATTAAAGTGTAGCTACCAACGGTGGGACGCGTAGGCTATAAATATCGCAAGGCAGCGAAACTTGGTGGATATGCTAATGTGTTAATGAGGAAACGGTTTACTCTGGAAAACAAATTACTTTCAGTTGTTGCCACCAGGTGGAAATCTAACGGTCTACACTCTATGTGCGACGGTATGACATCCGTGCTGTCATTTGAGAACCTAAAAAGTAAGTGAACGATATGGCTATCGAAAAGAGACACGGCGCTCTCTTAGTGCAACTCGAAATGGATCTGAGCACTATGGGACTTAACTGCTGAGGTCATCAGTCCCCTAGAACTTAGAACTACTTAAATCTAACTAACCTAAGGACATCACACACATCCGTGCCCGAGGCAGGATTCGAACCTGCGACCGTAGCGGTCGTGCGGTTCCAGATGTAGCGCCTAGAGCCGCTCGGCCACTCCGGCCGGCAAACTATTTTATGTGACCGGCAGTAATTACAGTGCTGCATTCAGAGAATGTCGTCGACTGAAGAGTCTGAGGAGAGGCACGATCTCATTGTATGTTTGAAAGGAAATGATAATAAAATTAAAATACACGGTTGAGCTTGATGTGATACCAGGAAGACAAAGGCGTCCTATCCCGGTGGAAGGTACTAACGAGCTTGCAGTTACTGTAACTGACCATGTAGCACGTGCCACGTGTGGTTCTGGTGCTTGTGCAGCGTCGCGATAATTATCCATCCCACCGTCAAGAGCATGGAAAGTTTCCAGGTCTATTTTGCACTGATATGTGTACAAGATCAAGACGGTGCAGTAACTAAAACCTCATGGTCCGCAGCAACGTTCTGATTTGCTCTTCGGTTTCTGTAGGGGGAAGGGATTAATGTTTAACGCCTCGCCGACAAAGAGATCAATAGCGGTGGAACATAAGCTCGGATTTGGGAAGGCAGTAGCCTTTCAGAGGAGCCATGCCGGCATTACCCTGAAGCGACTTAGACTGCCCGGACCCCGGACACAGATTTGAGCCGTCGACCTCCCAAATGCGAGTCCAGTGAGCTAACCACTGAGCCACCTCGTTCGGCCTCTTCGGTTTCTGGCACGGATCAGAGTTCATCACACGGGTGCGGACAACATTCTATGGAGTGACGAGGCATATTTTACACTCCGGCTGCAGAGAATACACAGAACGGCCGAATTTAGGGTACTGTTAAACCACGGGTTATGCACGAAGAGCCACATGGGACTATATGGTGTGGATTCACAAGCACCTTTACTCTCGATTTTTTCTTCTTCGAAGAAGATGGGGCATCAACTAATGTAACTCGCCCTCTTCTTTTTTTTTTTTTTTGTTTTTTTTTTTTTAAATGAGATGGGGCCCCTCCACGCCCGCACCAACGTGGTGATGAGACCAAAAGTTCTACTGTCACCTCCGTCAGCATGTTAGTTATTTAATAGATGGATCACAGGGTGCTGGGCTGTGATGTTATCCGTGCGTCTGGGTAACACGGTCCATCAGGTGATAGATAGTGGACGAAACGCGAATGAGGGTAGTAATTTGAAGAGCAGCGGGAAAAAAGTGCCAAGGCTCGTGCCGTGTGAAGAAAAACCTCTGCGACAATGGGATGGGTAGTAATATCAGTAGTGGCTTACTAGCTCCGATAGTTCATGCAAGGTACTGTTTGTTAGTATGGGTATCATGCATCACTACCGTGGCAAGCGATGGCGATGTATCCGAGGTTGCTGCAGCCACTGCATTCCTGGAACAATCAAGATCGTTATATAGCAGTGGGAGATCGGCCATAGATCGTCTCACTGGGGGGAGGGGGGGGGGGGGGGTGGAACTTGTTTGCATGCAGTGTACGGTACGGCTTCCCTGCGTGGTGCCAGTTATTCGGCAAGTGTGTTCCAGCTGGATATCCAGTAACGGTGTCTAATTAACAGGGGCTCACCTGTACCGTTGTGTTTGCGTGTACGTGGCCATAGATGTTAGGTCCTTACAAGTATGTTTTTTGGTCTTTTATGTTTCCATCTATGGTTGTGGTCGTAGTTCCCCAGATTCAGAATAAACGGGTTCTGCGAATGTCTGGAGTTTCTGTATAGTCTTGTGGTGTGTTTGTCAATTACCTCCGTGAGAGTCTCTAGTCGGTATTCCGGATGAAGGTCCACTCACCCAGTGAAAGAGCTGATTGATGTACTTCCAAGTACTTGTAATCGCCCGACGTTTCCTAGATGAACAGCATGCAAGACCACATCTGAATCTATTTGACTTTAGGCTCTGGGGATATCTATAATGGCTCTGAGCACTATGGGACTTAACATCTTAGGTCATCAGTCCCCTAGAACTTAGAACTACTTAAACCTAACTAACCTAAGGACATCACACAAATCCATGCCTGAGGCAGGATTCGAACCTGCGACCGTAGCAGTCCCGCGGTTCCGGACTGCAGCGCCTAGAACCGCACGGCCTGGGGATATCTAGAAGACCACGTTTACCAGGGGCACATTCGGTCTCTACCTGATATGAAGGACATTATATGAGAACACTCAGATTCCGCCGGAACTGCTGCGAGCAATTGTTGTTCATCACGTCGTTTTTTGGATGCAGCATTTCGTCGACGTCCCCAGTGTTCATACTGAACAAATTGTGTAAACAGCAGTTAATAATAAAATAGACGGTTCTCCTTTCTCTCTTGTGTGAGCTTTTCTGTCCACGTCCCCTCCTAATCCATAACACATGGACACATTTCTGCAAGATTTTCGTGTATACATTGCGCCAGATTTGTACGTGGTGCTCGTTGTAAATAACTTTTTTCCATCGTAAATCAGTTTCGCGTTAACGCCTTGGCATATCTACCAAGTTTCGCTGCCATACGATAATTACAGAGCACAATGAATCTCTATGAGTAGCTGCGTTTTGATTACAACCATCCCGTATGATACAAGACTGTGCACGGAACTTTGCAATTTACACTTTCGTCATAATTCATAAGACTACATGCATATTAGTGGTAAACTGACAATATTGGAGCATATACTCGGATTGGGGAAAGAGTTCTCCACGTAGGTCAGAAAGGAGCCATCACGGTGTTCGACTTAAGTGATTCACGAAAACCACGGGAAAGCTAATCTGGATGGAGGGGCGGGGACTTGAATCTCGGAACTCCAGAATCCACATCCAGCGTATTACCACTGATTATCAGTTTCTGTCAGTGACTCACGCACAGAAAATATAATTTGTGCCATTAAAAATGTTGACACTAACAGAAAAGAAGCGTAAGTGGGTGACAGAATCTGTCAATTACTTACAAAAGGACCGTAACAGCCAACAATTGTGTTAATAAGATATATTTTACCAAAATGAAAGTATATTCCCGAGGGGAACCTGTTCCCCTACCGGGCGCGTCCCCAGGTGGCGGATAGGGGAAAGCTCTACAGATATGTAGGGTAGGTGGGACCAACACAGGACCAGAAATCCAAAGGCGACTGTCTCACATTGGGCGGTCTTTGGTCAGCGTCTGTTCCCCAGGTTAGGGGCGGCTGGGAAAAACCTCCAGGGCTAACAACCGTGGTTGTAAATTTGTGGCTCGAAGAGTCACCCCTTACATAATACTATCAATCATGGAAGAGTGTAATGTGAAACAAATTACCCCAGGTGGACAATCCACCGCACCAAGGTGCGCAAGCAGACTATCGGATTCTGGGGAGTCTGCAGCATTGCACAGAGATGAATCGGGACATGATAAGACATCAAGCAAATTGAAATGTAAAAAAACAAGTTACATAGCTACTTTCAATGTAAACTCTCTTTTAAAAACAGGAAAATTAAAACATCTTACAGATACCCTCAAACATCATAGAATACTCATAACATCACTACAAGAAACTCGATACATAGATGAAAACAATTTTGATTCCGGAGGTTTCAGAATATACAAAGGAAAGGTAGGCAAAAGAATAATGAAAAACACACTCCACCTCGGAACGGGCTTTATAATAGATAAAAGTATTTTAGACTCCATTATCAGCTTTCAATCACAATCGGAAAGACTCTCCACACTCACTTTTAAATCTGCTAATAGAGTATACACAATTGTGAATGCACATGCCCCCATAAATGAAGACAATAGGAAAGATAAGGAAAAGGTGGAACGTTTTTGGGAACAACTAGATGACGTGGTGCAAAAGATCCCAGACAAACACAACATCATACTTACGGGGGACTTCAATGCTCAAGTAGGAAAAGAGAAGAAATACAAAAATATTGTTGGAAACTACCCAGCGCACAATAGAACTAACCAAAATGGAGTCAGATTAGTAGAACTCTGCCAAGCGCATGGCTTGATCCTGAAATCCACAGCCTTTAAGAGACTACCCAGAAAACAGAAGACATGGACCTCACCAAACCCACACTTGGGTGAATTTCAACTTGATCATGTGGCGATAAAATGGAAACACCATACAGAAATACAAAATGTCAAAGTACTCAGAGGAGCAAACTTGGATTCTGATCACTATCTTTCTAAAATAAAACTCAAAATTATCCCCAAAAGGAAAGATAGAAACAGTAAACCCAAAAGCAGAAGATACGATCCAGAAAAGATAACGAATTCGAAGGAGTTTCCCCTCGCGACTCAAGATATAAGGAACCAAAATTGGGATCAAATGAAGGAAAGCCTACTAACCAAAGCTGAACAAATAGCACCTATAACCAAAATCAAAAAACACGCATGGTGGACAGAGGAATGTGACAAACTTATTGAGCAAAGAAAGAAAGCATGGCAACAGATGCAATCTCAGAAAAATGAATATAATAGGCAAAATTTCCTGAGTGTAAGAAAACTAGTGAGTAAAAACCTCAAAAGAATTACAAAAGCACAAGAAGATCAACTCCTTTTGCAGATCAACGAAGACTTCAACAAAAACAAGACTAGGAGCTTTTACAGAACTTTTAAACAAAAAATAACCAAGTACAGCCCACTGACACTCCAATTACAAGATAAAAATGGCAATATTGCACACAACAACAGGGATAATTGCAAAATTTTGAGGGAATATTTCAGAAACCTTCTCAACTGTAAAGAACCAATTGAAAAAATGGATTTCAGCAACTCAACTTCAACAAGTCCTAACTCAGAACCACCCACCGTCGAGGAACTACAATCAATCATTTTGAATCTCAAAAACTATAAGGCTTTGGGAGAGAACCAAATTACAGCTGAACTGTGGAAAAATGTCAATAGAAATGCCATAGAATCTCTCCAAAACATATTTGAAGAAATATGGAAAACAGAAAGAATTCCGGATGAATGGAAGATGGCCCTCATTCACCCAATTCATAAGAGGGGATCCAGAACAGACCCCAACAATTACAGAGGGATTTCGCTCCTTGACGTAACATACAAAATACTGTCTAAAGTCCTTTTGAACAGAGCAGAACCCCAGCTAGATTGTCAACTTGGAGAATACCAGGCAGGCTTCAGAAAGGGAAGATCCTGCCCAGAATAAATTCTAAACCTCAAAAATCTTATGGCCTACCAAAAATCGAGAGCAAAAGCGTATGTCATCACATTCATTGACTTTCAAAAGGCGTACGACTCCATAGACAGGGAATCTCTAATCTCCATATTAAAAGAACTGAACCTAGACAATAAAACTACAAACCTAATTAGAGAAACCATCACCAACACATACTCCAAAATTAAATTTATGGGAGAACTCTCAGACCTATTTGAGATAAAAACTGGAGTACGACAAGGTGATGGACTCTCTCCATTGTTATTTAACTGTGCCCTAGAAAAAATAGTAAGAGAATGGAACAAGAAAATCAATAGTGGAATCCGACTAGGAACAAAAAACAAAGGCATCAAGGTTAATTGCCTAGCATTTGCAGATGATATGGCCCTACTAGCTGAAACATGGGAAGAAGCCAAAGAACAGATCCTCGAATTACAGAAACAAGCAGAGAAAATAGGCCTTAAAATTTCTTTTGAAAAAACCAAAATAACCACAAATATAAAAAAGCCAATGAAATATCTTAAAGTAAGAGACCAAAAGATCGAAATTGTTAAAGAATTCAAATATCTTGGTGAATGGATTAGCTGGAACGCCCTTGAGAAAAAAGCAATAGAATTAAGAAGAAACAAAGTTGAACTAGCCTTTCAGCTTACTAAAAATTCTTATAATAAAAAGTCCCTCTCATGGAATTCAAAAATAAAATATTACAACACTGTCATTAAACCAGAAGCACTATATGCAGCTGAGACATTATCTATCACTAACCATGGCCCAATTGAAAGGCTAGAGATCAAAGAAAGAAAAATATTGAGAAAAATTTTAGGCCCCAAATTTCATAACGACAAACTAATTCATACCAAAAATGAAACACTCTACAAAACCACAGAAAAACTTTCGGATACAATGAGGAAAAGAAGAATTGAGTTTTATGGGCACATTCTCAGAATGAACCCAAATAGACTTACAAAAAGAATGTTTGACTACTTCAGGAATAAAAAATCCAAGCCAAATTGGTTTATCCAAACAGAGAAAGACTTAAGAGAACTACACATCACAGAAAAAATGCTCACAGACAGGACCGCAAAAATGATAAGCAAAGACAGAAAAGAGGGATTCCAGCTCCAAAATAGAAAGAAAAGAACGATTGTCATCTCTGATGAGGAAAGAAAAGCAAGATCAGAAAGAATGAAGCAGTACTGGGCGAAAAGAAAGGCACAGAACACACAGAAGTGATTGATTCAACGTACCCCAAAGTTGGGTGAAACGAAGAAGAAGAAGAAGAAGAAAGTATATTATTGCAGAGGCCTTTTCAAGTTTCAACCATCTGTGATGCATGTAAGCAGACTGTAGCGACGAATGAAAATTTGTACCAAGGCCGGGATCCGCATCCATGTGTCCTGCTCGCTTGCTAGAAGCGCTAGCAACTACGCAATCCTGGCACAATGGGTTCGTGCAATTGCACAGACTACCCTAGCACGTCTCCCTCCTCGATCCAAGTTCCCATTCAGGTCTCAGTCCACTTGGTATTCTCCCAAAATTTTTTGGACGGCTGGTGTGAGGTGCCACACAAAACAGGGTCTTATAATGTACCTTACGTGCGCCCCATCATTGGCCACAGTATCTGTACATCACAGTATCTTTTACGTTCTCTTTTTGCCGCTCAAGAGACATTAAGTAAAAGCAGTGGAATACTGGATTTTTCTTTCTGTTGATTTTGCACACTGATGTGCTAAATTTAGGATTGAAAGTAAAATCTGCATCTTGCGTCACCGGCAAGTAGCATAGCTTGATGAAACGTGGACTATACATGGAAGAACGACTACAGTACAGTACAGTACAGAAGCCAATGGAAATAAATGCGCACTGAGACGGAAAGAAATGATACTTTTATTCAAAGACAATGTTTAAACTAAAGTTAACACGCTTTATGATTGCTTCTTGGACATTACAAATGACGGAACATGATTCATAACAGGACATATGATCACCACAGAAAGCAATGCAGGCCCTGCAATACGCTTACGCGATCGCCGCTCAAATGAACAACTATACCTGACACATCAGATAATGAATATTTCAGAAGTATTTCTGATGCATTTGTGGATCGAATAATATTGAAACGATAAGTGCACGCTGGCAATTGAGGTACGAGGGTAAACCCAAAAGCAAGGTCTCCTAGTTTTTATAGGTACATAGACCAGTTTATTTCTACAATGGTTTACATCAGTTTACAGCTTTAACATTTAGCTATTTTTCGACATAATCACCACTTCTGTCGAAGCATTTTTGTAGACGCTGTGACAGTTTTTGTATGCCAATGTCATACCAGATCGCCGCAATGCTGTTCAAAAAGTTATGATCCTCTTATTTCACCTCGTCACTGGAGCTGAATAGTTTTGACCACAATTAACGCTGACAGGTACTGTGAGACTCTGAACAAACTCAAACGGGCAATTCAGAACCGGAGAAGAGGAATGTTGAGCAAGGGAGTACACATACTACATGACAATGGCCGCCCACACATCGCTCAGCAAACCTTTGCTCTCCTTCAACAGTTTCAGTGGAACACAATCACCCACCCACCCTATCCTGACTTGGCGCCCAGTGACTATCACCTGTTCCCTTGGTTAAAAGAACATTTGGCCTGAAAGCGATTCAACTCCGACGACGAGATGAAATAAGAGGTTCATAACTTTCTGAACAGCATGGCGGCAAACTGGTATGACATGGGCATACCAAAACTGCCACAGCGTCTACAAAAATGCATCGACAGAAATGTTGACTATGTCAAAAAATAGCTAAATGTTCAAGCTGTAAACTGCTGTAAACCATTGTAGAAATAAACAGGTCTATGTAGATATACAAAAATAGGAGACCTTAGTTTTGGGATTACCCTCGTATGTTTGTAAGTGACAAACTTACATTTATAAACTGACTTACTTTTATATGTACATCACTTTGAAAAGATAAAAAGGCGTAACAGTTATTTTTAAAATTGTAAATCACGGTACTATTCCCAGGGTTTAAATGACAACTGAGAGCAAAAATATTGCTGCGAAAATAAAGCATTTCGAGTGGGCGTTTGGCTTGAATCGCTCCGTGGTGACATGCGCAACAATACTGCGGAGGTACAACGTAGCGAGACTTGAAAGAGTGCAGATGCCTTGTGACTGTCGCAAACGTAAAATTGTGATTGTGCTAATCACTACGTCGAAACATTCTGAAAGTGGTTTGGCTTTTACGTGCACACTACTTGGTAGTGCCTGATGCAACAATTTACGGATTTATGACGATGTGAAGTCGCTCTTTACAAACGTTTTAGCCTTACTTGGCGTATTTAAATGACATTACTAAATAAAATAAATAATAATAAGATCGTTCAAATAACTTACGGGGCCGGCCGGGATGGCCGAGCGGTTCTAGGCTCTACAGTCTGGAACCACGCGACCACTACAGTCGCAGGTTCGAATCCTGCCTCGGGCATGGATGTGTGTGATGTCCTTAGGTTAGTTAGGTTTAAGTAGTTCTAAGTTCTAGGGGACTGATGACCTCAGATGTTAAGTCCCATAGTGCTCAGAGCCATTTGAACCATTTTTTTTAACTTACGGGTTTGCTGCCGGGTGACGTCGTCGAACACCGCCGATATTTCGACAGGAGCACACCCTGCCGTTCTCAAAGCACAAATGCAAGGAAGACGAAATGTACAAGGAAATTTAATACCTCGGTTCACAGAGGAGAAACAAGGAAGACACCAAACACAGAACAAGTGTCAACAAAAAAATGGCTCTGAGCACTATGAGACTTAACATCTGTGGTCATTAGTCCCCTAGAACTTAGAACTACTTAAACCTAACTAACCTAAGGACATCGCACACATCCATGCCCGAGGCAGGATTCGAACCTGCGACCGGAGCGGTCACGCGGTTCCAGACTGAAGCGCCTAGACCGCACGGCCACACCAGACGGCCAAAGTGTCAACACAAGCAAAGATAACCAACATCAGAAATATCGATAGTTACTATTAATCAACAGGTGAGGTAGCACTAATTCTGTCCCCCTGTTTTTTGATGAGAGACAGAGCCGGATTCCAAGCAGCATTTAAGCAGAATCCACCATCTCTGTTAATAAGGTTGCTAGATAGTTTGATTTCAACAGCTTCCTTAATGACAGTATCTCAGTAGTTCGACGTGCAAGCCAGAATCTCCGTGTTGTTGTATTCCATAGGATGACAGGTGTCAAGGCAATGTTCTGCAATAGCGGATTTGTTCGGCTGTTGTAAACGTTTGTGATGCTTACGATCAATACACCGGTTATCCACAATCCTGATTGTCTGGCCAATATATGACATGCCACAACTGCAAGGAATACGATAGACCCCAGTCTTACGCAAACCAAGATCATCTTTTACGGACGCCAACAGGGCTCTAATCTTAGAAATTGGTCGAAAAACACATTTCACATCATATTTCCACAAAATACGGCCAATCCTGTTGGAAATGCTATCTGCGTAAGACAAAAAGGCCGTAGACTTAAGTGCCACTTCGTTGCTATCGTCACTCACCCGTTGCACAGAAGGCTGATGGAGCAACACACGTTTGATCTGCCTCTCACTATAACTATTCTGACAAAAGCTGACTTCGAGATGTTATAGCTCAGCTGCCAAACTTTCAGAGTCTGAGATAACGTGGGCCCTGTGAACCAAGGAGCGAAGTACTCCTTCACGCTGAGCTGGATGGTGCCAACCATCAGCTCGCAGATACAAGTCTGTGTGGGTGGGCTTCCTATAAACAGAATGTCCCAACATACCATCAGTCCTCCTTTTCACCAACACATCAAGGAAGGAAAGGCATAAAAAATGGTTCAAATGGCTCTGAGCACTATGGGACTCAACTGCTGTGGTCATCAGTCCCCTGGAACTTAGAACTACTTAAACCTAACTAACGTAAGGACATCACACACATCCATACCCGAGGCAGGATTCGAACCTGAGACCGTAGCAGCAGCGCAGCTCCGGACTGGAGGGCCTAGAACCGCACGACCACCGAGGCCGGCGGGAAGGCATACATTCTTTTCCACCTCCATAGTGAGTAGAGGGACAAGCTTCGTGCCAGCCCACTCTGCATTGTTGCCAAATTTATTCAGGATGGCGTCGATGACGTCATCCAAGATGGCGGCATGTAGACTTGGCACACATCGCATGACGTCATCCAAGATGGCGGATTTTGGCGGGAGAATAGGCCAATTGTGCTACATCCACTAACCTAAGCCTCCAGAATAAAAAATGGTGGGAAGTTTGAATTCCAACAGGATAAAGCATGCAAAATCCGTACTTGTCTTTATTATTATTGATTTTCATTTATTAACATTCACTATCATTTATTATTATTGACCTGTCTCCACTAGAAAATTCCATCCAAATTCAAATTCCAACACGATGATGGCTGCAAAACTTCATTTTTGTTTATTATATTCTTTCTATTCATTATCATTTATTAACATTCATTATCATTTATTATTATTATTATTATTTATTATTATAGGCTTACCTCCACTAGAAAATTGCGGCAAATTCAAATTCCAACACGATAATTTCGCGAAAACTGTCCCCTATTTATTATTATCATTTATTTATTATTCAAGATGGCCGATTTTTCGGCGAGAAAGCCGTTTTCCTTACATCCATAACAAAAATCTATCACAAACTCAAATCCCAACACCATAATTGATCACACATACGAACTTTCTCTGTCACTTCATCTTTTTTCACTGGTAGCCTATCATAATCGCATCAAATAATAAACTCCTCTTATAGTAACGTAAGTCACGTCCTTTGATTTTGCAGGGGGGAAGGGACTGAAGACTTTATATTCAAGCAGTACGGTGATCACTTGTTCTCCAACACAGTCAGCACACACATCTTTGATATCACAGAGCAGTCGCCACGACGTCCGCGCTCCAAACTGAATTACTTCCAATCGTCGCCACCCCCTGGCCAGCGCGCGGAGACACTGCCGACGCCTGTCACATGAAGCGGCAGCCCACGCTGGACTGCCGGTACGCTGGGGGGTGAGCCCAGCGATCGCTCCCACGTCGTAAACATGTTTTCGCTGGACACGCTGGAACTTGCCGAGTTTGACATCACAGCGGCCCCTTGTCCGCTCACCATGTGTATTCGTCGCCTCCGCACGTTTCCCGCCGAAATTGTTTGCCTCGGAGCTGAATCACACAATGGTCGGCTGTTCCCAGCCACACATTTGGCGCCAAAGTTGTTTTCCTGGGCACGTTCAAACCTGTCGATGCTGACCGCTCACCGTCCACCACGTGTCCCTGTGCGAGCGAGAGCACAGTGCTACACTTTTGGTGACAAAGTTTGCTCGACAGTGGAATCCGCCATGACTACATAACAGCACGTTTGGACCATACTAGAACGCCCGCTAATTGATTCTCTCTCGCACGCGCATAATAACTGTACAATCGCTGTGCCGCCGCCCTGCTTACGTCACACACCCTCCATACACGTGACGTACCTACTCGTCTGTAAATACCTAATTACTTAATTCCATTTCGTTTTTAATCATATTAAATAATTCAATTTACAATTTCATATACGTATGCAAAGGTGTTCAACTACCTAATTTCAACTACTTTTCGAGGACCAGACAGCCACCTGTTCCTAGGAACCAGCGCCGAGTTTGATTTCTGGCAGTAAAGAAAGGTCACTTCTGCTTTCTCTACCAACCTAACAAAATTGTTGTAAATAAAAAGCACTTATACTAACCTCAGCAACACGACCGCCATGTCCCTCCTAGGAACCAGCGCCAAGTTTGAAATCTGCCATTAAACAAAGCTCACTGGAGCTTCCACCACCAACCCAAGAAAATTGTTGCAAATCAAGCTCATCTCCGCTAAACTAAGCCACCAACACTCAACATATTCGTACACGTTTCAGGTAAAAGGACTCACCCTGCACTAGGCCCAAGGATGGAGGAACCAATTTACTTTACTTAGAAATGGAGTATATTTATTACACTGAATGTTCCACACCATACAGACCTGCAAAACACTCCTACATAAATCATTTATAATGTTCTAGACACACGCTTGCTAATTGTAAACAATTAAAAATAACTCATAGCTAAGCCTACAGACATGCGAACCGCTCGTAAATAATGCAAAACATTTACCTCCAAATAGCCAAACAACTGCTAATTTTCGGAAATAATTTCAGTGCATAGGCTGATGGAAGGAGGAACGAGTGTACTTTATTTATCTGCGACATATCTTTTTCAAACTTTTACTTCTCATAGGTTTCGAAATGTAAGGCTGACATAAGGCAGTTTCTGAACTCCAGTAGTGCACTACACTTGGCAACAAAACCACACCAATCAAGATATTCATTCCAATCCAGACCTGTAACTCCTCTGCAGATAAATTTGCCCAGTTATTTGTCTACTCACTCACATTCTGACCAGATTGCCGTTATTGCGCAAAACCAGTTCAGACTACGCTGTGCTGCTCGGGGAAGTAAGGAAGGGCTGCACTCGATTTATTTGGAGCCCTTTTATTTAGTTGTGGAGTTTAATTGCCACAAAACACCCGCACTGGTCCGACTGTGGCCATCTGACACAAGCCACAAACACGTAAACAACTCCTAATTTCACCAGTACACAATATCAGCAGACGAGCTCTGTACTCTTAATCTCACCAAATGAAGCACCGCACAGTGCACAGACATGCTCGCAAAATAGTGCAACAGACGCGCCTAAACACCCGCAGCTGCCAAACCGACCAAAAATCTCTGCTCGGCCTCCCCCAAACATGACCTCAACACAGTCGCATTCGCACCTATCACCGGAGAAATTGATATCGCCTATGCGTCTTACATTACGCTCTAAGGCAGGCCGCACGCACTTGTGGTCGGCGGGGAAGGGAGTTCCAGAGTCTCCATCCAAATTCAGCTTCCGAGCGCTGCTGACAGCCGACAGATGTGAAAGCTGCATTGTTCTTCTCATGTATACCGCCGGCGTCTCAGGTCTAGACCTGCCTTCACGTCTATTGTCAGAATAACTCATAGCTCGTTGACGCACACCATTGAAAATGGTTCAAATGGCTCTGATCACTATGGGACTTAACATCTATGGTCATCAGTCCCTTAGAACTTAGAACTACTTAAACCTAACTAAGGACAGAACACAACACCCAGCCATCACGAGGCAGAGAAAATCCCTGACCCCGCCGGGAATCTAACCCGGGAACCCGGGCATGGGAAGAGAGAACGCTACCGCACGACTACGAGATGCGGGCGCACACGATTAATGCGGCCGGGAAAACATTTACTACTCGCATGCAACCGAGATGGTGACGGAAAACCAATCACTCTGATCTGCACTGCAGGCGCGTGTAATCATTGAGAATATTCTATTTGTGTTTTCGAACAACTTATTTAACGATATAGTATATCTATCACGCTATGTCAAAACACCAATCCCAGATGTGGCCTGGGCCATGTTGCACAGCCCACAGACACGCACCCAACCATAATTTCAGTACACACTATAGCAAACTGCTACTAAATAATGCATCACACAGGTTTGTAGATATGCTCAGTACTCGTAAACTACCCTAATAACGCATAGCAGATCCGCTCGCAAAATAACTCAGCAGACATGCGAAGGTAACCCCACTCCCCACCCTGCCCACAGGATCGTGAAGTCACCCATCCGTCTGATTTCAGATTTCGCACAGCCCCTGGTCGCCTTCCGCAAGCGTGAGTAGGCGCGGTCAACGCGCTCGTCAGCGGTCAAAGCACACACATACGTCCGTCCAGGACCGCGATCCCGAGCCGCCACCACCGAAAGCGGGTGAAAGTCAACTCTATATCAACGTAGCATAATTCTAAAGCGCAGCCTCAATACGCTAGTCACATCATAGCAGCACATGTCTTTACCTCCTATGACACTGTAGCATACTGCGCATTGCTCCTCATACGACATTACACGGCCCTTTAACTAAACATAACTACACATTCCTGCTCTCGCGTCGTCGCGTGACCAGCCATCTAAAACCTTCCCAATATTATTCTTACTTTACAACATTTTTAAAAAAGAAAATAAGATCTAATTTAGACCTCCCATCGCACCTAACCTCTCACCCGTCACACTCTCGACATACGCAAACGTCCTCAACCCTGTCTTGACACTCATATATCACCCCACAAACCATGGCCATCAATCAATTTACCATTCTCATCCCCTCTTTTCGAATTACAAACGTAGCCTCTATCTAAACACCAATCAACTCATCTTTCTCGCACTTTCAACAGTTAAATTAATTTCACACTCACCCAGAAATACCAAACGCAATTAAAGAGTCAATTTTTTGTACAGAGCATGAAGCACATATGACACTCACACCAATATTCAAAGCCTGGTCCATATTTACCACCTCCACCTTGAATTAAATATTATGACCATTGCTGCAACATTCTGCCAGCGCTCTATTTGTACTTATTTTTCCGCTCTTAACTGTTGTCGCTAGCGGTCGAATATCACTATCTATAGATTGCATAAATTTCCACATTAAAAAAATCTCGCCCCGCCGTTTAGAGACTCCTACATCTGTTAACTGCTTATAGATGTTGACTCTGAAATTATTGGTATATCTCAACACTTCTTAAATAAGGAGATAATTCAGAGGCTTCCTTTACCAGGATACAGGTCGGCTGGCAGCTTTTCGAGGAGCTCATTGCGGTGTGAGGGAGTAGCCATGTATGTGAAAAACGGCATCCCATTTGAGTCAATTGATGTTTCAAAGTACTGCATTGAAAAGGTGTTTGAATGTTGTGCAGGTGTGGTTAAATTTAACGGAGCTAAACTTCTAACTGTTGTTATTTATAGATCCCCAGACTCCGATTTCACAACATTTTTGCTAAAGCTAGAGGAGGTTCTTGGTTCACTTTATAGGAAATACAAAAAGTTAGTTATATGTGGTGACTTCAATATTAATTGTATAAGTGATTGTGCAAGGAAGAGGATACTGGTAGACCTCTTTAATTCATATAATCTTATGCAAACCGTGTTCTTTCCAACGAGAGTGCAAGGGACCAGTAGAACAACCATAGACAACATTTTTGTTCATTCATCATTACTAGAAGGGCATTCTGTTAGCAAAAAGGTGAATGGCCTTTCAGATCATGATGCACAAATTTTAACTTTAAAAGATTTTTGTGCTGCAACACGTGTTAAATATAGCCATCAGCTGTTCAGCAAAGCTTATCCAGCTGCTGTAGAGACCTTTGTAAACCTTATAAAGGAACAAGAGTGGCAAGTTGTTTATAGCGCTGATACAGTGGTCGATAAATATAACGCTTTTCTCAAGACTTTTCTCATGCTCTTTGAAAGTTGCTTTCCGTTAGAAAGTTTAAAACAGGGAACTAGCACAAACAGGCAGCCTGGGTGGCTAACTAGAGGGATAAGAATATCTTGTAGAACAATGTGGCAATTATATCAAAACGTTAGAAACAGTCAAAATCTAAATGCAGCAGCCCATTACAAACAGTATTGTAAGGTGCTTAAAAATGTTATTAGGAAGGCAAAAATTATGTGGTATGCAGATAGAATAGCTAAGTCTCAGGATAAAATTAAAACCATATGGTCAGTCGTAAAGGAAGTTGCTGGTCTGCAGAGACAGGTCGAGGATATAGAATCAGTGCGTAGTGGGAATGTCCGTGTTACTGATAAGTCGCATATATGTACAGTATTTAATAATCACTTCCTGAATATAGCAGGTGAACTAAATAGAAACCTAGTCCCAACAGGGAATCATATAGCGCTTTTAGAAAAAAGTGTTCCGAGACTGTTACCTGAAATGCTCCTCCATGATACTCACAAGAGGGAGATTGAGCTAATAATTAAATCACTAAAGACCAAGAACTCTCATGGATATGACGGGGTATCTAGCAGAATACTGAAGTATTGTTCTATGTATGTTAGCCCAGTTCTCAGCCATATCTGTAACTTTTCCTTTAGGAGTGGTCGGTTTCCTGACCGATTAAAGTACTCGGTAGTGAAGCCACTTTATAAAAAGGGAGACATTGATAATGTTGACAATTTTAGACCTATTTCTGTGCCACTGGTGTTTGCTAAAGTTATCGAGAAGGTTGTATATACAAGGTTACTGGAGCATTTAAATTCACACAATTTGCTGTCAAATGTTGAGTTTGGTTTTAGAAATGGTTTAACAACTGAAAATGCTATATTCTCTTTTCTCTGTGAGGTTTTGGACGGATTAAATAAAAGGTTGCGAACGCTAGGTGTTTTCTTTGATTTAACGAAGGCTTTTGACTGTGTTGACCACAAAATATTACTGCAGAACTTGGACCATTATGGAGTAATGGGAGTAGCTTACAATTGGTTCGCCTCTTACTTTAAGAACAGAAAGCAGAGGGTAATACTCCGCAATATTGAGAGTGGTAGTGATGTTCAGTCCCAATGGGGCACTGTTAAGTGGGGCATTCCCCAAGGGTCGGTGCTGGGGCCACTGCTGTTTCTTATTTATATAAATGATATGCCTTCTAGTATTACAGGTGATTCAAAAACATTTCTGTTTGCTGATGACACCAGCTTGATAGTGAAGGATCTTGTGTGTAATACTGAAACAGTAACAAATAATGTAGTTCATGAAATAAGTTTGTGGCTTGTGGAAAATAATTTGATGCTAAATCACAGTAAGACTCAGTTTTTGCAGTTTCTATCTCACAATTCAACAAGAACCGCTATTTTGATCAGACAGAATAGGCATATTATAAGCGAGACGGAACAGTTCAAGTTCCTAGGCGTTCGGATAGATGGTAAGCTGTTGTGGAAAGCCCATGTCCAGGATCTTGTTCAGAAACTAAATGCTGCTTTATTTACCATTAGAACAGTATCTGAAAGAAGTGACACTTCAACACGAAAAGTAGTCTACTTCGCATATTTTCATATGCTTATGTCGTATGGTATTATTTTTTGGGGTAATTCTTCTGATTCAAAAAGGGTATTTTTGGCTCAAAAACGGGCTGTTCGAGCTATATGTGGTGTAAGTTCGAGAACCTCTTGTCGACCCCTGTTCAAAACTCTGGAAATTCTGACATTGCCCTCACAGTATATATTTTCTTTAATGTCGTTTGTTGTTAGCAAAATAAGCCTATTCCCAAGAGTTAGCAGCTTTCACTCAGTTAATACTAGGCAGAAATCAAATCTGCATGTAGAATGCACTTCCTTGACTCTTGTGCAGAAAGGAGTGCAGTATTCTGCTGCATCCATTTTCAATAAGCTACCACAAGAACTCAAAAATCTTAGCAGTAGCCCAAACTCTTTTAAGTCTAAACTGAAGAGTTTCCTCATGGCTCACTCCTTCTATTCTGCCGAGGAGGTCCTGGAAGAGCTAAAAAATTAAGCAAATTCCAGTGTTACATTGTTGATTTTTTTCATTCAAACTTACGACTTGTCACCTGAATATGTTTTTTATATTTCATTTTATCTGTTTCTAATATCGTGTTATAATTTCATGTATTGACTCGTTCCATGACCATGGAGACTTTTCCTTAATTTGGTCCCACGGAACAATGAATAAATAAATAAACACACGGTATCATTCAACTATTACTTGCTCTTATCTAATAACTCATCCATCATGTCGGGGGGCAAGGTCATCCCTTTCTTTCTTTCTTTATTGCTTTCTTCCAGCAGCGGACAGCTATTTTTTTTTTTTTTTTACAGTGGTAGCTAAATTGCGCCATCAACTAAACATCACCATTCGCTAAACATATCTTCAAATACATAAACACACTTACACAATTACACACCGGTCCCGTTGAGGACATGACCTTCAATATTACAGTTCTTAATCCAATAACCTCCGAAACAAATAGTAAATGCTCAAACTAATCCCATAGCGCCTTACAAAGCGAGTGTCTGAGCGCTGCTGGCGGCATGTCAAAGCCACATAGCTGTCCATCTAAACAGCTGTCCACTCAGCCCCAGGACCAGACTGCTGAAGTGGGCTCTCCCTATACCTGCTCTCTAGCTATTGTCTAACGACATACAGTACACAAATGGATTTCTGAATAGCGCAGATCTCTATCTCCCCCTTGCACCTCCAACAGGACATGTAAACAGTGTCTCCCGCAGCCAGCGAACCTGACGTCATTCACCCTTCGCTGACAATTTCCACTCGCATATATAAAACCATATTCACTCCTGCCAAACCTCACTTAATAATAAAAAAGCATTCTCCCTTTCTAAGCATAGATGAGTATGCATTTATCTTCACCCATCTGATCTCTGCAATTTAAGTTGGAGAAAGACGTATCTATTACCTTCTGCAACCTGTCTATAAACAGAACGATCTCAGTTACTACAACAGGACTTTGTTTTGACCATTCGCCGGAAATGCGCGCAATGTTGTATGCCTCAAACTAGGTACAAGTGCAACAAATTCTCAACACCCTATCATCTTTATCCTCTACCATCAAACAGTGAAAAAGTCACGAAGGCACCAATGCGATCCACCTCCAGTGCGGACAAATGGAATTCACAATACTCCCCCCGAATAACTCAGAGTGCAACCATCCAAGAATTCCTAACAGCTCGCCAAATCCAACATCTCAAACTACAGATGCCTATGTGAATAAGATCATATTAAATATACACACATGCTGCAGAGACCCCTTTAAAGTTTGATCACTCATACTCTAAGCGAATGAGAAGCTGCCTCTGGCCCTTGTTCAAACAGTGTTTTCTAACACGCTTTTGCACGCTGCTGAGCATTTCGTCTTTCTGCCGCGACTTCGAAGTCATTGTCTGGTGTTAAACAGACATTAAAACGGACTGATGCACGGCCTCTCACAGGAAACTATACCTTGCACCTTGTAAATCATATTCTTACAGTCGATAGCATAACATTGAATGATTTTAAATAAAGGACAGCCACAACACAAGGAAAATTGAAGAGCCTGCTGGCGTTGTAGCGACTTCCCTCGAAAGTGATTGATCACCTCTACATTTAAACTCATATGTTGCAGTGACCGAATAGTTTATAACTCTGCATTCCATTTCTAGTGATTGGTCATTTTTGCACATAAGTACGGGATCACCGTTTTTGGTGGTAGCAACCCCGGGAGTTGCGGCCCATCAACCAAAATTTGTCCCCCAACTGAAGCAAGCATTGTCAGTCAATCATTATGTCGTACCCAATGCACAGATGCGATGGATAAGACACCACCGATCTACTGTAATATTATCCATCACAGCTGATATCGCGAAAAATTTTACAGTGAGTCCAACACTGGCCAATCATGTGACAAATTGTTTTCTTAATTTCAGTATCATAACTAAACACTACAACCTTTACTTTGCAAGTATCATTGCGACCATTCATAGGTGACTGCTCAGCACGTCCATTCACACTTAATTCTCGAACACATAAAGACGATC
The DNA here is from genome assembly GCF_021461395.2 of Schistocerca americana. Classification (NCBI taxonomy): domain Eukaryota; kingdom Metazoa; phylum Arthropoda; class Insecta; order Orthoptera; family Acrididae; genus Schistocerca; species Schistocerca americana. Next base: position 1,026,976,655 of record NC_060119.1, read on the forward strand.
AAATTATACCAGACAACGCTATACACATTTCTAAGATCTCGCGCATACTACTCGATCAATCTCTCTGCGTGTGGCAGTCACAGAGCTATCTAGTCCTCTTACCTTAAAGGACCATCCTCACCTCGGCATTGACCTACCTACCCCGCAACATCGCTACCCAATTATTACTCAACCGAGCAGACGAATACGACTACACTCCACCTCTCTTGACTGAATAGAGCTTTCCTAGTCCCAACTCAGCCAAGTGCACCACATTTCTTCAAATGTAACCAAGTCTTGGAGCTTAGCAAACCATATCGATCTATAGTAACAGATCTCAAAGTGCCTTAATTTAATAGCATACGGTTAAGAAGAACAAAAATTGAGCGATATTTATACACAACGTATTTCGATAGATAGGGTTGAGGACGTTTACGTATGTTGATGGTGGGACAGGTGTGAGATTAGGTGCGGTGGGAGGTCTAGATTAGACCTTATTTTTAAAAAAAGTTTTGTAAAGTAAGAATAATATTGAGAAGGTTTTAGATGGCTGGTCACGCGACGACGCGAGAGCAGGGATGTGTAGTTATGTTTAGTTAAAGGGCCGTGTAATGTCATGTGAGGAGCAATGCGTGGTGTGCTACAGTGTCATAGGAGGTAAAGACGTGTTTTGCTATGATGTGTCTAGCGTATGGAGGCTGCGCTTTGGAAATATGCTACGTTGATATAAAGTTGACTTTCACCCGCGTCCGGTGGTGGCAGCTCGGGATCGCGGTCCTGGACGGACGTATGTGTGTGCTTTGACCACTGACGAGCGCGTTGACCGTGCCTACTCACGCTTGCGGAAGCCGAGCAGGGGCTGTGCGAGGTCTGAAATCAGATGGATGGGTGACTTCATGATACTGTGGGCAGGGTGTGGAGTGGGGGTACCTGCGCACGTCTGCTGAGTTATTTTGCGAGCGGATCTGCAGGCTCTGCTATGCATTATTAGGATAGTTTACGAGTACTGACCATATCTACACATCTGTGTGACGTATTATTTAGTAGCAGTTTCTATAGTGTGTACTGAAATTATGATTGGGTGTGTGTCTGTGGGCTGCGCAACATGGCCCAGGGCACATCTGGGATTGGTGTTTTGTGATAGCGTGATAGACATACTATATCGTTAAATAAGTTGTTCGAAAACACAAATAGAATATTCTCAATGATTACACGCGCCTGCAGCGCAGATCAGAGTGATTGGTTTTCCGTCACCATCTCGGTTGCATGCGAGTAGTAAATGTTTTCCCGGCCGCGTTAATCGAGTGCGTCAACGAGCTATGAGTTATTCTGACAATAGACGTGAAGGCAGGTCCAGACCTGAGACGCCGGCGGTATACATGAGAAGAACAATGCAGCTTTCACATGTGTCGGCTGTCAGCAGCGCTCGGAAGCTGAACTTGGCTGGAGACTCTGGAACCCCCTTCCCTGCCGACCGCAAGTGCGTGTGGCCTGCCTTAGAGCGTAATGTAAGACGCATAGGCGATATCAATTTCTCCGGTGGTAGGTACGAATGCGACTGTGTTGAGGTCATGTTTGGGGGAGGCCGAGCAGAGACTTTTGGTCGGTTTGGCAGCTGCGGGTGTTTAGGCGCGTCTGTTGCACTATTTTGCGAGCATGTCTCTGCACTGTGCGGTGCTTCATTTGGAGAGATTAAGAGTACAGAGCTCGTCTGCTGATATTGTGTACTGCATTATTTAAGAGCTGTTTGCTATTGTGTGGTGAAATTAGGAGTTGTTTACATGTTTGTGGCTTGTGTCAGATGGCCACAGTCGGATCAGTGCGGGTGTTTTGTGGCAATTACACTCCACGACTACAAAAAAGGGCTCCAAATAAATAGAGTGCAGCCCTTCCTTACTTCCCCGAGCAGCACAGCGTAGTCTGAACTGGTTTTGCGCAATAACGGCAATCTGGTCAGAATGTGAGTGAGTAGACAAATAACTGGACAAATTTATCTGCAGAGGAGTTACAGGTCTGGATTGGAATGAATATCTTGATTGGTGTGGTTTTGTTGCCAAGTGTAGTGCACTACTGGAGTTCAGAAACTGCCTTATGTCAGCCTTACATGTCGAAACCTATGAGAAGTAAAAGTTTGAAAAAGATATGTCGCAAACAAATAAAGTACACTCGTTCCTCCTTCCATCAGCCTATGTACTGAAATTATTTCCGAAAATTAGCAGTTGTTTGGCTGTTTGGAGGTAAATGTTTTGCATTATTTACGAGCGGTTCGCATGTCTGTAGGCTGAGCAATGAGTTATTTTTAATTGTTTACAATTAGTAAGCGTGTTTCTAGAACATTATAAATGATTTATGTAGGAGTGTTTTGCAGGTCTGTATAGTGTGGAACATTCAGTGTGATAAATATACTCCATTCCTAAATAAAGTAAATTGGTTCCTCCATCCATGGCCCTAGTGCAGGGTGTGTCCTTTTACCTGAAACGTGTACGAATATGTTGAGTGTTGGTGGCTTAGTTTAGCGGTGATGAGCTTGATTTGCAACAATTTTCTTAGGTTTGGTGGTGCAAGCTCCAGTGAGCTTTGTTTAATGGCAGATTTCAAACTTGGCGCTGGTTCCTAGGAGGGACATGGCGGTCGTGTTGCTGAGGTTAGTACAAGTGCTTTTTATTTACAACAATTTTGTTAGGTTGGTAGAGAAAGCAGAAGTGACCTTTCTTTACTGCCAGAAATCAAACTCGGCGCTGGTTCCTAGGAACAGGTGGCTGTCTGGTCCTCGAAAAGTAGTTGAAATTAGGTAGTTGAACACCTTTGCATACGTATATTAAATTGTAAACTGAATTATTTAATATGATTAAAAACAAAATGGAAATAAGTAATTAGGTATTTACAGACGACTAGGTACGTCACGTGTATGGAGGGTGTGTGACGTAAGCAGGGCGGCGGCGCAGCGATTGTACAGTTATTATGGGCGTGCGAGAGAGTGAGTCAATTAGCGAGCGTTCTAGTACGGTCCAAACGTGCTGTTATGTAGTCATGGCGGATTCCACTGTCGAGCAAACTTTGCCGCCAAAAGTGTAGCACTGTGCTCTCGCTCGCACAGGGACACGTGGTGGACGGTGAGCGGTCAGCATCGACAGGTTTGAACGTGCCCAGGAAAACAACTTTGGCGCCAAACCTGTGGCTGGGAACAGCCGACCATTGTGTGATTCAACTCTGAGGCAAACAATTTTGGCGGGAAACGTGCGGAGGCGACGAATACATGTGGTGAGCGGACAAGTGGCCGCTGTGACGTCAAATTCGGTAAGTTCTAGCGTGTCCAGCGAAAACGTGCTTACGACGTGGGAGTGATCGCTGGGCTCGCCCCCCCAGCGTACCGGCAGTCCAGTGCGGGCTGCCGCCTCACGTGACAGGAGTTGGCAGTGTCTCCGCGCGCTGGCCAGGGGGTGGCGAGGATTTGAACTAATTCAGTTGGAGCGCGGACATCGTGGCGACTGCACTGCGATATCGAAGATGTGTGCTGACTGTGTTGGAGAACAAGTGATGACTGTACTGCTTGAAATGAAGTCTTCAGTCCCTTACCCCCTGCAAAATCAAAGGATGTGGCTTACTTTACTATAAGAGCAGTTTATTATTTACCACGATTATGATAGGCTACCAGTGAAAAAAGATAAAGTGACGGAGAAAGTTCGTACGTTTGATAAATTATAGTGTTGGGATTTGAGCTTGTGATAGATTTTTGTTATGGATGTAAGGAAACCGGCTTTCTCGCCGAAAAATCGGCCATGTTGAATAAATAATAAATGATAATAATAAATAGAAGTACAGTTTTCGAGACATTATCGTTCGCTGGGTTATTCCGTGGTTTGGTATTTAACTAATTTGTAAATGGAAATGATAATCTTATTTTATTACATTGAGTAATTACTAAATAATTTTTCTCCCTGCTAAAAATTTGATCAAGCTGCTAAAGAACTCCAAGTTAACGTCGTGTTAAAGTGTTGTCTGTAAATTGTGTAAGTGTCACTAAATCACAGTTCATACAACAGATTCTATACAAGTATTGATTAAAATGGAAGCAGTTATCTTCAGCAAAATGATCATTGAAACCACCGAATATCAGCCGCGCACAACACTGACGTATGTTACCTGAAACAATATTCTTCGCAACTCATGCGTAATTAATTTCGGCTCCATACATCAGCTAGAAAAGTTTGTTATAACGATCGTGCTATGAGCACTATTTTTAAAGAACCAATCTGATTCGAATTATTTTCATTCAAATGAGTTCGGGACCACCGGTGCACATTTATTTTTACACATTTGTATTACGTTCGGCATTTATGTCTGCAGAGTTGCGTGATTTGAATTTGCCGCTGAGACAATTGTTAAGATGGCGGCAGAAAATTGATAGAGACTTTCTATTGTTAGAGCAATTAAGTATTTTAAATGCTTATTGAACTTTACAGAAACTCTACTTTCGTATTGTCACATTAAATTTGGCACGCGGAGACGCTTCATATCAAAACTACTAAAAGTCATCAGTTCAAATTAATTATTAATACAGTCAACATTAGTCAACGTTCATAGCGTTGCTGCCAACTTTGACACTCCAAGAGCGTTCATAAGGTTACGTGATCACAGTTTTTATCACTGTTCATCGTTATTCACAATGTATGTCACAGTTCTTCACGCTTCCACTAGTTCCTGCGAAACACGTTTCACTGTTCTGATTGCTGTCAGTAGTTTTCCAGAGTACTTAACAGACAATCTATATGCAAATGACACTTTTCAAGTAATGAGGTCTGGTACACTTGCACGTAAGTTCATATTACCATGACTAAATAACAATATTTAAAATTTTACACTGTCACATGAACATGAGACAATATAAATCTTTCAGAATCTGCTACATTATCTTGACCATGAGATTATTACTGAACTGTCCAGATAATAGTACATTTCCATTTTTATTACAGATACATATATTTATATTTTTTATTTTTTTATTGGGATTGTTATTTACCAAGTTTTTGGGACAGATGTCCATGTTCGGTTTATCTGACAGGAATGTTGCTCATAAGAGCATTGTAAATGACTTCATAATGAAACCGTGTGCGTAAATCAGTACACATTCAGATTTCGCTTCGCTAGTGGTGAAAGCAGTTTATTTTATTCTTTACTTTTTTTTTCTCAGTCACACAGCTCACACACCACCAACACTCGCTACGTGTGTGGGACTACATGACTCAATCTTATGAAAATATTTTTGTTATATCCATTCTTACACACAAACAAATATATTATTTAAGCATTTTCATTATTTCTATCCTACGTATTGAAAGGTAAAATTCCTCACACTTAATGCAATAACACTCAAGTGTTTATCAAGTTATTTATCCCTTTTAGAGTAAAAATACATTTACTATGGAGATTCCCTACTCCTTGTTCAAATAATTCAAGAACATTACAGTGTAATACTTGACATAAAAGCTTATAAACTAATACATACATAATATTATCACATTATTACTGCTAATTATTTTACCATAAACATTATATTTACAGTTATGGCGTAGTGCACTTGCACTTCTGATTGATCCTTTGTATATTCATTTTTTTTTTCTTAGTCCAGGGGACCGAGTAAGATGTTCTGCAATAGGTCTTGTGCTGATACACTTTCATATTATGCTGGTAATCTTTTATGATTCCAGGGCGTTCAGTGAATACTTCGAGGTATCCGGATAATAATTCTGTTAATTGTCTAGCCTCTGAAGCATTAATGCAAGTTGCCTCCTGTACTTTCTCTTCTATTGTCGTGACGATGTCACTCACGTTTCTGGGTGCATCTTTATTTCGATTTTTGTGACACATCTGTGGGTGCTTATGATCCAACACTAACAACTTCTGTTTGCTCCCGATTCAGCATTAATGTTATGGGTCGTTGTTGGTACTTAAACGCACATGTCCCACGGGCGAGATCAATTACAGCTTCTCTTTCCCGAAGGAAGTCAAGACCCAGAAGCACCGGTATGGACAAGTTATCCATTAGTAGGAACGTGCATAATAAGCGGTCATTTCCACCTGTGTCTGGTATTTTATACTCTGTGCCTTTTTTCCCAATGCCCCTATAACCTTACATTTTGCAACCGGAAAAATCGGCAATCTCCTTATCTCCGATACCTTCTTGAAAAACTGCGTGTTCATAACTGATACATTCGCACCTGTGTCAAGCAGAATAGTAGTTGTTACACCATTTACATCTCCGGTGACGCTTGCTTGGATATTTTCCCTTTGTGGCTTATCAGAGACAGCAGGTTCCTGATATAGCTCATCTTCGATCCTGTTGCCATCCTGATACCGTATCATGTTTATGTTTTGTTCCGTCGACCTATTGCCTTCATTGTTGGCCTCGGTCACCTGTCGAAGGCCTACAGGGACCGAAATTAGTTTGTTGGCTTCTTAGTGTTTTGTTTTGTTTCCGAAGGTACCTCCACTACTCTAACATTTTGTGAGTTTTCAGTCGGAGGAGGCCTGCTTGGATCCCACCACAGTGGATATTGATTGCTTGGTATAGGCATAGCCTGTACATAATTTATTGGCTGACCTGAATTGATAGAATTTTGCTGCGGCTGCCAATGACTTGGCCCTGGCTGTCGCCAATATTCACTGTCACCCCGCATATTTTTAGGCTTGTCTTTATACTGACTGTCTGACCTGTTGTCATTTCGTCTCTTTCGGTTGCTATTGTTATTGTTTGGGTTTTCATTGTGGTATGGCCTCTGATTACCGTTCGGTTATTGGTGTTCTTCGGCCTTTTGATAATTACTGTTATTATTATTAGGATAACCAAAATTTTGGTTGTATGGATTCCTACTACTATTATTATTATTGTATTTTCCGTTACTATAAGCTTTACTTTTATTTTTATTTGGACTACCTTCGCCCCTATTTCCATTATTTCCATTCCATGAATTTTTTTCTATTAGGACTATTATTATTGCTGATCACGTCAGAAATTTTTCTGGCTTCTTCTTGCACTAGATCCAGAGAATCAGTTACATACAGAAATTCTTTCAGATCGGTGTCTGTAACATGAAATAATTTTTCTCTAATATGTATGGGTAATCTAGCTTTTAACACTCGCAATAAGTCTCTGGTGGTTACTGGCTCATCCCAGTACCGGGTCATGTTAATATATTTTCCAAAGTACTTTCTTAAGGAACCTGACTTCGGATTGTACATTTCTGCATTGTAAACAATTTTACGGAGTCGCTCTTGAGTAGACGCTGACCAGAATTGATCAAGGAACGCCTTCTCAAAGTCGTGGAAAGTCTTGCAAGTTTCTGCTGCATTTAATGCCCAGAGCGACGCATCACCAGAAATATGTGAAACCACAAACTGTATTTTTTGTTCTTCCGACCATGATTTTGGAAGAACACTTTTGAAGTTTCGAATGAAAACTACTGGATGTATGTTTTTCTTGCTTTCTTCGTTAAATATTTGAAACTGTCTATGCTTAATTAGGCATTCTTCATGCATCAAAGTAGTTAAGTGCATGGAATTGCTATCATTCGCGGGTGGTGTGGTTACTTTATTACAAGTACATTCTATTCCACTATTATTGTTCCTTGGTGTCACATATTGCTCTGGTAACATCGGTTGATTACCAAAATTTGCATACTGTCAGATTTTCAAAGTTTTGATTTTCAGAGCTCAGTACCCTGGCTACTTTTGTTCGGACTTGCTTTCGGATTTCCTGCATTGTTTCCACAGCGGTAGCCAAGGCTTTGAATTGGTTCTCTAGTCTATCTACTTCAGTTTGAAGACTATTGACCTGAACTGGAATGTTTGTTAACGGTTCAATAGTGGTTTTTACTGCAACGATCTCCTGCTTAAAATGGGTAATAATAGCATTATCACGATCGACCAAGACTTGATATATCCTACGGACAATTTCTTTATCTCTTTCCAGAAAAATATTGTTTACATTTTCCATAAATTTCTTTTCCTTTTCTTGGTCCCTGAGCTCCTGTTGCTGTTTTTCTATAAGCTTTTCCTCTCTACATTTTTCCTTTGCCTGCTGACGTTGTCTTTCACGCTCCTGCTCTTTAAGCTCGCGTTTTTTTTCACGCTCCTGCTCTTTAATAGTAAACTTTTCAAATAATGCTGTTAGCATATCCTGTATGAACATAGCTTGAGCATTGCTAACTTCTGCCCCTTGCCCAGAAGAAATATTGTCATTAATTCCTAACTGGTTGAATGCAGGAGTGTCAGTTTGTTTTGGCAACTCCTCGGTTTTACCATCACTCGGGACATCAGTTTCTAAATTATCATTCATAATTAAATTTTCTAATAATTCGACAGAAATATGGGTAGATTGTTCTACCTGAGACTCTGATGTCATTTCTGCATCAGTATGCTCATTCGGTTTATTTTTCTATCACCAATATAGCACAACAAATATATAAATCACTGACAAGCACCAACTGACACAAAATAATCTTATAACTATCACATATACACAGATAACACTCAAAAATATTAATCTCGCAGCCAGAATATTCAATTATTACTACTTATGGCTGCAGGTACCGATATTAATTTTAAATTGCATGCGCAGCAAATGTTGTTACTGTGCTGCTCAGTTACCGAATATGTACATCTGTTCCTACCAGAGTTTATTTACAGAAGTGGGCTGCATTGCTTACGTGAAGTAAATTGCACACGCATCAAATGTTGTTAGTGTGCTGCTCAGTTACCGTGCACCACCAATGTGGTAAGGAGTCCTTATGGTAGGACGCTCCATTCCTCCAATAGAGCATTTGACAGCTGATGGTTGTTGGTGTGTGTGGACTTGCTGCAATATGTCTCCCCATGGCATCACACATGTGTTCAGTGGGGCTTAGGTCGGGAAGTCCATTCGTCGAATATCATCTCCTTCCAAGGGCTCCTCTCTCAGTGCTTTTACATTCTGTCGCGCATTGGCATCTAAAAATGGAGTCAGGGTCGAATGCACACCTGGGAAGATGCACATGAGGAAGGAGTACAATCTGACTGTAGAGTGACCGCGTTCCAACACCCATGCAACATTGTGCCTCCCCCTCCCTTAACATCCGGACTACCAAAACGATCGCCGGCCGTTGTGGCCGAGCAGTTCTAGGTGCATCAGTCCGGAACCGCGCTGCTGCTACGGTCGCAGGTTCGAATTCTGCCTCGGGCATGGATGTGTGTGCTGTCCTTAGGTTAGTTAGGTTTAAGCAGTTCTACCTCTAGGGGACTGATGACCTCAGATTGTTAAGTCCCATAGTGCTCAGAGCCATTTGAACCAAAACGATGATGTTGATGAGTTTTCCCCATATGAAGCCATCCAAATGTTGTCTCATGGCCATTTTGTAATCGCGGAAACCATCACAGTGCGCAGAAAGTAGTGGCTGATTGACACACACACTGCCTTTGCGGTTTCTTCAGCTGCCCCTTTACGTGATATGGTCACGCTGCCTCTGCGCCGTGTGATGTCTAACATCTTACTCCTACAGCAGCAACGACTCATCTCCAGAGGTAACTTGTATTTTCCTTGTATGATGTTAACGCATGAATTTGAATTTAACGAACATTTGCACACCATCCCTCTCCCTCCAGCCGTCGACATTCTTCTAGGAAATATTTTCTTTCGTATGTCAGTATTCGAGATAGTTCGCACAGTTGCGAGTACCGTTGCACTGCACAACTTTAGTTATAAGGTCACTGCGAGTAGTACAGCTAACGTGGTGCGTCCTGCGACAGATGCATTCTTCTTTAGCGTAATGTAAGTCTCATTATTTGGGAAGCACTCACAAAAATGTTGGATATCGAAATGGGTTTCACTAGGTGTCAGTGTGAGTAAAGAACAACTACTGGATGAGGACGTGGTAATATGGCTAAGTCTGTAGAATACCACCATTCTTTCAAACAATTGCACTGCTGACATAATACTGATACGGCAAAAAGGGACTACCCCAGAAGAAATTATTTCAGATTCGATTTAAAACTTGCTAGTCAGATATTTCATGTAATAGGTCTCAAATGGCTCTGAGCACTATAGGACTTAACTTCTGAGGTCATCAGTCCCCTAGAACTTAGAACTACTTAAACCTAACTAACCTAAGGACATCACACATATCCATGCCCAGGATCCGAACCTGCGACCGTAGCAGTCGCGCGGTTCCAGACTGTAGCGCCTAGAACCGCTCAGCCAGCCCAGCCGGCTGTAATAGGGCGTGTGATCAAATATTGTTGTTGCTGCATATTAGCATACTTACTTCAATATAGAACCACTGACAGCGCTAACGAAGGATAATCTCCTCCTCTTTTCCCTGGCCTTTGTCCCGTATCTTCAGAGCATCAGCTCGTTAATCAGGATTTGGCATCATTAGTGGTGAGTGGTGGTTTGATGGTCTTACTTAGTCTCCCTCCCCTCCACCCCTCCCCTCCCCAAACTCTTCCCTCCGCACGGAAATTGTGTACTTCATCTGTTTGCATCTAGTGTTACCCATGTAAAACTGTGAGAACATTTTTTCAAGAGTTATGCTTATCGCGTAGCTGAAGCGGAACGTGTGCAGCAGCCCAGTCAGATATGGGAAACCACCTAAAAGTCACGTCAATGCTGTCCAGCACAACAGGATTCGTCCTTAATCTTCCTGGGGGCGATTCGACATGGGGCGCGCCTTCCCGAATCCCCGAGGCCTTTGGCTGACGCACGTGCTATGCGGATGGGACTACTTTAATAATGTGTGATTTATCCTTCTTTCTAAGTCATGAGTTACCCAAAAAAAATATTCCGCAAGACATTACTGAGTGGAAATGTACAAATACGTCAAGAGGCAGATTCGTTCGCTTCCTTAATAACGATTATACTAAGAGGAAACTTAGCAGAACTTAATTGTTTGAGAAGCTCACGAACACGGTTTTCCACTTCAAGTGTTAATCATTTCGCAAACCCAAGGATTTGGAATACTCTACCCTGTTTACCGAGTGTTGTTGATATGACACGTCAGCTGTCAGCACTACTTCGTTTGTTGGTTGGTTGATGGTTTGGGGGGGGGGGGGGGGACCAAATAGCGAGGTCATCGGTCCCATCGGATTAGGGATGGAGCTCGACCGTGCCCTTTCAAGGGATCCCTCCCGGCATTGGACTGAAGCGATTTAGGGAAAGCACGGAAAAGGATGGCAGGACGCGGGTCTGAACCGTCGTCCTCCCGAATGCGAGTCCAATGTGGTAACCACTGCGCCATCTTGCTCGGTTTTATTTGTTGTACACAACTGCATATAGCACTTTTTCTCAGAATTTAGGGAGAGTTTATTTTCAGAGAATCTCTTAATAATTCTTTAAAAAATAGGATCAATGACTTAATTTGATTTCTCGCTAATGAGGTTATTATGACACTAAAAGTGTCTTCGTAAAGAACCAATTCTGCATAATGAATGTTAGGTGTAGTTACTAAAGTGACTCCGTCTCAACAGATCTCGGAAAGCACAACGGTACCTACAGACCGCCGTGTCATCCTCAGACGATTGAGGTCTCGGGATGTGGACATGGAGGGACATGTGGCCAGTACATCGCTCTCCCAGCCGTTGTAGACTTCTCAATCAAGTAGATCCTCAATTGGCGTTGCAAGGACTAAGTGCAGCCCGCTTGCTAACAACTCTTGGCTGACACCGACGGTCATCCATCCAATTGCTATCTAAGCCAGACAGCGCTTAACCTCGGTGATCTTGCGGTAACGTTGGCCATAGGAAATATAAGTGGCCCAAAATTGAGGCTTGTGGGGCTCCCATTGCGATTTTTTCCCAGTCCATAAAATTTTCTCTCCTTCCAACACCATTTGAATAATTAAAAATCATTTTGCATTCTGTTTATTAAGTATGATTTAAATCAGTTGTATGTAAAACCATCAGTTCCATAAAACGTAATTTTTTTCTAACAGGGTAATATGAAGTATGCAGTCCAACGCCTTGGTAACGTATCAAGAAATACGAACCGAAGACATATTTAGTCTGTGAAAGTATAAAAAGGTTATCAGTCGAGCAACCCATCTGGAATCCAAACTATGATGCGCCAAGTAAATGGTTTCCACTTAAATGTGAGACTGCTCCTGAGTACGCTACTTTTCGAATATTTTATGAAAAGACGTCAATAAGTAAACTGAACGATAATCATGCAAACCTCTCTTATCACATTTCTTGCAAAGATATTTATCAATTATATATTTTAATTTTTCTGGAATAACTCTCTGTGCCAGTGATTTATTACATACAACATTTCAGAATTCTATTTCAGTCCATCATCAACACATGAAATATTATCTTTTTTAAGAATATTGCAATTTCATTAACTTTAATAAAAAATGCTTAAAGTGTTGTGGAATAAAATTTTTAATACATCCTTTTGCTTTTTTGAACTGAATTTTTCGCTCCTATTTTGACTGCTATAGCTACAAAGTGATTGTCAAAAATCCCAGCAACACTTGCATGTCTGTTTTCAGTGTGTTATTGCTGTGTACAAATGATGCCACATTTGTACAGATTTGTAAGTGTAGTCCTGTTTCTGCACTTCTACGCCTGTAAATGCTTGTATGTTTAAGATCCACGCGTATCTCGCACGTTTTGACGAATGCTTATCTTCAGGATACTACGTAATCTGATGTTGGTCCAGAAGGGTGAAATGCTTTATTAAATAATCATTTTTTGTAACCAAGACTGTTTTGTTTCTGAGATTCTCCCTCCTACATCTCACGAACTGACCATGACGAGAAAATTCGAGAAATTAGAGCCAATAATGAGGCTTATCGACAGGGCCTATTGGAGAGGGTACATGGCAAACCGTGCCATCGACCAGAAGACGTGTAATTTTGATCAGCCAAATGATAAATTAAACAAGTGAATGAAAGTTTTGTATAAACGAAGAAATCTCAGCATAAGCAGGAAATACAAATCAACTATAAAATCTAATGTTTTATTGGAAACTGTCTACGGTGTAGTGAAACAGATGACAAAGGAAGCGCTACAGTTGCTCATCTTAGTTGCGTCTTTCAAAGTAGCAAAGGTTGCTAGAGTCAGTGTTGCCAACTTGGTTTTGTAACACGTGCCTACAGAACACTCGAAATATACCTATGCCAATCAGCTTAAACGTTCCTACAGAAGCGAAAAACTTTGTAAACTCTCAATGGATAAGGTTGGCAGCAATAATTTCGAATAAGTTCTTTACCGATTTAGTTAAAATAGTTTCGCTATATTTTTATTAACATACATATGGACGTGTGCTGTATTCATTTCAGGCTATCATGTACCGGTTCTGTGTTAAAACTGACTGTGTGAAAATGTGCGATTTCCATATCTTTGTGGGAGTCAGTTTTAACAACGATCGAAGGGCATTTAGACCATTAAGCAAATTGTTTCTTCTCTTTATATTGTTTCTCTTTACATATAATTTTAAGCAAAAACTGCATGCAGAACTATGTACTGTTTTTTTTCTCCATCGCACTCGTTTTTAACAAATAACATAAAAATTATGTTCTGAAAACGACCAAAAAAATCTAAATAATTCGAAACTTCGTAATCCTACCCATCCGCGGATTGAGACCAGAGTGAGCTGGGAAGAGGAGATGGAAAGAGAGAGAAGGGAGAAAGAGATGGCCAGTGGAAAGGGGGGGGAGGAGGGAATGAATAGAGAGAGGAAGGCAGAATGGGATGTACATAGAGAGCTAGAAAAAGGAGTTTGGGAGAGAGAACGGAGGAGGAAGAAATAGACAGAAGGAGCTGGGAGGTGACTGTCAGAGACAGTGAGGAGGAAGAGATTAGGACCTACATCCAATTACCATACACATTTAGCAATTTCCAAGCATTGTCGGGTTCGCTAGTGACGATATAAAGATAAATGTTAGCATACGAAGGCATAACAGTTCCTTATATACCTATAGCAGAATCGCTGAAACACTTTGTCATAAATAAATAAAGAACAAGTAAAATATTCACTGCCTGGCACATGGCATAGCCTTTTGAGTACAGACAATTTCATTAAGGGCCGTTTAATGATAAAGGGATGTATGGCATCCTTCCCACATCAGTATCTCTCCTTTTGATCTGCCATTAATACCATTCATATTGCTCCTCTTCTCATCGCGCTCCTCTAAACTATTTTTTTCTGATTTTTCTTTAGCTTCTTTTTAGTTTTCCCTCGGTCCCTTTCTTTTCTCTGTGTCGAAGCGATTATCTGTGATAATGATATTCAAATAATTTGGAAACGACCCATAAAACTTTATTTGGAAGCTGAAACAACTAAACTGCACTGCACTGCACCAACTGTTTACCCAGTTTCGTCGTATTTAGCACTTTTGGGGTTCCAATAATATTATTTAGGATAAAACTGTTTTTTTTTTCGCTATAGGAAATGGAAATGCTTCTAAAACTGTTTGCTTTGGGCCATAAATCATTGCAATGGCATGCTGGGAAGCACGCCTTCTCAGTATTCTACCATGGCCGTTTTTCCTTTATATTGTATTAACACATTAAGCAGGACTGGCGATTTTATATATATTTTTCAAGAACAATGGAGCATGGGAAGGGGCAATTGCAGCAAAATATGCAGCACAGTCAATAGTACTAACGCAGGCAGCCACCACAGCGCTCCTCTCTCCAGGGCGATATGGAATCGTTTTGAAGCCTCTGTCTGGAAAAAAAACTATTGCACTAACTTATACAAGCTTTTTCAGTAGAGTGCGTTTGGCTTAACTGTGTTGTTGTTGTTGTTGTGGTCTTCAGTCCTCAGACTGGTTTGATGCAGCTCTCCATGCTACTCTATCCTGTGCAAGCTGCTTCATCTCCCAGTACCTACTGCAGCCTACATCCTTCTGAATCTGCTTAGTGTATTCAGCTCTTGGTCTCCCTCACCGATTTTTACCCTCCACGCTGCCCTCCAATCCTAAATTGGTGATCTCTTGATGCCTCAGAACATGTCCTACCAACCGATCCCTTCTTCTAGTCAAATTCCACACATGGCTACACTCCATATAAATACTTTCAGAAACGATCTCCTGACACTTAAATCTATACTCGATGTTAACAAATTTCTCTTCTTCGGAAACGCTTTCCTTGCCATTGCCAGTCTACATTTTATATCCTCTCTACTTCGACCATGATCAGTCATTTTGCTCTCCAAATAGCAAAACTCCTTTACTACTTTAAGTGTCTCATTTCCTAATCTAATGCCCTCAGCATCATCCGATTTAATTCGACTACATTCCATTATCCTCGTTTCACTTTTGTTGATGTTCATCTTATATCCTCCTTTCAAGACACTGTCCATTCCGTTCAACTGCTCTTCCAAGTCATTTGCTGTCTCTGGCAGAATTACAATGTCATCGGCGAACCTCAGAGTTTTTATTTCTTCTCCATGGATTTTAATACCTACTCCGAATTTTTCTTTTGTTTCCTTGACTGCTTGCTCAATATACAGATTGAATAACATCGGGGAGAGGCTACAACCCTGTCTCATTCCCTTCCCAACCACTGTTTCTCTTTCATGTCCCTCGACTCTTATAACTGCCATCTGGTTTCTGTACAAATTGTAAATAGCCTTTCGTTCCCGGTATTTTACCCCTGCCACCTTCAGAATTTGAAAGAGAGTATTCCAGTTAACATTGTCAAAAACTTTCTCTAACTCTACAAATGCTAGAAACGTAGGTTTGCCTTTTCTTAATCTAGTTTCTAAAATAAATCGTAGGGTCAGTATTGACTCACGGAAAATATTATTTAATGCAACATTCAGTTCGTAAAAAGTATAATCTTACTGAACGAAATATCATGTTCAAATTCTGAGATTCAGGTACAGATTATATCAGAGGTCTCTACTGCTCTTAACTTCGTGGTCAGAGCTATATTCCTTTCTTGAAACAGGCGAAAATATTGCAGCAGGAATATGGTCCTGTTGGTGAACTGGCGGGCTGAATGGTTTACGCAGCGGAAGTGGCAACACAGGGGGAATCGAAAATGCCAGATTCCCATTGATATTGTTGGGAGCAAGCAGTCCAGTCTGCTCATTCTCAAATACAAACTAATTTAAAATGCTTTCCGTTTTATAATATGGGCAGCTACAGCCGTTGCACTTCATGATAAACTGAACTTGAATAAAACCGCAGATAACTATTATTGTTGTTTTATTCACAACTAGGTTCGCTGCGTTAATGCAGCATCTTCAGGTGGTTCGTAGTATCACTTGCATTAGGACATGGAGACGCCCCTAACGTTCGTAGTCACAAAATCCAACCCCATGAAGAGGGAAAGTGCTCATCGAGTGATAACCGACAGAGCAATGGGGAGATCATTGCAGGAGATGAGCCACGATAACAAACCAGACAGAACCGAGAGTGAACGTCAGATAATAGGAGACCCCTTTTATAAAAGCAAACCCTGATGTTGGTTTTCGCGGCGGTAGCCCATTGGAGGCGGTCAGATGTATACTAAACTGGCAAGGATCGCCATACGACTGAAGGCACCGGCCTTGAATAAATCATCAGTTAACAGCTATTTGTGGTTTTATTTAAGTTCAGTTTACGATTATTTCAACCGGGCCACAGTCGGAGATGTTATACGTGGCAGAATAGGGGACGTAGGGAAGTGCTCGGTTCTGTTCTGCGACGCTCCGCCATTCTCGTAACAGGACCTTTCGCATTTTACGCAGGGTGTGGTCCCAGCCATAATATATGTAATGGTGCCTTGTACGTCTGCCCCTCAGCTCATTAGCGATATTGCCGTCCCGTCGGGACAATTCATGTAGATAATAATAGCCTTCTGACAGGTGCGATACTTGGCGCAGTGCAATCGTTCCTCTTACGAACTGCACAGGCGGCCCCATTAATCACTCCGTTGTTTTTCCCCGGAATACTGTCTGACAGACGGCAACCTAGTCTATTTCCTCCAGTTTTGTGTCCATTTGTGTTGAAATACTACTTGCAGCTGGAAGTAATATTAACTCTTCTCTAGACCATATCCGGAACGATACACATTACATCATTCACGGCATTCCATCGTAAAATTCTCAGAACTGGTTTGCCCATTCGCATTTCGGATATGGTGTTCCTATAATCGATAACTAAGCGCCTAGCCAGTGCTTGATGCGGCTCCAAATTGCGCTGAATTTAAGATAAGATTAAGCTTTTTCTCTTATCACTGGCGTAACTTCCATTTTGGCAATCTGTGTTTTTTAACATTTTAGATATGCATCACGGTTTTACAGTAGTTTACACTGATGTCTCCAAACAAGGGAATTCCCTTGGCTACTCTGTGGAGCTCCCTGACCATATCACCAGGACGCGCCTTCCTGATGAGTATACAGTTTTCGCAGCGGAGCCCAGCGCGATCCTGAAGGCACTGGAGGAGGTGTGTCGTTTTCAGTACAAACGGTTTCTCATCTGCTCCGATTCCCCTAGTGTCTTACAATCGTCACAGAATCTTTACCTAGCTGAGAAGTTGGCCCAGTTGATATGTTACCAACTATAATTGTACCAACAGGAGGGAAAGCAGGCGTCACTCTGCTGGGTGCCAGGGCATGTAGGAATATGGGGCAATGAACAGGCCGATCGGGCTCCGAAGGAGGCCTGCAGAGGACAGGATGTGGCATAGTGTCCTATTCCCTTGCAGGTTGTCGTTTCTGCGCTACACAGCAAGCGTGAACAGTTGTGAGATGAGGAATGGCTGGTGGTGTCGGTCAGTTAGCTGCGGTTGGTGAAGTCAACTACCCGGCGGTGGCGTTCCTCCCACCAGTTGGCCAGGCGGGATGAGTGATCCTCACACGGCTTCGAATCGGGCACTGCCATGTCTCGCATAAATTTTTATTACGGTGAGAGAACCCCCCATTTTGTGATGTTTGTGGCGTGCACATTTCTATCGCCATATTTTAACAGAGTGCTTTTTATAACGTGATGTAAAGGCATAAGCAAATATTGGTGAGGATCTGCCCTCGGTTTTAACCGATGATGATACGAATATGACTAAGGGTTTAAAGTTTTTTGATGTATCTGGACTCTAGCCTACACTTTTACGCTCGACGTTTTTGGGGGTTTCAGAGTGGCTGGATCCTCCTTTTTTATTCTTGCGGTCAGCCAGTTACATCCATCAGCTTTATTGTTTTAGCTCCTTATAGCACTTTTTTCCTGTTTAGTTAATGTTTTAATATTGACGGCTGGCCGGGGTGGCCGAGCTATTCTAGGCGCTACAGTCTGGAACCGCGCGACCGCTACGGTCGCAGGTTCGAATCCTGCCTCGGGCATGGGTGTGTGTGATGTCCTTAGGTTAGTTAGGTGTAAGTAGTTCTAAGTTCTAGGGGACTGATGACCTCAGAAGTTAAGTCCCATAGTGATCAGAGCCAATATTGACGTAATACTTCGTTCCGTGTTTCTGTGCTGGTACGGACATGGTTTTCGAACTTTTATTACCTTTATTTTACATGCTGTTTTATACACCTGTTTAGCGTATTTTACCAACAATCGTCTCAAACTGTTTTCGCGCTGGTGCTGCAGCCTTGCTGTATCGCGGCCATACCA
Source organism: Schistocerca americana (assembly GCF_021461395.2). NCBI lineage: Eukaryota > Metazoa > Arthropoda > Insecta > Orthoptera > Acrididae > Schistocerca > Schistocerca americana. The sequence continues at coordinate 1,026,995,206 of NC_060119.1, forward strand.
ACATATCCATCCACCCATCCATTCATCCACCCATCCATCCATCCCTCTGTTGTACAACAACAAACCAGTATGTTTGTTCCGCAGTAGACACTCTCCCAGACTTCCTCGTGCCCAACTCTTACTTTCTTCCATTCAACTAATTTTTCTTCCATTCTTAAGCTAACTTTTCTCTATTATTCATAACACTTACCAGACTCATTACTTTCTCCGGATTCTCTCGTTTCTGCTCCTATGTCCACTAATTTATGTCGTATCTCTCTATTTAAATGGGCATTACGCTTTTAATCGGTTGATAGGATTTATTTTATGCTAACAATTACTCGTAAGAGAATTTCTAAAACAGTTTTCCTTATTACTATTATTATTATTACTGAAACTTCCTGGCACATCAGAACTATGTGCCGGACCGCGACTAGAATCTTGGAACTCTGTCCTTCGCGGGCAAGTGCTTTACCAACAGAGTAGCCAAGCACGACTCAGGACTCCACCTTACAGCTTTACTTCCGTCAGTACCTCATCTCCTACCTTCACAACACTATTACGATTATTATTATTATACACTGATCAGCTAGAGCATCATGACCACCTACCTAAAAGCCAGTATGTCTACCTATGGAATGGACAACAGAGGCGACGCGTAGTAACATGGAAGGAATGATGCCTTGGTATGTCGCTGAAGGGAGTTGGCACCAGATCTGCACACAGAAGTCATCTAATTCCCGTAAATTCCGGGGAGGGAGGCGATGGGCTCTGATGCCACATTCAATCACATCGCACATCTGTTCGACTGGATTCAGATCTGACGCGTTGGAGGGCCAGCACATCAACTGGAACTCGCCACTGTGTTCCTCGAACCACTCCATCACACTCCTGGCCTTGTGACAATGCGCATTATCTTGTTGAAAAATGCCACTGTCGTTGGGAATCATGTGTTCGACCTCAAGGGGTGTGCGTGGTCAGCAACCAGTGTACGATACTCCTTGGTTGTCATGGCGCCTTGCACGATCTCCACTGGACTTAAGGATGCCCATGTGAATGTTCCCCAGAGCGTAATGGAGCCGCCGCCAGTTTTTACAGGCGTCAAGGAGCTGTTGCCCTGGAAGACGACGCATTCGTGCCCTGCCATCGACATGATGAAGAAGATATCGGGATTCGTCAGATCATTCAACGCTCTGCCACTGCGCCAACGTCCAGTACCAATGGTCATGTGCCCATTTCAGTCGTAGGTGCGATGTCGTGGTGTTAACATCGGCACTTGCGTACGTCGTCGGCTGCGGGGACCAACGTTAAGAGTGTTTGGTGCGCTGTGTGTTCAAACACACTTGTACTTTGCCCAGCATTAAAGTCTGATGTTAGTTCTACCACAATTCTCCGCCTGCCCAGCATACAACGTCTGACATCTGTAGTGAGGCTTGGCCGCCCAACTCCACGATGTGTGGACGTGGTTTCACCTAGATTTCGCCACGTGTTGAAGACACTCATCACAGCACCCCCTGAACACCCGAGAAGTCGTGCAGTTCCCCGAAAGCTCGTGTCGAGCCTTCGGGTCATCACGCTCTGCCCGCGCTCAAACTCACATCTACATATACATTTATACTCCGCCGTGTGTGGCGGAGGGCACTTTACGTGCCACTGTCATTACCTCCCTTTCCTGTTCCAGTCGCGTATGGTTCGCGGGAAGAACGACTGCCGGAAAGGCTCCGTGCGCGCTCGAATCTCTCTAATTTTACATTCGTGATCTCCTCGGGAGGTATAAGTAGTGGGAAGCAATATATTCGATACCTCATCCAGAAACGCACCCTCTCGAAACCTGGCGAGCAAGCTACACCGCGATGCAGAGCGCCTCTCTTGCAGAGTCTGCCACTTGAGTTTGATAAACATCTCCGTAACGCTATCACGCTTACCAAATAACCCTGGGACGAAACGCGCCTTCCCCATTCTATACACGGACAGCACGCTCACTGATACTACGCGCACCGTTCGTGTGTCTGACTAGGAGTCATCCTTCAGCAGGTAACACTGCTATCGCCTGGACGGGATTATATAGAATTAATTGAGAATTAATTTAACACCCTCAGCTGCTGACAGGCGTTGAAATATATCAACGCGGACAGGTGAAAATGTGTGCCCCGACTGGGACTCGAACCCGGGATCCCCTACGAATTAATTTTGTCAAAACATTTTTTATTTTGGTTCACTATTTACAATAATTTCAAGGAAATATTCCTCACGATGCAAATGTAGTGGACAGGAGCTCGTAAGTAATAATCAAATATTTTTATCTCCTACATGACCTTATTCATGTGAGTTTTCACAGTTACGCATTCAATTAATTTTTAAGTTATTTCTACAGTAATTTCTATTCCTGAAGTTACATTCGAGCAAATAGTGGCTTCTTTTAACACATCGTTTCTTACGGCATTCTAATACCAAGGTAGCAGCAATATGTGATTCGAGTGAATTACATTCTACGAGACTGAAAAAAGTTATTTGGTGACGAAAGAAATATCCTTTCAGTGACATTGGTAGTTCGCCAACATTTTTCTTCCTGCAGAGACCGTGTGAAACAGCAGTGTTACAATAGAGAAAAAATACATTTAACATATTTCTTCTTTTTTCTGTTTCGGTTTTTCATTAGAAATGGCTTCGTTTTTATGTTATCCGAAGACGTTGAGGGGAGTCAAAGACAATCTGTGAGCCCTACTGTAGCGTTAGCATCTTCTGTTTATAATGACGGAAATCGCCAAGGAATACTACTAAGCTAAATTAAAGGGGAGCTCCAGCGTTTCACGTCCAAGCAAAAGGAAAACCTTGATTACCGTAAGTGGAGAAACTAATGAACCTCTTAACAGAAATGGAAGAAGTTAGTGGCCCTTTGGTATTTGAGTTTAACTAACGCCGACAGCACGATTACAAATCTCTATAATGAAAGTTTACCACAAAGCGGCGCTCAGTGGTAGCTAGTTACTGTCAAGGCTACGGCTGCTCACGACATTTAGAAACACTGCAGCAGCTCTTTAATAAAGCAGCAAGATAAAAGGCTTGGCGTAAATTAACTACGTATGCAAATGAGATCGCATTCATTTGGGTACTTAATTTCTACGACGCACGTAAGAGGTCCTCTGTTTCCGATGTCCACAACCCACCACTGCAGCCACCCAGCCATCCACCTACCCCCTCCCCTTCCACAGCCACCCTCCCCCACCCACACACACACACACACACACACACACACACACACACACACACACATTGTCATAAATTGCTTGCCCGCAGAAAATAATAACATCGAACATGTAAATGGGCGCCATCAGATGCACTTTTTCAGAAAGTGTACAAATCAGAAGCGTTTCTTTGATTCATTAGTCTATTTTTATTAAACAACAGAAAGGGCAATGAGTTATGTGTATTAAAGAAAATATAGTAAGCATTTATGGCTTTAAATGAGAGTTTTTCTACGTGCCGTCGATGGAATGTTTTGTATCAGTAAATAACGACAAAATTCCCTGACTATCCACGATTTCGTATGCGGGACATTTTGGCACCCTGTGAGAGCCTTATATGACACGTTACAGAATAGCAGCGGTATCATGAGTTCAGTAACATTACAGTTAGTATAGACTGCCTTAGCCGTCCAGACGGAAGTATACTTTCACGTGAAAGCAGAATGTGTCTATAAAGCACAAAATATTCTCTTAGAAATATACATACGAATTAAATCCTCATTCAAGGCTCCAACCACAATGTTCGATGTTCTTTTTTGTACTCTTACAATTCTCCTTGATGGCCTTTAGGGTGCCATGCTCAGGCAAACAGATCGTTTACATCCCAAAGCTTGGATAGGGACGAGTTTACTGGTTCAAATGGCTCTGAGCACTATGGGACTTAACTTCCGAGGTCATGAGTCCCCTAGACTTAGAACTACTTAAACCTAACCTAACCTAAGGACATCACACACATCCATGCCCGAGGCAGGATTCGAACCTGCGACCGTATCGGTCACGCGGTTCCATACTGAAGCGCCTCGAACAGCTAGGCCACACCGGCCGACCGGACGAGTTTACTGCTAGGTGCTATGTGGTACGGATTATCTATAGGTTGTGGCACGACTCATTACGCTTTATTTTTGTTGAGAGCATTTATAAACAGACTGACGCAGACAGAATCGTGACATAGAACATGTCTTTATGTCAATACACAATCCATATTTTGTGACCTTGCTATTATCTTCAGTTTCTCTGAAAACATGCGTTAGAACAATAGATTTGCTTGACCAAAAAAATTTGAAATTTAATGTGAAAAATAAATGTTAAATATAATTACAATGAACTACTCGACGCAAAAAAGATTTCTCCCGACGTTACGGAACTAAAGTATTTGTTAAATGCTTATTAGGTTTTACGATTATTTTACGACCTTAGAAGTGTCCTTACCTTCATCAAAATCTGAAGTTCACCAACATTTTACTACAGATACATCAACTCCGATTTTGATCAAGAGCTGTACCAGCGTTCTCATTAAAACGATGTATTATATACAAATAATATCTGCATTGGTGCAGCCTAAGCAGTATTTACTTCCCAACAGTCATCAATACGAGAGCAGTGCTTTAGGTCCACGTAACATAGATCAGAGACCCTCAGTAGAAATGTAGTAGTAAAACAGAAGCAAACAATTTCGTCCTAGCACGCCGTTGATTCAAGCCATAGTTTACATTGCTCCTCACAAATTCTACTAGAATGCTGGGCATTTTCGACAGATGAACTGAAAATAAAACATTACTTAGGCGATTTAATCTTCACGATTGCACTTAAAATATTTTACGCCCTTCATGTAGGACAGGAGTCGGAAGTGACCTGTCAGCCGCGTTTACGGTTCACATAAATTCCCACCACTCACTCGCAGCTGCTCGGCGAGTGCCTATATTTAGGGGCGGTGTGGCAGTTCGTGGTGGGCATTTCGCCAAATGTTCCCAGCCACTGGCCTAGGTCACGGCGAAGAGAAATAAAGCCAAACCTGTTGCTCACTCCTAGTTAAAGTGTCCGTGGGAAATATTTTTATCGTGCAGAAGACTTCTCCTGACTCTCTTCCTCCAGCTGCACGTAACCATTCAGTGACTGGTACAAACATAGTGGTCAACTTTACTTACTTTATTACGGCCTCAAACCGCCCAGCATGACGTTCGCGTTTAGTACGAGGACGTGCTGAAATGTAATGCCCCCGAATTTTTCATGTCCAAGCTCTGAAGCCTTTTTATTTAAAACAAAAGTTGTTAATATTCTAAATCTTTATTTTTCATGTTGTCACATTTGCAGCTCTCTGCCGATAGAGGGTCCTGACTTGTAGCGTGTAACATGGGAGTGTGTAACGTAACTGTGTCGACACTGTAGTCGAGTTTCGAATTCGAGACGTTCGTCTACGCATGGAGAAACCTCTCCTTCAGCATGACAATGTCACACCAGTGCTCTGAGACATCTGCAACAATCCGACACCTTCAGTTCACTGTCATCGATCATCCTACATACAGTCCGGACTTAGCCCCGGATGGGCAGTGGAAGTAGACGCGAGGTTGTGTGTGGCTCGGTGAAAGAAATCAAACATTCTACAGTGACGGTGTCAACAAACTGGCCACACGTTGGGGGAAATATGTTCATACAATTGATTGGATTTTAGAAAAGCTGCCGGCCGCGGTGGTCTAGCGGCTCTAGGCGCTCAGTCCGGAACCGCGCGACTGCTACGGTCGCAGGTTCGAATCCTGCCTCAGGCATGGATGTGTGTGATGTCCTTAGGTTAGTTAGGTTTAAGTAGTTCTAAGTTCTAGGGGACTGATGACCACAGATGTTAAGTCCCATAGTGATCAGAGCCAATTGAACCATTTTTAGAAAAGCTGGGTAGTCGCAAAAACAAACAGGTACTATAGTTCAATTCTTTTGTTTTGGCGGCTCGCGCGGCTCCAGACGCGGGAGATTGCTGCGTTGCCAGTTGCAAACGATGCACACGCCAAGAGAATCAGCGCCGTAGTATAGTATAGTTCGAAAGCTTACGTTTACGGGGAGCGCGCAGTTTATGAAGTAAAGCAGCCACGGCCGCATTAACCCTTTCGCTGCTGCAGAGACGTGCTCCCCGCATTCCGCTCTGTGCGCGATTTTGTCATCACTGCACTGCTCGCCTGTGCAGATACATGGTGTTCCGACTGCTTTGACACACTTATCATTCGATTTCACAAAAACTATTTGGCCCAAAAATTTGATATTTACACATCTTCTTGACTGATACCTTCCCTCCATAAATGACTTAATTTTGTTTCGATGTTCAATGCAGTTATTGTGCAACTTTAAATGTAGTAAACCATTGCACGAAATTTTGAAGAGTTTGCAGAGGTACATGTCCATAGCGTATACTTTCCGTATGGTCGATTTTAGTTGCCACAATGTTGAGAATGAAATGTGGACATGATACCTAAATTTCATATAAAATTTACTGTATAACAATATCTCACTTAATTTAAGTACCAGATAGGTGTCGTATGTAATATTGAAAAATATTCCGTCTTTCGCAACTATAATAAAAGTTTTATTTACACCGGGCGCATTTGGCTTTATTTTAAGGCACTTCAGTCAATCAAAAGGAAGTAGACAAAATACATTAAACAAAACTGTGGACTTACAAAAGCATGTCCCCAGTTAAAATAAACACCCTTTATAACATAAACAGTGCTTATAAATTGGGAAACTTTTATTTATACCAGAGTTCAAATGGTTCAAATGGCTCTGAGCACTATGGGACTCTATTGCTGTGATCATAAGTCCCCTAGAACTTAGAACTACTTAAACCTAACTAACCTAAGGACATCACACACATCCATGCCCGAGGCAGGATTCGAACCTGCGACCGTAGCGGTCGTGCGGTTCCAGACTGTAGCGCCTTTAACCGCTCGGCCACTCCGGCCGGCTATACCAGAGTGATTTCGCTTTTTTCCAAAACGTTCTGATTAAAACGAAGTTGGCGAACTACACAAAACTGAATTTTGGACGTAATAAAACATAGAAACAAAAATATATTTTCAGTGAGGCGCAGTGCGCAAACAATTCGTGTTTGTCACAACGGACAGCAAATACTTGCCAAAACATAGATCAGTCGACGAAAACATTGAATAAGATGTTGCCAAAGTAGCGAAGCAAAGAATTTCATCAGACAATCAAGTAGCTCGGCAACGTACGAGCTGAAATTCAGCTCTAAATAATACTTTTAATACTGTCGCAAAAGAATATATGTCAATATGAATAGTAAAACAGCGACTACGGAAGAGAAGATATACAAGCAAAACAGATAACATGAATATTGTATGTGTGCCTTTTCATTATTTTTAAATGCGGTGAAAAGAAATATTGGAGGACAAAATTAGAAAAACCGAGAACTTATTATGATTATAAGTAACAGACAAATCACTAGAAATTTCAAAAATTACATTAAAACGAATAAAATTCTTGAAGTAAGACACTTCGATATTGTTTTTAAATAAAGAAAATGTTAAGCACCGAACAAGGTTTGATCTCAGAACCTTTTGCATAGCAGCCAATCACTTTTTTTTTTTAACCTCATTTTGTTAGCTTTTGTTCGTTGCATCTGCTCGGCGCGTACGTCGTAAGACATCCGTTTAAGTTCGTTGTTGATCGATTAGCTCAGTTTTTTTATTACAGAGGGCTGCTAACCCTCTGACCAAACACGCTGAGCTACCGTGCCGGCCTTTAACCATTACGCTAACACAGCTGGTTGTTAACCAGAGTTCCTGGAGGACTCTAACATATCATGTAAAATACCGAAAAACACTGTTGCTATGACTGTGAATTACTCACGTTTCGTCGAAGTACAATAGGAAATAAACAATTACTGCTGTTCTTTATTGTCAAAAAGCGGTTCATGAGAATGATACAAACACCTTTCCTCGCTATGGCCTGAATTAGGAGGCTTATTGCTTGTTTGGTTTAATTAATTAATAGAATATGAAGCAATTGGTATAAAGAAGGCTTTGTCCAAACTTTCTATAAAAGAAAGTCTGCTAAAAGACATTGCTTTTGTTCAATTACTTTATTTATGACTGAACGTTTCTAAAACTGAAGACACTCGTCCGTGCTCTGCACCCAGTCGAGGTCTGGCAACGTCGATCTCTGTTCATTGGCTTACTGTGTTTTGTGACGTGAGATGCACAGAATGAACCTAATCTCGGCCGCCGTCCTAAATGACGCGCACTATAGTTGTTTTTTTGGTGCATAACTAACTAGTACCTATTTGTTTGCGACTAATCAGCTTTTCTAAAATCCAGTCACTCATATTAATAATAATGGTCCCATACCTCTACAGGCACTTTGACACCGACATACGGCCGGCCGCGGTGGTCTCGCGGTTCTAGGCGCGCAGTCCGGGACCGCGCGACTGCTACGGTCGCAGGTTCGAATCCTGCCTCGGGCATGGATGTATGTGATGTCCTTAGGTTAGTTAGGTTTAAGTAGTTCTAAGTCCTAGGGGACTGATGACCACAGCTGTTAAGTCCCATAGTGCTCAGAGCCATTTGAACCACTTTTTTGAACCGACATACGTGGAAATTTGTTTGTCAACAGTGTGACTATGCTGAGAAATAAGTATGAACACAAGAAGAATAAGGATTTATTTTCTGTGTTATTAAGGTGTAATCTAAGTAACGTTTTTAAATCACATGGAAAACAGCATCTTCTTCTTTTTTTCCTACTCTGGGTGGTTGAGTTATGAGAAATAATGGCATCAGTGGCTGCAGGCTTACGATAAATGCGAAACTAATGACTTTCATTGACATTAGTAATGCATAAACGTTCCCAAGGGAACTGCACCTTTCAGTCAATGAGCCAAGCTTCTCTGTGTATGCTTGTCAAGACAGCTAATTTATCAGCTTAATACACCATGCAAACCCAATACCAAATTAATCAAAATAATATTATTAGGAGGAAGCAATTTTGCATTCATCTGTGTTCCCGTTTGCATATAAAATCTTGTGTCATTTAATCAAGGAAAAGAAAAACGAATTTAATTCTGCATAATCACAGGGTGAATAATGATAGTAATAAAAATTAAACAACGGTACGGCTCCAGCCTGGCGCATTTCATAACCTTCCAATCCATGAAATATTTGTCCCAATGATGTTCCATGCCAATGGTATTCCACTTAATCTGCTCATAGTGCGGCAATCACCGAGCAAATAAAAAAAAAACAAGTCTTTTACTGTTACTTTTTAGCGCAAAGGTATAAAACGAAATATGCAATGCAGCGCTGTATGATACAGTTTATTTTCTTTTTTATTTACAAAATAACATACGCATTCGCACAGAAAAGGCCATCAGTCTCACTCATAAACAAAACTAGTCGACAACAGTCTTTAATTTACACCTCTGTCATTCCGGTGAATCTGCAACTGCTGACACTATTTTATCACAGTCATCCATCCACTCATACTTGTGACGGATCATTAGAAACTCAAACATACGTTAGTTACCTAACACAAACAAGCCCAATCAAACCTGACAGTACATTAACACTAATTATCCACATAAGTTCATAATTATTAACGAGAGCCAAAGTATTATTAACTCTTAATCAGCACACAGACAAAGATACAAAACATATGTGTGATAATGCCAACAAGGGGGCTTAACTTCAACGTGATGCAGACTTTTATTAGAATGGCATATGGTTCATAACAACAATTATGCAAATGAAAGCTACTTTTTTAAACAAGTTTAACAAATATCAGACAAATGGATTATTCGGTCAATATCTGAGTAACTCTAATCAAGGAAAATAAAAACTCTTGACGTAAATACATCGTCCACGATGAAGTCCTTCACTAACAGCAGTGGTCAACAAACAAAAGATCTCACAACAAATAGACAAGAAATAAAATTACTATACAAAAAGCGGTCAGAAACAGTCAAAATTGCGTGTTGGTTAAGTACTGGATACAGTAAGACTCATATATCTTACAGACCATACTGAACATTTTCACATCACATACAAAACAAATGAAATTACAACACAATATAAACAAAACAAGCAAACAAAATCACGTACAGGTTACAAGATGGAGAGAAAGCATTTCATATTTTTAAACCTATGAGTTTTTTTTGTTTCAGGAAGAAGGATCACTGGTACAGAACAAACGCTAAGAAATAGACATATCTGACTCCAGTCGTGAAGTTACGGACTTGTGACACCCGACCTGTCGTAAAGTACTAAAACTTAACTCATAATTCCACAAGCACGACACTCACAGACACTGACACTCGATCTGCATGCAACGATGTACTGTTCATACATCGGAAGTGATGGTGCCCGTCGATCGTAGACGGCTGCCTATGTTGGCAGCCTCTGTTGAAAAGTCCATCGTTTTCTACTCAGATGTTACCTTGGTCCCGGTTTGTGACTCCCAACGACTCGTCACTGCTCAAGGGGATTGTAGCAGAGCATGGCGCAAGATGTAATACTCAGTCTTGTGCCTCTCAAGTTATAGCTGCCTTAGTTGCCTGTCCCACAAAGAGAAAGGCTACGCCGAATTACGCCACTGATAGGTAGATGAACACGTGTTCATAGAGATCGGTACAGGATTGCTTCTCAATCTACAAAATCACAGTAATATGCGATCAAAACTCACAGACAGAGAAGGATTTAAGTAATATAGCTGGAACAAGATCACCAGATGCAATATTCATTCCATAGGAATGTATCCGATTCATTCCGATGGAGACAGGTGGTACTTCTCATAGAGGGAAGAAAGCATTTTTACTGACTTTGCACAGCCCAGGTGCATGCTGAAGACTGCTCACACATAACTCTCAGAAGGCCATATGTTGAAACCTCCCCTTTGAACAATTATACAGGACTGTGCTTAAACTGACACACAATATTTTGTTAGCGCAACGCTACGCGCTGTTCACAGCCAGCTGCCGCTGCCCAACACTACAATGGCGAGTATTACAACAATGCAAAGCAGCCACAGACTGCACACAGCACAGCCAGTGATTTTCATACAGAGTTGGCGTTACCAATAAAAAAACCTAAACAGCCTACTTACATAGCCCCCATGCTCCCCACAAAAAATTTTACAAATTGGTTTGGGCAGTGGCCAATACAGATTTGAAAAAATTTTTCGTAATTACAATAACAAAGAAATCAAATGCACACACTTATTGATACAATGTTGGTCAAAAGCTCAAATTTTCTCACAGTCCATAAAGACAGTCCTGATCGTTCATTACGGTAAAATAGTAGTGTTTTTCTCAAAGTATGAGCAGTAGAAGAAAATGCACACGGAAGTAGTGGATTTCCATGCAGTCTTGAAGAAGTAGTGTTGTCCTTCCAACGGAAAGACAGTGCTGACTCTTGACATGCATACAGGTAATGGGCCACAACAGAGCAAACCCACAGCAGAGTCAGCCGAAATTTTGAAGAGGATTGGTTGGTAGGTCATCACAGAGCAGACCCACTGTAGTCCTGGTGGAGATTACGGTATTGGTGGGCCACCAGAGGTGCAGACCCACTGCAGTCCTTGTAGAAATAATGGTATTGATGGATCATCAAAGATGTAGACCCACTGTAGTCCTTGTAGAGATAATGGTACTGGTGGGTCATCAAAGATGCAGACCCACTGTAGTCCTTGTAGAGATAGCCAGCAGCCATCTGTTGTGACTGTGCAGGTGCACATTGCCAATTTCTTTCATAACTTCCGAAATGCCCTGTGTTATTATTTTGTGGCTGTTCCGTATTTCTGTGTCCCTCTTCCCGTATTGGGGCGCGAGTATCCTCTGAAATACGTAATTCTTGTATTAACTGTGTCAGCTGATCTTGTACTTCCCGGATTTCTGTTTGGTGTTGCGTATTAATCTGATTCTGATTTTGTTTGAATTTCCTAATTTGTTTGCACTCTTCTGTGTCATTCAGATTATCATCTACCGTCGTAGATAGATTAGTGACCTGATCCGAAAGTTCGGCTACTTTCTCCGATAGTGTACTTATTTCCTCAGTGTGTTTTTCTGAACCAAGTTTCAGAGTGTCCATTTGTGTTGAAATCGTATCTACTGTGTCCTTTAAGTTTTCTTGAGTTTTTGCAAGTTGCGTAACCGAATCGGTAGATGCAACTGAGTCAATTTTAGCTTGCAAGGTGTTGTGATTTTCATGAACAATAGTTTGCAGTTCTTTTATGGCTGCTTCATGATTCTGTAATGCATTTTCATGACGCGAAAAAATAGGTTGGAAATGCTCACAAATTTGTGTTTTTACGTCATTACAGACTTTTTGACATTTCGATTCGATGTTATGTAACTCAGTAGTTAAATCTTCACGTGTTTGTTCAAGCGTGGTGTGAAGATTTTGTTCCATTGCGTCTAACTGTTGCTGTGTTTGTCTCTGGTGTTGTTCCATTGTGTCTAACTTTTGAAGCTTTTGCTGTGTTTGTCTCTGATTTTGTTCCATTGTGTCTAACTTTTTAAGATTTTGTCCCATTTGTCTCTGATTTTGTTCCATTTGTTGCATTAATTGCAATAATAATGTATTAGTGTCTGGAATCTGTTTCTCTACGCTTTTCGGCAGTGCATTTGCACCGGCAACGTTCACATTTTGACAAGCAGAAAATGTGTCTTGACTTATTTGAGAAAACGGTGATGACCCAAAACCTGAATCTACAGTATTTGCGAAATTGTGTCCTGTCATTTCGGATTCCTGAGGCGAGCTGTTGCCGAGCGATCGCTCGATAATGCTTCCCTGTTCACTACCTGTTTCACTGTCTACGCCATTGTTTGCAGCCCGCTCCATTTCCCTATGCACAGTTACCAAATTACTACTTTGAACATCAGTTAATTCATTACTCGGTGGCGCTAACACACTGCTTTCATTTTCACTGTCATTTCTCAGTTTACTTTGGAGCCTAGTATTACGTTTTTCACACGCCATTATTGTCACAGTATTTCACACGACAACACAGAAAAACACAATTTGAAGAGAAAAAATAAGAGAACACATTAACATAGCACTGAAAATAATATCTAGTTAATTGCAGCTGCGAATTACTAGGTGCAAATCTACATGCATGCCACAACTGTGTACAACAATGAAAAACTACAACTACAAAAGAGATTCTCTCTACAATTACGCGTTAGAAATAAACAATAGCTACACTAATTACACAAACTACAAGAAAAAAATCAGAAGATTCCAGTGAGGTATCCTCGGCTAAGGGTCGACATATGAAAGCTCCCCTTTGAACAATTATACAGGACTGTGCTTAAACTGACACACAATATTTTGTTAGCGCAACGCTACGCGCTGTTCACAGCCAGCTGCCGCTGCCCAACACTACAATGGCGAGTATTACAACAATGCAAAGCAGCCACAGACTGCACACAGCACAGCCAGTGATTTTCATACAGAGTTGGCGTTACCAATAAAAAAACCTAAACAGCCTACTTACAATGTCTAAGGGAAAGCCGAAACTCTGCAATTGTCCTATCAAAGCGTGCAGAGAAATTTATAAAGTCTCTTTTCTGTTTTCGCAATGGATTATTGACAGACGTCCTTAGGGCAGCGGCAGTGACCTTTCAGCACTCAGTTACGTGCCTGCCGCAGCGGGACTTGCTGTGGCCCAGCACCCGCAGCAACACGTGTCACCCTATTCAGACTCAAGGAGCGACGGTCGCAGACCGCACTGTGACCTGCCTGTGTCACCCCTTCTTAGAAGGCGGAAAAGGCGGAGGCTCCCTTACGTACGGTGACTGCCTTCTCGCTGCGTCCCTCGTTGCTTTCGCCTGGCCCAGTTGCTATGCCAGGTTCGGAACCTCCTCACGGTGAAAGTTGGCTTGCTCCATTCATCCGTCCTTCCCACGTCAGAGGCTGTACGATCAGCCATCTTTACGTGTCGTATCCGCACAAACCTTGTGCCCCCAATTTACTGACTTATCTCTATATTAACAACCACAAAAATCCATAGCATTTTCACAATAACCCACGTTCTTCACTTTACACTGGTACTTTACATCACTTAGGTTTAGAGAAGGTTACTTTGCGCTGCTTACTCTGGGCTGTAGCCTCAACCAGAACCAAATATCTCTGTCACGTTCACGCACCTTCCTTTAATTCATGCAGAAGAATCATATTTAATATCTAAAGTACTGATATCTACATTCATCATGCTTCGACCTCTTCATGCCGCTAGTCAGTCTTAGTTGTGAACAGACACCCTACTAAAGTTCTCCTTTTCCCCTTCCTCGCTGCATTCTTTAGACACCACGGAACAAGTGCTTTTCATAAGATCCCGTCCTGGAACAATCTTCTCAAAACAAAACAGAAACAAACTAAGATATAAACAACTATCCACAACAAAATGACGCCAGTGTAACAGGCATAAAGGACATCTATTACTAACAACCCATGAAGAAAACTCAAATTATGTTCCCCTGGTAACAAGCCTACTGATCTAATTTTGGAATAACTTTGCGTTAATTACCGTTATTCCATCTTTTACTACTTGCTCATGTGGTTCCACTAATTCTTACATATCGTCGGATAGTGTTTTGCCCGACCTCTGACAGGTCGCAGATATTGAACCGTCTCCTTTGCCACGGAGTAGGAGACACTATGACTGGTCGGCGCCTAAAAAAGTGTGCGAGATTAGGACGCCTTTTTTCCAAGACAATGGAGCTTGGATATGCCCATATTAGCCTGGGCCTTAGTCTTTCTTCTTAACTGTAAATCTGATACCAAATTGTTCATATTTTGTTTAGCTTGCAAAATTTAGAGACTGGCTAGCGAATAAATAACGTATTGGAAGGAGAGACGGAAAGGTTTGTTACTCAGCATCCCACTCCTAATCTTCCAAACTTTCAGACTGGCATATAGCTCTGAGGGGCTTCAGTCTTGGTGAATTCCTCGTCGACATTCTACGTCGATCTCTTTGGCTGGGTCTTCTCCTACAGACATTGACATTTTTTCCCCAGCTATGACCGCTTCTTCAGGCAAAGTAGTGGAGTTAGTGTTAGGCGTGTCGATTGTTGAGACGCTCTTCTTACGAATTACGTTGTGCTCAATGGCTCGCTCATGACTCAGGAACGTGGGGTTCCCCACAATGATCGATGCTATCATCATGTCCGATTCGAAGTTGCGTGTTTCACTTAGTCCAGTGTAATGCGAGTTTATTGCCAGATGCATTTTCATTCCCCGTTATATCAGTAGGACTGAAGGAGTTGCTACTTCGTTTTTAAATCATGTCTTGGATTTCCCTTCGAATTTTATAACAATAAATGTTGGCGGAACTGGACGTATCTTCGTTTACAATAGTTAGACGAACCCTACATCTCCATTTATTATTATAGATTTTGGCACAGATCACACCCATGACTCATTTGCCAGGGCCATTAATTTCTCAATCGTTCCCAATTGGCGCAGTTTATCACATCTGAGTCGAAGGGGGCCGATCTGCATATCGGGATGGTTCATTCTATACAGATCATAGACGCAGTTTCCATTTAGCGCCACAACTTAGCGGTGCCTTGAATTTCGATGCTTGGCTCCTCCTGGAGTCTATCAGGCTCAATTCCTTTTTAAGAAGGACGTGTGGAGAGATCAATTTACTTCTTTGGAATGCGCTGGTAACCGAGTTTGACGAGATAACGAGTTTCAAGAGACCATAATTTTTTCTTCTGTAGTATTTAACTGTTCTTATTGCGGTCTGTGTTTAAGCATATTAATTACACTACTGGCCATTAAAATAGCTACACCAAGAAGAAATGCAATTGATAAACGGGTATTCATTGGACAAATATATTATAGTAGAACTGACATGTGATTACATTTTCAGGCAATCTGGGTGCATAGATCCTGAGAAATCAGTACCCAGAACAATGACCTCTGGCCGTAATAACGGCCTTGATACGCCTGGGCATTGAGTCAGACAGAGCTTGGATGGCGTGTACATGTACAGACCCCAATGGAGCTTCAACATGATGCCACAGTTCATCAATAGTAGTGACTGGCGGCGCGCGGGATTAGCCGAGCGGTCTTCGGCGCTGCAGTCATGGACTGTGCGGCTGGTCCCGGCGGAGGTTCGAGTCCTCCCTCGGGCATAGATGTGTGTGTTTCTCCTTAGGATAATTTAAATTAAGTAGTGTGTAAGCTTAGGGACTGATGACCATAGCGGTTAAGGCCCATAAGATTCCACACATTCTTTTCTTTCTCTTCTTTCTTCGGTTATCAACCCACAGGTTGGTTGGCAGCAGCACGCCATTCCGTTCTTTTGTCAACTTTCTTCTTCATATCTGCATAGGTCTGGCACCCGATGTCATTTATTACTTGTTGAATGTAGCTTAATCTAGGTCGTCCTCGGCGAGTTCTTCCTTCAATGATTCCTTCTAATATTCTCTTAATGAAATTGTTATGCCGTAAAATGTGACCTATGAAGGTTATTCTTCTTTTCTGTATATTTCGCCAAAGAGATCTGTTTTCTTTCACTCTTCTGAGGACATCTTCGTTTGTAGCCTTGTCTCGCCAGCTGATTTTTTCCATTCTCCGGTAGCACCACATTTCGAATGCCTCTAATCTTCTCTTTTCTTCTTTTCCACTAGTCCAAGTTTCACATCCGTAAAGGGCTGTACTCCACACATAGGTTTTCATGACTCTCTTTCTTACGTCTAAACTAACATTTCTACTCGTCAGTAAGTTTCTTTTTCCATTGAATGCTATTTTGGCAAGTTGTATTCTGTTTTTAATGTCACTTTTGCTCCTTCCATCTGCTGTTATTTTGCTACCTAAGTAGTTAAATTCTGTAACCTGCCCTAGTTTCTCTCCCTTTATTGTTATTCGTATGGGTTCATTGTAGTTCAGGGCGCCACTCACCATCACTTTAGTCTTTTTCTTATTTATTTTCATTCCATACTGTTCTTTTAAGGTGTTTTCCATTTCATTGAGTGCGGCTTCTAAATCTTCTTTCCTTTCTGTAATTATGGCGATATCATCTGCATATCGCAACATATCTATTTTCATTCCGTTAAGTTTTATTCCTACTTCAATATTCTCTCTTATTTTGTCTATTGCTTCTTGGATATATGCGTTGAAAATTACTGGAGATAGTGGGCATCCCTGTCTCACTCCTTTCCTTATTCTTGCTGTTTCTTCTTTGTTTTCCTTCTTAACTAAGGCTGTTTCATTTTGGTATATTTTAAAGATTATCCTTCTATCATTATATTTCAGACCAGCCTTCTTCAGAATTCTAAACATTTCTGGCCATACAACATTGTCAAATGCCTTTTCGAGGTCTACGAAGGCTATAAATACTTGTTTGTTTTTGGAAATTTGTTTCTCAATTATTAGTCTTAAAGATAAGATTGCTTCCCTCGTCCCTACACCGCTTCTAAAACCGAATTGGTCTTCACTTAGAGTGCTATTCAATTGGTTTTCAACTCTTTTCAAAATTATTCTTATTAGAATTTTTGATGCGTGTGAAAGAAGACTGAGTGTTCGATGGTTTTCACAGTCCATAGTGGATGCTTTCTTAGGTATGGGGAATATGATGCATTTCTGATAGTCTTCAGGAACTTCACCTGTTTTGTATATTTTCTGTATGAGTTGCAGTAATGTAGCTTTCATTTTGTCTCCTGATTTCTTAATTAGTTCAGAAGGTATATCATCAACACCTGCCGTTCCACACATTAAAAAAAAAAAAAAAAAAAAAAAAAAAAAAAAAAAAAAAAAAAAAAAAAGGAAGTAGTCATTGATGTATTGTGACGAGCCACTTGCTCGGCCACCATTGACCAGACGTTTTCAATTGGCGAGAGATCTGGAGAATGTGCTAGCCAGGGCAGCAGTCGAACATTTTCTGTATCCAGAAAGGCCCCTGCAGGACCTGCAACATGCGGCCGTGCATTATCCTGCTGAAATGTAAGGTTTCGCAGGGATCGAATGAAGGGTAGAGCCACGGGTCGTAACACATCTGAAAAGTAACGCCCACTGTTCAAAGTTCCGTCAATGCGAACAAGAGGTGACCGAGACGTGTAACCAATGGCACCCCATACCATCATGCCGGGTGATGCGCCAGTATGGCGATGACGAATACACGCTTCCAATGTGCGTTCACCGCGATGTCACCAAAGACGGATGCGACCATCATGAGCCGACCGCGGTGGTCTCGCGGTTCTAGGCGGTCCGGAACCGCGCGACTGCTACGGTCGCAGGTTCGAATCCTGTCTCGGGCATGGATGTGTGTGATGTCCTTAGGTTAGTTAGGTGTAAGTAGTTCTAGGTTCTAGGCGACTGATGACCACAGCTGTTAAGTCCCATAGTGCTCAGAGCCATTTGAACCATTTTGACCATCATGATGCTGTAAACAGAACCTGGATTCATCCGAAAAAGTGACGTTTTGCCATTCGTGCACCCAGGTTCGTCGTTGAGTACACCATCGCAGGCGCTCCTGACTGTGATGCAGCGTCAAGGGTAACCGCAGCCATGGTCTCCGAGCTGATAGTCCATGCTGCTGCAAACGTCGTCGAACTGTTCGTGCAGGTGGTTGTTGTATTGCAAACGTCCCCATCTGTTGACTCAGGGATCGAGACGTGCTAGTGATACGAGGCCGTTGGGATCCAGCGCGGCGTTCCGTATTACCCTCCTGAACCCACCGATTCCATATTCTGCTAACAGTCATTGGATCTCGACCAACACGAGCAGCAATGTCGCAATACGATAAACCGTAATTGAGATAAGCTACAATCCAACCTTTATCAAAGTCGGAAACGTGATGGTACGCATTTCTACTCCTTACACGAGTCATCACAACAACGTTTCACCAGGTAACGCCGGTCAACTGCTGTTTGTGTATGAGAAAGCGGTTGGAAACTTTCCTCATGTTAGCACGTTGTAGGTGTCGCCACCGGTGCAAACCTTGTGTGTGTGCTCTGAAAAGCTAATCATTTGCATACCACAGCATCTTCTTCCTGTCGATTAAATTTCGCGTCTGTAGCACGTCATCTTCGTGGTGGAGCAATTTTAATAGCCAGTAGTGTAATATTTTATTCTACCGCGTCGCCAACTAATTCTCTCGTAGTCGAAGGGAAGTGCGGTGCTAATGTGATGAGAAGGTAAATACCCAATTTTGTCAAATTATGATGCTGTAGATACCGAAAATTATTTACACTTTATTTTATCTTTACCCGTGTGATGTGTGCCTTGTGTCGTATACACAGTGCCATGCGGTTATGGGCAAGACTGCACATCAGGCTACTGGAAATTCCACCAAGCGACCATTAGTGCACAGCGTAAGCATGTTGTTATTACCGAAGCACTCCGCAACTTGATTAACGGACATAAATTTAACGTCTGCAACAGAAGTGGTTTTGCTACTGCGATCCACTCTCCCTAATTACAATAAGCGCATTACACAGGTGGTTTACGGGCTCTTATACTCGGGTCAGCTTCTTGCGCCCCCACCGAACCCTCACATTATGCCTGCATTATCAGGTGCTGTTCGAAAGTTAGGCTTCCGGCAAAACTAAATTGCTTTTCATTGACTATAGAACAGTTCCGAAAGCTGAGCCTCCCGCTTTCTATTTACAAACTAAATTAAGCTCCTGGGACATCTGCTCTTCATATTCAATTAAAATATCACTTCCGGCCCAATCCCTTCCTCAAACGTTAGTACAGTTACAGTCTGAGCCGTGTTGGTTCAGAATGTCTTTATGACTTTTCAGGGGTGACTACCGAGAGTAAGACACATTAGGAGACATACTTCAACAACCAAAGGCGTTATTTTCTATTGTCCAACCTCTTGAGTAGACTCAGAAAATGTTGCTGTGTTTACGTCACATTTAAATCCTTGAGAGAGTACAATGCTACCGAGGGTGGTCATAATGCGTGGCAGGGACTGTGAGATTCTTTGTTATACTAGTATTTTCCCCCCAATGAAATTACGCCACACGATGTTCGTCGATCTTATGGCTTCTTGTTTTTTATTATCGACTTGGACGCAAACCAGAATTTTTAGACGAGAATCTACAACGTTTTCATGTAAATTGAATATACTAATTACATGACAAAAGTGGAGATTAAATACAGGACAGCGAAAGGTAATTCGCAACTTATACAGTTACCAGGGTCCAGTCACAAGAGTTGAAACACGTAACAATGAGGCTGTAGCTTAGAAAGGAACTGAAATAGGGCTATAGCTTATTCAGTCTGTACATTGGGGAAGTAACAAAAGAAACTGAGGAATATTTGGGAAATGGTAGCAAATTTCAGTAGAAAGCATTAAAAACTTTGAGTTTTAGTAATGACATTAATTCTGCCGAAGACAGCGAAGATCAGTTGAACGCCATGTATACTGTGTTGAAAAGAGGTCTTAATATGAATGTCAACAAAAAATAAAATGAAGGTAATGGCATATGGTAGAATTAAGTCAGGTAATGGGTTGGGTTGATTTGGTGAAGGAGACCAGACAGCGCGGTCATCGGTCTCATTGGATTTGGGAAGGACGGGGAAGGAAGTTGGCCGTGCCCTTTCAAAGGAACCATCCCGGTATTTCCCTGGAGCGATTTAGGGAAATCACGGAAAACCTAAATCAGTATGGCCGGACGCGGGATTGAACCGTCGTCCTCCCGAATGCGAGTCCAGTGTCTAACCACTGCGCCACCTCGCTCGGTAAGTCAAGGTAATGCTGAGCCAGATTAAGAAATGAGTAATTAAAAGTAGTAGATGAGTTTTTCTACTTCGGCTGCAAAATAATAAACAACTGACGTAGTAGAAAAGATATTAAATGCAGCATGGCAATAGCAAACAAATGTGGCTCTGAAACAGACAAATCTGTTAACGACGAATATAAACTTGCAAGGAAGTTTCTTCTGAAGTATTTAATGGGATATAGCCTTGAATGAAAGGAATCGTGAACGATAAGCAGTTAAGACCAAAAGAGAATAGAAGCTTTCGATGTGTGGTGAAACAGATAAATTGCGAAGATTACGTTGGTAGGAGAGACAGAGGTCTAAATGGGAGGGGGTTGGACATTGTAGGGGGAAGACCAAGGCTTAATTACAGTAAAAATGCTCATGCGAACGTAGGTCGCGAAACACAGGTGAAAGGGCTCGGACAGAATAGGCTAGCGTAGAGAGATGCATCAAAGCAGTCTTCGGACTGACGATCGCAACAGTTCTGTTACGATGTGTGCATCAACACAGCAGCAAACTTTTATCATTCCGCTGAAAACAAAAAAGCGCCGTAGTTGCTGATGCACTTACAGTGACCCTCTATACATGGGCTGCCACAATAGTTGGCTGTCGCACAAACGATAGGGTTTTCACACCCGATCCTATGAAGACACGGCCATTGGTACATGACCGGGAGAGCTGTAGGCTAGCGATACGCCGCACTAAAACTGATGTTCAAAGAAACGTAAGGTAGATGATCCAAAACGCTTGATCGGCTTCGCACTGGCATCTTGATAGGAGTCGTTCTGCCTTACAGCCATGTTGTTGTTGTTGTCGTCTTCAGTCCTGAGACTGGTTTGATGCAGCTCTCCATGCAACTCTATCCTGTGCAAGCTTCTTCATCTCCCAGTACCTACTGCAACCTACATCCTTCTGAATCTGCTTAGTGTATTCATCTCTTGGTCTCCCTCTACGATTTTTACCCTGCACGCTGCCCTCCAATGCTAAATTTGTGATCCCTTGATGCCTCAAAACGTGTCCTACCAACCGATCCCTTCTTCTAGTCAAGTTGTGCCACAAACTTCTCTTCTCCCCAATCCTATTCAATACCTCCTCATTAGTTACATGATCTACCCATCTTATCTTCAGCATTCTTCTTGTCCAAGCTAGTTATCGTCCATGTTTCACTTCCACACATGGCTACACTCCATACAAATACTTTCAGAAACGACTTCCTGACACTTAAATCTATACTCGATGTTAACAAATTTCTCTTCTTCAGAAGCAGCCATACACACGCGAAAGCGTTGGCACCGAGCTACCCACCAAAAAAGTGAAATTCACTATTAATCACGTGAAGTTTGTCAGGGATAAATTCCTCATCGAGACTCAGAGCACAAGAAACTAGGCCAAAAATTGTGTAGAACAGAATTTAGGTGAAGTGGTATACGGGCTGAGTGAGTTGTGTAGGCGTGGGTTAAGGTTTACATGGAATTTATTAAACATCAAATATTCTTCTTGACAACAGAGAAATGATAACATAATAGAATCTAATTCACAACCCAGTACAGTTATTGAAGGTAAGGCTCAAGAGGAGAATGGCACCATAAAATACATTTAACACAATGAAAACAAAATTCTGATTTCCTACGCTCCAATAATAATTAGCAATAATAGTTTACAACATCTGGTCTCTGACCACTTGCGGGAAAATGACACTAATATCAATTCCTGCAATTAAACGCAGGGCAACAGACTAGAATATAACTCTTTGATTAAATGAAGGCTAGTTACATTAGCATTCAACTAAATATAGATCTACTACCTCTCCCATCACCAACTAGTCACTAAAGCAACGCTACTATTAACCAACTACCGGACTACCTGCACAAATTTCCCAATACACTTTTCTGTGAAATATGGCATAAAAATAGATCACAGGTTAAAATAACAAGGTAATATTCTGTAAAATGCCATAGACAAGATTAGTCAAAATAAATCACGCTCACAGCGAATAGATAACAGAATCAGTATGGTCCTGTATAAGTCAGCAGAGAATAATGAGGAGGATTTCTAATGACCATGTAACCTCCCCCCTCACTTATCGACCTTAATGACAGTGAAAAATTAAACCGCGTGTACCTAATGGAAATTTGGGAAAAGCAATCGTCACCGAAGTTAATCTATCGGTAAAGAGGGAGGAAAGGGTTACATCTAATTGAAAGGAAAAATGCAAATGAAACTGGTGGAAATTAATTTTTGAAAAGGGGTAAAGTTAATAAAGAAAGTAAATGTGCGGCCGTTACGTTAACAATTAACTAGCGGTAATTAGATATTTGAGATTTGGGGGAAATCACGGTCGCCAGTCCTAAGGACAATTACTATAGTAACTGAAAAAGAAAGGTTATTACACATATAATTAACACTAGAAGCGTGACAACTGAAGGTTGACACGTGTAGTGTGAAAACTGAAAGTTTGTCAGAAGTAATAAATTTTCGCTACACTCTGACTTAATTTAGCAAAAGAATTAATAAAACCGGAAAATCGAAAGTTAATTTAGTGACTGAAGTTAATAGTGAGCTTTCTTTCTGAAGCACATCGAAATCCAGTAAAATACGGTTAGTCTTGGACTACCTCAACAATCATTTCAAAAGCAACTTGACTCTACGCAATTTAGAAACAAGAGATTTAACTTTGAACTTGAATTAAATGATTCTGAACTATTAACAATAGTAAAATTTAGTACGTACCAAGCTGAGCTGCAGTCACAGGTAAGCTAAAATATGCTAACAAAACTCGCACTCTAAATTTGTGCTCGTGTAACCTAAATATTGTAGCCAGCTACTGAACTTTGAAATTAAAGCAGTGAAATCTAATTATATTATTTTAATGCTGGCGTTTGAATTTCAATGACACTCGGGTTCATTTCGGAAAAGGAAGGAACCCTGCTTGGCAATGCAATTGGGACAATGAGCAACAAAGGTTCATGCTAAGTTGCTATAATTTTGCGAGGCAAATGGAACAATTTGAAAAGCTGAGGTCTGCCATACAGTTCTGAAACTTTACGTGCTTTTAGTCTTCCTTGTTGGTTGATTGAAGGTTTGAAGCCGTCGATCGAGGAGGTGGCGACAGTCACTCATTGTCGGCCGTCGCTGTTGCAGAAGCTGGATGTTGGCGCGCCTTCTTCTCGACACGGTCACCAGGCGAAACGGGCTCTTGATGTGCGCCAGCTAATGCTTCCCGTCCGCGACACCATGTCAGAAACTATCATCGCGAGTCGAGCGCAATTACATGCTGCCAAACCCCGAAAGCGCGGCAACTCGCGGGAGCGTCACACAACACCTGCTCCACTCGCTACTCCCGCCAGACTCTAACTGTTCTGCCCGCACTCCACGCGGCAGAGTTAACACTACCAAAGATCCTACATACTTTGATTCTTCACACGACCTATCGATGTAATCGTTCGATAGCAGTTTTCCCTAGGCAAGACCCAGCGCAAAAATACAAATAATATTTACACAACAAACCAATTATACATCGACATAAATGCATAATATATATATACAAACAGTAAAACAATTACAATATATAAAGACAGAAATGTCATATCTTGAGGTAACAAAACAAGGAAAAAAATAATAGTACAATAGATGGAAATAGGAGGATATGCATTTCCGGCGTTACAACCAGACCAATGTGACCGTACAGGTTGTATTGGAACGTCCATGTGGTGTGGACAACGAAATAAAATACACTCTCTCTCTCTTCATCTCGCCGAAAATCAAAGTTCTACACGGTTCACAAGTTCTATGTCACCTCGGAGACCTCCCGTGCTATTGCACGAAAAGATTTACCCGCACATTACACAATAAAAACACTTCAGTGGGCCCCCGTAAATGTCGTCGGACTTACGATTTCGGCTACGTTTTGTCTATTGGGTGACAACTCACATTCGTCAGAATGTAGACAATGTTCCACAAAAATATTTAATGTACGTGCAGGCAGCATTTTCTATGCAAAAATTACATTTTTTAAGGTTTCACAAATTCGAGTTCCCTCCCAATAAGAACACCGAAAAATCGGAAGTTTTCACGCGTTAGGTATTTCTGTAAGTTCTAGTTTGTATTCTCAAAGTAAGGAAATGTTATTAAGATCCAGTCAAGCATCATAGGAAACAGATACATTACATCACTATCATTACTTCATAACACTTCCCAAACTACCTTAATTGTCAACATCATACCTGACCAAGAGTATGTCTATGGGATGAAGAACTTTTTGTAAGAATTATCCAAACCAGAACGGTAATACTGGTAGGCTAAAAGCAATTTAAATAGCTCAAGCTGAAGAATTTACTTAGTTATCTCAAAAAGCGACAAATCAATAATCTCGGCTTATCACAAATTTACATTGAGCCGAATCATTCAAAAGATCAATATTTTAGTATTTCATTTTGTAGATAATTACGAAAAACTATTTGTTTTTCAGAATTTTTCTTGATCACACAAATTACCGCTTACGATGGAGAATTTGTAAATTCATTATGGTCTGTGTGGTGGACATGTTCGTTAAATAGAGATCAAAATGTATTGTAAATAAATTGACAATGAACAGAAAATAAATACGAGTGGGACGACAATGTATGGAGGAAATATACTGTGAGGAGAGCGCATGTTGAAATAAATTAATACAAAGCTATTACTCACAATATAAGGTTAAAGACTTGAGATGAATACAGAACGGAAATGCTGTAATGAAGAGTTAAACTTTTTTGTGAAAGGATTCCAGTACCAACTTCAAGTCACCCGTATTGCATGGGTCGTTTAAGACTACGAAGGAAGTTTAATTTTTGACATCCTGTCTTTCTTTGAGGCGCCATCTTGGAATTAGTTGAAATTTGTAGAGCCTGTGGAAAACTTGTATCAGAGTACCCGGAGAGGAATTTGAACTCCAGATGTCTTGGAAACATGTTCTGTATGTTAAAGATTGCGCTGTCTTGCAGGGACGCACTTCGCAATGTAGCGTTCAGTTTCTCCATCACATATTGTTTATGCACGAATAGAACGACTGCAACTTACAAAACAGTGAGATTGGGCTCCAGATAACCAAAGAAGTGTCCTTCTGGTTTTCTCGCCTCAGCGCTGCCAAGGCGTCAAACAAAGTTAAGCCAACGACACAAGGGACAAGGCAGCTAACGTTGACGTGCACGTGGAGGGGATCTGCAGCGTCATGAGAGACAGAGCCGTTGGCACGTGGGACAACCTGGTTAACCAGACTTTGCGCCCTCTGTTCTCTCCAGTGACAGTTGTCGACTTAATTTGGCTGGCAAACAATGTAGTTCGGTCACGAAAATGTATGCGCACAAAATTCCTGTCTTGGCTCTATTAAAACGTACATTTCCTTCCTTGTCCATAAGCTAGTCATGTTATTTTGCCTTAGCTACATATAAATAAAAACATCCGTTATGCTTATCCATTACGGATATGTGAGAACCATGACTATATATTGAATGTAACTAAGTTATACAAAACTGCAACCAGTCACTTTTTTTAACAATTATGTTTTATTCCATGAACCGGTTTTCGAACCTTTTCAGGTTCCTCTTCAGATGGTTTCGGGAAGTTACATC